>NW_027362761.1:459588579-462136079 GCF_046119375.1 Phyllobates terribilis | reverse complement strand
TATAGCTATGTTGGAGGTTTGGTTGTTGTAATATTTGAAGGCACCTGTTTTTTATATAAAAAAATATATTTTAAAACTATTGAAATAAATTATATTGATTTTATATGTGTCTATTTATCTTCCTTTAAACTTGACCTATACAGCTTTAATTGTTTTGATTGTTTAGTGTATAGGATCGTCAAGTTACATTTCTGAATATATCTTTTTGTATTGGACTCGTATAGAAAAATTGTGACATGCTTTTTGAGATGCTATTTTTGAGATGCCATTATGTGGAGGTTTTCTCCCTCAGTTTTATTTCCACTCTTAGGGTATGTGTACATGCTTCTGCATTAAAAAACGTGTTTCTTGGCAGAAAAATGCTGCTTAAAAATGTGCATTTTTGCTTAATTTTTGACACACTTTGTATGCGTTTTTTTGCAGGAGAATGACAGTAGATAGGAAAAGCAAGTCAGTTGCAAACTTGCTTATTTTCATACTGTCCAACTATTTAAAGGGATCTGTCTCCAGGTTTTGGCTATAAAATCCGAGAGCAGCATAATATAGATACTGGGACCCTGATTACAGCAATGTGTCACTTACTGGGACAAGATTTCAATACAATCAGTGTTTTATCAACAGGAGATTATAATTATAGGACAAGCTGCCTCGTGCCTCCTAGTCCAACCACTCTACTAGCACTGATTGACAACTCTGTCACTATACAATGTACACTGAAAGCTGTGGTGTGTGTGGGGTTATACACAGCTCTACAGATGAGCTCTGCTAGATCTGCAGCAGAGAAAACACTGATTCTATCATAACTGCTGCACCCAGTAAACTGAGTGATACATCGCTGGAATCAAGGTCTCTCTCCCTGCCTCATGCTGATGTCAATTACATAGCAAAATCCTGCTGACAGATTCCCTTTAAAGCAATTTAATAATTGAGAATACCCATTTAAGGCCCATTACACATGCGATATCTGATGGAGGAGGGCATATCGGGTCATCGGCTTTCTCTCCCAACTCTCCCATACACATGAACGTTCAGTTCAATTGAATGTTTAAAGAGGTTTTCTATGGCGGAGAGAGGATACACTGTCTGGGTTCTCTCCTGAATAATAAAAAGTCTTAAACTTTAAAATCCAAACTGCCCGACCTTTATCTTCCACGAGTTCATATGTCAGGTGGGTGTCAGGATACCACTATACAGATTAGACTGTTGTTCAATCCGGCCAATATTGATGGGTTTAGCCATTAGTATTGATGTTAAAAATACTTAAAAGTCATATAAAAGTACTCAATGTGAAACATCTTATCATCATGAATATATTTCTATTATCTCCATTCTCCTATTATTTTCTGTTACACAACAAGAACAATTTTCTCCAAGGTCCGTTACATTATTTAAGCTTCAGTTTAGTAATGCTTTAAAAGCGAGTTAGTACTGCCAGCACCATTATAACACTGGCCGTGGACAAGAGGGAAAGGTTTGCTGATGGTTGCATTAAACAAGAAAGGAGGCTCTTGAGAAAAAAATTCAAGATAGCAAAGATTAAATACAAAACTTTACAGAAAACTGTGTCAGAAGAATTGCCTGGGAACAAATCGGGAAGTCAAGAGAAATGCTTGGGAACGGGTCAGGAAAGGTCATGGCAGTGTCCTCATGTATAGATCTTGCCCGGAAGACAGGCATGGGAAACGTTACATGGGAGTAAAGTAAATGAAGCTCACCAATTTTATTAGTTGGAAAGCAGACATATGACAGTATAAATGAAATGTGATAATATACCTCTCGCAGAGTCTAAAGTCACTGATAATATGTTAATAGATGTTAACTGTCAATTATTCACAGAACATATTTTTAGTAAGATCTTGACAGTGAAAAAAGTGACTTTCAACAGTTTCTTTCAACTCCTGGGTTATTTCTTCCATTACAGTGTTAAGGGTGTAGATCAAGGTTAAACCATGTATGTCATTAATACAGATACATTTCCCTGTGCACAAGAATTCAGACATCTGTGCTTTCCTTGTAATAATCTTGAACTCGTCTCCAATAAACACTAAACTGCGAGTTATTAATCATCTCCGTACATGGTAAAAGCATTGTGCTCTCCAAGTTTGGTGTTGCTGTATGGATTCATCATTGTAGCACCAAGTCAGTTCAGTCTCCTGCAGCTAAGACGTACCCCGGATAGGAAACATTGACTAAATGGCGGAAGAAATATATATATCTGACCGGTTTTGGACATATTGATTTTTTAATATGTAAAAAAAAATAACCATTGTTTCTTTTTGCAGAATACTGTACCAATTTTTCATCCAAGTATCAATTTTTACAATTATTGTTTTTCACATATGTGAAAAAAAATCTTTGCTTCTCCTACACATTAAATGTTAAAATATAGAACAAGGATGACCATGGGGCCGTTGAGTTATATTGGTGAATTTGATAGAAGTAGGACACGTCCCCTAGTAGGCACATTCATTGTAATGGGTCTGTGACCTATCTTTAAAAATATAGGCTGCGCTCACACATTGCGGCTGTGGTGTGCAGCTAAAACACCGCAACACGGCTCCAATGTGTCAACACAATGTAAGGCCATGGCCCCACTATCAGTATTCGGTCAGTATTTTTTCTCAGGAGCCGGCGCCAAAACCAGGAGTGGGTGATAAATGCAGAATTGGTGACTTGTTTCTATTATACCTTTTCTCTGATTGTTCCTCACCTGGTTTTGGCTTCAACTTCTGAGAAAAAATACTGACCGAATACTGACCAAATACTGATAGTGGGGCCGTGGCCTAAATGAGCAATCCCCGACTCAGTCATTGGTCAATCAATTGATCATCAATGTTGAGGCGATGGGATCTAATTGCTTCATTGATAAAATTAAGCAGTTCAAGAACAGGCCATTTTCTCCTCTTCATGACCAGACACATTTTCAGTTTTTTTTGTAAATGTGTTTTTAAGTGCTCTAAAAATGTTCTCGTTTGGATGTTCAAGTATTTTTCGCTTCTAATTATAGTCATACATGTGGCTTAATTTTTATGTCATTTTTATATTCTTTTTTTTTCTCACTGGAGAACCCTGCGTGTCATTAAGCCTGGTTCCACAATTTAGTCCCATTCAAGTAAATGACTTTCACAATAGTGATCAGTAATGTCCTAGGGATCAGACCATGGGTGTAACTATCATAGGTGTAGAGATTGCAATAACACCCGGGCGAAGAAGGTCCCTTTGGCCCATATGAAAAAATGATTACTATCTAAAGACTGTTAAAAAGACTATTACGGCAATATTTGGGTCCCTATTGGAGATTTTGCATCTTTAAGTTATACCACTGTATCAGACCCCAACCAATGAAATATTTATGACGTGTCTTTAGCATAACTCTTCGTTTCTGTAATAAATATAATGGCTTTTTGCACTTTCACTTACATTTATGAAGCTGAATCATTACTGTTGCCCTATATAATCTAATGCATTGAGCGCAGTTCTCTTCAAGGTCATACAGCATGTAGGTTTTCAGGTCTACATTTTCGGACCTCTAGTCTAGTATTTCCTATTACATTATGCTGTATATCTAATAACTAGGAATTAGATTGTTACTCTATATGTTGCAGAAATAGACGCGGATCCAGACATCAGGTGATCGTGCTCGATGTATTTTATCGTGTAAATTTAGCAACAGTCCGACCTTAGTGAACAGATTCTACACCCACATCCAAATGTCTCTAGTCAATCTGATCATTCCTAGAATACCCCATCTTAGAGGGAGATAAAACTTTCCGGGTGACGATTTTCCTTTAACAGCTGCTGAAGACGAAAATAGAAAAGAATGTCGCCATGTTTGTAGTATACACAATATTATCCCAATACTATTAAGAACAAATGGCCTGAGATCTTAGTGGGTAGACAAAGGATAGCGGGGGACTTTCATGAATTTTTAAATGACATTTTGAGAAAATCACAAAGGATAAAATAAAATAATCGCTTAATTGAAACTTAATTTGTATTATCGAAATAAATGGACATTGAGGCATAAGTACAGTACATCCAATTGTACTATAATTATTGCAATATTTCTTATGATTTTTTTTATTATTATTATTTTTTCCAGTACCAGTTTTATACAGACGTGTGAAAGGGGCCTTACATTGATGACAGCCATCCAAGGGTATGTTCACACTAGTCGTTTTTTCAGCATTTTTTAATGCAAATTTTCAGCTGTGTTTTACAGTACCAGCAAAGTCTATGAGATTTCAGAAATCTCATGCACACATGTGTTTTTTTACACAATAGAGCATGTCGCTTCTTTCAGCATTTTTTCAGCGTTTTTCACCCATTAAAAGTAATGAGTGGTATGTGAAACTCATTTATTTTTGTGATTTTACCATCTTGTCTTGGTCACCTGAGATGGCAGTTTGGGTTAGGACAGTTTAATTAAATTAGTGATGTGTCAGTGGGCACAGTGCATGTGCTGGGGGGATTCATAAGTCTGTAGTCACATAGAGTGACTGCAGACTTATCGGTTTTGATCGAACATCCCCTTAAAGTTGAAATCTATCTACATCTTTAGGAACAAGGAAAGCTAAAAAAAAAAAGACGGGACTATAATAAAGTGGACAAATATTCACCACCTTTGATAGCTGCATTCACCAGGTAGGAGCTCAATGATGGAGCATGTACAGGAAGAAGAAGAAGCCAACAGTGTGAACAATATGGTACCTTTTCTCTCTTATCTTACCAGTCACCGCCAAAAAGGAGAATTCTCAGGTTTTCGAATTCAAACCTTGTTAGTGCAATCATTTTAAATACACCCTAAAGCTATGTTCACACGTTGCATTTTTGAAGCTTTTTCATGCAAATTAAAAGCTGCTTTCAAGGCCACGTTCAGTATTCGGTCAGTATTTTACCTCAGTATTTGAAAGTCAAGATCCGGAGTGGGAGAAAAATACAGAAGTGGTGACGTGTTTCTATTATACTTTTCCTCTGACTGTTCCACTCCTGGATTTGGATTACAAATACTGATGTAAAATACTGACCAAGTACTGAATGTGTGAACGTGGTCTAACAGTTGCAGCAAACGCTATGAGATTTCAGAAATCTAATGCACACAATTGTTTTTTTTCTCCTGACTGAATTGGAAAACTGATTTTTTGAAAACTGCAGCATGTCAATCCTTTCAGGGTTGTTGCAGCATTTTTGCAGCGTTTTTTCACCATAGAAAGCAATGAGAAAGTGTCGTATGGTTATTATTAGATTTCATTGACTATAACTTTACTTATATATTATGTATCAATTTTCAGAGTAAAAGTGTAGAAATGTAAAAATATTATGGTGTGCAATATTTTTCTTTATGCTGCTGTATCATCTAATGAAAAGTTCATTTTGTCAATGGAATACTTAACATTACTTACTGAAGCATTTATGACAACTGTAGAAAAAAGTAATGATCTATGTTTTTGTTTTTTCAATTATCGTTATTTTACATATTTCTGTAGTTATCGTTTGACTATTCAGAAAAAAAGCCTAATGTGATAATGTATTTGTACCAATTTTGCACAGCTGGTACCTCTAGGTTATTAGCTTTGTCTAAAGGCAAGGACAGATGGTAGAGTTGTCAATTGTTTTTGCAGCTGAGTTATGCTGTGTTGGATACCCACATGAACACGCTGAGTCATTCCAATAAGTAGCTTTTCTTACTGATTTTAATGTCATTCTTAGACCTGACTTTTTAGTAAAAGTGCCTGTGGATTATTTTAATCAGTTCCAGCAGTGATAAAACTGATTTAGAGCAAAAAAATGTCAATCTAGGAGCCTAGACGGGTTAACATTGGTGCATAGGCGGCCATTCTATATAACATGTACAGTATGAGCATTCCAATATTACCATATTGCAAACCTGGAAACTGCGGCCAACAGGCCACATCTGTACATTTGGCTGTTCTTGTGTGGGACCGGGACAGTGAGAGGGAATAAATTCTTTCCCTCTCCCAGTATTTTGATTTCTACAGTATCTACGTCCTCAGGAACCTCATACTATTGAAGACAATGGCGGAACAGGAAGCTATAGGCTTCCTCTTCCACTATTCAACATGTGCACCTGGGTCTAAAAGCAGCAGGTGCAATGATGTCAGGAGTAGTGTTGAGCCACCCCCGTAGTGTTCGGGTTCGGTTCGGTTCGTCGAACACGGGATGTTCGTGGAACTGCTCCTCGAACACCTTAGAACACCGTCGAACACCGTTAAAACCAATGGCAGGCAAACAAAAACACATAGAAACACATAGAAAACACCTTCAAAGGTGTCCAAAAGCTGACAAACTGCTTAGAAGACACTCCCTTTAAAAAAGCCGGCCGGCAATTCAGCAGCGGCGTACACCGGTACCCGACAATTTAGACAAGAAGGAATAGAGCATCACACATAGATTAGATAGATAGAAACATGTCAGTCACATATATAAGAAGTACAGTGATAGTGTTGATTACTGTACTTGTCATTTAGTGTTAAAATAAAGGATTTATTAAAAAAAAAATTGGCGTGGGGTTCCCCGTAATTTTAGTCTCTAGCGGAGGTTAAGCAGACGGCTGGGGCAGCTGAATACCTAGCCTTTACTAGCTATTAAAATGGGGCACCCCCCAAAAAATGACGTGGGGTCCTCCCTATTTTAATAGCTAGCAAAGGCTAGGCAGACAGCTGGGGGCTGATATTAATAGCCCAGGAAGGGTGCCATGAATATTGGCCCCCTCCCAGGCTAGAAACACCAGCTGTCAGCCGCCCCAGAAATGGCGCATCTATAGGATGCGCCAATTCTGGCACTTAGCCTCACTCTTCCCACTGCCCTGTAGCGGTGGCAGTGGGGTAATAGGGCTGGGGTTGATGTCAGCTTATAATGCCAGCTGACATCAAGCCCAGGTTAGTAATGGAGAGGCGTCTATAAGACACCCCCATTACTGACCCCATAGTCAAAGTTTAAAAAAAAACACAAACACCCAGAATAAAGTCCTTTAATTGAAATAAACACACAATTCTTTATTGTTCTAAATTAAACCATACTTACCGTCACGCCCATTCCAGCTGAAGCCAACGATCTCCTGCAATAAAAGTAAAATAATAAAGCAACATCATCCTTACCTTTCCATGGTTCCCATGACAGCTTCAGCTCTGCTACATTCACATGACAGGCTGGAGCGCAGCAGAACGCTGCCATCCAGCTTGCCATGCGGCAGACACTGAGAAGCGCAGGCATGCTTGCGCTCCTCAGTGTCTCGCTGTGACGGCATAAAGATGAGCCGAGGTCATGTCCAATGAACTCAGCTCACCTCATGCACGGCCCTGACAGCGTGGGAAAATTCTCAGCGCTCAGCGCTTCAGCAGGAAAATTCTCCCACGCTGGGATGGCATTGAGATGACAGGCTGGATCACAGCTGAGCGCTGCCATCCAGCTTGTCATCCTTCAGAGACACTGCAGAGCGCAAGCATGCCTGCGCTTCTCAGTGTCTGCGGGATGACAAGCTGGATGGCAGCGTTCTGCTGCGCTCCAGCCTGTCATGTGAGTTTAGCAGAGCTGAAGCTGTCGTGGGAATCATGGAAAGGTAAGGATGATGTTGCTTTATTATTTTACTTTTATTGCAGGAGATCGTTGGCTTCAGCTGGAATGGGCGTGACGGTAAGTATGGTTTAATTTAGAACAATAAAGAATTGTGTGTTTATTTCAATTAAAGGAATTTATTCTGGGTGTTTGTGTTTTTTTTAAACTTTGACTATGGGGTTAGTAATGGGGTGTCTTATAGACACCTCTCCATTACTAACCTGGGCTTGATGTCAGCTGGCAATATAAGCTGACTTCAACCCCAGCCCTATTACCCCACTGCCACCGCTACAGGGCAGTGGGAAGAGCGAGGCTAAGTGCCAGAATTGGCGCATCCTTTGGATGCGCCATTTCTGGGGCGGCTGACGGCTGGTGTTTCTAGCCTGGGAGGGGGCCAATATTCATGGCACCCTTCCTGGGCTATTAATATCAGCCCCCAGCTGTCTGCCTAGCCTTTGCTAGCTATTAAAATAGGGGGGACCCCACGTCATTTTTTTGGGGGTCCCCCATTTTAATAGCTAGTAAAGGCTAGGCATTCAGCTGGGGGCTGATATTAGTAGCCTGGGAAGCTCCGTGGGTATTACCCCCTTCCCAGGCTTCAAACATCTGCCCCAGCCGTCTGCTTAACCTCCGCTAGAGACTAAAATTACGGGGAACCCCTCGCCAATTTTTTTTTTAAGAAATTTAATAAATCCTTTATTTTAACACTGAATGACAAGTACAGTAATCAACACTGTCACTGTACTTCTTGTATATGTGACTGACATGTTTCTATCTATCTAATCTATGTGTGATGCTCTATTCTTTCTGTTATAAATTGTCGGGTACCGATGCTGAATTGCCGGCCGGCTTTTTTAAAGAGATGGTGCATGAAAACACTATTATTTATTTTAATAAATCCTTTAACACTAAATGACAAGTACAGTAAGCAACACTGTCACTGTACTTCTTATATATGTGACTGACATGTTTCTATCTATCTAATCTATGTGTGAAGCTCTATTCTTTCTGTTTTAAATTGTCGGGTACCGGTGTATGCCGCTGCTGAATTGCCGGCTTTTCATGTTTCACTGTGAGCACTGTTCCCATCGATTTGGGCAACCACTGTAATGCCACAACCACCATGGCTGTGGCATTACAGTGAGTGGCAGACAATCCCTGCATGATTGGTGCTCTAAATAGCGCCTGACATGCAGGACACGCTTTTGGTGCACGAACAGTTATCGAACATAACCTCGAACAGCCGAATTTTTTGCAAATCGTTCGCGTTCGTCGAACGACTCGAACACCGCCCAAAACAGCTCGAATTTGAGCTTGGTGAACAGTTCTAGTCGAACACCGCTCATCTCTAGTCAGGAGATCGTGCCTGCTCACAGACCTTCTGTCATCACACTGCACAAAACCGATCAGTGGGCGAGGTGGGGACTGTGAGGACAATAACCTATATGGGAGGCTGTGGGAGCATCATACTGTTTAGGATGAGGATACTGTTTAGGTATCCTACTGTATGGTGGACTGTGGGGCTTCATATTGTGTGTATAGGGGAGCCACACTGTGTGGGGGTGACTGGAGGCATCATATTGTGATTGTGTGAGAGGAGGAATTATATTGTTTGGGGGGCTGTGGGAACATCATAATGTGTGGAGGCACTGGGCATCAAATTGTTTGTGTGGGGGAATCATGCTGCGCACAGGGCTGTGGTGAGCCATCATACTGTATGGAGGACTGTGGGGCATCATATTCTGTGTGTAGGGGAGTCATACTGTGTGGTGGTGACTGAGGGCATCATATTGTGTTTGTTTGTGGGGGCATCATACTGTGTCGGGGACTGTGGATGCATTATACTTTGTGTGGGGAGAACTTTTGATAAAGATACAGCTTCACTTCATGTGTATACGTAATAACAGGAGCATATGATTTATAAACTTTATAAAAAGCAGTAAAATATATGGCTTTGATTAGCTGCTACATGTAAGAAAATATGTTACAATAAGCCCTATCCTAACGTGTATTAGCAGTAGCAGTGAGGCAGCAGAGCTAATTTTGCTAAATATTAAGCAATAAAAATTACTCAATAATAATAATATTATTGGTTTACCAGCTTCCCCAAACACTGATCTGTGAACAATATATCCTGCTAGTTCACATCAGCAGTAAACATTGATGGCCTGCAATGGCATCATATGGAATCTGTGGCAGGAAGACATAACAGTCCACAAGTTGTAAACACTGTGTGCCACTATTTGAGAACAACTTCAGTGGAAAGAATGGCAACACAATATTCACTTGTTTTTCTAAAAGGGTTAATAAAAATTTTGCCTAAATAAGCTCAGACCAGTAAAAAATAATAGAAGAAATAGTACCCTTGGCATCCCCAATTTACACAAATCCCGATGGTCTGTTCATCCTGAGACGCACTGCTGCGGTCAGTGATTGGCTGAGCCGGTACTAGGATGAACAGAACAGCAGTGGCTGACTAAGTGGTGGGACAGGACCTGTGGAGATCAGGGACAGAACCTGTGGAGATCAGGGACAGGACCTGTGGAGATCAGGAAGAGGACCTGTGGAGATCAGGGACAGGACTTGTGGAGATCACGGACAGGACCTGTGGAGATGAGGGACAGAACCTGTGGAGATCAGGGACAGGACCTGTGGAGATCAGGGACAGAACCTGTGGAGATCAGGGACAGGACCTGTGGAGATCAGGGAGAGGACCTGTGGAGATCAGGGACAGGACTTGTGGAGATCAGGGACAGGACCTGTAGATCAGGGACAGGACTTGTGGAGATCAGGGACAGGACCTGTGGAGATCAGGGACAGGACTTGAGGAGATCAGCAATAGCATAATCACTTATTTTTTTATTTTTTAACTTGCCTAAGCCCTTTTAATCATAATTATTATTTGCTGGAAACCCCCTTTAAGTATTTGAGCTTATAAAAATTAGGCTATATTAAAACATGACAATTGGCTGCAAAAATCTCTATAACTTTCTCATATATCTGAAAGAGACTTGAAGCAATCTGTGCGCAAAATTCGAAACAGAAACAGAAGCCTAAAAGTCCTGGCAAGTGTCAATGCCCAAGTGTTAAAGTTATCTCTGCACCCCGTTCAACTGTGCCCTTGTGCCTCTTAGAAATATGTATGAGATGAGAAAAAGAGCAATATTACGTCTTAATGCCATGTTTGTGTATCATACTTGTTTTTGTGTATGAACATGTCTTATATGTCAGATAGCAATAATCCACATACTGCTCTCTGAGTGATATA
This sequence comes from Phyllobates terribilis, assembly GCF_046119375.1. Taxonomy (NCBI): domain Eukaryota; kingdom Metazoa; phylum Chordata; class Amphibia; order Anura; family Dendrobatidae; genus Phyllobates; species Phyllobates terribilis. Next base: position 462,125,236 of record NW_027362761.1, on the reverse strand, counting down.
TATATATATATATATATATATATATATATATATATAGTATATATATATATTTTTATGATGTTTACAAAGTTTCAAAGTAAAGGAACATATATGTATATATGTTCCTTTACTTTGAAACTTTGTAAACATCAGCAAACAATTTAGCTTATTTTATGTTATTTGACTATTTTGTGAAGGTGAAGTAAAGTGTTTTTCTTATTAACATGGTTCACACACAGTATATCAATGTTCTGCACAGAGCAACAGGTGCCATGTATCCCACCCTGACACTCAGGCAGCCGAGGGCAAGCAGCTGTCGCCCCACTCAAATACCAAAATCAGTGACTTGCGCTGGCAAAATCTGTGGCCTGTAATCTAGAAAACAGAGTCAAATTCCAGCATGGTGCTCTCAATATTATCACTTTCTACTAAGAAATCCCAAGATTTTGATACCTTAAAGTTGTTGTTGCACAATTAAATTTCATTAACACTTTTTTTTTCATTATAATGATTTGAAAATAAGTCGACTATGTGAAGGCACTTCTGTTACATACTTGTTATGGCAATCCTTGGTGTTATCTTGTTTCCCAAAATGATTAAGGATGTTGTTCTGAAACGCGTTTGCGATTGTTACTAGTTTTGGTTGATGAGGTTTTTAAAAGGATGCAATAAAGGAGAAGACTTTTAACAAGCGCTGGATGCTGTTGATTTTGCTTTTGTAATTTATCTAATTTTGCTGTGCTCCAAGGAATCCAAGCATTGGGTCCGCCTGGGAATGTGGGGAAAATACAAGTGAGCTGACGTTCCTGTTCTATTTTAGTTTTATTCCCACTCAAAGCCTCCACATATAGAGTCCAGTGCTTCTGGTCACACATGCTCATTAGCTTATTTCCTACTACTCAGTGAGTCCAGCCATAAGGTTCAGAACGCAAAAAGTAACTTCTTTTCACCTGCACTAAATAGATTACATGTACCATCTAAGAGGGAATCAAAAGACACCGGGAGGAACAATAATGAAGCATGTCACAGCAATATCTGGATGCAGAAGATTTTTTTTGCTAGAAATTATGTAACTTAACCCCTTCATGCCATGACCATTTTCTGTTTTTTTCGTTTTTTTCCTCCCCTTTCTCCAAAAGCCATAACTTTTTTATTTTTCCGTCAATATATCTATATGAGGGTTTGTTTTTGTTGTTTAAAATTACACCATTGTTTTTTTGTTTTTTTATTTACCATGTTCACTATATGGTAAAACTGACCTTATAATAGGATTTCCCAGGTCAGTACAAGTACACTGATACCAAACATGTATAGTATATGTTTTATTTAAGATGTGAAAAAAAAGTCAAAACTTGTATGATAAGTTTTTGCATTTGTGGCCATTTTCCGAGACCTGTAGCGTCTCCATTTTTCAGGAACTGGGGCCGGGTGAGGGCTTATTATTTGCGTCTTGAGTGTTTTCATTTCTTCTTATTGCATTTTATTGCAATGTCACGGTGGCCAAAAATTGTAATTCTGGCTTTTCGATTCTTGTTCTCGTTACCCTGTTTACTGATCAGATTAATTTACTTTATATTTTGATAGATCAGATATTTCTGAATGCAGCGATATCAAATAGATGTATTTTTTAAAAATAGTTTTATTTTCAGTGAGGCAAAAGAGCCGGCATTCACATGAGGCATGACAGGCATGGAGGTCTTCGGCAGACCCCCAGCTGTCATGACAACCAATCAACAGTCCACGAACATGTGAGAGGGACGCTGATGGGCGACTGGAATGAGGTGCTTCCAGCTGGCATGTGTTAAATCCCACAGTCATCATATGGTCATATAATATGTCAATTGTGTCTTAGGCCCCCTTCCCACATCCATATAAAACTGGTACCATAAAAGACTGTACCATGTCATCGGTGTTTTGGATTAGTGTGCCATCCGTGTGCCGTCAGTATGTCATCAATGTGTCATCAGTGTGCCATCAGTATGTCATCAGTGTGCCATTAGTATGTCATCAGTGTGCCATCAGTGTGTCATCAGTGTGCCATTAGTGTGTCATCAGTGTGCCATCGGTGTGCCATCAGTGTGTCATCAGTGTTTGGGTCAGTGTGGCATCAGTGTGGCATCAGTGTGGCATCAGTGTGCCATCAGTGTGCCATCAGTGTGGCATCAGTGTGCCATCAGTGTTTCATCAGTGTGTCCTCAGTGTGTCCTCAGTGTGCCGTCAGTGTGCCATCAGTGTGCCATCAGTATGCCGTCAGTGTGTCATCAGTGTGTGTCATAAGACATTTTAAACAGTTACATTAGGAGTGAGGTCCCTGCTCACAAGCTTACATTCTACAAGGAAATGGGGGGACACAATAGGTGAAAAGTGCTTGTTATTTCAGGTCTGGGAATTATAATAAGCAGGGATTTTCATATAAAGCTGCCAGTATGTTTAAGTGCAATAATCAAGTATTGAGTGCAGTTATCGTGTGCATGGAGGGTGTGGAGACAGATGAATAGTAGGGTGCAGATTCTGAATAATATTTAGAAGGAGGGGACAGGGGAAAGTTGGTTTACTGAGTAGTTGAGGTGTTAGGCTTGCTTAAAGATATGGGTTTTTAAAGCGTGCTTGAAGATATGGGGGCTAGGCATCAGTCGGATTGCCTGCGGTAGTGCATTCCAGAGAACTGGCCCAGCATGAGAGAAGTCTTGTAGACAGAGTTTAAGGTTCGGATTATGGGGGATGTTAGTCTTACGTCATTTGTAGAATGGAGGGCACATGTAGGGCGATAGACAGAGATGAGAGAGGAAATATAAGGCGGTGCAGAACTGTAGAGAGCTTTGTGGGTGAGAGCGATGAGTTTATATTGGACCCTGTAGCGAATGGGCAACCAGTGTAATGACTGGCATAAGATGGAGGCATCAGTGAAGTGGCTGGACAGAAATACGACCCTGGCTGCCGCATTCAGGATGGATTGGAGAGGAGAAAGTTTGGTAAGAAGGAGACCGATCAGAAGAGAGTTGCAGTAGTCCAGACGAGAGTGAATAAGAGCGACAGTAAGAGTTTTAGCAGTTTCAAAGGTGAGAAAATATCAGATTCTGGAGATGTTTTTAAGATGCAGGTGACAAGAGCGAGTGAGTGATCGGATATAGGGAGTAAAGGAAAGGTTAGTGTCGAATATGACCCCAAGGCAGCGGGCGTGCTGCTTGGGAGTTATGGTTGAACCCTCCAAGGTAATTTCGATGTTAGGTAGAGTTGAGTTAGTAGAGGGGAGAAACACAAGAAGTTCAGTTTTAGAGAGATTCAGTTTAAGATAGAGGGAGGATATGATGTTAGAGACAGCAGACAGACAATCCTTGGTATTTTTTATTAGGGTAGAGGTGATGTCAGGGGAAGAGGTGTATAATTGGGTGTCATCAGCATAGAGATGATACGGGAACCCAAATCTGATGATTGTTTATCCAAGGGGCAGTATATAGAGAGAAGAGGAGGGGGCCTAGGACTGAGCCCTGCGGAACCCCAATAGTAAGGGGACGAGGAGAGGAAGATGAGCCGGCAAAAGATATAGTGATGGAGCGGTCAGAGAGGTAGGAGGAGAACCAGGAGAGAACGGTTTCCTTGAGGCCTATAGAGCGGATCATAGTGAGGAGGAGCTGGTGATCCACAGTGTCAAATGCTGCAGAGAGATCCAGGAGAATCAACAGGGAACAGTGACCTTTGGATTTAGCTGTTAGTAGATCATTAGAGACTTTAGTGAGGGCAGTTACAGTAGAGTGTGAAGAGCGGAAACCAGATTGTAAAGGGTCGAGAAGAGAGTTATCTGAGAGATAGCGGATTAGATGGGAGTGGACCAAGCGTTCCAGGAGTTTAGAGATGAAAGGAAGATTAGAGACAGGTCTGTAGTTAGCAGTGCAGTTCTGGTCCAGGGATGGCTTTTTAAGTAAAGGGGTTATAATGGCATGTTTAAATGAGGAGGAAAAATCAGTGTGTCATCAGTGTGTCATCAGTGTGCCATCAGAGTGTCATCCATGTTTTTCCAGTATGGATAAAGAACGAATGAAATCACAAAGATTCTCCTATACTTTGCAATGACAAAGAAATATGGCACACAGATGTCATACAGATGTTGTGTTTTTCATGGACACATAGGCTTGTATTGGCCCTTGTCATCCATGCTGCCGAAAAAGAACAGACGTAGATTATAATGGGTACATGTGGCATCTGTGAAAAAAACAGATGCCTCACGTACTGGCCATGTGACGGGGGCCTTATACTGTTGTACACCTGTTAATTGCAGGTTTACGTATTTCCCAATTGAAGACGTTAAATGACCCAACATGCATGGCCCCTTTTGTGACCCTAGATGACATTTAACCCTTCAGCCATGAAAAGACCTTGGTATTAAGGCATCACACACATTCTGGACACTGGGATTATGATGAGTAAATCAGTCTAACACAACACCATGGTGCTCATTGCCTAAATCCTACTGAGAATTGCATATCATACTGTCATGTAGCAGAATATCCTAATAGCATCCACATAGTGTGAATATATGTCATCAAGAAGAACAAAAAAACATCAAATACCTTGAAACAAAGAACTTGAACACCAAGGCCAAGGCATGTGTATATATATCTATACAGTAAAATAACATGACTGTTTTGTATTACGCACATTTTTTTTCTTTTAGCTTTCATTAAACTAATTATTAGCAAAAGAAATCTTCCAAAAAATATTTATTTCTCCTATATATATATATCTTTTTGATGTATAGGAGGAATGTACATGGCATGTGTTTTTGACAGGTGGCTCTTTGGTTCCTCGGCTCATGAAACCCCACATTCAGCAGTTGCTTTGTAATAAATGGACACTGAACAGATACAGTATGATCTCTATAGCTAAGTTCCCACATTGCGCATTTGATGCGTTTTTGATGCTGCAGATTTCTGGAACAAGTGAGGTTACGTGTGTTTTTTTTTAGTACGCTTTGTTTACAGGCATTTTTATTGCGTTTTTTTTTTCCGCTGCTGTTTTTGTCTTTTTTTCAGTATGTCATGTTTCAAATAAAACTACTTTGCTTTGGAAACTTTCTATTTGCTGAGTTACTTAGTTTTGCTAAAAAATTACCGATAAATTCATGTGCGAATTATATGCCTTTTTTAATACATTTTTGCTGTGAAAATGCAATAAAAACACGTGTGTATTTAATCTGCAGATTTTCTCATCTCATTCTAGTCTATGGGGAAATTCTGCAAATAAAACGCATGTTTACGGCAAGGCAGATTTACATGCTGTGAATTTAAAAATAACACTGCAGGTCAATTTCCACAGGGTAAAAAGAAAAAGCATTTTGGAAACAAAATTTATACAAATTTCATCCACTGTGTTGGAACTGTAGTACGCTGTGTTTTCTGTGCACGGAAATACACAGTGGAAAAAACACACCAAATACCCATTATGGGAATGTAGCCTAAGACTGTGTTCATACACTGAGTTTTTGGTGCGTTTTTGAGCTGCGTATTTTTGTTGCTTCAAAAACGCATCCAGCAAAGTGGATGGGATTTACAGAAATCTCATGCCCACTGTGCTTTTTTGACTCAGACCTGACCTCCGGTGTGCATCTCAAATCCACAACATGTTAATTTCTCTTGCAGGTACGCAGAGTTTAATATGTAGATTTTTCCCACAGAGTTGCATCAGATAAGGAAAATCCACAGGTAAAAAACATGCAAGCGTTTTTAGTGCTTTTCTGCAGCAGAAAAGCATCAAAAACGCATGTAATGTGCATATCAATAAATACCAGGAAACGTGAAAAAACTTGACGTACCAACAAAAACAAAAACCGCAGTGTCAAAAATGCGATAAAAATGCATGTCAAGAAAAAAAATAATAAAAAAATGCCATGAAAAAAATGCAAGTAGCCTAATTTACTTTACATGTGCAGAAATGTTGCAAAAAAACATAAAAATCTCACCGGAAGCTCGTCATGGGAACATAGCCTAAATGTTTCAAATTAGTTAGGAAAAAGTTGACAGTAAAAGCCCAATCAGCAAATCTTAATTAAAGTGAAATAATGGTAAATACGTATGTAAAGGAAGATGTATGAGGATAAAACTTTATAGACATGGAGCTAACGGAGTTTTATGGTACTTCAGGATGAATTTACAAAGAGAATCTTCCTTAGAAGACTTCTAGGAAGCGATCACCATAAGGTCTTATTCGCATACAGTATGTATTTTAAAGATTGGGCTAGTCCCATCTGGAGGAAATGGATGCTTTTGCGTCATTTGACACAATTTTATCCAACCGACTTCCATCCATCGAACGACGCTTGCTGCACTTTTTTTCATACTTCGCTCGTGTCGATTGTGCCATTGATTATTTTCTGTGGTCTGTAATCTACCACATTGTGCATGTAGAAGAGCCCAAAATCATAAAATGGAAAAAAATATTATTTTTTCTGTTTGATTATCTATAAATGCATCAAAAAACCCTTAATATAAAATTGGAGGTATACAGAGGTACAGACTGCTGTAGGTGCGGTGTTATAGCTCCATACAGCTCAGAGCAATCTGTATTTTATCCCTGTGCATGAGCCAAAGTCTGGGATCATGCAACGTCATTAATGATTAACCCTCATATTGTCCATAGATATTAATAGTTATTGTATAACTTACAGTATACATTACATGTTAGCTACAATTTTCCAATTACCACTCAACTATTGAATAAATCATCATTCCATGTATTCTATTTCTATATATTTTACTGAAGCTTTTGTTCCCCCCAAACGAGATCGTATAAAGTTTTTGCCCTATATAGCACTCACATTATTGCGCATACATACAGAAGTAGCAACGCTGACTTTGTGGAATTTAGGAGAACTACGTTTTTCCTTAATATTGCAGCATATTATATTGAATATTTATGTAGAAAAATAGATAAACCCAATGTGTTATCTTTATTCGGATATCACAATTTACTAAGCGTGTGGCCGCCAAAATATAATACCAAATTCAGCTCTGATCTGATCAGCATGGATCTGATGTTAGTAAAGTCGGGTTCAGACGAGCAGATGAAAAATTATCCCAGTTCCATCCAGAAAATTCAGACGATTATCATCCATATTGTCATCTTCAATTTTATACAGACCAAATAAATTTTCCTTAATAATCACAATATATCCATAAAAATCATATTCAGCACAGATTACCCGTATTGGATCAGATTTTTTTTTTTTGCGCACCCATAGAATTTTCTTTACACACTTGGTGTGCGTGATGTCCACTTTTTGCTCATCTGAATGAGCCCCAAACCTCATAAATCAAGGGCACAAGTATTTTCATTTAAACTTTCAATAAATAGATACATGTGTCCATATGCTTAAAAGATTGTACAGAAATTGTGAGGCACCGTACATGTCTATGGCTAAATCTAAACTTCCATCGATTTCAGTAAATATCTCGTTACTCTCCGTTACTGGGCGTCTTCTTGCTATTTGGGTTGATGAACAAAGATTTTTTTTTTCTGTTAATTTAAAACTAATGCATTTTATTAAATCCAGATTGCGTAGAAAGTTAAAAGAATCTATTTCTGGAACAGACAAAGAGCGGTCTGTGGCGCACAATATTTTTATGTTTATATAAAAAATTGGTTATTTCCATATAAATGAAAGGAACAAGCTGGAAATAAAAAAGATGTCAGAAAGTAGGTTCTCCAGTTAACTGCAAATATGTTCAAAAAGTTTTTGAAAAGAAACATTAGTATACACACAGAGAAATGAAGCAGAGCTGAGTTTGTCACTTGGCAGAGCATTTCTGAGTATTATGTTGCACTTTTTTTTTTTTTTTTGCTCCCTATTATTGTATAATGCACAAAAGTCGTCCAATGTCAAATTCAGCTCTACTTCATAGTCAGTAACAGTTAGGCTCCATGAGCGCCATGGCCAGGATCAATTATTACACTCATTATGCTAAGAAATTTGCAAAATGAAAAAACTTACCAGTGCCCTGCTTCTCCAGGAAGTCGCGCCCTGCAGCACCTGCTGAGGGTCTTGTTCACCAAACTCTGACAGGTAAAAAAAATTCCTGTATAATAAAGCCAGACCAGCTGGCTTTGAAGAGAAACCCCCTGTACGGGTTCTGTTGCCTCACTATGTATCTTACATGAGGACAGGAGCTTTTTCCCCTCTAGCTGATGACCTGTAAGAAGCGAGATTCCCTTGCACAAGTGTCTGGCAGGCCCACCAGCACCTGCTCCTGTCAGTCCAGGATAAATTTAGCTGTTAAAGGTATCACTGACAACCAGACCTTTGTCAGCGCTGGCATAAGAACACAAGATTACTGCCCCCAAACATATGCCACGGCAGACATAGAAAATCAAGATCTCTGTTTTTACAATCTATCTATCTATCTATCTATGTATCTATCTATCTATCTATCTATCTATCTATCTATCTATTGATATTAACACTTAAAATTTATATTTTGTGCATCTGTACACCTCCATTTACTTGAAAGTGATCAGAGGGGTGTCCTATTAGAAAATTATTTTACGCTGGTCATCTGAAGTAAAATCTTTGTACTTCTTGCATAGTTATTTTCTCAGAAGAAGCCCCTTTAAACAGTTTGGGACATCTGGAGGAATGATTGTCTGGAGAAGAAAAGGTGAGGGCTACCATGATTCCTGTTGTCATGCTAAGAATAATCATCATGTGTGGGGTGACTTTTCATCCAAAGTAGTGGGGTCACGCACTGTTTTGGATCAGAATACTGCCATGAATAATGAATGGATAATGAAAGAACCTAAGCATCTTCCAAGGGCAACGTCTAGAAGATACAGGAGCAATTTGGAGATGACCAATGCTTTTTCCAGCATGATGGAGACCACGTAACAAAACAAAAGAGGTAACTAAGTGATTCGGTAACACTAAAACATTTAGGTTTTGGGTTCATGGCCAGGAAACTCCCCAAAACCTCACTGAGAACCTGTGCTTAATCCTCAACAAGTGAAGGGACAAACGAAAATACAGAAATTGTGATACGCTCCAAGCAGTGATTGCACAAGAATGTGTTGTCATCAGTCAGGATTTGGCCCAGAATCTGATATCTAGCTGATAGGGAGAATTGTAGAAGTCTTGAAAGTAAGGGTCGACGCTGTAAATATTGAGTCTTTGCATAAGCTTGATGTGTTTTCCAATGACAGTTTAAAAACTTAGGAAATGCAAATAATTGTACTACAGTAACATTAGAAACATCTGACTAAAATATCTAAAAACACAGAAGAGGGAAACTTTGTAAACCCCAAAAGTTATATTTGCAGCAAATAGATATGATGCAAATTGCAATACTGCCATGCCTCCAATGGAGAAGATTGGAATGGAAAATATGTGATTGGCTAACACTCTGAGGTCTCCTAAGGCTTCTTTCACATATACAAATTTTTTCTGGGGTTCCCCTTTAAACTAGCCATTAAACGCTAATCAAAGAGCTGTGAGCTGTTATTAACAGCAAGGTAAAATTTTGGGCTAATGGCCCCTTTCCCTGGCTAGTAATATCAGCCCCCCCGAGCAGCTTTCTCTCTGCTGGTTATGATTAATCGACGGGAGCCCATCCTGTTTTTTCTTTAATTTAATTCTTTATTTTACACATAATGTACACTGTGGATACTGACTACAACTCCTATCATTGTCACCTGATTGCGACAGGGAGACCAGGCGACAATGATGTGAGCTGCACTCAGCACAAAGCGCCTGAGAACAGCACGAACTGTGCCGGCTTTTCTCAGTTGCCGGAACATGTGATAATGATGAGGCACACGTGTGGCACACGGTTGCCACACGAATAAAACACCGGTACATGTGATAATGATGTGGCACACGGTTGCCTCACGTATAAAACAAATGGACATACGAACACGGATATCTCCGGTACTGGTTTTTATGGCGATGGTCCGTGCGATGGGGGCTATGCTCCTCGCGCATGCGCCAACATGTACTGTGGCATACTAGGACCTTGCGATATGCGGTCACATGACCGCTCATGTGACCTACCTGGAGTGTATATAGGAAGGTCCCGGAAGGGGATATGAAGTGCCTCTTGAGAAAGCCTTGCTGTTTCAAGGCGAAACGCGCGTTGGGGCGCGTTCTCTCATGTCTGCAGCCCCCATGTGACGCCCTGCCCCACCTCTCAGGCCTCCCAGCTCTGTGGTGAGTTTCCGTTGGTACTGCTTTTGTCACTTGATGCTTATGTTAATTGTATTCCCTATTAAGGTTGTCTGGGGCTATCAACGGAAAGCAATATATATTCTTTGCCACTCTTATGGAATACACTGGAGCCCCTTTGGATTGGGCACGCTGTTGCTGGACTCATTTTATTCCATGTCCCGTTTTTTTGCACTATGTATTTTGTACTATTATGATTCTAATATTATTACTCTTTAATAAAATGTATCTTATGCCATGATACTCATGTTTTTCTCTTGTTATACTTATATCTTTAAGTAGGCTTTGTTGTGGTTAGGGTCCGGCACTAGTTTACTGGTTCCCTATCCAGTTGTCTCTATACTATGTGGGTCCCTGTTTTTTCATTAATTATTCTCTGTGTTTTCACAGTTGTTGTTAGACCTAAGATGGATTTCCGAGCATGGGACAATACTTGGCTCATGCAACTTAATGAATTGTCGTGTGACATGGGCTCTGACGGGCTGGGTATGGATCGGCGTATGCGGAAGAGCATAGTCAAATTTAAGACACTTTTGAAACGGAGGACTCGCACTTGGTGGAATCACGCATTTTTAATGAAATATATTGATCAAGCGCTAATTCCCAGAGGCTTGCGGGTTAAAAATTTTCCCTCATTTCCAATTGAAAATTAATCTTTCAAAGATAGATGGGAGACATTAGCAGATATGTGCTTCTTGGGATTTTTGAAACTTCTGAAAGAATTAAATGAGACATCTCTGAAGGACATGGAGATGGAGATTGACCAGCTTCAGATTCAAATTTAAAAAGAGCTAGCCAGTGATGACCTGAAGCGGTTGAATGAGAAGATTGACACAGAGTGTCAAAAATGGGTGAAGGAGATCCATACTACTAAAATTAAAAATTCCAACGTAATATTCAGGACAAACAGTGTAAGCATGTGTATAGATGGAGAGTCCCTGCTGAAAGGTCACGACTGAGATCTCACAATTACTCGCATTCACATTCAAGGTCCTCGTCCGCAGCCTCAGCTTCCTCAACTGATGAACGGACCTGCTCGGAGAATGTGGTCCTCCCCGTTGGACCAATAACACAACAAACGAGATCCAACAGTGGGAGGAAGCTTATTACTCCACCTCAGGTATGTGGTCCCAGGGATGGTCTCTGTGTTTTCAATTTATCTAACCATGTTCTAACCGGGACTCAGGTGGAGGTTCTTAGTATGTGCCTTTCTTTTATTCCTACCAAATCATTTGATTACTTTACTGCCCTCAAGGACCTCCACCTGTTTGCCCGGAAACTTATGATTAAAAAAATCCATTCTAGGCTGTTCAAAATTTGGAAGATCTGAATATGCTCTGTTGGAGCAGGAGACCCCCTCTACAGGGGGGTTACCACAAATGAGATAACCTAAGTCCACAAGGTTCCCTCCCTTTTCCCTGAGTCCTGCTGTTGAGATCTTTGTTCGTCTGGTGTCTGAGGATCTCAAATGCCTCCCTACACATGAGAAAATATGATAATCTCACATCGGCACAGCGAACCGCTATTCAACAACTCCAATCCTTTAAAGATATTGTCATCAAATCAGCGGACAAGGGAGGGAAAATCGTGTTGTGGCCTTGTACTATGTATGAAAAAGAGGCTCTACGCCAACTTAGAGACTCCTCTACATATTCCAAGTTATCTTGGCCTCCTTCACGGCCACGGCTTCCTTCTCCGCTGCCCTGCAGGGGATCCTGGCAGTTGCCTGTGAGCAGGGGATTATTACAAAGAAGACAGCTGAAGCGTTGACAGTACGCTTCCCAAAAACAGCAACTATTTATTTACTTCCTAAGATCCACAAGGATGCCGTTAGCCCACCCGGATGTCCGATTGTGTCAGGTCTGGGTGGTCTGTGTGGTCCAATATGTGAGTATATTGACAGCCACCTAAGACCACTAGTGGAGACACTTCCATCCTACTTAAAAGACAAGATGGATGTCCTTACGCGGGTTGATGGCGTCCTTGTGGAAGAAGGCACTCTCATGGTCACGGCCAATGTTAAGAGCCTATACACATGTATCAGCCATGATCTGGGCCTGTCTGCAGTCCGCCTCTTCCTGGGGACCTCCGACCTGGATGGCCCATGGTGGGAATTTATCCTTGAGCTCCTCCACTTTGTCCTCTGCCATAACTATTTAATTTTTAAAGATACAGTCTATCTCCAATGGTGGAACAAGGCCATAGGGGTGGCCTGCGCACCCTCATATGCCAACCTCTTCCTGGGTGCTTGGGAGAGGGAGATTTTTGGCGATGGGGGTGTGCGGGGCGCAGAAATGTCGTGTCTTGGCTATGATATATAGATTATGTACTATTCTTCTGGCGGGAGATGGTTGTGGAGCTCGACAAGTTCATGAAACGTCTTAACACCACTTCATGGGGCATTAGGTTGACTTATACTTACCATCAGACACATATCGACTTCCTGGACTTCTCTGGAGGTGGACTCACACTCAGTCCTCCAGACCGACGTCTACAGGAAGCCGACTGCCGTCAATTCTTTGCTCCATGCAGCGTCTGCACATAACTCCTCGACGATTTGGGCCATCCTGGTCGGACAGTTTCTCAGGATGAGGCGGATTTGCTCTACTGGTTACAAGTTTGAGAAACAGGCCACAGATCTGGCTGAATGTTTTAAACAACGAGGCTATGGCAATAGATGCATAGGCCGTGGCTATGGGAGGGCTCGAAATACCTCTCGTAACCGCCTCCTGTACCCTGCTCCCAGGCAACCTAAACACACATCGGATAGGATTTGCTTCATCTCCACTTATAATCATGAGTGGGGTTCGATGTGACGTATCCTATCCCGACACTGGCATATTCTTAATACAGAGCCATCCTTACGGGACCACGTGGGGAATTATCCACTCATGACTGCTCGTCGGGCCCAGAATTTGAGTGTTTTTCTTGTTTTGAGTCACTAAGTTCCTACTCTTCCAAACCCATTCCGATCCCGCGGACCAATGGTGGGTTGTTTTCCCTGTGGCCATTGTTTGGCTTGTGACAATATCCTGCAGTGCACCTCGTTTACATCCTCTGTCGAATCTCATTCCTATAAAATTCAAAATATATCTCTTGTGGCACCACACATGAGGTTCATTATGTCACGTGTGATTGCCATTTGATTTATGTCAGACTAACCTCTAGGGAACATAGGGTCAGGGTGCGAGAGCACGTGCTGGACATTGGCGCAGCCAACAAAGTTGCCGACCCCAGGGAGCTCAAGACGTTACCATGACGTTTCAAGGCAGTTCATAATAGTGATCCTAAAAGTTTGAAAATACGCACCATTGACGTGGTCAATCTTGGATCTCAGGGTGGCAACTATAAAAAACTTTTGGCCCAAAAGGAGGCAAGATGCATTTCTACTCTGGACACCATGGCTCCGTGGGGACTGAATGAGTGTTTGGGTTTTTCATCTTTTCTTTGACGATGTATGCTCTCCTGTTATCTCCATTCCCAGTCCTTTTTCATCTTGGACTGGGCTGCGTTTAATTAATTTGTTTTTATTATTGGTTTTCATTTTCCTATTTTCCTCCTTCTGTGCAGTGATTCCCTCACTTGTACCCCGTCCACTTATAGTTGGTTTGATTGATCCCATGGAATTTTGATGGTTCTTTGAATGGCATATATGCACTATCTTTGAATCCGGAGTGGATCCATATGTTATTATTAGTGTTGAGCCACCCCCATAGTGTTCGGGTTCGGTTCGTTGAACACCAGTATGTTCGCCGAACTGTTCGTCGAACACCGTTGAACACCGTTAAAACCAATGGCAGGCAAACAAAAACACATAGAGACACATAGAAAACACCTCCGTGTCGCCGGGTTTGTGCCAGAGCTGCGGTGGACCCTGATGGCCAGCCCCCCTCTCCCAATACTGGTGCCTGTCTGCTGGTGGGTCGAGCCCCCCCACGGTGGAGGCAAGTCTAAGCTATGTAATTTAAATTGTCTCTCTAATTTGAATGAGTACACTTTAAATCCTTTTACAAGGATCTATTGGAGGGCAAGTCTGATGCCAGCAGCCGCGATAATTCCAGCTCCAGTAGCGTCCACTAAAGCTGCTGCAGTTAAAAATCTTTTATAAGGATCGAGCTTGGCGGTTCACCGCAAGGCGTCCTACCGCCTGTCCCAGCCCCTGTGCCTTGGGGTGCCTCCCCCGATGCTCTTCATTGAGTGTCCCGGGGGCCCGAAGCATTTCCTTTGAAAAAATTAAGTGTCCAAACTACAGGTGGTGTAGCTTGCTTAACAGCTGGGATAATCCGCTGACTAGCAGACACTGCTACTAGGCCCAAAGTATTGCCTGGGCTAGATGCAGTTAAAAATTTGTAATTAAATCTACAGGTGGTGGCTACTCCGCTGACTAGCAGACACTGAAGCTTTGTAGCAGACCTCTGATTCCCAGGCTATAGTATGAGTAAACAGCTCTTCAGACTCAACCATCTGTGTTACCCCAAGCCATAGTGTATGTACTTTCTTACAGTTAAAAGGGGGGTAGAGACCCGACCCACCTGGAATTGACGATGCCAACATCATGCAAAACACAGCAAGGGGACTCCAAAAAGAGTCTCCATTTTTTCCAAAAATTGTGGCACAGACACCACTTAAGTGGCATCAATTGTCACAGAGTTGCTTAAAATGGTTGGTGAGGTGATTTTCCAAAATCCTAAAGCTTTTAGTCTCCCCAGGATGACACAGGTGGGGCAGATGGTGGTTGGACCGGCCCGCTAGGTCGCATTGTAGCACAGTGAGCTTCGCACTGCAACTTATGCTTCATATCCATGTGACGGTTCAAGCATAAAGTACTCAAACTATTGTTTTTTTGGCCTCTACTTAGCTTTTGGTGACAAATGTTACAGATAACATGAGTTGGGTCATCCTTATACATCTCAAAAAATGCCCAGGCTATGCAAGGTTTAGAGCCCATGCGACTCTGCTAGTAGCAATACTATCAAATGATTGGCTTGGTTAGATGCAGTAAAAAATTCTTATTAGATACACAGGCGGTGCAGCTTGCTTCGCAGCTGGGCTACTACGCCCAAAGTATTGGTAGACTCTATGCTAAATAAGGAAGGATTCACTGACTGTGGTGGCCCCTCCGCGGGCCGTGGCGATTGGTCATCCACTTTCGCTGCCCCTTACTCAACGAATTCACAAACATCTCCCGTCGGTTTGGAGTCCCATTATGCCCAACCAAAAACATAGGCCCCACAACAAAGATATCGTTCTTAGGCATCGAAATCGACACCACAGCAAGGTTGTCCCGCCTCCCATGGGAAAAAATACCAAAACATTACACCTGATCTAGGTTTTTTGCGCAGTATGGAAAGTAACACTACAGCAGATGCAAGTATTACTAGGTCTCCTCGTGTTTGCGAGCCGGGTGATTCCAGTCGGAAGGGTTTTTTCTCTTCATTTATCGCCCGCAACAAAAGGGGCATCTAAACCGAGTCATACAATCAGAATCAGAAGGCAGCTACGGGCGGACTTAGAGGTGTGGAAAACCTTCTTATAATCATTCAACGGTCACACGTTATTTATGTCAGCAGAACAGTCCAACATTGAACTAAGATTATTCACCGGGGCGGCAGAATCAGGCGGCTATGCAGCGATACTAAATAACCAATGGTGCACAAGCTTATGGCCTCCGTATTGGGCAGAACAAGTGCTGACAAAAAAACAGACAGTCCTGGAACTGTTTCCAATAGTGGTAGCAATAGAAATATGGGGCGCGCGCCTGGCTAACAAAAATATACGCTTCATAACAAAAACACCAGCCTAGCACACTTCATTAATAATATGGCATCATCGTCTCTCCCAGTGCTAGGCCTACTATGCCGGCTAGCATTCCTGTGCCTAAAACATAATGTATGGGTCTGCGCTAGCCACGATGCTGAGGGGTCTAACGCTGCTGCTAACGCTTTATCACAATTCAATTGGCAGATTTTCACAGAGCTCCTCCCCAACGCCCACCCATCGGGCAACAGTTGCCCACCCTCCCTATGGGATCTAGTGGTGAATAGTTGATGCCATTAATCAGAGCGTCAGTTGCCCCGTCGACGTGGCAAGCATACGGTAAGGCATGGGAAGAGTGGACACGACTAGTAGCAGGCAGACGGGTTGACCAATGTGAACAAGCCAGATTACAAGTCACCATAGAATTTCTCCACCAGCTAATGATGAGGGGCATATCAGGGGCGTCAGCGCAGCGGTGTCTGACCGGAGTAGCATTTCACTTCCAACTACTGAATTGGGGAGATGTGACAAAGAGATTCATCATCAGACAATCCATAAAAGGGTGGAAAAGGGGTCAGCCAAGTCAGGAGTGTAGACGTCCCGTCCCGTGTCACTAAAACTGATTTCTCACATCATATCCCTAACATCATTAACATGACACTCACAATTCGAAGCAACACTACTGTCTACTGCATTTGCGATCGCCTTCTTCGGGGCGCTATGCATAAGCGAATTACTCCCTCAATCCAAAATTACCACCAGTGGAGGCTTATTACACCAGGACGTAGTCATAGCTAATAATGCAATACCTCTACACATACGCAAATCGAAAACAGTTCCAGCGGGCAGGGGCACTTGGTTACTTCTACAACCCACAAACGGTATGCTAAGTCGGGTAACAATAGTAAAAACATATATAACCATCAGATCACAAAGTAATTTCTTCCTATCACACATTGATGGAACGCCATTATCAAGATACCAGTTCCAAGCTATATTTAATAAATGCCTAACATCGGCAGGGAACCACCCCAAAGATTATGGGACACACTCATTCCGCATAGGCGCGGCCACGGAAGCAGCAAGAGCAGGACTGTCAGAAACGGAAGTTCAGAGGATAGGGAGATGGCGATCCACGTGTTTGGCGAGATACATAAGACCGGACTTGTTATCCTAACGTGGTTTGTTTCTTTTACAGGTGACGCTAAGCCAACAGTGTGGGTGATAGGCCACTCGTATATATATTGTGCAGAAAATAGGGCGAAAGTCCACCCAGGCGGGAGGAAATTTGAGTTTCATAACACATATTTCAACTGGAGAGGTATTAGAGGCCTGCAATGGCCACAGGTACTAATGGAGGTAATCAAGGTAGGGAGAGAGGCAAGAGGTCCGGTCATCTTAGTTATACAGGCTGGGGGAAATGACATAGGTTATCACAAGAGCGCATAACTAATGGCAATAATGAAACTAGACACTGAGCGCTTCAGAGAATTTTTCACAAAAATAACTATAGTATGGTCAGAGATTGTGCCGAGAGCGGTATGGCAAGGTGCCCGAGACATCACGGCCATTGAACGGACAAGGCGGCTAATAAATATTTGGATGGCAAAATTTATAAGAGACAGATGCGGTGTAGTGATACGACACCGACAACTGGAAGGAGATAAATCAGGCCTCATACGGCCCGACGGTGTTCACCTAATGGATATTGGACTGGACATATTCCTGTCAGGACTCGAGGATGGAGTGGAACAAGCATTAAGAGTGATGGATGGGGTCAGAGTCCTGCATAAGAGTACGCAGGATCCTCCGTGGCCTGGAAATAGAAAGGACATGTTGGAGAGTTACACTTGTTGGCCAACTTGCCAGTGTGGAGACACAGGGCATGCTGCAACAAGCTGAATTATTTTAGAAATAAAATGCCTTTCTAATATCATGAGTATAAACAGTTAATAAAGCTGTGTCCGATCCTTACCCATCCAGTTGTAAGAGTTACATGATTGTATTGTCAATGAAAGGGGGGCGGTAGGGGGGCTGAGCGTCTTGGTTTGGTAGGGGGTCCCCACAGTCTGCCTAGGCTAAATGCAGTTAAAAATTATTATTAGATACACAGGCGGTGCAGCTTGCTTCACAGCTGGGCTACTACGCTGACTAGCTGACACTGAAGCTTTGGAGCAGACCTCTGAGTAAACAGCTCTTCAGACTCAATCATCTGTGTTACCCCAAGCCATAGTGTATGTAGTTTCTTACGGTTAAAAGGGGAAGGGGAAAGACCCAACCCACCTGTAATTGACCATGCCAACGTCACGTAAAACACAGCAAGGGGACTCCAAAAAGAGTCTCCATTTTTTCCAAAAATTTGTGGCACAGACACCACTTAAGTGGCATCAATTGCCCCAAAGTTGCTTAAAATGGTTGGTGAGGTGATTTTACCAAATCCTCAAGCTTTTACTCTCCCCAGGATGACACAGGGGTAGAAAAGTCCTTGCGGATCCATGATTTGTTCATCTTTATGAACGTGAGTCTGTCTACATTCTCAGTGCACAGCCGCGTGCGCTTATCTGTCAGCACACCACCAGCAGCGCTGAACGCACGTTCAGAGAGAACGCTGGCTGCGGGGCACGACAAGATCTCCAAGGCGTGAGTGGCGAGCTCCGGCCATTTTTCCAGATTGGAAGCCCAAAATGAGCAAGCGTCTAGTGACACAGTCAGGGCTTCAATGTTTACTTGGAAATACTCCTGTACCATCGTCTCTAGGCGTTGATTATGTGTCAGACTTCTTGTCTCCTGTGGCCTTGCAAAGGATGGGCTAAAAAAGTGGTGAAATGATTGCACAAAATTGCTGTTACCAGAAGATACTGTGTTTCTGTTACGGTTTGAGTGCTGAAGAATCGACAGTCCCACGGTTGGCAAGTTAGAACTGTGAGATTCACTACGTGCACCACTGGTGTTTTGTGGAAAAGCACATGTAAGATTCTGCAACAGTCTCTGCTGATACTCCTGCATGCGTGAATCCCTTTCTATGGCAGGAATTATTTCGGCAAATTTACTTTTGTACTGGGGATCTAAGAGTGTGCCAACCCAGTAGTCAGGATTATTTCGAATTCTGACAATCCGAGGGTCATGATGCAGGTAGTGCAGCAAGAAGGCACTCATATGTCTTGCACATCCAGGAGCACCAAGTCCCTGTTGTGTTGGTGGCGAGGTAAGAATCATGCTTCCTTCCTCTGCCCTCTCCCCCCAACCTCGCACAACAGAAATGTGATCAAGGTCTCCCTCATCTGATGAGTCTTACATGTCCATGGCCAGTTCGTTCTCCACTTCTTCCTCGGCTCCTGCACCTTCCTCAACAGTTTGGCTGCTACCATTCACCCTGGTTAATTCCTCTCCCCCACCCTCCCATGCCTGTCGCCTTGGTGCTGCCGACCGTCTGGACCTTGCAGATGTTAGCCCTTCCGCATACAACTCCTCCTCCTCTACTTCCTCCACCTCCCCTTGTGCCACCACCTGACTCCGAATTCTGTTTAACATGTGCTCCAGCATGTACATCACCGGAATAGTCATGCTGATAATGGCATCGTGAGCACTAAACATCTTCGTCGCCATTTCAAAACTGTGTAGAAGGGTGCATAGGTCCCTGATCTGAGACCACTCCTCCAGCGTGATTTGCCCCACCTCTGGATCTCGTTGGCCCAGGCTATACGTCACAACGTATTGCACCAAGGCTTGTCGGTGCTGCCACAGTCGCTGCAACATGTGCAGAGTTGAATTCCACCGTCTCGGCACATCGCATTTCAGCCGGTGAAGTGGCAAGCCCAACGACTTCTGTAGCGATGTAAGTCGCTGAGCTGCGGGATGCGAATGGCGGAAGAGAGCACACAGCGACCGTGCCCTCTGCAGAAGGCCATCTAGTCCGGGATAGTGGGCTAAAAATAGCTGGACAACCAGGTTCAACACGTGAGCCATATAAGGCACGTGTGTGACATTGCCCCGGGGTAGGGCCTCACCCAGGTTTGCAGCATTGTCGCACATGGCCTTCCCTGGTTTCAGGTCCAGTGGAGACAACCATTCATGAAACTGGTTCTCCAGAGCTGACCACAACTCCTCAGGTGTGTGACTCACATTTGCCAGACATTTCAAAGTAAAAACCGCCTGATGACGTTGAGCCTTGCTGCCAGCATAGTAAGGAGGTGTGCAGGATTCCTTCTGCACAGTTAGAAAGCGGGTGGCTTTACCAGACAGGCTTTGGGTGCTGGTGGAGGACCGAGAGGAGGTTGAGGAGGCAGAAGCAGTGGAGGAACTTAGAGATAAAGAGGATTGACGCACAACTCGTGGGGACGGCAAGACTTGGACAGCAGCCCCTTGTCCTGCTGTCACCATAGTTACCCAGTGCCCAGTCAGCGACATGTAACGCCCCTGTCCATGCCTACTCGTTCAAGTGTCTGTGGTGAAATGCACCCTGTCACACACAGAGTTTCTCAAAGAAGCGGTGATGTTGTGTGCGACATGCTGGTGGACCGCAGGCACACCTTTCTTTGAGAAGTAGTGCCGACTGGGCA
Organism: Phyllobates terribilis; assembly: GCF_046119375.1. NCBI lineage: Eukaryota > Metazoa > Chordata > Amphibia > Anura > Dendrobatidae > Phyllobates > Phyllobates terribilis. The sequence goes on along the minus strand of NW_027362761.1, from coordinate 462,104,737 downwards.
TCTGGTACTGGGGCACTGCGACGGACATAAGGTCTCGAAAATCCTCTGTGTCCACCAGGCGGAAAGGCAGCATTTCTGTAGCCAAGAGCTTGCAGATGGTGAAATTCAACCTCTTAGCTTTCTCATGGCTAGGAGGAAATGGTCTTTTAATTGTCCACATCTGAGGGACCGAGGGCTGGCTGTTGTGCTTAGACGGGGTTGAGTAGGGTGTCCCCGGCAAACTACCGGTCTATGAGGAAGATGCAGGCGGAAAAGTTAGATTGCCTTGATCCAAAGGTGGTGCTCTCTATGTCGGAGAGCGCTCAACACCAGCTGTTGTTTCCACTTCCAAATGAAATGATGACCTGCCAATCACACTGGCTGTTGCGGGTAAAGAGGTGGCAGGTCTGCGTCCAAAAACATGTGTGACTGCTGTCCTCCCTAGTCACAGAGGATGAAGAGGCCGCGGATGCACAAGATGGGGCAGACGGTGGTTGGCCCGGCCCGCTAGGCCGCATTGTAGCACAGTGAGCTTCCCACTGCAACTTATGCTTCATATCCATGTGACCGTACATGCATGAAGTACTCAAGCTATGGATTTTTTGGCCTCTACTTAGCTTTTGGTGACAAATGTTACAGATAACACGAGTTGGGTCATCCTTATCGATCTGAAAAAATGCCCAGGCTATGCAAGGCTTAGAGCCCATGCGACCTGAAGAGCCACCACGGCTTGTGGTCAGAGGCACAGTTGTGTTTGAGGATGCCGTTGTTGACGTGCTTCCAGTACTACGTCTCTGTCTAGGAAGGCGCAACCTAACCTCGTCGTCACTAGCATCCTCCTCCTCCTCCTCTGCTGACCTCATCGACTGGCTGACTGTGGGTTGACAGTAAGTGGGATCTCCAACCTCGTCATCATCACCCTGTGTGTTCTCAAACCCGTCGTCCTCAGAGCCAAGCTCTTCCTGCCCTGACCGAAAACTCAAGTTGTCGCTCCAATCAGGTATTTGAGTCTCATCATCGTCTTCATCATTGTCTCCACCAACAGGAGTTACAGTTTGGGAACGAGGGTCTACATTATGCTCAGAACCTTCTTCATCTGGTCCTGGATCCGACTGGGCATCAGTGCAGATCATTTCCTCGTCTGGATTCACAGAAGCTTTGGAGCAGACCTCTGATTCCCAGGCTATAGTATGAGTAAACAGCTCTGCAGACTCAACCATCTGTGCTACCCCATACTCAGACGGGCAGCTGGAGACTTGGGAGCTGTGAGGAAGCAAGTGCGATTGGGATGACACCTCTGAGGACTGGAGTATTTGTGATGTTGAATTTGAGGTGGAGGAGAGCCCACTTAATGGAGCACTTGATATCCGTTGAAGCACCTGCTGTTTTTGTGCCTCATCTGGAATTTGTAGCGATGGGCGTGGCCGTAAGAAAGGGATCGGATCACATTGTCCACGAAAAGAAGTAGACATCTTAGTTTGGCTGGAAGATGGTCTTTCTTCTGCAGATGTTACTGTTGCTTTAACACCTACCCCACGGACACAACCTTTTTTTCCCTTCCCAACATGCCTATTCCCCTTTCCACCAGCAGCAGGCCTTTTGCCACTCATTTTGGTGGTTAACTAATTGACAACTCTGTAGTTGTTTGCACAAAAAACGATGAATGGAAACCGAGCAGAGCTGAGTGGCCAAACTGTGGTACTAGCCCAAAAGGATTGACTGGGTTAGAAGCAGTAAAACAATTTTATTACATACACAGGGGGTGGAGCTTGGTATAGATGGCCTAATAGAATGAGTACCACACACTGCTACAGGCCCAAAATTATTTTCCAGGCTAGATGCAGCTAAAATTTATTATTAATTTCAAAGCTGGTGGAGCTTGGTATAGGTGGCCTAATACAATGAGTACCACACACTGCTACTATGCCCAAAATTATTTTCTGGGCTAGATGCAGCTAAAAATTATTATTAATTTCAAAGCTGGTGGAGCTTGGTATAGATGGCCTAATACAATGAGTACCACACACTGCTACTATGCCCAAAATTATTTTCCGGGCTAGATGCAGCTAAAAATTATTATTAATTTCAAAGCTGGTGGAGCTTGGTATAGATGGCCTAATAGAATGAGTACCACACACTGCTACAGGCCCAAAATTATTTTCCGGGCTAGATGCAGCTAAAAATTATTATTGATTTCAAAGCTGGTGGAGCTTAGTATAGATGGCCTAATAGATTGAGTACCACACACTGCTACAGGCCCAAAATTATTTTCCGGGATAGATGCAGCTAAAAATTATTATTAATTTCAAAGCTGTTGGAGCTTAGTATACATGGCCTAATAGATTGAGTACCACACACTGCTACGGGCCCAAAATTATTTTCCGGGCTAGATGCAGCAAAAAATTATTAGTAATTTCAAAGCTGGTGGAGCTTGGTATAGATGGCCTAATACAATGAGTAACACACACTGCTACTATGCTCAAAAGGTTTTACTTGGCTAGTTGCAGTAAAAAATTCATATTACATACACAGGTGGTGTAGCTTGCAACACAGATAGGCTACTCCACTGACTAACACACACTGCAAGAGGCCCAAAAGGATTTGCTTAGCTAGATTTAGCCAAATGCTGTGAAAAACACTTGCACAGCACTAAAACAGACCTGCCTGGCAAAAAGTCCTAGGAAATGCTGTAACCTAGCCGTCAAAAGGGCTTCAATTACAACTAGTCCCTACGCCCAACCTATCTGTCTATTTAAGAGCAAATTCGTTTGCAATTCACACAGTTTGAAAGTATAGCGCCCACAGCAGCAGTGGTGCCGTCTAATACTCAGCTGCAGCAGTGAGAAAATGGTGGCGACGTGGAAAATGGCTAGGTCTTATAGGGCAAGGACATGTGACATACACAGCCAATGACACATGCCCTTGCTTGTGTGAAAAAAAGCACTTCGCTGCGTGTGTGCGCTGCTGATAGGCTGACAGACTGCACCTCCCCACTGTAAATGCGGGAAAGAAAAAAAAAATGGAGATCTTCATTATTTCTGCAGAGATCCATCCCCTGCCCCTCCCCCCGCCCACTGTACACTCAAACTGTGTATTAACATTGATTAACAGCATTACTGTGAAAAAATCCAGTTACGATTTTGGTGCACGAACAGTTATCGAACATAACCTCGAACAGCCGGATATTTTTCAAATCGTTTGTGTTCGTCGAACGGCTCGAACACCGCCAAAAACAGCTCGAATTTGAGATTGGCGAACAGTTCGAGTCGAGCACCGCTCATCTCTAGTTATTATCCTTGGCTATGTACTGGATTTTATCTAGAAATATATATGTCTATGCATATTTTCCTATCATAGATACTGTATAGGTCATGTTTTCCTTTCTGACACTAGTTAGACTGTTTGTCCGATTTTTATCAGCATCATTTGCTGTTACTATGTTACCAATACATGCATTGAATTGAAGAAAAGAGTAAGGTATCACTCACCGTTATGTCTGAAAATATCCTTTATTAATGCCAACAATGCATGCTGGCCAGCGGCATGGGACGGAGACCCTGAAGGGTGTGCGGGGGAGTTGGACTGAGGATGACGGCCGTTTCCGCTGCCTTTCGGCGATTCAACGGGTCCCAGGGCCAGCATGCATTGTTGTAATAAAGGATATTTTCAGACATAACCGTGAGTGCTACCTTTACTCTTTTCTTCAATTCAGTGAATATTTACTTGGTTATGCACCACCATTGATCTGGGAGCACTTGTTCTGAAAGTGAATTAATTTGATAGAGCAGAGGTGGTGCCGTGAATCCTTCTCTTCGCTTGTGAATTACCAATACATGCCTTTACATTTATATTCACATTACTATGTTGACATGTATGTTCCTTTAATACTGTTATGCTGTATATTAGTCCTTTCATCCTCCTTGGGATTTTATCTACTTTAATATATGCCGTGGCTTTGTGCCTGCACTGTGGTGCGCGTTCTACCCGTGCACGTGCCCGCCTGTCTTAATGCTCTCCGCGCGTCCCCGGGTAGGGTAGCACTTGCTGGCCCCTGGGCACGCGCTGACTTGCTTGACGGCGATGGTCCGTGCAATGGGGGGGCGATGCTCCTCGCGTATGCGCCAACATGTACTGTGGCATACTAGGACCTTACGATATGCGGTCACATGACCGCTCATGTGACCTACCTGGGGTTTATATAGGATGTTCCCGGAAGGGGATCTGAAGCACCTCTTGAGAAAGCCTTGTTGTTTCCAGGTGAAACGCGCGTTGGGGCGTGTTCTCTCATGTCTGCAGTCCCCATGTGACACCCAGCCCCACCTCTCAGGCCCCCCATCTCTGTGGTGAATTTCCGTTGGTACTGCCTCTGTCACTTGATACTTATGTTAATTGTATTCCCTATTAAGGTTGTTTGGGGCTATCAACAGATAGCAATATATATATATTCTTTGCCACTCTTATGGGATACACTGGGCCCCTTTGGATTGGGCACGCTGTCGATGGACCTGACTCATTTTATCCCATGTCCCGTTTTTTTGCACTATGTATTTTGTACTATTATGATTCTAATATTATTACTCTTTAATAAAAATCTAGCTCATGCCATGATACTCATGTTTTTCTCTTGTTATACATGTATAGAGGTTAGTATGGTGGGGGGACAGTGTGGAGATATAGGGAGTATAAGGAAAAACAGTAGAGAGGGGAGAGTCATGGTATAGGCTGTGGTTCCGAAGAACAGCTGGTGCGGCGGTTATAGCTAATAATGGCAGATAGTTTTGTAGTTATAGCTCACAACAATGTGGCGGATGTAGCTCATAATGGCAGACAGTGTGGAGGCATTATACCATAGGAGGCTTACTTAAGGCATAGTATAGACAGCTATTTTTATGCAGAGAGAAGTTTAATAACACTCTTATTTTTAAGGGCACCGTATCCGGATGCTGCAGAAGATCAGAGAAGAGGGAAGTCTGCAGAGATGAGCTGTGGCTGTGAAAAGACATCATGGCATGAGGACAAGATGGATTGGAAACAAAAAGAAAGAGAATGACTCAATCAGTGAAGATATCTGCGATAAGATACCTGGATGTAAATATTTATTTGTGATACTGCCTGAGTGTCATCACTACCGTAGTTGCTCTATGGTCTACAGTCTGATGATGGTTGTTAACAACTCCGAGTATCTCCTTACAATTTTTAAGGACATGCTGAGAGCTCATGCAACACAAATGTATATGGGGCTGACTTGATATTACAATTGATTGCTGTACTAAACTTGGTTTTTGCATTCAAGTACTTTTGATGATTCTGATGATATATTTATGTACTGATGGTGGTTCTGGTGACATATTCATGTACTGATGATGGTACTGGTGTAGTATTTATTTGCAGATGATGGTTCTGGTGCCATATTCATATACTGATTGTGGTTCTGGTGACCTATTTAACTACTAACGATGATTTTTGTGCCTTATTCATGTACTATTTATGGCTCTGGTGTTCTATTTATGTACTGATGATTTTGGTTTCGTATTCATGTACTGATGATGATTTGGTTCATAAATACGTCACCAGAACCATCATCACTGCATGAATATATCACCAGAGCCATCAGTAGTACATGAATTCAGCACCAGAACAACCATCACTGCATAAATACGTCACCATAACCACTCTCCAAACTGGAATACATCACCAGAACCACCACCAATACACGAATACCGCACCAGTACCACTATCAATACATGTATATGTCACCAGAACCACTATCAGTACAGAAATTCAGCACGAGAACCACTATCAGTTTTGTTAGAATCTGTATTTGTCACATGATGGACACAAAAAACATCAGATGTATCCCTTTATCTATGATAGGATCTGTTTAGTTTCCATTATAGTATTTGCCAAATGCTGAACACTTTATTTGAAACCAAATGACCCACATTGTTACTTTTCATGACTATCCTTGAGACTGACGTTTAAAATATAGGATGTCAGGGATGAATATCACTATTTGTCCCTGGTATTGTGTAAGTGGTCCACAAACAATTAATGATTCCTATATCTAACTGTAAAATTCCACTAGCTGTCAAACCTCACCCCTAAAGTACACCACATTTTGTTTTACTTTTGATGATATTCTTTGGTGAAAAATGTAACAATTCTAGTGGAAGTGGTAATCAGAGCATGTTACCTGATCATTCAGAGGGGTGTGTCCTGTTATCTTACTCTCTTTGCTTGGGTGTGGGAGGGAGGGTGGAGGGGTAGGGGAGCCACAGTGGCTCCATCTCCCTAGGGCAACAAAATACCCTGTCCCAATCCTGGTTTCTCCTGATTAGCGGCATTATACCATATGATGTGATAGTTGCAAGAAGGTCATTATGGGGAAGTCTGCATAGTGGCACCTGAGGTGTTGTTAGAAAGTATCTCTAGTCTCATCTTAAATAGGTTATCATTCAAAAGGATTTTATCATTTCTAAAATCCATTTACATACACCATATTGGGGGAACTTTGTTCAAAATCCTCATTTCTTAGCCAGAATGGAATAAAAGTAAAAAATAGTCCCTAGAGAACCTGTCCTGCACTATACAAACGATAATTTGATTAAGCACTATGTAATTGGGGAAGAAAGGTTGAACTTGATGGACCTAGGCCTTTATTCAACCTAGGTTACTATGTTACTATATAATACTTCCCTTCTCTAGTGGTGTTGCCCTGAAAATATTGAACACTTAATACCCCATACACAGTAGCTAAAAGTTAGCTGAACCCCCCAATTTCAGTGGCTATCTCAGGCTATCTAATGTGTATGGGGACCTTCTGACTCTCCCCCAACCCATGATACCTGGCAGCATTTCTCTCATAGAGAACACAGGAATGCTCGATTTCTATGCATGGAGAAGTTGGGAGAGATAAGTGTTGGCCAGTTGTTTGGCGGATAGCAATCTAATGTGTATGGAGGCCTTTAAGATTTCTTAACAGATAATTGCCTATGATCTGCCTATTGTCAAGGCACCCTTCAAAAAAAAGTAAGAATTGTCAAAAATGGACACCCCTTTAATTGCTGTGTTTATTCCTACGAGAACTCATTTCAAGTCTAATTTACCTGCAGGATCTCATAGTTGAACAATATCATAAAAAAGGTTCATATCTGTTTTCCCTGTTATTATTTCCCAGGATAGGACGCAGATGTCTCAGTCATTACTGGATTTAACCCTTGTAGTATGTGGAGTGAAATCAGAAGAGTGTAAGACATGTCAGAAAGGAGCCATTAATTACAGTCCCAAAATTAGAACAGGTCTAGTGTTGAAAGGCTGAGCGCTGAGAGCTTGTTGTGTATGTAGTACGCCGAAGAGCACTTCAGGAATGGAATAAATAAGCGAATAAATAGAGAAAACGCTTCTTGGAAGAGGCCTTGGACCTGCTCTTCTAATTCTGCCGGTCTTGTAGCGCTCATCAGTATTAAATTAAAAGTAATGATAATTAATGTTCCCCTTTCATAAAATACTGTAGAGATAAAGTAGAAGACCCCGTTTTGTAGAAAGAGACAAAAGAGGGTGCTTAGCAACAATATGATTATAAGGAATGAAATGAATTGTGAATGTTCACGTAACCGCATTAACATGGCGTAATTGTGGGCAAATAGAATTAGATTTACTTAGTTGATTGTGTGACATTCCAAAATAAATTGACCAGAATACCTTCTTGTACATATTACCGAGCCTATGAAGGGGGTGCATAAACTAATCTGGGTCACGGACCCTATGTAAAATAAACAAAGTTCCTATTTACTTGCTAAGTATAAACAGCTACTCACCATGCCTTGTTTCTCAGCGGGGAGACCACTTCCAGATAAAAACACAGCCCTGATTGGCATCATCTAGTATCCAAGGAAACAACATAAGTACCTCTCGTACTGTGAGCTTTTCTTATACCAGATTTTGAAGCAGAGTATTGAATAAGTAAGTGTTATTATTTAATAATTATACAGGAATTTCTTTTCACAGGACGGCAATGTGGGAACAGGTTCTGTATTGTTCGAATCATCATAACAAAACCCTTATGTTTTCATCATACTTCATAAAATTATGTGTTTGTTCTCAAGCAATCCATCAGTTCACTTTCTGAAACATAACACAACCTCCCAAAGTCTTGATGAACAGGGCAGCATGCAGGGAAAATATACCACAGGAAACATGTATTTAGTTTTATACAACACACTAACATATTGTGCAGTTAACTCTTAAAGTGTTAACTTGTCCTTTCATATAAAACCTGACGAAAAGCATGGTCTTGTTGTCCACCTACTCCAGAACAAGATAAAACTGCTTTTGGTGCACATATCAGTCTACTTATGTACAAGACCTGTCCCAATTCTCATGCTCTTGCTATCCACTTTTGTTGTGAAAAGGATTCCTATTTATCAGCATCCTTCCAGAACTATAGGTGCTGGAAACACTTTCATTAACTTTCTAGTAGAGTTGGTGTGCATGTCCAATTGTATTGGCCACAACAGTGGTCTTTGGCCACTGAAATGGGATGGAATCTGTGGATGATTTGATTTTTAGGATTTTCCGGCCTATGTGCGTCATGCCACAATGATGACATTGCTACAGGCCGTTTATTTAATAGAAGGGCCGTGGATGCTGTCAGGTAAGAGTCTGTACTTAATCATTTCAACGGCCACAGACAACTGTTGTGGTTGACAGAATGGGACATGATAATATATTAGGATAACTCTACTTTCTAGCATACATTGCTTCTTCAATTATTCATCAATTATCTGCCCTGAACTCAAAGCCGCCTCTCTTTGACAGACAGGAGAGCAAGGGCAAAGACATAGAGCAACTTCCTGCAATCTGTCTCAATATCTCTGCTGCTACAGAGATGGATTACACTTGGCAACAGGCAGCAGGCAGCAAATTAAAGATAAGGAACACCCCTAATGGCTGGCACTTAATAGTGATTTTTCAGGGATAAAACAAGATCATTTTTTAATATGATTTGTTGCTTTCCAAATATGCGGTAGTGCTGGGTTAGTGCAAAGAGCGAGATCTTATGATAACACGTAAGATCTCACTCTTTCATAGCGAGAATGGGCACGTAGGGTTATGGTAATCCTGTTCTGCATGCTGGGATCCAACAACCCAAAAGTTTGTACCCAACTTTTGCTAGTGCATTATGTACGCCTGTGACCAGTTGATAGTTGATATTTCGAAAAATTACCAGTCTGAGTCTGCCCATTCTTTTTTTAAATAAAAATGGCAGCCCAAAAGTGGTGATAAGTATTTGAATGTGTAATTCACCCGGAGAGAAAAAACAGAATTATCACTCAAGGGCGTTCTTACATTATTGATGTTTATATTATTGTCAATAACTCCCATTGGTCTCAAAATGGATACAATGATCACCAACATATTGTACAGCAAAATTCCACATTACAGGGGCATTAGTAGGGTGAGAAAAGATCAGGGGTCCAAGCTCTAAGACATATGTTTTGACACCTATCCTCCCACCATAGATAACACAGTGATAACTATCTGTATAGATAATGTAGTAGATGTCACCTGCAGTCCTATGTAACACCACAGGTAAAAGAGAAAACTCTGAGAACAAATAATGTAGACGTCACCTGTAGTCCTATGTAACACTGCAGATAACAGTGATGACTCTCTGACTACAGAAAATTGAGTGTTTGTTACCTGCAGTCCTATGTAACACCACAGATAACAGTGATCACTTTTTGACTACAGATAATGTAGTAGATGTTACATGCAGTCCTATGTAACACCACAGATAGCTCAGGAATAATTTTCTGAGTACAGATAATGTTGTAGATATCACCTGCAGTCCTCTGTAACAGCACAGATAACACAGGGATAATTCTCTGAGTACAGATAATATAGTATATGTCATCCGCAGTCCTATGTAACACCACAGATAAGACAGTACTAACTATCCAAACACAGATAATGTAGATGACACCTGCAGTCCTATGTAACACCACAGATAGCACAGGAATAATTTTCTGAGTACAGATAATGTTATAGATATCGCCTGCAGTCCTATGTAACAGCATAGATAACACAGGGATAATTCTCTGAGTATAGATAATGTAGTATATGTCATCTGCAGTCCTATGTAACACCACAGATAGCACAGGAATAATTTTCTGAGTACAGATAATGTTATAGATATCGCCTGCAGTCCTATGTAACAGCATAGATAACACAGGGATAATTCTCTGAGTACAGATAATGTAGTATATGTCATCTGCAGTCCTATGTAACACCACAGATAAGACAGTACTAACTATCCGAATACAGATAATGTAGATGCCACCTGCAGTCCTATGTGTCAGGGAAATATTGAGGAATATTGAAAATGTTCTTCCACATTTCTCTGACTTAAATATTGACCATTTCTCCATTATTTCCCCTTTTGGTCAGCACCAAGCTGTCTCCATAAAAATCTCAGCACAAAGCCCCAATTAACACAGTCATGAGTAAGACCTTAAACAAACTGCTGTCAGCCAAGAGGTGCCACCAAGCTACTTGAAATGCGAGCATCCTGGCCCTGGCAAACGCACGGGGTAATTAGTGGCAGGATTGCACTAATTTGCGTGTAGCTGGGAATGCTGGTTTCCCAAGCTTCAAAAAGAAGTTTAGACACTTCGGCTCCGAAACAAAATATGACATATTGTGAGTTCCATACATCCGGCAATAATAGGACCTATATTTTTAGTGGCAGAATCAGCCCAGGAATGTATACATAGTTTTCCATGGCTGTAAGCAGAATCAGGGAGCTGTAGCGCAAAAACACCAGAGTAGCAGACTGCAGCTATGCAATGTGTGGTCTCTAAATGAAGGTAAAATCATAACGGAAAAAATGGCGTCGTTGGCAAGCTTCTGTGATCAATGAGCAATGAGTTATTGCAGAAGTTAGTGGTTTTAATAAAAATGTACAGGCTGGAGACCGGCCCACATGATGTCACCACAAGGGGCGTATGGACAGATTTCCCTGTTAGGTATAAGAGAACCCGTGGACAATAGAAGAGCACTTATTACCACGGAGGAATAAGGATTATAAGCAACGGGTTGAGTTCGATAACGCTCAAATCAAACTGGGGAGCCCCTCCTCCACCTATATTGAATCGTCACACCGATCTTTATAGAGTAAGTTGTCTTCTTTTATCCTGTTTGTTTTATGTAACTGCGTATGTATTTTAATGTCTCCTTTGCAACATCCTTGTACATATTTTTCTTAAACACTGCCTCCCTTTTGGATTAAATATAAAATTTAATAGTTCTGTTTCTTTTGTCCTGTAATCATTCCCTTCCCCGAAGCCATTAATGCTACCAAAACGCAGACATCCGGCCAGGCCTGTATTATATTTCAAACTCGGCCGGTGGTGGCAGCGAATAATATTAATAATCGGGCTATCGTGTAGCTGGCAGCAATCGTACGGGGCGTACACACATATTCCTGGAGCTGGAATTCGGAGGTGTGACGCCATACGTTTTCTGCGTGCTCGCCGACGCCCAAGGAGTGAGTAGTCTGGATCGTGTGCTTGCGATTCCGGACGAAATCACTGACAGCATGACGGCAGCGGCGAGATATTGCATGATCTCCCCAGTGTCGTCACTGTGGTGATCCCTGACACTATGTAACACCATAGATAACAGGGTCATAACTCTGAGTAAAGATAATATAGATCAAACCTATAGTCCCATGTAGCACCACAGTTTACAGTGATTATATATGGCAACAAAACCAAACCAAAGTGTGACCCAGGTTTATTGGTCTATATGAGATTATCGATGTAATTAACCCAGCAGCCTTTTGTTTAAAATTTCCTCCTTCATTTAAGATGCCCAACATACAGTATTTCATATGTCCTTGCTCCAGATATGTCGTTCCCCTGTTCGCCCAGTAGGAGATCCTTCCCTTCCTGGCAGGATTGAAGGTAACTCTTAATATGAGGTGCAAAAGATCCTGGATTCCCATGTGATGAGAAAGTCCTTACAGTATCTCATGCACTTGAGAGGTTACAGGCCAGAGGAGCGGTCCTGGGTTTCAACTAATAACATCAAGGCCGATGGCCTGATCAGGAAATTCCACAGCTCATTTCTTGAAAAGTCTGGATTTAAAGGTCCGGAGGCCTCTCTTGAAAGGGAGGGCACTGTAACACCCATAGCAGCACTTGCTCCAGGTATCCCTGCTCTTGGCGCTATCTGGTGTGGCACTCACACCAGAGTTGTTGGGGTCCAATGTAAGTGTGTATTGATTAAACCCTAGGGCTATTTTAGATTGTTTCTTTCGAGTCAGTTTCACTTGTGCAATTATGGGACGTGGATCGTTAATAGTTCTGCTGGAGCCAGGGGTGGGATAGTTCTGCTGGAATCAGGGGCGGAACCTCTTTCTATTTAAACTTCACGCGGTCAGTCCCCGGTTGCCAGTGATAGCAGCTGCTTTGCTGGTTGTTAGTAGCACCCCCTGTGTTCTCTATAGTTTATCCGTGCTCCTGACTGTGGTTTATTTTTCTGCCTACCCACCTACCTTATGATTCTGCCTTTGATTTGGACTTCCTGGTTTTGTCGCTGCTATCTGACTACCCTTGCCTGTCAGTCCTCCTGGCTGGCAATCCTGCACTACTGCCGGTGACATTATTTGAATTAGAGGGGGAACTACCAGGGAACTCTGAGGTAGATGACGTAGACCCTGTAAAGGAGGATGAAGTAGACAAGCTTTGGTATTGATAAGTCCGCCTACATCGAGCATACCAGCGGTTATGACAGCAATCATGTTACATTCTCCACCTGAAAAAGAAACGGCCTCAAGGGAAACTGACCAATTAATGCCACTCCTTTCTCCTGACCTCACTGCTATTATTTCCCCATCCCGGAACATCGACCACAGGTTATTATAATGAGGGTGTTCTACAATTGCAGGAGGTGGTACAACACCACTTTTAAGTTCTTGTATCACTTTAATAGACAAAGAAGCTACACTGGGGGCCATAGTTGCATTCTGTGCCCTCACGACCTGTGACAGACAGTGCAACAGTAGCAGCCCTCATTGGCTGGAGCCGAGGAGTGTCGAAATGTACATAATGGATGGGCAGGAGACTATTGGCGGCCGGTATCTGCTGCCCTTTGAGAACGGATGGAGGACTGGGTGTGGGGTAAGTAAGGTGGTGGACTCTGCACTGCAGTCTACTGTGGAGCAAATCCACACTCTCTTGATTCTCCAGGGCTGGTGGATATTCCTGGTGTTGTACCTGCTGCAGCATCTCCTGGAAACAAGATGAACCCTACTGGGCAATCCTTTGTAGGATCCAATAAGAAACTGACACATCCAGCCATAAATCCCAAATAATTAACCTTCATAACTCCTGGCACCTTTGCTATACACTTTGATGCTGGCTACACTGTATGAGTAGGTGGAATAGTGTTTTTGTTTAATTTGAAGCTGCAGATTTTATGCTATGACAATGAGCATTTTGCTGTTATTGCTCTATTCCTTTATCTAGACTTTGTGCTACAACTACTGAGAGTGCTTGACCTAGATGCAAAGAACCAAAGTGGGTGGGATATCTCTGTGTATTATGTAAAATCACTAGAGAATGGTCTCAGCAATCAAGAATAAATACTCAGCTTAAGAGAGTGAATTCTAAATTGTCAAGAGATCAGAAATATCTGGAATGAGATTTATTTTCACTATTACACCTATTAATCAAAAAATACATCTACATTTTATGTACAATTTGTGCTGTATCCATACATGTAATATGAGTCAAAGGATACACAAACTATCTAAACATGACAGAATATAAAGTTTGGTGACTTTGGTTTAGTATATCTGACTATAGATACAATACAAGAAGGATCCTTCACGTCAAATGTTTCTGGCCAGATAGTGAGATCTATAATATATCTTCTCTGCAAAAAAACTATTGTCTACATTTTAGTTTTTTTTATGTGGTACATATTGTACTTTTTGGTTGAATATAGGTTCTGTTTATTTTTTGCTCTATGATGTGAATAGGACCCAAATCTGAACAATTTATAAAATATGATCCTCGTAGATGAAATTCCTTGATAAAAGCCAGTCATATCACCCTGTGAACTGTATAGTGTAAGTTGTCTTCTTTTATCCTGTTTATTTTATGTAACTGCTTATGTATTTTAATGTCTCCTTTGTAACATCCTTGTATATATTTTTCCTAAGCACTGCCTCCCTTTTGGATTAAATATAAAATTTAATAGTTCTGTTTCTTCTGTCCTGTAATCGTTCCCTCACCCGAAGCCACATACGCTACCAAAACACAAGCGTTCGCCCAGGCCTGCATTATATTTCAAATCTGGACGGTGGTGGCAGAGAATAATATTAATAATCGGGCTATCGTGCAGCCATCAACAACCGTACGGGGCGTACACACATATTCCTGGAGCTGGAATTTGGAGGTGTGACGCCATACACTTTCTGCATACTCGCCGATGCCCAAGGAGTGAGTAGTCTGGATCGTGTGCTCGCGATTCCGGACGAAATACTGACAGCATGACGGCAATGGCGAGATATTGCGTGATCTCCCTGGTGTTGTTCCTGTGGGGATCCCTGACAAATTGGTGGCAGCGGTGGGATATCACAGAACATCAGTGGCTGGATTGAGAAATCATTCTTGGCACTGAAAACTTGCACAGTTATTGCGAGAATTCTGTGCAGAGTTTTAAGAAATCAGACTCAGTGTTTTAATATTTTTTATCTGGGACATTACTGTACGTGAAGCGGTTGCATACCCTTCCCTTTTTTGTCCTATCTTTTATTTGGCAATGATGGCTACACGTGAAGAGCCCTGGTATCAACAGCAGACAAAGGCCACTCTCACTGCCCTCTGTGAGCTGAGACAGATTGACCCCACAGGCAAAAACAGGGCCCAAATGATTGCTGAACTGTTACAAGGTGCTGCAGAGCCCGTCCCACAGCAGAGCCCTGATGATGCGGCAGCCAAGCAAAGGCCCGGATGGCGCTGTGGCAGGGGTTCCACCTGTGATTGCCATCCATACCAGCAGTCAGGGTAGTGTGGACCCCCACCTGCAGATGGAATGGAGCTGTTCGCCGCAGACGATCGTAATGGACGACTGCAGCTGATCCTCTAATTCCAGGAGCAAGCAGAGCGACAAGCCCAAGCTGACCGAGAGGCTGCTGACTGAAAGTGGTAAGATGAGCAGCAGCACCAGCTGGAGTTAGCCCGGAACCAGCTGCAGACCTCCACTACACAGACCCGTGAGTCCAACAGCACCAACAGCTTTAAACCCTGTTCTGAGCATTTTCCTGTAATGGAAAAGGATGGGGATTGGGACCTATTTCTGGGAGGCTTTGAAAAGGAAGGACTGCAAGCAGTATCAGCTGCCCACGGACCAGTGGGCAAGGTACTTAACTCCAGGGCTCCGAGGAAAAGCTCTGGAGGTGTTTGCTTCTCTCCCTCGACAAAAAGTCTGAAACTATGAGGCCGTCAAGCAGGCCCTGATAAGAAAGAACAATCTGACTCTGGAGGTTTACCGGAAAAAGTTCAGAGCCCTCCAACGTGGATCCCATGATAGTTACAGTGATTTGGTGGATGGGTTCAGAACCAACTTTGAGCAGTGGGTCCAAGGACTGTCCGTTACCACCTTCGAGGACCTGAAGGATCTGATCGTGAAAGATCAGTTTCTTCAGCTTTACCCTGTGGAAATGCGACAGTTTGTGCTTGACCGGGAGCTGAAGGAAGCCGCCAAAGCAGCCCAGATCGCAGATGCCTATGAGGCCAACTGCACACCAGAGGTGCGGAAGTCAGCCGCCACCAGCTGGAAAGGGGGTAAGCCGACAACCACCCCCAGTGTTCCACCCAGCCCTCAGCGGGTCCTGCCCCATCTTCTAGCACCCGGCCTGCATCTGACTCCCGTAAGTGCTATACCCTTGTGACCAAGCGGGTCACATCAGCCTTGTCTGAGGCAGAAGATGGACACCACACCTGAGGTCCCAGGGCCTACTGCAGCCATTCTTTTTGTGGGTGGGGCAGTTGACTGGGCCCAGAAGAACTTACAACCTGTTGCTGTGGGCACCATCGTTACTGTCGGCCTTAAGGACACTGGTGCAAAACATCCCTCATCTGCCCTGAGTTTGTGTTACCAGAGGAACTCATTCCTGGGAAGACCCTGACTGTCACCGAGTTTGGGGGTGTTCGCCGTCCCATACCGATGGCTCGAGATTTCCTGGACTGGGGTGTGGGGAGGGAGTTAAGGGAAGTGGGGAGGCGGAGAATCTCCCCAGTAATATGCTACTGGGTACTGATCTGGGACGGTTGGTTGCCCGATACATTCCTGACAACCCTCCCAGATCTGATATGTCATATAATGCCACTGTCAAAAAATTCAATGTGATGTATAATAAAAATGTGTGTTGTGGTAAAGGGGAAATCAGCCACCTCACACCGCGGGGTGATGCTGCTTAGGATCCCCTAAAGCAAGCCAGCATAAGTGCTAGGGGCAAGAGGAGCAGGCACGGACACCAGGAAGCAGGTCGTTCCATGCGGGTGACCAGTGTCACGCCAGATAGTGGCATGGTCAATGGTAGCTGCCCATGACTAGCTCGGCTCCAGAGGTGATGAGGAAGGATGGCTTGGTACACGGGGATCATAGGGAAAGTGGTCCCGTGCTGCTGACCAGTGTCACGACGGACTGTGACATGGCCGGGCGTAGCTTCCCACCTAGGGAGCACAGCACCCAAGGTAAAAATGATGGCAGGAAGGGTAGGCCCCACAACCAGGCAAGGTAGGAGGAAGGCACCCATAGCCTGTCAGAGGTGTGGGGAAAACGTATCCTGAACCTGTCAGAGTGATCGGAAAGCTGTATCCCCTGCTTGTCTGATCAGCAGGAAGGGTGGCCAGGAGGTGGGCTTAAAGGGGCGATCTGTAAATCACCCCTTGCGCCACCTCAAGGAGGAGGAGACGGCTCACCGATGCCCAAGGAGTGAGTAGTCTGGATCGTGTGCTCGCGATTCCGGACAAAATACTGACAGCGTGACGGCAACGGCGAGATATTGCATGATCTCCCCGGTGTCATCCCTGTGGGGATCCCTCACATGGGGTAAAAGCTTTGAAAAGTCAAAAAATTTTGGCTCAATAATTTTGCAACTTTTGGCGTCTTCATGCCATTTTTGCCCAGCTCCAGCAAAGTGGACGGAGCTGGGGCGGTATGAGGGCATGGCAACTGCTGCTTGTCAGCTCATAAAATTTATGATGAGCAACGGTGTTACGTCACGAATCTTACTCCAGTCCCCAACTTAAATAAGAGTTGTGGCGAGACGCAAACGGAGGTGCACGCCACTTGTCAGATGCACCTGATTCATTAAGACACATTCGCTGCTTAATGAATCAAGAGCGTCTGACTTTAGCGCACCCCCTCATCAGGACTGGCATGAAAAAAAACGGTCTTGTTGAAGCGGGGCCAATATTTTTCACAAAATTCAATTCAAAAGCAAAAAAATTTAGAGTACGCAATGGTATAAGTGAATGTGTTATACTGTGCAGCGCCATGGAATCAATGGCGCTATATAAATAAATAATAATAAATAATAATACTGTACACAAGTCACCAGACTGAAAGTTCTCATGTACATACTGCAAGTCACCAGATAACTACGATAATTGGATTTACAAACTGGATTAGGATGCCTTCATACTCGATCATTCTTGGGAAAATCATTCTTTTTGTGGAAAAATTTTTGTGGCCTGTCGTTTGCTGAGAATTCGTAGGGAAATATTAAAAAACAATACATACACTGTGTTTTTGTAGTGGTGTTTGTTTCACTTTATTGACGTGTTTTGTTTTCAGGCAGTTATTGGCATTTTTCTTCCATAGAGTTTTATTAGTTTTTTTCTTCTGTATGAAAGAATGCACATGTTTGGCTACGTTCCGATGATGAGCTTTTGTCAAGTTTTTAATATTGCAGAATTTCTGCACCATTTTTGCATCTATTATTTAAATTATGTTACTTGCGTTTTTTATTAAGTTTTTGTGTGGGTTTTTTTTACATGCGTTTTTATCACAGAAACTAAATCACATTTAAAAATGCTAAAAAAAAATGCTGAAAAAACTATATATAAAATGCACGTAACAGAATGTAATGGGCAAATGTGTACAATTCCTCTTTACAGCAATCGGAGGAGGTCTCAGGAACAAGACTTCCATCGATCTACAGCACATTGAAGAACATATCAAATACAAAAAAAAATTGTAAAAGATACATTTCAAGGAAATATTGTTGAATTATATTCATATAAATACAATTTTAATAATTACATTTATTTTTTTCTTCTTACTTTACAGAATACATCACAGGATGGTTTAAAATTATAATATCTTCATGACTTCATGTCTTTTTAATGCAAAAATACTTTATAAGGCTATGTGCCCACGTTGCGGACCTGAAGCATATTTTTTACGCTTCTCCCTGGCGGGAAAATCGCATGCGGATATTACATGCGGTTTTCCCGCCAGGTAGAAGCGTTTGTGAGGCGTCTTTGCATGCATTTCCGCATGCGGGTTATCAAGCACTTCTCCAAGCATCACTTGGAAAAGTGCTTGACAACTTGTTCAGAATGGTAAAAAATAAAAAAATAAAGTTTATACTCACCTTCTGATGCATTCTCTGCCCCGTCCGGAGTCTTGAGCGGCTCACGCTGTTGTGTGCAGGACCTGCGGTGACGTCATTGAGTCATGTGGTGGGTCACATGACTCAATGACGTGGCAGGTCCTTCAGACAACAGCGCGACGGAGGGAAAACATCAGAAGATAAGTATAAACTTTATTTTATTCTTTTTTTTACAGGTTCTTTGGTACCCAGGTCTGGATGAGAGTCTCCTCTCATCCAGACTTGGGTACCATCCGCACATTGATTCCGCTGCGCTTCCGCAAAATTAATGAACATGCTGCGGATTTTTGACCGTAGCATATACGCTGCGGAAAAATCCGCAGCATGGGCATTGACATTGCGGAATGCCATTGGGGACCATGGGGTGCGGATATACATGCGTTTTTCAAGCGTTTACGCTGCGGAAATTCCGCAGCATATACGATTGAAAAATGCTACGTGGGCACACAGCCTTACACATTTAATGTTTTCTGTTTTCTTTTTCTTTTTTTTGTAAGGCAAGGGACAACATACTTGAATCTCTTCTTTTTGGCAGAAGTTGTGATTGTCAACAGTGTGGGTGCTGGCAAGTGACAGAATATTTCTTATGTGCCCTTAGTGGATATTAATAGCACAGCATTGTCATTCCAAGCAGTCCATGGGGATGATTCATCTACTAAATGTAACATATGTAATTCTCACCATAACTCTTATTGGCTTTGGGTTTCTGCGCTCCTATCAACACACCTTGAAAAACTCTGCTTAATCAACTTTTGTTTCATTTTAATAAGGAAACTTTGATTGCATTCAGTGAAAATTACAGTATATAATAGACATATGAATAAATCTATTAATGCAGCTGATAATAAGCTAATAAGAAACAGATTGATGACAAAAAAATAAGTTCAAACTGGAAATATGGGAACAGTTAGGAGAAATATGGTAAGCTATTTTTTTTGTGAGATGAAACAAATTTGCCAAACAAATCTGGAAAAGTTACATCTGTATTGACTTCTGTGACCTTTTATTAAGGATTTAATGAAGAAAAAAAACCAATCACATACTTGTGTACAAAATTTACCGATCACCATAAATATTTCTTTACACAGCTTTAGTGCTTAGCATCCTTAGTAATGGGACATTGCTGTCATCTGCTGCTATCTCTTATCACTCCTCCTGACCTCATGAAACTGCAGAACGGTGGCAGATTTTTTATTTAGTTGTTTACTTACTATTAAAATGTTCATATTCTGATTCATATTCTGATTTGTCTATGATTTTAATGTGAGTATGAAGTAAATGTGACGACAGTGGGTGTGGACCCACTGTGCCACTGGCCGGGTTTACCCTGGAGGGGCGTGACTAAGTGGCTATCTGGTCTTCACTAGAGCCTCTGATGGTAAGTTTAGGCTTCCGGCCTTATAGTAGCCACCAGGTGCCACTCTAGGACAGTGCCCAGATCTGCAACAGTGGACCAACAGGTCAAGGCAGGGATACAAGGTACAGAGAGCATAGGCAGAGACGTAGTCAGACAGTTCGAGGTTGGGGCCGGCAGCACAGGTTCAAATACATAGCCAGAGTCAGGAGTAGAGAGATCAGACAAGCCGGGTTAGTAACGGGAGAGATAAACAACAAAACACCTTGACTGGGAACTAGATGGGTACTGCAAACTCCAACCAAAGCTCAGGCAAGAGTGAATGGAGGAGCTGCCTAATATATTCCCTGCTGGCAGGAGATAGACTTGAGAAAAAAAACTCTGCCAGACACAGCTGGGTTAAATTCTTGTAGAGACTAGCTGTGCCTCCCTATAGCCAGGTGGAGACAGCAGGAAGATGCAGCAGTGCTGGGAGTGCTGCAAGAAGCAACTCAGCAAGACGGCCTGACATGAGCAGAAGCAGAGCGGTGACCGCAGTGAGTAGAATTGTGCTGAAAAGGCGTTCAGATTATCGGCGTGACAGTAATGTGTTTTTATGTGATATTACTCCTCCTCACCCACTTATATTTGGCAAAATTCTAAACCTGCAAAACTACTCATGTGCAATAACAGTCAAAAGTTTGTATACAACTACTCATGACTCGTGTAGTGGTTTTCATTGTTCTTATTGTAATGTGCACATTGTAGATTCAGACTGAAGGCAGCAAAACCACAAAGCATCATATATGTAAAACAAGGAGTAAAGAAACACATGTGAAATAAAATAGAATATGCATTAAACCTTAGATTTTTTAAAGTATCCCCTTGATAACAGGCTTACACTCCATTGGCATTATCTCAACCAGTTTCATCAGGTAGCCACCTGGAATGACTTCCAATGAACAGGCGTGTTTTGCAAAGGCAGCATTAGTACACAGTTTCATACAGTGCTGAGCCATATTCCTCAACTGCCCTATAAAATAATAATAATAGTTTATTTTTATAGCGCCAACATATTCCGCAGCACTTTACAAATTTTAGGGGGGACTTATACAGACAATACAGAATAAGCATATCTCATATCGAACGGAGTGAGGGCCCTGCTCGCGAGCTTACAGTCTATGAGGAAGTGGGGGAGACACAAAAGGTAAAAAGTACATATATTGTATAATGCAGCCTTGATTTACTGAATAGGATAAATAATAATACATGGACTGGTCGCCAGCCAGTATGTGTGCAGTCCTGACAGAGGCTTTTATGTGCATGGTTGGTTTGAACCCGAAGTTGAAGAAGATTTTAATATGGGGGAAAGCTGGGATGGACAGAGTGTGTTTAGGTGATACGCCAGTCTAAAGAAATGTGTTTTTAGGGTTCGCTTGAAACTGTGGGTATTGGGAATTAATCGAACTGTCCTGGGTAGTGCATTCCAGAGAATTGGCGCAGCACGCGAGAAATCTTGGAGACGGGAGTGGGAAGTTCGGATTATGGAGGATTTTAGTTTCAAGTCATTTGCAGAACGGAGGGCACGTGTAGGGTGGTAGACTGAGACAAGGGAGGAGATGTAGGGGGGTACTGAAGCATGGAGCGCTTTGTGGGTAAGCGTGATAAGTTTAAAACGAACTCTATATTGGATGGGCAACCAATGCAATGACTGGCACAGGGAAGAGGCATCTGAGTAGCGGTTGGCGAGGAATATGATCCTGGCTGCTGCGTTCAGGACGGATTGGAGAGGGGAGAGTTTAGTAAGAGGGAGACCGATTAGTAGAGCGTTGCAATAGTCAAGACGAGAATGAATAAGAGCGACAGTAAGAGTTTTTGCCGAGTCAAAGGTGAGAAAAGTCCTGATTCTTGAGATGTTTTTGAGGTGTAGATGACATGAACGAGCGAGTGATTTGATGTGAGGAGTGAAAGAAAGATCTGAATCAAAAATGACCCCAAGACAGCGGGCTTGTAGCTGGGGAGTAATGGTTGAGCCACAAACGGAGATGGCAATATCGGGCACAGGTAGATTAATGGAGGGAGGAAAGACGAGTAGTTCAGTTTTTGACAGATTCAGTTTTAGGTAGAGGGAGGACATAGTGTTAGACACAGCAGAAAGACAATCACTGGTCTTTTGTAGTAATGCAGGGGTGATGTCCGGAGCAGAGGTGTATAATTGGGTGTCATCAGCATAGAGATGGTACTGAAAACCGAATCTACTGATTGTTTGTCCAATAGGAGCGGTGTATAAGGAGAAAAGAAGGGGGCCTAGGACTGATCCTTGAGGAACCCCGACAGTAAGAGGAAGTAGGGAGGAGGAGGAGCCGGCAAAAGACACAGAGAAGGAGCGGTCAGAGAGATAAGAGGAGAACCAGGAGAGAACCGTGTCCTTGAGGCCAATAGTGCGGAGTATAGTGAGGAGGAGCTGGTGATCCACAGTGTCAAATGCTGCAGAGAGATCCAGGAGAATCAGCAGGGAGTAGTGACCATTAGATTTAGCTGTTAGTAGATCATTAGAGACTTTAGTGAGGGCAGTTTCAGTAGAATGTAAAGAGCGGAAACCAGATTGTAAAGGGTCAAGAAGAGAGTTGTCTGAGAGATAGCGGATTAGACGGGAGTGGACCAGGCGTTCCAGGAGTTTAGAGATAAAGGGAAGATTGGAAACAGGTCTGTAGTTGGCCTTGCAGTTCTGGTCGAGGGATGGTTTTTTAAGTAATGGTTGTATGCTGGCGTGTTTAAAAGAAGAGGGAAAGATACCAGATGAGAGGGAAAGGTTGAAAATTTTAGTTAGGTGAGAGGTGACAGCTGGAGCAAGGGACTGAAGGAGATGTGAGGGAATAGGGTCGCTGGTGCAGGTGGTAGGGCGAGAAGATGCAAGGAGCCTGATCACTTCATCTTCCGTGACTGGTTCGAAGTCAGAAAATGAGCAAGATACAATGTGGCGGGGGGGAGCATGCATAACATTTGGGGATTGGGAGAAAATTTCCTGTCGGATATGGTCAATTTTTTCTTTGAAATAGTTAGCCAGATCGTCAGCGCTGAGGTCGGTGGTCGGGGCCTGTGCTGTTTGATTGAGGAGAGAATGAAACGTGTCAAAGAGTCGTTTAGGATTATTGGAAAGTGAGATGATGAGGTTGTTAAAGTAGGTTTGTTTGGAGAGGTGAAGGGCAGAGTTATATGTTTTCAGCATAAATTTATAGTGGAGGAAATCTTCGGGCAGATTTGATTTTCTCCACAGCCGTTCAGCGCACCTGGAGTACCTCTGGAGAAGACGTGTTTGAGGCGTGTGCCAGGGTTGTCGCCGTCTATGCCGAATTGTTCTTTGTGTAGGAGGTGCGGCTTCATCCAGGGCGCATAGCATTATTTTGTTATAATGCTTCAATGCAGATTCGGGACATGAGAGGGAGGAGATTGGGGCCAATGATGATTGCAACCTTTTTATAAATTTCTGGGTGTTAATGGCGCGTAAATTTCTATAAGTGTGGACGGTGGGAGTGTCTTGAGTAAAGTCACAGTTCTTGACAGAGAATGAAAGAAGATTATGGTCAGAGAGTGGAAGGGGAGAGTTAGTAAAGTCATGTACTGAGCAAAGCCGGGAGAATATCAGGTCCAATGTGTTCCCGTCCTCATGTGTAGGAGAATTAGCAAGCTGTGAAAGGCCGAAGGAGGAGGTTAATGATAAAAGATGCGTGGCAGATGGGGAAAGAGGATTGCCAATTGGGATGTTAAAGTCTCCCATGATTATCGTGGGGATGTCGCAGGATAGAAAATTTGTAAGCCAGGCAGCAAAGTGATCCAGGAATTGACGGGGGGGACCTGGGGGGCGATAGACAACCGCCACTCGCAGGGAGAAGGGCCGGTAGAGTCTGACTGTGTGGGCCTCAAAGGACGGGAAGATAAGGGAGGGTACAGGGGGGATAACCTGAAAAGTACATTTTGTTGAAAGAAGCAGACCAACACCTCCACCTGATCTGTTGTCAGGTCGCGGGGTATGAGAGAAATGTAGGCCACCATAGGAGAGAGCTGCAGCGGCGGTGGTGTCCGACTGCTGGATCCAGGTTTCAGTGAGAGCCAGAAGGTTGAGGGAATTAGAGAGGAAAAAGTCATGGATGTAAGAGAGTTTATTACAAGCTGAGCGTGCATTCCAAAGGGCACAGTTGAATGAGACCGAAGATATGCAGGGAATATTAATGAGATTAGCAGGGTTTCTGAATGTAACAGGGAAAGAGTTAGTGTTATTATTACTGGAGGGTCCTGGGTTGGGAGAAATATCACCTGCGACTAATAGAAGGAAGATACAGAGAGTGAGCAGATGATTGAGTGATTTGTGAGAGCGTTTCCTGCGTTGTATGGTGGGAATGAATGGATCTGCGTGGTATAACATTGTGAAGAGAGCATGACAACTGTACATAGGAGAAGAGAGGAGTGAGGGATTAATATGGATGAAGTGTGGCACATTTGTGGGAGAACGGTGAATGTGGATGATTGTAGCAACCAGAGTATAAATGGCACAGATACAAATGGTGAATACTGTTTGCCAAAAAGATGACCTGGAAGCAAGTTTGTTTAATTGTCTTGCATGTCTTACCTGTCTCCTGCCCTGTCCAACTGCCATTTTCTAACTGCCAGGGCACTTTGCTAAATTATGGCACTTCGATAAAGTATGCATAAATGCTATATGCATAAATGCCCCCGCATAAATGCCTCCCCTTAACTAAGTCTCAATATATAGGGACGTATCTGCTTAGATCTGCACAGATTTAACTCATTAACAATCAATCACTAGCTTAAAAGACAACAGGAGACCATAAAGTGCAGGGAAAAAAAAAAAAAAAAAAAACAGACTAGTAAACTCGGCATGGATCATAAACTCTTAAAGTAAGTGTGATGACCTTTAAGTATCATGGAATAAAAAAGCTAGAGGAGTGAAAAATATATACCAGAAATTGATAGGCTGCAGAGCATTGCATGGAGATATAATGCAGTTTTCAGGACAGATCACACAAGCAGTGAAAAATATATACCAGAAATTGATAGGCTGCAGAGCATTGCATGGAGATATAATGCAGTTTTCAGGACAGATCACACAAGCAGTGAAAAATATATACCAGAAATTGATAGGCTGCAGAGCATTGCATGGAGATATAATGCAGTTTTCAGGACAGATCACACAAGCAGTGAAAAATATATACCAGAAATTGATAGGCTGCAGAGCATTGCATGGAGATATAATGCAGTTTTCAGGACAGATCACACAAGCAGTGAAAAATATATACCAGAAATTGATAGGCTGCAGAGCATTGCATGGAGATATAATGCAGTTTTCAGGACAGATCACACAAGCAGTGAAAAATATATACCAGAAATTGATAGGCTAAACCAGAATATGGCAACGGACCACCGAACTTTCAGTCTTCATTACTTTAGAGAAATTTCAGTCTTCATTACTTTAGGACCTGAAGGTCAGTCAATCTGGAACATTAATAGAACCTTGAAGGTGTTCTCAAGTACAGTCATGAAAACCATCTATAGTTATGATAATACTGTCTCTCATGATGACCACCCCAGGAAAGGTAGCCCAAGAATAACCTTTTTAGAGTATAAGTTCATCAGTTACCAGCCTTAGAAACTGAAAACTGATGGCACCTCAGTGAGCAGTCCTCATAAATGATGCCCAGACATACAGTACAGACCAAAAGTTTGGACACACCTTCTCATTTAAAGATTTTTCTGTATTTTCCTGACTATGAAAATTGTACATTCACACTGAAGGCATCAAAACTATGAATTAACACATGTGGAATTATATACTTAACAAAAAAGTGTGAAAGAACTGAAAATATGTCTTATATTCTAGGTTCAGGTCTGGTGACTGTGGAGGCCAGGTCATCTGGCGTAGCACCCCATCACTCTCCTTCTTGGTCAAATAGAAGCAGAAATAAATGACAAATCTTAGCTCATAAATTGACCAATTCATGTGTACCTGGTAGCCACGTTAAGGCATTTCTCAAAATACCAGGAACCTGCCTATCTGAACTCCTCTCTAAGAGACATAAGTCTGCTTGTGTATGGGAAGGCAAGTACCTGCTGCAATTAAAACCACCTGTGGCCTAGAGGCGGAGTGCTCAGTCAAAGCTTATACAAAGAAACAGAAAAAACTTATCAGCACATCCAAAACAAGAAATAGGTGTGTACAGGTGCTTACTAGGAGCAGCTACCTCCATACACAAATAAAAAACAAAGTAGCACACTGCAACGCTAAGTATGCGAACATGAAATATATGAAATTTGAATAGCATTACTGCTCTAGAAAATAGAAATAAATGAGAAATCTTAGCGCATGGTTCTTGCCTTCCCATACACAAGCAGACTTATGTCTCTTAGAGAGGAGTTCAGACAAGCAGGTTCCTGGTATTTTGAGAAATGCCTTAACGTGGCTACCAGGTACACATGAATTCGCCAATTTATTCTCTAAGATTTCTCATTTATTTCTATTTTGCAATCATTTTTCCATATTTCGGCCGATAGAGTCATGTAAGGGCTTGTTTTTTGCAGGACAAGTTGACATTTTTATTGGTACCATTTTTGGGCAAATGACATTTTTTGATCTCTTTCTATTCTGATTTTTGGGAGGCAGAATAAACAAAAAACAACAATTCAGGAATTTATTATTTTTTATGCCGTTCAGCGTGTGGTAAAATTGATAAGGCAGCTTTATTGTTCGGGTCAGTACATTTACAGCGATACTACATTTATATAGTTTTTTATGTTTTGGCGTTTTTACACAATAAAAACTGTTTTATAGAAAATATATATTTTTTTATCGCTTTAATCTGAGAGCTATAACTTTTTTATTTTTCAGTTGATGGAGCTGTATGGCAGCTTGTTTTTTTGCGGGACAAGATGACGTTTTCAGCGGTACCATTTTTATTTACATTTGTCTTTTTGATTGCGTTTTATTCCATATTTCGTTTGGCGGTATGATGATAAAGCATAGTTTTTTTGCTTAGTTTTTTATTTATTTTTTTATACCGTGTTCACTAAAGGGGTTAACTAGTGGGACAGTTTTATAGGTCAGGTCGTTCCGGATGCGGAAATACCAAATATCTGTACTTTTACACTGTGTGCAGAATTATTAGGCAAGTTGTATTTTAGAGGATTATTTTTATTATTGATCACAACTATGTTCTCAATCAACCCAAAAGACTCATAAATATCCAAGCTTAATATTTTTGGAAGTTGGAGTGCTTTTTTTTTAGATTTGGCTATCTTAGGAGGATTTCTGTTTGTGAAAGTAACTATTACTGTGCAGAATTATTAGGCAACTTAATAAAAATCAAATATAATCCCATCTCACTTGTTTATTTTCACCAGGTAAACCAATATCAGTCCACAAAATTTAGAAATAAACATTTCTGATATGCAAAAACAAAAACCAAAAAAATTAGTGATCAGTATAGCCACCTTTCTTTATGATGACACTCAACAGCCTTCCATCCATAGATTCTGTCAGTTGCTTGATCTGTTTTCAATCAACATTGCGTGCAGCAGCCACCACAGCCTCCCAGACACTGTTCTGAGAGGTGTACTGTTTTCTCTCCCTGTAGATCTCACATTTTATGATGGACCACAGGTTCTCTATGGGATTCAAATCAGGTGAACAAGGGGGCCATGTCATTATTTTTTCTTCTTTTAGACCTTTACTGGCCAACCACGCTATGGAGTAGTTGGATGCATGTGATGGAGTATTGTCCTGCATGAAAATCATGTTTTTCTTGAACGATACCGACTTCTTCCTGTACCACTGCTTGAAGAAGTTGTCTTCCAGAAACTGGCAGTAGGTCTGGGAGTTGAGCTTCACTCCATCCTCAACCCGAAAAGGTTCCACAAGTTCATCTTTGATGATACCAGCCCATACCAGTACCCCACCTCCACCTTGCTGGCGTCTGAGTCGGAGTGGAGCTCTCTGCCCTTTATTGATCCAGCCTCTGGCCCATCCATCTGGCCCATCAAGAGTCACTCTCATTTCATCAGCCCATAAAACCTTTGAAAAATCAGTCTTAAGATATTTCTTGGCCCATTCTTGACGTTTTATCTTATGTTTCTTGTTCATAGGTGGTCATTTTTCAGCCTTCCTTACCTTGGCCATGTCCCTGAGTATCGCACACCTTGTGCTTTTTGATACTCCAGTAACGTTGCAGCTCTGATATATGGCAAAACTGGTGGCGAATGGCATCTTGGCAGCTTCACGCTTGATTTTCCTCAATTCATGGGCAGTTATTTTGCGCCTTTTTTGGCCAACACGCTTCTTGCGACCCTGTTGGCTATTTGCCATGAAACGCTTGATTGTTCAGTGATTACGCTTCAAAAGTTTGGAAATTTCAAGACTGCTGCATCCCTCTGCAAGACATCTCACAATTTTGGACTTTTCAGAGCCCGTCAAATCTCTCTTCTGACCCATTTTGCCAAAGGAAAAGAAGTTGCCTAATAATTAAGCACACCTTATATAGGGTGCTGATGTTGTTAGTCAACACCCCTCCTCATTACAGAGATGCACATCACCAGATTTACTTAATTGGTAGTTGGCTCTCAAGCCTATGCAGCTTGGAGTAGGACAACATGTATAAAAAGTATCGAAGTGATCAAAATATGCATTCACCTAATAATTTTGCATGCGGTGTATTGTTTTTGTTTTTTTTTTCACAATAATATTTATTTATGGGTACAGTATACATATATATATATATATATATATATATATATATATATATATACACACAGTACAGACCAAAAGTTTGGACACACCTTCTCATTTAAATATTTTTCTGTATTTTCATGACTATGAAAATTGTACATTCACACTGAAGGCATCAAAACTATGAATTAACACATGTGGAATTATATACTTAAAAAAAAAGTGTGAAACAACTGAAAATATGTCTTATATTCTAGGTTCTTCAAAGTAGCCACCTTTTGCTTTGATGACTGCTTTGCACACTCTTGGCATTCTCTTGATGAGCTTCAAGAGGTAGTCACCGGAAATGGTCTTCTATAACAATCTTGAAGGAGTTCCCAGAGATGCTTAGCACTTGTTGGCCCTTTTGCCTTCACTCTGCGGTCCAGCTCACCCCAAACCATCTCGATTGGGTTCAGGTCTGGTGACTGTGGAGGCCAGGTCATCTGGCGTAGCACCCCATCACTCTTCTTTTTGGTCAAATAGCCCTTACACAGCCTGGAGGTGTGTTTGGGGTCATTGTCCTGTTGAAAAATAAATGATGGTCCATCTAAACGCAAACTGGATGGAATAGCATGCTGCTGCAAGATGCTGTGGTAGCCATATTGGTTAAGTATGCCTTCAATTTTGAATAAATCCCCAACAGTGTCACCAACAAAGCACCCCCACACCATCACACCTCCTCCTCCATGCTTCACGGTGGGAACCAGGCATGTAGAGTCCATCTGTTCACCTTTTCTGCGCCGCAAAAAGACTCAGTGGTTGGAACTAAAGATCTCAAATTTGGACTCATCTGACCAAAGCACAGATTCCCACTGGTCTAATGTCCATTCCTTGTGTTCTTTAGCCCAAACAAGTCTCTTCTGCTTGTTGCCTGTCCTTAGCAGTGGTTTCCTAGCAGCTATTTTACCATGAAGGCCTGCTGCACAAAGTCTCTTCTTAACAGTTGTTGTAGAGATGTGTCTGCTGCTAGAACTCTGTTTGGCATTGACCTGGTCTCTAATCTGAGCTGCTGTTAACCTGCGATTTCTGAAGCTGGTGACTCGGATAAACTTATCCTCAGAAGCAGAGGTGACTCTTGGTCTTCCTTTCCTGGGGCGGTCCTCATGTGAGCCAGTTTCTTTGTAGCGCTTGATGGTTTTTGCAACTGCACTTGGGGACACTTTCAAAGTTTGCCCAATTTTTCGCACTGACTGACCTTCATTTCTTAAAGTAATGATGGGCACTTGTCTTTCTTTACTTAGAATTTGTATTATGGCAAGAAAAAAGCAGCTAACAGTCTATTCAGTAGGACTATCAGCTGTGTATCCACCAGACTTCTGCACAACACAACTGATGGTCCCAACCCCATTTATAAGGCAAGAAATCCCACTTATTAAAACTGAGAGGGCACACCTGTGAAGTGAAAACCATTTCCGGTGACTACCTCTTGAAGCTCATCAAGAGAATGCCAAGAGTGTGCAAAGCAGTCATCAAAGCAAAAGGTGGCTACTTTGAAGAACCTAGAATATAAGACATATTTTCAGTTGTTTCACACTTTTTTGTTAAGTATATAATTCCACATGTGTTAATTCATAGTTTTGATGCCTTCAGTGTGAATGTACAATTTTCATAGTCATGAAAATACAGAAAAATCTTTAAATGAGAAGGTGTGTCCAAACTTTTGATCTGTACTGTATATATATTTATTTATTTTATTTTTTTATTATTTTTTTATTTTTTAATTTTTTTAAATATTTTTGCAATTTTTTTTTTCACTTTTTGACACTTTCTTTTACTTTTATACTTTGTCCCACTATGGGACTTTCATTTTTTGAAGGCTGATCGCTTGTATAGCATAGGGATGCTGCAGCATCCTTATGATATGCAGGCTGTCAGCTCTGTACTGGCACAAGTTAGATAGATTGTGCACTGCACATGATCTATCTAACTTCCTGATGCCTGGTGACCCGGATGTCAACATGACTACTTCAGGTCACTATGGTAATTATGGGGAACCCCGCGCACACAGCGCAGGGTCTCCGATCCAAGGTAAGAGGGACGGTCTTACCTCTGCCTGCTCCCGTAATGCTGCGATCGACTTTGATCGCAGCATTTCGGGGGTTAATGTGCCAGGAGCGGTGCGGGACCGCTCCTGGCACATAGTACCGGGTGTCAGCTGTTAGAATCAGCTGACACCTGGCAGCGATCGCGCTAGCTCAGCCTCTGTGCGGGCACGATCGGTGAGGAGTAATAATACGTGCCTGGTCATTAAGGCCCAAGTCACAGGTACATATTATTCCACCCCACGTCAGAAATGGGTTAATGACCAGGCCAAATGTTTTAATTCTGACCAGTGTTATTTTATATGGTAATAACTCTGGAACGGTTCAACGGATCCAACTGATTCTGAGACTGTTTTTTTGTGACATATTGTACTTCATAATAGTGGTAAAAAAATTTCAATATGACTTGCGTTTATTTGTAAAAAATTCAGAAAGTTGGTAAAAATTTGGAAAATTTTGCAATTTTCAAACTTTTAATTTTTACGCCCTTAAACCAGAGAGATATATCACACAAAATAGTTAATAAATAACATTTTGCACATGTCTACTTTACATCATCACAATTTTTGAAATATAATTTTTTTTTTGCTGGGAAGTTCTAAGGGTTAAAAGTTGACCAGCGATTTCTAATTTTTCCAACAAAATTTACAAAACTATTTTTTTTAGAGACCACATCACATTTGAAGTGACTTTGAGAGGCCTATATGACAGAAAATACCCAAAAGTGACCACATTTTACCTCTATACAAGTCACTAGTACGACCACACTTAGAATACTGTGTACAGTTCTGGTCTCCGGTGTATAAAAAAGACATAGCTGAACTAGAGCGGGTGCAGAGAAGAGCGACCAAGGTTATTAGAGGACTGGAGGGTCTGCAATACCAAGACAGATTATTACACTTGGGGTTATTTACTGTGGAAAAACGAAGGCTTAGGGGTGATCTTATTACTATGTACAAGTATATGAGGGGACAGTACAAAGACCTGTCTACTGATCTTTTTACTCTGAGGCCAGAGACGGGGACAAGGGGGCATCCTCTACGTCTGGAGGAAAGAAGGTTTAATCATAATCACAGATGGGGATTCTTTACTGTAAGAGCAGTGAGACTATGGAACTCTCTGCCGCATTATGCTGTAATGAGTGATTCACTATTAAAATTTAAGAAGGGCATGGATGCCTTTCTTGAAAAGTATAATATTACAGGTTATATATATACTAGATTCCTTGATAGGGCGTTGATCCAGGGAACTGGTCTGATTGTCGTATGAAGTCGGGAAGGAATTTTTTTCCCCAATGTGGATCTTAGTGTTTGCCACATGTTTTTTTTTTGCCTTCCTCTGGATCAACATGTTAGGCTATGGGTTGAACTAGATGGACTTAGTCTTCCTTCAACCTTAAAAACTATGTTACTATATTACATTCATAAAGTTTATTAACCCTTCAGGTGCTTCACAGGAACTGAAGCAATGTGGAAGGAAAAAATGAACATTTAACTTTTTTCACAAAAATTATACTTTAGAAGCAATTTTTTTTTATTTTTACAAGAGTAACAAGAGAAAATGGACCCAAAAATTTGATGTGCAATTTCTTCTGAGTACGCCAATACTCCATATGTAGGGGAAAACCACTGTTTGGGCGCACAGCAGAGCTCAGAAGGGAAGGAGCGCCATTTAACTTTTTGAATGAAAAATTTGCTTAAATAATAAACAGACACCATGTCGCGTTTGGAGAGCCCCTGATGTACCTAAACAGTGGAAACCCCCCATAAGTGACACCATTTTGGAAACTAGAACCCTCAGGGAACTTATATAGATGTGTGTTGAGCACCTTGAACCCCCAAGTGATTCACAGAAATTTATAACATTGAGCCGTGAAAATAAAAAAATCACATTTTTCCCACAAAAGTGTTTTTTAGCCCCAAATTTTTTATTTTCACAAGGGTAGCAGGAGAAAATGGACCCCAAAATGTGCTGTGCAATTTCTCCTGATTATGCGTATATCCCATATGTGGGGGAAAACTACTGTTTGAGTGCACAGCATGGCTCAGAAAGGAAGGAGAGATGATTTAAAACAAAGACTTTGTTGTCTCACTTAGAGAACCCCTGATGTGCCTAAACAGTAGAAACCCTCCACAAGTGACCCCATTTTGGAAATTACGCCCCTCAAGGATTTCATCCAGAGGTATAGTGAGCATTTTGAATCTACAGGTACAACACAGAATTTGATAACATCAGGTCGTTATATTGAAAAAATTCATTTTTTTTAACAAAAATGTTGCTTTAGCCCCAAATTTCTCACTTTTGCAAGAGGTAACATTGAAAAGTGGACCCTACAGTTTGATACCCACTCTCTCACGAGAGCAGCGATACTCAACATGTAGTCAAATAGTTTTATTTGGGCACACTGCAGAACTCGAATAGGAAGGAGCAATATTTGAATTTTGAAACACAAATTTGGCTGAAAGAGACGACGGGCACCATGTCCAATTTGCAGGGCCTCTATTGTGCCTAAACAGCAGAAACCTCCCACAGCTGACCCCATTTTGGAAACTACACTCCTCAAGGATTAAGTCGTCATATTGAATTGTTGTCAGTAGTATTGAGCGCAAGTGCTCGTTACTCGAGTTTGCATCGGGTGCTAGGGTATGCACCAAATATCACGAGTGTTCCAGTGACATGCTCGTGTCTACACCCCGCATGTTTTGAGGCTGTTAGATAGCCAAAAAACCTATGCGTGGATTGTCCATATATGGCAGGTAATCCCGCATGTTTTTTTGGGGGGTATCTAACAGCCGCGAAACATGCAGGGCGGGGACTGGAGCATCTCACTAAAGCACATGTGATACTCGGTGCATACCTGAGCACCCGATGCAAACTTGAGTAGCGAGCACTTGTGCTCAACATTAGTCTCCATATCGTTATAATTTTTTTTTCACTTTTGAAAAAACTCAACCCTAACCCTAACTCCAACTCCAAGCCTAGCTCTCACACAACCCTAACCTTACCCTTAACCCTAACACAAGCCTAACCCCAACTGTAACCCTAAAACCAACCCTAATCCTAACACAACCCTAACCCTAACACAACCCTAACCCTACACTAACCCTAACACAACCCTAACCCTATCCCAACACAAACCTAACCCGAACACGACCCGATATCTGTGTATATATGTGTATGTACTGTATATGTGTGTATGCACTGTATATATGTGTATGTACAGTATATGTGTGTAAGTATGTATGGTATATGTGTATGTATGTGTGTGTGTATGAACTGTAACATCCCTGGCGGCGTGCTTGCATGGCTTACCACCTCCCACCATGCAAGACTGCAATCTTACCTATCAGGCCAGGCTGCACATTTTGCTCCAGTACCTGCTGTTTGTATGTCTCTTGACTTCTGACTTAGGGCGGTGGCGCTGTTACTTTCTGATTCTTAAAGCTACAGTGTGCGCAGTCCTAATGCATCGCCAGCCTATTGCTGTGAATCACTGGATACTTAAACTCCCTCCACCCAGTAGGAGGTGCCTGAGCAACACTTTCCATCTGTGTGTTTCTTGCAACTGAGTTACCAGGTCCTATTCTGTATCTAGTCTGTTTCTGCCACCCTGGGGGCTGTATACCCAGGCCTGTTACCTGTACCTGTGACTTCTAGTCAGTTTCTGCCACCCTTGGGGCTGAGTTCCCAGGCTCGTTCCTGTATTTTGTTCCTGGTTCAGAACAGTGTCCTAGTCCATTACCTGTTTGTCTCTATGTCTGTACCTTTCCTTTTTCCTGCAGTATCTGAACCTGCACCTAACTCCAACTCGTTGTCTCTGTACTTCTGTTTGTGAGTTTTGTGTCCACTCGCTACTTCATTGCAAGTACCTTGTGTGTATCTGGTTCTGCTCGTTCTGTTTCCCTGCCTCCGTATCTAACTCCTGTGTTCCAGCTATCTTCTTGTGTTTTCCAGTCTGTTCCATGTGAACAGAGCCCTGTCCTGTCTACCGCATCTGCGGGTTTTGCTCTGCTCTGCTTGTCTACCACATCTGCGGGTTTTGCTCTGCTCTGCTTGTCTACCGCATCTGCGGGTTTTGCTCTGCTCTGCTTGTCTACCGCACCTGCGGGTTTTGCTCTGCTCTGCTTGTCTACTGCACCTGCGGTTTTGCTCTGCTCTGCTTGTCCACCGCATCTGCGGGTTTTGCTCTGCTGTGCTTGTCTACCGCACCTGCGGTTTTGCTCTGTTCTGCTTGTCCACCGCACCTGCGGTTTTGCTCTGCTCTGCTTGTTTACCGCACCTGCGGACTTTGCTCTGCTCTGCTTGTCTACCGCACCTACGGGCTTTGCTCTGCTCTGCTTGTCTACCGCATCTGCGGGTTTTGCTCTGCTCTGCTTGACTACCGCATCTGCGAGTTTTGCTCTGCTCTGCTTGTATACCGCTTCTGCGGGTTTTGCTCTGCTCTGCTTGTCTACCGCATCTGCGGGTTTTGCTCTGCTCTGCTTGTCTACCGCATCTGTGGGTTTTGCTCTGCTCTGCTTGTCTACTGCACCTGCAGGTTTTGCTCTGCTCTGCTTGTCTACCGCATCTGCGGGTTTTGCTCTGCTCTGCTTGTCTACCGCACCTTCGGCTCTTTTCCTGTGTCCCAGTCTGTACTGGTCCCTATCCTGCCTGCTTTCCTACCTGCAAGTGTCCACCTGTCTGCATGCCAGCCATGCCTGCCAGTGCCCACCTGTCTGCATACCGGCCGTGTCTGCCAATACCCACCTGTCTGCATACCAGCTGTGCCTTCTAGTATCCACCTGTCTATATGCCAGCCTAACCTGCCTGTTCCTGTATTCCCCGGTGTGGGTCAACAGCTGTGACCGGGATCTGACCTAGAGTAGCACCTGGTCCCTCTGACCGGTTGCTCCCTGGTTCACGAAGCCGACTGAGCAGCCGTGTGACCTTGGTCGGACCGAGTTGATACTTAGTTACGCCCCTCCAGGCACTCCTCGGTTCATGGTACAGTGGGATCACTAAGCATGGTCACGCCAGTCAGTCTGGACGTGTGCGTAACAGTTTGCTCAGGCCATGGTTCCCGTTGAGCCCCATGGCCCTTCGCTCTCAGAGACATTTGAATCCTTGTCTGGCGAATACGTGCACCAAGGAAAATTTTTTTCTCAAGCTGA
Source organism: Phyllobates terribilis (assembly GCF_046119375.1). Taxonomy (NCBI): domain Eukaryota; kingdom Metazoa; phylum Chordata; class Amphibia; order Anura; family Dendrobatidae; genus Phyllobates; species Phyllobates terribilis. Next base: position 462,068,763 of record NW_027362761.1, on the reverse strand, counting down.
GGTCCAGGCGATTTACGCACCAGCCCAAATGGAGCTATCAGCACTCATTCCTGCGGATCCACCACGGTATTATGGGGACCCAAAACAAAGCCATGCGTTTGTGGAGCAATGCATGCTACATTTCAAATTTTATGCTCACTATTTTCCCACTGATCGGGTTAAAGTAGCATTTCTGATGTCCTACCTAGTGGGTGATGTCTTGAAATGGTCACCCCCCTATGGGAAGCATGGGGTCCTATCGTCTTGGACCTGCAGGCCTTCCTGGTGGCCTTTCTAATGGTCTTCGATGACCCTATCCCTGAAGCTTCTGCTAAAGCTTCCCTTCCCAATATCTTGGAGCAGCCCCGATGGGTAATGTGTGTAGGTAGCCTACCAGTTCTCCAGCCTGAAGAGACTGCTGCCCACACAGAATCCACACAGGATGACAATGCTCCACAGAATACTTCTCTTCCCAACCTCAAGAGGCAGTCCAGACGTGCAAGACGTAGAGGTAAACCGTCACGCCAGGTTCTGTCTTCCCAAAGACCTCCTGTTCCCCAGCCTGTAGAGGCAGCTATCCGCACAGAATCCATGAAGGATGACTATGTTCGTCAGGAAAAGCAGAAGTCAGAACTCAGTCACAAAATCGGATTGCTTTCCCGCTGCGGTTGTTTGGGACCCCCTGATGGTCTTTGTCCAGCGAAGGTTGGAGAATCCCAAGACATTAGGCCTGTAGGAGAGGCTGCCCTTGGCGTTAGTGTTTCCTCTCCACACATGACCATGACTGTCTCCATGGCAAGTGAAAGCCTCAGATTAACCGGAAGTTTCGGGCTTAAAGCCTTGAAGAGTCGGTGTCTGATTCCCGTCCGACAACTCCAGAAGCCGGTTTGAGCATTGTCAGCGGAAGGACGAGCCCTACTCAGAAACAGTCAAAATATGTTGGTACAAATTAAGCTCCAGATTGGAGCATTACATATGAAGAAGTTCACATTCCAGGTGCTTTCTGGTTTACCCACAGGTCATCCAGAGCAGAGAGATCTAGTGCCCGATCAGGTCTGGAGATCTTGCATGATGTTTCCTGGGGGACGGCTGAGGTGCAAGGGGTGTCAAGTCCCCATATCTTCAGGACAGTCAGCAGTTTCTTCTTCTTCTTCACCAGATCTGCTAGTTGCTGACTCGCTGTGCGCTGAAGTCTCCGAAGGAAGGGCAGCGGAGGCAATGTCCCCACACAGTCTCGACGATTGTACCAATGATCTGGCTTCAGGTACCGCCCGGCCTCGCAAACGTGTCATCTCAGAAACCAGACTGAAGTTTGTCCCTAAGCAAGGATCCTCTATCTCTAATAAATCTGGCAATACGTCCATCAAGGCGGTGGCTACCTCCAAGTCTCTGCACCCCTCCAACCAGGTGGAGGACCTCCTGTTGTCTCCTGAATCCTCCGGGGTTCTACCAGATAACAAATGGAGTGAGACTTTTCTACAAAATGTACATGGTATTTCGCCCACTTCATCCAGTAAGCTTGGCAAAGTGTACGTCAAAGTGGTGGAGGACCTCCAGTTGTCCCGTGAATCCTTTGGGGTGCTACCCGATATTAACAAATGGAGAGAGACTTTCCTGTGTCCTGTTCCTGGTGCTTCACCCACTTCATCTGTTGCTGAGGATGGCTCGATGGGAGGAAGCATCCTAGTCACCAAGATGGTGAGACCAGTTTAGTTCCCTCTAGTGGACAGAAGAGGTAATCTACTTGAAGAGAAGTATCGGCCTCCAAATTCTCTGCAGGAAATCCTTGCAGGCTTGAAGAAGAGGGGACGTAAAGGGGGTGGGGTACTGTAACATCCCTGGCGGCGTGCTTGCATGGCTTACCACCTCCCACCATGCAAGACTGCAATCTTACCTATCAGGCCAGGCTGCACATTTTGCTCCAGTACCTGCTGTTTGTATGTCTCTTGTGTGCTGGCTTAGGGCGGCGGCGCTGTTACTTTCTGATTCTTAAAGCTACAGTGTGCGCAGTCCTAATGCGTCCCCAGCCTATTGCTGTGAGTCACTGGATACTTAAACCCCCTCCACCCAGTAGGAGGTGCCTGAGCAACACTTTCCATCTGTGTGTTTCTTGCAACTGAGTTGCCAGGTCCTATCCTGTATCTAGTCTGTTTCTGCCACCCTGGGGCTGTATACCCAGGCCTGTTACCTGTACCTGTGACTTCTAGTCAGTTTCTGCCACCCTGGGGATTGAGTTCCAAGGCTCGTTCCTGTATCTTGTTCCTGGTTCAGATCTTGTCTGAACAGTGTCCTAGTCCGTTACCTGTTTGTCTCTATGTCTGTACCTTTCCTTTTTCCTGCAATATCTGAACCTGCACCTAACTCCAACTCGTTGTCTCTGTACTTCTGTTTGTGAGTTTTGTGTCCACTCGCTACTTCATTGCAAGTACCTTGTGTGTATCTGGTTCTGCTCGTTCTGTTTCCCTGCCTCCGTATCTAACTCCTGTGTTCCAGCTATCTTCTTGTGTTTTCCAGTCTGTTCCATGTGAACGGAGCCCTGTCCTGTCTACCGCATCTGCAGGTTTTGCTCAGCTCTGCTTGTCTACCACATCTGCGGGTTTTGCTCTGCTCTGCTTGTCTACCCCATCTGCGGGTTTTTCTCTGCTCTGCTTGTCTACCGCATCTGCGGGTTTTGCTTTGCCCTGCTTGTCTACCGCACCTGCGGGTTTTGCTCTGTTCGTCTACCCCATCTGCGGGTTTTGCTCTGCTCTGCTTGTCTACCGCATCTGCGGGTTTTGCTCTGCTCTGCTTGTTTACCGCATCTGCGGGTTTTGCTCTGCTCTGCTTGTCTACCACATCTGCGGGTTTTGCTCTGCTCTGCTTGTCTACCACATCTGTGGGTTTTGCTCTGCTCTGCTTGTCTACCGCATCTGCGGGTTTTGCTCTGCTCTGCTTGTCTACCGCATCTGTGGGTTTTGCTCTGCTCTGCTTGTCTACCGCACCTGCGGCTCTGTTCTTGTGTCCTTATCCTGTCTGCATTCCTACCTGCTAGTACCCGCCTGTCTGCATGCTAGCCGTGCCTGCCAGTGTGCACCTGTCTGCATGCCAGCCGTGCCTGCCAGTGCTCACCTGTTTGCATACCAGCCGTGCCTGCCAATACCCACCTGTCTGCATATCAGTTGTGCCTGCCAGTATCCACCTGTCTGTATGCCAGCCTAACCTGCCTGTTCCTGCATTCCCTGGTGTGGGTCAAAAGTAGTGACCGGGGTCTGACCTGGAGTAGCACCTGGTCCCTCTGCTCGGTTCCTCCCTGGTTCACGGAGTCGACTGAGCCGCCGTGTGACCTTGGTCTGACCGAGTTGATACTTAGTTACACCCCTCCAGGCACTCCTCGGTTCATGGTACAGTGGGATCACTAAGCATGCTCACGCCAGTCAGTCCGGGCGTGTGCGTAACATGAACATATTTGTTTTCAGTATGATACTGTAATTGTAAAGAATAGGAGAATAAACATGGTTCTTTAAAGGATTATTCACCAAATACTCAAGTTATCCCCGATAAAGATCTGGCCCTTTTATAAGCCCTCATCAGAAAATATCCATCTGTATGCACTAATTGAATACAGATGGATATTTTCCAAAAAACAATTTCTACCAATATGCTATTGCATGCCTCTCTGGCACATCCAAGACACATGATCCATTTGGTACCAGTGGGGCAGTTTATAAGATTGCAGAGAATTTTCTCCATGGATGATAATTTTGAGAGGAAGGCTGAGGAGTTGAAGGAGAGATTTTACGCTCGTGGCTACAGTCACTGGATGGTGAAGAGGGTGTATAATAGGGCCAGATATTTATCTCACCATGATCTGTTATGTGGTACTGGAGGCACAAGGGTTACCAATGAACAGGTGAGATTTATCACCAATTTCCACTCCCAATTCACTCGATTGAGAGGTATATTGGCCAATTCTTGGCATATTTTAAAGGCTGATCCCGTCATCTCCAGTTTCATTTCTGATAGACCCTTTATCACCACCAGACGCTCTAAAACTCGACGTGACTACTTGGTGCGGTCCCATTATGATAGTATTCCTGGGACCTCCTTTCTAGATGGGCAAACTATTAGGTATGGGTGTGTTCCGTGTGGTCGATGCATAGCGTGTCCCTATGTGGATCGAAGCGATACGTTCTTTAGATCAGATGGGTCTAAAACCTACAAGATCAATAGATTTATTACATGTACTACCAAAAATGTTATATATTTTGCGACATGTCCCTGTGGACTTATCTATGTGGATTTGACGACCTGGCAATTTAAGATACGTATTCGCGAACATGTACTTGGGACTGCTGCAGCATCTGACCACACGGACACATCCACCCTAAAGACTCTACCGCAACACTTTAAACTTCACCACAATTATGACGGTTCTCTTCTTAGAATCAGAGGCATAGATTCTATTGTGACAAACATACGTGGAGGTAAAGAGAGTCAAAAATTGGCTCAACTTGAATCACAGTGGATATGGACACTTAATACACTCCACCCAAATGGATTAAATGAAAATATCAGTTATGTACCCTTTCTGTGATCATTCACGCTTGCTGTTCCATTTTTTGCCGCCTGTGTGGGGTCTGATGGTGGAACATTGTTTTTAATTTACGTTTTTAATTTCACATCATAATTTTACGCTTCTTATGTCATTTAGGACCCTTTGTACATTGCATCGATTCGGACATATGGAATTGTCCTATTTTCTCTGGACTTCTTGGCCTGCAACAATGTGTTTACAACATGCTATATGTTCCGTCTACCTTCTTGTTGCTTACTTTACCTGTTGCATATACACATTTTTTACAGTGTAATATGATATGGTTTATTGCTTTACCTATCATATATGTACATTCTCTATAGTATATTTCCATATAGTATACTGTTTGTCATGTGTTATATACCACATATTCTAAACTCTATGCTATATGTTGATTTGTATTTTTTGTATGTGTCCTTATGTCATTCTGTTACTCATGGGGTGTCATTAATTTTCTCTAATGTGAATTGGCACTGACATGTATAGCCTCTACATATATGAGTAAGTGACTTCTATGTTTACATTAACAACTAATATTTTAATATGCTGTATCATTGTATGCTAGTCATATTGATTTAATCCCTTTGAAGTAATTCGATGTATACTGGCAACCCTTTGATGTCCGTAATTATAAGGGACAGGATTCATGCTTCACAAGTACATATGTACATGGGTATATAAAAAAGTTTTTATTTTTTTGTATGATGGGATGCGACTACCATATGTATACCTATCGTTTTTACCATCTCACTGACAGGTATTCATGTAAGCACATCTTTGCAGTACCTTGTATACACTTGTACTCTTTTTTGCCCGATATATCCTTGCGGCCTTGTACGCATGAGTGCCATTGATCCCATGGTCCCCGTCGGCTTTCTGTATCACTGGTGCCGCCTGATGTCAGGTCACATGATTTCCATGTGCCCTGACATCGGCCGTCATGTGACACGGATACTGACTGGCATTGCGGTCTCCATGACTGCGCTATGCATCACTTCCGGTCTGCGGAGCTGGCTGGCACCTTCTTAAACTCCTGCACTTTTCGCTTTCCCATGCCCCCTGACGAATGGAAACCAAAAGGCGTGTCGGGGCAGTCACGCCACGTGTGTAACCTACCCATTGCTTGCGCCCATTTATCTGCCTTCCTACGAATCCTCTGGTATGTATATACAGGGTTATGGTGGCCAATTAGTCAACTAGTAACTAACTCTATGTTTGCATGCAAATATTTCTTTGGTGCAAGCAGATATGAATTTGATTCACCAACACATGTCACATAAGTTAATCTGGTCACTCCAAAATTCATATAACAACACTATTCTAACAGTCTATTCAGTAGGACTATCAGCTGTGTATCCACCTGACTTCTGCACAACACAACTGATGGTCCCAACCCCATTTATAAGGCAAGAAATCCCACTTATTAAACCTGACAGGGCACACCTGTGAAGTGAAAACCATTTCCGGTGACTACCTCTTGAAGGTCATGAAGAGAATGCCAAGAGTGTGCAAAGCAGTCATGAAAGCAAAAGGTGGCTACTTTGAAGAACCTAGAATATAAGACATATTTTCAGTTGTTTCACACTTTTTTGTTAAGTATATAATTTCACATGTGTTAATTCATAGTTTTGATGCCTTCAGTGTGAATGTACAATTTTCATAGTCATGAAAATACAGAAAAATCTTTAAATGAGAAGGTGTGTCCAAACTTTTGGTCTGTACTATATATCTAGATAAAAAATTTTTACTACATAGTGTATTTATACTACTATTTTTTCCATGAACTCTTTTTATCATACACACAGTATATATATCTCCATCTCAGTGAAAAAAATATATTATTTTTTAGAGGTGTGGGGAGGCCCAAATAGAACTTTTGCTATTGGACCCTGTGATTTCTATGTACGCCCCTGCATGCAAGGCAGTAATAATGAGGGTAACCTGGCTTGTTGCTCAGAGCCCTATTTTCCGGGGGTCTCATGGCCAAATTGCCCTCATCATATGTGGCATAGCGGGCAGGGAGGGGGTCCCAGACACATTTCTTGGACAGGGGCCCCAAGAGGTCAGCGGTCGCCCCTGGGTAAACTTCTGTGTTTAAATATCAGGATGATTAAGATTTATCTTTAATTACTTCATGACTGCCAATAGATTTTAAATGTCCAGGCAGTCCTCTCTTATTCCTGCACTGACATTCTAAATCATCAGTGCAACTTAATCAGCATTCACAAGATCTTAAAGCTGTGGGGGAGGAAGCTGACTGTGACACAAAACCAGCATTGTGTATACAGATTAAGGAGCACTCACTCTGCTTTCATCTCCAAACATAGTGAATATGTGATCACTGGGAGATAGCAGGAGCTGCTGGGTTTTAGGGTCTAGTTCTGCTCTGCAGCTAGGTGGCTGAAATTACAATGTAATATAATAAATCCTATAGAGAGAAGGAAATACCACAAATTTCAAAAATACAGTTATATGAAAAAGTTTGGGCACCCCTATTTATCTTAAGCTTAATGTTTTAGAAAAATTGGTGTTTTTGCAACAGCTATTTCAGTTTGATATATGTAGTAACTGTTGGACACAGTAATGTTTCTGCCTTGAAATGAGGTTTATTGTACTAACAGAAAATGTGCAATCTGCATTCAAACAAAATTTGACAGGTGCATAAGTATGGGCACCCTTATCATTTTCTTGTTTTAAATACTCCTACCTACTTTTTACTGACTTACTAAAGCACTTTTTTTGGTTTTGTAACCTCATTGAGCTTTGAACTTCATAGCCAGGTGTATGCAATCATGAGAAAAGCTACTTAAAGTGGCCACTTGCAAGTTGTTCTCCTGTTTCAATCTCCTCTGAAGAGTGGCATCATGGGCTCCTCAAAACAACTGTCAAATGATCTGAAAACAAAGATTATTCAACATAGTTGTTCAGGGGAAGGATACAAAAAGCTGCCTCAGAGATTTAACCTGTCAGTTTCCACTGTGAGGAACATAGTAAGGAAATGGAAGAACACAGGGACAGTTCTTGTTAAGGCCAGAAGTGGCAGGCCAAGAAAAACATCAGAAAGGCAGAGAAGAAGAATGTTGAGATCAGTCAAGGACAATCCTCAGACCACCTCCAGAGAGCTGCAGCATCAACTTGCTGCAGATGGTGTCACTGTGCATCGGTCACCAATAAAACGCACTTTGCACAAGGAGAAGCTGTATGGGAGAGTGATGCGAAAAAAGCCGTTTCTGCAAGCACGCCACAAACAGAGTCGGCTGAGGTATGCAAAAGCACAATTGGATAAGCCAATTTCTTTTTGGAAGAAGGTCCTGTGGACTGATGAAACCAAGATTGAGTTGTTTGGTCATACAAAAAGGCGTTATGCATGGCGGCAAAAAAGCACAGCATTCCAAGAAAAACACTTGCTACCCACAGTAAAATTTGGTGGAGGTTCCATCATGCTTTGGGGCTGTGTGGCCAATGCCGGCACCGGGAATCTTGTTAAAGTTGAGGGACGCATGGATTCCACTCAGTATCAGCAGATTCTTGAAAATAATGTTCAAGAATCAGTGATAAAGTTGAAGTTACGCAGGGGATGGATCTTTCAGCAAGACAATGATCCAAAACACCGCTCCAAATCTACTCAGGCATTCATGCAGAGGAACAATTACAATGTTCTGGAATGGCCATCCCAGTCCCCAGACCTGAATATCATTGAACATCTGTGGGATCATTTGAAGAGGGCTGTCCATGCTCGGCGACCATCAAACTTAACTGAACTGGAATTGTTTTGTAAAGAGGAATGGTCAAAAATACCTTCATCCATGATCCAGGAACTCATTAAAAGCTACAGGAAGCGACTAGAGGCTGTTATTTTTGCAAAAGGAGGATCTACTAAATATTAATGTCACTTTTATGGTGAGGTGCCCATACTTATGCACCTGTCAAATTTTGTTTGAATGCAGATTGCACATTTTCTGTTAGTACAATAAACCTCATTTCAAGGCAGAAACATTACTGTGTCCAACAGTTATTACATATATCAAACTGAAATAGCTGTTGCAAAAACACCAATTTTTATAAAACATTAAGCTTAAGATTAATAGGGGTGCCCAAACTTTTTCATATAACTGTAAATAAATCCAAATACCTCAAAACTCAAAATGCAAACCCCAAAAAAGAGGTATAAAGAAACTACAATAGTATCAAATACAATTAATAATATATTTTATTTCATTCAAATACAAAAAAATAAAAAAACAGACAAGACAATAAAAATAAATAAAACATAATTAAAATACAGCTCAGGAGGGGGGAGGGGGATGCTCACAATAAATATTCCACATGGATCTCCTATATAAAGACGTGTATATATATGAATGACAAACAAATTTGATTCACCGTAATTAAATATATAAAAATAAATTAAATACACATAATCATCTCTAATAGCAGCATAATATCCAAAAAACAGTAAATATTATATCAAAAAAACAATATATATAGATGCATGTAAAGTGCTTGTGCCTTAAGCATATGTATATATGCAATTGAATAACAAGTATTTAGTTACCATGATAATGAAATGCTGCTATGATGATAAAGCCTTAACTGAAAGTTTTGGCTGCAAAGAATCAAATCGTGTCATACACAAATCCTTAAATAAGGGGTAACATAAATGGTATATCACACAGAGGAGACCATGATTATAAAAATAAGATTGGAAATATACCCCGGCCCCCTCATACCACTCCAACGCCGTTTCGCTCCTTGCTTCGTCGGGGAGTGTGGTGTGAGGGGGAGTGGTGGAATATATATAAGGTATGCAGCTGCTGGCCTTAATTACTAATTGCAAGCGCCTTACTATCGGGCGCCGCCAGCTGCGCATGCGCCCCCGCAGACACTTCCGGGGCAGAAGGTCCGGAGAGCGTCACTGAAGGGCAGAATGCCATTCATGACGCGCTCACGTGCAAAGCCACTTCGGAGGTCCGCAAGGCGCACGCGCGCTGCGGCGCACGACGCTCACAGCAGCCATGTTGAAGTATGGCAAAAAGCCATTGCGATACATAAACCAAAGGTTTATAGGAGCAGATTATAAAGTAGAACAAATAGAAAAAATAGTATTATTGTAAAGCAAAAAATAAAAAAAAATATATAAATATAAATAACGAATCAATGAAAAATAATACACAAAATGTCCAATCCAAATGTGTATAAAAACTAAACATGTGTATGGTGCAAAAATGATATAAGGTAAAGTACTTGAATATAACAATCTGAAATAAAATGCAAATGAGTAAAAACTGAACATGTGAATAGTGCCAAATTGATGTAAGGTAAAATACTTGACTGTGGTGCAATCTGAAATAAAGTACAATTGAATAAAATCTAAGCATGTGTATAGAGTAAAGATATAAGTATATAAAATGAAATTAAATAAGATAAAGTGCTAAAAAAAGAAATAAAAAGGGGGTAAAGCATGTGCATGAACATACCATCTAGCATCCATGTTCCAACCAATACATATCAAGTTAAACATATCCCAGATGCAAAAACCATGCATCCATGATCACACAAAAACCAAACATAGCACATACTACTGGGAGATAGCAGGAGCTGCTGCGTTTTAGGGTCTAGTTCTGCTCTGCAGCTAGGTGGCTGAAATTACAATGTAGCTGAGATTAATCTACCAGGCTCTAATTATAAGAGAAATTAGCAAAAAAAAAATATTGATGTGTTAAAATGCCCTCAAAAGTCTTTCAAGATCTTATGGGGCACAGTATGCAAAATAAATAACAAAGTAAATAAATGAAATTAGCAAAAATAAAATAGAAAAGCATAAGTAAAAAAAAAAAAAACTAAAAAAAGAGACATTAACAATCTCAATTGCTGTTTCTAGCCCGGTCTAAATAGAAAAAAATTGTCAAATATCTAAAAATAATTTCTATGGAAAGGGGAACAAAATTTAAAATGTTTATAGCAATCCTTTGTTGTAAATAAAAAATAAAAAAGTGAAAAATAGACTTGTATTTTCTATTTTTCTTTACATTCTCCACCAATATCTGCAAAGAATAGCAAACAAATATATAAATAGCATAAAAATTAAGCCCCAGGAGTCTCAACTAAAAGAGGCAAAAGGTATTTGAATACTTGAACGAGAGTATAGAGACATTAAAAGCGCATGTGTGATAAAACTTGAAAATGTCCCTGGTCAGGAAAACGGGTAAATGGTCTGGTCATGAACTGGTTTAAAAAAAAACACAGGGATCACACTTACAAACAGAAACAAGCCTTGAATTCAGTATTTAGTTTTAAAATCTGCATTGAGTAGTTTAATACTTGCTTGATGGCACTGTGTGAAAAAAAAACTATTATGGTGTTGTTGCTGCTGCATATGGCTAAGTGCCCACGTTGCGGAACTGAAGCATATTTTTTACGCTTCTCCCTGGCGGGAAAATCGCATGTGGATTTTACATGCGGTTTTCCTGCCAGGTAGAAGCGTTTGTGAGGCGTCTTTGCAGCGTCTTTGCATGCATTTCCGCATTCGGGTTATCAAGCACTTCTCCAAGTGATTTAAGCATCACTTGGAAAAGTGCTTGACAACTTGTTCACACTATGTAAATCCATGCAACCGGCATGGATTTATATAGTGTGATAAAGTAATAGTTAAAAAAAAAAGAATCAGAATGGTAAAAAATAAAAAAATAAAGTTTATACTCACCTTCCGATGCATTCTCTGCCCCGTCCGGAGTCTTGAGCGGCTCACGCTGTTGTGTGCCGGACCTGCGGTGACGTCATTGAGTCATGTGATGGGTCACATGACTCAATGACGTGGCAGGTCCTTCACACAACAGCGCGACGGCGGGAAAACACCGGGAAGACATCAGAAGATAAGTATAAACTTTATTTTTTCTTTTTTTTACAGGTTCTTTGGTACCCAGGTCTGGAGGAGAGTCTCCTCTCCTCCAGACTTGGGTACCATCCGCACATTGATTCCGCTGCGCTTCCGCAAAATTAATGAACATGCTGCGGATTTTTGACCGCAGCATATACGCTGCGGAAAAATCCGCAGCATGGGCATTGACATTGCGGAATGCCATTGGGGACCATCGGGTGCGGATATACATGCGTTTTACAAGCGTTTACTCTGCGGAAATTCCGCAGCATATATGCCTGTAATACGCAACGTGGGCACGCAGCCTATCACAGATGTACATTTAAACTCTTTAAAACTTACAAATTTATTAGAACATATTTTAAAAATGCACCAAACAAACCATGTGCACAATAAACCACCATATGCAGTGGGGAAAAAAAGTATTTAGTCAGCCACCAATTGTGCAAGTTCTCCCACTTAAAAAGATGAGAGAGGCCTGTAATTGACATCATAGGTAGACCTGAACTATGAGAGACAAAATGAGAAAACAAATCCTGAAAATTACATTATCTGATTTGGAAAGAATTTTTTTTTCAAATTTTGGTGGAAAATAAGTATTTGGTCACCTACAAACAAGCAAGATTTCTGGCTCTCACAGACCTGTAACTTCTTCTTTAAGATGCTCCTCTGTCCTCCACTCATTACCTGTAGTACTGGCACCTGTTTGAACTTGTTATCAGTATAAAAGACACCTGTCCGCAACCTCAAACAGTCACACTCCAAACTCCACTATGGAGAAGACCAAAGAGCTGTCGAAGAACACCAGAGACAAAATTGTAGTCCTGTACCAGGCTGGGAAGACTGAATCTGCAATAGGCAAGCAGCTTGGTATGAAGAAATCAACTGTGGGAGCAATAATTAGAACATGGAAGACATACAAGACCACTGATAATCTCCCTCGATCTGGGGCTCTACAGAAGAACTCACCCCGTGGGGTCAAAATGATCTCAAGAACGGTGAGCAAAAATCCCAGAACCACACGGGGGGACCTAGTGAATGACCTGCAGAGAGCTGGGACCAACGTTACACAGGCTACCATCAGTAACACACTACGCCGCCAGAGACTCAGATCTTGCAGTGGCCTCTCTCATCTTTTGAAGTCTGAGAACTTGCACAATTGGTGGCTGACTAAATACTTTTCTTCCCCACTGTACAAATGTCAAATTGAATATTCCAGATCAGACTGAATGATAATACAATGATCTAATTGGACCATTCGATAAATGTCATAACCGCAAAAATGGAATGTATTCACTTATTTAAGCAAAAATTGTTTTCCTGACAGTAGACAAGATGAAAAACAGTGCTGTAGACCAAAGGAGTCCCAGCACAGAAGTTCAGATTGCCCACTCAAAATTCAGATATAGAGAAGATATGAGATAATGATGAAGGATAATCAAAACTTCATGTCTAATAAATATCAGGAAATACAACATGCGTGCATCACAATGGGCTTATGACTATCCCACATCACTCTGGCTGTCTCTTCTTGTACTGGGGCCTCCTGATGATCCACTTAATGGAGAAACGCGTTGAGGCATCAGGAACAGAGAATGATTTCATGACAACATGACATCATGATTAACATCTAAAAAGATGTATTTTTCTATCATTAGGCGTGGTCAATATGTCCCTCCTAGAATAGGAATTATTTGTCTATAATTTTTTGTCTAGCAGGGATGACTAGGGAAGTGAGGGTGAGCTGCCGTGGAGCGGGGGCACCAAATCCCGCAAATCTAGGGTGCCAACCTCCGTTACTAGGCAGCAATAGCCTATTGTCTATCCCAGGGAAACATAGGCCATACACTTGTGATATGACCTGGGGGTTTATTTTTCTGTTACCGTAATTACAGCATCTTCGGTGATCTACATCAGTAACATTGTTTACATGTACTGTATGTATATTGGATGCACTCATGTTATATTGCCTGATATTTATAAGACATGAAGTTTTGATTATCCTTCATCATTATCTCATATCTTCTCTATATCTGAATTTTGAGTGGGTAATCTGACTTCTGTGCTGGGACTCCTTTGGTCCACACCCCTGTTTTTCATCTTGTCTACGTCAGGTAAAGCATTTTTGTTTGTATAAGTGAATACATTCCATTTTTGCGGTTATGACATTTATCGGATTGTCCTATTAGATCAATGTATTATCATTCAGTCTGATCTGAAATATTCAATTTTGACATTTGTACTGTATATGGTGGTTTATTCTGCACATAGTTTGTTTGGCGCATTTTTAAAATATGTTCTAATAAATTCATACTTTTTAAAGGGTTTAAATTTACACTTTTTCGACACTTTTCCCCTTTTTCAGTGATATCCGTACCTAATTTCTACTTGTATATCACAGATGTTTTAATTCACAGTCACACACTAAGTGGTGATGATGATGAGACACAACAGTGGCGGCAAAAAAAATCTTTACAAGTTCAACTAAACTAGAAAATCTTCAATATTCAAGTGTTTTATTGTGGATATTACATTACAATTAGTATTTCGTCATGCCACCCTCATGTTACCCTTACTGGCAACTAAGCCAGTTTTGCTATTAGACAGTTTTAGATTATCTCTCAAACTGTGTGCACTTTTAAGAAGTGAAATCATGACTCAGATTTTACATGTTTTTTTACTGCACAAATGTAAATATTTTTTACAATAGTTCCCTAAATATCACTTGAGACTTTCTATTCACAGACTGAGACTATTACTCCCATTTTTAATCTGGTACCTAAGCAATGAAGTAGTACAACACAATCACATTAGTCCTTTTTCTATTCTGATCCTGTGTGTTCTGAGCTTTTCTAACCCTACACAGTACAGGCATAATATGGCGTTTTTTAGCCAGACCCTATGTTTTATATTGCCCGTGATAGCCCCCTGATTGATTGTGCTACACCATGTGATCGATTGCTGCACGGTATTATGGCAAAACCTGCGCAGCCACATTAGACACCGTTAGCCGGCTCGCTGACTGTGTAGCATGTGTGAAATGGCGCTGGATATTTTTTTCCTTTGTCGATCTTCTCGAATCGAATCACAGATTGTTAAAATTGTGTTGAACCGTGGAATTCAGGAAATGTAACTCAAATTCGATCTTCCTACTTATCTCTAGTGCTAGTCCCTGCATACTAGTCCCTGCAGGACTTGCTGTTTCAAAGATGCTGTGAACCAGTTATCTAGACAGTCATCATTTGGCTCAAGCTTACTCAGATTTTGAAACGTTTTACTTTTTCCAACATATTAACTTTAAGAACTGACTGATAACTTGCTGCCTAAAAAATCCCACTTTTTATAAGTGCTGTTGTAATAACACGATTATTGTTATTTATGTCAGATGGAAAGAGATTTATACCAATGATAACTTCAGGATTACCCTTGGCCAATCAGATATAGACCAATTGATATAAAATCTCTATATACACAGCAAAGAAGCATATATCTAACACGATTTATCATGTACATTAATAGTGAACCCTCTCAGCGGAGTGGGGTGCAGTGTTTGGAGCATATGGGTTGTATTTAGATATACATCTGGATACACTATAGCCATGTTCAAAGCACCTAAGTACAAAACGGATTTTAAAACTGCATATTAACTTACAATAGTCTTACATTACATCATGAGGACACAGGAAAGAGCAGAGCTCCTAAGTCATGTGGCAATGTTTGTTAAGGGGTCAATATTGACTTTCAGGATTGCTATATCCAATAGGTAGCACCAGAGACGAAATCCTCTTCTTTCTGAAGAGGCTATTTGCATGTTTACATTCCTAAAGAAACATTATAGGCCTATAGGTCTCCTTACACCGGCTTGACACTCTCCACACGGAGAAACATTAGACCCCCTTAGACCTCAGTCAAAGGCTTCTCATCTAGCCAAATCAGATTTTCTGCTTCTGAGGAGGGGCAATATCCAGAACACATTTCTGCAAATGGAGTTTCTGCTTTGTCTTCTTATCTCAAGTCACATGGCAAGGCTCGTTAAAGGGTCGATATTGACTTTTAGGATTGCTAAATCCAATAGGTGGCACTAGAGATCATGTCTTCTTCCTCTCTAAAGAGACTATTTGCATATTTACAGGTAAGTTTCCAAAGGAGCTTTGCATGGCCTATAAGTCTGCTTACACTGGCTTGGCACTCTCTGCAAGGAGAATTGTTCCCCCTCAGACCCACAGTCAGAGACTTCTCACTTAGCCAGATCAGATCTCCATCTTTGCACTGAGGAGGGGCAACATCCAGAAACACATGTCTGCAAATGAAGTTTCTGGTTTGTTTTTTTATCCTAAGTGCAAGGCTTATTAAGGGTTAATATTGACTTTTAGGATTGCTACATCCAATAGGTTGCGCCAGAGATATAGTCCTCCTCTTTCCAAAGAGGCTATTTGCATATGCTCTTTCACTTCTATACATTTCTATAGAGATTTATATATTGCATGCTAGTATAGCCTTGTCTCTATTAAAAACAACGAGGACCGTGATGGGTGAAAATGAGGATCACTGGATTCATATTCTTCAACAGGTGAGATTCCAAGAAGGGGGTTCCACATCTTTCAAGCATATATGACATACTCAACTGACTATAAGTGGGAATTTTCTAATAATAGTCTGACTTGTGGAACATCCAATCTTTGCCCTGTATGAGCCATCAGTAGAACATACAGCAACACAACATGAAAACTTTCCTCAGCATTGTATTGGCAGATTATAGGCATAGGGATATTTTTAATGTCCTCTTGTAAGGGACCAGCCGCAACTAGGTTTGCTTCGTGGTCCAAAATCACTCGGTTACGGTACCCTTGAGTGTGTGTGTATGTTCTGGGAGTTTGCTGTTTACCATTTTTCAGGCCACAAGTGGTTCAATGGTATAGAGACCTTAAAGTATGGGACTAATTAGTAAGACAGAGATCTGTTTTAAAAAGATTAAAACCCCTTTGCTGGAATACTTCAAACAGGATTTCAACAATTGATAGCAGGTAGAATACGTTCTATACATTTCTTCTGTTGCACACAGAGGCTTTTTCTTTGAGAGAATCAAATATGGGATTTTGATAGTATAGGTATAATTCAAGAGTGAAAGAGTACTACTCAAACTTTCTAGCTGTGTTTCAACTTGCTTTATGCTCCACTGCAATGGGTACCCATGTTCCTTCCTGGACAGAATAGTACTTCTCTAAACTTCCTTGACCGTTTTACACGTTGCCTTTAAGTAGCCCACTCCTTCAAGCTGCCTAAGGAATTATGGTTCCCTCAGCTCTGTTCAGCTATGGCTGGTACTCATTTAAGGTGAAAGGAACCTTCTTGTTACTCCAATCTCCGCACTCCGGCAGTATAAGTAGTCAGTTGCTATAGAACTTGCTATCACTTTACATTTTCAGTCGCTAAATATACTTTCCCACCTGAGGCCTTCTCCTATTCAACAATACACTTATCTTTTCAATAACTATTCAACTGCCCAACAACCAGTATGTAGCTTCCTATGTGCCCATGTAACTCCTCCCAACCTCGGCTGGCACTAACTGATATCCCTATCCTAGGCTAACTACTTCTGCAGAACACAGTGTATGAAATACGACACATAAAAAAGCAGGTCAAATCAATAATATACTGTATGAGAAGTCTTCAGAGAGGGTTTTTAGATGACTTTTCCACCTTTGCACTCTTCTCATGCAAACTTTGTTACATAGCTATCTGACTTTACATACAATAAGATGTGAGTGGTGCCAAAAGTGTTGACTATGGAGTGTGATGCAGAGGAGAGCACTTGTGTGCTTTCTATGCAAGAATGACAAGTAAAATAAGACAAGCTGCAGCTCCTGTTAAGGAGTCAGGTTGGATGAAGTGCCATATTACTGAACATGGTGAGATTTGTGTTAGCCAGATAGGGATAAAACTGTTGCATAGCCAAGAAGAGGCAAAGATGCTAAGTGGTGCGAGAGTTGATAAATAGAAAAAAAGGGCCGGCAGGGCAAAAAAATGCTTTTACTTATGAGGGGTAAGTAAGCACCAAAGTGCAGAAGGCCTTAATTGTGTTTGCTGGGCAGAGAATAGCTGTCTGAGAAGGTGTATTTCAACCAAGCGTTAGAACTGAGAACCAGCCATCATGGTGTCCCAATTTATTCAATACAGTGGGTACGGAAAGTATTCAGACCCCTTTAAATTTTTCACTCTTTGTTTCATTGCAGCCATTTGGTAAATTCTAAAAAGTTCATTTTTTTCCCATTAGAGTACACTCTGCACCCCATCTTGACTGAAAAAAAAAACAGAAATGTAGAAATTTTTGTAAATTTATTAAAAAAGAAAAACTGAAATATCACATGGTCATAAGTATTCAGACCCTTTGCTCAGACACTCATTTAAGTCACATGATGTCCATTTCCTTGTGATCCTCCTTGAGATGGTTCTACTCCTTCATTGGAGTCTAGCTGTGTTTAATTAAACTGATAGGACTTAATTTGGAAAGGCACACACCTGTCTATATAAGATCTCACAGCTCACAGTGCATGTCAGATCAAATGAGAAACATGAGCTCAAAGGAACTGCCCAAGGAGCTCAGAGATAGAATTGTGGCAAGGCACAGATCTGGCCAAGGTTACAAAAAAATGTCTGCATTACTCAAGGTTCCTAAGAGCACAGTGGCCTCCATAATCCTTAAATGGAATAAGTTTGGGACCACTAAAAGTCTTCTTAGACTTGACCGTCCAGCCAAACTGAGCAATCATGGGAGAAGAGCCTTGGTGAGAGAGGTAAAGAAGAACCCCAAGATCACTGTGGCTGAGCTCCAGAGATGCAGTAGGGAGATGGGACAAAGTTCTACAAAGTCAACTATCACTGCAGCCTTCCACCAGTCGGGCCTTTATGGCAGAATGGCCCTACAGAAGCCTCTCCTCAGTGCAAGACATATGAAAGCCCTCATAGAGTTTGCTCAAAAATACACGAAGGACTACCAGACTATGAGAAATAAGATTCTCTGGTCTGATGAGATGAAGATAGAACTTTTTGGTGATAATTCTAAGTGGTATGTGTGGAGAAAACCAGGCACTGCTCATCATCAACCCAATACAATCCCAACAGTGAAACATGGTGGTGGCAGCATCATGCTATGGGGGTGTTTTTCCGCTGCAGGGACAGGATGACTGGTTGCAATTGAAGGAAACATGAATGCGGCCAAGTACAGAAATATCCTGGATAAAAACCTGTTCCAGAGTGCTCTGGACCTCAGACTGGGCCGAAGGTTCACCTTCCAACAAGACAATGACCCTAAGCACACAGCTAAAAAAAAAAGGAGTGGCTTCAGAACAACTCTGTGACCATTCTTGACTGGCCCAGCCAGAGCCCTGACCTAAACCCAATTGAGCATCTCTGGAGAGACCTGAAAATGGCTGTCCACCAACGTTAACCATCCAACCTGATGGAACTGCAGAGGATCTGCAAGGAAGAATGGCAGAGGATCCCCAAATCCACGTGTGAAAAGCTTGTTGCATCATTCCCAAGAAGACTCATGGCTGTACTGGCTCAAAAGGGTTCTTCTACTCAATACTGAGCAAAGGGTCTGAATACTTATGACCATGTGATATTTCAGTTTTTCTGTTTTAATAAATTTGCAAAAATTTCTACATTTCTGTTTTTTTTCAGTCAAGATGGGATGCAAAGTGTCCTTTAATGAGAAAAAAAATGATTTATTTAGAATTTACCAAATGGCTGCAATGAAACAAAGAGTGAAAAATTTAAAGGGGTCTGAATACTTTCCGTACCCACTGTATGTGAAAAGTGTCTTATGAAACCACTTCGTAATGTGACTCAGATGGAGGTAAGCCAAACTTAAAGAGTGTTCCTCGGCTGAAGTAAAGCATGACTTCTGCAAAATTCCTCTATTTTTCCATAACTTATTGACCCATTCTACCAAAGTAAGCTACAAGCCCCAGTGCCTTGTATAGACCATCTTTTATAGGCACAACATGCTACACTGTCACTTCAATCATTTATTAATCACTACAAATAAAACCACAATGGGCTTAAAAAGAAATAACCAACTTTTGTACACTCTTTTTTGTGCACTACCTCCAGTTTTTCTTTTTTATCTGGATAGTTTGGTATGTACCAGGGAGGCTTTGCACCTTCATTTATTAGGGTGCTTTCACATTGTGTTTAGACACCCATTCAGTGGCACTGTCGGGGCTTACTTCCAAACTCCCACAAAACGGGATTCAGACATGTGCGCCAACGGGGGCTATAGACTATAATAGTGCAGACAGAGTGAACGCGTGCTCTGCCGTGCATCATTTTTGGACACCCAGATGCAGTCTATTAGGGGACCACTGAATTGATGCCTAAACGCAGTGGGAAAACACCCATAAAAGTGCTGCTCTATCTATCTATCTATCTATCTATCTATCTATCTATCTATCTATCTATCTATCTATTTATCTGCTGTGCCCAGCGCAGAGGTATCATAACGTCCGCTCTTGGTCCTAGAATTTTACAATGATATTCACAGAAGAAGCTATTCACCTATTGGATATATCAATCCTAGCAGTTAATATTGACCTTGCAAAGAGCCTTGCCACAAGGCTTAGGATATACAGGCAAATCTTCTCCAAAAGGTAAAATTTCCATTTGCAGTCAGCTGTTTCAGGCTTCTTGTTCCTCAGTAGTACAATGAAGGAGACTGGTTGGCTGGGTGAGTGGTCTTTAACTAAAGCGTAGACTCTTCTGGCTTTGCTTTATATCCTAAGTCATGAGATAAGACTCTTTAAAAGGAAGCTATCACCAGAAAATGTCTTATTGTTTTAATCAGATTTTGTGTTACATGTATACAAAATGTTATAACAAAAATAAAATTAGTAATTTTGCAATTTTCTCACTGGTTACTTTTTAGCATCTGAAGCTATGTGCCCACGATGCAGAAATGCTCAGGATTTTTTCCTGAGCGTTTCTGCATCTCCCTGGCAGAAAAAAACGCATGCGGATTGTACATGCGTTTTCCTGCCAGGGACATGCGGAAGTGAAGCGTTCTTCACTTGCATTTCCTCATGCGGGTTGACAAGCTCTTTCCAAGCGATTTTAGCATCACTTGGAAAGTGCTTGACAACTCAGTCACACTATATAAATACATGCAAACAGCATGGATTTATATAGTGTGACCGAGAGAATGTCAAAAAATAAAAAAATAAAAGTATACTTACCCTCCGATGGCCCCCGCTGTCTTGCTTCACCATCCCGGCTGCCGGCAGCGGTGGATTGAAGGACCTGCCGACGTCAGCGTCGCGTGACCCGTCACATGACTCTGACGTCAGCGCAGGTCCTTCATTCCATCGCGAAGTGCCGGGAAGCAAGGAAGAGCGCAGCGCGGGCCGCCAAAAGGTAAGTATATATTTATTTTTTATTTTATTCTTTTTTACCGCTTTTTTAATGGTACCTGGGTGTGAATGAGACTCTCCTCTCCTCTACACCCAGGTACCATCCGCACATTAGAACGCGCCAATTACGCAAGTACAGATGCAGTCTTGCGGAATTGTTTTCCTATCAGGAAGAGTTTATAGAAGTTGTCTTATTAGGGATGGGCCAAATTACCTTTCCCGCTTAATTGTAAAATGCTGCGCAAAATGTTGGAGCTATATAAATAAAATTATTTGTATTATTATCATTACTATTATTATTACAATGACAGACAAGACTAGGTTGACATTACATCTGCCACTACATTCAGTGACTCCATTGGGACTTACATTAGAACCTCGGTAAAATTTGACTAGGGTGTATGCACCAACGGGGCCATTGACTATAATGGGGCAGACTGAGTTACAGTCTGCTCTGTCGGCATAGGTGGATTATAATGAGGGAAATCTGGGCTACTGCCCGGTGCCCCGTGGCTCCGGGGGATCCATGGCCAGATTGCCCTCATTATAATATGTGCGGCGCCGCGGCACAAATCGGTTGTCAGAGGCGGGGGGGGCCCCGGACCGCTTCCCCAGCAGCGGCGCACGGCCGCTGCTTCTTCTTCGGCCGGGCCAGTACTGCAGCTGTTAACTTCCCTGTGTGCTGGCCCGGCCGCGTCACAGCTAGGATACACAGGCATGTGCGCGGCCGTGTCTGCTAGTGTGATGTCAAGCAGTGCGTGCCCCGCCTGCACTGCTACACCGGAGAGGAGCTGGACGACGGGAGCCGGGGGATGGTGAGTGTGTGCGAGTGTGTGTATGTGTGTGTGTGAGTGAGTGAGTGTGCAGATATCATTGTGTGATGTCTGTTTATATGTATTTTTGTGTTTCAAATGTGTTCATGCGTGTATGTGTATGTCTGTATATGCTTGTGTGTGTGCGTGACTGCGTGCGGCCTCCTGCTGTGTATAGATGCTTTTTTGCCAGGTAACTATCCCATTGGATCAATATGTTCCTAGCATTTAGAATTGGGCACAGAGCTTCATATGTGTAACACTGGTTTTCTTCCACCCCTGTCTATTTAGCAGTTGGTGGGTGTTAGAACTCTCCTGTTAGGTTTTTTTTAGTTTGCTGGTCACATGACCATTTTTGCCTATTTAATCCGGCTCCGCCCTCCTGGTCTTGCTGGACTTCATTGTATTTACTACTCTTGAGCTAGCTTGGTGCTCTGTTGCCGTTCTCTGTTAGTTTTGCTAGGTCTTCTGACCTCTATGCTTTTTGTTGTGTGTTTGTCTTTGACTGCTACTATTTCTGCTAGGAGGTGTCCAACTTATCCCAGTCCCTAGTTCTTGTAGGGATCCCTCCCTCACATCTATAGGTCTTCATACAGACTAGCCGAGGACTTTAGCGGGTCTGATCGCAGGATCAGGTTCCCCGTTACATCGTAGGGATCTAGTTTAGTTCTATTGTAGGGACAGTTCTCCTGTCTTTCCTTAGTCCCTGTAGCAGATCATAACAGTGGGATTATGCAGTATAGGTTGATCCTGTGTCCCTGACCCCAGTTCACTTGTTTAAATCTACTTGTTAGAACCTTGCTCTTAGGTTTTTTCCTTTGCTGGTCACATGACCTTGTTGGCCTATTTAATCCTGCTCCGCCCTTCTGGCTTTGCTGGACTTCATTGTATAACTACTTTCTAGCTAGCCTGTGCTCTGTATCTAACTCTGTTAGTTTGCTTGGTCTACGGACCTCAGTGTTCTATATATTTTGTTTGTTTGTCTGTCTGCTACTATTTCTGTTAGGAGGTGTCCCATTTTCCTCCCAGTCCTTAGTACTTGTAGGGATTCCTTCCCCACATCTATAGGTCTCCGTACAGACTAGCTTAGGACTTTAGCAGGTCTGATCGCAGGATCAGGTCCCCTGTTACATCGTAGGGATAAAGCTGAGTTCTATCGTAGGGACAGATCTCCTCTCTTTCCTTAGCTCTGGTAGCAGAACATAACACTACTATTTACAATTCTTATTATTATTATGGGCAATGTGCAATTATACTAATCCATGGGTTTATTATGATCATACTATTATAACTGTATCTGACTTGAAAGCACTTTATCATCTGGTTACCTCATTGTCTGAATATTTATCTATCTTTTTATATTAATAAATAAATATTTTCTTGCAATATATGCTGAGCCGTTCTCCTTCTTTGGCCTCCTGCTATGTATAGATGGTTACGTGCGGCTTCCCGCTGTGTATAGATGGCGCCGTGCGGCCCCCTGCTGTGTATAGATGGCACCGTGCGGCCTCCTGCTGTGTATAGATGGCTACGTGCGGCCTCCCTCTGTGTATAGATGGCTACTTGCGGCCTCCTGCTGTGTATAGATGGCTACGTGTGCTCAATATTAAGCCATACAATTAATGTAAGGCTATGTGCCCACGATGCAGAAATGCTCCGAATTGTTTCTGCATCTCCCTGGCAGAAAAAACGCATGCGGATTGTACATGCGTTTTTCCTGCCAGGGACAAGCGGATGTGAAGTGTTCTTCACATGCATTTCCGCATGCGGGTTGTCAAACGCTTTCCAAGCGATTTTAGCATCACTTGGAAAGTGCTTGACAACTTGGTCACACTATATGCAACTGGCATGGATTTATATAGTGTGACCGTAAAAGAATGGTAAAAATTAAAAAATAAATATATACTTACCTTCTGATGGCCTGCCGACGTCAGCGGTCGCGTGACCCGTCACATGACTAAATGACGTCACCACAGGTCCTTTAGTCTACCGCGAGCTGCCGGCAAGCCAGGATGCATCGGATAAAGACGCCGGGGGCCATCAGAAGGTAAGTATAATGTATATTTTTTATTTTATACTTTTTTTTACAGGTTCTATGGTACCCAGGTCCGGAGGAGAGTCTCCTCCTCTCCAGACCTGGGTACCATCCGCACATTGAAACGCATGGAATCCGCATGTACAGATGCAGTGATGCAGATTACATGAGTTCCAATGCAAGTCAATGGCGGCAAAAATGCCGCGCTTCCGCAAAATAATTGGTTGTGCTGTGGATTTTTCCGCAATGATAATCCGTAGCGGAAATTCCCGCAGCATGTGAACAGCACCCCTGTCTGTCGGGCATCATTTTTGGCCAGACGCACCTATTGGAGGCAAGCAGCAAGACGTAGTCGACTAGGCATATATGTCTGAAAATGAACTCAGCCTTATCTGAGAGGACATAATAGAGGATCTCTATATAATAAGGGATGGTGCTATACATAATGGAGGTTGTTTTACAAATAAGAGTATTACTCCCATCATCTCTCTGCAAGCCATACAGTGTGGATATAGAATAAATATTTACATCCAGTAATTTATTGCTGACTTTTCATCTGATTAAATTAGTTTTCTTTTGTTTCTTATCCATCTGGTCAGACCTTAGTGTTGACATCTTCCACCCACTACTTGTCACTGCAGAGCTTGCCGCACTGATCTCTAAAGCCCTGAAAATAACAATGTTACATATATGAATATTTATTTGCATCTTGAATAAAAAATCCCCTACACTGGACCCCTGAATACAAATATGTGCCATACAATTATTATACAATCAGCCACAATTACAATAAATCATCTATAATATAACCAGGGATGTGTCAGTCTGTCCAAAGCCTCTATAGACTGCGCCTGCGCAGTCTGGCCAGAGACAGAAGAACACATCAGCTGTTACAGGTGAGAAGGAGGAGGACAAGGATGAAGGACTGTGGTGCCGGAGATCGCGGTATGCCTAAGCGCTGACTGCATACCGCAATTTCCGGCGCCATTAGGGCGCATACTTCGATCTACGGCAAGGCTGGGCTGGATGAGTGTGGCGCCGGAGTTTGCTGAAAATTTGTCTTCAACAAAATGGCGCTGGAGATCGCACTATGCACAGGCACGAACTCCGGCGCCACACTCCTCCTCCAGCTTCGCCGGAGATCGAGGACGTGCTGCAATGGAGAGGGGAAAAGGTGAGTAGGAGTGTTTTTTTTTTTAGCATAGATAGAAGAACAGCAGAGCACGCAGGATGGGGGACAAGGATGGGGGAGCATATACCAGGATGGGGGAGCACATTACAGGATGGGGCACAAATACCAGGATGGAGGACCAGGATGGGGGCACAAATACCAGGATGGAGGACAAGGATGGGGGCACAAATACCAGGATGGGGGACCAGAAGAGGGGCATAAATATCAGGATTGGGGGGGCATGGACCTGGAAGGGGGCGCAAATACCAATATGGGGGACGAGGATGGGGGAGCATATACCAGGATGGGGGCCCAGGATGGGGGAGCATATACCAGGATGGGGAGCATATACCAGGATGGGGGACCCAGATGGGGGAGCATATACCAGGATGGGGGAGCATATTCCAGGATTGGGGACCCGGATTGAGGAGCATATACCAGGATAGGGGAACCAGATAGGGAAGCATATACCAGGATGAGGGAGCATATACAAAGATGGGGGAATTGGATTGGGGACCAGGATGGGGGCGCATATACCAGAAAGGGGAAGCCAGATAAGGGGACCATATACCAGGATGGGGGGAGCATGTACAAGAATGAGGGACCAGGATGGAAGAGAATATACCAGGATGGCGGAGCATATACCAGGATAGGGGACCCGGATGGGGGAGCATATATCAGGATAGGGGGTGGGAGCATATACTATGATGGGGGAGCATACACCAGGATGAGGGGAGCATATACCATAGTGGAGGACCAGGATGGCAGGGCATATACCAGGATGGTAGAGCATATACCAAGATGGGGGAGCATATAACATGTTGGGGAGCATATACGAGGATGGGGGAATAGGATGGGGGAGCATATACCAAGATGGGGGAGCATATACCAGAATGGGGGACCAGGATGCCAGAGCATATACCAGGATGGGGGAGCATATACCAGCATGGGGGACCAGGACGGGGGAGCATATAGCAGGAAGGGAGACCCGGATGGTGGAGCATATACCAGGATGGGGGACCTGGATGGGGGAGCATATACCAGGATGGGGGACCCGGATGGGGGAGCATATACTAGGATGGGGGACCTGGATGGGGGAGAATATACCAGGATGGGGGATCAGGATAGGGGAGAATATACCAGGATGGGGGAGCATATACCAGAATGGAGGACCAGGATGGGGAGCATATAGCAGGATGGGAGATCCGGATGGTGGAGCATATACCAGGATGGGGGACCTGGATTGGGGAACATATACCTAGATGGGAAAGCATATACCAGAATGGGGAACAAGGATGCCAGAGCATATACCATTATGGGGGACCAAGATGGGGGAGCATATAGCAGGATGGGAGACCCAGATGGTGGAGCATATACCAGGATGGAGGACCCGGTTGGGGGAGCATATACCAGGATGGGGGACCTGGATTGGGGAACATATACCTAGATGGGGGAGCATATACCAGAATGGGGAACAAGGATGCCAGAGCATATACCATCATGGGGGACCAAGATGGGAGAGCATATAGCAGGATGGGAGACCCAGATGGTGGAGCATATACCAGGATGGAGGACCCATAGGGGGAGCATATACCAGGATGGTGGACCCAGATGGGGGAGAATATACCAGGATGTGGGAGCATATATACCAGGATGGGGGAATAGGATGGGGGAGCATATACTAGGATGGGGGACCCGGATGAGGGAGCATACACCAGGATAAGGGACCTGGATGGGGGAGCATATACGAGGATGGGGGACCGGATGGGGAAGCATATACCAGGAAGGGGGACCCAGAGGGGGAGCATATACCAGGATGGGGTAGCATATACCAGGATTAAGGGATAGGGGACCCAGATAGGGGAGCATATACCAAGATGGGGGACCCGAATGGGGGAGCATATACCAGGATGGGGGACCCGTATAGGGGAGCATATATCAGGATGGGAGATCTGGATGGGGGAGCATATACCAGGATGGGGGAATAGGAAGGGGGACCCGGATGGGGGAGCATATACCAGGATGGGGGACCTGGGTGGGGGAGCATATTCCAGGATGGGGGAGCATATAGCAGGATGGGAGATCCGGATGGTGGAGCATATACCAGGAAGGGGGACCCGGATGGGGGAGCATATACTTGAATGGGGGACCTGGATGGGGGAGCATATACCAGGATGGGGGACCTGGATAGGTGAGCATACCAAGATGGGGGAGTATATACCAGAATGGGGAACAAGGATGCCAGAGCATATACCAGGATGGGGGACCAGGATAGGGTAGAATATACTAGGATGGTGGAGAATATACCACCCTGGAAGACCAGGATGGGGGAGCATATAGCAGGATGGGAGACCCAGATGGTGGAGCATATACCAGGATGGAGGACCCGGATGAGGGAGCATATACCAGGAAGGGGGACCCGGATGGGGGAGAATATACCAGGATGGGGGAGAATATACCAAGATGGGGACCCAGATGGGGGAGCATATACCAGTAAAGGGGGACCCAGATGGGGGTGCATATACCAGGATGGGGAAGCATATACCAGGATGGGGGGATAGGGGACCCGGATGGGGGAGCATATACCAGGATGGGGGACCCAAGTGGGGAAGCATATATCAGGATGGGGGATCTGGATGAGGGAGTATATACCAGGATGGGGGACCTGGATGGGGGAGCATATACCAAGATGGTGGAGCATATACCAGAATGTGGGACAAGGATTTCAGAGCATAAACCAGGATGGGGGACCAGGATGGGGGAGAATATACTAGGATGGGGGAGCATATATCACCAAGGGGGACCAGGATGGGGGAGCATGTAGCAGGATGGGAGACCAGGATGGTGGAGCATATACCAGGATGGAGGACCCGGATGGGGGAGCATATACCAGGTGGGTTGGAGACCCGGTTGGGGGAGCATATACCAGGATGGGGGACCTGGATGGGGGAGCATATACGAGGATGTGGGAGCATATACCAAGATGGGGGACAAAGATGCCAGAGCATATACCATCATGGGGGACCAGGATGGGGGAGCATACAGCAGGATGGGAGACCCATATGGTGGAGCATATACCAGGATGGAGGACCCGGATGGGGGAGCATATACAAGAATGGGGGACCCGGATGGGGGAGAATATACCAGGATGGGGGAGCATATATACCAGGATGGGGGAATAGGATGGGGGAGCATATACCAGGATGGGGGACCCAGATGGGAGAGCATATACCAGGAAGGGGGACCCAGATAGGGGAGCATATACCAGGATGGGGAAGCATATACCAGGATTAAGGGATGGGGGACCCGTATAGGGGAGCATATACCAAGATGGGGGACCCGAATGGGGGAGCATATATCAGGATGGGGGACCCATAAAGGGGAGCATATATCAGGATGGGGGATCTGGATGGGGGAGCATATACCAGGATGGGGGAATAGGAAGGGGGACCCGGATGGGGGAGCATATACCAGGATGGGGGACCAGGGTGGGGGAGCATTTTCCAGGATGGGGGATCAGGATGGGGGAGAATATACCAGGATGGGGGAGTATGTACCAGCATGGGGGACCAGGATGGGGGAGCATATAGCAGGATGGGAGATCCGGATGGTGAAGCATATACCAGGATGGGGGACCTGAATTGGGGAGCATATACCAAAATGGGGGAGCATATACCAGAATGGGGAACAAGGATGCCAGAGCACATACCATCATGGGGGACCAGGATAGGGGAGCATATAGCAGGATGGAAGACCCAGATGGTGGAGCATATACCAGGATGGAGGACCCGGATGGGGGAGCATATACCAGGATGGGGGACCCGGATGGGGGAGAATATACCAGGATGGGGGAGCATATATACCAGGATGGGGGAATAGGATGGGGGAGCATAAACCAGGATGGGGTACCTTGATGGGGGAGCATACACCAGGATGGGGGACCTGGATGGGGGAGCATATAACAGGATGGGGGTGCATATACCAGGATTGGGGACACGGATGGGGGAGCATATACCAGGAAGGGGGAACCATATGGGGGAGCATATACCAGGATGGGGAAGCATATACCAGGATGGGGGACACGTATAGGGAAGCATATACCACAATGGGCGATCTGGATGGGGGACCATATACCAAGATGCGGGAATAGGAAGGGGGACCCGGATGGGGGAGCATATACCAGGATGTGGGACCTGGGTGGGGGAGCATATTCCAGGATGGGGGACCAGAATGGGGGATCAGGATAGGGGAATTTATACCAGGATGAGGGAGCATAAACCAGCATGGGGGACCAGGATGGGGCAGCATATAGAAGGATGGGAAATCCCGATGGTGGAGCATATACCAGGAAGGGGGACCCGAATGGGGGAGCATATACTTGAATGGGGGACCTGGATGGGGGAGCATATACCAAGATGGGGGAGTATATACCAGAATGGGGAACAAGGATGCCAGAGCATATACCAGGATGGGGGACCAGGATAGGGGAGAATATACTAGGATGGGGGAGCATATACCACCCTGGGGGACCAGGATGCGTATAGCAGGATGGGAGACCTGGATGGTGGAGCATATACCAGGATGGAGGACCTGGATGGGGGAGCATATACCAGGATGGGGGAGCATATACCAGAATGGGGGACCTGGATGGGGGAGCATATACCAGGATGGGGTAGCATATACCAAGATGGGGGACCCGGATGGGGGAGCATATACCAGGAAGGGGGACCCAGATGGGGGAGCATATACTTGAATGGGGAAGCATATACCAGGATGGGGGGATAGGGGACCCGGATGGGCTAGCATATACCAGAATGGGGCCCCAAGTAGGGAAGCATATATCAGGATGGGGGATCTGGATGGGGGAGCATATACCAGGATGGGGGAGCATATACCAGGATGGCAGACCTGGATGGGGAGCATATACCAGGATAGGGAGCTTATACCAAGATGGGGGATCTAGATGTGGGAGCATATACCATGATGGGGGAGCATATACCAGGATAGGGGACCCAGATGGGGGGAGCATATACCAGGATAAGGGGAGCACATACCAAAATGGGGGACCAGGATGGCAGAGCATATACCAGGAGGGGGAGCTTATATCAGGATGGAGGAGCATATATCAAGATGGGGGAGCATATACCAGGATGGGGGAATAGAATGGGGAAGAATATACCAGGATGGGGGAGCATATACCAGGATGGGGGGCCAGGATGGGGGAGAATATATCAGGATGGGGAACCCAGATGGGGGGAGCATATACCAAAATGGGGGACCAGAATGGCAGAGCATATACCAGGATGGGGGAATAGAATAAGGGAGCATATACCAGGATGGGAGTTCCTGATGGGGGATCAAGATTGGGGAGCATATACCAGGATGGAGGACCAGGATGGGGAAGCATATACCAGGATGGGAGATCCGGATAGGGGAGCATATATCAGGATGGTGGACCCGGATAAAGGGACCATATACCAGGATGGGCGACTCGGATAAGGGGATCATATACCAGTATGGGGGGGGGCATGTACCAGAATGGGGGACCAGGATGGCAGAGCATATACCAGGATGGGGGACCCAGATAGGGGAGTATATACCAGGATGGGGGGGCCATATACCAGGATGGGGGAGCATACACCAGGATGGTGGAGCATATACCAGGATAGGGGAGCATTCAGTTTCAGTCATGGTGTCTGGCCCGGCGCTGTTTCAGACATTGCTTTGCGAATACAGAGCAGCCGCTTTAACCCCGGCCCTAACTGACAGCCAGTCTCAATGTAGGGCCACTGTCAGTCAGTACCGGGGGCTCAGTTACAGAGGACGCTCTGTATACTCAGAGCGATGACCGAACCGGCACAGTCCCCAGCTCCATGACTAAAACCGAGCGCTGTCAGGGAGAATAATGCTCATTTTCTCCCTGCTGCATTCGGCTGTGTGCAGGTGCTGGGCAGCATAATAACTCTATTAACCTGCAGATTAACCACATATGTGCAGGTTAATAGCGTTATTTTTATTTTTTTTATTTTGTAGTACAATACTTCAATAAAATGGTGCCTGGGTCAGAACATGCGTACACTCTATCTGGTGCCATTTTTTTTAAGGCACTGTGTCTGAAAATTCACAAATACAGTGTCTTCAATAAAAAGGCGCCGGATAGAGTGGTATGCCCATGCACTGACACGGAGTGCATTTAAGTAATGTACTACAACGTCAACATAGCAGTGCGCATGCACCGCCCATCTCCATTACCCCTATGACCGCTGTGTGCGCACTGCTATGTTGACGTTGTAGTACATTACTTACATGAGTCAGCGCATGCGCATACCATGCTATCCGGCTAAATGTACTAATAAAAATGCTCGCCACCCGGTCGTAGAACGGGTTCAATAGCTAGTTCAAATATAAGTTGATAAGCCAGCACTGTGCCTCCCATCAAGTATAATAAGACACTGTTCAACTCTCCCTAAAAATATAAATTAATTAGCCCAATTCATTACCTCATTGCTCCTCCCCCACTAATTTGCTCCTCATCCCCAATTGATTACTGCATGTTCTCCTTCTCAATGCATTACAATTACATGTCCACTCTACTGTCCCAATTTATTACAATAACATGTCCACACCCCAACTCACTACACTTACATGTCCTCGCTCCCCCCCCATATCATTACAATTCCATGCCCACCCCACCCCAATCGTGCTCTCTAGTGATGAGCGAGCATGCTCGCTACTGCTCGGTGCTCGCCCAGCATCTCACTGCTCGAGATGCTCGGCGCTCGCCGAGTATTTCCGGGTTGCTCGGGCGGGAACTCGGGTCCCCTCCCTGCATGTTTGTCGCTCTTTAGAGAGCCAATGAACATGCAGGGATTGCCTGCCATGCACTGTAATGCCGTAGCCATGTTGGTTGTGGGCATTACAGTGATTGGCTGGCCGCACAGCGTCATCAGGTCTATATCAGACCTGGCGCCGCCATGCTCGTCACAGTCACTCCGGATCAGACAGTGTAGGGAGAGCTGCTGCTGTGTCAGGGAGAGATTTGATCGTGTATTAGGTAGTGTAGGGAGAAAAACCGTACATTACACATATCCATCTTAACAAACAGTCCTTCTGAGGACTAATCCATCTGCAGAGATATCAGGCAGGCAGGGTGTATAGGCAGGCGGTGTATATAGCAGACTGCAGTGCATATAGCACAAGAGGCTCCATTCCAATTCTGCCTTCTGCTGCTGTTAGATATTTCTATACAAAGGCCCAGGTCTCAGGGGCCAGGACTACTTTTCTTTGGATCTTAATCCCCATTATTTGCTTAAAAAGCAATTCAGAGAACACCATTTTTTCTGCGCCATTTGCTTGTTGGCACTGCAGAATACAGCCAGGTCCTTTCCATATTAGAGCGCTAGAAATCCAGCTATTAAAAACCGTGTTTTCTCCGTCAAACGGATCACATATACGTTGTCAGAAAATACTGCCATTTCTGGCCTCCATTAAAAATTTCCTTTAGTGTGTCATTAAAGCAATTCACCGCAGTTTGCTGTTCAAACTACTTACCTACAGGCCAGGTATTTAAAACTCTGTTTTCTCCATCACACGGATCACATATATGTTGTCAGAAAATACTGCCATATCTGGCCTCCATTAAAAATTTCCTTTAGTGTGTCATTGAAGCAATTCACCGCAGTTTGCTGTTCAAACTACTTACCTACAGGCCAGGTATTTAAAACTCTGTTTTCTCTATCACACTGATCACATATAAGTTCGATCCAAACTCAGTCATTTGTAGTGTGCCTGGAAGATACTGTCCTCCATTTAAAATGGGCAAGGCACGTGACAAGGGACGGGGAACTGGACGTGATGGTAATGGTGCATGCAGAGGCCGAGGACAAGGCCGTGGGCAAGCCGAAATTGTGCCACAACCAACACCCACATCTTCTCACCTGACCTTCCTGTCCCAATTTCTAGGGGACCGCAGCACACCACTATTGAACCCAGAGCAGTGTCAAAAGGTTGTTGGTTGGATAGCGGATAATGCTTCCAGTCACTTAGCCACCACCACCACCCTGTCTTCCAAATGGTCAAGTCTCAGTAGCCGTGAGTCTGGACCGCATATTCCTCACCCTGATCCTCCTTCCTCCCACCATGCCGAGTACCCAGAGACAACTGATCCAACACTTGGACACTCTGAAGAGCTGTTCACTTTTCCATTTATAGATTCGGGCCTCGGTGGGAAAGTGTCACAAGAGGTGGACGATGATGAGACACAATTGCCAGAAAGTCAGGAGGAGGATCAGGGTGCGGAAGTGGAAGACGAGGTGGTGGATGATATAGTAACTGACCCAACCTGGCAGGAGGACATGCAGAGCGAGGACAGCAGCACACAGGGGGAGGGAGGCAGAGCACCCCAACAGGCAGGAAGAAGCAGTGTGGTGGCCGCAGACAGAAGGCAGGCAACCGTCCCCCGTAACACCAACACGAAGGAAGTTGCCAGTACCACTGTTAGGTCTTCCCGAGTCTGGTTGTTTTTTAAACACTCGGCCGATAACCCCAAAAAGGCCATTTGCACCATCTGCCAGGCCAGCATCAGCAGGGGTGGCAAAACGACCAGCCTGACCACCACCAGCATGATCAGGCACATGGCAGCAAAGCATCCGAATTTGTGGGCCGAACCCCAGTGTCCAGATACCGTGTCTGCGGGTGGCACCATTGCTTCTTCCGCTGTTGTGCATGCAAGCCAATCCCCTGTCCATGGTGCATGCGAAGACGCCTCCTGCCCTGCACCTGTTGTTGCACACTCTCAAGTAGCAGCATCAGGAAGCACGTCCATGTCCTTGTCCCAGCGCAGTGTTCAGTTGTCCATACGCCAGTCCTTGGAACACAAGTGCAAATATGCAACCAATGCCCCACAGGCCATACTACTAAATTCTCACATTTCACGACTGTTTGCGCTCGAAATGTTGCCTTTTAGGCTCGTGGAGACTGAAGCATTCCGCAACCTGATAGCGGCGGCCATCCCTCGATACTCGGTCCCCAGCCACCACTATTTCTCCTGGTGTGCCGTCCCCGCATTACACAAGTATGTGTCCCAAAACATTAGCCGTGCTCTCAACAACGCAGTTACCGGTAAAGTCCACCTAACCATGGACACGTGGACAAGTGCTTGTGGGCAGGGATGGTACATCTCGCTGACGGCACACTCGGTTAACATAGTGGAAGCCGGGACCCAGTCGGACCTTGGGACGGAACACGTCCTCCCAACGCCAAGGATTGCGGGCCCTAGGTCAATCAGGGTTGCCCCCACGGTCTACAACTCCTGCACCTCATCCTCCTCAGCCTCCTCCTCCTCTTCAGCCCTCATTTCCGAAATGACCACATCAGTCACAAGCTGGAAGCTCTGCAGCTCTGCCTCGGCCAAGCGGCAACAGGCTGTGCTGAAGCTAATATGATTAGGTGAAAAACAGCACAATGCTGAAGTGTTGTGGACAGCTCTGAAAGAGCAGGCAGATCTGTGGCTCACACCGCTGAACCTACAGCCAGGCATGGTCGTGTGTGACAATTGCCGGAACCTGGTGGCTGCTCTGAGGCGAGGCGAGCTCACACACGTACCATGCCTGGCCCATGTGCTTAACCTCGTGGTTCAGCGGTTTCTGAAATCCTACCCGGAGCTGCCGGATCTGCTTGTTAAAGTATGCCACCTGTGTGCCCATTTTAGAAGGTCAGCTAGACCTTCCGCCGCCCTTGCAGTGTTTCAGAAACGTTTGCAGCTTCCGTCTCACAGACTGGTGTGTGATGTCCCCACACATTGGAACTCTACACTGCAGATGTTGGGAAGTATTTGTGAGCAGAAGATGGCAGTTGTTGAGTACCAATATCAACAAGGCCGTCGGTATTCAGTTCAGACTCCACACATAAGACCTCAGGAGTGGACATGGATGTCAGACATATGTACCATCCTCCAAAACTTTGAGGACTCCACCAAGATGGTGAGCGGCGATGACGCCATAATTAGCATCACCATCCCGCTTCTCTGTCTTCTGATACGCCCTCTGCTTACAACCAAAGAGGATCCATTGCAGACGGAGCACGATGAGATGGAGGAAGGAACCATACAGGGTGATTACACACAGCCAAGCATCATCTCATCCCAACGTGGATTGGGTGACAATGAGGAAGAGGAGGAGGAGGAGGAAGGACAGGAGCTAGTTTCATGCACTATAGATGGTACTACCTGCACAGCTCTCATACCGTTTGTTCAGCGTGGATGGCCAGAGGACAGAGAGGAGGAGAAGGAGGAGAGCATGGTCAGTCATCCTCTTGGTGAGGACACGGAAGTCTTGCCTGTTAGTAGTCTGGCACGCATGGCTGAGTTTATGTTACTCTGCCTTTCCCATGACCCTC
The DNA here is from genome assembly GCF_046119375.1 of Phyllobates terribilis. Lineage (NCBI taxonomy): Eukaryota > Metazoa > Chordata > Amphibia > Anura > Dendrobatidae > Phyllobates > Phyllobates terribilis. The sequence continues at coordinate 462,033,514 of NW_027362761.1, read as the reverse complement.
ACGTTCTCAAAATTTTGGGTGACAGTCATTACTGGTTGGTGACACTTCTAGAACCACGCTACAAGGAGAACTTTATATCTCTTATTCCTGAGGCGGACAGGTCTACAAAAATGGGGCAGTACCAGAAACCCCTTGTTGCGGAACTATTAAAAAAATTCCCATCTGAAAACGCTGGCGGCAGAGGGCACACTTCGTTGGACAACCAAAGAGTACAGGCGAGAGAAACACAAATGCAATCCAGCAGAGGCAGGGGAACACTGTCAAAGTTCTGGGACAGTTTTCTCAGACCCTCCCATCGCACAGGCCCTGAGGCGCAGGGTACTCTCACAAGGAGTGCAAAGTTTGGGAAGATGCTGAGGGAGTACCTTGCCGACCGTACCAACGTCCTCCGTGATTCCTCTGTGCCTTATAATTATTGGGTATCTAAGCTGGATACGTGGAATGAACTGGCTCTCTATGCCTTGGAGGGCCTGGCCTGCCCTGCCGCCAGCGTTTTATCAGAGCGGGTTTTTAGTGCCGCTAATGGAATTATAACTGATAAGCGCATCCGCCTGTCAACTGAAAATGCTGACAGGCTGACTCTTATAAACATGAACAAGGGCTGGATTGGGCCAGACTTCTCAACACCACCGAATGATAGCATCGTAACATAAACTCAAATCCAGTGTCTTTTCTTGGGAGGTGGATTCCCATGCACCTTTTCACACCCACACGTGGGTATACGCTTCCTGATTTTGTCTATTTTCTCTTGTCCTCCTCCTTTTCCTCATCCTCCACCACCATATCACCAGGATGACCGTGGTCTGTGATACAACACCCACATCATTTTTTAAAGGGTGTTTATGATGCCCGTGAAAATTTTTTTTTATACAGTATGTTCATGTATACCCCCCAGAGGTAAATGTTTGTCAGCCCATACACTTAGTGCATGGGCATTACAAGTATAGGAGGCCCGCTACATTGTAATGGGAACATTTTTTTATGAGGCCCTCCTCCACGTCTCTTCCAAGGGGCTTTGAAGTGCCTCCAGATTTTTGGCAGCCCTTGCATTCACTGTATAGGCCAATACTATGGGAGACTCTCTCCTTTCTAATGGGAATTTGTCACTACTGTGGCCCTGCTCTGTGTGTCTTTAAAATCTTAGTGGGGTTTTTCCTAAAATTGGTCAGCCGTTGGACTCACTGCATACCCTATAACTGTATAGCAGACCCTCTCCTTTCTAATGGGATCATGTCGTACCTTGTTACTGTGGCTTTGCTCTATGTGTCTTTAAATTCTTAGTGGGTTTTTTCCTAAAATTGGTCAGCCGTTGGACTCACTGCATATTCTATAACTGTATAGCAGACCCTCTCCTTTCTAATGGGAACATGTCGTACCTTGTTACTGTGGCCCTGTTCAGTGTGTCATTAAATTCTTAGTGGGTTTTTTCCTAAAATTGGTCAGCCGTTGGACTCACTGCATACCCTATAACTGTATAGCAGACTCTCTCCTTTCTAATGGGAACATGTCGTACCTTGTTACTGTGGCCCTGCTCTATGTGTCTTTAAATTCTTAGTGGGGTTTTTCCTAAAATTGGTCAGCCGTTGGACTCACTGCATACCCTATAACTGTATAGCAGACCCTCTCCTTTCTAATGGGAATATGTCGTACCTTGTTACTGTGGCCCTGCTCCGTGTGTCTTTAAATTCTTAGTGGGGTTTTTCCTAAAATTGGTCAGCCGTTGGACTCACTGCATACCCTATAACTGTATAGCAGACCCTCTCCTTTCTAATGGGATCATGTCATACCTTGTTACTGTGGCTTTGCTCTATGTGTCTTTAAATTCTTAGTGGGTTTTTTCCTAAAATTGGTCAGCCGTTGGACTCACTGCATATTCTATAACTGTATAGCAGACCCTCTCCTTTCTAATTGGAACATGTCGTACCTTGTTACTGTGGCCCTGTTCAGTGTGTCATTAAATTCTTAGTGGGTTTTTTCCTAAAATTGGTCAGCCGTTGGACTCACTGCATACCCTATAACTGTATAGCAGACTCTCTCCTTTCTAAAGGGAACATGTCGTACCTTGTTACTGTGGCCCTGCTCTATGTGTCTTTAAATTCTTAGTGGGGTTTTTCCTAAAATTAGTCAGCCGTTGGACTCACTGCATACCCTATAACTGTATAGCAGACCCACTCCTTTCTAATGGGAACATGTCGTACCTTGTTACTGTGGCCCTGCTCCGTGTGTCTTTAAATTCTTAGTGGGGTTTTTCCTAAAATTGGTCAGCCGTTGGACTCACTGCATATATGTCACCCCAGGCCTGGATGCCACAATCAATAATCTGTGTCTTAGAGCAGGAGGGAGGCTCCCTGGTTAGGGACCATTAGCTTGCAGCACCTCCTGTCCCAGGCCAGTAGGGGGAGCTGGCTGCCCTATAAAAGCTGGAACTGGGGCAGGGTTAGGGAGACCAGAACCCACTTCTGAAGTGACCAGAAGGGTTCTCAGAGAAAAGGGACAGGTCAGCAGCAGCTGAGGAGTCCGTGAGGCAGAGGAGAAACTGCAGGCCAGGGACAGAGGCGACGAGAGCCGATCCTGGCAGAGAACCAATCTAACCGGACATTGGGGTCCGAGGATGTCAGGGTTATAAGCCCAGCAGCAGAGAACCAACCCTCGAGGGATTTCAGGTCTCTTGGCCTAAGAAGCCTGGAGGCTCCGCCACACAGAGGGACCAGTACAGCGAGGAGAAAGCAAAAGGTACCCAAGGCCCGAGTCACAAGCCATACAGGCGAAAAGTACACGGCCAGCTCAGGGACGTGGGCTATTACACCACGAAGAGGGGGATAGTCAGAAAGAGCATAGAGAGAACGGTAGGCCTACACACTCACCCTGACCAGTGGGGCTCGCCCGAATGCTCTCAGACACCCAGGCCCATTTCTAACCGGTTCTACTGTTGGGTCATTAATAATTCCTACAATAAAGACCCTGGACTGTTTGAAGCGGACTCTAAACTCTTACTATTGCGGCCTGCACTATCACCCCCAGCATCCACCTACACTGCCCTGAGGCTACACTCTTCCCGTGGGGAGTTATCCTACCCCTGTGCTGCACACCAACACCAGCCTCAGCGGTCTGCCTCGCAGCGGCGGTTATCCCTGACCGCAATCCACGGGTGGCGTAGTCGGACATTTAAAGCACTGATTGATAGACTGCCACAATTTGGTCTGACCACCCTGAGCCACGGGATCGGGTTGCCACTACTACCCCCAGCATCGTACAGAAGTCCGGTTCTGGGTACCCCACGGCCCAGGGGGCGAGTCAGCTTTGGCGTAGTCGGCAGGATTGTGACCAGACCACCACAAACGGGTATTGCGTGCCTGTAAAAGACTTTATACATACCTGAGTGAAGTTTCCCACCATTCGGGGCCATTTCCTGCCATCCAGAGCCGTTTCCTGCCATTTGGCGCTATCTTCGGGATGCCGCGCGGGAAGAAGAGGGGCGTGGACGTCAAAAACGCGCGAGACCTGAAGCCCCGCCCTATGCTGAGACTCTGCCCAAGGTCCTGGAAGGAGATCCAGCGGACGCCGACGTCATCACCCCGCGACGCAAGGTCCTCACCCAGAGCATCGCGAGCGGAGCCGCGGCCTACAGAAGAGGATCGCCGGAAGGTAGGCCACGGTTAACTAGGGGGGAGGAAGATGTCGGACGCAGAGGGACCCTCTACCACCAGCGTAGCCGCTGCAGCTGTGATGCCGTTTTCCATGCCCTATATCCCCGGAGCGGCCTGGCTGCCACAGTATGCCGGCGAGTCGCATACCTTGGGCGACTTTAAAGAAAGGCTGTATAGCCTGTTCAAAGTTTATCGCCTGACAGAAGAACAGAAAGTAAGCATACTGATAGGGCAGTTAACTGGTGCGGCCCAGCGGGAGGTAAAGTCTTGGACAGCGGAGGAGAAAAGGACTGGAAGGGGGGTTCTGACCCGTCTACGGGACACCTTTGATACCCGAACCACAGCAGAAATCAAAATGCGGTTCTATGGATGTAAGCAGCGAGCCCAAGATAGTATCAGAGACTATGCCTTAAACTTGCAAGAAGCCCTGAGAGCAATCAAACAAGCTGACCCTGGCAGCGTGCAGGATACAGATAAACTATTGACTGACCGGTTCTTAGAAGGTCTGCTGTCCAGTGCCCACAGAACCCAGCTGCGCCTCATGGCCCTATAGAACCCCGATTTGACTTTCGCACAGTTCAAAGATAGGGCCATCCGGGTGCTCCGAGAACCCGCACCAGGTGGCGCTGTAGCTTCCCGGCGCCCTGCCATCGCTTACCACCAGGAGGCAGCGCCCTACCCTGCAGACCTTGTGGGGGCTGATGCGCAGGCCCTAAACCCATCCCCGCCTGCAAACCTGCACCATCAGGTCCAAGAACTAACAAAGAGTGTTGCTGCATTGACCAGGACTGTACAGTCGTTACAGATGGACCCGTCAGGACCAATCAAGCTGGCTTCAAGTCCGGAGGATGTCCGGTGGCATCGACAGAGGACGATCCCGTCGTTCAGAGGGAGGCCCGCCGACCGTTACCCTGAGGATGGACAGCTGATTTGCCGCCGTTGCAGCCAGCCGGGACACATAGCCAGGTACTGTACTTTAAACGGGTCCGACCTGGGGCAGAGGGCCAACCCCCAGGCATAAGGTCACCAGACCCGTCTAATTGGCGTGATAAATACATAGGGGGACGCCCGGTTTTACCCGTAGTGCTGGGCGGTATCCCCATGAGTGCACTGCTGGACACCGGGTCCCAAGTGACTACCATCCCCTATGTACTTTTCAAGCAGTACTGGAGTGACACTGATATAACCCGTTATCCAGACGATGACTTGAGCATCATCGCCAGCAATGGTCAACCCGTGCCGCAGGTGGGGTTCAGAGAGATGACCATCAAGATTGGTAAGTTTGAACTGCCGGCACAGGGAGTGATTATTGTGGACATTGACCGTCGAGAAAGTCACCGTAAAATAACCTTGGGTACTAACGTGATTGAAAATTGTCCTTCAGAAGTAATTGTAATTTTGCAGCAGGTGGCGATGAATGCGAGTTCCAGCCAACAGAGAGTCCTCCAGAAAGAGATAAGAGCCCTGATGAGACGGCAACAGGTAGAACTGTCTGGTGGTGAGATCAGTAGCGTAAGGATGAGCGACCCGTTCCCCATTGCCATGCCTCCCAAAAGTGAAATGATGATCTGGTGTCGGACTGCAATCGGGTTAAGAGGGAGAGACTACCAAGCCATGGTAGAACCCGTGTACTCAGACAGTAGGCCCACCATTTTGACAGCCCGGGGGGTGGTTGATGTCCGCCATGGAAGGGTGCCCGTCCGGATCTTAAACATTGGGGAAAGGGAAGTACATTTGCCCCGGTACGCTACGTTAGCCAAATTGTTTGCTGTCGAACACAATGCTCTCAGGGTCGTGGAGCCCTTGCCTCCATCTCTCCCAGTGTAGGATAATGGCTCCCAGAAACACAAGGAGGACTCGTGCCAGAAACTCCATGTGGGTGCTGACTCTACTCCCCTGCACCAAAAACAAGGAGTCTACCGGGTGGTTCAGGAGTACGAGAGAATCTTTAGTAAGCACCCGCTGGACTTCGGCAGAGTGAAAGGGGTAGAACACCACATCCCCACGGGGAGCCACCCACCAATAAAAGAGAGACACAGACCTGTACCCCCTGCACATTATCAGAACGCAAAGGGCATGCTGAGAGAAATGAAAGAAGCTGGGGTCATTAGAGATAGCTGTAGCCCCTGGGCAGCTCCCTTAGTTTTGGTAAAAAAGAAAGACGATACCATGAGAATGTGCGTGGACTATAGAAAGGTCAATCGTATCACCCATAAAGACACGTACCCGTTGCCTAGGATAGAGCAGTCTTTAACCGCACTAAAATCAGCTAACTTCTTCTCTACTTTGGATCTTACTAGTGGGTACTGGCTGGTTCCTGTGGCAGAGGCTGACAAGGAGAAGACCGCCTTCACCACCCCGATGGGATTAAGTGAATTCAACTGTATGCCCTTCGGGCTCTGCAATGCACCCGGGACCTTCCAGAGGCTGATGGAATGCTGTCTAGGGCACTGAAACTTTGAGACGGTCCTACTTTACTTAGACGACATGATTGTATATTCAAAGACCTACGAGGACCATCTGAAACACCTGGCAGAGGTGTTCGAAGCCCTGGCAGGCTTTGGCCTGAAGGTGAAGCCCTCAAAGTGTCACCTGTTGAAACCGAAGGTACAGTACCTAGGACACGTGTTGAGTGCAGAGGGAGTAGCCCCCGATCCCGACAAGGTTACAGTAATCAAGAGCTGGCCAAGCCCCTCTAACATCAAAGAAGTGAGGCAATTCCTCGGGTTGGTAGACTACTACCGAAGGTTCATCCCCGGGTTCACAAAGATGGCAGCTCCAATGCAGGACCTCCTGATAGGTCAGTCTAAATCCAGAAGTCACAAGCCACCCTTCAAGTGGGACAAGCCGGAAGAGGAGTCCTTCCGTCAGCTGAAGATGGTCCTCACGGGGGATGAGATCCTGGCCTACCCCGATTATGGGCAGCCTTTTATCCTCCACACAGACGCCAGTAATGTGGGGCTGGGAGCCGTACTGTCACAGAACCAACAGGGCAGAGAAAGGGTGATCGCGTACGCCAGCCGGAAGCTGAGGCCCACTGAAAGAAACCCGGAGAATTACAGCTCCTTTAAGCTAGAATTCTTGGCAGTGGTGTGGGCCGTCACAGAACGGTTTAAATGCTACCTGGCCTCCGCAAAGTTCACTGTGTACACGGACAACAACCCGTTGACACACCTGGACAATGCAAGACTTGTTGCCCTGGAACAGCGGTGGATGGCCCGGCTATCAAATTATGACTTCACAATCAAATACCGGGCAGGCAGAACCAACGCCAATGCAGACGCCCTATCAAGAATGCCCCACCTACCCAAAGGAAAAGAAGACTCGGAAGGGCTGGAGGAAGTAGAGCTCCCTGCGTTCCACCGGTATGGGGCCACTCAGTATTCTCACCGGGTTAGAGACAGAGACCTAACCACCGTCATGTTCAACCCCTTACCCCATCACGGCTGGGCTGAAATGCAGGATAGTGACCCTGCAGTTTGCTTGGTGGAGGAAATGCTGACTCAGGCAGATGCCTATCCCGATCCAGATGTCCATGATGAAGCTAAGCAACTGTGGAAGGAGAAGAGCAGACTATTTCTCTACGAAGGTAAACTGTGCAGAAGGCTTGTCAACCACCGGACACACGAGTTGACCTGGCAGGTAGTGGTCCCAAGACGAGATGCAGCAATGGTCCTGGAGGCCTACCATGACAGAGCAGGACACTTCTGGTGGAAGAAACTGGAGTTCCTACTGAGAGAGCGGTTCTTCTGGGTCGGTATGAGAGGGGCCATAGAGAAGTGGTGCAGGGACTGCGGCCCATGTAACCTCAGAAGGAAGGACTGTACCAGCCAGAAGACACCCTTGAGGCCCATCGTCACCAGGCAGCCTCTTGAGCTGGTAGCTCTGGACCATGTGAAATTGGCTCCAAGCCGGTCGGGCTACGTCTATGCCCTGACGATAGTGGACCACTATTCCCGGTTCCTGGTGGTGGTCCCCGTTAAAGACTTGACAGCCCAAACAGCGGCCAGAGCCTTCCAACAACACTTCTGCCATCCACACGGATATCCGGAACAGGTCTTGACAGATCAAGGTTCAGCGTTCGAGGCGGAAATCTTCCAGGAGTTCTGCAACCTCTACGGCTGTGTAACGGGTCTGGGAGGTGGAACCTCTGAGCAACTATACAAAGGGGCAGTCCTTGTAAGGAAGCGGGTGGCTCCCAGGGAAGGCGGGCAGGTAGTCACGGCAAGTGACAGGGACAGTCCCTGGGTAGAAGGGCAGGAAGTCACGGCAAGTGACGGGGACAGTCTCTTGACAGGCGGATGGTCACAGCAAGTGACAGCAGAGTAAGAGTCTCTAGACGGGCAGGTGGTCATGGCAAGTGACCGCAGGGAAAGAGTCTGTAGACGGGCAGGTGGTCATGGCAAGTGACAGCAGGGAAAGAGTCTGTAGACGGGCAGGTGGTCACGGCAAGTGACAGCAGGGAAAGAGTCTCTAGATAGGCTAGCAGGCAGGTAGCAGGTGAGCACTCCCAGGTGAGCGGGCAAGAGTGTCTGGACAGGCAGGTGGTCATGGCAAGTGACGGCAGAGCCTCTAGGTAGGCTAGCAGGCAGGTAGCAGGAGAGCGCTCCCAGGTGAGCGGGCAAGAGTCTCTGGACAGGCAGGTGGTCACGGCAAGTGACAGCTGAGCCTCCAGGTAGGCTAGCAGGCAGGTAGCAGGTGAGCGCTCCCAGGTGAGCGGGCAAGAGTCTCTGGACAGGCAGGTGGTCACGGCAAGTGACGGCAGAGCCTCCAGGTAGGCTAGCAGGCAGGTAGCAGGTGAGCTCTCCCAGGTGAGCGGGCAAGAGTCTCTGGACAGGCAGGCAGGTATCAGGCAGGTATGTGGCAGGTACTTCCTGGTCCGCAGGCGGACTGATCCATAGACAGTCTGGCAGGTGCTGGCAGGCAGACTGTCGGACCACAGGATAGCAAGCAGGTAAGCAGATATCAGGCAGGTATCAGGCAGGTATCAAGCAGGTATCAAGCAGGAATCTGGCAGGTGACTGGCAGGTGACTGGCAACGGGACCTGAGGGCTGAAGCAGATTTGAAAGGCTTTGCAACAACATTGCTCGGGCACCTCCATTTTGGAGGAGGTGCCTTATATATGGTGAGGTCCTCCGGCCATTGGCCGGGGACTCCTTAGGACGGTGCGTGTGGCCCCTTTAAGAGAGGGGGAGTGCACGCGCGCCCTAAGCACAGAGGCACGGAAGCAGCGCGCGCTGCCAGCAGAGCGGGAGGAAGACGCCGGGCACGGAGCGGAGAGGTGAGGGGAACTGCGTTCCTGCCTAGCAGGAAGCAGGGACGCCGACGCTACAGGCTGTAAGAAGATTTGGACAATGCCTTACCACCCGCAAACCAACGGGCTGTGTGAGAAAATGAATAATATCGTCATTGATCTCCTCAAGACGTTGCCCCTGGAAGAACGCAGCCTGTGGCCGGAAAAACTGCCGGACCTGATAGACTTATACAATCATATCCCGATGAATGCTACCAACTGCACCCCGGCTTACCTGATGCGAGCAAGACCAGGTAAGCTGCCGATAGACCTGGAGATGGGAGTCCTGACACCCGAGGACACCTCCCCAGATGCGGACTGGGATACGGAATGGCGGCTACAGTACAAGAAGGTACAGGAGAGTGTGGAGAGGAGTCTGGCTCAAGCGAGAGAAAAGCAAGAGAGGCTCTTCAACCAACACGCCCCTGCTGGTCCCCTGGAACCTGGCGAGCAGGTCCTGAAGCGGAAGAGAAGGCTTCACAAGCTAGATGACCAGTGGGAAAGAGACCCGTACACAGTACTGCCGTCCAACCACGACAACTCGAAGGTATGTGTAATAAGCAAGGATGGAGGAGAGACCACGAACACTGTCTCCAGAGACCACCTAAAACGGTGCCCTGAGCAACTGCAGAGTCCAAGTGAAGATCAAGATGACCTTGAGCCCGCAGTGGACAAGGAAGAAATGGTCAGCACCATTCTCGGAGAGTTCCCCCGGTCCTGGACTCGGATAAACGACGCAATAGTGGAACCCGTCCTACACTTCCTTCAACCAACCCAGCAGGAGCCTACAGGACAGCAGGAAGAACAAAAGGAACAAGCAGCCCCGGAGGCAGAAGAACCCATGCCAGCAGCCCAGGAGAGTCAACCCTCTGCTGACAGTGAGCCTGCCATGCCTGCGGTAAGCCAAAGGACCCGCAGACAGCTGCCTGAACTGCCTGTAGACCCAGCTAGTAGCTGTACCCTTAATGCTAGTGGGGAAAGCCAGGTTAGACCACCACCAGACAGTGGGTTACGCAGGTCAACCTGGAGCACTAGGGGTCAAATACCAGCTCGCTGGAAGATCTAAATGCTGTATATTGAAAATGTTTTATGTTTGTTACCTGGTTATTAATAATGTTTTTCCAGTTTTCCTAGTTCAATGGACTGACAGGTCATGGACACTGAATGGCCGGAACTGTCGTGTAGATAGTTGCACCTGGTGCCCTCTTTCGAAGATGGCCACAGAAGAAAAACCTGTCCGGCAGGGCCCTCTTGTGGTCCAAAGTAGGTAGCTCAGCCTTGCCGCCACAACCAAGGCCAGGAACTTGGGGTTTATAGGGACAGGTCCCCGCACCGTTCAAGACTTCACCTAGTTGGGTGATATGGACACCCAGTCACGGATGCACCATGGCCTTTAGGACAAAATGTACTTGTATATATGTTATGTTATTATTTATACCCTGTATTTATGTTTCCTGTTTAGTCCGGAGTACTAAATTTTACTAGGGGGGAATGTGACACCCCAGGCCTGGATGCCACAAACAATAATCTGTGTCTGAGAGCAGGAGGGAGGTTCCCTGGTTAGGGACCATTAGCATGCAGCACCTCCTGTCCCAGGCCAGTAGGGGGAGCTGGCTGCCCTATAAAAGCTGGAACTGGGGCAGGGTTAGGGAGACCAGAACTCACTTCTGAAGTGACCAGAAGGGTTCTCAGAGAAAAGGGACAGGTCAGCAGCAGCTGAGGAGTCCGTGAGGCAGAGGAGAAACTGCAGGCCAGGGACAGAGGCGACGAGAGCCGGTCCTGGCAGAGAACCAATCTAACCGGACATTGGGGTCCGAGGCTGTCAGGGTTATAAGCCCAGCAGCAGAGAACCAACCCGCGAGGGATTTCAAGTCCCTTGGCCTAAGAAGCCTGGAGGCTCCGCCACACAGAGGGACCAGTACAGCGAGGAGAAAGCAAAAGGTACCCAAGGCCTGAGTCGCAAGCCATACAGGCGAGAAGTACACGGCCAGCTCAGGGACGTGGGCTATTACACCACGAAGTGGGGGATAGTCAGAAAGAGCATAGAGAGAATGGTAGGCCTACACACTCACCCTGACCAGTGGGGCTCGCCCGAATGCTCTCAGACACCCAGGCCCATTCCTAACCGGTACTACTGTTGGGTCATTAATAATTCCTACAATAAAGACCCTGGACTGTTTGAAGCGGACTCTGAACTCTTACTATTGCGGCCTGCACTATCACCCCAGCATCCACCTACACTGCCCTGAGGCTACACTCTTCCCGTGGGGAGTTATCCTACCCCTGTACAGAAGCCCGGTTCCGGGTACCCCACGCCCCAGTGTGCGAGTCACATATACTATAACTGTATAGCAGACCCTCTCCTTTCTAATGGGAACATGTCGTACCTTGTTACTGTGGCCCTGCTCCGTGTGTCTTTAAATTCTTAGTGGGGTTTTTCCTAAAATTGGTCAGCCGTTGGACTCACTGCATACCCTATAACTGTATAGCAGACCCTCTCCTTTCTAATGGGAACATGTTGTACCTTGTTACTGTGGCCCTGCTCCGTGTGTCTTTAAATTCTTAGTGGCGTTTTTCCTAAAATTGGTCAGCCATTGGACTCACTGCATACCCTATAACTGTATAGCAGACCCTCTCCTTTCTTATGGGAACATGTTGTACTTGTTACTGTGGCCCTGCTCTGTGTGTCTTTAAATTCTTAGTGGGGTTTTTCCTAAAATTGGTCAGCCATTGGACTCACTGCATACCCTATAACTATATAGCAGACCCTCTCCTTTCTAATGGGAACATGTCGTACCTTGTTACTGTGGCCCTGCTCTATGTGTATTTAAATTCTTAGTGGGGTTTTTCCTAAAATTTGTCAGCCGTTGGACTCACTGCATACCCTATAACTGTATAGCAGACCCACTCCTTTCTAATGGGAACATGCTGTACTTGTTACTGTGGCCCTGCTCAGTGTGTCTTTAAATTCTTAGTGGGGTTTTTCCTAAAATTGGTCAGCCGTTGGACTCACTGCATACCATATAACTGTATAGCAGACCATCTCCTTTCTAATGGGAACATGTCGTACCTTGTTACTGTGGCCCTGCTCTATGTGTCTTTAAATTCTTAGTGGGGTTTTTCCTAAAATTGGTCAGCCGTTAGACTCACTGCATACCCTATAACCGTATAGCACACCCTCTCCTTTCTAATGGGAACATGTCGTACCTTGTTACTGTGGCTCTGCTCTATGTGTCTTTAAATTCTTAGTGGGGTTTTTCCCAAATTTTGGCAGCCCTTTCAGTCACAGCATGGGCATTACCACTATAGGAGACCCGCTCCTTTATAATGGGAACATTTTTTTTACTGAGACCCTCTTCTATGTCTCTTCAAAGGCGTATTGGGTTGCGTCCAAATTTTTGGCAGCCCTTGCAGTCACTGGATACACAATAACAGTATAGGAGAACCACTTGTTAATAATGGGTACAACAAAGCATAGCCGGCTGATGGCTCTCTAACAATAGCTACAGCCGACTACAGGCCTTTTAAGAATAGTAAGGGCCGTCTGATGTCCCTGTAAAAATAGGCTTTATGTCTTTCAGAGTCCCTCCATCATGAATAAAAAAGGATGTGTCTGAGGATGTGTCACACACCACATTGCCAGATAAGGTTGTAAAATGTTAAAATGACATTTCCCGGTGAAGGCATTTGTCTTAAAAAATAACGTAAAAAAAGCAAAACAATAGGATCTTTCTTTAGTATAAAAAACAGCGTCACCAATTTAACAACAATGTAATCACATTGTTCAGCTCATGCACCTCCTCCTCCATCTCCAAAATGATCACATCAGTCACAAGCTAACAGCACTGCAGCACTGCCTTGGCCAAGCGGCAACAGGCTGTGCTGAAGATAACATGCTTATTGCTTAATTGACAAACCGCCCAGTGCTGCAGAGTTGTTGAAAGCTGTAACACAGCAGCCTGATCTGTGGCTCTCACCGCTGAACATACAGCCAGGCATGGTCGTGTGTGACAATGGGCGGAACCTGGTGATGGAGAAATGACAGCCGGGGTAGATACGGTTTCCCTCTCTACCAGCCCTTTCACTGAGCTAAAGAATATGGCTGTGGTGAAATACAACTACCACTGAGAAGCTGTTTCAGATTGAAAAACATTGTGCCCACCAGAGGATTTGACTCTGAGGGCTAACCTTTCTTATCCGCTCAAGAGCCCCATAGCAGCTGCAAAGTAAGCGCTATCATGAACTCTCCTGAGGTAGAAGCCAAGGCACACCAGAGGATTCTCTGGTGGGACCGTCCAACCCTGCTGAGAAGCAGTCCTAGCTAAGAAAAGTGTGTGGGAAGGTTCCTGGACACTCTATGGCTGCATTTTTTACTGAGGAGGAAACACACGCAAACACAGGGAGAACATACAAAGTCCTTGCAGATGTTGTCCTTGCTGGGATTTGAACCCAGGATCCCAGCGCTGCAATGCTTCAGTGCTAACCACTGATCCAATGTGCTGCCGTTCACCCTCTAATATCTAACAGGCTGGAGAAACTTGCACCTACTGCCACTCTACCTTCAGATCCTTTGTGAGAAAATGTATTTGGGCAGCCACTCAGTCTACAAAATAAAATTCCTGAGAAGGAAATTGGGGATGGCTTCACTACTGGTACTGGAGACAGTGCTAATACAATGGCGTCGTACCATAGTTTGCTGGAAATATTCCAGGCTGGTAGGAGACAAGCAAATTTCCACAGGAAAGTACCAGCAGTAATGTTCAGGCCACATTTCAAGTGCAAGCAGCTTTAGAGGACTTCCTGGGAGAAATGACACACAGGGTAGATACGGTTTCCCTCTATGCCAGTCTGTTCACAGAGCTTAATACAACTCTCAGCCAAAAAAGTTTTGGATTGGCTCCGTACCGTCCCTGGCCACATGCACATGTCCACGTGTTTGTGGTTAGGCGGGCCTTCCCAGTAAGTGCACTGGGGAGGGTACGGGTAATGTTGTGGGACCCATGCTTGTGGAAGGCGGAGGCGATACCGGGAAATATAGTGGTGGCTGGGGACGGAGTATGGACTCCCGGCCGCCGCCAGCATGAGGTTGTGAAAAGCTTCTGCCTCCACGAACTTAAAAGGCCATATTTCAAGTGCAAAGAGCTGCCCAGAAATCTGGCAGTTTAGTGTTGCGGCCTGTGGGTGGGTGGGTGGCTGGCTGGCTGCAAACTTGCACTTGCATTCCAAGTAACAGAAAACTAAGCAGATGGTGGCCTCTATCATCATCATGGCCTCACCTCGGCACTATGAACTCTCCTGAATAGTGTTGAGCCACCCCCGTAGTGTTCGAGTTCGGTTCGGTTCGTCGAACACCCGTGTGTTCGCCGAAATGTTCGTCGAACTGTTCGTCGAACACCTTCGAACACCGTTAAAACCAATGGCAGGCAAACAAAAACACATAGAAACACATAGAAAACACCTTCAAAGGTGTCCAAAAGCTGACAAACTGCTCAGAAGACATAACTAACACATGGAAAAGTGACAAGTACATATAGTCATGCGAAAAGAAAAGAGGTGGAGGAGTAAAAGGAGGGGGAGACACAGATATAGGCATGTCATGCCCTTCTAAAATCCAAAAAGTGAGAAGCCGACACTGCCAGTCCGTTCCTGTCCGTGCCACCTCCGTGTCGCCGGGTTTGTGCCAGAGCCGCGGTGGACCCTGACGGCCAGCCACCCTCTCCCAATACTGGTGCCTGTCCGCTGGTGGGTCGAGCGAGCCCCCCTGTGGTGGAGGCAGCTCTAAGCTTTTTAATTTAAATTGTCTCTCTAATTTGAATGAATACACTTTAAATCCTTTTACAAGGATCTATTGGAGGGCAAGTCTCATGCCAGCAGCCGCATAATTCCAGCTCCAATAGCGTCCACTAAAGCTGCTGCAGTTAAAAAGCTTTTATAAGGATCGAGCTCGGCTGTCCACCGCAAGGCATCCTACCGCCAGTCCCAGCCCCTATGCCTTGGGGTGCCTCCTGATGCTCTTCACTGAGTATCCCGTGGTCCCGAAGCATTTCCTTTGAAAAAATTAAGTGTCCAAACTACAGGTGGTGTAGCTTGCTTAACAGCCGGGATAATCCGCTGACTAGCAGACACTGCTACTAGGCACAAAGTATTTCCTGGGCTAGATGCAGTTAAAAATTTGTAATTAGATACTCTCGTTGGATGCTGAGAAAGCATTCCATAGAGTCTCCTGGCACGCCATATATTATTCTCTTAAAAAGCTTGGGGTAGGGGTCTAGGGGACCCTTTTATAGCCAAAATCATGGCCCTGTATCGCAATACGTCACCTAGGCTGAAGATAAATGGAACTGTAGCACCCTGAGGGCTCGGTTGCTACAGAGGTATTGCACCTCACCCAGAGGTGTGATATCTCACTCTCAGGTAAGGATGGAGTGTGGATCAGGACCCGACACCTGCATGCATTACACCACATTGCCGTGGGGCAGGGCGACCAATATGCCCCTGAGATGCGCACGACAGTCCCTGTCCCTGGCTGGAGTGGGGGGCGGGAACACTGAGGAAGGGGAATCCTGTAGTGCAGGAGCAGGGAGGAAGCAGTTCCTGGGTGCATAGAGAAGGGAGTATAAAAGGTGGGCACCATCTTAGTTCAGTGCAGAGAAGTCTGAGCAGAAGTGACAGGGAGCAGGGGCTCTGTATGAGCTCTGCTCCGGAGGCGGGCCTGGTAACAGAGGCCCAGGCCTGGAAGAGGGAGAAGGAAGCAAGAGGAGCGGAAAAGGCTCCAGGAATTAGGAACGAAGGGATCGCAGGGGTGCGGACGGGCGAGTCGCCACCGCACGCCCGAATCCACCTGCGTGGAGGGGTCAGGCCAAAGGGGGAGACCGGTCCCCGAAACTAGTGGAGGCGGGAAACGACCCTCAGCTAGAAACCGGAGGCTGTGACATTTTATGTGGCGCAGCCCCTCGCTACACCCGCTAGGAAGGCACCACATAGGGTCAGGGAAACTGGCGCCAAGTTTACCAAGAGGAGGCCCGAGGCAGCCCGGACAGAAGGGTTGGTAAGAAAGGCCAGACAAAGGACACACAAAGGGGGTCCTGTGAAGCGCTCCAAAGTTATCTGGGAGTTGTCTGAGCCCCTCACCTGGTGAGCACAGTACAACGTGGGCAGCCGTTACCTGCAGAAGTGGTCTGGATAATAAGAACTGTGAGTAAAGGCCCTGGACTGCATCACTGACTCCGTGTCGTTACTGCTGCTGCCCTGCACCATCACCCCCATCCTCCGCATACACTGCCCTGAGGCTATACTCCTCCCATGGGGAGTTATGCTAAAGCTCTGCTGCACCCACAACACCAGCCTCAGCGGTCTGCCCTGCAGCGGTGGTTCACTCTGACCGCAATCCACGGGTGGCATAGTCGGACATTTAAACATCAAAACCACATAAATAGTTCCGCCACTGGTTTGACCGCCCTGAGCCACGGAACCGGGTCACCGCCACAGAGACTACAACCCCCAGCATCCACCAAAAAGGGTCCGGCTCCGGGTGTCCCAAGGCCCAGGGGGCACGTCAGAACATTTTCATCACCTTTCATAATCACCAATGGGACAAGGCAGAGATGTCCTCTGTCCCCTCTCTCATACATCCTAGTGACGGAGCACCTGCTCTCATCAATTCGCCATAGCCCCAATATTAAGTGAATTGAGGTGGGAGGCACCGAGTACAAGTGCTCTCTATTTGCTGATGATGTCCTAGTATATATCACTCAATCACATATATCCATCCCTGCTGTTATGGCTGAAATAGATCACTTTGTTACATGGTCAAATTTTTAAATCAATGCAGCGAAGTCTGAGGCCCTCGATGTCTCCCTCCCCAAATCCATACAGGATTCCATCCAGTCCAACTTTCCCTTTGCCTGGCCCTCACAGGGTATCAAATACTTAGGAATTCCTATTCATAGAGACCTCTCCCATCTATGTTATCTTAATTTTGGGCCCTTTATTGAACAACTCCATACAGACCACGGTTGGCAAGTTAGAACTGTAAGATTCACTACGTGAACCACTGGTGTTTTGTGGAAAAGCACATGTACACTGTGTTCCAAATTATTATGCAAAAAGTGTTTAGGAGTGATAAGGGAAGAATTTGTTTGTTTGTCAGTTAAACTCATTGATGGTGATGTGTGTCAGGGCTCTTTATATCACTGTAAGCAATTGCAGACACCTGTGCTAATTAGTTTGGCAGGTGTGTCCAATGAAAGGCAAGACTACTTAAGAAGGCTGTCCCACATTATAAAGCAGCCTACATTTTCTGCCAAAATGGGAAAGAAAAAGGATGTGTCGGCTGCTGAGAAGCAACAAATTGTGGAGTGTTTAGGTCAAGGCATGACTACAATCAACATTGTGCGATGATCAGGATGAAGTGTCTTGGCAATCAAGAAGTATGTAGCTGATTCACACGTGTGCGTGCTGATAAGGGCAAATTGAGGACTCTTTCCTACAGGCAATTACGTCAGGTTAAAAGAGCAGCGACAAAAAAGCCTTGTCATAGCAGCAGACAAGTTTTTTGAAGCTGCTGGTGCCTCCAACGTCCCCCGAACAACAAGATGCAGGGTCCTTCAGAGGTTTGCAGCTGTGCGTACGCCATCCTGTCGACCTCCTCTATCCACTGCACACAAGCAGAAACGGCTCCAGTGGGTCAAACATTACATGAAGACTGATGTCAAAACTGTTTTGTTCACGGATGAGTGCCGTGCAACGCTCGATGGTCCAGATGGATGGAGTGGAGGATGGCTGGTTGATGGACACCCCACTAAAGCACGGCTACAGCGCCAACAAGGAGGAGGTGGAGTAATGTTTTGGGCTGGAATCATGGGGAGAGAGATTGTCGGCCCTTTTAGGATCCCTGAAGGTGTAAAGATGAACTCCATAATGTATGTGGAGTTTCTCAAACAGCACTTCCTGCCATGGTTCAAGAAGAAGAACCGTGTATTCCACAGCAAGATCATTTTCATGCATGATAATGCACCGTATCATGCTGCACATAACACATCTGCATCTCTGGCTGATATGGGCATAAAAGGGGCCAAACTTATGGTGTGACCCCTATGCTCCCCTGACCTCTACCCCATTCACAACCTCTGGAGCATCATCAAAAGGAGTGTCTATGATGGCGGGAGGCAGTTCACATCTAAGCAACAGCTCTGGGAGGGTATTCTGTCCTCATGCAAAACAATTGAAGCAGAAACCATCCAAAACCTGACAAATTTTATGGACGAGAGAGTTCAGAAGCTCCTTTCGAACAAGCGGTCCTATGTGCAAATGTAACATCACCTAGAATAAAGTTTTGAGTTGAAAACTGTTTGATTTCAGTTTCTAATAACCTGCTAATGCTTATAATTTTAAAAATGACCATTTTTTTGGTCTTTATTAAAATGAAAAGGTTGAACGAAGAGTGTGGGGGATCTAAGAGTGTGGCAACCCAGTAGTCAGGATTACTTCGAATTCTGACAATCTGAGGGTCATGTTGCAGGTAGTGCAGCAAGAAGGCACTTATGTGTCTTGCGCATCTCGGAGCCCCAAAATTATTTTCCGGGCTAGATGCAGCTAAAAATTATTATTAATTTTAAATCTGGTGGAGCTTAGTATAGATGGACTAATAGAATCAGTACTGCACACTGCTACAAAGCCCAAATTATTTTCCAGCCAAGATACAGATAAACATGATTAGTAATTTTAAATCTGGTGGAGCTTAGTATAGATGGCCTAATAGAATCAGTACTGCACACTGCTACAAAGCCCAAATTATTTTCCAGCCAAGATACAGATAAACATGATTAGTAATTTGAAAGCTTAAAACGGGTGGTGAGGTGATTTTAACCAATCATCAAGCTTTTACTCTCCCCAGGATGACACAGGGGTATAAAATTCATTTCGGATCCATGATTTGTTCATCTTTATGAACGTGAGTCTGTCTACATTATCAGTGGAGAGCCACGTGCGCTTATCTGTCAACACACGTTCAGACAGAACGCTGGCTGCGGGGCATGACAAGATCTCCAAGGCGTAAGTGGCTAGCTCCAGCCATTTATCCAGATTGGAAGCCCAAAAAGAGCAAGGGTCCAGTGACACAGTCATGGCTTCAATGTTTACTTGGAGATACTCCTGTACCATCGTCTCTAGGCGTTGACTATGTGTCAGACTTCTTGTCTCCTGTGGCCTTGCAAAGGATGGGCTAAAACAGTGGTGAAATGATTCCGCAAAATTGATGTTACCAGCAGATACTGTGTTTCTGTTACGGTTTGAATGCTGAACACTCGACGGTCCCACGGTTGGCAAGTTGGAACTGTGAGATTCACTACGTGCACCACTGGTGTTTTGTGGAATAGCACTTGTAAGATTCTGCAACAGTCTCTGCTGATACTTCTGCATGAGTGCATCCCTTTCTATGGCAGGAATAATTTCTGCAAATTTAATTTTGTACCGGGGATCTAACAGTGTGGCAACCCAGTAGTCAGGATTATTTCTAATTCTCACAATTCAAGGGTCATGTTGCAGGTAGTGCAGCAAGAAGGCACTCATGTGTCTTGCGCATCCAGGAGCACCAAGTCCCTGTTGTGTTGGTGGCGAGGAAACAATCATGCTTCCTTCCTCTGTCCTCTCCCCCCAACCTCGCACAACAGAAATGTGATTAAGGTCTCCCTCATCTGATGAGTCTTCCATCAGTTCGTCCTCCACTTCTTCCTGGGCTCCTGCACC
This sequence comes from Phyllobates terribilis, assembly GCF_046119375.1. Lineage (NCBI taxonomy): Eukaryota > Metazoa > Chordata > Amphibia > Anura > Dendrobatidae > Phyllobates > Phyllobates terribilis. The sequence goes on along the minus strand of NW_027362761.1, from coordinate 462,013,827 downwards.
TTCCTCACTAGTTTGGCTGCTACCATGCGCCCTGGTAAAACCATCTCCCCCACCCTCACATGCCTGCCGCCTTGGTGCTGCCGACCGTCTGGACCTTGCAGATGTTAGCCCTTCCGCATACAACTCCTCCTCCTCTACTTCCTCCACCTCCTCTTGTGCCACCACCTGACTCCGAATTCTGTTTAACATGTGCTCCAGCATGTAAATCACCGGAATAGTCATGCTGATAATGGCATCGTCAGCACTAAACATCTTCGTCGCCATTTCAAAACTGTGCAGAAGGGTGCATAGGTCCCTGATCTGAGACCACTCCTCCAGCGTGATTTGCCCCACCTCTGGATCTCGTTGGCCCAGGCTATACATCAGAACGTATTGCACCAGGGCTTGTCGGTGCTGCCACAGTCGCTGCAACATGTGCAGAGTTGAATTCCACCGGGTAGGCACATCGCATTTTAGCCGGTGAAGTGGCAGGCCCAACAACTTCTGTAGAGATGTAAGTCGCTGAGCTGCGGGATGCGAACGGCGGAAGTGAGCACACAGCGACCGTGCCCTCTGCAGAAGGCCATCTAGTCCGGGATAGTGGGCTAAAAATTGCTGGACAACCAGGTTCAACACGTGAGCCATACAAGGCACGTGTGTGACATTGCCCCGGCGAAGGGCAGCACCCAGGTTTGCAGCATTGTCGCACACGGCCTTCCCTGGTTTCAGGTCCAGTGAAGACAACCATTCATGAAATTGGTTCTCCAGAGCTGACCACAACTCCTCAGCTGTGTGACTCACATTTCCCAGACATTTCAAAGTAAAAACCGCCTGATGACGTTGAGCCCTACTGCCAGCATAGTAAGGAGGTGTGCAGGATCCCTTCTGCGCAGTTAGAAAGCTTGTGGCATGACCAGACAGGCTTTGGGTGCAGGTGGAGAACCGAGAGGAGGTTGAGGAGGCAGAAGCAGTGGAGGAACTTTGAGATAAGGAGGATTGACGCACAACTCGTGGGGACGGCAAGACTTGGACAGCAGCCCTTTGTCCTGCAGTCACCATAGTTACCCAGTGCCCAGTCAGCGACATGTAACGCCCCTGTCCATGCCTACTCGTCCAAGTGTCTGTGGTGAAATGCACCCTGTCACACACAGAGTTTCTCAAAGAAGCGGTGATGTTGTGTGCGACATGCTGGTGGAGCGCAGGCACACCTTTCTTTGAGAAGTAGTGCCGACTGGGCATCTGGTATTGGGGCACTGCGATGGACATAAGGTCTCGAAAATCCTCTGTGTCCACCAGGCGGAAAGGCAGCATTTCTGTAGCCAAGAGCTTGCAGATGGTGAAATTCAACCTCTTAGCTTTCTCATGGCTAGGAGGAAATGGTCGTTTAATTGTCCACATCTGAGGGACCGAGGGCTGGCTGTTGTGCTTAGACGGGGTTGATAAGGGTGTCCCCGGCAAACTGCCGGTCTGTGAGGAAGATGCAGGCGGACATGTTAGGTTGCCTTGATCCAAAGGAGGTGCTATCGATGTCGGACAGCGCTCAACACCAGCTGGTGTTACCACCTCCAAAGAAAATGATGACCTGCCAATCACGCTGGCTGTTGCGGGTAAAGAGGTGGCAGGTCTGCGTCCCAAAACAGGTGTGATTGCTGTCCCCCCAGTCACAGAGGATGAAGAGGCCGCAGATGCACAAGATGTGTCAGACGGCGGTTGGCCCGGCCGGCTAGGCCGCATTGTAGCACAGTGAGCTTCCCACTGCAACTTATGCTTCATGTCCATGTGCCGGTTCATGCATGAAGTACTCAAACTATGTATTTTTTGGCCTCTACTTAGCTTTTGCTGACAAATGTTACAGATAACACGAGTTGGGTCATCTTTATCGATCTGAAAAAATGCCCAGGCTATGCAAGGCTTAGCACCCATGCGATCTGAAGAGCCACCACGACTTGTGGTGAGAGGCAGAGTTGTGTTTGAGCATGCAGTTGTTGACGTGCTTCCAGTACTACGTCTCTGTCCAGGAAGGCGCAACCTGACCTCTTCGTCACTAGCATTCTCCTCCACCTCCTCTGCTGACCTCATCTCTTGGCTGACTGTGGGTTGACAGTAAGTGGGATCTCCAACCTCATCATCATCACCCTGTGTGTTATCACACCCGTCGTCCTCAGAGCCAACCTGTTCCTGCCCTGACAAAAAACTAAAGTTGTCGCTCCAATCAGGTATTTGAGTCTCATCATCGTCTTCCTCATTGTCTCCACCAACAGGAGTTACAGTTTGGGAATGAGGGTCTACATTATGGTCAGAACCTTCTGTGTCTGGTCCTGGATCCGACTCATAAAGATTCTGGGCATCAGTGCAGATCATTTCCTCGTCTGGATTCACAGAAGCGCTGGAGGCGACCTCTGATTCCCAGGCTATAGTATGAGTAAACAGCTCTGCAGACTCAGACTGTTCTACCTCATACTCAGACAGGCAGCTGGAGATTTGGGAGCTGTGAGGAAGCAAGTGCGATTGGGGTGACACCTCTGAGGACTGGAGTATTTGTGATGTTGAAGTTGATGTGGAGGAGAGCCCACTTAAAGGAGCACTTGATATCCGTTGAAGCACCTGCTGTTTTTGTGCCTCATCTGGAATTTGTAGCGATTGGCGTGGCCGTAAGAAAGGGATCTTAAAACATTGTCCCCTAAATGAAGTAGACATTTTAGTTTGGCTGGAAGATGGTCTTTCTTCTGCAGATGTTACTGTTGCTTTAACACCTACCCCACGGACACAACCTTTTTTCCCCTTCCCAACACGCCTATTCCCCTTTCCACCAGCAGCAGGCCTTTTTCCACTCATTTTGGTGGTTAACTATTTCACAACTCTGGAGTTGTTTGCACAAAAAAACAATGGATGGGAACCGAGCAGAGCTGAGTGGCCAAACTGTGGTATTAGGCCAAAACTATTGGCTGGGTTAGATGTAGAAAAAAATTATATTCAATTTGCAACCTGATGGAGGTCAGTACAGATGGACTAATAGACCAAGTCCCACACACTGCTAGAAGCCCAAATATTTTTTCAGAGCTAGATGCAGAAAAAAATTATATTCAATTTGCAACCTGATGGAGGTCAGTATAGATGGACTATTAGAACAAGTCCCACACACTGCTAGAAGCCCAAAGATTTTTTCAGAGCTAGATGCAGAAAAAAATTATATTCAATTTGCAACCTGATGGAGGTCAGTATAGATGGACTATTAGAACAAGTCCCACACACTGCTAGAAGCCCAAATATTTTTTCAGAGCTAGACGCAGAAAAAAATTATATTCAATTTGCAACCTGATGGAGGTCAGTATAGATGGACTAATAGACCAAGTCCCACACACTGCTAGAAACCCAAATATCGTTTCAGAGCTAGATGCAGATAAAAATTATTTTTAATTTGCAACCTGATGGATGTCAGTATAGATGGACTAATAGAACAAGTCCCACACACTGCTAGAAGCCCAAATATTTTTTCAGAGCTAGATGCAGAAAAAAATATATTCAATTTGCAACCTGTTGGAGGTCAGTATAGATGGACTATTAGAACAAGTCCCACACACTGCTAGAAGCCCAAATATTTTTTCAGAGCTAGATGCAGAAAAAAATTATATTCAATTTGCAACCTGATGGAGGTCAGTATAGATGGACTAATAGAACAAGTCCCACACACTGCTAGAAGCCCAAATATTTTTTCAGAGCTAGATGCAGAAAAAAATTATATTCAATTTGCAACCTGATGGAGGTCAGTATAGATGGACTAATAGACCAAGTCCCACACACTGCTAGAAGCCCAAATATTTTTTCAGAGCTAGATGCAGGAAAAAATTATATTCAATTTGCAACCTGATGGAGGTCAGTGTAGATGGACTAATAGAATGATGCTATGCCCAAAAGGTTTTACTTCACTAGGTGCAGTAAAAAAATTGGTATTCTATACACAGGTGGTATATCTTGCAACACAGATAGGCTACTCCACTGACTAACACACTCTGCAATAGGCCAAAAAGGATTAGCTTTGCTAGATTTAGCCAAATGCCGTGAAAAAAACTTGCACAGCACTGGCACAGACCTGCCTGGCAAAAACTGATAGGAACTGATGTAATTTAGTCCTGAAAAGGACTGCAATTACAATTAGTCTTTACTCCCAACCTATCTATTTAAGAGCACAGACCTGCCTGATAAAAGTCGTAGGAAATGCTGTAACCTAGTCCTTAAAAGGACTGCAATCACAACTATTCCCTACTCCCAAGCTATCTGTAGATTTGTGCGAAAATTGGCTTGAAATTAACAATGTATAGCACACACAGCAACAGCGGTGCCGTCTAACACGCAGCTGCAGCAGTGAGAAAATGATGGCGACGGGGAAAATGGCTGGGTCTTATAGGGCAAGGACATGTGACATACACTGCCAGTGACACATGCCCTTGCTTGTGTGAAAAAAAGCACTTCGCTCCGTGTGTGCGCTGCTGATAGGCTGACAGATTGCACCTCCCCACTGTAAATGCGGGAAAAAGAAAAAAAAATGGAGATCTTCATTATTCCTGCAGAGATCCATCCCCTGCCCCTCCCCCCGCCCCGCTGTACACTCAAACTGCGTATTAACATTCATTTTCATCATTACTGAGAAAAAATCCAGTTATAATTTTGGTGCACGAACAGTTATCGAACATAACCTCGAACAGCCGAATTTTTTTCAAATCGTTCGTGTTCACCGAACGGCTTGAACACCGCCCAAAACAGCTTGAATTTGAGATTGGCGAACAGTTCGAGTGGAACAACGCTCATCTCTACTCCTGAAGAAGAAGCCAGGGCCCACCGGAGGAGTCTCCGGTTCTCTGGTGAGCCCGTCCAACCCTGCCGGAAAGCAGCCCTGGCTAAGAAAAGTGTGGGGGAAGGTTCCTGGACACTCTATGGCTGCTTTTTTAATGTGGATTGGCCATGCTTATGCATGTTATTTCTCAAAACGCATTACAGATGAGGCCATTGTCCAACTCTGTATTCAAGAAATTAAATTTGCAAAGAAAGATGTGTGTGTGTCAAAGCACCACCGACAAGGGCGAGTTGATGTTGGACGGGCTGCCATTGCTCAATTACATGACTTCCTTGGAGAAATGACACGCAGGGTAGATACAGTTTCCCTCTATGCTAGTCCTTTCACCGAGCTAAATACAACTCTTAGCAAAAAAAGCTGTGTACTGGCTCCGTACTGTCCCTGGCCACATTCAACCGGTCCACGTGTTTGTGGTTAGGCGGTCCTTCCCAGTAAGTGCACTGGGGAGGGCACGGGTAATGTTGTGGGACCCATGCTTGTGGAAGGCGGAGGCGATACCGGGAAATATAGTGGAGGCTGGAGACCGAGTATGGACTCTCGGCCGCCGCCGGCATGAGGTTGTGAAAAGCTTCCGCCTCCACGAGCTTAAAATGACACATTTCAAGTGCAAGCAGCTGTCAAAAATTTGGCAGTATTGTATTGCAGCCTGTGGGTGGGTGGCTGGCTGCCTGCATACTTGCGCTTGCATTCCAAGGAATGGGGTAGGGACAACTGAACGCTGCATTGGGACAAGGACGTGGACTGTGATTGTTGCAAGTCTGCAACGACAGGTGCATGGCGGGAGGCATCTTCGCATGCGCCAAGGATCACTTATGATGGGCACACTTTTAGGCAGTGACCTGGGAGTCAGAAATGCTTCCAGGGGTCTTCCCCATGCTGTTCCCATGTCATTTGAGCACTGTTCCCATCGATTTGGGCCGCCTGAAAAATGTTCGAGTTTCCCATAGACTTACATTGGGCTCGTTTCTCGGGTCAAGCACCCGAGTATTCCAATTTGCTCGACCCGAGCAACGAGTACCCGAGCATTTTAGTGCTCGCTCATCAGTAGTGCTCTCCTCTATTGTTTTGAAATAAGAAAATTAATCACTCATCTCCCCATATGATCCCCCATGGAGCCGCTTCCGTCCTCTTCTCACCAGTTATGTGCTAAATAATTTGATAGCACAATGATGTCTTAGCACCCACTAAGTCATAGAGAAAGCGCTGGGGAGGAGGCGAGAGTGGATTCCTCCTTCTATGCTGCGATCCTCTATTGCAGGGAGTGGAGCTGCCAGAACTCTCACTGCACGGTGATGCAGGCCGCTAATAGTGGTGAAAAAAATTATAATGGATGAGTTTATCTATTGGCCCAAGGCAATAGCCAAAATTGCCCTCATTATAATCCGCCCCTGATGTAAGTTGTTTCTACAGGAGTGTTTTATGTATTCTGTCTCTTGTTGCTATTGAGTTCCCCCTTTGAGTATTTATGAACAGTTATACTGATTTTATATTAGACAGACTTCTATAAATTGCTGCATGAATATTTGCCCAGAACCTTTATTTGTATAAATGTACAAAAATCAATAGGAACAAGAATAGCGGGAGATTGTCATAGGAGAAGCTGAACTTTTAACCTCACTTCTTAGGAGACAGTTGTCATTTCTTATGATTGGCGCGTTCTTATTTGTAGGTTGTGAGCGGCATTAGAGCAGCGAAGGGATAGATGAGGATATGGTTTGATTACCCCACTGGCACACATTAATATTACACTACAATACATCAGAAGCCCACAAAAGCTATATTTGTCTCATTACATTCTTTAGACAATCTAATAAAACTTTCTATTATTGGGGTCTGGAAACTTTTTGTATTGTATTGTCTAATCTCATTTTTAAGAGTTGGGATACATAATGTTTTCATTATGGGACATTGCATAGTTCTGCGTTTGGATGGTTCATTGCAAGTTTTCCGTAAATTACAAACAGCTAAGCAGAAAGAGTAATTAAGGGACCGTAGTCATTTTCTTGACTTTGTAGTACATTGTTTATGCACTAATGAAAATAGGGTTCATGTATTTCAGTAATGTAATTAATGTCTTTGCAAGTGGCTCTCTTAGATTGTGCAAGTAAACATTATATTGTTATATTTTTTACTTGTATATATATTTAAAGAAACGCTATGTTTTTATTGACTAAACCTGTGTAAATGTTAATGTAGTTATTTGGATTAATATATTGTTCGGCTTCTTCTCTGGTGTATAGCGCTTCGGTCCTCTTCTGGGTCACATCATGGTGACTCCGACTCTCTCTCCGAATCACACTGCGTTCTATGTACGAGCCGGAAGAGTCGCTTACAATTTCAGTCTATGGAGCAGGGGTTGGGAACCTCAGGCCCATGGGCCATTTACGGCCCTGGATAACCTTTTCTTTGACCCCGACAGATTCCCACGGACAACAGTGCTTGGGCCGGCAGTTGTGTTTGATGGTCGCCAGCACTTTAATCACTTCTTCTTCTGTGAACATACGCATGCAGTGTTCACTACTGAGTGCTGAGGCGCATGCAATGAAAGATTACGTCCTGACATCAGTGCCGGCATCAGAACGTACCTTATGGAGGAGTTAGCGTGCGATTTGTACGGCCCCAGAAGGTTGGTATAAATATCCAAAAGGCCCTTGGCAGAGAAAAGGTTCCCCACCCTGCTATAGAGACTTACTCTGATGCACTATAAACTTACATTGTAAAAGCCACTCATACATAGACCCCATTGTGACCCAGAAGAGGACAGGAGCAGCACTGGAAATTGGAGAAGATGGCGATCAGTGAGTAAATTAACACTTACACTGCACTAAAATTTACACAGGTTTGGGGAATACAAAAACATAACAGGAGTGCTTCTTTAAGGGTTCGCTCACACTGCCATATATTCAGGTTGATTATGCTAATGATACTCAGCTCAAACTCTGTCAGAGTTTGATCCGAGTGTTGTCTAAGTGTGATCCAATTCTCTCACATGAGATGAAGAAGGAGAACTTAATTTCTCCATCTTCTCCATAGTCTCTGTGAGCGTACATCGGTCTGCACTCAGGTGATATCCGGGTGCAGTATGATGTTTGACATGCACCCGTAGACTTGCATAGGTGCGCATGACACAAATATCAGAGCCACTCACAGCATGCTGCAATTGTTCTCTCATGCCGAATCAGCATGAGAAAATATTCAAGGTCTGCACTGCCCCACAGTATAACATTAGTCCAAATGCTATCCAATAAAACATCGGAGAGAACGCAGCAGTGTTATATGCCAGTGTGAGCGAGCGCTAAACCCTGACACTTGCCATAAATATCTATTTTTACCTTGTCTAAACGCTGCTGTTCTTCTGAATATGACATTGCTTTTATTATTTTTTTTTATTCCTTCATCTCTTTGTTTTTTTAATATGGCCCCCTCTTACTATTATGTAAATTTAGTCTTGTTTGCCAAAGCGGTGTGATATTCAATTCAACTCTTCTTTTCTGTTAGGAACATTCCCCATTCACTAATAAGACTAGATTTAAATAAAGGCAAGAGGGGACCAGATAACTAAAACAGAGAGGTTCAGGAACAAAAAAAGCCCACAAGTTTCAGAAAAACACTGGCATTTAAAGGGGTTTTCCAACGAACAAAAGTTGATTTTAATCAATAGATCTTGGAATAATATTAATTCCCACAATTGGATGTGTTTGAAAAAAATGTTCCTGTGCTGAGATAATCTTATACATGTGCCCATGCTGTGTACTGTGTAATGGCTGTGTCTGACCGTACAGGAACGTGGTCTGATCATACCACAGCTCCTGGGCAGGGGAGGATGCAAAAGAGTATACAGATATTACAGCAGGGGATCGCAGCTGATTCTTTTTGTGAGGTAAAACATTTCACTGCCTGTTTTTAAACAATGTTTTACCTCAAAGAAAGAATCATCTGTGATCCTGTGCTGTAATGTCTGTATACTCTTTTGCTTCTTTCCCTGCCCAGGAGCTATGGTATGATCAGACCATGTTCCTGCACTGTCACTGACACATACATTACACAGTACACAGCAGGGGCACATTTATAAGAATATCTCAGCACAGGAACATTTTATTTAAACACATCCAATTGTGGAACTTATTATTATTCCAAGATCTATTGATTAAAATCAACTTTTGTTTGTGGGAAAACCCCTTTAAGGCTCATATACACTGCACGGTTATCACAAATGAGTGTTCCTAGGAATGCTTGTTTCCCAACAAGCTTTCAGTATAAACAGGACCCAACTAGTGAGCAAAACACTCGTTTATTGGGTGAAATGATCCTTTGTGCTGCATAAAAGTTCATCGTTCTTGGCAGCACATCATCCTGTGTAAACAGGCCAGGGCTGCTGAGAACACTGGAAGCCTACATGCACTGAATATAATCGTTCAGTGCACATCTGAAGCCACATCGGCCTAGGTAAATAGGCAATTAAATAGACAAGATACAATAAAACAATTACATCTTAATGGTAAGTGATGAAGCCTCTTTAAGGAACCTGTCATCTGATTTATCCTGACCAAACCATGGGCAGCATGAATCAAAACCTGGCTGCACGATTGCAGCCTGATACTCGTATATTTCTCTGAAAATTTACTTTAAAGATTCACCCAGGGACCATAGCTGGAGACTAAATTAGTCCTGCTCCATGTCTCTTCCCTGCCTCACTTCAGATGATTGACAGGTTTCTCACTATGGGAGAAACCTGTCAATCACTTCTAGCAGCACTGCAAGAAGCCTGCCAGGGTGGAGCTGGACTAGTCTGGTCTCCAGCTATACTCTGGCCTGGATTAATCAGATGACAGGTTTCCTTTAAATTGGGTAATTCAGCATCTGGCTAGTTTTCCTCCAACAGAACAATTGAAGCGCGGGAGAGATCCTCATCACTGACAGTGTAATGTGACTATTCGATGTAAGGCTGCCAGGTTTTGGTAAATCATTCAACAGTCCATAAAGAAAGCACACTGCCCATAAAAAATGTGATGCATCTGTGATTTTTTATGAAGCTAATGCTTTTACTGGTTAATGTGATTGCAATAATTATTATTGTTTAGCTTATTGTAAATGCTACTAAAATCTTCATATCTATATTTTAGGTTATAGGCATGTATAATCTTAACAGATTTTTAACAGTGCTGCTTGATGATTCCTTCTTAAAGGTAACCTGTCATGTAAAATACTCTATGAACATGCAGATATGGGGTTCATTTGCAGGTTAATAGTGTTCTGACACCATGTAGTGCCAGCACTGAGACCCCCGCTGCCAGGAGGAAATGAACTTTATTACCCCTGGCAGCGTTAGGGCTTCAGTCACGGGGGCGGTGCCAGCACAATTTTAGTCACAGCACTGACTGACATCCAGCCCTAATGTTGATCCAGATGAAGTAGATGGGGTAGCAAAAATCTGGTGACAGATTCACTTTAAGCTGTGCTTGTTCCAGATTCAATGTCTAAGCAAAACTCAAATTTGTTTCTACAAGGTTGGCCTGTTTTTAAGTTTTTAATTTTTGCCCTCAGTGTATTTGATTTTGACATCCCTGCTCTACTTAAAGTTATTTATGAATAGGTGACAGCGCCATGAAAGTGTTCTTTCAAGCTGTTCCACATTGTACTCCACTGGTTTACCTCTCCAGGTTTTACCAGGACACCAGGTTAGAAGTTCCACCTCAATCTTTACCCTAGAGGGTTACAAGCTTTTGCAAAGTGAGCCTCTTCTAATTGGGATTCTTTGTTATTTAATATTGTATACTTCCCAGCTATATTTTGTGTGCATTAGTTGTCGAAGCAACCTTCTTTCAAGAAACTATTGTATAATAAAATCACATTAACAATTTATATAGAATAACACATAAATAAGGAATCCAAGACTCCGTACATTTTGTCTTTGGCTTTCTCAATGAGTCAACTCCTTGAGAAAACCAAGGGCGAAACGTACGTCGGAGTATTGGGGTCCTTATTCATGTGTTGTTTTCCCCTTTATAGTATGTTTCTCTTTTGATACATGCAGTGTATTTATTTACTTGTATATTTATAACATCACTTGTTCTTATAAACACATCATACATTTGTCTGCTATATCTTATATAATTTATCTAGAGAACACAACACTATTATTTTAATGATACCTCTTTTTGGATACGTTTGTTGTGAACTTACTTTGTGTATTGCTTCCCACTATTTTAATATATACTGTTATCTTTTTCTATCACATAAAGTTACAGTATATATTATATGATATATTTATTTTCTTATGTGGTCATTCACTCGTTTCCTCTGACGCGCCCCTGGGCCTGTGTCGCGCTGCGTTGCGCACGCGGGAGCTTACCCGGAGCCGGATCTCTTGAGGGTTGTAGTCTCGTGGCGGTGATCGGGTCCGTGCCCAGGGAGTCAGACTAAGTGGCGCTGTATTAGCGGTAGATGTTGGACGACTACGCCACCCGTTGAGTACAGCTAAGGAGCTGCTGCTGCAGGGCAGACCGCTGAGGCCGGTGGTAGGATTGTGCAGCGTGATAGTATAACCCCCAACGGGAGGGGTATGGCCTCAGGGCAGCCGACGTGGATGATGGGGGTAGCAGGAACCACTCGGAGACGGTACGGTGTAATTCAGGGTCTTTACTGGTAACAACGATAGACCCTCCCGGAGTACTTGCTAGCGAACGGGGCCTGGTCAGTCCTTGAGCAGATGGGATCTCCCCTGGCCAGGCGGAGTTGTAGGCCTCCCAAACTGACTGTACTCTTCTGGCTACCTTGCTAGAAGCGGATATAAGTAGCCCACGTCCCTGAGTGTACCGTGTGGTGCTCACCCGTATGGCCGGTGACTCGGGGCCTTCTAATGGCTTCCGCTCCACGATGGCGGTGCTGGTCCCACGCATGTGACCGTGCCTTCGGGTTTCTGGGCCTGAGGACCTGAAATCCCCTGCCGGTCGGCTTCTGCTGCTGGGTAAGAGTTAGTCCCCACAGGCTCGGACGCCGGGTCCGGTAAGAAATCTTCTCAGTCAGGGCGAGCTCTGCAGCTGCCAGCCCCTGACTTGTAGTAGTATTGCTCCCACTGAGCTTCTGCTGTTTCTTCCTATGCTGCTTCTCTGTCTCTACTCTCCTTGACTGACTAACCCTGCTTCAGCCCCAGGTTTATATAGGGGAAGTTCTTCCCCTCCCAAGACTGGGCAGGAGGTGTGGCATGCACAGGATCCCTGACCAAAGGACCTCCCACCTGCTCTCAGACACAACATTACATTACTGTGGAAACCAGACCCCTGGGGTGCCACACCTCTTGTATAGTTTATTTGAAATGATGCAAAAGTTTTGCACAAATTGAAGCTGCACAAAATTTTGCAGCTTATGGCATTTTTATACCAGCTACGCAAAGTTATTATTTTTTTTTTAACGTGTGTGGAGTTTGGTTGGGATGGTGTGACAAATTTGTCATTATCTGCACCACCAAGGTTACTGACTAAAGTACATTTCTGATGATTGAGCATGGCAGCTGAATGTAGCCAAATGCAGCCAAATTCATGGCATACAAAATCACCAGTCTGGATGCATTACCCCCTAAGTCTTTGATGGGATGTGTTGTCCTATTATAAATATTTTCGTAGCTTATGAGCATAGAGAACAAAAATGAAGGTGAAAAATAACTGACAGAATTAGGACAATTATAGATAAAAAAAATATATTGAGATAGAGAGGTTAACCTGTTTGATGGGCTCTTCTATTGTAGATTTAATTTGAAGCCTCTAATCTGGAAGCCTGTGAAAGTTCATTGATGGCAGAAAAAATGTAAGGTCTATACTCTATACTTGCTTTACCTGCAAGCCTGTAAGGAGATCATCCGATGACATTTTGTCCAGAGATCTGCGTGACAGCGTGGCAAATCAGGGATGTTCATGGGCGGAGCTGATTTTTTGGCACGAATAAGCCGGAACCCCGAACACGAATTTGAAATCCCGAACAAATTCACTCAACACTACTCATTAATATGGATGACTTCCTGGCAGCAAGTTTACTAGTTCTCTAGTGATAATCTCCTGCTGATAAAACAGTGACCTAGTCACCTACTCACCTGCACGCAACCTCCGATCCTCACAAGATTTCCTTCTCTACGCCCCTGTTATCTCCTCTTCCCACAATCACATACAAGATTTTTCCCGTGCACCCCCCCTACTCTGGAACTCTTTACCCCAACATATCAGACTGTCGCCTACCATGGAAACCTTCAAACGGAACCTGAAGACCCACCTCTTCCGACAAGCCTACAACCTGCAGTAACCACCGGTCCACCATACCACTGCACGACCAGCTCTACCCCCACCTACTGTATTCTCATCCATCCCTTGTAGACTGTGAGCCCTCGCGGGCAGGGTCCTAGCTCCTCCTGTACCAGTCGCCGACTTGTTTTTGTTCAAATTATTGTACTTGTTGTTTACTGTCTACCCCTTTTCACATGCAAAGTGCCATGGAATTAATGGCGCTATAATAATAAATAATAATAATAAAATGTTATTAAAACTACATAGCTGGAATTAGGGTCTCTGTCTCTACATTATGTTGCTCTCAGATGAGGTGGCAAAATCCTGGTGAAAGATTGCCTTTAATAAACTTATGCAATCATCATAAAATAACCTTTCCAGAACATCTAGTCTCACAACTCTGCATTGTGCCATTCCTATGTTATTTCTCCTTTAAATTTGGGAATGAATTGAGAACTGGGTGTTAACAGTTAGAGGCATGTCCATTCACTGACACAGTCCAGTCACGCTGATTTGACAAGGACAATGGTAAAACCCATTAGTCAATTTATTACATACATCTCTAGAAGGTATTACATAGCAAATAAAGAAGGTAAATACTGTCTGTCACTATTTGTAGGGTTGTCTTTACCTACCGGGACATTGTCCAATCAGTTCTGATAAAGCGTCACCCTTCTGATGATTGAAATGGTCGGACTGGGGTGTCTAGTGCTCATAACTAGAATTGACTCTATGGGCCCACATTACATCTATATGCAAATATCTCTTAGGTTATCCCCATCAGATTGGTGTGCTAACTATTAAATACAGGTGACTCCGCACACACCATAACTGGTCATAGCCCCCATTTAGTATAATGCCCTTCTGTCTGGGCTCCTAACTGTAGAATGTCCCCCTCTCTGGCCCCCAAGTTGTATAATGCCCCCCTCTAGGTCCTCAATGTAATATAACGTCAATCTCTCTGGCCTCATGTAGTATATTGTCGCTTCTCTCTGGCCCCCATGTAATAGAAGGTCCTTGTCTCTGGCCCCATGTAATTTAATGTCCCTCTCTCTGGCCCTCCTGTAATATGATGTCTCCCTCTTGGACTCCCATGAAATATGTCTCCCTCTCTGGCCCCCATGTAATATAATATCCCCCTCTCCAGCTCCCATGTAATATAATGTCCCTCTCTCTGGCCCTCCTGTAATATGATGTCTCCCTCTTGGACTCCCATGAAATATGTCTCCCTCTCTGGCCCCCATGTAATATAATATCCCCCTCTCCAGCTCCCATGTAATATAATGTCCCTCTCTCTGGCGCTCATGGAAATAAAAATAAAAATAAACACGATCCTACTCACTTATACCCGCTCCCATGATGAGCAGTTCCTTCTACTGCTCCATTGCACGCACATTGCATGTGGCTCACTGCGGCCTTAGGCTGATGGGAGTTGGGGTGCAAATGTCATAAGAAGTTTGCTACAAATAGAAAATTGACCAGCACATCCAAACTAGTGTGTACAGGTGCAAGCTAAGACAATAAATGTAGGAAGAAAATAGCTCCACTCTAAAATGCTAAAAATAAAACATTTAGAAAATTGGAACTGCATTACTGACAAAAAATAGGTGAATGAGACATTATGTACATATGGAATATTGAAAAAATGGAGCTGCAATATTGTTACTCCCATCAGAATAAGGTGGTTTTAATTAGCTGGATACTTCCTGCCCTGTAAATTGTAGGCTTATCAGCCCGGAAGAGGTTTCTTCTCAGGTTAGGGTTCCAACAATAAGGTGCGCCTTGTCAATGGCTATTAGGCTCTCATGGATTGGCCAATTTATGTGCTAAGTACCTTCTTTTTTCTGTAATTTTTCTGTAGCAATATTGCAGTTCCATTTTTTTTATATTCCATATGTACATAATGTAGCATTCACCTATTTTTTATGGTAGTAATGCAGTTCCAATTTTCTAAATTTATTATTTTTAACATTTCAGAGTGCAGCTATTTTTTTCCTTTGATCTTGCCATCACATCTTTTTAGTGGATTCAAATAAAAGCCTTTTTTAACGAAGTGCGGGATTATCTGCAGTCTTCTGGATTGCCCATACCTGACATACAATCTGCATCAAATATCCCTGCATCCCAATGCATGTTTCTCCCTGCTTCTTCAGGGGGCATGTGTGCTTATGAAGATGTGCTCCCACCACAATAACTTGGGTCCATAGGCTAATCAGGCTACTCTACCATTGTGGTATTAGATGATCTTTTCAACACACAATTATTAGCACATTAGTAACAAATCCTGAACTTTGCTAAGCTAGCAAAATATCAAATACTTGATAATTTGGTTCCTCTATAGAGGTTAAGAGCAATTGTGAACTATTAACACATTGTTTTAATAAGCTGACACCAGGGACATGCCAGAAGCAATTCTTGCTGTAAATCTCGACAACATCCTTTGTCTTGTTACACAAACACTACTTTTTACTAAGGTGTATTTTCACCAAAGATTTCTTTTTGCTGATGTGGATTTGATTAAAAAAATGGTTAAAGATAACTTTAAGGAGCAAACAACTTGCTCAAATGCTTCTAAAATAAATTAAAAAGATGCATACACTGGTAGTTAAAGGGTTTTTGCCTGCCATAATTGAGTCTTATCACCTATCCACAAGACTGAGAATAAATGACTGATCGCTGAGGGTCCAGTACTTGGACCACCCACCCATCATTAGAACAGTGGTCCCAAACCTCCACGTTCCACACCATGACTGCAGGTAGAAAAATAGTTTGAAGCTACATGGTGCTGATCCATCCAAAGTCAATAGGGTCGATTGAGGACAGTGCTCTGCTGCTTCCATCAGCACTATAGACTTGAACATGGCTGCAGGGAACCTACTCGACTGCCACTTCATTTAACCTCCTTCTCACACCCATCGTACAGTAAGAGGAAGACGTATTAGGACTACGGATTCCCCCTGTAGTGAATGTATCTAATTTTCCTTCAAATCGATGTGTTTTACAAATTGTACAAATTCCTCTGGTTCAGTGAATTCCTAAAAATTTTTACACAAATTATATTTACAAATCAATTTTCTCATTTCTACCCTCCATATTTAAATTAACAATTTCTACCTGTTTTACTCTATATTTTAGTATTTTTTTTTTTAAAAAAAAACAACTTATTTTTACTTCACACTGTAATATCTAATGTGCAAAAAGAATAAAAAACTGATGGCTGGTGAGAGAAGAGTGCTTTATTCACTAAAAGTGGCTTCTTCTTCTCTCGGTTTGCGAGCTGCGCCTTGAGTCTTTGCTTCCTCTCTCGCTTCCAGGAAGTTTCATAACACTGCTGCAAAATTTTCTTTGTTCTAATATACAAAAAATAAAAGATCATGGGTGAAAAAATGTAACATCCAGAAAAATACTGTTTACAAAAGGTGATTATAAGAAGTTTACAATTATTTTAATTTTGTCACAGTATACCTGAATAATGTCAAATGTATTCACCCTGAAAAATAGTATACATTATGCATGTTTTAACATGGCAGTGTATGAGTCATCAGCCACCTAGAGAAACATCTTTTTTATGCTGTAACAGTTCTTGACATTACTACCTAATGTGGAAGGGCATTCCCTGCTTTAATACTCTAACTGTAAAGAACCCTTTTCTACTCCAAAGTGGTTTAAGGCCAATACCAGCACTCTGGTGTAATGTAGTCAATGGATTACAATAAGACTTCACAAATACTCCACCTAATCATTATGAAAGGGGTCTTGGAGCATCGCAACTCCTGCCCCAGACTCCTGTGTTTTCCATCTTGTATATGTACAAGGTGCTTTAAAGGTCTAAATACATAAGAATTGTAGATAGTTAACCCAAGCCTAAATATAGCTGGCCAGATATCTAGCGATATTTATCAAGAAACAATGCCTACAATGGAGAAGTCTTTTAGCTCTCTTTACTACAACATCAGATTTGTTATTAAAGTAGTCATGCTCAATGTGTCCACTTTGTTATCCTCTGTTTTACCTTTTGCTTGCGGATCTAAGAGAGAATCGGAAGAACTTTCCGACTCATATTCTTCCATGACTTCCTGTTTTCTGTGGTCCTTGACGCTGTAGCCAGTTTTCCCCAGTCCCTCGATGGGTGGGGTTCTTTTTTCGTATGAGGGCTTACGATATGCAGAACTAGAGGATTCCTTCATGGGATCTGCTATAGGATGATGGTTAGATGGCTTCTCATGTTCTGGAGGTGGTACACATGACTTGCCCTGGACTTCGTGGTCGCGCAGTACATAACGCAGTTCAATATTTTCTTGCATGAGTCCCACAATTTGCCGCAGTTGATCATTCTCAGAACTTATTCTACAAATTTCCAGATTAAGTTCCTGCGCTCCATGTTTACTGTTGGAATTCATGATGCCAAATATTGTAAAATATTGGGGAGCTGTAGGCCTCTTAATGTACCTGAAAAAGTCATCGACAACCAGGCCAGATGTTATTCCAAGTCATGTATTTGTACACTATGAATAATTTACAATCACATAACACAACATCTTTCAAAAAGTATTAAATCGTCAGTGATTTTTGTTTTATAGTATATTCTATGGAGCAATTCAAGTGTCCAATTTTTTTGTGCAGATCAAACTCACCCTTCTCAAGTAAATGACTTTGCTATAAAAAATGGAGAGTAAATGGATGTCATGTGTGTGCTCTCTGATTTTCACACACCTATTGCTTTGAATTGCTTGTTGGAAACCCCACTCTTGGGTTCCCTTCAGTTTTCCTAGCACACGAAAAAAAGATGACAAACCAATTGTAATATTGGACATACGCAAAGCTATTGGATAAAAACGTGCCATCTCACAGGTGATTATCAACACACACGTGTGCATAAGGCCTGAAAAACTGACAATGAGCAGCAATGGCACGGCCTACTTGTCAGGCAGCACATTAAATGCCAGTGCTGCTTACTTTTTATGTCACCATAACCAGCAAAGGCTCAGCTGTAGCAGAGGCGTAGGTCGAGGTTCAGCTCAGGAAGGGGGCGAAACATCTGAGTGTGCCCCTAACCAGTTAGCCTGATTTCAACTACTGTGGCGCACTGATATTACTGCCATATAGTGACCATATAGTGGTAGATACCAGTCCTCAAAGAAAGCCAAATAAAGATTAGAGTTCCCCATAGAATCCTAATAACCTCCGACTCACAATATTTGGAAGGGCTTGCACTAAGGTGAGATTAATTAAAAAATAACTTTTAATAATAAATCAGTAAAAACAGTAAATATTACCATTACCTATAGGCAAAAAGACGGACACATTAACCTATCCATAGGTCAACACATAGAATAAAAAATGAAACTGACAATGGTTCAGTTCATATAAAAGAATATCACGGTGTTGACAATGGTCACATATAAATACTAGTATGCATTTACATTGATCTCACCCAATTATCTCTATCTGAGAACAGAGGAAGGCGATCATCACATCATACACCTTTCTTGTGCAAACCATTTTCCTTAGTCAGGTGGAGCCAACCAGAAGACCTAGCAAACCCCAGGCATGCTACTATGGCCCTATTGGAGGTGGGGGTGAATTTTTAAAAATATAAATTTGAACAGCACAAATGTAGACTTAAAACACTAACACAGTCCCGTTCATCTGAATGAGCAGAAAAGCATGCAAATGCTGCAAGAAGAGCATTTGGATGAAGTACATTTCTGTAACAAATCTGTCACATGTAAACATACCTTAAAGACCTCATGGGGGGGGGGGGGCATTACACGTAGCATTTGTAATTAAATTTTTACATAAATATATATATTTTTGTAATAGACATTTTTTGCTTAGAGCATGCTGCATTTTGAAAAAAAACACCACTGACCCCAAAATAGCTATGTTATGTCTCTGACTGGAGTAACATTTCTGGCAAGGCACAAACCACCAATAAGATCTGTCAAATTCATGAGCAAAACTCCATGTTTTTGAGGAGGATTTGGAGAGTTTAAGCTAAAAAAAAAATCCTATAAAAAAAAATGTGCACGTACCCTTAGCAATCATTAGATTTAGTCAAATACAAGGTGGTCATCTGTTTCTTTGGGGGATAGGGGGTTTGCAGCTAAACAGCTGGTTTTCTTACAAAACCACACTACTGTGAAGCAGATCCTAAACTAAGCTTCTCTAAACTAAGCACTGTCTAAACAAAAGGCTGGAATAACTTTGCAAAACAGCTTCAAGAAACACTTACCAAAAAGAAAAATGCCTCCAAAACCAGCTTTAAAAAGGACAGTGTACTCAAGCAGTTACTGCTTGAAAAGTTGTGTTTTTTGAACTCCTTAAAAAACTCAGTGTGAACATACCCTTATTTGAACTTTTCAGACCTGCTGAGTTCATTAAGAAGTGTGTGTCACTTATTAAATAAGGAGCCTTTAATTCCAACACACCTCATCATTGATGAATCAGGGCCTTGATGTGCACATACCCTAGGTATTTATTGTTTGTGGGTCTCCTGATCAAACTTAACAACGTCTATACTTATAGTTTTTCTGTTCAGGCCAGGAAACTCGCTGCTGGACCAGACAAAAAGGTCCCTACTCAGACCTTAAATGTTGGATAGGTAAAACCAGCATGAATCTGACTCCTTATAAAAACTAACCTGAAAGAAAGTCTCTGGATTCCAACACCCTAATAGTAGGACATTTAAACATTAACGTAATCAAAGTGGAGAAAAGTTCAGTCGGCTAAAGAACAGCTAAAGTAAAGTCCCCTGCTGCTATAGACATTTTTCATGTCAACCTCTCAGTTATTATCATTATTCTCCGCTGTAGTCTTGGAAACACCAGAGTATATAAATCCTCTGACCAGATCTAAAAGGAAGACTCTTGACAACGTGTACATAAAATGAGTCATCGAAGCACATTACCGCAAATACCAAGTGGTCATCAGGTATTTCAGTAACCAAAATTGATTAAAGTTGATTAATATTAAAATATGCCAAACTGTGTTATCTAACAAAAGTTTTTGCCACACATGTCCTCTTCTGGAAAAGAACTAGAGGCCATGACTAAGGTTTCAAGCGTCAGTTTTCATGAAGGGCTCACTTGAGTACGATGCACGGAATTCATTAAGAGGAGCACCTAATGAATTTGGCGCAATTTCTCTGTGGTGTTCGCTTCCATTGCGCCTTGCCAGAAATGTTACTCTAGTCAGGGACTGGAGTACTATTTCTGGAGTAAAAAAGCACAGGCAATTTTGCAGAATTTGATAGGCAGGTGTAGCCATGCCCCATCTTGCCCCCTCCCCAGCTCCGCTGATTTTGGTGGAGTGGTTTTAAATTGGTAAAAACGCCAAAAGTTGCAACACTTTTTTGTGCAACTTCACGTTGCATAAAAATTTTGTGACCTGCCAAAGCATTTTACACCAGTTTACTGGTGGGAAGGATTTCATGAATTGCCCCCTATAATTTTGGGATTGTCTTTCTAATGTGTCTTTGATTAGAAAATAAGTTCCCATTTACTTTACCCATGTCATAAAAAAAGTTAATGTCCTTGGAAATATGCTATTAGCCAATGCATATGTGGCACCCTGCTGTTCACAGGTACCACAGGACCCAGGGTGCATGGAGGGACTTCTCCACAAGAGGCCCTCACTACATACAAACACCTCCACCCCGTTAGGGATATATATATATATATGGAGGGTGGAGCCAGGCAGCTCAGTTTAGAGTCAGTCAGAGAGAGTCAGAGAGTCTGAGAGTGTGCTGACGCTGAGAGCAGCAAAGACGCAGCACGTCTGCTGCTGAGTTCTGAGAGCCCCGAGCGAGGCCGAAGGCAAGAGGAGAAAGGAGAGAGGAGTTAAGGGGGCAGAGGAGCATCATAGGCTCACCCCGATATTCAAACCGGACACCGGGTCCGCGCCTACAGGGTCTTTTATACCCAGTAGGGACCACCGGCATTCCAGGAGGACTACAAGTCCCTGGCAGACCTGAAGCTAGACCCATTACAGGACCAGGAACCACGAAGGCCCCAGTGACCAGGGATAGTGGTTGCCAGCAGAAGGTCCCACTACCAAGTGACAGGTGAAGGAACAGCACGACACATAAGCTAGGCCCAGTTTCAGGCTGGCCAGGAGCATACAGAGAGGCAGACACAGACCAGGAGGCCTTATACCCGCTCACTGGGGAGAAGTCCTGAAGTGCACCCATCCTACTGAGTACCCTGTACCATACCTGACATCCGCACCAGTAAAGGTATTGAAGCGAATCCCCTGTCTCTGTCAGTTACTCCTGCTGCGCCATCCCGTCTGCACTACAAGCCCCAGCATCACCACCCACCATCAATCTCCACACTGCCCTGGGGGCCTGCTCCACATGTGGGGAGCAGAAACATCCCAGCTGCCATCCCATCACCCCCCGGAGGTCTGCAGCAGTGCTGGTAATCCTTACCAGGTACCACAGGTGGCGTCACAAACTATTTACTTTATTTTTATCTCTATCCAAGTTACAATCCCCTTTTTGGTTGACCACCCTGGGCCACGGACCGGGCCAGCCACTGTGACATATCCCCCCAGCATCCATAGACCCGGCTGCCGAGTACCCCACGGCCCTGGGGGCGCGTCACATATTTTTCAGTGTACTTATGGCAAAAAAGTGTTAAGAAGACACCTATTGAATTGGCCTGCTTCTCCCAATTACTGACATCAGGGGGAGGAACCAGATGTATATTTCGAATCTAAACTTTAATAGTGTGGGAGCCAAATTAAGAGAGTAATATTCCTGAGGTTTGGCAGTGACTATCACTCCAAGTAATTTAACTCCTTCACGACCTACGACGTATGGATACGTCATAGATCGTGTCCTGGCATTTGATGTGGGCTCTGCCACTGACCCCCCCGCATCTTTTCAGTCACAGGACAGCTGATTTGATCACCGTCACTATGCGTACTTTCTGACTTTTGAACCAATCTTGCCTGGAGATAAAAATATATATATGCATATACAGTATATACTCACAAATATATAAAAAAACATACATATATAAACATATAAATAATGTGTATTTTTTTTTATTTATGTGTATATATATACACTGTGTTCCAAATTATTATGTAAATAATATTGATAATGCCCCGTCTCATGCTGCACATAACACATCTGCATCTCTGGCTGCTATGGGCATAAAAGGGGACAAACTTATGGTGTGGCCCCCATGCTCCCCTGACCTCAACCCCATTGAGAACCTCTGGAGCATCATCAAAAGGAGTGTCTATGATGGCGGGAGGCAGTTCACATCTAAGCAACAGCTCTGGGAGGGTATTCTGTACTCATGCAAAACAATTGAAGCAGAAACCATCCAAAACCTGACAAATTTAATCGACGAGAGAGTTCAGAAGCTCCTTTCGAACAAGGGGTCCTATGTGCAAATGTAACATCACTTAGAATAAAGTTCTGAGTTGAAAACTGTTTGATTTCAGTTTGTAATAACCTGCTAATGCTTATAATTTCAAAAATGACCATTTTTTTGTTCTTTATTAAAATGAAAAGGTTGAAAACTCTGGTGTGCATAATAATTTGGAACATGCATTTTGAATGCAGTTTGAGTTTTTTATTTTTTAAAAAATATACTGTTATCATGGGCAGTTTGTACAAAAACCTTTCAATTGTACTCTAATAGTTATTTGACTGGAAAATTACAATGACTGCAATTCATATAGGTAATTTGGGAAAATCTGAGAAAATATTATTTGCATAATAATTTGGAACACAGTGTATATATATATATATATATATATATATATATATATATATATAGTACAGACCAAAAGTTTGGACACACCTTCTCATTTTAAGATTTTTCTGTATTTTCATGACTGTGAAAATTGTACATTCACACTGAAGGCATCAAAACTATGAATTAACACATGTGGAATTATATACTTAACAAAAAAGTGTGAAACAACTGAAAATATGTCTTATATTCTAGGTTCTTCAAAGTAGCCACCTTTTGCTTTGCTGACTGCTTTGCACACTCTTGGCATTCTTTTGATGAGCTTCAAGAGGTAGTCACCGGAAATGGTCTTCCAACAATCTTGAAGGAGTTCCCAGAGATACTTAGCACTTGTTGGCCGTTTTGCCTTCACTCTGCGGTCCAGCTCACCCCAAACCATCTCAATTGGGTTCAGGTCTGGTGACTGTGGAGGCCAGGTCATCTGGCGTAGCACCCCATCACTCTCCCTCTTGGTCAAATAGCCCTTACACAGCCTGGAGGTGTGTTTGGGGTCATTGTCCTGTTGAAAAATAAATGATGGTCCAACTAAACGCAAACCGGATGGAATAGCATGCTGCTGCAAGATGCTGTGGTTGTTAGAACCTTGCTCTTAGGTTTTTTTTCCTTTGCTGGTCACATGACCTTGTTGGCCTATTTAATCCTGCTCCGCCCTTCTGGCTTTGCTGGACTTCATTGTATATCTACTTTCTAGCTAGCCTGTGCTCTGTGTCTTGCTCTGTTAGTTTGCTTGGTCTACTGACCTCTATGTTCTATATATTTTGTTTGTTCGTCTGTCTGCTACTATTTCTGTTAGGAGGTGTCCCATATTCCTCCCAGTCCTTAGTACTTGTAGGGATTCCTTCCCCACATCTATAGGTCTCCGTACAGACTAGCTTAGGACTTTAGCAGGTCTGATCGCAGGATCAGGTTCCCTGTTACATCGTAGGGATTAAGCTGAGTTCTATCGTAGGGACAGATCTCCTCTCTTTCCTTAGCTCTGGTAGCAGAACATAACAGTAAGTCCAGCCAGCAATTTCTCTAAGGAAAGATTTTTCTGTTCCATCATGGTGTCGGTTCAGGATTTGGTTCATCGCCTGCAGGGACTCTCTCTGGAGGTGGCCGAGCTCCGTCAGCACGTGAGTAACTGTCCTGGAGCACATTTCTTGGAGCCTAAGGTATGTTTGCCGGATTTATTTTTTGGTGAACACCGAGAATTTTTTTCATTCAAAAATGCTTGCTTATTGTATTTTCGTTTGAGACCTAAGTCCTCTGGGGATGAATCCCAGCGCGTAGGGTTCATAATGTCACTTTTGCGCAAAGAGCCTCAGGAGTGGGCCTTTTCTTTGCAACCTAGTGATACATGCTTCAGATCAGTGGATAGTTTTTTTTCTGCTTTGGGACTATTATATGATGATCCTGACCGTGTCGCATCAGCTGAGACTGAGTTGAGACGTTTAAAACAAGGATCAGGTAATGTGGAAAAATATTGTACTCATTTCCGTCGTTGGTCTACTCAAACAGGGTGGAACGATTCTGCTCTGAAAAGTCTATTTCTTGCTGGGCTCAGTGAAAGGGTTAAAGACCTGCTAATTGCTTATCCTACACCTGAAGATTTGCAACAGGCTATGCAATTAGCTATACGGGTGGATAGAAGACTGCGTGCAAGGGTTAATGAGAGCAAATCCTCTGCTATGTCAGTTTCTGGTTATGAGAATGTGTGTACTAACAGTGGTGAACCGATGGAGATTGGATCGGAGGCACCTCGCTCTCAAGAAAAAGACCGTCGATTTTTTGAAGGCTTGTGTTTCTATTGCGGAAAATCTTGTCATTTGATTAAAGGCTGTGAGCTTCGTATGAAGAAAGAAAAAAAAATGGTCAGTCATGCCCGTATTGCCTGTTTAAATTCCAAGGGTATATTTTTAGCTGCTTCCACGATTGCTCAAGAAAAATTAATGGAATTTCGGGTGTTTGTCGATTGTGGGTCTACTCTGAATGTTATTGATGGGGGATTCGTGGAAAGACTCAATTTAAAACCTGAACCTTTATCATCCCCCATTGCTGTGGTTTCTGTGGATGGTTCCCCTTTGAAGAATATTACTCTCAAGGTCTGTGAATTTCCTCTCACTATTAATGGTGTTCACCATGAGAAATTGGATTTGGTAGTGTTGAATAACTTGCCTTCTCCAGTAATATTGGGATTGCCCTGGTTAAAATTTCACAATCCTGTACTGGATTGGTCTACCAGTGAAATTAAATCCTGGAGCCATAAATGTTATGACAAGTGTTGTAATGGGCGTATTGCAGCTTTGGATAGGGGAGAATTGCCTGTTCCTATTCAGGATTTTTGGAGAGTTTTTTCTGAGAAGGAATCACAGGTTTTGCCTCCCCATAGAGACTATGATTGTTCTATTGAATTTGTCCCTGGAGCGACTCTTCCTAAAAGTCGTTTATTTTACCTTACTATTCCTGAGAGGAAGGCTTTGGAGGAATACATACAGACAAGTTTGGCCGCCGGTCACATTAGGCCCTCTAAGTCTCCTGTGGCGGTTGGATTTTTTTTTGTAAAAAAAAAGGACGGCGGTTTACGTCCTTGTCTGGATTTTCGTGAGATTAACAAAATTACTGTACGCAATCCTTACCCACTGCCATTGATTCCTGATCTGTTTAACCAGTTAATGGGGGCCAAGTGGTTCTCTAAAATTGACCTTAAGGGGGCATACAATCTGTTGCGCATGAAGGAGGGTGACGAATGGAAGACTGCTTTTAACACTCCTGTGGGTCATTTTGAGAATCTGGTTATGCCTTTTGGTCTTACTAATGCTCCTGCATTTTTTCAGAATCTGATTAATGACATCCTTAGACCTTTGATCGGTAAAAATGTGGTTGTGTATTTGGATGACATTTTGATTTATTCGCCGGATCTGGAGTCTCATTGGCGGAGCGTGCGTGAGGTATTACAGTTATTAATGGACAATTCGCTTTTTGCTAAGCTGGAGAAATGTGAGTTCGCTGTACAGAGAATTAGTTTTTTGGGCTACATTATCTCCAGCAAAGGTTTTGAGATGGATCCGGTTAAGGTTCAGGCTGTGCAGGAATGGCCTAGGCCTATTGGTTTGAAATCGATACAGAGGTTTTTGGGTTTCGCCAATTACTATAGAAAATTCATAAAAAATTTTTCTAGTATTGTCAAACCTCTGACTGATCTCACCAGGAAAGATGCTGATGCGGTTCAGTGGTCTTCTGAGGCCATTGAAGCTTTTGTGTATCTCAAGGAGAGGTTCACCTCTGCTCCCATCCTTATGCAGCCTGATGTTACTAGGCCGTTTTTGGTTGAGGTTGATGCTTCCTCTGTGGGGGTTGGCGCTGTATTGTCTCAGGATAACGGGGATGGATTACATCCCTGTGCCTTTTTTTCAAAAAAATTTTCGGAGACTGAACTGAATTACGATATTGGTAATCGGGAATTATTGGCTATTAAACTCGCATTTGAACACTGGCGCCACTTCTTGGAAGGTGCGGAATTTCCCGTTCAGGTTCTTACGGATCATAAAAATCTGATATATCTTGATGCTGCCAAGCGCCTGAATGCCCGTCAGGCTAGGTGGGCACTGTTTTTCTCGCGGTTTAATTTCTCCTTTACTTACATCCCTGGTACTAAGAATGTTAAGGCGGATGCCTTGTCTCGCAGTTTTTCTCCCATAGTCGGTGCTGAGAAAGAGGAGAACATTTTACAAGAAGGTGTTGTGATAGCTGCTTTGGACTCCGTTTTGGAAAATGAGATTCTTAAAGCACAGGAGAATGCCCCTTCTAACACTCCTCATGGGAGGTTGTTTGTGCCTGGGACCTTTAGGAGAGATTTGTTTGTTGAGTGTCACGAATCTCGGTTGGCAGGTCATCCCGGAATCTCTGAGACCAAGAGACTGGTGGCTCGCAGTTTTTGGTGGCCTGGATGGCAGAAGGAAGTCATTAAGTGGGTGCGTCAATGTACTATATGTGCTAGATCTAAGTCCTCACATACTCCTGCTGCAGGGTTGCTTTGTCCTTTGGAGGTTCCCAGTGCTCCTTGGACACATTTGGCTATGGACTTTATAACTGACCTTCCCCCCTCTGAGGGTTTTACTGTCATCTGGGTGGGTCGTGGACCGTTTTAGCAAGATGTGTCACTTGGTTCCTTTCGTCAAACTGCCCTGCGCTAAAACTCTCGCTAAGGCCTTTGTCAAGGAAATTGTCAGACTTCATGGCGTTCCTACTGACATTGTTTCTGATAGGGGTCCTCAGTTCGTGGCTCGTTTTTGGCGTGCCTTTTGTGATAGGTTGGGAGTTCATTTGTCGTTCTCGTCCGGATATCATCCTGAATCTAATGGCCAGACAGAAAGGAAAAACCAGGATGTTGAGCAGTTCTTGCGTTGTTTTGTGGCAGACAATCAAGAGGGGTGGTCTGAGTTTCTGCCACTTGCTGAATTTGCTCTGAACAATCATACATCTTCTTCTGCTGGTTGTTCGCCTTTTTTTTGTTGTTCTGGGAGACATCCGTCGTTTGGGTCATTCTCCAAGTTGGGATCTGCCGTGCCTGAGGAGGAGAATTTTTCCGGTGATTTGGAGAGAGTTTGGACGGATGTGCGTGGTAATCTTCAGGAGGCCAACAGAAAATCTAAAGACTACTTTGATAGGAAACGACAGGAGGTTTTGTTCGCTGTTGGTGACATGGTTTGGTTGTCCTCTAGGAATCTGCGGTTGAGGATTCCTTCAAAGAAATTGGGTCCCAAGTTTGTAGGGCCCTTTAAGGTGCTTCAGGTTGTCAACCAATCTGCTGTTAGGTTGGAGGTTCCTACCTCCTGGAGAATTAATCCGGTATTTCATGTCTCTCTGTTGAAAAAAGCTGTTGTATCGGATTGTGACGCCTCTGCCTCTGTTCCTCCGGTGGTGGAGGACGGGGAATATGAAATTTCTCGCATCCTTAACTCTAGACGGTATAGAGGTAGTTTGCAGTATCTTGTGGCCTGGAAAGGTTTCGGTCCCGAGGATAACTCTTGGGTGAGGTCGGATGATGTTTCCGCGTCCAGACTTATCAGAGCGTTTCACAGGAGATTTCCTGATAAGCCTGGTCCTAGGGGATCCGGAGGATCCTCTTAGAAGGGGGGGTACTGTTAGAACCTTGCTCTTAGGTTTTTTTTCCTTTGCTGGTCACATGACCTTGTTGGCCTATTTAATCCTGCTCCGCCCTTCTGGCTTTGCTGGACTTCATTGTATATCTACTTTCTAGCTAGCCTGTGCTCTGTGTCTTGCTCTGTTAGTTTGCTTGGTCTACTGACCTCTATGTTCTATATATTTTGTTTGTTCGTCTGTCTGCTACTATTTCTGTTAGGAGGTGTCCCATATTCCTCCCAGTCCTTAGTACTTGTAGGGATTCCTTCCCCACATCTATAGGTCTCCGTACAGACTAGCTTAGGACTTTAGCAGGTCTGATCGCAGGATCAGGTTCCCTGTTACATCGTAGGGATTAAGCTGAGTTCTATCGTAGGGACAGAT
Source organism: Phyllobates terribilis (assembly GCF_046119375.1). Classification (NCBI taxonomy): domain Eukaryota; kingdom Metazoa; phylum Chordata; class Amphibia; order Anura; family Dendrobatidae; genus Phyllobates; species Phyllobates terribilis. The sequence goes on along the minus strand of NW_027362761.1, from coordinate 461,985,442 downwards.
CTCCTCTCTTTCCTTAGCTCTGGTAGCAGAACATAACAGTGGTAGCCATGCTGGTTCAGTATGCCTTCAATTTTGAATAAATCCCCAACAGTGTCACCAGCAAAGCACCCCCACACCATCACACCTCCTCCTCCATGCTTCACAGTGGGAACCAGGCATGTAGAGTCCATCCGTTCACCTTTTCTGCGTCGCACAAAGACACGGTGGTTAGAACCAAAGATCTCAAATTTGGACTCATCAGACCAAAGCACAGATTTCCACTGGTCTAATGTCCATTCCTTGTGTTCTTTAGCCCAAAAAAGTCTCTTCTGCTTGTTGCCTGTCCTTAGCAGTGGTTTCCTAGCAGCTATTTTACCATGAAGGCCTACTGCACAAATTCTCCTCTTAACAGTTGTTGTAGAGATGTGTCTGCTGTTAGAACTCTGTGTGGCATTGACCTGGTCTCTAATCTGAGCTGCTGTTAACCTGAGATTTCTGAGGCTGGTGACTCGGATAAACTTATCCTCAGAAGCAGAGGTGACTCTTGGTCTTCCTTTCCTGGGGCGGTCCTCATGTGAGCCAATTTCTTTGTAGCGCTAGATGGTTTTTGCAACTGCACTTGGGGACACTTTCAAAGTTTTCCCAATTTTTTCGCACTGACTGACCTTCATTTATTAAAGTAATGATGGCCTCTCGTTTTTCTTTACTTAGCTGCATTTTTCTTGCCATAATACATATTCTAACAGTCTATTCAGTAGCACTATCAGCTGTGTATCCACCTGACTTCTGCACAACACAACTGATGGTCCCAACCCCATTTATAAGGCAAGAAATCCCACTTATTAAACCTGACAGGGCACACCTGTGAAGTGAAAACCATTTCCGGTGACTACCTCTTGAAGCTCATCAAGAGAATGCCAAGAGTGTGCAAAGCAGTCATCAAAGCAAAAGGTGGCTACTTTGAAGAACCTAGAATATAAGACATATTTTCAGTTGTTTCACACTTTTTTGTTAAGTATATAATTCCACATGTGTTAATTCATTGTTTTGATGCCTTCAGTGTGAATGTACAATTTTCATAATCAAGAAAATACAGAAAAATCTTTAAATGATAAGGTGTGTCCAAACTTTTGGTCTGTACTGTATATATATATATATATATATATATATATATATACATATACACATATATATATATATATATATGCAGCATGGTAGGTTTGAAAACTCTCCATTTGTTATTACCATCAAGTATTTCTAAGGCTGGTTAGGTTTAGTGACACTGTCAAAAGATCCAATGGTAAATGTATTCCTATACTACCCTATACTTATAGTAAATCACCTTGGTAACTAAAAGAGTAGAGCACTGTTAACTTAATCAGTGCGAGTTAACGAGCGAGAATCTAACATCTAACAGCAATGTGCAATAATGAGAATTGTCTTTGGCACTTATATACTATGATGTGAATGCTCTATAAAGCAGTAAGGATTTTTGCATATATAGGCCTTAATAAAAGAATATACAAATGCCTTGTGTCAGAAAACTCACACGTGCATATATATATATATATATATATATATATATATATATATATATATATATATATATATATATATATATATATATATATATATATATACACACACACTCACACACACACCTTAATATTGAAGTTGTGCAATGACAGAAATCACAGGATGGATAAACATGTTAATAATAAACCAATGATGAAAAAAGGGAAGCACAATTTTCAAAAGATCTCGATTTATTCAGCATTGAGTATGGGGGCCACACGCAGAAATCCCCTCACTTACACTCCTTAGCTGCTATCAATGAGGGTATTAATGGTTGCATGAGGGATGCTCTGCCAAGCTGAATTTCTGTAATAAATCTGCCAAATGTGAATTTATTATTAACCATCTACTGTAATTATGGCTGGGGCTATATGGCCAATTTCCCCTTTACATCTGTAGTGCAGCCAAAGTTTGCTATGTGTGTGTGTGACTTCACAGTGCAATACCAGTGAATGGGGTCAAATTGTAACACTGAAGATACTGCAACTGCGACCTGCAAGTCACAAAAAGTCCACCCATGTCGGATTTTTGTCGACTTGCCTGTCGCAGCCGCAGTACTCTCGGGTTTGCAATGTGACCCGATTCACTTGTACTACGCTGCAATGTAGCGGTGATATATAACGAACTTTGGACGGTCAATGGGTGTCATGGCCAAAGTTACCACGAAGCCATAGCCTAAGTTTTCAGCAGATTTAACTATGTGTACTGATAGAAATAGCCCCAACTGCCATGGGGACACATTGATCGCACAACAGAGCAACAGATGGGAGCTGCTATGGGAAGAAATGGACATCTGGGTGTGGTTGTATAAAGTAGGGCATTTAGGCCACGGCCCCCTTATCAGTATTTGGTCAGTATTCGGTCAGTATTTTTTCTCAGGAGTGGGAGCCAAAACCAGGTGAGGAACAATCAGAGAAAAGGTATATTAGAAACAAGTCACGAATTCTGCATTTATCACCCACTCCTGGTTTTGGCTCCCACTCCTGAGAAAAAATACGGACCCAATACTGACCAAATACTGATAGTGGGGTCGAGGCCTAAGGCTGTAAACCCTATTGGAAGTGCAAAGGCTGAAATCTCACTTTGACCCTACATATAAAAATGATGTCATATATAGAAATAATTTACAAATCCCTCCTCACATACTATAGTGACAGCAATCGCACATCCCCCAGTCTCATTAGACACTCTTGTTTTATCTATATATTCGCTCTTATCTGCTGGGTACTCTGATTACCTGCGTCTCCACTCTCCGAGGTGCAAACTGTCACTGCCACTGCCCAACTGTCACTTGTCTCCTCTCTGATGGATAACTGTCAGTTAGTGACGAGTGAGCCCGTGGATGTTCAGGCTTCCCGGGTTCAGCCGGACTTTTTAAAAAGTCCGGTTCAGGACCCGAGCTTGACCCCGGACACCAAACCCCATATTAGTCAATGGGGACCCGAATTTCAGTGCTGCAAAATGGTTGGAGAAAGATTATGTTCACACATTGCATTTTTTCAGCAGTTTTTTTATGCTTTTTTTATGCAAATTTTCTGCTGCGTTTTACAGTACCAGCAAAGTCTGTGAGATTCCAGAAATTTCATGCACACATCATGTTTTTTTTATCAGGATTTTGTGCTTTGCATGGTATTTTTGCAGAATAGATCATGTCACTTCTTTCAGCGTTTTTTCAGCATTATTCACCCATTGGATATAATGGGTGGTAAAAAACGCTGAAAAAAATGCATCAAAAACGCAGGTGTCAGTTTTTTCAGCTTTTATTGTGCCAATACCTGATGAGATTTTTTTTTCACTGAACTTTATGTACATGTATAAAGAGAAAAAAAAGGACAGTGAAAAAACACTGAAAACATGCACCAAAAACAATCAAAAAAGCAAGAAAAATCCTGAACAAACCTTGCTGGCAAGAGATGAGGATTTGCTGCAGAAAAAAAATACAGCAAAAATGCAATGTGTGAACATAGCCTAATGGCTAGGGGGTTGCAAAAGGAAGAAAAATGGGGGTAAGAGCAGGAAAATTGCCCTACAAAGAAATGTGGATAGGAAAATTACTTACAGGGGTTATTTCACTATGGTAAAACAGGAAGTAAATGAATAACAATCATTTTAAGGCTATGTGCACACAGTCAGTACTGTCAGCACTTTGAACGCAGTATACTCTATGCTGCATCCAAAGCACTGCATGCAGGTGAATCCGCAAGAGAAATTGACATGCTGCGGTCACCCGCATGTCAGCTTCCGCGGGTGAGCCGCAGGAGCATGGAGATGCATAATGGGCATGGGATTTCTTGAAATCCCATCCACTATGTTATAACATCTGGCCGCTGTGGTGTTTGCATGCAGCACAAGTGCGCTGCGATTACTGATCGTGTGCACATACCCTAACAGTGTCCTCACAAAGACGGAGACTTGCTACCGCCAGTCCAGTTCAAAATTTCACTCACAGAGCATCGGGGAGAGTATCCCTGTGGCGCCCCTGAGGGTTCAGCTGCCACAAAGGTACTGCACCTCACCCAGAGGTGTGGTGTCTCCTTCTCTCAGGTAAGGAAGGAGTGCTGCCCGGAACCCCAACACCCACATTCAACAATACACTGCTCCAGGCCGGCAGGAGGGGCAAGATGCATGTGCACAGTGCTGAGCCCTGTCCCTGGCTGGAGTGGGGGGAACCCAGAGGTAGGGGGACCCAGTAGTGGGTGTGGATGGAGGAAGCAGTTAAAGGGAGCACCATCATAGGAGGTATATAAAGGGAAGCCATCTTAGGGTGGCAGGTCAGTCAGTGAGAGGAGAGAGTGAAGACAGTCTGGGAGCAGAGTCTCTTTAGGAGCTCTGCTCCACAAGTGCGGCCTAGATATAGAGGCCAAGGAGGGGAGCAGAGGAGAAAGGCTCCGTTCTATTGAAGGGATCCCAGGGGGTACGGCGAGTGCAGGACGAATCTGTCAGAAGACAGAGGGATCAGGCCGCAAGAAGGGGACCGGCCCCTGGACCAGCCGTGTTACTTCAGGTCTCGGCTGGAAAAACCGGAGGCTTCTGGCTTTCATAGTGCAGTTGCCAAAGCCTCGTTCTAGTCACCGTGAGGGTCATGCAGGTCCGGGAACTCCAAGTTGCCCAGAGGGACTTCAGAGCACCCGGACAGGAACGTGAGTGGGGAAGCGCAGGGCAGGAGGGAGAAGACCCAGCGTGAAGTCGGTCTAGAGAGGAACATAAGAAAGAGGGGTTCCGTCAGGTGCTCCTAATCTACCTGAGAAAGAGCCGAACCCCCGGTCTGGTGAACGCAGCGCGACGTGGGAGGCTGTAAGCTGGACAGTGCAACCTGAGGAACTTAACAATTGTGAGTAAACTCGGAGGACTGCATCCCACTGTCTCTGTGATTATTGTCTGCGCCATCACCCCCTGCACTACAACACCCAGCGCAACCCGCATCGTCCACACTGCCCTGGAGCTAGCTCTTCCTGTGGAGAGCCACACCATCCCTGCTGCAGTAACATCAGCTTCAGAGGACTGCTCCACAGCGGTGGCTCCCTTTAGCCGCATTCTACAGGTGGCGTCACGAACTTCATAAATCCCCTATAAATAAAAGAAAACCCCTTTTCATTGACCGCCCTGGATCACGGACCAGGCCAGCCACCATGTTATCCCCCCCCCAGCATACATAGGCCCGGCACCGGGTACCCCACGGCTCAGGGGGCGTGTCATCCCCATAGAAGCAACTTACAAACTTCCTCCCAGACCACAGTGTCCCCACTGAAGCTGATTCAAATTTCACCCACAGAACATGGGAATAACGCCCCCACAGAAGAAGTTTAAAAATTTCAGCCTCAGTGCAAGATTACACTACATTTCACCCACAGAGCATAGGGCATGATACCCTAAATGTTCAAAAATGTATGCTAAAGTACTGTGTGTACTGTAAATGCATCTGAGGAAAACATAGTAGTTCCTGAATCCAAAAGAGTTTACCTTAAAAAAAATACTGATCAAAGCAGGCAACCATGCCTGAATTAGGGCCATTAGCACCAGTCTGGATTAGATGATTATGCAACCTTTTTTTGGGGGCCCTTAAAATTTCAGCCACAGAGCATGGGGAACAATGAGAATTGGATCTTTCGCCCCAGCAATTCACCCCCGAGTACATTTCGCCCCTGCACATTTGGCCCCCAGGATGTTTTGCCCCCGCACATCTCAGCCCACACATATCGCCCCCAGTTCACCCCCGTCCGGGGGCGAAACGTGCGGGGGCGAATCTTCCTGGGTGCGAAATGATAGGGGCGAAATGTACCTGGGGGCGAACAGATGGGGGCAAACTTCCTATAACCGGGAACAATACCCCCACATAAGATTATAGTCAATTTCACCCACTGAGCATGTTTTCACATTTCCCTGAGAAAACTGATTACAAATTTCACACCCAGACAATGGTGCAAAGTACCCCCACAGGCAGGATTGCAGAGTATACACAGATATGGGTTAAAGAGTACACACAGTGGCTTTTGGTATAGTACTATTACAGACATGGTTGCATAAAAATAGAAAAATATGTTTAGACGCACATCACTCCCACCAACACAGTTGAAGATTATTAAAACTTTTGGTTATGCACAGTAATATCACAGACACGGGTACACATAGAGAGTGTTTTTTTAAAACTGCACACACGCAAAACCTAGCATTGTCCCTCACTACAGCTGCGTCCTGTCCCTATGTCAAGCAGAGCAGAAATAAAAAATAGGAATCTTGAACCAGGAGAAATAGATCCAAGTGGAGAAGGAGGTGAACATGGCGGTATAGATAGAAAAGGCAGGGCAGCATGACAGCTCAATGGTTAGCACTGTTGCCTTGCAGCGCTTGGGTCCTGGGGGCAAGTCCAACCAAGGACAACACCTGCAAGGAGTTTTTATCTTCTCCCTGTGTTTGTGTGGGTTTCCACCCACACGCCAAAGACATACTGATAGGGAAATTAGATTGTGAGCCCCAATGGGGACAGTGCCGATAATGTCTGTCAAAGCGCTGTGGAATTAACTGGGTAAAATAAATATTTTTTTTCTTTTTCCCAAACTTTTTTTATTTTTCATTTTTGTTATGGAACTGGCTTAAAACAATCTACAATTTACAAAACTAAACTAGCTATCTAGAACCATGAGGTGAAGGTCCAAGTGGAGGAAGAGGTGGACGTGTCGGTATGGGTGGAAGAGGCAAAGGAGAAGTAATCCAACATTTTCATTTTTGTATTTTTATTTTATTTTTTTTTTATGTAACTCACTTAAAACAACCTAGAATTTACAAAACTAAAACTAGCTATCTAGAACCACGAGGCGTAGGTCCAAGTGGAGGAAGACATGGATGTGGCAGTATGGGTGGAAGAGGCAAACCAAGAGTAATGCAACACTGTTTGTTTCTCTTGTTTTTTTTAAGGGAACTGATTTCAAAGGACATAAAATGAACCCAAAATAAACTAGAAAGCTACAGCCAGGGGGCGGAAGTCGAACTGGAGGTGGAAGTGAACGTGACAGTGTCGGTGGAAGAGGCAGAGGAGGAGATAGCAACACAGTTTTTTAGTTTTTTTTATTTGGGGAGGAGACACACAAATGAAACCAATGACGAACAGAGCTGACCACTGGCTAGGTGCGGCTGCTATAGTTGTAGTTGTCTAGTTATCCAAAGGTATGGCCAAGTCCTGTGGAATCCGCACCTGGCTCATTTTAATGAATGTTAGGTTCCCCATGTTGAATGTGGACAGTCCTGTCTGTGATAATATTCCCTGCCATGCTATACACACATTCCGACGTGACATTTTCCGCAGGGCAGGCCAGCAATTTCAAGTCATAAAGGGCAAGCTCAGGCCATGTGTCCAATTTGGAGACCCAAAAGTTAAATGGAGCAGAGCCATATGATCATACAGTACATGGAGAAGTGTGGACACGTACTCTGCAACCATGTTGTTGTAACGCTGGCTCCTGCTAATACGGACCCAATTACATGGTGGTGCTGTACGCTGTGGCATGCTCATAAAGCTTTGACAGATTTCGACAATGCTAACCTTGCCTTCTTATGTGCTGGCGGTGCCCCAGCTGCATTGGCTACTTCCTGCTCTGCCTTGTTGTTCCACTGAGCCTCCTCTGTCAGGTGGGAAAGCCATTAGTAGTTTTTCTACCAGCGTGTGCTTGTATTCACTCATTTTGCGATCTTTCTACAGTGATGGAAGTAATGATGGTATGTTGTCTTTGTAATGGGGATCCAGCAGGGTGGCCACCTAGTAATCTGCACTGGAATCAATACGGGCAACTCGACAGTCATTTCACAGACACTGAAGCATGTATTGGCTCATGTGTGCAAGTCTGCACAGGGGCAATGACAAGCTGTCTTCGGTGGGAGGTATATCGTCCGGGGAAATCTGTTTTCCCCCCAGCCACGTGCCACTGATACCTGTGAGCTGATCTGAATGCCACCCTGATGTGAACACGGTTGTTGCACCTCCTCCGCCTCCTCCTCCTCCTCATCATCATCATCCTCCAAAACTGTCCCACGGCGGTACAATTGGGTACCTGACCGATGTTGGGACAGTAACCCACCCTTCAAGCCATGTGTTGACGACAGGCCTGATAATGGTGTGAATTGGGTCTGCTCCTCCTCCTGCCCCTGTTCCTCATGTTCCATCACCTCATTCATTATGACCTGAATTGTTTTTTCCAGCAGGCATATAAGAGGTATAGTAACGCTGATGATGGCATCATCAGCGCTGGCCATATTGGAATATTTGAAGCAGTGCAACACGATACACACGTCCCACATGGAATCCCACTCATTGGTGGTGAAGTGGTGTTGTTTTGCAGAGCGACTCACCCGAGCGTGCTGTGGCTGAAACTCCACTATTGCCTGCCAACTGCTGCTATCACAGTCTCTCCAGCATATGCAAGGTGCCGTTCTACCTTGTCGGTACATCGCATATCAGCCGGTGAGCAGAAAGGCAGAAGTGACGCTGCAGTGCAGACTGGCAAGAAGCAGCAGGGTGAGAATGACAAAAGTGCGCACACACTGCCCGCACTTTCAGCAGCAACTCTTACATGTGTGTGTAGTTTTTCAGGAAGCTATGCACCACCAAGTTTAGCATATGTGACAGGCAAAGGATGTGCGTAAAACCTTCTAGACCCAGAGCTGCTACGAGATTTTGTCCATTATCGCAAACCATCAGGTTGGGCTTGAGGTTCAGCAGCACCAACCACTCATCTGTCTGCTGTTTGATCCCTGTCTATAGCTCCTGGGCCTTGTGGAATTTGTCCCCCAAGCAGAATAGTTTAAGAACTGCCTGCTGTTGTTTTTCCCTGGCTGTGCTCAAGTTAGTGGTGCAGTTCTTCCTGTGACCAAATGAGGAGGTGGTGGAGGAAGAAGAGTAGGAGGAAGAGGAAACCTGGATGGATAAACGTCCAGCAATCTGAGGTGGTGGTAGGACATGAGCTAGAACGCCTTCTGCCTCTGTCCCACCCGCCACTACATTTACCCAGTGGGCAGATAGGTAGATGTAACGTCCCGGGCTATGCTTACTGGTCCACGTATTTGTGGTTATGTGGACCTTGCCACTGATGGAGTTGTGCAGTACACACCGGTTGGGAACAATATACTGCGGGACAGCCATCACCATCAGTTTTTTAAAACTGTCCTTCTCCACCAAACAGAATGGCAGCATTTCAAAGGCCGGTAATTTGAAGCGAATGGTGACCCTAAAAGTCTCTAGTTCTTATGAGAAGACCAATACAATTAAAGACTTATGATAGTTTGGGGCCCTGTTGGAGTTTTCCATTGTTGTCCAAATTTTCAACTTAAGCCACCAGTAGTAGGGTTCCCCAATGATGATGCACTATTAAGGGACTACACAACAACTTTGGCTACAATGCACTTTGGTCGCATTACTTTTCTTGTGGCTAAAGTCGCTGAGCAGTCCCAGCCTTATAATACTGGAGGTTTCTACCTTAAGAATCCCTTAGCGACTCCCGTGGTAAAAGATCTGACCCTCTATAGCTATGGGTGTATTGGCCAATAGCCCCTGAGTGAGTCAGTCCTACAAAAATTACAAGGTATATCAGAGATGGGATAATTGTGCCAGTGCCACCTCCAGGACTACAATATCTAGTACATCTGTAAGATGATTTTGTCAGGTCTACTTGCTCGGGTAGCTGAACCTTGTATTTTCAGATCATCCAACGTGACCTTTTCCCTAAGGTACAAAATGATCTGCTCTGAAATTTCCCATTTCATTTACATTATAATTGCCTGAGCTGAGTTAATTAATTGATTGTTTATACCATGATTGTCTTCAGTGAATCATTCCAGCTCAGGTAACTGGAACGTTAAATTATGTCAGAAGTTCAGGAGCAGAGCAAATTGTTCTGCATAGTAAGGGTCATGTTGAAGGGTCTGCAGTTTTATTCATGACCCGAAGTATGATGAGATGTTAATTGCATATTTACTATAAGAATTATGTTCAGTTGGAAAAGCATACTTTTAATCATGTTTAATTGTTATATTTTCTTATGCACATTATGGCTTGTTTCAGTACTTGCCATATAACAGTACTATTCTCTCCTAGAAGTGCAGTATTGCTTCTAAAGAACAATCCAGTCCACTATGGAGGCACCATATGGTGGCACAAATAAGACTGAACACTGGGCTCTCCATGTACTCCTGTAAAAGCTTCATGCACATGATGTTGCTGTATGCAGGAATCCTGAGACTACGAATCAGAAGCAAATATGTTTCTGCAATACTGTAGAACAGTGTTAGTGTATAGAAATTCTAAACAGCCTTATGACCATATGTAAAAAAAAGAAACAGCATGGTCAAATTTTTTGTATGATTATTGTCAGGGGCGTACATAGGAATCATGGGGCACCATAGCAGAAGCTCTAATTGGGCCCCCCCCCCCAAAAAAAAAAATTAAATAATTGTCGGGGTCACCAAAGATCAGATCTCACAACTTTCCATCCTTTACATAGTAATTTTCCTCCTGCTGACGTCCTAGATCTCTCTTTCATTGCCCCATAAAGTGTGATGCCAATAAAAGGGCCCCCCAAACACCGTATGAAACCCCATGGTGAATTCCTCCACATGCACAGTATAATGACCCTACTGTACCCCACCTCAACTCCCAGGGTAAAGTATGCTGACCCCAACACAGTATGATCCCCAACTGTGAGCCGCTAGAGAGGATGGTACATAATAAAGGAGGGTGTTATACATAATAAAAGAGGAAACTATATAACTAAGGATGGCGCTATAATAAGTGAGTACACTATATACTAAGAAACTGTGCTATACATAGTAAGGCTACATTCCTGCATCTGTGTGCAGTGTCAGAGTGCTGCCCTGTTTTACTGACGCATTGAGCATGTCCTATTCTAATCCTCAAAATCGGATCAGAACAGGACATACTCTGTCCCTTAGATCTCATTCTGAGATCCGTGATTTTCATGGATGTGTGAATGGATCTATAAAACTGTACGAGTCCGTGGACCATCCAATAAAAAGATCTGGCAGCACACGGACATTTTATACAAATGTGAGAATGTGGCCTAAGGGATTTTACAGATAACATTATCACTCCAAGTCACACAGTGCAGATACAGAATAATATTTACATCCAGGCACTTACCGCTGACGTCTCATCTGATCAGAGCCGGTTTCTGCTGCTTCTTCTCCATCTGGTCGGACCTTCATGTCGACATCTCCCAGCCACAACTCGTCTTGTCACGATGATCTCCAGCCTAGAAAATAACAAGGGTACATATTGTATGTATACATGTGTCTCCCCTGCTCTGCGTCCTCGAATACAGATATGTAACCCCCCTATTAATATACTATTAGCCACTTAGTAATCAAAATATAAAGTGATAAGCAGCACTGTGCCCCCTATTAACTATAATCTGCACTGGCCAATAATATAAATTATTCAGTCTCTGTGACTCTCCCCAATTAACTGTAAGACTATGTGCACACGGAAAACATGCAAGGCTTCACAGTACAAGCAAAGTGAAACCCCCATAATTGCTCTCTCCCAGCACCCCCATCATTGCTCTGTCCCAGCACCCCCGTCATTGCTCTCTCCCAGCACCCCCATCGTTGCTCTCTCCCAGCACCCCCATCATTGCTCTCTCTCAGCACCCGCATCATTGCTCTGTCCCAGCACCCCCATCATTGCTCTGTCCCAGCACCTCCATCATTGCTCTCTCCCAGCCCCCCATCATTGCTCTGTCCCAGCACCTCCATCATTGCTTCTCCCAGCACTCCCATCATTTCCTCTCAGCACCCCCATCATTACTCTGTCCCAGCACCTCCATCATTGCTCTCTCCCAGCCCCACATCATTGCTCTCTCCCTGCCCCCTACCATTGCTCTCTCCCAGCACCCCCATCATTGCTCTCTCCAAGCAACACGTCATTGCTCTCCCCTTCCCCATCATCCCCATCATTGCTCTCCCCAGTCCTATCAGCCCCATTATTGCTCTTCCCAGCCCCATTATTGCTCTCCCCAGCCCCATCAGCCCCATTATTGCTCTCCCCAGCCCCATCAGCCCCATTATTGCTCTCCCTAGCCCCATCATCCCATCATTCCTCTCCCCAGCCCCATCAACTCCATTATTCCTCTCCCCATCCCCATTATTGCTCACCCCAGCCCCACCATCCCCATCATTGCTCTCCTCAGCCCCACCATCCCCATTATTGCTCTTCCCAGCCCCATTATTGCTCTCCCCAGCCCCATCAGCCCCATTATTGCTCTCCCTAGCCCCATCATCCCATCATTCCTCTCCCCAGCCCCATCAACTCCATTATTCCTCTCCCCAGCCCCATCAGCCCCATTATTGCTCACCCCAGCCCCACCATCCCCATCATTGCTCTCCTCAGCCCCACCATCCCCATTATTCCTCTCCCCAGCCCCATCAACCCCATTATTCCTCTCCCCAGCCCCATTATTGCTCTTCCCAGCCCCATTAGTTCCATTATTCCTATCCCAACCCCCATCATTCCTCTCCCCTGCCCCATCAGCCCAATTATTCCTCTCTCCAGCCCCATCAACCCCATTATTCCTCTCTCCAGCCCCATCAACCCCATTATTCCTCTCTCCAGCCCCATCAGCCCTCTCTCCAGCCCCAATATTTCTCTCCCCAGCCCCATCATTGCTCTCCCCAGTCCATCAGCCCCATTATTGCTCTTCCCAGCCCCATAATTCCTCTCCCCAGCCCCACCATCCCACCATTGCTCTTCCCCCACCTCCCCCCCCCCCAGCATTTCAGTAAAAAAAAAAAAAAAAAACTTACCTCATCTCGCTCCCCTGCAGCAGCATCCTCCTGGTTGCCGGCAGCTTTCTTCCTGATCCAGGCGCGCGCTGCATGATGATGTCATCAAGCTGCGTGTGCCTGGGTCAGGGAGGAAGCAGAGGACGAACCCTCCAGCTCCGCTGCTATTCTCCTCCTGACAGCAGCGGAGCTGCAGGGATCGCTCCCTGACCGCCGCGTGCAGGGAGCAGCTGCACCTTGCAGGCCCCTTGGTGCAGCTGCATGGTGGGGACCTGGCGCAGCTGCACTGCGGCGGTATGTCCACCCCTGGACTGCTATGGGGCCCCCCTGGCTCATGGGCCCCATAGCAGTCGCATGGTCTGCCGTCATTGGCGGTACGCCACTGATTATCGTCAAGTCATTGCCAACTTATTTCCCATACAAGATTATTAAATTTGTAGTGTCATAGTGGCTACCTACCTCAAATGGTCACTGTACTTTCAGACAACTTGATCTCACTTGATAATGTACTAAATAGACAATCTGAAAATCATTGCAACTAAATTATGTAGTCTTACTTAAAAAAAATCACTCCAAAGAACTGCTCATTAGGTGTCTCCTTTCTGTGCAATTTGCTGTTCACTGCCTGATGTCAAGTGTAATCTGTCTTTAGCAGCAGAGACACCGAGGCAGATTGCAGGAAGTGGGGGTAGTTCATTGTCTCCCTGATCCTGCTCTCCTGCCTGTAATGCTGCATACAAGCATAATAGAGAGCAGGGTGTTCACTTCAGAGCAAGGTTCCAATACCTGTAGTGCTGACAGAATGCTGTTGATGAGGAATCACCCACTGAAAAAGAGTGGAAGGCTAAGCGCAGGGCATTAGACATGATATAGTTCCTGAACATATCAGTATTAGAATTGAGATAGTTCTTTAACTTGTTGAGGATGACAGCAGCAGGACCATATTTTTCTTCAGGTTGTGTGTGATAGGTCAATTATGCTTTAAGAGAACTAAGGTTTGAATATGGAACATTAAATAACATTCATATTACCTAAAACAAAGTCATTTTTTATTTTATTTTGTGGTCTAATTTAGTTTAGTTTACTTAGATATACATAATATGTCAGAGCAAAAATCATCCCACAGAAGGTGCTGTTGTGGTAACTCATTGCTGTCAGGTTGAATGGAAGGACTGTTGGTGCGGACTCACTCATATTTCAGAGCACTTTTAGTGGTAAGTAGTGATGAGCGAGTATGTTCGGTTAACCCTTTCGGCGAGTATGCTCAAGCGAGTACCGAGTATCATCAGCATACTCGGTGATATGTTTGAATTACTCCCGTGTGCATGATTTGCGACTGTTTGACAGCTTTAATACATGTGAGGAATGCTTAAGAAACAAGCATTCCTCACATATATTAAAGCTGTCAAACAGTCGCAAATCATGCACACGGGAGTGATTCAAACATAACACAGAGCAGCTGTAACTACTCGGTGCGCGCCTTAGTATATTCGGCGAAAGGGTTAACCGAACATACTCGCTCATCATTAGTGGTAAGCAAAGAAGGACAAGAGCTAGGAGACAGCGGGAAAAATTTTGTAAGACTAGCATTTCATGTTGGATTTAGCCCAGAGCACACTGGAATAAAATACGGCAAATGAATTTGTCATATCTGTGCCTGTCCATGCACTTCAAAAGCAAAACTATGAACAGACGTAGTTCTGTTTAATAATTTATATTAAATCTGTCAAGTGGTGTTTTCCTTTAAGCCTCACCCACTTTTTAAAGTGGTTAGAGAGTTTTAAAAATGAAAAAAGTTGCACATTTTTGACCCAGCAGAGTGTCTCTTTATCTCTTCTATTATTTAGTTTTTATTCTTTTTTTTCCCATTATTTTAGATGTTTTAAGCTGGTGTGGAAGGAGGTGGGATTTTGTATTACTCAAGTGAATAATGCAGGACAATACTAAGTGTAAGGTTGCAGCCGGACAGGTCGTGGACGGGAGGTATGTGTCCCCAAGGAACCAAGCTTTGGTGATGTAGGACTCGGAAAGCAGGCTCCAGCACTTATAGTGCGTTTAATGGGCCGGGTTTTACGAGCAGCTGAAAGAGCTGGGGGGGGAACAGCTGCTCACTTACCTCCAGTCCAGGTCTTGGAAGGCCTTATTTAAGACAGCTGCGCCTGTCTCAGTCTGTCCGTGTGTTGTGCAAGGTGAGCAGGCTTGCTATTGTTGCTCAGACTTGCTGAAGGCGGAGAAAAGCACTTCATTTAAACGGCTGAGGCTGTGCTGTATGGACTTGTTATTTTGAGTTGTGTTCTGTTATACCTTTTTGTTATCATTTGTTGCCCTGACCGGTTTATGGACATGGAATAAAATGCCTGTTTGTTTCCACATAAGTCATACCCATGAGTCAGATGTCGGACAGAGATTAAAGGGGTTTTCTCACAAACAAAAGTTTTAATCAATAGATCTTGGAATGATAATAAGTTCCATAATTGGATGTTTTTAATTGAAATGTTCCTGTGCTCAGATAATCTTATAGCGTATTTTTCAGACTATAAAACGCACTTTTTTCCTCCAAAATTTTGGAGGAAAGTGTGGGGGGGTGCGTCTTATAGTCCGATATACATAAATACTGTGGATGTAGGTGGTGGGGGATGTGGGGGAAGCAGCAGCGGCGGAGTAGCGGGGAACATGAGGCAGCAGCCGCTTGCTGCAGCCTACACTGTGCCCGCTACTAAAGGAATAGTTACTGTTCCCCATGCCGGGATTGTGTGCGTGGGGAGCAGTGATTATTCATTCTCCCTAATATCACGCACACTGTACCCACAGCGCGGCTCCAGCTGCGCTCGGTGATCAGCATGTCAGCTATTAAAATCCATGAATATTCACCACTCCCATGGGTGTGGTGAATATTCAAGGACTTTAATAGCGGGCACGCTGACTGCCGAGAGCAGCAGGATCCGTGTTGTGAGTACAGTGTGCGTGATATTAAGGTGAGTGAATGGTCACTGCTCCCCACGCACACAGTCCCGGCGTGGGGAGCAGTGAAGTGACTATTCTGGCACAGCATCTCGCTGTGTGAGGGCGCATGGCAGTTACGCCATGCGCGGCTCACACAGTGAGATCCCTGTCGGCAACAGAGCAGGACGCAGCGCTGGAAGATAGAGGAGGTGAGTATAATTGTTTATTTTTTTTTCTGTGCAGCATGATGGGGATCAGGGGGCGCCAGGCATACCAGGATGAGGGAGGCCATACATACAGGGATGAAGGGTGCCAAGCATGCCAGGATGAGGGGGGCCATACTTACTGGGATGAGGGGGGCCAAGCATACCAGAATGAGGGGGGCCATACATACCGGGATGAGGGGGGCCATGCATACAAGGATGAGAGGGGCTATACATACCAGGATGAGGGGGCAATACATACCAGGATGAGAGGGGTCATAAATACAGGGATGAAGGGTGCCAATCATACCAGGATAGGGAGGGCCATACATAGAGGGATGAAGGGTGCCATACATACCAGGAAGAGGGATTAGGGGGGCCATACATACCAGGATAAGGGGGGCCATACATACAAGGATGAGAGGGGCCATACAAACAGGGATGAGGCATGAGGGGGGCCATAGAAAAAGGGATGAAGGGGGCCATACATTCCGGGATGAAGGGGGCCATACATAGAGGGATGAAGGATGAGGGAGGCCATTCATACAGGGATGAATGGGGCCATACATACAGGGATGAAGGGGGCCATACATACAGGGATGAAGGGTGCCAAACATACCAGGATGAGGGGGGCCACACATACAGGGATGAAAAGTGCCATACATACCAGGAAGAGGAATGAAGGTGCCATACATATCAGGAAAAGAGATGAAGGTGCCATACATACCAGGATGGGTGTGAGGGGGGCCATACATACCAGGATGAAGGATGCCATACATAGCAGGAAGAGGGATGAGTGGGGCCATGCATACCAGGATGGGGGATTGGGGTGCAATGCATACAGGATGGTGGATTGGGGTGCCATGCATATCAAGATGGGGATGAGGGCCACGCATAACAGAAAGGAGGGGGCAATATATACCAGAATGGGGGATATTAACAGAATTGGGGGATATTACCTCTATAACAGTGGCAGCAGCAGACCCCCTCCCCCTTAACAGGGCATCATTACCACATTTTTTGCTTAAGTTTTTTTTTCTATTTTCCCTCTTCTAATACCTAGGTGCGTCTTATGGTCCGGTGCGTCTTATAGTCCGAAAAATGCGGTAAATGTGCCCCTGCTGTGTGCTGTGTAATGGCCGTGTCTGATCATGTACGGAACACAGTCTGATCATACCACATCTCCTGGGCAGGAGAAGAAGCAAAAGAGTATACAGACATTACAGCACGGGATTGCAGGTGATTCTTTCTTTGAGGTAAAACATTGTTTAAAAACAGACAGTGAAAAGTTTTACCTCACAAAAAGAATCAGCTGTGAGTCCGTGCTGTAATGTCTGTATACTCTTTTGCTTCCTCCCCTGCCCAGGAGATGTGGTATGATCGGACCATGTTCCTGCAGTCAGACACAGCCATTACACAGTACACATCAGGGGCACATTTATAAGATTATCTCAGCACAGGAACATTTTATTTAAACACATCCAGTTGTGGAACTTATTATTATTCCAAAATCTATTGATTAAAATTGACTTCCGTTCATGGGAAAACCCCTTTAAGGTCTGCTATTGGGAGGTGTTGGTGGATCGTTAGGGAGTCTGTCGGTCTCTGTGTGATGCTCAGTATAGTGATCGGAGATATTGACTCCTAAAAACAATGTTTTACAGCACTTCATTTGGCTCTGAATAAAAAAACCTCAGAGTGTGTGTGTGTGTATATATATATATATATGTATAAGTATCTATATATATATACACTGCTCAAAAAAATAAAGGGAATGCTCAAATAACACATCCTAGATCTGAATGAATGAAATATTCTCATTGAATACTTTGTTCTGTACAAAGTTGAATGTGCTGACAACAAAATCACACAAAAATCATCAATGGAAATCAAATTTATTAACCAATGGAGGCCTGGATTTGGAGTCACCCCCAAAATTAAAGTGGAAAAACACACTACAGGCTGATCCAACTTTGATGTAATGTCCTTAAAACATGTCAAAATGAGGCTCAGTATTGTGTGTGGCCTCCACGTGCCTGTATGACCTCCCTACAACATCTAGGCATGCTCCTGATGAGGTTGCGGAAGGTCTCCTATGGGATCTCCTCCCAGACCTGGACTAAAGCATCCGCCAACTCATGGACAGTCTGTGGTACAACGTGACATTGGTGGATGGAGCGAGACATGTTGTCTCAGATGTGCTAAATCGGATTCAGGTCTGGGGAACGGGCGGGCCAGTCCATAGCTTCAATGCCTTCATCTTGCACGTACTGCTGACACACTCCAGCCACATGAGGTCTGGCATTGTCCTACATTAGGAGGAACCCAGGGCCAACCGCACCAGCATATGGTCTCACAAGGGGTCTGAGGATCTCATCTCGGTACCTAATGGCAGTCAGGCTACCTCTGGCGAGCACATGGAGGGCTGTGCGGCCCTCCAAATAAATGCCACCCCACACCATTACTGACCCACTGCCAAACCAGTCATGCTGAAGGATGTTGCAGGCAGCAGATCGCTCTCCACCTCATCTCCAGACTCTGTCACGTCTGTCACATGTGCTCAGTGTGAACCTGCTTTCATCTGTGAAGAGCACAGAGCGCCAGTGGCGAATTTGCCAATCCTGGTGTTCTGTGGCAAATGCCAAGCGTTTTGCACGGTGTTGGGCTGTGAGCACAACCCCCATCTGTGGACGTCGGGCCCTCATACCACCCTCATGGAGTTGGTTTCTAACCGTTTGTGCAGACACATGCACATTTGTGGCCTGCTGGAGGTCATTTTGCATGGCTCTGGCAGTGCTCCTCCTGTTCCTCCTTGCACAAAGGCGGAGGTAGCGGTCCTGCTGCTGGGTTGTTGCCCTCCTACGGTCCCCTCCACGTCTCCCGATGTACTGGTCTGTCTCCTGGTAGCGCCTCCAGCCTCTGGACACTATGCTGACAGACACAGCAAACCTTCTTGCCACAGCTTGCATTGATGTGCCATCCTGGATGAGCTACATTACCTGAGCAACTTCTGTGGGTCCGTCTCATGCTACCACGAGTGTGAAAGCACAATCAGCATTAAAAACTAACCAAAACATCAGCCAGAAAGCAATGGTACTGAGATGTGGTCTGTGGTCCCCACCTGCAGAACCACTCCTTTATTGAGGGCGTCTTGATAATTGCCAAAAATTTCCATCTATTGTCTATTCCATTTGCACAACAGCATGTGAAATTGATAGTCAATCAGTGTTGCTTCCTAAGTGGACAGTTTGATTTCACAGAAATTTGATTTACTTGGAGTTATATTCTGTTGTTTAAGTGTTCCCTTTATTTTTTTGAGCAGTGTATATATATATATATATATATATATATATATATATATATATATATATATATATATATATATATATATATGTGTAAAATTAGAGACTTAAGCTACTGTGAGGCCACCCGCGCATCTATTTATTTCCCATTATGGCTCAGTATCATGTGCATGAGGACTCAGGCACAAGCAATAACCATGGAGATACATAGGTTTGCATACGATCTGTATACCCAACTTTTTGTGAAGTTATTTAATTTGTATTTTTTGTTAATGAAGAAAAAAATGCTCATATTAACATCTGAAATTTTGGTATTACTGACCTGGACTTTCTTGTAATGACCCTCCTGTCTGTTGTTTTGTAATCCAATTGACCACAACCTGCATTGGGCTCCAATACAAGAGCTTTAACATGACCCTTAATTATGGCAAGACTTTAATAGTATTGGTCTTTTCCTATAGGCCAAAGGGGCTTTTTGGGTCCGTGGCCCGGGTGCGATTGCAATCCCTGTACCTATTGTACATATTGTAGTTACACCCCTGCTGATCTTCCTTCACAGCTGCCAATTTCCAATCTGCTGCTGATTTCCAATCTGCTGCTCTACTTCACTTCAGCTTTCGTACTCCACTTTCTTTGATGGAACTTCATAGTTGGTGTTAGTAATTTCAGGACGCTTTAGTGTCACCCCCATTCCCCTACCAGAAACATTTAAGTTGGGCCTGGCTTGTACAAAAATGGGGTTATAGGGTCACAAACAACGGAAATTTGCTAAAACTGTTTTTGAAAAATCTGGACAGAGCCATCAAGCTCAGCACATTTGGAATGTATGGACCTTTTTTTCTATTTCATGCATATGTAGGGATGTGACCATCTTACCCTGTTCCTGCCCCTAAGCACAACAAATGCGTCATGTGAGTACTGTCGTGAGGGTTTATATGTAAAAGTGATGTGCGTCCTATGTACTGTATTATGGTAATGTACAGCATGTGAAGTGTTAATGCATAATGTGAGTAGAGTGTAATATATACTATAGCATATGAGATAGGAAATAGTTAATTATAGTAGTGGGCACTAGTGCTAATAAAAAGAGGGGGCACTTCCTGATAGAGGAGTTCTGAGAGAGTTAGTGGAGTGCCTAGTGCAGGCTAAGTTCAGGTGCGGTGGTTTGCTAGGTGCAGCATATGTCGCTTGTTCCAGGTAGTGGGAGACATTACTGGAATCCCGAGAAGTCGCTCCTGTAACGTCCGGAGCCTAAGGGCTGACACAGGGGCTGCCAGACATATCGTGTCCTCTGAAGTACAGAGGAAGATGGACAGGAACCCGCATAGACGGAAGGTGATGGCTGGTCCCGGGTGCACTGCCGAAACGGACGAGAAATCTCTGAGGCTGATGGAGTCAGCCGGCTTGGAGGTAGTCCAGGACGAGCTAGCGATAGAACTGAAGAGGAGATGTACTAAGGTGTGAGGAAACGTGAATAGTGATAGTGTGACCTCTCCCACCTGTACCCACCTGATGAACTTGAACTGACTTGTAAACGTTTGACTGTCGTAAAGAACTTGGTGTCCCTTGAATTGTGAACGGTGGATCCTGAGGACTGAAACCTGGAAGAAGCAGAGGTCTGCAGCCTACAAGTGAGTGTAATGCACCGCACACCCTACAGCACACTGGGACTGGGACACCCACTGTCTGTAAAGTGCCAGAGCGCAACCAGATACAGAAGCTCGGTCATGACTACCGCTCTGCAGCACTTTACAGATACAGCCATACCATGGCTCTGTATTAAATGGAGCAGTAATAGGGCTACCAAATATTCATCGCTAGAAGAAGATATTTGTATATGCCGAGAAGTTGAAGGTGAAGTATGTATAGATCCCAACACAAGGAGACCATTGGGTCCCGTACAAGAGATCTGTACAGTTTTGGCACACTGCATTGATCTCTTACATATCTCAATAGACCTGATGTAATTTGATGAGAAAGATAGTGTTATTGGTGAACAGAATGCTGAAGTTTTGCATTGTATACCAGTGTGACATGACATCATTGTAAGATCATTAGGCATCAATAGTTAAATTCAGCTCCAGCAGATACAATGATAGTGTGAAGACAAACACTGAATTTTAATGTCAATTAAACCCTTCTTGTTTTTCCGTATCATCAGTGCATCATGCGTTTTTGTAATGTCTCACTGTTCTTCCATACCTAGTGTAACATATAAATCTGTTCATTTTGCCATGTTGCTGTGATTGAAAGTGTTGTATGACTTTGTCAATGGAATTGTTTATACTGCAAGGTGTAAATTAGCAGAGTACAGAATACAAATATAAAATGTGCCTCCCCGGCATGTTCTCAGGGTAACCTCATGCCTTACATGTATCTGTGTACTGTAATTGTACCATAGACAGTGAGTATCATAATGCTCCTTCTATATGTAGTGAACTGTGGTTTTTCATTCTGCTAGCTATATAATATAAAAAGAGAATTTCATTAGATTAGATATCCTCAGTTCTAGATTTCATGCACCCAAGAAAAAAGGAGCTGATCTGCAGCTCGCAGCAGTGACTACTACATATTGAACAGAACTGTGCAGTAAATCCCTATTTAATGTTTACATAGCAGCTGATATGTGGGGACTGTAGTGTCAGACCCCACTGACATAATGTTGATGACCCATCCTGATGGTAAGTCATTGTTATAATATGACCTGATATTCCCTATAATTTCCCTAGTGGTGGCACTGCAGGAAAATTGAAAACTGTTCATAATCATTGATTCATACTTACCACCGTCACCATTGAAAAAATAGGGGCATTTAATTACCAACACCAAGACCAATCGTTAAAAATTGGACAGGACTCCCATTTTTGGGAAGGATAACAAAAATCTCACCCCTTTTCAGACCAGTACATGCAGAAATTTGACTGTATTCTATTTGAAAGGTCCGGACCATCCTGGTGAATTAAGGACTGTTTACTACTATGCGAGTTCCTCCTGAGATTATAACTAGTGATGAGCGAGCACTAGTGATGAGAGAGCAAATTGGAATACTCGGGTGGTCTTCAGAGGGCCTTTAAATTGCCGAAATCGACGGGAACAGTGCTCAAATGACATGGGAACAGCATGGGGAAGACCCCAGGAAGCATTTCTGACTCCCAGGTCACTGCTGTCAACAACGTTGTCAGAGTATTACGCCACTTTTACGGACTTACAATAAAACATACAAAAACGAAACCAAAATGGATTTTCCTGGGAAATATGTTAAGGAACATCCTTTCCAGGGTAATGACTTGTATATAAGGCAAAATAAATAACCCAAAACAAAAACACTCCTCCACACCTTGGGCTATGTTCACACGTAGCGTTTTTGATGCATTTTTGCACTTTTGCATTGCTTTCAACCAAGACGAATGCATTCACCAGGAAATGTCATTTTAACATTTTACAACCATATCTGGCCATGTGGTGTGTGACACATCATCAGACACATGCATATAGTGTTGAAAAGACATGGGAACAGCATGGGGAAGACCTCTGGAAGCATCTCTGACTCCCAGGTCATTGCCTAAAAGTGAGCCCATCATAAGTGATCCTTGGCGCATGCGAAGATGCCTCCTGCCATGCACCTGTCGTTGCAGACTTGCAACAATCACTGTCCACGTCCTTGTCCCAGTATCGTCTCTGCCTTCCACAAGCACGGGCCTCACAACATTACCCGTGCCCTCCCCAGTGCACTTACTGAGAAGGAGCGCCTAACCACAAACACGTGGACAGGTGAATGTGGCCAGGGACGGTACGGAGCCAGTCCACAGCTTTTTTTGCTGAGTTGTATTTCACCACAGCCATATTCTTTAGCTTGGTGAAAGGACTTGGGAAACCATATCTACCCTGCTGTCATTTCTCCAAGGAAGTCATATAAAGCTGTTTTCACTTGAAATGTGGCCTTTTAGGCTCGTGGATGCGGAAGCTTTTCATAACCTCATGCCGGCGGCGGCCAGGTGTCCATACTCGGTCCCCAGCCGCCACTATTTCTCCCAGTATCGTCTCCGCCTTCCACAAGCATGGGTCCTACAACATTACCTGTGCCCTCCCCAGTGCACTTACTGGGAAGGACCACCTAACCACAAACACGTGGACAGGTGAATGTGACGCGCCCAGGGGATGGGGACGACTCGGCGCCCGGGCCTTGTTGTAGCCTGATCTCGGGGGGGGGGATGTCGCGGTGGCCGGCTCCCGGGCCCGTACCCTGGGGTCACTCTTAAAATGAAGGGGGGAAGTTGTATGGGAAAGGGGAATGTTCGTGACGCCCCCCGTGGTGTCTGGTGAGAGTCACCAGCGCTGCTACAGTCCTCTGAGGCCGGTGTTCAGGCAGCTTAGTTGGTGCGGCTCCCAACAGGTGGAGCGGGGCCTCAGGGCAGCGTAGAGAGAGGGTGTGGAATAGAGATTTTGCGGGTGCAGAGCCGCGGAGGAAAAGAACAGACAAAGGCAGTAATTGAAGTCATCCGAGTCTTTACTCACGGTGGTGCTTTCTCAGCTCAGAGCTTCTCTCTGCTGTCACACGGCGTGCTGCGGCCGCCAGGGTGGGGTTCAGCACACTCCAGGTAGTTCAGGAGCGCTTGACAGGACCCCCGCTCTAGTGTGTTCCTCTCTTGTTGAACTTCTCCCACCTTGTGTCCCCCACTGAGTCCCGTACGGGTACTGCGATGTCCCTTGTGGGTAACGTGTAGCTCCCGGACCGACTGGGTGCCCTTCTTGGTGACTAGTGGTGAGAACGTGGAGTAAGGCCGGGTCCCTCTGCATAAACTCAGATTAGGGCATACAGGTGGCTCCGTCCGTATCCCCCTGGGATCCACATAAGCCTCCGGACTTTTCCGACAGAGACGTGAAGTGCAAAGTCAGATAATCTGGGACCGGTTGGACCCTGACCGGGTACAGAGTGGGTTATAACTCTGCCCTGACCCCCTGTCTCAAGGCTTGAGACCGGGAACCGTGGACCCTCAGCCGGCTGCAGCTTTGTGCTGACTTGACGTCCCAAAGACCCACGACTAAAGACCTTGTTATAAAGATGGCCTCCAGTTATATATGATTCTAATAAGTGCCTAAGTAAAGTGCTTCCTTCACCCTCACTCACTACCTGGTTCCCCCTAACTTTGGTTCCCCTCAACTCCTCCATTCAGGCCAGGGGGAGTACTGTGGTGCTTTAGGCCCCCTTCAGAACTGGAGTGGTTGGGGTCCTGTGAGGTACTCCATCCTTACCTGGGAGTGGAGATACCACACCTCGTTTTGAGGTGCAGTACCCCTGTGGCGATTGAACCCTCAGGGGCGCCACAAATGTGGCCAGGGACGATACTGAGCCAGTCCACAGCTTTTTTTGCTGAGAGTTGTATTTAGCTCGGTGAAAGGACTGGCATAGAGGGAAACCGTATCTACTCTGGGTGTCATTTCTCCCTGGAAGTCCTCTAATGCAGCTTGTTGCAGAAGCAATGGCAGCCCTTCCAACATCAACTCGCACTTGTCGGTGGTGCTTTGACACACAAACATCTTTCTTTGTGCATTTAATTTCATGACTACAGAGTTGGGCAATGGCCTGATCTGCAATGTGGTTTGAGAAATAACATGCGTAAGCGATCCACATTAAAAAAGCAGCCATAGAGTGTCCGGGAACCTTCCCCCACACTTTTCTTAGCCAGGGCTGCTTCTCTGGCAGGGATGGACAGACCCACCAGAAAACCGGAGATTCCTCCGGTGGGCCCTGGCTCCTCCTTCAGGAGAGTTCATAGTGCCGAGGTGAGGCCATGATGATCAGTGAGACCACCATTTGTTTAGTTTTCTGTTAGATGGAATGCAAGCGCAAGTATGCAGCCAGACACCCACCCACCCACAGGCTGCAATACTAAACTGCCAGATTTCTGGGCATCTGCTTGCACTTGAAATGTGGCCTTTTAGGCTCGTGGAGGTGGAAGCTTTTCACAACCTCATGCCTCATGCCTCGTGTCCATACTTGGTCCACAGCTGTCACTATTTCTCCTGGTGTTGTCTCCGCCTTATACAAGCCTGAACATTACTGCTGGTACTTTTCTGTGGGAATTTGCTTGCCTCCTACCAGCCTGGAATATTTCCAGTAAACTATGGTACGACACGATGGTATTAGCACTGCCCCCAGTACCAGTAGCGAAGCCATCCCCAATTTCCTTCTCAGGAATTTTATTTGGTAGACTGAGTGTCTGCCCAAATACATTAGTTTCTCACAAAGGAGCTGAAGATAGAGTGGCAGTAGTTGCAAGTTTCTCCAGCCTGTTAGATATTAGAGGGTGAACGGCAGCATATTGGATCAGTGGTTAGCACTGAAGCCTTGCAGCGCTGGGATCCTGGGTTCAAATCCCAGCAAGGACGACATCAGCAAGAACTTGGTATGTTCTCCCCGTGTTTGCGTGTGTTTCCGCCTCAGTAAAAAAGCGGCCATAGAGTGTCTGGGAACCTTCCCACACACTTTTCTTAGCCAGGACTGCTTCTCGGCAGGGTTGGACCGTCCCACCAGAGAATCCTCTGGTGTGCCCTGGCATCTACCTCAGGAGAGTTCATGATCGCACTAATTTTGCAGCTGCTATGGGGCTCTTGAGCGGGGGAAAAAGGTGAGCCCTCAGAATCAAATACTCTGGTGGGCGCAATGTTTTTCAATCTGAAACAGCTTCTCAGTGGGAGTTGTATTTCACCACAGCCATATCCTTTAGCTCGGTGGAAGGACTGGCATATCTACTCTGGCTGTCATTTCTCCGTCACCAGGTTCAGCCCATTGTCACACACGGCCATGCCTGGCTGTATGTTCAGCGGTGAGAGCCACAAATCAGGCTGCTGAGTTACAGCTTTCAACAACTCTGCAGCGCTGGGCGGTTTGTCACCTAAGCATTAAGCATGTTATCTTCAGCACAGCCTGTTGCCACTTGGCCAAGGCAGTGCTGCAGTGCTGTCAGCTTGTGACTGATGTGGTCATTTCGGAGATGGAGGAGGAGGTGCAGGAGCTGAACAATGTGATTACATTAAGGTTAAATTGGCCACGCTGTTTTTATACTAAAGAAAGATCCTATTGTTTTGATTTTTCTTACGTTATTTTTTAAGACAAATGCATTCACCGGGAAATGTCATTTTAACACTTTACAACCTTATCTGGCAATGTGTTGTGTGACATATCATCAGACACATCATGTTTCATTTATGATGGAGGAACTCTGAAAGTCATAAAGCCTATTTTTATAGGGCCATCAGACGGCCCTTACTATTCTTAAAAGGCCAGCAGTCGGCCCTCGCTATTGTTAGAGAGCCATCATCCGGCTATGCTTTGTTGTTCCCTTTATTAACAAGTGAGTCTCCTATACTATTATGGCATATGCAGTGACTGCAAAGGCTGCCAAAAGTTTGGACGCAACCCAATACCCCTTTGAAGAGACATAGAGGAGGGTCTCAATAAAAAAAATTATCCCATTGTAAAGGAGCGGGTTTCCTATAGTGGTAATGTCCATGCTGTGTGGGTAAGGGCTGCCAAAATTTGGGAAAAACCCCGCTAAGAATTTAAACACACATAGAGCAGGACCACAGTAATGACAAATTCCCATTAGAAAGGAGAGAGTCTGCTATGCAGTAATAGGGTATGCAGTGAGTCCAACGGCTAACCAATTTAAGGAAAGACCCCACTAAGAATTTAAATACACATAGAGCAGGGCCACAGTAACAACAAATTCCCATTAGAAATGAAAGAGTCTGCTATACAGTTATAGGGTATGCAGTGAGTCCAACAGCTGACCAATTTTAGGAAAAACCCCACTAAGAATTTAAAGACACATAGAGCAGGGCCACAGTAACAAGTACGACATGTTCCCATTAGAAAGGAGAGGGTCTGCTATACAGTTATAGGTTATGCAGTGAGTCCAATGGCTGACCACTTTTAGGAAAAACCCCACTAAGAATTTAAAGACACATAGAGCAGGGCCACAGTAACGACAAATTCCCATTAGAAAGGAGAGAGTCTGCTATACAGTTATGTGCTATGCAGTGAGTCCAACGGCTAACCAATTTTAGGAAAAACCCCACTAAGAATTTAAAGACACATAGAGCAGGGCCACAGTAAGGACAAATTCCCATTAGAATGGAGAGAGTCTACTATACTGTTATTGTTCATTTTTATAAGAGTCAGCCTGTCAGCATTTTCAGTTGACAGGCGGATGCGCTTATCAGTTACAATTCCACCAGCGGCACCAAAAACCCGCTCTGATAAAATGCTAGCGGCAGGGCAGCCCAGGACCTCCAAGGCGTAGAGAGCCAGTTCATTCCACGTATCCAGCTTGAATACCCAATAATTATAAGACACAGAGGAATCACGGAGGACGTTGGTACAGTCGGCAAGGTACTCCCTCAGCATCTTCCCAAACTTTGCACTCATTGTGAGAGAACCCCACACCTCAGGGCCTGTGCAATGGGAGGGTCTGAGAAAACTGTCCCAGAACTTTGACAGTGTTCCCCTGCCTCTGCTGGATTGCATTTGTGTCTCTCTTGCCTGTACTCCTTGGTTGTCCAATGAACTGTGACTTCTGCCGCCAGCGTTTTCAGATGGGAATTTTTTTAATAGTTCAGCAACAAGGGCCTTCTGGTACTGCGCCATTTTTGTAGACCTGTTCGCCTCAGGAATATGAGATATAAAGTTCTCCTTGTAGCGTGGGTCTAGAAGTGTCACCAACCAGTAATGACTGTCACCCAAAATTTTTAGAACGCGAGGGTCATGGGAAAGGCAGATTAAAATAAACTCAGCCATGCGTGCCAAACTGCTAACAGGCAAGACTTCCGTGTCCTCACCAAGAAGATGACTGACCATGCTCTCCTCCTCCTACTCCTCCTCCTCTCTGTCCTCTGGCCATCCACGCTGAACAGACGGTATGACAGTTGAGCAGATAGTACCGTCTATAGTGCATGAAAAGAGCTCCTGATCTTCCTCCTCCTCCTCTTCCTCATTGTCACCCAATCCACGTTGAGATGAGATGAGGCTGGGCTGTGTGTAATCACCGTGTATGGTTCCTTGCTCCATCTCATCGTGCTCTGCCTGCAATGCATCCTCTTTGATTGTGAGCAGAGAGCATTTCAGAAGACAGAGAAGCGGGATGGTGACGCTAATTATGGCGTCATCGCTGCTCACCATCTTGGTGGAGTCCTCAAAGTTTGAGGATGGTACATATGTCTGACATCCATGTCCACTCCTGAGGTCTTATGTGTGGAGTCTGAACTGAATACCGACGGCCTTGTTGGTGCTGGTACTCAACAACTACCCTCTTCTGCTCACAAATCCTTCCCAACATCAGCAGTGTAGAGTTCCAATGCGTGGGGACATCACACACCAGTCTGTGAGCCGGAAGCTGCAAACGCTGCTGAAACAAGTCAAGGGCAGCGGAAGCTGTAGGTGACTTTCTAAAATGGGCACACAGGCGGCGCACTTTAACAAGCAGATTCGGCAGCTCCGGGTAGGATTTGAGAAACCGCTGAACCACGAGGTTAAGCACATGGACCTGGCATGGTACGTGTATGTGCTCACCTCACCTCAGAACCGCCACCAGGTTCCGGCCATTGTCACACACGACCATGCTTGGCTGTTGGTTCAGCGGTGTGAGCCACAGATCTGCCTGCTCTTTCAGAGCTGTCCACAACTCTTCAGCATTGTGCGGTTTTTCACCTAAGCATATTAGCTTCAGCACAGCCTGTTGCCGGTTGGCTGAGGCAGTGCTGCAGTGCTTCCAGCTTGTGACTTCTGTGGTCATTTCGGAGGAGGAGGCTGAGGAGGATGAGGTGCAAGAGCTGTAGACTGTGAGGGCAACCCTGATTGAATTAGGGCCCGCAATCTTTGGCGTCGGGAGGATGTGTTCCGTCCCAAGGTCCGACTGGGTCCTGGCTTCCACTGCCTTCAAGCACTTATCCACGTGTCCGTGGTTAGGTGGACTTTCCCGGTAACTGCGTTGATGAGGGCACGGCTAATGTTTTGGGACACATGCTTGTGTAATGCGTGGACGGCACACCGGGAGAAATAGTGGCAGCTGGTTGACCGAGTACCGAGGGACGGCCGCCGCCATCAGGTTGCGGAATGCTTCCATCTCCACGAGCCTAAAAGGCAACATTTCGAGCGCAAGCAGTAGTGAAATGTGGAAATTTAGTACTGTGACCTGTGGGGCGTTGGCTGCGAACTTGAGCTTGCGTTCCAAGGACTGGGGTATGGACAACTGAACGCTGCTCTGGGAGAAGGACGTGTGCTTCCTGATGCTGCTACTTGAGAGTGTGCAATGACAGGTGCAGGGCAGGAGGCATCTTTGCATGCACCATGGACAGGGGATTGGCTTGCATGCACAACAGCGGAAGAAGCAATGGTGCCATCCGCAGACACTGTTCCTGGTTCCTGGGGTTCGGCCCACAAAGTCGGGTGCTTTGCTGCCATGTGCCTGATCATGCTGGTGGTGGTCAGGCTGGTTGTTTTGACACCCCTGCTGATGGCCTTTTTGGGGTTATCGGCAGAGTCTTTAAAAAACAACTCGGGAAGACCTAACAATTGTACTGGCAACTTCCTTTGTGTTGGTGTTATGGTGAACGGTTGCTTGCCTTCTTTCTGCGGCCACCACACTGCTTCTTCCTGCCTGTTGGGGTGCTCTGCCTCCCTCCCCCTGTGTGCTGCTCTCCTCGCTCTGCATGTCCTCCTGCCAGGTTGGGTCAGTTACTATATCATCCACCACCTCGTCTTCCACTTCCGCACTCTGGTAATCCTCCTGACTTTATGGTAATTGTGTCTCATCATCGTCCACCTCTTGTGACACTTTCCCACCGTCACCTTCGTGTGATTGTGGCTGCTCAAATATTTGGGCATCGCTACACGCGATCTCCTCTTGCCCCTCTTCAAGTGAACCAGGCGAGAGTCCCGAATCTATAAATGGAAAAGTGAACAGCTCTTCAGAGTGTCCAAGTGTTGGTTCAGTTGTCTCTGGGCACTCAGCATGGTAGGAGGAAGGAGGAAGGAGGTTCAGGGTGAGGAATATGTGGTCCAGACTCACAGCTACTGAGACTTGACCGTGTGGAAGACAAGGTGGTGGTGGTGGTGGCTAAGTGACTGTAAGCATTATCTACTAACCAACCAATAACCTTTTCACACTGCTCTGTGCTCAATAGTGGTGTTCTGCGGTTCCCTATTAATTGGGACAGGAAGGTCAAGCGAGAAGATGTGGGTGTTTGTTGTGGCACAATTTCAGCTTGCCCACGGCCTCGTCCTCTGCATGCACCATCATCACCATCACATCCAGTTCCCCGTCCCTTGCCAAATGCCTTGCCCATTTTAAATGGAGGACAATATCTTCCACGCTCACAACAAATGACTGAATTTGGAGCGAACTTATATGTGATCCGTGTGACGGACAAACCACAGTTTTAAATACCTGGCCTGTAGGTAACTATTTTGAACAGCAATCTGGTGTCAATTGCTTCACTGACACAATGCAACAAATTTTTAATGGAGGTCAGAAATGGCAGTATTTTCTGAAAACGTATATGTGATCCGTGTGACGAAGAAAACACAGTTTTAAATACCTGGCCTGTAGGTAACTATTTTGAACAGCAATCTGGTGTCAATTGCTTCACTGACACACTGAAACAAATTTTTAATGGAGGTCAGAAATGGCAGTATTTTCTGAAAACGAATATGTGACCCGTGTGATGGAGAAAACACGGTTTTAAATACCTGGCCTGTAGGTAACTATTTTGAACAGCAAACCGGTGTCAAAAACTTGCTGACACACTATAAAATTTTTTTAATGGAGTCCAGAAATGGCAGTATTTTCTGAAAACGTATATGTGATCCGTGTGATGGAGAAAACACAGTTTTAAATACCTGGCCTGTAGGTAACTATTTTGAACAGCAATCTGGTGTCAATTGCTTCACTGACACACTGAAAAAATTTGTAATGGAGGCCAGAAATGGCAGTATTTTCAGCGCAATTATATGTGATCCGCGTGATGGACAAACCACAGTTTTAAATAGCTGGATTTTTAGCGCTGTAATATGGAAAGGACCTGGCTGTATTCTGCAGTGCCAACAAGCAAATGGCGCAGAAAAACTGTGTTCTCTGGATTGCTTTTTAAGCAAATAATGAGGATTAAGATCCAAAAAAGAATTATTCCTAGCACATGAGGCCTGGGCCTATTTCTAGAAATATCTAACAGCAGCAGCAGACAAAATTGGAATGGAGCCTCTTGTCCTATGTGCACTGCAGTCTGCTATATACCCTGCCTGCCTGATATCTCTGCAGATGGATTAGTCCTCAGAAGGACTGTTAGTTGAGATGGATATGTGTCTCTAATATAGTTTGGTACACCTACACTAACTAGAAACAAGCGAATCTCTCCCTAGTTCAGCAGCAGCTCTCCCTACACTGTCTGATTCCAGAGTGACTGTGACGAGCATGGCGGCGCCAGGTCTGATATACACCTGATGACGCTGTGCGGCCAGCCAATCACTGTAATGCCCACAACCAACATGGCTATGGCATTACAGTGAGTGGCAGGCAATCCCTGCATGTTCATTGGTCTGTAAAGAGCGCCAAACATGCAGGGAGGAGACCCGAGCTCCCACCGAGCAACCCCGGAAATACTCGGCGAGCGCCGAGCATGTCGAGCAGTGAGATGCTCGGGCAAGCACCGAGCAGTAGCGAACATGCTCGCTCATCACTAGTTATAACTAATCACAAGGGGTCTGAGTAGAAGGAAACTTTATGATCAACTAACAGGAGATAAAATAAAAAACCTTTTAAAATATAAAATGGTCTTAAGTAATAATCTTTTTCCTTTTTCATGGGCTTTACCTGCTATGTGCAGATGGCACCTATGGTCTCAATCCTTGCTCATATCCGAAAATTAAATTGTAGAACTTTTACAGTATTTTAACAACATTGCACTATATTGGGTGTTACTTAACTATACAGATGCACATATGGTGTCTTAATACAGCATATGTCTTTGTATTTCTATCTTTATGTTTATACACTCTATCATATTAAGCAGAACAGATTTGACTTTGTTAATCTAAAAATGAATTTGTCACAAAATATACTGTACTTATGTCATAAAGAACTATACTGCATTCTGCAAGGTGTTCTTGCAGGGAACATCCAAAGCCAAGTGTACATTAGACGATGTGAACAGACACTACCAGTATCTTTTATATTGAAGCATCTAATGAGCTGTGCAGTGGTTATTGTAGAGGGAGGGGGAGCAGGGTCAGTTGTGACATCGCCTGTTGTGATTGATGGATACTTTGTAATCTGTATAGAGGTGTTAACTGTCACTATAATCCTGCCTCTGATGGTAAGGAGAATGCTGAAAACTTTTCCTGAAAGGAGTTTAAAAAAATGTCCCATTGGCCTGTGTGAAAATTGCAAGGTTCTAATTTTGTTTTTTTTAATAAAAATCGTGATATACAAAGAAAGAGAAATCAATATGTTTTATAAAAATACATGTAACACAAAAACCTCATTTAGACAATAGATAATTTTTTGGTGATTCCAAAATATATAGAAGAAAAGGCGGCACTCACCGTGAATATCTTTAACACTTTATTCCTTGAAAAATAGCAACTTGAAGCTAATGGTGTTTACACTGGTGCACATAAACAACAACCATTTCATTCTATCGCACTCTTCATCCAGGCTGGATGAAGTACATGATATCGCAAATTGGTCATCACCCGTGTGCATCAGCGTAAATCCCATTAGCACTAAGCTATTGTGTATGGAATAAAATATTAAAGATATTCACGGTGAGTGCCACCTTTTCTTCTTTATATTTTGGAATTACTCACTTGTCTCTGATGGCTGAGCACCATCGTATATGATAAATGCATATGGAGGATTGTAGCGTTTTTCTTGTGCTCCGTGTAATAATTGTAGCTCCTTAATAACTTTTATCTGCCAATTCTTCTTATTTAGTGTGCACTGTGACTTCATTTTCTGATGACACATTGCCTTGAAATCAGTCATGTATTAATTAATTACATCCAAAAAGTGGTTTGAATGACATAAAAAATATTTTATTGACCAAGTACTCCATAGGGGTCGCTTAGACAATAAATCACTGTTTAATAAAATTACATAGTTGACAACAGTGCCGATTTTGCCAGAATACTCCCAGAAACCAAAATGCAAAAGCGGTTTAAGTAAAAATGGCCAAAATGGCATTCCCTAGGCAGGACTTACCGTACATGTTCTCATTTTCCCCATTAGTATGTTGGTAAGTATTATTATTACATTTTTGTTGTGTACAGTCTACAAAGTGTGATGACAGCCTGTATTGTGATATGAGGATGTACAGAACTTGCCCTTGGCTGATTGGTGCACTTTTCAGCACCTAATCTATTTGGAACCTGAATTACACACCTACCATTTAGTTCCGAAAAAATAATACACTCATACAGTGTCCAAATAATCTTACCAGGAGCGGACACAGAGAGACGAGGGTCCTCGTGCAAGAACAATCTGTGGGCCTTTGCAGTGCAATAGCTCATCATAATGCACAATTCCACCTCCTTTTGAAGTGGAAGTTGACCCCTTTACCTCTTGGACCCCTTTACAGCTGCACAAGTTGCATCAATGATATGTCCACCTCTTAATCTGACTTTAAGGTACCCAAGTAACACTGCTCAATCAGTACTCTTGCAGATCCTCCTGTAGTGACAGGCAATGTTCCACCTTATGTACCTCACACATCACATACTCCATTGGCCTGACACGGGGGTGTAATTCTACTTACCCTCCACTGAAATAATGGGAGTTCCGGTAATGAGTAGGACCCTGAAGTATGAAGTATGAACTCCATGGCATGCTCGCTGATGAAGCCCTTGTCTAGAGGAAACAGTGGGCAGCTGATGCTGAGTGACAGAGGACCAGACTGCGGGCAGGGATCAGCCGCAATGGTAATCAGTTGGCAAAAGGTTACAAAGAAATAAAAACATATTCACTTTAGCACTCACTTCTCCAGCTGCCCAACAGCTCCCAGCTCGCGGTTTGGTCCTCCACGCCTCCATCACAATGCATTTGTGGTCAAGCATTCACAGCGGCCACAAAAGACACACAGAAGGGGGCCCTGTTAAGTACTCCGGAGCTATCTGGGGGTGGACTGAGCCCCTCACTGGATGAACACAGCACGACGTGGGAAGTTATGATCTGCAGTATAACTTGGAAAGTGACAACTGTGAGTAAAGACCCTGGGACTGCACTATCTCGTCTCTGTGTTTCTTGCTGCACCAGCACTCACTGCACTAGAACGCCCTGCACAACCACCATCATCCACACACACTGCCCTGAAGCTACACTCTTCCTGTGGGGAGTTATACCACCCTTGCTGCCAAATCATTAGCTTCAGAGGACTGTTCCGCAGCGGCGGCCCCTATTAGCCGCACTCCACAGGTGGCGTAGTCAGACATTATAAAAACCCATATACAATTCCCCTTGGATTGACCGCCCTGGGTCACCGCCACTGTGACTACAACCCCCAGCATCTACCGGCCCGGCTCCGGGTACCCCACGGCCCAGGGGGCGCGTCACATTCACTTAGCTACAGAATTAAAAAGGTTTGTTTGTTTTTGGTAAATATGTTGGGGACATGATTTTGTGACCCTTAGGCCATGCCCCACTATCAGTATTTGGTCAGTATTCGGTCAGTATTTTTTCTCAGAGGGAGCCAAAACCAGGAGTGGGTGATAAATGCAGAATTGGTGACTTGTTTCTATTATACCTTTTCTCTGATTGTTCCTCACCTGGTTTTGGCTCCCACTGCTGAGAAAAAATACTGACTGAATACTGACCAAATACTGATAGTGGGGCCGTGGCCTTACTAACATTTAAGTGACTTGCCCCCTGGGCCGTGGGGTACTCAGTAGCCGGGCCGGTCGGTGCTGGGGGATGTCACAGTGGCAGTTACACGGTCCGAGCCCCAGGGCTTTCAATAAAAGGGGAATAAAGTTCTTATATATAACGTTCGTGACGCCACCTGTGGTATGCGGCTATATGGAGCAGCCGCTGCGGTGCAGATCCTCTGGAGCTGGTGGTGACGCAGCAGAGTTGGTTCAGCTCTCCAGAGGCAGAGCTTAGCTCCAGGGCAGGATATAGTGATGCTATGAGGTAGATGTTGTTGGTGCGGTGTACTGCAGGTGATGGCGCAGATAATGACCAGTCCACAGCTTAATGGCGGTTTCCTCTTATCTTTACTTGTGGTGGTTAGGCAGACCGGGGCATGGGAACTAGCTGGTAGTAGAGGTCCGGGCGGCCTGGAAGCAAGTTGGGGATCCACCTCGCCAGGTGAAGTTGTAGACCTTCCCTCTGCGCTAATCTCTTCTGACCCTGCTGCTTATAGCTGTGCTGTGGCCCTCGTCCCTGAGTAAAACATCTTTTTCCTCACCCATATGGCAGGCAGCTCGGGCCTTCCTTATGTGTCTCTCCAACATGGCGGTGCTGGGCCTTATGGTGCTATTGTATCGCCGGGCGTCTGGTGGGGCCAGGAGACCTGCAGTCTCCTGCCCTCCGGTTTCTGCTGCTGGGCCTTCAGTGCCCCACAACCTCGGACTCCAGTGTCCGGTTCTTCTGCTCTTCTCTCCTCTGGGGTAAGCTGGCTTACAGCTCCACTCCCCAGGTCTTTCCTCTTCGCTGTCCTGTATTCAACTCCTCTCAACTCACTCTTACTAACCCCGCCTCCAGATTCCAGTTGCTAAGGGGAGGAGCTCCCCTTGCTGGTCTAGAGCCAGGAAAGTGTTGTATGCTGGAATACCTAATTAGGGGACCCCTCCTTGCTTCCAGGCATTGCATCACCCCTTGTGAGGGAGGCAATGCCACTATGGCAACCGGACCCCAGGGGTGCCACATAAGCATCACAGGTTACATTGTGAAGTGCTGCCTGATTGTAATTGCAGACAGCACTCCACAAAAAGGCCGGCGTTGGAGGAGAACTGTGCTGTCTGTGAGCCAGGCTGTACTAACAATGACAATTGAGAAGTTCAAATACATATATCATATACAATAATCATATGTTAGTAAGTGCCACAAAATTGTGTTCCCAGCACATTTATTAAAATAAAGTTTACAACTTTAAATAGAATGAGTTTAGTGTCACAGAACACATGCAGAACAAGGAAAAGGCCATGTTTAGTCCTATCAATTTGGCCCATAGATACATCCGGTATATTTAGCCTTCCATTTTCTATGTCTTATAATTTTTTTGCCAGTTGAATGCCAAGAGTAACATCTAGGGCTGCACGGTGGCTCAGTGATTAGCACTGTTGCTTTGCAGCGCTGGGGTCCTGGGTTCAAATCTACAAGGAGTTTATATGTTCTCCACATGTTTGTGTGGGTTTCCTCAGTGTTCTTCAGTTTCCTCTCACACTCCAAAGACATACTGATAGGGAATCTAGATTGTGAACTCCAATGGGGACAGTGATGCTAATGTCTGTAAAGCGCTGTGGAATATGATAGTGCTATATAAGCAAAGCATAGTAAATTAATAATAACATTAACGTGTTTAGTCCTATTGACATAGCCCATGTGTAAGGAGTTGATCTGAGAAGTGCCACCACTGCCACTTAGAGAAAGATGTATCTTTAGGCTATGTGCCCACGATGCAGAAATGCTCCGGATTTTTCCTGAGCGTTTCTGTATCTCCCTGGCAGAAAAAACGCATGTGGATTGTACATGCGTTTTTCCTGCCAGGGACATGCGGATGTGAAGCGTTCTTCACATGCATTTCCGCATACGGGTTGACAAGCGCTTTCCAAGCGATTTTAGCATCACTTGGAAAGTGCTTGTCAACTTGGTCACACTATATAAATCCATGCAAACAGTGTCTTTATTCGATCTGTTCTGGCTTGCCAGCAGCTCGCGGTAGACTAAAGGACCTGCCGATGTCAGCAGTCGTGTGACCCGTCACATGTCTAAATGACGTCATGGCAGGTCCTTGAGTCCACCACGAGCTGCCGCCAAGCCGAGACAAGGACACCTGGGGCCATCAGAAGGTAAGTATAATATATATTTTTTATTTTATTCTTTTTTTTACAGGTACTATGGTACCCGGGTCCGGAGGAGAGTCTCCTCTTCTCCAAACCCGGGTACCATCCGCACATTGAAACGCATGGAATCCGCATGTACAGATCCAGTAATGTGGATTCCATGCGTTCCAATGCATGTCAATGGCGGCGAAAACGCCGCGCTTCCGCAAAATAATTGTTAGTGCTGCGTATTTTTCCGCAATGATAATACACTGCGGAAATTTCCACAGCATGTATACAGCAACATCCTCATAGGCATATATGAGACTGTAAAGTTCGCTTCAGGAGACCTGTGATCCGTCTCGGACCACGATAAATAGATATGTGAATCCGGCCTTGAACTGTATGTTGTATGGACCCAAGTAACTTGCTCATCAGCGTTTACTTTTGATATGCTATGTGTTTTTTATTTTTTTAGTTGATGTAAAGTAACGTTGGCACTGGCTATGCTTTCAGAGGTCTGGAGACCTGTTTGGAATTGCATAAACAGTACAGCCTGCTAAAGATTCATGAAGAGTGTGAACTACATGTATATGGACTCGGCAAGTGGCTATAGACCGATCCTCCATGAGGCAATTTCTGATAGAGAAGACTGTCCTGACCTAAATTATCGACCTTGGGTAGGTACATTTTGTGTTACCTTAGGGAAACCTTCAGTGATTGACCAAGCCAGACGACCTGCAACTGCTTGTGGTTAGAATAGCATGGGCTTGATCAGCGTTAGGGACTGTAACCCATAACATGAATGTGTTCTCTGACTATTGATGTATCATCCTTGTCCCAGGAGCTGTGTCTGAAGTCTGTAGACCACACATAAAACACATAAAAACTAACTTCCATATGGGTCTTTGCAGGTCTTAACTCATGTGTGATAGAAAATTGCATTATTCCTTATTTTAGAATGTGTATCTCCAAAGACATACTGATAGGAAATTTAGATTGTGAGCCCCAATGGGGACAGTGCCGATATTGTCTGTGAAGCGCTGTGGAACTAATGGCGCTATATAAGTGAGTAAAATAAATAAATAAACAAACAAAATAAAAAATATAAATAATAAGAGTAGTAATAGGGCAGTATTTTTTTTGAACCGCTGCCATCTTTGTGTGATTTGTTATAGGTTTATCCATTCTTTCTGTGAAATGTACACGTTTACAGCAGTTTAGCATTTATTTGCATTAATTTCCGAAGGACAGGTTTCACTATGACTCTGCTGGACATCTGTAAATGAACAGTACACATTTTATTTGTTTTTTTTTTTGCATTGATTTTAGATAGAAATGTTTTTATCTCACTGTGATGCACATGGACACAACAAACACACAGCAAAACAGCTCGATTCTTAAATGCACCGTATCATTTTGCAAATAATAGTTCTTTGCATTGATCAGAAGATGGAGAATATGATCTGACTGCACATAAGTTTGCCGCGTAACAATTTACTTGTTTCCAATGTTTCCTTTAGGTCTTGTGTTTTGGTTAGATCTCAGTCTGCATCTAATTACTATGGTGGAGGCCGTAGGAGACTGCTTCTATGCTATTAGGGGCGTTTCTGGGAATACAGTTTTCTGTTTTTCATCTGTATTGAGCATGGGTTTTATGCAGTTGATGATACCTTTGACTTAAGTGAAATGGGTTTGTGGGTTATGACTAGAAGCATCTGTCCAGCCCTCCTTTAATGTGTGCTATCATAAGCTTCCATAGGGACCGCTACACCATGTTATGCTGCTCTTGACAGACAGTGACCTCATTCACAGATCTGTGTAGTAAGATGAATTCTGATCCTGTACAAGATATTTCTGTAATATAAAGTCTGTAATGTGCAATCATCAGTTCTTAGATTTCTGCCCATTAAAAAGAAATCTTTTACATCCAAAATAAAAGATCAATGTAGCAATTTTTCTTCTGTGTGTAACTTCATAAAAGATACAGAAAATTACTAAGAAATATATAGTTATGATATAGTATAAGGAGACTAAGTGTTAGAACTCTCCTGTTATGTTTTTTCTATTATGCTGGTCACATGACCGTTTTTGCCTATTTAATCCTGCTCCGCCCTTCTGGCCTTGCTGGACTTCATTGTAATTTCTACTCTTAAGCTAGCCAGGTGCTTTGTTACCTTTCTCAGTCAGTTTAGCTAGGTCTTTTGACCTCTATGTTCTATGTTGTTTGTTTGTCTTTTACTGCTACAATTTCTGCTAGGAGGTGTCCATCTTTCTCCCAGTCCCTAGTTCTTGTAGGGATCCCTCCCTCACATCTATAGGTCTTCGTTCAGACTAGCTGAGGACTTTAGCGGGTCTGATCGCAGGATCAGGTTCCCCGTTACATCGTAGGGATCTAGCTTAGTTCTATTGTAGGGACAGATCTCCTGTCTTTCCTTAGTGCTTGTAGCAGATCATAACACTAAGGCTATATTGTACTACACATCTGCATCTTGGCTTTTGTTCATGATAGGGTCACAATACAGTGGCAGATTTTTTTGTAAGTTGGATTTAAAGGGTGCTTCATATTGAGGGCAAAAATAGTGCTACAAGCTATTCCTGCTGCCCCAAACTCATAGATTTCCTGATGTAAGCCCCAACTGGAACCCTCAAAGTGGTAGCAATAAGATGTTTTTAGCAAAAAAAATAATGTTAAAAATTGTGAAGAACTAGTTAGATTTATGAGGCCAAACTATAATATTCTTGGATTTAGATCAAGGACTGTCTCATTAGGCTGCCTATATAATGCACAGTGCTAAGTCTCCTGGGACTTTTTTTACCACTCACTGCTCTGTTTCTGCCACTTGGGGGTTGTGAATGCAGGACAGCCATCTAATAACTAACAGGGTATTTCAAATTAGGTTTTCTAAAGCAGACATTTCTTTTAATTGCTGAGCAAGTTTTACCCTCCAGCTTTTTTCTCTAGAAGACAATTATATACGTTTTACTTGGGTGAGAATTTTCATTTGTCAATTTTTGCAAAAAAAATATAGAACAAATACATATTTTTATTTAATTCTGTGACAAACAGCATCAGACTTTGTTTTTTGGCCTTACAGTGGATGTAACTATCCATATACAGTATACAGAACACATGCTTGTCTTTGTGTTATGGATGTATCAGAATGTGGTCATCTTCTTCGGAACCCTTAGGACCCTTTTGTATTATAGACCCATTAATAGGTAAGTATCTGAGCTTTCTTTATGAGCCCCTAGTATTCTGCTGGACAATGCCAACTTTAATTACAAACATGTTCTTGTTTTTTGGCTATTGACCCAGTTGGTTTTACTCCTTCTGTTTCTCATATCTGATTATGTTCATTTTATATTGGCTCATAATTGGAATGTAACATGATTATCACTAAAAGGAAAACTTTCATGTAAATATGTACTTCCTTACTGGGTCTACTTTTTCCCTCTTGGAAAAAGTAGTTTCTTCATGCTTTAACAGCAGAAATATAAAAGCGTCTTCACAAAAGTAGATTTTTAGAAAAAAAAAAAAATTTAATTCGGGTTGAGATTTGGGTTGAGGTTGGGATTTAAATCTACCACACTACTTTTCTGCATTTTTCTGAAAAGCTATAGCAAAGTTGAAGGATTAGTTGCTATAGAGAGGCTGCTGAAGACCAAAGGTTTCTATGGTAGTTTACGTTTGGTCTCATGGAACCAATTAGAGTATTATTGTAAAATGGACCCTAGATGAGTCCATTTTACAGCTGTTGGAATTGACCCTAGCCATAACTGAATTTAAATAAGTTAAGTCATTGCATTCCAAAACCAAGCTATCAATCTAGTTTGGATTTCTCCAGGCTCAACTCTCCTGATACTTCTGTTTTAATAAAATGGCAATTGTGGAGTATAAATCTTCATTGTGCCATTCCTATGTTATTCCCCCAAGAAATGTATGAATACATTGATAACTGGCTGTTTAAAAGGGTTGTGTCACTCTATGTGACTGCAGACTTGTGAATCCTCACATCGTGCATACTGCACACTGTGAGAATTCTCTGGTGCTGGAGGTCATGTGACCACATTTATGTGATTTGCATACATGCCGACTGGATGGATGTGGCCTTGCTCAATGCAAGTATATTAAACAAGGCCGGACACAGTCTAGTCAGAATGTGGCCGGAATTATGCAAATCACATACTTGCTGTCACGTGACCCCCTGCTCCCTTTCAGTGCGCATGATGTGAGCAATCACATTGAAAAAGTCCAGTATAGGTGAAATACAGTATATAATGAATGGTATCTGAACTTAGCAGGTGTCTAGAGTAGAGGGTAATACATTATATTCATGCAATGCATGTAATAGACAGCACAAGTATAGCTTTAAGGATACTTTTAGATTAATTTGATTGAATAGGGGTAACTGACTTAGGAAGGTTTAGAAACACTGGTATGCAAGACACTAATATATGTGCTTTCCCAGGCATACTATTTACTTATCTGTCACATATTCCTCATGGCCAAATCATAGCAAGAATATGCTAATTAAAATCTCTCTCCATCAGTGTGTATATACCATAGAAGCAAAGGGGCTCATCAATATTGATTAATGGAGGTCCGTCATCCGCAACATCCACCAATAACCTGATAGTATCTCAGGCAGCGACCTTATGTAAGTGTAAAGGAGTGAAGAAGCTGTCGACACTAGAGATGAGCGTTGTTCTACTCGAACTGTTCGCCAATCTCAAATTCGAGCTGTTTTGGGCGGTGTTCGAGCCGTTCGGCGAACACGAACAATTTGAGAAAAATTCGGCTGTTCAAGGTTATGTTCGATAACTGTTCATGCACCAAAATCATAACTGGATTTTTTCTCAGTAATGATGAAAATTAATGTTAATACTCAGTTTGAGTGTACAGCGGGGTGGGGGGAGGGGCAGGGGATGGATCTCTGCAGGAACAATGAAGATCTCCATTTTTTTTTTCTCTTTTCCGCATTTACAGTGGGGAGGTGCAATCTGTCAGCCTATCAGCAGCGCACACACGGAGCGAAGTGCTTTTTTTCACACAAGCAAGGGCATGTGTCATTGGCAGTGTATGTCACATGTCCTTGCCCTATAAGACCAAGCCATTTTCCCCGTCGCCACCATTTTCTCACTGCTGCAGCTGCGTGTTAGACGGCACCGCTGTTGCTGTGTGCGCTATACCTTGTTAATTTCAAGCCAATTTTCGCACAAATCTACAGATAGCTTGGGAGTAGGGAATAGTTGTGATTGCAGTCCTTTTAAGGACTAGGTTACAGCATTTCCTACGACTTTTATCAGGCAGGTCTGTGCTCTTAAATAGATAGATTGTGGGAGTAAAGACTAATTGTAATTGGAGTCCTTTTCAGGACTAGGTTACATCAGTTCCTATCAGTTTTTGCCAGGCAGGTCTGTGCCAGAGCTGTGCAAGTTTTTTTCACAGCATTTGGCTGAATCTAGCAAAGCTAATCCTTTTTGGCCTATTGCAGAGTGTGTTAGTCAGTGGAGTAGCCTATCTGTGTTGCAAGATATACCACCTGTGTATAGAATACCAATTTTTTTACTGCACCTAGTGAAGTAAAATCTTTTGGGCATAGCATCATTCTATTAGTCCATCTATACTGACCTCCATCAGGTTGCAAATTGAATATAATTTTTTTCTGCATCTAGCTCTGAAAAAATATTGGGCTTCTAGCTGTGTGTGGGACTTGTTGTATTAGTCCATCTATACTGACCTCCATCAGGTTGCAAACTGAATATATTTTTTTCTGCATCTACCTCTGAAAAAATATTGGGCTTCTAGCTGTGTGTGGGACTTGTTCTATTAATCCATCTATACAGACCTCCATCAGGTTGCAAACTGAATATATTTTTTTCTGCATCTACCTCTGAAAAAATATTGGGCTTCTAGCTGTGTGTGGGACTTGTTGTATTAGTCCATCTATACTGACCTCCATCAGGTTGCAAACTGAATATATTTTTTTCTGCATCTACCTCTGAAAAAATATTGGGCTTCTAGCTGTGTGTGGGACTTGTTCTATTAATCCATCTATACAGACCTCCATCAGGTTGCAAACTGAATATATTTTTTTCTGCATCTACCTCTGAAAAAATATTGGGCTTCTAGCTGTGTGTGGGACTTGTTGTATTAGTCCATCTATACTGACCTCCATCAGGTTGCAAACTGAATATATTTTTTTCTGCATCTACCTCTGAAAAAATATTGGGCTTCTAGCTGTGTGTGGGACTTGTTCTATTAATACATCTATACAGACCTCCATCAGGTTGCAAACTGAATATATTTTTTTCTGCATCTACCTCTGAAAAAATATGTGGCCTTCTAGCAGTGTGTGGGACTTTCTCTATTAGTCCATCTATACTGACCTCCATCAGGTTGCAAACTGAATATAATTTTTTTCTGCATCTAGCTATGAAAAAATATTTGGCCTTCTAGCAGTGTGTGGGACTTTCTCTATTAGTCCATCTATACTGACCTCCATCAGGTTGCAAATTAAAAATAATTTTTATCTGCATCTACAGTACCTCTGAAAAAATATTTGGGCTTCTAGCTGTGTGTGGGACTTGTTCTATTAGTCCATCTATACTGACCTCCATCAGGTTGCAAATTGAATATAATTTTTATCTGCATCTAGCTCTGAAAAAATATTTGGCCATCTAGC
The DNA here is from genome assembly GCF_046119375.1 of Phyllobates terribilis. Classification (NCBI taxonomy): domain Eukaryota; kingdom Metazoa; phylum Chordata; class Amphibia; order Anura; family Dendrobatidae; genus Phyllobates; species Phyllobates terribilis. The sequence continues at coordinate 461,941,434 of NW_027362761.1, read as the reverse complement.
AATGTGTGGGACTTTCTCTATTAGTCCATCTATACTGACCTCCATCAGGTTGCAAATTGAATATAATTTTTATCTGCATCTAGCTCTGAAAAAATATTTGGCCTTCTAGCAGTGTGTGGGACTTTCTCTATTAGTCCATCTATACTGACCTCCATCAGGTTGCAAATTAAAAATAATTTTTATCTGCATCTACCTCTGAAAAAATATTTGGGCTTCTAGCTGTGTGTGGGACTTGTTCTATTACTCCATCTATACTGACCTCCATCAGGTTGCAAACTGAATATATTTTTTTCTGCATCTACCTCTGAAAAAATATTGGGCTTCTAGCTGTGTGTGGGACTTGTTGTATTAGTCCATCTATACTGACCTCCATCAGGTTGCAAATTACAAATAATTTTTATCTGCATCTACAGTACCTCTGAAAAAATATTTGGGCTTCTAGCTGTGTGTGGGACTTGTTCTATTAGTCCATCTATACTGACCTCCATCAGGTTGCAAATTGAATATAATTTTTATCTGCATCTAGCTCTGAAAAAATATTTGGCCTTCTAGCAGTGTGTGGGACTTTTTCTATTAGTCCATCAATACTGACCTCCTTCAGGTTGCAAATTAAAAATAATTTTTATCTGCATCTAGCTCTGAAAAAATATTTGGCCTTCTAGCAGTGTGTGGGACTTTCTCTATTAGTCCATCTATACTGACCTCCATCAGGTTGCAAACTGAATATATTTTTTTTCTGCATCTACCTCTGAAAAAATATTGGGCTTGTAGCTGTGTGTGGGACTTGTTCTATTAATCCATCTATACAGACCTCCATCAGGTTGCAAACTGAATAAAATTTTTTTCTGCATCTACCTCTGAAAAAATATTTGGGCTTCTAGCTGTGTGTGGGACTTGTTCTATTAGTCCATCTATACTGACCTCCATCAGGTTGCAAATTGAATATAATTTTTTTCTGCATCTAACCCAGCCAATAGTTTTGGCCTAATACCACAGTTTGGCCACTCAGCTCTGCTCGGTTCCCATCCATTGTTTTTTTGTGCAAACAACTCCAGAGTTGTGAATTAGTTAACCACCAAAATGAGTGGAAAAAGGCCTGCTGCTGGTGGAAAGGGGAATAGGCGTGTTGGGAAGGGGAAAAAAGGTTGTGTTCGTGGGGCAGGTGTTAAAGCAACAGTAACATCTGCCGATGAAAGACCATCTTCCAGCCAAACTAAAATGTCTACTTCTTTTAGCGGACAATGTGATAAGATCCCTTTCTTACGGCCACGCCAATCACTACAAATTCCAGATGAGGCACAAAAACAGCAGGTGCTTCAACGGATATCAAGTGCTCCTTTAAGTGGGCTCTCCTCCACATCAACTTCAACATCACAAATACTCCAGTCCTCAAAGGTGTCACCCCAATCGCACTTGGTTCCTCACAGCTCCCAAATCTCCAGCTGCCCGTCTGAGTATGAGGTAGAACAGATGGTTGATTCTGCAGAGCTGTTTACTCATACTATAGCCTGGGAATCAGAGGTCGACTCCAGCGCTTCTGTGAATCCAGACGAGGAAATGATCTGCACTGATGCCCAGAATCTTTATGAGTCGGATCCAGGACCAGACGCAGAAGGTTCTGACCATAATGTAGACCCTCATTCCCAAACTGTAACTCCCGTTGGTGGAGACAATGAGGAAGACGATGATAAGACTCAAATACCTGATTGGAGCGACAACTTTAGTTTTTTGTCAGGGCAGGAACAGGTTGGCTCTGAGGACGATGGGTGTGATAACGCACAGGGTGATGATGATGAGGTTGGAGATCCCACTTACTGTCAACCCACAGTCAGCCAAGAGATGAGGTCAGCAGAGGAGGTGGAGGAAGATGCTAGTGACGACGAGGTCAGGTTGCGCCTTCCTGGACAGAGACGTAGTACTGGAAGCACATCAACAACTGGATCTTCAAACACAACTCTGCCTCTCACCACAAGTCGTGGTGGCTCTTCAGGTCGCATGGGTGCTAAGCCTTGCATAGCCTGGGCATTTTTTCAGATCGATAAAGATGACCCAACTCGTGTTATCTGTAACATTTGTCAGCAAAAGCTAAGTAGAGGCCAAAAAATACATAGTTTGAGTACTTCATGCATGAACCGGCACATGGACATGAAGCATAAGTTGCAGTGGGAAGCTCAGTGTGCTACAATGCGGCCTAGCCGGCCGGGCCAACCACCGTCTGCCATATCTTGTGCATCCGCGGCCTCTTCATCCTCTGTGACTGGGGGGACAGCAGTCACACCTGTTTTGGGGCGCAGACCTGCCACCTCTTTACCCGCAACAGCCAGCGTGATTGGCAGGTCATCATTTTCTTTGGAGGTGGTAACACCAGCTGGTGTTGAGCGCTGTCCGACATCGATAGCACCACCTTTGGATCAAGGCAACCTAACATGTCCGCCTGCATCTTCCTCACAGACCGGCAGTTTGCCGGGGACACCCTTATCAACCCTGTCTAAGCACAATAGCCAGCCCTCGGTCCCTCAGATGTGGACAAGTAAAAGACCATTTCCTCCTAGCCATGAGAAAGCTAAGAGGTTGAATTTCACCATCTGCAAGCTCTTGGCTACAGAAATGCTGCCTTTCCGCCTGGTGGACACAGAGGATTTTCGAGACCTTATGTCCGTCGCAGTGCCCCAGTACCAGATGCCCAGTTGGCACTACTTCTCAAAGAAAGGTGTGCCTGCGCTCCACCAGCATGTCGCACACAACATCACCGCTTCTTTGAGAAACTCTGTGTGTGACAGGGTGCATTTCACCACAGACACTTGGACGAGTAGGCATGGACAGGGGCGTTACATGTCGCTGACTGGGCACTGGGTAACTATGGTGACAGCAGGACAAGGGGCTGCTGTCCAAGTCTTGCCGTCCCCACGAGTTGTGCGTCAATCCTCTTTATGTCAAAGTTCCTCCACTGCTTCTGCCTCCTCAACCTCCTCTCGGTCTTCCACCTGCACCCAAAGCCTGTCTGGTCATGCCACAAGCTTTCTAACTGCGCAGAAGGGATCCTGCACACCTCCTTACTATGCTGGCAGTAGGGCTCAACGTCATCAGGCGGTTTTTACATTGAAATGTCTGGGAAATGTGAGTCACACAGCTGAGGAGTTGTGGTCAGCTCTGGAGAACCAATTTCATGAATGGTTGTCTCCACTGGACCTGAAACCAGGGAAGGCCGTGTGCGACAATGCTGCAAACCTGGGTGCGGCCCTTCGCCGGGGCAATGTCACACACGTGCCTTGTATGGCTCACGTGTTGAACCTGGTTGTCCAGCAATTTTTAGCCCACTATCCCAGACTAGATGGCCTTCTGCAGAGGGCACGGTCGCTGTGTGCTCACTTCCGCCGTTCGCATCCCGCAGCTCAGCGACTTACATCTCTACAGAAGTCGTTGGGCCTGCCACTTCACCGGCTAAAATGCGATGTGCCTACCCGGTGGAATTCAACTCTGCACATGTTGCAGCGACTGTGGCAGCACCGACAAGCCCTGGTGCAATACGTTCTGACGTATAGCCTGGGCCAACGAGATCCAGAGGTGGGGCAAATCACGCTGGAGGAGTGGTCTCAGATCAGGGACCTATGCACCCTTCTGCACAGTTTTGAAATGGCGACGAAGATGTTTAGTGCTGACGATGCCATTATCAGCATGACTATTCCGGTGATTTACATGCTGGAGCACATGCTAAACAGAATTCGGAGTCAGGTGGTGGCACAAGAGGAGGTGGAGGAAGTAGAGGAGGAGGAGTTGTATGCGGAAGGGCTAACATCTGCAAGAATCATAGAATCATAGAATCATAGAATGGTAGAGTTGGAAGGGACCTCCTGGGTCATCTGGTCCAACCCCCTGCTCAAAGCAGGAATCACTAGATCATCACAGACAGATGTCTGTCCAGCCTCTGTTTGAAGACGTCCATTGAAGGGGAACTCACCACCTCTCGTGGCAGCCTGTTCCACTCATTAATCACCCTAACTGTCAAAAAGTTTTTTCTAATATCTAATCTGTGTCTCCTCCCATTTAGTTTCATCCCATTGCTTCTAGTCTTTCCTTGTGCAAATAAGAATAAAGATGATCCTTCTGCAATGTGACAGCCCTTGACATATTTGTAGACAGCTATTAAGTCTCCTCTCAGTCTTCTTTTTTGCAAGCTAAACATTCCCAAATCCTGCAACCGTTCCTCATAGGACATGGTTTGCAGACCAGTCACCATTCTGGTCGCTCTTCTCTGAACTTGCTCCAGTTTGTCTATGTCTTTTTTAAAATGTGGTGCCCAAAACTGTACACAGTATTCCAGATGAGGTCTGACCAAAGAGGAGTAAAGACCGATAATGACTTCACGTGATCTAGACTGTATGCTTCTGTTAATACATCCCAGAATTGTATTTGCCTTTTTTGCTGCTGCATCACACTGTTGACTCATGTTCAGTCTATGATCTATTAGTATACCTAAGTCTTTTTCACATGTACTGTTGCTTAGCTCTATTCCTCCCATTCTGTATATGCTTTTTTCATTTTTATTGCCCAGATGTAGTACTTTGCATTTTTCCCTGTTAAAAACCATTCTGTTGGTTGCTGCCCACTGCTCCAGTTTATTTAGGTCTTTTTGAATCCTCTCTCTCTCTTCTCTAGTATTAGCTATCCCTCCTAGCTTTGTGTCATCAGCAAATTTAGTCAGTTTACCCTCAATTCCTTCATCTAAATCATTGATAAAGATGTTGAACAATACAGGTCCCAGGACGGAGCCCTGTGGTACCCCACTTGAGACATTCACCCAGCTGGATGTGAAGCCATTTACAACCACCCTTTGAGTCCAATCACTAAGCCAGTTATGAATCCACCTAACAGTTGCCTGGTCCATTGCATACTTGGTCATTTTTTCAATTAGGATGGTGTGAGATACTTTGTCAAATGCTTTGCTGAAGTCAAGATATACTATATCTACAGCATTTCCCTGATCCACCCAGTCAGTGATTCTGTCATAGAAGGAAATTAAGTTAGTCTGACATGACTTGTTAGTTACAAACCCATGCTGGCTCTGGTTAATCACTTCATTCTTATCCATGTACTTACATACATGTTGTTTAATAATTTGTTCAAAGATCTTTCCTGGTATAGAAGTCAGACTCACCGGCCTATAGTTCCCTGGGTCCACCTTCTTCCCCTTTTTGAAGATAGGAACAACATTTGCTCTTCTCCAGTCTTCTGGGACTTCTCCTGTTCTCCAAGAATTTTCAAAGATTATGGAGAGTGGTTCTAAAATTTCTTCTACAATCTCCTTCAGTACTCTGGGGTGTAATTCATCTGGACCTGGTGACTTGAACTCATTTATGTTAGCTAAATATTCCCTCACAATCTTTCTGTTTACAGATAACTTGGATTCCTCTATTCCTTTAAAAGGACAGTGAAGATCAGTTGATGTTACATTTTCTTTCTGAGAGAAAACAGATGCAAAATAGGAATTAAAAAGTTCGGCCTTCTCAACATCCTCTCTTACCATTTCTCCATTTTCATCCTGTAAAAATCCTATAACATCTTTGACTTTTCTTTTACTTTTGCCATACCCCCAAAATCCTTTTTTATTGCTTTTGACATCTCTTGCAAGCCTTAATTCATTGTCAGCTTTAGCTAACCTGATACGTGCCCTGCAGGATCTGCAGACTGCATTATAATCTTCTTTAGATATGCCTCCCTCTTTCCATTTAATAAACATTTCTTTCTTTCTTTTTAGCATGTGTTTAAGTTCTGTGTTCATCCATCCTGGTTTCCTTAAATGCTTCCCATTCTTCCTACTTTTTGGGATTGTTAACGATTGTGCTTTGAGAATCTCATTTTTAAAAATTTCCCATCCTTCCTGGACATTTTTGTCCTTAAGGACATCCAGCCATTGGATCCCTCCTATTCTCTTTCTGAGTCTCTTAAAATCTGCCTTTCTAAAATCTAACCTTGAAGTTTGAGTCTTCACATGTCTTCCTCCTCTAGTTATCCAAAATTCTATAATAGAATCCAGGTCCAGACGGTCGGCAGCACCAAGGCGGCAGGCATGTGAGGGTGGGTTAGATGGTTTTACCAGGGCGCATGGTAGCAGCCAAACTAGTGAGGAAGGTGCAGGAGCCCAGGAAGAAGTGGAGGACGAACTGATGGAAGACTCATCAGATGAGGGAGACCTTGATCACATTTCTGTTGTGCGAGATTGGGGGGAGAGGACAGAGGAAGGAAGCATGATGGTTACCTCGCCACCAATACAACAGGGACTTGGTGCTCCTGGATGCGCAACACACATGAGTGCCTTCTTGCTGCACTACCTGCAACATGACCCTCGAATTGTGAGAATTAGAAATAATCCTGACTACTGGGTTGCCACACTGTTAGATCCCCGGTACAAAAGTAAATTTGCAGAAATTATTCCTGCCATAGAAATGGATGCACGCATGCAGGAGTATCAGCAGAGACTGTTGCAGAATCTTACATGTGCTTTTCCACAAAATACCAGTGGTGCACGTAGTGAATCTCACAGTTCCAACTTGCCAACCGTGGGACCGTCAAGTGTTCAGCACTCAAACCGTAACAGAACCACAGTATCTGCTGGTAACATCAATTTTGCGGAATCATTTCACCACTTTTTTAGCCCATCCTTTGCAAGGCCACAGGAGACAAGAAGTCTGACACATAGTCAACGCCTAGAGACGATGGTACAGGAGTATCTCCAAGTAAACATTGAAGCCATGACTGTGTCACTGGACCCTTGCTCTTTTTGGGCTTCCAATCTGGATAAATGGCCGGAGCTAGCCACTTATGCCTTGGAGATCTTGTCATGCCCCGCAGCCAGCGTTCTGTCTGAACGTGTGTTCAGCGCTGCTGGTGGTGTGCTGACAGATAAGCGCACGCGGCTCTCCACTGATAATGTAGACAGACTCACGTTCATAAAGATGAACAAATCATGGATCCGTAACGACTTTTCTACCCCTGTGTCATCCTGGGGAGAGTAAAAGCTTGATGATTGGTTAAAATCACCCTACCAACCGTTTTAAGCTTTCAAATTACTAATCATGTTTATCTGTATCTTGGCTGGAAAATAATTTGGGCTTTGTAGCAGTGTGCAGCACTGATTCTATTAGGCCATCTATAATAAGCTCCACCAGATTTAAAATTACTAATCATGTTTATCTGTATCTTGACTGGAAAATAATTTGGGCTTTGTAGCAGTGTGCAGCACTGATCCTATTAGGCCATCTATACTAAAGCTTCACCAGATTTAAAATTAATAATAATTTTTAGCTGCATCTAGCCCGGAAAATAATTTTGGGGCTCCGAGATGCGCAGACACATAAGTGCCTTCTTGCTGCACTACCTGCAGCATGACCCTCATATTGTCAGAATTCGAAGTAATCATGACTACTGGGTTGCCACACTCTTAGATCCCCCAAACTTTTCGATCAACCTTTTCATTTTAATAAAGACCAAAAAAATGGTCATTTTTGAAATGATAAGCATTAGCAGGTTGTTAGAAACTGAAATCAAACAGTTTTCAACTCAAAACTTTATTCTAGGTGATGTTACATTTTCACATAGGACCCCTTGTTCGAAAGGAGCTTCTGAACTCTCTCGTCCATTGAATTTGTCAGGTTTTGGATGGTTTCTGCTTCAATTGTTTTGCATGAGGACAGAATACCCTCCCAGAGCTGTTGCTTAGATGTGAACTGCCTCCCGCCATCATAGACACTCCTTTTAATGATGCTCCAAAGGTTCTGAATGGGGTAGAGGTCAGGGGAGCATGGGGGTCACACCATAAGTTTGTCCCCTTTTATGCCCATATCAGCCAGAGATGCAGATGTTTTATATGCAGCATGAGATGGTGCATTATCATGCAAAAAAATGATCTTGCTGTGAAATACACGGTTCTTCTTCTTGAACCATGGCAGGAAGTGCTGTTTGAGAAAATCCACATACATTATGGAGTTCATCTTTAGCGCCTTCAGGGATCCTAAAGGGGCCGACAATCTCTCTCCCCATGATTCCAGCCCAAAACATTACTCCACCTCCTCCTTGTTGGCGCTGTAGCCGTGTTTGCGTGGGGTGTCCATCAACCAGCCATCCTCCACTCCATCCATCTGGACCATCGAGCGCTGCACGGCACTCATCCGTGAACAAAACAGTTTTGAAATCAGTCTTCATGTAATGTTTGGCCCACTGGAGCCGTTTCTGCTTGTGTGAAGTGGATAGAGGAGGTCGACAGGATGGCGTATGCACAGCTGCAAACCTCTGAAGGACCCTGCATCTTGTTGTTCGGGGGACGTTGGAGGCACCAGCAGCTTCAAAAACTTGTCTGCTGCTATGACAAGGCTTTTTTGCCGCTGCTCTTTCAACCTGACGTAATTGCCTGTAGGAAAGAGTCCTCAATTTGCCCTTATCAGCACGCACACGTGTGTACTGTGAATCAGCTACATACTTCTTGATTGCCAAGACACTTCATCCTGATCATCGCACAATGTTGATTGTAGTCATGCCTTGACCTAAACACTCCACAATTTGTTGCTTCTCAGCAGCCGACACATCCTTTATCTTTCCCATTTTGGCAGAAAATGTAGGCTGCTTAATAATGTGAGACAGCCTTCTTAAGTAGTCTTGCCTTTCATTGGACACACCTGCCAAACTAATTAGCACAGGTGTCTGCAATTGCTTACAGTGATATAAAGAGCCCTGACACACATCACCATCAATGAGTTTAACTGACAAACAAACAAATTCTTCCCTTATCTCCTAAACACTTTTTGCATAATAATTTGGAACACAGTGTACATGTGCTTTTCCACAAAACACCAGTGGTTCACGTAGTGAATCTTACAGTTCTAACTTGCCAACCGTGGTCTGTATGGAGTTGTTCAATAAAGGGCCCAAAATTAAGATAACATAGATGGGAGAGGTCTCTATGAATAGGAATTCCTAAGTATTTGATACCCTGTGAGGGCCAGGCAAAGGGAAAGTTGGACTGGATGGAATCCTATATGGATTTGGGGAGGGAGACATCGAGGGCCTCAGACTTCGCTGCATTGATTTTAAAATTTGACCATGTAACAAAGTGATCTATTTCAGCCATAACAGCATGGATGGATATATGTGATTGAGTGATATATACTAGGACATCATCAGCAAATAGAAAGCACTTGTACTCAGTGCCTCCCACCTCAATCCACCTAATATTGGGGTTATGGCGAATTGATGAGAGCAGGTGCTCCGTCACTAGGATGTATAAGAGAGGGGACAGAGAACATCCCTGCCTTGTCCCATTGGTGATTGTGAAAGGTGATGAAAATGTTCTGACGCGCCCCTGGGCCTTGGGACACCCGGAGCTGGACCCTTTTTGGTGGATGCTGGTGGTTGTAGTCTCCGTGGCGGCGACCCGGTTCCGTGGCTCAGGGCGGGCAAACCAGTGGCGGAACTATTTATGTGGTTTTGATGTTTAAATGTCTGACTACGCCACCCGTGGATTGCGGTCAGAGTGAACCGCCGCTCCAGGGCAGACCGCTGAGGCTGGTGTTGTGGGTGCAGCAGAGCGTAGCATAACTCCCCACGGGAGTAGTATAGCCTCAGGGCAGTGTATGCGGAGGATGGGGGTGATGGTGCAGGGCAGCAGCAGTAACGACACGGAGTCAGTGATGCAGTCCAGGGCCTTTACTCACAGTTCTTATTATCCAGACCACGTCTGCAGGTAACGGCTGCCCACGTCGTACTGTGCTCACCAGGTGAGGGGCTCAGACAACTCCCAGATAACTTTGGAGCGCTTCACAGGACCCCCTTTGTGTGTCCTTTGTCTGGCCTTTCTTACCAACCCTTCTGTCCGGCTGCCTCGGGCCTCCTCTTGGTAAACTTGGCGCCAATTTCCCTGACCCTATGTGGTGCCTTCCTAGAGGGTGTAGCGAGGGGCTGCACCACATAAAATGTCACAGCCTCCTGTTTCTAGCTGAGGGTCGTTTCCTGCCTCCACTAGTTTCGGGGACCGGTCTCCCCCTTTGGCCTGACCCCTCCACGCAGTTGGATTCGGCCGTGCGATGGCGACTCGCCCGTCCGCACCCCTGGGATCCCTTCGTTCCTCGTTCCTGGAGCCTTCTCCGCTCCTCTTCCTTCCTTCTCCCTCTTCCAGGCCTGGGCCTCTGTTACTAGGCCCGCCTCCGGAGCAGAGCTCATGCAGAGCCCCTGCTCCCTGCCACTTCTGCTCAGACTTCTCTGCACTGAACTAAGATGGTGCCCACCTTTTATACTCCCTTCTCAATGCACCCAGGAACTGCTTCCTCCCTGCTCCTGCACTACAGGGTTCCCCTTCCTCAGTGTTCCCTCCCCCCACTCCAGCCAGGGACAGAGACTGTCGTGCCCATCTCAGGGGCATATTGGTCACCCTGCCCCACGGCAATGTGGTGTAATGCATGCAGGTGTCGGGTCCTGATCCACACTACATCCTTACCTGAGAGTGAGATATCACACCTCTGGGTGAGGTGCAATACCTCTGTAGCAACCGAGCCCTCAGGGTGCTACAGTTCCATTTATCTTCAGCCTAGGTGACGTATTGCGATACAGGGCCGTGATTTTGGCTATAAAAGGGTCCCCTAGACCCCTACCCCAAGCTTTTTAAGAGAATCATATATGGCGTGCCAGGAGACTCTATGGAATGCTTTCTCAGCATCCAACGAGAGTATCTAATTACAAATTTTTAACTGCATCTAGCCCAGGAAATACTTTGTGCCTAGTAGCAGTGTCTGCTAGTCAGCGGATTATCCCGGCTGTTAAGCAAGCTACACCACCTGTAGTTTGGACACTTAATTTTTTCAAAGGAAATGCTTCGGGACCACGGGATACTCAGTGAAGAGCATCAGGAGGCACCCCAAGGCATAGGGGCTGGGACTGGCAGTAGGATGCCTTGCGGTGGACAGTCGAGCTCGATCCTTATAAAAGCTTTTTAACTGCAGCAGCTTTAGTGGACGCTACTGGAGCTGGAATTACGCGGCTGCTGGCATGAGACTTGCCTACCAATAGATCCTTGTAAATGGATTTAAAGTGTATTCATTCAAATTAGAGAGACAATTTAAATTAAAAAGCTTAGAGCTGCCTCCACCACAGGGGGGCTCGCTCGACCCACCAGCGGACAGGCACCAGTATTGGGAGAGGGGGGCTGGCCGTCAGGGTTCACCGCGGCTCTGGCACAAACCCGGCGACGCGGAGGTGGCACGGGCAGGAGCGGACTGAACGTGTCGGCTTCTCACTTTTTGGATTTTAGAAGGGCATGACATGCCTATATCTGTGTCTCCCCCTCCTTTTACTCCTCCACCTCTTTTCTTTTCGCATGACTATATGTACTTGTCACTTTTCCATGTGTTAGTTGTGTCTTCTGAGCAGTTTGTCAGCTTTTGGACACCTTTGAAGGTGTTTTCTATGTGTTTCTATGTGTTTTTGTTTGCCTGCCATTGGTTTTAACGGTGTTCGAAGGTGTTCGACGAACAGTTCGGCGAACACACGGGTGTTCGACGAACCGAACCGAACTCGAACACTACGGGGGTGGCTCAACACTAGTCGACACCCCCTTTGAAGATCTTATGGTTATATAATGCATTGCCATGTTTTATATGTTGTTTCATCTATTTTGTGACCTGCAACAGTTGGTTATGTACAGACAGGGTAAACTATTGGGGCCAGCTCAGGATGGGAGGAGCTAAGTGGGCAAAGGGAACTCAGTTCCTGTTGTTAGGCAGATAGGGAAGAGTACTCACAAGAGAAGGACCTATGGTTTTAATATTCGCAGACCTGCATTGTTTTATGAGTGTTACGTGCAAAGAAAGGAGACCATACTTGTCTAGCACGTTCTGAAGTGAACAAGGATTAAGTGGCAGAAGGTTTCCTTATCTCAGGCAAGTGGAGCCTACAGCAAATGTTACTATACCAGATAAGAAGTGGAAGTGTAGCCAGATCTGAGGGTCATAGAGGAGAAGATAGGCAGACTGGGACTTGTGTTCTCCTAAGGGGAACAGAAGATGCAGTGGCACACCAATGAGCATGTGGCCCTCATCAAATGGACTTTGAGAATAGCAGCGAGAAGTCATAGTGACACACCTCAGCCAGGGAGATCCTCACACAAAGGGAAGATGGAGGTTCCCATTATGATCTGGTTGTTGACTGTAACATATAACATAAGGAATGTACCGCTATGTGTAACCATGAAGTTCTTGATTCTGGATTGTCCAGAAGAAGTATTCTTGAGTATTGTACTTACTATCTGATGTATATACTTCTCATCAGTTTGTTCATTAAAGAAAAGTTCATTTTCATATATTGTAGGCTTGCAAGCAGGACCCTCACTCCTCTTGGCATATGTGGAACTACGTGTTAATCTGTAATGTCTTTATTGTCTGTGCAAGTTCCCTCAGAAATGTAAAGTGCTGCGTAATATGTTGGCGCTATAAAAATAAAATTATTATTATTGTTTTTGGACTCTGGTCTCCCTCATTCATTTCTACCTCATCAGGTCCTGGCCTGCCATGTCAAGCAGCAGCATGTGGTCTGCAATGGCGTAGTGCTATGGTAACAGTACACACATACAGCCAAGATCCCCCTTGCACATTGATTAGGAATTCATCTGTGGCGCCCCTGAGGGTTCAGTCGCCACAGAGGTACTGCACCTCACCCAGAGGTGTGGCATCTCCTTCTCTCAGGTAAGGATGGAGTACTACCCGGGACCCCAACACCTGCACTCAACACTACACTACTCCAGGCCGGCTGGAAGGGCATTATCCACTTCTTCTGCTGCCCCATCCCTTGCTGGAGTGAGGGGAACCAAAAGTGAGGGGGAACCATGTAGTGGGTGTGGGTGGAGGACGCAGAACAGGGGAGCACTGTCAGGAGTAGTATAAGAAGGGAAGCCATCATGTGTAGGGGTGGATTCAGAGAGAGAGAAGAGGAGAGGAGCAGTCTGAGGAGCAGAGTCTCTTCAGGAGTTCTGCTCCAGAGTGGGGCCTAGTAAGAGAGGCCCAAGAGTGAGAGGGGAGCAGAGGAGAAAGGCTCCAGTAACAGGAGGGATCCTAGGGGGTACGGTGAGTGCAGGATGGCACCCGTACGCCTGAATCTGCCAGGCGTCAGAGGGATCAGGCTGCAAGAAGGGAACCGTTCCCTGGACTAGCCAAGTTACTTTACGTCTCAGCTGGAAAACCGGAGGCTTCTGCACTTTCAGGGTGCAGTTGCCACATCCGTGCCTAAGCTGCCGAGAAGGGCACCAAGCCAGGTCCGGGAACTTCAAGTTGCCCAGAGAGATCTCAAGGTACCCGATCGGGAATTTGTGTGGCGGGGCGCAGGGCAGGAGGGAGAGACCCAGCGCGGGAAGTCGACTAAGGAAGGAACATAAAGAGAGGGGTCCCGTTAAGTGCCCGCCTGGTAAACGCAGCGCAACGTGGGAGGCTGACACCTGTACAGTGCCACCTGAAGAACCTAAATAACTGTGAGTAAACTCGGATGACTGCACCCCACTGTTTCTGTCAGTTATTTCTACCACGTTATCCTATCGCTCCTGCACTACAACGCCCAGCATCACCATCTGCACTTACACTGGCCTGCAGCTGTGCTCTGCCTGTGGAGAGCCGCACCAACCAAGCTGCCCAGAGGTCTGCAGCAGTGCCGGTACCCATTACCGGGAACCACAGGTGGCGTCACAAGACAAAACTGTTATTCATCCCATCGAGTAACAACAACGCCTTTTAAAGAGTGACCCCAGGGTACGGGCCCGGGAGCCAACTGCCGTGACATCCCACAGAAGGTCAAGGCCTGGGTACCGAGTTTCCCCCACATCCCCCTGGGCGAGTCACATCCACCAGTGGCTGCTACACATTGAATGGAGCTGCACATTGCAACTCCACTGAATTTGTTTATATCTGGCTGCCGGAGCTTACAATACCTGATCAGTGGAGGAGCCGAGTGTTGGTAATTCACTGATCTGATATCAAAGATAGGTCATTAATATCTTCTGACTGGACATCCACTTTAAGAAAGAGCTAAGTTTCTTCAATAAATCGTAATGAAAAAATTGCCTTTACCTGTTTCTTTAACGCCTCGTCCACATCAGTTTTTTTGTCTACTTTTAAGGTGGGTGGGCAACACTTCTCATTTCTGCAAAGGAGACCCTATGTAAAAAAAATAGATGTGGTTTTTCTGCAATTGAAGTTCCTCTAAATAAAACTTGTTTCAGGAACATTTTAAATGAAAACCACAGTATGGTACTGTGATGAAGTCTGCGAGTACAGTTTAATTTTGCTATTAAAATCAGTAGGGTTAAACTATTCATGAAATGACGCTCAAAGCTACAAATAAGACATACAATGGTTTGCATACCCCACCCCTAAAATACATGCAGCTTTTCACCCATTCTGTGCAAATTACATTTTATAAAATCCCCATTCTAACAGCTGTAACTTTGACTGCTATAATTGACTGCTGTGGGTTTGTTACAATGTACTGTATGCAGTAGCCACCTGAAGATTTGACTTTCTTCACGTATCTAATTTAGTGCTGTAAATTTTCTAAAAAAAACAATTTGCATGCAAGTGGCGGTCAATAGTTACTACTGTCAGGTGAAGGTGTATGGACACCTTAAAGTGCACCTGTCAGCAGGATTGTGCTTAGTAAACAACATACACTGTCAGGTGGGCGCCATTTCACTGATTAAAATGATACCTTTGTTGATGAAATCCGTCCTGTGGTTCTTATTTAATCTTTATTTTCATTCCTGAGATAATGATATGCTCATGCTCCAGGGCGGCCTTTGGGGAGGTGCTTTATCTTGTGCTCTGCTTATGTATCCATATGCATAGCTTCTGACAGGTCAGTGTGCCTTCAGTGACCTGCCTCCTATTTTAAATACTGCCTGTGTAATCGTGCCACACATCAAGAAATTTGCCTACAGCAAAACAGCCCCTCCGCTCGCGCATGCAGTAGGTTGTTGCGAGATGTTACTGCACAAGCTTGGCCGGTGGCGCCATAATGCTGCAGGCAAATTTCTTTTTCCTCCAGCAAAATGGCGCGGCAAGCGATAGATGCTACTGCGCACACACGGAGTCAGAGGAAAAATAAATTTGCCTGCAGCAATACGGTGCCGCCGGCCACGCTTGCGCACTAGCATCTCTCGGCAAACAATTAGAATGGACTTTACATCAGAATCGGATAAGTTGATTTTTAGTTCTTTTTCCCATGAGAGGAAGTAGGTTGGTTTATAGAAAGTCATTTGGAAGAGTAGATGGTCGTATATTTTTTTATATTCCTCTGGGGGACTGGGAATGGGAGTTTGGAGAATAGGTCAAGCCAGGTCCATTCTCTTGGGACAGGGAAATTAGCTTTAAAGAGGTTTAAGATATGAGGCATGGTTGCATTGTAGAAAAAATCTGAATGGCGACATGTGGATTCTTCTGGCCAGGAATTTAATATGGGGACTTAAGTTGTAAACGTCTGAATAATTGAGGTCTAATAAGTAGGGGATAGTGGTTATAGAGGTCAAAGCCCAGGGAACAGATGTAGGAGATAAGGTTTTTTCTACAGATCGGTTAATGGCAAGGGTAGTGGTGGTAATTTTGTCACAATCAGAGTCAGAAGTAGGTAGGGCTTCAGTCCAGATGTATCTGTGGGCATTTTTACCTGTCATTAAAATATTGCATAAATCAATAGTAAAAGTTAACAGATGAAACTAATATATCTTATTAATGATATCTTCTTCCTCCATTTATGAGCAACTTCTTTTCAACATATGAGATATATGCTATGTTTTGAGGGTGACACAATCCGATTAAGACACTGTAATTTTTTAAATCAACATATCATGCAGTTTTTCTTTGTAATCTTTGCATTTCTACTTCATTCAATTCCTTAGCGGCACACATTAAAAGAGTATGAATTAGCCAATAATCTCAGAAGTACGGCAGATTGTTGAACTGGAATGGCCAGTTCTTATGGGAATATGTTGGCTATAAACCAGTTTATAATCACCTCTTCACTAGCTCCGCTCCAGTGATGATGGTGCAGGACTTGTGTGAAATTATTATGCTACATGAGTTCTGCAGCCAATTAATGATCACTGATTGGTTGCAGCTCACTAATTTCCCATAAGAATGGGCATCTGAAAGGGTAACAATAGCAGCCAATCAGCGTCCAATGATTGACTTCATAATGTGACACAAGAACCAGGAAACCCGAGGCGTCATCACTGGAGCGGCG
This sequence comes from Phyllobates terribilis, assembly GCF_046119375.1. Taxonomy (NCBI): domain Eukaryota; kingdom Metazoa; phylum Chordata; class Amphibia; order Anura; family Dendrobatidae; genus Phyllobates; species Phyllobates terribilis. The sequence goes on along the minus strand of NW_027362761.1, from coordinate 461,925,174 downwards.
CCATGTCGGAGGTGACTATAAGCTTTTTCTAGTTATTTGGGGGAATCAAGACTTTCAGAAGGGGTTGACCAAGTAGTAGTCCTCAGCCAGTAGGACACTTATTTATTTCCCATGCACCTTGAGTATAACAGAAATATTTAGTACATGGTCAATACTACTGTTAGGACTCGAACCCAGCAGCTCTTGTGCACCAGGCAGAAGTTCTCTGAGCTATTCAGCTCGCTGGACAGTTTCTGGCTAACCTAGATTCTAATACCTGTGTTGTTCCTTACCGGCTCCACCCTGTGTTGTTTCTGATTGGCTTCATCCTGTGAGTTCCTGATTGATCACCCTATCTAAACCTGGCCTGGCACCTACTTCCTTGCGAAATCATTGAGCTCCCAGCCTTTTGTCAAGCTCTCCCTTCACCTGCTGCCTCTTACAAGATTATACTGCTGTTCCTGACTATGCAACCTGCTAAATCCTACAAGACTATACTGCTGTTCCTGTGTACAGATTCCTGGCTTTTCCTGACTATGCAACCTGCTAAATCCTTAAAGACTATAAGATTATTATTACTGCTGTTCCTGTGTACCGATTCCTGAATTTTCCTGACTATGCAACTTGCTACATCCTTCATGACTATACTGCTGTTCCTCTGTACCGATTTACTGGCTTTTCCTGACTATGCAACTTGCTGAATCCTTAAAGACCATACTGCTGTTCCTGTGTACCAATTCCTGGCTTTTCCTGACTACTCTAACTGATGATTGCTGACCCTAGTGGTTGCAATACCACTATTCCAACCCAGGTCAGTTTCTAACAACTATTATTGTGTTAGCTTAGCTAAGGAATAAAATATAAACTTTTTTTTTTTTTGCAATGATTTTTACGTTAAATAAGCCTTTGTGTATCATTGTTATAGATATTTGACCTTCACCTCCTCCCCTATGTGTGATTTGAGGAGACCCAGACACTGAGAATGCAGCCTGAAGCATCTTAAAAGTGATTTGTCCACCAGTTGCTCCGTTCAGTTGTTGCAGGGGTGTAATCCTGACTTTAGATTAGAGAGAACAGTATGCATTTGTAGCCAGCTGCACTTTGCTAGTAGCAAATCTACCCTTTGTGTTAGATAAGAGTTCACTAAGAGCTGTGGATTTCTCCATTCAGATACACAGAAGTAATATTGATACCTTTCTTGAGATCTGACATAGTGAACTGTTGGCAGCAAAAAACTTGTGTCTGCTTTGTCTTACATCACATAAGGAGGCTCAAATTCCCTATTCTGTATTTTATGATCAAGCTACAAAGTTTTTCTGTGATTCTTGAAAGATTTGTACAGCCACCATTAGAAGGGGAGAGCGAGTGCAGAGGTGCAGTAAATGGATAAATAAATAATGTGTTCTGCTTTGTAGAATTTTTTTTTCATAATTGATTTAATGCAGAGGTGCTAAGATAGGATGGATGGAAACATGGCATGTCACATTGGAAAATACTTTTAGGCCATCTTCACACATTCAGTATTTGGTCAGTATTTTACCCTAGTATTTGTAACCCAAAATCAGGAGTGGGTGATAAATACAGAAGTGGTGACGTGTTTCTATTATACTTTTCCTCTGATTGTTTCACTCCTGATTTTGGCTTACAAAATGACCAAATACTGAACATTTTAGCATTGCCTAAAGGACTGTTCACACTAGCAAATATTCACTCCATGTGCTGTCTGTATGCCAAGCAGGTAGCATATGAAGAGTACACTGACCAATGCCAGAAATGTGTTATTTTTCTTAAATGTTTTTAAACACAGATCAATGTAAAAAATTGCAGCCTTCACTATTTCGATCAGTTTGGACTCCCCTATTGTAAGTCAAAGGTACACTTCTCATGCATGTCATGCATTTTTTATGGATCAATTACTATTAATAACATTGTTCTTCAAAAAATCGAAACCATACGGATGTCCTATAGCTGTAAAAAATTGTCATACAGATGTCATACGGATGTTAAAAATGGCCAGATGGATTGCATAGAGATCTTAATATGGATGAAAATTTGTCTGTTTTTTCTGGATGAAATATGGACGATTTTGTATCTGCTCATCTGAGCTCATGTGGAGGGGACTGATTCAGGGAACAGGGGAAGATGTGAGGAATGGAATTGGGATAGAAGCTGCAATATGGGGCGAAAACAGATGAGTGTTAGGCTATGTTCAAACATGTTGGGTTTTTTCAGCGTCACAAATCTGCAGCAAAACCCAACTCTGGTTTTGGCATAGTGGGGCAGGTGAATTGTTCTGGAATAGTTTAGACACTGGCAATGCATTGAGTTTGTATGACACTATTTACTTTCACACTATGGGGACTGCCATTCAGTTGCACAGGCATTGTTCAATTTCACACCTTACTGGGCCACAGGTATTGTTCAATTTCACATGTAGCTCAGCTAATGTTTACAATAATACACATTAAATCCTCCTGATACAATCAACCTCAGTGACCAGGACAAGATAGTAAAATCACAAAAATATATTACTTCCAATGGGTGAAAAACGCTGAAAAAAATGCTGAAAAAACACTGAAACATGCTCTATTTTCAAAAATCCAACCAAGGCACAAAATAAGCAACAACAAAAACAAAGATGTGTGAACAGAGAATTCTGGTTTCTCATAGACTTTTCTGGTACTGCAAAACACAGCTGAACATTTGCATACAAATCTGCAGCAAAAAACGCTAGAGTGGTCAACCTGCCTTACATTGTGGAGGGGATGTGGGTGCAAAGAAATGAGGGGTATAGATTATGAAAAAGAAACTAGGAATTGTTACAAAAAGGAGAGAAAAAGACAATGAAACAAATAGCTGTCAACTGGATAGCCATTATGCTAAACTAGAGGAATAAAAAGTGTGTGTACAGGGGAAAGGTACAGGCTCATTTAGATGTCGATGTCAGTAATTTTCCTTGTACACAAAAAATGGACAGCTGTTCATCAATGTTTTGAGTCAGATTTTCAGTGATGTTTGGCCTGTGGATCAGTTTTTACTATCAGAATTTCATTATTTTTTTGGGCATAAAAGCTTTCAAGAATCTCCCCGTGTTTCTGTCCAGCAAAACAGTCCCCACTTATGCACAAGTGATTAAGAGGCCATATTAGCTAAATATACATTTTTTATGAATAGAGGTGAAAAAGTCGACCTGTTATGTTGCCAGTTCATCAGTAGAGATGAGCGGTGTTCGACTAGAACTGTTCGCCAATCTCAAATTCGAGCTGTTTTGGGCGGTGTTCGAGTTGTTCGACGAACCCGAACGTTTTGCAAAAAATTCGGCTGTTCGAGGTTATGTTCGATAACTGTTCGTGCACCAAAAGCTTGTCCTGCATGTCTGGCGCTATTTAGAGCACCAATCATGCAGGGATTGTCTGCCACTCACTGTAATGCCACAGCCATGGTGGTTGTGGCATTACAGTGATTGCCCAAATCGATGGGAACAGTGCTTGCAGTGAAACATGAAAAGCCGGCAATTCAGCAGCGGCATACACCGGTACCCGACAATTTAGAACCGAAAGAATAGAGCTTCACACATAGATTAGATAGATAGAAACATGTCAGTCACATATATATGAAGTACAGTGACAGTGTTGGTTACTGTACCTGTCATTTAGTGTAAAGGATTTATTAAAAAAAATATTAGTGTTTTCATGCACCGTCTCTTTAAAAAAGCCGGCCGGCAATTCAGCAGCGGTACCCGACAATTTAGAATAGAAGGAATAGAGAATCACACATAGATAAGATAGATAGAAACATGTCAGTCACATACATATGAAGTACAGTGACAGTGTTGATTACTGTACTTGTCATTTAGTGTAAAGGATTTATTAAAAAATATATCAGTGTTTTCATGCACCGTCTCTTTAAAAAAGCCGGCCGGCAATTCAGCAGCGGTACCCGACAATTTAGAATAGAAGGAATAGAGAATCACACATAGATTAGATAGATAGAAACATGTCAGTCACATATATATGTAATACAGTGACATTGTTGATTACTGTACTTGTCATTTAGTGTTAAAATAAAGGATTTATTTAAAAAAAAATTGGCGTGGGGTTCCCCATAATTTTAGGCTCTAGCGGAGGTTAAGCAGACAGCTGGGGCAGATGTTTGAAGCCTGGGAAGGGGTAATACCCACGGAGCTTCCCAGGCTACTAATATCAGCCCCCAGCTGAATGCCTAGCCTTTACTAGCTATTAAAATGGGGGACCCCCCAAAAAATTGACGTGGGGTCCCCCCTATTTTAATAGCTAGCAAAGGCTAGGCAGACAGCTGGGGGCTGATATTAATAGCCCAGGAAGGGTGCCATGAATATTGGCCCCCTCCCAGGCTAGAAACACCAGCCGTCAGTCACCCCAGAAATGGCGCATCCATAGGATGCGCCAACTCTGGCACTTAGCCTCGCTCTTCCCACTGCCCTGTAGCGGTGGCAGTGGGGTAATAGGGCTGGGGTTGATGTCAGCTTATAATGCCAGCTGACATCAAGCCCAGGTTAGTAATGGAGAGGCGTCTATAAGACACCCCCATTACTAACCCCATAGTCAAAGTTAAAAAAAACACAAAAACCCAGAATAAAGTCCTTTAATTGAAATAAAGACACAATTCTTTATTGTTCTAAATTAAACCATACTTACAATCACGCCCATTCCAGCTGAAGCCAACGATCCCCTGCAATAAAAGAAAAATAATAAAGCAACATAATCCTTACCTTTCCATGGTTCCCATGACAGCTTCAGCTCTGCTACATCGAGATGACAGGCTGGACCGCAGCAGAACGCTGCCATCCAGCCTGTCATCCCGCAGACACTGAGAAGCACAGGCTTGCTTGCGCTCCCCAGCGTCTCTCTCTGACGGCATCCAGATGAGCCGAGGTCATGTCCAATGAACTCGGCTCACCTCATGCACGTCACTGACAGCGTGGGAAAATTCTCACGCTGAAGCGCTGAATGCAGGAGAATTCTCCCATGCTGTCAGTGACGTGCATGAGGAGAGGTCATGTCCAATGAACTCAGCTCACCACATGCACGTCACTGACAGCGTGGGAAAATTCTCCTGCACTCAGCGCTTCAGCATGAGAATTCTCCCACGCTGTCAGTGACGTGCATGAGGTGAGCTCATGTCCAATGAACTCAGCTCACCTCATGGACGTCACTGACAACGTGGGAAAATTCTCCTGCACTCAGCGCTTCAGCGTGAGAATTCTCCCACGCTGTCAGTGACGTGCATGAGGTGAGCTCATGTCCAATGAACTCAGCTCACCTCATGAACGTCACTGACAGCGTGGGAAAATTCTCCTGCACTCAGCGCTTCAGCGTGAGAATTCTCCCACGCTGTCAGTGACGTGCATGAGGTGAGCTGAGTTCATTGGACATGAGCTCACCTCATGCACGTCACTGACAGCGTGGGAGAATTCTCACGCTGAAGCGCTGAGTGCAGGAGAATTTTCCCACGCTGTTAGTGACGTGCATGAGGTGAGCCGAGTTCATTGGACATTAACTCGGCTCATCTGGATGCCGTCACAGAGAGACACTGTGGAGCGCAAGCATGCCTGCGCTTCTCAGTGTCTGCGGCATGGCAAGCTGGATGGCAGCGTTCTGCTGCGGTCCAGCCTGTCATCTCGATGTAGCAGAGATGAAGCTGTCGTGGGAACCATGGAAAGGTAAGGATGATGTTGCTTTATTATTTTTCTTTTATTTCAGGAGATCGTTGGCTTCAGCTGGGATGGGCTTGACGGTAAGTATGGTTTAATTTAGATCAATAAAGAATTGTGTGTTTATTTCAATTAAAGGACTTTTTTCTGGGTGTTGTGTTTTTTTTAAATACTTTACTAGAAATTCATGGTGGTCATGTCTAATATTGGCGTGACTCCATGAATTTCGGGCTTAGGGCCAGCTGATAATGCCAAGCTGGCCCTAACCCCTTTATTACCCAGTGAGCCACCGCACCAGGGCCCTGGATGAGTTGGGTACAGCGCCAGAAGATGGTGCTTCTATGAACGCGCCATTTTCCGGGGTGGCTGCGGACTGCAATTTGCAGCGGGGGTGGCCCGGAAAGCTTGGGCCTCCCTGCACTGCGGATTCCAGCCCCCAGCTGCCCAGTTGTACCTGGCTGGACACAAAAATAGGGCGAAGTCCCACGTATTTTTTTTTTTAATTATTTCATGAAATTCATGAAATACCGTATATTCCGGCGTATAAGACGACTTTTGAAGACTGAAAAATCTTCTGTCTAGTCTGGGGTCGTCTTATACGCCGGTAATGCTTTTGAACTTTCAGAAATTGACATGCGGGGATACTCTGGGGGTGTTAATAAGCTGCCGTGGCCGTATCCCTGCCATGTCGGAGTTAATATAAGGTGGAGGGAGTTAAAATACGGCGGCGGTAGGTCCAGACAGTCAGCGCTTCTGTGCTGAAACTGACACATCGCTGCGTATTCCCAGCTCCGGACACAGCGCAGGGCTTCTGTGCCGACAGCTTTCACGTGTCACAGAAGCGCTGCGCTGTGTCCGGAGCAGGGAAGTTCGCATCGCTTCTGTGACAATATATGAAAAGCCGGCAATTCAGCAGCGGCATAAGCCGGCACCCGACAATTTAGAATAGAAAGAATAGAGCATCACACATAGATTAGATAGATAGAAACATGTCAGTCACATATAAATGAAGTACTGTGACAGTGTTGCTTACTGTACTTGTCATTTAGTGTAAAGGATTTATTAAAACAAATATTAGTGTTTTCATGCACCGTCTCTTTAAAAAAGCCGGCCGACAATTCAGCTGCGGTACCCGACAATTTATAACAGAAAGATAGAGCATCACGCATAGATTAGATAGATAGAAACATGTCAGTCACATATATATGAAGTACAGTGACAGTGCTGGTTACTGTACTTGTCATCCAGTGTTAAAAAAACGGATTTATTTAAAAAAAAATTGGCGTGGGGTTCCCCTTAATTTTAGTCTCTAGCGGAGGTTAAGCAGACGGCAGGGGCAGATGTTTGAAGCCTGGGAAGGGGGTAATACCCACGGAGCTTCCCAGGCTACTAATATCAGCCCCCAGCTGAATACCTAGCCTTTACTAGCTATTAAAATGGGGGATCCCAAAAAAATGACGTGGGGTCCCCCCTATTTTAATAGCTAGCAAAGGCTAGGCAGACAGCTGGGGGCTGGTATTAATAGCCCAGGAAGGGTGCCATGAATATTGGCCCCCCTCCCAGGCTAGAAACACCAGCCGTCAGCCGCCCCAGAAATGGCGCATCCATAGGATGCGCCAACTCTGGCACTTAGCCTCGCTCTTCCCACTGCCCTGTAGCGGTGGCAGTGGGGTAATAGGGCTGGGGTTGATGTCAGCTTATAATGCCAGCTGACATCAAGCCCAGGTTAGTAATGGAGAGGCGTCTATAAGACGCCCCCATTACTAACCCCATAGTCAAAGTTAAAAGAAAACACAAACACCCAGAATAAAGTCCTTTAATTGAAATAAACACACAATTCTTTATTGTTCTAAATTAAACCATACTTACCATCACGCCCATTCCAGGTGAAGCCAACGATCTCCTGCAATAAAAGTAAAATAATAAAGCAACCTCATCCTTACCTCTCCATGGTTCCCAGGACAGCTTCAGCTCTGCTACATCGAGATGACAGGCTGGACCGCAGCAGAACGCCGCCATCCAGCCTGTCATCCCGCAGACACTGAGAAGTGCAGGCATGCTTGCGCTCCTCAGTGTCTCGCTGTGACGGCATCCAGATGAGCCGACAATGAACTCAGCTCACCTCCTGGACGTCCGTCACTGACAGCGTGGGAAACTTCTACTGCGCATGCGGGGAGCAGGAGAATTTTCCCACGCTGTCAGTGACGTGCATGAGGTGAGCCGAGTTCATTGGACATGATCTCGGCTCATCTGGATGCCGTCACAGTCAGACACTGAGGAGCACAAGCATGCCTGCGCTTCTCAGTGTCTGCCGCATGGCAAGCTGAACGGCAGCGTTCTGCTGCGGTGCAGCCTGTCATGTGAATGTAGCAGAGCTGGACCAGTCCTGGGAACCATGGAGAGGTAAGGATTAGGTTGCTTTATTATTTTACTTTTATTGCAGGAGATCGTTGGCTTCAGCTGGAATGGGCGTGACTGTAAGTATGGTTTAATTTAGAACATTAAAAAATTGTGTGTTTACTTCAATTAAAGGACTTTATTCTGGGTGTTGTGTTTTTTTTAATTACTTTACTAGAAATTCATGGCGGTCATGTCTAATATTGGCGTGACCCCATGAATTTTGGGTTTGGGGCCAGCTGATAATACCAAGCTGGCCCTAACCCCTTTATTACCCAGTGAGCCACCGCACCAGGGCCCTGGATGAGTTGGGTACAGCGCCAGAAGATGGCGCTTCTATGAACGCGCCATTTGCCGGGGTGGCTGCGGACTGCAATTTGCAGCGGGGGGGGGGCCAGAAAGCTTGGGCCTCCCTGCGCTGCAGATTCCAGCCCCCAGCTGCCTAGTTGTACCTGGCTGGACACAAAAATAGGGCGAAGCCCCACGTCTTTTTTTTTAAAATTATTTCATGAAATAATTAAAAAAAAAAGGGCTTCCCTATATTGTTGTGTCCGGCCAGGTACAAATAGGCAGCTGGTGGTTGGGGGCAGCCCGTTCCTGCCTGCTGTACCTGGCTGGACACAAAAATATGGCGAAGCCCCACGTCAACATTTTTGGGAAAAATTAATTACAAAATTAATAATAATTTAGGGACTGCATCTTTATTAACCCCTCAATTGTCATTTAGTGTTAAAATAAAGGATTTTTTAAAAAGAAAATTGGCGTGGGATCCACCATCATTATAGTCTCTAGCGGAGGTTAAGCAGACGGCTGGGGCAGATGTTTGAAGTCTGGGAAGGGGGTAATACCCACGGAGCTTCCCAGGCTACTAATATCAGCCCCCAGCTGAATACCTAGCCTTTACTAGCTATTAGAATGGGGGACCCCCCCAAAAAATGTCGTGGGGTCCCCCCTATTTTAATATGTTTATGAGTGACAGTTTTCCTGCTATATACCTGCATGTCATAAGAATTTAAATTAAAAAAGGACCATGTTAAATTCAAATCTGTTTTTTTTTTATTTTTACCGGTGTTTGGTATGCGTTGGAAAAGGGGTAGTCTTATACGGTGAATATATCCTAAACTCTATATTTTAACAGGAAAGAAGGGGGGTCGTCTTATACACCAGGTCGTCTTATACGCCGGAATATACGGTAATTAAGAAAAAAAGGCCTTCCCTATATTGTTGTGTCCGGCCAGGTACAAATAGGCAGCTGGTGGTTGGGGGCAGCCCGTTCCTGCCTGCTGTACCTGGCTGGACACAAATATAGTGCGAAGCCCCACGTCAATTTTTTTTAAATTATTTCATGAAATAATTTAAAAAAAAAGGGCTTCCCTATATTGTTGTGTCCGGCCAGGTACAAATAGGCAGCTGGTGGTTGGGGGCAGCCCGTTCCTGCCTGCTGTACCTGACTGGACACAAATATAGTGCGAAGCCCCACGTCAATTTTTTTTTAATTATTTCATGAATTTCCTGAAATAATTTAAAAAAATTGAAGTGGGGCTTCGCCATATATTTGTGTCCAGCCAGGTACAGCAGGCAGGAACGGGCTGCCCCCAACCACCAGCTGCCTATTTGTACCTGGCCAGACACAACAATATAGGGAAGGCCTTTTTTTCTTAATTATTTCATGAATTTAATGAAATAATTAAAAAAAAAATACGTGGGGCTTCGCCCTATTTTTGTGTCCAGCCAGGTACAACTAGGCAGCTGGGGGCTGGAATCTGCAGCGCAGGGAGGCCCAAGCTTTCTGGGCCCCCCCACTGCAAATTGCAGTCCGCAGCCACCCCGGAAAATGGCGCGTTCATAGAAGCGCCATCTTCTGGCGCTGTACCCAACTCATCCAGGGCCCTGGTGCGGTGGCTCACTGGGTAATAAAGGGGTTAGGGCCAGCTTGGTATTATCAGCTGGCCCTAAGCCCGAAATTCATGGGGTCACGCCAATATTAGACATGACCGCCATGAATTTCTAGTAAAGTATTTAAAAAAAACACAACACCCAGAATAAAGTCCTTTAATTGAAATAAACACACAATTCTTTATTGTTCTAAATTAAACCATACTTACCATCACACCCATTCCAGCTGAAGCCAACGATCTCCTGCAAAAAAAGAAAAATAATAAACCAACATCATCCTTACCTTTCCATGGTTCCCACGACAGCTTCATCTCTGCTACATCGAGATGACAGGCTGGACCGCAGCAGAACGCTGCCATCCAGCCTGTCATCCCGCGGACACTGTGAAGCGCAGTCACTGACAGCGTGGGAAAATTCTCCTGCACTCAGCGCTTCAGCGTGAGAATTCTCCCAAGCTGTCAGTGACGTGCATGAGGTGAACCGGGTTCATTGGACATGACCTCGGCTCATCTGGATGCCGTCACAGCCTGACACTGAGGAGCGCAAGCATGCCTGCGCTTCTCAGTGTCTGCGGGATGACAGGCTGGATGGCAGCGTTCTGCTGTGGTCCAGCCTGTCATCTCGATGTAGCAGAGCTGGAGCTGTCCTGGGAACCATCGAAAGGTAAGGATGATGTTGGTTTATCATTTTATTTTTATTGCAGGAGATCGTTGGCTTTAGCTGGAATGGGCGTGACGGTAAGTATGGTTTAATTTAGAACAATAAAGAATTGTGTGTTTATTTCAATTAAAGGATTTTCTTCTGGGTGTTTGTGTTTTTTTTAACTTTGACTATGGGGTTAGTAATGGGGGTGTCTTATAGACGCTCTCCATTACTAACCTGGGCTTGATGTCAGCTGGCATTATAAGCTGACATCAACCCCAACCCTATTACCCCACTGCCACCTCTACAGGGCAGTGGGAAGAGCGAGGCTAAGTGCCAGAATTGGCGCATCCTATGGATGCGCCATTTCTGGGGCGGCTGACGGCTGGTGTTTCTAGCCTGGGAGGGGGCCAATATTCATGGCACCCTTCCTGAGCTATTAATATCAGCCCCCAGCTGTCTGCCTAGCCTTTGCTAGCTATTAAAATAGGGGGGACCCCATGTCATTTTTTTGGGGGGTCCCCCATTTTAATAGCTAGTAAAGGATAGGTATTCAGCTGGGGGCTGATATTAGTAGCCTGGGAAGCTCCGTGGGTATTACCCCCTTCCCAGGCTTCAAACATCTGCCCCAGCCATCTGCTTAACCTCCGCTAGAGACTAAAATTATGGGGAACCCCACACCAATTTTTTTTTTAATAAATCCTTAATTTTAACACTAAATGACAAGTACAGTAACCAACACTATCACTGTACTTCATATATATGTGACTGACATGTTTCTATCTATCTAATCTATGTGTGATGCTCTATCTTTCTGTTCTAAATTGTCGGGTACATAAGCTGAATTGCCGGCCGGCTTTTTTAAAGAGACGGTGCATGAAAACACTATTATTTTTTTAAATAAATCCTTTACACTAAATGACAAGTACAGTAAGCAACACTGTCACTGTACTTCATATATATGTGACTGACATGTTTCTATCTATCTAATCTATGTGTGAAGCTCTATTCTTTCTGTTATAAATTGTCGTGTACCGCTGCTGAATTGTCGGCCGGCTTTTTTAAAGAGACGGTGCATGAAAACACTAATATTTTTTTTAATAAATCCTTTACACTAAATGACAAGTACAGTAACCAACACTGTCACTGTGCTTCTTATATGTGTGACTGACATGTTTCTATCTATCTAATCTATGTGTGATGCTCTATTCCTTCTTGTCTAAATTGTCGGGTACCGGTGTATGCCGCTGCTGAATTTGCCGGCCGGCTTTTTTAAAGAGAGCGTCTTCTGAGCAGTTTGTCAGCTTTTGGACACCTTTGAAGGTGTTTTCTATGTGTTTCTATGTGTTTTTGTTTGCCTGCCATTGGTTTTAACGGTGTTCGACGGTGTTCTAAGGTGTTCGACGAACAGTTCCTCGAACATCCCGGTGTTCGACGAACCGAACCGAACCCGAACACTACGGGGGTGGCTCAACACTATTCATCAGTTGCTCCTTGCTACGATTGTTTCCGCTATAGTTTTGTTTTCCATTTATTAAAATACAAAAGGTACAGTAGCACAAATCACACTGATAACAATAAGGAAGAATGATAGTTGATTAATTAACATGTTAAAGTTAATATTTACTAGACTGCATAAAAATACTGAATATCTATAGTCATTTTTTATTTTTTCAGTTCCTTTCAATTTTTTTTTTTATGTCACTACTTGGCCTGATTGAAAATTGCTTAATAGGATAGAGTTATATAGAAAATGGTCTCAAAGAAGACGCTAAAACACATTATAGGCTGTAAAGTACCTACTCTTGTTATCTCAACGTTATTAACTGCAACGCTCCAAGAATTAGTCCTGTAAGTACTTGCCAGGGTCACCGCCTCATGGTCACTTTCTACAATCTATTACTGATGAAGTCAATTTTTAATGACAATTTACCACAGCTCACTTTCTGAAAGCAGTAAGTATTCATTGATCTTCACTAATAATGCTAGAATACATTAGGTAGGCACTTGTCAGTCACAGTGAAGCCTTTTTGGAGTTCAGTATATGATGGATGTGATTAATATATTCTGCTATAATTCTGTTCTGTTGCATGCATTCAGCTGCCAAACAATTGATTTTGGCAACTGTGATGATGCGGTGTGTTTCCATTTTACTGGAGGTTTTTTTTTCCTCAAGATGTCTGGGAAAGCAAAATCATTTAGGGGTAAAAAAGTCTATAAATAACTAAAGATGAAATAAAATTGTTTGCTGACTCTAAATACAGTAGCCAAGGAGCAGTGTGGCACCGTGCAAGTGGCAAAATGAAAAATAATATATAATATATATATTTTTTTCTTTTTATTATTATTATTATTATTTTTTTTTTTAATATATATATTCTAGGTTATATTTTGATGTTTATTTTTTAGACAAAATATATTGTTTTTTTTTAAAGTGTACAAAGCATAGGTATGCTTATAAAGGAAAGAAACAAATCATACCTCTGGGGCGGTAAGGCGGCCCATTTCCACCTCTAAAAGAGATGGAATTGTGCAGTATGTTGAGCTAGAAGAGTGCAAAGGGCCCATATATTGTTCATTTCTGTCTGTGTCCGCCAGTGTCATACCTAACATCACATCTACCATCTGAAATCAGACCCCACCTTTCCAGCTCCAACATTGGAATTTCTACAACTCCTTCAGACATAAAGTGATGTTGTCCCGACCATTAGTCACCTGATGTTACGGCTGATCAAGAGCCTCACCGATCTGGGTGGGTCGCCATCAATTCTAGTGCGCTGGAGACCTTCTAAGTGGCTGGAGCTGGAATGGGGTGCTGATTCCAGGTGATAAGTATGACTTGTTTCTTTCTTTATAAGCATCTCTGCACTTTGTAAACTTTTAAAAACAAACAGAAAGCCCCCTTTAATTTCCAAACCGGGAAGTACGAATAGTGAAAAATCAATTGTCTCTAATAAAGTGTCAATTCAGGGTATTGAGAGTCTTGACATGGCTGGTGAAGCCAGGATAAATAGTTGTCACCTGGACAAACGTTTGGCCAACAATTATATCATGTAAATGGTCAGCTATACATAAAAATGTTGTAACCTGGGGAACCAGTTGATTTATGCCAGTTTCACTAAACGTGATGCACTCATTGTACCTGTGTTCATTATTATGGCTTCCTTCTGAGTAAAATATGGCCTCTATAGAAAAAAGTTGAACTTTCCGCCAAAGTGATTGAACATCAAAAGAAAAATGTAGTCATCTACAAATGCCCCCTACATAGCCCTCATAATGCAGCACCATGTGAGATCCAACCTCTTGTACATCTGATGACAATTAACGGTACCTGAGCTAGCTTTCTTAAAGTCGGTTTCTCTAATGGCATTGAATCCCTTTTCTAGCCAGTTGCGTGGGATATTGGGCTACATTATCTTTTCTACTTCATTTTCTGAAAGGGTTGGAATCTCCTTTAGTTACTACCCAGTAGTTGCCAGGTGTTACGCTCGCGCCCGGACTGACTGGCGTGAGCGTGATTAGTGATCCCACTGTACCATGAACCGAGGAGTGGATCCGCAGGAACGAGTGCTGAAAGATCCATTTAGGCTGGTGCGTAAATCGCCTGGGCCACAGCTTGAAAAAAATTTTTTTTCTTGGTGTACGTATTCGCCAGACAAGGATTCAAAATGTCTCTGAGAGCGAAGGGTCGTGGGGCTCAACGGGAACCATGGCCTGAGCAAGCTGTTACTCTCGCGCCCGGACTGACTGGCGTGAGCGTGATTAGTGATCCCACTGTACCATGAACCGAGGAGTGCCTGGAGGGGCGTAACTAAGTATCAACCTGATCTGACCAAGGTCGCACGGCGGCTCAGTCGACTCCATGAACCAGGGAGGAACCGAGCAGAGGGATCAGGTGCTACTCCAGGTCAGACACCGGTCACAGCTGTTGACCCACACCGGGGAATGCAGGAACAGGTAGGTTAGACTGGCATGTAGACAGGTGGGTACTGGCAAACATGGCTGGTATGCAGACGGGTGGATATTGACAGGCACAGCTGGCGAGCAGACAGGTGGATACTGGCAGGTATGAACGCAGGCTGGATTGGGACCAGTACAGACTGGGATACAGGAACAGAGCCGCAGGTGCGGTGGACTAGCAGAGCAAAACCGCAGGAGTGGTGAACAAGCAGAGCGGAGCAAAACCACAGGTGCGGTGAACAAGAAGAGTGGAGCAAAACCGCAAAAGCGGTGAATAAGCAGAGCGGAGCAAAACCGCAGGTGCAGTGAGCAAGCAGAGCGGAGCAAAACCGCAAAAGCGGTGAATAAGCAGAGCGGAGCAAAACCGCAGGTGCAGTGAACAAGCAGAGCGGAGTAAAACCGCAGGTGCGGTGAACAAGCGGAGCAGAGCGGAACTGCCAGAGCGGTGAACAAGCAGAGCAGAACAGAACCGCAGGTGTGGTAAACAAGCGGAACCGCCGGAGCGGTGAACAAGCAGAGCAGAACAGAACCGCAGGTGCGGTAAACAAGCGGAGCATAGCGGAACCGCAGGAGTGGTGAACAAGCAGAGCAGAACAGAACCACAGGTGCGGTAACAAGCAGAGCGGAGCAAAACCGCAGGTGCGGTGAACAAGCAGAGCGGAGCAAAACCGCAGGTGCGGTGAACAAGAAGAGCGGAGCAAAACCGCAAAAGTGGTGAATAAGCACAGCGGAGCAAAACCGCAGGTGCGGTGAGCAAGCAGAGCGGAGCAAAACTGCAGGTGCAGTGAACAAGCAGAGCGGAGAAAAATCGCAGGTTCAGTGAACAAGCAGAGCAGAGCGGAACCGCCGGAGAGGTGAACAAGCAGAGCAGAACAGAACCACAGGTGTGGTAAACAAGCGGAGCAGAGCGGAACTGCCGGAGCGGTGAACAAGCAGAGCAGAACAGAACCACAGGTGCGGTAACAAGCAGAGCGGAGCAAAACTGCAGGTGCAGTGAACAAGCAGAGCGGAGCAAAACCGCAGGTGCGGTGAACAAACAGAGTGGAGCAAAACTGCAGGTGCGGTAAATAAGTGGAGCAGAGCAGATCCACCAGAGCGGTGAACAAGCATAGCAGAACAGAGCAGAAGGTGAAGGCAGACAGGACAGGGCTCTGTTCACATGGAACAGACTGGAAAATACAGGAAGATGGTTAGACCACAGGAGGCAGGGAAAGGGGACAAGCAGAACCAGATACACACAAGGTACTTACAATGAAGTAGCGAGTGGACACAACACTCACAAACAGAAGTACAGAGACAACAAGTTGGAGTTAGGTGCAGGTTCAGACACTGCAGGAAAAGGGAAGGTATGGACATAGAGAGAAACAAGTAACGGGCTAGGACACTGCTCAGACAGTAACTGAGCCAGGAACAAGATACAGGAACGAGCCTGGGAACTCAGCCCCCAGGGTGGCGGAAACAGACTAGAAGTTAGAGATACAGGTAGTTGCCCTGGGTACTTTGCCCCCAGGGTGGCGGAAACAGACTACAAGTCACAGGTACAGGAAAGGGCCCTGGGTACTCAGCCCCCAGATTGGCGGACAGACTAGAGTCAGGACAGGCCCTGGCACCTCAGTTGCAAAAGGCAAACTGAGTGAAAGTGTTGCTCAGGCACCTCCTACTGGGTGGAGGGGGTTTAAGTATCCAGTGACTCACAGCAATAGGCTGGGGATACATTAGGACTGTGCACACAGTAGCTATAAGAAACAAGCAGAAAGCCGCGCCGACGCCCTAAGCAATCAAACAAGAGACATGGACACAACAGGAACTGAAACAAAGAGTGCAGCATGGACTGACAGGTAAGATCGTGGTCTTACATGGTGGGAGGTGGTGCACCATGCAAGCACGCCACCAAGAGTGTTACAGTACCCCCCCTTTATGCCCCCTCTTCCTCCTGCCAGCAAGGATTTTCTGCAAAGAATTTGGTGGCCGACCCTTCTCCTCAAGAAGATTTCCTCTTCTGTCCACTAGAGGAAACAAAGCTGGTCTCATCATCTTGGTAACTAAGATGTTTCCTTCTGTTGGGCCATCCTCAGCAACAGATGAAATGGGCGAGGTACCAGGAACAGGACACAGGAAAGTCTCTCTCCACTTATTAATAGCAGGTAGCACCCCAAAGGATTCACGGGACAACTGGAAATCCTCCACCGAGTTGGAGGGGTGCAAAGACTCGGGGGAAACCACCGCCTTGACGTGCACTTTGCCAAGCTTACTGGATGAAGTGGGCGAAGTACCAGGTACAGAGTGCAGAAAAGTCTCTTTCCATTTGTTATCATCGGGAAGTACCCAAAGGATTCACGGGACAACTGGAGGTCTTCCACCAGGTTGGAGGGATGCAGAGACTCGGGGTTAACCACTGCTTTGACGTACACTTTGTCAAGCTTATTGGATGAAGTGGGCAAAGTACCAGGTACAGGGTGCAGAAAAGTCTCTCTCGATTTGTTATCTGATAGCACCCCAGAGGATTCAGGGTGCAACTGGAGGTCCTCCACCTGGTTGGAGGGGTGCAGAGACTCGGGGGTAACCACCGCCTTGACGTACACTTTGCCAAGCTAACTGAATGAAGTGGGCGAAGTACCAGGTACAGGGTGCCGAAAAGTCTCTCTCCATTTGTTATCAGATAGCACCCTGGAGGATTCAGGAGGCAACTGGAGGTCCTCCGCCTGGTTGGAGGGGTGCAGAGACTTGGAGGTAGCCACTGCCTTGATGGACTTATTGCCAGATTTGTTAGAGATGGAGGATCCTTGATTAGGGACCAACTTCAGTCTGGCTTCTGAGAGGACATGTCTGCGAGGCAGGGCGGTGCCTAAAGCCAGATCATTGGTACAATCGTCGAGACTGTGTGGGAACAATGCCTCCATTTCCCTTCCTTCGGAGACTTCAGCGCACAGCGAGTCAGCGGCTAGCAGATGTGGTGAAGAAGAAGAAGAAACTGCTGACTGTCCTGAAGATATGGGGACTGGACACCTCTTGCACCTCAGCAGTCCTCCAGGAAACACCATACAGGATCTCCAGACCTGAGCGGGCACTAGATCTCTCGGCTCTGGACCACCTGTGGGTAAACCAGACAGCACCTGCAATGTGAACTTCTTCATGTGTAATGCTCCAATCTGGAGCTTAATTTGTACAGACATATTTTTACTGTTTCTGAGTAGGGCTCGTCCTTCTGCTGACAATGCCCAAACCGGCTTCTGGAGTTGTCGGACGGGAATCAGACACCGACTCTTCTAGGCTTTAAGCCCGAAACTTCCAGCTAATCCGAGGCCTTCACTTGCCACGGAGACAGTCATGGTCATCTGTGGAGAGGAAACACTAACGCCAAGGGCAGCCTCTCCTACAGGCCTAATGTCTTGGGATTCTCCAACCTTCGCTGGACAAAGACCGTCAGGGGATCGCAAACAACCGCAGCGGGACCACAATCCGATTTTGTGACTGAGTTCTGGCCTCTGCTTTGCCTGACGAACATAGTCATCCTTCATGGATTCTGTGCGGAGAGCTGCCTCTACAGGCTGGGGAACAAGAGGTCTTTGGGAGGACAGAACCTGGCGTGACGGTTTACCTCTATGCCTTGCACGTCTGGACTGCCTCTTGAGGTTGGGAAGAAAAGTATTCTGTGGAGCATTGTCAACCTGTGAGGATTCTGTGTGGGCAGCAGTCTCTTCAGGCTGGAGAGCTGGTAGGCTACCTACACACATTACCCATCGGGGCTGCTCCGGGATACTGGGGAGGGAAGCTTTAGCAGAAGCCTCAGGGTTAGGGTCATCGAAGACCATTAGAAAGTCCACCAGGAAGGCCTGCAGGTCAGAGACTATAGGATCCCATGCTTCCCATAGGGGGGTGATCCATTTCAAGGCATCACCCGCTCGGTAGGACATCATGAATGCTACTTTAACCCGATCAGCAGGAAAATAGTGAGAATAGAATTTAAAATGCAGCATGCATTGCTCCACAAATGCACGGCTTCGTTTTGGATCCCCATAGTACCATGGTGGATCCGCAGGAACGAGTGCTGATAGATCCATTTGGGCTGGTGCGTAAATCACCTGGGCCACAGCTTGAAAAAAATATTTTTCTTGGTGTACATATTCGCCAGACAAGGATTCAAAATGTCTCTGAGAGCGAAGGGTCGTGGGGCTCAAGGGGAACCATGGCCTGAGCAAGCTGTTACTCTCGCGCCCGGACTGACTGGATTTAGCGTGATTAGTGATCCCACTGTACCATGAACCGAGGAGTGCCTGGAGGGGCGTAACTAAGTATCAACCTGATCTGACCAAGGTCGCACGGCGGCTCAGTCGACTCCATGAACCAGGGAGGAACCGAGCAGAGGGATCAGGTGCTACTCCAGGTCAGACACCGGTCACAGCTGTTGACCCACACCGGGGAATGCAGGAACAGGTAGGTTAGACTGGCATGTAGACAGGTGGGTACTGGCAAACATGGCTGGTATGCAGACGGGTGGATATTGACAGGCAAAGCTGGTATGCAGACAGGTGGGCACTGGCAGGCACGGCTGGCGTGCAGACAGGTGGATACTGGCAAGTATGAACGCAGGCTGGATTGGGACCAGTACAGACTGGGATACAGGAACAGAGCCGCAAGTGCGGTGGACTAGCAGAGCAAAACCACAGGAGCGGTGAACAAGCAGAGCGGAGCAAAACCGTAAGAGCAGTGAACAAGCAGAGGGGAGCAAAACCGCAGGTGCGGTGAGCAAGCATAGTGGAGCAAAACCGCAGGTGCGGTGAACAAGCAGAGCGGAGCAAAACCGCAGGTGCGGTGAACAAGCAGAGTGGAGCAAAACCGCAGGTGCGGTGAACAAGCGGAGCAGAGCGGAACCGCCGGAGTGGTGAACAAGCAGAACAAAACAGAACCGCACCGCAGGTGCGGTAAACAAGTGGAGCAGAGCGGAACCGCCGGAGCGGTGAACAAGCAGAGCAGAACAGAACCGCAGGTGCGGTAACAAGCAGAGTGGAGCAAAACTGCAGGTGCGGTGAACAAACAGAGCCCGAGCAAAACCGCAGGTACGGTAAACAAGCGGAGCAGAGCGGAACTGCCGGAGTGGTGAACAAGTAGAGCAGAACAGAACCGCGGTAAACAAGTGGAGCAGAGCGGAACCGCCGGAGCGGTGAACAAGCAGAGCAGAACAGAACCGCAGGTGCGGTAACAAGCAGAGTGGAGCAAAACTGCAGGTGCGGTGAACAAGCGGAGCAGAGCGGAACCGCCGGAGTGGTGAACAAGCAAAGCAAAACAGAACCGCACCGCAGGTGCGGTAAACAAGTGGAGCAGAGCGAAACCGCCGGAGCGGTGAACAAGCAGAGCAGAACAGAACCGCAGGTGCGGTAACAAGCAGAGTGGAGCAAAACTGCAGGTGCGGTGAACAAACAGAGCCCGAGCAAAACCGCAGGTACGGTAAACAAGCGGAGCAGAGCGGAACCGCCGGAGTGGTGAACAAGCAGAGCAGAACAGAACCGCACCGCAGGTGCGGTAAACAAGTGAAGCAGAGCGGAACCGCCGGAGGGTGAACAAGCCGAGCAGAACAGAACCGCAGGTGCGGTAACAAGCAGAGTGGAGCAAAACTGCAAGTGCGGTGAACAAACAGAACCCGAGCAAAACCGCAGGTACGGTAAACAAGCAGAGCATAGCAGAACCGCCGGAGTGGTGAACAAGCAGAGCAGAACAGAGCAGAAGGTGAAGGCAGACAGGACAGGGCTCTGTTCACATGGAACAGACTGGAAAATACTGGAAGATGGTTAGACCACAGGAGGTAGATACGGAGGCAGGGAAAGGGGACAAGCAGAACCAGATACACACAAGGTACTTACAATGAAGTAGCGAGTGGACACAAAACTCACAAACAGAAGTACAGAGACAACAAGTTGGAGTTAGGTGCAGGTTCAGACACTGCAGGAAAAGGGAAGGTATGGACATAGAGAGTAACAAGTAACAGGCTAGTACACTGTTCAGACAGGAACTGAACTAGGAACAAGATACAGGAACGAGCCTGGAAACTCAGCCCCCAGGATGGCGGAAACAGACTAGAAGTCAGAGATACAGGTATCGGCCCTGGGTACTCGGCCCCAAGGGTGGCTGACAGACTAGAGTCAGCACAGGACCTGGCAGCTCAGTTGCAAAAGACAAACTGAGTGAAAGTGTTGCTCAGGCACCTCCTACTGGGTGGAGGGGGTTTAAGTATCCAGTGACTCACAGAAATAGGCTGGGGATGCATTAGAACTGTGCACACAGTAGCTATAAGAAACAAGCAGAAAGCCGCGCCGATGCCCTAAGCAATCAGACAAAAGACATGGACACAACAGGAACTGAAACAAAGAGTGCAGCATGGACTGACAGGTAAGATTGCCGTCTTGCATCGTGGGAGGTGGTGCACCATGCAAGCACGCCGCCAGGAATGTTACACCAGGTATATGTGAGGGAACCATATTGGTTCATTACTTGATCAATGTTTTAATATATATATCCAATGTTTCAGTAACCTGATGTTTTATCCACTCAAATTATGTGGTGCACTGGTAGTAGGATCAAAATAAAAAACATAGTGTCAAAATACAGACTGTTGACCAACAAGGACATAAAATTAAAAAAAACACAGAAGAAGGGCAGCCATATTTACCAAAACAAGGTCACAATACTAATGCATTGCAGGATGCAGCAGGCCCATGATAAAGGCAGAGGCAAAATACTGAGGTGCACTTATTTAGTGCTGGGCAGCCCACCTGATCTAGTATGGGTGTGTCCAATAAGCTGTAAGCCAGACATTGTGCATTACACGTATCTGTGTGACTGGATCTCTATTCAAGCCTTATCCATGCACTTTTATATTACTGGTATGACTGCCAAAGCACATGCACACAGATAACATACAAACCAGAAAGATAAAAAATACCTGAATCTGGCAGGTCCCTGTTCAGACTAGTAAAAACCCTTCTCTGCCACTGATACGTCCCTGCATGACAGCAGAGGTTGGAACTTTAAGGTAACACAAGTGCCCTCACTCAATGGTGGCTCACCCTGAATGTACCTTAGCAGCTCCTAGGATCGCTAGAGTAGCAGCTCCCTAAGGAGAAAAGGAATCACACACAAAGCAACTGCAACCAACACAAACTACAGCACATTGAATGAATCCAAGAAAGTCTATCACCAGCAGGAAACACCAGTAGGGGAAGATATTTAATGCTGCATCTGAAAGGTGATAGGACAGACAAACAGAGTAAATGAAAATCACCTCTTACAGAAACAAAGATAATAGAACTAAAACACCCCAAAAAAAGGTTCATTAGTTGTAGCTCAGTGGAAAGAGATGCCGACCATAGAGCACAGAACCAAGGGTTCGAATCCAGAAGCATGACAATTACTAAGCGACGATCCCCTCCATGAATGGTAGGTGTGTGAGTGGTTGTCTCATCATTTTGCACATGTGCTGCCTCCACCTTTATACATTGGGGCCTGCTGCATCCTATAGTGCATTAGTATTGGGACCAGGTGCTGGTAAATACTTAAGATCCGGGCATACCATTGGTGCAACCTATGCAGTGGCACAGGGGCCCAAGATTTAAGGGCCCCACTCATATCTCCAAGGCACGTGGGCTATGTACATTATGATAATAATGGGCTATTAAACTGCAAAAAAAGGACCAATAAAAATGTTCTTGCACAGGGACCCTCTTATATCTGTGTCAACACCTGCGGCACCGACTGAGAATGACACATGAAGAGATTTCTTCTCTACAGATCATGATGTCTTTCTTATTTTTCTCATTTGAAAAAAATATTTTGCAGCCATTTCTCAAAAAGAGAATGCTGGGTTTCATAATAATATAAGGAGCCATCAGGACCTTTTATAAATAGTGGCCAATATGTTCATTGGACCTTTCTAATTGGTCATTGCCTGGCTCGAACATACATAGGCATTGGTTCCTTTCTGAATACAAGTTTTAATGAAATGAGAGGATCTGTCTACACAGATTATGCACATTGGCCCTGTGTTATTTTTGATAGCCCATAAATATGGCTTTATAAATTGGATGATTTTGGAAAAAAAATTGTATAAATCTAGGGGATCCATCAAGACTGGTGTTTCATACACCAGTCTTAAAGGGAATCTGTCACCAAGTTTTTGCTATCACGTCTGAGAGCAGTGTGATGTATGGAAAGATACCCTGATTCCAACAATGTGTCACTTACTGGGCTCCCCTGTTGCACTTTTGATAAAATCACTGTTTTATCTGCTGCAGATCTAGCAGTTCTCTGAATGCTGAGCTCTGTATAACCCCGCCCCCCCACCACTGATTGGCAGCTTTCCATGTGCACTGTATATAAGCGGAAAACTGCCAATCAGTGGTGGGGACAGGGTTATACCACACTCATGAATATGGAGGACTACAGGGCAGCTGGTTTACTAGTCCTCTAGTGATAATATCCTGCTGATAAAAGTTATTTTATCAAAACTACAGCAAGCAGCCCAGTAAGTGATTGCTGTAATCATGGTCATTGCCCTTACATTATGCTGCTCCCAAATTAAATGGCAAAATCCTGGTGATAAATTCCCCTTAAATAAAATCCTTCTGGTGTAAATGGGCCAAATGTATTGAGAAGAGGATACCTCCTAATAAATTAGGCATATCTTGATGTAGATTATAGTGGTAATCAATGCCAGCTCGGAGTCGACGTTGATTTCCACTATAATTAACATCAATTTCTGTCGTCAATTCTGTTGTAGCACACCGCAGCCGTCAAATTGGCGGCTGCTGCATCTGTAAATCTGCAAGGCCTCTTTAGAAAAGTGTTAAGAATGGTGTAAAAATGGAATAGTCACTATTTTATGATTCTTATTTCCCAAATTCTGTTACACAGTTCACCCCCCTTCACCCATCCCCCATAAAACGTGAGAATAATTAGACTGTAAGCGTTATGGCGTAATACGATTTTTTTTTATTTCATATTAAATTATTTCATCATTTCCTTGGTTTGTAAAAAATCTCTTTAAGAATGCCATCAATAATCCAAAAATAGAGATCAAAATTATAAGGAAAATGAGGAACAATTGTGTTTTTGCAACTTTAGGGGTCATCACACACGGTGTTTTAGTTAATTATGTTCCCAGAAAGCACATTTTCAATTCACTCTTTTAAGCCACAGATTGGTCTTTTTTACAGTTCTTTATACACATTTGCAAGATTGACGTTTTCCTTGTAGCTTTACAGCCCCCAGTCATTTAATGCAACTTCTTGTGAGGCCACGATTCCACACCCAAGTACATTTAGCAGGTCATAGTCAGTACAGTAATTTTAAATGTCTTTCATTCAGCCCTTTGCCATCTTCAATTATACCTTTCCACCCTACTATTTGTGTAATTTTCTTCCGTCTGAAGTCTCTCTACCGTTGTTCTCTATTGCACAGCATGACAAATTACCCATCAAGCCATATCTTTTCAGCCCAGAACTGTGTAATAACACAAAGTCATGGCATTATCACACATTGTGCACTTTATTTCCTTACAGTTCATTCAACTGTGTCATTTTATTTTCCTGCCTTCGTTTATCACTATGAAGATGAAACCTTTGGACCCCCCAAAAAAAGCAATTGATTAACCCTTTGTATTAAAAGAATTAAGAAAATCTCGTATTAAAAGAATTAAGAAAATCTCTAAACATAAAAAGAAAAAAAAAATCATGGAAATTCTTTGTAGTATTTTTTTTAATTGATTTGTTTCGTAGCGCTGGTTTTCAGTGGTCAAGTGTGGTAAAATATCAGGGGCTTCATTTCGATGAGAGCAGCTGTCAAGCAAAAATTCTGATTAAAGGAACCTGTGTACAGCATGTGGCAACTGGTAGGGGGGTGACCTATATCTTACGGGCTCTTGTGCAAGAACCTAAGTATCATGTGTCATGTATAAATATCTCAAAGGCTCCAGAGCCCAGGTCCGACCGCCTAAAGTTATACCCCGGTCAGTTGTGTAATAGGAAATGTAATAATATCATATGCCATTTTTTGTTAATATACCTACATATTTCTCAGTACAAAAAGTGTATGTTACATAGTCATTATTTGGCTAGTTTCACAGGTTTAACATTAAAGGTCCAAGTGCAGACCAGCCTCGGGTCTCCTGACCTGAACTTAACAGTCCCATGTATGTCTCATATATGGCTATGAGGCTGTTGAGTTCAAGACAAGAGATCTACGGCTGGACCAGTCATCATGGTCCATACTCAGACCACGAATTTCAGATATGCAAAATCTAGCAGGCTCTATCCTATTACCGTGCTCTGAGAGCTCCGGTATTGCTGATGTACTCCTCTAAGGGAGTGTGGAGTGGACTGTCCCGTTCCCACCCCTGAAGACACCAATCACGTCATATTGTAATGTGAATACTGTCATGTGTCTTTTAACCATATGGTGTAGTTATGTGATATAATACGAATTACAATGTACTGTGATATAGAGAGTGATATGGTAATGCATAGTATATAAGTAATGTAGCGCTAATGTATAATGTTGGTAGTGTATAGTATAGGCTAGCACAGGATGAGACAGAGTTTAGGGCTTAGGACATAAATGGGTAGGATAAGATTTTAGCAGTAGTCAGATGATGACAATAGGGTAAAAAAGTGTTAATATTTGGGGCTAGCCCATAATGGGAGGGGGAAGTGCCAGAAAAAATGAGACTGCTTCCTGTTTGAAGAGAGTTCATTGATTAGCTGGTGA
Organism: Phyllobates terribilis; assembly: GCF_046119375.1. Taxonomy (NCBI): domain Eukaryota; kingdom Metazoa; phylum Chordata; class Amphibia; order Anura; family Dendrobatidae; genus Phyllobates; species Phyllobates terribilis. The sequence goes on along the minus strand of NW_027362761.1, from coordinate 461,899,853 downwards.
GATAAGGTCAAGTTCAAGGTGCAGTTAGGCTGATAGCCCTGGTTGTTCTGGGCGGTACGAGATCTTCAAAAATTCCCTGTGGAAATTCCTTCAACGTCCGGAGCTCAAGGCTGATTTTGGGTGCTATGGCGAGCATCCTAACCCCTTCCTTACAGAGGAAGATGGATGTGGAACCGCATGTGGGACAGATAATGGACCTCAGTAACGGAGAGGTAGCAGTACTGCGGAACTGGACTTAAAATCCCTGAGGCTGACAGGATCAGTGGACGTACAGATAGTCAAGTTAGAACAGAAAGAAATGCTGGAAATGTAATGTACTGTACTATGAAAACAAGAAATGGAGAATTTTGTACCCGATGCTGCGGGTTGAGGTGAGTTTACATTTTTTTTCAATTTTTTCTTTTATTGCCACAAATATAAAAGGGGAGTTTAATAGAAAGTATTGCTAAGTAGGGGCAGAAATGAAACTGCACTGACCAAAGTTACCAACGGCCTACTAACCTGCCAAATCTAAGCGACACTATTCTGTCCTCCTCCTCCTAGACCTGTCATCTGCCTTCGACACAGTGGACCATTCCCTCTTACTAAAAACTCTCTCATCTCTCGGCATCACAGACTTGGCCCTATCCTGGATCTCCTCATATCTAACAGACAGGACATTCAGTGTCTCTCACTCACAGACCACCTCCTCATCTCACCCCCTATCTGTCGGTGTCCCCCAAGGTTCAGTTCTAGGACCCCTGCTCTTCTCCATCTACACCTTAGGCCTGGGACAGCTCATAGAGTCTCATGGCTTTCATTATCACCTCTATGCTGACGACACACAGATCTACCTCTCTGGACCTGATATCACCTCCTTACTAACCAAAATCCCACAATGTATGTCTGCTATTTCATCCTTCTTCTCTGCTAGATTTCTAAAACTTAACATGGACAAAACAGAATTCATCATCTTTCTGCCATCTCATTCAACCCCCCCAACTGACCTATCCATCATAGTCAATGGCTGCCCACTCTCCCCAGTCCATCAAGCTCGCTGCCTTGGGGTAACCCTGGACTCTGAACTCTCCTTCAAACCACATATCCAAGCCCTTTCCACTTCCTGCTGACTCCAACTCAAAAATATCTCCCGGATCCGCACATTCCACAACCATGAATCTGCAAAAACACTAGTGCACGCCCTCATCATTTCCCGCCTTGACTACTGCAACCTCCTGCTCTGTGGCCTCCCTCGCACCCCTCCAATCCATCCTAAATTCTGCTGCCCGACTAATCCACCTGTCCCCCCGCTATTCCCCGGCCTCTCCTCTCTGTCAATCTCTTCACTGGCTCCCCATTGCCCAGAGACTCCAGTTCAAAACCCTAACCATGACATACAAAGCCATTCACAACCTGTCTCCTCCATATATCTCTGACCTAGTCTCCCGCTACATACCCACACGCAACCTCCGATCCTCACAAGATCTCCTTCTCTACTCCCCTCTAATCTCCTCCTCCCACAATCGCATACAAGATTTCTCCCGTGCTTCCCCTCTACTCTGGAACTCTCTACCCCAACACATCAGACTTTCGTCGACCGTGGAAACCTTCAAAAAGAGCCTGAAGACCCACCTCTTCTGACAAGCCTACAACCTGCAGTAACCACCACTCCACAAATAATGCTGCACGACCAGCTCTACCCTCACCTACTGTATCCTCACCCATCCCTTGTAGACTGTGAGCCCTCACGGGCAGGGACCTCGCTCCTCCTGTACAAGTCGCCGTCACATTGTGTTCAAGATTATTGTAATTGTTCTTGTATGTATACCCCTTCTTCACATGTAAAGTGCCATGGAATAAATGGCGCTATAATAATAAATAATAATAATAATAATAATAATAATAAAATAGCAGAATATTACTAAATGGGGATTCAAGTGAGGGAATATTACTACTTGGGGTGCAAAAGTGGAAATATTTCCAAGTTGGGGCACAAATGGGGGAATATTATAAAGTGGGGCCACACATGGGAAAATATTACTAAATGGGGGTGTAAATGAGGGAATAAAAATAAATGGGAGTACAAATGGCTGAATATTACAAAGTGGGGATGCAAGAGGGGGAATATTACTAAGTGGGGGTGTAAATACAGGAATGTTGCTAATTGTCTGCACAAATGGAGGATTGTGGCTAAGTGAGGTTAAAAATGGGGCTATATTGCTAAATGGGGGTACAAGTGGGAAAGATTTTATGTGGGAGCACAGCATATTATTAATATTGTGTGGGACAATTGTTACCTTGTAGAGGCACAGAGGGGGCATTATTACTGAGTGGGGTGACTAATACCATAGGGGAGCATAGAAGTAGCACTATCACCATCTGTGAGGACTAATACTGTGTTGGGGCCTCATATATGCCTATGAGGCTATAGAAATAAGGTCATGAGACCCCTGGCCAGTCATTAAATCAAGGACTGTGACTATTTGATGTGTGAATGAGGCATTATTACAATGGTTTTTGTTAGCAGTTTGGTGGTATTATGAGCTTACGGTCTTTCGATAATCTTGACAATATGGGCCTTGGTTTTGTTTAATAACAATATAATAGTACTATTAATTGAAATCTGCCACCAGGTTTTTGCCACCTAATCCGAGAGCAGCATAATGTAAAGACATAAATCCTGATTCCAGCAATGTGTCACTTAATGGGCTTCTTGCTGTACTTATTATAAAATCAGTGTTTTATCAGCAGGAGATTATCACTAGAGGACTAGTAAACCTGATGGCACGTAGTCAAACATATGCATGATATCTGTATAACCCAGCCTCTGATTGGAAGCTCTCTGTGTACACTGTACATGGGCAGAAAGCTGCCAATCTGTGTTGTGGTCGGGGATATACAGGGCTCAGCATTTAGAGAACTGCTATATCTTCAGCAGAGAAAACAGTAATTTTATCAAAATTGCAGCAAACAGACCAGTAATGACACATCGCTGGAATTAGGTTGCGATCAGTGCGATCACTTGCCAGGGGAAATGGTATGAGGAATAGATATTTCAGCTGGAGCAGACTGTGCATGGGTTCACATTTGCGGCCTTTCGGGGGTGTTCCCCTGTTTTATGCATTCTCACTCTGTTCCAACAACATTATCATTTGCCTTCCTATGCTTTAACAAATGGATGCCTTGTTTTAAAAGACACAGGTTAAGCCTATATCATTATGTGAGCTTTTACATTGCTGTACAATTTGTTATACTGTACATCTTGTGATTTTTATTATATATATTTTAAATATGAAGGGATGAAAGAACATTCAATTCAAGGGTGGACATATTATTGTTACAGCCTGTGCAGCAGGGGCCCAATAGGTAAGAGGCCCTCCTACTTAAAGGGCACATGACTACTGATTCATAATGCTGCGATGTGATTGGCACACATGCCGACAAGACGTATGCGGCCTCACTCAAGTCACTTGCATTGAGCGAGGCCACGCAGTCTAGTCAGGATGTGACCGGAAGTCTACAAATCGCATACTTGCAGTCATATGACCACCCTTGCTCTTGTTACCGGCAGCAGATAATCATGACAGTATGTGTTATGCGGCTGTGAGAAGTCCGAAATCTGCACTCACATAGAGTGACTGCAGACTTTCATTCCAAACCTGGATAACCCCTTTAATCTTTGTAAAGAGATTTAGTACCTTTAGCAAGACTAAACTAAGAGCAAAAACTGGCCACTTTTGACCTGGTTACAGGACCTCTTTAAGGGGGTTTGACGGGCCCCCAGGGCAATGAGGTAATTGGAGTCCGGGCCGATAGATGCTGGGGGAAAGGGATATGTCACAGTGGCTGCCCCGGTCCGTGGCCCAGGGCGGTCAACCAAAAAGGGGATTGTAACTTGGATAGAGATAAAAATAAAATAAATAGTTTGTGACGCCACCTGTGGTACCTGGTAAGGTTTACCAGCGCTGCTGCAGACCTCCGGGGGGTGATGGGATGGCAGCTGAGGTGTTTCTGCTCCCCACAGGTGGAGCCGGCCATGGGGCAGTGTGGAGTTTGGTGGGTGATGCTGGGCATTGTAATGCAGAGGAAGAGATGGCGCAGCTGAAATAACTGATGGAGGCAGTGCAGTGCAGTCATCCGAGTTTTTACTCACAGTTCTCATGTAAGTTCCACAGGTACACTGCGCGGGTGCCAGCTTCCCTCGTCGCACTGCGTTCACCAGAACAGGGGTTCAGCTCTTCCTCAGATAGGTCAGTAGCTCTTGACGGAACCCCGCTTTCTTATGATCCTCACTAGACTGACTTCTAATGCTTTGTCTTCTCCCTCCTGCCCTGCGCTTCCCCACTCACAGTCCCGATCGGGTGCTCTGAAGTCCCTCTGGGCAACTTGGAGTTCCCGGACCTACTTGACCTCACGGTGACTAAGATGAGGCTGTGGCAACTGCACCATAAAAGTCAGAAGCCTCCGGTTTTTCAGCCGAGACCTGGATTAACACGGCTGGTCCAGGGGCCGGTCCCCTTCTTGAGGCCTGATCTCTGACACCTGGCAGATTCGGGGCGTATGGGTGCCATCCTGCTCTCGCCGTACCCCCTGGGGTCCCTTCTATAGAACGGAGCCTTCCTCCTCTGCCCCCCTCCTGGGCCTCTATCACTAGGCCCCACTTGTGGAGCAGAGCTCCTAAACAGACTCTGCTCCCTGACTGACTGTCCTCACTCTCTCAACGAACTGTTCTCCACTGACTGACCTGCCACCCTAAGATGGCCTCCCTTTATATACCTCCTACTATGGTGCTCCCCTACTCTACTTCCTCCACCCACACCCTCTACTGGTGCACCCTAACTTTGGTTCCCCCCACTCCAGCCAGGGACAGGGCTCAGCAGGAAAACACATTGCATCTTGCCCTTCCAGCCGGCCTGGAGCAGTGTAGTGTTGAATGTGGGTGTTGGGGTTCTGGGCAGCACTCCCTCCTTACCTGAGAGAAGGAGATACCACACCTCTGGGTGAGGTGCAGTACCTCTGTGGCGACTGAACCCTCAGGGGCGCCACAGGTTGTCCAGTGAAAACAAGTTATCACCTATTCATAGAAAAGGTGATAATTTGTAGATTGGTGAGGGTCCGATCTTTGGAACCCGCACTTAACCCTGTTAGAATGGAGTGGCAGTGTGTGCATGCTCGACCACCACTCCGTTAATTCTCTTTGTGGCTGCCAAGCGCTGGCCTTGACTTTTCCCAGTAGCCTCATATAGAATGGATCAATTGTCATTCAACTTGCTGCTCCATTTGTAATAGAGATAGAAGTTTCCTATCGAGATAAAAGTTCCCTATTCTTCTGATTGGTGCAGGTCCCAGTGGTCGCACACCCGCTGATCAGCAAGTTATCACTTGTTTTCACAACCCTGAAAACCTTTGACAAGTTATCAAGATGGTGCGTTGTGACTCATAATAATCTTTGGTACATGAGCATGAGTAACAGGTAATATGTATTTATTATTATCAGTCAGAACATTGTGTAATTGTATATATTAATGAACAGTACTTTGAAAAGCTAGGAAATTTCAGAAATCTCATGCTCATGCTTGATTTTTTCCTGACTGATTTTGAGAACTGCAGCGTTTTTAAAATCTACAGCATTTAGCAGGATTTTTCTCATCCATAGAAAGCAAAAAAACTGCATTGTTTTCTTTTTTTGGTGAATAAAGCTGACTTTATTAAGTGTGCATTGTGGATAAAAACACACAATCAGCAGCAAAAAAACCCAACTAAAATGCAGCAAAAACACATCAAGAAAAGTAGCAAAAAAACACAGCAAAACCAATGTTTTGACATTAAAGGGGTTGTCCACTACTATTCAAAATAGCCCAATGTGTTTTTATGGTGAAAAGAGGCTTCTTTCTAACTACCTCCCTCTGCTGTTTCGGCCTATGAGTGGCGCTATCACTGGTTGCTCACAGGCATCATGTGACCCCCGGCTGCAGCCGGCTCTGACATCCGCTGATGTCATGTCAAGATTCCGGATGCAGCCGGGGGTCTCTCTCTTCTGCGTTCCACGGTGGATGCTGGGCTGTGGGCGGGGTTAACCCCCCACGTCACACCCGGCATCCACCGCACGCTCTCCCTCTCCCCATTTATTGGGAAAGCGCGCAGTGGATAACCCTGCCCAGAGCCCAGCAGCCACCGCGAGGACCCCAGCGCTGAGTCATGCCTCACTTGATGTGACGTCAGCGGGGGGTCACGTGCTTCTTGTTAGCAGCCTGTAATAGCGCCGCTCACAGGCAGAAACAGCAGCGCAAGGTAATTAGAAAGAAGCAAACACATTGGGCTATTTTGAATAGTAGTGGACAACCCTTTTAACATTTTTACTGCTACGAGAGTAGGTTTTGGCTGCAGAAAAAAAATGCTGCAAAAACGTTGTGTGTGAACACGACTTAATAAAGTGTTCTTAATTCTTAATACTTCTACTTAAAAAGGTTTACATTACAAATAAAACAACTATAACAACAGACATCATTTTAAAACTGAATATGGTTATAAGAAAAAACTCAACTAGATCTATATTTACATCTTGATTACCATAGCCTGCAATCAGCAAGCCCAACCATGTCTTCTTTGCTGTGGAAGTTTTAGTACTACTGTATATATCACATAGTATCAATTATAGAATGACAACACCACCATTGCAAAACTTCTAATGAACCACAGAGGCAGGGGAAGTGCTTTTCATCTCTGATTACAGGGAGGACGATGCAGTAGTTAGTGGTATAAGACCTTCAGCCAAAAGATGACAGCAGGATAATGCCACAATTGAGGTTTCTAAAACTCTTGGGTTGTTTTTAAGTGGTTTAGAGAGAACTCTATATGAAACCATGTGTTTTGATCTAGTTTTGCACCCTTACTTGAAATCATATGAAAAAAATCTGTTTTTTTTCATTTGGAGCTCTGTAAGACCTGCTCCAATCTAGAGACCTGTTCCAATCTAAGATAAAATATAGAGAGATCTGCTATTCAATCAGCCATAAAAAGACATGATTTTGAAAGCCTGTGCTGTGCAGAACACTTCCAGAAATTCTGGGCTTCCCTGCCTACCCTACTAGCTCACATATTATAGCTAACGATAGCGAAAGAGATCACGTTATTGAGTGACAATGTCATTGAAAAATAAAATGTCTTTAAGTGCACCTGTCATCATATACTGCCTTCCTTATTCAGTGCAGTGAGAAAATCTTCCAGGACATCATAGAGAGAAAAAGGAATAGAGAAATCCATCAAATAAAAACGTTTTCTGAAAACTAACCATACCGAACCATAGGAAGGAAAAGAAACCATAATGAGTCAATAGCTAAATGAACCATTTAGAGGAAATGTTCATGTAGTTATTCTCTGGAACAGCTACTGAATTATTGAAATCTATCTGTGCAGAACAGAGCAAGACACTGCGCATTGTATCCTGTAGGGGAGTGAGTGCTGGAGAATCACATTGCACAGCTCTGGCTTCTGTACTGGAGATCCTAGAAAACAGAGCTAGATACATCGAGGTGGATTTTCTAATCCTGATAATATTTAGACAGTTAAGTTTAGACTAGACTGTATGAAAATGAGCCAAATTTATCCCAGTGGCTGATGCTGGATGATACATTTGATGCCTCCTTGAGCACCTTTGTCTAAATTTACCCCACTAATTCTTGGCTTACTTGACACCACTTTCTTGTTTACTTTTATGCATATTGTTGCATTCAAGCCACATCTTTTTCCTCTAAACCATGCCCTTTTGTACACACCACATCCCCTAGATCAGGAAACCTCAAACAAAGTCTAAAACAGATAATAAAATAGGCCTAAAACTGCTATTAGAGTCATTATTATACATACACGCTCCTGCACTATAATCTTCAAAAAAATGCAATTCCTATTCACATGATAGCAGATAATGCACTCATCAGTGGGAGTAATCCTTTGGCACTAGAGATGAGCGAATCTTTTGAAATTCAAATTTGCTGACTTCGCCTAATTTTCTCCCAAAATTTGACCATAAGTGCTTACAATTTACTGGCGAGTAAGAGTGAAGACCCCATTGACCATAAGAGCTAAGGAGAAATAAACTTGCGCAGTGACTCTGAAGATTGAAAATTACTCTGCCATACAAACTATGCTAAACTGGGAACCACTGATCTGTGATGGCCCACGTACTTACTGTGGAGACACAAGGGTCAGTGGGCGCTTTCATCCACAGGCCTGACTGTCTTTAGAAAGACCGCACGGGCCAGGGCTCATCCCCCTGAATGCCCATACTCCTTCCCTGTAGACAGAACACTACTCAGACAACACAGGGTGAGGGTACTACACTCCAGTAAGACTTTATTAGATCCCCAACAGTCAACAACATATAGTACATTCCCATCAAATACACATGATGGTGCAAATGACAGAGTCTCACCCTTCCACTGGCTCGCCGGGGATTAGAACCACCGACTTCTGTGCATCCAGGGCCAACTAAACCAACCAGTAACACCCCACTTTTGGTAGGCACCCACAGAGAAAAGGTAGAAGCAAGCTTAGGAAGCTGGCCGAGCACAGTGAGGTATGTGGTCAGGTGACCTGATTGGAGAACCCAGGTTGGGACAAACGACTTTGTGGGCTCAGTGATGGCCAGTGGAGCAGATCTATATTCCACCAGCTGGAACTGTGGTTCCCGAGCTGATGTCCTGTAGAGTCACACCGGTGACAGGAGCAGGGCCCATAGGATTGAGGGAAGCTGTAGGGAGCTAATACCTGATTATTCAATTTTACAATTAGATTGCATTTTTTCCTCCAAGCTGTTCAGACTATTACACCACAGGGGGCTGATGCAATACGTAATCAGCAGGCATTCCACAAGTTTATATACAACAAGAGTCAACGGAGAGTCTCACATGAAACAATGGCTCGTGTCCCTTGACCTACTGAACAAAGGAACAGTACGTTTGGCATAATTAAGAATAATTCACCTCTGACCCAGTGGCCAGATTGACGCTGTGTCATCACATTTACCACCACTGTACAAGTTGTAATAATCCATAAGATCTGGGGAGCTGTGGAAGGGTATATCATCACATAGTTCTTAAATGGGTGTTCCGGCTCCCAAAATGTCCTTTCTAAATGTCTATCTTTACACCCTAATAACTTTTGTAATTAGCTTTATTATAATGTTCCTTACACTTATCCGTATCTTCGTAATCCTTAAATGTGTTTTTTACTTCACTTCCTGTGATCTGTCTTTTGAGAGGTGTCTCAAATGTGACATCAGAGGAGGCTGGGGCTGCACGCACTTCCCTGCAGTGTCTATCACCCCTGCTGGAACAGGACGTCTTCAGGGAGCAGCGCTGCAGTTACTTACTAAAGTTTCTTGCATTGACGCAAGATCACTCATTGCTTCTATCTTCATTCCCTGATGATGTCTTGTTTCACAGTTAGGCCAGGGTCCCACTAGCGTATGGCATCTGATGCAATAGCATCGGATGTGATATGCTAATGAAACTCGGCTCCTGCTCTGCTGTGAGCGTGAGCCGAGTGTCAGGGCTCTGCGCTCTGATCCTCTCTTACAGAGTAATTTCTCCATCTCCTCTGTTGCTGGCGAAGGCTAGAATCGCACTGCACTTGGGTGATTTCCGAGTGCAGTGCGATGTTTCACACGCACCTATAGGTTTATATGGGTGCATGCAATCCGAATCCAGCATGCAATCGCAGCTTGCTGCGATTTTTTTTTCCGTCTTGTCGCGATCCAATCGAAGCTGGAAAAAAATGCCACTCAGCACACCATCATAGGATTAAATTTAGTGTTGAGCGAGTATGTTCTATTAACCCTTTCGCCGAGTATGCTCGGACCGAGCTCCGAGTATTTATAGCTGCTCGGTGATATGGTTGAATCGCTCCCGTGTGCATGATTTGCAACTGTTTGACAGTTTTATTACATGTGAGGAATGTCTATTTCTTACACATTCCTCACATGTAATAAAACTGTCAAACAGTTGCAAATCATGCACACGGGAGCGATTTAACCTTATCACCGAGCAGCTATAAATACTCGGAGCTCGGCCCGAGCATACTCGGACAGAACATACTTGCTCAACCCTAATTAAATTGTTTTTTTATCGATTTTTTTTTTTTTTATCGAATTGCATTCGTCCGATTTAATCACAAGTGAGAGCGAGCCCTTAATCCGAAAATGCAGCAGTGGGGATAGAAGCAAAATGCCGGGGCTGCACTCACCTGTAAAACAGCTTCTATCACCATGGATCCAGGACATCTTCAGAGGGCGGAGGTGTGAGAAACTGTAATAAGTATCTGCAGCACCGCCCCCTGAAGACGTCCTGTTCTAGAAAGGGTGAGTGAGTGCAGCCTCAGCCTCCAGTGACATCCTGTTTGAGACTCCTCTCAAACAAAACATCACAGGAAGTTCAATTAAAAGAAAAACACATTTAGCGATCAGCTAGATAGTGAAAAGTATAGGATATTGTGTAATAAAGCAAATTACAAAAGAGGCTAGGGTGTAAAGATAGATATTTTGAAAGGAAATTTTAGGTACTGGACCACCCCTTTAATAACATTGGCTGTATGTTTGGGGTCGTCCTGCTGCAGAATAAATTTGGAGTCATTCAGAAGCCTTCCTGATGGTATTGCTTGATGGATAAGAATCGGCCTGGATATCTCAGCTTTGAGGACACCATTAATCATAACAAAATCTACAACCCCATTAAAGCGAAATGCCGCCATAAACTTATAAGGAACCTCCACCATGCTTCACTGTTCCCTGTGGCAGACAGTCATTATTGTACTGCTCATTGGCACTTTGACAAACAAACTGCCTTCTGTTACAACCAAATATTTCACATTTTGAGTTGTAAGTTCAGAGCACCTGTTGCCATTTTTCTACACATCAGTTACTATGTTTTCGTGCATAATTGATTTGTTTGACCTTGTTTCCATGTCAAATGTATGGCTTTTTAGCCGAATTCTTCCATGAAAAATGCTTTTGGCCAAACGTACCTGAACAGTAGATGGGTGTAGCTATGTCCCACTATTTACTGCCAGCTTTAATTTGATGGCACTGCTGGACAGGGGTAGATTAAGAGTAGCAAGGGCCCCGGGCAGTTTAGAAGGCGTGTCACATGATCCCCTGTGATAGATCATGTGATAGTTCACGTGAAATTAATTTGGCACAATATTAATTATAATATTTTTTTTTAGGCTGTGTGCCCACTATGCGTTTTTTAAGCGTTTCCGCAGCGGCAATTCCGCTGCAGAAACGCTTAAAAAGCTCTTGGTAGAAGGCCTGCCATGTTCCCCAATGATAATCCGCATGTGCTGTGTACATGCTGCGGAAATTTCCGCTGCGGATTATCATTGCGGAAAAATCCGCAGCATTACCAATTATTTTGCGAAAGCGCGGCGTTTTCGCCGCCATTGACTTGCATTAGAACACATGGAATCCGCATCACTGCATCTGTAGATGCGGAATCCATGCGTTTCAATGTGCGGATGGTACCCGGGTGTGGAGGACAGGAGACTCTCCTCCGGACCCGGGTACCATAGAACCTGTAAAAAAAGAATAAAATAAAAAATAAATATTATACTTACCTTCTGATGGCCCCCGGTGCGTCCTGGCTTGCCAGCAGCTCGCGATGGTCTGAAAAGGACCTGCCGTGATGTCATTTAGTCATGTGACGGGTCACCGACCGCTGACGTCGGCAGGCCATCAGAAGGTAAGTATATATTTTTTATTTTTTACCATTCTTTTACGGTCACACTATATAAATCCATGCTGGTTGCATAGATTTATATAGTGTAACCAAGTTGTCAAGCACTTTCCAAGTGATGCTAAAATCGCTTGGAAAGCGCTTGTCAACCCGCATGCGGAAATGCAAGTGAAGAACGCTTCACATCCGCATGTCCCTGGCAGGAAAACGCATGTACAATCCGCATGTAAAATCCGCATGTACAATCCGCATGTAAAATCCGCATGCGTTTTTTCTGCCAGGGAGATGCAGAAATGCTCAAAAAAAATCCGGAACATTTCTGTATCGTGGGCACATAGCCTTACAATAATTGTATGACTCAATATTGAGCACACGTAGCCATCTATACACAGCGGGAGGCCGCACGTAGCCATCTATACGCAGCGGGAGGCCGCACGTAGCCATCTATACACGGCGGGAGGACGCACGGTGCCATCTATACACAGCAGGAGGCCGCACGGCGCCATCTATACACAGCGGGAGGCCGCACGGCACCCCCCCGAGACAGCAGGCGGCCGCACGGCACCATCTATACTCAGCAGGAGGCCGCACGTAGCCATCTATACACAGCAGGAGGCCGCATGGCGCCATCTATACACAGCAGGAGGCCGCACGGCGCCCCCCCAGAGACAGCAGGAGGCCGCACGGCACCATCTATACTCAGCAGGAGGCCGCACGTAGACATCTATACACAGCAGGAGGCCGCACGGCGCCATCTATACACAGCAGGAGGCCGCATGGCACCATCTATACACAGCAGGAGGCCGCACGGCGCCATCTATACACAGCGGGAGGCCGCACGGTGCCCCCCTCAGAGACAGCAGGAGGCCGCACGGCACCATCTATACTCAGCAGGAGGCCACACATAGCCATCTATACACAGCAGGAGGCCGCACAGCGCCATCTATACACAGCAGGAGGCCGCATGGCGCCATCTATACACAGCAGGAGGCCGCACGGTGCCATCTATACACAGCGGGAGGCCGCACGGTGCCATCTATACTCAGCAGGAGGCCGCACGTAGCCATCTATACACAGCAGGAGGCCGCACGGCACCATCTATACACAGCAGGAGGCCGCACGGCGCCATCTATACTCAGCAGGAGGCCGCACGTAGCCATCTATACACAGCAGGAGGCCGCACGGCGCCATCTATGCACAGCAGGAGGCCGCACGGCGCCATCTATACACAGCAGAAGGCCGCACGGCACCATCTATAGACAGCAGGAGGCCGCACGGCGCCATCTATACACAGCAGGGGGCCGCACGGCGCCATCTATACACAGAAGGGGGCCGAACGGCGCCATCTATACACAGCAGGGGGCCGCACGGCACCATCTATACACAGCAGGAGGCCGCATGGTGCCATCTATACACAGCAGGGGGCCGCACGGTGCCATCTATACACAGCAGGGGGCCACACGGCCCATCTATACACAGCAGGAGGCCGCACGGCGCCATCTACACACAGCAGGAGGCCGCACGGCGCCATCTATACACAGCAGGAGGCCGCACGTAGCCATCTATACACAGCAGGGGGCCGCACGGCACCATCTATACACAGCAGGGGGCCGCACGGCACCATCTATACACAGCAGGGTCCACATGGCGCCATCTACACACAGCAGGAGGCCGCACGCCGCCATCTATACACAGCAGGAGGCCGCACGTAGCCATCAATACACAGCAGGAGGCCACACGGCACCATCTATACACAGCAGGGGGCCTCACGGCACCATCTATACACAGCAGGGGGCCACACGGCACCATCTATACACAGCAGTAGGCCGCACGGTGCCATCTATACACAGAAGGGGGCCGCACGGCGCCATCTATACACAGCAGAGGGCCGCACGGCGCCATCTATACACAGCAGGGGGCCGCACGGCGCCATCTATGCATAGTGGGAGGCCGCACGGCGCCCCTCCCCAGAGACAGCAGGAGGCCGCACGGCGCCAACTATACTCAGCAGGAGGCCGCACGCAGTCACACATGCAGTCACGCACACACACAAACACAGGAGGCTGCACGGCACCATCTATACACAGCAGGAGGCCGCACGGCGCCATCTATACTCAGCAGGAGGCCGCACATAGCCATCTATACACAGCAGGAGGCCGCACGGCGCCATCTATGCACAGCAGGAGGCCGCACGGCGCCATCTATGCACAGCAGGAGGCCGCACGGCGCCATCTATACACAGCAGGAGGCCACACGGCACCATCTATAGACAGCAGGAGGCCGCACGGCGCCATCTATACACAGCAGGGGGCCGCACGGCACCATCTATACACAGAAGGAGGCCGAACGGCGCCATCTATACACAGCAGGGGGCCGCACGGCACCATCTATACACAGCAGGTGGCCGCATGGTGCCATCTATACACAGCAGGGGGCCGCACGGTGCCATCTATACACAGCAGGGGGCCGCACGGCCCATCTATACACAGCAGGAGGCCGCACGGCGCCATCTACACACAGCAGGAGGCCGCACGGCGCCATCTATACACAGCAGGAGGCCGCACGTAGCCATCTATACACAGCAGGAGGCCGCACGGCACCATCTATACACAGCAGGGGGCCGCACGGCACCATCTATACACAGCAGGGTCCACACGGCGCCATCTACACACAGCAGTAGGCCGCACGGCGCCATCTATACACAGCAGGAGGCCGCACGTAGCCATCTATACACAGCAGGAGGCCACACGGCACCATCTATACACAGCAGGGGGCCGCATGGCACCATCTATACACAGCAGGGGGCCACACGGCACCATCTATACACAGCAGGAGGCCGCACGGTGCCATCTATACACAGAAGGGGGCCGCACGGAGCCATCTATACACAGCAGAGAGCCGCACGGCGCCATCTATACACAGCAGGGGGCCGCACGGCGCCATCTATGCATAGTGGGAGGCCGCACGGCGCCCCTCCCCAGAGACAGCAGGAGGCCGCACGGCGCCAACTATACTCAGCAGGAGGCCGCACGCAGTCACGCATGCAGTCACGCACACACACAAACATATACAGACATATACATACACGCATAAACACATTTGAAACACAAAAATACATATAAACAGACATCACACAATGATATCTGCCTGCACACACACACGCATACACACTCACAAACACACATACACACATACACACACAGACTCACCATCCCCCGGTTCCATTCCTCCTGCCTGCTCTGACTTCTCCGTTGCAGCAGTGCAGGCCGGGCGTGCACTGCGTGACGTCACAGCTATGAGACATGGCTGCGCACAGGGCCGTGTCTCCTAGCAGTGACGCGGCCGGGCCAGCACAGGGAAGTTAACTGCTGCAGTGCTAGCACGGCCGATGAAGAAGTAGCGTCCGTGCGCCGCTGCTGGGGGAGTGGTCCGGGGCCCCCCCTCCCGCCACTGCTACCGGTATGTGCCGCGGCGGCCCGCACATATAATGAGGGCAATCTGGTATTAGACACCCCGCCCGGAGCCGCGGGACCCCTGCAGGCTCGGGGCCCCGGGCAGTAGCCCGGATTTCCCTCATTATAATCCGCCTATGCTGCTGGATATCTTCGAATTTCAAAGGGAAGCACGCATGATGTGCCTTGTATCTGCTGCAGTAAATTTCCTTGGTCGACGACTGGATCTACAGTTCTCAATATTGTCCATTTCTTGGTGCTTCTTCAAAAGAGCTTTAACAGCACATCGTAAATCCCCAGTCTGCTTTAAAATCTTTGTCTGGAAGAGATGTTGCTGATGCAGTAAACTACCTTGTGTCTTGTTGCTGTGCTCAGTCTTCACATGGTGTATAATCTTTGACATGAAGCTGTCTTTCCCAACCTCTCCTTTGTAGCAGCGGTTGGCTACTCCTCACCCATGTTTAAGCATCCTACAGAGATGTTTCTGTTTCAGTTATTGACTGTTTCAACATACAGTATACAAATGAGGATCATTGTAATCTGTTTGATATAATTGGTTACCTACACAAAATCTCTGACTTGCTGCAAGTTGTACTAAGAAAAATTGATCCTGTTTTTTAGAGTGTGGGAATGTAAGATATTGATTTGATTTAGATTTTTCATTTGCTCATTCACTTTTCATTTTGTTAATTGATAAAAATTACCTACATATTAACACTTCTATTTTTAAATGCATTTAATTTTTGCAGCATTTTTTTCCATACCTGCCTAAAACTTCTGCACAGTTCTGTAGGAGCTCTCTTACTTCTCTGGTGGGCAGTGAACAGATCCAATGGAATCTACTGCTTTACTATTACTCTATTACT
Organism: Phyllobates terribilis; assembly: GCF_046119375.1. NCBI lineage: Eukaryota > Metazoa > Chordata > Amphibia > Anura > Dendrobatidae > Phyllobates > Phyllobates terribilis. The sequence goes on along the minus strand of NW_027362761.1, from coordinate 461,883,827 downwards.
GTTATTATTTAGCATCTTAATTTTTTTTTTTTTTTGCATAAAATATGAAGAACAGGAATTATGACAGAAGCAGAACAGCACAACTGAGCAAAATTTGCTAATCTCTAAGTGTGCTTTAAATATCTATGTTTAATGTTCTAGTTTGTGGCTTCTTGTCTCTCACAATCTGATACCAGACAGGACTGAAGAATGTGGATCATGTGTCGCTCTACACTTGAGCAGGGTACCATAAGGCTGCAGTTGTTGATCGCAGACACAAACATTTTGGTTCTGGTTTACCCCCACCATTTCCTGATGTCACTTTCTTCAGTGTGGAACAGAGAGACAGCCTGAGGAAGTGAAACATTTGGATGCCGAAGATAAAGACATACAGGATGAGGAAAGACGATAGGTTGTTGAAAGAAGTATGCTGGGAACGTGGGCAACATGATGGCACCATTGTCTGAAATAAAGCCTGTGATGAAGTATAATATATTTATTCAAATAACATATTTTAAGAATAATATATGTTTTGTTCTTCAAAAATGGATGTTATTTCAAACCTTATTTAATATAATAATAATAATAGTACAATAATAGTAATAATAATAATTATTTCAATGTATCAATGAAATTAATTAAGGATTTATAATAACAGAGTGTTTTTCATATGTTTAGTTTTATTTCTTCACTTAATGTATATGGATATTCTATCTGGTAATGTTCCTGCGTTACCCAGAAACAATATCTCACACTAAAATGTTTATATCTAGTGCACTGCTATAGAAAAATCCATTTGTGTACCGTATGATTGGGCAGTAGTGGAGATTCTAACCTCTATGGACTAGGTTTGTGGGGTCTGTTCCTCAAGAACAATATATCTAGTATGTGAAAAAGCAAAGTAGAACATGTAAATAAATGTAAAGACAATTATTTACTACACTTATATGTGTAACAGGTCTGGGAGGCGGAACCTCTGAGCAACTATACAAGGGGGCGGTCCTTGTAAGGAAGCGGGTGGCTCCCAGGGAAGACGGGCAGGTAGTCACGGCAAGTGACAGGGACAGTCTCTGGGTAGAAGGGCAGGTAGTCACGGCAAGTGACAGGGACAGTCTCTGGGTAGAAGGGCAGGTAGTCACGGCAAGTGACAGGGACAGTCTCTGAGTAGAAGGACGGGTACTCACGGCAAGTGACAGGGACAGTCTCTGGGTAGAAGGACAGCAGGCAGGTGGCTGGTGAGCGCTCCCAGGTGAGCGGGCGAGAGTCTTTGGACAGGCAGGTGGTCACGGCAAGTGACGGCAGAGCCTCCAGGTAGGCTAGCAGGCAGGTAGCAGGTGAGCGCTCCCAGGTGAGCGGGCAAGAGTCTCTGGGCGGGCAGGTGGTCACGGCAAGTGACGGCAGAGCCTCCAGGTAGGCTAGCAGACAGGTAGTAGGTGAGCTCTCCCAGGTGAGCAGGCAAGAGTCTCTGGACAGGCAGGTGGTCACGGCAAGTGACGGCAGAGCCTCCAGGTAGGCTAGCAGTCAGGTAGCAGGTGAGCGCTCCCAGGTGAGCAGGCAAGAGTCTCTGGACAGGCAGGTGGTCACGGCAAGTGACGGCGGAGCCTCCAGGTAGGCTAGCAGGCAGGTAGCAGATGAGCGCTCCCAGGTGAGCGGGCAGGCTGGTCCATAGACAGACTGACAGGTGTCGGAAGGCAGACAGTCGGACCGCAGGCTTGCAAGCAGGTAAACGGATATCAGGCAGGTATCAAGCAGGAATCTGGCAGGTGACTGGCAGGAAACAGGCAGGAATCTGGCAGGTGACTGGCAGGTAACAAGCAGGAATCTGGCAGGTGACTGGCAGGTAACAGGCAACGGGACCTGAGGGCTGAAGCAGAGTGAAGGCTTTGCAACAACATTGCTCGGGCACCTCCATTTTGGAGGAGGTGCCTTATATATGGTGAAGTCCTCCGGCCATTGGCCGGGGACTCCTTAGGACGGCGCGCGCGGCCCCTTTAAGAGAGGGGGAGCGCACGCGCGCGCGCCCTAAGCACCGTGGCCGGGAAGCAGCGCGCGCTGCCAGCAGGGCGGGAGGAAGACGCCGGGCACGGAGCGGAGAGGTGAGGGGAACAGCGTCCCTGCCTAGCAGGAGGCAGGGACGCCGACGCTACAGCACCCCCCCTTTAGGCCCCCCCTTTTTTAGGCCAGAGAGAAATTTATCAAGGATGAGAGGGGCATGGATGTTCTCCCGAGGCTCCCACGTTCCCTCCTCAGGACCAAACCCCTTCCAATCTACCAGAAAAAAGGTTTTTCCTCTTACCCTTTTGGTGGCCAGAATGTTCTCTACCTCAAACTCGTTCTCAGCGGAAACCGGAGCAGGAGGCGTACCTGTAGACTTGGAAAAAGAGTTAAGTACCACGGGTTTGAGGAGAGATTCATGGAAGGAGTTAGGGATCTGTTGGTTGGCCGGGAGTTTCAATTTATAGGCCACCGGATTGATCTGTTTGATAACTTTCAGTGGGCCGATGAACCGAGGCCCTAACTTGTAGGAAGGAACCTTGAGCCGGACATACTTGGATGAGAGCCAGACTTTATCTCCAGGACGGAATTGTGGAGGATCCAGGCGTTTTTTGTCAGCGTGTTTTTTCATCCGCTCGGATGACTGAAGGAGTGCGGATCGGGTACTCTCCCAAATGGAGGAGAATTCGCTAACAAGAGATTCCGCAGCCGGATTGTCCACCGAGGTGGAGACGGGAAACGGGATCCAAGCATGCTGACCGAAGACTACAAAAAATGGGGATTTGGAGGAAGATTCGCTCTCGTGATTATTGTAAGAGAACTCGGCCCATGGTAGGAGATCCACCCAGTCCGACTGGTGGGCATTAACGAAGTGCTGGAGGTAACTGGTCAGGTTCTGATTGATCCGCTCCACTTGACCATTTGACTGTGGATGGTAAGCGGTCGAGAAGTCCAGAGTGACATCAAACAACTTACATGTGGCTCTCCAGAAGCATGAGGTGAACTGAACCCCACGATCTGACACGATGTGGAGGGGCAGGCCATGGAGACGGAAGATGTGGCGGATAAAGTCTTTAGCCAGTTCGGGTGCAGACGGGAGGCCCGGCAGGGGAATGAAGTGCGCCATCTTGGAAAAGCGATCAGCGACCACCCAAATGACCGTACAACCGGCAGAGACAGGGAGATCCGTTATAAAGTCCATAGCTATATGCTGCCACGGGGCAGCAGGTACTGGAAGAGGAATGAGGCGACCGGCTGGCAGGTGTCTCGGAACTTTGTTGCGGGCGCAAGACACACAGGCAGAAACAAAGTCTATTACATCCTTGTGCAGGGTAGGCCACCAGTAATGCCGGGTAATGAGCTGGAGGGTCTTTTTCTGACCGGCGTGGCCAGCTAGCTTAGACGAGTGACCCCAGTGTAGGACCCTCCTCCGATCAGGTACAGTTACGAACGTCTTACCGGGAGGGAGACGATTTAGATTCACGGGGGCCACTTGCATTACTCTGGCGGGATCAATGATGTGCTTAGGTTCCTCCTCTAGATCAGATACCAGGAAGGATCGGGACAAGGCGTCAGCTTTGATGTTTTTGTCTGCCGGGCGAAAATGAAGAACAAAATCAAAGCGGGCAAAAAACAAGGACCACCGGGCTTGGCGGGGGTTAAGTCTCTGGGCGCTCTGAAGGTAAGCCAAGTTCTTGTGGTCCGTGTAAATTATTACCGGGTGAAGAGCCCCCTCGAGCAGCTAACGCCACTCCTCCAGTGCCAGCTTAATGGCTAACAATTCTCGGTCTCCAATAGAATAATTGCGCTCAGAAGAGGAGAAGAGTTTGGAGAAAAAAACGCAGGTTACCATTCTTCCGGAAGATGACTTTTGGGTAAGTACTGCCCCGGCTCCGGAGGAGGAAGCGTCAACTTCTAGGAAGAATTGTTTGTTGCCGTCAGGACGATGCAGCACCGGGGCGGAGGAGAAAGCCTGTTTTAAGGAAAGAAAGGCCTCCTCAGCTTCGGCCGGCCATCTTCTGGGATTAGTGCCCTTACGGGTGAGCGCAGAGATAGGGGCAGTCCGGGAAGAGAAGTGCGGTATGAAGAGGCGGTAATAGTTGGCGAAGCCCAGGAACCGCTGAATAGCCTTCAACCCCTCTGGTCGGGGCCACTTCTGGATGGCAGACAGTTTCTCAGGATCCATTTGTAGGCCGGTCCGAGAGATTATGTAGCCCAGAAATGGAAGAGAGGTCTGTTCAAAGATGCACTTCTCATATTTAGCATAGAGGTGATTCTGCCTGAGCCTGAGCAGGGCCTGACGAACATCCCTCCGGTGAGTAGGAAGGTCCGGAGAGAAGACCAAGATGTCGTCCAGGTACACCACCACGCAGGAGTAGAGAAGGTCATGGAAGATGTCAATGACCAACTCTTGAAAGACGGCAGGAGCGTTACAGAGACCGAAGGGCATTACAAGGTGCTCATAGTGGCCGTCCCGGGTGTTGAATGCCGTCGTCCACTCATCCCCCTGACGGATATGGACCAGGTTATGCGCCCCACGGAGATCCAGTTTGGTGAAGATTCTAGCCCCCCTCAGACGGTCAAATAATTCAGGAATGAGCGGGAGGGGGTATTTATTCTTCACTGTAATCTGGTTAAGGCCTCTATAATCTATACATGGACGGAGTGAGCCGTCCTTCTTTTTGACGAAGAAGAAGCCTGCTCCCGCCGGGGAGGTAGACTTCCGGATAAATCCCCGGGCCAGATTCTCCTCAATATATTCTGACATGGACCGGGTCTCTGCAGCGGACAAAGGGTAGATACGCCCACGGGGAGGAGTAGAGCCGGGTATCAGGTTGATTGGGCAGTCGTATGGTCTATGAGGGGGTAATGTCTCTGCTTCTTTTTTATTGAAGACATCCGCATAAGACCAATAGGGAACCGGTAGACCGGGTAGATTGACTGGGGTAGAAGAAGGACGAGCAGGATGAACGGGAACTAGACAAGTCTTATGGCAGTCCTGTCCCCAGCGAAGGACTTCTCCGGTCTGCCAGTCAAGCACGGGTGCATGTTTCTGGAGCCAAGGTAGGCCTAGCAAGAGTGCATGAGAGAGTCCAGGCAGAACATGAAAGGAGATGCTCTCAGAATGCAGCATTCCCACCTGTAGAGTTAGAGATTCGGTGATGAGTTGGATGGGATGTGGTAAGAGGCCCCCATCCACGGCGGCGACAGATAAAGGTACGGCCAGAGGTTTGGTGGGAATACGGTATTTCTCTACCAGGGATTGAGAGATGAGATTTCCAGCAGCTCCAGAGTCAAGTTGAGCCAGTTCAAAATAGCGGTTCTCTCCGCAGATGATAGAGACTGACAGCATCAGGGATGGAGAGGGTTTACTTTTGTCTAGGGCGACCTCTCTGAGCGATCCTAGACACAGGCGTTTCCCGACCTCTCTGGGCAGGAATGGATCCGGTGCTCCTTACTGCCAAAGTAGAAGCAGCTCCCCTCGGCACGGCGTAAGTCTTGACGGGTTTTGACCATCTTGGTCTGGTCGACCTGCATAGGCTCAGGTGAGTGTGCCTGGGGAGTAACGGAGGGAGTGACGGGTTTCTGGAAGGTAGGAGCTAGACGTGGAAATCTCCTCTCACGGGTGACCTCTTTGGCGCGCTCCTGGAACCGGATGTCAATCCGGGTGGCAAGTGTTATTAAGTCATCGAGAGTGGTAGGAATGTCCCGACCGGCGAGTTCATCTTTAATACGGCCGGACAGACCCTCCCAGAAGACAGACACCAGGGCGTCGTTATCCCAGGCCAGCTGCGAAGCAAGGGTACGGAACCGTATGGCATATTGGCCTACGGTGAGATTTCCTTGATGGAGGCGTAGCAGAGACGATGCGGATGAGGTCTTCCGTCCGGGTTCGTCGAAGACTTTCCGGAAAGCCGTGAGAAAGGCTGGCAGGTCGGACACCAGGGGGTCTCCTCTCTCCCATAGAGGATTTAGCCAAGCCAGAGCCTCCCCCGTGAGGTGGGACATGATAAAGGCTACTTTGGACCGGTCAGAGATAAACTGGTGGGACAAAAGTTCAAAGTGCAGGGTGCACTGGTTTATGAAGCCCCGAGCTTGAGCGGAGTCACCTCCGAAGCGAGGAGGTGCAGAAAGCCGGGGTCCGGGGCAGGATACCATGGTATTGGTGGGCAGCGGCGCTGCCGGGTTGCGAGTCATAACACTAGCGGTGGTAGCTGGTGGAGCAGTCAGAGTGTCCAGGCGAGAGTTGACATTCCGCAGGTGACTCAGGATGGACTCCTGTTGGGACCTCTGACGGGACAGCTCATGACATAGATCCGAGAGCGAGGGAGCTTGGGTGCCACCGGGTTCCATGGCCCGAGCAAACTGTAACGGGTCTGGGAGGCGGAACCTCTGAGCAACTATACAAGGGGGCGGTCCTTGTAAGGAAGCGGGTGGCTCCCAGGGAAGATGGGCAGGTAGTCACGGCAAGTGACAGGGACAGTCTCTGGGTAGAAGGGCAGGTAGTCACGGCAAGTGACAGGGACAGTCTCTGGGTAGAAGGGCAGGTAGTCACGGCAAGTGACAGGGACAGTCTCTGAGTAGAAGGACGGGTACTCACGGCAAGTGACAGGGACAGTCTCTGGGTAGAAGGACAGCAGGCAGGTGGCTGGTGAGCGCTCCCAGGAGAGCGGGCGAGAGTCTTTGGACAGGCAGGTGGTCACGGCAAGTGACGGCAGAGCCTCCAGGTAGGCTAGCAGGCAGGTAGCATGTGAGCGCTCCCAGGTGAGCGGGCAAGAGTCTCTGGACGGGCAGGTGGTCACGGCAAGTGACGGCAGAGCCTCCAGGTAGGCTAGCAGACAGGTAGCAGGTGAGCGCTCCCAGGTGAGCAGGCAAGAGTCTCTGGACAGGCAGGTGGTCACGGCAAGTGACGGCAGAGCCTCCAGGTAGGCTAGCAGACAGGTAGCAGGTGAGCGCTCCAAGGTGAGCAGGCAAGAGTCTCTGGACAGGCAGGTGGTCACGGCAAGTGACGGCGGAGCCTCCAGGTAGGCTAGCAGGCAGGTAGCAGATGAGCGCTCCCAGGCGAGCGGGCAGGCTGGTCCATAGACAGACTGACAGGTATCGGAAGGCAGACCGTCGGACCGCAGGCTTGCAAGCAGGTAAACGGATATCAGGCAGGTATCAAGCAGGAATCTGGCAGGTGACTGGCAGGAAACAGGCAGGAATCTGGCAGGTGACTGGCAGGTAACAAGCAGGAATCTGGCAGGTGACTGACAGGTAACAGGCAACGGGACTAGAGATGAGCGTTGTTCTACTCGAACTGTTCGCCAATCTGAAATTCGAGCTGTTTTGGGCGGTGTTCGAGCCGTTCGGCGAACACGAACAATTTGAGAAAAATTCTGCTGTTCGAGGTTATGTTCGATAACTGTTCGTGCACCAAAATCATAACTGGATTTTTTCTCAGTAATGATGAAAATTAATGTTAATACGCAGTTTGAGTGTACAGCGGGGTGGGGGGAGGGGCAGGGGATGGATCTCTGCAGGAACAATGAAGATCTCCATTTTTTTTTCTCTTTTCCGCATTTACAGTGGGGAGGTGCAATCTGTCAGCCTATCAGCAGCGCACACACGGAAAGAAGTGCTTTTTTTCACACAAGCAAGGGCATGTGTCATTGGCAGTGTATGTCACATGTCCTTGCCCTATAAGACCAAGCCATTTTCCCCGTCGCCACCATTTTCTCACTGCTGCAGCTGCGTGTTAGACGGCACCGCTGTTGCTGTGTGCGCTATACCTTGTTAATTTCAAGCCAATTTTCGCACAAATCTACAGATAGCTTGGGAGTAGGGAATAGTTGTGATTGCAGTCCTTTTAAGGACTAGGTTACAGCATTTCCTACGACTTTTATCAGGCAGGTCTGTGCTCTTAGATAGATTGTGGGAGTAAAGACTAATTGTAATTGGAGTCCTTTTCAGGACTAGGTTACATCAGTTCCTATCAGTTTTTGCCAGGCAGGTCTGTGCCAGTGCTGTGCAAGTTTTTTTCACAGCATTTGGCTGAATCTAGCAAAGCTAATCCTTTTTGGCCTATTGCAGAGTGTGTTAGTCAGTGGAGTAGCCTATCTATGTTGCAAGATATAACACCTGTGTATAGAATACCAATTTTTTTACTGCACCTAGTGAAGTAAAATCTTTTGGGCATAGCATCATTCTATTAGTCCATCTATACTGACCTCCATCAGGTTGCAAATTGAATATAATTTTTTTCTGCATCTAGCTCTGAAAAAATATTGGGCTTCTAGCTGTGTGTGGGACTTGTTGTATTAGTCCATCTATACTGACCTCCATCAGGTTGCAAACTGAATATTTTTTTTTCTGCATCTACCTCTGAAAAAATATTGGGCTTCTAGCTGTGTGTGGGACTTGTTCTATTAATCCATCTATACAGACCTCCATCAGGTTGCAAACTGAATATATTTTTTTCTGCATCTACCTCTGAAAAAATATTGGGCTTCTAGCTGTGTGTGGGACTTGTTGTATTAGTCCATCTATACTGACCTCCATCAGGTTGCAAACTGAATATATTTTTTTCTGCATCTACCTCTGAAAAAATATTGGGCTTCTAGCTGTGTGTGGGACTTGTTCTATTAATCCATCTATACAGACCTCCATCAGGTTGCAAACTGAATATATTTTTTTCTGCATCTACCTCTGAAAAAATATTGGGCTTCTAGCTGTGTGTGGGACTTGTTGTACTAGTCCATCTATACTGACCTCCATCAGGTTGCAAACTGAATATATTTTTTTCTGCATCTACCTCTGAAAAAATATTGGGCTTCTAGCTGTGTGTGGGACTTGTTCTATTAATCCATCTATACAGACCTCCATCAGGTTGCAAACTGAATATATATTTTTCTGCATCTACCTCTGAAAAAATATGTGGCCTTCCAGCAGTGTGTGGGACTTTCTCTATTAGTCCATCTATACTGACCTCCATCAGGTTGCAAACTGAATATAATTTTTTTCTGCATCTAGCTCTGAAAAAATATTTGGCCTTCTAGCAGTGTGTGGGACTTTCTCTATTAGTCCATCTATACTGACCTCCATCAGGTTGCAAATTAAAAATAATTTTTATCTGCATCTACAGTACCTCTGAAAAAATATTTGGGCTTCTAGCTGTGTGTGGGACTTGTTCTATTAGTCCATCTATACTGACCTCCATCAGGTTGCAAATTGAATATAATTTTTATCTGTATCTAGCTCTGAAAAAATATTTGGCCTTCTAGCAGTGTGTGGGACTTTCTCTATTAGTCCATCTATACTGACCTCCATCAGGTTGCAAATTGAATATAATTTTTATCTGCATCTAGCACTGAAAAAATATTTGGCCTTCTAGCAGTGTGTGGGACTTTCTCTATTAGTCCATCTATACTGACCTCCATCAGGTTGCAAATTAAAAATAATTTTTATCTGCATCTACCTCTGAAAAAATATTTGGGCTTCTAGCTGTGTGTGGGACTTGTTCTATTACTCCATCTATACTGACCTCCATCAGGTTGCAAAATGAATATATTTTTTTCTGCATCTACCTCTGAAAAAATATTGGGCTTCTAGCTGTGTGTGGGACTTGTTGTATTAGTCCATCTATACTGACCTCCATCAGGTTGCAAATTAAAAATAATTTTTATCTGCATCTACAGTACCTCTGAAAAAATATTTGGGCTTCTAGCTGTGTGTGGGACTTGTTCTATTAGTCCATCTATACTGACCTCCATCAGGTTGCAAATTTAATATAATTTTTATCTGCATCTAGCTCTGAAAAAATATTTGGCCTTCTAGCAGTGTGTGGGTCTTTCTCTATTAGTCCATCTATACTGACCTCCATCAGGTTGCAAATTGAATATAATTTTTATCTGCATCTAGCTCTGAAAAAATATTTGGCCTTCTAGCAGTGTGTGGGACTTTCTCTATTAGTCCATCTATACTGACCTCCATCAGGTTGCAAATTAAAAATAATTTTTATCTGCATCTACCTCTGAAAAAATATTTGGGCTTCTAGCTGTGTGTGGGACTTGTTCTATTACTCCATCTATACTGACCTCCATCAGGTTCCAAACTGAATATATTTTTTATCTGCATCTACCTCTGAAAAAATATTGGGATTCTAGCTGTGTGTGGGACTTGTTGTATTAGTCCATCTATACTGACCTCCATCAGGTTGCAAATTAAAAATAATTTTTATCTGCATCTACAGTACCTCTGAAAAAATATTTGGGCTTCTAGCTGTGTGTGGGACTTGTTCTATTAGTCCATCTATACTGACCTCCATCAGGTTGCAAATTGAATATAATTTTTATCAGCATCTAGCTCTGAAGAAATATTTGGCCTTCTAGCAGTGTGTGGGACTTTCTCTATTAGTCCATCTATACTGACCTCCATCAGGTTGCAAATTAAAAATAATTTTTATCTGCATCTAGCTCTGAAAAAATATTTGTCCTTCTAGCAGTGTGTGGGACTTTCTCTATTATTCCATCTATACTGACCTCCAACAGGTTGCAAATTAAAATTAATTTTTATCTGCATCTACCTCTGAAAAAATATTTGGGCTTCTAGCTGTGTGTGGGACTTGTTCTATTAATCCATCTATACAGACCTCCATCAGGTTGCAAACTGAATAAAAAATTTTTCTGCATCTAGCTCTGAAAAAATATTTGGCCTTCTAGCAGTGTGTGGGACTTGTTCTATTAGTCCACCTATACTGACCTCCATCAGGTTGCAAATTCAAAATAATTTTTTGTCTGCATCTAGCTCTGAAAAAATATTTGGCCTTCTAGCAGTGTGTGGGACTTTCTCTATTAGTCCATCTATACTGACCTCCATCAGGTTGCAAACTGAATATATTTTTTTTCTGCATCTACCTCTGAAAAAATATTGGGCTTGTAGCTGTGTGTGGGACTTGTTCTATTAATCCATCTATACAGACCTCCATCAGGTTGCAAACTGAATAAAAAAATTTTCTGCATCTACCTCTGAAAAAATATTTGGGCTTCTAGCTGTGTGTGGGACTTGTTCTATTAGTCCATCTATACTGACCTCCATCAGGTTGCAAATTGAATATAATTTTTTTCTGCATCTAACCCAGCCAATAGTTTTGGCCTAATACCACAGTTTGGCCACTCAGCTCTGCTCGGTTCCCATCCATTGTTTTTTTGTGCAAACAACTCCAGAGTTGTGAATTAGTTAACCACCAAAATGAGTGGAAAAAGGCCTGCTGCTGGTGGAAAGGGGAATAGGCGTGTTGGGAAGGGGAAAAAAGGTTGTGTCTGTGGGGTAGGTGTTAAAGCAACAGTAACATCTGCAGAAGAAAGACCATCTTCCAGCCAAACTAAAATGTCTACTTCTTTTAGCGGACAATGTGATAAGATCCCTTTCTTACGGCCACGCCAATCGCTACAAATTCCAGATGAGGCACAAAAACAGCAGGTGCTTCAACGGATATCAAGTGCTCCTTTAAGTGGGCTCTCCTCCACATCAACTTCAACATCACAAATACTCCAGTCCTCAAAGGTGTCACCCCAATCGCACTTGCTTCCTCACAGCTCCCAAATCTCCAGCTGCCCGTCTGAGTATGAGGTAGAACAGATGGTTGAGTCTGCAGAGCTGTTTACTCATACTATAGCCTGGGAATCAGAGGTCGACTCCTGCGCTTCTGTGAATCCAGACGAGGAAATGATCTGCACTGATGCCCAGAATCTTTATGAGTCGGATCCAGGACCAGACGCAGAAGGTTCTGACCATAATGTAGACCCTCATTCGCAAACTGTAACTCCTGTTGGTGGAGACAACGAGGAAGACCATGATAAGACTCAAATACCTGATTGGAGCGACAACTTTAGTTTTTTGTCAGGGCAGGAACAGGTTGGCTCTGAGGACGACGGGTGTGATAACGCACAGGGTGATGATGATGAGGTTGGAGATCCCACTTACTGTCAACCCACAGTCAGCCAAGAGATAAGGTCAGCAGAGGAGGTGGAGGAAGATGCTAGTGACGACGAGGTCAGGTTGCGCCTTCCTGGACAGAGACGTAGTACTGGAAGCACGTCAACAACTGCATCCTCAAACACAACTCTGCCTCTCACCACAAGTCGTGGTGGCTCTTCAGGTCGCATGGGTGCTAAGCCTTGCATAGCCTGGGCATTTTTTCAGATCGATAAAGATGACCCAACTCGTGTTATCTGTAACATTTGTCAGCAAAAGCTAAGTAGAGGCCAAAAAATACATAGTTTGAGTACTTCATGCATGAACCGGCACATGGACATGAAGCATAAGTTGCAGTGGGAAGCTCAGTGTGCTACAATGCGGCTTAGCCGGCCGGGCCAACCACCGTCTGCCATATCTTGTGCATCCGCGGCCTCTTCATCCTCTGTGACTGGGGGGACAGCAGTCACACCTGTTTTGGGGCGCAGACCTGCCACCTCTTTACCCGCAACAGCCAGCGTGATTGGCAGGTCATCATTTTCTTTGGAGGTGGTAACACCAGCTGGTGTTGAGCGCTGTCCGACATCGATAGCACCACCTTTGGATCAAGGCAACCTAACATGTCCGCCTGCATCTTCCTCACAGACCGGCAGTTTGCCGGGGACACCCTTATCAACCCCGTCTAAGCACAATAGCCAGCCCTCGGTCCCTCAGATGTGGACAAGTAAAAGACCATTTCCTCCTAGCCATGAGAAAGCTAAGAGGTTGAATTTCACCATCTGCAAGCTCTTGGCTACAGAAATGCTGCCTTTCCGCCTGGTGGACACAGAGGATTTTCGAGACCTTATGTCCGTCGCAGTGCCCCAGTACCAGATGCCCAGTCGGCACTACTTCTCAAAGAAAGGTGTGCCTGCGCTCCACCAGCATGTCGCACACAACATCACCGCTTCTTTGAGAAACTCTGTGTGTGACAGGGTGCATTTCACCACAGACATTTGGACGAGTAGGCATGGACAGGGGCGTTACATGTCGCTGACTGGGCACTGGGTAACTATGGTGACAGCAGGACAAGGGGCTGCTGTCCAAGTCTTGCCGTCCCCACGAGTTGTGCGTCAATCCTCTTTATGTCAAAGTTCCTCCACTGCTTCTGCCTCCTCAACCTCCTCTCGGTCTTCCACCTGCACCCAAAGCCTGTCTGGTCATCCCACAAGCTTTCTAACTGCGCAGAAGGGATCCTGCACACCTCCTTACTATGCTGGCAGTAGGGCTCAACGTCATCAGGCGGTTTCTACATTGAAATGTCTGGGAAATGTGAGTCACACAGCTGAGGAGTTGTGGTCAGCTCTGGAGAACCAATTTCATGAATGGTTGTCTCCACTGGACCTGAAACCAGGGAAGGCCGTGTACGACAATGCTGCAAACCTGGGTGCGGCCCTTCGCCGGGGCAATGTCACACACGTGCCTTGTATGGCTCACGTGTTGAACCTGGTTGTCCAGCAATTTTTAGCCCACTATCCCAGACTACATGGCCTTCTGCAGAGGGCACGGTCGCTGTGTGCTCACTTCCGCCGTTCGCATCCCGCAGCTCAGCGACTTACATCTCTACAGAAGTCGTTGGGCCTGCCACTTCACCGGCTAAAATGCGATGTGCCTACCCGGTGGAATTCAACTCTGCACATGTTGCAGCGACTGTGGCAGCACCGACAAGCCCTGGTGCAATACGTTCTGACGTATAGCCTGGGCCAACGAGATCCAGAGGTGGGGCAAATCACGCTGGAGGAGTGGTCTCAGATCAGGGACCTATGCACCCTTCTGCACAGTTTTGAAATGGCGACGAAGATGTTTAGTGCTGACGATGCCATTATCAGCATGACTATTCCAGTGATTTACATGCTGGAGCACATGTTAAACAGAATTCGGAGTCAGGTGGTGGCACAAGAGGAGGTGGAGGAAGTAGAGGAGGAGGAGTTGTATGCGGAAGGGCTAACATCTGCAAGGTCCAGACGGTCGGCAGCACCAAGGCGGCAGGCATGTGAGGGTGGGGGAGATGGTTTTACCAGGGCACATGGTAGCAGCCAAACTAGTGAGGAAGGTGCAGGAGCCCAGGAAGAAGTGGAGGACGAACTGATGGAAGACTCATCAGATGAGGGAGACCTTGATCACATTTCTGTTGTGCGAGGTTGGGGGGAGAGGACAGAGGAAGGAAGCATGATTGTTACCTCGCCACCAACACAACAGGGACTTGGTGCTCCTGGATGTGCAACACACATGAGTGCCTTCTTGCTGCACTACCTGCAACATGACCCTCGAATTGTGAGAATTAGAAATAATCCTGTGAATCTCACAGTTCCAACTTGACAACCGTGGGACCGTCAAGTGTTCAGCACTCAAACCGTAACAGAACCACAGTATCTGCTGGTAACATCAATTTTGCGGAATCATTTCACCACTTTTTTAGCCCATCCTTTGCAAGGCCACAGGAGACAAGAAGTCTGACACATAGTCAACGCCTAGAGACGATGGTACAGGAGTATCTCCAAGTAAACATTGAAGCCATGACTGTGTCACTGGACGCTTGCTCTTTTTGAGCTTCCAATCTGGATAAATGGCCGGAGCTAGCCACTTACGCCTTGGAGATCTTGTCATGCTCTGCAGCCAGCGTTCTGTCTGAACGTGTGTTCAGCGCTGCTGGTGGTGTGCTGACAGATAAGCGCACGCGGCTCTCCACTGATAATGTAGACAGACTCACGTTCATAAAGATGAACAAATCATGGATCCGAAACGACTTTTCTACCCCTGTGTCATCCTGGGGAGAGTAAAAGCTTGATGATTGGTTAAAATCACCCTACCAACCGTTTTAAGCTTTCAAATTACTAATCATGTTTATCTGTATCTTGGCTGGAAAATAATTTGGGCTTTGTAGCAGTGTGCAGCAATGATTCTATTAGGCCATCTATAATAAGCTCCACCAGATTTAAAATTACTAATCATGTTTATCTGTATCTTGACTGGAAAATAATTTGGGCTTTGTAGCAGTGTGCAGCACTGATCCTATTAGGCCATCTATACTAAAGCTTCACCAGATTTAAAATTAATAATAATTTTTAGCTGCATCTAGCCCGGAAAATAATTTTGGGGCTCCGAGATGCGCAAGACACATAAGTGCCTTCTTGCTGCACTACCTGCAGCATGACCCTCATATTGTCAGAATTCGAAGTAATCATGACTACTGGGTTGCCACACTCTTAGATCCCCCAAACTTTTCGATCAACCTTTTCATTTTAATAAAGACCAAAAAAATGGTCATTTTTGAAATTATAAGCATTAGCAGGTTGTTAGAAACTGAAATCAAAGTTTTCAACTCAAAACTTTACTCTAGGTGATGTTACATTTTCACATAGGACCCCTTGTTTGAAAGGAGCTTCTGAACTCTCTCGTCCATTGAATTTGTTAGGTTTTGGATGGTTTCTGCTTCAATTGTTTTGCATGAGGACAGAATACCCTCCCAGAGCTGTTGCTTAGATGTGAACTGCCTCCCGCCATCATAGACACTCCTTTTAATGATGCTCCAAAGGTTCTGAATGGGGTAGAGGTCAGGGGAGCATGGGGGTCACACCATAAGTTTGTCCCCTTTTATGCCCATATCAGCCAGAGATGCAGATGTTTTATGTGCAGCATGAGATGGTGCATTATCATGCAAAAAAATGATCTTGCTGTGAAATACACGGTTCTTCTTCTTGAACCATGGCAGGAAGTGCTGTTTGAGAAAATCCACATACATTATGGAGTTCATCTTTAGCGCCTTCAGGGATCCTAAAGGGGCCGACAATCTCTCTCCCCATGATTCCAGTCCAAAACATTACTCCACCTCCTCCTTGTTGTCGCTGTAGCCGTGTTTGCGTGGGGTGTCCATCAACCAGCCATCCTCCACTCCATCCATCTGGACCATCGAGCGCTGCACGGCACTCATCCGTGAACAAAACAGTTTTGAAATCAGTCTTCATGTAATGTTTGGCCCACTGGAGCCGTTTCTGCTTGTGTGAAGTGGATAGAGGAGGTCGACAAGATGGCGTATGCACAGCTGCAAACCTCTGAAGGACCCTGCATCTTGTTGTTCGGGGGACGTTGGAGGCACCAGCAGCTTCAAAAACTTGTCTGCTGCTATGACAAGGCTTTTTTGCCGCTGCTCTTTCAACCTGACGTAATTGCCTGTAGGAAAGAGTCCTCAATTTGCCCTTATCAGCACGCACAAGTGTGTACTGTGAATCAGCTACATACTTCTTGATTGCCAAGACACTTCATCCTGATCATCGCACAATGTTGATTGTAGTCATGCCTTCACCTAAACACTCCTCAATTTGTTGCTTCTCAGCAGCCGACACATCCTTTTTCTTTCCCATTTTGGCAGAAAATGTAGGCTGCTTAATAATGTGAGACAGCCTTCTTAAGTAGTCTTGCCTTTCATTGGACACACCTGCCAAACTAATTAGCACAGGTGTCTGCAATTGCTAACAGTGATATAAAGAGCCCTGACACACATCACCATCAATGAGTTTAACTGACAAACAAACAAATTCTTCCCTTATCACTCCTAAACACTTTTTGCATAATAATTTGGAACACAGTGTACATGTGCTTTTCCACAAAACACCAGTGGTTCACGTAGTGAATCTTACAGTTCTAACTTGCCAATCGTGGTCTGTATGGAGTTGTTCAATAAAGGGCCCAAAATTAAGATAACATAGATGGGAGAGGTCTCTATGAATAGGAATTCCTAAGTATTTGATACCCTGTGAGGGCCAGGCAAAGGGAAAGTTGGACTGGATGGAATCCTATATGGATTTGGGGAGGGAGACATCGAGGGCCTCAAACTTCGCTGCATTGATTTTAAAATTTGACCATGTAACAAAGTGATCTATTTCAGCCATAACAGCATGGATGGATATATGTGATTGAGTGATATATACTAGGACATCATCAGCAAATAGAGAGCACTTGTACTCGGTGCCTCCCACCTCAATCCACCTAATATTGGGGTTATGGCGAACTGATGAGAGCAGGTGCTCCGTCACTAGGATGTATAAGAGAGGGGACAGAGAATATCCCTGCCTTGTCCCATTGGTGATTGTGAAAGGTGATGAAAATGTTCTGACGCGCCCCCTGGGCCTTGGGACACCCGGAGCCGGACCCTTTTTGGTGGATGCTGGTGGTTGTAGTCTCCGTGGCGGCGACCCGGTTCCGTGGCTCAGGGCGGTCAAACCAGTGGCGGAACTATTTATGTGGTTTTGATGTTTAAATGTCCGACTACGCCACCCGTGGATTGCGGTCAGAGTGAACCGCCGCTCCAGGGCAGACCGCTGAGGCTGGTGTTGTGGGTGCAGCAGAGCGTAGCATAACTCCCCACGGGAGGAGTATAGCCTCAGGGCAGTGTATGCGGAGGATGGGGGTGATGGTGCAGGGCAGCAGCAGTAACGACACGGAGTCAGTGATGCAGTCCAGGGCCTTTACTCACAGTTCTTATTATCCAGACCACGTCTGCAGGTAACGGCTGCCCACGTCGTACTGTGCTCACCAGGTGAGGGGCTCAGACAACTCCCAGATAACTTTGGAGCGCTTCACAGGACCCCCTTTGTGTGTCCTTTGTCTGGCCTTTCTTACCAACCCTTCTGTCCGGCTGCCTCGGGCCTCCTCTTGGTAAACTTGGCGCCAGTTTCCCTGACCCTATGTGGTGCCTTCCTAGCGGGCGTAGCGAGGGGCTGCGCCACATAAAATGTCACAGCCTCCTGTTTCTAGCTGAGGGTCGTTTCCTGCCTCCACTAGTTTCGGGGACCGGTCTCCCCCTTTGGCCTGACCCCTCCACGCAGGTGGATTCGGGCGTGCGGTGGCGACTCGCCCATCCGCACCCCTGGGATCCCTTCGTTCCTCGTTCCTGGAGCCTTCTCCACTCCTCTTCCTTCCTTCTCCCTCTTCCAGGCCTGGGCCTCTGTTACTAGGCCCGCCTCCGGAGCAGAGCTCATGCAGAGCCCCTGCTCCCTGCCACTTCTGCTCAGACTTCTCTGCACTGAACTAAGATGGTGCCCACCTTTTATACTCCCTTCTCAATGCACCCAGGAACTGCTTCCTCCCTGCTCCTGCACTACAGGGTTCCCCTTCCTCAGTGTTCCCTCCCCCCACTCCAGCCAGGGACAGGAACTGTCGTGCCCATCTCAGGGGCATATTGGTCGCCCTGCCCCACGGCAATGTGGTGTAATGCATGCAGGTGTCGGGTCCTGATCCACACTACATCCTTACCTGAGAGTGAGATATCACACCTCTGGGTGAGGTGCAATACCTCTGTAGCAACCGAGCCCTCAGGGTGCTACAGTTCCATTTATCTTCAGCCTAGGTGACGTATTGCGATACAGGGCCGTGATTTTGGCTATAAAAGGGTCCCCTAGACCCCTACCCCAAGCTTTTTAAGAGAATCATATATGGCGTGCCAGGAGACTCTATGGAATGCTTTCTCAGCATCCAACGAGAGTATCTAATTACAAATTTTTAACTGCATCTAGCCCAGGAAATACTTTGTGCCTAGTAGCAGTGTCTGCTAGTCAGCGGATTATCCCGGCTGTTAAGCAAGCTACACCACCTGTAGTTTGGACACTTAATTTTTTCAAAGGAAATGCTTCGGGACCACGGGATACTCAGTGAAGAGCATCAGGAGGCACCCCAAGGCATAGGGGCTGGGACTGGCAGTAGGATGCCTTGCGGTGGACAGCCGAGCTCGATCCTTATAAAAGCTTTTTAACTGCAGCAGCTTTAGTGGACGCTACTGGAGCTGGAATTACGCGGCTGCTGGCATGAGACTTGCCCTCCAATAGATCCTTGTAAATGGATTTAAAGTGTATTCATTCAAATTAGAGAGACAATTTAAATTAAAAAGCTTAGAGCTGCCTCCACCACAGGGGGGCTCGCTCGACCCACCAGCGGACAGGCACCAGTATTGGGAGAGGGGGGCTGACCATCAGGGTTCACCGCGGCTCTGGCACAAACCCGGCGACGCGGAGGTGGCACGGGCAGGAGCGGACTGAACGTGTCGGCTTCTCACTTTTTGGATTTTAGAAGGGCATGACATGCCTATATCTGTGTCTCCCCCTCCTTTTACTCCTCCACCTCTTTTCTTTTCGCATGACTATATGTACTTGTCACTTTTCCATGTGTTAGTTGTGTCTTCTGAGCAGTTTGTCAGCTTTTGGACACCTTTGAAGGTGTTTTCTATGTGTTTCTATGTGTTTTTGTTTGCCTGCCATTGGTTTTAACGGTGTTCGAAGGTGTTCGACGAACAGTTCGACGAACAGTTCGGCGAACACACGGGTGTTCGACGAACCGAACCGAACTCGAACACTACGGGGGTGGCTCAACACTAAACGGGACCTGAGGGCTGAAGCAGAGTGAAGGCTTTGCAACAACATTGCTCGGGCACCTCCATTTTGGAGGAGGTGCCTTATATATGGTGAAGTCCTCTGGCCATTGGCCGGGGACTCCTTAGGACGGCGCGCGCGGCCCCTTTAAGAGAGGTGGAGCGCGCGCGCCCTAAACACCGTGGCCGGGAAGCAGCGCGCGCTGCCAGCAGGGCGGGAGGAAGACGCCAGGCACGGAGCGGAGAGGTGAGGGGAACAGCGTCCCTGCCTAGCAGGAGGCAGGGACGCCGACGCTACAATATGTCTAAGCAATATGTGTTGCCTTCATTTCAGATTCATTTAGATGCTGTAAACTGGGCAATTACCTTTCACCACTATTTCCTAGGGTGCCCTTGAGGTCAGAAACCAAAGAAGCAACCATCCTAGTGGAGTTTTAAGTAATTTTTCAGAAGAGCATCATACTATGTTATTATTATTATTATTATTATTATTATTATTATTATTAATAATAATAATGATGATGATGATGATGATGATGATGATGATAATAATAATAATAATAATATAAGCAGCACTGAGACCCTCACCAGAGTGGGGAACTTGTCTCTATATTTAAATGGAGAGGTGGCTGCACATGCGCATTGATGTCTGTATTTAGACATTATGGTTCTCTAGAAATAAATAAAAATATTAATACTAGTGAAGATATCCAAGTACTATCCTCATCTATCTCTGTCAGTCTCATAAACTCTGAAAGGATAGACAGTGCACATGTGTAACCTCTTATCTATTCAAATGGTGTATTCAATTCCAGTGTTTTGGTTGTCATTATGGGAATCAGCGGTCATAACTCCAATAAAATATTAGATAGCCCTTTAAATTTTCATTCTTCTTTAATCTAGCCTCCATCATAAGGTCCACCTGTTCCCCCACAAAATAAAAATAGATGGATAGATAGATCTTGGCTTTTTATATTTTAATCTAGCATCTGGCTGCCATACCTCATACCAAAAGTAACATTCACACCTAGGAGGATATGTAAAGCTTCTCTGTAAAGTGAGAAATAGATGAGTATACACCAAAAGATATAAATTTTCTACAAGATCTCTGATTGACAAGCGCAGATCGCACAGGATGAAAGAGTTTTGCTGTTGTCACCTGATACATGAATGGATTGTTGCCATTTAGAGGGCCAGGTAAATTCTGTAGAATATCTTGTCTTCTACATAAAACATAATGAGACTTTTCTTTTAACTGGGATAATTTGGGAGCATAACTATAACACTATATATAATAATCATTATCAGAAAAGAGTAGTAATGTCTAATTCCATTCAGATTAATGATGCCAGTGGCAGCTCTGTGCTTTGTTATAGTCTAACAATACATTCGGCCAGTTTTGGATGAATTCTTTATGAAGCAGTCTCAGTAGACTATGCTGTGTTATCCAGAGGATGTGGTCATCTGTGTCTCATCTGCACATTTGTTTCTGGTTTCTTCTGTTGGAAAAGTTAAGAACTTTAAAGATAGGGATGGACTGGCATCTTGGATAAGCAAATACTACACAGGTTGTGATGGGAAAAAATATAAAATAATGTAAAATTGAAAAAAATAATAATGTATATAGATAGATGTGACAGACAGGCCTCATTCACAAGGCAGAACCATGTGCCGGAGGCTGTATGGCAGCCCACAACGTCCCTGGGGTTCTATAGTACTGAGCTTTAGGCACTCTATGTAGTTACATATAGCGCCTCGTAGAGAGGATAGAGGAGGAAGGCTCCATAATACAGTGTTTAATGGAGCAAGATACAAACGTCCTTGGGTGTTGTTCAAAGGTTGTTCAAATGACGGTGAACAAATGTCTCCATTTACCTTATGGCAGCATAGGAAAGAAGGAAAACCTTTCCTTTGGAAATGTTTCATACTTTTAGTTTGACTGTGATGGAGAAAACACAAGTGTGAATGAGCCCTTTGTGCTTCTCTACTTAGAACATAGAGTACAATATATTTCCACTATCACGTATATGTGTATTAGCTCTCCCCCGCACAAGATACTCTGGTTACCCCCAATAGGCAGCACTGCCAAAATACTGTAGATATCTTTCATTTTGCGAGAGATAATCTGTATATTTTTCCTATTAAGTTTTGCAAAAAAAAACATAAACAACTTTTCTAACTAAATATGCAAATTGTCTCTTCAGAGAGGAAGAGGACTTGAACTCTATAGCGCCACCTGTTGGAAGCAGCAATCCTACAAGTTACTATCGACTCTTTAACGAGCCTTGCAATATGACTTAGGATAAAAGTCAAATCAGAATCTAGTGACTTGTAGGATTGCTGCTTCCAACAGGTGGCGCTATAGAGATCAATTCCTCTTCCTCTTTGAAGAGGCAATTTGCATATTAAATTTCCCAGAGGAGCATTGCATGGCAAATAAGCCTCCTTACATTGGCATGCCAGAGCCAGTATGTCACTCTCCACAAGGCGAAACGTTACCCCTTAGACTTAATTAAAAGAGAATGTCCTGTAAAACACATATATGACCTATCCTCAAAATAGATACTAAGTGTATGATCAGTGGGAATCCGAACACTGAGACCAACACTGATCCCTAGAATGGGGTGTTTAAAGTACCTTGTGTAAAGAAAGCAGTAATGGACATTTATAAGGGTATGTGCACGCGGTCAGGAAACGCTGCGGATTGGATGCGCTGCGTGCAAACTGTATTGTTCTACAATACAAGCAAAGTGGATGGGATGTCAAGAAATCCTATGCCCACTAAGCGTCTCCGTGCACCTGCACTAACAATTATTTTGCGTAATCGCGGCGTTTTCGCTGTCATTGACTAGTACTGAATCGCATAATATCCACATCACTACATGTGCACATGCGGATATTCTGCGGTTCAATGTGCCGATGGCACCCAGGTTTGGAGAAGAAGAGACTCTCCTCCAGATTAACCAGAGTCAGCATGGGTTTGTAACTAACAAGTCATGTCAGACTAACTTAATTTCCTTCTATGACAGAATCACTGACTGGGTGGATCAGGGAAATGCTGTAGATATAGTATATCTTGACTTCAGCAAAGCATTTGACAAAGTATCTCACACCATCCTTATTGAAAAAATGACCAAGTATGCAATGGACCAGGCAACTGTTAGGTGGATTCATAACTGGCTTAGTGATCGGACACAAAGGGTGGTTGTAAATGGCTTCACATCCAGCTGGATGAATGTCTCAAGTGGGATACCACAGGGCTCTGTCCTGGGACCTGTATTGTTCAACATCTTCATCAATGATTTAGATGAAGGAATTAAGGGTAAACTGATTAAATTTGCTGATGACACAAAGCTAGGAGTGATAGCTAATACTAGAGAAGAGAGAGAGAGGATTCAAAAAGACCTAAATAAACTGGAGCAGTGGGCAGCAACCAACAGAATGGTTTTTAACAGGGAAAAATGCAAAGTACTACATCTGGGCAATAAAAATGAAATAAGCATATACAGAATGGGAGGAATAGAGCTAAGCAACAGTACATGTGAAAAAGACTTAGGTATACTAATAGATCATAGACTGAACATGAGTCAACAGTGTGATGCAGCAGCAAAAAAGGCAAATACAATTCTGGGATGTATTAACAGAAGCATACAGTCTAGATCACGTGAAGTCATTATCGGTCTTTACTCCTCTTTGGTCAGACCTCATCTGGAATACTGTGTACAGTTTTGGGCACCACATTTTAAAAAAGACATAGACAAACTGGAACAAGTTCAGAGAAGAGCGACCAGAATGGTGACTGGTCTGCAAACCATGTCCTATGAGGAACGGTTGCAGGATTTGGGAATGTTTAGCTTGCAAAAAAGAAGACTGAGAGGAGACTTAATAGCTGTCTACAAATATGTCAAGGGCTGTCACATTGTAGAAGGATCATCTTTATTCTCATTTGCACAGGGAAAGACTAGAAGCAACGGGATGAAACTAAATGGAAGGAGACACAGATTAGATATTAGAAAAAACTTTTTGACAGTTAGGGTGATTAATGAGTGGAACAGGCTGCCACGAGAGGTGGTGAGTTCCCCTTCAATGGACGTTTTCAAACAGAGGCTGGACAGACATCTGTCTGAGATGATTTAGTGAATCCTGCTTTGAGCAGGGGGTTGGACCAGATGACCCAGGAGGTCCCTTCCAACTCTACCATTCTATGATTCTATGATTCTAGATCCGGGTACCATAATACCTGTAAAAAAAAGAATTTAAAATAAAAAATATACATTATACTTACCTTCTGATGGTCCCTGGTCTCCATAGCCATCCGTCCTGGCTTCCCGGCGGCTTGCGATGGTCTAAAACTACCATCCATGACGTCATTTAGTCATGTGACGGGTCATGCGACCGCTGACGTCGGTTGTCGCGTGACCCGTCACATGGCTAAATGACGTCATGGCAGGTCCGGGAAGACTGGACGGATTGCTATGGAGACAGGGGGCCATCAGAAGGTAAGTATAATATTTATTTTTTACCATTCTTTTACGGTCACACTATATAAATCCATGTCGGCTGCATGGATTTATTTGGTGTGACCAAATTGTCAAGCACTTTCCAAGTGATGCTAAAATCGCTTGGAAAGCGCTTGACAACCCGCATGCGGAAATGCAAGTGAAGAACGCTTCACATCCGCATGTCCCTGGCAGGAAAAACTAATGTACAATCCGCATGCGTTTTTTCTGCCAGGGAGATGCCGAAACGCTCAGGAAAAATCCGGAGCATTTCTGCATTGTGGGCACATAGCCTAACTGTTCTTTTCACTGTCTTTAGGAATGGTGGACTCACAAGCTCTCAACTGCTCCAATCTCACGGGGCAGTTTGTGATATATAGGTAATAAATGACGTTTATAGGATAAATCCTATTAAGAGAGATAGTTCCCCCCTCCAAACTCTGCTTCAAGGGAGTCTCATTGAACCAGCCAGATCCTGCGCTGCACTGATGAGGGGCATGTGCCTAAAACAGCTGTCTGCAATTGGGTGTCTAGCTTGGTTCAAAGGGTAAGATATTGACTTGCAGGTTAGTGCCAGTAGGTTGAACTAGCAAAATAGTTTTCATTCCTTCTCAGAGACATTTAATCTGCATACTTTTTCACATACAGGATTGCCAAATAGACTTCATATATAGCTTGTCTTCTAAGGAGAGCAAGTGTTCTTCCCCCAGAGCTGCATCAATGGAGCCATATTTACCCAGTCAACCCCTGATAAGGAGTAAGCACCCTGTAACCAGATGGATTCCTGGTTTGACTAATATCCTTAGTCATTTAGCAAGGCTCATTATTAGGACAAAGATTGAATTACAAAATATTTACCACCAATTGGTGGCACTAACAAGATAGTTCTCTCTTTATCTAGGAGATACCTAATCTGCATATTGGTTCACAAAGAACATTTCCAGAAAACTCTATACACAACTTGTCTAATTAAAGGAGATGTCCCATAAAACACCTCTTTACAACTTAGATATTGATTGTATGATCACCGGAGGAAGTGTGTGTGTGTGTGTGGGGGGGGGTCCGACCACTGAAACCCACACTAATCCCTAGAATGAGGGGTCCAAAGTGCCTTGTGTGAATGAATCAGTAGTAATGATGAGCGAGCGTGCTCGTTTAACCCTTTCACCAAGCACGCTCGGATGCTTGCCGAGTATCCAGGGATTGCCTGTTTGTAAGGGAATCCACACATGTGTTTAGGCTGTCTTACAGCTGTAAATCATGTAGATGCAGGGACTGGAACATAATATATGAGCACGTCAAAGATACTCGGCAAGCACCCGAGCATGCCCGGTGAAAGGGTTAAACGAGCACTCTCGTTCATCACTAAGCAGTAGTGATGAGCGAACGTGCTCGCCACTACTCGGTACTCGCCCGAGCATCATGGTGCTCGACAAGCTCGGCGCTCAGCGAATATTTCCGGGTTGCTCGGGCGGGAACTCGGGTCCCCTCCCTGCATGTTTGGCGCTCTTTAGAGAGCCAATGAACATGCAGGTATTGCCTGCCATGCACTGTAATGCCGTAGCCATGTTGGTTGTGGGCATTACAGTGATTGGCTGGCCGCACAGCGTCATCAGGTGTATATCAGACCTGGCACCGCCATGCTCATCACAGTCACTCCGGATCAGACAGTGTAGGGAGAGCTGCTGCTGTGTCACCGAGAGATTTGCTTGTGTATTAGGTAGTGTAGGGAGAAAAACCGTACATTACACACATCCATCTTAACAAACAGTCCTTTTGAGGACTGACTAATCCATCTGCAGAGACATCAGGCAGACAGTGTATATAGGCAGTCAGGCAGTGTATATAGCAGACTGCAGTTCACATAGCACAAGAGGCTCCATTCCAGTTCTGCCTTCTGCTGCTGTTAGATATTTCTATACAAAGGCCCAGGTCTCAGGGGCCAGGAATAATTTTTTTTGGATCTTAATCCTCATTATTTGCTTAAAAAGCAATCCAGAGAACACGTTTTTTCTGCGCCATTTGCTTGTTGGCACTGCAGAATACAGCCAGGTCCTTTCCATATTACAGCGCTAAAAATCCATCTATTTAAAACTGTGTTTTCTCCGTCACACGGATCACATATACGTTTTCAGAAAATACTGCCATTTCTGGCCTCCATTAAAAATTTTTTTCAGTGTGTCAGCAAAGTTTTTGACACTGGTTTGCTGTTCAAAACAGTTACCTACAGGCCAGGTATTTAGAACTGTGTTTTCTCCGTCACACGGATCACATATACGTTTTCAGAAAATACTGCCATTTCTGGCCTCCATTAAAAATTTCTTTCAGTGTGTCAGTGAAGCAATTCACAGCAGTTTGCTGGTCAAACGACTTACCTACAAGCCAGGTATTTAAAACTCGGTTTTCTCTGTCACACGGATCACATATAAATTCGCTCCAAACTCAGTCATTTGTAGCGAGCGTGGAAGATACTGTCCTTCATTTAAAATGGGCAAGGCACGTGGCAAGGGACGGGGAACTGGACGTGATGGCAATGGTGCATGCAGAGGCCGAGGACAAGGCCGTGGGCAAGCCGAAATTGTGCCACAACAAACACCCACATCTTCTCGCCTGACCTTCCTGTCCCAATTTCTAGGGGACCGCAGCACACCACTATCGAACCCAAAGCAGTGTCAAAAGGTTGTTGGCTGGATAGCGGATAATTATTCCAGTCACTTAGCCACCACCACCAACACCATGTCTTCCACACGGTCAAGTCTCAGAAGCCGTGAGTCTGGACCGCATATTCCTCACCCTGATCCTCCTTCCTCCCACCATGCCGAGTACCCAGAGACAACTGATCCCACACTTGGACACTCTGAAGATCTGTTCACTTTTCCATTTATAGATTCGGGTCTCTCGCCTGGTCCACTTGAAGCGGAGCAAGAGGAGATCGCGTGTAGCGATGCCCAAATATTTGAGCAGCCACGGTCACACGAAGGTGATGGTGGGAAAGTGTCACAAGAGGTGGACGATGATGAGACACAATTGCCAGAAAGTCAGGAGGAGGACCAGGGTGCGGAAGTGGAAGACGAGGTGGTGGATGATATAGTAACTGACCCAACCTGGCAGGAGGACATGCAGAACGAGGACAGCCGCACACAGGGGGAGGGAGGCAGAACACCCCAACAGGCAGGAAGAAGCAGTGTGGTGGCCACAGACAGAAGGCAGCCAACCGTTCCTGTAACACCAACACAAAGGAAGTTGCCAGTACAACTGTTAGGTCTTCCCAAGTCTGGTTGTTTTTTAAAGCCAATAACCACAAAAAGGCCAATTGCCACACCTGCCAGGCCAGCATCAGCCTGACCACCACCAGCATGATCAGGCACATGGCAGCAAAGAACCCGACTTTGTGGGCCGAACCCCAGGGTCCAGGAACAGTGTCTGCGGGTGGCACCATTGCTTCTTCCGCTGTTGTGCATGCAAGCCAATCCCCTGTCCATGGTGCATGCGAAGATGCCTCCTGCCCTGCACCTGTCATTGCACACTCTCAAGTAGCAGCATCAGGAAGCACGTCCATGTCCTTGTCTCAGCGCAGCGTTCAGTTGTCCATACCCTAGTCCTTGGAACGCAAGCGCAAATATGCAGCCAACGCCCCACAGGCCACACTACTAAATTCTCACATTTCACAACTGCTTGCGCTCGAAATGTTGCCTTTTAGGCTCATGGAGACGGAAGCATTCCGCAACCTGATGGCGGCGGCCGTCCCTCGGTACTCGGTCCCCAGCCACCACTACTTCTTCCGGTGTGCCGTCCCCGCATTACACAAGCACGTGTCGCAAAACATTAGCCGTGCTCTCAACAACACAGTTACCGGTAAAGTCCACCTACCCACAGACACGAGGACAAGTGCTTGTGGGCAGTGACGGTAAATCTCGCTGATGGCACACTGGGTTAACATAGTGGAAGCAGGGACCCAGTCTGACCTTGGGACAGAACACGCTCTTCCGACGCCAAGGATTGCGGGCCCTAGGTCAATCAATGTTGCCCCCGCGGTGTACAGCTCCTGCACCTCATCCTCCTCAGCCTCCTCCTCCTCTTCAGCCTCCATCTCCGAAATGACCACATCAGTCACATGCTGGAAGCACTGCAGCACTGCCTCGGCCAAGCGGCAACAGGCTGTGCTGAAGATAATATGCTTAGGTGAAAAACCACACAATGCTGAAGAGTTGTGGACAGCTCTGAAAGAGCAGGCAGATCTGTGGCTCACACCGCTGAACCAAAGCCAGGCATGGTCGTGTGTGACAATGGCCGGAACCTGGTGGCGGCTCTGAGGAGAGGCAAGCTCACACACGTACCATACCTGGCCCATGTGCTTAACCTCGTGGTTCAACGGTTTCTCAAATCCTACCCGGAGCTGCCGGATCTGCTTGTTAAAGTACGACGCCTGTGTGCCCATTTTAGAAAGTCAGCTACAGCTTCCGCCGCCCTAGCAGTGTTTCAGCAGCGTTTGCAGCTTCCGGCTCACAGACAGGTGTGTGATTTCCCCACGCGTTGGAACTCTACACTGCAGATGTTGGGAAGGATTTGTGAGCAGAAGAGGGCAGTTGTTGAGTACCAGCATCAACAAGGCCGTCGGTATTCATTTCAGACTCCACACATGAGACCTCAGGAGTGGACATGGATGTCAGGCATATGTACCATCCTCCAAAACTTTGAGGACTCCACCAAGATGGTGAGCGGCGATGACGCCATAATTAGCATCACCATCCTGCTTCTCTGTCTTCTGAAATGCTTTCTGCTCACAATCAAAGAGGATGCATTGCAGGCGGAGCACGATGAGATGGAGCAAGGAACCATGGAGGTTGATTACACACAGCCAAGCCTCATCTCATCCCAAAGTGGATTGGGTGACAATAAGGAAGAGGAGGAGAAGGAGGAGGAAGGACAGGAGCTAGTTTCATGCACTATAGACAGTACTACCTGCACAGCTGTCATACTGTCTGTTCAGCGTGGATAGCCAGAGAACAGAGAGGAAGAGGAGGAGGAGGAGAGCTTGGTCAGTCATCCTTTTGATGAGGACACGGAAGTCTTGCCTGTTAGTAGTCTGGCACGCATGGCCGAGTTTATGTTATGCAGCCTTTCCCATGACCCTCGCTTTCTCAAAATTTTGGGTGACAGTCATTACTGGTTGGTGGCACTTCTAGACCCACGCTACAAGGAGAACTTTATATCTCTTATTCCTGAGGCGGACAGGTCTACAAAAATGGGGCGGTACCAGAAGGCCCTTGTTACGGAACTATTAAAAAAATTCCCATCTGAAAACGCTGGTGGCAGAAGGCACACTTCGTTGGACAACCAAGGAGTACAGGCGAGAGAGACACAACTTCAATCCAGCAGTGTCAGGGAAACACTGTCAAAGTTCTGGGAGAGTTTTCTCAGACCCTCCCATCGGACAGGCCCTGAGGCGCGGGGTACTCTCACAAGGAGTGCAAAGTTTTGGAAGATGCTGAGGGAGTACCTTGCCGACCGTACCAACGTCCTCTGTGATTCCTCTGTGTCTTATAATTATTGAGTATCCAAACTGGATACATGGAATGAACTGGCTCTCTATGCCTTGGAGGTCCTGGCCTGTCCTGCCGCCAGCATTTTATCAGAGTGGGTTTTTAGTGGAATTATAACTGATAAGCTCATCCGCCTGTCAACTGAAAATGCTGACAGGCTGACTCTTATAAAAATGAACAAGGGCTGTATTGGGCCTGACTTCTCAACACCATTGAATGATAGCAGCATAACATAAACTCCAATCCAGTGTCTTTTCTTGGGAGGTGTATTCCCATGCACCGTTTCACACCCACACATGGGTATATGCTTCATGATTTTGTCTATTTGCTCTTGTCCTCCTCCTTCTCCTCATCCTCCACCACCATATCACCAGGGTGACCGTGGTCCGTGATTCAATACCCACCTAATTTTTTTAAAGGGTGTTTATGATGCCCGTAAAAAAATTAAATTTATACAGTATGTTCATGTATACCCCCCAGGGCTAAATGTTTGTCAGCCCATACACTTACTGCATGGGCATTACAAGTATAGGAGGCCCGTTCCTTTCTAATGGGAACATTTTTTTATGAGGTCCTCCTCCACGTCTCTTCCAAGGGGCATTGTAGTGCCTCCAAATTTTTGGCAGCCCTTGCATTCACTGCATTGGCCAACACTATGGGAGACTCTCTCCTTTCTAATGGGAATTGTCGTTACTGTGGCCCTGCTGTGGGGTTTTTCCTAAAATTGGTGAGCCGTTGGACTCACTGCATACCCAATAATTGTATAGCAGACTCTCGCCTTTCTAATGGGAACATGTCGTACCTTGTTACTGTGGCCCTGCTCTGTGTGTCTTTAAATTCTTAGTGTGGTTTTTCCTAAAATTGTCAGCCGTTGAACTCACTGCATACCCTATAAATGTATAGTAGACTCTCTCCTTTCTAATGGGAACATGTCGTACTTGTTACTGTGGCCCTGCTCCAAGTGTCTTTAAATTCTTAGTGGGGTTTTTCCTAAAATTGTCAGCCGTTGGACTCACTGCATACCCTATAACTGTATAGCAGACCCTCTCCTTTCTAATGGGAACATGTCGTACCTTGTTACTGTGGCCCTGCTCTATGTGTCTTTAAATTCTTAGTGGGGTTTTTCCCAAATTTTGCCAGCCCTTGCAGTCGCAGCATGGGCATTACCACTATAGGAGACCCGCTCCGTTATAATGGGAACATTTTTTTTACTGAGACACTCCTCTATGTCTCTTCAAAGGGGTATTGGGTTGCGTCCAAATTTTTGGCAGCCCTTACAGTCACTGGATACGCAATAACAGTATAGGAGACCCACTTGTTAATAATGGTGATCAACAAAGCATAGCCGGCTGATGGCTCTCTAACAATATCTAAGGCCTACTGCTGGCCTTTTAAGAATAGTAAGTGCCATCTGATGTCCCTATAAAAATAGGCTTTATGACTTTTCAGAGTCCCTCCTTCTTGTGTCTGATGATGTGTCACACACCACATTGCCAAATAAGGTTGTAAAATGTTAAAATGACATTTCCCGGTGAATGCATTTGTCCTAAAAAAAAACGTAAAAAAAACAAATCAATAGGATCTTCCTTTAGTAGAAAAAACAGCGTCACCAATTTAACAACAATGTAATCACATGGTTCAGCTCATGCACCTCCTCCTCCATCTCCGAAAAGACCACATCAGTCACAAGCTGACAACACTGCAGCACTGCCTTGGCCAAGCGGCAACAGGCTGTGCTGAAGATAACATGCTTAATGCTTAATTGACAAATCGCCCAGCGCTGCAGAGTTGTTGAAAGCTGTAACACAGCAGCCTTATCTGTGGCTCTCACCACTGAACATACAGCCAGGCATGGTCGTGTGTGACAATGGGCGGAACCTGGTGACGGAGAAATGACAGCCGGGGTAGATACGGTTTCCCTCTATACCAGTCCTTTCACCGAGCTAAAGAATATGGCTGTGGTGAAATAAGACTCCCACAGAGGAGCTGTTTCAGATTGAAAAACATTGTGCTCACCAGAGGATTTGATTCTGAGGGCTAAAACTTCTCCCCCGCTCAAGAGCCACATAGCAGCTGCAAAGTTAGCGCTATCATGAACTCTCCTGAGGTAGAAGCCAAGGCTCACCAGAGGACTCTCTGGTGGGACCGTCCAACCCTGCATGTTATGTCTCAAACCGCATTACAGATCAGGCCATTGTCCAACTCTGTATTCAAGAAATTAAATGTGGAAAGAAAGATGTGTGTGTGTCAAAGCACCAACGACAAGGGCGAGTTGATGTTGGACGGGCTGCCATTGCTTCTGCAACAAGCTGCATGACAGGACTTCCTGTGAGAAATGACATGCAGGGTAGATAGGGTTTCCCTCTATGCCAGTCCTTTCACCGAGCTAAATACTAATGTCAGCAAAAAAAGTTGTGGACTGCCTCCGTACCGTGCCTGGCCACGTTCACCTGTCCACGTGTTTGTGCTAAGGCGGTCCTTCCCAGTAAGTGCACTGGGGAGGGCACGGGTAATGTTGCGGGACCCGTGCTTGTGGAAGGCGGAGGCGATACCGGGAAATATAGTGGCGGCTGGGGACCGAGTATGGACACCCGGCCGCCGCTGGCATGAGGTTGTGAAATGCTTCTGCCTCCATGAGCTTAAAAGGCCATATTTCAAATGCAAAAAGCAGCCCAGAAATCTGGCAGTTTAGTGTTGCGGCCTGTGGGTGGGTGGCTGGCTGCATACTTGCACTTGCATTCCAAGTAACAGAAAACTAAGCAGATGGTGGCCTTTATCATCATCATAGCCTCACCTCGGCACTATGAACTCTCCTGAAGGAGAAGCCAGGGCCCACCGGAGGAGTCTCCGGTTCTCTGGTGAGCCCGTCCAACCCTGCCGAAAAGCAGCCCTGGCTAAGAAAAGTGTGGGGGAATGTTCCCGGACACTCTATGGCTACTTTTTTAATGTGGATCGGCCATGCTCATGCATGTTATTTCTCAAACCACATTACAGATCAGGCCACTGTCCAACTCTGTATTCAAGAAATTAAATACGGAAAGAAAGATGTGTGTGTGTCAAAGCACCACCGACAAGGGCAAGTTGATGTTGGACGGGCTGCCATTGCTTCTGCAACAAGCTGCATTACAGGACTTCCTGGGAGAAATGACATACAGGGTAGATAGGGTTTCCCTCTATGCCAGTCCTTTCACCGAGCTAAATACAACTGTCAGCAAAAAAAGTTGTAGACTGGCTCCGTACCTTCCCTGGCCACATTCACCTGTCCACGTGTTAGTGGTTAGGGGGACCTTCCCAGTAAGTGCATTGGGGAGGGCACGGGTAATGTTGTGGGACCCGTTCTTGAGGAAGGCGGAGGTGATACCGGGAAATATAGTGGCGCCTGGGGACCCAGTATGGACACCCGGCTGCTGCCGGCATGAGGTTATGAAAAGCTTCCGCCTCCATGTGCCTAAAAGGCTACATTTCATGTGCAAGCAGCTGTCAAAAATTTGGCAGTATAGTATTGCAGCCTGTGGGTGGGTGGGTGACTGGCTGCCTGCATACTTGCACTTGCATTCCAAGGAATGGGGTAGGGACAACTGAACGCTGCAGTGGGACAAGGATGTGGACGGTGATTGTTGCAAGTCTGCAATGACAGGTTCATGGCGGGAGGCATCTTCGCATGCACCAAGGATCATTTATGATGGGCACACTTTTAGGCAGTGACCTGGGAGTCAGAGATGCTTCCAGAGGTCTTTCCCATGCTGTTCCCATGTCTTTTCAGCACTGTATGCATGTGTCTGATGATGTGTCACACACCATATGGCCAGATAAGGTTGTAAAATGTTAAAATAAAATTTCCTGGGGAATGCATTTGTCTTGGTTGAAAGCAATGCAAAAGTGAAAAAACTCATCAAAAACGCTACGTGTGAACATAGCCCAAGGTGTGGACGAGTATTTTTGTTTTTGGTTATTTATTTTGCTTTATATACATTGTACATGTCATGGAAAGGATGTTCCTTAACATATTTCCCAGGAAAATCCATTTTGGTTTTGTTTTGGTATGTTTTATTGTGAGTCCGTAAAAGTGACGTAATACTCTGACAACGTTGTTGACAGAAGTGACCTGGGAGTCAGAAATGCTTCCAGGGGTCTTCCCCATGCTGTCATTTGAGCACTGTTCCCATCGATTTGGGCAATTTTTAGGCCCTCTGCAGACCGCTGGGGGGAGTCGCCTGAAAACTGCTCGAGTTTCCCATAGACTTACATTGGGCTCGTTGCTCGGGTCGAGCAATGAGTACCCGAGCATTTTAGTGCTCGCTCATCACTACTAAGCAGTAGTTATCATATGCTCCTTAAAGAAAGCCAGTCCCCCCCTAACAGCTTCAATCACATGTACAGATGCATTTATGCTTGGATTGGTTTAACAAGAGTAAAGACGGCCTTACACATTAGACCAAATGTCGGCCAAACCTGGGGATATTGTGTATGGGGGTGCCGGCTGACTGATGGACAGAAAAAATGTCAATCAAGCATCTACGATTTGGGACTGCTGATCTCATTGTTCTGTCTGAGAAAAATCATCAGCCAGCCGATGGATTTCTCATAGAGAACACCGGCGCGCTTGGCCAAATGAATGCTCTTGCTTATGATAGAGTCAACTGAGATGATGGATGAACCATTGGCCAAAGCATCATTCAGCCATCTCTTGTGTACAGCTGAAATGAACACAGACCTGGACGTTTTTGGCATTTAGGGATTATACAAACTTCCATACAAACAGTGCTCAGCGAATTACTTACAGATATTCCTGTACTCTTGGAGGATTAAAGTGTAAGAGTGCAACAGACACTCGTCCATAGGGAAATGTATGAAGCTAACAAGGACCTGCTGTTCACGATTAGCGGAGGATGCGTTTCACAGCCACTTATTTATTATAGTGAATTTAGAGACCACAGGGTCTTGGAATGTAACGTTTTTCTTCAACGACAACAGCTTTTCAAGGCAAAAGAGGAACAGTCTCTATATTTGGCTAAAATATTCAGTCTTGGTTACTTGCTTGTGAAAAACAATGAATGCATCCCAAAGAAACAATAGCATTTTATTGGTAACATATGTAGAAATTGGAAGCCTTGCTCCTGCTACCTTCAGCCGTGTTGTGATTGCCTGGTGACTTGTGACAGTACAGAGACCTGGAATCTCAGTGAGTAAAGCCCTTCTCCTCTCAGGAATTGTGGTCAGCATGTGGCACTGGTCCGAGGTAAGGGTGGAGTTTGTTTGTCTATGCTAGATTTTGGCTACCCACATAGGTACGTGCTGGGACACCACACAGTCGTCCACTATAACACCCCACAACAGTATCCATTTAATGCTCAAAATTGCAACCAATAGAATTCTTTCTAAGCCCAAATCACTCCCATTTTTATACCGCATTATTGGCTCAAGCGTCTATTTGTAAGGATTTAATTTTAACCTGTTTGGCACTGTTATTTTTGTGTCGGGACCATAGTTTACGTATAAATTAAATAAACAACATTTGAGGTCAATGCTCTAAACAGTAAATTTACTAAGTTACCACAAGTCTTCCATACAGCACAGAAGATACACATCTATCAACATATATTTCATCTCCATTTATTTTTTCAGTCCTGGAATAATGTATCAATGTACAATTCAGTTTCATAGATTTTTTATTTTTTTTTGCATTTTATCTGTTTACCTGGATTGCTGGCCGTAAACAGATGATAACAATCTAGTCAAGAATTAGAAAAATAAGTATGATTATATATTGAATTATATTCATTTATCTGCCAGGAAAAAGAAAGATTATGATGTTATGAGAACCTAGTGCCAAAGATAGTGTGAATTCAAAGAGCAAGATCAGATGCACTTAAAGGGACTCTGTCAGTACAAAATGACTGTTCACACCAAGCACAAATACTCAATGCACCCATGTTGTGAACAAACATTTCAGTGCACCTTTCCATCTACTTGTTTTACATCTCTGTTCAATGTTCCAGCTCTGACTTTACAGGAAAAAGAGGAGGGTGGCGATATATCGAAAACAAGTAGGTGGGACAGAGCACCGAACTGCTTGGCCCTTCTTAAGATACACAGAGCTCCTGTGCTTTGTTTGAACAGTCATTTTGTGGTAACATACTCCCTCGCTCACACGATCGTATAACATTGCCGAGTGTTATTCGATGTTTTATCAGATAGCACTCAGCCCAATGTTATACTATGGGGCGGTGCCGACTAGCGCTTTTTTCTCATACCCATTCGGCTTGAGAAAAAAAACAGATCCGATAATCGGACCATGCGCACCCATACAAGTCTATTGGTGCTTGTAAAACATAGGACTTCACTCGCATATCTTCCGAGTGCAGTTCAATTTACCCGGACAGAGACAATTAATTTCTCCATCTTCTCCACACCTGTGCTGCTGTTAATACGGCTGTCTGACCACAGCCTAAAGGAGTTGTTGGGACTTTAACATTAATGGCCTATCCTTAGGATAGGTGCTCAATGTCTGATCTGTGGGGGGGGGGGGGGTGACACCTGGCCCCTCACAGATCCCCATGTCAACCAGAACGGCTCAGTTAGAGAGCTGCATAGCTCCGTTGACTGGATAGTGGGCACGGCCGGGTACTGCACATCTGCCCCCTTTTCAAATCAATACGGATTGGTGTGCAGTACCCGGCCACAGCCACTATTCTGTCAATGGAGTTTTGCAGTGTAGCTCCGCAAGTGAGCAATTCCCGTCGCTGTTGACACTGGGAACAGCTTATTGGCGATGCAGCCGCATGTTGCACCCTCACCGATCAGACATTGATGACCTATCCTAAAGATAAGCCATCAATGTTAAAGTCCCAGACAACCCCTTTAATAAAGAGCAATAGCCTTAAGTTTACAAAAGCAAGTGATTTGTAACAAATAGTTAAAGCTCTGTTAATATTTCTATGTCCTGCCGTCATATCGTGCTCTAGCTTGGTTGACGGAAACTGATTAGAGAACAAATTCCATAGTTCAATATGAGAGTTTTTATGTCTCAAGAGACATCAGAAAATGTGAGACATAGGCCGATTGTTTTTTTCCCCAGCAGTTCTGATACATATACTATAGATAAAAACAGCATTCATGCAGAACAACACTGTTTTTGGTGAAGTTTTTCCATACACTTTTTTTTTGCAACAAAGCAAAAAGTAGATTCAAAGAAAATTGGAAATATAAGGCTATGTGCCCACGTTGCATTTATGAAGCAGAAAATTTCTGCTTCATTTCTGCAAGTCCTCTCCCGGAAAAACGCATGCGGAATTCCGCACGCGTTTATGGCGCATTTTTCGCGCGTTTATCACGCGTTTTCCACATGCGGAATTGCCTTGCGTTTTTTATGCATTGGACAAAGGCAATTCTGCATGCGGAAACGCAAAATTAAATGACATGCTGCGGATTTTTGAACGCAGCATAAACGCTGCGGAAAAATCCGCAGCATGGGCATTGACATTGCGGAATGCCATTGGGGACCATGGGGTGCGGATATACATGCGTTTTTCAAGCGTTTACGCTGCGGAAATTCCGCAGCATATACGCTTGAAAAATGCTACGTGGGCACACAGCCTTAAGGAAACACTCGTTCCTCTTGCTTTTTTTTGTTGTTTTTTTCAAATGTGCGGATCCAAAAACCACTTTATTTTTATTTTTTGTTGTTGCTTTCTTTTAAGTCAATAGTTTTTCAAGTTGCTTTGCTTTATACTTTACTTGCATTTTTTTGTTTTACCTTTTTTTGCCCGCTTTGTGGCATTTTTCTCTTATAGGCCTCAAATGTTTTTCTCCTTTGTTTATAAAAAGTCATACATGAATAAGAATCATATTTTGTGTTCCCGTGTTTGTTGTGTTTTGGACACTACAACTGATTTGACTCCAAGGCCACGGCCCCACTATCAGTATTTGGTCAGTATTCGGTCAGTATTTTTTCTCAGGAGTGGGAGCCAAAACCAGCTGAGGAACAATCAGAGAAAAGGTATAATAGAAACAAGTCACCAATTCTGCATTTATCACCCACTCCTGGTTTTGACTCCCACTCCTGAGAAAAAATACTGATTGAATACTGACCAAATACTGATAGTGGGGCCGTGGTCTAAAAGAAATCTTGGAATTAAATGTTTAATGAACCAATTGACTTGCGTAGAATGTTAATACAAAAAAAAAAAGCAATAAAAAATTCAAGTAGTAAAACACCTTGCTTTAAAACAAGTGATTAAAATAAACACAGAAAAATTATGAGACAAAAATGTGAAATGCTGTTTTTTTTTGTACATGTTTTTTTTTATCAAACCAAAAGGTGTTTTAATTCTGGTTTCACACTAATTGTAATACAGCGACATATTTGAGTCCCCATTAGGGCAACACCTGGATCTCTGTAGGTCTGATATACTATAGAGCTGTCATGGTATCATAATGGTGTGATATTGTATTGTCGTGTTTAGAGATCTGCGAACTTGAATTGTAAATTCCGGAAGCCGGTTTCAGTGTTCAGAGCGAGAGAGAGAGGAAAGTGAGAGAGACTTTTTTACAGCATTAATGTCCAGGTCCCCATTGACTTCTATGGGGTTTGGGTTCAAGTTTGGGTAGCGTTATGGTACTAGAACCGAACTTTGGGCTAAAGTTCGCTCACACCTGAACATCCATGGGTCCGCTTATACCTAGTCGTGTTTTCCATGCAGTAAAATGGCAGAGTAATAAATGAACGAAGATTAATTATATATTTCATAGACTTTTTCTTTGTCCTAATCTATTGAAAGCTATAAACATGGCTCCAAAAAGAGGACCTGTCTCCTGTTTTTTGTCACATTTTCCATATGTATATGTATACTCAATGACTGTTGTATAGTGATGTTGACATGTTTCACCCCATACATTGCTTTTTTATGCAATGTGCTAAGTAAGGGCTTATTAAGACCTCAGTTTTTCACAGATACAACTCGTGCCAATTATAGTCTATGGGGCTGTTCATATGTCCATGTTTTTTTGCAGACTGAGTGGTCTGCACAAAAACCTGAAGACATGTCCGAATTTGAACCTGGTCACGGATGAAACTTGTCAATGCAAGTCTGGGGGTCCATGAAAACATTGGGTAACGCTCGGATGCTATCCACGCGCTGTTCATTTTTCACTGATTGATAGAAGTTGGAGAAACCATCATCAGGAGTTTTTTTTTGTTGCATATGAGAAAAACTGCTTGAACGTTGATGTAAAAACTGACAAAACGCACATGAAAATTTTTTTTCCGTATGAAAAAATCACTGATATCTAAATGAACCCTAAGGGCTCATTCATACGTGTAATTTTGGTGTATGAGTGCTATCCGTGCTTTTCACAGCTAGCTTTTTGCTTTATCTACCGTTCCAGTGTCAGAACATTTATCAGCATCTGGTAGATTCAAAAATACTAAAGCAAACATTTTTTTTTTCTTTTTTTCAATTAAAGCTGCCAACGTTTTCCCGATGCGTCTTCTCTTTAAAAAATGACATGGGTACGCTGGCATCTGAAAGATGAAGTGTCGACATACCATGGCGGAAAATAATTAGAAATTCAAGCCTGATATTGTGGATAAGTATCTCATATGTTAGTGAATTTTTTTTCACTTTTGATTATTTTTTAAATAGTATTTTACAAAACTTTATCTATGACTTTATTTTTTCATCCATTCAATGATCGGAGTCTTGGAGAAATCCTAATGTAGACCAACAGGGATGTTAACAAGTTGCTCATACAGCTTTCTAAAATCTCTAATGTGTCTTACTCGAGAACTTCTAGTGTCTTGCATGAACGACTTGCAAACCCAGTCTTATAAAGCCACACTTGTGCATAGAAACAGCTATAATCTAGTTTTATGGTCAAGAGTCAGACCACAGATTTGAAATTTGTCCGTGAATGTATGTTTATACAAAGGGAGAGATATATTAATACTTGTCTCTTCTGCAGTACAGCATTTACCTGAATTATCAACAAGGCAAAGTCTAAAAATACCAACACCAGTCTTAGGCCTTGTTCAGATAAGTGTGTTTTATGGACGTATGCTGACTGTGTAAAAATAGGACAGCATGCTATTGTAATTCAATGGGCATTTTAAATGCCAAAAAATTACAGTATGTACTATTGTCCTCCATATATCAGATGAGATTCACCCATTCAAGTGCGCAAAAAAAATCAGAAGATATTGCATTCAATTTTTTACAGATGCATTGCCAGTATTAACCTTGGAAACTGTATTTGATCCTGTACATTTTAAAATGTTGATGTTTAAAACTGGACACCGCACGAATGTTACATGGATGTCCTATTGACATAAAATACGGATACATCGATGGCACACAGATGAAAATAGAGTTACAAATCGTCCGCTTTAAGACAAAAAACAAAGTGTCAAAATCGCAGTAAAAATGCATGTTATAAAAACGCACACAAAAGCACAGTGAAACAAAACAAGTAACCGAATTGCAGAAATGGTGCAGAACATCAAAAACTCACCTAAGGCTATGTGCCCACGATGCAGAAATGCTCAGGATTTTTTCCTGAGCGTTTCTGCATCTCCCTGGCAGAAAAAAACGCATGCGGATTGTACATGCGGATTGAACATGCGTTTTCCTGCCAGGGACATGCGGAAATGAAGCGGTCTTCACTTGCATTTCCGCATGCAGGTTGACAAGCGCTTTCCAAGCGATTTTAGCATCACTTGGAAAGTGCTTGACAATTTGGTCACACTATATAAATCCATGCAACCGGCCTGGATTTATATAGTGTGACCCGAGAGAATGTCAAAAAATAAAAAAATAAATGTATACTTACCCTCCGATGGCCCCCGAGACTTGCTGCGCTCCTGTGCTGGCTGACGGCAGATCGCGGTACGCTGTACTGAAGGACCTGCCGTCACATGACTGTGACACGTCAGCGCAGGTCCTACAGATCTGCCCGCGATCTGTTGGCAAGCACAGGGAAGGAGTCCGGGGGCCGTCTGAAGGTGAATATAATCTTTATTTTTTATTTTATTCTTTTTTTACAGCTTTTAATGGTACCTGGGTGTGGAGGAGACTCTCCTCTCCTCCACACCCGGGTACCATCCGCACATTAGAACACGCCAATTACGCAAGTACAGATGCAGTCTTGCGGAATTGGCGTGTTCTAATGCAAGTCAATGGCGGCGAAAACGCAGCGCTTCTGCAAAATAATTGGTAGTGCTGCGTTTTTTTCCCCAATGATAACCCACAGCGGAAATTTCCGCAGCATGTGCACAGCACATGCGGATTATCATTGGGGAACATGGCAGGCCTTCTACCATGTGTTTTTTAAGCATTTCTGCAGCGTTTTTGCCGCTGCGGAAACGCTTAAAAAATGCATCATGGGCACACAGCCTAAAGCTCATGGTGAGAATTTAGCCTTAGGCTGTGTGTACACTGGTGTCAATAAAAATAATTTTTTGTGGAAGGAAGATACCCGATGCCTTGGATTTTTGGAATACGTCACCAGAACCACCATCTGTACAGTAAGAGGGCAGCAGAACAACCATTACTGCCTTAAACACGTCAAAAGAACCACTATCCATACACGAATATGTCACCAGAACCACCATCAGTATAGGAATACAGCACCAGAACCACCATCAGTTTTACAAACTGTATTTGTCGCATGACAGATGTAAAAATCATCATATGTATCCCTTTATCTAAATGAGAGAGAAATTTGGGAGAAAACAAAACAGCAAGGCAGAGAAAGGTGAATTCTTAAAACTCATGATAACTCACTGTCCAAGGGCTGCAGGTTCTTCAGTGAAGTCCTGGATGAGTAGTATGAGGACTCTGAGACACAGAGGGGAAGGAAAAAAATCACAGTCTTGATGAACTTTGCCAATGAGGATAGGAGCATTATTTTTCATTCCCCTCTGTTTATCTAAATGGGGCCAGTATAGGAGAATATACAAAAATTGTACCACAGATACAGAATTCAGCAAAGAAGCCCTTATGTTAAAAAAGAGATTACAAGAGAAACATTATCCTACTGAAATTCTAAAGGATGCTTTTAAATGAACATCATGATTACATCAAAATGACTGTCTAGGGCACTCCAGCAACTCTGATGGCCTGACAGACAACAGTGTGGAACTAAATAAAAAAATCAAATATAGTTTCATAACGACAAGGTAAGACACGTTTTGTAAAAATATTGGATGCTGCTTTTGAATGATCCAATATTATCAGAGAATATCACACTCCCCAACCCAATATCATTTTCCGCAGGAATATGAATTAAAAAAATTATATAGCTTCAAGTAAACTAAGATCTGGCCATTTACAGGGGTCTAATTCTTCCTTTTTATCCATACCTCCCAAGACTGCAGGCTGTTATCGCTGCAACATGAAAAATTGCCTTTGTTGTAGAATGATCATACATGGAAAAAAGTTTTTTTCCCTCTAACTATACTGGAGAAACGTTTCCCATCAAACACTTTGTAAACTGCAACTCCAATTTTGTAAGTTATTTCTTGGAGTGCAGTAGCAAACCTCAATATGTGGGACGTACGACCCAAGAAATGCACAATACGTTGAATGGGCACAGGCATAACATCAGAACAGTCAATGTATGCCATAGTCTTTCTAGGCATTTCCTTATGGAGCACCTTAAGGATCCTACCAGCCTGAAATTGATCATTCTGGAACAAATATCTGAAGGAGCCCCAAAGAGATTAGAGATATTGATCAATAAAGAGTCCTATTGGATTTTTAAATTGGCAACACTCAAACCTGAAGGTTTGAATGAATGTATTGACAATACGAGATAGTAATATGAATAGAAAGAGGAAAAAAATGAAGTACATATAACCGATATCAATGAATGAAAATTAAAAAATAAAAACTAAACAGAAATAAAAAATGATAAATATATAATATAAAAACAAAAAATAATTCATTATGCTTCCAGACACTTTGGCTAAAATAATAACAATTTTTGTGCAGTTAAAGGGTTTAAATAATTTGTATGGCACTGACAGGCCTTTACATTTTTCATTTTACACTATATATATTTTAAATGTGATAATATGGGGCTTTTCTTTCCTGCCACTGGCAAGACGCTGCCCAGCGCAGGTGGCAGCTAACAGATTAACCAATTGTAAGTTGGATGTAATTAACGATGTTTCCTGTGAGTGCATAAAACCATCTGTATTCATTGTAATTTTATCTGCCTAATGAAGGAACTAGACCTGTTCCAAAACGGGTAGCATTTAAAAAAAAGTTTTTTTTATAATACCTGATTGGTATTTTTACCCACCCTTCTGTGGCAGCGCTAAATTCAACCACAGGTTTTTCCCTATCTTCTTATTTCTTCTCTTGGTCTTTTGCTGGGTTCCAGCGGGTGGAGCAGCAGGTATCAGCCGT
The DNA here is from genome assembly GCF_046119375.1 of Phyllobates terribilis. Classification (NCBI taxonomy): domain Eukaryota; kingdom Metazoa; phylum Chordata; class Amphibia; order Anura; family Dendrobatidae; genus Phyllobates; species Phyllobates terribilis. Next base: position 461,841,049 of record NW_027362761.1, on the reverse strand, counting down.
TACACACAGTGCACTTTTTTCCTTGGCTTGACAAAGGCCCGGCTTGGCCGAAACGTTGCTAATTTTCCTGTGTGGTGTCAATAAAAATAATTTTTGTTGAAGGAAGATACCCGGTGCCATGGATTTTTTGAGTATGTGCGATGCTTACAACCTAGTAGAAGTACTGCACGAGACATGGAGTGGTGCATGGGATATACATTGTTTTCATGTACGGATGGTGGTTCTTTTAATGTATTCATGTAATGCTGATTGTTCTGATGAATCATTCATAACCAGAACCATCATCAAACCAAAGTCATGATCAACGCATAAATAGAACAATAGAGCCATCAGTAGTACATAAATACTACACCAGTCATCAATAAATAACTAGGTCACTACAACCACCATCAGTACATAACTATGGCACCAGAACCACCATCATTACATAAATATGGCACCAGAACCACCATCAGTACATGAATAAGAGAGTAGATAAATGCATCACCAGAACCATCATCAGTACATGAGTATATCACCAGAGCCACTATCAGTACATTAATTAATCACCACAACATCCATCAGTACATGAATACAACACGAGAACCACAGCCAGTAAATAAATACAAAACCAGCACCATCATTGTTACATGTATATGTAACCAGAGCCAACATTAGTACATGAATATATCATCAGAAACAACAGCAGTACAGCAATCAGTTGTAACGTCAAGTCAGGCCCATATACATTTGTATCTCATGAAACTACAACTCCCAGTAGGTCTTAAACAATGGTAAGGAGAGGCCAGAAGTTGTTGTTATCAGTCATTATCAGATTGCGGACCATACAGGAGCCACAATAGTGATGAAATGCAGGCAGTATCACATGTAAACATTTACATTCAGGTACCTTAAAGGTGACATCTTTGAGTCATTTTTTTATTTTCATTTCCTTCTTAAACAGACGCCATGATGACTTTTCACATCCACAGTTTTTCTCTGCAGACTTCTCTCTTCTCTGGTCTTCTGCAGCACATCCCCATTTGTTGACCTTAAAAATAAAAGTGTATTTACAATTCACTCTGCATAAAAAATATCTGTCCATACTTTGCCCTAAATAAGCCTCCTGTGGTATATGGCCTCCACACTGTCTGCCATTATCAGCTATAACCGCCACACGATCCTCCATCATGAACCACTGCCTATACCATGGCTGTCCCCTCTCAACTCTTTTCCCTTACACTTTATGTCCACACTGCCCCCCGCCATGTTAACCTCTCTCCATACTGTGACATTTTACACTGCCCCCACTCCATATCCATTCCTGTGCCCCCTCTTCACACTATGCCCTCATACTGCCCACCATTTTGCGCTCTCCAAACTGGACTCCTACACAGTCCACCACAGCCCCCAATGCAGTATGATGTTCACCACAGCCCCCATTATATAGTATGGTCACCAGCACAGCCCTCTACATACAGTATAATATCCCCCACAGTCTCCCATATAATATGATGTCCCCCACAGTCTCCTATATAATATTATGTACCCCACAGCCCCTCTTGTAATGTCAGAACAGCAAGACCGTGATAATTCCCCGCATCAGTCCCTCATAATTTCCCCACATTCAGCCCCTCATAATGTCCCCACATCCAGCCCCTCATAATTCTCTCACAGAGCAGATTACAGCTCCTCTGCTCCTGACCTGGGCGGCTCTCACATCAATTGAATACAATTGAATGGAGGAAGGGAGCGACAGCCGAAGCACAGGCAGAGAGAGGAGTGAGCGGTATCAGTGACTGACACTGCTCTACTGTGTGCCTGCACCCCGGTCGTAACTGTGTTGAAATCTTGCGGCTGGAGGACGGGGCCAGGCGACCACAGGCATTCAGCCGTATCATTCTTTTTTCCCAAAGTACGCCACCCCTTGGGGAGGCACAAGGTAGCACCCTTGGCGGGAGCCTACCCTGCCTACCCCTTGTCCAGGCACTAGTTCTATGCATTAAAAACACAGATTCAACACGTACATGAAAAATGAGGTCTGACTGAGATCTGACAGCTTGCTCAAACAAGTGTCTGTGAGAAAAAGATTGAAGTGTGCACTATTCTTTTCCATATCTCGGATGAGACTCTTCTATTCAAATCTATGGATATGCAATAAAAGGATCATTCATAATGCATTTGTTTGTTTTAAATCACATTTTAATCCTTAACAAAGGAAACTATATTTGATCATGTACATTTTAAAATGTTCATTTAGAAAAATGCTTGCTGCACATATGTTAAAAAAATATTCTGAAAATTGAAACGATGGATGAAAATCAGATGATTTTTCATATGCTCCTCTGACCCCTGGAATAAACCAATTTCATTGGTGGTTTCCAATATAAATATAATAAACAGGAAAAAAATCCATAGCTTAGTAACTTTGCATGTAATCACAAAGATATAAGCCAAGCTGACATTTTTCATTTAAAGTGGTAGTGGTCCCCATTACCTATAGAACCCAAGTACAGTTGTTCAGGTTGCACATTTAGTATCATCCTTTGAATAAAGTGCATTCTCGGTGACTATTAAAAATATAATCATTCATTATTTATCATTCCCAATTCTGCTATGACTTTAAATTAAATTCCCACCAAAGAATATATCGCTATTACATGATACAAATGGCTGTATGTAAATTTTCCTGTGTTTTTCCAGTAAATATGAAGACAGCTGTTGGTTGTTTATCTACATTACTTGTAGGAAGCATGAAACTGAAATATTTACTTTTAATTGACCATTAAAAAGTTAGTGCTCTGACTAAATCTAGATGTGGTTCTTTTCCTTAGAGACCCTGAAGTCGCCCTTCACAGAGCAGCTTTATAGAATGAAATAATGGGTCAAACATTTAACTTTTTCTGATGATACAAATTATACATGTCCTTGATTTTCTCTTATTGGTACTAAATTAGTCCATGAGAATATTGTTTACATCGACTCTTGTTTATGTTGTGAAAAATTGTGAATTTTGACTCCTCACTTGTTTTTGTTGCGTAATGTTAAACTTGAATACCAGCATTTAAAAATCCCCAAAATAATCTAAAGAGTATCATAAACTGCCACTGCCACTAGTTTCCATCACCTAACTGCAATATGATGGAAGATTTTAGGAGACCAGAGGCAGCAAGTTCAATAGAGACAATTGGTGACTCATTGGTTAGCAATGGGTTTTTAGATTCATGTCTGCCCAAGGGCAATTAATACCTACTGTACATGGTACAATATGGAAAGAGTCCTGTTGGCACTGCTTAACTATGCACATTTAGCCACACAACATAGTTGAAACGCTCTTTTGTATTGATCTCGTGGATAGAGATGGGTGATCCTGAACAGTAAAGTTTGGGGTCTGTATCAAACACCAAGTGTCCATGCACAGGCCCCATACACTCAGATGACAGCGTGAGCCAGCAGCTGCGACCGGCGGTATACCATTTACCCCTGGTCACAGGCATCGGCTACTGATGAAAGTATTACTCTCATTATCCTACCCCTGCTCTCACTGACAGAAGCGAGAGCAGGTGTAAAATGATGAGAGTAATAATCAGCTGGGGTCTGTGCTGTAAATAAATAAATAAAAATTTGATGGAGTCTCTTCTATTTTTGACAACCAATGTAGGCAAAACTGACAGCTGCGGGCTGCAGCCCCAGCTGTCAGCTTTATCATGGCTGGTTATCAAGGATAGAGAGGTCCCATGTGTTTTTTAAAATTATTTATATAAATAATTAAAAAAAGGCGTATTATCCCCCATTTTTGACAACCAGCCAAGTTAAAGCCGACAGCTGGGGGCTGGTATTCTCAGACTGCGAAGGGGTCATGAATATTGCCCTTCTCCCCCTCAGCCTAAAAAGAGCAGCCCACAGCTTCCCCAAAAAAGGCGCATTTATTAAATGTGCCAATTCTGGCACTTCGCCCAGCTCTTCCCACTAGCCCTGGTGCAGTGGCAAATTTGGTAATATTTGTGGGGTTGATGTCAGGTGTTTTATGGCCGCTAACATCAAGCTCAGGGGTTAGTAATGGAGAGGCATCTATAAGAGACCCTCATTACTAACCCCATAGTTAGATTGTAAAAAATGTACAGCCAGAATAAAGACCTTTAATTGAAATAAAAACACACACATTTATTTGAAATAAAAAATAAAAAAGCAAAGTTATACTCACCTTAACGCCAAATCCATTGATGCCCATGTCCCCTGTAAAAGACAAAAAATAAAAAAAACATATTCCTCACCAGTCCGACGAAAAGATAATCCACTGAAGCCCATGTCCCATATTCCTCAGTTCTAATCCACATCTGTCCCATGACAATCCGGATAATTTGGTAGCAGTCACATCGGTGTTGTGATTGCTATCCATGCCAGCCGGCTCACACTAAGACAGGAGCATGATCATGCTCCTGCAGTGTGTAGAAGTGACCGAGAGGCAGGTCACCGCAGTTCATAGCAGATGAACCCTGGTCATCTCACTTATGGCACTGCTCGCTGTGTGAGAAAGTTCTCACGCAGCCCACGATGCCATAAGTGAGGTGACCGGGGTAAACCAGGAATTGGGGTAAACCAGGAGCGGGAGATAATTTGCGTATTCCTGGTGCATTCTGGAAGAGTGAAGAGTCTCCGTGAGTCTGAAGATCTTTGGGTGTAGCTGGATCGAACTGCTTGAAGGAAATCGTCAAACTAGGAATTGATGCTTAAGGGAGATAATTTGCATATTCCTGGCACATTTAACAGCGTGGCAAGCAATGGATGTTTGGGCCCCCCATTCATCTGAATGGAGTCTGGGTTCAGGTTTGAGTTTGGATACTGTTCTGGTACCCGAACCAAACTTTTTTTAAATGTTCAGCCGATCCCACCGGACCCGAACATCCATCATTAGTTGTGGATGTTTTTTTTTGTTCTAGGACACCATGTATACAGGGTTTGCATGTTCTAGGTTTCTTTTAGGTACCACAGTTCCTGCCTTCTCTTAAAAAAACCCATCCCTATAGATTAATTGGGTTCTTAAAAATTTAGTCTTATTATGCATGTGTGACAATCTCTGTGCAATGCTGCAGGATATGTTGGTGCTATATACAAGCAAAAATAAATAAAGGCTCCCTTGTTGAGTTACCACTAGTGAAGATCAAATCTCTTGAAATTTTAATTTTCCAGCTCCTGCATATTTTTCCCAAAACATTGATTTGCTGTGAATTCGCAGGTACTTCAATTGCTCTGAAAAGACGCATATAACAATCTGAGGTCTCTTGGGATAGTACTCGACCCCCTTTCACACTCTTTAATCCAATCACAGCTTTAGTACTGTCAAAGAGATCTCCACATATACAGTTATGGGTAAATATGATAACTGGTATTTCCTTCACTATATTTACAGTATATAAAGAGCTTTTTTGGCTTTTCTCCCTATTTTTATTTCTAAGCTGTGAATTGTGACATCCTTTCACTAAACAGATTAATCCCAAAATAGTTTCTGTGCTGCATTCCCTGCCTCGGCTTTTATACAGGCTATGAAACGCTGTGCTATACTACATTAGACCCCCTTCACACGTCCTGATGTTACTGTTACTGGGAAAAACAATACCGGTGTTATCCGTATCCATGTTTCACATCCGTGTGGCTCTGTGTGCACCATCAGTGTGACATACACCAGTATCTGGGAAAAAGCAGTACAGTTAGCGCTGTTCATAGGTGCCGGGGTGCTCAATCCAACTCTCATCATTGTCTCCTGGTCTCCCTGAAATCAGCAAGACCAGGTGATGCTGACGACAGTTGTAGTCAGCAGCGCATTCTGTGAACCGTGTGTATTAAATAAATAATTTTAAAAACGGCGTGGGGTCCCCCTTACTTTTCCTAACCAGCTGAGGGAAAACAGACAGCTGGGGGCTGGTGTTCTCATTCTAGGAAGGGGTCAATAGCCATAAAGGTTCCCAGTCTATTAATAATAGCTCGAAGCTGTCTGCTTAGCCTTTACTGGTTATTAAAAAGGGGAGACCCCACCCAAAAAATGATGTGTGGTTCGCCCCTATTGTTAATAAAGATCAAAGGCTAAACAGACAGCTGCGAGCTGATATTAATAGGCTGGGAAGGGGCCTCCACCCAAATTAATAACACCAGCCCTCCGCCACCCCAAAAATGGCGCAACCATTATATGCGCCAATTCTGGGGCTTTGCATCCACTCTTCCCACTTGCCCTGGTGCATTGGCAAGTGGAGTAATAGTTTTGGGGTTGATGTCAGCTGTATTATGTACACTGACATCAAGCCCAGGGGTTAGTAATGGAGAGGTGTTTATCAGACACCTATATTACTAGCCCCATAGTCAAAAGTAATAAAGACATTCACAGAGTCCTTTAATTGTACAAATCATACCCCAACATTTTCCGTCTTTTACACATCTATTAACCTAAAAATAAAAATTAAAAAATCAAAGTAATCCTCACCTGTCTGCTGTTAATCCATAATGATTAGGTCCCACGACAATCCCCAACTCTACCACTTCCGAATGGTGTGGTGAGCAGTGCCATCAGTAACATGACCACTCACCACACTAGCGGGAACACAATGAGAGTACCATGAGAAATTTCCGGCTGCAGTGATGAGCAGTGACTTAATTAAGGTTACCGCAGGTCATAGGCTGCGGTTCTCACAGTAAGCTCTGTGTGAGCTGGCCTGTGAACTTCTTTAACCTTACTGACGTTACCGTTCACAATGGGGGCCTTATGTAATAGCTGCAAGGCATTATTGGGAAGTCCGCCTAATCATGCCTTTTGGCTGATGTAATCTCCCACATGATCTTAAATTGGTCAAATTTGCTGGGTCAATTGAATTTCCTGAAATGTTACACACATTTAAATCACATTGAATCAATTTTCTCACCTCTGATTTCTACTAAGTCACCTTGTAATGACCGGAGGTCCGAGAGAGATCCAGTGAGTCACAAACTGAGACAGAGACACTTTCTTTACCAAAACAGGGATTAGACTAAAATTCAGTATTGCATGAGTCAGTCTCAGGTTCTACCTGGGACACTGTCTCTACTAACTACACACAATCATCAAAAGCTGAAATCAATGTGCCAATCTCAAGGTTTCCAGTTTATGTGAATTATACTAAAGATTTGGAACAATTTTACCTAAACACTGTGTCAATCTAGGGTGGGTGTTCTATAGGGACCCTTGAGATGACACACTGAGTACAATCCTACCACTATTAACAATAACAATGCATGAAACTATACCAATTGCTCTTATACCCCTAGTATAGGGATACCCGGGTATCTTAAAGTTACGGTACCGTTAACCTCAGATGTGGTCTATCACAGGCCTGTGAATAATGGTGGCTGCAGCTAGTCCCAGAAAACTTTGGCGTCAAATAAAAATCAACATTTACAAAAACTGGTGAGGCATTCTGGATAGGGTATCGGCGTTGGCATTCTTGCGGCCTGCCCGGTACTTGATGGTGAACTGATAGTTTAACAGTCGGGCCATCCAACGCTGTTCCATGGCTCCCAACTTGGCTGTCTCTAGTAGTGTTGAGCCACCCCCGTAGTGTTCGAGTTCGGTTCGGTTCGTCGAACACCCGTGTGTTCGCCGAACTGTTCGTCGAACTGTTCGTCGAACACCTTCGAACACCGTTAAAACCAATGGCAGGCAAACAAAAACACATAGAAACACATAGAAAACACCTTCAAAGGTGTCCAAAAGCTGACAAACTGCTCAGAAGACATAACTAACACATGGAAAAGTGACAAGTACATATAGTCATGCGAAAATAAAAGAGGTGGAGGAGTAAAAGGAGGGGGAGACACAGATATAGGCATGTCATGCCCTTCTAAAATCCAAAAAGTGAGAAGCCGACACGGCCAGTCCGCTCCTGCCCGTGCCACCTCCGTGTCGCCGGGTTTGTGCCAGAGCCGCGGTGAACCCTGACGGCCAGCCCCCCTCTCCCAATACTGGTGCCTGTCCGCTGGTGGGTCGAGCGAGCCCCCCTGTGGTGGAGGCAGCTCTAAGCTTTTTAATTTAAATTGTCTCTCTAATTTGAATGAATACACTTTAAATCCATTTACAAGGATCTATTGGAGGGCAAGTCTCATGCCAGCAGCCGCGTAATTCCAGCTCCAGTAGCGTCCACTAAAGCTGCTGCAGTTAAAAAGCTTTTATAAGGATCGAGCTCGGCTGTCCACCGCAAGGCATCCTACTGCCAGTCCCAGCCCCTATGCCTTGGGGTGCCTCCTGATGCTCTTCACTAAGTATCCCATGGTCCCGAATCATTTCCTTTGAAAAAATTAAGTTTCTAAACTACAGGTGGTGTAGCTTGCTTAACAGCCGGGATAATCCGCTGACTAGCAGACACTGCTACTAGGCACAAAGTATTTCCTGGGCTAGATGCAGTTAAAAATTTGTAATTAGATACTCTCGTTGGATGCTGAGAAAGCATTCCATAGAGTCTCCTGGCACGCCATATATGATTCTCTTAAAAAGCTTGGGGTAGGGGTCTAGGGGACCCTTTTATAGCCAAAATCACGGCCCTGTATCGCAATACGTCACCTAGGCTGAAGATAAATGGAACTGTAGCACCCTGAGGGCTCGGTTGCTACAGACGTATTGCACCTCACCCAGAGGTGTGATATCTCACTCTCAGGTAAGGATGGAGTGTGGATCAGGACCCGACACCTGCATGCATTACACCACATTGCCGTGGGGCAGGGCGACCAATATGCTCCTGAGATGGGCACGACAGTCCCTGTCCCTGGCTGGAGTGGGGGGAGGGAACACTGAGGAAGGGGAACCCTGTAGTGCAGGAGCAGGGAGGAAGCAGTTCCTGGGTGCATTGAGAAGGGAGTATAAAAGGTGGGCACCATCTTAGTTCAGTGCAGAGAAGTCTGAGCAGAAGTGGCAGGGAGCAGGGGCTCTGCATGAGCTCTGCTCCGGAGGCGGGCCTAGTAACAGAGGCCCAGGCCTGGAAGAGGGAGAAGGAAGGAAGAGGAGCGGAGAAGGCTCCAGGAACGAGGAATGAAGGGATCCCAGGGGTGCGGACGGGCGAGTCGCCACCGCACGCCCGAATCCACCTGCGTGGAGGGGTCAGGCCAAAGGGGGAGACCGGTCCCCGAACTAGTGGAGGCAGGAAACGACCCTCAGCTAGAAACCGGAGGCTCTGACATTTTATGTGGCGCAGCCCCTCGCTACACCCGCTAGGAAGGCACCACATAGGGTCAGGGAAACTGGCGCCAAGTTTACCAAGAGGAGGCCCGAGGCAGCCGGACAGAAGTGTTGGTAAGAAAGGCCAGACAAAGGACACACAAAGGGGGTCCTGTGAAGTGCTCCAAAGTTATCTGGGAGTTGTCTGAGCCCCTCACCTGGTGAGCACAGTACGACGTGGGCAGCCGTTACCTGCAGACGTGGTCTGGATAATAAGAACTGTGAGTAAAGGCCCTGGACTGCATCACTGACTCCGTGTCATTACTGCTGCTGCCCTGCACCATCACCCCCATCCTCCGCATACACTGCCCTGAGGCTATACTCCTCCCGTGGGGAGTTATGCTACGCTCTGCTGCACCCACAACACCAGCCTCAGCGGTCTGCCCTGTAGCAGCGGTTCACTCTGACCGCAATCCACGGGTGGCGTAGTCGGACATTTAAACATCAAAACCACATAAATAGTTCCGCCACTGGTTTGACCGCCCTGGGCCACGGAACCGGGTTGCCGCCACGAAGAGTACAACCACCAGCATCCACCAAAAAGGGTCCGGCTCCGGGTGTCCCATGGCCCAGGGGGTGCGTCAGAACATTTTCATCACCTTTTACAATCACCAATGGGACAAGGCAGGGATGTCCTCTGTCCCCTCTCTTATACATCCTAGTGACGGAGCACCTGCTCTCATCAATTCGCCATAACCCCAATATTAGGTGGATTGAGGTGGGAGGCACCGAGTACAAGTGCTCTCTATTTGCTGATGATGTCCTAGTATATATCACTCAATCACATATATCCATCCCTGCTGTTATGGCTGAAATAGATCACTTTGTTACATGGTCAAATTTTAAAATCAATGCAGCGAAGTCTGAGGCCCTCGATGTCTCCCTCCCCAAATCCATATAGGATTCCATCCAGTCCAACTTTCCCTTTGCCTGTCCCTCACAGGGTATCAAATACTTAGGAATTCCTATTCATAGAGACCTCTCCCATCTATGTTATCTTAATTTTGGGCCCTTTATTGAACAACTCCATACAGACCACGGTTGGCAAGTTAGAACTGTAAGATTCACTACGTGAACCGCTGGTGTTTTGTGGAAAAGCACATGTACACTGCGTTCCAAATTATTATGCAAAAAGTGTTTAGGAGTGATAAGGGAAGAATTTGTTTGTTTGTCAGTTAAACTCATTGATGGTGATGTGTGTCAGGGCTCTTTATATCACTGTAAGCAATTGCAGACACCTGTGCTAATTAGTTTGGCAGGTGTGTCCAATGAAAGGCAAGACTACTTAAGAAGGGTCTCTCACATTATTAAGCAGCCTACATTTTCTGCCAAAATGGGAAAGAAAAAGGATGTGTCGGCTGCTGAGAAGCAACAAATTGTGGAGTGTTTAGGTCAAGGCATGACTACAATCAACATTGTGCGATGATCAGGATGAAGTGTCTTGGCAATCAAGAAGTATGTAGCTGATTCACAGTACACACGTGTGCGTGCTGATAAGGGCAAATTGAGGACTCTTTCCTACAGGCAATTACGTCAGGTTGAAAGAGCAGCGGCAAAAAAGCCTTGTTATAGCAGCAGACAAGTTTTTGAAGCTGCTTGTGCCTCCAACGTCCCCCAAACAACAAGATGCAGGGTCCTTCAGAGGTTTGCAGCTGTGCATACGCCATCCTGTCGACCTCCTCTATCCACTTCACACAAGCAGAAACGGCTCCAGTGGGCCAAACATTACATGAAGACTGATTTCAAAACTGTTTTGTTCACGGATGAGTGCCGTGCAGCGCTCGATGGTCCAGATGGATGGAGTGGAGGATGGCTGGTTGATGGACACCCCACGCAAACACGGCTACAGCGCCAACAAGGAGGAGGTGGAGTAATGTTTTGGGCTGGAATCATGGGGAGAGAGATTGTCGGCCCCTTTAGGATCCCTGAAGGCGCTAAAGATGAACTCCATAATGTATGTGGATTTTCTCAAACATCACTTCCTGCCATGGTTCAAGAAGAAGAACCGTGTATTTCACAGCAAGATCATTTTTCTGCATGATAATGCACCATCTCATGCTGCACATAAAACATCTGCATCTCTGGTTGATATGGGCATAAAAGGGGACAAACTTATGGTGTGACCCCCATGCTCCCCTGACCTCTACCCCATTCAGAACCTTTGGAGCATCATTAAAAGGAGTGTCTATGATGGCGGGAGGCAGTTCACATCTAAGCAACAGCTCTGGGAGGGTATTCTGTCCTCATGCAAAACAATTGAAGCAGAAACCATCCAAAACCTGACAAATTCAATGGACGAGAGAGTTCAGAAGCTCCTTTCGAACAAGGGGTCCTATGTGAAAATGTAACATCACCTAGAATAAAGTTTTGAGTTGAAAACTGTTTGATTTCAGTTTCTAACAACCTGCTAATGCTTATAATTTCAAAAATGACCATTTTTTTGGTCTTTATTAAAATGAAAAGGTTGATCGAAAAGTTTGGGGGATCTAAGAGTGTGGCAACCCAGTAGTCATGATTACTTCGAATTCTGACAATATGAGGGTCATGCTGCAGGTAGTGCAGCAAGAAGGCACTTATGTGTCTTGCGCATCTCGGAGCCCCAAAATTATTTTCCGGGCTAGATGCAGCTAAAAATTATTTTTAATTTTAAATCTGGTGAAGCTTTAGTATAGATGGCCTAATAGGATCAGTGCTGCACACTGCTACAAAGCCCAAATTATTTTCCAGTCAAGATACAGATAAACATGATTAGTAATTTGAAAGCCTAAAACGGTTGGTAGGGTGATTTTAACCAATCATCAAGCTTTTATGCTCCCCAGGATGACACAGGGGTAGAAAAGTCGTTTCGGATCCATGATTTGTTCATCTTTATGAACGTGAGTCTGTCTACATTATCAGTGGAGAGCCGCGTGCGCTTATCTGTCAGCACACCACCAGCAGCGCTGAACACACGTTCAGACAGAACGCTGGCTGCGGGGCATGACAAGATCTCCAAGGCGTAAGTGGCTAGCTCCGGCCATTTATCCAGATTGGAAGCCCAAAAAGAGCAAGGGTCCAGTGACACAGTCGTGGCTTCAATGTTTACTTGGAGATACTCCTGTACCATCGTCTCTAGGCGTTGACTATGTGTCAGACTTCTTGTCTCCTGTGGCCTTGCAAAGGATGGGCTAAAAAAGTGGTGAAATGATTCCGCAAAATTGATGTTACCAGCAGATACTGTGGTTCTGTTACGGTTTGAGTGCTGAACACTTGACGGTCCCACGGTTGGCAAGTTGGAACTGTGAGATTCACTACGTGCACCACTGGTATTTTGTGGAAAAGCACATGTAAGATTCTGCAACAGTCTCTGCTGATACTCCTGCATGTGTGCATCCCTTTCTATGGCAGGAATAATTTCTGCAAATTTACTTTTGTACCGGGGATCTAACAGTGTGGCAACCCAGTAGTCAGGATTATTTCTAATTCTCACAATTCGAGGGTCATGTTGCAGGTAGTGCAGCAAGAAGGCACTCATGTGTGTTGCGCATCCAGGAGCACCAAGTCCCTGTTGTGTTGGTGGCGAGGTAACAATCATGCTTCCTTCCTCTGTCCTCTCCCCCAAACCTCGCACAACAGAAATGTGATCAAGGTCTCCCTCATCTGATGAGTCTTCCATCAGTTCGTCCTCCACTTCTTCCTGGGCTCCTGCACCTTCCTCACTAGTTTGGCTGCTACCATGCGCCCTGGTAAAACCATCTCCCCCACCCTCACATGCCTGCCGCCTTGGTGCTGCCGACCGTCTGGACCTTGCAGATGTTAGCCCTTCCGCATACAACTCCTCCTCTACTTCCTCCACCTCCTCTTGTGCCACCACCTGACTCCGAATTCTGTTTAACATGTGCTCCAGCATGTAAATCACCGGAATAGTCATGCTGATAATGGCATCGTCAGCACTAAACATCTTCGTCGCCATTTCAAAACTGTGCAGAAGGGTGCATAGGTCCCTGATCTGAGACCACTCCTCCAGCGTGATTTGCCCCACCTCTGAATCTCGTTGGCCCAGGCTATACGTCAGAACGTATTGCACCAGGGCTTGTCGGTGCTGCCACAGTCGCTGCAACATGTGCAGAGTTGAATTCCACCGGGTAGGCACATCGCATTTTAGCCAGTGAAGTGGCAGGCCCAACGACTTCTGTAGAGATGTAAGTCGCTGAGCTGCGGGATGCGAACGGCGGAAGTGAGCACACAGCGACCGTGCCCTCTGCAGAAGGCCATCTAGTCTGGGATAGTGGGCTAAAAATTGCTGGACAACCAGGTTCAACACGTGAGCCATACAAGGCACGTGTGTGACATTGCCCCGGCGAAGGGCCGCACCCAGGTTTGCAGCATTGTCGCACACGGCCTTCCCTGGTTTCAGGTCCAGTGGAGACAACCATTCATGAAATTGGTTCTCCAGAGCTGACCACAACTCCTCAGCTGTGTGACTCACATTTCCCAGACATTTCAATGTAAAAACCGCCTGATGACGTTGAGCCCTACTGCCAGCATAGTAAGGAGGTGTGCAGGATCCCTTCTGCGCAGTTAGAAAGCTTGTGGCATGGCCAGACAGGCTTTGGGTGCAGGTGGAAGACCGAGAGGAGGTTGAGGAGGCAGAAGCAGTGGAGGAACTTTGACATAAAGAGGATTGACGCACAACTCGTGGGGACGGCAAGACTTGGACAGCAGCCCCTTGTCCTGCTGTCACCATAGTTACCCAGTGCCCAGTCAGCGACATGTAACGCCCCTGTCCATGCCTACTCGTCCAAGTGTCTGTGGTGAAATGCACCCTGTCACACACAGAGTTTCTCAAAGAAGCGGTGATGTTGTGTGCGACATGCTGGTGGAGCGCAGGCACACCTTTCTTTGAGAAGTAGTGCCGACTGGGCATCTGGTACTGGGGCACTGCGACGGACATAAGGTCTCGAAAATCCTCTGTGTCCACCAGGCGGAAAGGCAGCATTTCTGTAGCCAAGAGCTTGCAGATGGTGAAATTCAACCTCTTAGCTTTCTCATGGCTAGGAGGAAATGGTCTTTTACTTGTCCACATCTGAGGGACCGAGGGCTGGCTATTGTGCTTAGACGGGGTTGATAAGGGTGTCCCCGGCAAACTGCCGGTCTGTGAGGAAGATGCAGGCGGACATGTTAGGTTGCCTTGATCCAAAGGTGGTGCTATCGATGTCGGACAGCGCTCAACACCAGCTGGTGTTCCCACCTCCAAAGAAAATGATGACCTGCCAATCACGCTGGCTGTTGCGGGTAAAGAGGTGGCAGTTCTGCGCCCCAAAACAGGTGTGACTGCTGTCCCCCCAGTCACAGAGGATGAAGAGGCCGCGGATGCACAAGATATGGCAGACGGTGGTTGGCCCGGCCGGCTAGGCCGCATTGTAGCACACTGAGCTTCCCACTGCAACTTATGCTTCATGTCCATGTGCCGGTTCATGCATGAAGTACTCAAACTATGTATTTTTTGGCCTCTACTTAGCTTTTGCTGACAAATGTTACAGATATCACGAGTTGGGTCATCTTTATCGATCTGAAAAAATGCCCAGGCTATGCAAGGCTTAGCACCCATGCGACCTGAAGAGCCACCACGACTTGTGGTGAGAGGCAGAGTTGTGTTTGAGGATGCAGTTGTTGACGTGCTTCCAGTACTACGTCTCTGTCCAGGAAGGCGCAACCTGACCTCGTCGTCACTAGCATCTTCCTCCACCTCCTCTGCTGACCTCATCTCTTGGCTGACTGTGGGTTGACAGTAAGTGGGATCTCCAACCTCATCATCATCACCCTGTGTGTTATCACACCCGTCGTCCTCAGAGCCAACCTGTTCCTGCCCTGACAAAAAACTAAAGTTGTCGCTCCAATCAGGTATTTGAGTCTTATCATCGACTTCCTCATTGTCTCCACCAACAGGAGTTACAGTTTGGGAATGAGGGTCTACATTATGGTCAGAACCTTCTGCGTCTGGTCCTGGATCCGACTCATAAAGATTCTGGGCATCAGTGCAGATCATTTCCTCGTCTGGATTCACAGAAGCGCTGGAGTCGACCTCTGATTCCCAGGCTATAGTATGAGTAAACAGCTCTGCAGACTCAACCATCTGTTCTACCTCATACTCAGACGGGCAGCTGGAGATTTGGGAGCTGTGAGGAAGCAAGTGCGATTTGGGTGACACCTTTGAGGACTGGAGTATTTCTGATGTTGAAGTTGATGTGGAGGAGAGCCCACTTAAAGGAGCACTTGATATCCGTTGAAGCACCTGCTGTTTTTGTGTCTCATCTGGAATTTGTAGCGATTGGCGTGGCCGTAAGAAAGGGATCTTATCACATTGTCCGCTAAAAGAAGTAGACATTTTAGTTTGGCTGGAAGATGGTCTTTCTTCTGCAGATGTTACTGTTGCTTTAACACCTACCCCACGGACACAACCTTTTTTCCCCTTCTCAACACGCCTATTCCCCTTTCCACCAGCAGCAGGCCTTTTTCCACTCATTTTGGTGGTTAACTAATTCACAACTCTGGAGTTGTTTGCACAAAAAAACAATGGATGGTAACCGAGCAGAGCTGCGTGGCCAAACTGTGGTATTAGGCCAAAACTATTGGCTGGGTTAGATGCAGAAAAAAATTATATTCAATTTGCAACCTGATGGAGGTCAGTATAGATGGACTAATACAACAAGTCCCACACACAGCTAGAAGCCCAATATTTTTTCAGAGGTAGATGCAGAAAAAAATATATTCAGTTTGCAACCTGATGGAGGTCAGTATAGATGGACTAATACAACAAGTCCCACACACAGCTAGAAGCCCAAATATTTTTTCAGAGGTACTGTAGATGCAGATAAAAATTATTTTTAATTTGCAACCTGATGGAGGTCAGTATAGATGGACTAATAGAGAAAGTCCGACACACTACTAGAAGGCCAAATATTTTTTCAGAGCTAGATGCAGAAAAAAATTATATTCAGTTTGCAACCTGATGGAGGTCTGTATAGATGGATTAATAGAACAAGACCCACACACAGCTAGAAACCCAATATTTTTTCAGAGGTAGATGCAGAAAAAAATATATTCAGTTTGCAACCTGATGGAGGTCAGTATAGATGGACTAATACAACAAGTCCCACACACAGCTAGAAGCCCAATATTTTTTCAGAGGTAGATGCAGAAAAAAATATATTCAGTTTGCAACCTGATGGAGGTCAGTATAGATGGACTAATACAACAAGTCCCACACACAGCTAGAAGCCCAAATATTTTTTCAGAGGTACTGTAGATGCAGATAAAAATTATTTTTAATTTGCAACCTGATGGAGGTCAGTATAGATGGACTAATAGAGAAAGTCCGACACACTACTAGAAGGTCAAATATTTTTTCAGAGCTAGATGCAGAAAAAAATTATATTCAATTTGCAACCTGATGGAGGTCAGTATAGATGGATTAATAGAACAAGACCCACACACAGCTAGAAGCCCAATATTTTTTCAGAGGTAGATGCAGAAAAAAATTATATTCAGTTTGCAACCTGATGGAGGTCAGTATAGATGGATTAATAGAACAAGACCCACACACAGCTAGAAGCCCAATATTTTTTCAGAGCTAGATGCAGAAAAAAATTATATTCAGTTTGCAACCTGATGGAGGTCAGTATAGATGGATTAATAGAACAAGACCCACACACAGCTAGAAGCCCAATATTTTTTCAGAGCTAGATGCAGAAAAAAATTAGATTCAGTTTGCAACCTGATGGAGGTCAGTATAGATGGACTAATGGAATGATGCTATGCCCAAAAGATTTTAC
Organism: Phyllobates terribilis; assembly: GCF_046119375.1. Classification (NCBI taxonomy): domain Eukaryota; kingdom Metazoa; phylum Chordata; class Amphibia; order Anura; family Dendrobatidae; genus Phyllobates; species Phyllobates terribilis. The sequence continues at coordinate 461,824,024 of NW_027362761.1, read as the reverse complement.
TTCACTAGGTGCAGTAAAAAAATTGGTATTCTATACACAGGTGGTATATCTTGCAACACAGATAGGCTACTCCACTGACTAACACACTCTGCAATAGGCCAAAAAGGATTAGCTTTGCTAGATTCAGCCAAATGCTGTGAAAAAAACTTGCACAGCACTGGCACAGACCTGCCTGGCAAAAACTGATAGGAACTGATGTAACCTAGTCCTGAAAAGGACTCCAATTACAATTAGTCTTTACTCCCACAACCTATCTATTTAAGAGCACAGACCTGCCTGATAAAAGTCGTAGGAAATGCTGTAACCTAGTCCTTAAAAGGACTGCAATCACAACTATTCCCTACTCCCAAGCTATCTGTATATTTGTGCGAAAATTGGCTTGAAATTAACAAGGTATAGCGCACACAGCAACAGCGGTGCCGTCTAACACGCAGCTGCAGCAGTGAGAAAATGGTGGCGACGGGGAAAATGGCTTGGTCTTATAGGGCAAGGACATGTGACATACACTGCCAATGGCACATGCCCTTGCTTGTGTGAAAAAAAGCACTTCGCTCCGTGTGTGCGCTGCTGATAGGCTGACAGATTGCACCTCCCCACTGCAAATGCGGGAAAGAGAAAAAAAAATGGAGATCTTCATTGTTCCTGCAGAGATCCATCCCCTGCCCCTCCCCCCACCCCGCTGTACACTCAAACTGCGTATTAACATTAATTTTCATCATTACTGAGAAAAAATCCAGTTATGATTTTGGTGCACGAACAGTTATCGAACATAACCTCGAACAGCCGAATTTTTCTCAAATTGTTCGTGTTCGCCGAACGGCTCGAACACCGCCCAAAACAGCTCGAATTTGAGATTGGCGAACAGTTCGAGTAGAACAACGCTCATCTCTAGTCTCTAGATGTGTCAAGGGGTTGTTGTCAGTATAGGCCGTGAACTTAGTGGAGGCCAGGTAGTGTTTGAATCGTTCAGTGATGGCCCAGACCAAGGCCAGGAGCTCCAACTTGAAAGAGCTATAGTTTTCTGGCTTCCTCTCGGTAGGACGGAGCTTCCTGCTGGCATAGGCAATCACCTTCTCTTTGCCATACTACTTCTGGCTTAACACAGCTCCTAGTCCCTCGTTGCTGGCATCAGTGTACAGCAGGAAAGGTTGGCTGTAGTCAGGGTAGACGAGGATTTCTTCGCCAGTCAGGATCTCTTTCATCACTGCAAAGGACTCAGCCTGCTCTTTACCCCACTGGAAGGGGGGGGTTTTGCCTCTGTTGGACTGTCCTACCAGGAGATTTTGCAAAGGCGCTGCCTTCTTGGTGTAGTCCTTTACAAATCTCCGGTAATACCCGACCTGTCCCAGGAACTGACGTACCGCCTTGAGATTCTTCGGTTCCGGCCATTTTTGGATGGCAGTGACCTTCTCCGGGTCTGGTGCTACTCCTTCTGGACTAACGATGTGCCCCAGGTACTGAACCTTCTGTTTGAGCAGGTGGCACTTGGAAGGCTTCAATTTCATCCCATACCGGGACAACAACTCAAATACCTCCGCTAGGTGCTTCAAATGGTCCTCATACGTCTTGGAGTACACTATCACGTCATCCAGGTATAGCAGCATGGTCTCGAAGTTACGGTGTCCCAAACAGCACTCCATCAGTCTCTGGAACATTCCAGGGGCGTTGCAGAGTCCGAATGGCATACTGTTGAACTCGCAGAGTCCCATCGGAGTAGTGAAGGCCGTCTTCTCCCGGTCCTCCTCAGCAAATGCTACTTGCCAGTATCCACTAGTGAGGTCAAGGGTAGAGAAGTAATTTGCAGACTTTAGTGCAGCCAGGGATTCCTCTACACGGGGCAAAGGGTATGCATCTTTATGTGTTATGCGGTTTACCTGTCTGTAATCTACACACACCCTAATGCTTCCATACTTTTTCCTGGCCAGGACCAGGGGAGCCGCCCAGGGGCTACAGCTATCCCTTATTACAGCTGCTTTCTTCATGTCATGCAACATTTCCTTCGCTTTCTGGTAGTGTGATGGTGGTATGGGCCTGTAACGTTCTTTGATGGGTGGATGGTCACCTGTGGGTATATAGTGTTGTACCTCTTTAATCCTCCCAAAATCAAGTGGGTATTTGCTGAATACCTGTTCGTATTCCTGGACCACCCTGTGTACACTTTGTTTTTGATGGACAGGAGTGGCGTCAGCCCCAACATGATTAGGTCCCACGACAATCCCCAACTCTACCACTTCCGGATGGTGTGGTGAGCAGTGCCATCAGTAACATGACCACTCACCACACTAGCGGGAACACAATGAGAGTACCATGAGAAATTTCCGGCTGCAGTGATGAGGAGTGACTTAATTAAGGTTACCGTAGATTATAGGCTGCGGTTCTCACAGTAAGCTCTGTGTGAGCTGGCCTGTGAACTTCTTTAACCTTACTGATGTTACCATTCACAATGCAGGCCTTATGTAATAGCTGCAAGGCATTATTGGGAAGCCCGCCTAATCATGTCTGAAGTCATGTGAGCCTTTTTTGGCTCATGTAATCTCCCACATGATCTTAAATTGTTCAAATTTGCTGGGTCAATTGAATTTCCTGAAATGTTACACACATTTAAATCACATTGAATCAATTTTCTCATCTCTGATTTCTACTAAGTCACCTTGTAATGACGGGAGGTCCGAGAGAGATCCAGTGAGTCACAAACTGAGACAGAGACAGAAATAAACAACACTTTCTTTACCAAAACAGGGATTAGACTAAAATTCAGTATTGCATGAGTCAGTCTCAGGTTCTACCTGGGACACTGTCTCTACTAACTACACACAATCATCAAAAGCTGAAATCAATGTGCCAATCTCAAGGTTTCCAGTTTATGTGAATTATACTAAAGATTTGGAACAATTTTACCTAAACACTGTGTCAATCTAGTGTGGGTGTTCTATAGGGACCCCTGAGATGACACACTGAGTACAATCCTACCACTATTAACAATAACAATGCATGAAACTATACCAATTGCTCTTATACCCCTAGTATAGGGATACCCGGGTATCTTAAAGTTACGGTACCGTTAACCTCAGATGTGGTCTATCACAGGCCTGTGAATCACGGTGGCTGCAGCTAGTCCCAGAAAACTTTGGCGTCAAATAAAAATCAACGTTTACAAAAACAGCAAAAGTTACTTGTCTTGTCAGCCGATGCTGAGCCCACACGCCGGGGACTTTCGTCCTGTAGCCTCAGGTTAAGGTCTGGGAAGAAATCTTCACCAGGCTTGTCAGTATCCTCTCAATGTGAATGGCACCCGAACCCGTCTCTCCTCTCGCAGTCACTCACTGTTGTCCAGACCACCGACCACGCGCTCCGTCACAGAGATGATATCCTCAGTCTCTTTCCCTCTCACTTGACACTTGGCTCGTTCAGCACAAAGTCTCTAGTCCACTCAGCATGGACTTGCTGAAAACTCCAAAGAGCCACACGGCTTTCCCCAGCTCAGCACTCGTTCTTAAGCAGGGACACAGCTTCACAAGGGCCAGGGGTTAACAACCCCCACAGGAAAGCTTGTAGAGAGAGTCTTGTTGAAGTTCAGTGCTCACAGTTCTCCTCAGACTCTCCTTCCAGCGTCTCCCACAGCAGACACCCTCAGAACACACAGGGGCTCCCGATCTGCCCTTGCTCTGAGCTCAGCCAGGCAAAACCCACCGGGTCCTAATGCTCTCCTCCTGCTGACGCGCCCCCAGAGCCGTGGGGTTATCGGCAGCCGGGCCTATGGATGCTGCTGGGGGATATCACGGTGGTTGGCCCAGTCCGTGGCCCAGGGTGGTCAACCAAAAAGAAAATGGGAGTTTTGGGTTTATATGGGATTTTTGGAATAGTTCGTGACGCCACCTGTGGTGCCTGGTAAGTTCCACCAGCGCTGCGATAGTCCTCTGAGGCAGATGTTAGGGCAGCTTATGATGGAATGGCTCCCCACAGGTCGAGCGGGCCTCAGGGCAGCATGGAGAAATGGATGGTGGTGCGGGTGAGAGACGGCCAGGACGGTTCAGGGAGAAATGACAGACACTCACACAGGGGTTCGCTTCGGTACCTTTACTGGTGTAGATGCAGGTATGGTCCAGGGTACTCGGTACGAAGGGTGTACTTCTGGACTTTCCCCAGTGAGCGGGTATAGGGCCTCCTGATCCATTGCTTTCACTTGCTAAGCTTCTGACCTGCCTGGAGCTAGGCCTGGCTTTATTACTGTCTCTCTCTTGCACCTGCTGACCTGGTGGTAGGTCCTTCTCTTGGAGATTACTCTCCCTGGTCGCTGGGGCCTCCGTGACTCCTAGCCCTGGTACGGTAGTCAGCATTGGTCAACCTGGGACTTGTAGTCCTCCAGGTATCCGGTGGTCCCTACTGGGTATAAAGGGACCCTGTAGGAGCGGACCCGGTGTCTGGTGTATAGTTTGGGGTGAGCCTGGAACGCTCCTTTGCCCCCTCGTTGCTTCCTCTCCCCTCTCGCCTTCGGCCACACTCAGGACCCTCACTAGGCTTCAACTCGTGCTGTAGGCCTTGGCTCGCCTAAGCACTGCAGCCTGCGTGCTGCTTCTTCACTGATCTCCTAGCTTCAGCACACTCTGACTACCTAACTCCACCCTCCAGTTTTTATATCCCTAATGGGGCTCCCTCTGGTAGTCTGAGGTGGTAGGGTGGAGGTGTGTGAATGTGTGAGGGCCTCTTGTGGAGAAATCCATCCATGCACCCTACTGGGTTCTTTGGCACCTGTGGGCTGCAGGGCGCCACATTCCCCCCTAGTACAATTCAGTACTCCTGGACTGAAGCATTTTGTAACAGGTCAACAAATAACAATAATAACAATTATAATAACAACAACAAGTATAAGAACATTAATAAAGTTACAGTAAGTCCCGTAACCTGGTGTCCATTTCACCGAAGAAAGAACATGAGGGACCTGCCTGAAAACCCTCAACGTAGGCCCTGGGCGTGGCTACAGGGCATAAGTGATCCAGGTGCTGGACCACGTCTTCGGCCACGCCAAACGGGTTTCTCTTCCGTGGTCACTTACGGGGCACTCCAGGGAGTGCAACTATGTACAGGAACAGTTTTTGGGCTGCTCACAGTCCTCAGCCAACAAGTCTTTATACCCTGACAGGTAACTAAATAAACACATATATTTAATTTCAGTTTACACAATAAACAATAATAGGCAATACCCAACTGGGTAACTATTTACACTGCAGGTATTTCTAACTTATTCCTTATACCTGTCAGGGATCTGGCCTTTTGTACTGCGTGTTTACCTACGTAGTACTGGGGTGTTGTTGAGGTCTGTGTTTGCACTGTTTGCTACCCTGTCAGATCTACGTGTGGGCAAATTGTAGAACTGTCTTAACCTCTCAATGGGACTGGCAAGTACACTGTTTACTGGGCCTTCTGGCTCTGCTTCTACCGGCGATCCTTCTTCCGGGGATTCTTCCTGAGCAGGCTCTTCTGGGGCACTTACAGGTCTTACTTGCAGTGGAGGGTCTTCTGGCTGTTGGTAGAAGTGCATCACAGGTATTATTACGGCTCCATCCAGTTGAGGCCAATCTGCCGGGAAATCTCCTAAGACAGTATGGAGTACATCTTCTTTGGGTTCTTCAGTCACTATAAGAGGTACTTCTTCCCGTGGCTTCAATAGACCTGGGCACAACTTCAAGTGGCCTCTTGAAACTGTTACAGCTGTCTTACCTCCATGTTTACTGATTAGACAGGTTTTTCTATTGTCGAACCTGGAATCCAACACAGTGTAAGGCTCTCTTTCCCACTGGTCGTCAAGCTTGTGGTTTCTTCTCTTTCGCTTCAGCACAACTTCTCCAGGTGTTAAGGGTTCTGTGGGTGCACTCTTGTTGTACTGTGCTTCCTGCTTATCTCTCACCCTATTTTCACTGTCTTCGACACAGGCCTGTACTCTCTTGTACTGCTCCTGTCGGGTCATATCCCAGTCTTCAGTGGACATGTCTGCTTCCGGCTCTACCACTCCAAGCTCCAGGTCCATGGGAAATTTTCTGGGTCTTGCTCTCATGAGGTACGCTGGAGTACAATTGGTGGAACTCACAGGTATGTGATTGTACAGATCTACCAGGTCAGGTAGTTTGTCTGGCCACTGATTCCTTTCTTCTAGAGGTAAGGTCTTCAGCAGGTCTATGACGATATTGTTCATCTTTTCACATAGACCATTAGTTTGAGGGTGGTACGGCGTAGTCCGAATCTTCTTACACCTGTACAGATGGCAAAACTCTTTGAACAGCTCGGCTTCAAAGGCAGGGCCTTGATCCATCAGCACCTTATCCGGGTATCCATGGGGCCTGCAGAAGTATGCTTCAAATGTCCTAGCTGCAGTTTCTGCCATCAGATCCTTGATGGGGGCTACCACCAGGAACCGGGAGTAGTGATCCACCATGGTCAGGGCATAGGAGTAGACTGACCTGCTGGGTGACAACTTGACGTGATCCAGAGTGACGATCTCCAGGGGCTGGGTTGTCTTTATGGACTGCAAGGGTGCTTTCTGGCTGCTGTAGTCTTTTCTTCTGAGGCTACAGGGTCCACAATCCCGGCACCACCTCTCTATGGAACTCCGCATTCCAACTCAATAAAACCGACTCTTCAGGAGGGTTTCCAGCTTCTTCCTGCCAAAGTGCCCTGCTTGATTGTGGTAGGCCTCCAACACCATCTGGATGTCTGTCCTGGGCACTACGATCTGCCATACCATCTCATGGGTCCTAGGGTTAACATACCTTCAGCACAGCTTCTCTTTATAGATGAACAGCCGGCTTCTCTCATTCCACAGTTGCTTGGCTTGTGGAGAAGCGTCCTTCCCCAGGGAGGAACCTTCCTGGGTTATCAGTTCTTTGATACGGCTGACAACCGGGTCGCTGTCCTGGGTCTCCTTCCAACTGTGATGAGGTAAAGGGTTTAGTGTCTTACCACGATACCCCCTGGAGGTGCGCTGCTCGTGAACCATCCCATTTCTGTGGAAGGCAGGTAGCTCAATCTCCTCCAGGTCATCCACTTCTTCTTCAGTATCCGACTGGTGAGGCATTCTGGATAGGGTATCGGCGTTGGCATTCTTGCGGCCTGCCCGGTACTTGATGGTGAACTGATAGTTTGACAGTCGGGCCATCCAACGCTGTTCCATGGCTCCCAACTTGGCTGTCTCTAGATGTGTCAAGGGGTTGTTGTCAGTATAGGCCGTGAACTTAGTGGAGGCCAGGTAGTGCTTGAATCGTTCAGTGATGGCCCAGACCAAGGCCAGGAGCTCCAACTTGAAGGAGCTATAGTTTTCTGGATTCCTCTCTGTAGGACGGAGCTTCCTGCTGGCATAGGCAATCACCTTCTCTTTGCCATACTGCTTCTGGCTTAACACAGCTCTTAGTCCCTCATTGCTGGCATCAGTGTACAGCAGGAAAGGTTGGCTGTAGTCAGGGTAGACGAGGATTTCTTCGCCAGTCAGGATCTCTTTCATCACTGCAAAGGACTCAGCCTGCTCTTTACCCGATTGGAAGGGGGGGTTTTTGCCTCTGTTGGACTGTCCTACCAGGAGATTTTGCAAAGGCGCTGCCTTCTTGGTGTAGTCCTTTACAAATCTCCGGTAATACCCGACCTGTCCCAGGAACTGACGTACCGCCTTGAGATTCTTCGGTTCCGGCCATTTCTGGATGGCAGTGACCTTCTCCGGGTCTGGTGCTACTCCTTCTGGACTGACGATGTGCCCCAGGTACTGAACCTTCTGTTTGAGCAGGTGGCACTTGGAAGGCTTCAATTTCATCCCATACCGGGACAACAACTCAAATACCTCCACCAGGTGCTTCAAATGGTCCTCATACGTCTTGGAGTACACTATCATGTCATCCAGGTATAGCAGCATGGTCTCAAAGTTACGGTGTCCCAAACAGCACTCCATCAGTCTCTGGAACATTCCAGGGGCGTTGCAGAGTCCGAACGGCATACTGTTGAACTCGCAGCGTCCCATCGGAGTAGTGAAGGCCGTCTTCTCCCGGTCCTCCTCAGCAAATGCTACTTGCCAGTATCCACTAGTGAGGTCAAGGGTAGAGAAGTAATTTGCAGACTTTAGTGCAGCCAGGGATTCCTCTACACGGGGCAATGGGTATGCATGTTTATGTGTTATGCGGTTTACCTGTCTGTAATCTACACACACCCTCATGCTTCCATACTTTTTCCTGACCAAGACCAGGGGAGCGGCCCAGGGGCTACAGCTATCCCTTATTACCCCTGCTTTCTTCATGTCATGCAACATTTCCTTCGCTTTCTGGTAGTGTGCTGGTGGTATGGGCCTGTAACGTTCTTTGATGGGTGGATGGTCACCTGTGGGTATATGGTGTTGTACCTCTTTAATCCTCCCAAAATCAAGTGGGTATTTGCTGAATACCTGTTCGTATTCCGGGACCACCCTGTGTACACCTTGTTTTTGATGGACAGGAGTGGCGTCAGCCCCAACATGGAGCTGTTGACACCAATCCTCCAGCTGAGCTTCGGAGTCATTGTCCTCCACTGTATCTGGTGGGGTCTAGGATTCCACTGTGTGTATGGCATCATCATTCACAGTACACAACCAGGCAACAGTGGCGTATCTTGGTAATTTAACTTCCTCCTCCTCACAATTTAGGAGACGTATGGGTACCCTCCCATTGCGTACATCAACTACCCCTCTAGCAGTTAAGAGTGTAGGTCTGTGCTGTGTGAGCTAATGGGCTCCGCTACCGCCTGGTAGCTCTGTCCCTTGAGACCTATTGCCGCCCTACACCAAATCAGCATCTCACTCATTGGGGGAATCACAATGGGTATAGGGTCTGTCACCAGTACATTACCACTCTCACCACCTGTTAGTTTTACCTGTTGCTGGTACAGGAGGGCTCGAATCTCTCTCTGGAGTACCTTCCTCTGCCCTGGTTTGGCTGTGTCAGCAATCTGTTGGAGTAAAAACAACACTTCTCCCAAACAGTTACCAACAATATTTGTACCAAGTATCATATACAAGTCTGTATCACCAGGGTGAGATTCTATGACAATTAGTCCTTGGTCCTTTAGTTCCACTCTCCCCACCTTCATTGTCACATCCTTAACCCCGACTAGGTTAAGAGGAAGGCCGTTAGAGGCATACACAGAGAGGTTCGGGGCTGGCGGCTGGAGTTCATCTATGGACCAGTACCTTTTATAGAGGACATCAGGTATGATGGTTACCTGTGAGCCGGTGTCCAGTAACGCAGGTGTTGCTATGCCGTCTAGCACGATGGACAGGAAAGACCTTCCTCCTACGAACCGGTGGTACCAGCTTGATGGGCCTGGTTGATTTACTCCTGGGTGTCGGCCCTCGGCCCCAGGGTTTGCCCGTTTAAAGGACAGTTCCGCGCTGTGTGGCCTACCTTGTGGCAATGGTAGCAGATGAAGTCTCCTGGTGGGCGACGTTGGTCGTTGGTCCTCCCACGGGGTGGCGTTGTCCTCCTCCGGGGTGGCGTTGTCCTCCTACCGGATGGCGTTGTCCTCCTTCTTCTCCTCATCCAGGGGACATCCTCAGGGCTGTCGGCGAGTAGAATCCTTCCTTCCGGCTCGGGCTCCGTCTGTAGCTGCAGGGTGCTCAGGACAGTGGCCAGGGTTTTACTTAGCTGACGCACTTCAGAGAGCAGGCTGTCCAGCTCGCTAGGGAGCACTGTTTGCATTTTTGTTTCAGCCGTTAATGAAGGAGCAGTGGGTGCTGCGGGCACTGGGGTGGCCCCACCCTGGTAGCGTTGGATAGCAGTCCCTGATGTTTCTAGGGGCTGTAGACCCTTAATAGCCAAGTCCTTCAGGGTGTCAAAGGTGGTGTCTGGATGATCTAAAGCCCACCACCGTACAGTTCTGCTCTCCTCCTGGGACCTCAACCTCCGGATGAACTGTTCCGTCAGCATTTTATTCTCATCCTGTATGCTGGCTGGACAAACATGTTTTAGGGCCCGCAGGGTTTCCTGTAAGCGCCAGGCGTAGTCCCGGATACTGTCCTCAGATTTATGGACACAGTGATAGAACCTCATCCGGAGATCTGTCTCAGTGCGGTTTTTAAACCCCGTTTGCAGTCTCTTAAAGATAATGGATACTGATTCCTGGTCTGCAGCTGGACAGGTTTCAACTTCCCGCTCTGTGGCACCAGTCAATTGTCCCAGCACAACAGCCGCTCTCTGCTTACCAGTCATAGAATACATGTCCAGTACACCGCATATTTTTCTCTTGAACCCAGACAGGGTGTCTGGTTTGCCATCATACTGGGGAAGCCATTTTGCTCCAGGGATATATGGCAGGGCCATGGGTATCAACGGAGTCACGACCCCTGCTGTTGGGGTGGCCGCTCCGGCCTGTGCAGCGCCGGGTGCAAGTTGGGCATCAGGAGCATTAACCGGTGCTCCGGTGGCTTGCTGGTCATGGGCCATGGTTGCGCCCCCCTATTAAACCGTAGCCTACCTTCTTCACTTTTTATCAGGTAGGCCGCAGCTCCGCGGGTGACGGTCTTCTTCCAGGACCTTGCGTCGCTCGCGTCTGACGTCAGAGCGTCCACTGGACTCCTTCCAGGACCTGACGCCTCCTGGTTTGACGTCAAGGGTGGGGCGTGTCCTGGGTTTCGCACACTTCCTGCGGTTACGCTCCTCTTCTTCCCGCGCGGCGACAGGAAAATGGCGGATAATGGTGGGAAACCTCGGAAATGGCGGGAAATCTTCACCACAGTAAGTGTTACAGTCTTTTAAGGTGCACAGTACCCGGTGGCAACGGGCACGGGATCCTGTTCGTGACGCCAGAAGTTGACGCGCCCCCAGAGCCGTGGGGTACTCGGCAGCCGGGCCTATGGATGCTGCTGGGGGATATCACGGTGGCTGGTCCGTGGCCCAGGGCAGTCAACCAAAAAGAAAAGGGGGGTTTTGGGTTTATATGGGATTTTTGGAATAGTTTGTGACGCCAACTGTGGTGCCTGGTAAGTTCTACCAGCGCTGCGACAGTCCTCTCAGGCAGATGTTAGGGCAGCTTACGATGGAACGGCTCCCCACATGTGGAGCGGGCATCAGGGCAGCATGGAGAAATGGATGGTGGTACGGGTGAGAGATGGCCAGGACGGTTCAGGGAGAAATGACAGACACTCACACGGGGGTTCGCTTCGGTACCTTTACTGGTGTAGATGCAGGTATGGTCCAGGGTACTCGGTACGAAGGGTGCACTTCTGGACTTTCCCCAGTGAACGGGTATAGGGCCTCCTGATCCATTGCTTTCACTTGCTAAGCTTCTGACCTGCCTGGAGCTAGGCCTGGCTTTATTACTGTCTCTCTGTCTCTCTTGCACCTGCTGACCTGGTGGTAGGGCCTTCTCTTGGAGATCACTCTCCCTGGTCGCTGGGGCCTCCGTGACTCCTAGCCCTGGTACGGTAGTCAGCATTGGTCAACCTGGGACTTGTAGTCCTCCAGGTATCCGGTGGTCCCTACTGGGTATAAAGGGACAATATAGGCGCGGACCCGGTGTCCGGTGTATAGTTCGGGGTGAGCCTGATACGCTCTTCTGCCCCCTCGCTGCTTCCTCTCCCCTCTCGCCTTCGGCCACACTCAGTGCCCTCACTAGGCTTCAACTCGTGTTGTAGACCTTGGCTCGCCTAAGCACAGCAGCCTGCATGCTGCTTCACTGATCTCCTAGCTTCAGCACACTCTGACTACCTAACTCCACCCTCCAGTTTTTATATCCCTAATGGGGCTCCCTCTGGTGGTCTGAGGTGGTAGGGTGGAGGTGTGTGAATGTGTGAGGGCCTCTTGTGGAGAAGTCCATCCATGCACCCTACTGGGTTCTGTGGCACCTGTGGGCTGCAGGGCGCCACACTGCTATCACAGTTCACACTCACAACCTGACAGACTCTTTTTCTACAATTGCCTGACAAAAGATAAAGGCTTCATGCACATGGTCATGTTATAACTAGCACATAATAGTGTATGAACCTTTATTATACCTCTGTTATGCTTCTAAATTCATGTATTTTGTGTAATATTCAGAGATTATACCTTATAAAAAGGAGGATAATAATGATCACCGTACAGCAGCCTGTGGAGTGCCTGTTACTCCATAATATGGACTTTTTGCTGTAGTACAAACTTCATGCACACATGCATTGTGCATGATAACTTACATAAGGATAAGAGGCCTGACTATTAAGGGCAAAAATAAAATCTATTCAAGGACTCCCCATCTCTTTCAACAAGTTGGTCCAGAGAAAATTTCTATTTGGGTATGTGCACATGACATCTATTAGACTCGGGCTTACCCACATTGTTTTTGCTACAGGAAGACGCTTCAAGAAAATGTTAGTGGCACCTTTGACGTCTTTTATGTTTTTTGTCAAAGCTATTCCTACAAAAGATGGAACATATGCACAGTGAATCATTTTGACATTGCTATGCATTCATTCTTTTTGGCATTTTTTAGAGATTTTTCAGACAAGTTCCAGTCAGAATCCAACTGAAAAAAATTAATTTTTTTACAAACTCGTAGGCCACGTTCACATGCTCAGTATTTGATCAGTATTTTACATTTTTGTTTGTAAACTAAAACCAGGAATGGGTGTAAAATGCAGAAGTGGTGACTTGTTTCTATTATACTTTTCCTCTGATTGTTCCACTCCACTGGCTATTTCTATAAATCCATTAGATGGAACTGTAAGACACTGCATTTTTAATGCAGCAAAAATACAAATAGTCAAAAAAGCACCAAAAACTCAATAAGGGCACATAGTCTTAGGCCAGTTTCACACGTCCATATATTTTCAGGTACCGGAAAAAACAGTACCGGAGATATCCGTGTCCATGTGTCCATGTGTATCACACATGTGGCAACCATATGCCACTCGTGTGCTGCATCAGGATCACATGAACCGGCGCCTGGGAATCAGCGCTGCAGTTAGCGCTGTTCCCAAGTGCCGGGTGCTGAACGCTACCCTCATCATGGTTCCTGCCAGTGCTGCCTTCAGCACCAGCAAAGACAATTATGAGGGTAGTAGTAGTCAGCTTACGCAGTGTCCACCTGTAAAAATAAGATTAAAATAATAAAATCCATATGCTCACCTGTCCTAGGTGTCCCCCGCTGTAATCCTCTGACCGCTGATGCCGAGGAGCCGAGGAGAATGAGCGGCTCCAGCGATTGGGGACCTGAATTGAGCTCAGGAGCGGTGTCCTGTCACTCACTGAGCACAGCTCCGGAGCCGCTTGCTGAAGCGGCTCATTCTCCCTGGCTCCTCTGCGTTAGAGCTCAGAGGATTACAGCGGGGGACACCTAGGAGAGGTGAATATAAGGATTTTTTATTTTAATCTTATTTTTACACAGGGACATTGCAGGCGCAGACTACTACTACCCTCATCATTGATCACAACACCAGTAGGGAACCATGATGAGGGCAGTGTTCAGCACTTGGCGCTTGGGAACAGCTCTAAATGTAGTGCTGATTCCCAGGCGCCGGTACGTGTCACACTGATGACACACGGATGTCATCCGTGTGTATTCAGCATGAGACACTTTTGCAGACCGTGCATCCGCAAAAAAACGGACATATCAAAGTGTGGAGCACAAGGACACACGGTCCGTGGAAACACACTGACGTGCGTAGACCCATAGATTTGAATAAGTCTATGTGTGTCAGTGTCTCCAGTACATGTGGAACTGTCACCACACGTACTGGAAACATGAACGTGTGAAAGAGCCCTTAGGCCTCATGCAACCATCAGATTTCTTTGCTTGCAAGAAAAAATGGCATATTTTTCATCTTTGTACTGGATCCAATTTTCATCTATTTTTGATCAGTGTGTCCATTTTTACCATCAGTGTGACATCCATTTTATTTTAAATAAAAATAAAAAATTCCAAGCTTCTCCTAGTTATTCAACCATAAAAAACAGACAGCATTTGAATGACATATTGGTGGTATCTGAGTGCTATCAGTTTTTATTTCTTTGACAGATTCACTTGAATAGGTGAGTTTGATTATCAAATCTAATCAAAAACGGACATTTACATGTTTGTCCACAAAAAAATGGATATGTTAATTTACCCACTAGCTATAACGCATACAGGTTTTATCCATGAAAAACAAGGAAAGCACTCATGCGTGAAACACGGATTCACATGTTCAGTATTTGGTCAGTATTTTACCTCAGTATTTGTAAGCCAAAATCAGGAGTGGAACAATCAGAGGAAAAGTATAATAGAAACACGTCACCACTTCTGCATTTATCACCCACTCCTGGCTTTGTCTTCCAATTCTGATGTAAAATACTGACCAAATACTGAACGTGTGAACGTGACCTAATAGTGCAGGTAGTGTTTCATGACAGAATCTGCTGTCAAGAAAGACCTTGGAGAAGCAGAGATCAAAGTGGGGTATGAATGCATTGTAGAAACCAACAGAAATGTGGTTAGAAGGTTGTTCTGCAGTTTATGTATGTGAGTATTGAGACTGTGTGCTATCTGCATGTAATGTAATGATTGCTGCTTATCTTTTATTCTACTGCTCAAAGTTTACCTATACAATGTATACATGTTACGTGCTGGGTGTCATTTTTACAAACGGGTATGTTTGACTGTAAAACACTGCTGCCTTTCAGAGAAAAACATACTTTAGAAGTCACTAGAGTACATACACGTAGGCAGAGACATGTCATTCCAGGGCTGTGGGTGGCGAGAAGCCGCTGGGGACCCACCTATTTGACCACTCTACAGCACTGTCTTAGGGGTCTTTCAAATGTCCGTTTTTGAGTACGGGTGGTGTCCGTTTCCACACGTACTGGAGACACATACTCATGCAGGTCCATTCAAATTAATGGGTTTGTGCACGTCAGTGTGTTTTCATGGACATTGTGTCCGTGGGCAAAAACACGCTGACATGTCCGTTTTTTACCCACAGCACGGGCCGCAAAATGTCCCGCACACATCATACTGATGACTCACAGATGACATCTGTATGTCATCATTGTGACACGTACCGTCGCCTGGGAATCAGTGTACAGTTATCGCTGTTCCCAAGCGCCAGGTGCTGAACGCTGCGCTAATCACTGTTCCATGCCAGTGCTGCGATCATGCTACCAAGGGACAATGTTGAGAGTAGTATTCTGCTCCCGCTGTGTCCAAAACCTGTAAACATAAGAATAAAATAAAAACATCCTTATACACACCTGACATAAGTGTCCCCCGTTGTAATCCATCTGACCACTCATGCCGAGGAGGAAGGAAAATGACTCGCTACAGCAAGCAGGTCCCTGATCTGTGCTGAGCTCACCGAGCTTTGTCCTTTCACTCAGTGAGCTCAGCGTAGTTCATGGGCACGCTCGCTGGAGCGAGTCATTCTCCCCAGCGTGATGGTTTACAATGTGGGACACTTAGGACAGGTGAGTATAAGGATTTTTTTCATTTTATTCTTCATTTTACTGGTTTTGGACACAACGGGAGCAGAATACAACTCTCAACATTGTCATTTGCTAGCGCTGATCTCAGCACCGGCAGGGGACAATGATGAGGGCTGAGTTCAGCACCCGGGGCTTGGAAACAGCGCTAACTGTACCACTGATTCACAGGTGCCGGTATGTGTGATTCTGATGCGGCACACAGTTGCAACACGTATGCCACACGTATTATACACACGTACACACAGGCACGGATATCTCCAGTACTGGTTTTTCCATTACCGGAAATATCCGGACATGTGAAGGAGGCCTAAGTTCCTGGTGGCTTTTAAAGTATGTTTTTCTCTGCCACAGCGATCAGAATCAAACATACCTGGCTGAGACAATACATGCATTGGGCAGCATGTATCTGCTGACAGGTTCACATTAAGTTCCCACAATGTGTTTTTGACACTGTATATGTTCGCTGCGCAAAAAATGGAGCATCTTACAGTTCCAGCAAAGTAGATGGGATCTATAGAAATCTCATGCCACTGTGCTTTTAAAAAAAAAACATTGCCTAAATTGACTGCGTTCTATGTTTGATATCCTCAACATGTCAATTTCTCTTCCGATTACGCTGAGTTTTATGTGCAAATTTTTCTCATAGACTTGCATTAGATGTCGAAAATCTGCAGGTAAAAAAAAACATACATGCAGTTTTTTAGCGAGTTTCAGCTGTGTAAATGCCCTACAAATCCATGCATTTGGCCACATGTTTGAATCTATAAAGTTTTGTCAAAGCCAAATACCAGGAAGAATCAAAAATAAAGCCGGTTAATTTAAAGCATACCGAGAGACAAAAAACGCAGTGTCGAAAATGTGACAAAACTAACAACGCACATAACCTAATTTACCAAATGCAGAATCACAAAAACTCCCAAAATACTCATCATTGAAATGCAGCCTAATACTACTACTGGAAAATATAGTAAAAAAAAATATTAATACAGCCGCACTATGTATGCGTCTTCTCCCATTCCTCCTCAGCAAATGCTACTTGCCAGTATCCACTAGTGAGGTCAAGGGTAGAGAAGTAATTTGCAGACTTTAGTGCAGCCAGGGATTCCTCTACACGGGGTAATGGGTATGCATGTTTATGTGTTATGCGGTTTACCTGTCTGTAATCTACACACACCCTCATGCTTCCATACTTTTTCCTGACCAAGACCAGGGGAGCCGCCTAGGGGCTACAGCTATCCCTTATTACCCCTGCTTTCTTCATGTCATGCAACATTTCCTTCGCTTTCTGGTAGTGTGCTGGTGGTATGGGCCTGTAACGTTCTTTGATGGGTGGATGGTCACCTGTGGGTATATGGTGTTGTACCTCTTTAATCCTCCCAAAATCAAGTGGGTATTTGCTGAATACCTGTTCGTATTCCGGGACCACCCTGTGTACACCTTGTTTTTGATGGACAGGAGTGGCGTCAGCCCCAACATGGAGCTGTTGACACCAATCCTCCAGCTGAGCTTCGGAGTCATTGTCCTCCACTAAAACCAGGAATGGGTGTAAAATGCAGAAGTGGTGACTTGTTTCTATTATACTTTTCCTCTGATTGTTCCACTCCACTGGCTATTTCTATAAATCCATTAGATGGAACTGTAAGACACTGCATTTTTAATGCAGCAAAAATACAAATAGTCAAAAAAGCACCAAAAACTCAATAAGGGCACATAGCCTTAGGCCAGTTTCACACGTCCGTATATGTTCGGTACCGGAAAAAACAGTACCGGAGATATCCGTGTCCATGTGTCCATGTGTATCACACATGTGGCAACCATATGCCGCTCGTGTGCTGCATCAGGATCACATGAACCGGCGCCTGGGAATCAGCGCTGCAGTTAGCGCTGTTCCCAAGTGCCGGGTGCTGAACGCTACCCTCATCATGGTTCCTGCCAGTGCTGCCTTCAGCACCAGCAAAGACAATTATGAGGGTAGTAGTAGTCAGCTTACGCAGTGTCCACCTGTAAAAATAAGATTAAAATAATAAAATCCATATGCTCACCTGTCCTAGGTGTCCCCCGCTGTAATCCTCTGACCGCTGATGCCGAGGAGCCGAGGAGAATGAGCGGCTCCAGCGATTGGGGACCTGAATTGAGCTCAGGAGCGGTGTCCTGTCACTCACTGAGCACAGCTCCGGAGCCGCTTGCTGAAGCGGCTCATTCTCCCTGGCTCCTCTGCGTTAGAGCTCAGAGGATTACAGCGGGGGACACCTAGGAGAGGTGAATATAAGGATTTTTTATTTTAATCTTATTTTTACACAGGGACATTGCAGGAGCAGACTACTACTACCCTCATCATTGATCACAACACCAGTAGGGAACCATGATGAGGGCAGTGTTCAGCACTTGGCGCTTGGGAACAGCTCTAAATGTAGTGCTGATTCCCAGGCGCCGGTACGTGTCACACTGATGACACACGGATGTCATCCGTGTGTATTCAGCATGAGACACTTTTGCAGACCGTGCATCCGCAAAAAAACGGACATATCAAAGTGTGGAGCACAAGGACACACGGTCCGTGGAAACACACTGACGTGCGTAGACCCATAGATTTGAATAAGTCTATGTGTGTCAGTGTCTCCAGTACATGTGGAACTGTCACCACACGTACTGGAAACATGAACATGTGAAAGAGCCCTTAGGCCTCATGCAACCATCAGATTTCTTTGCTTGCAAGAAAAAATGGCATATTTTTCATCTTTGTACTGGATCCAATTTTCATCTGTTTTTGATCAGTGTGTCCATTTTTACCATCAGTGTGACATCCATTTTATTTTAAATAAAAATAAAAAATTCCAAGCTTCTCCTAGTTATTCAACCATAAAAAACAGACAGCATTTGAATGACATATTGGTGGTATCTGAGTGCTATCAGTTTTTATTTCTTTGACAGATTCACTTGAATAGGTGAGTTTGATTATAAAATCTAATCAAAAACGGACATTTACATGTTTGTCCACAAAAAAATGGATATGTTAATTTACCCACTAGCTATAACGCATACAGGTTTTATCCATGAAAAACAAGGAAAGCACTCATGCGTGAAACACGGATTCACATGTTCAGTATTTGGTCAGTATTTTACCTCAGTATTTGTAAGCCAAAATCAGGAGTGGAACAATCAGAGGAAAAGTATAATAGAAATGTAGCACCCTGAGGATTCGGCTGCTACAGGGGTATTGCACCTCAACCCAGAGGTGTGATATTCCACTCCCGGGTAAGGAAGGAGTGTGGAACTGAGCTCGGTAGGCTGCATGCACTACATACATCCCATTTCCGAGGAACAGGCCGATGGTACTCCCACTTAGAAATGTGCAGGTACGACCGAGTCTGTTCCTGGCTGGAGTGGGAGGGGGGTGGTACATCCCAAGTAGTGTAGGGGCAGATAGGGGGAGCAGCCTGGGTAAAGATAGGAGCTCATTGGGTGCTGGTCACCTGAGCTCACACATAGAGGGTGTATATAAGGTGGGCACCAACTAAGAACAGGGTCAGTTGCAGAGAGAAAGTCAGCGAGCGGAGGAGAAGAGAGACCCAGAGTGAGAGAGGAGAAAGAGAGACCCAGAGGGGGAAGCAGAAGAGAGGACTCCAAGAACCCAAATTAAATCCCCGGGTGAAGAGTCGGCACAGGGTACCGGAACCCAAGCTGGTGGGGGCAAAAACACACCCCAGCCAGAGACCGGAGACCGTGGGCAGCGTTTGCCACGGTCACCCACCACATCCACCACGAAGGCATACCACGTGGAGGGTCAGGGAACCCGAGGCCAAGGGTCTCCCAACAGAAGGCCCGAGGGAGCTGGACCTGGGTGGATCAATAGTGGGGACGGCCAGAGAAAGGACAGAAGGAGAGCTCAGGGTCACGCTCCGGACTTATTTGGGGGTTGGCTGGATCCAGAACCTGGTGGACGCAGCACGGCTCGGGAGGTCACTCGAAGCTGGAGTGACCAGAACATCAGCAGTGAGTAAACATCCTAAACTGCATAACCCGACTCTGTCTCTGATTGCCGTCTACCCTGCATCACCACAACTCCCATCCTCTGCACCTGATCCCCCTGAGGCTATACCCCTCCCGTTGGGGGTTATCCTATCAAGCTGCACCAACACCACCAGCCTCAGCGGACCCTGCTGCAGCGGCGGCCACAGTGACCGCAACACAACGGGTGGCGTAGTCGACATTAAGAACTTGATAACATCTGTAGGACTGCCACATACAACTGAGTTTGACACCCTGGGCACGGACCGGGTCACAGCCACTCGGAAGACTACAACCCCCATCTGATCCGGCTCCGGATATTCCCCCTGAAGAATATGGCCCAGGGGGCGCGTCAACTTTGGCGTAGTCGGCAGGATTACGTGCCCGCAACACCCGGGTACTGTGTGCCTGAAGAAAAGTGCAAGTTTACCTCAAAAAGAAGTCTCCTGCCGGTTCCGGAGGGTCCCCGCCATCGGACCCCATCACCAGTCGATTCCAGCCGGTTGTCCGCCATTAACAGCGTTTTCCCGCCATCTGCAGAGTTTCCCGCCACTGGGAAGCGATTCCCGCCATTTCCAAAGGTTTCCCGCCTTGGAAGAGCGGACGCCATTATGGGCGTGCCAGAGGGTGGTGAGAGGCCACCTCCCATCGTGGGCCAGGACCGAAAATGGCGCCAAAAGTGGAAACCGCCCCCACCAACAGAGACTGTGATGCTAGAGGTGTCTGTCAGCGTGAAAGAACCGCCCCTGGAGCTGACAGTCACCAAGTGGCCCTGGGACCGCCCTCGAAGTGGGAGGAGACGAAAGAAAAGAACGAAGATGGGTGCCGCCTGGAGCAGTCTGGAGCGAGCGCACCCGGAGGCAAGAAGCCTGGAGAAGAGTAACGGAGGAGCTCACCCGGAGATGGCGAGAGAGCAGAGCAGCACCGGCCCGCTGGCCAGGAGCCTGCTGGAAGAAGAGCAGAGCAGCACCGACCCGTTGGTCAGGAGCCTGCTGGAAACCACGACCCCACTAGGCCTAGTGGAGGTCCTCGCACAGCTCCCCCGAGACCGGGAGTGTGCACAGACTGCCCTGGAGGGCCTCGCACGGAGGATGGCCCGGGTGCAGCGAGAGACATTGGCGGAGTGGAGCCGAGAGATGGCCCAGCAAACCAAGACCCGGAGCATGCCAGCCAAGATGAGGAGACAGACCGCCTCTGAGGATGGCGCGGGAGGACCCAAGGCCGGAGACGGCGCCGAGAAGGGAGCCGAACGCATGGAGGCAGGTAAAGGGGACGTCTATACCCCAAACCGGGACACCGCTTACCTGCCCCAGCTCCCCGTCGCAGAGCCCGAAAGTCCCCCTGCTGTGCCCGAAAACGCCATGTCACCGACGCAGACTAGGCCCCAACCGGAAGCCGCCGCCGCGACCCCTGTGACGCCATGCGCACCGACCCCGAGCGTGGCAAAACAGGAAGTAACACCAGCCTGGTCGCAGGGCCTAGAATTCCCGGGCGTCGCATCACCAACAGCGCCCCCTACCTCCGCGGAGCCTCCGGCCTGGCCGCAAGGCCAGGTAGCCCAGGGCGCCGCCGTCCTAACGGTGCCCTTCACCTTCCAGGTGCCCCAGGCCTGGCCGCAAGGCCTGGGCAACCCGGGCGCCACCACCACCGCGCCCGCACCCGTAAAACCAAGGGTGCCGCGTCTGGGAGAGGACTTGTTTGCCCAGCACACGTGGCCGGACGGGCAGCCTTTCATCTGGCCCCAGAAGTATTATGAACTGGAGCACCAGAGGAGAGTTGGGGCCATGTGTGCACCCCTGATTCCGGCTCCGAAGCCCGTGATAAGGATCTCGCCCCCGCTTGAAGAGACCCAATTTGAGTGGGACCCCACCGGAGAAGACCTAATGGGGTTCACTCAAGAAACCAGGGCAGCTGCAGCGGAGCGTGCTGAGTGCTGCCGACAGCAGCTCGAGGAGTTTGCGAGGGAGCGGAGAGAGAGGCGGGTCCGGGAACAACAGGCCCAAATAAGGAGCGCCGAGCAGAAGAGCCGAACCAGGAGGGACCCCCGTGCAGCGCACAGTCCCCGCACCACCGGGACTGTAATAAAGTTTAACCTGCAGCATGGGTGGGGCTTCATCAGAGACCACAACACCCCCGGCGACGTCCTTGTCACGCGCAGAGATGTGGAGTCCCATCTGCCGGAGGGGCACAGAGGTCGTGACCTTTATATCGGGGACGAGGTCACCTTTACCCGGCACAAGTGTGCCAAAGGACCTTACGCCCTCCATGTGCATCGCCTGACAGAGGAGGAGCTGCGATGTGAGGAGGAAGAGCAAGAGGATCCGGACGGGTCTGAAGCTGAGATCCCCAAAGAAGGAGCAGGAGGAAGACGTTGTTGAGTACAGCGGAGCAGGTGCTGTAAATAGTTACCCGATCGGGGTACAAAGAAACTGTTATTGCTAATATAGTCCCCGTTGGGACCAGCTGAGTGAACTGTTCACCCGTTTACCCTTAATCCCACAGGCTGAGGACTGTGAGCAGCCATTCCCCTATCCCCACTGGCCGAGGACTGAGAGCGGCCATATCCTTGTATATAGTTGCGCGTCCTAAAGCGCCCCCTACTGGTTTTACTGTTAAATCATCTTAAAGAAAGGAACTGTCGCACTTTGCCCGGTCAACAGTTGCCCAGTGACCGGAGGAGGAACAAGAGACGACGAGAATGTTTAATGCTGCTAATTTATATAAAGTTTTATATGTTTTATATGTTTATGTTTATATGAAAATTTTTGTATGTTTTGTGATGCTTTTGTCTTACAGCCCGAGGACGTGCTGTGATTTACCAGGGGGGAATGTAGCACCCTGAGGATTCGGCTGCTACAGGGGTATTGCACCTCAACCCAGAGGTGTGATATTCCACTCCCGGGTAAGGAAGGAGTGTGGAACTGAGCTCGGTAGGCTGCATGCACTACATACATCCCATTTCCGAGGAACAGGCCGACGGTACTCCCACTTAGAAATGTGCAGGTACGACCGAGTCTGTTCCTGGCTGGAGTGGGAGGGGGTGGTACATCCCAAGTAGTGTAGGGGCAGATAGGGGGAGCAGCCTGGGTAAAGATAGGAGCTCATTGGGTGCTGGTCACCTGAGCTCACACATAGAGGGTGTATATAAGGTGGGCACCAACTAAGAACAGGGTCAGTTGCAGAGAGAAAGTCAGCGAGCGGAGGAGAAGAGAGACCCAGAGTGAGAGAGGAGAAAGAGAGACCCAGAGGGGGAAGCAGAAGAGAGGACTCCAAGAACCCAAATTAAATCCCCGGGTGAAGAGTCGGCACAGGGTACCGGAACCCAAGCTGGTGGGGGCAAAAACACACCCCAGCCAGAGACCGGAGACCGTGGGCAGCGTTTGCCACGGTCACCCACCACATCCACCACGAAGGCATACCACGTGGAGGGTCAGGGAACCCGAGGCCAAGGGTCTCCCAACAGAAGGCCCGAGGGAGCTGGACCTGGGTGGATCAATAGTGGGGACGGCCAGAGAAAGGACAGAAGGAGAGCTCAGGGTCACGCTCCGGACTTATTTGGGGGTTGGCTGGATCCAGAACCTGGTGGACGCAGCACGGCTCGGGAGGTCACTCGAAGCTGGAGTGACCAGAACATCAGCAGTGAGTAAACATCCTAAACTGCATAACCCGACTCTGTCTCTGATTGCCGTCTACCCTGCATCACCACAACTCCCATCCTCTGCACCTGATCCCCCTGAGGCTATACCCCTCCCGTTGGGGGTTATCCTATCAAGCTGCACCAACACCACCAGCCTCAGCGGACCCTGCTGCAGCGGCGGCCACAGTGACCGCAACACAACGGGTGGCGTAGTCGACATTAAGAACTTGATAACATCTGTAGGACTGCCACATACAACTGAGTTTGACACCCTGGGCACGGACCGGGTCACAGCCACTCGGAAGACTACAACCCCCATCTGATCCGGCTCCGGATATTCCCCCTAAAGAATATGGCCCAGGGGGCGCGTCAGAAACACGTCACCACTTCTGCATTTATCACCCACTCCTGGCTTTGTCTTCCAATTCTGATGTAAAATACTGACCAAATACTGAACGTGTGAACGTGACCTAATAGTGCAGGTAGTGTTTCATGACAGAATCTGCTGTCAAGAAAGACCTTGGAGAAGCAGAGATCAAAGTGGGGTATGAATGCATTGTAGAAACCAACAGAAATGTGGTTAGAAGGTTGTTCTGCAGTTTATGTATGTGAGTATTGAGACTGTGTGCTATCTGCATGTAATGTAATGATTGCTGCTTATCTTTTATTCTACTGCTTAAAGTTTACCTATACAATGTATACATGTTACGTGCTGGGTGTCATTTTTACAAACGGGTATGTTTGACTGTAAAACACTGCTGCCTTTCAGAGAAAAACATACTTTAGAAGTCACTAGAGTACATACACGTAGGCAGAGACATGTCATTCCAGGGCTGTGGGTGGCGAGAAGCCGCTGGGGACCCACCTATTTGACCACTCTACAGCACTGTCTTAGGGGTCTTTCAAATGTCCGTTTTTGAGTACGGGTGGTGTCCGTTTCCACACGTACTGGAGACACATACTCATGCAGGTCCATTCAAATTAATGGGTTTGTGCACGTCAGTGTGTTTTCATGGACATTGTGTCCGTGGGCAAAAACACGCTGACATGTCCGTTTTTTACCCACAGCACGGGCCGCAAAATGTCCCGCACACATCATACTGATGACTCACAGATGACATCTGTATGTCATCATTGTGACACGTACCGTCGCCTGGGAATCAGTGTACAGTTATCGCTGTTCCCAAGCGCCAGGTGCTGAACGCTGCGCTAATCACTGTTCCATGCCAGTGCTGCGATCATGCTACCAAGTGACAATGTTGAGAGTAGTATTCTGCTCCCGCTGTGTCCAAAACCTGTAAACATAAGAATAAAATAAAAAAATCCTTATACACACCTGACATAAGTGTCCCCCGTTGTAATCCATCTGACCACTCATGCCGAGGAGGAAGGAAAATGACTCGCTACAGCAAGCAGGTCCCTGATCTGTGCTGAGCTCACCGAGCTTTGTCCTTTCACTCAGTGAGCTCAGCGTAGTTCATGGGCACGCTCGCTGGAGCGAGTCATTCTCCCCAGCGTGATGGTTTACAATGTGGGACACTTAGGACAGGTGAGTATAAGGATTTTTTTCATTTTATTCTTCATTTTACTGGTTTTGGACACAACGGGAGCAGAATACAACTCTCAACATTGTCATTTGCTAGCGCTGATCTCAGCACCGGCAGGGGACAATGATGAGGGCTGAGTTCAGCACCCGGGGCTTGGAAACAGCGCTAACTGTACCACTGATTCACAGGTGCCGGTATGTGTGATTCTGATGCGGCACACAGTTGCAACACGTATGCCACACGTATTATACACACGTACACACAGGCACGGATATCTCCACTACTGGTTTTTCCATTACCGGAAATATCCGGACATCTGAAGGAGGCCTAAGTTCCTGGTTGCTTTTAAAGTATGTTTTTCTCTGCCACAGCGATCAGAATCAAACATACCTGGCTGAGACAATACATGCATTGGGCAGCATGTATCTGCTGACAGGTTCACATTAAGTTCCCACAATGTGTTTTTGACACTGTATATGTTCGCTGCGCAAAAAATGGAGCATCTTACAGTTCCAGCAAAGTAGATGGGATCTATAGAAATCTCATGCCACTGTGCTTTTAAAAAAAAAACATTGCCTAAATTGACTGCGTTCTATGTTTGATATCCTCAACATGTCAATTTCTCTTCCGATTACGCTGAGTTTTATGTGCAAATTTTTCTCATAGACTTGCATTAGATGTCGAAAATCTGCAGGTAAAAAAAAACATACATGCAGTTTTTTAGTGAGTTTCAGCTGTGTAAATGCCCTACAAATCCATGCATTTGGCCACATGTTTGAATCTATAAAGTTTTGTCAAAGCCAAATACCAGGAAGAATCAAAAACAAAGCCGGTTAATTTAAAGCATACCAAGAGACAAAAAACGCAGTGTCGAAAATGTGACAAAACTAACAACGCACATAACCTAATTTACCAAATGCAGAATCACAAAAACTCCCAAAATACTCATCATTGAAATGCAGCCTAATACTACTACTGGAAAATATAGTAAAAAAAAATATTAATACAGCCGCACTATGTATGCGTCTTCTCCCGGTCCTCCTCAGCAAATGCTACTTGCCAGTATCCACTAGTGAGGTCAAGGGTAGAGAAGTAATTTGCAGACTTTAGTGCAGCCAGGGATTCCTCTACACGGGGCAATGGGTATGCATGTTTATGTGTTATGCGGTTTACCTGTCTGTAATCTACACACACCCTCATGCTTCCATACTTTTTCCTGACCAAGACCAGGGGAGCCGCCCAGGGGCTACAGCTATCCCTTATTACCCCTGCTTTCTTCATGTCATGCAACATTTCCTTCGCTTTCTGGTAGTGTGCTGGTGGTATGGGCCTGTAACGTTCTTTGATGGGTGGATGGTCACCTGTGGGTATATGGTGTTGTACCTCTTTAATCCTCCCAAAATCAAGTGGGTATTTGCTGAATACCTGTTCGTATTCCGGGACCACCCTGTGTACACCTTGTTTTTGATGGACAGGAGTGGCGTCAGCCCCAACATGGAGCTGTTGACACCAATCCTCCAGCTGAGCTTCGGAGTCATTGTCCTCCACTAAAACCAGGAATGGGTGTAAAATGCAGAAGTGGTGACTTGTTTCTGTTATACTTTTCCTCTGATTGTTCCACTCCACTGGCTATTTCTATAAATCCATTAGATGGAACTGTAAGACACTGCATTTTTAATGCAGCAAAAATACAAATAGTCAAAAAAGCACCAAAAACTCAATAAGGGCACATAGCCTTAGGCCAGTTTCACACGTCCGTATATGTTCGGTACCGGAAAAAACAGTACCGGAGATATCCGTGTCCATGTGTCCATGTGTATCACACATGTGGCAACCATATGCCGCTCGTGTGCTGCATCAGGATCACATGAACCGGCGCCTGGGAATCAGCGCTGCAGTTAGCGCTGTTCCCAAGTGCCGGGTGCTGAACGCTACCCTCATCATGGTTCCTGCCAGTGCTGCCTTCAGCACCAGCAAAGACAATTATGAGGGTAGTAGTAGTCAGCTTACGCAGTGTCCACCTGTAAAAATAAGATTAAAATAATAAAATCCATATGCTCACCTGTCCTAGGTGTCCCCCGCTGTAATCCTCTGACCGCTGATGCCGAGGAGCCGAGGAGAATGAGCGGCTCCAGCGATTGGGGACCTGAATTGAGCTCAGGAGCGGTGTCCTGTCACTCACTGAGCACAGCTCCGGAGCCGCTTGCTGAAGCGGCTCATTCTCCCTGGCTCCTCTGCGTTAGAGCTCAGAGGATTACAGCGGGGGACACCTAGGAGAGGTGAATATAAGGATTTTTTATTTTAATCTTATTTTTACACAGGGACATTGCAGGAGCAGACTACTACTACCCTCATCATTGATCACAACACCAGTAGGGAACCATGATGAGGGCAGTGTTCAGCACTTGGCGCTTGGGAACAGCTCTAAATGTAGTGCTGATTCCCAGGCGCCGGTACGTGTCACACTGATGACACACGGATGTCATCCGTGTGTATTCAGCATGAGACACTTTTGCAGACCGTGCATCCGCAAAAAAACGGACATATCAAAGTGTGGAGCACAAGGACACACGGTCCGTGGAAACACACTGACGTGCGTAGACCCATAGATTTGAATAAGTCTATGTGTGTCAGTGTCTCCAGTACATGTGGAACTGTCACCACACGTACTGGAAACATGAACGTGTGAAAGAGCCCTTAGGCCTCATGCAACCATCAGATTTCTTTGCTTGCAAGAAAAAATGGCATATTTTTCATCTTTGTACTGGATCCAATTTTCATCTATTTTTGATCAGTGTGTCCATTTTTACCATCAGTGTGACATCCATTTTATTTTAAATAAAAATAAAAAATTCCAAGCTTCTCCTAGTTATTCAACCATAAAAAACAGACAGCATTTGAATGACATATTGGTGGTATCTGAGTGCTATCAGTTTTTATTTCTTTGACAGATTCACTTGAATAGGTGAGTTTGATTATCAAATCTAATCAAAAACGGACATTTACATGTTTGTCCACAAAAAAATGGATATGTTAATTTACCCACTAGCTATAACGCATACAGGTTTTATACATGAAAAACAAGGAAAGCACTCATGCGTGAAACACGGATTCACATGTTCAGTATTTGGTCAGTATTTTACCTCAGTATTTGTAAGCCAAAATCAGGAGTGGAACAATCAGAGGAAAAGTATAATAGAAACACGTCACCACTTCTGCATTTATCACCCACTCCTGGCTTTGTCTTCCAATTCTGATGTAAAATACTGACCAAATACTGAACGTGTGAACGTGACCTAATAGTGCAGGTAGTGTTTCATGACAGAATCTGCTGTCAAGAAAGACCTTGGAGAAGCAGAGATCAAAGTGGGGTATGAATGCATTGTAGAAACCAACAGAAATGTGGTTAGAAGGTTGTTCTGCAGTTTATGTATGTGAGTATTGAGACTGTGTGCTATCTGCATGTAATGTAATGATTGCTGCTTATCTTTTATTCTACTGCTCAAAGTTTACCTATACAATGTATACATGTTACGTGCTGGGTGTCATTTTTACAAACGGGTATGTTTGACTGTAAAACACTGCTGCCTTTCAGAGTAAAACATACTTTAGAAGTCACTAGAGTACATACACGTAGGCAGAGACATGTCATTCCAGGGCTGTGGGTGGCGAGAAGCCGCTGGGGACCCACCTATTTGACCACTCTACAGCACTGTCTTAGGGGTCTTTCAAATGTCCGTTTTTGAGTACGGGTGGTGTCCGTTTCCACACGTACTGGAGACACATACTCATGCAGGTCCATTCAAATTAATGGGTTTGTGCACGTCAGTGTGTTTTCATGGACATTGTGTCCGTGGGCAAAAACACGCTGACATGTCCGTTTTTTACCCACAGCACGGGCCGCAAAATGTCCCGCACACATCATACTGATGACTCACAGATGACATCTGTATGTCATCATTGTGACACGTACCGTCGCCTGGGAATCAGTGTACAGTTATCGCTGTTCCCAAGCGCCAGGTGCTGAACGCTGCGCTAATCACTGTTCCATGCCAGTGCTGCGATCATGCTACCAAGGGACAATGTTGAGAGTAGTATTCTGCTCCCGCTGTGTCCAAAACCTGTAAACATAAGAATAAAATAAAAAAATCCTTATACACACCTGACATAAGTGTCCCCCGTTGTAATCCATCTGACCACTCATGCCGAGGAGGAAGGAAAATGACTCGCTACAGCAAGCAGGTCCCTGATCTGTGCTGAGCTCACCGAGCTTTGTCCTTTCACTCAGTGAGCTCAGCGTAGTTCATGGGCACGCTCGCTGGAGCGAGTCATTCTCCCCAGCGTGATGGTTTACAATGTGGGACACTTAGGACAGGTGAGTATAAGGATTTTTTTCATTTTATTCTTCTTTTTACTGGTTTTGGACACAACGGGAGCAGAATACAACTCTCAACATTGTCATTTGCTAGCGCTGATCTCAGCACCGGCAGGGGACAATGATGAGGGCTGAGTTCAGCACCCGGGGCTTGGAAACAGCGCTAACTGTACCACTGATTCACAGGTGCCGGTATGTGTGATTCTGATGCGGCACACAGTTGCAACACGTATGCCACACGTATTATACACACGTACACACAGGCACGGATATCTCCAGTACTGGTTTTTCCATTACCGGAAATATCCGGACATGTGAAGGAGGCCTAAGTTCCTGGTGGCTTTTAAAGTATGTTTTTCTCTGCCACAGCGATCAGAATCAAACATACCTGGCTGAGACAATACATGCATTGGGCAGCATGTATCTGCTGACAGGTTCACATTAAGTTCCCACAATGTGTTTTTGACACTGTATATGTTCGCTGCGCAAAAAATGGAGCATCTTACAGTTCCAGCAAAGTAGATGGGATCTATAGAAATCTCATGCCACTGTGCTTTTAAAAAAAAAACATTGCCTAAATTGACTGCGTTCTATGTTTGATATCCTCAACATGTCAATTTCTCTTCCGATTACGCTGAGTTTTATGTGCAAATTTTTCTCATAGACTTGCATTAGATGTCGAAAATCTGCAGGTAAAAAAAAACATACATGCAGTTTTTTAGTGAGTTTCAGCTGTGTAAATGCCCTACAAATCCATGCATTTGGCCACATGTTTGAATCTATAAAGTTTTGTCAAAGCCAAATACCAGGAAGAATCAAAAACAAAGCCGGTTAATTTAAAGCATACCAAGAGACAAAAAACGCAGTGTCGAAAATGTGACAAAACTAACAACGCACATAACCTAATTTACCAAATGCAGAATCACAAAAACTCCCAAAATACTCATCATTGAAATGCAGCCTAATACTACTACTGGAAAATATAGTAAAAAAAAATATTAATACAGCCGCACTATGTATGCTATAACATGTATGCAATATAAAATATGCAAAATTTTAAATGCATTACTGCTATATAGCACATACTTATAAAATGAAGGTACTTAGCGCACAAATTGACCAATTCGTAAGCACCCACCAAATAACCCTGACCTAATATTTATCAAACATGCCTTTCTTTGGCCAAAATCTTACAAATTTAATGGGCAGGTAATATCCAGCATTAATTACAAACAGCCTTGGACTTTTGGGAGGAGGAGTGCTCAGCCTAATATGAGAAAATCTAGTAACTGGGTTATGGGATTAAAAAAAAAATATATATATATATATACAGTGCCTACAAGTAGTATTCAACCCCCTGCAGATTTAGCTGGTTGACACATGCGGAATTAACTTGGCATTGTGACATTTGTACTGTAGATCAGCCTGGAAGTGGGAAATGCACTGCAGCAAATTTTTTTTTTTTTTAAAAAAAACGTTAAAAGTTAATTCAGAGTGTCATTTATTATTCAACCCCTCAAACCACAAGAATTCTGTTTGGTCCCCCTAAAGTATTAAGAAGTAGTTCAGGCACCAAGAATAATGAGCTTCACATGTGTGGATTAAAGATCTTTTTTGCCAGCCTTTTCTGACTATTTAAGACCCTCCCCAAACTTGTGAACAGCACTCAGACATAGTCAACATGGGAAAGACAAAGGAGCATTCCAAGGCCATCAGAGACAAGATCGTGGAGGGTCACAAGGCTGGCAAGGGGTACAAAACCCTTTCCAAGGAGTTGGGCCTACCTGTCTCCACTGTTGGGAGCATCATCCGTAAGTGGAAGGCTTATGGAACTACTGTTAGCCTTCCACGGCCTGGACAGCCTTTGAAAGTGTCCTCCCGTGCCGAGGCCAGGCTTGTCCGAAGAGTCAAGGCTAACCCAAGGACAACAAGGAAGGAGCTCCGGGAAGATCTCATGGCAGTGGGGACATTGGTTTCAGTCAATACCATAAGTAACGTACTCCACCGCAATGGTCTCCATTCCAGACGAGCCTGTATGGTACCTTTACTTTCAAAGCATCATGTCAAGGCTCGTCTACAGTTTGCTCATTATCACTTGGAGGACTCTGAGACAGACTGGTTCAAGGTTCTATGGTCTGATGAGACCAAGATCGAGATCTTTGGTGCCAACCACACACGTGACGTTTGGAGACTGGATGGCACTGCATACGACCCCAAGAATACCATCCCTACAGTCAAGCATGGTGGTGGCAGCATCATGCTGTGGGGCTGTTTCTCAGCCAAGGGGCCTGGCCATCTGGTCCGCATCCATGGGAAGATGGATAGCACGGCCTACCTGGAGATTTTGGTCAAGAACCTCCGCTCCTCCATCAAGGATCTTAAGATGGGTCGTAATTTCTTCTTCCAACAAGACAACGACCTAAAGCACACAGCCAAGAAAACCAAGGCCTGGTTCAAGAGGGAAAAAGTCAAGGTGTTGGAGTGGCCTAGTCAGTCTCCTGGCCTTAACCCAATTGAAAACTTGTGGAAGGAGCTCAAGAATAAAGTCCACATGAGACACCCAAAGAACCTAGATAACTTGGAGAAGATCTGCATGGAGGAGTGGGCCAAGATAACTCCACAGACCTGTGCCGGCCTGACCAGGTCTTATAAAAGACGATTATTAGCTGTAATTGCAAACAAGGGTTATTCCACAAAATATTAAACATAGGGGTTGTATAATAATTGACCCACACTTTTATGTTTAAAATTTAATAAAATTCAACTGAGCAACATAACTTTTTGGTTTGTAAGATTTATGCTTCTGTTCATAAAACCTACTCTCGTTTGCAGTTTGAAGGCTCTAACTTATTTGCATCTTATCAAACCAGCTAAATCTGCAGGGGGTTGAATACTACTTGTAGGCACTGTATATATATATATATATATATATATATATATGTATATATATATATATATATATATATATATATATATATTTTTTTTTTTTTAATTTTTAAATTTTTTTTATTTTATAATTTAGCATTTATTTGAGTTTGTCCATAGTGTGAAACTTGCCCTGGCAGGGAAATATCAGAAACAAATATGTGCAATGAATATGCAACAATAGGAGACATTTGTATAACTCACGCTTATCCTTAAAATGTTTTGATCCTGTTCACATTAGAGTCTCTATTGAGGGAATCCAATATCATGAGTGATGCATGTAATGCATTACTGTGTAACTAGTATGATGAGACCCCCAGAAGTAGTATAAAAATAATGAGATATACATCCCCTTTTCTGTCTATCACTAATTGGTTGCCATTTCCATATGAAGAGAATGTAAAGATAATGACGTTTAGGTTGCTGATTATAAATAATGGAGAAGGTAACTGAACAGTGTGGACATCTTTAATTGGCCGTATAAATTGAATAATATTGTGAAACTGCTTGGAAATCTAATATACGGCACATAAAGAGTTATTACCGGCTTCTCATTAGAAATACATATTGTCCTTGAATATTTACTCAGGAAAGTGAATTTATTCTTCGGTTTAAGACATCAACCGCAATCCCAATCTACGGGTTGCGAATGGAAGATTTCATTTTATACTATTTGTAAAATGTAATTTTATAGTTTAGACCTCCAAGACTAAGAGAATCTATCCAAGTATAGTTACGCTTTTTAGTGTAACTTATTGCATTCATTAAACGAGGCTTAGATTGTCCTAATTATATGTTATCAACAATTATGATATGTATCACATGCCACAGGCTGACTAAAACATTCTCCAGTTTTGGATTAACGCCAGCAGAGGTGTCAACTTCCATACTTCCTTGTCACCAGCTGAAGCTCTCGTTTTGCAGAACAAGATGCAGCTGTGCTTGCAGAATAATCAGAATTCTCCCATGGCCTTTTTTTCTATGCACAGTTCACACTGAATAGTGTATCCAAAGCCATCAGGAAAGAATCGTTTTAAATATATTTCATGCCTATGAATACACTTTATTTGCATATGTCACAACCCCGCTGTAATACATGGTTATGATATAATCACAACAAATGCCTTCTTCACAGTCATCACTACTTTGTGTTTCTTTCATGAAGTTTATTCCCTTCAATTTGTTTCTCAAAGAGCAAATTGTGCAAAATTTGAGGGTAAGAATACTTTTAATGTAAAAACAACTCTTGTTTTTATAGTCTTTTATTTCTCACATGATGCCACATTCTATGTTAAAACAAATGGACATATTCCCATTGGAAGTATCTTACAGCTCAGCTCTCGGTGGATTCTAATTAATAGCATAACTATAGAAAACTGTAGCCTTCCTCTCAAATGCTTTCTCAGCGTACAAAAATCCGCAGAAGTCCTGTGCCCATGTGGTATTCTTACTGTTTCCCTACACAATAACTTGATTTTACAGGGAAAATGCTGTTCCACCTGTGAAATTGTGTGGCTGATTGTAAGATTGTAACGAATGCATTCTTAGGCCACATTCGGTATTTGGTGAGTTTTTTATCTCAGTATTTGTAAGCCAAAACCAGGAGTGGGTGATAAATACAGAAGTGGTGACG
Source organism: Phyllobates terribilis (assembly GCF_046119375.1). Lineage (NCBI taxonomy): Eukaryota > Metazoa > Chordata > Amphibia > Anura > Dendrobatidae > Phyllobates > Phyllobates terribilis. The sequence continues at coordinate 461,790,462 of NW_027362761.1, read as the reverse complement.
TGTTTCTATTATACTTTTCCTCTAATTGTTCCACTCCTGATTTTGGCTTACAAATACTGATGTAAAAAAGTCACCAAATATCCAAAGTGTGCACGTGGACTAAGGATTTGATGCAACTCTGCTACGGCTAAGTTAACAAGCTGCATATTCGGTGCTAATTTTAAGCTTTGTTTTCTAAACTGAAATTTGTATTAATTCTACATCTAAAATTAACACTTATTCATGCATTTTTACATATATATATATCATTGCAGAATCTCATCAAATCATGAAGCAAAACAACATACAGGCAGCAGCAGGTTCTCTATTGAAAATACCAAATAACTGTGTTTCCGCAACAGAAATTGACATGCTGTGGTTTAAGACAATGCAATAAAAGCCAATTTCTGTGTGGACCCTTATAGTACCAGAGTACTTTGACAATCTAACTGCTTTCTGTTACAGTCAAATATTTCAAATGTTGACTCATCAGTCCAAAAAAATGCCACTTTTCAGCACCCCAGTTCCTATGTTTCCATGCATTGTTGAGTCACTTGTCCTTGTTTCTAAGTCAAAGGTATGGCTTTTTGACCACATTTCTTCCATTTATCTGGTTAAACGTCTCTGAACAGTAGATGGATGTAGCTAAGTCCCACTGGTTGCTGCCAGTTGTGAGCTGTTGGCACTGCTAGACACCTTCTGAATTCAAAGGGAATTAAGCATGATGTGTCTTTCATCTTCTGCACTGTTTCCTTGGCTGACAACCTAAAAGTTGCCCTCTTCTTGGTACTTTTTCAAAAGAGCTTGAACAGTACATTTTGAAACCCCAGTTTGTTTTTAATTTTTTTCTTTGAAGAGACCTTGCTGATGCTGTATAACTACCCTGTGTCTTGTTCCTGTGCTCAGTGTTCCCATGGTGTATGTCCTGTGACATGAAACTGTCTTCTGCTGTTATAGCAGATTAACATACTTTGTCACCCAGTTTTAAGCCTCATATACTGCTATTTTGCTTTCAGTTAATGATTTAATTGTAACCTACATATAAAAAAGATGATTATTATCACTTGTTTTGTATAATTTGTCACTCCTACACCTGACTGTAATCCTACAAAATCCCTGACTTTGTGAAAGTGTAACGAGATGAATTGATGCTGTTTTGAAAGCAAAGGGAGTTTGATTTAGATTTTTCTTCTGTTCTTTCACTTTCATTTTGTTAATTGATAAAATTGCTAAAAGTAAACTATTAACACTTACGTTTTTTAAAGAATTCTTAATCTAGTGCGTAATTTCTACCCCTAACTAAAACTTTTGCACAATATCATGTAGTAGAGATATCCCTCAACATTGAAATTGCATTACTAAAAAGGAAAAGTTGTGGAATTATGGAAATCACAAGATCAATAGACATGTTAATGATATGCATATAAATTAAAAAAAGGAACCACAATTTTCAAAAAAACTTGATTTATTCAGTATTAAATATGACTGCCATGCTCAGAATTACCCACATTTACTTGCCTGGGTGGCTATCAATGACTGTCTAAGAAATGTACTGCTACAAATCATCAAGATCCACAGCTGGCAGCTCCCCTTGCAATTGCCAACAAATGACATCCCAGATGTGCTCGATGGGAACAAGTCCAGAGATGCTGGAGGCCATGGTAGCACATTTAGACTATGCAGGCTATTCAATGCAGCTCAAGCAGCATGCGGCCTGGTGTTGCTGTGTCGTAAAATGGCTGACTCGCAGCACGATGCCATACTAATGCCTTTTGATGGTTTGTGAAGACACTGACTCCTGGAGCTTGATATGAGATGTCCAATTTCACTTGTAGTGCACAATGGCTCAATTGTGGAACCAGTGGCCATTTCTCCATAGTTTATCAGAAGCCATTCGCCAGTCCATATGTTACACATGCTACTGTGATCAGCCTGCATGGCCTAAATGTGCTACCATGGTCTGCAGTGTCTCCGGACTTGTCTCTTACCAAGCACATCTGGGACATCATTGATCAGCAATAGCAAAGCAGCTGCCAGTAGTGGATCTTGATGATTTACCCAAGTGCATTCAGCTTGCAGAAGATTCGTCAGACAACCATTAATAACCTCATTGATAGCAGCCAAGGTATTAAAGTGCAGGCATTTCTGCACGTTGCCTTATACTCGATATTGAATAAATCAATGTTTTGAAAATTTTGTTTCCATTTTTTTTATCTGCATATCATTAAGATGCCTATCAGTTCTGTGATTTTCATATCTCCATAGCGTGTTAATATACATATATCACAGCTAGATGTTTATATGAGAGTAATGAAAGTACAATCAACAGATTTAAAATAGGTTGTATACTTGCATTGTAAATCTAAATTATATATTATTGTATAATATTTATGGTATTATTAGTTATAGAAAATAATATCAGATATATCATTAACATCTACATTTATTTACATCTATATTTCTCATTTACAGTTTCCTAAAATGGTGTTTCTCTGTGGCTAGTAACAATCCATGTCTAGAAGCTCAGCTTATTGTAATGTGCAATAGACATCATCCTCCTAGCAGGGTTTATTGGGGTTAATGCAATTACCTGTCTTTAACAAGGATCATGGCTTTATAAACATGTGCTCTTGCTCTCGATATAGAGTGCCGCTGATAGATCTGACATCTTGCTGCAGACTCAGTTCACCTACAGATTTCTACTAGCTTAATAATTTGTGAAGTTGAATCTGAACTATAAGTGATTTATTATTTTGTATGATCACTTTTAGTATGTACTGATTATAGTTAGATTTAATTATGACTCCACAGACTATATGCATACTGTGCTTACACTTTATTAGGTCAGATACCCTACTCTGAACCTTGGAGATGGCATTGTCATTGTAGTGGACCATTAGACACTTACTGTGTGGTCTGATTTTTAGTATGTGTCTGTTCACACATGAGCCCTGTTTTTCACAGTGGAAATTATTTAATTATCACTTCTAATTCTGTTCTGGTAGCACATCGCATTTCACAGCAGTGAAAACTTTGTTCTCATTTAGTTTAATGAATTTCGATATGAATTATGACATGATAGACATATAATTTTGAGGTGGGTAAACTGATAGGTGAACTTATAAGAAGGAGCTAAGAATAGTAATAACATTCATAAAAGCTATGGTGAAACTGTCAGGCCAGAAGGTGATCACACATGTTGCATTTTGCTGCATTAATCTGAAACTCTCACAATGGTGACGCCCATTGGATGCACCATTTTGCAATCAAATTGGGCTGAGCTCTGGATGCATGCAGCAAGACAAAACATTAACCTATAGTAAAAGGAATATCTCTAGATATCCTAGATCCCAAGATAAAGACATATAGAGGTGCAGTTTTAAGCACTACCTAAGCAGACAATGAGTAAAAAACTCTACTTTTTAGAGTAATCAAAAAATATACCAAAATTAATTAACAAATCCCTAACTTTATTAGGGACCCCAAAATGGCAGTACAAATTAAAAACATAGAGATACAAGACATAATAAAAACCATAGAAAAAATATTAAAAGAAGAGGCGAAGGGACATCCGCAGTGTGAACCAAACATGTTCTAAGATGGAAAAAGTAATAAATAAGTATGTAAAGTGCAAGTGCACAGTAAGAATTAATTAGGTAACCATGACAATTGAACATAAAAAGGCCATAGTGTAAATCCTCAGTAGGTAAATAAACGCTCGTGAAATGCTCCTTGGAATGTGGGACTGCGGAAACATCCACAGCATGAACCCGGGTCAGTAACTTTCTTTACCTACTGAGGATTCACACTTGCCTAATTAAGTCTTACTGTGCACTTGCACTTTACATATTTATTTATTACTTTTCCATCTTGGACCATGTTTAGTTCACGTTGCTTATGTCTCTCTACCTCTTCTTTAAATATTTTTTTGTGATTTTTATTATGCTTTGTATCTCTATGTTTTTAATTTGTCCTTTCATTTTGGTGTCCCTAACAAAGCTGAGTTTATTAATTTATTTTGGTATATTTTGTGACTACTCTTAAGTAGTTTTTTATTGTCATAGCAAGACACAACACGTTCAATCACCTCAAGGCCTCATTCTGTCATCCATTTTACATGTACTGTACATGTTCTGTGTTGCTCGAGGAGAGAAACTATTGCCACTATAGTCAATGATGCTGTCACATATCTGTTTTTAGCAGACAGAGTGTTTTTGATCTGGGTAACATATTAAAATCATCAAAAAAGTCATTACATGTACTGTATAGCTCACAGTTGCCATTCATATGCAACCCATTATAATGGGTAGAAGAAACGTTGCAATTTTTTTTTTGTTACAAGATAAAGCCAAACATGGTGAAAATATGATCCAGCACACTGATGAAAATCAGTCCTCTTTTTTGTGTTAGGGCTTGCTCACACGAATGTATAACATGGTTGAGTCGTGTTATACTACAGGGCAGTGCAGATCTATTTCAATCATGTTTCAATCGCAGCATTCTGCAAGTGGCTCAGGAATTTTGATCACATGCACCCATACAAGTCTTTGGGAGTATGTGTGAAACATCGGATTGCACTCAGATGTTATCCGAGTGCAGTCCAACATCAACAGACTTAGACAATGGAGAAGATGGAGAAATTAAATTCTCCATCTTCTCCTCCCCTGTGCTACGTTTGTCTCATGCAATTATAAGTATGTGAGTCTTAATGAATTTGATGCATTTTCCAACTGTTGTGCGTCTCTGCAGAAAATGTACACCAATCAAGGAGTAGAGTACATTTCTTTTGTAATTGATTCCCCTTTTGTAAATTTTGATGAAATAAATAGGATGATGTGCTTAGCCATGCCTCCTTCCTTTGCAGAATTTTCCTGTCTTGGGAAGGACTGATGTAAAAACTCCAAAAGTCGCAACATTTTGGTGGAACTATAAGACATTTCAAGCAGTTTTACGCCTAAATTCTGGTGAAAATTGCTTAATGGATCAAGCCTATTATGTTTTACGGAATCACTTTAAGTATGAAGCAGTCTCTTGATACTTAAAATGAATTTGTTGCTATACAAAAAAGTCTGCATGGAGCCCAAACCTTAAAGTATGTGGTAGTTATCTTTAAAAAGATTAGAAAAGCTACTTTTTTTCCCAAACACATCTCCAAACTTGTCTACAGGTTTTGTGTGCTTTCACTTCATTGAAGTAGAGCTTACAAAACAGACACATATCCTGTAGATAGGCATGGTATTTTTGGAAGAAAGCATCCATGTTTACTAGAGATGCGCTGATCGATTCTTTGGACTTCAGTCCATTGGCCAGGTTAGTAGTCTCTGGTTCCTAGATAGGAATTCTGCAAATCTCTTAACTTCCTGTACACCTAGTGTAGCTTTAGATCCGTCGCGGCGTGATGATGACGTTGTGCCAACCCTGGGTAATTAAAATCCGCACTGGAGATAGCAGAAAATAAGAGATTAGCAAATCCCCCATAAAATGGCCAGAGACTTGTGAATCGATCCGCGCTTCTCTAATGTTTATTTAATGTTGGAGATATCTTTTAAGGTTAGGGCTACAAGGCAGCATGTTGCTAAAAAGAAGTCAAATATTAAATAAGTCGCCTGCAAGTCACGGTTGCTTACACCTTGTATTGACGTCTATGGCAAATGAATTGACTTGCGCCCAGCGACAGAAACTCCAACACATTTGGAAACATTGGTGATTCTGTGTCACAGTAGGTTGCAATGTAACGCCATAGGAAATGCGATCCCAATGTCGTGTGACACATGTTGCGTGTAGCCCTAGCCTAGCTGGGAGCATATGAGATAATTAGAGGCTGAATATTTTAGAAGACTTCAGTAATCCTTTTAGACTTCAGGCTGAAATGTGTGATTGCAGGCTTCCACTAAACAGCCAATTTCAAACACCATATGGCCATGGTCCTACAACGAGTAAATAATATGTTTTTTCTGCTGAGTTTTTTAGTGCAGAAAATATTCAATATTTGCAGTCCAAGCAAAATGGATGTGATTTCATGAAAACTCAAGTCCGCTGTGCGTTTAAAGATGCTGTTGAACTGGGATTTTATTTATTTATTTATTTTTTGGGGGGGTGCATTTTTTCCCTATAGGCTTGTACGGGGAGCCTGGAAAATGCATGTATTACATATTAAGCATAGAAGCAAAGTTTTCTGTACTAACAAAAAGCATACTGCTTCATATTTGTACCAAAACACATCAAATAAAAGGGAAAATGCATCAAAAAAGCAAATATCAGAGAAGACATGTATTGCACATTTTGGTGCAGGCTCCTGCAGAAAACATGCTGATAAAAAGCAGCAGAATAAGCTTTATATTTATGCTATATGTTGAGATTCGGTTCTTAAAAAGTAAATCTAATGGAAGATATAGCATGAGTCCTCCATTATCTGTAATCTGTGAAACACAAATTTACAATCTTGTCTTACAAATTAGCAGATTACCAGATAATACTGTATGTTCTGAACCTGAATCTGCATTCCCCTTCTTCCATATATGTAACTTTTTAGATAGCAAACAAGCTGGGTGGCCTACCTACGGCGAGACAGTTAACCAATGGTGCAACCACAGGGCACACCAGATGCTGATTCAGAATTTACTTTCTCATAATTAAATTTTCTACACACAGTAAAGTAACCTATATGTATTGCAACAACCACTATATTATGTATTGTCCTTGGATTTTTTAATTTTCTGTTCCCAAAAATGAGTAGTAATAATAAAAAATGACAATTTAAAGAAGTTATCTACTACCTTTTACAATTGCCCCGATGTATTTACCCTGTGATTATAAGTCTTTTTGCAATTACCTTTGGTAGTCTTTATTGCCTGAGAGCGGCGCTATCCTTGGCCGCTCACAGGCATCACGTGACCCAGGGCTGCAGCCGACTCTTTCTAACGCTGATGTCACATCAAGTGAGGTGTGACATCAGTGACATACTCCCCACGGTGGATATTGGGCTCTGGGCGGGGATACCCGTGCATCACACCTAGCATCGACCGCGTGCTTTCCCTCTCCTCATTCATTGGGAAAGCGCGCGGTGGATGCTGGGTGTGACGCGTGGGTTAACCCCGGCCAGAGCCCAGCATCCAGCGCGGGGAGCGCGTCACTGATGTCACGCCTCACTTGATGTGACATCAGCAGAAGAAATAGCCTGCTGCTGCCGGGGGTCACGTGTGGGCCAAGGATAGCGCCACTCACAGATAATAAAGACTACCCAAGGTAATTACAGAAAGCCTTATAATTACAGGGTAAAGTAGTGGACAACTCTTTTAAGCTATAAAAGTATGAACTAATAGATGTGATATGAGCCAAAACCAGTCAATATAGAAAGACAAATGTACTGATGGTAAAAACTGAAAACCAGGCAAAACAAAAAGAAAACTTTATTCAGTACATGGCCTAACTATGGTATTTATTTTACTTGATTATATAGCACCATCCTATTCCACAGCGCTTTACAGACATTATCGTCACTATTCCTGCTGTTACGGATCCGGGTGGTGGAACCTCTGTGCTGAGATGCAAGGAGGGACCAGAGGGGCGTAGCTAAGTGCCAACCCGGACCAACCCTGGCCACATGGCGGCTTAGTCGACTCTGTGAACCAAGGAGAGGCTGGGAAGGTGAACCAGGTGCCACGCTGGGACCGACCTTGTGTGAGAGCAGGTGACTCCCACTGGTCAGATAACTGAAGCTGACAGGTACAGTGGATGAGCACGGCAGGTGGCCTGATAGGTGATCCGGGTAGGCAAGTAGGCGGGCACGGCAGGTAGCCTGACAGGTGATCCGGGTAGGCAAGCAGGCGGGCACGGCAGGTAGCCTGACAGGTGATGCAGGTAGGCAAGCCGGCAGGTACGGCAGGTAGACAGGCAGGCGGGCACGGCTGATAGACAGACTGGTGGGTACTGGAACCTGAGGGCTGAGGAGAGTGTTAGCACACAAACAACCTTGCACAGGCACCTACATTTTGGAGGAGGTGCTTTAAATGGGAGTGGTCCTTCGGCTATTGGCCGGGGACTCATTAGGACGGTATGCAAGGCCCCTTTAAGAGTGAGGGAGCACGTGCCCTAAGCATAGTGCCCTGGAAGCTGCGCGCGGTGCGCACACCCTGGGTAGCAGCAGGGTAGCTGGAGGACACCGGACCGGGACCGCGGCGGTGAGGAGAACGGCATCTCTGCCCAGCAGGAGGCAGAGACGCCGACGCTACAGTACCCCCCCTTTACGCCCCCTCTTCTTTAGGCCCGCAAGAAATTTTTCTAGAAGACGAGGGGCATGAATGTTCTCCCTGGGCTCCCAAGACCTCTCCTCAGGACCAAACCCCTTCCAATCCACAAGAAAGAAAGTCTTTCCTCTTACCCTCTTGATGGCCAAAATGTTCTCTACCTCAAAGACGTCCTCAGCGGAGACAGGAGCTGGAGTGGTACCTGGATCGTCAGAGAAAGAATTAAGGATAACCGGCTTGAGGAGGGACACGTGAAAGGAGTTGGGAATCCGTAAGGAGGCCGGGAGATTCAGCTTGTAAGCCACTGGATTTATTTTGTTCAGAATCTCGAACAGACAGATGAACCGCGGACCCAACTTGTATGATGGTATCTTGAGACAGACATATTTGAAGGAAAGCAGACCTTGTCTCCCGGACGGCACTGAGGAGGATCCAGACATCTCTTATCAGCATGATTCTTCATCCGCTTGGAGGACTGTAGGAGCGCAGATCTAGTGTCTTCCCAAATTGCAGAAAATTCACTGACGAGAGACTCTGCAGCAGGATTGTCCACTGAAGAGGAGACGGGAAATGGAATCCGGGGGTGTCGACCATAAACCACAAAAAACAGAGACTTAGCAGAAGACTCACTCACATGGTTGAAATAGGAAAACTCGGCCCAGGGCAGAAGCTCTACTCAATCGCTATGGTGAGCGTTAACAAAGTGCCGAAGAAAACTGGTAAGGATCTGATTGATACATTCCACTTGACCATTGGACTGAGGATGATAGGTCGAAGGAAAATCCAAGGAGACATCCAGCAGCTTGCATGTGGCTCTCCAGAAGCGAGAAGTGAACTGAACTCCTCGGTCAGAGACAATGTGCAGGGGTAAGCCGTGGAGACGGAAGATGTGACTGATGAAGTGCTTAGCCAGCACAGGTGCAGACGGAAGACTGGGCAGAGGGATGAAGTGAGCCATCTTGGAGAAGTGGTCAGTGACCACCCAAATGACAGTACAACCGGCCGATACAGGAAGATCTGTGATGAAATCCATTGCAATATGTTGCCACGAATCAGAAGGCACGGGAAGAGGAAGAAGACGACTGGCTGGAAGGTGTCTAGGTATCTTGTTACGGGCACAAGAGGAACAAGCCGCGAAAAAATCCACAACATCCTTGCGCAGGGTGGGCCACCAATAATGCCGGCAATGAACAGAAGCGTCTTCCTCTGGCCGGCATGGCCAGCCAGTTTGGACGAATGACCCCAGAGTAAGACCCTCTTCCGATCCTGAGCCGCTACAAAGGTCTTACTAGGAGGTAGATGAGACATGTCGAACGGAACAACAGTCATTATTCTGGAGGGGTCAATGATGTGTAGAGGCTCCTCCTCTTGGCCGGAAGACAGAAATTAGCGGGAAAGAGAGTCAGCCTTAATGTTCTTGTCTGCCGGGCGGTAATGAAGGATGAAGCAAAATCGAGCAAAGAACAAAGACCATCTGGCCTGACGCGGGTTTAGTCTTTGGGCGGTCTGCAAATAAGCAAGATTTTTATGGTCAGTGTAGATGACCACCGAGTGCAGGGCCCCCTCAAGCAAGTAGCACCACTCCTCCAGTGCTAATTTGATGGTTAGCAATTCTCAATCTCCTATGGAGTAATTGCGCTCGGACGGAGAGAAGAGTTTGGAGAAGAAACCACAGGTCACCATTCGCCCCCGACGAGGATTTCTGGGTGAGCACTGCTCCGGCCCTCGAGGAAGAGGCATCAACCTCCAGGAAGAAGTGTTTATTGCAATCTGGACGGTGTGGCACTGGAGCGGAGGAGAAGGCTTGTTTAAGAGAGACAAAGGCATTCTCCACCTCGGAAGTCCATTCCCTGGGATTTGCTCCCTTACGGGTGAGAGCAGAGATGGGGGCTCTCTGGGAGGAGAAATGAGGAATGAAGAGGCGGTAGTAGTTAGCAAATCCCAGAAACCGCTGAATAGCCTTCAACCCCTCAGGTCGGGGCCACTTTAAGGTGGCAGACACCTTCTCGGGATCCATCCGCAGTCCGGTTTCAGAGATGATATACCCCAGAAATGGTAGGGAGGTCTGCTCAAAGAGGCATTTCTCGTACTTGGCATACAGGCGATTCTTACGGAGCCTCAGCAGGACCTGACGAACATCCCTCCGGTGAGAGGGCACATCAGGGGAGAACACCAAGATATTGTCCAGGTACACTACCACATAGGAATACAGGAGATCTCGGAAGATGTCGTTTACTAACTCCTGGAAGATGGCTGGAGCATTACAGAGACCGAAGGGCATCACGCGGTATTCGTAGTGACCATCTGGAATGTTGAATGCCATCTTCCACTCGTCTCCCTGGCGAATCCAGACCAGATTGTACGCCCCACAAAGATCGAGCTAGTGAAGATCTTTGCGCCTTTTAGACGGTCAAACAGCTCCGAGATGAGAGGCAGGGGGCACTTATTTTTGATGGTAATCTGTTTTAGGCCCTTTTAGTCGATACAAGGAAGAAGAGAGCCATCTTTCTTTTTGACGAAGAAGAATCCTGCTCCAGCTGGAGAGGTGGATTTCTGGATAAATCCCCTAGCAAGATTTTCTTCAATGTATTCAGACATGGCACGGGTCTCAGCCAGCGACAGGGGGTAGACAGGGGGTGAAGCACCAGGTATTAGGTCAATGGGGCAATCATACAGCCTATGAGATGGTAATGTCTATGTCTCCTTTTTATCAAAGACAGCCGCATAGGACCAGTAGGGTGCTGGCAGGCCAGGTAGGTTAGCCGGAGTAGACGGGGGTCGAGTAGGACTAACCGGAACCAGACAGGTCTTATGGCATTCCTGACCCCAAAGGACCAGCTCACCCGAGCTCCAATTCAGGATGGGCTCATGTCTCTGTAACCAAGGTAGACCAAGCAAGATGGGATGAGAGAGACCGAACAGTATGTAAAAGGAGAACTTCTCAGAGTGCAGCATTCCCACCTGAACAGTTACCGGCTCAGTGACCAACAAGATTGTCTCACGGAGAAGCTTTCCATTCCCAGAGGAAACCACTAAAGGATCCACCAGACGTATGGTAGGAATCTGAAAACGCTCCACAATGTCCTGTTGAATGAGATTCCCAGCGACTCCGGAATCCAGATGGGCAGTCTCAAAGAAGCGGGTCTCACCACTGGTAACAGAAGCGGACAGAGTCAAGGGCGGAGAGGAAGAACTCTTGGCTAGGACGACCTCTCTGAGCGGTCCTAGACACTGGAGTTTCCCTGTCTCACCGGGCAGGAGCGGATCTGATGCTCTATGTTGCCACAGTAGAAGCAACTCCCCTCTGCGCGGCGGGTCTCTTGGCGAGACTTGACCATCTTAACTTGGTCAATTTGCATAGGCACTGGAGAAGATACCCGGGGGAGTGCTGGTTGCGAGACTGGACTTTGGAGGATTGGAGCGAGGCGCAGAGGTTTCCTCTCACGGGTCGTCTCCTTAGCATGTTCCAGAAAATGGATGTCAATCCGGGTAGCTAATGACACCAGGTCGTCCAGGGAGGGAGGTATGTCACAACCGGCTAGCTAATCCTTGATCCGTCTGGAAAGACCTTCAAAAAGGTGGAGACCAGGACCTCATTGTTCCAGGCAAGTTCAGATGCGAGGGTTCAGAAATGCATGGCATACTGTCCCACAGAGAGACTCTGTTGGCGGAGTCAGAGAAGTGAGGAGGCAGTAGTAGATTTTCTTCCAGGCTCATCGAACACCTTCTGGAAAGCCGCGAGGAAAGCCTGGAGATCGCACACCAGAGGATCCCCTCTCTCCCACAGAGGGTTAAGCCACGCCAACGCCTCTCCGGTAAGGTGAGACATGATGAATGCCACCTTGGCCCGGTCGGAGGTGAACTGGTGTTCCAGGAGTTCAAAGTGCAGCCTGCACTGATATATATAGCCCCGACATAGGACAGGGTCACCATCAAAACGTGGAGGCGCAGAAAGCCGGGGTCTGAAGCCGGGTGCCACAGCGCCCCTGAGTTGAGGTGCCGCCGAAGTGGGTGCCGCTCGGTTAGAGGTGGACACAGTCGGGATGGACAGCGTGTCCAGACGGGAGTTAGCTGTCCGCAGATAAGACAGGTTCCTGTTGGGATCTCTGGAAAGAGACCTCTTGATACAGGTCTGAGAGCAAAGGAGCCTGGGAGCCACCAGGTTTCATGGCCTGTGCAAACTGTTACGGATCCGGTTGGTGGAACCTCTGTGCTGAGATGTAAGAAGGGATCAGAGGGGCATAACTAAGTGCCAACCCGGACCGACCATGGCCAAATGGCAGCTTAGTCGACTCCGTGAACCAAGGAGGGACCGGGAAGTTGAACCAGATGCCACGCTGGGACCAACCTTGTGTGAGAGCAGGCAACTTCCACTGGTCAGATAGCTGACAGGTACAGCAGATGAGCACGGCTGGTGGTCTGTCAGGTGATCCGGGTAGTCAATCGGGTGGGCACGGCAGGTAAACTGACAGGTGATGCAGGTAGGCAAGCCGGCGGGCGCGGCAGGTAGACAGGCTGGCGGGCACTGCTGATAGACAGGCGGGCAGGCACAGCTGATAGACAGGCTGGCGGGCATTGGAACCTGAGGAGGACGCCGGACCGGGACTGCGGCGGTGAAGAGAACGGCGTCTCTGCCCGGCAGGAGGCAGAGACGCCGATGCTACAACCGCCAAGACTCACAATGGCCTCTCAGTATGTATTTGGAGTGTAAACCCACACAAATACTCTGCAAATGTTTCTCCTGGTGGGATTTTAGCCTAGGTCCCCAGCACTACAGATGAGTGAACAAGTTTTGAAAACGTGCCAATTTCAAATTCGACACGAACATTGCACATTTGGATTCGTGATCGGACACTAGAGCCATACTTTCGCCATACTGGTTGATATGTGATGTGTTGATATGGCAGAATTCCATTTCGCACATGTTGCAACGACTGTGGCAGCAGTGATGAGCCCTGATGCAGTATCTCATTTTGCATAGCCTAGGCCAACGCAGTACGGACGTGGTGCAAACCACGTCTGAAGAGAGTGCACAGTTGAAGGACCTCTGCACCCTTCTGCACAGTTTCAAAATGGCCACTAAGATGGTTAGCAATGACGATGCCGTCATCAGCCTCACTATTCCGGTCATCTACATGCTGGAGCACACTTTCAATAATCTGCGTTAGGAGGTGGTGGTCCCAGAGGAAGAGGAGGAAGCAGAGGAGGATGCGGAAGGAATAACAATATCTATAACATCCAGACTGTCGTCGCACAGGCGGGTGCAAAGGGAAGGTGTATTACAGCAATCAAGTACTGGGGTACCAAACAAACTGTTAGTGAAGGTGCAGGAGCTGAGGAACAAATGGAGGAGGACAAGGAGGGAGAGGTGAAGGGCGTGCAACAGGAGATGAAGAGGATAATAATCATTTCTCTGTTGTCCATGGTTGGAGGGAGGACATGGAGAAAGCAAGCTTCAGTGTTATTCCGCCACCAACACACCATAGGCTTGGACCTCATGGAAGAGCCCGACACATCAGCGTCTTCTTGCTGCACTGTCTGCAACATGGTTGATGCCCGTATTGTTAGGATTCAAAATAGTGCTGACTACTGGGTTGCCATTTTGTTAAAGCCACGGTACAAGAGTAAATTTTGCCAGATGCTTCACGCCCTGGAAAGGGATGCGCGCATGCTGGAGTATCGTAACATGCTTGTAGACAACCTTTTGGCCATGGCCTGACTATCAGTATTTGGTCAGTATTCGGTCAGTATTTTTTCTCAGGAGTGGGAGCCAAAACCTGGAGTAGGTGATAAATGCAGAATTGGTGCACTTGTTTCTGTTATACCTTTTCTCTGATTGTTCCTCACCTGGTTTTGGCTCCTACTCCTGAGACAAAATACTGACCGGATACTGACCAAATACTGATAGTGGGGTTGTGGTCTTAGAGTGATTTTCCCCAAGACAACAGTGAGGCACACTGTGTGCATTGCAGTTGTAGACTTTAAACGCTGGTAATGTCAATTTGTCAATGCAAAAACATTAGCAGCAGCAGTAGCAGTGGCAGAACCAATTTCTGTGAGTTGTTTCACACATTTTTTAGACCAGCCTGTACACCAATGCAACAAAGTACAAGTCTGACACATTGTGAATGACTGGAGAGGATGGTGCAGGAGTATCTCGAGCTCAATATCAATGCCATCAGGGCGAGTTTGGACCCTTTTGCATTGTGGTCTTCAAATATGTAAGAGCGGCCTTAGCTCGCCTGTCACGCCTTGGAGGTTTTGTCAGAACCGGCAGCCAGCATTCTCTTTAGCGCTGCTGGTGGTGTCCTGACGGATAAGCGCATCCGGTTGCCCCCTAAAAGTGTAGACCGCCTAACTTTCATCAAGATTAAAAAGTCATGGATCTCCAAGGACTTTGAACCCCAATCAGAGACTGTGCAGACTAGGCGATGGTGTAGTTTTTAGTGTGCTGCATTGATCTTGCATTATATTATATGCATGGCCCATGCCTAACTGCTGCTGTGCCATTATAAAATTTGTAATGTGGGTCTATTGATGCACTTTTCCTGATGTCTGCCCCTAATTTGAGCTGTTTTGGCAGCTTTTGTGCACCTTTGAAGGTGTTGTCTATGTGTTTGGTTTTGCCTCCCATTGAATGCTATCGGATTCACATATGTTTGACGAACTGTTCGACTAACTGTTTGGCGATCAGAATGAATCGAACCTTGAAAGGTTTGCTAATATCTACTTAGCACTGCAAGGCTACAATGCGAACCACTGAGCCACCATGTTGCCCAATTATGAGAATTTAAAAAAATAAACAATTTATATAGCCATAATTAAAGTGTATTATATTTTGATATTTTTTACTTTGATCATGATCAAATTTTAGCTCCCTGTGAAAGCCGCTGTGGGGAGCATATACAGTAACCTTACTGCATTGTCAATCAGTTTAACCCCTTCACTACCAGGTGCCTGTGACAGACAAGGGTAGATTCGCGATCTACCTGTGGCTGTTAACATGTTAAATGCCGCTGTCAATCTCTGACAGGGGTATTTAACATGATCACACCGGAAACACATCACAAACCTCGCCTATTGGCCCCCCTGTCACAAAATTGAATGGCGCTGATAAGTTGGCATGACAAAAGGGGATCTGCAGAAGATTTCCGTGCTGATCTGCTATGAATGTCAGTTTGTGGCTGGCATTCATAGAAGATGATGATTTTTGCTACACATAGCAGGGCTGAAAAATGGAGACGCTACGGGTCTTGGAAAATGTTTGTGGTATGTGGTATGAAATGAAATGGTATGTGCGAACTCGTAATGACCTGGAGAATCATAATTGCAGGTCAGTTTTAGCATTTAGTGAACATGATAAAGAAAAAAAACAATTGTGGAACTGCCCTTTTTTATTTGCAAATTCACCCCACTTAGAATTTTTTTCCTGTTTCGTAGTACACTATATGGTAAAATCAATGGAATCACTTAAAAGTACAACTTGTTCCACAAAGAAAAAGCCCTCCCATGACCATATTGGCAGAAAAATGAAAAAGTTATGGCTCTAGGAAGAAGGGGAGCAAGAAATAAAAACGCAAAAAGGAAAATCCCAAGGTCTTGAAGGGGTTAATGTACATCGAGTAAGACCTAAGTTCTTCAGGTCCCCTAATAGTAATCATAATAATCTTAATAATTACCACTACATTTAAACAAAGAATTTTGCACTTTTTCATCTGAAAAACAGCACTGATATAACAAAAGAAGTACAGATATTTGGTGCTTTTTAAATAATAAAAATGTTATTTTTCAGGTAGACATTAACATTGTGGGTAGATGCCTACACCTTTGCTTCCTTAATTATTATTTTTTTAACGTTGCTTTGATTTTAATGTTTTTTTTTTTACTATGTCTCATAAAATCGGAATGAATTGGCAGTGCACATGATTGACCCCTCTCCATTCAAACTCAAAACTGGATGGTCAGACACAGGATTATTTTTCTAGTGATCAGACGAATATATCTTATGCCATAGCTGGGTGATAAAAATGTCTGCTGTGCGAAATCTGTCTACAGTCTATCTATCTGAGGCTGTGTTTGTGTCAGATTTTATTTCCAATTTTATGATCCATTTTGGGAGCTTAATAAACAAATTACAATTTTCATTTACAGCACTCATTCATTTTGGGATTTTATTTTTACTAAAATGTCATCAGTTTGCATCTGCTCATTTTGCTATCAATTTTTTGGATTGACGAAAAAGCAAGTTCTAAACAATTTATTTTTTCTGCAAAAACAAAATGGATTGCAGCTGGAATGGACATTTCATTGTATTTTACATTAAACTCTATGGGAAATGGATCATAAAATGAATGGTCAGCCATTATGTCTTCCCTTCAATCTCATCCATTTTAACCCCTTACTGACATGGCATACTGGTATGTCATGCGTCAAATCCCTATCTTTGATGCAGGCTCAGGAACTGAGCCTGCACATAATGGCTAAATTATCCAGCTTTGCCAGTAGCTGCTAAACTGCTAGCTTCTGCTGTCCACCTCTGACAGTGACATTATAACATGCAGCCCATGGGCATGCACCGCCCATTGGGACTGATGGATTGCCATAACAACAGGAGGTCTGCTGAAGTCCTCTGTGGCTGTTGTGATGGTACTCCTATGAACGCCAGCCCTGTTGTATTGGTGTATAAAGTGTAAGCATTCAGATGATAGAGGTTCAAGCCCGCTAAGGGGACTACAAAATACAGTGAAAAGTAAAATAAAATGTTTTAAAAAATATGTATACATTCGAATCACCCTCCCCCTTTTACCTATTGAAAAGAAAGAAATAATAAAAATTAAAAAACTATGTACACATGTGGTATCTCCATGACTGTAACAGTCAGATATATCAAAATATAAAGTTAACTAACCCGATTGTAAAAAAAAAATCAAATTGCCAGAATTGGGTTTTTCTGACAGCCTCAACAACTAAAAATGCAAAGAAGCAAACAAAACATCATATGTACCCCAAAATGGTATCAATTGAAACATCAGCTCAGGGTGCAAAAAACAAGCCTCACACAGCCCCATCGATTGAAAATTCAAAATGTTATGGGTCTCGGAAAATGTTTTTTTTCTGAATTTTTTTCGCAAGAGTAAACTGCTGTTTTAATTTCTATTTTATAAATCTATAGCACACATGAAAATAAGAAACCTTGTTATACGTTTTATCAAATGAACCTGCGTCTTTCTCCGCTAAGACTGATAATTAATTTTCAAAATTCTCAATTCCCTGGTAAAATCTGTATTTAGTGGAGACAGATTTCTATATTACTGAGATAGGAAATGGCAACAGAAGACCAGAAGAGGAAGGAGCTCTGCCTCTAGCTCCTCCATCCTCCTCCCCCTTTATCTCCTTCCCTTTACACTGAATTTTTATTTCATTTTTATTGTACAATAAACGCTGGAAAAACGAAGCCCAAAAATCCATGATGAAATTGCACTTTTTTTTTAATCAATTTTGCTGTTCTTGGAATTTTTTTCCTGCTTTCCAGGGCATTACATGAGTAAATGGATGGTGTCATTAAAAAAAAAAAGCCTATATGCTGTAATTAGTAATGAGCGAGTATGTCAAATTAACCCTTTCGGCGAGCACACTCGGGTGCTCGCCGAGTATTTTGGTGTGCTCGGCATTACTTTTACTGTCGCCACGGCGGCATGTGTCACGGCTGTTAGACAGATGTGACACATGCAGAGATTGCCTGTTTGATAGGCCGCGGTGACAGTAAAAGAAGTGCCAACCATGCCAAAATACTCGCCGAAACAGTTAATGAGACATACTTGCTCATCACTAACGGTTATGTTGATGGAAAAATAAAAAAATGGCTCTGGAAGAAAGGAATGAAAAAATGGAAACACAAAAAACAGAAAATTGCCCAAATCTAGAAAGGGTTAATGCATTGAACATGGTCAGAACACTTGAGGTGTTCAGAGATACTTTGAGTAAAAATGGATCCATTCAAAATGGAACAGTAGTAAATGCAAACTAATCTGCTTGATTGATATTTTTAAAAAAGAAAGACTTTGAGTTCAGTTTCATATCCGTTTTCGTTCGTTTTCTTACTTGTCCATTTTTTTATGCTACTGTATTCATTATATATGGATGCGAAATGGACATTTGAATGTAGCCTAAAGTAGCAAATGCATGGAGTATCCTTAAAATAGGTCCATGATTGTTAAATATTTTTCTTTCTTTCCTTCCTTTATTCTTGCCTTCCATCTTTCATTTCTCTCCTTCCTTATTTTCTTTCTGTCTTTCTTCCATCCTTCCTTCCTTTTTTGTCTTCTCTCTCACTCTCTTTTACTCTTTCTCTCTTTTTCTATTTCTCTCTCCCTATTGTCCTCTATCTATCTATCTATCTATCTATCTATCTATCTATCTATCTATCTTTTTACATATATTATGGTGAATTAGTTACTTATTCTGGCTATATATATATTTTAAATCATAAGGGTTTAAGAAGGCATTAGTTGAGGCATTTGCCCCAAGAGGGGACTTAATTTCAGGTATGCACTGATATCCCCAGAATCAAATACTGGTTCGGAAGGTATTTGCTGCCACCCATATGAAATTTAGAAATGTGACTGTGTGGGTGGTCTCATCTGTGTGGCCCCATCATACTTCTGATTCATGACCAAAATTGCAATTTACACCTGTAGAGAAGGAAGCCAAATACAACTGCAAATAATTACAATCCTGGAGTTATTAACCACATAGTGAGGAACTACATGGTTTTCATTTTTGCTTTTGCAAACCACACCATACCTTATTTTACCTCTTTGCTAAATACAGGATGTAGCCGGAAACTTGCAATATGCAGATTCCACATTACATAGAAGTGGCTACTGCAATTTAATTTATTTAAATGATGTATTACAGTCATCAGACTCTAAAATTGTAGAAGAGCATGTGTTAAATATCTGAAAAAATATAATTAGGTCTGAAGAGAAAAAATTAATTGATATTCAAAAGTCATGTGAAATAATTATGCATATGCAATGCATTCCAAAAAGCAGAAACTCACTATTATAATAACTAAAAAATAGTTGTAGCTTTTATAGTTTAAGATGAATCGGTGCTCTGTTTAAAATATGTAAAAGAAAATGCTAATTTAGATAACTTTACCACGTTGAAAGGATTTAGGTTGGTTTAATGTTAATGATCAGTTTCGGTCGCTAGAGTTTATTTTGAGATAATATTTTCTAATCCATCATTTAAAAGAATACAAAACCTCGAAAAAAACTATAAAAGTAAACTTTCAAAAACTTTTGCTAGTCTAAAGTTTTTTGCAAGTTTCGAGAATTTTTTTTGTACAAATCTTATAGATCTCAATCTATTCTTTACTTCTTTTGGCTTGTAAGTGGCTGTTAGGGCTTCGGTGGCGGAAGGCGTATAGCCAGTTTTTTCATAGCCAGACATCAAATTTTAGAAGGTGGAGACATGACACTCTCTGGTAACACAAGAATAAAAACTGAACATACTCTATTACATTGGGCCATCCATGCTAGTATTCATATGTGTATACTATTTATATGACATTTACAGAACTCTGATGTTTCTTGATCTTGGTTAATGATTTTATTCTGACTCCATAACTAGGCTGCGAGTGTAGGGCCCTTGAGACACCATTTCTATGGATGTCTCTATGTATCAATATTCACACAAAGGGATTTAATCAGACAGTTGATTTGACTGCAGAGACACCAATGAAGATTCCAGAAGGAGGTTTATTTTCAAGCTGAGTTCTTGTAGTTATACACAATTACAGTAGCAGTAGTTGTAATAGCTGCAGTAGGTAAAAAAGGCTATTCTAAACCAGAGCTGTAAGAAAAAATAAGTTTTTTAAGATGGCAGACAAACAAAGAATGAGGAAGAAGGGAGGGGTTACTGACATCAGAGCTAGGGAGGCAGAGAGGGAGAGAGGGAGAACAAACTACTAAAAGTAAATCCTTATTGCATAGCAATGCAATAGCAGCAATACAATGCAATGCTATACGATCACCAAGTCGTGAGACGTGACAGGTTTCCTAGAAGTCAGCTGCAGTAAAAGATGTACCATTAACAGTTGTGATAGATGGTTACTCTCCATTTTCTCAAAGATATTCTTCATGGGGACAGTTACACTGATCAACAAGTCTCTGATGCAGTATAGTCTTGACCAAGATATATTTGCCTACTCAAATCCAACATTTTTTAAGGTAAGGGTAGAAGTAGATTTTTTTAGGGGTTCTTCTATTCAAGCTGTTTGGGAATTGCTTTATGTTGGTAGAGGATTAATCTCTGTACTGTACAACTGTTCAACAGTGTATATATATTTGTTCAGGAACAAAGTAAACACAGAATACAACTGGTATTTCTAATAGCTTATGTGGAGATAAGAGGGTCAGTGGGTGATGCGGTAGACAAGAAAGCAGAGCAAAACCCGCAGATGCGGTAGACAAGCAGAGCAGAGCAAAACCCGCAGATGCGGTAGACAAGCAGAGCAGAGCAAAGCCCGCCGGTGCGGTAAACAAGCAGAGCAGAGCAAAACCTGCAGGTGCGGTAGACAAGCAGAGCAGAGCAAAACCTGCAGGTGCGGTAAACAAGCAGAGCAGAGCAAAACCCACAGGTGCGGTAGACAAGCAGAGCAGAGCAAAACCCGCAGGTGCGGTATACAAGCAGAGCAGAGCAAAACCCGCAGGTTCAATGAACAAGCTGAGCAGAGCGAAACCGCAGGTGTGGTGCACAAGCAGAGCAGAGCAAAACCGCCGGTGCAGTGGACAAGGAGAGCGGAGCGAAACCGCAGGTGCGGTGGACAAGCAGAGCAAAACCGCAGGTGCGGTGAACAAGCAGAGTAGAGCAAAACCGCAGGTGCGGTGAACAAGCAGAGCAGAGCAAAACCGCAGGTGTGGTGAACAAGTAGAGCAAAGCAAAACCGCAGGTGCGGTGAACAAGCAGGGCAGAGCAAAACCGCAGGTGCGGTGAACAAGCAGAACCAGATACAAACAAGGTACTTACAATGAAGTAGCGAGTGTACACAAAACTCACAAACAGAAGTTCAGAGACAACGAGTTCGAGATAGGTGCAGGTTCAGACACTGCAGGAAAAGGGAAGGTTCGGACATAGAGAGAAACAGGAACGGGCTAGGACACAGTTCAGACAGGAACTGAACCAGGAATAAGATACAGGAACGAGCCTGGGAACTCAGCCCCCAGGGTGGCAGAGACAGACTAGAAGTCACAGATAGGTAACATGCCTGGGTATACAGCCCCCCCAGACGGAAACAGACAAGATACAGGACGGGGCCTTGCAACTCAGTTGCACAGAACGCACTGAATGAAAGTGTTGCTCAGGCACCTCCCACTGGGTGGAGGGGGTTTAAGTATCCAGTGACTCACAGCATTAAACTGGGGACGCATTAGGACTGCGCACACTGTAACTTTAAGAATCAGGAAGTAACAGCGCTGCCGCCCTAAGCCAGCAGACAAGAGACATACAAACAGCAGGTACTGGAGCAAAGTGTGCAGCCTCGCCTGATAGGTAAGATTGCAGTCTTGCATGGTGGAAGGTGGTAAGCCATGCAAGCACGCCACCATTGAGGTTACACCATCCATCATTAACAAGATCTTTAGAGCTTTGGGGCATACATTACAAAGTCACTGTTGAGGCAGGTGATTGGTGGCAGTCGTCATGTAAATAATCGACCAAACATTTTCAGGACCTGCACTGAACACTAAAGCTACGGGAGAAAGTAATAGTTATTTTTTATTTTACTACATTCCGTTTTCGCCCACTACTATTGTAGTTCCCAAAAATCATTTCACCTTATTGTTACCCATTTAAGGTGGAGTTTTGCTTTAAGGTAATAGCAGATTTCTAAATCCTTACATCTCTTAGGTACTTTTAGTTAAAAATGAAAAGCTGGTAGATTAACTTTAAATGCAACTTTATACCACACTGTGTCTATAAAAAGAATTCTTCCCAGGACTCATTCGTGCTGTATTGTGTGTCACTGAACCACAGTATATTCATTGGGTTCCTTTGACAATGATTAACAGAGAAAGACTTTAATGTTAAAATGAAAACAAATCTGAACAAAATGATTTGCATTAATCATCATTATTAAACATAAAATACCTGAACAGGCAACTATTCACCCCACTCGAGTCAGTGTTTTTAGTAAAAGGTGTGGCAACGGTTGCAGCCGTAAATGTGTGTGGAAACATCTCTACCAGCTTTATACATGTAGACACTGCAATATTTCTTAATTCATAACAAAAATCCAGATCACGCCCCCGGAAGAAGCATTGGTGAAACGGCGTTGGGGTGGGGAGGACAAAACACCCTTGGTGGTAGCTGATTTAGTAGGTAATTATATCCCTAATATATGAAATATTTGTCTGTAGCTTACTACTTCTTGTAGGCTTGCTGCTTTTGACTAGATATACCTATATGATTGCCATTGATACCACACTAAGCACTTGCATTGGATGCTGAAATTAGAAGATTTGGATGAGAGTATATCTACAGTTATTTTCTGGTCTATATCAATAGCACACTACTGATTCATGTTAGTTGGAAGGTGGTATATTAGACATACACGCGTGGTCAAAATTGTTGGTATCCCTCGTTTAATGAAAGAAAAACCCACAATGGTCACAGAAATAACTTGAATCTGACAAAAGTAATAATAAATTAAAAATCTATGAAAATGAACAAATGAAAGTCAGTCATTGCTTTTCAACCCTGCTTCCGCAGAATTAAAAAAAAAATTAAACTCATGAAATAATCCTGGACAGAAATGATGGTACTCTTAACAATATTTTGCTGAACATCCTTTTGAGGCAATCACTGCAATCAAACGATTCATGTAACTGTCAATGAGACTTCTGCACCTCTCATCATATATTTTGCCCCACTCCTCATGGGCAAACTGCTCCAGTTGTCTCGTGTTTGAAGGTTGTCTTTTCCAGGCGCAATGTTTCAGCTCTTTCCAAAGATGCTTAATTGGATTTAGGTCAGGGCTCATAGAAAGCCACTTCAGAATAGTCCAATGGTTTCCTCTTAGCCATTCTTGGGTGTTATTAGTAGAGATGAGCGTTGTTCTACTCGAACTGTTCGCCAATCTCAAATTCGAACTGTTTTGGGCGGTGTCCGAGCCGTTCGGCGAACACGAACAATTTGAGAAAAATTCGGCTGTTCGAGGTTATGTTCGATAACTGTTCGTGCACCAAAATCATAACTGGATTTTTTCTCAGTAATGATGAAAATTAATGTTAATACGCAGTTTGAGTGTACAGCGGGGTGGGGGGAGGGGCAGGGGATGGATCTCTGCAGGAACAATGAAGATCTCCATTTTTTTTTTCTCTTTCCCGCATTTACAGTGGGGAGGTGCAATCTGTCAGCCTATCAGCAGCGCACACACGGAGCGAAGTGCTTTTTTTCACACAAGCAAGGGCATGTGTCATTGGCAGTGTATGTCACATGTCCTTGCCCTATAAGACCAAGCCATTTTCCCCGTCGCCACCATTTTCTCACTGCTGCAGCTGCGTGTTAGACGGCACCGCTGTTGCTGTGTGCGCTATACCTTGTTAATTTCAAGCCAATTTTCGCACAAATCTACAGATAGCTTGGGAGTAGGGAATAGTTGTGATTGCAGTCCTTTTAAGGACTAGGTTACAGCATTTCCTACGACTTTTATCAGGCAGGTCTGTGCTCTTAAATAGATAGATTGTGGGAGTAAAGACTAATTGTAATTGGAGTCCTTTTCAGGACTAGGTTACATCAGTTCCTATCAGTTTTTGCCAGGCAGGTCTGTGCCAGTGCTGTGCAAGTTTTTTTCACAGCATTTGGCTGAATCTAGCAAAGCTAATCCTTTTTGGCCTATTGCAGAGTGTGTTAGTCAGTGGAGTAGCCTATCTGTGTTGCAAGATATACCACCTGTGTATAGAATACCAATTTTTTTACTGCACCTAGTGAAGTAAAATCTTTTGGGCATAGCATCATTCTATTAGTCCATCTATACTGACCTCCATCAGGTTGCAAATTGAATATAATTTTTTTCTGCATCTAGCTCTGAAAAAATATTGGGCTTCTAGCTGTGTGTGGGACTTGTTGTATTAGTCCATCTATACTGACCTCCATCAGGTTGCAAACTGAATATATTTTTTTCTGCATCTACCTCTGAAAAAATATTGGGCTTCTAGCTGTGTGTGGGACTTGTTCTATTAATCCATCTATACAGACCTCCATCAGGTTGCAAACTGAATATATTTTTTTCTGCATCTACCTATGAAAAAATATTGGGCTTCTAGCTGTGTGTGGGACTTGTTGTATTAGTCCATCTATACTGACCTCCATCAGGTTGCAAACTGAATATATTTTTTTCTGCATCTACCTCTGAAAAAATATTGGGCTTCTAGCTGTGTGTGGGACTTGTTCTATTAATCCATCTATACAGACCTCCATCAGGTTGCAAACTGAATATATTTTTTTCTGCATCTACCTCTGAAAAAATATGTGGCCTTCTAGCAGTGTGTGGGACTTTCTCTATTAGTCCATCTACACTGACCTCCATCAGGTTGCAAACTGAATATAATTTTTTTCTGCATCTAGCTCTGAAAAAATATTTGGCCTTCTAGCAGTGTGTGGGACTTTCTCTATTAGTCCATCTATACTGACCTCCATCAGGTTGCAAATTAAAAATAATTTTTATCTGCATCTACAGTACCTCTGAAAAAATATTTGGGCTTCTAGCTGTGTGTGGGACTTGTTCTATTAGTCCATCTATACTGACCTCCATCAGGTTGCAAATTGAATATAATTTTTATCTGCATCTAGCTCTGAAAAAATATTTGGCCTTCTAGCAGTGTGTGGGACTTTCTCTATTAGTCCATCTATACTGACCTCCATCAGGTTGCAAATTGAATATAATTTTTATCTGCATATAGCTCTGAAAAAATATTTGGCCTTCTAGCAGTGTGTGGGACTTTCTCTATTAGTCCATCTATACTGACCTCCATCAGATTGCAAATTAAAAATAATTTTTATCTGCATCTACCTCTGAAAAAATATTTGGGCTTCTAGCTGTGTGTGGGACTTGTTCTATTACTCCATCTATACTGACCTCCATCAGGTTGCAAACTGAATATATTTTTTTCTGCATCTACCTCTGAAAAAATATTGGGCTTCTAGCTGTGTGTGGGACTTGTTGTATTAGTCCATCTATACTGACCTCCATCAGGTTGCAAATTGAATATAATTTTTATCTGCATCTAGCTCTGAAAAAATATTTGGCCTTCTAGCAGTGTGTGGGACTTTCTCTATTAGTCCATCTATACTGACCTCCATCAGGTTGCAAATTAAAAATAATTTTTATCTGCATCTAGCTCTGAAAAAATATTTGGCCTTCTAGCAGTGTGTGGGACTTTCTCTATTAGTCCATCTATACTGACCTCCATCAGGTTGCAAATTAAAAATAATTTTTATCTGCATCTACAGTACCTCTGAAAAAATATTTGGGCTTCTAGCTGTGTGTGGGACTTGTTCTATTAGTCCATCTATACTGACCTCCATCAGGTTGCAAATTGAATATAATTTTTATCTGCATCTAGCTCTGAAAAAATATTTGGCCTTCTAGCAGTGTGTGGGACTTTCTCTATTAGTCCATCTATACTGACCTCCATCAGGTTGCAAATTAAAAATAATTTTTATCTGCATCTAGCTCTGAAAAAGTATTTGGCCTTCTAGCAGTGTGTGGGACTTTCTCTATTAGTCCATCTATACTGACCTCCATCAGGTTGCAAATTAAAAATAATTTTTATCTGCATCTACAGTACCTCTGAAAAAATATTTGGGCTTCTAGCTGTGTGTGGGACTTGTTCTATTAGTCCATCTATACTGACCTCCATCAGGTTGCAAATTGAATATAATATTTATCTGCATCTAGCTCTGAAAAAATATTTGGCCTTGTAGCAGTGTGTGGGACTTTCTCTATTAGTCCATCTATACTGACCTCCATCAGGTTGCAAATTGAATATAATTTTTATCTGCATCTAGCTCTGAAAAAATATTTGGCCTTCTAGCAGTGTGTGGGACTTTCTCTATTAGTCCATCTATACTGACCTCCATCAGGTTGCAAATTAAAAATAATTTTTATCTGCATCTACCTCTGAAAAAATATTTGGGCTTCTAGCTGTGTGTGGGACTTGTTCTATTAGTCCATCTATACTGACCTCCATCAGGTTGCAAATTGAATATAATTTTTTTCTGCATCTAGCTCTGAAAAAATATTTGGCCTTCTAGCAGTGTGTGGGACTTGTTCTATTAATCCACCTATACTGACCTCTGTCAGGTTGCAAATTCAAAATAATTTTTTGTCTGCATCTAGCTCTGAAAAAATATTTGGCCTTCTAGCAGTGTGTGGGACTTTCTCTATTAGTCCATCTATACTGACCTCCATCAGGTTGCAAACTGAATATATTTTTTTTCTGCATCTACCTCTGAAAAAATATTGGGCTTGTAGCTGTGTGTGGGACTTGTTCTATTAATCCATCTATACAGACCTCCATCAGGTTGCAAACTGAATAAAAAAATTTTCTGCATCTACCTCTGAAAAAATATTTGGGCTTCTAGCTGTGTGTGGGACTTGTTCTATTAGTCCATCTATACTGACCTCCATCAGGTTGCAAATTGAATATAATTTTTTTCTGCATCTAACCCAGCCAATAGTTTTGGCCTAATACCACAGTTTGGTCACTCAGCTCTGCTCGGTTCCCATCCATTGTTTTTTTGTGCAAACAACTCCAGAGTTGTGAATTAGTTAACCACCAAAATGAGTGGAAAAAGGCCTGCTGCTGGTGGAAAGGGGAATAGGCGTGTTGGGAAGGGGAAAAAAGGTTGTGTCCGTGGGGTAGGTGTTAAAGCAACAGTAACATCTGCAGAAGAAAGACCATCTTCCAGCCAAACTAAAATGTCTACTTCTTTTAGCGGACAATGTGATAAGATCCCTTTCTTACGGCCACGCCAATCGCTACAAATTCCAGATGAGGCACAAAAGCAGCAGGTGCTTCAACGGATATCAAGTGCTCCTTTAAGTGGGCTCTCCTCCACATCAACTTCAACATCACAAATACTCCAGTCCTCAAAGGTGTCACCCAAATCGCACTTGCTTCCTCACAGCTCCCAAATCTCCAGCTGCCCGTCTGAGTATGGGGTAGAACAGATGGTTGAGTCTGCAGAGCTGTTTACTCATACTATAGCCTGGGAATCAGAGGTCGACTCCAGCGGTTCTGTGAATCCAGACGAGGAAATGATCAGCACTGATGCCCAGAATCTTTATGAGTCGGATCCAGGACCAGACGCAGAAGGTTCTGACCATAATGTAGACCCTCATTCCCAAACTGTAACTCCTGTTGGTGGAGACAATGAGGAAGACGATGATAAGACTCAAATACCTGATTGGAGCGACAACTTTAGTTTTTTGTCAGGGCAGGAACAGGTTGGCTCTGAGGACGACGGGTGTGATAACGCACAGGGTGATGATGATGAGGTTGGAGATCCCACTTACTGTCAACCCACAGTCAGCCAAGAGATGAGGTCAGCAGAGGAGGTGGAGGAAGATGCTAGTGACGACGAGGTCAGGTTGCGCCTTCCTGGACAGAGACGTAGTACTGGAAGCACGTCAACAACTGCATCCTCAAACACAACTCTGCCTCTCACCACAAGTCGTGGTGGCTCTTCAGGTTGCATGGGTGCTAAGCCTTGCATAGCCTGGGCATTTTTTCAGATCGATAAAGATGACCCAACTCGTGTTATCTGTAACATTTGTCAGCAAAAGCTAAGTAGAGTCCAAAAAATACATAGTTTGAGTACTTCATGCATGAACCGGCACATGGACATGAAGCATAAGTTGCAGTGGGAAGCTCAGTGTGCTACAATGCGGCCTAGCCGGCCGGGCCAACCACCATCTGCCATATCTTGTGCATCCGCAGCCTCTTCATCCTCTGTGACTGGGGGGACAGCAGTCACACCTGTTTTGGGACGCAGACCTGCCACCTCTTTACCCGCAACAGCCAGCGTGATTGGCAGGTCATAATTTTCTTTGGAGGTGGTAACACCAACTGGTGTTGAGCGCTGTCCGACATCGATAGCACCACCTTTGGATCAAGGCAACCTAACATGTCCGCCTGCATCTTCCTCACAGACCGGCAGTTTGCCGGGGACACCCTTATCAACCCCGTCTAAGCACAATAGCCAGCCCTCGGTCCCTCAGATGTGGACAAGTAAAAGACCATTTCCTCCTAGCCATGAGAAAGCTAAGAGGTTGAATTTCACCATCTGCAAGCTCTTGGCTACAGAAATGCTGCCTTTCCGCCTGGTGGACACAGAGGATTTTCGAGACCTTATGTCCGTCGCAGTGCCCCAGTACCAGATGCCCAGTCGGCACTACTTCTCAAAGAAAGGTGTGCCTGCGCTCCACCAGCATGTCGCACACAACATCACCGCTTCTTTGAGAAACTCTGTGTGTGACAGGGTGCATTTCACCACAGACACTTGGACGAGTAGGCATGGACAGGGGCGTTACATGTCGCTGACTGGGCACTGGGTAACTATGGTGACAGCAGGACGACAAGGGGCTGCTGTCCAAGTCTTGCCGTCCCCATGAGTTTTGCGTCAATCCTCTTTATGTCAAAGTTCCTCCACTGCTTCTGCCTCCTCAACCTCCTCTCGGTCTTCCACCTGCACCCAAAGCCTGTCTGGTCATGCCACAAGCTTTCTAACTGCGCAGAAGGGATCCTGCACACCTCCTTACTATGCTGGCAGTAGGGCTCAACGTCATCAGGCGGTTTTTACATTGAAATGTCTGGGAAATGTGAGTCACACAGCTGAGGAGTTGTGGTCAGCTCTGGAGAACCAATTTCATGAATGGTTGTCTCCACTGGACCTGAAACCAGGGAAGGCCGTGTGCGACAATGCTGCAAACCTGGGTGCGGCCCTTCGCCGGGGCAATGTCACACACGTGCCTTGTATGGCTCACGTGTTGAACCTGGTTGTCCAGCAATTTTTAGCCCACTATCCCAGACTAGATGGCCTACTGCAGAGGGCACGGTCGCTGTGTGCTCACTTCAGCCGTTCGCATCCCGCAGCTCAGCGACTTACATCTCTACAGAAGTCGTTGGGCCTGCCACTTCACCGGCTAAAATGCGATGTGCCTACCCGGTGGAATTCAACTCTGCACATGTTGCAGCGACTGTGGCAGCACCGACAAGCCCTGGTGCAATACGTTCTGACGTATAGCCTGGGCCAACGAGATCCAGAGGTGGGGCAAATCACGCTGGAGGAGTGGTCTCAGATCAGGGACCTATGCACCCTTCTGCACAGTTTTGAAATTTCGACAAAGATGTTTAGTGCTGACGATGCCATTATCAGCATGACTATTCCGGTGATTTACATGCTGGAGCACATGTTAAACAGAATTCGGAGTCAGGTGGTGGCACAAGAGGAGGTGGAGGAAGTAGAGGAGGAGGAGTTGTATGCGGAAGGGCTAACATCTGCAAGGTCCAGACGGTCGGCAGCATCAAGGCGGCAGGCATGTGAGGGTGGGGGAGATGGTTTTACCAGGGCGCATGGTAGCAGCCAAACTAGTGAGGAAGGTGCAGGAGCCCAGGAAGAAGTGGAGGATGAACTGATGGAAGACTCATCAGATGAGGGAGACCTTGATCACATTTCTGTTGTGCGAGGTTGGGGGGAGAGGACAGAGGAAGGAAGCATGATTGTTACCTCGCCACCAACACAACAGGGACTTGGTGCTCCTGGATGTGCAACACACGAGTGCCTTCTTGCTGCACTACCTGCAACATGACCCTCGAATTGTGAGAATTAGAAATAATCCTGACTACTGGGTTGCCACACTGTTAGATCCCCGGTACAAAAGTAAATTTGCAGAAATTATTCCTGCCATAGAAAGGGATGCACGCATGCAGGAGTATCAGCAGAGACTGTTGCAGAATCTTACATGTGCTTTTCCACAAAATACCAGTGGTGCACATAGTGAATCTCACAGTTCCAACTTGCCAACCGTGGGACCGTCAAGTGTTCAGCACTCAAACCGTAACAGAACCACAGTATCTGCTGGTAACATCAATTTTGCGGAATCATTTCACCACTTTTTTAGCCCATCCTTTGCAAGGCCACAGGAGACAAGAAGTCTGACACATAGTCAACGCCTAGAGACGATGGTACAGGAGTATCTCCAAGTAAACATTGAAGCCATGACTGTGTCACTGGACCCTTACTCTTTTTGGGCTTCCAATCTGGA
The DNA here is from genome assembly GCF_046119375.1 of Phyllobates terribilis. Lineage (NCBI taxonomy): Eukaryota > Metazoa > Chordata > Amphibia > Anura > Dendrobatidae > Phyllobates > Phyllobates terribilis. The sequence goes on along the minus strand of NW_027362761.1, from coordinate 461,759,901 downwards.
TAAATGGCCGGAGCTAGCCACTTACGCCTTGGAGATCTTGTCATGCCCCGCAGCCAGCGTTCTGTCTGAATGTGTGTTCAGCGCTGCTGGTGGTGTGCTGACAGATAAGCGCACGCGGCTCTCCACTGATAATGTAGACAGACTCACGTTCATAAAGATGAACAAATCATGGATCCGAAACGACTTTTCTACCCCTGTGTCATCCTGGGGAGAGTAAAAGCTTGATGATTGGTTAAAATCACCCTACCAACCATTTTAAGCTTTCAAATTACTAATCATGTTTATCTGTATCTTGGCTGGAAAATAATTTGGGCTTTGTAGCAGTGTGCAGCACTGATTCTATTAGGCCATCTATAATAAGCTTCACCAGATTTAAAATTACTAATCATGTTTATCTGTATCTTGACTGGAAAATAATTTGGGCTTTGTAGCAGTGTGCAGCACTGATCCTATTAGGCCATCTATACTAAAGCTTCACCAGATTTAAAATTAATAATAATTTTTAGTTGCATCTAGCCCGGAAAATAATTTTGGGGCTCCGAGATGCGCAAGACACATAAGTGCCTTCTTGTTGCACTACCTGCAGCATGACCCTCATATTGTCAGAATTCGACTACTGGGTTGCCACACTCTTAGATCCCCCAAACTTTTCGATCAACCTTTTCATTTTAATAAAGACCAAAAAAATGGTCATTTTTGAAATTATAAGCATTAGCAGGTTGTTAGAAACTGAAATCAAACAGTTTTCAACTCAAAACTTTATTCTAGGTGATGTTACATTTTCACATAGGACCCCTTGTTCGAAAGGAGCTTCTGAACTCTCTCGTCCATTGAATTTGACAGGTTTTGGATGGTTTCTGCTTCAATTGTTTTGCATGAGGACAGAATACCCTCCCAGAGCTGTTGCTTAGATGTGAACTGCCTCCCGCCATCATAGACACTCCTTTTAATGATGCTCCAAAATTTCTGAATGGGGTAGAGGTCAGGGGAGCATGGGGGTCACACCATAAGTTTGTCCCCTTTTATGCCCATATCAGCCAGAGATGCAGATGTTTTATGTGCAGCATGAGATGGTGCATTATCATGCAAAAAAATGATCTTGCTGTGAAATACACGGTTCTTCTTCTTGAACCATGGCAGGAAGTGCTGTTTGAGAAAATCCACATACATTATGGAGTTCATCTTTAGCGCCTTCAGGGATCCTAAAGGGGCCGACAATCTCTCTCCCCATGATTCCAGCCCAAAACATTACTCCACCTCCTCCTTGTTGGCGCTGTAGCCGTGTTTGCGTGGGGTGTCCATCAACCAGCCATCCTCCACTCCATCCATCTGGACCATCGAGCGCTGCACGGCACTCATCCGTGAACAAAACAGTTTTGAAATCAGTCTTCATGTAATGTTTGGCCCACTGGAGCCGTTTCTGCTTGTGTGAAGTGGATAGAGGAGGTCGACAGGATGGCGTATGCACAGCTGCAAACCTCTGAAGGACCCTGCATCTTGTTGTTCGGGGGACGTTGGAGGCACCAGCAGCTTCAAAAACTTGTCTGCTGCTATGACAAGGCTTTTTTGCCACTGCTCTTTCAACCTGACGTAATTGCCTGTAGGAAAGAGTCCTCAATTTGCCCTTATCAGCACGCACACGTGTGTACTGTGAATCAGCTACATACTTCTTGATTGTCAAGACACTTCATCCTGATCATCGCACAATGTTGATTGTAGTCATGCCTTGACCTAAACACTCCACAATTTGTTGCTTCTCAGCAGCCGACACATCCTTTTTCTTTCCCATTTTGGCAGAAAATGTAGGCTGCTTAATAATGTGAAACAGCCTTCTTAAGTAGTCTTGCCTTTCATTGGACACACCTGCCAAACTAATTAGCACAGGTGTCTGCAATTGCTTACAGTGATATAAAGAGCCCTGACACACATCACCATCAATGAGTTTAACTGACAAACAAACAAATTCTTCCCTTATCACTCCTAAACACTTTTTGCATAATAATTTGGAACACAGTGTACATGTGCTTTTCCACAAAACACCAGTGGTTCACGTAGTGAATCTTACAGTTCTAACTTGCCAACCGTGGTCTGTATGGAGTTGTTCAATAAAGGGCCCAAAATTAAGATAACATAGATGGGAGAGGTCTCTATGAATAGGAATTCCTAAGTATTTGATACCCTGTGAGGGCCAGGCAAAGGGAAAGTTGGACTGGATGGAATCCTATATGGATTTAGGGAGGGAGACATCGAGGGCCTCAGACTTCGCTGCATTGATTTTAAAATTTGACCATGTAACAAAGTGATCTATTTCAGCCATAACAGCATGGATGGATATATGTGATTGAGTGATATATACTAGGACATCATCAGCAAATAGAGAGCACTTGTACTCGGTGCCTCCCACCTCAATCCACCTAATATTGGGGTTATGGCGAATTGATGAGAGCAGGTGCTCGGTCACTAGGATGTATAAGAGAGGGGACAGAGAACATCCCTGCCTTGTCCCATTGGTGATTGTGAAAGGTGATGAAAATGTTCTGACGCGCCCCCTGGGCCTTGGGACACCCGGAGCCGGACCCTTTTTGGTGGATGCTGGTGGTTGTAGTCTCCGTGGCGGCGACCCGGTTCCGTGGCTCAGGGCGGTCAAACCAGTGGCGGAACTATTTATGTGGTTTTGATGTTTAAATGTCCGACTACGCCACCCGTGGATTGCGGTCAGAGTGAACCGCCGCTCCAGGGCAGACCGCTGAGGCTGGTGTTGTGGGTGCAGCAGAGCGTAGCATAACTCCCCACGGGAGGAGTATAGCCTCAGGGCAGTGTATGCGGAGGATGGGGGTGATGGTGCAGGGCAGCATCAGTAACGACACGGAGTCAGTGATGCAGTCCAGGGCCTTTACTCACAGTTCTTATTATCCAGACCACGTCTGCAGGTAACGGCTGCCCACGTCGTACTGTGCTCACCAGGTGAGGGGCTCAGACAACTCCCAGATAACTTTGGAGCGCTTCACAGGACCCCCTTTGTGTGTCCTTTGTCTGGCCTTTCTTACCAACCCTTCTGTCCGGCTGCCTCGGGCCTCCTCTTGGTTAACTTGGCGCCAGTTTCCCTGACCCTATGTGGTGTCTTCCTAGCGGGTGTAGCGAGGGGCTGCGCCACATAAAATGTCACAGCCTCCGGTTTCTAGCTGAGGGTCGTTTCCTGCCTCCACTAGTTTCGGGGACCGGTCTCCCCCTTTGGCCTGACCCCTCCACGCAGGTGGATTCGGGCGTGCGGTGGCGACTCGCCCGTCCGCACCCCTGGGATCCCTTCGTTCCTCGTTCCTGGAGCCTTCTCCGCTCCTCTTCCTTCCTTCTCCCTCTTCCAGGCCTGGGCCTCTGTTACTAGGCCCGCCTCCGGAGCAGAGCTCATGCAGAGCCCCTGCTCCCTGCCACTTCTGCTCAGACTTCTCTGCACTGAACTAAGATGGTGCCCACCTTTTATACTCCCTTCTCAATGCACCCAGGAACTGCTTCCTCCCTGCTCCTGCACTACAGGGTTCCCCTTCCTCAGTGTTCCCTCCCCCCACTCCAGCCAGGGACAGGGACTGTCGTGCCCATCTCAGGGGCATATTGGTCGCCCTGCCCCACGGCAATGTGGTGTAATGCATGCAGGTGTCGGGTCCTGATCCACACTACATCCTTACCTGAGAGTGAGATATCACACCTCTGGGTGAGGTGCAATACCTCTGTAGCAACCGAGCCCTCAGGGTGCTACAGTTCCATTTATCTTCAGCCTAGGTGACGTATTGCGATACAGGGCCGTGATTTTGGCTATAAAAGGGTCCCCTAGACCCCTACCCCAAGCTTTTTAAGAGAATCATATATGGCGTGCCAGGAGACTCTATGGAATGCTTTCTCAGCATCCAACGAGAGTATCTAATTACAAATTTTTAACTGCATCTAGCCCAGGAAATACTTTGTGCCTAGTAGCAGTGTCTGCTAGTCAGCGGATTATCCCGGCTGTTAAGCAAGCTACACCACCTGTAGTTTGGACACTTAATTTTTTCAAAGGAAATGCTTCGGGACCACGGGATACTCAGTGAAGAGCATCAGGAGGCACCCCAAGGCATAGGGGCTGGGACTGGCAGTAGGATGCCTTGCGGTGGACAGCCGAGCTCGATCCTTATAAAAGCTTTTTAACTGCAGCAGCTTTAGTGGACGCTACTGGAGCTGGAATTACGCGGCTGCTGGCATGAGACTTGCCCTCCAATAGATCCTTGTAAATGGATTTAAAGTGTATTCATTCAAATTAGAGAGCCAATTTAAATTAAAAAGCTTAGAGCTGCCTCCACCACAGGGGGGCTCGCTCGACCCACCAGCGGACAGGCACCAGTATTGGGAGAGGGGGGCTGGCCGTCAGGGTTCACCGCGGCTCTGGCACAAACCCGGCGACGCGGAGGTGGCACGGGCAGGAGCGGACTGAACGTGTCGGCTTCTCACTTTTTGGATTTTAGAAGGGCATGACATGCCTATATCTGTGTCTCCCCCTCCTTTTACTCCTCCACCTCTTTTCTTTTCGCATGACTATATGTACTTGTCACTTTTCCATGTGTTAGTTGCGTCTTCTGAGCAGTTTGTCAGCTTTTGGACACCTTTGAAGGTGTTTTCTATGTGTTTCTATGTGTTTTTGTTTGCCTGCCATTGGTTTTAACGGTGTTCGAAGGTGTTCGACGAACAGTTCGACGAACCGAACCGAACTCGAACACTACGGGGGTGGCTCAACACTAGTTATTAGCTGTGTGTTTTGGGTCATTATCCTGTTGCAAGACCCATGACATGCAACTCAGACCAAGCTTTCTGACACTGGGCAGCACATTTCTCTCTAGAATCCCTTGATAGTCCTGAGATTTCATTGTACCATGCATGGATTCAAGAAACCCTGCACCACATGCAGCAAAGCAGCCCCAGAACATAACAGAGCCTCCTCCATGTTTCACAGTAGGGACAGTGTTCTTTTCTTGATATGCTTCATTTTTCCGTCTGTGAACATAGAGATGATGTGCCTTGCCAAAAACTTCCATGGTGGAGGAAACATCATACTTTGGGGGTACTTTTCTGTAAAGGCAACAGGATGACTGTACTGTATTGAAGGGAGGATGGATGGGGTCATGTATCGCAATATTTTGGCCAACAACCTACTTCCCTCAGTAAAAGCAATGAAGATGGATCGTGGCTGGGTCTTCCAGCATGACAATGACCCAAAACACACAGCCAGGGCAACTAAGGAGTGGCCCCATAAGAAGCATTTCAAAGACCTGGAGTGGCCTAGCCAGTCGCCAGACCTGTACCCAATAGAAAATCTTTGGAGGCAGCTGAAACTCAATGTTGCCAAGCAACAGCCCCAAGACCTGAAAGATCTAGAGAAGATTTGTATGGGGGAGTGGGCCTAAATCCATGTTGCAGTGTGTGCAAACTTGGTTAAGAACTACAGGAAATTTCTGATCTCTGTAATTGAAATAAAGGTTTTAATACTGTAGCTTCGGTGTCCCTGCATGCTGTCCCTCTTCCCTAGCAGGGACATCGGCTCACTCACACTCACTCACCAACTGGTGTGCAATGTGACCATGTGTTGTAACTCAGTGTTGCAGATGTTGGGAAGGATTTGTGAACAGCAGAGGGCAGTTATTGAGTACCAGCTTCAACACACCCATCGTTATTCAAGTAAGCCTCCGCACATAAGAGCTGATGAGTGGGCATGGGTGTCAGACATCTGTGCCATCCTCCAAAACATTGAGGACTCCACTAAGATGGTGAGCGGCAATGACACCATAATTAACATCATCTTCCAACTTCTCTGTCTACTGAAATGCTCGCTGCTCACAATTAAATAGGAGGCATTGCAGGTGGAGCACGATGAAATGGAGCAAGTAACCATACAGGGTGATGCCACAGAGCCCAGCCTCATCTCATCCAACCACAGATTGGGTGATAATAAGGAGGAGGAAGAGGAGGAGGAACAGGAGCAGGTTTCCTGCGCTACAGTCGGTACTACCTACACAACTGTCATACTGTCTGTTCAGCATGGATGGCCTGAGGAGAGGGAGAATGTGGAGGAGGAGGAGTATGAGTAGGAGAGCATGGACAGTCATCCTCTTGGTCAGGAAAGGGAAGACTTGGCTGGTGGCAGTCTGGCACACATGACTGACTTTATGTTCCTCTACCTTTACCGTGACCCTCAAATTGTACGCATTTTGGCTGACAGTAATTACTGGTTGGTCACACTTCTAGACCCATGCTACAAGGAGAACTTTCTATCTCTACTTACCGTGGTGGAGAGGTGTAGTAAAATGTTGCAGTACCAGAAGGCCCCATCTGAAAACTCTGGTGGCAGAGGTCACATTTCCTTGGATAACCAAGGAGTACAGGCAAGGGAGACACAAATATGATGCAGCAGAGTCAAAGATGTGGGACAGTTTTCTCAGACCCTCCCAGTGCCCAAGTCCTGATGCATGGGGCACTCTGACAAGGAGGGAAACGTTTTGGAAGATGCTGAAGGAGCACCTTGCCAACCGTACCAACGTCCTCCGTGATTCCTCTGTGGCTTATAATTATTGAGTATCCAAGCTGGACACGTGCCATGAAGTGGCTCTCTATGCCTTGGAGGTCCTGGTCTGCCCTGCTGCTAGCATTTTGTCAGAGCGGGTGATGTCGGGGGAATTTTAACTGATAGGCACATCCGCCTGTCAACTGAAAATGCTGACAGGCTGACTCTTATCAAAATGAACAAGGGCTGGATTGGGCCAGACTTCTCAACACCACCAGATGACAACAGCGGAACATAAAGTCAAATCAAGTGGCTTTTTTGGGGGGGCCTATTCCCATGCACCTCTTCACATTCAGACATGGGAATATGCTTCCTGATTTTGTCTATTTTCTGTTATCCTCCTCCTTCTCCTTCTCCTCATCTTCCACCACCATATCACCAGGGTGATCGTGATGCAAGACCCACATAATTTTTTAAGGGTGTTTATGATGCCCGTATGAATTTTTTTTAGAGGCCTACCTCTAACATTCTATATGTTGTACAGTATGTTCATGTATACCCCCCAGGGGTAAATGTTTTTCATCCCATTCACTTAGTGCATGGGCATTACCAGTACAAGACCAGTAGGAGACCCACTCCTTAACAACGTTAAAAGAATTTTAATTCAGACCCCCTCTACGTCTCTTCAAAGGGGTATTGGAGTGCGGCCAATTTTTGGGCAGCCCATGCAGTCACTGCATGGGCATTACCACTATAGGAGACCTACTCCTTAATAATAGGAACATTTTTTTTTACTGAGGCTCTCCTCTATGTTTCTTCAAAGGTGTAATGTGGTGCGTCCACACTTTTGGCATCCCTTGCAGTCACTGCAAACGCAATAACAGTATAGGAGACCCTCTCCTTTATAATGGGAACATTTTTTTTTACTGAGGCTCTCCTCTATGTTTCTTCAAAGGGGTATTGGGGTGCATCCAAATTTTTGGCAGCCCTTGCAGTCATTGCATAAGCAATAACAGTATAGGAAACCCGCTCTTTAATAATGGGAATGACAAAGCATAGCTGGCTGATGGCCCTCTAACAGTAGTGAGGGCTGACTGCTGGCCCTTTAACAATAGTAAGGGCTGCTTGATGGCTCTGTAAAAATAGGCTTTGCGACTTTCACATTCCTTCCTTCATAAATGAAACAGGATGTGTCTGATCATGTCTCACACACCACATGGCCAGATAAGGTAGTAAAATGTTAAAATGACCTTTCCTGGTGAATGTATTTTTCACCATTGAAAGGCATGCAAAAGTGCAAAAACGCATCAAAAACGCTTGATGTGAACATAGCCCAAGGTGAAGAGGAGCATTTTTTTGTGTGTTTTTTTTCCCTTTTATACAAGTCATTACCCTGGAAAGAATGTCCAAAGAAGAAGGAACCGACAGCACTCAGCAAAAGTTGACTCCAAGGAACCAGCCTGGAAAAATTGCAGCGTATAAAAGAAAAAACAGCGTCCAATCCAGGGTGTTCAAGATATCAAAATTGTAGTTTTTTCCGCCAGATTACAACGTTTCGACCGTTCGCCGGTCTTTATCAATAGTAATACTTGATAAAGACCGGCGAGTTGTAGAAATGTTGTAATCTGGAGTAATAAACTACAATTTTGATATCTTGAACACCCTGGATTGAACGCTGTTTTTTATTTTATACCCTGGAAAGAATGTCCCTTAACGTTTTTTTCCAGGAAAATCCATTTTGGCTTCATTTTTTAATGTTTTATTGTGACTCTATAAAAGTGGCGTAATACTTTGACAACATTGTTCACAGCAGTGACCTGGAAGTCAGAGATGCTTCCAGGGGTCTTCCCTATGCTTTTCCCATGTCATTTCAGCACTATTTTCATTGATTTGGACAATTTTTAGGCCCCCTGCAGACCTCCGGGGAAGCCACTGGAAAAATGTGCGAGTTTGCCATTGACTTACATTGGGCTCATTGCTTGGGTCGAGCACCCGAGCATTACGATTTGCTCGACCCGAGCAATGAGCGCCCAAGCATTTTAGTGCTCGCTCATCACTACTGGACGTCCATGGTAGACAATAGTGATGGATGATCACAGAATCCTTTCCATGGTGAAGAAAAACCCATTCACAACATCCACCCAAGTGAAGAACACTCTCCAGGAAAAAGGTGTTTCAGTATCTAAGTCTACCATAAAGAGGAGACTTTATGCAAGCAAATACAGAGAGTTCTCAACAAGGTGCAAACCATTAATCAGCCTTAAAAATAAAAAAGGCCAGATTAGGTTTTGACAAAGAAACATCCAAAGAAACCAGCTCAGTTCTGGAAAATCATTCTTTGGACAGATGAAACTAAGATCAGCCTGTACCAGAATGACGGGAAGAGGAACGTATGAAGACAACTTGGAACGGCTGATGATCTAAAACACACCACATCCTCTGTAAAACAATGTGTAGGCAGTATGATGGCATGGGCATGCAGGACTTCCAATGGCACTGGGTCACTTGTGTTCATTGATGATGTGACTGAAGAAAGAAGCAGCCGGATGAATTCTGAAGTGTACAGGGCTATACTTACTGCTCAGACTCAATCAAATGCATCATGGTTGATTGGACAATGTTTTTCAGTACAGATGGACAATGACCCAAAACATGCAAAGTATTAAATAGGAACATTTTAGTTATAATAAAGTTAATTTGTCCAATTACTTTTGAGTCCCTGAAATGAAGAGGGTTTTTAGAAGAATGGTTGCAATTCCTAAATGTTTCACAGGATACTTTTGTTCAACCCCTTTATTTAAACCTGAAAGTCTACACTTCAATTGTATCTCAGTTGTTTCATTTTAAATAAAAAATTGTGGCATGCAGAGTCCAAAATCAGTCGGTCACTGTCCAAATATTTCAGGACCTAACTAGTGATGAGTGAGCGAATGCGCTCGCCACTGCTCGGTGCTCTCCCGAGCATCACTGTGCTCGACGAGCTTGGAGCTCGGCGAATATTTCCGGGTTGCTTAGGCGGGAACTCGGAAAATGGGCATGATGCGTGTCAAGGGACGGGGAAGTGGACGTGATGGTGATGGTGCATGCAGAGGCCAAGGATGTGGCCGTGGGCAAGGTGAAATTGTGCCACAACAAACACCCACAGCTTCTCGCTCGATCTTCCTGTCTCAATTACTAGGGGACCGCAGAGCACCCCTATTGCACACAGAGCAGTGTGAAAAGATTATTGGTTGGATAGCAGATAATGCTTCCAGTCACTTGGCTACCACCACCTCCACCCTGTCTTTCACACGGTCAAGTCTCAGAAGCCGTGAGTCTGGACCGCATATTCCTCACCCCGATCCTCCTTCCTCCCACCTTTGTCGAGTGCCCAGAGACAACTGATCCCACACTTGGACGCTCAGAAGAGATGTTCACTTTTCCATTTGTAGAATCGGGCCTCTCACCCAGCCTGCTTCAAACGAGTCAAGAAGAGAACGCATGTAGCGATGCCCAAATATTGGAGCAGCCACGGTCACACAAAGGCGACGGTGGTAAAGTGCTATTACTGTCGCAAGAGGTGGATGATGATGATGAGACACGATTGCCAGAAAGTCAGGAGGAGGACCAGGGTGCGGAAGTGGAAGACGAGGTGGTGGATGATATAGTAACTGATCCAACCTGGCAGGGGGACACACAGAGCAGGACAGCAGCACACAGTGGGAGGTAGCACCACAACAGGCAGGAAGAAGCAGTGTGGTGGCCGCAGAAACGAGGCGGGAAAGCATTCCTCGTAACGCCAACACGACGGAAGTTGCCAGTACAACTGTTAGGTCTTCCCGAGTCTGGTTATTTTTTAAAGACTCTGCAGATAACCCCAAAATGGCTATTTACACCACCTGCCAGGCCAGCATCAGCAGGGGTAGCAAAACTAGCAGTCTGACCACCACCAGCATGATCAGGCACATGGCAGCAAAGCACCCAACTAAGTGGGCCGGGGTGCAGCAACAAAGTCTGCGGGTGACACCACTGATTCTTCTGCTGTTGTGCATGCACGCCAATTTCCTGTCCATGGTGCATGCCAAGATGCCTCCCGCCCTGCACCTGTCGTTGCACCATCAGCAAGCACATTCACGTCCTTGTCCCAGCGCATCGTTCAGTTGTCCATACCCCAGTCCTTGGAACCTAAGCGCAAATACGCAGCCAATGCCCCACAGGCCACACTACTAAATTCCCACATTTCGCGAATGTTTACGCTCGAAATGTTGCCTTTTAGGATGGTGGAGATGGAAGTTTTCCGCAACCTGATGGTGGTGGCCGTCCCTCAGTACCTAGCCGCCACTATTTCTCCCGGTGTGCCGTCCCGCATTACATGAGCACGTGTCCCACAATATTAGACGTGCCCTTAGCAACAAAGTTACTGGGAAAGTCCACCTAACCACGGACACATGGATAAGTGCTTGTGGGCAGGGACGGTACATCTCGCTGATGGCACACTGGGTTAATATAGTGGAAGCCGGGACCCAGTCTGACCTTGTGATGGAACATGTCCTCCCAATGCCGAGGATTGCGGGCCCTGGGTCAATCAGGGTTGCCCCTTGCGGGCCCTGGGTCAATCAGGGTTGCCCCCACATTTTACAGCTCCCGCACCTTATCCTCCTCCTCTTCAGCCTCCATCTCTGAAATGACCACATCAGTTGCAAGCTGGAAGCACTGCAGCACTGCCTCGGCCAAGTGTCAACAGGCTGTACTGAAGCTAATATGCTTAGGTGACAAACCACACAATGTTGAAGAGTTGTGGACAGCTCTGAAAGCAGGCAGATCTGTGGCTGACACCGCTGAACATACAGCCATGCATGGTTGTGTGTGACAGTGGCCAGAATCTGGTGGCAGCTCTGAGGCAAAGCGAGCTCACACACATACCATGCCTGGCCCATGTGCTTAACCTCGTGGTTCAGCGGTTTCTCAAAATCCACCTGGATCTGCTGGATCTGCTTGTCAAAGTATACTGCCTGTGTGTCCATTTTAGAAAGTAATCTACAGCTTCCGCCCCCCTTGCCTTGCTTCAGCAGCTTTTGCAGCTTCCAGCTCACTGACTGATATGCGATATCGCCACGCGTTGGAACTCCACATTGCAGATGTTGGGAAGGATTTGTGAGCAGAAGAGGGCAATTGTTGACTACCAGCATCAACAAGGCCGTCGGTATTCAGGTCAGACTCCACACATAAAACCTCAGGAGTGGACATGGATGTCAGACATCTGTACCAGCCTCCAAAACTTTGAGGACTCCACCAAGATAGTGAGCGGCGATGATGCCATAATTAGTGTCACCATCCCGCTTCTCTGTCTTCTGAAATGCTCTCTGCTCTCAGTTAAAGAGGGTGCATTGCAGGCGGAGCACGATGAGATGGAGCAAGGAACCATATAGGGTGATTACATACAGCCCAGCCTCATCTCATCCCAATGTGGATTGGGTGACAATGAGGAAGAGGAGGAGGAGGAAAAACAGTAGCTAGTTTCCTGCTCTGTAGATGGTACTACCTGCACAACTGTGATACCGTTTGTTCAGCGTGGATGGCCAGAGGACAGGGAGGAGGAGACCATGGTCAGTTGTCCTCTTGGTGAGGACACAGAAGTCTTGCCTCTTTGCAGTCTGGCACACATGGCTGAGTTTATGTTCTGCTGCCTTTCCCGTGACACTCACGTTGTCCAAATTTTGGGTGACAGTCATTACTGGTTGGTGATGCTTCTAGACCCATGTTACAGGGAGAACTTTATGTCCCTTATTCCCTTGCAGGTCAGGCCTAATAAAATGGTGCAGCATGGGAAGGCCCTTGTTGCAGAATTATTTAAAAAATTCCCATCTGAAAACGCTGGTGGCAAAGGTCACAGTTCGTTGGACAACCAAGGAGTACAGGCGAGAGAGACACAAATGCAATCCAGCAGAGGCAGGGGAACACTGTCAAAGTTCTGGGACAGTTTTCTCAGATCCTCCCATCACACAGGCCCTGAGGCACGGGGTGCTCTCCCAAGGAGTGCAAACTTTCGGAAGATGGTAAGGGAGTAACTTGCCGACCGTTCCAATGTTCTCTGTGATTCCTTTGTGCCTTATAATTATTGGGTGTCCAAGCTGGACACGTAGCATGAACTGGTTCTCTGCACCTTGGAGGTCCTGGCCTGCCCTGCAGCTAGCGTTTTGTCAGAGCAGGTTTTTAGTGCTGCCGGTGGAATTGTAACCGATAGGCGCATCCGCTTGTCAACTGAAAATGCTGACAGGCTGACTTTTATAAAAATGAATAAGGGCTGGATTGGGCCAGACTTCTCAACACCACCGAATGATAGCAGCGTAATATAAACTCAAATCCAGTGTCTTTTTTTGGGAGGTGTATTCTCATTCACCTCTTCACTAGTGTTGAGCCACCCCCGTAGTGTTCGGGTTCGGTTCGGTTCGTCGAACACCGGGATGTTCGAGGAACTGTTCGTCGAACTGTTCGTCGAACACCTTAGAACACCGTCGAACACCGTTAAAACCAATGGCAGGCAAACAAAAACACATAGAAACACATAGAAAACACCTGCAAAGGTGTCCAAAAGCTGACAAACTGCTCAGAAGACACTCTCTTTAAAAAAGCCGGCCGGCAAATTCAGCAGCGGCATACACCGGTACCCGACAATTTAGACAAGAAGGAATAGAGCATCACACATAGATTAGATAGATAGAAACATGTCAGTCACACATATAAGAAGCACAGTGACAGTGTTGGTTACTGCACTTGTCATTTAGTGTAAAGGATTTATTAAAAAAAATATTAGTGTTTTCATGCACCATCTCTTTAAAAAAGCCGGCCGGCAATTCAGCATCTGTACCCGACAATTTAGAACAGAAAGAATAGAGCTTCACACATAGATTAGATAGATAGAAACATGTCAGTCACATATATAATAAGTACAGTGATAGTGTTGCTTACTGTACTTGTCATTTAGTGTAAAGGATTTATTTAAAAAAATAATAGTGTTTTCATGCACTGTCTCTTTAAAAAAGCCGGCCGGCAATTCAGCAGCGGTACCCGACAATTTAGAACAGAAAGATAGAGCATCACACATAGATTAGATAGATAGAAACATGTCAGTCACATATATATGAAGTACAGTGATAGTGTTGGTTACTGTACTTGTCATTTAGTATTAAAATAAAGGATTTATTATTAAAAAAATTGGCGTGGGGTTCCCCTTAATTTTAGGCTCTAGCGGAGGTTAAGCAGACGGCTGGGGCAGATGTTTGAAGCCTGGGAGGGGGGTAATACCCACGGAGCTTCCCAGGCTACTAATATCAGCCCCCAGCTGAATACATAGCCTTTACTAGCTATTAAAATGGGGGACCCCCCAAAAAAAATGACGTGGGGTCCCCCCTAATTTAATAGCTAGCAAAGGCTAGGCAGACAGCTGGGGGCTGATATTAATAGCCCAGGAAGGGAGCCATGAATATTGGCCCCCTCCCAGGCTAGAAACACCAGCCGTCAGCCGCCCCAGAAATGGCGCATTCATAGGATGCGCCAATTCTGGCACTTAGCCTCGCTCTTCCACGCTGCCCTGGTGCGGTGGCAGGGGGTAATAGGGTTGGGGTTGATGTCAGCTTATAATGCCAGCTGACATCAAGCCCAGGTTAGTAATGGAGAGGCGTCTATAAGACACCCCCATTACTAACCCCATAGTCAAAGTTAAAAAAAACACAAACACCCAGAATAAAGTCCTTTAATTGAAATAAAGACACAATCCTTTATTGTTCTAAATTAAACCATACTTACCATCACGCCCATTCCAGCTGAAGCCAACGATCTCCTGCAATAAAAGAAAAATAATAAAGCAACCTCATCCTTACCTTTCCATGGTTCCCACGACAGCTTCAGCTCTGCTACATCGAGATGACAGGCTGGACCGCAGCAGAACGCTGCCATCCAGCCTGTCATCCCGCAGACACTGAGAAGCGCAGGCTTGCTTGCGCTGCTCAGCGTCTCTCTGTGACGACATCCAGATGAGCCGAGTTCATGTCCAATGAACTCGGCTCACCTCATGCACGTCACTGACAGCGTGGGAAAATTCTCACGCTGAAGCGCTGATTGCAGGAGAATTTTCCCACGCTGTCAGTGACGTGCAGGAGGTGAGCTGAGTTCATTGGACATGAGCTCACCTCATGCACATCACTGACAGCGTGGGAGAATTCTCCTGCATTCAGCACTTCAGCGTGAGAATTTTCCCACGCTGTCAGTGACGTGCATGAGGTGAGCCGAGTTCATTGGACATGACCTCGGCTCATCTGGATGCCGTCACAGCGAGACAGTGAGGAGCGCAAGCATGCCTGCGCTTCTCAGTGTCTGCGGGATGACAGACTGGATGGCAGCGTTCTGCTGCGGTCCAGCCAGTCATCTCGATGTAGCAGAGCTGAAGCTGTCGTGGGAACCATGGAAAGGTAAGGATGAGGTTGGTTTATTATTTTTCTTTTATTGCAGGAGATCGTTGGCTTCAGCCGGAATGGGTGTGATGGTAAGTATGGTTTAATTTAGAACAATAAAGAATTGTGTCTTTATTTCAATTAAAGGACTTTATTCTGGGTGTTTGTGTTTTTTTTAAATACTTTACTAGAAATTCATGGCGGTCATGTCTAATACTGGCGTGACCCCATGAATTTTGGGCTTGGGGCCAGCTGATAATACCAAGCTGGCCCTAACCCCTTTATTACCCAGTGAGCCACCGCACCAGGGCCCTGGATGAGTTGGGTACAGCGCCAGAAGATGGCGCTTCTATGAACGCGCCATTTTCCGGGGTGGCTGCGGACTGCAATTTGTAGCGGGGGGGGGGCCCAGAAAGCTTGGGCCTCCCTGCGCTGCAGATTCCAGCCCCCAGCTGCCTAGTTGTACCTGGCTGGACACAAAAATAGGGCGAAGCCCCACGTACTTTTTTTTTAATTATTTCATGAAATTCATGAAATAATTAAGAAAAAAAGGGCTTCCCTATATTGTTGTGTCCGGCCAGGTACAAATAGGCAGCCGGTGGTTGGGGGCAGCCCGTTCCTGCCTGCTGTACCTGGCTGGACACAAATATAGTGCGAAGCCCCACTTCAATTTTTTTTAATTATTTCATGAAATTCATGAAATAATTAAGAAAAAAAGGGCTTCCCTATATTGTTGTGTCCGGCCAGGTACAAATAGGCAGCTGGTGGATGGGGGCAGCCCATTCCTGCCTGCTGTACCTGGCTGGACACAAATATAGTGCGAAGCCCCACTTAAATTTTTTTAAATTATTTCAGGAAATTCATGAAATAATTTAAAAAAAATTGACGTGGGGCTTCGCACTATATTTGTGTCCAGCCAGGTACAGCAGGCAGGAACGGGCTGCCCCCAACCACCAGCTGCCTATTTGTACCTGGCCGGACACAACAATATAGGGAAGCCCTTTTTTTCTTAATTATTTCATGAAATAATTTAAAGAAAATTGACGTGGGGCTTCGCCCTGTTTTTGTGTCCAGCCAGGTACAACTAGGCAGCTGGGGGCTGGAATCCGCAGCGCAGGGAGGCCCAAGCTTTCTGGGCCACCCCCGCTGCAAATTGCAGTCCGCAGCCACCCCGGAAAATGGCGCGTTCATAGAAGCGCCATCTTCTGGCGCTGTACCCAACTCATCCAGGGCCCTGATGCGGTGGCTCACTGGGTAATAAAGGGGTTAGGGCCAGCTTGGCATTATCAGTTGGCCCTAAGCCCGAAATTCATGGGGTCACGCCAATATTAGACATGACCACCATGAATTTCTAGTAAAGTATTTAAAAAAAACACAACACCCAGAAAAAAGTCCTTTAATTGAAATAAACACACAATTCTTTATTGTTCTAAATTAAACCATACTTACCATCACGCCCATTCCAGCTGAAGCCAACGATCTCCTGAAATAAAAGAAAAATAATAAAGCAACATCATCCTTACCTTTCCATGGTTCCCATGACAGCTTCAGCTCTGCTACATCGAGATGACAGGCTGGACCGCAGCAGAACGCTGCCATCCAGCCTGTCATCCCGCAGACACTGAGAAGCGCAGGCTTGCTTGCGCTCCACAGTGTCTCTCTGTGAGGGCATCCAGATGAGCCGAGTTAATGTCCAATGAACTCGGCTCACCTCATGCACGTCACTGACAGCGTGGGAAAATTCTCCTGCACTCAGCGCTTCAGCGTGGGAGAATTCTCACACTGAAGCGCTGAGTGCAGGAGAATTCTCCCACGCTGTCAGTGACGTGCAGGAGGTGAGCTGAGTTCATTGGACATGAGCTCACCTTATGCACGTCACTGACAGCGTGGGAAAATTCTCCTGCACTCAGCGCTTCAGCGGGAGAATTCTCACGCTGAAGCGCTGAGTGCAGGAGAATTCTCCCACGCTGTCAGTGACGTGCAGGAGGTGAGCTGAGTTCATTGGACATGAGCTCACCTTATGCACGTCACTGACAGCGTGGGAGAATTCTCTTGCACTCACCGCTTCAGCGTGAGAATTTTCCCACGCTGTCAGTGACGTGCATGAGGTGAGCCGAGTTCATTGGACATGAACTCGGCTCATCTGGATGTCGTCACCGAGAGACGCTGAGCAGCGCAAGCAAGCCTGCGCTTCTCAGTGTCTGCGGGATGAGAGGCTGGATGGCAGCGTTCTGCTGCGGTCCAGCCTGTCATCTCGATGTAGCAGAGCTGAAGCTGTCGTGGGAACCATGGAAAGGTAAGGATGAGGTTGCTTTATTATTTTTCTTTTATTGCAGGAGATCGTTGGCTTCAGCTGGAATGGGCGTGACGGTAAGTATGGTTTAATTTAGAACAATAAAGGATTGTGTCTTTATTTCAATTAAAGGACTTTATTCTGGGTGTTTGTGTTTTTTTTAACTTTGACTATGGGGTTAGTAATGGGGGTGTCTTATAGACGCCTCTCCATTACTAACCTGGGCTTGATGTCAGCTGGCATTATAAGCTGACATCAACCCCAACCCTATTACCCCCTGCCACCGCACCAGGGCAGCGTGGAAGAGCGAGGCTAAGTGCCAGAATTGGCGCATCATATGAATGCGCCATTTCTGGGGCGGCTGACGGCTGGTGTTTCTAGCCTGGGAGGGGGCCAATATTCATGGCTCCCTTCCTGGGCTATTAATATCAGCCCCCAGCTGTCTGCCTAGCCTTTGCTAGCTATTAAATTAGGGGGGACCCCACGTCATTTTTTTTGGGGGGTCCCCCATTTTAATAGCTAGTAAAGGCTATGTATTCAGCTGGGGGCTGATATTAGTAGCCTGGGAAGCTCCGTGGGTATTACCCCCTTCCCAGGCTTCAAACATCTGCCCCAGCCGTCTGCTTAACCTCCGCTAGAGCCTAAAATTAAGGGGAACCCCACGCCAATTTTTTTAATAATAAATCCTTTATTTTAATACTAAATGACAAGTACAGTAACCAACACTATCACTGTACTTCATATATATGTGACTGACATGTTTCTATCTATCTAATCTATGTGTGAAGCTCTATTCTGTCTGTTATAAATTGTCGGGTACCGCTGCTGAATTGCCGGCCGGCTTTTTTAAAGAGACGGTGCATGAAAACACTATTATTTTTTTTGATAAATCCTTTACGCTAAATGACAAGTACAGTAAGCAACACTGTCACTGTACTTCGTATATATGTGACTGACATGTTTCTATCTATCTAATCTATGTATGATGCTCTATTCTGTCTGTTATAAATTGTCGGGTACCGCTGCTGAATTGCCGGCCGGCTTTTTTAAAGAGACAGTGCATGAAAACACTATTATTTTTTTTGATAAATCCTTTACGCTAAATGACAAGTACAGTAAGCAGCACTTTCACTGTACTTCATATATATGTGACTGACATGTTTCTATCTATCTAATCTATGTGTGAAGCTCTATTCTTTCGGTTCTAAATTGTCGGGTACAGGTGTATGCCGCTGCTGAATTGCCGGCTTTTCATGTTTCACTGTTGGCACTGTTCCCATCGATTTGGGCAATCACTGTAATGCCACAACCACCATGGCTGTGGCATTACAGTGAGTGGCAGACAATCCCTGCATGATTGGTGCTCTAAATAGCGCCAGACATGCAGGACACGCTTTTGGTGCACGAACAGTTATCGAACATAACCTCGAACAGCCGAATTTTTTGCAAATCGTTCGGGTTCGTCGAACAACTCGAACACCGCCCAAAACAGCTCGAATTTGAGATTGGCGAACAGTTCTAGTCGAACACCGCTCATCTCTACTCTTCACACCCACAAATGGGTATACGCTTCCTGATTTTGTCTATTTGCTCTTGTCCTCCTCCTTCTCCACATCCTCATCCTCCACCACCATATCAACACCATACAGTATGTATCATATTATTATTATTTGTTATTAAAGTGCCATTTAATCCATGGCGCTTTACATGTTAAAAAGGGGTATACATAGCAAAAACCATTACAATATTCTTGAACAAAATGTTACGGTGACTGGTACAGGAGGAGCGAGGACCCTGCACGCGAGGGCTCACAGTCTACAAGGAATGGGTGAGGTTAAGGCTGGTTGTGGAGTGGTATGGTGGAGTGATGATTAATGCAGGTTGTAGGCTTGTCAGAAGAGGTGGGTCTTCAGATTTCTTTTGAAGGTTTCCACGGTCAGCGAGAGTCTGATATGTTGAGGTAGAGAGTTCCAGAGTAGGGGGGATGCATGGAAGAAATCTTGAATGCGATTGTGGGAGGAGGAGATAAGAGGGGAGAAGAGAAGGAGATCTTGTGAGGATGGGCAGTTGCGTGAGGGTATGTACCGGGAGACTAGTTTAGAGATATATAGAGGAGACTGGTTGTGAATGGGTTTCTATGCCATGGTTAAGGTTTTGAACTGGAGTCTCTGAGCAATGGTGAGCCAGTGAAGAGATTTACAGAGAGGAGAGGCCGGAGAAAAGGCGAAAAGAAGAGTTTAGGATAGATTGAAGGGGTGTGAGAGTGTTGGAAGGGAGGCCACAGAGCAGGAGGTTGCAATAGTTGAGGTGGGAGATGATGAGGGCGTGCACTAGTGTTTTTGCAGATTCATGGTTGAAAAACGTGCGGATCCAGGAGATATTTTTAAGTTGAATTCGGCAGGAAGTGGAAGGGCTTGGATATGTGGTTTGAAGGAGAGTTCAGAGTCCAGGGTTACCCCAAGGCAGCGAATTTGATGGACTGGGTAGAGTGGACAGCCATTGACATTGATAGATAGGTCAGTTGGGGGGGTTGAATGAGATGGTGGAAAGATGATGAATTCTGTTTTGTCCATGTTAAGTTTTAGAAATCTAGCAGAGAAGAAGGATGAAATAGCGGACAGACATTTTGGCATTTTGGTTAGTAGGAAGGAGATATCGGGTCCTGAGAGGTAGATCTGTGTGTCGTCGGCATAGAGGTGATACTGAAAGCCGTGAGACTCTATGAGCTGTCACAGGCCTAAGGTGTAGATGGAGAAGAGTAGGGGTCCTAGAACTGAACCTTGGGGGACATCGACAGATAGGGGGTGAGATGAGGAGGTGGTGTGTGAGTGGAAGACAGTGAATGTCCGGTCTGTTAGATATGAGGAGATCCAGGATAGGGCCAAGTCCGTGATGCCGAGAGATAAGAGAGTCTGGAGTAAGAGGGAATGGTCCACTGTGTCGAAGGCAGATGACAGGTCAAGGAGGAGGAGGACAGAGTAGTGTCGCTTGGATTTGGTCATTGGTGACTTTAGCCAATGCAGTTTCAGTAGAATGGTGCGGTCGGAAACCAGATTGTATGCGGTCAAAGAAGGAGCAGGAGGAGAGGTGGGAGGACAGTTCAGAATGGATGTGTTGTTCCAGTAGTTTTGAGGCATAGGGGAGAAGTAATATGGGGTGATAGCTAGTCAGAGAGGATGGGTCAAGGGAGGGCTTTTGAAGATGGGTGTGATCGAGGCATGTTTGAAGCCACCAGTTGTTAGTGACAGGTTGAAAAGGTGGGCTAAGGTTGGGATGAAGATAGTGGTAAGGTTTGGGATGAGGTGGGACGGGATTGGGTCAAGTTCACAGGTGATGAGGTGGGATTTTGAGAGTAAAGAGGAAAGTTGATCTTCTGTAATGGTGGAGAAGGTGGTTATGGAGGAGGAGGATTGAGTAGGTTTGGGAAGGGGCTGTGGGGACTTTAGGCAAAAGCTTTATCTGATGGTGTCAATCTTCTGCTTGAAGAATGAGGCAAAGTCTTCGGCTGAAATAAGAGAAGAGGGAGGAGGCACTGGGGGACAGAGGAGAGAACTGAAGGTGTTGAATAGCTGTTTGGGGTTGTGAGACAGGGAGGATATGAGAGATGAGAGGTATGTGTGTTTTGCTGCAGTGAGTGTGGACTTGAAGGTAGTGAGGGACTGTTTGAATGCAATGAAGTCCTCATTGAAGTGGGACCTTTTCCATCTATGCTCAGCAACCCCAGAGGCCTGTCGCAGTTCTTTAGTTAGGTTGGTGTGCCATGGTTGTCTGTTGATTGTGCGAATTTTGGTATGTGTGAGGGGGCAACCAAATTGAGAGCTGCAGCTGTTGTGGTGTTGTATAAAGTGGCAGCAACATCTGCACCATGTAAGGAACCAATGTCTGTAAGAGGGAGAAGGGATTCAGAGAGTGAGTGTAGGTCAAGGTGTTTAAGATTTCTGAGAAGGTGTGCAAGTTTGTGGAGTGGGGATTGTTGCCCTGGAGAGGAGAGGGTAGAGAATGTAAGTATGTTGTGGTCAGAAAGAGGGAGAGATGAGCTAGAGAGGTTAGATAGGGAACAGAGGCGGGTGAAGATGACGAACAGTGTGTGGCCGTCTTTCTGGATGGCTGCGGAAGACCACTGAGTAAGGTCGAAGGAGGAAGTGAGAGATAGAAGCTCAGAGATAGATGAGTGGGAAGTGACAATGGGGGTGTTGAAGTCGCGCATGAGGAAAGTGGGGATGTCAATAGAGAGGAAATGAAGTAGCCAGGTGGTGAAGTGGTCAAAGAAGGTGGTGGTTGATCCTGGGGGGCGATAAATGACAGCCAGTTGGAGGTTGGAGGGGGAGTAGATGCACACACAGTGCACCTCAAAAGAGGGGAGAGTAATGGAGGAAGGCAGTGGGATTCGGGTGAAATTAACATATCTGCGTCTCTTGCAAGGGGCATTGGCGTTCCTCCAAATTTTTGGCAGCCGTTGCTTCAGTGCATAGGCAAACAGTATGGGAGACCCACTTCCTAATAATGGGAACATTGTTTTCAGGAGGCCCTCCGACCTCTACACCTCTTGCAAGGGACATTGGAGTTCCTCCATATTTTTGACAACCTTTGCATTCACTGCATAGGCAAACAGTATAAGAGACCCACTTCCTAATAATGGGGGCATTTTTTTCAGGGGGCCCTCCGACCTCTACGTCTCTTGCAAGGGGCATTGGAGTGCCTCCAAATTTTTGACAGCCGTTGCAGTCACTGCAATTGCAAACAGTATAGCAGACCCGCTCCTTTCTAATGGAAACATGTTGTTACAGTGGCCCTGCTCTGTGTGTCTTTAAATTATTAGTGGGGTTTTTCCTAAAATTGGTCAGCCGTTGGACTCACTGCATACCCTATAACTGTACAGCAGACCCTCTCCTTTGTAATGGAAACATGTCGTACTCGTTACTGTTGCCCAGCTCTATATGTCTTTAAATTGTTAGTGGGGTTTTTCTCCATTTTGCAGCCCTTGCAGTCACTGCATGGGCATTACCATTATAAGAGACCCGTTCCTTTATAATGGGAACATTTTTTTTACTGAGACCCTCCTCTATGTCTATTCAAATGGGTATTGGGTTGCGTCCAAATTTTTGGCAGCCCTTGCAGTCAATGCACACACAATAACAATATAGGAGACCCACTCTTTAATAATGGGAACAACAAAGCATAGCCGGCTGATGGCTCTCTAACAATAGCGAAGGCCGACTGCTGGCCCTTTAAGAATAGTAAGGGCCGCCTGATGACCCTATAATGATGTGTCACACACCACTTGGCCAGATAAGGTTGTAAAATGTTAAAATAACATTTCCCGGTGAATGCATTTGTCTTTAAAATTTACGTAAAACAAAAAAATAAAAAATAAATAAAAACACTGTAGGATATTTGATTAGTATAAAAACCAGACTCGCCAATGTAACCTCAATGTAATCACATAGTTCACCTTCTGTACCTTCTCCTCCAGTTCGGCCTCCATCTCCGAAATGACCACATCAGTCACAAACTGAAAGCACTACAGCACTGCCTTGGCCAAGCGGCAACAGGCTGTGCTGAAGATAACATGCTTAATGTGTAGGTGACAAACCGCCCACCGCTGCAGAGCTGTTGAAAGCCTGATCTGTGGCTCTCACCGCTGAACATAAAGCCAGGCATGGTCGTGTGTGACAATGGGCAGAACCTGGCGACGGAGAAATGACAGCAGAAGTAGATATGGTTTCCCTCTATGACAGTCCTTTCACCAGGCTAAAGAATATGGCTGTGGTGAAACACAACTCCCACTGAGAAGCAGTTTCAAACTGAAAAACTATGGGCCCACCAAAGGATTTGATTCTGAGGGCTCACCTTTTTCCGCCGCTCAAGAGCCCCATAGCTGCAGCAAAGATTGCGCTATCATGAACTCTCCTGATGGAGAAGCCATGGTCC
Organism: Phyllobates terribilis; assembly: GCF_046119375.1. Taxonomy (NCBI): domain Eukaryota; kingdom Metazoa; phylum Chordata; class Amphibia; order Anura; family Dendrobatidae; genus Phyllobates; species Phyllobates terribilis. The sequence goes on along the minus strand of NW_027362761.1, from coordinate 461,736,728 downwards.
ACCCGAAAATTCTCTGGTGGGACTCTCCAACCCTGCCGAGAAGCAGTTCTGGCTAAGAAAAGTGTATAGGAAGGCTTCCTTACACTCTATGGCTCCCCACGCAAACAAGGGGAGAACATACAAAATCCTTGCAGATGTTGTCCTTCCTTGGATTTGAATCCAGGATCCTAGCACTGCAAGGCTTCAGTGCTAACCACTGATCCAATGTGCTGCCGTTCACCCTCTGATCTATCAGGCTGGAGAAACTTGCACCTACTGCCACTCTATCTTCAGCTCCTTTGTGAGAAACTAATGTATTTGGGCAACCACTCAGTACCAAATAGAAATCCTAAGAAGGAAATTGGGGATGTCTTCTCTACTGGTACTGGGGGCAGTGCTAATACCATGGCGTCGTACCATAGTTCAATGGAAATATTCCAGGCTATTAGGAGGCAAGCAGATTCCCACAGAAAAATACCAGCAGTAGTGTTCAGGGACCCTTGCTTGTGGAAGGCGGAGACGATACCGGTAGAAATAGTGACGGCTGGGTACCGAGTATGGACACCCGGCCGCTGCCGCCATGAGGTTGTGAAAAGCTTCCGCCTCCACGAGCCTAAAATGCCACATTTCAACTGCAAACAGCTGTCTAAAACTTGGCACTATAGTATTGCAGCCTGTGGGTGGGTGGGTTGCTGGCTGCATACTTGCGCTTGCATTCCAAGGAATGGGGTAGGGACAGCCGAACGCTGCGCTGGCACAAGGACATGGAGGTTGATTGTTGCAAGTCTGCAATGACAGGTGCATGTCGGGAGGCATGTACGCATGCGCCAAGGATCACTTATGATGGCCACACTTTTAGGCAGTGACCTGGGAGTCAGAGATGCTTCCAGGGGTCTTCCTCATGCTGATCCCATGTCGTTTGAGCACTGTTCCCATCAATTTGGGCAATTTTTAGGCCCTCTGCAGACCTCCGGGGGGAGCAGCTGGAAAAATATTCGAGTTTCCCATACATTTACATTGGGCCCATTACTCGGGCCGAGAACTCGAGCATTCCAATTTGCTTGACCCGATCAACGAGTACCCAAGCATTTTAGTGCTCGCTCATCACTAATAGAGATGAGCGGTGTTCGACTCGAAGTGTTCGCCAATCTCAAATTCGAGCTGTTTTGTGCGTTGTTCGAGCCGTTCGGTGAACACGAACGATTTGAAAAAAGTTCGGCTGTTCAAGGTTATGTTAGATAACTGTTCGTGCACCAAAATCATAACTGGATTTTTTCTCAGTAATGATGAAAATGAATGTTAATACGCAGTTTGAGTGTACAACGGGGGGGGGGGGGGGGGGTGCAGGGGTTGGATCTCTGCAGAAATAATGAAGATCTCCATTTTTTTTCTCTTTCCTGCATTTACATTGGGGAGGTGCAATCTGTCAGCCTATCAGCAGCACACACAAGGAGCGAACTGCTTTTTTTCACACAAGCAAGGGCATGTGTCATTGGCAGTGTATGTCACATGTTCTTGCCCTATAAGACCCAGCCATTTTCCCCGTCACCACCATTTTCTCACTGCTGCAGCTGCGTGTTAGACGGCACCGCTGTTGCTGTGTGCACTATATTTTGTTAATTTCAAGCCAATTTTCACACAAATCTACAGATAGTTTGGGAGTAGGGAATAGTTGTGATTGCAGTCCTTATAAGGACTAGATTACATAATTTCCTACGACTTTTATCAGGCAGGTCTGTGCTCTTAAATAGATAGGTTGGGAGTAAAGACTAATTGTAATTGCAGTCCTTTTCAGGGCTAGGTTACATCAGTTCCTATCACTTTTTGCAAGGCAGGTCTGTGCCAGTGCTGTGCAAGTTTTTTTCACAGCATTTGGCTAAATCTAGCAAAGCTAATCCTTTTTGTCCTCTTGCAGTGTGTGTTAGTCAGTGGAGAAGCCTATCTGTGTTGCAAGCTACACCACCTGTGTATAGAATACAAATTTTTTTACTGCACCTAGTGAAGTAAAACTTTTTGGGCATAGCATCATTCTATTAGTCCATCTATACTAACCTCCATCAGGTTGAAAATTGAATATAATTTTTTTCTGCATCTAGCTCTGAAAAACTATTTAGGCTTCAAGCAGTGTGTGGGACTTGTTCTATTAGTCCATCTATACTAACCTCCATCAGGTTGCAAATTCAATAACTTTTTTTTCTGCATCTAGCTCTGAAAAAATATTTCGGCTTCTAGCAGTGTGTGGGACTTGTTCTATTATTCCATCTATACTAACCTCCATCAGGTTGCAAATTCAATATAATTTTTATCTGCATCTAGCTCTGAAAAAATATTTCGGCTTCTATCAGTGTGTAGGACTTGTTCTATTAATCCATCTATACTAACCTCCAGCAGGTTGCAAATTCAAAATAATTTTTATCTGCATCTAGCTCTGAAAAAATATTTCGGGTTCTAGCAGTAAGTGGGACTTGTTCTATTAGTCCATCTATACTAACCTCCATCAGGTTGCAAATTCAATATAATTTTTTTCTGCATCTAGCTCTGAAAAAATATTTCGGCTTGTAGCAGTGTGTGGGACTTGTTCTATTAGTCCATCTATACTAACCTCCAGCAGGTTGCAAATTCAAAGTAATTTTAATCTGCATCTAACCCAGCCAATACTTTTGGGCTAATACCACAGTTTGGCCACTCAGCTCTGCTCGGTTCCCATCCATTGTTTTTTGTGCAAATAACTCCAGAGTTGTGAATTAGTTAACCACCAAAATGAGTGGAAAAAGGCCTGCTGCTGGTGGAAAGGGGAATAGGCGTGTTGGGAAGGGAAAAAAAGGTTGTGTCCGTTGGTTAGGTGTTAAAGCAACAGTAACATCTGCAGAAGAAAGACCATCTTCCAGCCAAACTAAGATGTCTACTTCTTTTAGCGGACAATGTGATAAGATCCCTTTCTTACGGCCACGCCAATCACTACAAATTCCAGATGAGGCACAAAAACAGCAGGTGCTTCAATGGATATCAAGTGCTCCTTTAAGTGGGCTCTCCTCCACCTCAACTTCAACATCACAAATACTCCTGTCCTCAGAGGTGTCACTCCAATCGCACTTGCTTCCTCACAGCTCCAAGTCTCCAGCTGCCCGTCTGAGTATGGGGTAGAACAGATGGTTGAGTCTGCAGAGCTGTTTACTCATATTATAGCCTGGGAATCAGAGGTCGGCTCCAGAGCTTCTGTGAATCCAGACGAGGAAATGATCTGCACTGATGCCCAGAATCTTTATGAGTCGGATCCAGGACCAGACGCAGAAGGTTCTGACCATAATGTAGACCCTCGTTCCCAAACTGTAACTCCTGTTGGTGGAGACAATGAGGAAGACGATGATGAGACTCAAATACCTGATTGGAGCGACAACTTTAGTTTTTTGTCAGGGCAGGAAGAGGTTGGCTCTGAGGACGACGGGTGTGATAACACACAGGGTGATGATGACGAGGTTGGAGATCCCACTTACTGTCAACCCACAGTCAGCCAAGAGATGAGGTCAGCAGAGGAGGTGGAGGAGGATGCTAGTGACGACGAGGTCAGGTTGTGCCTTCCTGGACAGAGACGTAGTACTGGAAGCACGTCAACAACTGCATCCTCAAACACAACTCTGCCTCTCACCACAAGTCGTGGTGGCTCTTCAGGTCACATGGGTGCTAAGCCTTGCATAGCCTGGGCATCTTTTCAGATCGATAAAGATGACCCAACTCGTGTTATCTGTAACATTTGTCAGCAAAAGCTAAGTAGAGGCCAAAAAATACATAGTTTGAGTACTTCATGCATGAACCGGCGCATGGACATGAAGCATAAGTTGCAGTGGGAAGCTCACTGTGCTACAATGCGGCATAGCCGGCCGGACCAACCACCGTCTGCCACATCTTGTGCATCCGCGGCCTCTTCATCCTCTGTGACTGGGGGGATAGCAGTCACACCTGTTTTGGGACGCAGACCTGCCACCTCTTTACCCGCAACAGCAAGAGTGATTGGCAGGTCATCATTTTCTTTGGAGGTGGTAACACCAGCTGGTGTTGAGCGCTGTCCGACATCGATAGCACCACCTTTGGATCAAGGCAACCTAAAATGTCCACCTGCATCTTCCTCACAGACCGGCAGTTTGCCGGGGACACCCTTCTCAACCCCGTCTAAGCACAACAGCCAGCCCTGGGTCCCTCAGATGTGGACAAGTAAAAGTTCATTTCCTCCTAGCCATGAGAATGCTAAGAGGTTGAATTTCACCATCTGCAAGCTCTTGGCTACAGAAATGCTTCCTTTCCGCCTGGTGGACACAGAGGATTTTCGAGACCTTATGTCCGTCGCAGTGCCCCAGTACCAGATGCCCAGTCGGCACTACTTCTCAAAGATAGGTGTGCCTGCGCTCCACCAGCATGTCGCACACAACATCACCGCTTCTTTGAGAAACTCTGTGTGTGACAGGGTGCATTTCACCACAGACACTTGGACGAGTAGGCATGGACAGGGGCATTTCATGTCGCTGACTGGGCACTGGGTAACTATGGTGACAGCAGGACAAGGGGCTGCTGTCCAAGTCTTGCCGTCCCCACGAGTTGTGCGTCAATCCTCTTTATCTCAAAGTTCCTCCACTGCTTCTGCCTCCTCAACCTCCTCTCGGTCCTCCACCTGCACCCAAAGCCTGTCTGGTCATGCCACAAGCTTTCTAACTATGCAGAAGGGATCCTACACACCTCCTTACTATGCTGGCAGAAGGGCTCAACGTCATCAGGCAGTTTTTACTTTGAAATGTCTGGGAAATGTGAGTCACACAGCTGAGGAGTTGTGGTCAGCTCTGGAGAACCAGTTTCATGAATGGTTGTCTCCACTGGACCTGAAACCAGGGAAGGCCGTGTGCGACAATGCTGCAAACCTGGGTGCGGCCCTTTCCCGGGGCAATGTCACACACGTGCCTTGTATGGCTCACGTGTTGAACCTGGTTGTCCAGCAATTTTTAGCCCACTATCCCGGACTAGATGGCCTTCTGCAGAGGGCACGGTCGCTGTGTGCTCACTTCCGCCATTCGCATCCCGCAGCTCAGCGACTTACATCTCTACAGAAGTCGTTGGGCCTGCCACTTCACTGGCTAAAATGCGATGTGCCTAACTGGTGGAATTCAACTCTGCACATGTTGCAGCGACTGTGGCAGCACCGACAAGCCCTGGTGCAATACGTTGAGATGTATAGCCTGGGCCAACGAGATCCAGAGGTGGTGCAAATCACGCTGGAGGAGTGGTCTCAGATCAGGGACCTATGCACCCTTCTGCACAGTTTTGAAATGGCGACGAAGATGTTTTGTGCTGACGATGCAATTATCAGCATGACTATTCCGGTGATTTACATGCTGAAGCACATGTTAAACAGAATTCGGAGTCAGGTGGTGGCACAAGAGGAGGTGGAGGAAGTAGAGGAGGAGGAGATGTATGCGGAAGGGCTAACATCTGCAAGGTCCAGACGGTCGGCAGCACCAAGGCGGCAGGCATGTGAGGGTGGGGGAGATGGTTTTACCAGGGCGCATGGTAGCAGCCAAACTAGTGAGGAAGGTGCAGGAGCCCAGGAAGAAGTGGAGGACGAACTGATGGAAGACTCATCAGATCAGGGAGACCTTGATCACATTTCTGTTGTGCGAGGTTGGGGGGAGAGGACAGAGGAAGGAAGCATGATTTTTACCTCGCCACCAAAACAACAGGGACTTGGTGCTCCTGGATGCGCAAGACACATGAGTGCCTTCTTGCTGCACTACCTGCAACATGACCCTCGAATTGTGAGAAATAATCCTGACTACTGGGTTGCCACACTGTTAGATCCCCGGTACAAAAGTAAATTTGCAGAAATTATTCCTACCATAGAAAGAGATGCACGCATGCAGGAGTATCAGCAGAAACTGTTGCAGAATCTTTCATGTGCTTTTCCTCAAAACACCAGTGGTGCACGTAGTGAATGTCACAGTTCCAACTTGCCAACCGTGGGACCGTCGAGTTTTCAGAACTCAATCCGTAACAGAAACACAGTATCTGCTGGTAACATCAATTTTGCGGAATCATTTCACCACTTTTTTAGCCCATCCTTTGCAAGGCCACAGGAGACAAGAAGTCTGACAACGCCTAGAGACGATGGTACAGGAGTATCTCCAAGTAAACATTGAAGCCCTGACTGCGTCACTAGACCCTTGCTCTTTTTGGGCTTCCAATCTGGATAAATGGCTGGAGCTCGCCACTTACGCCTTGGAGATCTTGTCATGCCCTGCAGCCAGCGTTCTGTCTGAACGTGTGTTCAGCGCTGCTGGTGGTGTGCTGACAGATAAGAGCACGCGGCTCTCCACTGATAATGTAGACAGACTCACGTTCATAAAGATGAACAAATCATGGATCCGAAACGACTTTTCTACCCCTGTGTCATCCTAGGGAGAGTAAAAGCTTGATGATTTGTTAAAATCACCTCACCAACCATTTTAAGCTTTAAAATTACTAATCATGTTTATCTGTATCTTGGCTGGAAAATAATTTGGGCTTTGTAGCAGTTTGCAGTACTGATTCTATTATGCCATCTACTGTGTAACATACCTGGCGGCGTCCTTGCATGGTGGTCCATCTCCCACTGTGCAAGAGCGCGCACTTGATCTCCAGTCCAGAATGTCTCTCTGGCTTCCCTCCATGCTGTCTGTTTGTGTCTGTTTCTGCTGCTTAAGGGCGGCGCCCGATCACTTCCTGCTTTTTGTACCTGCTGTGGGTCACACTCCTTGTGCATCCTCAGCCTATTGCTGTCTGTCACCTGGTATATAGCTCAGCTGCTCCCATCTATCCCTGCCTGAGCATAGTGTTTCATTCAGTGCGTGCTTTCACTCTGAAGGTGCCAGGTCCCGTTCTTTGTCTCCTGTCTTGCGGTATCAGTTCCCGTGTCTGAACTGAGTCCTGTCTATGTCTCCTGCCTTGCGGTATCAGTTCCCGTGTCTGAACTGAGTCCTGTCTATGTCTCCTGCCTTGCGGTATCAGTTCCCGTGTCTGAGCTGAGTCCTGTCTTTGTCTCCTGCCTTGCGGTATCAGTTCCCGTGTCTGAACTGAGTCCTGTCTGTGTACTCTTGCCTGCTGCCTTTCCTGGAGGCTGTATTTCCAGTCCTGTCTGAACACGCTCCTAGCCTGTTCCTCCCGCCTTCTAGGGGCCGATTACCTAGATCCGTTCCTGTATCTTGTCTGTCCTGTCTGAACACGCTCCTTGCCTGTTCGTCCCGCCTCTCTGGGGGCCGATTACCCAGACCTGCTCCTGTATCTTGTCTGTCCTGTCTGAACACGCTCCTTGCCTGTTCGTCCCGGCTCTCTGGGGGCCGTATTCCCAGACCCGCTCCTGTGTCCCTCTCCTGTGTCGGTCTCGTCCGTACACTCAGTTCCAGTCTGTACTCTCTCCTATCTTTCATCTGTCTTTTCTCTATGTCTGTTCCTTTCCTTTTTCTGCAGAGTCTGAACTCGTACCTAACTCCTGCCTGTTGTCTCTGTACTCCCGTTTGTGAGTTTGTGGTCCACTCGCTACTTCACTGCAAGTACCCTGTGGGTGTCTGGCTCTGCCTTTCCCTTCCTGTCTGTTCCGTGTGAACAGAGCCCTGTCCCCCCTACTCAGCCTTGCCTGCTCTGACTCCTTTGCTCACCGCTCCGGCGGTTCTAGCCTGCTCTGACTCCTTTGCTCACCGCTCCGGCGGTTCTAGCCTGCTCTGACTCCTTTGCTCACCGCTCCGGCGGTTCTAGTCTGCTCTGACTCCTTTGCTTACCGCTCCGGCGGTTCTAGCCTGCTTTGACTCCTTTGCTCGCTGCTCCGGCAGCCTTGCTCCGCTCTGACCCTTTTGCTCGCTGCTCCGGCAGTCTCGCTCCACTCTTGCTCACCGCTCCAGGCGGCCTCGTCCTGCTTTACTCTTGCTCACTGCTCCAGCAGTCTCGCTCAGCTCTGATCCTTTGTTCACCGCTCCTGGCGGCCTTGTCCTGCTCTACTCTTGCTCACCGCTCCAGGCGGCCTTGTCCTGCCCTGTTCTCGCTCACCTCTCTGGGTGGCCTCACTCTGCTGTGTTTGTCCGCCACATCTGTGGTTCTGTTCCTGAGTCCCAGTGTGTACTGGGTCCTATCCCGCCAGTGTCCCTACCTGCTAGTGCCTCCCTGTCTGCACTCTAGCTGTGCTTGCCTGTACCCCTCTGCCTGTATTGTTCCTGAGTCCCAGTGTGTACTGGGTCCTATCCCGCCTGTGTTCCTACCTGCTAGTGCCTCCCTGTCTGCACTCTAGCTGTGCTTGCCTGTACCCCCCTGTCTGCATACCCGCCTGCCTGCATACCAGTCGTGCCTGCCTATACCCACCAGTCTGTGTGCCAGCCTACCAGTCTGTTCCTGTATTCCCCTGTGTGGGTCAACAGCCGTGTCCGGGGTCTGTCCTGGAGTAGCACCTGGTCCCTCTGCTCGGTTCCTCCTTGGTGCACTGGCGTCGTATGCCGTCGTGCGACCCTGGTCGGATCGGGTGAATACCTAGTTAAGCCCCTCCAGGCATTCACTCTCCGGCACGGTCCAGTGGAATCACTACAATCACACGCACACGCCGCTCAGCCCGGGCGTGTGCATAACAGCATGCTCAGGCCATGGTTCCCGTTGAGCCCCACGGCCTTCACTCTCTGAGAAGTTTTCCAGCGAATACATGCATTAAAATAAATAAATAAATTTTTTTTTTCCTTAGCTGAGTTCCAGGCAATTACGCACCGTCCAGATGGATCTATCAGCTCTCGTTCCTGCGGATCCGCCACGTTACTATGGGGATCCAAGACAGTGTCGTGCATTTGTGGAGCAATGCATGCTACACTTTAAGGCCTACCCTCTCTATTTTCCTTCTGATTGGGCTAAAGTGGCCTTTATGATTGACTACCTAGGGGGTGATGCCTTGAAATGGGTCACCCCCCTATGGGAAGCATGGGATCCTGTCGTCCTTGACCTGCAGGCCTTCCTGGTGGCCTTTCGTATGGTCTTCGAGGACCCTAACCCTGAAGCCCCTGCTGAAGCTTCACTTCCCAATATCCCGGAGCAGCCCCGACGGGTAATGTGTGTGGGTAGCGCAATAGTCCTCCAGCCCAATGAGACTACTGCCCACCCAGAATCCTCACAGGGTGACTACGCTTTCCGGAATACTTCTCCCAACCTCAAGAGGCAGTCCAGACGTGCTAGACGTAGAGGCAAGCCGTCACGCCAGGGTCTGTCCTCCCTGAGACCTCCTGACCCCAACCTTGAAGTCCCTACTGAAGCTTCATCTCCCTGTATCCCGGAGAAGCCCCAACGGGTAATGTGCTTGGGTAGTGCACCAGTTCTCCTGCCCGAAGAGACTTCTGCCCATCCAGACTCCACACAGGAGAACTTCCTGCACCCGGCATCAGATGCTTCACCCACTTTAACCGGTGTGCATGTCCAAGGATGCTCCAAAGCTGTGGTTACCTCAGAGTCTGTGCACCTCTACTACCTGGTGGAGGACCCCCTGTTGCCTCCTGAATCCTCCGAGATACCACTCGATGACAAATGGAGAGAGACTTCTCTACACCCGGTACTCGATACTTTGTCCGCTTCGTCCTGTGAGCCTGACAATGGGTACCCCAAAGTGGTAGTTACCCCCGAGTCTCTACACCCCTCCGACCAGGCGGAGGACCTCCAGTTGTCTCCTGAACCCTTCGGGGTCATACTTGTTAGCGAAAGGACAGAGACTCTCCTATACTCTGTACCTGATACCTCGCTCGCTTCGTCCAGTGAGTCCAACCTAGTGTACTCCGAAGCAGAGGTTACTCCCGAGTCTCTACACCCCTCCGACTAGGTGGAGGACCTCCAGTTGTCTCCAGAACCCTTCGGGGTGCTACCTGGTAGCGAAAGGACAGAGACTCTCCTATACTCTGTACCTGATACCTCGCTCGCTTCGTCCACTGAGTCCAACCTAGTGTACTCCGAAGCACTGGTTACTCCCGAGTCTCTACACCCCTCCGACCAGGCGGAGGACCTCCAGTTGTCTCCAGAACCCTTCTGGGTGCCACCTGGTGGTGAATGGACAGAGACTTTCCTATATCCTAGATCTGATACCTCGCTTGCTTCGTCCAGTGAGTCCGACCTAGTGTACTCTGAAGCAGAGGTTACCCGTGAGTCTCTACACCCCTCTGACCAGGCGGAGGACCGCCAGCTGTCTCCAGAACCCTTCGGGGTGCCACCTGGTGGTGAATGGACAGAGACTTTCCTATACTCGGTACCCGCTACCTCGCCTGCTTCGTCCAGTGAGTCCGACCTAGTGTACTCTGAAGCAGATGTTTTCTCTGAGCCTCGCCACTCTTCTGACCCGGCGGAGGACCTCCAGTTGTTTCCTGAATCCTCCGGGGTACCACCAGATAACAAAGAGACAGTGACTTTTCCTCATTATGTACCTGATAACCCATCTATTTCTTCCTGTGAGCTTGACAAGATGTACCTCGAAGCAGAGATTACCCCCAAGTCTCTGTCCCCCTCCAACCCGGTGAAGGACTTCCAGTTGTCTCCTGTACCCTCTGGGGTGCCACCTGAAAATATGTGGAGAGAGACTTCCTTGTGTGCTGTTCCTGGTACTCCACCCGTTTCGTCTGTTGCTGAGGATGGCTGGATAGGAGGTAGCATCCTAGCTAACCAGATGAGATCAGTTTTTCCTGTGGACAGTGGAAGTGATCTCCTTGAAGTGAACGACTGGTCCTCGAATTCCCTGCGGAAGATTCTGGCAGGCCTGAAGAAGAGGGGGCGTAAGGGGGGGGGTACTGTAACATACCTGGCGGCGTCCTTGCATGGTGGTCCATCTCCCACTGTGCAAGAGCGCGCACTTGATCTCCAGTCCAGAATGTCTCTCTGGCTTCCCTCCATGCTGTCTGTTTGTGTCTGTTTCTGCTGCTTAAGGGCGGCGCCCGATCACTTCCTGCTTTTTGTACCTGCTGTGGGTCACACTCCTTGTGCATCCTCAGCCTATTGCTGTCTGTCACCTGGTATATAGCTCAGCTGCTCCCATCTATCCCTGCCTGAGCATAGTGTTTCATTCAGTGTGTGCTTTCACTCTGAAGGTGCCAGGTCCCGTTCTTTGTCTCCTGTCTTGCGGTATCAGTTCCCGTGTCTGAACTGAGTCCTGTCTATGTCTCCTGCCTTGCGGTATCAGTTCCCGAGTCTGAACTGAGTCCTGTCTATGTCTCCTGCCTTGCGGTATCAGTTCCCGTGTCTGAGCTGAGTCCTGTCTTTGTCTCCTGCCTTGCGGTATCAGTTCCCGTGTCTGAACTGAGTCCTGTCTGTGTACTCTTGCCTGCTGCCTTTCCTGGAGGCTGTATTTCCAGTCCTGTCTGAACACGCTCCTAGCCTGTTCCTCCCGCCTTCTAGGGGCCGATTACCTAGATCCGTTCCTGTATCTTGTCTGTCCTGTCTGAACACGCTCCTTGCCTGTTCGTCCCGCCTCTCTGGGGGCCGATTACCCAGACCTGCTCCTGTATCTTGTCTGTCCTGTCTGAACACGCTCCTTGCCTGTTCGTCCCGCCTCTCTGGGGGCCGTATTCCCAGACCCGCTCCTGTGTCCCGCTCCTGTGTCGGTCTCGTCCGTACACTCAGTTCCAGTCTGTACTCTCTCCTATCTTTCATCTGTCTTTTCTCTATGTCTGTTCCTTTCCTTTTTCTGCAGAGTCTGAACTCGTACCTAATTCCTGCCTGTTGTCTCTGTACTCCCGTTTGTGAGTTTGTGGTCCACTCGCTACTTCACTGCAAGTACCCTGTGGGTGTCTGGCTCTGCCTTTCCCTTCCTGTCTGTTCCGTGTGAACAGAGCCCTGTCCCCCCTACTCAGCCTTGCCTGCTCTGACTCCTTTGCTCACCGCTCCGGCGGTTCTAGCCTGCTCTGACTCCTTTGCTCACCGCTCCGGCGGTTCTAGCCTGCTCTGACTCCTTTGCTGACCGCTCCGGCGGTTCTAGTCTGTTCTGACTCCTTTGCTTACCGCTCCGGCGGTTCTAGCCTGCTCTGACTCCTTTGCTCGCTGCTCCGGCAGCCTTGCTCCGCTCTGACCCTTTTGCTCGCTGCTCCGGCAGTCTCGCTCCACTCTTGCTCACTGCTCCAGGCGGCCTCGTCCTGCTTTACTCTTGCTCACTGCTCCAGCAGTCTCGCTCAGCTCTGATCCTTTGTTCACCGCTCCTGGCGGCCTTGTCCTGCTCTACTCTTGCTCACCGCTCCAGGCGGCCTTGTCCTGCCCTGTTCTCGCTCACCTCTCTGGGTGGCCTCACTCTGCTGTGTTTGTCCGCCACATCTGTGGTTCTGTTCCTGAGTCCCAGTGTGTACTGGGTCCTATCCCGCCAGTGTCCCTACCTGCTAGTGCCTCCCTGTCTGCACTCTAGCTGTGCTTGCCTGTACCCCTCTGCCTGTATTGTTCCTGAGTCCCAGTGTGTACTGGGTCCTATCCCGCCTGTGTTCCTACCTGCTAGTGCCTCCCTGTCTGCACTCTAGCTGTGCTTGCCTGTACCCCCCTGCCTGCATACCTGCCTGCCTGCATACCAGTCGTGCCTGCCTATACCCACCAGTCTGTGTGCCAGCCTACCAGTCTGTTCCTGTATTCCCCTGTGTGGGTCAACAGCCGTGTCCGGGGTCTGTCCTGGAGTAGCACCTGGTCCCTCTGCTCGGTTCCTCCTTGGTGCACTGGCGTCGTATGCCGTCGTGCGACCCTGGTCGGATCGGGTGAATACCTAGTTAAGACCCTCCAGGCATTCACTCTCCGGCACGGTCCAGTGGAATCACTACAATCACACGCACACGCCGCTCAGCCCGGGCGTGTGCATAACAGACTGTATACTAAGCTCCACCAGCTTTCAAATTAAAAATAATTTTTAGCTGCATCTAGCTCAGAAAATAATTTTGGGGCTCCTAGATGCGCAAGACACATGAGTGCCTTCTTGCTGCACTACCTGCAACATGATCGTCAGATTGTCAGAATTCGAAGTAATCCTGACTACTGGGTTGCCACACTCTTAGATCCCCCACACTCTTCGATCAACCTTTTCATTTTAATAAAGAACAAAAAAGTGGTCATTTTTGAAATTATAAGCATTAGCAGGTTATTACAAACTGAAATCAAACAGTTTTCAACTCAAAACTTTATTCTAGGTGATGTTACATTTGCACATAGGACCCCTAGTTCGAAAGGAGCTTCTGAACTCTCTTGTCCATTGAATTTGTCAGGTTTTGGATGGTTTCTGCTTCAATTGTTTTGCATGAGGACAGAATACCCTCCCAGAGCTGTTGCTTAGATGTGAACTGCCTCCCGCCATCATAGACACTCCTTTTGATGATGCTCCAGAGGTTCTGAAAGGGGTTGAGGTCAGGGGAGCATGGGGGTCACACCATAAGTTTGTCCCCTTTTATGCCCATATCAGCCAGAGATGCAGATGTGTTATGTGCAGCATGAGACGGTACATTATCATGCTTGAAAATGATCTTGCTGCGGAATACACGGTTCTTCTTCTTGAACCATGGCAGGAAGTGCTGTTTGAGAAACTCCACATACATTATGGAGTTCATCTTTACCCCTTCAAGGATCCTAAAGGGGCAGACAATCTCTCTCCCCATGATTCCAGCCCAAAACATTACTCCACCTCCTCCTTGTTAGCGCCGTAGCCGTGTTTGCGTGGGGTGTCCATCAACCAGCCATCCTCCACTCCATCCATCTGGACCATCGAGCGTTGCACAGCACTCATCTGTGAACAAAACAATTTTGAAGTCAGTCTTCATGTATTGTTTGGCCCACTGGAGCCATTTCTGCTTGTGTGCAGTGGATAGAGGAGGTCGACAGGATGGCTTACGCACAGCTGCAAACCTCTGAAGGACTCTGCATCTTGTTGTTCAGGGGACGTTGGAGGCACCAGCAGCTTCAAAAACTTGTCTGCTGCTATGACAAGGATTTTTTGCCGCTGCTCTTTTAACCTGACGTAATTGCCTGTAGGAAAGAGTCCTCAATTTTCCCTTATCAGCACGCACACGTGTGTACTGTGAATCAGCTACATAGTTCTTGATTGTGCCATGATCAGGATGAAGTGTCTTAGCAATGTTGATTGTAGTCATGCCTTGACCTAAACACTCCACAATTTGTTGCTTCTCAGCAGCTGACACATCCTTTTTCTTTCCCATTTTGGCAGAAAATGTAGGCTGCTTAATAATGTGGGACAGCCTTCTTAAGTAGTCTTGCCTTTCATTGGACACACCTACCAAACTAATTAGCACAGGTGTCTGCAATTGCTTACAGTGATATAAAGAGCCCTGACACACATCACCATCAATGAGTTTAACTGACAAATAGTGTTGAGCATTCCGATACTGAAATATCGGGTATCGGCCGATATTCACTGTATCGGAATTCCGATACTTAATTCCGATACTTTTATAATATCGAATACCGGAATCGGAAGTTCCCATAATGCCTGCGCTCTGCAGTGTCTGTGAAGGATGACAAGCTGGATGGCAGCGCTCAGCTGCGATCCAGCTTGTCATCAGAATGCCATCCCAGCGTGGGAGAATTCTCCTGATTGTTTAAAAGCCGGCGGGCGGTAAAAAGCCGCCGGCTTTTAAACAATCACACAGCCCCATACTGCTTCCCCGCAGCCTCCCACCCCGATCCTCCGCTCCCCTCGCCACCTCCAATCCCAATCGTAAATTAGGACCGGGCGGGGAGCGCAGCACCAAGGAGCGAAGGACCCGGGCGGGGAAGCCGGCAGTGAAAAGACTTCACCGCCGGCTTTCCCGTTCTGTGCTGCGCTTTCCCGCCGGTTATTTCAAATGAACAGCTGAGGTATCAGGTGATGCCGATCAGCTGTTCATTTGAAGTAGCCGCGGTGCCCTCAGAGGGTTCATGTGAGTTCATGCTTGACTGCATGAACTCACATGAACTTTCCCACGGCTGCACAGGTCAGCCTCACCTCCCAGACCCGTCATGATTAGTGTGTGCGGGGTGTGTGTGTGCGGGGTGTGTGTGCGGGGTGTGTGTGTGCGGGGTGTGTGTGTGTGCGGGGTGTGTGTGCGGGGTGTCTGTGCGTGCAGGCAGACATAGGCCGATGTGACACTACTACTCCCATCGGCCTATGTCTGTCCCCCGTCCACTCGTGCCAGCAGGATCAGCTCGATGGGAGCAGTAGTTCCCATCAGCCTGATCCTGCTATATAAATTGCCCTACTGTGTCCCCAATAAATGTTAGATACATGTCATTGGTGGCCAGTGGTTACCTAAAAGAAATTAGTTTATACATTACCTGTCCCCGCCGATCGTCACCTAAAATAAAGTAAAAAATAAAAAACTACACCTATACTCACCTAGACACCTAATTCCCCGAAGCCATCGATCTCCTGTAATAAAATATAAAATAATAAACCACAACCTTATCCTTACCCCTCCGTAGCAGTCCACGAGTGTCCCACGAAGATCTCCAGTTCAGAGCAGCCACATAGAATGTGACCGCTCTGAACCGCTGCCGCCGCTAGAATGACGGGGCCGTAAGGGTTCACCAGAGTTAAGGCAGCGCTGCTCCGGTTAGCTGCTTTACGGCACTGCTGTATCGTGAGAAATTCCCACGGTACAGCACTGCCGTAAAGGAGGTCTCCGGAGCTGCGCTGCCTGAATGCACTCCGGTAACCTCAGTCAGTGGCTCCCGCTGCCGGGAGCGGACGTGTTCCTGGCAGCGTGAGCTTACAGCAGCCATGCACAGCTGTCACCATCTCCAGATGTGACAGCTGTGCATGGGAGATCAGCGCAGGAACGTGGACAGGTAACTATTTTTTTTTAGTAAACTAAGAATTAAATAAAATGGTGTTTTATTTCAAATAAATTATTTTTTTCTGGGTGTAGTGTGTTTTTTCTTTTTAACACTTTGTAGGTTAGTAATGGGGGTGTCTTATAGACACCCATCATTACTAACCTGGGCTTCATGGCAGCTGGCGCTGACATGAACCCCACCACTATTACCCCCTGCCACCGCACCAGGGCAGCGTGGAAGAGCGAGGCTAAGTGCCAGAATTGGCGCATCCTATGGATGTGCCATTTCTGGGGCGGCTGACGGCTGGTGTTTCTAGCCTGGGAGGGGGCCAATATTCATGGCACCCTTCCTGAGCTATTAATATCAGCCCCCAGCTGTCTGCCTAGCCTTTGCTAGCTATTAAAATAGGGGGGACCCCACGTCATTTTTTTTGGGGGGGTCCCCCATTTTAATAGCTAGTAAAGGCTAGGTATTCAGCTGGGGGCTGATATTAGTAGCCTGGGAAGCTCCGTGGGTTTTACCCCCTTCCCAGGCTTCAAACATCTGCCCCAGCCGTCTGCTTAACCTCCGCTAGAGACTAAAATTATGGGGGATCCCACGCCATTTTTTTTTTAAATAAATCCTTTATTTTAACACTAAATGACATTTGAGGACTTAATAAAGATGCAGTCCCTAAATTATTATTTATTTTTTAATAAATTTTTCCCAAAACTTTTGACGTGGGCTTCGCCATATTTTTGTATGCCAGCCAGGTACAGCATCCAGCTTCTATGAACGCGCCATTTTCCGGGGCGGCCGCGGACTGCAATTTTCAGCGGGGGGCAGAAAGCTTGGGCCTCCCTGCGCTGCAGATTCCATCCCCCAGCTGCCTAGTTGTACCTGGCTGGACACAAAAATAGGGAGAAGCCCCACGTTTTTTTTTTTTTAATTATTTCATGAAATTCATGGAATAATTAAGAAAAAAAGGGCTTCCCTATATTGTTGTGTCTGGCCAGGTACAAATAGGCAGCTGGTGGTTGGGGGCAGCCCGTTCCTGCCTGCTGTACCTGGCTGGACACAAATATAGTGTGAAGCCCCACGTCAATTTTTTTTTAATTATTTCAGGAAATTCATGAAATAATTAAAAAAAAATTATGTGGGGCTTCGCCCTATATTTGTGTCCAGTCAGGTACAGCAGGCAGGAACGGGCTGCCCCCAACCACCAGCTGCCTATTTGTACCTGGCCGGACACAACAATATAGGGAAGCCCTTTTTTTCTTAATTATTCCATGAATTTCATGAAATAATTAAAAAAAAATTGACGTGGGGCTTCGCACTATATTTGTGTCCAGCCAGGTACAGCAGGCAGGAACGGGCTGCCCCCAACCACCAGCTGCCTATTTGTACCTGGTTGGACACAACAATATAGGGAAGCCCTTTTTTTCTTAATTATTTCATGAATTTCATGAAATAATTAAAAAAAAAAAATACGTGAAGCTTCTCCCTATTTTTGTGTCCAGCCAGGTACAACTAGGCAGCTGGGGGATGGAATCTGCAGCGCAGGGAGGCCCAAGCTTTCTCCCCCCCCCCCCCCGCTGAAAATTGCAGTCCGCAGCCACCCCGGAAAATGGCGCGTTCATAGAAGCTGGATGCTGTACCTGGCTGGCATACAAAAATATGGCGAAGCCCACGTCAAAAGTTTTGGGAAAAATTAATTAAAAAATAAATAATAATTTAGGGACTGCATCTTTATTAACTCCTCAAATGTCATTTAGTGTTAAAATAAAGGATTTATTTTAAAAAAAATTGACGTGGGGCTTCGCCCTATATTTGTGTCCAGCCAGGTACAGCAGGCAGGAATGGGCTGCCCCCAACCACCAGCTGCCTATTTGTACCTGGTTGGACACAACAATATAGGGAAGCCCTTTTTTTCTTAATTATTCCATGAATTTCATGAAATAATTAAAAAAAAAAATGCTTGGGGCTTCGCCCTATTTTTGTGTCCAGCCAGATACAACTATGCAGCTGGGGGCTGGAATCCGCAGCGCAGGGAGACCCAAGCTTTCTGGGCCACCCCCGCTGCAAATTGCAGTCCGCAGCCGCCCCAGAAAATGGCGCGTTCATTGAAGCGCCATCTTCTGGCGCTGTACCCAACTCATCCAGGGCCCTGGTGCGGTGGCTCACTGGGTAATAAAGGGGTTAAGGCCAGCTTGGTATTATCAGCTGGCCCTAAGCCCAAAATTCATGGGGTCACGCCAATATTAGACATGACCACCATGAATTTCTAGTAAAGTATTTAAAAAAACACAACACCCAGAAAAAAGTCCTTTAATTGAAATAAACACACAATTCTTTATTGTTCTAAATTAAACCATACTTACCATCACGCCCATTCCAGCTGAAGCCAACGATCTCCTGCAATAAAAGTAAAATAATAAAGCAACCTCATCCTTACCTTTCCATGGCTCCCACGACAGCTTCAGCTCTGCTACATCGAGATGACAGGCTGGACCGCAGCAGAACGCTGCCATCCATCCTGTCATCCCGCAGACACTGAGAAGCACAGGCATGCTTGTGCTCCTCAATGTCTGGCTGTGACGGCATAAAGATGAGCCGAGGTCATGTCCAATGAACTCAGCTCACCTCATGTACGTCACTGACAGCGTGGGAAAATTCTCCTGCACTCAGCACTTCAGCGTGAGAATTTTCCCACACTGTCAGTGACGTGCATGAGGTGAGCTGAGTTCATTGGACATGACCTCACCTCATGTATGTCACTGACAGCGTGGGAGAATTCTCACGCTGAAGCGCTGAGTGCAGGAGAACTTTCCCACGCTGTCAGTGACGTGCATGAGGTGAGCTGAGTTCATTGGACATGAACTCGGCTCATCTGGATGACGTCACAGAGAGACACTGAGGAGCGCAAGCATGCCTGCGCTTCTCAGTGTCCGCGGGATGACAGGCTGGATGGCAGCGTTCTGCTGCGGTCCAGCCTGTCATCTCGATGTAGCAGAGCTGGAGCTGTCCTGGGAACCATCGAAAGGTAAGGATGAGGTTGCTTTATTATTTTTCTTTTATTGCAGGAGATCGTTGGCTTCAGCTGGAATGGGCGTGATGGTAAGTATGGTTTAATTTAGAACAATAAAGAATTGTGTCTTTATTTCAATTAAAGGACTTTACTCTGGGTGTTTGTGTTTTCTTTTAACTTTGACTATGGGGTTAGTAATGGGGGTGTCTTATAGACGCCTCTCCATTACTAACCTGGGCTTGATGTCAGCTGGCATTATAAGCTGACATCAACCCCAACCCTATTACCCCCTGCCACCGCACCAGGGCAGCGTGGAAGAGCGAGGCTAAGTGCCAGAATTGGCGCATCCTATGGATGCGCCATTTCTGGGGCGGCTGACGGCTGGTGTTTCTAGCCTGGGAGGGGGCCAATATTCATGGCACCCTTCCTGGGCTATTAATATCAGCCCCCAGCTGTCTGCCTAGCCTGTGCTAGCTATTAAATTAGGGGGGACCCCACGTTATTTTTTTGGGGGGGTTCCCCCATTTTAATAGCTAGTAAAGGCTAGGTATTCAGCTGGGGGCTGATATTAGTAGCCTGGGAAGCTCCGTGGGTATTACCCCCTTCCCAGGCTTCAAACATTTGCCCCAGCTGTCTGCTTAACCTCCGCTAGAGCCTAAAATTAAGGGGAACCCCACGCCAATTTTTTTTTAAATAAATCCTTTATTTTAACACTAAATGACAAGTACAGTAATCAACACTGTCACTGTACTTCATATATATGTGACTGACATGTTTCTATCTATCTAATCTATGTGTGATTCTCTATTCTTTCTGTTCTAAATTGTCGGGTACAGATGCTGAATTGCCGGCCGGCTTTCTTAAAGAGACGGTGCATGAAAACACTATTATTTTTTTAAATAAATCCTTTACACTAAATGACAAGTACAGTAAGCAACACTGTCACTGTACTTCATATATATGTGACTGACATGTTTCTATCTATCTAATCTATGTGTGAAGCTCTATTCTTTCTGTTATAAATTGTCGGGTACCGCTGCTGAATTGCCGGCCGGCTTTTTTAAAGAGACGGTGCACGAAAACACTAATATTTTTTTTAATAAATCCTTTACACTAAATGACAAGTACAGTAAGCAACACTGTCACTGTACTTCATATATATGTGGCTGACATGTTTCTATCTATCTAATATATGTGTGATGCTCTATTCTTTCTGTTGTAAATTGTCGGGTACCGGTGTATGCCGCTGATGAATTGCCGGCTTTTCATGTCATTCTACATTATTCTTAGTTGTTTTACTTCATGTAGAATTAACCTACAAGGAAAGAAAGGGTTTATTTTCATTCCGATATTTGTGTCCCATTGACTTGCATTGGTTTCCGGTATCGGAATCGGCGATATCCGATACTTTTTGGGTATCGGCCCGATCCAATCCGATACGATATTTCCTGATATCGGAAGGTATCGCTCAACACTACTGACAAACAAAAAAATTCTTCCCTTATCACTCCTAATCACTTTTTGCATAATAATTTGGAACACAGTGTACATGTGGTTTTCCACAAAACACCAGTGGTTCACGTAGTGAATCTTACTGTTCTAACTTGCCAACCGTGGTCTATATGGAGTTGTTCAATAAAGGGCCCAAAATTAAGATAACATAGATGGGAGAGGTCTCTATTAATAGAAATTCGTAAGTATTTGATACCCTGTGAGGGCCAGGCAGAGGGAAAGTTGGAGTGGATGGAATCCTGTATGGATTTGGGGAGGGAGACATCGAGGGCCTCAGACTTCGCTGCATTGATTTTAAAATTTGACCATGTAACAAAGTGATCTATTTCAGCCATAACAGCAGGGATGGATATATGTGATTGAGTGATATATACTAGGACATCATCAGCAAGTGCAGAGCACTTGTACTTGGTGCCTCCCACCTCAATCCACCTAATATTGGGGTTATGGCGAATTGATGAGAGCAGGTGCTCCATCAGTAGTATGTATAAGAGAGGGGACAGAGGACATCCCTGCCTTGTCCCATTGGTGATTATGAAAGGTGATGAAAATGTTGCATTTATCTTCAGCCTAGGTGACGTATTGCGATACAGGGCCGTGATTTTGCCTATAAAAGGGTCCCCTAGACCCCTACCCCAAGCTTTTTAAGGGAATAATATATGGCGTGCCAGGAGACTCTATGGAGTGCTTTCTCAGCATCCAACGAGAGTATCTAATTACAAATTTTAAACTGCATCTAGCCCAGGAAATACTTTGTGCCTAGTAGCAGTGTCTGCTAGTCAGCGGATTATCCCAGCTGTTAAGCAAGCTACAACACCTGTAGTTTGGACACTTAATTTTTTCAAAGGAAATGGTTCGGGCCCCCGGGACTCTCAGTGAAGAGCATCGGGGAGGCACCCCAAGGCATAGGGGCTGGGACTGGCAGTAGGACGCCTTGCAGTGGACCGCCGAGTTTGATCCTTATAAAAGCTTTTTAACTGCAGCAGCTTTAGTGGACGCTACTGGAGCTGGAATTATGCGGCTGCTGGCATGAGACTTGCCCTCCAATAGATCCTTGTAAAAGGATTTAAAGTGTATTCATTCAAATTAGAGAGACAATTTAAATTGAAAAGCTTAGACCTGCCTCCACTGCAGGGGGGCTCGCTCGACCCACCAGCGGACAGGCACCAGTATTGGGAGAGGGGGGCTGGCCATCAGGGTCCACCGAAGCTCTGGCAGAAACCCAGCGACACGGAGGTCGCACGGGCAGGAACGGACTGGCCGTGTCGGCTTCGCACTTTTTTGGTTTTAGAAGGGCATGACATGCCTATATCTGTGTCTCCCCCTCCTTTTACTCCTCCACCTCTTTTCTTTTCGCATGACTATATGTACTTGTCACTTTTCCATGTGTTAGTTGTGTCTTCTGAGCAGTTTGTCAGCTTTTGGACACCTTTGAAGGTGTTTTCTATGTGTTTATATGTGTTTTTGTTTGCCTGCCATTGGTTTTAACGGTGTTCGAAGGTGTTCGACGAACAGTTCGGCGAACATACGGGTGTTCGACGAGCCGAACCGAACTCGAACACTACGGGGGTGGCTCAACACTAATCACTAACTGAACCAGCATGCAGAATGTTATATAGCAGTGCTGAATAGAAAAGTATAGCTGCACTCCAGAACAAGAGTGAGATAAACTTTTGCTAGGCTGCAGCAATGGTGTCTGTCTATGTGTCTCTCTGCCTTGTCTCTCAATGTGCTCCTCCCTTCTCCCCACTTCTTATGGCTGCCATACACATTAAACTGAAGTTGCCTGAACCAGCCAATATCAACTAGTTTAGCAGGTGGTCTAATGTGTAAGAGGGCATCAGCCGTTTGATTGCCGAGAGAGATGGCAATTGCGCATGTCTGATCTTGGACTGTCGATCGCATTGTTCTCCCTGAGTTAAGCCGCTGGCCAACAAGTCAGCTGATGACTTTATCAAAAGCTATATAGGAGCACTAGGCAAAGTGAGCACTTCTGTGTAAGAGAGTGTCGGCTGAAATGGCTGGTGGTCCAATGATCATCTGAAGCATTGTTTGGCCGTTAGCCATCTAATGTGTATGGCCAGCCTTAGACGTCAATCGGTAGCTGTAGTCGGATCTCTTAGTGAGCCAGGAAACAGCATGTGACGCGCCCCCAGGGCCGTGGGGTACTCGGCTGCCGGGCCTCTGTGTATGCCGGTAGGGGAGTATCACGGTGGCTGGCCCAGTCCGTGACCCAGGGCGGTCAGTGGAAAAAGGGGGTATTTTTCTATGGGGTTTTTGGGATTGTTCGTGACGCCACTTGTGGAATGCGGCCAAAGGGAGCCGCCGCTGCGGAGCAGTCCTCTGGAGCTGGTGTTACTGCAGCAGGGATGGTGTGACTCCCCACAGGCAATGCTTGCTCCAGGGCAGTGTAAGGCGGTGAAGGTTGCGCTGGGCGTTGTAGTGCAGGGGGAAAGATGGCGCAGATGAAATAATGGACAGAGGCGGTGCAGTGCAGTCATCCGAGTCTTTACTCACAGTTCTTTAGTTCCTCAGGGTGCACTGTCAGCTTACAGCCTCCAGCGTCGCGCTGCATTCACCAGGCAGGGGTTCAACACTTCCTCAGGCAGATTAGGAGTACCTGGCAAAACCCCACTTTCTTGTGTTCCTAGCTAGACCGACTTCACGCTGGGTCTTTCTCCCTCCTGCCCTGCGCTGCCCACTCTCAATCTCGCTCGGGTGCTCTGAAGTCCCTCCTGTCCGTCGGAGTTCTCAGACCTGCTTGACCCTCACGGGGATTAGAATGCGGCTTCGGCAACTGGTTATATAAGCCAGAAGCCTTCGGTTTTTCCAGACGGGACTTGAAGTACACGACTGGGCCAGGGGCCGGTCCCCTTCTTGCGGCCTACGATCCCTCTGTCTTCTGACAGATTCGGGGTGTACGGTGCCGTCCCGCACTCGCCGTACCTCCTAGGATCCCTTCAACAGAATGGAGCCTACTCCCTTCTCCCCTCCTGGGCCTCTAACACTAGGCCCTAGTTGTGGAGCAGAGCTCCTACTGAGACTCTGCTCCCAGACTGTTCTTCTGAACTGTCCTCTCACTACTGTTCCTACCACCCTAAGATGGCTTCCCTATTTATATCTCCTACCAAAGTGCTCCCCCTAACTACTTCCTCCACCCACACCCACTACTGGTTCCCCTTACCTCTGGGTTCCCACCACTCCAGCCAGGGGCAGGGCTCAGCAGAAACATACATTGCGTTTTGCCCTTCCAGCTGGCCTTGAGCAGTGTAGTGTTGGATGCAGGTGTTGGGGTTCCGGGCAGCACTCCCGCCTTACCTGAGAGAAGGAGACACCACACCTCTGGGTGAGGTGCAGTACCTCTGTGGCGACTGAACCCTCAGGGGCGCCACACTCCCCCCTGGTAAAATACAGCACGTCCGCGGGCGGGAACAGAGTAAAACATGGTATATATGACATACAAATTTTTTAATGCATTACATATAAGATCATAAAACATTTCTTCCCTTTATGGGAAGCACTTCACTTAAACGTTACAGGGTATTAAAACATTTTAAGAGCACTTCTTCATAACGTTCTTGTAAAAGGTTACAGCACGAGCTGCAACCGGGCGTCCTTATTCTCTATTAAACAGGTGCAACAAGTAGCATCATGAGGGACCCGTCCGCAAACCCTCAACGTAGTCCCTGGGTGTGGCTGCAGGGCATAGATGATCCTGGGGTGAACCACGTCTTCCGCCACGCCAAACGGGTTTTTCTTCTGAGGTCATGGTTGTTAATATAAAACCAATAGGGTGCACCTAAAGACGTGCTAAACTATATACATTATAAGTTTCTGGCTGTTCACAGTCCCCAGCCTGGAGTCTATTTACACTGACGGGTACTTATGAACACACACACTATTTTAGAAAAACATTATTAAACTTCCACACCACTGTACCCTTACGGGTGACTATTATACAGTTAGTCCCAACTACTGGCCTAGTAGTGGGGTCCCCGCCTGGGGTACTGCTGGTTCTTGCTGGACCCAGCCGGGTTATCAGGTATGTCCTGCGGGGGGGTGTCCTCGATGACGCGGTACACTTGCAGGGCGTAACCCCCACGTTCCCCGTGGTGACGTGTGTAGGTGACCCTGTCACCGGGATATAGATTCCGGTCGGGATGGCCCTCTTCCAGCTCGGGCTCAACATCCCGCCGGTTTACGAATATATCCCTTGCAAAATTGGGATCCCTTATAAATCCCCACCCAGCCTTCAGGGCAAACTTTACCTCGACTCCTTCGTCGTGGGGGCTGGTGTGGGCTGACTCCGCCTGGCAAACTTGAGCCTTTGCGGCCTTGTCCTGGGCCTCCAGGCGTTCACAGCGCGCCCGCCGAGCACGCCACTCCTTCTCCAGCTGCTGGAGCTCCTGCCTGTAGCATTCCTTCCTCTGCAGGGCTTCCTCAGGCAGATTAGGCGTACCTGGCAGAACCCCACTTTCTTGTGTTCCTAGCTAGACCGACTTCACGCTGGGTCTTTCTCCCTCCTGCCCTGCGCTGCCCACTCTCAATCTCGCTCGGGTGCTCTGAAGTCCCTCCTGTCCGTCTGAGTTCTCAGACCTGCTTGACCCTCACGGGGATTAGAATGCAGCTTCGGCAACTGGTTATATAAGCCAGAAGCCTCCGGTTTTTCCAGCCGGGACTTGGAGAACACAACTGGGCCAGGGGCCGGTCCCCTTCTTGCGGCCTACGATCCCTCTGTCTTCTGACAGATTCGGGGTGTACGGGTGCCGTCCTGCACTCGCCATACCCCCTAGGATCCCTTCAACAGAACGGAGCCTACTCCCTGCTCCCCTCCTGGGCCTCTAACACTAGGCCCTAGTTGTGGAGCAGAGCTCCTACTGAGACTCTGCTCCCAGACTGTTCTTCTGAACTGTCTTCTCACTACTGTTCCTTCCACCCTAAGATGGCTTCCCTATTTATATCTCCTACCAAAGTGCTCCCCCTAACTACTTCCTCCACCCACACCCACTACTGGTTCCCCCTACCTCTGGATTCCCCCCACTCCAGCCAGGGGCAGAGCTCAGCAGAAACATACATTGCGTCTTGCCCTTCCAGCTGGCCTGGAGCAGTGTAGTGTTGGATGCAGGTGTTGGGGTTCCGGGCAGCACTCCCGCCTTACCTGAGAGAAGGAGACACCACACCTCTGGGTGAGGTGCAGTACCTCTGTGGCGACTGAACCCTCAGGGGCGCCACACATGCAGATGCCAAAAATATGTATGTTGATTGTAATTGCTTTGCAACTTTTTTTGATAATAACTATAAAAATAAAATTGACATTTACTTTTTGGAACATATAATGTACTAGCATATTGAGATATGTCTCTATGTCTGTAAATAAAAGTATATTATGATTGTAAAAAAATGCTATTGAGGTTTCAAGGCTGACAATATTCTCTGATATATAACAATGCAGCCTGTTGCTGCCTCCAATACCAGAAGTCCTGAGTTCAGGAGCATGCTTTAGACGCTTATATGCTATGACTGCTAAAGAAACAGTTTCTCCCATTCACTGTTATATCTGTCTCTGCAAGCGTAGAGTGAGCTTAGAAGCCGCTTGTCCGCAAGCCTGTGCAGCTTAATATGTGGCACAGCAGAGCTTGGGGTTAACCCCTTTCCGACCTTGTCAGTAATAGTACGTAGCTTTGCCCTGGGCCTTATGGACCAGCTATGTACTATTACGCATGCTGCGATCGTGCCCGCACACCTGCGGTGCGGGACGATCGCTGCCGGGTGTCAGCTGATTGATACAGCTGACACCCGGTGCTTTGTCCGCACCGCTCCCTGCACATTAACCCATGCAATGCTGCGATCGAAGTCGTAAAAGCGCCAAAAATAAAAAAATATATAAATGCATTACCGGTGTAAACGTACTGACCTGAAGAATAATGCTGCATTATCAATTTTACCACACACGGAACAGCATAAAAAAAAAAAAACAATTCCTGAATTGTTGGTTTTTGTTTATTCTGAAATAGAAAGTGATCAAAAAATGTGACATGCCCGAAGATGGTACCAATAAAAACGTCAACTTGTCCTGCAAAAAACAAGCCATCACATGACTCTGTCGGCCAAAATATGAAAAAATTATAGCTCTCAAAATATGGTGATGCAAAAACTAGTCTTTGCAAAAATAGCGTCTTTTAGTGTGTGACAGCTGTCAATCATAAAAACCCGATATGAATCTGGTATAGCTGTAATCGCACCGACCCGAAGAATAAAGTCGTCTAATCACTTATACCACACAAGGAATGGTGTAAAAAATAAACTCTAGGGTTAAGGTTGTGCTAGGGTTAGGGTTAGGGTTGGGGTTAGGGTTGGGCTAGGTTTAGGGTTGGGGATAGGATTAGGGTTGGGGTTGGGCTAGGGTTAGGGTTGGGGTTAGGGTTGGGGTTGGGGTTAGGGTTAGGGTTGGGGTTAGGGTTAAGGTTGGGCTAGGGTTAGGGTTGGGGTTGGGGTTAGGGTTGGAGTTGGGGTTAGGGTTGGGGTTGGGGTTAGGGTTTGGGCTAGGGCTAAAGTTAGGGTTAGGGTTGGGGTTGGGGTTAGGGGTTGGGTTGGGGCTAGGGTTAGGTTTGGGCTAGGGCTAGGGTTGGGGTTGGGGTTAGGGTTGGGGTTGTATTAGAGTTGGGGTTGGGGGTGGGATTTTTTTCAAGAGTAAATAAAAAAAATAATGACAATATGGCGACCAGTGTTGAGCGCAAGTGCTCGCTACTTGAGTTTGCATCGGGTGCTCGGGTATGCACTGAGTATCGCGGGTGCTCGAGTGACATGCTCGAGTCTCTGCCCCATATGCTTCACGGCCAAAAAAACCGTTGCTGGGATCACCTGCCATGCAAGAGCGATCCCCGCATGTTTTTTTTTGGGTGTCTAACAACCGTGAAACATGTGGGGCAGGGACTCGAGCATGTCACTTGAGCACACATGATACATGGTGCATACCTGAGTACCCGATGCAAACTCAAGTAGCGAGCACTTGCGCTCAAGACTAATGACAACTTATTTAATATGATGACCTAATGTTATCAAATTCTGTCATACCTTTGGGTTCAAAATGTACACTATACCCCTTGATAAACTCCTTGAGGGGTCTAGTTTCCAAAATGGAGTCAATTGTGGGGGGTTTATGACTCGCCCAGGGGGAATATATATGGGGGAGACTCGGTACCCTTTACCTTCTTGGCAGGATATCACGGCAGTCGGCTCCCGGGCCCGTACCCTGGGGTCACTCTTTAAAAAGGGGTTTTAGTGTTTTGGTTAATAGTTTGTCTCTTGACGCCACCTATGGTTTCCGGTAATGGTTACCGGTGCTGCTGCAGACCTCCGGGGGTGATGGGATGGCAGCTGGGATGTTTCTGCTCCCCACAGGCAGAGAGAGCCCCCGGGGCCGGGTTGATGGATGGGATGCAGGGCGTTTTAACGTAGGAGGGATGATGGCACAGCGGCAATAACCAACAGAGACGGTGGAATGCAGTCGTCCGATTTTACTCACAGTTCTTTTTAGGTTCCACAAGTACACTGTACAGGCTATCGCTTCCCGCGTCGCGCTGCGCTCACCAAGCAGGGGTTCAGAAGTCCCTCCGGCAAATCGAGAGTACTTATCGGGACCCCCTTTCTGTATGTTCCCTTCCTCAGCCGACTTTCCTCGCTGGGTCTTCTCCCTCCTGCCCTGCGCTTCCCCACACAAAGTCCAGATAGGGTGCTCTGATGTCCCTCTGGGCAACCTGGAGTTCCTGGACCTACTTGCTGCCCTCCTCGGTGACCAGGGTGAGGCTGTGGCAACTGCACCATAAAAGTCAGATACCTCCGGTTTCCTAGCCGAGACCTAAAGTGACACGACTAGCCCAGGGACCGGTTCCCTTCTTGCGGCCTGGTCCCTCCGACACTTGACAGATTAGGGCATACGGGTGGCTTCCTGCTCCTTCCCTTCCTCCTCTGCTCTCCTCCTCTTCTCTCCTCTGCTGGGCCTCATTCACTAGGCCCAGTCTGGAGCAGAGCTCCTCAAGAGCACCAGCTCCCCTCTTGCTTACTGCACACACTCTACACACTCCTCCACCACCCTAAGATGGCTACCCTTATTTATACTCCTAACAAAATGCTCCCCTAAACTCCTTCCTCCACCCACACCCACTACTTAGTATCCCCCACTCTGGTTCCCCCCACTCCAGCCAGGGACAGGGCTCAGCAGAACACAGTGCATCTTGACCTTTCAGCCGGCCTGGAGCAGTGTAGTGTTGGATGCAGGTGTTGGGGTCCCAGGCTGTACCCTTTCCTTACCAGAGAGTGGGGCACCACTAGATGTACAACCTCTGTGGCGACTGAATCCTCAGAGGCGCCACATTTACACTATTTCGGCACATCAGAGGCTCCTGAATTGCGACATGGCGTCCGCTCTTGATTCCAGCCAATTTTGCGTTTGAAAAGTCACACAGTGCTCCTTCCTTTCTGAACCTTGACCTTCACCCAAATAGTGTATTTTTCCCACAGATGGGATATTGGCATACTCAGGAGAAATTGCACAACAGTTTTTAGGTTCCATTTTCTACTCTTACCCTTGTGAAACTAAAAAATTAGGGGCTTAAAGATCATTTTTGTGGAAAAAGTTATATTTTTTTATTTTCACAGCTTCATGTTCTAAATTTCTGTGAAGCACCTGGGGGTTAAGGGTGCTCACCACACTTCTAGATAGGTCCCCTCAGGGGTCTGGTTTCCAAAATGGTGTCACTTGTGGGGGTTTTCCACTGTTTAGGAACATCAGGGGCACATCCGCTAATTATTCAAGCAAATTTTACATTCAAAAAGTCAAATGGCGCTCCTTCCCTTTTGTGGGAAAAATGTGAAAATTTTATTTTCACGGCTCCACGTTAAAAACTTCTGTGAAGCACCTGAGGGTTCAAGGTGCTCACCATACATCTAGATAAGTTCCCTGAGGGGTCTAGTTTCCAAAATGGTGTCACTTGTGGGGGGTTTCAACTGTTTAGGCACATAAGCGGCTCTCCAAACGAAACATGGCGTCCGCTAATTATTCAAGCACATTTTACATTCAAAAAGTCAAATGGCACTCCTTCCTTTCCGAACCCTGCCGTACGCCCAAGCTGTGGTTTTCCCCCTCATATATGGGGTATAAACTTACTCAGGAGAGATTGCACAACAAGTTGAATGGTTCAATTTCTCCTGTTACCCTTATGAAAATGCAAAACTGGGGGCTGAAAAACATTTTTGTGGGAAAAATGTGAAAATTTTACTTTCACGGCTCCATGTTATAAACTACTGTGAAGCACCTGAGGGTTCAAGGTGCTCACCATACATCTAGATAAGTTCCCTGTGGGGTCTAGTTTCCAAAATGGTGTCACTTATGGGGGGGTTTCCACTGTTTAGGCACATCAGGGGCTCTCCAAACGCAACATGGCGTCTGCTAATTATTCAAGCAAATTTTACATTCAAAAAGTCAAATGGCGCTCCTTCCCTTCTGAGCGCTGCTGTGCGCCCAAACAGTATTTTTTCCCCATGTATGGGGTATCTGCGCGCTCAGGAGAAATTGCACAACAAATTTTGGGGTCCATTTTTCCTGTTACCCCTGCAAAAATAAAAAAATTGGGGTCTAAAGTAACATTTTTGTGAAAAAAGTTAAATGTTCATTTTTTTCTTCCCCATTCCAAAAATTCCCGTGAAGCACATGAAGGGTTAATAAACTTATTGAATGTTGTTTTGAGCACCATGAAGGGTGCAGATTTTAGAATGGTGTCACTTTTGGGTATTTTCTGTCATAAAGGCCTCTCAAAGTCACTTCAAAAGTGATGTGGTCCCTAAAAAAATGGTTTTGTAAATTTTGTTGGAAAAATTAGAAATCGCTGATCAACTTTTAACCCTTATAGCGCACTAATAAAAAAAATTTGATTCCAAAATTATGCTGATGTAAAGTAGATATGTGGGAAATGTTATTTGTTAACTATTTTGTGTAACATATCTCTCTGATTTAACGGAATAAAAATTCAAATTTTGAAAATTGCTAAATTTTCAAAATTTTCGCCAAATTTCTATTTTTTTCACAAATAAACGCAAGTGATATCGAATAAATTTTACCACTATCATGAAGTACAATATGTCACGAAAAACAGTCTCAGAATCAGTGGGATCCGTTGAAGTGTTTCAGAGTAATTACCTCATAAAGTGACAGTGGTCAGAATTGTAAAAATTGGCCTGGTCATTAACGTGCAGAGGGTAAAGGGGTTAAACTTAAAGTCAGAACTCAGGGGCATTTCCTAGTATATGCAAACCCTTCCTGGGCCGTTCTAAAGAGAACTCGTTTAAACTTCCTTTAAACATTTTTTGCTACATTTTTCCCTTGTATAATGCTATGAATTTCATTCCTTTTATGTAGGGAAAATATATATATTCTTGTACCGTGTTAGCTAGTAGATAGAAAAATATTTCGATTTGAGAGTCCTCAGTGGTTGATACCTTTTAATGGTTAACTGAAAAGATGGTAACAAATTGCAAGCTTTCGAGACTACTCAGGTCTCTTCATAAGGCTAGTATACCACAAAATCT
The DNA here is from genome assembly GCF_046119375.1 of Phyllobates terribilis. Lineage (NCBI taxonomy): Eukaryota > Metazoa > Chordata > Amphibia > Anura > Dendrobatidae > Phyllobates > Phyllobates terribilis. Next base: position 461,705,839 of record NW_027362761.1, on the reverse strand, counting down.
GAAGAGTTACATATTTATACACAATAAGGCACAAAAATAATGCAATAGATAAGACAGGTGATGAAAAGCAGAGTTATTATGGAAGATATAAACAGTTCTGGCTATAAATATTTTAGCAGTTATTAGATAAGGAGTGTGAATGTTTTATTGTTCTGAGATAAATCCATGCGACACATTCATTCCTGCACTGAAAGTGTTAAAGGTCATCATCAGTTTATATTCTGAGATTCTTCTTTCTCTTTGAGATTAGGACAAGGATGAATCATCATCGGTACACAATTAAAGAAAAAAGAATAGATCTACCTGTAGCCAAGCATTTTTGTTCCACTGATCACAGCATAAAAGACATGAAATTACTGGTATTAAAAGGTAACTTAAAATCTCAAAGAGAAAGAAGAATCTCAGAATATAAACTGATGATGACCTTTAACACTTTCAGAGCAGGAATAAATGTGTCGCATGGATTTATGTCATTCTACATCAACTAAGGAATGTGCCCCTCAGACTTGTGAGGCCATCATAGTCACAGGACAATAAAACCTTCACACTCCTTATCTATTAACTGCTAAAATATTTATAGCCAGAACTGTTTATATCTTCCATAATAGCTCTGCTTTTCATCACCTGTCTTATCTATTGCATTATTTTTGTGTCTTATTGTGTATAAATATGTGACTCTTCAGATTTTGTGGTATACTATCCTGATGAAGAGACCTGAGTAGTCTTGAAAGCTTGCAATTTGTTACCATCTTTTCAGTTAGCCATTAAAAAGTATCAACCACTGAGGACTCTCAAATCTAAATATATTCCTTTTATGAAGAATTGTATTTTATTTTTTTATTCAGAGGATTTTTGTTTAAGTGTTTTTTTTTGGTTCTTTAGCAGGGGTGCAAACCTGTGGCCCGCGATGCCATTATGTGCAGTCTCCAACCATATGGACAGAAAAGTGATCAACTGACAGGTTATCTATAAGTGAGCAGACACACACACAGGGGAGTAGTGACAAGCAAATGAGGAGCAGGGACTGGCAAGTCAAATGGTTCATTGTGTAGACATCTCCAGATGCCCCTTAAATCAGGAGAATGGGGTCTCTTAACCTGGTTGGCTCAAAAATGTCATATGTGAATTAGACAGGTGGCCTTCTGTGTCTGTCGGAGTTCTGAAATATTAGGCAGTAAGCAAAAAACCCATGATCTATTGTACAGACTAACGTGCATACATGATCTTTCTCTTTAGGGCCTATTCACACAGGTTTTTTATGAGAATTTAGAAGAGGATTTTGCTGTCTATCTGCATACATTAATGCTTCATATACTCTTCGAATAAGCTTCCTATTAGTCTGGGAAATGTTCCAAATAACATGAAAAATACAATACTGTGTGAGATATCCAATTCAGTCAGAAACATATTCAAAGAATATTTGATGCAATTTTTTATGTGGATTTTGGAGCAGAATGTATTTCTAAATCCACATTAAAAACTCTGTGTGAACATATCATGAGGCTATATTCTTACAATTAGTATTTGATGACTTTTTGATGCTGCAATTTTTTGGCAGCATTTCTGCACCTAATAGATAAATTAGATTACTTGTGTTTTTTCATTGCGTTTTTCAATACAAATTTTTACATTCGTTTTTATCGTCTTTTTGATGCTGTGGTTTTTGTCTTTTGGTATGTCATGCTTTAAATAAAGCTGCTTTGTTTTTGATAGTCATGTGCGGATTGAATGTGTTTTTTACTTGCACATTTTCTGCTTCTAATGCAATTCTATGTGGAAAATTTGCCCATAAAACACAGCATAATTGAAAGAGAAATTGACATGTTGAGGATTTCAAACCTGTACCACAGATCAGTTTATGCTGCATTATAAAAAAGCACAGTGGGTATGCGATTTATATAATTCCCATACACTTTGCTGGAATTGTATGATGCTGCGTTTTTGAGGTAGCAAAAATCCACAGCGTTAAAAGCTCACCAAAAACTGTTCGCGGGCACTCTGAGATGTTGTGCTTATAGGTAGGTGGAAGTAAGAGTCCTGTAAGTTGAATTTGCACCTATCAGACATTTATGGTATATATGTTAGATATGTCAAAAATGTCACAGATGGTAATATCCTTTAAATTTTCAATGCGGCTGGTCAGTTTGACTAGTTAGCCCATGGACAAAAAAAGGTTGTGCATTCTTATTCTGTAGAGTAGCCTATGAGAAAACACATGATAAAAGTCAATAAGTCACGCCTTGAGAATGCTGTGCAATTTGTGCTGTCTATGAAAGGATGTGGCTCATTGTACAGAGTGTACGGGTGGAAGAAATGCGATTCCAGCAGCTAAATAGGAAAGGGTTCTTTACAGTCAGAGCAGTCAGACTGGGGAATGCCCTACCACAAGAGGTAGTAATGTCCGTCACTATAACTTCTTTTATAATAGAGCTAGAGGATTTCCTCGATACACATAACATTGCGGGTTATAGTTAAATTTGTGACAAAATGTATGAGCGGTGGAGGAAGGTTGAACTTGATGGACCTAGTTCTTTTTTCAACCTATGTAACTATATAATATCAATATATGAGTCAGTCCTCTGATCCATCTTAGCTTTTGAAATGAGCCAGTGTCTGCCCCCTAAGAAACAGCATGATGACCTGCTGACACAGGAAAATCTATCCAGCATCAGGCTGAGTGCACACGATGCGGTTTTAATGTATTAAAATAGCTTGGTAAGACGTCTGCCATGTATACCAATGATAATCTGCATGTGCTGTGCACATGATGTGGAAATTTCCGCTGCAGATTATCATTGCGGCACAAACCGCAGCACAACCAATTCTGGCGCGATTTCGCAGCAAAATCACGCCCATTGACTTGCATTGAATCGCAGCAAACTCGCATGTATAATATCTATACTTGCGGATTTGCTTTTTTTCAATCTACATCAATAGGCGCAAAATCGCGCCGGAATCGCGCCGTGGCTGGTACCCGGGTCGGGCGAGGCGGCTGCTACTTCTCTAATCCAACCGCTACTCTGGCTGATAACAGCGAGAGCAGCGTGGATGGGAGAAGCAGTAGCCTGCTCCTCCCAGCCCGTGTGCCAGCGTCAGTTAACAAAGAGAATAAAAAATAAAAATTAAAAAATAAAACTTCAAAGTCACCTGTCCGGCAGCCCCTGGTGTCCTCCTGGTCCCCAGCGGCGATCCTCTCGTCGGCGGCCAGCAGTACACTGTCACGTGACCATCAGGTGATCAGTGCCGGCAGCAATCAGCTGATGGTCACGTGACCATCAGCTGATTGCTGAAGCCGGTAATCAGCTGATTGGTCTCATGACCGATCAGCTGATGCTTACGTGGGAACCTTTACAAGAAGGTTCCCACGGTCTCTAGCTCACCGGGGCTCATCAGCTGATTTTCAGCTGATGAACCCAAGTGACCCCCTGCAGCATGTATACTGATAGGAGTGATTTTACACCCCTGTCAGTAAACAGTGCTGTATTCTACAGCTGTGACATCAGTGATGACTGATGTCACAGCTGTAGAAATGATCCGGATCGTCGTTGGACAGTCGTGATCGTGGACTGCGTCGTTGACGGCGGACAGCTGAGGGATATGGTTGTTTGTTTCTTTACGTTTTTTCAGGAGATCGAGGGCTTCGTGGAAGTGTGTAGTAAAAAAAATTGTAGAACCGTGTGTTTTTATTTCATGAAAATACTTTATTCTAGCCGTGTCTTTTATTGAAAAAGCGTCGACCATTTAACCACGCGGTTAGTAATGGGGGCGTCTTATAGACTCCCTCCATTACTAACCTGGACTTCACATCAGCTGCCAATACAAGGCTGACATGAACCCCAACCACATAACCCCCTGTCACCGCTACAGGGCAGTGTGGAAGAGCGAGGCTAAGCGCCAGATTTGGCGCATCTAATGGATTCTCCATTTCTGGGACTGCTGAGGGGTGATATTAATAGCCTCAGAGGGGGCTAGTATACATAGCCCCTTCCATGGCAATTAATATCAGCCTGTAGCTGTCTAGTTTAGCCTTTGCTGGCTTGATTTTATAGGGGGACCCCACGTCAATTTTTTTCTGGGGTCCCCCGTAATCTAGCCAGTAAAGGCTAAACAAACAGCTGTGGGCTGATATTAATAGCCATGGAACATTGTAGGCTAACGGCCCCTTCCACGGCTACTAATATCACCCCTCCAGCGGTCGGCTTTCCCTCTGCTGGTTATAAAAATGACACGGGAGCCCATGCCAATTTCTTATTTTATTTTAGGCTCTGTGCCCATAATTCAGATGTAGCACCGCTTTGGATTCAAATTTTTGCTGCGTCCAAAACATTGCATTCTATTCAACGCAGGTAAATCCACATGTGTTCACTGAACCATGTGGATTTACCGCATTGTATACATTCTAATGGTCAAATTTCTGTTGCGGAGACTAGCGACTCCACAAGTGAATTTGACATGCTGCGGTCCTGAAAGACGTGCCCCATGTCAGTGTCTGTGGGTGATTCGCAGCCTCAGATGCACGCACAGCGGACATGGGATTTCTAGAGATCCCATCCCCTATTATTATTATTTAATATTATAGCGCCATTTATTCCATGGCGCTTTACATGTGAAAAAGGGGTATACATAGCAAAAACAATTACAATAATTTTGAACACAATGTGACAGCGACTGGTACAGGAGGAGCGAGGACCCTGCCCGTGAGGACTCACAGTCTACAAGGGATGGGTGAGGATACAGTAGGTGAGGGTAGAGCTGGTCAAGCAGCGGTGGTTACTGCAGGTTGTAGGCTTGTCGGCAGAGGTGGTTCTTCAGGCTCCTTTTGAAGATTTCCACGGTCGAAGAGAGTCTGATGTGTTGGGGTAGAGAGTTCCAGAGTAGGAGGAAGCTCGGGAGAAATCTTGTATGCAATTGTGGGAGGAGCAGATAAGAGGGGAGTAGAGAAGGAGATCTTGTGAGGATCGGAAGTTGCATGCGGGTATGTAACGGGAGACTAGGTCAGAGATATATGGAGGAGACAGGTTGTGAATGGCTTTGTATGCCATGGTTAGTGTTTTGAACTGGAGTCTCTGAGCAGTGGGGAGCCAGTGAAGAGATTGACAGAGAGGAGAGGCTGGGGAATAGTGGGAGGACAGGTGGATTAGTCGGGCAGCAGAGTTTAGGATAGATTGGAGGGGTGTGAGAGTGTTGGAAGGGAGGCCACAGAGCAGGAGGTTGTAGTAGTCAAGGCGGGAGATGATGAGGGCATGCACTAGTGTTTTTGCAGATTCATTGTTGAGGAATGTGCGGATACGGGAGATATTTTTGAGTTGGAGTCGGCAGGAAGTAGAAAGGGCTTGTATATCTGGTTTGAAGGAGAGTTCAGAGTCCAAGGTTACCCCAAGGCAGCGAGTTTGAGAGACTGGGGAGAGTGGGCAGCCATTGACATTGATAGATAGGTCAGTTGGGGGGGTTGAATGAGATGGCGGAAAGATGATGAATTCTGTTTTGTCTATGTTAAGTTTTAGAAATCTAGCAGAGAAGGATGAAATAGCGGACAGACATTGTGGGATTTTGGTTAGTAAGGAGGTGATATCGGGTTCAGAGAGGTAGATCTGTGTGTCATCAGCATAGAGGTGATAATGAAAGCCATGAGACTCTATGAGCTGTCACAGGCCTAAGGTGTAGATGGAGAAGAGTAGGGGTCCTAGAACTGAACCTTGGGGGACACCGACAGATACGGGGCGAGATGAGGAGGTGGTGTGTGAGTGGGAGACACTGAATGTCCTGTCTGTTAAATATGAGGAGATCCAGGATAGGGCCAAGTCAGTGATACCGAGAGATGAGAGAGTTTGTAGTAAGAGGGAATGGTCCACTGTGTCCAAGGCAGATGACAGGTCAAGGAGGAGGAGGACAGAGTAGTGTCACTTGGATTTGGCGGTTAGTAGGTCATTGGTGACTTTAGTCAGTGCAGTTTCAGTAGAATGGTGCGGTCGGAAACCAGATTGTAGGCGGTCGAAGAGGGAGCAGGAGGAGAGGAGGGAGGACAGTTCAGAATGGACATGTTGTTCCAGTAGTTTTGAGGCATAGGTGAGAAGTGATATGGGGCGATAGCTAGTCAGAGAGGATGGGTCAAGGGAGGGCCTTTTGAGGATGGGTGTGATTGAGGCATGTTTGAAGCATGATGGGAAGATACCAGTTGTTAGTGACAGGTTGAAGAGGTGGGCTAGGTTTGGGATGAAGATAATGGTAAGGTTTGGGATGAGGTGGGATGGGATTGGGTCAAGTTTACAGCTGGTGAGGTGTGATTTTGAGAGTAAAGAGGAAAGTTGATCTTCTGTAATGGTGGAGAAGGTGGTTTTGAAGCAGGAGAGTTGAGTAGGTGTGGGGAGGGGCTGTGGGGGCTTTAGGCAAAAGCTTTGTCTGATGGTATCAATCTTCTGCTTGAAGAATGAGGCAAAGTCTTCGCTGAAATAAGAGGAGAGGGAGGAGGCACTGGGGGACGGAGGAGAGAATTGAAGGTGTTGAATAGTTGTTTGGGGTTGTGAGAAAGGGAGGATATGAGAGATGCGAAGTATGTTTGTTTTGCTGTAGTGAGTGTGGACTTAAAGGTAGTGAGGGACTGTTTGAATGCGATGAAGTGCTCATTGGAGTGAGACCTTTCCCATCTACTCTCAGCAACCCTGGAGTCCGGCAGCAGTTCTTTAGTTAGGCTGGTGTGCCACGGTTGTCTGTTGATTGTGTGAGTTTTGGTATATGTGAGGGAGTGACCAAATTAAGAGCTGCTGCTGTTGTGGTGTTGTATAAAGTGGCAGCAACATCTGCACCATGTAAGGAGCTAATGTCTGTAAGAGGGAGAAGGGATTCAGAGAGTGAGTGTAGGTCAAGGTGTTTAAGATTTCTGTGAGGGTATGAAAGTTTGCTGTATGTCCACTATGCTGTAACATCTGGACGCTGCGAGTTTGATGCTGTATAAACACGCAGTATCAAACCTGCAGCGGCTCCTGACCGTGACCACATACCCAAACTCACCTGCAGCATGTCAACTTCTATAGCGGACACGCTAGTCTCCGCTGGAGATTTTGACCGATTGAAGTGTCATATGCGGTGGATTCACATGTACCAACAACAAAAGTGCGACATTAGAACACCGCGTTTTGGACGCAATATAAATACGTTGTGTCCAAAGCGCTGCTGAGTGCTGACTGGGGGCTAATGAACCAGCTGTGAGATGTTAATTATGGCCAGGGAAAATGTTTGACTAGTGGCACATTCCCAGGCGAAAAAAAACAGTTCACAACAGTCGCATAAATAATGTGAATAGAAATGCTAATGAAGATTGGGTGAATGGGACTAGCTGACACACAGCTATTTTGTTTGGTGATGTCAAGGTGTCATACTTTTTCATTTCCAAACAAAGTAAAGAAACACACAGGCACAGTGTAAACACTTTATTTGAAATACAACAGACCCATTCTTTAATAATTTAAATGAACCAATATACTTAACCTAGTTCTTATAGTAATACAAGGGCTTAAGAAGTGTCCCACCAACTTTATTTAGCTCCAAAAATCATTAATTAATGCTCAAAAACGCTTCAAAAGATGCATGTAAAAATCGCATGCGTTTTTTCTGGCAAGGAGAGACAATAACGCTCAGGAAATTTCTGATTCAAATCTGCATCGTGGGCACATACCCTCAAACACAAACATGGACTATATTTGCTGGGACTGCGCTTATATCTGTGGATTGAAGCACATCTGCTAATGCAAGACAGTATATTAACAAGTTCTGTATGTTTATATTAGGGATACATCAAAAACCATTTTAAGTAGGCAATAGAGATGAGCGGTGTTCGACTCGAACTGTTCGCCAATCTCAAATTCGAGCTGTTTTGGGCGGTGTTCGAGCCGTTCGACGAACCCGAACGATTTGCACAAAAATCCGGCTGTTCGAGGTTATGTTCGATAACTGTTCGTGCACCAAAATCGTAACTGGATTTTTTCACAGTAATACTGTTAATCAATGTTAATACACATTTTCAGTGTACAGCGGGTGGGGAGGGGGGGGGGCAGGGGATGGATCTCTGCAGAAATAATGCCGATCTCCATTTTTTTTTCTTTCCTGCATTTACAGTGGGGCGGTGCAGTCTGTCAGCCTATCAGCAGCGCACACACGCAGCAAAGTGCTTTTTTTTCACACAAGCAAGGGCATGTGTCATTGGCTGTGTATGTCACATGTCCTTGCCCTATAAGACCCAGCCATTTTCCCCATCGCCACCATTTTCTCACTGCTGCAGCTGAGTGTTAGACGGCACCACTGCTGCTGTTAGCGCTATATTGTGTAACTGTGAATTGCAAGCGAATTTGCTCTTAAATAGACAGAAAGGTTTACGGAGTAGGGACTAGTTTGTAATTGCAGCCCTTTTGAGGGCTAGGTTACAGCAGTTCCTAGCACTTTTTGCCAGACTGGTCTGTGCCAGTGCTCTGCAAGTGTTTTTCACAGCATTTGGCTAAATCTAACTAAGCCAATCCTTTTGGGCCTATAGCAGTGTGTGTTAGTCAGTGGAGTAGCCTATCTGTGTTGCAAGCTACACCACCTGTGTATCTAATACCATTTTTTTACTGCACCTAGCCAAGTAAAACCTTTTGGGCATAGTAGCAGTGTCTGTTACTCATTGTAGTAGCCCATCTGTACCAAGCTACACCACCTTTGAATTTAATAACAATTTTTTACTGCATCTAGCCCAGTAAATAATTTTGGGCCTGTAGCAGTGTCTGTTACTCATTATAGTAGCCCATCTGTACCAAGCTACACCACCTTTGAATTTAATAACAATTTTTTACTGCATCTAGCCCAGTAAATAATTTTGGGCCTGTAGCAGTGTCTGTTACTCATTGTAGTAGCCCATCTGAACCAAGCTATACCACCTTTGAATTTAATAACAATTTTTTACTACATCTAGCCCAGTAAATAATTTGGTCATGTAGCAGTGTCTGTTACTCATTGTAGTAGCCCATCTGTACCAAGCTACTCCACCTTTGAATTTAATAACAATTTTTTACTGCATCTAGCCCAGTAAATAATTTTGGGCCTGTAGCAGTGTCTGTTACTCATTAGAGTAGCCCATCTGTACCAAGCTATACCACCTTTCTATTTAATAACAATTTTTTACTGCATCTAGCCCAGTAAATAATTTTGGGCCTGTAGCAGTGTCTGTTATTCATTGTAGTAGCCCATCTGTACCAAGCTACACCACCTTTGAATTTAATAAAAAATTTTTACTGCATCTAGCCCAGTAAATAATTTTGGGCATAGTAGCAGTGACTGTTACTCATTGTAGTAGCCCATCTGTACCAAGCTACACCACCTTTGAATTTATAACAATTTTTTACTGCATCTAGCCCAGTAAATAATTTTGGGCATAGTAGCAGTGTCTGTTACTCATTGTAGTAGCCCATCTGTACCAAGCTACACCACTTTTGAATTTAATAACAATTTTTTACTGCATCTAGCCAAGTGAAACCTTTTGGGCCTGTAGCAGTGTCTGTTACTCATTGGAGTAGCCCATCTGTAAGGATATGCAGCGATACTAAATAACCAATGGTGCACAAGCTTATGGCCTTCATATTGGGCAGAACAAGTGCTGACAAAAAAACAGACACTCCTGGAACTCTTCCCAATAGTGGTAGCAATAGAAATATGGGGCACGCGCCTGGCGAACAAAAATATATGCTTCATAACAAAAACACCAGCATAGCGCACTGCATTAATAAGATGGCATCATCGTCTCTCCCAGTGCTAGGCCTACTACGCCGGCTAGCATTCCTGTGCCTAAAACACAATGTATGGGTCCGCGCTAGCCACGATGCTGAGGGGTCTAATGCTGCTGCTAATGCTTTATCACAATTCAATTGGCAGATTTTCACAGAGCTCCACCCATCGGGCAACAGTTGCCCACCCTCCCTATGGGATCTAGTGGCGAATAGTTGATGCCATTAATAAGAGCGTCAGTTGCCCTGTTGACGTGGCAAGCATACGGTAAGGCATGGGAAGAGTGGACACAACTAGTAGCAGGCAGACGGGTTGATCAATGTGAACAAGCCAGATTACAAGTCACCATAGAATTTCTCCACCAGCTAATGATGAGGGGCATATCAGGGGCGTCAGCGCAGCGGTGTCTGACCGGAGTAGCATTTCACTTCCAACTACTGAATTGGGGAGATGTGACAAAGAGATTCAACATCAGACAATCCATAAAAGGGTGGAAAAGGGGTCAGCCAAGTCAGGAGTGTAGACGTCCCGTCCCGTGTCACTAAGGCTGTGTGCCCACGTAGCATTTTTCAAGCGTATATGCTGCGGAATTTCCGCAGCGTAAACGCTTGAAAAACGCATGTATATCCGCACCCCATGGTCCCCAATGGCATTCCGCAATGTCAATGCCCATGCTGTGGATTTTTCCGCAGCGTATATGCTGCGGTCAAAAATCCGCAGCATGTTCATTAATTTTGCGGAAGCGCAGCGGAATCAATGTGCGGATGGTACCCAAGTCTGGATGAGAGGAGACTCTCATCCAGACCTGGGTACCAAAGAACCTGTAAAAAAAAGAATAAAATAAAGTTTATACTTATCTTCTGATGTTTTCCCTCCGTCGCGCTGTTGTCTGAAGGACCTGCCACGTCATTGAGTCATGTGACCCACCACATGACTCAATGACGTCACCGCAGGTCCTGCACACAACAGCGTGAGCCGCTCAAGCCTCCGGACGGGGCAGAGAATGCATCAGAAGGTGAGTATAAAGTTTATTTTTTTATTTTTTACCTTTCTGAACAAGTTGTCAAGCACTTTTCCAAGTGATGCTTGGAGAAGTGCTTGATAACCCGCATGCGGAAATGCATGCAAAGACGCCTCACAAACGCTTCTACCTGGCGGGAAAACCGCATGTAATATCCGCATGCGATTTTCCCGCCAGGGAGAAGCGTAAAAAATATGCTTCAGGTCCGCAACGTGGGCACATAGCCTGTAACTGATTTCTCACAGGATATCCCTAACACCATTAACATGACACTCACAATTTGAAGCAACACTACTGTCTACTGCATTTGCGATCGCCTTCTTCGGGGCGCTATGCAAAAGCGAATTAGTCCCTCAATCCAAAATTACCACCAGTGGAGGCTTATTACAGCAGGATGTAGTCATAGCCAATAATGCAATACGTCTACGCATACGCAAATCGAAAACGGTTCCAGCGGGCAGGGGCACTTGGGTACTTCTACAACCCAGAAACGGTACACTGAGTCGGGTAACAATAATAAAAACATATATAACCATCAGATCACAAAGTAATTTCTTCCTATCACACATTGATGGAACGCCATTATCAAGATACCAGTTCCAAGCTATATTTAATAAATGCCTAACATCGGCAGGGAACCACCCCAAAGATTACGGGACACACTCATTCTGCCTAGGCATGGCCACGGAAGCAGCAAGAGCAGGACTGTCAGAAATGGAAGTTCAGAGGATAGGGAGATGGTGATCCACGTGCTTGGCGAGATACATAAGACCGGACTTGTTATCCTAACGTGGTTTGTTTCTTTTACAGGTGACGCTAAGCCAACAGTGTGGGTGATAGGCCACTCGTATATATATTGGGCAGAAAAAAGGGCGAAAGTCTGCCCAGGCGGGAGGAAATTAGAGTTTCATAACACATATTTCAACTGGAGAGGTATTAGAGGCCTGCAATGGCCACAGGTACTAATGGAGGTAATCAAGGTAGGGAGAGAGGCAAGAGGTCCGGTCATCTTAGTTATACAGGCTGGGGGAAACGACCTAGGTCATCACAAGAGCGCATAACTAATGGCAATAATGAAACTAGACATTGAGCGCTTCAGAGAATTTTTCACAAAACTAACTATAGTATGGTCAGAGATTGTGCCGATAGCAGTATGACAAGGTGCGCGAGACATCACGGCCATCGAACGGACAAGGCGGGTAATAAATATTTGGATGGCAAAATTTAGAAGAGACAGAGGCGGTGTAGTGATACGACACCGACAACTAGAAGGAGATAAAGCAGGCCTCATACGGCCCCACGGTGTTTACTTAATGGATATTGGACCGGACATATTTCTGTCAGGACTCCAGGACGGAGTGGAACAAGTGTTAAGAATGATGGATCAGAGTCCTGCATACAAGTACGGAGGATCCTCTGGGACCTGGAAATAGAAAGGACATGTTGGAGAGTTACACTTGTTGGCCAACTTGCCGGTGTGGAGACACAGGGCATGCTGCAACAAGCTGAATTATTTTAGAAATAAAATGCCTTTCTAATGGAATGATATAAAGAGTTAATAAAGCTGTGACCGATCCTCACCCATCCAGTTGTAAGAGTTACATTATTGTATTGCCAAGGAAAGGGGGGCAGTAGGGAGACTGAGCGTATGGGTTTGGTTGGGGGTCCCCACAGTCTGCCTAGACTAGATGCAGTTAAAAATTCTTATTAGATACACAGGCGGTGTAGCTTGCTTCAGAGCTGGGCTACTATGCTGACTAGCAGACACTGAAGCTTTGGAGCAGACCTCTGAGTAAACAGCTCTTCAGGCTCAACCATCTGTGTTACCCCAAGCCATAGTGTATGTAGTTTCTTACGGTTAAAAGGGGGGGGGGGACCCAACCAACCTGGAATTGACGATTCCAACGTCACGTAAAACACAGCAAGGGGACTCCAAAAAGAGTCTCCATTTTTTCCAAAAATTGTGGCACAGACACCACTTCAGTGGCATCAATTGCCCCAGAGTTGCTTAAAATGGTTGGTGAGGTGATTTTACCAAATCCTCAAGCCTTTAGTCTCCCCAGGATGACACAGGGGTAGAAAAGTCCTTGCAGGTCCATGATTTGTTCATCTTTATGAAAGTGAGTCTGTCTACATTCTCAGTGGAGAGCCACGTGCGCTTATCTGTCAGCACACCACCAGCAGCGCTGAACACACGTTCAGAGAGAACGCTGGCTGCAGGGCATGACAAGATCTCCAAGGCGTGAGTGGCGAGCTGCGGCCATTTTTCCAGATTGGAAGCCCAAAATGAGCAAGGGTACAGTGACACAGTCATGGCTTCGATGTTCACTTGGAAATACTCCTGTACCATCCTCTCTAGGCGTTGACTATGTGTCAGACTTCTTGTCTCCTGTGGCCTTGCAAAGGATGGTCTAAAAAAGTGGTGAAACGATTCCACAAAATTGCTGTTACTGTGTTACTGTTAAGGTTTGAGTGATGAAGACTCGACAGCCCCACGGTGGGCAAGTTAGAACTGTGAGATTCACTACGTGCACAACTGGTGTTTTGTGGAAAAGCACATGTAAGATTCTGCAACAGCCTCTGCTGATACTCCTGAATGCGTGAATTCCTTTCTATGGCAGGAATTATTTCGGCAAATTTACTTTTGTACCGGGGATCTAAGAGTGTGGCAACCCAGTAGTCAGGATTACTTCGAATTCTGACAATCCGAGGGTCATTTTGCAGGTAGTGCAGCAAGAAGGCACTCATGTGTCTTGCGCATCCAGGAGGACCAAGTCCTTGTTGTGCTGGTAGCGAGGTAAGAATCATGCTTCCTTCATCTGCCCTCTCCCCCCAACCTCGCACAATAGAAATGAGATCAAGGTCTCCCTCATCTGATGAGTCTTCCATGCCCATCGCCAGTTCGTCCTCCACTTCTTCCTCGGCTTTTGCATCTTCCTCAACAGTTTGGCTGCTACCATGCGCCCTGGTTAATCCTGACTCCGAATTCTGTTAAACATGTGCTCCAGCATGTAAATCACCGGAATAGTCATGCTGATAATGGCATCGTCAGCACTGAACATCTTCACAGCCATTTCAAAACTGTGCAGAAGGGTGCATAGGTCCCTGATCTGAGACCACTCCTGCAGCGTGATTTGCCCAACCTCTGGATCTCGTTGGCCCAGGCTATACGTCAGAGCGTATTGCACCAGGGCTTGTCGGTGCTGCCACAGTCGCTGCAACATGTGCAGAGTTGAATTCCACCGTGTCGGCACATCGCATTTCAGCCGGTGAACTGGCAGGCCCAACGACTTCTGTAGAGATATAAGTCGTTGAGCTGCGGGATTTTAATGGCGGAAGTGAGCACTCAGCGACCGTGCCCTCTGCAGAAGGCCATCTAGTCCGGGATAGTGGGCTAAAAATTGCTGGACAACCAGGTTCAACACGTGAGCCATACAAGGCAATTGTGTGTCATAGCCCAGGCGAAGGGCTGCACCCAGGTTTGCAGCATTGTCGCACACGGCCTTCCCTGGTTGCAGGTCCAGTGGAGACAACCATTCATGAAACTGGGTCTCCAGAGCTGACCACAACTCCTCAGATGTGTGACTCACATTTCCCAGACATTTCAAAGTAAACACCGCCTGATGCCATGGACCCCTTCTGCCAGCATAGTAAGGAGGTGTGCAGGATTCCTTCTGCGCAGTTAGAAAGCGGGTGGCATTAACAGACAGGCTTTGGGTGCAGGTGGAGGACTGAGAGGAAGTTGAGGAGGCAGAAGCAGTGGAGGAACTTCTAGATAAAGAGGATTGACGCACAACTCGTGGGGACGGCAAGACTTGGACAGCAGCCCCTTGTCCTGCTGTCACTATAGTTACCCAGTGCCCAGTCACCGACATGTAATGCCCCTGTCCATGCCTACTCGTCCAAGTGTCTGTGGTGAAATGCACCCTGTCACACACAGAGTTTCTCAAAGAAGCGGTGATGTTGTGTGCGACATGCTGGTGGAGCGCAGGCACATCTTTCTTTGAGAAGTAATGCCGGACTGGGCATCTGGTACTGGGGCACTGCGATGGACATAAGGTCTTGAAAATCCTCTGTGTCCACCAGGCGGAAAGGCAGCATTTCTGTAGCCAAGAGCTTGCAGATGGTGAAATTCAACCTCTTAGCTTTGTAATGGCTAGGAGGAAATGGTCTTTTACTTGTCCACATCTGAGGGACCGAGGGCTGGCTGCTGTGCTTAGACGGGGTTGAGTAGGGTGTCCCCGGCAAACTGTCTGTCTGTGAGGAAGATGCAGGCGGAAATGTTAGGTTGCTTTGATCCAAAGGTGGTGCTCTCGATGTCGGAGAGCGCTCAACACCAGCTGGTGTTTCCACTTCCAAATGAAATGATGACCTGCCAATCACAATGGCTGTTGCGGGTAAAGAGGTGGCAGGTCTGCGTTCAAAAACATGTGTGACTGCTGTCCCCCCAGTCACAGAGGATGAAGATGCTGTGGATGCACAAGATGTGGCAGACGGTGGTTGGCCCGGCCCGCTAGGCCGCATTGTAGCACAGTGAGCTTCCCACTGCAACTTATGCTTCATATCCATGTGACGGTTCATGCATAAAGTACTCAAACTATGGATTTTTTGGCCTCTACTTAGCTTTTGGTGACAAATATTACAGATAACACGAGTTGGGTCATCCTTATTGATCTGAAAAAATGCCCAGGCTATGCAAGGCTTAGAGCCCATGCGACCTGAAGAGCCACCACGACTTGTGGTCAGAGGCAGAGTTGTGGTTGAGGATGCAGCTGTTGACGTGCTTCCAGTACTCCGTCTCTGTCCAGGAAGGCGCAACCTAACCTCATCGTCAATAGCATCCTCCTCCACCTCCTCTGCTGACCTCATCGACTGGCTGACTGTGGGTTGACGGTAAGTTGGATCTCCAACCTCGTCATCATCACCCTGTGTGTACTCACACCCGTCGTCCTCAGAGCCAACCTCTTCCTGCCCTGACCGAAAAGTCAAATTGTCGCTCCAATCAGGTATTTGAGTCTCATCATCGTCTTCATCATTGTCTCCACCAACAGGAGTTACAGTTTGGGAACGAGGGTCTACATTATGCTCAGAACCTTCTTCATCTGGTCCTGGATCCGACTCATAAAGATTCTGGGCATCAGTGCAGATCATTTCCTCGTCTAGATTCACAGAAGCTCTGGAGCAGACCTCTGATTCCCAGGCTATAGTATAAGTAAACAGCTCTGCAGACTCAACCATCTGTGTTACCCCATACTCAGATGGGCAGCTGGAGACTTGGGAGCTGTGAGGAAGCAAGTGCGATTGGGGTGACACCTCTGAGGACTGGAGTATTTGTGATGTTGAAGTTGAGGTGGAGGACAGCCCACTTGAAGGAGCACTTGATATCCGTTGAAGCACCTGCTGTTTTTGTGCCTCATCTGGAATTTGTAGCAATGGGCGTGTTCGTAAGAAAGGGATCGTATTACATTGTCCACGAAAAGAAGTAGACATCTTAGTTTAGCTGGAAGATGGTCTGTCTTCTGCAGATGTTACTCCCCTCCACCGCGGGGGGGGCTCGACCCACCAGCGGACAGGCACCAGTATTGGGAGAGGGGGGCTGGCCGTCAGGGTCCACCGCGGCTCTGGAACAAACCCGGCGACACGGAGGTCGCACGGGCAGGAACGCACTGGCCATGTCGGCTTCGCACTCCAGCGTAGTCCCTCTGCCCGCTCGTGCCCGTCACCTCAAAGGGATGTGCAAGCGGCTTTTCTTCCCAGGGCTGTTCCCCGCCCAGCAGGAATGTGGGGGAGCTCAGGTCGGCCTTCCACTGTACTCCCTTACCTCTCTCGCCCTCTTTCCTTCTTCTGTTCTCCATCTAACCCCTCAGCTCTGTGGTGTCCGCTCTCCCTCCAGCTCTCTCCTTCTCACAGGTGGACTACCGCGTGTATTCACACTGTGGCGAATCTTTTGGACCCAGGCATAAGAAGTTGTCGAGGTAATGGATAATATGAGCCCCCTTAGCAACGTCCATTAAAAACCATTCGAGGAAGCAACTAAACGCCTCAAATAGTGAGCAGGATCTGAAGCACCCCATGGGCAAACAGCGATCTATATAGCATGCTCCTTCGCAGAAGCAGCCCAATAGGTGGACACTATTCGGAGGCACAGGTAGTAAGTAACCAGAACGCCGCATCAATGTCTGTTTTGGCCATTACGGTGACCCTTCCCAACTTCTTGATCCGCCTGATTGCCTTATCAAAGGATCTACAGTATATACTACTGTACTTGGTTCCACGTCGATGTTGTCGTTTACTGACCTGCCCCTTGGATATGACAAATGGTGGATTAGTCCGAATGTATTGGGTTCCGTTTTTGGCACAACTCACAACGGGGATACCACCACATCTTGTAAGTGTTCTGAATGGAACCGCCATTCTACCTAAAGATTTTTTATTTTTTTATTTTCTTGTCACGACGTCTGGGTGTTGGTAGGCTGATTTTAGATTTTTACTCCAGCCTTTCTTGATTTTAGAAGGGCATAACATGCCTATATCTGTGTCTCCCCCTCCTTTTACTCCTCCACCTCTTTTCTTTTCTCATGACTATATGTACTTGTCACTTTTCCATGTGTTAGTTGTGTTTTCTGAGCAGTTTGTCAGCTTTTGGACACCTTTTAAGGTGTTTTCTATGTGTTTCTATGTGTTTTTGTTTGCCTGCCATTGGTTTTAACGGTGTTCGACGGTGTTCGACGAACAGTTCGACGAACAGTTCGGCGAACATACCGGTGTTCGACAAACCGAACCGAACCCGAACACTACGGGGGTGGCTCAACTCTAGTAGGCAACCCCTTTAAAGATCAGAATCTCTTTGCTATCACACCGGGGGAAATCTCGCTGCACTGTAAAGATCTGTAGGAATCCCTTTGCAGTAAGCATCATCTAGTGGTTGCTGCTGGTAGATAGAATTCTTTCATGTAAGGCTAAGTGCCCACGAAGCAGAAATGCTCCGTATTTTTCCTGCATCTACCTGGCAGGAAAAACGCATGTGGATTTTACATGTGTTTTTTCTGCCAGGTAGAAGCATTTGTCAAGCGTTTTTGCATGCATTTCCGCATGCGGGTTATCAAGCGCTTTTCCAAGCTATTTTAGCATCACTTGGAAAAGTGCTTGACAACTTGGTCACACTATATAAATCCATGCAACCGGCAAGGATTTATATAGTGTGATCAAGTTAATTGTTAAAAAAAGAATAAAAATGGTAGAAAAAAAACCATTACACTCACCTTCTGATGGCCCCCGGTCTCCTTCTCCGGTGTGTCCGGTGTCTTCGGTGGCTCTCGGTGGTGTAAAAGGACCTTCCATGATGTCATGGAAGGTCCTTTTACACCACCGCAAGCCGCCCAAGACACCGGGGGCCATCAGAAGGTGAGTATAATGTTTTTTTTTATTTCAATTCTTTTTTAACTACAGGCACTATGGTACCCGGGTATGGAGGAGAGTCTCCTCTTCTCCAGACCTGCGTACCATCCACGCATTGAATCGCATAATATCCACATGTGTACATGTAGTCGTGGGGATATTATGTGATTCAATGCAAGTCAATGGCGACAATTACGTCGCGTTTCCGCAAAATTAATGGATATGCTGCGGATTTTTCCGCAATGATAATCCGCAGTGGAAATTTCTGCAGCATGTGCAAAGCACATTTGGATTATCATTGGGGACCATGGGACACGTATTACCAAGCGTTTTTTAAGCATTTTCACTGCGGAAATTCCACGTCAAAACACTTGAAAAATGCATAGTGGGCATGCAGCCTTACTCTATGTTTAAATAAAGGGGACAGGAAATTTAGAACTATACATAAAGTGCAGCATATTAACCCCCAAAGAGTTTTGGATCTGATTATAATTTTTTTTTTACATTTTAGCTAGACTTCTTGCCAGAACTTACCCCATTTATCACCCCAAACTATATAATCATTTTTATTTGTAGTAGTAGAAGAAGTAGAAGTACAGTATATAAATTATACCACCCCTCCAGCGTTTTTCTTTATTTCAGCACTGTAGCGGTGCTACTAATCTAAATTCACTGACCGAAGTATTATACTTACCAGCCATCATCTTCAGCTCTTCACAATACCGACAGCAATTCTTCCTTTTTTTTTTGTTTTGTTTATGTTGTCCACCTTTTCAAAGTCTCATAGTTTTTAAGGTTAACGATAGACGCTAGTCCATTAAGTTCAACCTATAGGTTAACGCAGGGGCGGGGAACCTCAGGCCCGTGGGACATTTATGACTCTGGATGACCTTTTATCTGACACCTCCGGGGGAGATTCCTGGGGACTGTAGTAGTTTGGTCAGCAACTATATTTTGTTATCCACCGGCCCATCAATTTCTTCTTGCTCTGTGAGCACGCGCATCCAGTGTTCACTACTGAACGCTGTGGTGCGTGCAATGAACGATTACGTCCTGACACCAGTGCTAGTGTCAGGACGTACTTTGTGGGCAGAGTTAGCATCCAATTTGTACGGCCCTTGAAGGATGATGTAAATATCCAAATGGGCTTTGGCAGAAAAAAGATTCCCCACTTGTGGCCTAATGTGTAGATCCAGATGAAGACAAAAACCTCATGAGACAGATGCTAATTGACCCATGATAGGGAAAAATCCTTCCAAACTCCACATATAGCAGTCAGATTAGTTCCCTTGATCAATGTCCCATCAGAGAATTTAGTAGCCATAATCTGTAATATATATTTTTAAGAAAGTAATCTAAGTCGTCCTTGTATTTTTGTATTGAATCAACAATTACAATATCATCAGAGAGTTCCATGTTATCACTGCTCTTACAGCAAACAATAGCCTTTTGTGATTCTAAATGTATAAGATGTCCCGTTTTAGTAAAGATAACACAATAACTTTATTTCTAGGCGACATGGAATGCTGTGTTTTTTACATGGTACTTTTGTGCAATAAAAAAGTAATTTTAGTTTTTTTTGGAAAATGTATTGTGGATTTTAAAAAACAAAATTGAAAACTCAATAGAGCAGTGGCATAAAAATGTGAGAACAAAATCTGGACACTTTTAACCTAGTGACTGGTCCTCTTTAAAGGGATTGTCAGAAAAAAAAGTACATTTTAATCAATAGATCTTCAAATAATAATAAGTTCTTCAATTGGATGAGTTGGAAAAAATGTTCCTGTGATAAAACAGATAGGCAGGGAAATGTGTTTCTTCATATGAACAAACAGTTTTGAGTCAGTTCTATTTCATTTATATACTCACTTATCATAAGTGACTTATGCTTTCTCCCCTTACTAGACCTGTGATATGTGTCAACCATGAACTTGAGTAGCTCTGCATGGTCAGACACAGCCATTACTCAGCACAATACTGGGAAACATTATAAAATTATCTCAGCACAGGAACATTTTTTTAACACATTCAGTTGTGGAACTTAATATTATTCAAAGATTTATTAATTAAAATGCACTTTTTCTTGGGACAACTCCTTTAAGTATTTCTGTGTTTTGTAACAAATGATCATGTGTAAAAATTAATGCAAAATATGTAGATCACTGTTATATGTTCTGCACATTAATATATATATTGCAGGAAACAAAATGCTAGCAGTCATTTTTCAGTATTCAGAGATGTATATATTTAAATATAACACTATTATTATTTGCTGAAAATATAAAATTAACTCATATTGATGAATGATGAATACTTTCCATGCTCTATATTTTTTATGAATACTATGCATTATACTTATCGTCTACACACATCTAATCTACAAGAGATATTTACTTATTTGAAGTATTCTGTGATAATCATTTATCTATGGATAATGGATAAATAGGGCCATAAAACTGTAGACATAGTAAACAGATACTTCTCTACTGAACGGATCTTTCTCCGCATAACTGAAATTCTGTGAAAGAGACAGGGGAATCCAGCAAATGTTTCCTGGTAATCCCAATGGTAGAATTCTTCAAATGCATTCATGTATATGTGACAATGATAAGGATTCCATGGATGCTGCATTCACATTCCCTGTGATCTTAAAGGGCAAGGGCATAAGAAATGAGTAGTGGTCTAATGCTAATCTATAGCTTTTCTATACAAACTAGAGGCATAGTAAGGTATTTCACAGTACCTATGTGGGACAGCAATATATGTGTCATCATGTCTGTCTTGATGTTATATCAGGTTTACAGTCATTTTTCCATTGAACTCTCGTCTGAGATATATTCATAGGAAGTCAATTGAGCCATTAATATATATTTGGGGATAGATAAAATGTGAAGGTCATTAGATGAAATGTACTCTTTATCTTTATTTTAAAGTGAATATGTCATCGGAAAATAACCTAGTGTTGAAATCAATTTTATTCATTACATGTTACTTTTTCTCATTTTTGACAATGCTCTTTTTCTTATCACAATCCAAATTATTAGAGCTTGTTTATCAGTTTCTTACCATATTCAGGATATTTACTTGCTGTTAGTGAATGAGAACATTCTCAGAGACAGAAAACCAGTACCTAGCTAGCTCTGCTCTCAGTACCTGGTCCACATAATCCTCTGTGAGCGAAACACAGAACATCAGAAAACATGCTCGAGACTCATTAATAGTTTGCTATAATGAATCAGTCACAATTGTGTAGCTCACTTAGAATTGACTAGACTAAATATAGTTGTGTCCAATTATCAGCTGAGAGCAGGGCTAATAACACTATATGGACAAAAGCTGTGAGTCTTACTCATTGAATTTAGGTTCATGCATCATTAGTTTACTGTGTTACATGCTAAACTACACTTTGGTGTATTAAATCATATATTGGGGTTTGTCAAAATTTTCCCCAAAAACTCAGTTTGTATCACATAAATTCACCATGAATCGCAATACCACTAATTGCCCCCCCCCAAAAAAAGAGAGGGAGAGGGAAACAAGGGAGAGAGGGGTAACAAACTGAGGGGTTTAATATTGCCCTCCTTTTTCAGTATGTGAAGAATAAAATTAAGACTGTTAATAAAGTGTTACTGCTGTATATCACGTCAAGTCAGTTCAGTCACACTGACTGACTATACAGCTACTGCACTTCCCCATACAGTTGTGCTCAAAAGTTTACATACCCCGGCAAAATTTTTCCTTTCTTGGCATTCTTTCAGAGAATATGAATGCTAACAAAAAAACTTTCTCCACTCATGGTTATTGGTGGGTGAAGCCATTTATTGTCAAACTACTGTGTTTTCTCTTTTTAAATCCTAATGACACCCAAAAACATCCAAATGACCCTGATCAAAAGTTCACATACCCTGGTGATTTTGGCCTGATAACATGCACAGAATTTTACACAAATGAGTTTGAATGGCTATTAAAGGTAACATCCTCACCTGTGACCTGTTTGCTTGTAATCAGTGTGTGTGCATAAAATCTGAGTGAGTTTCTGGGATAAAGACAGACTCTTGCATCTTTCATCCAGCCACTGACATTTCCGGATTGTGGGTCATGGGGAAAGCAAAAGAATTGTCAACACATCTACGGGAAAAGGCAGTTGAACTGTATAACACAGGAAAGGGATACAAAAAGATATCCAAGGAATTGATAATGCCAGTCATCAGCATTTAAACAGTGATTAACAAATGGAAAATCAGGGGCTTTGTAAAAACTAAACCACAGTCAGGTAGACCAAATCAATTTTGGCCACAACTGCCAGGAAAATTCTTCGGGATACAAAGAAAAACCCACAAATAACATCAGCTGAAATTCAGGACTCTCAGAAAACTAGCGGTGTGGCTGTTTCAAGATGCACAATAAGTAGGCACTTGAAGAAAAATGGGCTGCATGGTCGAGTCACCAGAGGAAAGCCATTACTGCGCAAATGCCACAAAGTATCTCGCCTACAATACGCCAAACAGCACAGATACAAGCCTCAAAACTTCTGGAACAAAGTAATTTGGAGTGATGAGGCCAAAATTGAACTTTTTGGCCACAACCATAAATGTTACATTTGGAGAGAGGTCAACAGGGCCTATGATGAAAGGAACACCATTCCTACTGTAAAGCACGGAGGTGGATCGTTGATGTTTTGGGGATGTGTGAGCTACAAAGGCACAGGAAACCTGGTAAAAGTTGAAGGAAAGATGAATGCAGCACGTTATCAGCATATACTGGAGGCAAATTTGCACTCATCAGCCAGGAAGCTGTGCATGGGATGTACTTGGACGTTCCAACATGACAACAATCCAAAACACAAGGCCAAGTCGACCTGTCATTGGCTACAGCAGAACAAACTGAAGGTTCTGGAGTGGCCATCTCAGTCTCCTGACCTCAATATCATCTAGCAACATTTTTCCATGGTATTTAATTCATCCATCCGTTTGTGTGCTGTCTGATAAGTGTGAACAGAGTCATATTCTCTAGCAACATTTTTCCATGGTATTTAATTCATCCATCCGTTTGTGTGCTGTCTGATAAGTGTGAACAGAGTCATATTCTCTAGCAACATTTTCCCATGGTATTTAATTCATCCATCCGTTTGTGTGCTGTCTGATAAGTGTGAACAGAGTCATATGCTCTAGCAACATTTTTCCATGGTATTTAATTCCTTGGTCTTGTGTCTTTTTGTCTTTCTTGTTTTTGTTGTCTTGTTTCTATTTTAAAATGTTCAAAGCCTTCTATTTCACGGGTTTATGGCCTCTGTGCTAAATGGCTAATTTCTAGAGATGAGAGGTGTTCGACTCGAACTGTTCGCCAATCTCAAATTTGAGCTGTTTTGGGCGGTGTTCGAGCCGTTCGGCGAACACGAACGATTTGAAAAAAATTTGGCTGTTCGAGGTTATGTTCGATAACTGTTCGTGCACCAAAATCATAACTGGATTTTTTCTCAGTAATGCTGAAAATGAATGTTAATACGCAGTTTGAGTGTACAGCGGGGCGGGGGGAGGTGCAGGGGATGGATCTCTGCAGAAATAATGAAGATCTCCATTTTTTTCTCTTTCCTGCATTTACAGTGGGGAGGTGCAATCTGTCAGCCTATCAGCAGCGCACACAAGGAGCGAACTGCTTTTTTTCACACAAGCAAGGGCATGTGTCATTGGTAGTGTATGTCACATGTCCTTGCCCTATAAGACCCAGCCATTTTCCCCGTCGCCACCATTTTCTCACTGCTGCAGCTGCATGTTAGACGGCACCACTGTTGCTGTGTGCGCTATACTTTGTTAATTTCAAGCCAGTTTTCGCACAAATCTACAGATAGCTTGGGAGAAGGGAAGAGTTGTGATTGCAGTCCTTTTAAGGACTAGGTTACATCATTTCCTATGACTTTTATCAGGCAGGTCTGTGCTCTTAAATAGATAGGTTGTGGGAGTAAAGACTAATTGTAATTGCAGTCCTTTTCAGGGCTAGGTTACATCAGTTCCTATCACTTTTTGCCAGGCAGGTCTGTGCCAGTGCTGTGCAAGTTTTTTTCACAGCACTTGGCTAAATCTAGCAAAGCAAATCCTTTTTGGCCTATTGCAGAGTGTGTTAGTCAGTGGAGTAGCCTATCTGTGTTGTAAGCTACACCACCTGTGTATAGAATACAAATTATTTTACTGCACCTAGTGAAGTAAAACCTTTTGGGCATAACATCATTCTATTAGTTCATCTATACTAACCTCAACCAGGTTGCAAATTCAATATATTTTTTTTCTGCATCTAGCTCTGAAAAAATATTTCAGTTTCTAGCAGTGTGTGGGACTTGTTCTATTAGTCCATCTATACTGATCTCCATCAGGTTGCAAATTCAATAAAAAAAATTTCTGCATCTATTTCTGAAAAAATATTTCAGCTTCTAGCAGTGTGTGGGACTTGTTCTATTAGTCCATCTATACTGACCTCCATCAGGTTGCAAATTCAATATAATTTTTTTCTGCATCTAGCTCTGAAAAAATATTTAGGCTTCTAGCAGTGTGTGGGACTTATTCTATTAGTCCATCTATACTGACCTCCATCAGGTTGCAAATTCAATATAATTTTTTTCTGCATCTAGCTCTGAAAAAATATTTCAGCTTCTAGCAGTGTGTGGGACTTGTTCTATTAGTCCATCTATACTGACCTCCATCAGGTTGCAAATTCAATATAATTTTTTCTGCATCTAGCTCTGAAAAAATATTTAGGCTTCTAGCAGTGTGTGGGACTTATTCTATTAGTCCATCTATACTAACCTCCACCAGGTTGCAAACTGAAAATTAATTTTTATCTGCATCTAGCTCTGAAAAAATATTTAGGCTTCTAGCAGTGTGTGGGATTTGTTCTATTAGTCCATCTATACTGACCTCCATCAGGTTGCAAATTCAATATAATTTTTTCTGCATTTGGCTCTGAAAAAATATTTCAGCTTCTAGCAGTGTGTGGGACTTGTTCTATTAGTCCATCTATACTGACCTCCATCAAGTTGCAAATTCAATATAATTTTTATCTGCATCTAGCTCTGAAAAAATATTTCAGCTTCTAGCAGTGTGTGGGACTTGTTCTATTAGTCCATCTATACTGACCTCCATCAGGTTGCAAATTCAGTATAATTTTTTTCTGCATCTAGCTCTGAAAAAATATTTAGGCTTCTAGCAGTGTGTGGGACTTTGTCTATTAGTCCATCTACACTAACCTCCATCAGGTTGCAAATTCAATATAATTTTTTTCTGCATCTGGCTCTGAAAAAATATTTAAGTTTCTAGTAGTGTGTGGGACTTGGTCTATTAGTCCATCTATACTAACCTCCACCAGGTTGCAAATTAAAAATAATTTTTATCTGCATCTAACTCCGAAAAAATATTTAGTCTTCTAGCAGTGTGTGGGACTTATTCTATTAGTCCATCTATACTGACCTCCATCAGGTTGCAAATTCAATATAATTTTTTTCTGCATCTAGCTCTGAAAAAATATTTCAGCTTCTAGCAGTGTGTGGGACTTGTTCTCTTAGTCCATCTATACTGACCTCCATCAGGTTGCAAATTCAATGTAATTTTTTTCTTCATCTAGCTCTGAAAAAATATTTAGGCTTATAGCAGTGTGTGGGACTTGTTCTATTAGTCCAACTATACTGACCTCCATCAGGTTGCAAATTCAATATAATTTTTTTCTGCATCTAGCTCTGAAAAAATATTTAGGCTTCTAGCAGTGTGTGGGACTTGTTCTATTAGTCCATCTATACTAACCTCCATCAGGTTGCAAATTAAAATTAATTTTTATCGGCATCTAGCTCTGAAAAAATATTTAGGCTTCTAGCAGTGTGTGGGACTTGTTCTATTAGTCCATCTATACTGACCTCCATCAGGTTGCAAATTCAATATAATTTTTTTCTGCATCTGGCTCTGAAAATTTTTTTCAGCTTCTAGCAGTGTGTGGGACTTGTTCTGTTAGTCCATCTATACTGACCTCCATCAGGTTGCAAATTCAATATAATTTTTTTCTGCATCTAGCTCTGAAAAAATATTTCAGCTTCTAGTAGTGTGTGGGACTTGTTCTATTAGTCTATCTATACTGACCTCCATTAGGTTGCAAATTCAATATAGTTTTTTTCTGCATCTAGCTCTGAAAAAATATTTCAGCTTCTAGCAGTGTGTGGGACTTGGTCTATTAGTCCATCTATACTAACCTCCATCAGGTTGCAAATTCAATATAATTTTTTTCTGCATCTAGCTCTGAAAAAATATTTCAGCTTGAAGTAGTGTGTGGGACTTGTTCTATTAGTCCATCTATACTGACCTCCATCAGGTTGCAAATTCAATATAATTTTTATCTGCATCTAACCCAGCCAATACTTTTGGCCTAATACCACAGTTTGGCCACTCAGCTCTGCTCGGTTCCCATCCATTGTTTTTTTGTGCAAACAACTCCAGAGTTGTTAATTAGTTAACCACCAAAATGAGTGGAAAAAGGCCTGCTGCTGGTGGAAAGGGGAATAGGCGTGTTGGGAAGGGGAAAAAAGGTTGTGTCCATGGGGTAGATGTTAAAGCAACAGTAACATCTGCAGAAGAAAGACCATCTTCCAGCCAAACTAAAATGTCTACTTCTTTTAGCGGACAATGTGATAAGATCCCTTTCTTACGGCCACGCCAATCGCTACAAATTCCAGATGAGGCACAAAAACAGCAGGTGCTTCAACGGATATCAAGTGCTTCTTTAAGTGGGCTCTCCTCCACCTCAACTTCAACATCACAAATACTCCAGTCCTCAGAGGTGTCACCCCAATTGCACTTGCTTCCTCACAGCTCCCAAGTCTCTAGCTACCCGTCTGAGTATGGGGTAGAACAAATGGTTGAGTCTGCAGAGCTGTTTACTCATACTATAGCCTGGGAATCAGAGGTCGGCTCCAGAGCTTCTGTGAATCCAGACGAGGAAATGATCTGCACTGATGCCCAGAATCTTTATGAGTCGGATCCAGGACCAGACGCAGAAGGTTGTGACCATAATGTAGACCCTCGTTCCCAAACTGTAACTCTTGTTGGTGGAGACAATGAGGAAGACGATGATGAGACTCAAATACCTGATTGGAGCGACAACTTTAGTTTTTTGTCAGGGCAGGAACAGGTTGGCTCTGAGGACGACGGGTGTGATAACACACAGGGTGATGATGATGAGGTTGGAGATCCCACTTACTGTCAACCCACAGTCAGCCAAGAGATGAGGTCAGCAGAGGAGGTGGAGGAGGATGCTAGTGATGACGAGGTCAGGTTGCGCCTTCCTGGACAGAGACGTAGTACTGGAAGCACGTCAACAACTGCATCCTCAAACACAACTCTGCCTCTGACCACAAGTCGTGGTGGCTCTTCAGGTCACATGGGCGCTAAGCTTTGCACAGCCTGGGCATTTTTTCAGATCGATAAAGATGACCCAACTCGTGTTATCTGTAACATTTGTCAGCAAAAGCTAAGTAGAGGCCAAAAAATACATAGTTTGAGTACTTCATGCATGAACCGGCGCATGGACATGAAGCATAAGTTGCAGTGGGAAGCTCACTGTGCTACAATGCGGCATAGCCGGCCGGGCCAACCACCGTCTGCCACATCTTGTGCATCCGCGACCTCTTCATCCTCTGTGACTGGGGGGATAGCAGTCACACCTGTTTTGGGGCGCAGACCTGCCACCTCTTTACCCGCAACAGCCAGTGTGATTGGCAGGTCATCATTTTCTTTGGAGGTGGTAACACCAGCTGGTGTTGAGCGCTGTCCGACATCGATAGCACCACCTTTGGATCAAGGCAACCTAAAATGTCCACCTGCATCTTCCTCACAGACCGGCAGTTTGCCGGGGACACCCTTCTCAACCCCGTCTAAGCACAACAGCCAGCCCTCGGTCCCTCAGATGTGGACAAGTAAAAGTTCATTTCCTCCTAGCCATGAGAAAGCTAAGAGGTTGAATTTCACCATCTGCAAGCTCTTGGCTACAGAAATGCTTCCTTTCCGCCTGTTGGACACAGAGGATTTTCGAGACCTTATGTCCGTCGCAGTGCCCCAGTACCAGATGCCCAGTCGGCACTACTTCTCAAAGATAGGTGTTCCTGCGCTCCACCAGCATGTCGCACACAACATCACCGCTTCTTTGAGAAACTCTGTTTGTGAAAGGGTGCATTTCACCCTAGACACTTGGACGAGTAGGCATGGACAGGGGCATTTCATGTCGCTGGCTGGGCACTGGGTAACTATGGTGACAGCAGGACAAGGGGCTGCTGTCCAAGTCTTGCCGTCCCCACGAGTTGTGCGTCAATCCTCTTTATCTCAAAGTTCCTCCACTGCTTCTGTCTCCTCAACCTCCTCTCAGTCCTCCACCTGCACCCAAAGCCTGTCTGGTCATGCCACAAGCTTTCTAACTATGCAGAAGGGATCCTGCACACCTCCTTACTATGCTGGCAGCAGGGCTCAATGTCATCAGGCAGTTTTTACTTTGAAATGTCTGGGAAATGTGAGTCACACAGCTGAGGAGTTGTGGTCAGCTCTGGAAGACCAGTTTCATGAATGGTTGTCTCCACATGACCTGAAACCAGGGAAGGCCGTGTGCGACAATGCTGCAAACCTGGGTGCGGCCCTTTCCCGGGGCAATGTCACACACGTGCCTTGTATGGCTCACGTGTTGAACCTGGTTGTCCAGCAATTTTTAGCCCACTATCCCGGACTAGATGGCCTTCTGCAGAGCGCACGGTCGCTGTGTGCTCACTTCCGCCATTCGCATCCCGCAGCTCAGCGACTTACATCTCTACAGAAGTCGTTGGGCCTGCCACTTCACCGGCTAAAATGCGATGTGCCTAACTGGTGGAATTCAACTCTGCACATGTTGCAGCGACTGTGGCAGCACCGACAAGCCCTGGTGCACTACGTTGTGACGTATAGCCTGGGCCAACGAGATTCAGAGGTGGTGCAAATCACGCTGGAGGAGTGGTCTCAGATCAGGGACCTATGCACACTTCTGCACAGTTTTGAAATGGCGACGAAGATGTTTTGTGCTGACGATGCCATTATCAGCATGACTATTCCCGTGATTTACATGCTGAAGCACATGCTAAACAGAATTCGGAGTCAGGTGGTGGCACAAGAGGAGGTGGAGGAAGTAGAGGAGGAGGAGTTGTATGCGGAAGGGCTAACATCTGCAAGGTCCAGACGGTCGGCACCACCAAGGCGGCAGGCATGTGAGGGTGGGGGAGATGGTTTTACCAGGGCGCATGGTAGCAGCCAAACTAGTGAGGAAGGTGCAGGAGCCCAGGAAGAAGTGGAGGACGAACTGATGGAAGACTCATCAGATCAGGGAGACCTTGATCACATTTCTGTTGTGCGAGGTTGGGGGGAGAGGACAGAGGAAGGAAGCATGATGTTTACCTCGCCACCAAAACAACAGGGACTTGGTGCTCCTGGATGCGCAAGACACATGAGTGCCTTCTTGCTGCACTACCTGCAACATGACCCTCGAATTGTGAGAATTAGAAATAATCCTGACTACTGGGTTGCCACACTGTTAGATCCCCGGTACAAAAGTAAATTTGCAGAAATTATTCCTGCCATAGAAAGAGATGCACGCATGCAGGAGTATCAGCAGAGACTGTTGCAGAATCTTTCATGTGCTTTTCCACAAAACACCAGTGGTGCACGTAGTGAATCTCACAGTTACAACTTGCCAACCATGGGACCGTCGAGTTTTCAGCACTCAATCCGTAACAGAAACACAGTATCTGCTGGTAACATCAATTTTGCGGAATCATTTCACCACTTTTTTAGCCCATCCTTTGCAAGGCCACAGGAGACAAGAAGTCTGACACATAGTCAATGCCTAGAGACGATGGTACAGGAGTATCACCAAGTAAACATTGAAGCCCTGACTGTGTCACTAGACCCTTGCTCTTTTTGGGCTTCCAATCTGGATAAATGGCTGGAGCTCGCCACTTACGCCTTGGAGATCTTGTCATGCCCTGCAGCCAGCGTTCTGTCTGAACGTGTGTTCAGCGCTGCTGGTGGTGTGCTGACAGGTAAGAGCATGCGGCTCTCCACTGATAATGTAGACAGACTCACGTTCATAAAGATGAACAAATCATGGATCCGAAACGACTTTTCTACCCCTGTGTCATCCTAGGGAGAGTAAAAGCTTGATGATTTGTTAAAATCACCTCACCAACCATTTTAAAGTTTAAAATTACTAATCATGTTTATCTGTATCTTGGCTGGAAAATAATTTGGGCTTTGTAGCAGTGTGCAGTACTGATTCTATTAGGCCATCTATACTAAGCTCCACCAGATTTAAAATTACTAATCATGTTTATCCGTATCTTGGCTGGAAAATAATTTGGGTTTTGTAGCAGTGTGCAGTACTGATTCTATTAGGCCATCTAAACTAAGCTCCACCAGATTTAAAATTACTAATCATATTTATCTGTATCTTGGCTGGAAAATAATTTGGGCCTTGTAGCAGTGTGCAGTACTGATTCTATTAGGCCATCTATACTAAGCTCCACCAGCTTTCAAATTAATAATAATTTTTAGCTGCATCTAGCACCGGAAAATAATTTTGGGTCTCCTAGATGCGCAAGACACATGAGTGCCTTCTTGCTGCACTACCTGCAACATGACCCTCAGATTGTCAGAATTCGAAGTAATCCTGACTACTGGGTTGCCACACTCTTAGATCCCCCACACTCTTCGATCAACCTTTTCATTTTAATAAAGAACAAAAAAATGGTCATTTTTGAAATTATAAGCATTAGCAGGCTATTAGAAACTGAAATCAAACAGTTTTCAACTCAAAACTTTATTCTAAGTGATGTTACATTTGCACATAGGACCCCTTGTTCGAAAGGAGCTTCTGAACTGTCTCGTCCATTGAATTTGTCAGGTTTTGGATGGTTTCTGCTTCAATTGTTTTGCATGAAGACAGAATACCCTCCCAGAGCTGTTGCTTAGATATGAACTGCCTCCCGCCATCATAGACACTCCTTTTGATGATGCTCCAGAGGTTCTGAATGGGGTTGAGGCCATGGGAGCATGGGGGTCACACCATAAGTTTGGCCCCTTTTATGCCCATATCAGCCAGAGATGCAGATGTGTTATGTGCACCATGAGACGGTGCATTATCATGCATAAAAATGATCTTGCTGTGGAATACACGGTTCTTCTTCTTGAACCATGGCAGGAAGTGCTGTTTGAGAAACTCCACATACATTATGGAGTTCATCTTTACCCCTTCAAGGATCCTAAAGGGGCCGACAATCTCTCTCCCCATGATTCCAGCCCAAAACATTACTCCACCTCCTCCTTGTTGGCGCTGTAGCCGTGTTTGCGTGAGGTGTCCATCAACCAGCCATCCTCCACTCCATCCATCTGGACCATCGAGCGTTGCACGGCACTCATCGGTGAACAAAACAGTTTTGAAGTCAGTCTTCATGTATTGTTTGGCCCACTGGAGCCGTTTCTGCTTGTGTGCAGTGGATAGAGGACGTCGACAGGATGGCTTACGCACAGCTGCAAACCTCTGAAGGACTCTGCATCTTGTTGTTCAGGGGACGTTGGAGGCACCAGCAGCTTCAAAAACTTGTCTGCTGCTATCACAAGGCTTTTTTGCCACTGCTCTTTTAACCTGACGCAATTGCTTGTAGGAAAGAGTCCTCAATTTTCCCTTATCAGCACGCACACGTGTGCACTGTGAATCAGCTACATACTTCTTGATTGTGCGATGATCAGGATGAAGTGTCTTGGCAATGTTGATTGTAGTCATGCCTTGACCAAAATACTCCACAATTTGTTGCTTCTCAGCAGCCGACACATCCTTTTTCTTTCCCATTTTGGCAGAAAATGTAGGCTGCTTAATAACATGGGAAAGCCTTCTTAAATAGTTTTGCCTTTCATTGGACACACCTGCCAAACTAATTAGAACAGGCGTCTGCAATTGCTTACAGTGATATAAAGAGCCCTGACACAAATCACCATCAATGAGTTTAACTGACAAACAAACAAATTCTTCCCTTATCACTCCTAAACACTTTTTGCATAATAATTTGGAACACAGTGTACATGTGCTTTTCCACAAAACACCAGTGGTTCACGTAGTGAATCTTACAGTTCTAACTTGCCAACCGTGGTCTGTATGGAGTTGTTCAATAAAGGGCCCAAAATTAAGATAACATAGACGGAAGAGGTCTCTATGAATAGGAATTCCTAAGTATTTGATACCCTGTGAGAGCCAGGCAAAGGGAAAGTTGGACTGGATGGAATCCTGTATGGATTTGGGGAGGGAGACATCGAGGGCCTCAGACTTCGCTGCATTGATTTTAAAATTTGACCATGTAACAAAGTGATCTATTTCAGCCATAACAGCAGGGATGGATATATGTGATTGAGTGATATATACTAGGACATCATCAGCAAATGCAGAGCACTTGTACTCGGTGCCTCCCACCTCAATCCACCTAATATTGGGGTTATGGCGAATTGATGCGAGCAGGTGCTCCGTCACTAGGATGTATAAGAGAGGGGACAGAGGACATCCCTGCCTTGTCCCATTGGTGATTATGAAAGGTGATGAAAATTTTCTGACACACCCCCTGGGACTTGGGACACACGGAGCTGGACCCTTTTTGGTGGATGCTGGGGGTTGTAGTCTCCGTGGCGGCGACCCGGTTCCGTGGCTCAGGGCGGTCAAACCAGTGGCGGAACTATTTATGTGGTTTTGATGTTTAAATGTCCGACTACGCCACTCGTGGATTGCGGTCAGAGTGAACCGCCGCTGCAGGGCAGACCGCTAAGGCTGGAGTTGTGGGTGCAGCAGAGCGTAGTATAACTCCCCACGGGAGGAGTATAGCCTCAGGGCAGTGTATGTGGAGGATGGGGGTGATGGTGCAGGGCAGCAGCAGTAACGACACGGAGTCAGTGATGCAGTCCAGGGCCTTTACTCACAGTTCTTATTATCCAGACCACTTCTGCAGGTAACGGCTGCCCACGTCGTACTGTGCTCACCAGGTGAGGGGCTCAGACAACTCCCAGATAACTTTGGGGCTCTTCACAGGACCACCTTTGTGTGTCCTTTGTCTGGCCTTTCTTACCAACGCTTCTGTCCGGCTGACTCGGGCCTCCTCTTGGTAAACGTGGCGCCAGTTTCCCTGACCCTATGTGGTGCCTTCCTAGCGGGTGTAGCGAGGGGCTGCGCCACATAAAATGTCACAGCCTCCGGTTTCTAGCTGAGGGTCGTTTCCCGCCTCCACTAGTTTCGGGGACCGGTCTCCCCCATTGGCCTGACCCCTCCACGCAGGTGGATTCGGGCGTGCGGTGGCGACTCGCCCGTCTGCACCCCTGGGATCCCTTCGTTCCTCGTTCCTGGAGCCTTCTCCGCTCCTCTTCCTTCCTTCTCCCTCTTGCAGGCCTGGGCCTCTGTTACTAGGCCCGCCTCCGGAGCAGAGCTCATGCAGAGCCCCTGCTCCCTGTCACTTCTGCTCAAACTTCTCTGCACTGAACTAAGATGGTGCCCACCTTTTATACTCCCTTTTCAATGCACCCAGGAACTGCTTCCTCCCTGCTCCTGCACTACAGGGTTCCCCTTCCTCGGTGTTCCCTCCTCCCACTCCAGCCAGGGAGAGGGACTGTCATGCCCATCTCAGGGGCATATTGGTCACCCTGCCTCAGGGCAGTGTATGTGGAGGATGGGGGTGATGGTGCAGGGCAGCAGCAGTAACGACACGGAGTCAGTGATGCAGTCCAGGGCCTTTACTCACAGTTCTTATTATCCAGACCACTTCTGCAGGTAACTGCTGCCCACGTCGTACTGTGCTCACCAGGTGAGGGGCTCAGACAACTCCCAGATAACTTTGGGGCTCTTCACAGGACCACCTTTGTGTGTCCTTTGTCTGGCCTTTCTTACCAACGCTTCTGTCCGGCTGACTCGGGCCTCCTCTTGGTAAACGTGGCGCCAGTTTCCCTGACCCTATGTGGTGCCTTCCTAGCGGGTGTAGCGAGGGGCTGCGCCACATAAAATGTCACAGCCTCCGGTTTCTAGCTGAGGGTCGTTTCCCGCCTCCACTAGTTTCGGGGACCGGTCTCCCCCATTGGCCTGACCCCTCCACGCAGGTGGATTCGGGCGTGCGGTGGCGACTCGCCCTTCTGCACCCCTGGGATCCCTTCGTTCCTCGTTCCTGGAGCCTTCTCCGCTCCTCTTCCTTCCTTCTCCCTCTTGCAGGCCTGGGCCTCTGTTACTAGGCCCGCCTCCGGAGCAGAGCTCATGCAGAGCCCCTGCTCCCTGTCACTTCTGCTCAAACTTCTCTGCACTGAACTAAGATGGTGCCCACCTTTTATACTCCCTTTTCAATGCACCCACGAACTGCTTCCTCCCTGCTCCTGCACTACAGGGTTCCCCTTCCTCGGTGTTCCCTCCCCCCACTCCAGCCAGGGAGAGGGACTGTCATGCCCATCTCAGGGGCATATTGGTCACCCTGCCCCACGGCAATGTGGTGTAATGCATGCAGGTGTCGGGGTCCTGATCCACACTTCATCCTTACCTGAGAGTGAGATATCACACCTCTGGGTGAGGTACAATACCTCTGTAGCAACCGAGCCCTCGGGGTGCTACAGTTCCATTTATCTTCAGCCTAGGTGACGTATTGCGATACAGGGCCGTGATTTTGGCTATAAAAGGGTCCCCTAGACCCCTACCCCAAGCTTTTTAAGCGAATAATATATGGCATGCCAGGAGACTCTATGGAATGCTTACTCAGCATCCAACGAGAATATCTAATTACAAATTTTAAACTGCATCTCGCCCAGGAAATACTTTGTGCCTAGTAGCAGTGTGTGCTAGTCAGCGGATTATCCCAGCTGTTAAGCAAGCTACACCACCTGTAGTTTGGACACTTAATTTTTTCAAAGAAAATGCTTCGGGACCCCGGGATACTCAGTGAAGAGCATTAGGAGGCACCCCAAGGCATAGGGGCTGGGACTGGCGGTAGGACGCCTTGCGGTGGACCGCCGAGCTCGATCCTTATAAAAGCTTTTTAACTGCAGCAGCTTTAGTGGACGCTACTGGAGCTGAAATTACGTGGCTGCTGGCATGAGACTTGCCCTCCAATAGATCCTTGTGAAAGGATTTAAAGTGTATTCATTCAAATTAGAGAGACAATTTAAATTAAAAAGCTTAGACCTGCCTCCACCACAGGAGGGCTTGCTCGACCCACCAGCGGACAGGCACCAGTATTGGGAGAGGGGGGCTAGCCGTCAGGGTCCACCGCAGCTCTGGCACAAACCCGGCGACACGGTTTTAGAAGGGCATGACATGCCTATTTCTGTGTCTCCCCCTCCTTTTACTCTTCCACCTCTTTTCTTTTCGCATGACTATATGTACTTGTCACTTTTCCATGTGTTAGTTGTGTCTTCTGAGCAGTTTGTCAGCTTTCTGACACCTTTGAAGGTGTTTTCTATGTGTTTCTATGTGTTTTTGTTTGCCTGCCATTGGTTTTAACGGTGTTCGAAGGTGTTCGACGAACAGTTCGGCGAACATACGGGTGTTCGACGAACCGAACCAAACTCGAACACTACGGGGGTGGCTCAACACTACTAATTACTCAGTTTGACCAACTGGTGCAGGCCTCTAGCAGATATTTCATTTCATATATATTCAGCTCTGGCTGGGGATAGCACGCGTGCTGGGTCACGCGTGCAATAGATTTTAAGTGCAATAGTTACAAGTGCAGTTATACATGGCAGTTGGACAGGGCAGGAGACAGGTAAGGTGTATAAGATATTCATACAAACATGCTTCTCGGTCACTTATACTGCATTATGCATTAGTCTTATCAATCTGCTTTTTATTTATTTTCACTTCTGCTTTCTCACAACTCACCCGACCTTTAACACATTCTGTGCACTCACTCTATATCAGCCCCTCCCTTCTCCCCTCTCCCATGTATAACTCTGAGGCTCTACTGACATTCCTCACCCACTGCAAACCATCCTCTACCTCCATACAGCACTCAAAACGTTCATACAAATCATTAGACCACCTGCTCTTCTTTCTCCTTTTACTAGAGTGCTGAGCGTCAGTGGAGAAAATCTCTTTTAGCAGAGGACTTCATCCACTATAAATTCATGTTCAAAACCTATAACTCTGCCCTTCATCTGGCCAAACAATCCTACTTCACCACCCTCAACACTTCAATGTCCAACAATCCAAAACGACTTTTCAAAACCTTAAACTCCCTCCTGACACCTAAAGCACAGGCCCCCACCACCAACCTCAGCGGGGAGGATCTGGCCACTTATTTCTTTGAAAAAATCAACCACATCCATCAGGACATCTCAGCCCAATCTCCTCAGTGCCTGGATCCCCTTCTCTGCCGCACTTCACGCTCACTTGCCATCTTTGAGCCTGTCACAGAAGAAGAAGTTACCCAGCTCCTCGCTTCTTCTCGGCCTACAGCCTGCAACAATGACCCCATTCATTCACATCTCCTGCAGTCCCTCACACCGGTGGTCACCACTCACCTGACTAAAATATTTAACCTCTCTCTTTCTTCAGGTATCTTTCCCTCCTCATTTAACACGACATCATAACCCATTTATTTAAAAAGCCATCCCTGGACCAGAACTGCGCTGCTAACTACAGACCTGTCTCTAATCTTCCTTTCATCTCTAAACTCCTGGAACGCTTTGTCCACTCCCGTTTAATCCGCTATCTCTCAGATAACTCTCTCCTCAACCCTCTACAATCTGGTTTCCGCTCCTTACACGCCACTGAAACTGCCCTCACTAAAGTCTCTAATGATCTACTAACAGCCACATCCAAAGGTCAGTGCTCCCTGCTGATTCTCCTGGATCTCTCTGCAGCATTTGACACTGTGGATCACCAGCTCCTCCTCACTATGCTCTGCTCTATAGGCCTCAAGGAAATCGTTCTCTCCTGGTTCTCCTCCTACCTCTCTGACCGCTCCTTCACTGTATCTTTTGCCGGCTCCTCTTCCCCTCCTCATCCCCTTACTATCAGGGTTCCGCAGGGCTCAGTCCTAGGCCCCCTCCTCTTCTCTCTATACACTGCCCCTATTGGACAAACAATCAGCAGATTCCAGTATCATCTCTATGCTGACGACACCCACTTATACACTTCTTCCCCTGACATCACCTCTACCCTAATACAAAATACCAAGGATTGTTTGTCTGCTGTGTCTAGCATTATGTCCTCCCTCTATCTTAAACTGAATCTCTCCAAAACTGAACTTCTTGTGTTTCCCCCCTCTACTAACCTAACTCTACCTAACATCGAAATTACCTTGGAGGGTTCAACTATAACTCCCAAGCAGCACGCCTGCTGCCTTGGGGTCATATTCGACACTAACCTTTCCTTTACTCCCTATATCCGATCACTCACTCGCTCTTGTCACCTGCATCTTAAAAACATCTCCAGAATCCGATCTTTTCTCACTTTGGAAACTGCTAAAACTCTTACTGTCGCTCTTATTCACTCTCGTCTGGACTAGAGATGAGCGTTGTTCGACTCGAACTGTTCGCCAATCTCAAATTCGAGCTGTTTAGGGCGGTGTTCGAGCCGTTCGGCGAACACGAACGATTTGAAAAAAATTCGGCTGTTCGAGGTTATGTTCGATAATTGTTCGTGCACCAAAATCATAACTGGATTTTTTCTCAGTAATGATGAAAATTAATGTTAATACGCAGTTTGAGTGTACAGCGGGGCGGGGGGAGGGGCAGGGGATGGATCTCTGCAGGAATAATGAAGATCTCCATTTTTTTTTCTCTTTCCCGCATTTACAGTCGGGAGGTGCAATCTGTCAGCCTATCAGCAGTGCACACACGGAGCGAAGTGCTTTTTTTCACACAAACAAGGGCATGTGTCATTGGCAGTGTATGTCACATGTCCTTACCCTATAAGACCCAGCCATTTTCCCCGTCGCCACCATTTTCTCACTGCTGCAGCTGCATGTTAGACGGCACCGCTGTTGCTGTGTGCGCTATACCTTGTTAATTTCAAGCCAATTTTCGCACAAATCTACAGATAGCTTGGGAGAAGGGAATAGTTGTGATTGCAGTCCTTTTAAGGACTAGGTTACAGCATTTCCTACGACTTTTATCAAGCAGGTCTGTGCTCTTAAATAGATAGGTTGTGGGAGTAAAGACTAATTGTAAATGCAGTCCTTTTCAGGACTAAGTTACATCAGGTCCTATCAGTTTTTGCCAGGCAGGTCTGTGCCAGTGCTGTGCAAGTTTTTTTCACAGCATTTGGCTAAATCTAGCAAAGCTAATCCTTTTTGGCCTATTGCAGAGTGTGTTAGTCAGTGGAGTAGCCTATCTGTGTTGCAAGCTACACCACCTGTGTATAGAATGCCAATTTTTTTACTGCACCTAGTAAAACCTTTTGGGCATAGCATCTTTCTATTAGTCCATGTATACTGACCTCCATAAGGTTGCAAATTGAATATAATTTTTTTCTGCATCTAGCTCTGAAAAAATATTTGGCCTTCTAGCTGTGTGTGGGACTAGTTCTATTAGTCCATCTATACTGACCTCCATCAGGTTGCAAATTGAATATAATTTTTTTCTGCATCTAGCTCTGAAAAAATTTTTGGCCTTCTAGCAGTGTGTGGGACTTGTTCTATTAGTCCATCTATACTGACCTCCATCAGCTTGCAAATTCAAAATAATTTTTTGTCTGCATCTAGCTCTGAAAAAATATTTGGCCTTCTAGCAGTGTGTGGGACTTGTTCTATTAGTCCATCTATACTGACCTCCATCAGGTTGCAAACTGAATATAATTTTTTTCTGCATCTACCTCTGAAAAAATATTTGGCCTTCTAGCAGTGTGTGGGACTTGTTCTATTAGTCCATCTATACTGACCTCCATCAGGTTGCAAACTGAATATAATTTTTTTCTGCATCTACCTCTGAAAAAATATTTGGGCTTCTAGCTGTGTGTGGGACTTGTTCTATTAGTCCATCTATACTGACCTCCATCAGGTTGCAAATTAAAAATAATTTTTTTCTGCATCTAGCTCTGAAAAAATATTTGGCTTTCTAGCAGTGTGTGGGACTTGTTCTATTAGTCCATCTATACTGACCTCCATCAGGTTGCAAACTGAATATAATTTTTTTCTGCATCTAGCTCTGAAAAAATATTTGACCTTCTAGCAGTGTGTAGAACTTGTTCTATTAGTCCATCTATACTGACCTCCATCAGGTTGCAAACTGAATATAATTTTTTTCTGCATCTACCTCTGAAAAAATATTTGGGCTTCTAGCTGTGTGTGGGACTTGTTCTATTAGTCCATCTATACTGACCTCCATCAGGTTGCAAATTAAAAATAATTTTTATCTGCATCTAGCTCTGAAAAAATATTTGGCCTTCTAGCAGTGTGTGGGACTTGTTCTATTAGTCCATATATACTGACCTCCATCAGGTTGCAAACTGAATATAATTTTTTTCTGCATCTACCTCTGAAAAAATATTTGGCCTTCTAGCAGTGTGTGGGACTTGTTCTATCAGTTCATCTATACTGACCTCCATCAGGTTGCAAATTGAATATAATTTTTTTCAGCATCTACCTCTGAAAAAATATTTGGGCTTCTAGCTGTGTGTGGGACTTGTTCTATTAGTCCATCTATACTGACCTCCATCAGGTTGCAAATTGAATATAATTTTTTTCTGCATCTAGCTCTGAAAAAATATTTGGCCTTCTAGCAGTGTGTGGGACTTGTTCTATTAGTCCATCTATACTGACCGCCATCAGGTTGCAAATTAAAAATAATTTTTATCTGCATCTAGCTCTGAAAAAATATTTGTCCTTCTAGCTGTGTGTGGGACTTGTTCTATTAGTCCATCTATACTGACCTCCATCAGGTTGCAAATTAAAAATAATTTTTATCTGCATCTAGCTCTGAAAAAATATTTGGCCTTCTAGCAGTGTGTGGGACTTGTTCTATTAGTCCATCTATACTGACCTACATCAGGTTGCAAACTGAATATAATTTTTTTCTGCATCTACCTCTGAAAAAATATTTGGGCTTCTAGCTGTGTGTGGGACTTGTTCTATTAGTCCATCTATACTGACCTCCATCTGGTTGCAAACTAAAAATAATTTTTATCTGCATCTACCTCTGAAAAAATATTTGGGCTTCTAGCTGTGTGTGGGACTTGTTCTATTAGTCCATCTATACTGACCTCCATCAGGTTGCAAACTAAAAATAATTTTTATCTGCATCTAGCTCTGAAAAAATATTTGGCCTTCTAGCAGTGTGTGGGACTTGTTCTATTAGTCCATCTATACTGACCTCCATCAGGTTGCAAACTAAAAATAATTTTTATCTGCATCTAGCTCTGAAAAAATATTTGGCCTTCTAGCAGTGTGTGGGACTTGTTCTATCAGTCCATCTATACTGACCTCCATCAGGTTGCAAACTAAAAATAATTTTTATCTGCATCTAGCTCTGAAAAAATATTTGGCCTTCTAGCAGTGTGTGGGACTTGTTCTATTAGTCCATCTATACTGACCTCCATCAGGTTGCAAATTAAAAATAATTTTCATCTGCATTTAGATCTGAAAAAATATTTGGCCTTCTAGCAGTGTGTGAGACTTGTTCTATTAGTCCATCTATACTGACCTCCATCAGGTTGCAAATTAAAAATAATTTTTATCTGCATCTAGCTATGAAAAAATATTTGGCCTTCTAGCAGTGTGTGGGACTTGTTCTATTAGTCCATCTATACTGACCTCCATCAGGTTGCAAACTGAATATAATTTTTTTCTGCATCTACCTCTGAAAAAATATGTGGGCTTCTAGCTGTGTGTGGGACTTGTTCTATTAGTCCATCTATACTGACGTCCATCAGGTTGCAAATTAAAAATAATTTTTATCTGCATCTAGCTCTGAAAAAATATTTGGCCTTCTAGCAGTGTGTGGGACTTGTTCTATTAGTCCATCTATACTGACCTCCATCAGGTTGCAAACTGAATATAATTTTTTTCTGCTTCTACCTCTGAAAAAATATTTGGGCTTCTAGCTGTGTGTGAGACTTGTTCTATTAGTCCATCTATACTGACCTCCATCAGGTTGCAAACTGAATATAATTTTTTTCTGCATCTACCTCTGAAAAAATATTTGGCCTTCTAGCTGCGTGTGGGACTCATTGTATTAAGCCATCTATACCAAGCTCCACCAGCTTTTAAATTAATAATAATTTTTAGCTGCATCTAGCCCTGAAAATAATTTTTCTTCCCAATAGTGGTAGCAATAGAAATATGGGGCGCGCTCCTGGCTTACAATAATATACGCTTCATAACAAAAAACACCAGCCTAGCGCACTGCATTAATTAGATGGCATCATAGTCTCTCCCAGTGCTAGGCCTACTACACAGGCTAGCATTCCTGTGCCTAAAACACAATGTATGGGTCCGCGCTAGCCACTATGCTGAGGGGTCTAAAGCTGCTGCTAACGCTTTATAACAATTCAATTGGCAGATTTTCACAGAGCTCTTCCACAACGCCCACCCATCGGGCAACAGTTGCCCACCTTCCCTATGGGGTCTAGTGTCGAATAGTTAATGCCATTAATCAGAGCGTCAGTTGCCCCGTCGACGTGGCAAGCATACAGTAAGGCATGGGAAGAGTGGACACGACTAGTAGCAGGCAGACGGGTTGACCAATGTGAACAAGCCAGATCACAAGTCACCATAGAATTTCTCCACCAGCTAATGATGAGGGGCATATCAGGGGCGTCAGCGCAGCGGTGTCTGACTGGAGTAGCATTTCACTTCCAACTACTGAATTGGGGAGATGTGACAAAGATTCATCATCAGACAATCCATAAAAGGGTGGAAAAGGGGTCAGCCAAGTCAGGAGTGTAGATGTCCCGTCCCGTGTCACTAAAACTGATTTCTCACATCATATCCCTAACACCATTAACATGACACTCACAATTTGAAGCAACACTACTGTCTACTGCATTTGTGATCGCCTTCTTCGGGGCGCTATGCATAAGCGAATTAGTCCCTCAATCCAAAATTACCACCAGTGGAGGCTTATTACACCAGGACGTAGTCATAGCCAATAATGCAATACGTCTACGCATACACAAATCGAAAACGGTTCCAGCGGGCAGGGGCACTTGGGTACTTCTACAACCCACAAACGGTACACTGAGTCGGGTAACAATAGTAAAAACATATCTAACCATCAGATCACAAAGTAATTTCTTCCTATCACACATTGATGGAATGCCATTATCAAGATACCAGTTCCAAGCTATATTTAATAAATGCATAACATCGGCAGGGAACCACCCCAAAGATTACGGGACACACTCATTCCACATAGGCGCGGCCACGGAAGCAGCAAGAGCAGGACTGTCAGAAACGGAAGTTCAGAGGATAGGGAGATGGCGATCCACGTGTTTGGCAAGATACATAAGACCAGACTTGTTATCCTAACGTGGTTTGTTTCTTTTACAGGTGACGCTAAGCCAACAGTGTGGGTGATAGGCCACTCGTATATATATTGGGCAGAAAAAAGGGCGAAAGTCCGCCCAGGTGGGAGGAAATTAGAGTTTCATAACACATATTCCAACTGGAGAGGTATTAGAGGCCTGCTATGGCCACAGGTACTAATAGAGGTAATCAAGGTAGGGAGAGAGGCAAGATGTCCGGTCATCTTAGTTATACAGGCCGGGGGAAACAACGTAGGTCATCACAAGAGCGCATAACTAATGGCAATAATGAAACTAGACACTGAGCGCTTCAGAGAATTTTTCACAAAACTAGCTATAGTATGGTCAGAGATTGTGCCGATAGCGGTATGGCAAGGTGTGCGAGACATCACGGCCATCAAACGGACAAGGCGGGTAATAAATATTTGGATGGCAAAATTTAGAAGAGACAGAGGCGGTGTAGTGGTACGACACCGACAACTGGAAGGAGATAAAGCAGGCCTCATACGGCCCGACGGTGTTCACTTAATGGATATTGGACTGGACATATTCCTGTCAGGACTCCAGGACGGAGTGGAACAAGCGTTAAGAGTGATGGGTGGGGGTCAGAGTCCTGCATACGAGTACGCAGGATCCTCCGTGGCCTGGAAATAGAAAGGACATGTTGGAGAGTTACACTTGTTGACCAAGTTGCCGGAGTGGAGACCCAGGGCATGCTGCAACAAGCTGAATTATTTTAGAAATAAAATGCCTTTCTAATGGAATGAGTATAAAGAGTTAATAATGCTGTGACCGATCCTCAACCATCCAGTTGTAAGAGGTACATTATTGTATTGTCAAGGAAAGGGGGGCGGTAGGGGGGCTGAGCGTCTGGGTTTGGTTGGGGGTCCCCACAGTCTGCCTAGGCTAGATGCATTTAAAAATTCTTATTAGATACACAGGCAGTGCAGCTTGCTTCGCAGCTGGGCTACTACGCCCAAAGTATTGCCTAGGCTAGATGCAGTTAAAAATTCTACGCTGACTAGCAGACACTGAAGATTTGGAGCAGACCTCTGAGTAAACACCTCTTCAGACTCAACCATCTGTGTTACCCCAA
Organism: Phyllobates terribilis; assembly: GCF_046119375.1. Taxonomy (NCBI): domain Eukaryota; kingdom Metazoa; phylum Chordata; class Amphibia; order Anura; family Dendrobatidae; genus Phyllobates; species Phyllobates terribilis. The sequence goes on along the minus strand of NW_027362761.1, from coordinate 461,662,058 downwards.
GCCATAGGGTATGTAGTTTCCTACAGTTAAAAGGGGGGGGAGCGACCCAACCCACCTGTAATTGACGATGCCAACGTCACGTAAGACACAGCAAGGGGACTCCAAAAAGAGTCTCCATTATTTCCCAAAATTGTGGCACAGACACCACTTAACCCTAGAACGCATACCTGGGGCCTCGCAGTCCCGCCCTGTTAATTGTTTTCTATTTTCTGCAAGATTACTTTAGTTAGAATTTTGAAACTCTAGGTATTCTTCATGTATATAGTTGTTTGTCATTTGAGTTTGAGTTATTCCATGTTATTTGCACACGGGCCTTAAAGGCCCCAGGTATATGAAAGTGTAGATTTTTATGGTCATGCGTTCTAGGGTTAAGTGGCATCAATTGCCCCACAGTTGCTTAAAACGGTTGGTGAGGTGATATTACCAAATCCTCAAGCTTTTAGTCTCCCAAGGATAACACAGGGTTAGAAAAGTCCTTGCGAATCCATGATTTGTTCATCTTTATGAACGTGAGTCTGTCTACATTCTCAGTGGACAGCCGCGTGCGCTTATCTGTCAGCACACCATCAGCAGCGCTGAACACACGTTCAGAGAGAACACTGGCTGCAGGGCATGACAAGATCTCCAAGGCATGAGTGGCGAGCTCCAGCCATTTTTCCAGATTGGAATACCAAAATGAGCAAAGGTCCAGTGACACAGTCATGGCTTCGATGTTCACTTGGAGATACTCCTGCACCATCCTCTCTAGTCATTGACTATGTGTCAGACTTCTTGTCTCCTGTGGCATTGCAAAGGATGGTCTAAAAAAGTGGTGAAACGATTCCACAAAATTGCTGTTACCAGCAGATACTGTGTTACTGTTACGGTTTGAGTGATGAAGACTCGACAGTCCCATGGTTGGCAAGTTAGAACTGTGAGATTCACTTCTTGCACCACAGGTGTTTTGTGGAAAAGCACATGTAAGATTCTGCAACAGCGTCTGCAGATACTCCTGCATGCGTCAATTCCTTTTTATGGCAGGAATTATTTCGGCAAATTTACTTTTGTACCGGGGATCTAAGAGTGTGGCAACCCAGTAGTTGGGATTACTTTGAATTCTGCAATCTGAGGGTCATGTTGCAGGTAGTGCAGCAAGAAGGCACTCATGTGTCTTGTGCATCCAGGAGGACCAAGTCCTTGTTGTGTTGGTAGCGAGGTAAGAATCATGCTTCCTTCCTCTGTCCTCTCCCCCCAACCTCGCACAACAGAAATGTGATCAAGGTCTCCCTCATCTGATGAGTCTTCCATGCCCATCGCCAGTTCATCCTCCACTTCTTCCTCGGCTCCTGCACCTTCCTCAACAGTTTGGCTGCTACCATGCTCCCTGGTTAATTCCTCTCCCCCACCCTCCCATGCCTGCCGCCTTAGTGCTGCCAACGGTCTGGACCTTGGAGATGTTATCCCTTCCGCATACAACTCCTCCTCTACTTCCTCAACCTCCTATTGTCCCACCACCTGACTCTGAATTCTGTTTAATGTGTGCTCCTGCATGTAAATCACCGGAATAGTCATGCTGATAATGGCATCGTCGTCAGCACTAAACATCTTCGTCGCCATTTCAAAACTGTGCAGAAGGGTGTGTGGCGCCCCTGATGGTTCAGTCGCCACAGAGTCTCACCCAGAGGTGTGGTATCTCTCCCTCAGGTAAGGAAGGCGTATGGCTCGGGACCCTAACACCTAAATCCAACACATACCCGCAGTGGGGGTAGGGCGAGATTGCTCCTAAGGGAGAGCACAGTCCCAGGTCTCTAGCTGGTGGGAGGGTCCTATGTAGTGGGTGCTTAGGGGAGCAGCTTAGGGGAGCACATGACAGGGAGAGTATAAATAGGAAGCCATCTTAGAAAGAGCAAGCCAGTCAGAGGAGGAAAAGTGACAGAAGCAGAGGCTCGGCATGAGCTCTGCTCCGGAGGCGGGCCTAGCCTGGGAGGCCCAGGACTGAAGGAGAGAAGAGAGGAGTGGGAGCAGGAAGGCTCCAGGAACCGAAGGGACCCTAGGGCTACGGGCCGTGCCGAAGGCCACCCGTACTCCCGCTGCTACCAGGAGGTAGAGGGGTCAGGCCAGATAAGGTGAAGTGGTCCCTCAACTAGAGGAGAAACAGTTGGCTCAACTAGAAACCGGAGGCTGCAGCATTTCATGCACTGCAGGCAAAAGTCCACACAAGTCTCACTAAGAAGGTAGCCACATAGGACCCAGGGGACGGAACACAAGTCGCCCGCCAAGGCCCGAGGATTCTGGATAGAAGTGTCACTGGGTGTGAGGTGCAGGGAGAAGGCCAGAGAAAGGACACACAGAAGGGGGTCCTGCTAAGTACTCTGAAGCTATCTGGGGGTGGACTGAGCCCCTCACTGAGTACGCACAGCACGACGGGTGAGATTGCTCTGGTACCTGTAATCTGGACTGCAACAACTGTAAGTAAAGATCTTGGGACTGCATCACACGGACTCGGTGTTCATTACTGACTCCCTGCACTACAACCACCATCATCCACCCACACTGCCCTGAAGCTACACTCTTCCTGTGGTGAGTAATAATACCATTGCTGCAAAACCACCAGCTTCAGAGGACTGTTCCGCAGCGGCGGCCCCTTTGGCCGCACTCCACAGGTGGCGTAGTCGGACATTATAAAATCCATATATACAAATTACCGTTGGATTGACCGCCCTGGGTCACGGACCGGGTCACCGCCACAGTGACTACAACCCCCAGCGTCTACCGGCCCGACTCAGGGTACCCCACGGCCCATGGGGCGCGTCAACTTCAACTCCCTGATCTGAGACCACTCCTGCAGCGTGATTTGTCCCACCTCTGGATCTCGTTGGCCCAGGCTATACGTCAGAACGTATTGCACCAGGGCTTGTCGGTGCTGCCACAGTCGCTGCAACATGTACACAGTTGAATTCCACCGTGTCGGCACATCGCATTTCAGCCGGTGAACTGGCAGGCCCAACGACTTCTGTAGAGATGTAAGTCGTTGAGCTGTGGGATGCGAATGGCGGAAGTGAGCACACAGCGACCGTGCCCTCTGCAGAAGGCCATCTTGTCCGGGACAGTGGGCTAAAAATTTATGGACAACCAGGTTCAACACGTGAGCCATACAAGGCACGTGTGTGACATTGCCCCGGCGAAGGGCCGCACCCAGGTTTGCAGCATTGTCGCACACGGCCTTCCCTGGTTGCAGGTCCAGTGGAGACAACCATTCATGAAACTGGGTCTCCAGAGCTGACCACAAGTCCTCAGCTGTGTGACTCACATTTCCCAGACATTTCAAAGTAAACACTGATGCCGTTGAGCCCTGCTGCCAGCATAGTAAGGAGGTGTGCAGGATTCCTTCTGCGCAGTTAGAAAGCAGGTGGCATTACCAGACAGGCTTTGGGTGCAGGTGGAGGACCGAGAGGAGGTTGAGGAGGCAGAAGCAGTGGAGGAACTTTGAGATAAAGAGGATTGACGCAAAACTCGTGGGGACGGTAAGACTTGGACAGCAGCCCCTTGTCCTGCTGTCACCATAGTTACCCAGTGCCCAGTCAGCGACATGTAACGCCCCTGTCCATGCCTACTCGTCCAAGTGTCTGTGGTGAAATGCACCCTGTCACACACAGAGTTTCTCAAAGAAGCGGTGATGTTGTGTGCGACATGCTGGTGGAGCGCAGGCACACCTTTCTTTGAGAAGTAGTGCCGACTGGGCATCTGGTACTGGGGCACTGCGACGGACATAAAGTCTCAAAAATCCACTGTGTCCTCCAGGCGGAAAGGCAGCATTTCTGTAGCCAACAGCTTGCAGATGGTGAAATTGAACCTCTTAGCTTTCTCATGGCTAGGAGGAAATGGTCTTTTACTTTTCCACATCTGAGGGACCGAGGGCTGGCTGTTGTGCTTTGACGGGGTTGAGTGGGGTGTCCCCGGCAAACTGCCGGTCTGTGAGGAAGATGCAGGCGGACATGTTAGGTTGCCTTGATCCAAAGGTGGTGCTCTCGATGTCAGAGTGCGCTCAACACCAGCAGGTGTTTCGACTTCCCAATGAACTGACGACCTGCCAATCACACTGGCTGTTGCAGGTAAAAAGGTGGCAGGTCTGCGTCCAAAACCATGTGTGACTGCTGTCCCCCCAATCACAGAGGATGAAGAGGCCGCGGATGCACAAGATGGGGCAGACGGTGGTTGGACCAGCCTGCTAGGCCGCATTGTAGCACAGTGAGCTTCCCACTGCAACTTATGCTTCATATCCATGTGACGGTACATGCATGAAGTACTCAAACTATGGATTTTTTTGCCTCTGCTTATCTTTTGGTGACAAATATTACAGATAACATGAGTTGGGTCATCCTTATCGATCTGAATAAATGCCCAGGCTATGCAAGGCTTAGAGCCCATGCGACCTGAAGAGCCACTACGACTTGTGGTCAGAGGCAGAGTTGTGGTTGAGGATGCAGTTGTTGACGTGCTTCCAATACTCCGTCTCTGTCCACGAAGGCGCAACCTAACCTCGTCGTCAATAGCATCTGTGACGCCCCGCTGCGCTTGGTATCACAGATCCTAGAAGAGTGTATTGATGGAATCCTCCACAAGAGGCCCCCATAAACATTCACACATCTCCACCTTCCACCTCAGACCAGCAGAGGGAGCCCATTAGGGATATAAATAGGGAAGGTGGAGCTAGGCAGTTCAGTTCCTGTGAAGAGTTCCTGCAGTAGAGAAGCCTAAGAGAGGTCAGTCTGCAGTGGAGCTCAGTCTAGTCTAGAGAACTCAGTTAATAGTTCAGCAGTGAAGCACAAGGCTCCTGCTAGCTAGATTCAGGGAGCCCAGATAGAGCTTAAGGTGTGGCGGCGCCATAAGATCGGTGAAGCGCGGCAAGCTGCCGTTAGTGTGTATAGCCTAGTGAGGGCCCGAGTAGGCCGAAGGCGAGTGGCGAGTTAGTACCTAAGGGGCAGAGGAGCTTAACCAGCTCACCCTGAAGCATTTACCGGACACCGGATCCGAGCTTACTGGGATCTCTATGACCCAGTAAGGCATAACCGGAATCCCTGGAGAACTACAAGTCCCAGGATTGCTAAGGTGCTGATACGTAACAGAGCCAGGAGACGCTTAGGCCCCGCTTACTGGGAGCGTGAACTCCAAGAGAAGGCCCTACCACAAGGTCAGCCAGCGCAGGACAGAGACAAAGTTATGCCTAGCTCCAGGCAGGTCAGAAACTTACTACGCAGAGGCAAGAAACAGGAGGCCCTACACCCGCTCATTGGGGAGGATCCTGATATGCACCCTTCACCCTACAGTGCTCCGGGATGTGCCTGAATTTCCACCAGTAAAAGTTACTGAAGTGACTACCGTGTCCGTTCCCGTTCTTGCTCTGACCCAGCTGGGTCTTGCCTGTCCTGCATTCCCCCTGCATACGCTGCCCTGAGACCTAGCTCCACCTGTGGGGAGCTATACCATCGAGCTGCCTTATCACGGGCCTCAGTGGACTGCTGCAGCGCTGGTGCTTCTCACCAGATACCACAGGTGGCGTCACGACCTCTTATAAAATGAACAATTATCCCCCCTATTAAAGAGTGACCCCAGGGTACGGGCCAGGGAGCCGACCACCGCGACATCCCCAAGGCCAGGCAAAGGCACGGGTGACCTCATCGACTGGCTGACTGTGGGTTGACAGTAAGTGGGATCTCCAACATTGTCATCATCACCCTGTGTGTTATCACACCCGTCGTCCTCAAAGCCAACCTCTTCCTGCCCTGACCGAAAAGTCAAGTTGTCGCTCCAATCATGTATTTGAGTCTCATCATTGTCTTCATCATTGTCTCCACCAACAGGAGTTACAGTTTGGGAACGAGGGTCTACATTATGCTCAGAACCTTCTTCATCTGGTCCTGGATCCGACTTATAAAGATTCTGGGCATCAGTGCAGATCATTTCCTCATCTGGATTAACAGAAGCTCTGGAGCAGACCTCCGTTTCCCAGGCTATAGTATGAGTAAAGAGTAGAGATGAGCGTTGTTCTACTCGAACTGTTCGCCAATCTCAAATTCGAGCTGTTTTGGGCGGTGTTCGAGCCGATCGGCGAACACGAACAATTTGAGAAAAATTCGGCTGTTCGAGGTTATGTTCGATAACTGTTCGTGCACCAAAATCATAACTGGATTTTTTCTCAGTAATGATGAAAATTAATGTTAATACGCAGTTTGAGTGTACAGCGGGGCGGGGGGAGGGGCAGGGGATGGATCTCTGCAGGAACAATGAAGATCTCCATTTTTTTTTCTCTTTCCCGCATTTGCAGTGGGGAGGTGCAATCTGTCAGCCTATCAGCAGCGCACACACGGAGCGAAGTGCTTTTTTTCACACAAGCAAGGGCATGTGTGATTGGCAGTGTATGTCACATGTCCTTGCCCTATAAAACCAAGCCATTTTCCCCGTCGCCAACATTTTCTCACTGCTGCAGCTGCGTGTTAGACGGCACCGCTGTTGCTGTGTGCGCTATACCTTGTTAATTTCAAGCCAATTTTCGCACAAATATACAGATAGCTTGGGAGTAGGGAATAGTTGTGATTGCAGTCCTTTTAAGGACTAGGTTACAGCATTTCCTACGACTTTTATCAGGCAGGTCTGTGCTCTTAAATAGATAGATTGTGGGAGTAAAGACTAATTGTAATTGGAGTCCTTTTCAGGACTAGGTTACATCAGTTCCTATCAGTTTTTGCCAGGCAGGTCTGTGCCAGTGCTGTGCAAGTTTTTTTCACAGCATTTGGCTGAATCTAGCAAAGCTAATCCTTTTTGGCCTATTGCAGAGTGTGTTAGTCAGTGGAGTAGCCTATCTGTGTTGCAAGATATACCACCTGTGTATAGAATACCAATTTTTTTACTGCACCTAGTGAAGTAAAATCTTTTGGGCATAGCATCATTCTATTAGTCCATCTATACTGACCTCCATCAGGTTGCAAACTGAATATAATTTTTTTCTACATCTAGCTCTGAAAAAATATTTGGGCTTCTAGCAGTGTGTGGGACTTGGTCTATTAGTCCATCTATACTGACCTCCATCAGGTTGCAAATTAAAAATAATTTTTTTCTTCATTTAGCTCTGAAAAAATATTTGGGCTTCTAGCAGTGTGTGGGACTTGTTCTATTAGTCCTTCTATACTGAACTCCAGCAGGTTGCAAATTGAATATAATTTTTTTCTGCATCTAGCTCTGAAAAAATATTTTGGCTTCTAGCGGTGTGTGGGACTTGGTCTATTAGTCCATCTATACTGACCTCCATCAGGTTGCAAATTAAAAATATTTTTTTTCTGCATCTAGCTCTGAAAAAATATTTGGGCTTCTAGCAGTGTGTGGGACTTGGTCTATTAGTCCATCTATACTGACCTCCATCAGGTTGCAAATTAAAAATAATTTTTTTCTTCATTTATCTCTGAAAAAATATTTGGGCTTCTAGCAGCGTGTGGGACTTGTTCTATTAGTCCATCTATACTGACCTCCATCAGGTTGCAAATTAAAAATAATTTTTTTCTGCATCTAGCTCTGAAAAAATATTTGGGCTTCTAGCAGTGTGTGGGACTTGGTCTATTAGTCCATCTATACTGACCTCCATCAGGTTGCAAATTGAATAAAAAAAATTTCTGCATCTAGCTCTGAAAAAATATTTGGGCTTCTAGCGGTGTGTGGGACTTGGTCTATTAGTCCATCTATACTGACCTCCATCAGGTTGCAAATTAAAAATAATTTTTTTCTGCATCTAGCTCTGAAAAAATATTTGGGCTTCTAGCAGTGTGTGGGACTTGGTCTATTAGTCCATCTATACTGACCTCCATCAGGTTGCAAATGAAAAATAATTTTTTTCTTCATTTAGCTCTGAAAAAATATTTGGGCTTCTAGCAGCGTGTGGGACTTGTTCTATTAGTCCATCTATACTGACCTCCATCAGGTTGCAAATTAAAAATAATTTTTTTCTGCATCTAGCTCTGAAAAAATATTTGGGCTTCTAGCAGTGTGTGGGACTTGGTCTATTAGTCCATCTATACTGACCTCCATCAGGTTGCAAATTAAAAATAATTTTTTTCTTCATTTATCTCTGAAAAAATATTTGGGCTTCTAGCAGCGTGTGGGACTTGTTCTATTAGTCCATCTATACTGACCTCCATCAGGTTGCAAATTAAAAATAATTTTTTTCTGCATCTAGCTCTGAAAAAATATTTGGGCTTCTAGCAGTGTGTGGGACTTGGTCTATTAGTCCATCTATACTGACCTCCATCAGGTTGCAAATTAAAAATATTTTTTTTCTGCATCTAGCTCTGAAAAAATATTTGGGCTTCTAGCAGTGTGTGGGACTTGGTCTATTAGTCCATCTATACTGACCTCCATCAGGTTGCAAATTAGAAATAATTTTTTTCTGCATCTAGCTCTGAAAAAATATTTGGGCTTCTAGCAGTGTGTGGGACTTGGTCTATTAGTCCATCTATACTGACCTCCATCAGGTTGCAAATTAAAAATAATTTTTTTCTTCATTTATCTCTGAAAAAATATTTGGGCTTCTAGCAGCGTGTGGGACTTGTTCTATTAGTCCATCTATACTGACCTCCATCAGGTTGCAAATTAAAAATAATTTTTTTCTGCATCTAGCTCTGAAAAAATATTTGGGCTTCTAGCAGTGTGTGGGACTTGGTCTATTAGTCCATCTATACTGACCTCCATCAGGTTGCAAATTAAAAATAATTTTTTTCTGCATCTAGCTCTGAAAAAATATTTGGGCTTCTAGCAGTGTGTGGGACTTGGTCTATTAGTCCATCTATACTGACCTCCATCAGGTTGCAAATTGAATAAAAAAATTTTCTGCATCTAGCTCTGAAAAAATATTTGGGCTTCTAGCGGTGTGTGGGACTTGGTCTATTAGTCCATCTATACTGACCTCCATCAGGTTGCAAATTAAAAATAATTTTTTTCTGCATCTAGCTCTGAAAAAATATTTGGGCTTCTAGCAGTGTGTGGGACTTGGTCTATTAGTCCATCTATACTGACCTCCATCAGGTTGCAAATTAAAAATAATTTTTTTCTTCATTTAGCTCTGAAAAAATCTTTGGGCTTCTAGCAGCGTGTGGGACTTGTTCTATTTGTCCATCTATACTGACCTCCATCAGGTTGCAAATTAAAAATATTTTTTTTCTGCATCTAGCTCTGAAAAAATATTTGGGCTTCTAGCAGTGTGTGGGACTTGGTCTATTAGTCCATCTATACTGACCTCCATCAGGTTGCAAATTAAAAATAATTTTTTTCTTCATTTATCTCTGAAAAAATATTTGGGCTTCTAGCAGCGTGTGGGACTTGTTCTATTAGTCCATCTATACTGACCTCCATCAGGTTGCAAATTAAAAATAATTTTTTTCTGCATCTAGGTCTGAAAAAATATTTGGGCTTCTAGCAGTGTGTGGGACTTGGTCTATTAGTCCATCTATACTGACCTCCATCAGGTTGCAAATTAAAAATAATTTTTTTCTGCATCTAGCTCTGAAAAAATATTTGGGCTTCTAGCAGTGTGTGGGACTTGGTCTATTAGTCCATCTATACTGACCTCCATCAGGTTGCAAATTAAAAATAATTTTTTTCTGCATCTAGCTCTGAAAAAATATTTGGGCTTCTAGCAGTGTGTGGGACTTGGTCTATTAGTCCATCTATACTGACCTCCATCAGGTTGCAAATTGAATAAAAAAATTTTCTGCATCTAGCTCTGAAAAAATATTTGGGCTTCTAGCGGTGTGTGGGACTTGGTCTATTAGTCCATCTATACTGACCTCCATCAGGTTGCAAATTAAAAATAATTTTTTTCTGCTTCTAACCCAGCCAATAGTTTTGGCCTAATACCACAGTTTGGCCACTCAGCTCTGCTCGGTTACCATCCATTGTTTTTTTCTGCAAACAACTCCAGAGTTGTGAATTAGTTAACCACCAAAATGAGTGGAAAAAGGCCTGCTGCTGGTGGAAAGGGGAATAGGCGTGTTGGGAAGGGGAAAAAAGGTTGTGTCCGTGGGGTAGGTGCAGAAGAAAGACCATCTTCCAGCCAAACTAAAATGTCTACTTCTTTTAGCGGACAATGTGATAAGATCCCTTTCTTACGGCCACGCCAATCGCTACAAATTCCAGATGAGGCACAAAAACAGCAGGTGCTTCAACGGATATCAAGTGCTCCTTTAAGTGGGCTCTCCTCCACATCAACTTCAACATCACAAATACTCCAGTCCTCAAAGGTGTCACCCAAATCGCACTTGCTTCCTCACAGCTCCCAAATCTCCAGCTGCCCGTCTGAGTATGAGGTAGAACAGATGGTTGAGTCTGCAGAGCTGTTTACTCATACTATAGCCTGGGAATCAGAGGTCGACTCCAGCGCTTCTGTGAATCCAGACGAGGAAATGATCTGCACTGATGCCCAGAATCTTTATGAGTCGGATCCAGGACCAGACGCAGAAGGTTCTGACCATAATGTAGACCCTCATTCCCAAACTGTAACTCCTGTTGGTGGAGACAATGAGGAAGACGATGATAAGACTCAAATACCTGATTGGAGCGACAACTTTAGTTTTTTGTCAGGGCAGGAACAGGTTGGCTCTGAGGACGACGGGTGTGATAACACACAGGGTGATGATGATGAGGTTGGAGATCCCACTTACTGTCAACCCACAGTCAGCCAAGAGATGAGGTCAGCAGAGGAGGTGGAGGAAGATGCTAGTGACGACGAGGTCAGGTTGCGCCTTCCTGGACAGAGACGTAGTACTGGAAGCACGTCAACAACTGCATCCTCAAACACAACTCTGCCTCTCACCACAAGTCGTGGTGGCTCTTCAGGTCCCATGGGTGCTAAGCCTTGCATAGCCTGGGCATTTTTTCAGATCGATAAAGATGACCCAACTCGTGTTGTCTGTAACATTTGTCAGCAAAAGCTAAGTAGAGGCCAAAAAATACATAGTTTGAGTACTTCATGCATGAACCGGCACATGGACATGAAGCATAAGTTGCAGTGGGAAGCTCAGTGTGCTACAATGCGGTCTAGCCGGCCGGGCCAACCACCGTCTGCCATATCTTGTGCATCCGCGGCCTCTTTATCCTCTGTGACTGGGGGGACAGCAGTCACACCTGTTTTGGGGCGCAGACCTGCCACCTCTTTACCCGCAACAGCCAGCGTGATTGGCAGGTCATCATTTTCTTTGGAGGTGGTAACACCAGCTGGTCTTGAGCGCTGTCCGACATCGATAGCACCACCTTTGGATCAAGGCAACCTAACGTGTCCGCCTGCATCTTCCTCACAGACCGTCAGTTTGCCGGGGACACCCTTATCAACCCCGTCTAAGCACAATAGCCAGCCCTCGGTCCCTCAGATGTGGACAAGTAAAAGACCATTTCCTCCTAGCCATGAGAAAGCTAAGAGGTTGAATTTCACCATCTGCAAGCTCTTGGCTACAGAAATGCTGCCTTTCCGCCTGGTGGACACAGAGGATTTTCGAGACCTTATGTCCGTCGCAGTGCCCCAGTACCAGATGCCCAGTCGGCACTACTTCTCAAAGAAAGGTGTGCCTGCGCTCCACCAGCATGTCGCACACAACATCACCGCTTCTTTGAGAAACTCTGTGTGTGACAGGGTGCATTTCACCACAGACACTTGGACGAGTAGGCATGGACAGGGGCGTTACATGTCGCTGACTGGGCACTGGGTAACTATGGTGACAGCAGGACAAGGGGCTGCTGTCCAAGTCTTGCCGTCCCTACGAGTTGTGCGTCAATCCTCTTTATGTCATTTTTCCTCCACTGCTTCTGCCTCCTCAACCTCCTCTCGGTCTTCCACCTGCACCCAAAGCCTGTCTGGTCATGCCACAAGCTTTCTAACTGCGCAGAAGGGATCCTGCACACCTCCTTACTATGCTGGCAGTAGGGCTCAACGTCATCAGGCGGTTTTTACATTGAAATGTCTGGGAAATGTGAGTCACACAGCTGAGGAGTTGTGGTCAGCTCTGGAGAACCAATTTCATGAATGGTTGTCTCCACTGGACCTGAAACCAGGGAAGGCCGTGTGCGACAATGCTGCAAACCTGGGTGCGGCCCTTCGCCGGGGCAATGTCACACACGTGCCTTGTATGGCTCACGTGTTGAACCTGGTTGTCCAGCAATTTTTAGCCCACTATCCCAGACTAGATGGCCTTCTGCAGAGGGCACGGTCGCTGTGTGCTCACTTCCGCCGTTCGCATCCCGCAGCTCAGCGACTTACATCTCTACAGAAGTCGTTGGGCCTGCCACTTCACCGGCTAAAATGCGATGTGCCTACCCGGTGGAATTCAACTCTGCACATGTTGCAGCGACTGTGGCAGCACCGACAAGCCCTGGTGCAATACGTTCTGACGTATAGCCTGGGCCAACGAGATTCAGAGGTGGGGCAAATCACGCTGGAGGAGTGGTCTCAGATCAGGGACCTATGCACCCTTCTGCACAGTTTTGAAATGGCGACGAAGATGTTTAGTGCTGACGATGCCATTATCAGCATGACTATTCCGGTGATTTACATGCTGGAGCACATGTTAAACAGAATTCGGAGTCAGGTGGTGGCACAAGAGGAGGTGGAGGAAGTAGAGGAGGAGGAGTTGTATGCGGAAGGGCTAACATCTGCAAGGTCCAGACGGTCGGCAGCACCAAGGCGGCAGGCATGTGAGGGTGGGGGAGATGATTTTACCAGGGCGCATGGTAGCAGCCAAACTAGTGAGGAAGGTGCAGGAGCCCAGGAAGAAGTGGAGGACGAACTGATGGAAGACTCATCAGATGAGGGAGACCTTGATCACATTTCTGTTGTGCGAGGTTGGGGGGAGAGGACAGAGGAAGGAAGCATGATTGCTACCTCGCCACCAACACAACAGGGACTTGGTGCTCCTGGATGCGCAACACACATGAGTGCCTTCTTGCTGCACTACCTGCAACATGACCCTCGAATTGTGAGAATTAGAAATAATCCTGACTACTGGGTTGCCACACTGTTAGATCCCCGGTACAAAAGTAAATTTGCAGAAATTATTCCTGCCATAGAAAGGGATGCACGCATGCAGGAGTATCAGCAGAGACTGTTGCAGAATCTTACATGTGCTTTTCCACAAAATACCAGTGGTGCACGTAGTGAATCTCACAGTTCCAACTTGCCAACCGTGGGACCGTCAAGTGTTCAGCACTCAAACCGTAACAGAACCACAGTATCTGCTGGTAACATCAATTTTGCGGAATCATTTCACCACTTTTTTAGCCCATCCTTTGCAAGGCCACAGGAGACAAGAAGTCTGACACATAGTCAACGCCTAGAGACGATGGTACAGGAGTATCTCCAAGTAAACATTGAAGCCACGACTGTGTCACTGGACCCTTGCTCTTTTTGGGCTTCCAATCTGGATAAATGGCCGGAGCTAGCCACTTACGCCTTGGAGATCTTGTCATGCCCCGCAGCCAGCATTCTGTCTGAACGTGTGTTCAGCGCTGCTGGTGGTGTGCTGACAGATAAGCGCACGCGGCTCTCCACTGATAATGTAGACAGACTCACGTTCATAAAGATGAACAAATCATGGATCCGAAACGACTTTTCTACCCCTGTGTCATCCTGGGGAGAGTAAAAGCTTGATGATTGGTTAAAATCACCCTACCAACCGTTTTAAGCTTTCAAATTACTAATCATGTTTATCTGTATCTTGACTGGAAAATAATTTGGGCTTTGTAGCAGTGTGCAGCACTGATCCTATTAGGCCATCTATAATAAGCTTCACCAGATTTAAAATTAAAAATAATTTTTAGCTGCATCTAGCCCGGAAAATAATTTTGGGGCTCCGAGATGCGCAAGACACATAAGTGCCTTCTTGCTGCACTACCTGCAGCATGACCCTCATATTGTCAGAATTCGAAGTAATCATGACTACTGGGTTGCCACACTCTTAGATCCCCCAAACTTTTCGATCAACCTTTTCATTTTAATAAAGACCAAAAAAATGGTCATTTTTGAAATTATAAGCATTAGCAGGTTGTTAGAAACTGAAATCAAACAGTTTTCAACTCAAAACTTTATTCTAGGTGATGTTACATTTTCACATAGGACCCCTTGTTCGAAAGGAGCTTCTGAACTCTCTCGTCCATTGAATTTGTCAGGTTTTGGATGGTTTCTGCTTCAATTGTTTTGCATGAGGACAGAATACCCTCCCAGAGCTGTTGCTTAGATGTGAACTGCCTCCCGCCATCATAGACACTCCTTTTAATGATGCTCCAAAGGTTCTGAATGGGGTAGAGGTCAGGGGAGCATGGGGGTCACACCATAAGTTTGTCCCCTTTTATGCCCATATCAGCCAGAGATGCAGATGTTTTATGTGCAGCATGAGATGGTGCATTATCATGCAGAAAAATGATCTTGCTGTGAAATACACGGTTCTTCTTCTTGAACCATGGCAGGAAGTGCTGTTTGAGAAAATCCACATACATTATGGAGTTCATCTTTAGCGCCTTCAGGGATCCTAAAGGGGCCGACAATCTCTCTCCCCATGATTCCAGCCCAAAACATTACTCCACCTCCTCCTTGTTGGCGCTGTAGCCGTGTTTGCGTGGGGTGTCCATCAACCAGCCATCCTCCACTCCATTCATCTGGACCATCGAGCGCTGCATGGCACTCATCCGTGAACAAAACAGTTTTGAAATCAGTCTTCATGTAATGTTTGGCCCACTGGAGCCGTGTCTGCTTGTGTGAAGTGGATAGAGGAGGTCGACAGGATGGCATATGCACAGCTGCAAACCTCTGAAGGACCCTGCATCTTGTTGTTCGGGGGACGTTGGAGGCACAAGCAGCTTCAAAAACTTGTCTGCTGCTATGACAAGGCTTTTTTGCCGCTGCTGTTTCAACCTGACGTAATTGCCTGTAGGAAAGAGTCCTCAATTTGCCCTTATCAGCACGCACACGTGTGTACTGTGAATCAGCTACATACTTCTTGATTGCCAAGACACTTCATCCTGATCATCGCACAATGTTGATTGTAGTCATGCCTTGACCTAAACACTCCACAATTTGTTGCTTCTCAGCAGCCGACACATCCTTTTTCTTTCCCATTTTGGCAGAAAATGTAGGCTGCTTAATAATGTGAGAGAGCCTTCTTAAGTAGTCTTGCCTTTCATTGGACACACCTGCCAAACTAATTAGCACAGGTGTCTGCAATTGCTTACAGTGATATAAAGAGCCCTGACACACATCACCATCAATGAGTTTAACTGACAAACAAACAAATTCTTCCCTTATCACTCCTAAACACTTTTTGCATAATAATTTGGAACGCGGTGTACATGTGCTTTTCCACAAAACACCAGTGGTTCACGTAGTGAATCTTACAGTTCTAACTTGCCAACCGTGGTCTGTATGGAATTGTTCAATAAAGGGCCCAAAATTAAGATAACATAGATGGGAGAGGTCTCTATGAATAGGAATTCCTAAGTATTTGATACCCTGTGAGGGCCAGGCAAAGGGAAAGTTGGACTGGATGGAATGCTATATGGATTTAGGGAGGGAGACATCGAGGGCCTCAGACTTCGCTGCATTGATTTTAAAATTTTACCATGTAACAAAGTGATCTATTTCAGCCATAACAGTAGGGATGGATATATGTGATTGAGTGATATATACTAGGACATCATCAGCAAATAAAGAGCACTTGTACTCGGTGCCTCCCACCTCAATCCACCTAATATTGGGGTTATGGCGAATTGATGAGAGCAGGTGCTCCGTCACTAGGATGTATAAGAGAGGGGACAGAGGACATCCCTGCCTTGTCCCATTGGTGATTGTGAAAGGTGATGAAAATGTTCTGACGCACCCCCTGGGCCTTGGGACACCCGGAGCCGGACCCTTTTTGGTGGATGCTGGTGGTTGTAGTCTTCGTGGCGGCGATCCGGTTCCGTGGCTCAGGGCGGTCAAACCAGTGGCGGAACTATTTATGTGGTTTTGATGTTTAAATGTCTGACTATGCCACCTGTGGATTGCGGTCAGAGTGAACCGCCGCTACAGGGCAGACCGCTAAGGCTGGTGTTGTGGGTGCAGCAGAGCGTAGCATAACTCCCCACGGGAGGAGTATAGCCTCAGGGCAGTGTATGCGGAGGATGGGGGTGATGGTGCAGGGCAGCAGCAGTAACGACACGGAGTCAGTGATGCAGTTCAGGGCCTTTACTCACAGTTCTTATTATCCAGACCACGTCTGCAGGTAACGGCTGCCCACGTCGTACTGTGCTCACCAGGTGAGGGGCTCAGACAACTCCCAGATAACTTTGGAGCGCTTCACAGGACCCCCTTTGTGTGTCCTTTGTCTGGCCTTTCTTACCAACACTTCTGTCCGGCTGCCTCGGGCCTCCTCTTGGTAAACTTGGCGCCAGTTTCCCTGACCCTATGTGGTGCCTTCCTAGCGGGTGGAGCAAGGGGCTGCGCCACATAAAATGTCAGAGCCTCCGGTTTCTAGCTGAGGGTCATTTCCTGCCTCCACTAGTTCGGGGACCGGTCTCCCCATTTGGCCTGACCCCTCCACGCAGGTGGATTCGGGCGTGCGGTGGCGACTCGCCCGTCCGCACCCCTGGGATCCCTTCATTCCTCGTTCCTGGAGCCTTCTCCGCTCCTCTTCCTTCCTTCTCCCTCTTGCAGGCCTGGGCCTCTGTTACTAGGCCCGCCTCCGGAGCAGAGCTCATGCAGAGCCCCTGCTCCCTGCCACTTCTGCTCAGACTTCTCTGCACTGAACTAAGATGGTGCCCACCTTTTATACTCCCTTCTCAATGCACCCAGGAACTGATTCCTCCCTGCTCCTGCACTGCAGGGTTCCCCTTCCTCAGTGTTCCCTCCCCCCACTCCAGCCAGGGACAGGGACTGTCGTGCCCATCTCAGGGGCATATTGGTCGCCCTGCCCCACGGCAATGTGGTGTAATGCATGCAGGTGTCGGGTCCTGATCCACACTCCATCCTTATCTGAGAGTGAGATATCACACCTCTGGGTGAGGTGCAATACGTCTGTAGCAACCGAGCCCTCGTTGCTACAGTTCCATTTATCTTCAGCCTAGGTGACGTATTGTGATACAGGGCCGTGATTTTGGCTATAAAAGGGTCCCCTAGACCCCTACCCCAAGCTTTTTAAGAGAATCATATATGGCGTGCCAGGAGACTCTATGGAATGCTTTCTCAGCATCCAACGAGAGTATCTACTTACAAATTTTTAACTGCATCTAGCCCAGGAAATACTTTGTGCCTAGTAGCAGTGTCTGCTAGTCAGCGGATTATCCCGGCTGTTAAGCAAGCTACACCACCTGTAGTTTGGACACTTAATTTTTTCAAAGGAAATGCTTCGGGACCACGGGATACTTAGTGAAGAGCATCAGGAGGCACCCCAAGGCATAGGGGCTGGGACTGGCACTAGGATGCCTTGCGGTGGACAGCCGAGCTCGATCCTTATAAAAGCTTTTTAACTGCAGCAGCTTTAGTGGACGCTACTGGAGCTGGAATTACGCGGCTGCTGGCATGAGACTTGCCCTCCAATAGATCCTTGTAAATGGATTTAAAGTGTATTCATTTAAATTAGAGGGACAATTTAAATTAAAAAGCTTAGAGCTGCCTCCACCACAGGGGGGCTCTCTCGACCCACCAGCGGACAGGCACCAGTATTGGGAGAGGGGGGCTGGCCGTCAGGGTTCACCGCGGCTCTGGCACAAACCCGGCGACACGGAGGTGGCACGGGCAGGAGCGGACTGGCCGTCTCGGCTTCTCACTTTTTGGATTTTAGAAGGGCATGACATGCCTATATCTGTGTCTCCCCCTCCTTTTACTCCTCCACCTCTTTTCTTTTCGCATGACTATATGTACTTGTCACTTTTCCATGTGTTAGTTGTGTCTTCTGAGCAGTTTGTCAGCTTTTGGACACCTTTGAAGGTGTTTTCTATGTGTTTCTATGTGTTTTTGTTTGCCTGCCATTGGTTTTAACGGTGTTCGAAGGTGTTCGACGAACAGTTCGACGAACAGTTCAGCGAACACACGGGTGTTCGACGAACCGAACCGAACTCGAACACTACGGGGGTGGCTCAACACTAGTAAAGAGCTCTGCAGACTCAACCATCTGTGTTACCCCATACTCAGACGGGCAGCTGGAGACTTGGGAGCTGTGAGGAAGCAAGTGCGATTGGGGTGACACCTCTGAGGACTGGAGTATTTGTGATGTTGAAATTGAGGTGGAGGAGAGCCCACTTGAAGGAGCACTTGATATCCGCTGAAGCACCTGCTGTTTTTGTGCCTCATCTGGAATTTGGACCTGCCTCCACCGCAGGGGGGCTCGCTCGACCCACCAGCGGACAGGCACCTGTATTGGGAGAGGGGGGCTGGCCGTCAGGGTCCACCGCGGCTCTGGCACAAACCCGGCGACACGGAGGTGGCACGGGCAGGAACGGACTGGCCGTGTCGGCTTCTCACTCTTTGGATTTTAGAAGGGCATGACATGCCTATATCTGTGTCTCCCCCTCCTTTTACTCCTCCACCTCTTTTCTTTTCTCATGACTATATGTACTTGTCACTTTTCCATGTGTTAGTTATGTCTTCTGAGCAGTTTGTCAGCTTTTGGACACCTTTGAAGGTTTTTTCTATGTGTTTCTATGTGTTTTTGTTTGCCTGCCATTGGTTTTAACGGTGTTCGAAGGAGTTCGACGAACAGTTCGACGAACAGTTCGGCGAACACAAGGGTGTTCGACGAACCGAACTCGAACACTACGGGGGTGGCTCAACACTAGTCTGGACTACTGCAACTCTCTTCTTATCGGTCTCCCTCTTACCAAAATTTCCCCTTTCCAATCTGTCCTGAATGCGGCAGCCAGGGTCGTATTTCTGTCCAGCCGCTTCACCGATGCCTCCACCTTGTGCCAGTCATTACACTGGTTACCCATTCGCTACAGGGTCCAATATAAACTCATTGCTCTCACCCACAAAGCTCTCCACAGTTCTGCACCACCTTATATCTCCTCTCTCATCTCAGTCTATCGTCCTACACGTGCCCTCCATTCCACAAATGACCTAAGACTAACATCCCCCAAAGTTCGAACCTCGCACCTCCGTCTCCAAGACTTCTCTCGTGCTGCGCCAGTTCTCTGGAATGCTCTACCCCAGATGATCCGATTGATGCCTAGCCCCGATGTCTTCAAGCGCGCTTTAAAAACCCATCTCTTTAAACAAGCCTACCATCTCAAATACCCTCCTAAATACTATTCAGAATCTGCCCCCTACTGTTAATCTGTCTCTACACCCTCCATGCACACGATAACTACACCCGGTAATTGAGTATTGCACTTGAACATACAGGATGATGACCGGATCATACAGCTTTATATGATAATCCTGACTTATTATAATTGCCTGACATGAAATAGCAAGCACTTTCCACCTATTGTGTCCCCCCATTTCCTTGTAGAATGTAAGCTTGCGAGCAGGGACCTCACTCCTGATGTAATTGTTAATCTGTCTCACCTTGTATTGCATTTATTGTTTGTACATGTCCCCGCTTAATTGTAAAGTGCTGCGGAATATGTTGGCGCTATATAAATAGAAATTATTATTATTATTATTATCATTGAGCCACTCTGGTGAGATCGCAAGTGCTAAGTTCATGCTAGACAGCCCAGGAATTTACAGGAACTGGATGCTTTTAGCCAAGAAGAATGGGCAGCTTTACCATCTGAGAAAATGAAGAACCTCATCCACAACAACTGAAGATGAGCGGTGTTTGAAACGAACTGTTCGCCAATCTCAAATTCGAGCTGTTTTGGGCGGTGTTCGAGCCGTTCGGCGGACACGAACGATTTGAAAAAAATTCGGCTGTTCGAGGCTATGCTCGATAACTGTTCGTGCACCAAAATCATAACTGGATTTTTTCTCAGTAATGCTGAAAATTAATGTTAATACGCAGTTTGAGTGTACAGCGGGGCGGGGGTGGGGGGGGGGCAGGGGATGGATCTCTGCAGAAATAATGAAGATCTCCATTTTTTTTTCTCTTTCCAGCATTTACAGTGGGGAGGTGCAATCTGTCAGCCTATCAGCAGTGCACACAAGGAGCGAACTGCTTCTTTTCACACAAGCAAGGGCATATGTCATTGGCAGTGTATGTCACATGTCCTTGCCCTATAAGACCCAGCCATTTTCCCCGTCGCCACCATTTTCTCACTGCTGCAGCTGCGTGTTAGACGCACCGCTGTTGCTGTGTGCGCTATACTTTGTTAATTTCAAGCCAATTTTCGCACAAATCTACAGATAGCTTGGGAGTAGGGAATAGTTGTGATTGCAGTCCTTTTAAGGACTAGGTTACATCATTTCCTACGACTTTTATCAGGCAGGTCTGTGCTCTTAAATAGATAGGTTGGGAGTAAAGACTAATTGTAATTGCAGTCCTTTTCAGGGCTAGGTTACATCAGTTCCTATCACTTTTATCAGGCAGGTCTGTGCTCTTAAAAAGATAGGTTGGGAGTAAAGACTAATTGTAATTTGCAGTCCTTTTCAGGGCTAGGTTACATCAGTTCCTATCACTTTTTGCCAGGCAGGTCTGTGCCAATGCTGTGCAAGTTTTTTTCACAGCATTTGGCAAAATCTAGCAAAGCAAATCCTTTTTGGCCTCTTGCAGTGTGTGTTAGTCAGTGGAGTAGCCTATCTGTGTTGCAAGCTACACCACCTGTGTATAGAATAACAATTTTTTTACTGCACGTAGTGAAGTAAAACCTTTTGGGTATAGCATCATTCTATTAGTCCATCTATACTAACCTCCACCAGGTTGCAAATTCAATATAATTATTATCTGCATCTAGCTCTGAAAAAATATTTCGGCTTGTAGCAGTGTGTGTGGGACTTGTTCTATTAGTCCATCTATACTAACCTCCACCAGGTTGCAAATTCAATATAATTTTTATCTGCATCTAGCTCTGAAAAAATATTTCGGCTTGTAGCAGTGTGTGGGACTTGTTCAATTAGCCCATCTATACTAACCTCCACCCGGTTGCAAATTCAATATCATTTTATTCTGCATCTAGCTCTGAATAAATATTTCGGCTTGTAACAGTGTGTGGGACTTGTTCTATTAGTCCATCTATACTAACCTCCACCAGGTTGCAAATTCAATATCATTTTTTTCTGCATCTAGCTCTGAAAAAATATTTCGCCTTGTAGCAGTGTGTGGGACTTGTTCTATTATTCCATCTATACTAACCTCCACCAGGATGCAAATTCAATATAATTTTTATCTGCATCTAGCTCTGAAAAAATATTTCGGCTTGTAGCAGTGTGTGGGACTTGTTGTATTAGTCCATCTATACTAACCTCCACCAGGTTGCAAATTCAATATAATTTTTTTCTGCATCTAGCTCTGAAAAAATATTTCGGCTTGTAGCAGTGTGTGGGACTTGTTCTATTAGTCTATACTAACCTCCACCAGGTTGCAAATTCAATAAAAAAAAATTCTGCATCTAGCTCTGAAAAAATATTTCGGCTTATAGCAGTGTGTGGGACTTGTTCTATTAGTCTATCTATATTAACCTCCACCAGTTTGCAAATTCAATATAATTTTTATCTGCATCTAGCTCTGAAAAAATATTTCGGCTTGTAGCAGTGTGTGGGACTTGTTCTATTAGTCCATCTATATTAACCTCCACCAGGTTGAAAATTCAATATAATTTTTAACTGCATCTAGCTCTGAAAAAATATTTCGGCTTGTAGCAGTGTGTGGGACTTGTTCTATTAGTCCATCTATACTAACCTCCACCTGGTTGCAAATTCAAAATAATTTTTATCTGCATCTAACCCAGCCAATACTTTTGAGCTAATACCACAGTTTGGCCAATCAGCTCTGCTCGGTTCCCATCCATTGTTTTTTGTGCAAACAACTCCAGAGTTGTGAATTAGTTAACCACCAAGATGAGTGGGAAAAGGCCTGCTGCTGGTGGAAAGCGGAATAGGCATGTTGGGAAGAGAAAAAAAGGTTGTGTCCGTGGGGTAGGTGTTAAAGCAACAGTAAGATCTGCAGAAGAAAGACCATCTTCCAGCCAAACTAAGATGTCGACTTCTTTTAGTGGACAATTTGATAAGATCCCTTTCTTACGGCCACGCCAATCGCTACAAATTCCAGATGAGGCACAAAAACAGCAGGTGCTTCAACGGATATTAAGTGCTCCTTTAAGTGGGCTCTCCTCCACCTCAACTTCAACATCACAAATACTCCAGTCCTCAGAGGTGTCACCCCAATCACACTTGCTTCCTCACAGCTCCCAAGTTTCCAGATGCCCGTCTGAGTATGGGTAGAACAGATGGTTGAGTCTGCAGAGCTGTTTACTCATACTATAGCCTGGGAATCAGAGGTCGACTCCAGAGCTTCTGTGAATCCAGACGAGGAAATGATCTGCACTGATGCCCAGAATCTTTATGAGTCTGATCCAGGACCAGACACAGAAGGTTCTGACAATATTGTCGACCCAAGTTCCCAAACTGTAACTCCTGTTGGTGGAGAGAATGAGGAAGACGATGATGAGACTCAAATACCTGATTGGAGCGACAACTTTAGTTTTTTGTCAGGGCAGGAAGAGGTTGGCTCTGAGGACAACGGGTGTGATAACACACAGGGTGATGATGACGAGGTTGGAGATCCCACTTACTGTCAACCCACAGTCAGCCAAGAAATGAGGTCAGCAGAGGAGGTGGAGGAGGATGCTAGTGACGACGAGGTCAGGTTGTGCCTTCCTGGACAGAGACGTAGTACTGGAATCACGTCAACAACTGCATCCTCAAACAAAACTCTGCCTCTGACCACAAGTCGTGGTGGCTCTTCAGGTCGCATGGGTGCTAAGCCTTGCATAGCCTGGTCATTTTTTCAGATCGATAAAGATGACCCAACTCGTGTTATCTGTAACATTTGTCAGCAAAAGCTAAGTAGAGGCCAAAAAATCCATTGTTTGCGTACTTCATGCATGAACCGGCACATGGATATGAAGCATAAGTTGCAGTGGGAAGCTCACTGTGCTACAATGCAGCCTAGCCGGCCGGGCCAACCACCGTCTGCCACTCTTGTGCATCCGCGGCCTCTTCATCCTTTGTGACTGGGGGGACAGCAGTCATTCCAGCTTTGGGATGCAGACCTGCCACCTCTTTACCTGCAAGAGCCAGTGTGTTTGGCAGGTCATCATTTTCTTTGGAGGTGGAAACACCAGCTGGTGTTCAGCACTGTCCGACATCGATAGCACCACCTTTGGATCAAGGCAACCTAACATGTCCGCCTGCATCTTACTCACAGACCGGCAGTTTTCCGGGGAAACCCTTCTCAACCCCGTCTAAGCACAACAGCCAGCCCTCGGTCCCTCAGATGTGGACAAGTAAAAAACCATTTCCTCCTAGCCATGAGAAAGCTAAGAGGTTGAATTTCACCATCTGCAAGTTCTTGGCTACAGAAATGCTGCCTTTCCACCTGGTGGACACAGAGGATTTTTGAGACCTTATGTCCGTCGCAGTGCCCCAGTACCAGATGCCCAGTCAGCACTACTTCTCAAAGAAAGGTGTGCCTGCGCTCCACCAGCATGTCGCACACAACATCACCGCTTCTTTGAGAAACTGTGTGTGTGACAGGGTGCATTTCACCACAGACACTTGGACGAGTAGGCATGGACAGGGGCATTACATGTCGCTGACTGGGCACTGGGTAACTATGATGACAGCAAGACAAGGGGCTGCTGTCCAAGTCTTGCCGTCCCCACGAGTTGTTTGTCAATCCTCTTTATCTCAAAGTTCCTCCACTGCTTCTGCCTCCTCAACCTTCTCTTGGTCCTCCACCTGCACCCAAAGCCTGTCTGGTCATGCCACAAGCTTTCTAACTGCGCAGAAGGAATCCTGCACACCTCCTTACTATGCTGGCAGCTGGGCTCAACGTCATCAGGCGGTTTTTACTTTGAAATGTCTGGGAAATGTGAGTCACAGAGGTGAGGAGTTGTGGTCAGCTCTGGAGAACCAGTTTCATGAATGGTTGTCTCCACTGGACCTGAAACCAGGGAAGGCCGTGTGCGACAATGCTGCAAACCTGGGTGCGGCCCTTCGCCGGGGCAATGTCACACACGTGCCTTGTATGGCTCACGTGTTGAACCTGGTTGTCCAGCAATTTTTAGCCCACTATCCCGGACTAGATGGCCTTCTTCAGAAGGCACGGTCGCTGTGTGCTCACTTCCGCCGTTCGCATCCCGCAGCTCAGCGACTTACATCTCTACAGAAGTCGTTGGGCCTGCCACTTCACCGGCTAAAATGCGATGTGCCTACCCGGTGGAATTCAACTCTGCACATGTTGCAGCGACTGTGGCAGCACCGACAAGCCTTGGTGCAATACGTTCTGATGTATAGCCTGGGCCAACGAGATCCAGAGGTGGGGCAAATCACGCTGGAGGAGTGGTCTCAGATCAGGGACCTATGCACCCTTCTGCACAGTTTTGAAATGGCGACGAAGATGTTTAGTGCTGACGATGCCATTATCAGCATGACTATTCCGGTGATTTACATGCTGGAGCACATGTTAAACAGAATTCGGAGTCAGGTGGTGGCACAAGAGGAGGTGGAGGAAGTAGAGGAGGAGGAGTTGTATGCGGAAGGGCTAACATCTGCAAGGTCCAGACGGTCGGCAGCACCAAGGCGGCAGGTATGTGAGGGTGGGGGAGATGGTTTTACCAGGGTGCATGGTAGAAGCCAAACTAGTGAGGAAGGTGCAGGAGCCCAGGAAGAAGTGGAGGACGAACTGATGGAAGACTCATCAGATGAGGGAGACCTTGATCACATTTCTGTTGTGCGAGGTTGGGGGGAGAGGACAGAGGAAGGAACCATGATTGTTACCTCGCCACCAACACAACAGGGACTTGGTGCTCCTGGACGCGCAAGACACATGAGTGCCTTCTTGCTGCACTACCTGCAATATGACCCTCGAATTGTGAGAATTAGAAATAATCTTGACTACTGGTTTGCCACACTGTTAGATCCCTGGTACAAAAGTAAATTTGCAGAAATGATTCCTGCCATAGAAAGGGATGTACGCATGCTGGAGTATCAGCAGAGACTGTTGCAGAATCTTACATGTGCTTTTCCACAAAACACTAGTGGTGCACGTAGTGAATCTCACAGTTCCAACTTGCCAACCGTGGGACCGTCGAGTGTACAGCACTCACACCGTAACAGAAACACAGTATCTGCTGGTAACATCAATTTTGCGGAATCATTTCACCACTTTTTTAGCCCATCCTTTGCAAGGCCACAGGAGACAAGAAGTCTGGCACATAGTCAACGCCTAGAGACGATGGTACAGGAGTATCTCCAAGTAAACAATGAAGCCATGACGGTGTCACTGGACCCTTGCTCTTTTTGGGCTTCCAATCTGGATAAATGGCCGGAGCTCACCACTTACGCCTTGGAGATCTTGTCATGCCCCGCAGCCAGCGTTCTGTCTGAACGTGTGTTCAGCGCTGCTGGTGGTGTGCTGACAGATAAGTGCACGCAGCTCTCCACTGATAATGTAGACAGACTCACGTTCATAAAGATGAACAAATCATGGATCCGAAACGACTTTTCTACTCCTGTGTCATCCTGGGGAGAGTAAAAGCTTGATGATTTGTTAAAATCACCTCACCAACCGTTTTAAGCTTTCAAATTACTAATCATGTTTATCTGTATCTTGGCTGGAAAATAATTTGGGCCTTGTAGCAGTGTGCAGTACTGATTCTATTAGGCCATCTATACTAAACTCCACCAGATTTAAAATTAATAATAATTTTTAGCTGCATCTAATGTTGGGGCTCCTAGATGCGCAAGACACATGGGTGCCTTCTTGCTGCACTACCTGCAACATGACCCTCAGATTGTCAGAATTCGAAATAATCCTGACTACTGGGTTGCCACACTCTTAGATCCCCCACACTCTTCGATCAACCTTTTCATTTTAATAAAGAACAAAATAATGGTCATTTTTGAAATTATAAGCATTAGCAGGTTATTACAAACTGAAATCAAACAGTTTTCAACTCAAAACTTTATTCTAGGTGATGTTACATTTGCACATAGGACCCCTTGTTCGAAAGGAGCTTCTGAACTCTCTCGTCCATTGAATTTGTCAGGTTTTGGATGGTTTCTGCTTCAATTGTTTTGCATGAGGACAGAATACCCTCCCAGAGCTGTTGCTTAGATGTGAACTGCCTCCTGCCATCATAGACACTCCTTTTGATGATGCTCCAGAGGTTCTCAATGGGGTTGAGGTCAGGGGAGCATTGGGGTCACACCATAAGTTTGTCCCCTTTTATGCCCATATCAGCCAGAGATGCAGATTTGTTATGTGCAGCATGAGACGGTGCATTATCATGCATGAAAATGTTCTTACTGCGGAACACACGGTTCTTCTTCTTGAATCATGGCAGGAAGTGCTGTTTGAGAAACTCCACATACGTTATGGAGTTCATGTTTACCCCTTCAGGGATCCTAAAGGGGCCGACAATTTCTCTCCCCATGATTCCAGCCCAAAACATTACTCCACCTCCTCCTTGTTGGCGCCGAAGCCGTGTTGCATGGGGTGTCCATCAACCAGCCATCCTCCACTCCATCCATCTGGACCATCGAGCATTGCACGGCACTCATCGGTGAACAAAAAAGTTTTGAAGTCAGTCTTCATGTATTGTTTGGCCCACTGGAGCCGTTTCTGCTTGTGTACAGTGGATAGAGGAGGTCGACAGGATGGCTTACGCACAGCTGCAAACCTCTGAAGGAACCTGCATCTTGTTGTTCGGGGGACGTTGGAGGCACCAGCAGCTTCAAAAACTTGTCTGCTGCTATGACAAGGCTTTTTTGCCGCTGCTCTTTTAACCTGACGTAATTGCCTGTAGGAAAGAGTCTTCAATTTTCACTTATCAGCACGCACACGTGTGTACTGTGAATCAGCTACATACTTCTTGATTGTGCGATGATCAGGATGAAGTGTCTTGGCAATGTTGATTGTAGTCATGCGTTGACCTAAACACTCCACAATTTGTTGCTTCTCAGCAGCCGACACATCCTCTTTCTTTCCCATTTTGGCAGAAAATGTAGGCTGCTTAATAATGTGGGACAGCCTTCTTAAGTAGTCTTACCTTTCATTGGACACACCTGCCAAACTAATTAGCACAGGTGTCTACAATTGCTTACTGTGATATAAAGAGCCCTGACACACATCACCATCAATGAGTTTAACTGACGAACCAAAAAATTCTTACCTTATCACTCCTAAACACTTTTTGCATAATAATTTGGAACACAGTGTACATGTGCTTTTCCACAAAACACCAGTGGTTCACGGAGTGAAACTTACAGTTCTAACTTGCCAACCGTGGACTGTATGGAGTTGTTCAATAAAGGGCCCAAAATTAAGATAACATAGACGGGAGAGGTCTCTATGAATACGAATTCCTAAGTATTTGATACCCTGTGAGGGCCAGGCAAAGGGAAAGTTGGACTGGATGGAATCTTATATGGATTTGGGGAGGGAAACATCGAGGGCCTCAGACTTCGCTGCATTGATTTTAAAATTTGACCATGTAACAAAGTGATCTATTTCAGCCATAACAGCAGGGATGGATATATATGATTGAGTGATATATACTAGGACATCATCAGCAAATGCAGAGCACTTGTACTCGGTGCCTCCCACCTCAATCCACCTAATATTGGGGTTATGGCGAATTGATGAGAGCAGGTGCTCCGTCACTAGGATGTATAAGAGAGGGGACAGAGGACATCTCTGCCTTGTCCCATTGGTGATTATGAAAGGTGATGAAAATGTTCTGATGCGCCCCCTGGGCCTTGGGACACCCGGAGCCGGACCCTTTTTGGTGGATGCTGGGGGTTGTAGTCTCCGTGGCGGCGACCTGGTTCCGTGGCTCAGGGAGGTCAAACCAGTGGCGGAACTATTTATGTGGTTTTGATGTTTAAATGTCCGGCTACACCACCCGTGGATTGCGGTCAGAGTGAACTGCCGCTGCAGGGCAGACCGCTGAGGGTGGTGTTGTGGGTGCAGCAGAGCGTAGTATAACTCCCCACGGGAGGAGTATAGCCTCAGGGCAGTGTATGCGGAGGATGGGGGTGATGGTGCTGGGCAGCAGCAGTAACGACACGGAGTCAGTGATGCAGTCCAGGGCCTTTACTCACAGTTCTTATTATCCAGACCACTTCTGCAGGTAACGGCTGCCCACGTCGTACTGTGCTCACCAGGTGAGGGGCTCAGACAACTCCCAGATAACTTTGGGGCTCTTCACAGGATCACCTTTGTGTGTCCTTTGTCTGGCCTTTCTTACCAACGCTTCTGTCCGGCTGACTCGGGCCTCCTCTTGGTAAACGTGGCGCCAGTTTCCCTGACCCTATGTGGTGCCTTCCAAGCGGGTGTAGCGAGGGGCTGCGCCACATAAAATGTCACAGCCTCCGGTTTCTAGCTGAGGGTCGTTTCCCGCCTCCACTAGTTTTGGGGACTGGTCTCCCACTTTGGCCTGACCCCTCCACGCAGGTGGATTCGGGCGTGCGGTGGCGACTCGCCCGTCCGTACCCCTGGGATCCCTTCGTTCCTCATTCCTGGAGCCTTCTCAGCTCCTCTTCCTTCCTTCTCCCTCTTCCAGGCCTGGGCCTCTGTTACTAGGCCCGCCTCCGGAGCAGAGCTCATGCAGAGCCCCTGCTCCCTGTCACTTCTGCTCAGACTTCTCTGCACTGAACTAAGATGGTGCCCACCTTTTATACTCAGTTATCAATGCACCCAGGAACTGCTTCCTCCATGCTCCTGCACTACAGGGTTCTCCTTCCTCGGTGTTCCCTCCCCCCACTCCAGCCAGGGACAGGGACTGTCGTGCCCATCTCAGGGGCATATTGGTCACCCTGCCCCATGGCAATGTGGTGTAATGCATGCAGGTGTTGGGGTCCTGATCCACACTCCATCCTTACCTGAGAGTGAGATATCACACCTCTGGGTGAGGTGCAATACCTCTGTAGCAACCGAGCCCTCGGGGTGCTACAGTTCCATTTATCTTCAGCCTAGGTGACGTATTGCGATACAGGGCCATGATTTTGGCTATAAAAGGGTCCCCTAGACCCCTACCCCAAGCTTTTTAAGAGAATAATATATGGCGTGCCAGAAGACTCTATGGAATGCTTTCTCAGCATCCAACGAGAGTATCTAATTACAAATTTTTAACAGCATCTAGCCCAGGAAATACTTTGTGCCTAGCAGCAGTGTCTGCTAGTCAGCGGATTATTCCAGCTGTTAAGCAAGCTACACCACCTGTAGTTTGGACACTTCATTTTTTCAAAAGAAATGCTTCGGGCACCTGGGATACTCAGTGAAGAGCATCGGGAGGCACCCCAAGGCACAGGGACTGGAGCTGGAATTCCCGCAGCTGCTGGCATCAGACTTGCCCTCCAATAGATCCTTGTAAAAGGATTTAAAGTGTACTCATTCAAATTAGAGAGACAATTTAAATGAAAAAGCTTAGACCTGCCTCCACTGCAGGGGGGCTCGCTCGACCCACCAGCGGACAGGCACCAGTATTGGGAGAGGGGGGCTGGCCATCAGGGTCCACCGCAGCTCTGGCACAAACACGGCGACACGGAGGTCGCACGGGCAGGAATGGACTGGCCGTGTCGGCTTCGCACTTTTTTGGTTTTAGAAGGGCATGACATGCCTATATCTGTGTCTCCCCCTCCTTTTACTCCTCCACCTCTTTTCTTTTCGCTTGACTATATGTATTTGTCACTTTTCCATGTGTTAGTTGTGTCTTCTGAGCAGTTTGTCAGCTTTTGGACACCTTTGAAGTGTTTTCTATGTGTTTTCTATGTGTTGCTATGTGTTTTTGTTTGCCTGCCATTGGTTTTAACGGTGTTCGAAGGTGTTCGTCGAACAGTTAGAGGAACAGTTCGTCGAACATACGGGTGTTCGACGAACCGAACCGAACTCGAACACTACGGGGGTGGCTCAACAGTAACAACAACCACAAAAGACTTCAAGCTGTCATGGATGTTAGAGGGGGCAATACACAATATTAAGCACTAAAGTCCTGACAGCTAAATCCGGAGGGCAAGAAACTGCATGTCTCCTGCCCCACCAAGCTCCCAGCGGCTCAGTAGCATACTAGGGCCTGGCGCCGTCACAAAGGTGCGACACCTGAAAAGGGCTCGAGCTGCCTGCCATACGGGTGAGGATTTAATGATTGTTCAGGAAAGAGGTCCGCAGCATAGCTTTAGGCAGCAGGGCCAAAGAGGACAGCGCAGCAGGAAGGCCTACAACTCCACCTGGCGAGGTGGATCCCCAAATTGCTTCTAGGCCGCCCGGATCTCCATTACCTTCTGTGATCAGTGCCCCAGTCTGCTCCAGCAAACCTCAAGTAAAGGTAGAGGAAACCGCCATTCTTGTATCGTCTGGCCATTATCTGTGCCCTCAGCCCTGCACTACACTGTCCCTTCCGACAGCATCTACCTTTTCAAATCACCATATACTGCCCTGGAGCTTAGCTCTGCCCGTGGAGAGCTGAACTATCTTTGCTGCGTCCCCATCAGCCCCAGTGGATCTGCACCGCAGCGGCGGCCCCATATAGCCGCATACCACGGGTGGCGTCATGAACATTATCCCTAAATCTTTATTTCCCCAATTGACTGTTCTTTATTTAACCACCCTGGGCCACGGACCTGGTCACTGCCACCGTGACTACCCCAATACAGGACCGGACCAGCTACCGAGTACCCCACGGCCCAGGGGGCGCATCATTAACTTTTGAGCACAACTGGATATCACTTGAATCTTTGGATTACTACTCACAGACTCAGACTACCACTCCCATTTTCAATATAGTTCAGCACTGCAGTAACATATTACAATTAAATACGCCTTTTTTCTATTCCTACCTGTAAAAGAATAAAATAACGCTCCTTGACCGACCCCAATCTTTTATGCAGCCTCTAATAGCCCCTCTTTTTGGCTGCGCTTGACTATGTGATGCCATAGCCGCGAGGCATTAAGGAGTAGTCCACTTAGCCATGCAAAACGTCATTAGTCCATTCGCTGGTGTATTAAAAGTGCGTAAAATGCTGATTGACATTTTTTCTTCTGTTCTATTGAATCACTAAAAAGGTTTGAATTAACAAGGACTGGCAAATTTCAAGAAATTCGACTCAAAGTTGAACATCCAAGGATCCATCTGCTCATCTATATTTTGGATCATTCTACAAAATATGTTGTATCTGAGACTTCAAGCTGTAAAAAGTCTATATATCATAAAAGTATTACACATGTTTGTAAAATAAGATAGTACAGTTAATAATGCTTCTGCCCTTCTATGTGTCAGAATGACGATTGACCCTAGTGCGTCTGTGTCCTCTCTATCCTTATAGCTATAATACTGGATACGATTGCTACAAATCTGGTCCCATAATCAAGCCCTGAAGCTGATGGATATTGTGAACTAGCCGACAGCTACTTTAATGGTATAGGAAATGTAAATAATACTACTAATTTCTCAAGAATGGTAACAAAGATAAGTTTAGACCTATAAAATGAATATGTATGATATTAACTTTTTGACTTAAGACTTTAAGGCTAGTTTAAGGCTAGTTTGACTTAACTGGGAAGAAGAACATCACATTGCTCAATGCACATTTCAGATTTGGATATGGGGAAGTAATAGTACAATTTCAAACAGAAAATTATTTTGGGCCCTATTACCTATTCTCCTTTCCATTTATTTCTATTCTCCTCCTTCTATGTATATAAATACCTATATGTTTTTCATGTTCAAGTGTTTCCAGGCTAAATTATCTGTGTGCATTTCGGATAGGGTGCACAATCCTCTAGGGAAATCAGATGTCAAACACAGTGTGGGAAGATGGCCAGTGGAAGGTGATAAGTGAACAATAGGGCTGTCACCTTTACCCAAACAGTGAGGTCTTTGCTCAATTTGCCTGCAGGCTTTCTTTTGTGTTAATGTTATTCTTCATCATTTCCAGATGTCAGTCTCTAAATCAGAGGCAGCATAACCCATAGGCACCTTCGGTCTGACTTTTTTCATGCCCTGCTAATGAGGAGTAATCTTCTTTCGTCAGTGACAGGGCAAATTTCTCTTTCCGTTTTTAGATAGGCAAAGGATAAAAATTAAATCTAAAGCTAAATGTTAGAGAGAAGCAGCTTAGTTGTATTGTTATTTCTAGTCACAGTGAAATGTTTTGATTTTTTTTAAGTAATGTAAGATTATTCTGTCCATCATTGCAGACTTTCAATGAATGGATAAATTACTACTGGATAAATAAAAGGACCATTTCATGTTGGTAGATACAGTTGTAAATGATAGATGTTTCTCAAAATGGTAAGTGATAGAAATTGCAGGGTTTTTTTGTTTTGTTTTTCATAGTGGCTGGGACACATTCTCATTATATGTTAGGTACACTGTGCAGTTTTCATATACAGGAATGGAAATGAAAAATTTTCACAGATGTTTCATTGTCCTTCCATATCATATGTGCCTACTACTTTGGGACTTCTATTTGCTCTTAGGATCACTGCATATGTCAATGGTCAGAAATATAGCAACAGCATATTAATGCATATCTTTTCAGTAACAAAGAACCTGGAAAAAAATACATAATCTTGCATACCAGTCTGATATGTCCAGGAACTGTCCTGATGCTCATGCTCTTCAACTTGCCATCCACTATTGAGCTCCAAGTTGGACAACATGTTCGACAGATGGGAAATATTTTGGAGTGATTTTTCTGTGGTAAGACAGAATCATTATGTAAATTAAGTGATTTACCTGGGTAGAAAAGGCTGCAGTGTTTTATTGAATGCAGTGGTCGCTTTAAACAGCCAATTAGAGTCAGACCCCCATCTATCTAATATTGATAGCTTATCCTAGAGAGTGGCAATCAGTTTAAAAAAAATTGTTAACCAATGTATTTAATTGATATTTTCAATTATTAATCTGAAAAACATTAGAACTATTTTGTGAATGTGTTTGAATATTATAAGACCACATTAATTTGAGCAGTGTGAGAAAAAATGAAAAGGAAAAATTGCAGCATATGTATTAAGCAACTGTTCAGAAAATGAACACCCATTAGATTTAACATGAAGAGTCTCCATCTGCTGCTTGAAAACTGACCATATTACTTAAATTTGAGTAGGAATCTAATTATTATTCAATGTCCTTTTTTTTCAAGAGTTCAACCCTGTTTCAATATCGTATTTTCAAACTTAACTTTAATTTTCATAATTCTATGGCTGTAATTCTATAACTTCTCATGCCATGAATGTTATGTTCTGCTACCAGAGCTAAGGAAAGAGAGGAGATCTGTCCCTACGATAGAACTCAGCTTAATCCCTACGATGTAACAGGGAACCTGATCCTGCGATCAGACCTGCTAAAGTCCTAAGCTAGTCTGTACGGAGACCTATAGATGTGGGGAAGGAATCCCTACAAGTACTAAGGACTGGGAGGAATATGGGACACCTCCTAACAGAAATAGTAGCAGACAGACGAACAAACAAAATATATAGAACATAGAGGTCAGTAGACCAAGCAAACTAACAGAGCAAGACACAGAGCACAGGCTAGCTAGAAAGTAGATATACAATGAAGTCCAGCAAAGCCAGAAGGGCGGAGCAGGATTAAATAGGCCAACAAGGTCATGTGACCAGCAAAGGAAAAAAAACCTAAGAGCAAGGTTCTAACAGTACCCCCCCTTCTAAGAGGATCCTCCGGATCCCCTAGGACCAGGCTTATCAGGAAATCTCCTGTGAAAAGCTCTGATAAGTCTGGACGCGGAAACATCATCCGACCTCACCCAAGAGTTATCCTCGGGACCGAAACCTTTCCAGGCCACAAGATACTGCAAACTACCTCTATACCGTCTAGAGTTAAGGATGCGAGAAATTTCATATTCCCCGTCCTCCACCACCGGAGGAACAGAGGCAGAGGCGTCACAATCCGATACAACAGCTTTTTTCAACAGAGAGACATGAAATACCGGATTAATTCTCCAGGAGGTAGGAACCTCCAACCTAACAGCAGATTGGTTGACAACCTGAAGCACCTTAAAGGGCCCTACAAACTTGGGACCCAATTTCTTTGAAGGAATCCTCAACCGCAGATTCCTTGAGGACAACCAAACCATGTCACCAACAGCGAACAAAACCTCCTGTCATTTCCTATCAAAGTAGTCTTTAGATTTTCTGTTGGCCTCCTGAAGATTACCACGCACATCCGTCCAAACTCTCTCCAAATCACCGGAAAAATTCTCCTCCTCAGGCACGGCAGATCCCAACTTGGAGAACGACCCAAACGACGGATGTCTCCCAGAACAACAAAAAAAAGGCGAACAACCAGCAGAAGAAGATGTATGATTGTTCAGAGCAAATTCAGCAAGTGGCAGAAACTCAGACCACCCCTCTTGATTGTCTGCCACAAAACAACGCAAGAACTGCTCAACATCCTGGTTTTTCCTTTCTGTCTGGCCATTAGATTCAGGATGATATCCGGACGAGAACGACAAATGAACTCCCAACCTATCACAAAAGGCACGCCAAAAACGAGCCACGAACTGAGGACCCCTATCAGAAACAATGTCAGTAGGAACGCCATGAAGTCTGACAATTTCCTTGACAAAGGCCTTAGCGAGAGTTTTAGCGCTGGGCAGTTTGACGAAAGGAACCAAGTGACACATCTTGCTAAAACGGTCCACGACCACCCAGATGACAGTAAAACCCTCAGAGGGGGGAAGGTCAGTTATAAAGTCCATAGCCAAATGTGTCCAAGGAGCACTGGGAACCTCCAAAGGACAAAGCAACCCCGCAGCAGGAGTATGTGAGGACTTAGATCTAGCACATATAGTACATTGACGCACCCACTTAATGACTTCCTTCTGCCATCCAGGCCACCAAAAACTGCGACCCACCAGTCTCTTGGTCTCAGAGATTCCGGGATGACCTGCCAACCGAGATTCGTGACACTCAACAAACAAATCTCTCCTAAAGGTCCCAGGCACAAACAACCTCCCATGAGGAGTGTTAGAAGGGGCATTCTCCTGTGCTTTAAGAATCTCATTTTCCAAAACGGAGTCCAAAGCAGCTATCACAACACCTTCTTGTAAAATGTTCTCCTCTTTCTCAGCACCGACTATGGGAGAAAAACTGCGAGACAAGGCATCCGCCTTAACATTCTTAGTACCAGGGATGTAAGTAACGGAGAAATTAATCCGCGAGAAAAACAGTGCCCACCTAGCCTGACGGGCATTCAGGCGCTTGGCAGCATCAAGATATATCAGATTTTTATGATCCGTAAGAACCTGAACGGGAAATTCCGCACCTTCCAAGAAGTGGCGCCAGTGTTCAAATGCGAGTTTAATAGCCAATAATTCCCTATTACCAATATCGTAATTCAGTTCAGTCTCCGAAAATTTTTTTGAAAAAAAGGCACAGGGATGTAATCCATCCCCGTTATCCTGAGACAATACTGCGCCAACCCCCACAGAGGAAGCATCAACCTCAACCAAAAACGGCCTAGTAACATCAGGCTGCATAAGGATGGGAGCAGAGGTGAACCTCTCCTTGAGATACACAAAAGCTTCAATGGCCTCAGAAGACCACTGAACCGCATCAGCACCTTTCCTGGTGAGATCAGTCAGAGGTTTGACAATACTAGAAAAATTTTTTATGAATTTTCTATAGTAATTGGCGAAACCCAAAAACCTCTGTATCGATTTCAAACCAATAGGCCTAGGCCATTCCTGCACAGCCTGAACCTTAACCGGATCCATCTCAAAACCTTTGCTGGAGATAATGTAGCCCAAAAAACTAATTCTCTGTACAGCGAACTCACATTTCTCCAGCTTAGCAAAAAGCGAATTGTCCATTAATAACTGCAATACCTCACGCACGCTCCGCCAATGAGACTCCAGATCCGGCGAATAAATCAAAATGTCATCCAAATACACAACCACATTTTTACCGATCAAAGGTCTAAGGATGTCATTAATCAGATTCTGAAAAAATGCAGGAGCATTAGTACGACCAAAAGGCATAACCAGATTCTCAAAATGACCCACAGGAGTGTTAAAAGCAGTCTTCCATTCGTCACCCTCCTTCATGCGCAACAGATTGTATGCCCCCTTAAGGTCAATTTTAGAGAACCACTTGGCCCCCATTAACTGGTTAAACAGATCAGGAATCAATGGCAGTGGGTAAGGATTGCGTACAGTAATTTTGTTAATCTCACGAAAATCCAGACAAGGACGTAAACCGCCGTCCTTTTTTTTTACAAAAAAAAATCCAACCGCCACAGGAGACTTAGAGGGCCTAATGTGACCGGCGGCCAAACTTGTCTGTATGTATTCCTCCAAAGCCTTCCTCTCAGGAATAGAAAGGTTAAATAAACGACTTTTAGGAAGAGTCGCTCCAGGGACAAATTCAATAGAACAATCATAGTCTCTATGGGGAGGCAAAACCTGTGATTCCTTCTCAGAAAAAACTCTCCAAAAATCCTGAATAGGAACAGGCAATTCTCCCCTATCCAAAGCTGCAATACGCCCGTTACAACACTTGTCATAACATTTATGGCTCCAGGATTTAATTTCACTGGTAGACCAATCCAGTACAGGATTGTGAAATTTTAACCAGGGCAATCCCAATATTACTGGAGAAGGCAAGTTATTCAACACTACCAAATCCAATTTCTCATGGTGAACACCATTAATAGTGAGAGGAAATTCACAGACCTTGAGAGTAATATTCTTCAAAGGGGAACCATCCACAGAAACCACAGCAATGGGGGATGATAAAGGTTCAGGTTTTAAATTGAGTCTTTCCACGAATCCCCCATCAATAACATTCAGAGTAGACCCACAATCGACAAACACCCGAAATTCCATTAATTTTTCCTGAGCAATCGTGGAAGCAGCTAAAAATACACCCTTGGAATTTAAACAGCCAATACGGGCATGACTGACCATTTTTTTTTCTTTCTTCATACGAAGCTCACAGCCTTTAATCAAATGACCAGATTTTCCGCAATAGAAACACAAGCCTTCAAAAAATCGACGGTCTTTTTCTTGAGAGCGAGGTGCCACCGATCCAATCTCCATCGGTTCACTACTGTTAGTACACACATTCTCATAACCAGAAACTGACATAGCAGAGGATTTGCTCTCATTAACCCTTGCACGCAGTCTTCTATCCACTCGTATAGCTAATTGCATAGCCTGTTGCAAATCTTCAGGTGTAGGATAAGCAATTAGCAGGTCTTTAACCCTTTCACTGAGCCCAGCAAGAAATAGACTTTTCAGAGCAGAATTGTTCCACCCTGTTTGAGTAGACCAACGACGGAAATGAGTACAATATTTTTCCACATTACCTGATCCCTGTTTTAAACGTCTCAACTCAGTCTCAGCTGATGCGACACGGTCAGGATCATCATATAATAGTCCCAAAGCAGAAAAAAAACTATCCACTGATCTGAAGCATGTATCACTAGGTTGCAAAGAAAAGGCCCACTCCTGAGGCTCTTTGCGCAAAAGTGACATTATGAACCCTACGCGCTGGGATTCATCCCCAGAGGACTTAGGTCTCAAACGAAAATACAATAAGCAAGCATTTTTGAATGAAAAAAATTCTCGGTGTTCACCAAAAAATAAATCCAGCAAACATACCTTAGGCTCCAAGAAATGTGCTCCAGGACAGTTACTCACGTGCTGACGGAGCTCGGCCACCTCCAGAGAGAGTCCCTGCAGGCGATGAACCAAATCCTGAACCGACACCATGATGGAACAGAAAAATCTTTCCTTAGAGAATTTGCTGGCTGGACTTACTGTTATGTTCTGCTACCAGAGCTAAGGAAAGAGAGGAGATCTGTCCCTACGATAGAACTCAGCTTAATCCCTACGATGTAACAGGGAACCTGATCCTGCGATCAGACCTGCTAAAGTCCTAAGCTAGTCTGTACGGAGACCTATAGATGTGGGGAAGGAATCCCTACAAGTACTAAGGACTGGGAGGAATATGGGACACCTCCTAACAGAAATAGTAGCAGACAGACGAACAAACAAAATATATAGAACATAGAGGTCAGTAGACCAAGCAAACTAACAGAGCAAGACACAGAGCACAGGCTAGCTAGCAAGTAGATATACAATGAAGTCCAGCAAAGCCAGAAGGGCGGAGCAGGATTAAATAGGCCAACAAGGTCATGTGACCAGCAAAGGAAAAAAAACCTAAGAGCAAGGTTCTAACAATGAACATACTTCAATATACTGTAGTTTTAGCTCTGAACCTTCTACATCCAGTTTTGTGTCAATGGAACCCCCTTGACGTTTGTTTCATTTTATGTTGTAGGGATGGATTCTGATAACCCATAATTTATTTATTTTTTCTATTAAATTAAATTTCCTAACAAATCTGTCATACAATCCCCATTCAAATGCTGCAGAATTACAATACCTAGGATGAAATCTGATGCAGTTCTTCAGCATCTCTGTGGCAAATCTGCAAGACATGCCAATTTTGCAGCAGATTATTGAAGAGATATTCCATCTATAAACAGGATTCCTGATTACCCCCTTCCCTGTCCATGATGTACCATTACATCATGTTAGGAGCTTTGGAGCAGGCTCAGAAGAAGAACCCACGCTACACTTGGCAGATGTCGACTATGTTATATAGTTGGCATCTGCAACTAACAGCAGCGATCAGCACACCCACTGATTGCTGTTGTTTATCTCTTAAATGTCGCTGTCAATCACTGACAGCGGCATTTAAGCCCTCTCCTCTCCCATGATGCAATTGCAGGTAACTGATGGGTTGCAACTGTAGTTGTGGGTAAGGATGTAGCCTTCCTTTGGCACTGAAAGAGTTAAAGGAGAATGTTCCCATAGTTAGCGTTCTCTGAGCTGCCATTAGGTGCAGTTAAGGGGTTAGCTGGGATGATCCAGCGAGTAGAGTAGAGGGGGGACTGAGTGCCATGATCAAGCATGGAGTGTGTCTAAAGCTTGGTTTTGGTATAATTCCTTGTGGGCTGTAGTATCGGTAACCAGCCACAAGATGCCACTGTCCCATGCACAGTTGATAGTGCAAGTCTGCTAGCAGGATTGCAGACATTTATGACAGTGAAGGGTTAATTGTGTGAGGACAGCCCATAGAGGGTGAGCACTTTAGGAAACCTGTGGTGAGTTTCCAGAAAGAACTCAGTGAGAGTTTGAGCAGAGAACCGTACCGGCAGCATAAGTATAAAGGCTGCTAGGGCAGATGGGAGCCCCATATCCCAGACAGTAGGATCTCCAGAGTGAAGATTCCCTACACAAGAGTCCTCTTAGCCGGCCAGAGAAACTCAACAGAGGTACTGAGGACCCGGAGCACATTCTGTCTGCAGGCTGCAGAAGAAGCTAGGACTCAAGGCTAGGACGTGGGGAGATATAGGATCCCGATATACTGTCGCTGGTGAGGAAGATTCTCTAGGGCTAGAGAATAGAGCCACAGAGATGCTTCATTTAAAGAGAGGAACCAGGGCTCAAGTTGTTTCCAGAACCTGTGAGAGAGATGACAACCCATTGGGCCTTATCCATTATATTATGGATACAGCTATGGTTAAGAACCTCATGTCCTCTGAATTTATTGCTTCCCTAGTCCCAGAAGATAAATGCCTGGAGACAGCTGCGACCGGATGGTCCGAAGTAAGTGGAGAGCACCACATACACTGCAGCACATCAGAGGGAGGACACACATTGTCTGTAGGGTGCCAGAGCGAGCAGGGGCCACAGCTCGCGCACGACTACCTCACTGGGGCAACTTACATTTGGCGTAGTTGGCAGGATGCAAGCTCCTTGCATGAAGAAAACGGGGAACAGTCGACAAAACACTGAAGAGAAAGTGTTGGAAGACATGGGGCCCAAGATGGTGGCCAGAAGCATGGAGTCCAAGATGAAGACAGTGGCGGTAAAGAACAGGAGAATAATCGCCTATCATGGGAGTGGACAGCGCCGGAGAGCGTGAAAAGATGTCCATCCCTTATGAGTTCCGGCCCAGAGGAGGACAGGCCCAGTGGTGAAGATTCGTCCCAAGATGGGACGTATGGTGAAGAAGAGGGCACGTCGCAGAGTGAAGTCCAGCCCAGTGAGAACCAATGCGCCCAGGAGGGAGGCGTAGCTGAAGGCAGAGCCGGTAAGAGTGATGCGTAATGCGGTGGTCACGTCAGAAATTCGGCCTAGGAAGAGGTAGAGCCAGACATGCAGGAAGCATGTAGTCACAGAGCGACCGGCGCCATTTTCATCCCAGCACATGAGAAGTAAGGAGCTGGGGAAGATATCAGTTGTGATGACACGCTGTGATCGTGAGGCAAGAGACTAGCCTGTATTGCGATGAGCATTGGAGGTGATGATGAAGAAATGGAAGACATGAGCGGTGAGAGTCAATATGGGGACCCGTATGAAGTGGACGAGTACTGGCGGGGACTTAGAGTCTTTTGTCTGCCCAGGGGACCTGATTACCATGATCAAGTAGTTCCAGAGATACTACCATCCTCAGTTACTGTGGCTCAGCCCAAAGGGAGGAACTCAGTGTACACTGCTCTGGGGACTGGAGAGTAGAGATGAGCGTTGTTCTACTCGAACTGTTCGCCAATCTCAAATTCGAGCTGTTTTGGGCGGTGTTCGAGCCGTTCGGCGAACACGAACAATTTGAGAAAAATTCGGCTGTTCGAGGTTATGTTCGATAACTGTTCGTGCACCAAAATCATAACTGGATTTTTTCTCAGCAATGATGAAAATTAATGTTAATACGCAGTTTGAGTGTACAGCGGGGTAGGGGGAAGGGCAGGGGATGGATCTCTGCAGGAACAATGAAGATCTCCATTTTTTTTTTCTCTTTCCCGCATTTAGAGTGGGGAGGTGCAATCTGTCAGCCTATCAGCAGCGCACACACGGAGCGAAGCGCTTTTTTTCACACAAGCAAGGGCATGTGTCATTGGCAGTGTATGTCACATGTCTTGCCCTATAAGACCAAGCCATTTTCCCCGTCGCCACCATTTTCTCACTGCTGCAGCTGCGTGTTAGACGGCACCGCTGTTGCTGTGTGCGCTATACCTTGTTAATTTCAAGCCAATTTTCGCACAAATCTACAGATAGCTTGGGAGTAGGGAATAGTTGTGATTGCAGTCCTTTTAAGGACTAGGTTACAGCATTTCCTATGACTTTTATCAGGCAGGTCTGTGCTCTTAAATAGATAGGTTGTGGGAGTAAAGACTAATTGTAATTGGAGTCCTTTTCAGGACTAGGTTACATCAGTTCCTATCAGTTTTTGCCAGGCAGGTCTGTGCCAGTGCTGTGCAAGTTTTTTTCACAGCATTTGGCTGAATCTAGCAAAGCTAATCCTTTTAGGCCTATTGCAGAGTGTGTTAGTCAGTGGAGTAGCCTATCTGTGTTGCAAGATATACCACCTGTGTATAGAATACCAATTTTTTTACTGCACCTAGTGAAGTAAAATCTTTTGGGCATAGCATCATTCTATTAGTCCATCTATACTGAC
This sequence comes from Phyllobates terribilis, assembly GCF_046119375.1. Classification (NCBI taxonomy): domain Eukaryota; kingdom Metazoa; phylum Chordata; class Amphibia; order Anura; family Dendrobatidae; genus Phyllobates; species Phyllobates terribilis. Next base: position 461,620,428 of record NW_027362761.1, on the reverse strand, counting down.
CTCCATCAGGTTGCAAATTGAATATAATTTTTTTCTGCATCTAGCTCTGAAAAAATATTGGGCTTCTAGCTGTGTGTGGGACTTGTTGTATTAGTCCATCTATACTGACCTCCATCAGGTTGCAAACTGAATATATTTTTTTCTGCATCTACCTCTGAAAAAATATTGGGCTTCTAGCTGTGTGTGGGACTTGTTCTATTAATCCATCTATACAGACCTCCATCAGGTTGCAAACTGAATATATTTTTTTCTGCATCTACCTCTGAAAAAATATTGGGCTTCTAGCTGTGTGTGGGACTTGTTGTATTAGTCCATCTATACTGACCTCCATCAGGTTGCAAATTAAAAATAATTTTTATCTGCATCTACAGTACCTCTGAAAAAATATTTGGGCTTCTAGCTGTGTGTGGGACTTGTTCTATTAGTCCATCTATACTGACCTCCATCAGGTTGCAAATTGAATATAATTTTTATCTGCATCTAGCTCTGAAAAAATATTTGGCCTTCTAGCAGTGTGTGGGACTTTCTCTATTAGTCCATCTATACTGACCTCCATCAGGTTGCAAATTAAAAATAATTTTTATCTGCATCTACCTCTGAAAAAATATTTGGGCTTCTAGCTGTGTGTGGGACTTGTTCTATTAATCCATCTATACAGACCTCCATCAGGTTGCAAACTGAATATATTTTTTTCTGCATCTACCTCTGAAAAAATATTGGGCTTCTAGCTGTGTGTGGGACTTGTTGTATTAGTCCATCTATACTGACCTCCATCAGGTTGCAAACTGAATATATTTTTTTCTGTATCTACCTCTGAAAAAATATTGGGCTTCTAGCTGTGTGTGGGACTTGTTCTATTAATCCATCTATACAGACCTCCATCAGGTTGCAAACTGAATATATTTTTTTCTGCATCTACCTCTGAAAAAATATGTGGCCTTCTAGCAGTGTGTGGGACTTTCTCTATTAGTCCATCTATACTGACCTCCATCAGGTTGCAAATTCAAAATAATTTTTTGTCTGCATCTAGCTCTGAAAAAATATTTGGCCTTCTAGCAGTGTGTGGGACTTTCTCTATTAGTCCATCTATACTGACCTCCATCAGGTTGCAAATTAAAAATAATTTTTATCTGCATCTACCTCTGAAAAAATATTTGGGCTTCTAGCAGTGTGTGGGACTCATTGTATTAGGCCATCTATACCAAGCTCCACCAGCTTTGAAATTAATAATAATTTTTAGCTGCATCTAGCCCTGAAAATAATTTTTCCCAATAGTGGTAGCAATAGAAATATGGGGCGCGCGCCTGGCTAACAAAAATATACGCTTCATAACACAAAACACCAGCCTAGCGCACTGCATTAATAAGATGGCATCGTCTCTCCCAGTGCTAGGCCTACTACGCAGGCTAGTATTCCAGTGCCTAAAACACAATGTATGGGTCCGCGCTAGCCACTATGCTGAGGGGTATAAAGCTGCTGCTAACGCTTTATAACAATTCAATTGGCAGATTTTCACAGAGCTCTTCCACAACGCCCACCCATCGGGCAACAGTTGCCCACCCTCCCTATGGGATCTAGTGGCGAATAGTTGATGCCATTAATCAGAGCGTCAGTTGCCCCGTCAATGTGGCAAGCATACGGTAAGGCATGGGAAGAGTGGACACGACTAGTAGCAGGCAGACGGGTTGACCAATGTGAACAAGCCTGATCACAAGTCACCATAGAATTTCTCCACCAGCTAATGATGAGGGGCATATCAGGGGCGTCAGCGCAGCGGTGTCTGACCGGAGTAGCATTTCACTTCCAACTACTGAATTGGGGAGATGTGACAAAGATTCATCATCAGACAATCCATAAAAGGGTGGAAAAGGGGTCAGCCAAGTCAGGAATGTAGACGTCCCGTCCCGTGTCACTAAAACTGATTTCTCACATCTTATCCCTAACACCATTAACATGACACTCACAATTTGAAGCAACACTAATGTCTACTGCATTTGTGATCGCCTTCTTCGGGGCGCTATGTATAAGCGAATTAGTCCCTCAATCCAAAATTACCACCAGTGGACGCTTATTACACCAGGAAGTAGTCATAGCCAATAATGCAATACGTGTACGCATACACCAATCGAAAACGGTTCCAGCGGGCAGGGGTACTTGGGTACTTCTACAACCCACAAACGGTACACTGAGTCGGGTAACAAAAGTAAAAACATATCTAACCATCAGATCACAAAGTAATTTCTTCGTATCACACATTGATGGAACGCCATTATCAAGATACCTGTTCCAAGCTATATTTAATAAATGCATAACATCGGCAGGGAACCACCCCAAAGATTACGGGACACACTCATTCCGCATAGGTGCGGCCACGGAAGCAGCAAGAGAAGGACTGTCAGAAACGGAAGTTCAGAGGATAGGGAGATGGCGATCCACGTGTTTGGCGAGATACATAAGACATGACTTGTTATCCTAACGTGGTTTGTTTCTTTTACAGGTGATGCTAAGCCAACAGTGTGAGTGATAGGCCACTCGTATATATATTGGGCACAAAAAAGGGCGAAAGTCCGCCCAGGCGGGAGGAAATTAGAGTTTCATAACACATATTTCAACTGGAGAGGTATTAGAGGCCTGCTATGGCCACAGGTACTAATGGAGGTAATCAAGGTAGGGAGAGAGGCAAGAGGTCCGGTCATCTTAGTTATACAGGCCGGGGGAAACAACCTAGGTCATCACAAGAGCGCATAACTAATGGCAATAATGAAACTAGACACTGAGCACTTCAGAGAATTTTTCACAAAATTAGCTATAGTATGGTCAGAGATTGTGCCGATAGCGGTATGGCAAGGTGCGCGAGACATCACGGCCATCGAATGGACAAGGCGGGTAATAAATATTCGGATGGCAAAATTTAGAAGAGACAGAGGCGGTGTAGTGATACGACACCGACAACTGGAAGGAGATAAAGCAGGCCTCATATGGCCCGACGGTGTTCACTTAATAGATATTGGACTGGACATATTCCTGTCAGGACTCCAGGACGGAGTGGAACAAGCGTTAAGAGTGATGGGTGGGGGTCAGAGTCCTGCATACGAGTACGCTGGATCCTCCGTGGCCTGGAAATAGAAAGGACATGTTGAAGAGTTACACTTGTTGGCCAACTTGCCGGAGTGGGGACCCAGGGCATGCTGCAACAAGCTGAATTATTTTAGAAATAAAATGCCTTTCTAATGGAATGAGTATAAAGAGTTAATAAAGCTGTGACCGATCCTCACCCATCCAGTTGTAAGAGTTACATTATTGGGTTGTCCATGAAAGGGGGGCGGTAGGGGGGCTGAGCATCTGGGTTTGGTTGGGGGTCCCCACAGTCTGCCTAGGCTAGATTAATTTAAAAATTCTTATTAGATACACAGGCGGTGCAGCTTGCTTCGCAGCTGGGCTACTACGCCCAAAGTATTGCCTAGGCTAGATGCAGTTAAAAATTCTACGCTGACTAGCAGACACTGAAGATTTGGAGCAGACCTCTGAGTAAACAGCTCTTCAGACTCAACCATCTGTGTTACCCCAAGCCATAGTGTATGTAGTTTCTTACAGTTAAAAAGGGGGGGTGCGACCCAACCCACCTGGAATTGACGATGCCAACGTCACGTAAGACACAGCAAGGGGACTCCCAAAATTGTGGCACAGACACCACTTAACCCTAGAACGCATACCTGTGGCCTTGCAGGCCCGCCCAGTTAATTGTTTTCTATTTTCTGCAAGATTGCTTTAGTTAGAATTTTGAAACTCTAGGTATTCTTCATGTATATAGTTGTTTGTCATTTGAGTTTGAGTTATTCCATGTTATTTGCACACGGGCCTAAAGGGCCCCAGGTATGTGAAAGTGTAGATTTTTATGGTCATGCGTTCTAGGGTTAAGTGGCATCAATTGCCCCACTGTTGCTTAAAACGGTTGGTGAGGTGATTTTACCAAATCCCCAAGCTTTTAGTCTCCCAAGGATGACACAGGGGTAGAAATGTCCTTGCGAATCCATGATTTGATCATCTTTATGAACGTGAGTCTGTCTACATTCTCAGTGGACAGCCGCGTGCGCTTATCTGTCAGCACACCACCAGCAGCGCTGAACACACGTTCAGAGAGAACGCTGGCTGCATGGCATGACAAGATCTCCAAGGCGTGAGTGGCGAGCTCCGGCGATTTTTCAAGATTGGAATACCAAAATGAGCAAGGGTCCAGTGACACAGTCATGGCTTCGATGTTCACTTGGAGATTCTCCTGTACCATCCTCTCTAGGCATTGACTATGTGTCAGACTTCTTGTCTCCTGTGGCCTTGCAAAGGATGGTCTAAAAAAGTGGTGAAACGATTCCACAAAATTGCTGTTACCAGCAGATACTGTGTTACTGTTACTGTTTGAGTGATGAAGACTCGACAGTCCCACCGATGGCAAGTTAGAACTGTGAGATTCACTACGTGCACCACTGGTGTTTTGTGGAAAAGCACATGTAAGATTCTGCAACAGATACTCCTGCATTCGTCAATTCCTTTTTATGGCAGGAATTATTTCGGCAAATATACTTTTGTACCGGGGATCTAAGAGTGTGGCAACCCAGTAGTCGGGATTACTTCGAATTCTGACAATCCGGGGGTCATGTTGCAGGTAGTGCAGGAAGAAGGCACTCATGTGTCTTGCGCATCCAGAAGGACCAAGTCCTTGTTGTGTTGGTAGCGAGGTAAGAATCATGCTTCCTTCCTCTGCCCTTTCCCTCCAACCTCGCACAACAGAGATGTGATCAAGGTCTCCCTCATCTGATGAGTCTTCCATGCCCATTGCCAGTTCGTCCTCCACTTCTTCCTCGGCTCCTGCACCTTCCTCAACAGTTTGGCTGCTACCATGCGCCCTGGTTAATCCCTCTCCCCCACCCTCCCATGCCTGCCGCCTTGGTGCTGCCAACCGTCTGGACCTTGGAGATGTTATCCCTTCCGCATACGACTCCTCCTCTACTTCCTCCACCTCCTCTTGTCCCACCACCTGACTCCGAATTCTGTTTAACATGTGCTCCAGCATGTAAATCACCGTAATAGTCATGCTGATAATGGCATCGTCAGCACTAAACATCTTCGTCGCCATTTCAAGACTGTGCAGAAGGGTGCATAGGTCCCTGATCTGAGACCACTCCTCCAGCGTGATTTGCCCCACCTCGGATCTCGTTGGCCCAGGCTATACGTCAGAACGTATTGCACCAGGGCTTGTCGGTGCTGCCACAGTCACTGCAACATGTGCAGAGTTGAATTCCACCGTGTCGGCACATCGCATTTCAGCCGGTGAACTGGCAGGCCCAACGACTTCTGTAGAGATGTAAGTCGTTGAACTGCGGGATGCGAACGGCGGAAGTGAGCACACAGCGACCGTGCACTCTGCAGAAGGCCATCTAGTCCGGGATAGTGGCACGTGTGTGACATTGCCCCGGCGAAGTGCCGCACCCAGGTTTGCAGCATTGTCGCACATGGCCTTCCCTGGTTGCAGGTCCAGTGGAGACAACCTTTCATGAAACTGGGTCTCCAGAGCTGACCAAAACTCCTCAGCTGTGTGACTCACATTTCCCAGACATTTCAAAGTAAACACTGATGCGTTGAGCCCTGCTGCCAGCATAGTAAGGAGGTGTGCAGGATTCCTTCTGCGCAGTTAGAAAGCAGGTGGCATTACCAGACAGGCTTTGGGTGCAGGTGGAGGACCGAGAGGAGGTTGAGGAGGCAGAAGCAGTGAAGGAAGTTCGAGATAAAGAGGATTAACACACAACTCGTGGGGACGGTAAGACTTGGACAGCAGCCCCTTGTCCTGCTGTCACCATAGTTACCCAGTGCCCAGTCAGCGACATGTAACGCCCCTGTCCATGCCTTCTCGTCCAAGTGTCTGTGGTGAATTGCACCCTGTCACACACAGAGTTTCTCAAAGAAGCGGTGATGTTGTGTGCGACATGCTAGTGGAGCACAGGCACACCTTTCTTTGAGAAGTAGTGCCGACTGGGCATCTGGTACTGGGGCACTGTGACGGACATAAGGTCTTGAAAATCCTCTGTGTCCTCCAGGTGGAAAGGCAGCATTTCTGTAGCCAACAGCTTGCAGATGGTGAAATTCAACCTCTTAGCTTTCTCATGGCTAGGAGGAAATGGTCTTTTACTTTTCCACATCTGGGGGACCGAGGGCTGGCTGTTGTGCTTAGACGGTGTTGAGTAGGGTGTCCCCGGCAACTGCCGGTCTGTGAGGAAGATGCAGGCGGACATGTTAGGTTGCCTTGATCCAAAGGTGGTGCTCTCGATGTCGGAGAGCGCTCAACACTAGCAGGTGTTTCCACTTCCCAATGAACTGACGACCTGCCAATCACACTGGCTGTTGCGGGTAAAGAGGTGGCAGGTCTGCGTCCAAAAACATGTGTGACTGCTGTCCTCCCAGTCACAGAGGATGAAGAGGCTGCGGATGCACAAGATGGGGCAGACGGTGGTTGGCCCAGCCGGCTAGGCCACATTGTAGCACAGTGAGCTTCCCACTGCAACTTATGCTTCATATCCATGTGACGGTACATGCATGAAGTACTCAAACTATGTATTTTTTGGCCTCTACTTAGCTTTTGCTGACAAATATTACAGATAACACGAGTTGGGTCATCCTTATCGATCTGAATAAATGCCCAGGCTATGCAAGGCTTAGAGCCCATGTGACCTGAAGAGCCACTTGTGGTCAGAGGCAGAGTTGTGTTTGAGGATGCAGTTGTTGACGTGCTTCCAGTACTCCGTCTCTGTTCAGGAAGGCGCAACCTAACCTCGTCGTCAATAGCATCTGTGATGCCCCGCTGCGCTTGGTATCACAGATCCTACAAGAGTGCATTGATGGAATCCTCCACAAGAGGCCCCCATAAACATTCACACATCTCCACCTTCCACCTCAGACCAGCAGAGGGAGCCCGTTAGGGATATAAATAGGGAAGGTGGAGCTAGGCAGTTCAGTTCCTCTGAAGAGTTCCTGCAGTAGAGAAGCCTAAGAGAGGTCAGTCTGCAGTGGAGCTCAGTCTAGTCTAGAGAACGCAGTTAATAGTTCAGCAGTGGAGCACGAGGCTCCTGCTTGCTAGATTCAGGGAGCCCAGATAGAGCTTAAGGTGTGCCGGTGCCGTAAGATCAGTGAAGCGCGGCAAGCTGCCGTTAGTGTGTATAGCCTAGTGAGGGCCCGAGTAGGCCGAAGGCGAGTGGCGAGTTAGTACATAAGGGGCAGAGGAGCTTAACCAGCTCACCCCGAAGCATTTACCGGACACAGGATCCGAGCTTACCGGTATCTCTATGACCCAGTAAGGCATAACCGGAATCCCTGGAGAACTACAAGTCCCAGGATCGCTAAGGTGCTGATATGTAACAGAGCCAGGAGACGCTTAGGCCCCGCATACTGGGAGCGTGAACTCCAAGAGAAGGCCCTACCACAAGGTCAGCCAGCGCAGGACAGAGACAAAGTTAGGCCTAGCTCCAGGCAGGTCAGAAACTTACTACGCAGAGGCAAGAAACAGGAGGCCCTACACCCGCTCATTGGGGAGGATCCTGATATGCACCCTTCACCCTACAGTGCTCCGGGATGTGCCTGAATTTCCACCAGTAAAAGGTACTGAAGTGACTACCGTGTCCATTCCCGTTCTTGCTCTGACCCAGCTGGATCTCGCCTGTCCTGCATTCCCCCTGCATACGCTGCCCTGAGACCTAGCTCCACCTGTGGGGAGCTATACCATCGAGCTGCCTTATCACCGGCCTCAGTGGACTGCTGCAGCGCTGGTGCTTGTCACCAGATACCACAGGTGGCGTCATGAACTCTTATAAAATTAACAATTATCCACCCTTTTAAAGAGAGACCCCAGGGTACGGGCCAGGGAGCCGACCACCGCGACATCCCCAAGGCCAGGCAAATGCCCGGGTACCGAGTCATCCCCATCCCCAGGGCTAGTCACATCCTCCTCCACCTCCTCTGCTGACCTCATCGACTGTCTGACTGTGGGTTGACAGTAAGTGGGATCTCCAACCTCGTCATCATCACCCTGTGTGTTATCACACCCGTCGTCCTCAGAGCCAACCTCTTCCTGCCCTGACCGAAAAGTCAAGTTGTCACTCCAATCAGGTATTTGAGTCTCAGCATCGTCTTCATCATTGTCTCCACCAACAGGAGTTACAGTTTGGGAACAAGGGTCTACATTATGCTCAGAACCTTCTTCATCTGGTCCTGGATCCAACTTATAAAGATTCTGGGCATCGGATCAGATCATTTCCTCATCTGGATTAACAGAAGCTCTGGAGCAGACCTCCGTTTCCCAGGCTATAGTATGAGTAAACAGCTGGGCAGACTCAGCCATCTGTGTTAACCCATACTCAGACGGGCAGCTGGAGACTTGGGAGCTGTGAGGAAGCAAGTGCAATTGGGGTGACACCTCTGAGGACTGGAGTATTTGTGATGTTGAAATTGAGGTGATGGAGAGCCCACTTGAAGGAGCACTTGATATCCGTTGAAGCACCTGCTGTTTTTGTGCCTCATCTAGAATTTGTAGCGATGGGCGTGTCCGTAACAATGGGATCGTATCACATTGTCCACGAAAAGAAGTCGACATCTTAGTTTGGCTGGAAGATGGTCTTTCTTCTGCAGATGTTACTCCCCCCCCCACCGTGGGGGGCCTCGACCCACCGGCGGACAGGCACCAGTATTGGGATAGGGGGGCTGGCCGTCAGGGTCCACCACGGCTCTGGCACAAACCCGGCGACACAGAGGTGGCACAGGCAGGAACGGACTGGCCGTGTCGGCTTCTCACTTTTTGGATTTTAGAAGGGCATGACATGCCTATATCTGTGTCTCCCCCTCCTTTTACTCCTCCACCTCTTTTCTTTTCGCATGACTATATGTACTTGTCACTTTTCCATGTGTTAGTTGTGTCTTCTGAGCAGTTTGTCAGCTTTTGGACACCTTTGAAGGTGTTTTCTATGTGTTTCTATGTGTTTTTGTTTGCCTGCCATTGGTTTTAACGTTGTTCGAAGGTGTTCGACGAACAGTTCGACGAACAGTTCGGCGAACACACGGGTGTTCGACGAACCGAACCGAACTCGAACACTACGGGGGTGGCTCAACACTACTGGAGAGTCCGTGACTCCTCTAGAGTACCAAGCAGAGGTGGAATCCACTGCAGAAAGTATAAAAGCCTCAGTTCCATTCTCTTCAGAAAGGCCGGACACAGGCCAGCAACTATTGCATGCTGCTCAGTTGCCAACTCAAAGAAGCTGCGGTGAATTCCTCAGAAGCGTAGAGCAGTGGTATGCCGAGGGGAGGAAGATAGTACAGGAGCTTCAGGAAGGACTTTGGGCCTTGACTTCACTCTGGGAGCCTGATGCAGATGTGCCGGTAGTTCCAGTGATAACTTCAGCTGGAAGTGGCTTGGTTCTGCCTGAGAGGAGTCTGGAAGAAGTTGGAGAAATTCCAGGAGACACCTGAGCAGTGACCAAGGTGCCCTCTGGCCAACTGCAGTTACTCGATTTGTCCAGCAGGCTATTTTGAGGGGTGGAGTTCCGAGGAACCCCTATTAAAAGGCTAAAGACTAGTGTTGAGCGAGCATGCTCGACACTGCTCGGTACTCACCCGAGCATCTCACTACTCGGGATGTTCGGCGAGCACCGAGCATTTCCGGGTTACTCGGGCGGGAGCTCGGGTCTCCGCCCTGCATGTTTGGCGCTCTTTAAAGAGCCAATGAACATGCAGGGATTGCCAGCCAGTCACTGTAATGCCGCAGCCATGTTGGTTGTGGGCATTACAGTAAATGGCTGGCCGCACAGCGTCACCTCGAGTATTTAAAACCGGGTGCCACCATCTTGGACACAGTCGCTACGGATCAGAAAGTATAGGGAGAGTGCTGCTGAGCTAGGAAGAGATTTATACTGCGAAATAGGTAGTGTAGGGTCTCTAAAGCCTGCCAAATCAAACAAACAGTCCTTCTTAGGACTAATATCCATCCCAGATATCAGGCAGGCAGGCTGTATAGGAGACGCAGTGTTTATACCAACAAACACTGCATTACAGTCCTATGTGCTACCGCTGCTCTGATTGCTAGACTTAGCCCCAGGTCTCAGGGGCCAGGAAAAATCCTTTTTTTTTTAATCTAAATCCTCTTTTTTTTTTTTTTCTCAGTCAGACTGTACAAATACCCTTCTTATTAACCTTTTGGTATTTTTTCGCCCCCAATAAAAAAAATTGAGTGTTCAGACACAAATATATCTACTTAAAAGAGTCTGGTTTCGGCCAGATAACTATAACTGTGGTTTTGCAGTCAGTTCCACGGTTCAAATCTCTGTATTATCTACTTTTTTGCGTTTTTTCCATAAAAAAAAACAGATTGAGTGTCTCGCTGACGGTTCAGACACAAATATATCTATTTAAAAAAGTCTGGTATAGGCCAGGAAATTAGAACTGTGGTTTTCCTCTTCCATGGTTTAAATCTGGGTGTTATCCACCTTTTTGCCTTTTTTACATAAAAAAACAGTTTTAGTGTCTCGCTGACTGTCCAGACACAAATATATCTGTTTAAGAGATTCTGGTGTAGGCCAGTGAACTAGAACTGTGGTTTTCCTCTTCTACGTTTCAAATCTGGGTGTAATCCACCTTTTTGCATAAAAAAAAAGAGTTTGAGTGTCTCGCTGACTGTTCAGACACAAATAAATATATCTGTTTAAAAGATTCTGGTGTAGGCCAGAGAACTAGAACTGTAGTTCTCCTCTTCCACGGTTCAAATCTGGGTGTAATCCACCTTTTTGCCTTTTTTACATAAAAAAAAACGTTTCAGTGTCTCGCTGACTGTTCAGACACAAATATATCTGTTTAAAAGATTCTGGTGTAGGCCAGAAAAATAGAACTGTGGTTTTCCTCTTCCACGGTTCAAATCTGGGTGTAATCCACCTTTTTGCATAAAAAAAAACAGTTTCAGTGTCTCCCTGACTGTTCAGACACAAATATATCTGTTTAAAAGATTCTGGTGTAGGCCAGAGAAATAGAACTGTGGTTTTCCTCTTCCATGGTTCTAATCTCCTTTTTATTACGCTTTTGCCATTGATAGTGCGAGTGCAAGCTATTTTACTTCATTTACAATGGGCAAGGCGCGTGGCAAGGGACGTGGAACTGGACGTTCTGGTGATGGTGCGTTCAGAGGATGGGGCCATGGCCAAGGTGAAAATGTGCCACAACCAACAGCCACATCTTCTCGCTCCCATTTCTTGACCGAATTACTAGGGAAGCACAAAACAACACCACTATTGCGAACTGATCAGTGTGAACAGGTTATTAATTGGATAGCAGATAATACTTCCTATCACCTGGGCACCACCACCTCCGGTCTGTCTTCCACACGGTAAAGTGTTAGTAGCCGTGAGTCTCGACTGCATACTCCTCCTCACCCTGATGCTCCTTCCTCTAACCATGCCGAGTGTCGTCAGACAGCAACTGATCCCACAGTTGGATACTCTGAAGAGCTGTTCACTGGTCCATTTCCATATTTGGTCCCCTCGCCTGCTCCGCTTGAAGTGGTGGAAGAGGAGGTCCCATGTAGCGATGGCCAAATATTTGAACAGCCACGGCCACAGGAAGGCGACGCTGGCAATTTGTCACAAGAGGTGGACAATGACGAGACACAATTGCCACGAAGTGAGGAAGAGGACCGTGGTGCGGAAGTGGAAGAGGAGGAGGTGGTGGATGATCTAGTAACTGAGCCAACATAGCAGGAGGACACGCAGTACGAGACCAGCAGCACACAGGGGGAGGGAGACAGAGTACCCCAACAGGCAGGAAGAAGCAGTGTGGTGGCCGCAGACAGAAGGCTGGCAACCGTTCCCCGTAACACCAATGCAAGGGATGTTGCCAGTACAACCGGTAGGTCTTTCAGAGTCTGGAATTTTTTTAAAGACTCTGCTGATAACCCCAAAAAGGCCATTTGTACCACCTGCCAGGCTAGCATCAGCAGGGGTGACAAAAGTACCAGCCTGACCACCACCAGCATGATCAGGCACATGTCAGCAAAGCACACGACTTTGTGGGGCGAACCCCAGGGTCCACGACCAGTGTAAGCGGGTGTCACCACTGCTCCTTCCGCTGTTATGTGTGTAAGAGAACCCCCTGTTGTGCGTGCAAGGCAATCCCCTGATCACACTGCATGCAAAGATGCCCCTCAAATTTGCAGCCAACGCCCCACAGACCACAGTCCTAAATTCGTACATTTCACGACTGCTTGCGTTGGAAATGCTGCCTTTTAGGCTGGTGGAGACGGAATTCTTCCGCAACCTTAAGCAGTGGCCGTCCCTCGGTACTCGGTCCCCAGCCGACACTATTTTGCCCGGTGTGCCATCCCCGCACTACACAAGCACGTGTCCCAAAATATCTCCCGTGCCCTCAACAACGCAGTTACTGGGAGAGTCCACCTGACAACGGACACGTGGACAAGTGCTTTTGGCCAGGGATGGTACATCTCCCTTGACGGCACACTGGTAAACATAGTGGAAGCCGGGACCCAGTCGGACCTTGGGATGGAACACATCCTCCCCACACTGAGGATTGCGGGCCCTATGTCAGTCAGAGTTGTGCCCACAGTGTACAGCTCCTGCGCATCATCATCCTCCTCCTCCTCCTCCTCATGTTCAGCCTCCATCTCAGATATCACCATATCAGTTACAAGCTGGAAGCACTGCGACCTCCACCACTCTTCCAAGGGGCATTGATATTGTCTTTTTATTCCACTGGGACCTCCACGTCTCTTCCAAGGGGCATTTAAACCGTCTTGTTAAACCACTCTGAACCCCACGTCTCTTCCAAGGGGCATTAAAACCGTCTTGTTAAACCACTCTGAACTCCATGTCTCTTCCAAGGGGCATTAAAATCGTCTTGTTAAGCTACTGTGACCTCCACGTCTCTTCCAAGCGTCATTGATATTGTCTTTTTATTCCACTGCGACCTCCACCACTCTTCCAAGGGGCATTGATATTGTCTTTTTATTCCACTGTAACCTCCACCACTCTTCCAAGGGGCATTGATATTGTCTTTTTATTCCACTGGGACATCCACCACTCTTCCAAGGTGCATTGATATTGTCTTTTCATTCCACTGGGACCTCCATGTCTCTTCCTAGGGACATTAAAACCGTCTTGTTAAACCACTCTGAACTCCACGTCTCTTCCAGGGGGCTTTAAAACAGTCTTGTTAAGCTACTGTGACCTCCACGTCTCTTCCAAGGGGCATTAAAACCGTCTTATTAATCCACTCTGAACTCCACAGCTCTTCCAACGGCATTGAAATGTTGTTTTTAACTACCTCTTACTTCCACGACTCTTCCAACGGGCATTGCATTTCCTCCTAATTTTAGTCAGCTTTTGCTTTTCAATGCAAAGGCGAACACTAAGGGAGACCCACTCCCCAATAATGGGTAGAAGGTTTTTAGTATGCTGTAATCCACGTCTGTTTCAAGGGACATTGCAGTTCCTCATAATTTTTGGAAAGCCTTCCATTTACTGCTTAGGCCAACAGTGTACAGGAGACCCAGTTGCTATAAATGGAAAAAACGGTTTACTTAAGGCCCTCTGACCTCCATGTCACTTCCAAGGGGCATTAGAGTGCCTAGAAATTTTTGGTAGGCATTGCACTCACTGTATGCACTATAACTGTGTAGCCGAACCGCTCCTTTTGGTAGAGAAACATATCCTACAAGACATGTGTGGTTGACTGGCCTTATATTGATGTGAATGGTCCCTGTTCCTCCTGCTCTTTCTCCTTTGCCACCACCTCATCCATCAGTCATCACCTGAAGCTTTGTTTTAATGGGAGTCCTAGAACTGGGATAGTAGCAGGAAAACATCCACCAATCCTCGAGGAGGTAGGATATGCGCCAAAAAGCTGACCACCTCAGGCCTAGCCGCTACTATATACATGTGCTTGCATTCCAAGGAACAGAAAGCTAAGGAGATGGATGGCCTCATGATCATGAATAATTTACTCGTTGTGTAGAAGGCCGACCACTACTACTGTCTACCTTCTGAACTTTGCGCTGAAGCCTGCTTGACCCATGACCCGCAATCCTCTATGTCTGGAGGACGTATTGCATCCCAGTGTCCAACTGTGTCCAGGCTTCCACAATATTAACCCAGTGTGAAGGCGTCAGTGAGATGGACCTTCCCTGGCCACATTCACTTGTCCACGTGTTTGTAGTTAGGCTGTCCTTCCCACTAAATGCACTGGGGAGGGCAAAGGTAATGTTTTGGTATGCACGCTTGTGTATAAGTCGCACTGGGACAAATAGGGGCGGCTGGGGACCGTTTATGGACACCCGGCCACCCCCAGGTGGCTGGGGACCGTGTGTGGGCACCCGGCCGCCCCCTTGTGGCTGGTGACCAAGCGTGGACACCCAGCCCCCGGGCGACTGGGGACTGAGTATGGATACCAGGCCGCCGATGCAGCCATGACGTGGTGGCCAGATTCCGCCTTCACATGCCTAAAACGCCCAATTTCAAGTGCAAGCAAGCAATCAGTATGGTATTGCAGCCTTGGGGTGGATGGGTGCAGGCTGCATACTTGCACTTGCATTGCAAGGAATGGGGGAGGTACAATTGAACACTGCCCTGGGACAAGGACTTGCACGGGGATAGTTGCAAGTCTGCATCTTCTGATGCGGCAAGGATCACTTCTGATGGGCACACTTTTAGGCAGTGACCTGGGTATCAGAGATGCTTCCAAGGGTCTTCCCCATGCTGTTCCCATGTCTTTTGAGCACTGTATGCATGTGTCACACAGCACATGGCCAGATAAGGTTGTAAAATGTTAAAATTACATTTCACGGTGAATGCATTTGTCACGGTTGAAAGCAATACAAAAGTGCAAAAACGCATAAAAAATGCTACTTGTGAACATAGCCCAAGGTGTGGAGGAGTATTTTTGTTTTTGGTTATTTATTTTACCTTATACACAAGTCTTTACCCTGGACAGGATGTTCCTTAACATATTTCACAGGAAAACAGTTTCAGTTTCGTTTTTGAACGCTTTATTGTGAGACCGTAAAAGTGGCTTAATATCTCTGACCACGTTGTTGACAGCAGTGACCTGGGGGTCAGAAATGCTTCCTGGGGCGATCCCCATGCTTTCCCCATGTCATTTGAGCACTGTCACTATCATTTTGGGCACTTTTTAGGCTTTCTACAGACTGCCGGGGGTGCCGCCGCAAAAATGCTCGGTTCTCCCATAGACTAACATTGGGCTCATTGCTCAGGTCGAGCACCCGAGTATCACGGTGAGCTCGGCCCGAGCTTCGAGCCCTCGAGCATTTTAGTGGTCGCTCAACACTGCTGAAGACCAGTCGAGTCTCAGGAAACGAAGCTTAAGGCGCCTCGCCTTTGTTATTCTAGGAAGGACTGTCGATACCTTCATGGCCAGAAGGCCTGTGTGTCTATTTTTCCTAAAAAGGAATCAGAGGGACTGTTTGAGATACCCTCGAGGCCAGGTGGGCCTGTAGTAGCCGCGGACGGCTGAAGGTTTGTTTGCCCCTTTCTTAGTCTCTCCTACTGCTGGGTGTGGGGCTTTGTGCTGTGAGAGGGTTCACACTGAGGCACACCTTGAGGTTTGATATCTTCTACTACTAAGAGACTTGCGGCTTAGCGGGAAGAATCGGTGACCCTCGCTAGGGCCAGGAAGAAAAAGACTCATGGGGTGATCCCCTTGACTGTGTGCCTCAGGATTCAGCCCTTAAGGAAGATGAAGGGCAATTGGTGAGATGACCTGTTTTGGTAAAAAGGACATGGACACTGTGCTTACGGGTCCTTGTAAGGACCGGTATTCCTGAAAAGTTTTAAATGTTATGACAATGAACTGTCCTGACTGCTATTCAGGGGCCCTTAACCGAGAAGAGCCCGTCTCCACACAAGAAGAAGACTTCAGGACCAGACGTGTACTAAAATGTTTTAGTAATCTGATATATGCTATAAGTGTTGATATGTGGTTTGCTACCTGGTATGGTCGAGGACAACCATCAATAAAGTGTGGGAGAATGTAGTAGTGGGGAAGGATGTAGCCTTCATTTGGCACTGAAAGAGTTAAAGGACAATGTTCCCATAGTTAGATATCTCTGAGCTGCCGTTAGGTCCAGTTAAGGGGTTAGCTGGAATGATCCAGTCAGTAGAGTAGAGGGGGAACTTAGTGCCATGATCAAGCATAGAGTGTGTATAAAGGTTTTTTCTGGTATAATTCCTTGTGGGCTATAGTATCGGTAACCAGCCACAAGATGCCACTGTCCCGGGCACAGTTGATAGTGCAAGTCTGCTAGCAGGATTGCAGACATATATGACAGTGAATGGTTAATTGTGTGTGAGGACAGACCATAGAGGGTGGGAAATTTAGGAAATCTAGAGCCTAGAGAAAATGGAGTGGGACACCCAGCAAATCAAAATATGAAACAAGAAAATGTTATATTTAAAAACACTTTTATTAAGTAGAAAAATTAAAAAAAAATATATGTATAGCAATAATAGAAAAGGTCATACAGGGTAGGAAATACACAAACAGCAGATACGGCGATCTATATGTTGGTCCCCCGGGAGCAAGGTACAAAAATCCCATCAAAAGATAAGTAATTCATGGAGCAATTGGAATAATATATACGAAATGTGTACCATTGTAGGGCATTTATGCAAGCTCAAAATCTAATGGCAAGGGACAGATGGCGACTGCTCAAGTAAGAGAAAAAGTGGCCAAAGTAAAAAAACAGTTTGAAATGTGAAACTCACCCATGGGGACTGAGGTAACCACGTCGCCATACTGCAGCCCCGACGCGCGTTTTGCGTGGCTTCCTCGGGGGGCTGTGGTTGTGGATAGGGTGGGCACCATTAAATATCCTCCTGGATGCATTTTAGGAAATCTGTGGTGAGTTTCCAGAAAGAACTCAGTGAGAGTTTGGACAGAGAACCGTACCGGCAGCGTAAGTATAATGGCTGCTAGGACAGACGGGAGCCCCATACCCCAGACAGTAAGATCACCAGAGTGATGATTCCCTACGCAAGAGTCCCCTTAGCCGGCTGTAGAAACTCAACAGAGGTATTGAGGACCCGAGGCACATTCTGCAGACTGCAGAAGAAGCTAGAACTCAAGGCTAGGACATGGGGAGATATAGGATCCCGATATACTGTCGCTGGTGAGGAAGATTCTCTAGGGCTAGAGAATAGAGCCACAGAGATGCTTCACTGAAAGAGGGAACCAGGGCTCAAGTTGTTTCCAGTACCTGTGAGAGAGATGACAACCCGTTGGGCCTTATCCATTATATCTGCCTGTAAATATTGTAAATATTCCTCTTCCCCAAGTAAAGTCCCATTTATAGTTAAGAACCTCGTGTCCTCTGAATTTATTGCTGCCCCGGTCCCAGAAGAGAAATGCCTGGAGACAGCCACGACCGGATGGTCCGAAGTAAGTGGAGAGCATCACCTACACCGCAGCACATCAGAGGGAGGACACACATTGTCTGTAGGGTGCCAGAGCGAGCAGGTGCCACTGCTCGTGCATGACTACCTTGCTTGAGCACCTTACACAATGACAGCCAGGGATTGGCAAAAGTCTTTCGTGCCTGTCATACAATTTCTTCTGTGACATCCAGCCTGTGGCCAGGTTTCATAGAAGTCTGTGATTTTCACCATTTCCAGCAATATTGTAGAATTATTATATATAGTGCAAGCAATCAAACTAAAAAAAGGTTCAAGTCCCTAAAGAAGATTGGAAAAAATATATATATATATTTGTTTTTGTCAAAAAAGGGAGCAAAGTCTCTCTTCACAGATAGTAACATGCCTGACTTGTCTGTGGAAGGAGACTTATAGGCCATGCAATGCTCCACTGGGAAATTAATTATGAAAATTGCTACTTTATAGAGGAAAAAGACTTGAACTCTAGTGCCACCTGTTGGAAGTAGCAATACTAAAAGTAA
Source organism: Phyllobates terribilis (assembly GCF_046119375.1). Taxonomy (NCBI): domain Eukaryota; kingdom Metazoa; phylum Chordata; class Amphibia; order Anura; family Dendrobatidae; genus Phyllobates; species Phyllobates terribilis. The sequence goes on along the minus strand of NW_027362761.1, from coordinate 461,602,427 downwards.
ATATTAACCCTTTAACAAGCCTCGCCATATGACTCAGGCTAAAAACCAAACTAGAATCTCAATTTCCAGACACATTTTTCATGGTGTTGCCTCTCCTCAGTGCAAAGTATGAGATGAGATTTGGCTGTACTAGAGGCCTCTAACTGGGGTCTAAGGGGTAACGTCTCTCCTTGTGGAGAGTGACATGTCTGACATGCCAGGGTAAGGAGGCTTATAGCCTATGCAATGCTATTTGCGAATTATAAATATGCAAAATGGCTCTTCAAAGAGGAAAAAAAGGTCTTGAACTCGTGTGCCACTAATGGAAGTAGCGATCCTAAAAGTCAATATCGACTCTTTAATGAGCCAAATGACTTAGGAGTCACATCACCCCCCTTTTCCCCCATTAACAATAAAGAAATGTAAAAAATAAATAATACTTATTTGGTATCGCTGCTTCCAGGAAAATCCAATCTATCAAAATAGATAATGAATTAGGCAGATTGATATATTCTGTAACAATAAAAAAAATCAAAACACCACAATTGCCTTTGGGCCCTGCAATAATGCTAAAAAATGCAATAAGAAGTGTTCAAATCATAGTATGTACCACAAAATCGCATACCATATATGCTCGAGTATAAGCCATCCGAATATAAGCCGAGGCACTTAATTTTACCACAAAAAACTGTGAAAACTTATTGATTCGAGTATAAGCCTAGGGTGGGAAATGCAGCAGCTTCTAGTAAATTTCACCATCCTGGTAAGAATGCCCCCCTCTTCCCCAATCCTGGCATGCATGACCTACTTATCTCCAATCCTGGTATGCATGGCGCCCTCATCCCCAATCCTGGTATGCATGGCTCCCTCATCCCCAATCCTGGCATGCATAGCCCACTCATTCCCAATCCTGGTATGCATGGCCCCCTCATCCCCAATCCTGGAATGCATGGCCCCCTCATGCCCAATAATGGTATGCATGCCCCCCTCATGCCCAATCCTAGTATGCATGGCTCCCTCATCCCCAATCCTGGTATGCATGGCACCCCTCATCCTCAATCCTGGCATGCATTGCTCCCTCATCCCCAATCCTGGTATGCATGGCCCCCTCATCCCCAATCCTGGTATGCATGGCCCCTCATCCCCAATCCTGGTATGCATTGCCCCCTCATCCCCAATCCTGTTATGCATGGCCGCTTATCCCCAATCCAGGTATGCATGGGCCCCTCATCCCCAATCCTGTTATGCATGGCCGCTCATCCTCAATCCTGGTATGCATGGGCCCCTCATCCCCAATCCTGGTATGCATGGCCCTTTCATCCCCAATCCTGGTATACATGGCCCTCTCATCCCCAATCCTGGTATGCATGGCCCCCTCATCCCCAATCCTGGTATGCATGGCTCCCCTCATCCCAATCCTGGTATGCATGGCCCCCTCATCCTAATACTGGTATGCATGGCCCTCTCATCCCAATTCTGGTATGCATGGCCCCCTCATCCTAATCCTATAAATGGGGGGTATGCATGCCCCACCCCCATCCTGATATACATGGCCCCAATCACTGCACACATGAAAAAAAAAAAACACTAATACTCACCTTCATTCCCCACCTCTGCTCCAGTGCTGTGTCCTGTTCTCCCAGCATCTCACCTCCGCATCTGAGCAGCGCATGACCTCACTGCCATGCGCCCTCAGATGCTGAGGTGAGGTGCCGAGATATTCACTCCTTTCCACACCGGGACTATGTGTGTGGAGAGGAGTGAAAAGTCATTCTCCTTACTATCACAGTGTGAGTAGCAGCTGCACTTTCTACAGCGGCTCAGGGATGAAGAATCCTCTGTGCCTCTCTAATAGAGGGCAAAGAGGATCACTGAGCCACAGCAGGAAGCGGTGGCTGGGACTCACACTGTGCTATTAAAGAAAAGGAATATTCACCCTCTCCACTCCCATGGGGGTGGAGAAGAGTGAATATTCATTCTCTTTAGTAACATAGTAACATAGTAACATAGTTTGTAAAGCCGAATAAAGACTTGCGTCCATCAAGTTCGACCTGTTAGCAGTGGGCACACGTGGTAGCTGCAGCAGCTGCTACTGCCTGTGCACGCTACTCCACCTCCGCAACCCCTCCCACCGGTATATACTGCATATATAAGTATATATAAAGTATATACCCGAGTAAAAGCCAAGGGGGGCTTTTTTAGCATTAAAAATGTACTGAAAAATCCGCTTATACTCGCATATATACAGTAATTAAAAACACTAGCTCACCATGAAAAATAAAAGCCCCCTCAAATGTCTATTAAAGGTAATATAGTCTGTCATGGAGATATTAAGAAAAATATTAAGGATTTCTTTCTCTCCCTGAAGCTCCTCTCGCCCCTCCCTTATCCACCATTTGTAAAAGGACCAAGAGCTGACACCTGGTCCATCTGCTTCTATGCAAATTGGCCCACACAGCAGATGGGGCTTGTAAACAATTGCTAGAACAAAGAAAGGTGCAACAAACCCATTTAGAATGCGAGTGTACTTTCACCTGACACAGACCTGCGACAATTTACATCTAGCTATGGAAACTTTATTCCCAAAACGTCAAAGGGAATTTAACAGAGGTCTGGCTTCGGGTCGGAGTGGACCCGAAAAATGGAATATTGGAAGTTCCATTATTCTGATAATAATGGGGCCCATATTTTTAGTGACAGGGTAAGCTAAGGAACAATATGTATATTTTACTGTTGCTGTAAGCCCCTCTGGGGGGCTGTGGTGCAAAAGTAACAAAATAGCAGACTGCAACTATTTCATGTGTGGTCTTTAAAGGAAGGTAAATTCATAACGGAAAAAATGGTGATACTTTCGGGCTTCTGAGATCAACCAATGATGAGTTATCGCAAGAGCCAGATATTCTAATAAAAATATGAAGGCTGAAGACCAGCCCCTGTGATGTCATCCCAGGTGGTGTGTGGGCAGGTCTCCCCTTAGGCATAAAAGAATCCATGGAGGATGGATGAGTACTCATTGCCGGGAGTATATATTTATTATAGCAAAGGGTCGCGTTCAACAACGGTCAAATCTGGAGTGCCTCCTCTCCACCTATACTAAGTCATTCCTGTGAACTGTATAGTAAGTTTCCTCTTTAATCCTGTTTATTTTGGGTAACTGCATATTCTGTACTGTAATTGTCCTCTTTTGTAAAATCTTGTATATTTTTCCAAAACACTGCCTCCCTTTTGGATTAAATATAAAATTTAATAGCTCTGTTTCTTTTGCTCTGTATTCGTTCCCTTCCCTGAAGTCATATGCTACCAAAATGCAGGTGTCCGACCAGGCCTATATTATATTTCAAACTCGGTCGGTGGTGACAGTGAATAATAATAATTGGGCTATCGTGGAGCTGGCAGTAACCGAACAGGGGCGTATTCACATATTCCATGCGTTAGAATCCGGAGGTGTGTATACCATACGCTTTCTGCTCACTTGCCGATAGCTACGTAGCGAGTAGTCAGGATCGTGTGCTCGCGAATCCCTGACGAATCCTGACAGAGTGACGGCAATGGTGAGATATTGTGTAGTATCCCCGATGTCGTTGCTGTGAAGCCCTGACAGTCAATTTTTCTTTTTACAAAATTTTTTTAGACAGTAAAATAATAATAAAAAAAATCTCCATGTAAAGTATCTCCATAATCATACTGACCTGAAGAATCATGTTTCCAGATACTTTCACTGTACAATGAACGCTGTAAAAAAAAAACAATGTCAGAATTTTATTGCACTTGAAATTTTATTTGTCATTATTCCCTACTCTGTATAGTAAAATGAATGAAGTCATTCAAAATTACATCTTGTCTCGCAAAAAAAGCCCTTGAAAACGCAAGAAAGAACATTTGCTGCAGAGGGAAGAGGTTGATAAAAATGTGTCATTTCCATTTTTTTCAATAAGGACTTATATGCATGACTTTATTTTTATTTATTTATTTTACTCATTTATATCGCGCCATTAATTCCACAGAGCTTTACAGACATTATCGGCACTGTCCCCATTGAGGCTCACAATCTAAATTCCCTATCAGTATCTCTTTGGAGTGTGGGAGGAAACCGGAGAACCCGAAGGAAACCCACACAAATACTGGGAGAACATACAAACTCTTTATCACGTCATGAGTTGTTTATACGAAATGCACCACCTACTGAATTCTGTACCTCAGTGTACCTCCGACTTAACACAAAGAGTTTTTGGCTTTCGTAGATTCTGTGTGTATTTGTGTGAAAAACATGCTTTATTGCATGCTGTAAAGCAGTGGTCCCCAACATTTCTTACCTTGAGAGCCTCATCAAGGTCCTGCCTCCCTACCCACAATAGTGACACTCAGAGACCCTTATACCGATAAAATAACGGCCAAAGCTTCCTCATAAAATTCACACAGAGTCAGTATACTTATGTACATCCAAGGGGGTTTCCACCTTCTGCCCATTAGGTATTCTCACATCAGGCACTCCCACCACACAACTGCTTCCATTTTAAAGCACCCCTCTAACAGGCAATATCCTACTCTCTCCAGTGAACCATATTTATCCCCTCCTTGCCCCTTGCCAGTATATGTGCATCCAGATATGCTCTTCTTTGTGGAGCTACTCACAAAAGTCACCATCTAGAGTCCCACTCTTCAAAACTTTTTGTTATTCTTGGTGCTAATGCACAGAGCTGTGAGCCACACATCATGGATCCCGGAGCCAGATATGGTTCTCGAGCTACAGGATGGGGTATTCTTTTAAATTCACAATGAGACATTTTCCTTTTTTTTACTTACAAAATACCACTGAAGAAATATACACAGACAGGAGACAGCCCTAGTTAAGTCGCAGGCAGGGCAGGTCTTGATTTTGCCAGTCCCTACAGTGGAGGAAAACTTGTCGCTGTGTATCACAACTATTCTCTTTTTAGCAACTAATGATATATACTTTAAGAACCTGTCACCTCTCCTGATTTGTCTGAGTAAATTCTTGTGTTTTCCATGAAATACCAATTCTGGTGAATCTTTATCTATCCAAGTTGTACATTTCCTCTGCAATTTTACATAGAAATATACAAATAAATTGACATTTGGGTGTTACCATTTGTAAAAGGTGTGTTCTTACACAGTCTAAGGCCACGTTCACACGTTCAGTATTTGGTCAGTATTTTACATCAGTATTTGAAAGCCAAAATCAGGAGTGGAACAATCAGAGGAAAAGTATAATTGAAACACGTCACCACTTCTGCATTTTTCAACAGCTCATGGTTTTGGCTTCCAAATACTGAGGTAAAATACTGACCAAATACTGAACATGTGATTACTAGTCAGTGTAAACTGTGTAGGTGTCACGCTGAGTCACTTTTCACAGTCAGGCCATAAGATAGTCAAGGAGTCCGAAGTCAAAGCCAGGAGGGTACATCATAAACAGAGGGAAGAGGCAAAGGCGTAGTCAGGTTGGTCTCAGGGTGGACGTTGGTCTCAGGGTGGTAGGCAGATGAAAATGACAATTCAGTCCCAAGCTTATTACAAAAAAGCTCTCCAGAATTTAGAGACAAATTGTACTCCCCTATCGGACACAATGTTAAGAGGGGTGCCATCTAACCTTACAATATGGGAAATAAACAACCTGTAGAGTGTCTCTGCATTAGGTAATCCTGACAAGGCAACAAAATGAGCTTGTTTGCTGAATCCGTCCAGTACCACCCAGATAGCAGTTTTCCTATCAGACAGAGGCAAATCTGTGATGAAATCAAAGGACAAATAAGTCCATGGTCTTTCTGGGATTGGCAATGGAGCCAATTTCCCGGCCGGCCAGCTATAACTGACTTCAGCGCGTGTGCAGACTTCACGAGCAGATACAAAATCTTTGATATCATTATGCATGGACGGCGATCAAAAAAGTCTGGCAATGGCTTTCCGTGTAGCAGTAACCCCAGGATGATCACTCAAAACAGAATTATGAAATTCCTGTAACACACGTAATCTTAGATACACAGGCACAAATAATTTAAACCCTGGAGTAGCAGGAGGAGCCAATGACTGGGCATTATGGATCTCCTCCTCCAATTTTGAGGTTACCATAGAAACCACAATACCCTGAGGAATAATGGAGGATGTAGGTTCTGGAGGAGAAATTGGATCGAGACTACGAGACAATGCGTCAGATTTCACATTCTTAGACCCCAGTCAGAATGTAATCGAAAAATTAAACTTTGAGAAAAACAAGGACCATCTGGCCTGTCTGGGAGTTAACCTTTTAGCTGACTCAATATAGGCTAGATTCTTGTGATCAGTGACAGTAACTGGATGAACCGCTCCCTCAAAAAAATTAACTCATTCCTCAAAGGCCAATTTTACAGCAAGTAACTCAAGATTCCTAACATCATAATTTCTTTCCGCTGGCGAAAATTTCTTAGACAAAAAAGCACATGGACGCAAGTTAGTCAGAGTTTTGGGCCCCTGCGACAAAACCGCCCCTACTCCAACCTCCAAAGCATCTACCTCTACAATGAATGGTTCTTGGAGATCAGGTTGGATCAGAATGGGGGCAGACATGTGTGGCGCCCCTGAGGGTTCAGTCGCCATAGAGGTGTGGTGTCTCCTTCTCTCAGGTAAGGAGGTAGTGCTGCCCGGAACCCCAACACCTGCATCCAACACTACACTGCTCCAGGCCGGCTGGAAGAGCAAGATGCAGAGCTCAGCTGCTGAGCCCTGTCCCTGGCTGGAGTGGGGGGAACCCAGAGGTAGGGGGAACTAGTAGTGGGTGTGGGTGTAGGAAGAAGTTTAGGGGAGCACTATAGAGTGAGATATATAAAGGGAAGCAATCTTAGGGTGGCAGTGCAGAACAGTAGTTGAGTCAGTGGAGAACAGTCAGGGAGCAGAGTCTCTTTAGGAGCTCTGCTCCACAAGTAGGGCCCAGTCCTAGAGGCCCAGGTGGGGAGCAGAGGAGTAGGCTCCATTCTAAGAAGGGATCCTAGGGGGTACAGCGAGTGCAGGAAGGCACCTGTACGCCCCGCATCTGTAAGAAGACAGAGGGATCGTAGGCCGCAAAAAGGGGACCGGCCCCTGGTCCAGCCGTCCTATTCTATGTCTCGGCTGGGAAAACCGGAGGCTTCTGGCTTCTATAGCCAGTTGCTGAAGCCTCATTCTAATCCCCGTGAGGTTCAAGCATGTCTGAGAACTCCGACGAGACAGGAGGGACTTCAGAGCACCCGAGTGGGATTGAGAGTGGGAAGCGCAGGGCAGGAGGGAGAAAGACCCAGCGTGAAGACGGTCTAGCTAGGAACACAAGAAAGTGGGGTTCTACCAGGTACTCCCGATCTGCCTGAGGAAGTGCTGAACCCCAGCTGGTGAACGCAGCGCGACGTGGGAGGCCGACAACTGTACCGTGCACCAGTGTAACTGTCATAAGAACTGTGAGTAAAAACTCGGATGACTGCACCGCACTGCCTCCCTCCCTTCTTTCATCTGCGCCATCTCTCCCTCCCGGCACTACAACGCCCAGCACACCTTAAAAATCCTACACTGCCCTGGGGCTAGCTCTATCTGTGCAGAGCCACACCATCCCTACTGCCGTAACACCAGCTCCAGAGGACTGCTCCACAGCAGCGGCTCCCTTTAGCCGCATTCCACAGGTGGCGTCACGAACACTTTAAATCCCTTATAAACCCCCCCCTTTTTACTGACTGCCCTGGGTCACGGACCGGGCCAGTCACCATGATATGGGGATACCGGCATCCTGAGGCCCGACTGCCGAGTACCCCACGGCCCAGGGGGCGCGTCACATGAAACACTCTTTTAACATTTCAAAAGCCGTGATAGCAACCCTCGACCATACCTTGAGATTTGCCCCCTTACGTGTCAGGTCAGTAAGAGGTTTAGTAATCTAAGAGAAACCCTTGATAAATTTCCTATAATAGTTGGCGAATCCCAGAAATCGTTGCAACGCCTTAAGATCACAAGGCTGAACCCAGTCAATTATGGCCTGCACCTTCCCAGGGTCCATCTTAAACCCTTCTGCTGACAAGATGAACCCCAAGAATGAAATTTCCTGAACAGAAAAAACACATTTCTCTAATTTAGCAAACAAGGAGTTCTCCCTTAACCTTTGTAACACAACCCGGACATGTTCCTGATGAGAATCCAGGTCTACAGTAGAGAAAAAATTTGAATATCATCCAGGTAAATCACAGCATATCTTCCAATGCAACTAGAGAAAATATCATTCATAAAATTTTGAAACACAGCAGGTGCATTGGATAACCCAAATGGCATTACAAGGTTTTCAAACAGACCCTCCGACGTTAAAAGCGCGATTTTCCACTCATCACCCTCCTGAATGCGTATCAAATTGTAAGCCCCTCTAAGATCAAGTTTAGAGAACACCCTGGCCCCTAGAAGCTGATTATATAGGTCGGGGATGAGTGGAAGTGGTTAAGTATTTTTAACCGTGATTTTGATTAATTTTTGGAAATCGAGGCAAGGACGGAGACCCCCATCTTTCTTTTTTACGAAGAAAAATCCGGCAGCTACTGGAGAGGAGGAAGAACGGGTATGACCCTTCCGTAAACTTTCATTAACATATTCTTTCATGGCGGCCCGTTCAGGCCCAGACAAATTGTAAAGGCTAACTTTAGGCAATTTGGCACTAGGAATAAGATCAATAGCACAATCATAAGGACGATGGGGAGGTAGTATCTCCACATCTCCGAAGCCCTTCAGGTATCACGGCAGACCCTTCAGACTAGCGGAGCATATTTGTACAGTTTTTAGACATTTCTTGCAACAATTGGAGCTCCATTTAACAACCTCCCTCTGACAATGATCAATCACAGGATTGTGAATCTACAACCATGGAAGCCCCAGTACCAACCCAGCAGGCAAATTATCCAATACAAAACATGAGATGGATTCAAAGTGGAGAGCTCCTACTTGAAGCGTGAAATCCACCATTATCTTCTTGACCAAATTTCTGTGATAATGGTGTCTTGTCAAGGGTGATGATTTGCATGGGTCTTTCTAAACTAACTGTCCCTAACTCTAACTCCAGAACCAGTCCCAAATCAATAAAGTTAGCAGCAGTCCCACAGTCAATGAAAGCCAATATTGATAACACCTGGTTCTCGAAGGATAACAGTATTTATGAGTACTTTAGTAGAGGAAGAAAAAGGTACCTGGGAGTCTGGGTGTCTACCTTGGCTGTCACCCAGACTCAGACGTTCTCTGGGTCATGGTTACCCAGACTCAGATGGCCTGGGTCATGCCCTCCGCCAGAGAACAAGGGTCATCATGCAGGACCAGGGCGTCCTTAAAGGTTTCGGAAAGGCCTTTGTGGAACAGGCACCTGAGAGCTGCATCGTTTCACAAAACTGCAGTGGACCACTGCCAGAACTCAATACAGTAGTCCTCAGCTGTGCGGCCCCCTTGTGCCAGGTTCGTGATCTTAGCTTTAGCGACCTGGATCCTGTCAGGTTTGTCATATACCAGTCCTAAACTGTCAAAGAAGGCATCAACAGAAAACCATTCTGGGGCTTGACGGGACAAGGAAAATGCCCAGGTCTGAGGGCCCCCTCGCACTAGGGACATGATTATTCCCACCCGCTGGAACTCCTCCCCTGACGATCAGGGACGCAGGGTAAAAAATAACCTACAGCTCTCCCTAAAGATTCTATACTGGTCTTTCTCTCCAGAAAAATTTTCAGGGAGGGCTATTACAGGTTCAGGAGAGACCAACTGTACATCAGAGGGTACTGTCGTCACAGCCACTGTCGGCAGTGGAGGGCTATGGGAGGTCTTCATTAAATTAGTTATCTGACCCTGCAACTGACATTGTGATGACTACAGACTCTGGCACTCCTTAGCCAGATCCTGAATCATCTGCTTCAGATTCGCCACCTGATCACAAAGAGTGTGGACAGTCTCCATACTGGCGAAAAAGAAAAATGTATGGGCCAGACATAATGTGACGCTGAGTCACTTTTCATGGCCAGGCCGTGAGACGGGATAGCCAAGGAGTCTGAAGTCAAAGCCAGGAGGGTACATCATAAACTGAGGGATGATGCGTAGTCAGGTAACATATCTTAGGTTTAATGTAGTGTCGGCGTCCCTGCCTCCTGATAGGCAGGGACGCTGTTCCCCTCACCTCACCGCTCCGTGCCCGGCGTCTTCCTCCCGCTCTGCTGGCAGCGCGCGCTCCTCCCCGGTCATTGTGCTTAGGGCGTGCGCGCGCGCTCCCCCTCTCTTAAAGGGGCCACGCGCTCCGTCCTAAGGAGTCCCCGGCCTATGGCCGGAGGATCTCTCCATATATAAGGCACCTGCTCCAAAATGGAGGTGCCCGAGCAATATTGTAGCATAGTTCATCACTCTGCTTCAGCCTTCAGGTCCCGTTTCCAGTTACCTGCCAGTTACCTGCCAGCTACCTGCCAGTTTCCTGTCTGATACCTGCCTGACTCGTGTCTATCTGCTGTTATTCCCGCGGTCCGACAGTCTGCCTACCAGCCTGCCAGTCTGTCTAGGGATCTGTCTGCCCGCTCACCTGGGAGCGCTCACCTGCTACCTGCCTGCTAGCCTACCTGGAGGCTCAGCCGTCACGTGCTGTGACCACCTACCCGTCCAGAGAATCTTGCCCGCTCACCTGGGAGCGTCCACCTGCCACCTGCCTGCTAGCCTACCTGGAGGCTCTGCCGTCACGTGCTGTGACCACCCGCTTGTCCAGAGACTCTCGCTCGCTCACCTGGGAGCGTCCACCTGCTACCTGCCTGCTTGCCTACCTGGAGGCTCAGCCGTCACTTGCTGTGACCACCCGCTTGTCCAGAGACTCTCGCCCGCTCACCTGGGAGCGTTCACCTGCTACCTGCCTGCTGGCCTACCTGGAGGCTTAGCCATCACTTGCCGTGACCACCCGCTTGTCAAGAGACTGTCCCTGTCACTTTCCGTGATCTCCTGCCCTCTTATCCAGAGACTGTCCCCGTCACTTGCCGTGACCACCCGCTTGTCAAGAGACTGTCCCCGTCACTTGCCGTGATCTCCTGCCCTCTTACCCAGAGACTGTCCCCGTCACTTGCCGTGACCTCCTGCCCTCTTACCCAGAGACTGTCCCCGTCACTAGCCGTGACTACCTGCCTGCCTTCCCTTGGTGTCACCCGCTTCCTTACAAGGACTGCCCCTTTGTATAGTTGCTCTGTGGTTCCACCTCCCAGACCCGTTACATTTAATACCAGGAGGACAGCAGATCAGAGCAGAAGGGGTTAAACAGACGGATGGTCAGAACAAGGTCCAAGGTCAGGCAGCAGAAGATCAATAAACAGAACACAAGGCACAGGGAACAAACCACACACAGTAGCTGAATGTACCTCTGGCAGAGATCTGGGACAAACAGCTCAGTTAAGTAGCCAGTCATTCACCTTGGATAATGAACTCCTGAAGATAGCCAGTGCTTCCCAGTCTCAGATTGGAAAGCCGAGCTGTTAATCACCACACTGAGCTATTGCACACCCCTGTACCAGATTGGATGGTCGAGCTATCAATCACAGTACTGACAGCTCCACCATGCCCCTGTGAAAGATTGGATGGCTAAGCTGTCAGCGACTGCTTCCCAGACACAGTGAAGGGTGGAACCGTGACAGTTGGGACACACCACCAACTAGTTACACCCAGTTGTACATTTATTCATAATGTGCTAGGAGGAATAACGGAGAAATGATACCACAGAGTCTAAGAAAATTAATTTCACAATACATTGCATGGAATATACATATTTACTTAAACAGATATGTCAGGAGAGCTGATATATCCTCATTAAGATGTATTAAGGGATTACACAAGCTCAATGATTCAGTTTGCGGTCCTGACTTTTTGTTTCAGACCCTACTCTATTTTTGACATACAATAGATTATTATGGTCATATTCTGACTTTATAAACTTTTATAAACTTTAAGTTCTTAGGAAATCCATGGGAGATGGTATCTTTCTTTATTTCAGAATTTTGTTATGTATTTTATGTTTTAGTAAGTAGCACGCATGCTACATTTTCAAAGCTTTTACATACAAAGAAAAGTACTTTCTGATATCCCGGAATGCTGACATAAGTAATCTGCAAGCAATGATGTGAGTAAGAAAGCTTCCCATAGTTGGAAAATTCAGAAACATTGTACATTTAGAAACTGTACAAGAGTAACCATCAAGAATAAGGCAGATTTAATCTGTGCTGTAAGGAGTCCTGTTTAGCTTCATTGATCATAATATATAATATATAATAAGTAGTAATGAACGTGTTCGCCACTGCTCGGTACTCGCCCGGGCATCACCGGGCTCAACAAGCTCAGCGCTCGGCAAGTATTTCTGAGTTGCTCGGCGGGAACTCTGGTCCCCTCCCTGCATGTTTGGTGCTCTTTAGAGAGCCAATGAACATGCAGGGATTGCCTGCCACACACTGTAATGCCGTAGTCATGTTGGTTGTGGGCATTACAGAGATTGGCTGGCTGCACAGCATCATCAGGTCTATATAAGACCAGGCGCCACCATGCTCGTCACAGTCTACCCCGGAATCAGGCAGAGTGGGGAGAGGTGCTGCTGCATCAGGGAGAGATTTGTTGTTTAGAGTTAGTATAGGTATTCCACAACATATATTTATATCCATATGAACTAATAGTCCTTCTGAGGACTAATCCAGCTGCATATATTCAGTGTTGATACCATGAGTTAGGCAGGCAGGCAGGATATGTGGCAGACTGCAATGCATGATACAGCACAAGAGAGTCCATTGAATGTCCTGTTAGTGTATGTATTCCACAACATATACAGTACAGACCAAAAGTTTGGACACACCTTCTCATTTAAAGATTTTTCTGTATTTTCATAACTATGAAAATTATTCATTCACACTGAAGGCATCAAAACTATGAATTAACACATGTGGAATTATATACTTAACAAAAAAGTGTGAAACAACTGAAAATATGTCTTATATTCTAGGTTCTTCAAAGTAGCCACCTTTTGCTTTGATGACTGCTTTGCACACTCTTGGCATTCTCTTGATGAGCTTCAAGAGGTAGTCACCGGAAATGGTCTTCCAACAATCTTGAAGGAGTTCCCAGAGATGTTTAGCACTTGTTGGCCCTTTTACGTTCACTCTGCAGTCCAGCTCACCCCAAACCATCTCGATTGGGTTCAGGTCTGGTGACTGTGGAGGCCTGGTCATCTGGCGTAGCACCCCATCACTCTCCTTCTTGGTCAAATAGCTCTTACACAGTATGGAGGTGTGGTTGGGGTCATTGTCCTGTTGAAAAATAAATGATGGTCCAACTAAACGCAAACTGGATGGAATAGCATGCCGCTGCAAGATGCTGTGGTAGCCATGCTGGTTCAGTATGCCTTCAATTTTGAATAAATCCCCAACAGTGTCACCAGCATAGCACCCCCACACCATCACACCTCCTCTTCCATGCTTCACAGTGGGAACCACGCATGTAGAGTCCATCCGTTCACCTTTTCTGCGTCGCACAAAGACACAGTGGTTGGAACCAAAGATCTCAAATTTGGACTCATCAGACCAAAGCACAGATTTCCACTGGTCTAATGTTCATTCCTTGTGTTCTTTAGCCCAAACAAGTCTCTTCTGCTTGTTGCCTGTCCTTAGCAGTGGTTTCCTAGCAGCTATTTTACCATGAAGGCCTGCTGCACAAAGTCTCCTCTTAACAGTTGTTGTAGAGATGTGTCTGCTGCTAGAACTCTGTGTGGCATTGACCTGGTCTCTAATCTGAGCTGCTGTTAACCTCCGATTTCTGAGGCTGGTGACTCGGATAAACTTATCCTCAGAAGCAGAGGTGACTCTTGGTCTTCCTTTCCTGGGGCGGTCCTCATGTGAGCCAGTTTCTTTGTAGCGCTTGATGGTTTTTGCAACTGCACTTGGGGACACTTTCAAAGTTTTCCCAATTTTTTGGACTGACTGACCTTCATTTCTTAAAGTAATGACGGCCACTCGTTTTTCTTTACTTAGCTGCTTTTTATTGCCATAATATAAATTCTAACAGTCTATTCAGTAGGACTATAAGCTGTGTATCCACCAGACTTCTGCACAACACAACTGATGGTCCCAACCCCATTTATAAGGCAAGAAATCCCACTTATTAAACCTGACAGGGCACACCTGTGAAGTGAAAACCATTTCCGGTGACTACCTCTTGAAGCTCATCAAGAGAATGGCAAGAGTGTGCAAAGCAGTCATCAAAGCAAAGGGTGGCTACTTTGAAGAGCCTAGAATATCAGACATATTTTCAGTTGTTTCACACTTTTTTGTTAAGTATATAATTCCACATGTGTTAATTCATAGTTTTGATGCCTTCAGTGTGAATGTACAATTTTCATAGTCATGAAAATACAGAAAAATCTTTAAATGAGAAGGTGTGTCCAAACTTTTGGTCTGTACAGTATATATATATATATATATATATATATACACTACCGTTCAAAAGTTTGGGGTCATTTAGAAATGTCATTATTTTTTAATGAAAAGCACATTTTTTCAATGAAGCTAACATTAAATGAATCAGAAATACACTCTATACATTGTTAATGTGGTAAATGACTATTCTAGTTGCAAATGTCTTGTTTTTATTGCAATATCTACATAGGTGTATAGAGGCCCATTTCCAACAACCACCACTCCAGTGTTTTAATGGTACATTGTGTTTGCTTACTGTGTAAGAAGGCTAATGGAGGTTTAGAAAACCCTAGAAAACCCTTGCACAAGTATATTAGCCCAGCTGAAAACGGTTTGGCTGATTTGAGTAGCTATAAAATTGACCTTCCTTTGAGCTAGTTGAAAATCTGGAGCATTACATTTGTTTGTTCTATGAAACTCTCAAAATGGCCAAAAAAAGAGAACTTTCAGTGAAACTCGACAGTCTATTCTTGTTCTTAGAAATGAAGGCTATTCCATGCGAGAAATTTCCAAGAAACCTAAGATTTCCTACAATGGTGTGCACTACTCCCTTCAGAGGAGAGAACAAACAGGCTCTAACAAGAATAGAAAGAGAAGCGGGAGGCCCCGCTGCACAACTGAGCAACAAGACAAGTTCATTAGAGTCTCTAGTTTGAGAAATCGACGCCTCACAGCTCCTCAACTGGCAGCTTCATTAAATAGTACACGCAAAACACCAGTGTCAACGTCTACAGTGAAGAGGCAACTCAAGGATGCTGGCCTTCAGGGCAAAGTGGCAAAGATTAATATGGGCAAAAGAACACAGACATTGTACAGAGGAAGATTGGAAAAAAGTTTTATGGACAAACGAATCAAAGTTTGTGGTGTTTGGATAACACAGAAGAACATTTGTGAGATGCAGAATAACTGAAAAGATGCTGGAAGAGTGCCTGACACCATCTGTCAAGCATGGTGGAAGTAATGAGATGGTCTGGGGTTGCTTTGGTGCTGGTAAAGTGGGAGATTTGTACAAGGTAAATGGAATTTTGAATAAGGAAGGCTATCAATCCATTTTGCAACGCCATGCCATACCCTGTGGACAGCGCTTTATTGGAGCCAATTTCATCCTACAACAGGACAATAACTCAAAGCACACCTCCAAATTATACATGAAGTATTTAGGGAAGAAGCAGGCAGCTGGTATTCTATCTGTATTGGAGTGGCGAGCGCAGTCACCAGATCTCAACCCCATTGAGCTGTTGTGGGAGCAGCTTGACCGTATTGTACGTAAAAAGTGCCCATCAAGCCAATCCAACCTGTGGGAGGGGCTTCAGGAAGCATGAGGTGAAATTTGTCAAGATTACCTCAGTAATTTAACAGCTAGAATGCCAAAGGTCGGCAATGCTGTAATTGCTGCAAAGGGAGCATTCTTTGACGAAAGCAAAGTTGGAAGGAGTAAATTATTCTTTCTAATAAAATCATTATTTCTAACCTTGTCAATGTCTGGACCATATTTTCTATTCATTTTGCAACTCATTTGATAAATAAAAGTATGAGTTTTCATGGAAAACATAAAATTGTCTGGGTGACCCCAAACTTTTGAACGGTAGTATATATATATATATATATATATATATATATATATATATATGTACACATATATCAGAGCTAGGCAGGCAGGCAGTGTTTTGGGCAGACTAATCCCCAGGAATCAGGGGCCAGGGATAATTATTTTTTTGATCTTAATCCTGATTATTTGGTTAAAAGTCAATCCAGAGAACACCGTTTTTCTGCTCCATTTGCTTGTTGCCACGTGAGAATACAGCCAGATTCTTTCCATATTACAGCGATAAAAATCCAGAAATTTGTAGTGAACGTGGAAAATATTGGCCTCCAGTGTGTCAGTGAAGTTATTGACACGAGGTCACTGTGAAAAATAGTAACCTACAGGCCAGCTATTTAAAACTGTGGTTTTCCATTACACATATCACATATAAGTGTGCTCCAAATTCAGGCATTTCAGGCCTCCATTTAAATTTTGTTGCAGTGTGTCAATGAAGTTGTTGACACGAGGTCACTGTGAAAAATAGTAACCTACAGGCCAGCTATTTAAAATTGTGGTTTTCCGTCACACGTATCACATATAAGTATGCTCCAAATTCCGGCATTTCAGGCCTCCATCTCAATTTTGTTGCAGTGTGTCAACTGTGGATTTCCATCTCATGTATCACATATAAGTGTGCTCCAAATTCAGGAATTTCAGGCCTCCATTTCAACTTTTTTGCAGTGTGTCAGTAAAGTTATTGAGTCTGTATTGCATATTCCTCACCCTGATCCTCCTTCCTCCCACCATGCTGAGTGCCCAGAGACAATTGATCGCGCACTTGGAAACTCCGAAGAGCTGTTCACTTTTCCATTTATAGATTCGGGCCTCTCGCCCTGTCCACTTGAAGCAGGGCAAGAAGAGATCGCATGTAGCTATGCCCAAATATTTGACAGCCACGGTCATACAAAGGTAACGGTGGGAAACTGGCACAAAAGATAGATGATGATGATTAGTGTTGAACCACCCCCGTAGTGTTCGAGTTCTGTTCGGTTCGTCGAACACCCGTATGTTCGTCGAACTGTTCGTCGAACACCTTAGAACACTGTTAAAACCAATGACAGGCAAACAAAAACACATAGAAACACATAGAAAACACCTTCAAAGGTGTCCAAAAGCTTAAAAACTGCTCAGAAGACACAACTAACACATGGAAAAGTGACAAGTACATATAGTCATGCGAAAAGAAAAGAGGTGGAGGAGTAAAAGGAGGGGGAGACACAGATATAGGCATGTCATGCCCTTCTAAAACCAAAAAAGTGCGAAGCCGACACGGCCAGTCCGTTCCTGCCCGTGCGACCTCCGTGTCGCCGGGTTTGTGCCAGAGCCGCGGTGGACCCTGACGGCCAGCCCCCCTCTCCCAATACTGGTGCCTGTCCGCTGGTGGGTCGAGCGAGCCCCCCTGCGGTGGAGGCAGGTCTAATCTTTTTAATTTAAATTGTCTTTTTAATTTGAATGAGTTCACTTTAAATCCTTTTACAAGGATCTATTGGAGGGCAAGTCTCATGCCAGCAGCCGCGTAATTCCAGCTCCAGTAGTGTCCACTAAAGCTGCTGCAGTTAAAAAGCTTTTATAACGATCGAGCTCGGCGGTCCACCGCAAGGCGTCCTACCGCCAGTCCCAGCCCCTATGCCTTGGGGTGCCTCCCCGATGATCTTCACTGAGTGTCCCGGGGGCCCAAACTATTTCCTTTGAAAAAATTAAGTGTCCAAACTACACGTGGTGTAGCTTGCTTAACAGCTAGGATAATCCGCTGACTAGCAGACACTGCTACTAGGCGCAAAGTATTTCCTGGGCTAGATGCAGTTAAATATTTGTAATTAGATACTCTCGTTGGATGCTGAGAAAGCATTCCATATCCTGGCACGCCCTATATTATTCTCTTAAAAAGCTTGGGGTAGGGGTCTAGGGGACCCTTTTATAGCCAAAATCACGGCCCTGTATTGCAATACGTCACCTAGGCTGAAGATAAATGGAACATTTTCATCACCTTTCATAATCACCAATGGGACAAGGCAGGGATGTCCTCTGTCCCCTCTTTTATACATCCTAGTGACGGAGCACCTGCTCTCATCAATTCACCATAACCCCAATATTGGTGGATTGAGGTGGGAGGCACCGAGTACAAGTACTCTGCATTTGCTGATGATGTCCTAGTATATAACACTCAATCACATATATCCATCCCTGCTGTTATGGCTGAAATAGATCACTTTGTTACATGGTCAAATTTTAAAATCAATGCAGCGAAGTCTGAGGCCCTCAATGTCTCCCTCCCCAAATCCATACAGGATTCCATCCAGTCCAACTTTCCCTTTGCCTGGCCCTCACAGGGTATCAAATACTTAGGAATTCCTATTCATAGAGACCTCTCCCGTCTATGTTATCTTAATTTTGGGCCCTTTATTGAACAACTCCATACAGACCACGGTTGGCAAGTTAGAACTGTAAGATTCACTACGTGAACCACTGGTGTTTTGTGGAAAAGCACATGTACACTGCGTTCCAAATTATTATGCAAAAAGTGTTTAGGAGTGATAAGGGAAGAATTTTTTTGTTTGTCTGTTAAACTCATTGATGGTGATGTGTGTCAGGGCTCTTTATATCACTGTAAGCAATTGCAGACACCTGTGCTAATTAGTTTGGCAGGTGTGTCCAATGAAAGGCAAGACTACTTAAGAAGGCTGTCCCACATTATTAAGCAGCCTACATTTTCTGCCAAAATGGGAAAGAAAAAGGATGTGTCGGCTGCTGAGAAGCAACAAATTGTGGAGTGTTTAGGTCAAGGCATGACTACAATCAACATTGCCAAGACACTTCATCCTGATCATTGCACAATCAAGAAGTATGTAGCTGATTCATAGTACACACGTGTGTGTGCTGATAAGGGAAAATTGAGGACTCTTTCCTACAGGCAATTACGTCAGGTTAAAAGAGCAGCGGCAAAAAAGCCTTGTCATAGCAGCAGACAAGTTTTTGAAGCTGCTGGTGTCTCCAACGTCCCCCGAACAACAAGATGCAGAGTCCTTCAGAGGTTTGCAGCTGTGCGTAAGCCATCCTGTCGACCTCCTCTATCCACTGCACACAAGCAGAAACGGCTCCAGTGGGCCAAACAATACATGAAGACTGACTTCAAAACTGTTTTGTTCACCGATGAGTGCCATGCAATGCTCGATGGTCCAGATGGATGGAGTGGAGGATGGCTGGTTGATGGACACCCCATGCAAACACGGCTACGGCGCCAACAAGGAGGAGGTGGAGTAATGTTTTGGGCTGGAATCATAGGGAGAGAGATTGTCGGCCCCATTAGAATCCCTGAAGGGGTAAAGATGAACTCCATAATGTAAGTGGAGTTTCTCACACAGCACTTCCTGCCATGGTTCAAGAAGAAGAACCGTGTATTCTGCAGCAAGATCATTTTCATGCATGATAATGCACCGTCTCATGCTGCACATAACACATCTGCATCTCTGGCTGATATGGGCATAAAAGGGGACAAACTTATGGTGTGACCCCCATGCTCCCCTGACCTCAACTCCATTCAGAACCTCTGGAGCATCATCAAAAGGAGTGTCTAAGATGGCGTGAGGCAGTTCACATCTAAGCAACAGCTCTGGGAGGGTATTCTGTCCTCATGCAAAACAATTGAAGCAGAAACCATCCAAAACCTGACAAATTCAATGGACGAGAGAGTTCAGAAGCACCTTTCGAACAAGGGGTCCTATGTGCAAATGTAACATCACCTAGAATAAAGTTTTGAGTTGAAAACTGTTTGATTTCAGTTTGTAATAACCTACTAATGCTTATAATTTCAAAAATGACCATTTTTTTGTTCTTTATTAAAATGAAAAGGTTGATTGAAGAGTGTGGGGGATCTAAAAGTGTGGCAACCCAGTAGTCAGGATTACTTCGAATTCTGACAATCTGAGGGTCATGTTGCAGGTAGTGCAGCAAGAAGGCACTCATGTGTCTTGCGCATCTAGGAGCCCCAAAATTATTTTCCGGGCTAGATGCAGCTAAAAATTATTATTAATTTGAAAGCTGGTGGAGCTTAGTATAGATGGCCTAATAGAATCAGTACTGCAAACTGCTAAAAAGCCCAAATTATTTTCCAGCCAAGATACAGATAAACATGATTAGTAATTTTAAATCTGGTGGAGTTTAGTATAGATGGGCTAATAGAATCAGTACTGCACACTGCAACAAGGCCCAAATTATTTTCCAGCCAAGATACAGATAAACATGATTAGTAATTTTAAATCTGGTGGAGTTTAGTATAGATGGCCTAATAGAATCAGTACTGCACACTGCTACAAGGCCCAAATAATTTTCCAGCCAAGATACAGATAAACATGATTAGTAATTTGAAAGCTTAAAACGGTTGGTGAGGTGATTTTATCAAATCATCAAGCTTTTACTCTCCCCAGGATGACACAGGGGTAGAAAAGTCTTTTCGGATCCATGATTTGTTCATCTTTATGAACGTGAGTCTGTCTACATTATCAGTGGAGAGCCGCGTGCGCTTATCTGTCAGCACACCACCAGCAGCGCTGAACACACGTTCAGACAGAACGCTGGCTGCGGGCCATGACAAGATCTCCAAGGCGTAAGTGGCAAGCTCTGGCCATTTATCCAGATTGGAAGCCCAAAAAGAGCAAGGGTCCAGTGACACAGTCATGGCTTCAATGTTTACTTGGAGATACTCCTTTACCATCGTCTCTAGGCGTTGACTATGTGTCAGACTTCTTGTCTCCTGTGGCCTTGCAAAGGATGGGCTAAAAAAGTGGTGAAATGATTGCGCAAAATTGATATTACCAGCAGATACTGTGTTTCTGTTACGTTTTGAGTGCTGAACACTCGACGGTCCCACGGTTGGCAAGTTGGAACTATGAGATTCACTACGTGCACCACTAGTGTTTTGGGGAAAAGCACATGTAAGATTCTGCAACAGTCTCTGCTGATACTCCTGCATGCGTGCATCTCTTTCTATGGCAGGAATAATTTCGGCAAATTTACTTTTGTACTGGGGATCTAACAGTGTGGCAACCCAGTAGTCAGGATTATTTCTAATTCTCACAATTCGAGGGTCATGTTGCAGGTAGTGCAGCAAGAAGGCACTCATGTGTCTTGCGCATCCAGGAGCACCAAGTCCCTGTTGTGTTGGTGGCGAAGTAACAATCATGCTTCATTCCTCTGCCCTCTCCCCCCAACCTCACACAACAGAAATGTGATCAAGGTCTCCCTCATCTGATGAGTCTTCCATCAGTTCGTCCTCCACTTCTTCCTGGGCTCCTGCTCCTTCTTCACTAGTTTGGCTGCTACCATGCGCCCTGTTAAAACCATCTCCCCCACCCTCACATGCCTGCCGCCTTGGTGCTGCCGACTGTCTGGACCTTGCAGATGTTAGCCCTTCCGCATACAACTCCTCCTCCTCTACTTCCCCCACCTCCTCTTGTGCCACCTCCTGACTACGAATTCTGTTTAACATGTGCTCCAGCATGTAAATCACCGGAATAGTCATGCTGATAATGGCATCGTCAGCACTAAACATCTTCGTCGCCGTTTCAAAACTGTGCAGAAGGGTGCATAGGTCCCTGATCTGAGACCACTTCTCCAGCGTGATTTGCCCCACCTCTGGATCTCGTTGGCCCAGGCTATACGTCACAACGTATTGCACCAGGGCTTGTCGGTGCTGCCACAGTTGCTGCAACATGTGCAGAGTTGAATTCCACCGGGTAGGCACATCGCATTTTAGCCGGTGAAGTGGCAGGCCCAACGACTTCTGTAGAGATGTAAGTCGCTGAGATGCGGGATGCGAACGGTGGAAGTGAGCACACAGAGACCGTGACCTCTGCAGAAGGCCATCTAGTCCGGGATAGTGGGCTAAAAATTGCTGGACAACCAGGTTCAACACGTGAGCCATACAAGACACGTGTGTGACATTGCCCCGGCGAAGGGCCGCACCGAGGTTTGCAGCATTGTCGCACACGGCCTTCCCTGGTTCAGGTCCAGTGGAGACAACCATTCATGAAACTGGTTCTCCAGAGCTGACCACAACTCCTCAGCTGTGTGACTCACATTTCCCAGACATTTCATAGTAAAAACCGCCTGATGACGTTGAGCCCTGCTGCTAGCATAGTAAGGAGGTGTGCAGAATCCCTTCTGCGCAGTTAGAAAGCTTATGGCATGACCAGACAGGCTTTGGGTGCAGGTGGAGGACCGAGAGGAGGTTGAGGAGGCAGAAGCAGTGGAGGAACTTTGAGAAAAGAGGATTGACGCACAACTCGTGGGGACGGCAAGACTTGGACAGCAGCCCCTTTTCCTGCAGTCACCATAGTTACCCAGTGCCCAGTCAGCGACATGTAACGCCCCTGTCCATGCCTACTCGTCCAAGTGTCTGTGGTGAAATGAACCCTGTCACACACAGACTTTCTCAAAGAAGCGGTGATGTTTTGTGCGACATGCTGGTGGAGCGCAGGCACACCTTTCTTTGAGAAGTAGTGCCGACTGGGCATCTGGTACTGGGGCACTGCGACGGACATAAGGTCTCGAAAATCCTCTGTGTCCACCAGGCGGAAAGGAAGCATTTCTTTAGCCAAGAACTTGCAGACGGTGGACTAATAGAACAAGTCCCACACACTGATACAAGCCGAAATATATTTTCAGAGCTAGATGCAGAAAAAAATTAGATTGAAATTGCAACCTGGTGGAGGTTAGTATAGATAGACTAATAGAACAAGTCCCACACACTGCTACACGCCGAAATATTTTTTCAGAGCTAGATGCAGATAAAAATTATTTTGAATTTGCAACCTGCTGGAGGTTAGTATAGATGGACTAATAGAACAAGTCCCACACACTGCTACAAGCCAAAATATTTTTTCAGAGCTAGATGCAGAAAAAATTAGATTGAAATTGCAACCCGGTGGAGGTTAGTATAGATAGACTAATAGAACAAGTCCCACACACTGCTACACGCCAAAATATTTTTTCAGAGCTAGATGCAGATAAAAATTATTTTGAATTTGCAACCTGCTAGAGGTTAGTATAGATGGACTAATAGACCAAGTCCCACACACTGCTACAAGCCAAAATATTTTTTCAGAGCTAGATGCAGAAAAAAATTATATTGAATTTGCAACCTGATGGAGGTTAGTATAGATGGACTAATAGAACAAGTCCCACACACTGCTACAAGCCGAAGCCCAAATATTTTTTCAGAGCTAGATGCAGATAAAAATTATTTTGAATTTGCAACCTGATGGAGGTTAGTATAGATGGACTAATAGAACAAGTCCCACACACTGCTACAAGCCAAAATATTTTTTCAGAGCTAGATGCAGAAAAAATTAGATTGAAATTGCAACCCGGTGGAGGTTAGTATAGATAGACTAATAGAACAAGTCCCACACACTGCAACACGCCAAAATATTTTTTCAGAGCTAGATGCAGATAAAAATTATTTTGAATTTGCAACCTGCTGGAGGTTAGTATAGATGGACTAATAGACCAAGTCCCACACACTGCTACAAGCCGAAATATTTTTTCAGAGCTAGATGCAGAAAAAAATTATATTGAATTTGCAACCTGATGGAGGTTAGTATAGATGGACTAATAGAACAAGTCCCACACACTGCTACAAGCCGAAGCCCAAATATTTTTTCAGAGCTAGATGCAGGTAAAAATTATTTTGAATTTGCAACCTGATGGAGGTTAGTATAGATGGACTAATAGAACAAGTCCCACACACTGCTACAAGCCGAAATATATTTTCAGAGCTAGATGCAGAAAAAAATTATATTGAATTTGCAACCTGATGGAGATTAGTATAGATGGACTAATAGAACAAGTCCCACACACTACTACAAGCCGAAATATTTTTTCAGAGCTAGATGCAGAAATTTTTTTTATTGAATTTGCAACCTGATTTAGGTTAGTATAGATGGACTAATAGAACAAGTCCCACACACTGCTACAACCCGAAGCCCAAATATTTTTTCAGAACTAGATGCAGAAAAAAATTATATTGAATTTGCAACCTGCTAGAGGTTAGTATAGATGGACTAATAGAACAAGTGCCACACACTGCTACAAGCCGAAGCCCAAATATTTTTTCAGAGCTAGATGCAGAAAAAAATATATATTTTGAATTTGCAACCTGCTGGAGGTTAGTATAGATGGACTAATAGAACAAGTCCCACACACTGCTACAAGCCAAAATATTTTTTCAGAGCTAGATGCAGAAAAAAATTATATTGAATTTGCAACCTGCTTGAGGTTAGTATAGATGGACTAATAGAACAAGTCCCACACACTGCTACAAGCCGAAGCCTAAATATATTTTCAGAGCTAGATGCAGATAAAAATTAATTTGAATTTGCAATCTGCTGGAGGTTAGTATAGATGGACTAAAAGAACAAGTCCCACACACTGCTTCAAGCCGAAATATTTTTTCAGAGCTAGATGCAGAAAAAAATTAGATTGAATTTGCAACCTGATGGAGGTTAGTATAGATGGACTAATAGAACAATTCCCACACACTGCTACAAGCCGAAATATTTTTTCAGAGCTAGATGCAGAAAAACAAATATATTTTTAATTTACAACCTGCTGGAGGTTAGTATAGATGGACTAATAGAACAAGTCCCACACACTGCTACAAGCCAAAATATTTTTTCAGAGCTAGATGCAGAAAATAATTAGATTGAGTTTGCAACCTGATGGAGGTTAGTATAGATGGACTAATAGATCAAGTCCCACACACTGCTACAAGCCAAAATATTTTTTCCGAGCTAGATGCAGAAAAAAATTATATTGAATTTGCAACCTGCTAGAGGTTAGTATAGATGGACTAATAGAACATGTCCCACACAATGCTGCAAGCCAAAGCCCAAATATTTTTTCAGAGCTAGATGCAGATAAAAATTATTTTGAATTTGCAACCTGATGGAGGTTAGTATAGATGGACTAATAGAACAAGTCCCACACACTGCTACAAGCCGATATATTTTTTCAGAGCTAGATGCAGAAAAAAATTATATTGAATTTGCAACCTGCTGGAGGTTAGTATAGATGGACTAATAGAACAAGTCCCACACACTGCTACAAGCCGAAGCACAAATATTTTTTCAGAGCTATATGCAGATAAAAATTATTTTGAATTTGCAACCTGGTGGAGGTTAGTATAGATGGACTAATAGAATGATGCGATGCCCAAAAGGTTTTACTTCACTAGGTGCAGTAAAAAAATTTTTATTCTATACACAGGTGGTGTAGCTTGCAACACAGACAGGCTTCTCCACTGACTAACACACACTGCAAGAGGACAAAAAGAATTTGATTTGCTAGATTTAGCCAAATGCTGTGAAAAAAACTTGCACAGCACTGGCACAGACCTGCCTGGCAAAAAGTGATAGGAACTGATGTAACCTAGCCCTGAAAAGGGCTGCAATTACAATTAGTCTTTACTCCCAACCTATCTATTTAAGAGCACAGACCTGCCAGATAAAAGTGATAGGAACTGATGTAACCTAGCCCTGAAAAGGACTGCAATTACAATTAGTCTTTTCTCCCAACCTATCTTTTTAAGAGCACAGACTTGCCTGATATAAGTCGTAGGAAATGATGTAACCTAGTCCTTAAAAGGACTGCAATCACAACTATTCTCTACTCCCAAGCTATCTGTAGATTTGTGCGAAAATTGGCTTCAAATTAACAAAGTACAGCGCACACAGCAACAGCGGTGCCGTCTAACACGCAGCTGCAGCAGTGAGAAAATGGTGGCGATGGGGAAAATGGCTGGGTCTTATAGGGCAAGGACATGTGACATACACTGCCAATGACACATGCCCTTGCTTGTGTGAAAAAAAGCAGTTCGCTCCGTGTGTGCACTGCTGATAGCCTGACAGATTGCACCTCCCCACTGTAAATGCGGGAAAGAGAAAAAAAATGGAGATCTTCATTATTTCTGCAGAGATCCATCCCCTGCCCCTCCCCCCACCCAGCTGTACACTCAAACTGCGTATTAACATTAATTTTCAGCATTACTGAGAAAAAATCTAGTTATGATTTTGGTGCACGAACAGTTATCGAACATAACCTCGAACAGCCGAATTTTTTTCAAATAGTTCGTGTTCGCCGAACGGCTCGAACACCGCCCAAAACAGCTCGAATTTGAGATTGGCGTACAGTTCGAGTCGAACACCGGTCATCTCTAATGATGATACACAATTGTCAGAAAGTCAGGAGGAGGACCAGGGTGTGGAAGTGGAAGATGAGAAGGTGGACGGTGAAGTCACTGACCCAACCTGGCAAGGTGACATGCAGAGCGAGGACAGCAGCACACAGGTGGAGGGAGGCATAGCACCACAACAGGCAAGAACAGGCAGTGTGGTGGCCACAGACAGAAGGCGTGCAACCGTTCCTCGTAACATCAACATGCCAGTGCAACTGTTAGGTCTTTTCGAGTCTGGTTGTTTTTTAAAGACTCTGTCAATAACCTCAAAAAGGCCGTTTGCATGCCAATCCCCTGTCCATTGCGCATGCCAAGATGCCTCCCGCCCTGCACCTGTCATTGAACACTCTTAACTAGCACCATCAGCAAGCACACTCATGTCCTTATCCCAGCGCAGCGTTCAGTTGTCCCTACCCCAGTCCTTGGAATGCAAGTGCAAATGTGCAGCTAACGCCCCATAGGCCACACTACTAAATTCACACATTTCGCGAATACTTGCACTCGAAATGTTGCCTTTTAGGCTCATGGAGAAGGAAGCTTTCCGCAACCTCAAGGCGGCGGCTATTCCTCGGTACTCGGTTCCCAGCCGCCACTATTTCTGCCAGTGTGCCATCCCCGCATTACACAAGCACGTGTCCCACAACATTAGCCGTGCCCTAACTACGGACATGTGGACAAGTGCTTGTGGGCAGGGACGCGACATCTCGCTGACAGCTTACTGAGTTAACATAGTGGAAGATGGGACCCAATCGGACCTTGGGACGGAACACGTCCTCCCAACGCCGATGGTTGCAGGCTCTGGGTCAATCAGGCTTGCCACCACATTCTACAGCTCCTGAACCTCCTCCTCTTTAGCATCCATCTACGAAATTACCACATCAGTCGCAAGCTGGAAGCATTGCAGCACTGCCTCGGCCAAGCGGCAACAGGCTGTGCTGAAGCTAATATGCTTAGATATCAAACCGCACAACACTGAAGAGTTGTGGACAGCTCTGAAAGAGCAGGCAGATCTGTGGCTGACACCGCTGAACATACAGCCAGGCATGGTCGTGTGTGACAATGGCCATAACCTGATGGCAGCTCTGAGGCACGGCGAGCTTACACACGTACGATGCCTGACCCATGTGCTTAACCTCATGGTTCAGCGATTTCTCAAAACCTAACTGGATCTGTTGGATCTGCTTGTCAAAGTACGCTGCCTGTGTGCCCATTTTAGAAAGTCAGATACAGCTTCCGCAGCTCTTGCCGTGCTTCAGCAGCGTTTGCAGCTTCCGGCTCACAGACTGGTGTGTGATGTCCCCACGCATTGGAACTCTACATTTCAGATGATGGGAAGAATTTGTGAGCAGAAGAGGGCAGTTGTTGACTACCTGCATCAATAAGGCCGTCGGTATTCAGGTCAGACTCCACACATGAGACCTCAGGAGTGGACATGGATGTCAGACATCTGTACCATCCTCCAAAACTTTGAGGACTCCACCAAGATGGTGAGCGGCGATGGCGCCATAATTAGTAACACCATCCTGCTTCTCTGTCTTCTGAAATGCTCACTGCTCTCAATTAAAGAGGATGCATAGCAGGCGGAGCACGATGAGATGGAGCAAGGAACCATACAGGGTGATTCCAAACAGCCCAGCCCCATCTCATCCCAACATGGATTGGATTACAATGAGGAAGAGGAGGAGGAGGAGGAAGAACAAGAGCTAGTTTCTTGTGCTATAGACGCTATTACCTGCAGAACTGCCATACCATCTGTTCAGCGTGGATAGCCAGAGGACAGAGAGGAGGAGGAGGAGGAGAGCATGGTCAGTCGTCCTCTTGGTGAGGACACGGAAGTCTTGCCTCTTTGCAGTCTGGCACACATGGCTGAGTTTATGTTATGCTGCCTTTCCCGTGACCCTCGCCTTCTCCAAATTTTGGGTGACAGCCATTACTGTTTGGTGACCCTTCTAGACCTTTGCTACAGTGTGAACTTTATGTCTCTAAATCATTTGCAGGACAGGCCTAATAAAATGGGGCAGTATGAGAAGGCCCTTGTTGCACAATTAGTGAAAAAATTCCCATCTGAAAACGCTGGCTGCAGAGGTCACAGTTTGTTGGACAACCAAGGTGTACAGACAAGAGAGCCATAAATGCAATCCAGCAGAGGCAGGGGAACACTCTCAAAGTCCTGGGACAGTTTTCTTAGACCCTACCATCGCACAGACCCTGAGGCGGGGGGTACTCTCACAAGTAGTGCAAAGTTTCGGAACATGGCAAGGAAGGACCTTGCTGACCGTACCAACGTCCTCCGAGATTCCTCTGTGCCTTGTAATTTTTTGGCATCCAAGCTGGACATGTGGCATGAACTGGCTCTCTACGCCTTGGAGGTCCTGGCCTGCCCTGCCACTAGCGTTTTGTCAGAACGGCTTTTTAGTGCCACCCGCCGAATTATAACCGATAGGCGCATTCACCTGTCAAATGAAAATGCGGACAGGCTGACTCTTATAAAAATGAACAAGGGCTGGATTGGGCCAGACTTCTCAACACCACCGAATGATAGCAGCGTAAAATGAACTCAAATCCAGTGTCTTTTTTTAGGAAGGTCTAACTCTATTCCCATGCACCTCTGTCTTCACACCCAGACATGGGTATATGCTTCCTGATTTTGTCTATTTGCTCTTGTCCTCCTCCTTCTCCGCATCCTCATCCTCCACCACATCACCACCATATGTACCATATCAACATATCTACATCTCTTACAAGGGGCATTGGAGTTCCTCCAACTTTTTGGCAGACGTTGCTTCATTGCATAGGCAAACACTATGGGAGACCCCCTTCCTAATAATGGGAACATTGTTTTTAGGAGGCTCTCTGACCTCTACGTCTCTTCCAAGGGGCATTGGAATGCCTTCAAATTTTTGGCAGCCATTGCTGCACTGCCTAGGCAGACACTATGGGAGACCCACTTCCTAATAATGGGAACATTGTTTCTAGGAGGCTCTCTGACCTCTACGTCTCTTGCAAGGGGCATTGGAGTGTCTCCAAATTTTTGGCAGCCCTGGCAGTCACTGCATACGCAATATTAGTAAAGGAGACCCACTCGTTATTAATTGTAACAACAAAGCATAGCCAGCTGATGGCTCTCTAACAATAGCGAGGTCTGACTGCTGCCCTTTAAGAATAGTAAGGGCCACCTGATGGCCCTATAAAAATAGGTTTGTGACTTTCAGAGTCCCTCCATCATAAATGAAACGGGATGTGTCCGATGATGTGTCATACACCACATGGCCAGATAAGGTTGTAAAATGTTACAATGACATTTGTCTTAAAAAATAACGAAAAAAAAAAAACAGTAGGATCTTTCTTTAGAATAAAAACCAGAGTCGCCAGTGTAACCACAATGTAATCACATTTTTCAGCTCCTGCACCCCCTCCTCCAATTCGGCCTCCATCTCCGAAAGACCACATCAGTCACAAGCTGAAAGCACTGCCTTGGCTAAGCGGCAACAGTGTGACAATGGGCGGAACATGGTGATGGAGAAATGACAGCCAGAGTAGATATGGTTTCCCAAAAGCCAGTCTTTTCACCAAGCTGAAAAATATGGCTGTGGTGAATTACAACTCACTGACAAGCTGTGGACTTGGCTCTGTACCGTCCCTGGCCACATTCACTTGACCACGTGTTTGTGGTTAGGCTGTCCTTCTCAGTAAGTGCACTGGGGAGGGCACAGGTAATGTTGAGCTTGCATTCCAAGGAATAGGGTAGGGACAACTGAACGCTACGCTGGGACAAGGAAGTGGACAGTGACTGCAAGTCTGCAATGACAGGTGCATGGCGGGAGGCATCATCGCATGCGCCAAGGATCATTTGTGAAGGGCACACTTAGGCAGTGAGCTGGGAGTCAGAGATGCTTCCAGGGGTCTTCTCCACACTGTTCCCATGTCTTTTCAGCACTGTATGCATGTGTCTGATGATGTGTCACACACCACATGGCCAGATAAGGTTGTAAAAATGTTAAAATGGCATTTCCAGGTGAATGCATTTGTCTTGGTTGAAAGCAATGCAAAAGTGCAAAAACATATCAAAAACGGTATGTGCGAACATAGCCCAAGGTGTAGAGGAGCATTTTTGTTTTTGGTTATTTATTTTGCCTTATATAACATATTTCCCAGGAAAATCCATTTTGGTTTTGTTTTTGCATGTTTTATTGTGAGTCCGTAAAAGTGGCGTAATACCTCTGACAACGTTGTTGACAGCTGTGACCTGAGAGTCAGAAATGCTTCCAGGGATCTTCCCCATGCTGTTCCCATGTCATTTGAGCTCTGTTCCCGTCGATTTGGGCAATTTTTAGTCCCTCTGTAGACCGCCGGGGGGTGCCGCCGGAAAAATGCTCGAGTTTCCCATAGACTTACATTGGGCTCGTTACTCGGACAGAGCACTCGAGCATTCCAATTTGCTCAACCTGAGCAACGAGTACCCGTGCAATTTAGTGCTCGCTCATCATCACTCGTAACCTCTTGTCGTCATGAAGTGCATCGCAAAGTTACAATGCACCATGACCTCCAAGGCCTGGTCACAGCAGGAAATCCTCGTGACTGCAGAAATAGGAATTCCTAAGGATTGGAAGGGTGAGCAGCAGGCACTGTGCAGCTCTATTTTTCATATTATGTTTATTATGCTCTGAAGTCTGGCGAGATCCCAGAGCCTAATAGAGAAAATTTAGTTAGTGAACATTAACTTTGCTGCAAATCAAACTTTTTGGTGAAATCTGCATGAATTAGAAAATTCAAATATTTTTCAGATCTGCTCTTCTCTGTTGTGCACAGCTTGTTCTGGCAATTTATATTACTATTCAAAATGTTATAAAATAATGGCAAATTCTGATCTGTGCATACCCTACTAATGACAATTGCTAATGTTGTTAGACAATTGAAAGTCATTTATACTCAAGCAAATAAAAAGCATTTACAAAAACTTTTAAAATGTGTAAAAAAAAATCTGAAATGAAACAATTGAATATATTTTAAAATCTAGAGAAATATAATGCCTCTGGATAGCTTGTCTAAATCGATTAAACCCTTCTAAATTATTCTGCAAAGACATCACTTGGCTTCTTATAATTAGGTCAGGTATTTTTTCCTTCAAACCCTAATAAAGGAGAGGTGTTACATTTGGTTGAAAATTAACAGTTTTAAGACAAGTTATTGAAGTTAGTGAACGGTTCACCAGAAAAAAAATGGAAAAACGTACAGTCTCATGAAAAAACAGTTTTGCATTTGAAATGTCATTAATCAATTATATCACATTATTATTAGTGTGTATAAATTATCTGAACACTGGATATAACTAACTAAAATTTTCTAAACATCTACAGTACAGACCAAAAGTTTGGACACACCTTCTCATTTAAAGATTTTTCTGTATTTTCTTGACTATGAAAATTGGACCTTCACACTGAGTGTGCAAAGCAGTCATCAAAGCAAAAGGTGGCTACTTTGAAGAACCTAGAATATAAGACATATTTTCAGTTGTTTCACACTTTTTTGTTAAGTATATATTTCCACATGTGTTAATTCATAGTTTTGATGCCTTCAGTGTGAATGTACAATTTTCATAGTCATGAAAATACAGAAAAATCTTTAAATGAGAAGGTGTGTCCAAACTTTTGTCTGTACTGTATATGGGGCTGTGTGATGAATTATTTTTTGTGACCTGAGCTTACGTTTTTACAGATACCATTTTGGGGTAGATATGATGTTTAGTTCACCTTATATTACATTTTATTACAGTGTTGCGGTGGCCCAAAAATTGTAACTCAGGCATTTTCATTTTTTTTTGTTATGCCACTTACCAATCGGATTAATTTACTTTATATATTGATAGATTGGACATTTCTGAATGCAGCAATACAAAATATGTGTATTTTTATTTTCTTTAAATTATTTTATTTTCAATGGGGCAAAAGGGGAAAGATTTGAACTTTTGTGTTTTTTTTAATTTTGTTCATATTTTTAAAAACTTTCTTTTTTAACTGTATTTAATACTCCCCTTAGGGGACTTGAAGCTGTCTGATCGCTTGTGCTATACATAGCATGCATCAGCACTTCTATATATTGCAGAAATCACGATCTCCAATGAATGCTGGCCACAGGCCAAAGTTCACAGGAGGATCATAATGTCAGGCACGGGAGTCATCAGCAGACTCCTTTCTGTCATGAAAACCCATTAATGCCCTGCGATCACATCACGGGCGTGCCGATGGGAGCATGGAATGATGCACTTCCTGCCAGGAAATGTTAAATCCCTCTGTCAGAGATTGACAGGCACATGATAGCTAATTAAATCAGCCATCATGTGTGGATAAAAATGTGGGCTAAGCGTGTGAGCCTGCATCAAAGGCAGGGACACGACATATGATGTAAAATTACGTCATATGTCGTGAAGGGGTTAATATACAACTCCCTACACTTCTTCCTATCCTGCTGAACCCCACGTGTGGTTTCTTTACTGTACTAGATGTGACATTTCGTTTGAGAGGAGTCTTATGGGATGTCACAGGAGGCTGAGGCTGTACTCCTTCCCTGCAGCGTCTATCAACCCCCTTAAACAAGATGTCATCAGGGGGCGGCGTTGAACTTACTTGTTTATCCTCTGAAGGCATCCTGCATCCTGGTTGATGGACACTGTGAGATAGGTGAGTGCAGTAGCCTTCTTTACCTTTGCTCATGCATGTCTGACTGGCTGTTGCATATCAAGTTTTTCCCAGAACTTCCCTGGATTACTATTGGGAGAAAGAGTACAACACTGGTGCAATCCCAGGCAAAGCCTTTTACTGACAAAGGGGAACTAAGCGATGCCCCATGGCACTGCACTGGGAAGGCATTAGGAAGAGGGTTTATTAGGAGGTGCTGGCAGGAAGTGTTGGAAGTAACCTTGGGTGCAGATAGGGAGACTTGCTATGAATGCTTCAAAAGTAGGAAGCTAGACCCAGCTGCCTTGAGAAAGGATACAGAGCAACAGAGAAACTCTTGAATATAGGTCAGCAAATAAAGAAGACATCTGTCTGGGGAACTGGGGGAAACTTTGATCTTTCATCAGAGAAGACTTCTGTCTAAATGAATGACTGAAGGATACCTTTCTATGGTGACCCCGATAGAGTATGTGTTAACAAGGCACAAAAATGGTCCCCTGGAATAATTCTCTTCCTCCCGATTATCCAAATGAATAATGTGAAGAAATTATCATAGGTAACCTGGCAAGTGTTCTGTATGTAGAATTTACTTCTGATGAACAATAAATTCCCATGTGGTCTTTAAATAGACGGTGCCCAAAATTGTGTGGATTGGGAATGAAGCTGTTATTGCATCATTGTACCTGGCACTTTTCTGGTTAAAAAAAATGACTGCTTCACATTTGTGGGTGTAGATCTTTGAAATGTACTGGCATTGCATCAATGGGGAGTTACAGAGATGCCGAGTTGTTTCCTTTAAATTAATTAGTGCACCCCACAAGTGCATATACAGAGGGCAGGCTGTGGTAGACCGTAGTTCTTAGGAGACCCACGGTGGCATTGTAGGACAAACTGCGTATTCTAGAGTAACTTTGGCTCAGCCCAACATTGTGGGAACTCCTGAGGAGGCCGTACCCCGATTTAGAGCTATGTTGTTGAGTCATTATTTTATAGAGGCAGCAACATTTAAATGTAAAATGCAGACTTCACAATGTAAAAATAAGGATAATGTATTAGCATATGGTGAGTGCAAATTTCCTATTTTTGACTGGAGTGTAACTTAGGTTTTCAGTCATTTTTGCATACTGATAAAAAAGGCCACATCTCCAGAATATCTTTGTTTCTTATCCATTTCTGCATTGCTGGATATATGATGCTAAGTTTATCTTTATTAGGCATCCTTTAGCAACTGTTTTTTAGCAATCCATTTTCAATTCATTTGTTCTCCTACTAACCACATTCAATTCTTGTTCTTTGTGGATTTATTTTGCTGTTTCATGTGGAAGTAAAATGAAGTCAAATGAAGCTGGCAAACAGGTAGCAGCAAGTCACCTTGACACAAAATGTTTTTGTGACTGAAAAAGACAAAGCAAAAAATAACTTCAGAAATGTACTAGTCCTGTAAATAAAGTTCTATTTTATTTATTTATTTGTTTTATAATATTTGTTTATAATTTACAGTGGGGAAAATAAATATTTGATACACTTCCGACTTTGCAAGTTTTCCCACCTATAAAGAATGGAAAAGGTCTGTAATTTTTATCATAGGTACACTTCACCTGTGAGAGACAGAATCTAAAAATAAAAACCAGAAAATCACATTGTATGATTTTTAAATAATTAAATAGAATTTTATTGCAAATAAGTATTTGATCAACTACCAACCAGCAAGAATTCTGAACTTGTTTTTTGTATTCCCAACTGACATTTTAATTTATACCATTTTGGGGTACATACATTTTTTAGTGCTTTTTATTACATTTTCTGAAGTGAGGTGACTAAAAAAAATTTAATTTTGGCCTTGCATTGTTTTTTTTCCCAAATTTACCATATGGTCTAATTAATATTATATTTTGATAGGTCAGACATTTACGGATACACTGATATAAAATTGTACTTTTTAAGTGGGAAAAAATGTGATTTAAGCCTTTATATTCTCCTTTTTTTTACTTTTTACTATTTTTACTAAAGATTAGCAGATCACTTTGCGCAACCCTGGTTCATGGTCTAGGTCACTGCTTTGTGGCCTTGGACAGGATCTGCGTGAATTTCCTGTTCTTCCAGGATCCTGGGATTGTAACGGGTCTGGGAGGCGGAACCTCTGAGCTACTATACAAGGGGGCGGTCCTTGTAAGGAAGCGGGTGGCTCCCAGGGAAGACGGGCAGGTAGTCACGGCAAGTGACAGGGACAGTCTCTGGGTAGAGGGGCAGGTAGTCACGGCAAGTGACAGGGACAGTCTCTGGGTTGAAGGGCAGGTAGTCACGGCAAGTGACAGGGACAGTCTCTGGGTAGAAGGACGGGTACTCACGACAAGTGACAGGGACAGTCTCTGGGTAGAAGGACGGGTACTCACGGCAAGTGACAGGGACAGTCTCTGGGTAGAAGGACAGCAGGCAGGTGACTGGTGAGCGCTCCCAGGTGAGCGGGCGAGAGTCTCTGGACAGGCAGGTGGTCACGGCAAGTGACGGCAGAGCCTCCAGGTAGGCTAGCAGGCAGGTAGCAGATGAGCGCTCCCAGGTGAGCAGGCAAGAGTCTCTGGACAGGCAGGTGGTCACGGCAAGTGACGGCAGAGCCTCCAGGTAGGCTAGCAGGAAGGTAGCAGGTGAGCGCTCCCAGGTGAGCAGGCAAGAGTCTCTGGACAGGCAGGTGGTCACGGCAAGTGACGGCGGGGCCTCCAGGTAGGCTAGCAGGCAGGTAGCAGACGAGCGCTCCCAGGTGAGTGGGCAGGCTGGTCCATAGACAGACTGACAGGTGTCGGAAGGCAGACCGTCGGACCGCAGGTTTACAAGCAGATAAATGGATATCTGGCAGGTATCAAGCAGGAATCTGGCAGGTGACTGGCAGGTAATAGGCAGGAATCTGACAGGTGACTGGCTGGTAACTGGAAACAGGACCTGAGGGCTGAAGCAGAGTGAAGGCTTTGCAACAACATTGCTTGGGCACCTCCATTTTGGAGGAGGTGCCTTATATATGGTGAAGTCCTCCGGCCATTGGCCGGAGACTCCTTAGGACGGCGCATGCGGCCCCTTTAAGAGAGGGGGAGCGTGCACGCGCGCGCCCTAAGCACCGTGGCCGGGAAGCAGCGCACACTGCCAGCAGAGCGGGAGGAAGACGCTGGGCACGGAGCGGAGAGGTGAGGGGAACAGCGTCCCTGCCTAGCAGGAGGCAGGGACGCCGACGCTACAGGGATCATCTTATCCTGGGCTCAAAGTGAATGAAGAGCAGAAATCCCTCATATATCTGTGTTTTCTATGGGAGAAATCACTGCAGCTAGTCTACTACTTCCAACTACCAGTGGATTGCAAATTACAGATAGAACGTGCAGCACTTGAAACTGGAGAGAATGCAGGATATAAGTCACATAATGGCAAGATAGAGTGTTATTCTTCATGTAGTCACATAGGACAGCGTATTCTAAATAGTTACTTGAAAGCACAGTTACCCTTCAAATAGACATTCTCCTGTCCAGCCATAGGTCATAGGCTGGCAACCATTGCGGCCTTCAGCAGGCCCCTGGCTTTTAAGGTAAGCCATTTCCACCTCATGATTGCATTTTGGGGTTAAAGATGTAAGCTGGTGCACTTGCACACTGGCACTCTAGCCTATTTGTAATCCACATTATTTATCTATTTAAACAGAAATGTAGTTATGGGCAACATTGGTAAAGTTTGGCAGGATATGTGCCACAAGTGCTAGATGAAAAAGCGTTGCCAACTACATGTGACCACTGTTGTTAGATGCAGGGCTAGGGCATCAAACTGAGATTTTGACCCATATTAATCTATCTGTCTGGGTCGTCCTTCAGGGCGTAATGGAGGCCAACTGTGAGACGACGTCAGTTAGGTATCAGACATGGGATCTCTATGGAGGATCCTTAGTTGTCAGCGGTGGAAAGAGAGACGAGGTATTTTCCTGTTAAACCTGTGGTGCAGGACTGCTGTGGGTATATGAGGTAGAAATTATGATGCCCTACTCGAGCCAGTGTATTAGATTACCACCATCCTTGCAGCGCGCCAAGTAGTAAATATACACAAGGGAAGAGTCCCAGTACAGGTGTTGGACTGTGGGGAGGAGGAGGTCAGCCGGCCCTGGTACTCCACGTTAGCCAGGCTATATAGAATGGGCACTAAAGCAGTCAGTGCTGCTGAACCACTAACTCCCAAATATGTCAATGATGATCCATGACCCTTAGAGAAACAATGTCAGAAGTTGCACATTGGTACCGACACTACTTATCAGCATAATAAATATGGTGTTCTGAGGGTAGCACAAGAGTATGGTCATGTATTCAGCAAACACCCCTTTGACTTTGGTAGAGTAAGCTCCATCCAACAGCATATACCAACAGAGACCAACCTGCCAACAAAAGAAAAGTATAGACCAATTCCCCCTGCAAATTACCAACAGGTAAAAGATATGTTACAGGAGATGAAACAGGCAGGATTGATTAGGGAAAGCTATAGTCCCTGGGCTGCCCCTCTGGCATTGGTTAAAAAGAAGGATAGGAGCATTTGCATGTGTGTGAGCTAATATAAAATTATTAATTTAACCCATAAAGGTGCATATCCATTATCCTATATTGAGGGGTCTCTGGCTGCTCTTAGGGAAGCTAAGTATTTTTCTTTCCTCGACTTGATCAGTGGGTATTGGCACGTTCTGGTTGCTGAAGCTGACAAGGAGAAAACGGCCTTCACAATGCCAATGGGACTTTTCGAGTACAACTCGAAAAATCTAAATTTAGCAAGCCAGGTCTGGCAGGGACCGTGGGTCTGGCTCTAAAGGCTCGATCTTAAGGGTCTTATAGAAATATTCCAGAAATGAGCCAGAAGTGACCAGAAGGAACGAGTAACTATTTACTAATTGTGCTTAGTTTCTCTTTCTCATTCAGACTTAAACCTTCACTATGCTTACATATGCCCTTACTGTTTTTGCTCCACTAATCCTCACTCTCCTTCGCTATCCCCAAACCCCTGCACCCTCTAACCAAACT
Source organism: Phyllobates terribilis (assembly GCF_046119375.1). NCBI lineage: Eukaryota > Metazoa > Chordata > Amphibia > Anura > Dendrobatidae > Phyllobates > Phyllobates terribilis. The sequence goes on along the minus strand of NW_027362761.1, from coordinate 461,564,478 downwards.
ACCAATTCTCCTTCCCTCTTACCCCCCCACCTGACCGCACCTGCAGACCTGCTCCTCAACCTCAGATATATTCTACTAAAACATAAAAAAAGCCAGACACTCTAGTTCTCCCACCTGCTCTCCCTCTCTGCTTCTCCTCACTGCTGGAGAAATATCTCCCAATCCTGAACCCCCACAGCTTACACCCTCCACCAATTCCCCCACCTATCTCTTCCAACCAACTGAAAACTACCACAACCTCTCCTACTTAAAACCCGTGCCCCTGATGCCCACCCCCCTGCTCCCTCTCTCTGGAGCACTCTGGAACGCCCGCTCTGTCTGAAACAAGCTCCATTTAGTCCATGACCTCTTTATCTCTCACAATCTCTCCTTCCTGGGCATCACAGAGACATGGCTGACACTCTCCCACACTGCCTCCCCTGCTGCGCTGTGTTACAGTGGCCTCCACTTCACCCACATTCCTCGCCCTAGTAACAGACATGGTGGAGGAGTGGGTCTTCTCTGATCTACCAACTGCACCTTTAGCCCTATCCCACCTCTACCCTCCCTTATTCTCCCTTCTTTTGAAGTCCACCCGTCCACTTCTTCTCTCCTTCCAACCGCCAAGTGGCTGTCATATACCAACCTCCAAGCCCCGTCACTGCCTTTATTGAGCAATTCTACACCAGGCTTCTTTGCTTTCTCTCTGCTGACATTCCCACAATCATCATGAGTGATTTCAACTTGCCCAATGAAACTTGCCAGTCAGCAGCGTCCAAACTCATGTCACTTACTTTATCCTTTGGACTTACTCAGTGGTCCTCCTGAGCCACCCACATAGACGGACACACACTAGACTCTGCTCCCTATCTAACCTTAAAACCTCACCCATACCCCTATCTGACCACCATCTACTCACGTTCTCATCCCTGTCCTCCTCACCTGTAACCCATGTCCAGCAACTAGCACACCCCCACAGAAACTTTGCACATCTAGACACTCACGCTCTCTCTGACTCTATTCTACCACTGACATCCATATCTTCACTCCACGACACAGACAGCACCACTGCTTTCAACAATGCCACTCTTCCATCAGCTATTGACTCGGTCGCCCCTCTTATGCATGGCAGAGCATGACTAGTCAATAGGCAACCCTGGCACAACAACCTCACTAAAAAGTTTTGACAATCGTCCAGGGATCTGAGCGGCATTGGAAGAAAACACATTCTCACGATGACTTCACTACATTCAAACAAGCAACACTCACATTCAAATCAGCCCTCAACTCTGCTAAACAAACCTACTTCACAACCCTCATATCTTCCTTATCCTACAACCACAAACAGCTATTCAACACTTGTAAATCTCTCCTCCGCCCTCCACTGCTCCCTCCGACCTCCATCATCTCTGCTGAGGAGTTTGCCACACACTTCAAAAACAAGATTGACCAAACAAGGAAAGTCTTTACTGCCCAACCACTACAACCCCTTTTTTTTTCCAGACCATTGCCCTTCCCCCATAACCTCCCTTCCCAACATCATGGAAGGAGACCTTACTCATCTCCTCTGCAAATCACACCTCACCACTTGTGGACACGACCCCATCCCATCCCACCTCCTCCCCAACCTCACCCCCACACTCATCCCATCTCTGACCCATGTCTTCAACCTATCACTAACTTCTGGTACCTTGCCTGCTGCCTTTAAACATGCCACAATCACGCCCAAGCCTCAAAAGCCTCCCTCGACCCGATCGCCTTGTCCAGCTACCGCCCCATATCGCTGCTCTCATTTGCCTCCAAACTCCTTGAGCAACATGTTCACTCTGAACTTTCCTCTCACTTCTCATCTAACTCTCCATTCGACAACTGACAATCTGGCTTCCACCCCCACCATTCCACTGAAATCACCAATGACTTACTTACAGCCAAAGCTAACAGACAATTCTCTGTACTACTTCTTCTTGACCTGTCCTTGACCTTTTGACACAGTTGACCACTGCCTCCTACTACAGATCCTCTCTTCTTTTGGCGTCAAAAACCTTGCCCTATCCTGGATCTCCTTATACCTTTCTAACCGCACATTTAGTGTCTCCCACTCCCACACTACCTCCTCACCCTGCCCCCTCTCTGTTGGAGTCTCTCAAGGCTCTGTCCTAAGACCCCTACTCTTCTCAATCTATACCCTTGGCCTGGGACAGCTCATAAAATCCCATGGCTTTCCAGTACCATCTGTACGCTGATGACACCCAGATCTATCTCTCTGGCCTAGATGTCACCTCTATGCTGTCCAGAATTCCAGCATGTCTATCAGCCATATCCTCCTCCTTCTTCTCCTCCCACTTTCTCAAGCTCAATGTGGACAAAACTGAACTCATCATCTTTCCCTCATCTCGCATATCTTCCCCACCTGATCTTTCTATCACAATAAATGACATCACACTTTCCCCTGTTCCAGCAATCCACTGCCTTGGAGTAACCCTTTACTCTGCCCTGTCCTTCAAACCCCACATCCAAGCTCTCGCCACCTCCTGTCGCCTCCAGCTCAAAAATATTTCCAGAATCCGTGCTTTCCTCAACCCTCAATCTACTAATCTGCTTGTGCATGCCCTCATCATCTCCCTCCTCGACTACTGCAATATCCTCCTCTGTGACCTTCCTGCTAACACTCTCACACCCCTCCAGTCCATCCTTAACTTTGCTGCACTACTAGTTCATCTCTCTTCTTGCTACTTCTCTGCTATCCCCTTTGCAAATCCCTTCACTGGCTCCCAATTTCCCAGCGTATCCAGTTCAAACTACTAACACTGACCTACAAATCCATCCATAACCTCTCTCCTCCGTACATCTCTGAACTATATTCCCTAACATAATCTCCGGTCCTATCAAGACCTCCTACTCGCCTCCACACTTATTCGTTCCTCAATCGCCTCAAAGATTTTTCTCGAATATCCCCCATCCTATGGAATTCTGTGCCTCAACATATCCGATCATCCGCCACATTTGGATCCTTCAGACGGAACTGAAAACCCATCTCTTCAAACAAGCTTACAGCCAGTCATGACCTTGCTTGCTACCACCTCAATAACACCGGAGCTAGCGCAACCCCCCAACCAACTATCTCCTTCCCCATTCCTGAAGAATGTAAGCCCGAAAGGGCAGGGTCTTTTCCCTCTGTACCAGTCTATCATTGTTAGTTTGTTTACTGTAAGTAATATCTGTAATTAGTATGTAACCCCTTCTTGGTTGTACAGCACCATGGAATCAATGCCACTATATAAATTACTAGATGGTGGCCCGATTCTAATGCATCGGGTAATCTAGAATAAACATGCGGCTGACCGGGCGCCACTAAGCAGCGAAGGAGTGTTTAAATGGGTTGTGCACTACTTTTAATTAACTTCACAATGTATCCCCTCGGTGCCCCTAATGAATTTGGTCATTATGTTATGTTGTCAATCTTGCTTGTGACAACATCGCTGACGACGCTCAGCCAGCACGTAATTCTCCCGCCTGCAGCCGGATCTTGCTTCCGTTTACATCACGATTATTTGCGGCTGCAGCCGGGGGTCTGCTGTTCCGCGCACCACAGTGAATGACGGGCTGTGGCCCAGGGTTATCCATCATCGTGGCACATCCAGCATCCACAGCGCGGTCTATCAATGTGGTTTGTATGGCTCCGTCATTCCTCTAATCCTGGTTTGTATGGCTGACTTATTTTAGATTGTACGCCTTCCTCATCTTAGCTTGTATGGCCTGCTTATCCTGGTTTTGTATGACCTACTCATTCCCCCATCTCCACAGCACATTTCAAAAACAAAACTCCAATCCTCCCTTTGTTTCCTTTCTCTGCTCCAGCGCTGTCTGTCCTGTTTTCAGCAGCTCCTCGCAGGATCGGAGGCACAGCACGCGCTCTCAGATACTGCTGTGATTAGCTGCTGTCTGTAGATTCGCTGCTTTCCATGCCGGGACTAAGTGCGTGGAGAGGCACAAATCTGCATTTACTTTAGTAGCACATGTTGCAGATGTCGCTATGAAGAATTAACAATAATACAATGAATACAGAAAATAATACTTTATTAACTATTATTGGTTATAGAACTTAATACAACTGAACAAAATTATTAAACAGATAATCAAAATATATAAACTATTCCATGAATATTTAACAATATTTTACAATAAATCATCGGACAAAAGAAGTACGACTTTAGAATATATTTCTTAACAATATCAACCTAAAATATTTTTGTACACGACATTTTTGGTGAATACTTTTGGACTATCTGTAAGCAACTTTCCTTGTAAATGGGTATCCAAAACTTGCACCTTGACATTGGATCTCATTTTAACTCTTGAAAATGCAACATACAGTTGTCCATGTCCAAAAACGGGCTCCGGTAAATATATTCCAACACGTTGTAGAGTTTGACCTTGTGACTTGTTTATTGTCATGGCAAATGCTGGTTTTACTGGAAACTGTCGACGTCTAAGCCTAAATGGAAGACCGGTGTCTGAAGGACATAAATCAATGCGTGGAATGAACACTTCGTCTCCTTTTGCAGATCCAGTGATCACTGTTGCTTGAATTATGTGGGAATGGAGTCCAGTAGCAATAAGGCGAGTTCCATTACATAGACCATTTCTTGTATTTAGATTCCGCAGCAACATGACGATTGCTCCAACTTTAAGTTGTAGTCTGTGGGATGGCATTCCTGATGGCGTAACACTATTTAAAAATTCAACTGGATAATGCTCTCGTTCATCTTCATTGTCGACATCCACCGAATCATCACTTTTGTATAATTTATACTCTCCAGGCATTCTATCCATCACATGGGAATTTAGCAGAGCTACGTCATCGTTCTTGGGACAGAGAAAAGCATAGGAAGAGGCTCTCTCAACACTGCTTTGGTCGTTCACATCTATTTCAACGCGTTGTCCAAAAACATTACTTACGATGCAGTCAGTGAACAACATGACTTCTGGTATTTCAATAATGTCTTCTCCAAGGTTATATTCATTGCTAAGTTCACCATTCCCAAGTTTAAGAAGCCAGTTGCTGTACTCTGGGTCAGAAGATCGCATGTTGTTAATTAGTTGTAGTTTATTAAACTCTTTCCAAAGGTCTGACATTTTTAGGGTTGACTCGATAATATTTGCTCTTGTTCCATTCGGTACAACTGGAAGGCATTGCCTAAAATCTCCGCCAAGGACAAAAACTTTACCTCCAAAAGGAATTTCATTTTTTTCAGCAATATTTGTAGTCATAACTTCACACAGAAGTCTGTCAATTAAGCTCAAAGCATATTTAGGTGCCATGGTGCACTCATCAAGTATCAAAAGATTTGCACTGTTCAACTGTTTTCCTGCAAATGTGTCTTGTTTGATTCTGGAAACGGAGATTTCATTGACCGGAACCGGTATCCCAAAGAGTGAATGCATAGTGCGACCTCCTCTTAAAAGGTTTGCTGCAATACCTGTTGTAGCCGATGGCAATACGACTTTTCCTAACCCTCTAACGTGATGCATTAAAACTTCATAGAGGTATGTTTTACCGCTGCCTCCAGGACCGTCAATAAAGAAACATTTTGGCGTTGGATCGGCTTGGTTTTCTAAAGCGCTCACAATAGTGTCATATGCAATTCGTTGTTCTTGATTTAAGGAGTTTTTCTTCTCTGTTGCCAACAATAATTCATAAGCTTCGTCATACTCTTGAATTTGTGCAACTTGACTTGTAGGCTGTGGCAAATTAAAGTCTGAAAATGTTTTTCCATGCAGTAGTAGGATATTTTGGATATCTTGCATGGCATAAGATTCGCAATTGTGACAATTTCCACTTTTGTTGTGAAGACGTAAGCAGTAATCTTCAATTATATGTTCTTTGAAATTTGTCCAAAGTTGATCCGGATTTGTAGGCGGTCCAAAGACACAAATGTAGGCAAACAATTCACGAAGTTTCTTAGGCATATGTAGGGTAACTGCATCTTCTAAAGTTAGTGTCCACATAGTATCATCCAATAGATGTCCTAAAGCCAAAGTTGCAGCTTTAAATGTATCGTGCACTACTCTATTAACTGTTTTCAAATCTTCGTAACTTCTAGCTCCTTTGACATGCAGTAGTAACAGCCGAAGGCAATATCTTTCTTGATCCTTGACACTAACAGTATACATGCGTCCAATTATTCTGCTAAGTCCTCGTTGTCTTGGCTTCCAAGTTTTATTCCAAACGTAATGCTCTGGAATCTCTCGATACAAATACTGCCTTGCGTTTTCGTCACGTTGGTTCAGCAAAAACCATTCCATTAATGTTGACGTTGTGCTTAAATTTTTGGAGACATCTTCGACTTGAGCATTTTCAAAGAAATAAAGCTGTTGTTGATTTGGTAAATGAATAGCTAAACGTACAATGGCAAGGGACTGTGAATGCATTGGAAATGCAAATATTCTCCAAGCAGCTTCTGGAGTACTGACATATCTTGAGTCAACAAACCGTGATGATTCATCGTGATTGACTGTTTTTTGTTGGATTTCGATGTTAGCTTTGTCATGTCCCTTGTAGATGTACTTGAAAAGATATTTAACACTTTTTATTGAAGCGCAGATTTCAACGTTGATGTGACAGTTGTATCGCTTTAATAAGTACGGGTTGTATGGAACTATCCATGAGTTATTTATAATCTTTTTGTTGTGTACAATGTTATCAATCAGTTGTCTCCGGTAGGATGGGTAGCCGTCCAAATCTTTAACAGTGTGCTGTCTCAACTGCTTTGGAAACCCTTTTGTACACTTTCCGTTTTCCATGCATGGACTTTTTGTATTTGCTACACCGCATGGGCCATGAACCATAATACAGATTACAATATTATACAATTCAGGATACTTTTCTTGGTTAGGAATTTCAGCCCACACTATGTTGTCAATTTCGTCCTCCGTGCGAAACTTGGAATCCGCGTCTGAAATAATTAGTATATGCGCATGTGGGAGACCTCGTTTCTGAAACTCTATGATGTGTACCATTGCTACGACTGTTCCAAAAAGGCCTTTTTTGATGTCTTCTAAAAGGCTGCTGAGTTTTAGTCTAAATACGCGTGCAACTAAGTCCGGCCTGTGTTCAACTTGCTGCCAGGGTTGTACATTTTCTGTGATTTCTGGCCATTTAGGATTACAGGTCATTGTTAAAAAAATGTCAGGTCTTCCATACTTTGTTACTATTGCCATTGCATCTTGATAACGCTGTTGCATGTTGCGGGGGCTACCTTCAAAGGACGACGGGAGAATTACTGTTTTTCCTATTGGAATTCCTTTTTGAATGGATTGTTTTTGCAAATATTCTTGAAGAACGCAGTAGTCTTCAACTTTAAGTTGTTTTTGGTTCCTTCGTATGAAATTGAGCCGATTTGCGTCAATTTTTACGTATGCATCTACTAAGTACTGTTGTGTCAGTTTCCCACCGTTTAAAATAGGATTGAAGTAATTTCGCACAGACAGAAGAAAACTGTAGTACTGTAGTTGTGTAACTCTTCTTGAAGTTCCTTGCTGGTGTAGGTTTTCATACCAGCCTTGATCACCGCTTGGAAAGAATAGCGGATACAGAAGAGCATCAAGGTTGCTGTGCAAAATGCTAATCCGTTGTGTTTTAGGAATGAAAGGGTTGTTTTGTCTGGCTTAAGATGGACTAATATATCTCTTTGAAAAGGAGGCTCTCCATCATCGTTTTGAAAAACAACTGCGACCTCACTTACAGTGGTTTGTTGTAACATCGGGGATCTTGTTGACGTTCTTGTTTAATGGCCATGATAATAGAAGGCATCTCCGTCCCATTTTGTATAGCTCTCTGTTCCTCTTCAGCTTCAACGTCTTTTAGCATGTGATATGCGGCAGCAAATGGGCTGATTGTTTGTAAATGTACGGCAATTAGGTTCATCAGTTCTGAATTATACTTTTCATTTTCTTTTTGGTTCATCCTTTGTTCTCTAGCCTCATTTGGATCAAAGATGTATAATTGTGAAAATGTTGGTGGTTGTCCTAGTTCTTGGTGAAGTGTTCCAGTACGGTGGTAGATCTGGCCATGAATTTTAAAACAATACGGTCCGAATCTGCTCAAACAGATCTGAGTAGTGACATCTTGGTAGCATTACTTTTCCTTTTTGGCAGCATTGAGTAAACTGATTGTCAGATGGTTTTTCCTCGATAAAATTCATAGATTCGCATTTTGAACAAACTACATTCATCTTCCCACAGTAGTGTTGAATATTGTTAGTTTCATTGTCTGTTACGTAACGTGCACGTTGTTGAATGTTCTGCTGAGTTTGCCTTAGTTGGTAGAGCATTCGTTTTTGATAAATTTGTCGATCGTGTTGTTCTCGGTTTGTCCTGGATTCTAGAGATTCATTGAGATGACATTGTCTATGGGATTCCGCATCGTGTTCCTGTCTAGCCGCAGTGTGTTGCGGTGTTTCCCGTTCCCGATGTTGTCTGTGAGATTCCGCATCCTGTGCTTGTCTGGCGGCAGTGTCTTGTGGTGTCTCTTGCTTCCGACGTTGTCTGTGAGATTCCGCATCCTGGGCTTGTCTGGCGACAGTGTGTTGTGGTGTGTCTTGTTCCCGGCGTTTTTGTTGAGATTCCGCATCCTGGGTTTGTCTGGCGGCAGTGTGTTGTGGTGTCTCTTGTTCCCAACGTTGTCTGTGACATTTGGCATCCTGGGCTTGTCTGGCGACAGTGTGTTGTGGTGTCTCCTGTTCCTGACGTTTTCTGTGAGATTCCGCATCTTGGGCTTGTCTGCCGGCAGTGTGTTGTGGTGTCTCCTGGTCCCAAAGTTTTCTGTGAGCTTCCGCATCCTGGGCTTGTCTGCCGGCAGTGTGTTGTGGTGTCTCCTGGTCCCGAATTTTTCTGTGAGCTTCTGCATCCTGTGCTTGTCTGGCGGAAGTGTGTGGTGTTGTCTCCTGCTTCCGAATTTTTCGGTGAGCTTCCACATCCTGGGCTTGTCTGCTGGCAGTGTGTTGTGGTGTCTCCTGTTCCCGGCTTTTTGGTGAGATTCCGCATCCTGGGCTTGTCTGGCAGCAGTGTGTTGTGGTGTCTCCTGTTGCTGGCGTTTTTGGTGAGCTTCCGCATCCTGAGCTTGTCTTGTGGCAGTGTGTTGTAGTGTCTCCTGTTCCCGGCGTTTTTGTTGAGCTTCTGCATTCTGGGCTTGTCTTGCGGCAGTTTGTTGCGGTGTCTCCTGCTCCCGTCGTTTCTTGTGATATTCTGCATCCTGGGCTTGTCTGGCGGCAGTGTGTTGCGGTGTCTCCTGTTCGCGGCGTTTTTTTTGAGCTTCTGCATTGTGGGCTTGTCTGGCGGCAGTGTGTTGCGGTGTCTCCTGTTCCCGGCGTTTTTGTGCAGCTTCGGCATCCTGGGCTTGTCTGGCGGCAGTGTGTTGCAGTGTCTCCTGTTCCCGGCGTTTTTTGTGAGCTTCTGCATCCTGGGCTTGTCTGGCGGCAGTGTGTTGTGGTGTCTATTGCTCTCGACGTTGTCGCTTTCTTGCTGCTTCTGCTGCTTTTCTGTCTTCCTTCGTGGCGTATTTTCGCTTACGACCCATTATAAAACAGGAAACGTAAATAAGTATCTGTTCAGCGCGCTGTCACTGGCAGAACGTGTTCAGTAAACCTGACTGAAGTCCCTCGCACAGTGTGACTGAAGTCCCTCGCACAGTGTGACTGAAGTCCCTCGCACAATGTGACTGAAGTCCCTCGCACAGTGTGACTGAAGTCCCTCGCACAGTGTGACAGAAGTCCCTCGCACAGTGTGACAGAAGTCCCTCGCACAGTGTGACTGAAGTCCCTCGCACAGTGTGACTGAAGTCCCTCGCACAGTGTGACTGAAGTCCCTCGCACAGTGACACAGAAGTCCCTCGCACAGTGTGACTGAAGTCCCTCGCACAGTGTGACTGAAGTCCCTCGCACAGTGTGACTGAAGTCCCTCGCACAGTGTGACTGAAGTCCCTCGCACAGTGAGACAAAAGTCCCTCGCACAGTGTGACTGAAGTCCCTCGCACAGTGTGACAAAGAAAACCTGCTCAGTACGTTATGGGCATTTTGTGAGTCACATGACAAATGGGCGGAGTTAGCCGTGCTATCTCCCGAAGGTGGCGTAGATATTTCAAATGTTGCGGTAATTGGCCGGAGAGCGTGTTTAAATTTGGAGCGGAAATCTGTGATTGGTCGCGGGCGGCATCCGCGACCAATCATAAAAGCAGGTTTTAAATCTCGCGCGCCGTGTTACTAAGCAGCGGACAGTATGTTTGAATTCAGCGTTAAAATCTGTGATTGGTCGCATCAGGAGAGCGCGACCAATCAGCGTATCGTATTGGTGAGGACCGGGGAGCGGCTGCCTGTGCGGCTACTTCCGCTCCGAGAACCCGGGACATGAGCGGGCGCTGGCAGCAGAAGTATCCGGACTCGCAGCGCCGCTCCCCGGTCCTCCCTTCAGCATGGATGTCAGCGGCACTGCTGGGTGGATACTTCCGCTGCGAGAACCCGGGACATGAGCGGGCGCTGGCAGCAGAAGTATCCGGACCCGCAGCGCCGCTCCCCGGTCCTCCGTTCTGCATGGATGTCAGCGCCGCTGCTGGGCGAATACTTCCGCTGCGAGAACCCGGGACATGAACGGGCGCTCGCAGCAGAAGTATCCAGACCCGCAGCGCCGCTCCCCGGTCCTCCCTTCACACCCTAGCCGCTGATCTCCCCACAGCATCCGAATAGTGTTCCAAAGGTCCTGACATTTTTATTCAAAATCGCTGATTGGTCGCTGGCGCTGCCCGCGACCAATCACCGATTTTGGCGCCACATTTAAATAGCGTCCGCGACCAATCAGCACAGTGGAGATTAAATGTGGAGCCAAGATCAGTAATTGGTCGTGGCCGATATTTGAATGTGGCGCCCAAATCGGTGATTGGTCGCGGGCAGCGTCCGCGACCAATCAGCACAGTAGTGTTTATCTTTTGCGGCAAGATCAGTGATTGTTCGGGGGCCAAGACCGCGACCAATCACCGATTTGTGCGGCGCTTTTAAATATCGGCCGTGACCAATTGTATGTCAGCGCCGCTCCCCCCTTCACACCCTAGCCGCATGGATGTCAGCGGCGCTGCCTGTGCGGATAGTTCCGCTGCGAGAACCCGGGACATGAGCAGGCGCTCGCAGCAGAAGTATCCCGACCCGCAGCGCCGCTCCCCGGTCCTCCCGTCACACCCTAGCCGCTGATGTCCCCACAGTATCTGCATGGTGTTACAAAGGTCCGGACATTTGTGTTAAAAATCGCTGATTGGTCGCTGGCGCTGGCCGCGACCAATCACCGATCTTGGCGGCAAATTCAAACACTGCTGTGCTGATTGGTCGCCGACGCTGTGCGCGACCAATCACCGATTTTGGCGGCACATTTAATAGCTGACATCCATGCGGCTAAGGCGTGAAGGGAGGACCGGGGAGCGCCGCTGCCTGTGCGGCTACTTCCGCTGCGAGAACCCGGGACATGAGCGGGCACTCGCAGCAGAAGTATCCCGACCCGCAGCGCCGCTCCCCGGTCCTCCCTTCACACCCTAGCCGCTGATGTCCCCACAGTATCCGCATGGTGTTACATAGGTCCGGACATTTGTGTTAAAAATCGCTGATTGGTCGCTGGCGCTGCCGGCGACCAATCACCGATTTTGGCGCCAAATTTAAATATCGGCCGCGACCAATCACCGATCGTTGCTCCACATTTAAACACCGCTGTACTGATTGGTCGGCGACGCTGGGCGCGACCAATCACCGATTTTGGCGGCACATTTAAATAGCGTCCGCGACCACTCAGTACAGCGGTGTTTAAATGTGGAGCCAAGATCGGTGATTGGTCGCGGCCGATATTTAAAGTTGGCGCCAAAATCGGTGATTGGTCGCGGGCAGCGCCAGCGACCAATCAGCGATTTTTAACACAAATGTCCGGACCTTTGTAACACCATGCGGATACTGTGGGGACATCAGCGGCTAGGATGTGAAGGGAGGACCGGAGAGCAGCGCTGCGGGTCGGGATACTTCTGCTCCGAGCGCCCGCTCATGTCCCGGGTTCTCGGAGCGGAAGTATCCGCATAGGCAGCGCCGCTGACATCCATGCGGCTAGGGCGTGAAGGGAGGATCGGGGAGGGGCGCTGACATCCAATTGGTCGCGACCGGTATTTAAATGTGCCGCACAAATCATTGATTGGTCACGGACTTGGCCCGCGACCAATCACTGATCTTGTGGCCAAAGTGAAACACTACAGTGCTGATTGGTCGCGGACGCTGCCCACGACCAATCACCGATTTGGGCGCCAAATTTAAATATCGTTCGCGACCAATCACCGATCTTGGCTCCACATTTAAACACCGCTGTGCTGATTGGTCGCGGCCGATATTTAAATGTGGCGCCCAAATCGGTGATTGGTCGCGGGCGGCGTCGGCGACCAATCAGCACAGCGGTGTTTAAGTTTTGCGCTAAGATCAGTGATTGGTCGGGTCCGAAGACCGCGACCAATCATCGAATCGTCTTGGTGAGGATCGGGGAGCGGCGCTGCCTTTGCGGCTACTTACGCTGTGAGAACCCGGGACATAGCGGGCGCTCGCAGCAGAAGTATCCCTACCCGCAGCGCCGCTCCCCGGTCCTCCCTTCCGTATGGAGGTCAGAGGCGCCGGCGGTCCTTCCGCTGATACCGGCGCCGCTCATCTCCCGGCTACATCTCTGTCCCGCAGATGGGTCCGGCGGTCGGGTTCCTTCTGCTGTTGCCGGCCGGGAGATGCGCGCCTCGCGGCGCTCATCTCCCGGCTGCATCGCCGCTCAGCTCCGTCCCGCAGTTGAGCCGCTAACGGCCGCCATCTTTTTTCAGAAATCCCGCGGCGCTGATTGGCCGCTGCCGGACCAATGAGCGACGCGGGATTTCCTGGACAGACAGACACACAGACACACAGACAGACAGACGGGATAAGACGATTATATATATAGATAATAATAATAAAAATAATAATAATAACTTTATGCCGTTCGGATTGTGCAATTCACCAGGAATTTTTCAAAGATTAATGGAGTGCTGCTTGTGGCATAAAAACTTTGAAATGGTCCTCTTGTATCTGGATGATACAATCATCTATTCTAAGACCTACAAGAATCACCATCATCTCAAAACATGAGAAGATGCTAGTGATGCTAGTGATTACAAGACTGGTAATGTTTACAATTAGCAGAAAGAAAAATCTAACAAGGATACAAGATTTTATAATCATTCAAAAACCTTTTTCCCTATAAATAATGTTAATCAAATATCAACTGATGATGCGGCTGTTTTAGAGGTACCGGAAACTGCAAATTATGGTGCAAAAACAAGAGAAGGGATGGAAGAAAACATCGGCACACCAAAAGAAAAATCTTTGAAGAGTTGTGTGCTTCCACAAAGACAGGTCACCAGGTGGAAGGATCACAATTAGTGGTAAATTTGTGTAAAAAAACTTTTACTGAAGTAGATATTAAGGTGTTAAGCAAAGGTTTATCCTTCAGTAGAAGCAGCCATATTAATTGGTTTAAACTTGAAATAGAATTAGGCAGATTTTATAGATCTATAAAATTAAAATACTGTTTTTCTGTTAATCCAGGTTCTGAAAAGGTGACCAATACGGAATTAACATTAAATAAATTGGATTTACATAAAACCAGCAATTTTGTACCGATGATTAATGTCACAGCTATAGATGTCTTTATTAAAGCAGTTAATGATGATGTTTCTAAGCTGAAAATTAGTCCTAAAAAACTTTTTCACATCCTAATTTGACACGTTCAGAACATGTGGCTTTAGAGGTGTTGATCCATGCCGACAGTATTACAATCAAGTTAGCCGACCAGGAAGGGGCAGTTGTCGTCATGGATACAAGAACGTATATATCTGAAATTAGACATCAGCTGTCTGACACTGATGTATATTGCAAACTTAATGGTGACCCGAAGTTTACTATCTATAATAAAATAAAATAACTTTTGGATTAAGCAAGAGATAAAATAATTGACAATGATTTATTTGGCTATCATTTGGTTGAAAATTGTATTAATCCAGTAATATACAGTATATATAGCCAAAAATTCACAAAACTCTAGTCAACCCTTCAGGATGCCCTATAATTTTGGGTAGCGACTCCATCTTTAGGAATATAGGAATCCTGCTTGACAAAATTTTTGGCCTGCTTGCCAGAAATGCTGCGTCTCTTATAAAACAAACCACTGATTTTTTATGTAAATTGCAGGGAGTCCCTGTGATTAATAATAATCTAATATTAGCATCGTTTGATGCGACATCACTTTACACATCTATTCAACATGATAGGGGACTATTTGCAGTAAAAAGGAAACTTAGTCATATAGAATACAAACATGGCAGTATAGGATTTATTTCATTTCTGGAGCTAGTGCTCACTAATAATTACTTCATGTTCGGGAATGATTATTATATTCAATGACGAGGAACCGCAATTGGTGCCAATATGGCTCCTGATTATGCAAATTTGACGATGTCTATGTCGGAGGAAGAGCTCATCTGTGTATCTCCACTGTTTTCTCATGTTTTGAGATGGTGGCGATACATAGATGACACGATTGATTCTCTTCCATATAGTCAGTTTCTTCGTACTAGAAGGATTGTGAATGATGCAATTGTGCTACAACAAAATTATGATGCAACGAAGGAAAAAATTTTAATGAGAAATTACTAGTGTTGAGCGAGCATGCGCGACACTGCTCGGTACTCGCCCGAGCATCTCGCTACTTGGGATGTTTGGCGAGCACCGAGCATTTCCGGGTTACTCGGGCGGCAGCTTGGGTCTCCGCCCTGCACGTTTGGCGCTCTTTACAGAGCCAATGAACATGCAGGGATTGCCAGACAGTCACTGTAATGCTGCAGCCATGTTGTTTGTGGGCATTACAGTGATTGGCTGGCCGCACAGCATCACCTCAAGTATTTAAAACCAGGCGCCGCCATCTTGGACACAGTCGCCCGGGATCAGACAGTGTAGGGAGAGTGCTGCTGAGTTAGGGAGAGATATATAGTGTGAAATAGTTAGTGTAGGGTCTCTAAAGGCTGCTAAATAAACAAACAGTCTTTCTCAGGACTAATATCCATACCAGATATCAGGCAGGCAGGCAGGCTGCATAGGAGACGCAGTGGTTATACCAACAAACGCTGCATTACAGTCCTGTGTGCTCCTGCTGGTCAAGGAAAAATAACTTTTTTTTTCATCTAAATCCTGTATTTTTTTTTTTTCCTCAGTCAGACTGTACAAATACGCTTCCTATTAACCTTTTGGTATTCCCTCCCCCCACCCCCCCCAAAAAAAATTGAGTGTGTCTGTGACTGTTCAGACACCAATATATCTGTTTAAAATATTCTGGTGTAGGCCACATATCTATAACTGTGGTTTTGCAGTTCCACGGTTCAAATCTCAGTATTATCCAGCTTTTGGCCTTTTTTCCGTAAAAAAAAATCAGTAATAGTGTCTCGCTGACTGTTCAGACACAAATATATCTGTTTAAATTATTCTGGTGTAAGCCAGATAACTAGAAGTTTGGTTTTGCAGTTCCACGGTTAAAATCTCAGTATTATCCAGCTTTTGGCCTTTTTTACATAAAAAAAAACAGTAATAGTGTCTCCCTGACTGTTCAGACACAAATATATCTGTTTAAATTATTCTGATGTAGGCCAGAAAACTAGAAGTTTGGTTTTGCAATTCCACGGTTCAAATCTCTGTATTATCCAGCTTTTGGCCTTTTTTAAATAAAAAAAACAGTAATAGTGTCTCCCTGACTGTTCAGACACAAATATATCTTTTTAAAAGATTCTGGTGTAGGCCAGAGAAATAGAACTGTGGTTTTCCTCTTCCACGGTTCTAATCTCCTTTTTATTACCCTTTTTCCATTGATAGTGCGAGTCTAAGCTATTTTGCTTCATTTACAATGGGCAAAGCGCGTGGCTAGGGACGTGGAACTGGACGTTCTGGTGATGGTGCGTGTAGAGGACGGGGCCGTGGCCAAGGAGAAAATGTGCCACAACCAACAGCCACATCTTATCGCTCCCACTTCTTGACCGAATTACTAGGGAAGCATATTGCCAACTGATCAGTGTGAACAGGTTATTAATTGGATAGCAGATAATACTTCCAGTTACCTGGGCACCACCACCTCCGATCTGTCTTCCACACGGTCAAGTTTTAGTAGCCGTGAGTCTCGACTTCATACTCCTCCTCAACCTGATGCTCCTTCCTCCTACCATGCCGAGTGTCGTCAGACAGCAACTGATCACACAGTTGGACACTGTGAAGAGCTGTTCACTGGTCCATTTCCATATTTGTGCCCCTCGCCTGCTCCGCTTGAAGTGGTGGAAGAGGAGAACCCATGTAGCGATGCCCAAATATTTGAACAGCCACGGCCAGAGGAAGTCGACGCTGGCAATATGTCACAAAAGGTGGACGATGACGAGACACCATTGCCACGAAGTGAGGAGGAGGATTGTGGTGCGCAAGTGGAAGAGGAGGAGGTGGTGGATGATCTAGTAACTGACCCAACTTGGAAGGAGGACACGCAGAGCGAGGCCAGCAGCACACAGGGGGAGGGAGGCAGAGTACCCCAACAGGCAGGAAGAAGCAGTGTGGTGGCCGCACACAGAAGGCGGGCAACAGTTCCCCGTAACACTAACACGAGGGTCGTTGCCAGTACAACCAGTAGGTCTTCCAGAGTCTGGAATTTTTTTAAAGACTCTGCTGATAACCCCAAAAATGCCATTTGTACCACCTGCCAGGCCAGCATCAGCAGGGGTGACAAAACTACGAGCCTGACCACCACCAGCATGATCAGGCACATGTCAGCAAAGCACCTGACTTTGTGGGGCGAACCCTAGGGTCCACGACCAGTGTCAGCGGGTGTCACCACTGTTTCTTCCGCTGTTGTGCATGTAAGAGAACCCTCTGTTGTGTGTGCAAGGCAATCCCCTGTCCATACTGCATGCAAAGATGCCCCCTCCTCTCAGTCTTCACTTGTTATGGCAGTTTCTCAAGAAACAGCATCAACGTCAACATCCACGTCCAACCGCAGCGTTCAATTGTCCATATCCCAGATCTTTGAACGAAAGCGCAAATTTGCAGCCAATGCCCCACAGGTCACAGTCCTAAATTTGCACATTTCACGACTGCTTGCTTTGGAAATGCTGCCTTTTAGGCTGGTGGAGACGGAATCCTTCTGCAACCTTATGGCGGTGGCCGTCTGTCGGTATTCGGTCCCCAGCCGCCACTATCTTGCCCGCTGTGCCATCCCCACACTACACAAGCACGTGTCCCAAAACATCTGCCATGCCCTCAACAAAGCAGTAACTGGGAGAGTCCACCTGATAACGGACACGTGGACAAGTGCTTGTGGCCATGGATGGTACATCTCCCTGACGGCACACTGGGTAAACATAGTGGAAGCCGGGACCCAGTGGACCTTAGATGGAACACATCCTCCCCACACCGGGGATTTCGGGCCCTATGTCAGTCAGAGTTGCCCCCACAGTGTACAGCTCCTGCGCATCATCCTCCTTTTCCTCCTCATGTTCAGCCTCCATCTCAGATATCACCACATCAGTTACAAGCTGGAAGCACTGCCGTACTGCCTCAGCCAAGCGGCAACAGGCTGTGCTGAAACTCATAAGCTTAGGTGATAAACCTCACACTGCTTGTGAGTTGTGGACAGCTGTGAAAGAGCAGGCAGCTCTGTAGCTGAGAAAGCTGAACCTACATCCAGGCATGGTCGTGTGTGACAATGGCAGTTACCTGGTGGCAGCTCTGAGGCGAGGCGAGATCGCACACGTACCATGCCTGGCTCATGTGCTTAACCATGTGGTTCAGCGGTTTCTTAAATCGTACCCTGAGTTGCCAGATCTGCTTGTCAAAGAACGCCGCCTGTCAGCTCATTTTTGGAAGTCGGCTACAGCTTCCGGCACACCGACTAGTGTGTGATGTCCCCACACATTGGAACTCTTCCCTCCACATGTTGCAAAGGATTTGTGAGCAGAAGAGAGCAGTTGTGGAGTACCAGCTGCAACAAGGCCGTCGATATTCAGGTCAAACTCTACACATAAGACCTCAGTAGTGGACCTGGATGTCTGACATATGTACCATCCTGACAAACTTTGAGGAGTCCACCAAGATGGTGACTGGCGATGACGCCATCATTAGAGTCAGCATCTTACTTGTCTGTCTTTTGTAACGCTCTCTGCAGAGAATTAAAGAGGAGGCATTGTAGCCAGAGTATGATGAGATGGATCAAGAAGCCATAATGAGCGATTACACACAGCCCAGCCTCATCTCATCCCAACATGCATTGGGGGACAATGAGGGAGAGGAGGAGGAGGAGGAGGAAGAACAGTAGCTGGTATCATGCGCTGTAGACGGTTGTACCTGTATAACTGTCATACCGTCGGTTCAGCATGGGTGGCCTGAGGACAGGGGGGAGGAGGAGGAGGAGGAGAGCATGGTAAGTCGTCATCTTGGTGAGGACACGGAAGTCTTGCCCGTTACCAGTCTGGCACGCATGGCCAACTTTATGTTACGCTGCCTTAACCGTGAGCCTCGCGCTGTCAAAATGTTGGGTGACAGTCATTACTGGTTGGTGACAATTTTAGACCCCCGCTACAAGGAGAACTTTCTCTCTCTTATTCCTGAGGTGGAGAGGTCTACAAAAATGTGGCAGTACCAGAAGGCTCTTGCTGCAGAACTGTTAAAAAAATTCCCATCTGAACACGCTAGCGGCTGAGGTCACAGTTCGTTGACCAACCAAGGCGTACAGAAGAGAGATACGCAACTCCAATCCAGCAGAGGCAGGGGAACACTGTCAACATTCTGGGGCAGGTTTCTGAGACCCGCCCAGCCTACAGGCCCTGAGGCGCGGGGTACTCTCACAAGGAGTGGAAAGTTTCAAAAGATGGTGAGGGAGTACCTTGCCGACCGTACCAGCGTCCTCCGTGATTCCTCTGTGCCTTTTAATTATTGGGTATCCAAGCTAGACACTTGGAATGAACTCGTTCTGTACGCCTTGGAGGTCCTGGCCTGCCCTGCCGCTAGCGTGTTATCGGAGCGTGTTTTTAGTGCCGCTGGGGGAATTATAACTGATAAGCGCACTCGCCTGTCAACTGACAATGCTGACAAGCTGACCCTTATCAAAATGAACAAGGGCTGGATTGGGCCAGACTTCTCATCACCACCAAATGACAGCAGAGAGTAACATAAAGTCAAATCCACTGTGTATTCCCATGCACCGCTTCACACCCACACATGGGTATACGCTTCCTCATTTCGGCTGTTTTTTGCTCTTCTCCTTATACTCAGCATCCACCACCACTATACCACCTTGTGACCGTGGTCCATGTTGCCAGCATTGCAAGTTCCTCCGTCCTAATTTTTGGCAGCTTTTGCTTGGAAGGCATAGGCAAAGACTATGGGAGACCCAATCCCCAATATTGGGAGTAATGTTTTTAATATGCCGTACTGCATGGCTCTTGTAAGGGGCATTGCAATTTCCTCTGTCCTAATTTTTGGCAGCTTTTGCTTGGAAGGCATAGGCAAAGACTATGGGAGACCCACTCCCCAATAATGGGAATAATGTTTTCAATATGATGTACTGCATGGCTCTTGTAAGGGGCATTGCAAGTTCCTCCGTCCTAATTTTTGGCAACTTTTGCTTGGAAGGGATAGGTAAAGACTATGGTATACCCACTCCCCAGTAATGGGAATAATGTTTTTAATATGCTGTACTGCATGGCTCTTGTAAGGGGCATTGCATGTTCCTCCATCCTAATTTTTGGCAGCTTTTGCTTGGAAGGCATAGGCAAAGACTATGGGAGACCCACTCCCCAATAATGGGAATAATGTTTTTAATATGCTGTACTGCATGGCTCTTGTAAGGGGCATTGCATGTTCCTCCATCCTAATTTTTGGCAGCTTTTGCTTGGAAGGCATAGGCAAAGACTATGGGAGACCCACTCCCCAATAATGGGAATAATGTTTTTAATATGCTGCACTGCATGGCTCTTTTAAGGGGCATTAAAATCGTCTTGTTAAGCTACTGCGACCTCCACCGCTCTTCCAAGGGGCATTAAAACCGTCTTGTTAAGCTACTGCGTCCTCCACCACTCTTTCAAGGGGCATTGATATTGTATTTTTATTCCACTGCGACCTCCACCACTTTTCCAAGGGGCATTAAAACGGTCTTGTTAAGCTACTGCGACCTCCACCGCTCTTCCAAGGGGCATTAAACCGTCTTGTTAAGCTACTGCGACCTCCACCACTCTTCCAAGGAGCATTAAAACTGTCTTGTTAAGCTACTGCGACCTCCACCACTCTTTCAAGGGGCATTAAAACGGACTTGTTAATCTTCTGCGACCTCCACCACCCTTCCAAGGGGCATTAAAACCGTCTTGTTAAGCTACTGCAACCTCTACCACTTTTCCAAGGGGCATTAAAATACCATCTTGTTAAGCTACTGTGACCTCCACCACTCTTCCAAGGGGCATTAAAACCATCTTGTTAAGCTACTGCGACCTCCACGACTTTTCCAAGGGGCATTAAAACCATCTTGTTAAGCTACTGCGACCTCCACCACTCTTCTAAGGGGCATTAAAAACGTCTTATTAAGCTACTGCGACCTCCACCACTCTTCCAAGGGGCATTAAAATCATCTTGTTAAGCTACTGTGACCTCCACCACTCTTCCAAGGGGCATTAAAAAACCATCTTGTTAAGCTACTGCGACCTCCACCGATCTTCCAAGGGGCATTAAAATCGTCTCGTTAAACCACTCTGAACTCCACAGCTCTTCCAACGGGCATTGAAATGTTTTTAATTAACTCTAACCTCCACGACTCTTCCAACGGGCATTGCATTTCCTCCTAATTTTAGTCACCTTTTGCTTTTCAATGCATAGGTGAACAGTAAGAGAGACCCACTCCCCAATAGTGGTTAGGAGGTTTTTAGTACGCTGTAATCCACGTCTGTTTCAAGGGGCATTGCAGTTCCTCATAATTTTTGGAAAGCCTTCCATTCACTGCTTAGGCCAACAGTGCACAGGAGACCCAGTTGCTATAAATGGAAAAAATGGTTTAGTTAAGGCCCTCTGACCTCCATGTCACTTCCAAGCGGCATTAGAGTGCCTCTAAATTTTTGGTAGGCATTGCACTCACTGTATGCCCTATAACTGTTTAGCTGAACCGCTCCTTTTGGTACAGAAACATATCCTACAAGACATGTGTGGTTGACTGGCTTGATATTGATGTGAATGGTCCCTGTTCCTCCTGCTCTTTCTCCTTTGCTACCACCTCATTTATCATTTATCACCTGAAGCTTTGTTCTAACGGGAGTCATAGAACTGGGATAGTAGCAGGAAAACATCCAGCAATCCTCGGAGGAGGTAGGATATATGCGCCAAAACGCTGACCACCTCAGGCCTAGCCGCTACTACATACATGCACTTGCATTCCAAGGAACAGAAAGCTAAGGAGATGGATGGTCTCATGATCATGAATAATTTACTCGTTGTGTAGGAGGCCGACCACTGCTGCTGTCTACTTTCTGAAATTTGTGTTGAAGCCTGGTTGACCCAGGACCTGCAATCCTCTATATCTGGAGGACGTGTTGCATCCCAGTGTCCAACTGTGTCCCGGCTTCCACAATATTAACCCAGTGTGAAGGCGTCAGTGAGATGGACCATCCCTGGCCACGTTCACTTGTCCACATGTTTTTGGTTAGGCTATCCTTCAAATAGGGGAGGCTGGGGACCGTTTATGGACACCCGGCCGTCCCCTGGCGGCTGGGGACCAAGTGTGGACACCCGTCCCCCAGGCGGCTGGGGACCGAGTGTGGACACCCGTCCCCCTGGTGGCTGGGGACCAAGCGCGGAAACCCGGCCGCCTGGCGGATGGGGACTGAGTATGGATACCAGGCCGCCGACGCAGCCATGACGTGGTGGCCAGATTCCGCCTCCACATTCCTAAAAGGCCCAATTTCAAGTGCAAGCAAGCTAGCAGTATGGTATTGCAGCCTGGGGTTGGGTGGGTGACAGGCTGCACACTTACGCTTGCATTCCAAGATGTAATGCACACGCCCGGACTGACTGGCGTGTGCGTGTTTAGTGATTCCACTGTGCCATTAACCGGAGAGTGCCTGGAGGGGCGTAACTAAGTATCTGCCCGCTCTGACCAAGGTCGCACGACGGCATACGACGCCAGTGCACCAGGGAGGAACCGAGCAGAGGGACCAGGGTCTACTCCAGGTCAAACTCCGGACACGGCTGTTGACCCACACCGGGGAATACAGGAACAGGCAGACTAGAGCGCAGGCTGGGTAGGGTCCAGTACAGACTGGGAGACAAATTCGGAGCCGCAGATGCGGTAAACAAACAGAGTAAAGCGAAACCGCAGGTGCGGTAGTCAAGGCCGAGCAGAGCAGAATGGCAGATGCGGTAGACAAGGCAGAGCAGAGCAGAACCGCAGACGCGGTAGACAAGGCTGAGCAGAGCAAAACCGCAGACGCGGTGGACAAGGCTGAGCAGAGCAAAACCGCATAAGCGGTAGACAAAGCTGAGCAAAGCGAAACCGCAGACGCGGTAGACAAGGCTGAGCAAAGCGAAACCGCAGACACGGTGGACAGGGCTGAGCAAAGCGAAAGCGCAGACGCGGTGGACAGGGCTAAGCAAAGCGAAACCGCAGACGCGGTGGACAGGGCTGAGAAAAGCGAAACCGCAGACGCGGTGGACAGGGCTGAGCAAAGCGAAACCATAGACGCGGTGGACGGGGCTGAGCATAGCGAAACCGCAAATGCGGTGGACAGGGCTGAGCAAAGCGAAACCGCAGGCGCGGTGGACAGGGCTGAGCAAAGCGAAATCGCAGACCCGGTGGACAGGGCTGAGCAAAGCGAAACCGCAGATGCGGTGGACAGGGCTGAGCAAAGCAAAACCGCAGACGCAGTGGACAGGGCTGAGCAAAGCGAAACCGCAGACGCGGTGGACAGGGTTGAGCAAGGCGAAACCGCAGACGCGGTGGACAGGGCTGAGCGAAGCAAAACCGCAGACGCGGTGGACAGGGCTGAGCAAAGTGAAACCGCAGACGCAGTGGACAGGGCTGAGCAAAGCGAAACCGCAGATGCGGTGGACAGGGCTGAGCAAAGCGAAACCGCAGACGCGGTGGACAGAGCTGAGCAAAGCGAAACCTCAGACGAGGTGGACAGGGCTGAGCAAAACGAAACCGCAGACGTGGTGGACAGGGCTGAGCAAGGCAAAACCGCAGACGCGGTGGACAGAGCTGAGCAAAGCGAAACCTCAGACGAGGTGGACAGGGCTGAGCAAAACGAAACCGCAGACGCGGTGGACAGGGCTGAGCAAGGCAAAACCGCAGACGCGGTGGACAGGGCTGAGCAAAGCGAAACCGCAGACGCAGTGGACAGAACTGAGCAAAGCGAAACCGCAGACGCGGTGGACAGGGCTGAGCAAAGCGAAACCGCAGACGCGGTGGACAGGGCTGAGCAAAGCGAAACCGGAGACGCGGTGGACAGGGCTGAGCAAAGCGAAACCGCAGATGCGGTGGACAGGGCTGAGCAAAGCGAAACCGCAGACGCGGTGGTCAGGGCTGAGCAAAGCGAAACCGCAGACGTGGTGGACAGGGCTGAGCAAAGCGAAACCGCAGACGCGGTGGACAGAGCTGAGCAAAGCGAAACCGCAGACGTGGTGGACAGGGCTGAGCAAAGCGAAACCGCAGATGCGGTGGACAGGGCTGAGCAAAGCGAAACCGCAGACGCGGTGGACAGGGCTGAGCAAAGCGAAACCAGAGACGCGGTGGACAGGGCTGAGCAAAGCGAAACCGCAGACGCGGTGGACAGGGCTGAGCAAAGCAAAACCGCAGACATGGTGGACAGGGCTGAGCAAAGCGAAACCGCAGACGCGGTGGACAGCGCTGAGCAAAGCGAAACCGCAGACGCGGTGGACAGGGCTGAGCATTCAAGAACCGCCGAAGCGGCAAGCAAGGCAGAGCAGAGGGGACAGGGCTCTGTTCACACGGAACAGACTGGAAGGGAAAGGCAGAACCAGGTACACACAGGATACTTGCAATGAAGTAGCGAGTGGACTCTAAACTCACAAACGGGAGTACAGAGACAACGAGTAGGAGATAGGTACGGGATCAGATTCTGCAAGAAAAGGGAAGGTACGGACATGGAGAAAAACAGGTAACAGGCTAGGAGAGTATACAGACAAGAACAGGCAAGATACAGGAACAGGTCTAGGTATGCGGCCCCTAGAAGGCGGAAAGAACAGGCTAGGAGCGTGTTCACACTGGCCTGGAAATACAGCCTCCAGGATAGGCAGAAGACAACAGGCTAGAGAGCGTGTTCAGAGTGCAGGTTAGAGTACACATTTAGGACACAGTACGGACACGGGAACAGATACTGCAAGACAGGTAACATACACAGGACCTGGCATGTCAGAGACAAGAAGCCAACTGACAGGGCAAGATGCTCAGGCATGGGTTAATTGGAGCAGCTGGTTTAAATACCAGGTGACAGACAGCAATAGGCTGAGGACGCACAAGGGGTGTGCCTGCAGCAGGTACAAAAAGCAGGAAATGATCGGGCGCCGCCCTTAAGCAGCAGAAACAGAAGCAAACAGACAGCATGGAGGGAAGCCAGAGAGACATTCTGGATTGGAGATCAAGTGCGTGCTCTTGCACAGTGGGAGATGGACCACCATGCAAGGACGCCGCCAGGTATGTTATAGTAACCCCCCCTTACGCCCCCTCTTCTTCAGGCCTGCCAGAATCTTCCGCTGGGAATTCGAGGTCCAATCCTTCACTTCAAGGAGATCACTTCCACTGTCCACAGGAAAAACTGGTCTCATCTGGTTAGCTAGGATGCTACCTCCTATCCAGCCATCCTCAGCAACAGACTAAATGGGTGGAGTACCAGGAACAGCACACAAGGAAATCTCTCTCCACATATTTTCAGGTGGCACCCCAGAGGGTACAGAAGACAACTGGAAGTCCTCCGCCGGGTTGGAGGGGGGCAGAGACTCGGGGGTAACCTCCACTTCAGAGTACACTTGTTCAGACTCACTAGATGAAGCAGGCGAGGTTTCAGGCACCGAGTATGGGAGAGTCTCTGTCCATTCGCTATCAAGTAGCACCCCGAAGGGTTCAGGAGACACTTGGAGGTCCTCTGCCGGGTCAGAGGAGTGCAGAGACTCGGGGGTAACCTCTGCTTCAGAAAACACTAGGTCGGACTCACTGGACGAAGCAGGCGAGGTATCGGGTGCCGAGTATAGAAAATTCTCTGTCCATTCACAACCAGGTGGCACCCCGAAGGGTTCTGGAGACAACTGGAGGTCCTCTGCCTGGTCGGAGGGGTGTAGAGACTCGGGAATAACCTTTGCTTCGGAGTACACTAGGTTAGACTCACTAGGCGAAGCGAGCGAGGTATCAGATCCAGGTTATAGGAAAGTCTCTGTCCATTCACCACCAGGTGGCACCCCGAAGGGTTCTGGAGACAACTGGAGGTCCTCCGCCTGGTCGGAGGGGTGTAGAGACTCGGAAGTAACCTCTGCTTCGGAGTACACTAGGTTGGACTCACTGGACGAAGCGAGCAAGGTATCAGATACAGAGTATAGGAGAGTCTCTGTCCTTTCGCTACCAGGTAGCACCCCGAAGGGCTCAGGAGACAACTGGAGGTCCTCCACCAGGTCGGAGGGGTAAAGAGACTCATGGGTAATCTCTGCTTCGGAGTACACTAGGTCGAACTCACTGGATGAAGCAGCCGAGGTATCAGGTACCGAGTATAGGAAAGTCTCTGTCCATTCGCTATCAGGTAGCACCCCGAAGGGTTCAGGCGACAACTGGAGATCCTCCGCCTGATCGGAGGGGTGTAGAGACTCGGGGGTAACCTCTGCTTCGGAGAACACTAGGTCGGACTCACTGGACGAAACGGGCGAGGTATCAGGTGCAGAGTATAGGGAAGTCTCTCTTCATTTGTCATCAAGTGGTATCCCGGGGGATTCAGGAGGCAACAGGGGGTCCTCCGGTGTGGATTCTGGGTGGGCAGCAGTCTCTTCGGGCAGGAGAACTGTTGCGCTACCCACGCACATTACCCGTCGGGGCTGCTCCGGGATACTGGGAAGTAAATCTTCGGCAGGGACTTCAGGGTTAGGGTCCTCGAAGACCATACAAAAGGCCACCAGGAAGGCCTGCAGGTCAAGGACGACAGGATCCCATGCTTCCCATAGGGGGGGTGACCCATTTCAAGGCATCACCCGCTAGGTAGTCAATCATAAAGGCCACTTTAGCCCAATCGGAAGGAAAATAGAGAGGGTAGGCCTTAAAGTGTAGCATGCATTGCTCCACAAACGCACGACTTTGTTTTGGATCCCCAAAGTACCGTGGCAGATCCGCAGGAACGAGTGCAGAAAGCTCCATCTGGACGGGTGTGAAATTTGCCTGGAACTCAGCTAGTAGCAAAAAAAATAAATTAATTAATTTCTTCTAAATGCACGTATTCGCTGGAAAACGTTTCAGAGAGCGAAGGCCGTGGGGCTCAACGGGAACCATGGCCTGAGCATGCTGTAATGCACATGCCAGGACTGACTGGCGTGTGCGTGTTTAGTGGTTCCACTGTGCCATGAACCGGAGAGCGCCTGAAGGGGCATGACTAAGTATCTGCCCGATCCGACCAAGGTCGCACGACGGCATACGACGCCAGTGCACCAGGGATGAACCGACCAGAGGGACCAGGGTCTACTCCAGGTAAGACTCCGGACACGGCTGTTGACCCACACCGGGGAATACAGGAACAGGCAGCCTAGAGCGCAGGCTGGGTAGGGTCCAGTACAGACTGGGAGACAAATTCGGAGCCGCAGATGCGGTAAACAAACAGAGTAAAGCGAAACCGCAGGTGCGGTAGTCAAGGCCGAGCAGAGCAGAACCGCAGACGCGGTAGACAAGGCAGAGCAGAGCAGAACCACATACGCGGTAGACAAGGCTGAGCAGAGCAAAACCGCAGACGCGGTAGACAAGGCAGAGCAGAGCGAAATCGAATACGCGGTAGACAAAGCTGAGCAAAGCGAAACCGCAGACGCGGTGGACAAGGCTGAGCAAAGCGAAACCGCAGACGCGGTGGACAGGGCTGAGCAAAGCGAAACCGCAGACGTGGTGGACAGGGCTGAACAAAGCAAAACCGCAGACGCGATGGACAGGACTGAGCAAAGCGAAACCGCAGACGCGGTGGACAGGGCTGAGCATAGTGAAACCGCAAATGCGGTGGACAGGGCTGAGCAAAGCGAAACCGCAGACGCGGTGGACAGGGCTGAGCAAAGCGAAACCGCAGACGCGGTGGACAGGGCTGAGCAAAGCGAAACCGCAGACGCGGTGGACAGGCTAAGCAAAGCGAAACCGCAGACGCGGTGGACAGGGCTGAGCAAAGCGAAACCGCAGACGCGGTGGACAGGGCTGAGCAAAGCGAAACCGCAGATGCGGTGGACAGGGCTGAGCAAAGCGAAACCGCAGACGCGGTGGACAGGGCTGAGCAAAGCGAAACCGCAGACGCGGTGGACAGGGCTGAGCAAAGCGAAACCGCAGACGCGGTGGACAGGGTTGAGCAAAGCGAAACCGCAGACGCGGTGGACAGGGCTGAGCAAAGCGAAACCGCAGACGCAGTGGACAGGGCTGAGCAAAGCGAAACCGGAGACGCGGTGGACAGGGCTGAGCAAAGCGAAACCGCAGATGCGGTGGACAGGGCTGAGCAAAGCGAAACCGCAGACGCGGTGGTCAGGGCTGAGCAAAGCGAAACCGCAGATGTGGTGGACAGGGCTGAGCAAAGCGAAAGCGCAGACGCGGTGGACAGAGCTGAGCAAAGCGAAACCGCAGACGTGGTGGACAGGGCTGAGCAAAGCGAAACCGCAGACGCGGTGGACAGGGCTGAGCAAAGCAAAACCGCAGACATGGTGGACAGGGCTGAGCAAAGCGAAACCGCAGACGCGGTGGACAGCGCTGAGCAAAGCGAAACCGCAGACGCGGTGGACAGGGCTGAGCAGGCAAGAACCGCCGAAGCGGCAAGCAAGGCAGAGCAGAGGGGACAGGGCTCTGTTCACACGGAACAGACTGGAAGGGAAAGGCAGAACCAGGTACACACAGGATACTTGCAATGAAGTAGCGAGTGGACTCTAAACTCACAAACGGGAGTACAGAGACAACGAGTAGGAGATAGGTACGGGATCAGATTCTGCAAGAAAAGGGAAGGTACGGACATTGAGAAAAACAGGTAACAGGCTAGGAGAGTATACAGACAAGAACTGGATAGATACAGGAAAAGGTCTAGGTATGCAGCCCCTAGAAGGCGGAAAAAACAGGCTAGGAGCGTGTTCACACTGGCCTGGAAATACAGCCTCCAGGATAGGCAGAAGACAACAGGCTAGAGAGCGTGTACAGACTGCAGGTTAGAGTACACAGGTAGGACACAGTACAGACACGGAAACAGATACTGCAAGACAGGTAACATACACAGGACCAGGCATGTCAGAGACAAGAAGCCAACTGACAGGGCAAGATGCTCAGGCATGGGTTAATTGGAGTAGCTGGTTTAAATACCAGGTGACAGACAGCAATAGGCTGAGGACGCACAAGGGGTGTGCCTGCAGCAGGTACAAAAAGCAGGAAGTGATCGGGCGCCGCCCTTAAGCAGCAGAAACGGAAGCAAACAGACAGCATGGAGGGAAGCCAGAGAGACATTCTGGATTGGAGATCAAGTGCGCGCTCTTGCACAGTGGGAGATGGACCACTATGCAAGGACGCCGCCAGGTATGTTACACAAGAAAACAAAGCAGATGCTAACTTCTATCATCATCATCATGCTCCTCACCTTGGCACTCTCAACTCCCCTGATAGAGAAGCCAGGGCCCACCTGAGGAGTCTGGTAGTCTGGTGGGCTCAGCCAATGCTGCCCTAAAGCAGGCCAGGCTAATCAAAGTGTGGGGAAGGTTACCGGGACAAATAGGGGCGGCTGGGGACCGATTATGGACACCCGGCCACCCCCTGGAGGCTGAACAGCAAGCGTGGACACCCGTCCACCGGGCGGCTGGGGACTGAGTATGGATACCAGGCCGTCAACGCAGCCATGATGTGGTTGGCCAGATTCCACATCCACATGCCTAAAAGGCCCAATTTCAAGTGCAAGCAAGCAAGCAGTATGGTATTGCAGCCTGGGGTGGGTGGGTGGCAGGCTGCATACTTGTGCTTGCATTCCAAGTAATGGGGGAGGTACAATGGGCGAATGCATTTGTCATGGTTGAAAGCAATACAAAATTGCAAAAAGGCATAAAAAATGCTACTTGTGAACATAGCCCAAGGTGTGGAGGAGTATTTTTGTTTTTGGTTATTTCTTTTACCTTATACACAAGTCTTTACCCTGGAAAGGATGTTCCTTAAAATATTTCACAGGAAAGCACTTTCAGTTTTGTTTTTGAATGTTTTATTGTGAGCCCGTAAAAGTGACTTAATACCTCTGACCATGTTGTTGACAGCAGTGACCTGGGGGTCAGAAATGCTTCCTGGGGCGATCCCCATGCTGTCCCCATGTCATTTGAGCACTGTCACTCTCGTTTTTGGCACTTTTTAGGCTTTCTACAGACTGCCGGGGATGCCACCGCAAAAATGCTCGGGTCTCCCATAGACTAACATTGGGCTCGTTGCTCGGGTCGAGCACTCGAGTATCACGGTGAGCTCGGCCCGAGCTTCGAGCACCCGGGCATTTTAGTGCTCCCTCAACACTAGAAATTACCCTAAAAAAGATTTTAAAAAATGGGAGGACAAGGTAAATAATTGAGATTGTACTTAGCTTCTGAAGCCCGGGCAAAGATCTAATATAATGCTTAATAGAATACCTATGATTACAACCTTCTGTGAGGAGAGCAATTCGATTGCTGGGATCATAACAAAACATTGGTCCATGTTAGGGAAGTGTATGCCGGAAATGGAGCATTTTTCTAATCCTCCTTTACTCTCATATAAACGCACCAAGAACTTGAAAGACAGATTGTTAAAGGCTGATATAGGTCTTTTCAAGAGTGACAGACAACTATCACTGACAAGGCTAAATAGAACAGGATGTTATCCTTGTTTGAATTGTATTAATTGTGCCAATTTAATGAAAGGTAATTTCTTTTTACATCCTTTGTCCAATGAAATATTCTTGATTAATCATTATCTAACATGTGATTCAGAATTTGTTTTTTATCTTCTATAATGCCCTAATTTACTGTACGTGGCAGTAACAACCTGCGATCTCAAAACCAGATTAAATGACCATACGAGATTGTGACGAAACGATAAATGGGGGACCCCACAGAACCTCGCTGTTGCTGCCACTTGTGATGAATCCACTCCCGCCTGATGTCACAATTACGTCAGACAGAGAACATGGTACGGATCTGACCTCTGCACCTACGTGACGTTCCGCACCCCCCTGAGGGACGCGTAAGGTCAGGTTGGTATATTATGCACAGACACCCCCTGTCCACATGGGACGGGAAGGCACCAGGGAGTGGGTAGGGGTGGCTCACCCAGTCACTGACATGGCACCACACTCGCCCACAACCTTGACAGGCTGAGAGGCTCCGCTCCCTAGCTCCAGTGAATCAGAGCCTAGTCAGCCTCGGAGAGTTCCCACCAGTTTCTATTTGATATACGGGCTACAAATAAGCATGTTCGTTGGACCGAACGACTGTCATAAGGTTCGTGGATCGAGGTAAAAGAACAGCTCTAGGTTAAATTATATATTTAATCTCCGTAAGGGCGCACTAAACAGTACACTATATACATAATGGTTATTCATATACAGTGGTCAGAGTTACAAGCATAAAAACATGGGTACAAAAGGTATAAAGCAGTTATTACGAGTCAGTTACCAGTTTTGATGGAAATGCCTGGCTTTCAGGGGATGGGCTGCCACATGAAGAGGCTGTGGGCCCTCACTTGGTTGATAGACTTGTCCCACACTTCCTGATGTCACAACCTCCCCAGGAACAAAGACTCTGGGCTCAGGGCAGCTGGAGCTGTTAAACTCTGGATCCTGCCCACTTCTGCCTCCAAGCTGGACTCAATTCTCATCCCCCCGGTCTTTCTCAGCTACAACTCTAAAAACTAAAATGGGCTACACCTCCTTACTGGATCCTAGGGAGATGGTTCTGGTGTCATTGGATCCAGCCGTGCCCCTGCTACACGTGGAGACCAAACACAGTGGACGTAGGGGCTTCTGATAGGCTGTGCTGCATATCTCCCTATAGTTTCTTGCTGGGTGGTGGATAAAGGGCTGGTGTGATTCTCCATTCCATTCATTTTCCAAAAATCCAGTTGCTTTATCACTCTGGTGTATCATTTTCCCATAACTACTGTTAAATTAAGTTTCTTGAACAAAGAAGCACAGTCAGGGGAAGGGATATCCTGTGTAGCTGGCAGCTGCTGTGGGGGATCTCACTCCTTGCTTCTCAGCCCCCTCCTTTGCAAGCTGCAGTGTATTCAAGAAAGTCAGATTACACTGTGCATTGAGATCTCTCTAGAACCTGCTAAACAGGTCACAGTGATTGACATGGGTTTGTCTTGAATATTCTTCACAGAGATACTCGTAGATACACTATTTGTAAAAAGATAATTGAATTGCCAGTATCTAAACACTTTGTGGAGGCTGGTCATAATGAAAAACAGTAAAAATTTTGAATAATTGACCATGAATCACCTTTGAGAAGGGGTGGTGAATAGTGATAAACTGTTAAAGATTAGTGTTGAGCGAACACTAAAGTGCTCGGGTGCTCGAAGCTCGGGCCCAGCTCATCATGATACTCGGGTGCTCGACCCGAGCAACGAGCCCAATGTTAGTCTACGGGAGACCTGAGCATTTTTGCGGCGGCACCCCCGGCAGTCTGTAGAAAGCCTAAAAAGTGCCCAAAACGATAGTGATAGTGCTCAAATGGCATGGGGACAGCATGGGGATCGCCCCAGGAAGCATTTCTGACCCCCAGGTCACTGCTATCAACAACGTGGTCAGAGGTATTAAGCCACTTTTACGGGCTCACAATAAAACATACAAAAACGAAACTGAAACTGTTTTCCTGTGAAATATGTTAAGGAACATCCTTTCCAGGGTATAGACTTGTGTATAAGGTAAAATAAATAACCAAAAACAAAAATACTCCTCCACACCTTGGGCTATGTTCACAAGTAGCATTTTTTATGCGCTTTTGCACTTTTGTAATGCTTTCAATCGTGACAACTGCATTCACCGGGAAACATCATTTTAACATTTTACAACCTTATCTGGCCATGTGCTGTGTGACACATGCATACAGTGCTGAAAAGACATGGGAACAGCATGGGGAAGACACCTGGAAGCATCCCTGATACCTAGGTCACTGTCTAAAAGTGTGCCAATCAGAAGTGATCATTGGTGCATCAGAACATGCAGACTTGCAACTATCCCCGTTCAAGTCCTTGAACCAGGGCAGTGTTCAATTGTACCTCCCCCATTCCTTGCAATGCAAGCGCAAGTATGCAGCCTGCCACCCACCCACCGCCAGGCTGAAATACCATACTGCTTGCTTGCACTTGAAATTGGGCCTTTTAGGCATGTGGAGGCGGAATCTGGCCACCACGTCATGGCTGCATCGGCGGCCTGGTATCCATACTCAGTCCCCAGCTGCCCGATGGTCGGGTGTCCACGCTTGATCCCCAGCCACCAGGGGGCAGCCGGGTGTCCATAATCGGTCCCCAGCAGCCCCGCTGCCGGGTGTCCATAAACGCTCCCCAGCCACCCCTATTTGTCACGGTGCGCCTTATACACAAGCGCGCATACCAAAACATTACCTGTGCCCTCCCCAGTGCATTTAGTGGGAAGGACAGCCTAACCAAAAACACATGGACAAGTGAATGTGGCCAGGGATGGTTCATCTCACTGACGCCTTCACATTGGGTTAATATTGTGGAAGCAAGGACACAGTTGGACACTGGAATGCAACACGTCCTCCAGATATAGAGGATTGCGGGTCCTGGGTCAATCAGGCTTCAACACAAAGTTCAGAAGGTAGACAGCAGCAGTGGTCGGCCTCCTACCCAACAAGTAAATTATTCATGATCATGAGACCATCCATCTCCCTAGGTTTCTGTTCCTTGGAATGCAAGCGCATGCATGTAGTAGTGGCTAGGCCTGAGGTGGTCAGCGTTTTGGCGCATATCCTACCTCCTCCGAGGATTGCTGGATGATTTCCTGCTACTATCCCAGTTCTATGACTCCCGTTAGAACAAAGCTTCAGGTGATGAATAATGGATGATATGGTGGCAAAGGAGAAAGAACAGGAGGAACAGGGACCATTCATATCAATATCAGGCCAGTCAACCACACATGTCTTGTAGGATATGTTTCTCTACCAAAAGGAGCGGTTCGGTTACACAGTTAAAGGGCATACAGTGAGTGCAATGCCTACCACAAATTTCGAGGCACTCCAATGCCCCTTGGAAGTGACATGGAGGTCAGAGGGCCTTAACTAAACCGTTTTTTCCATTTATAGCAACTGGGTCTCCTGTACACTGTTGGCCGAAGCAGTGAATGGAAGGCTTTCCAAAAATTATGAGGAACTGCAATGTCCCTTGAAACAGACGTGGATTACAGCGTACTAAAAACCTTCTACCCATTATTGGGTAGTGGGTCTCCCTTAGTGTTCACCTCTGCATTGAAAAGCAAAAGCTGACTAAAATTAGGAGGTAATGCAATGCCCGTTAGAAGAGTCGTGGAGGTTAGAGGTAATTAAAAACAACATTTCAATGCCCCTTGGAAGAGCTGTGGAGTTCAGAGTGGTTTAACAAAACAGTTTTAATGCCCCTTGGAAGAGACTGGGAGGTCCCAGTGGAAAAAAAAGATAATACCAATGCCCCATGGAAGAGTGGTGGAGGTCCCAGTGGAATAAAAAGACAATATCAATGCCCCTTGGAAGAGTGGTGGAGGTCGCAGTGGAATAAAAAGACAATATCAATGCCCCTTGGAAGAGACGTGGACGTCACAGTAGCTTAACAGGACGGTTTTAATGCCCCTTAGAAGAGACATGAAGTTCAGAGTGGTTTAACAAGACAGTTTTAATGCCCCTTAGAAGAGACATGGAGTTCACAGTAGCTTAAAGACATGATTTTTATGCCCCTTGGAAGAGACGTGGAGTTCAGAGTGGTTTAACAAGATGGTTTTAATGCCCCTTGGAAGAGACATGGAGGTCACAGGAGCTTAACAAGACAATTTTAATGCCCCCTTGGAAGAGACGAGGAGTTCAGACTGGTTTGACAAGACGGTTTTAATGCCCCTTGGAAGAGACGTGGAGGTCACAGTAGCTTAACAAGACGGTTTTAATGCCCCTTTGAAGAGACATGGAGTACAGAGTAGTTTAACAAGATGGTTTTAATGCCCATTGGAAGAGACGTGGAGGTTACAGTAGCTTAACAAGATGGTTTTAATGCCACTTAGAGCCATGCAGTACAGAATATTAAAAACATTATTCCCATTATTAGGGAGTGGGTCTCCCATAGTCTTTGCCTATGCCTTCCAAGCAAAAGCTGCCAAAAATTAGGACGGAGGAACTTGCAATGCCCCTTACAAGAGCCATGCAGTACAGCATATTAAAAACATTATTCCCATTATTGGGGAGTGTAGCCAACTTCCGAAAATGAGCTGACAGCAGACAGTACTTTGACGAGCAGATCTGGCAACTCGGGGTGCGATTTAAGAAACCGCTGAACCACGAGGTTAAGCACATGAGCCAGGCATGGTACGTGTGTGATCTCGCCTCGTCTCAGAGCCTCCACCAGGTTACGGCCATTGTCACACACGACCAGGCCTGGTTCAGCGGTCTCAGCCACAGATCTGCCTGCTCTTCCACAGCTGTCCACAACTCACAAGCAGTGTGAGGTTTATCACCTAAGCTTATGAGTTTCAGCACAGCCTGTTGCCGCTTGGCTGAGGCAGTACTGCAGTGCTTCCAGCTTGTAACTGATGTGGCGATATCTGAGATGGAGGCTGAACATGAGGAGGAGGTGGAGGATGATGCGAAGGAGCTGTACACTGTGGGGGCAACTCTGACTGACATAGGGCCCACAATCCACGGTGTGGGGAGGATATGTTCCGTCCCAAGGTCAGACTGGGTCCCGGCTTCCACTATGTTTACCCAGTGTGCCGTCAGGGAGATGGACCGTCCCTGGCCACAAGCACTTGTCCACGTGTCCGTTGTCAGGTGGACTCTCCCAGTAACTGCGTTGTTGAGGGCACGGCAGATGTTTTGGGACACGTGCTTGTGTAGTGCGGGGATGGCACACCGGGCAAGATAGTGTCAGCTGAGGACCGAGTACCGAGGGACAGCCACCGCCATAAGGTTGCGGAAGGATTCGGTCTCCACCAGCCTAAAAAGCAGCATATCCAACGCAAGCAGTCGTGAAATGTGCGAATTTAGGACTGTGGCCTGTGGGTCGTTGGCTGCGAATTTGCGCTTTCGTTCAAAGGTCTGGGATATGGACAATTGAATACTGCGGTGGGACGTGGACGTGGACGTTGATGCTGTTTCTTGAGAAACTGCCATAACAAGTGAAGACTGAGAGGAGGGGGCATCTTTGCATGCAGTATGGACAGGGGATTGCCTTGCACACACAACAGGGGGTTCTCTTACACGCACAACAGTGGAAGACGCAGTGGTGACACCCGCTGACACTGGTCGTGGACCCTGGGGTTTGCCCCACAAAGTCGGGTGCTTTGCTGACTTGTGCCTGATCATGCTGGTGGTGGTCAGGCAGGGAGTTTTGTCACCCCTGCTGATGCTGGCATGGCAAGTGGTACAAATGGCCTTTTTGGGGTTATCAGCAGAGTCTTTAAAAAAATTCCAGACTCTGGAAGACCTACCGGTTGTACTGGCAACGTCCCTCGTGTTATTGTTACGGGGAGTGGTTGACCGCCTTCTGTCTGCGGCCACCACACTGCTTCTTCCTGCCTGTTGGGGTACTCTGCCTCCCTCCCCCTGTGTCCTCCTGCTACGTTGGGTCAGTTACTAGATCATCCACCACCTCCTCCTCTTCCACTTCCGCACCATGGTCCTCCTCCTCACTTCGTAGCAATTGTATCTCATCATCGTCGACCTCTTGTGACAAATTTCCAGCGTCGCCTTCCTGTGGCCATGGCTGTTCAAATATTTGGCCATCGCTACATGGGATCTCCGCTTTCACCACTTCAAGCGGAGCAGGCGAGGGGCAAAAATATGGAAATGGACCAGTGAACAGCTCTTCAGAATGTCCAACTGTGGGATCAGTGGCAGTCTGACAACACTCAGCATGGTGGGAGGAAGGGGCATCAGGGTGAGGAGGAGTATGCAGTCGAGACTCACGGCTACTAACACTTGACCGTGTGGAAGACAGACCGGAGGTGGTGGTGCCCAGGTGACTGGAAGTAATATCTGCTATCCAATTAATAACCTGTTCACACTTATCAGTTCGCAATAGTGGTGTTGTTGTGTGCTTCCATAGTAATTTGGTCAAGAATTGGGAGAGATAAGTTGTAACTGTTGGTTGTGGCACATTTTTACCTTGGCCACGGCCCCGTCCTCTTCACGCACCTGTGACACCCCAGGGGTCTGGTTGCCACAGTAACGTAATGTTATGTCTGAGAGCAGGTGGGAGGTCCTTTAGTCAGGGATCCTGTGCATGCCACACCTCCTGCCCAGTCTTGGGAGGGGAAGGACAGAGCCATCCGGGTGCTCCGAGAACCGGCACCGGGTGGCGTTGTGACCCACAGGCGCCCAGCTATCACTTACCACCAGGAGGCGGCGCCCTTGTCGGCAGGGCCTGTGGGAGCTGATGCGCAGGCTTTGGACAATGACCCGGCTCCAGACCTACGCCATCAGGTCCAAGAGCTAGCTAAGAGCGTTGCTGCGCTAACCCGAACTGTGCAGTCTTTACAGGTTTCCACCCCAGGGAAGATCCAGCTGGCATCCGGACCGGAGGACATCCCGTGGCGTCGACCAAGGAGGACCCCACCGGCCAGAGGAAGACCCAGTGACCGATACAGCGAGGACGGACGACCCATCTGCCGCCGCTGCAATCAACCCGGACATATGGAAAGGTACTGTTCTTTAAACGGGCACAACCTGGGGTAGAGGGCCAACCCCCAGGAAAAAGATCACCAGGCCCATCGAACTGGCGCGACAGATATGTGGGAGGACGTCCAGTCTTGCCTGTGGTACTGGATGGCATTCCCATGAGTGCCCTACTGGACACCGGGTCACAGGTCACCACCATCCCGTACGTGCTCTTCAAGCAGTACTGGAATGACTCGGATATCACCCGCTACCCCGACGACGACTTGAGTATCATCGCCAGCAATGGTCAGCCCGTGCCACAGATCGGATTTAAAGAGGTGACCATCAAAATTGGTAGAGTCGAACTGGCCGCACAGGGACTGATCATTGTAGATATCGATAAACATGAGAGTCACCCAAAAATAACTCTAGGAACTAATGTAATTGAAAATTGTCTTGCAGAGGTGATTTTCCTTTTACAGCAGGTTGCCAAGAATGCCAGCTCCGGCGAGCAGCGGGTGCTCCAGAAAGAGATCCGGGCACTGATGCAACGGCAACAAGTGGAACTCTCCGGCGGTGAGATTGGTAGCGTAAGAATGTGTGACCCTTTTCCTATTGCCATGCCCCCAAAAAGTGAAATGATGATTTGGTGCCGGGCAGCTATTGGTCTGAGAGGTAGAGATTACCAGGCAATGGTAGAACCAGTTTACTCAGACAGTAGGCTCACCATTTTGACAGCACGGGGGGTGGTCAATGTACGCCATGGGAGGGTGCCCATTCGCATAATAAATATCGGGGAGAGGGAAGTGTACCTGCCCCGGTATGCCACGCTAGCCAAATTATATACCACTAATCAAAGTTCTATACAATCTGTGGAACCCTTGCCTCCATCTCACCCGGAGGAAGGTAACGGCTCTAAGAAAGACATGGAGGACTGGTGTCAGCAACTACATCTGGGTACTGACTCCACTCCCTCACATCAGAAACAAGGAGTCTATCGGGTGGTTCAAGAGTATGAGAGAGTGTTTAGTAAACACCCGTTAGACTTCGGGCGAGTCAAGGGGGTAGAACACCGCATCCCCACGGGAGATCATCCTCCCATAAAAGAGAGGTATCGACCCGTACCCCCTGCACATTACCAACACGCCAAGGGGATGCTTAGAGACATGAAGGAGGCTGGGGTAATCCGGGATAGCTGTAGCCCCTGGGCAGCCCCACTAGTTTTAGTCAAAAAGAAAGACAACACCATGAGGATGTGTGTAGATTACCGGAAAATCAACCGTATCACACACAAGGATGCGTACCCCTTACCAAGGATAGAGGAGTCATTGGCTGCTTTAAGATCTGCTAACTTCTTCTCTACCTTGGATCTCACTAGCGGGTACTGGCAGGTTCCTGTAGCAGAGGCGGACCGGGAGAAGACCGCATTCACCACCCCGATGGGACTTAGCGAGTTCACCTGCATGCCGTTCGGACTCTGCAACGCCCCAGGAACCTTCCAACGATTAATGGAGTGCTGTCTGGGCCACAGAAACTTCGAGACGGTCCTGTTGTACCTGGACGATGTCATCGTATACTCCAAAACTTATGAGGACCACCTGAAACACCTGGCGGAGGTGTTCGAAGCTCTGGCGAGTTACGGCCTAAAGGTGAAACCCTCCAAGTGTCACCTCCTGAAACCAAAGGTGCAATACCTGGGACACGTGGTGAGCGCTGACGGAGTGGCTCCCGACCCCGATAAGATCACCGCAATTAAGGGATGGCCAAGCCCCTCCAGCGTAAAAGAAGTGCGGCAGTTCCTAGGGTTGGTAGGCTACTACCGAAGGTTTATTCCCGGTTTCACCAAAAAGGCAGCACCTATGCAGGACCTCCTGATAGGCCAGTCCCGGAAGGCCAAGAACCAGAAGCCGCCCTTCAAATGGGAAAAGCTAGAAGAAGAGTCCTTCCGCCAGCTGAAGATGGCCCTCACGGGGGATGAAATCTTGGCGTACCCGGACTATAGCCAGCCCTTCATCCTCTACACCGACGCCAGTAACATCGGGCTAGGAGCCGTACTGTCCCAGATTCAGCAGGGGAGAGAACGAGTAATCTCCTATGCCAGCCGAAAACTGCGACCCACCGAAAGGAACCCCGAAAATTACAGCTCATTTAAGCTAGAGTTCCTGGCCGTGGTATGGGCAGTCACCGAGCGCTTTAGGCATTACCTCGCTTCTTCCCGGTTCACCGTATACACGGATAACAACCCGTTGACACACCTGGACACGGCAAGACTCGGTGCCCTGGAGCAGAGGTGGATGGCCCGTCTGTCCAACTACGAGTTCACAATCAAATACCGGGCAGGACGCTCCAATACTAACGCGGACGCCCTGTCCAGGATGCCCAACCTGCCGGACGAAGGAGAAGATCCGGAGGGACTGGAAGAAGTTGAACTCCCTGCGTTCCACCGTCATGGGACTATCCAGTATTCCCACCGGGTAAGGGGTAAGCAGGCTGCTACGTTGAACCCCTTACCCCACTACAACTGGGCGGAAACGCAAGACAGCGACCCTGCCGTCCGACTGGTGAAGGAGATGCTGACTCGGCCGGAGGCTCGCCTTGAACCAGACGCTCCGGAGGAAGCCAAACAACTATGGGCGGAGAAGAGTCGACTATTCCTTTACAAGGGGAAGTTGTGCCGCAGAATGGTCAACTCCCGGACGCATGAACTACTCTGGCAAGTAGTGGTGCCCCGAAGAGACGCAGCCATGGTGATGGAGGCATACCACGACGGAGCTGGACACTTCGGGTGGAAAAAGCTGGAGTTCCTGCTGCGCGAGCGGTTCCACTGGGTAGGCATGAGGGGAACCATCGAGAAGTGGTGCAGAGACTGTGGCCCGTGCAATCTGAGAAGGAAGGACCGGGCCAGCCAGAAGACTCCCCTGCAGTCCATCGTCACCCGGCAACCGTTGGAACTGGTAGCCTTGGATCATGTAAAACTGACCCCAAGCAGAAGTGGCTACGTCTACGCGTTAACCATCGTGGATCATTACTCCCGGTTCTTGGTTGTCGTCCCCGTCAAGGACTTAACGGCTCAAACAGCAGCTAGGGCCTTCCAGCAGCACTTCTGCCGTCCACACGGGTACCCGGACCAAGTGCTGACGGACCAGGGACCTGCCTTTGAAGCGGAGGTCTTCCAGGAATTCTGCAATCTGTATGGCTGCCGGAAGATAAGGACGACACCCTACCATCCGCAAACTAATGGACTTTGTGAAAAAATGAACCAGGTGGTAATGGATCTTCTAAAAACATTGCCCCTGGAAGAACGCAGTCTGTGGCCTGAGAAGTTGCCCGATCTGGTGGACCTATACAACCACATCCCGGTAGGTTCCACCAACTGTACCCCGGCTTACCTAATGAGGGCGAGACCTGGTAAGTTACCTGTTGACCTGGAAATGGGAGTCCTGACACCTGAGGACACTTCACCAGAAACAGACTGGGACACAGAGAGGCAGCAGCAGTACCGGAGAGTACAGGAGAGCGTGGAGCGAAGTCTCTGTCAGGCTAGGGAAAGACAAGAGAAGACTTACAACCAGTATGCTCCCGCTGTTCCCCTGGTACCCGGAGAGCAGGTCTTGAAGAGGAAAAGATGGCTCCACAAGTTGGATGACCAGTGGGAGAAGGACCCGTACACCGTACTGCCCTCAAGCCACGAGAACCCGAAGGTCTGTACCATCAGTAAAGACGGAGGGGAAACCACAGCCATTGTATCCCGGGACCACCTGAAGAAGTGTCCCGAACAACTGAGGAACCCTGAAGAGGAACAAGAAGACCATCGACCCGTGGGAGAAAGGGAAGATATGGTTAGTACCGTGCTCGGGGACTTCCCTCGGTCTTGGACTCAAGTCAATGGTGCAATTGTGGTACCCGTACTCACCTTCCTCCAACCATCATCCCAAGAACCTACGGAGCAACGGGTAGAGCTGGAAGAACAGCCGGTCCAGGAGGCAGAAGACTCCACACAAGTAGAACAGGAGAATCAACCCTCTGCTTATAGTGAGCCTGCCGTACCCCTAGTGAGACAAAGAGCCGGTAGACAGCTGCCCAGTTTACCCTTGACAGCTCCTACACCCTGTAGTTCAGGGCCAGACAGTCAGCTCCGTAGGTCCACTAGGGCCACTAGAGGCCAGTTACCCGCACGATGGAGGATCTAAATGTTTAAGCTATTTTATAATGTTTACCTGTCTATAGTTGCTTGTGTGTAATTTTGTATTTCTAGTTGTTTTTAGGAATCCTTGGTGGATTTACCGGGAATCCTTGTATATAGTTGGAGCGTAACCCAGGATGGACTAAAGACTGTCAAGGACTCGGGGTAGAACAGACCCCTACCTGGT
The DNA here is from genome assembly GCF_046119375.1 of Phyllobates terribilis. Classification (NCBI taxonomy): domain Eukaryota; kingdom Metazoa; phylum Chordata; class Amphibia; order Anura; family Dendrobatidae; genus Phyllobates; species Phyllobates terribilis. Next base: position 461,522,966 of record NW_027362761.1, on the reverse strand, counting down.
TACGTCTCCCTGTGTTGGTGAAATGGACACCTTGCTTTCTTCAGAGACTGCACCCGGTTGCGGACACGCCGTAACCATCTTTATGTGTTTTCTTATTGTATTATTAATGTTTTGCCTTGTTATGTTTTCTAAATGTGTTTAGTCCCGGAGTACTAAATTTTACTAGGGGGGAATGTGACACCCCAGGGGTCTGGTTGCCACAGTAACGTAATGTTATGTCTGAGAGCAGGTGGGAGGTCCTTTAGTCAGGGATCCTGTGCATGCCACACCTTCTGCCCAGTCTTGGGAGGGGAAGAACTTCCCCTATATAAACCTGGGGCTGAGGCAGGGTGAGTGAGTAGAAGAAGAGAAGAAGTAGAGACAGCATAGGAAGAAACAGCAGTTACAAGGAGTCAGGGGCTGGCAGCTGCAGAGTTCGCCCTGACTAAGAAGACTTTTTACCGGACCCGGAGTCCGAGGCTGTGGGGACTAATTCCTGCCCAGCAGCAGAATCCGTCAGGCAGGGGATTTCAGGTCCTCTGGCCCAGAAGCCCGAAGGCACGGTCACACGCGTGGGACCAGCACCGCCATCGTGGAGCGGAAGCCATTAGAAGGCCCCGAGTCACCGGCCATACGGGTGAGCACCACACGGTACACTCAGGGACGTGGGCTACTTACATCAGCTCCTAGCAAGGTAGCCAGAAGAGTACAGTCAGCTTGGGAGGCCTACAACTACGCCTGGCCAGGGGAGATCCCATCTGCTCAAGGACTGACCAGGCCCCGTTCGCTAGCAAGTACTCCGGGAGGGTCTATCGTTGTTACCAGTAAAGACCCTGAACGCTACCATACCGTCTCTGAGTGGTTCCTGCTACCCCCATCATCCACGTCGGCTGCCCTGAGGCCATACCCCTCCCGTTGGGGGTTATACTATCACGCTGCACCATCCTTCCACCGGCCTCAGCGGTCTGCCCTGCAGCAGCAGCCCCCTGGCTGCATTCAACGGGTGGCGTAGTCATCAACCATTTTCTACCGCTAACAGACTGCCGTCCAGTTTGACTCCCTGGGCACGGACCGGGTCACCGCCACGAGACTACAACCCTAAACAGATCCGGCTCCGGGTAAGCTCCCGCGTGCGCAACGCAGCGCGACACAGGCCCAGGGGCGCGTCACACCATCACCAGAACATCCAGTTCCACGTCCCTTGCCACGCGCCTTGCCCATTGTAAATGAAGTTAAATACTCGCACTATCAACGGCAAAAGGGTAATAAAAAGTAGATTTGAACCGTGGAAGAGGAAAACCACAGTTCTAGTTCTCTGGCCTACACCAGAATCTTTTAAACAGATATATTTGTCTCTGAACAGTCAGCGAGACACTCAAACTGTTTTTTTTTTATGCAAAAAGGTGGATTACATCCAGATTTGAACTGTGGAAGAGGAAAACCACAGTTCTAGTTCTCTGCCTACACCAGAATCTTTTAAACAGATATATTTATGTCTGAACAGTCAGCGAGACACTGAAACAGTTTTTTTTTATGCAAAAAGGTGGTTTACACCCAGATTTGAACCGTGGAAGAGGAAAACCACAGTTCTATTTCTCTGGCCTACGCCAGAATCTTTTAAACAGATATATTTGTGTCTGAACAGTCAGCGAGACACTCAAACTGTTTTTTTTTTTATGCAGATAGGCGGATAACACCCAGATTTGAACCGTGGAAGAGGAAAACCACAGTTCTTTTTCTCTGGCCTACACGAGAATGTTTTAAACAAATATATTTGTGTCTGAACAGTCAGCGAGACACTGAAACTGTTTTTTTTTGTGCAAAAAGGTGGATTACACCCAGATTTGAACAGTGGAAGAGGAAAACCAGAGTTTTAGTTCTCTGGCCTACACCAGAATCTTTTAAACAGATATATTTGTGTCTGAACAGTCTGTGAGACACTGAAACTGTTTTTTTTATGCAAAAAAGTTGAATTTCACCCCGATTTGAACCGTGGAAGAGGAAAACCACAGTTCTATTTCTCTGGCCTACGCCAGAATCATTTAAACAGATATATTTGTGTCTCAACAGTCAGCGAGACATTGAAACTGTTTTTTTTTATGCAAAAAGGTGAATTACATCCAGATTTGAACCGTGGAAGACGAAAACCACAGTTCTATTTCTCTGGCCTACACCAGAATCTTTTAAACAGATATATTTGTGTCTGAACAGTCAGCGAAACACACTGTTTTTTTTATGCAAAAAGGTGGATTACACCCAGATTTATAACCGTGGAAGAGGAAAACCACAGTTCTAGATATCTGGCCTACACCAGAATCTTTTAAACAGATATATTTGTGTCTGAACAGTCAGCGAGATACTGAAACTGTTTTTTTTATGCAAAAAAGTTGAATTGCACCCCGATTTGAACCGAGGAAGAGGAAAACCACAGTTCTATTTCTCTGGCCTACACCAGAATCTTTTAAACAGATATATTTGTGTCTCAACAGTCAGGGAGACATTGAAACAGTTTTTTTTTATGCAAAAAGGTGGATTACACCCAGATTTGAACCGTGGAAGACGAAAACCACAGTTCTACTTCTCTGGCCTACACCAGAATCTTTTAAACAGATATATTTGTGTCTGAACAGTCAGCGAGACACTCAAACTGTTTTTTTTTATGGAAGAAAGACAAAAAGGCGGATAACACCCAGATTTGAACCGTGGAAGAGGAAAACCACAGTTCTATTTCTCTGGCCTACACCAGAATCTTTTAAACAGATATATTTGTGTCTGAACAGTCAGCGAAACACTCACAATGTTTTTTTTATGCAAAAAGGTGGATTACACCCAGATTTGTAACCGTAGAAGAGGAAAACCACAGTTCTAGATATCTGGCCTACACCAGAATCTTTTAAACAGATATATTTGTGTCTGAATAGTCAGTGAGATACTGAAACTGTTTTTATGCAAAAAGGTGGATTACACCCAGATTTGAACCGAGGAAGAGGAAAACCACAGTTATATTTCTCTGGCCTACACCAGAATCTTTTAAACAGATATATTTGTGTCTAAACAGTCAGCGAGACACTCAAACAGGTTTTTTTGTGTGCAAAAAGGTGGATTACACCCAGATTTGAACCGTGGAAGAGGAAAACCACAGTTCTAGTTCTCTGGCCTACACCAGAATCTTTTAAACAGATATATTTGTGTCTGAACAGTCAGCGAGACACTGAAACTGTTTTTTTTCATGCAAAAAGGTGGATAACACTCAGATTTGAACAGTGGAAGAGGAAAACCACAGTACTATTTCTCTGGCCTACAACAGAATCTTTTAAACCGATATATTCGTGTCTGTACAGTCAGCGAGAAACTGAAACTGTTTTTTTTTACGCAAAAAGGCGGATAACACCCAGATTTGAACCGTGGAAGAGGAAAACCACAGTTCTATTTCTCTGGCCTACACCAGAATCTTTTAAACAGATATATTTGTGTCTAAACAGTCAGCTAGACACTGCAACTGTTTTTTTTATGCAAAAAGGTGGATTGCACCCAGATTTGAACCATCGAAGAGGAAAACCACAGTTCTAATTCTCTGGCCTACACCACAATCCTTTCAACAGTTATATTTGTGTCTGAACAGTCAGCGAGACACTGAAATTGTTTTTTTTTATGCAAGAAGGTGCATTACACCCAGATTTGAACCGTGGAAGAGGAAAACCACAGTTCTAGTTCTCTGGCCTACACCAGAATCTTTTAAACACATATGTTTGTGTCTGAACAGTCAGCGAAACACTCACACTGGTCTTTTTTATGCAAAAAGGTGGATTACACCCAGATTTGAACCGTGGAAGACGAAAACCACAGTTCTACTTCTCTGGCCTACACCAGAATCTTTTAAACAGATATATTTGTGTCTGAACAGTCAGCGAGACACTCAAACTGTTTTTTTTTATGGAAGAAAGACAAAAAGGCGGATAACACCCAGATTTGAACCGTGGAAGAGGAAAACCACAGTTCTATTTCTCTGGCCTACACCAGAATCTTTTAAACAGATATATTTGTGTCTGAACAGTCAGCGAAACACTCACAATGTTTTTTTTATGCAAAAAGGTGGATTACACCCAGATTTGTAACCGTAGAAGAGGAAAACCACAGTTCTAGATATCTGGCCTACACCAGAATCTTTTAAACAGATATATTTGTGTCTGAATAGTCAGTGAGATACTGAAACTGTTTTTTTTTTATGCAAAAAGGTGGATTACACCCAGATTTGAACCGAGGAAGAGGAAAACCACAGTTATATTTCTCTGGCCTACACCAGAATCTTTTAAACAGATATATTTGTGTCTAAACAGTCAGCGAGACACTCAAACAGGTTTTTTTGTGTGCAAAAAGGTGGATTACACCCAGATTTGAACCGTGGAAGAGGAAAACCACAGTTCTAGTTCTCTGGCCTACACCAGAATCTTTTAAACAGATATATTTGTGTCTGAACAGTCAGCGAGACACTGAAACTGTTTTTTTTCATGCAAAAAGGTGGATAACACTCAGATTTGAACAGTGGAAGAGGAAAACCACAGTACTATTTCTCTGGCCTACAACAGAATCTTTTAAACCGATATATTCGTGTCTGTACAGTCAGCGAGAAACTGAAACTGTTTTTTTTTACGCAAAAAGGCGGATAACACCCAGATTTGAACCGTGGAAGAGGAAAACCACAGTTCTATTTCTCTGGCCTACACCAGAATCTTTTAAACAGATATATTTGTGTCTAAACAGTCAGCTAGACACTGCAACTGTTTTTTTTATGCAAAAAGGTGGATTGCACCCAGATTTGAACCATCGAAGAGGAAAACCACAGTTCTAATTCTCTGGCCTACACCACAATCCTTTCAACAGTTATATTTGTGTCTGAACAGTCAGCGAGACACTGAAATTGTTTTTTTTTATGCAAGAAGGTGCATTACACCCAGATTTGAACCGTGGAAGAGGAAAACCACAGTTCTAGTTCTCTGGCCTACACCAGAATCTTTTAAACACATATGTTTGTGTCTGAACAGTCAGCGAAACACTCACACTGGTCTTTTTTATGCAAAAAGGTGGATTGCACCCAGATTTGAACCATGGAAGAGGAAAACCACAGTTCTAGATTTCTGGCCTACACCTGAATCTTTTAAACAGATATATTTGTGTCTGAACAGTCAGCAAGATACTGAAACTGTTTTTTTTTATGCAAAAAGGTGGATTACACCCAGATTTGAACCGTGGAAGAGAAAAAAACCACAGTTCTATTTCTCTGGCCTACACCAGAATCTTTTCAACAGATATATTTGTGTCTGAACAGTCAGCGAGACACTCAAACTCTTTTTTTTATGCAAAAAGGTGGATTACACCCAGATTTGAAAAATGGAAGAGGAAAACCACAGTTCTATTTCTCTGGCCTACAAAAGAATCTTTTAAACAGATATATTTGTGTCTAAACAGTCAGCGAAACACTCACACTGTTTTTTTTATGCAAAAAGGTGGATTACACCCAGATTTGTAACCGTAGAAGAGGAAAACCACAGTTCTAGATATCTGGCCTACACCAGAATCTTTTAAACAGATATATTTGTGTCTGAATAGTCAGTGAGATACTGAAACTGTTTTTTTTTTATGCAAAAAGGTGGATTACACTCAGATTTGAACCGAGGAAGAGGAAAACCACAGTTATATTTCTCTGGCCTACACCAGAATCTTTTAAACAGATATATTTGTGTCTAAACAGTCAGCGAGACACTCAAACAGGATTTTTTGTGTGCAAAAAGGTGGATTACACCCAGATTTGAACCGTGGAAGAGGAAAACCACAGTTCTAGTTCTCTGGCCTACACCAGAATCTTTTAAACAGATATATTTGTGTCTGAACAGTCAGCGAGACACTGAAACTGTTTTTTTTCATGCAAAAAGGTGGATAACACTCAGATTTGAACAGTGGAAGAGGGAAACCACAGTACTATTTCTCTGGCCTACAACAGAATCTTTTAAACCGATATATTCGTGTCTGTACAGTCAGCGAGAGACTGAAACTGTTTTTTTTTACGCAAAAAGGCGGATAACACCCAGATTTGAACCGTGGAAGAGGAAAACCACAGTTCTATTTCTCTGGCCTACAAAATAATCTTTTAAACAGATATATTTGTGTCTGAACAGTCAGCAAGACACTCAAACTGTTTTTTTTTGTGTGCAAAAAGGTCGATTACACCCAGATTTGAACCATGGAAGAGGAAAACCACAGTTCTAGTTCTCTGGCCTATACCAGAAACTTTTAAACAGATATATTTGTGTCTGAACAGTCAGCGAGACACTGAAACTGTTTTTTTTTTATGCAAAAAGGTTGATAACACCCAGATTTGAACCGTGGAAGAGGAAAACCACAGTACTATTTCTCTGGCCTACAACAGAATCTTTTAAACCGATATATTCCTGTCTGAACAGTCAGCGAGACACTGAAACTGTTTTTTTTTACTCAAAAAGGTGGATAACACCCAGATTTGAACCGTGGAAGAGGAAAACCACAGTTCCAATTCTCTGGCCTACACCAGAATCTTTTAAACAGATATATTTGTGTCTAAACAGTCAGCAAGACACTGCAACTGTTTTTTTTATGCAAAAAGGTGTATTGCACCAAGATTTGAACCATGGAAGAGGAAAACCACAGTTCTACTGCTCTGGCCTACACCAGAATCTTTACAACAGATATATTTGGGTCTGAACAGTCAGTGAGACACTGAAACTGTTTTTTTTAAGCAAAAAGTTGGATTACACCCAGATTTGAACCGTGGAAGAGGACAACCACAGTTCTAGTTCTCTGGCCTACACCAGAATCTTTTAAACAGATAAATTTGTGTCTGAACAGTCAGCGAGACACTGAAACTGTTTTTTTTATGCAAAAAGGTGCATGATTTGAACTGTGGAAGAGGAAAACCACAGTTCTAGTTATCTGGCCTACACCAGAATCTTTTAAACAGATATATTTTTGTCTGAACAGTCAGCGAGACACTCAAACAGTTTTTTTTTATGGAAGAAAGGCAAAAAGGCGGAAAACACCCAGATTTGTACTGTGGAGAGGGAAAACCACAGTTCTCTTTCTCTGGCCTACACCAGAATGTTTAAACAGATATATTTGTGTCTGAACAGTCAGCGAGACACTGAAACTGTTTCTTTTTATGCAAAAAGGCGGATAACACCCAGATTTGAACCGTGGAAGAGGAAAACCACAGTTCTGTTTCTCTGGCCTACACCAGAATCTTTTAAACAGATATATTTGTGTCTGAACAGTCAGCAAGACACTGAAACTGTTTTTTTTATGCAAAAAGGTGGATTACACCCAGATTTGAACCGTGGAAGAGGAAAACCACAGTTCTAGTTCTCTGGCCTACACCAGAATCTTTTAAACAGATATATTTGTGTCTAAACAGTCAGCAAGACACTGTAACTGTTTTTTTATGCAAAAAGGTGTTTTGCACCAAGATTTGAACCATGGAAGAGGAAAACCACAGTACTACTGCTCTGGCCTACACCAGAATCTTTTCAACAGATATATTTGTGTCTGAACAGTCAGCGAGACACTGAAACTGTTTTTTTATGCAAAAAGGTGGATTACACCCATATTTGAACCTTGGAAGAGGACAACCACAGTTGTAGTTCTCTGGCCTACACCAGAATCTTTTAAACAGATAAATTTGTGTCTGAACAGTCAGCGAGACACTGAAACTGTTTTTTTTTTATGCAAAAAGGTGGATGATTTGAACTGTGGAAGAGGAAAACCACAGTTCTAGTTATCTGGCCTACACCAGAATCTTTTAAACAGATATATTTGTGTCTGAACAGTCAGCGAGACACTGAAACTGTTTTTTTTCATGCAAAAAGGTGGATAACACTCAGATTTGAACAGTGGAAGAGGGAAAAAACAGTACTATTTCTCTGGCCTACAACAGAATCTTTTACACCGATATATTCGTGTCTGTACAGTCAGCGAGAGACTGAAACTGTTTTTTTTTACGCAAAAAGGCGGATAACACCCAGATTTGAACCGTGGAAGAGGAAAACCACAGTTCTATTTCTCTGGCCTACAAAAGAATCTTTTAAACAGATATATTTGTGTCTGAACAGTCAGCAAGACACTCAAACTGTTTTTTTTTGTGTGCAAAAAGGTCGATTACACCCAGATTTGAACCGTGGAAGAGGAAAACCACAGTTCTAGTTCTCTGGCCTATACCAGAAACTTTTAAACAGATATATTTGTGTCTGAACAGTCAGCGAGACACTGAAACTGTTTTTTTTTTATGCAAAAAGGTTGATAACACCCAGATTTGAACCGTGGAAGAGGAAAACCACAGTACTATTTCTCTGGCCTACAACAGAATCTTTTAAACCGATATATTCCTGTCTGAACAGTCAGCGAGACACTGAAACTGTTTTTTTTTACTCAAAAAGGTGGATAACACCCAGATTTGAACCGTGGAAGAGGAAAACCACAGTTCCAATTCTCTGGCCTACACCAGAATCTTTTAAACAGATATATTTGTGTCTAAACAGTCAGCAAGACACTGCAACTGTTTTTTTTATGCAAAAAGGTGTATTGCACCAAGATTTGAACCATGGAAGAGGAAAACCACAGTTCTACTGCTCTGGCCTACACCAGAATCTTTACAACAGATATATTTGGGTCTGAACAGTCAGTGAGACGCTGAAACTGTTTTTTTTAAGCAAAAAGTTGGATTACACCCAGATTTGAACCGTGGAAGAGGACAACCACAGTTCTAGTTCTCTGGCCTACACCAGAATCTTTTAAACAGATAAATTTGTGTCTGAACAGTCAGCGAGACACTGAAACTGTTTTTTTTATGCAAAAAGGTGCATGATTTGAACTGTGGAAGAGGAAAACCACAGTTCTAGTTATCTGGCCTACACCAGAATCTTTTAAACAGATATATTTTTGTCTGAACAGTCAGCGAGACACTCAAACAGTTTTTTTTTATGGAAGAAAGGCAAAAAGGCGGAAAACACCCAGATTTGTACTGTGGAGAGGGAAAACCACAGTTCTCTTTCTCTGGCCTACACCAGAATGTTTAAACAGATATATTTGTGTCTGAACAGTCAGCGAGACACTGAAACTGTTTCTTTTTATGCAAAAAGGCGGATAACACCCAGATTTGAACCGTGGAAGAGGAAAACCACAGTTCTGTTTCTCTGGCCTACACCAGAATCTTTTAAACAGATATATTTGTGTCTGAACAGTCAGCAAGACACTGAAACTGTTTTTTTTATGCAAAAAGGTGGATTACACCCAGATTTGAACCGTGGAAGAGGAAAACCACAGTTCTAGTTCTCTGGCCTACACCAGAATCTTTTAAACAGATATATTTGTGTCTAAACAGTCAGCAAGACACTGTAACTGTTTTTTTATGCAAAAAGGTGTTTTGCACCAAGATTTGAACCATGGAAGAGGAAAACCACAGTACTACTGCTCTGGCCTACACCAGAATCTTTTCAACAGATATATTTGTGTCTGAACAGTCAGCGAGACACTGAAACTGTTTTTTTATGCAAAAAGGTGGATTACACCCATATTTGAACCTTGGAAGAGGACAACCACAGTTGTAGTTCTCTGGCCTACACCAGAATCTTTTAAACAGATAAATTTGTGTCTGAACAGTCAGCGAGACACTGAAACTGTTTTTTTTTTATGCAAAAAGGTGGATGATTTGAACTGTGGAAGAGGAAAACCACAGTTCTAGTTATCTGGCCTACACCAGAATCTTTTAAACAGATATATTTGTGTCTGAATAGTCAGTGAGATACTGAAACTGTTTTTTTTTTATGCAAAAAGGTGGATTACACACAGATTTGAACCGAGGAAGAGGAAAACCACAGTTATATTTCTCTGGCCTACACCAGAATCTTTTAAACAGATATATTTGTGTCTCAACAGTCAGCGAGACATTGAAACTGTTTTTTTTTATGCAAAAAGGTGAATTACATCCAGATTTGAACCGTGGAAGACGAAAACCACAGTTCTATTTCTCTGGCCTACACCAGAATCTTTTAAACAGATATATTTGTGTCTGAACAGTCAGCGAGACACTCACACTGTTTTTTTTTATGGAAGAAAGACAAAAAGGCGGATAACACCCAGATTTGAACCGTGGAAGAGGAAAACCACAGTTCTATTTCTCTGGCCTACACCAGAATCTTTTAAACAGATATATTTGTGTCTGAACAGTCAGCGAAACACTCACACTGTTTTTTTTATGCAAAAAGGTGGATTACACCCAGATTTGTAACCGTAGAAGAGGAAAACCACAGTTCTAGATATCTGGCCTACACCAGAATCTTTTAAACAGATATATTTGTGTCTGAATAGTCAGTGAGATACTGAAACTGTTTTTTTTTTATGCAAAAAGGTGGATTACACCCAGATTTGAACCGAGGAAGAGGAAAACCACAGTTATATTTCTCTGGCCTACACCAGAATCTTTTAAACAGATATATTTGTGTCTAAACAGTCAGCGAGACACTCAAACAGGTTTTTTTGTGTGCAAAAAGGTGGATTACACCCAGATTTGAACCGTGGAAGAGGAAAACCACAGTTCTAGTTCTCTGGCCTACACCAGAATCTTTTAAACAGATATATTTGTGTCTGAACAGTCAGCGAGACACTGAAACTGTTTTTTTTCATGCAAAAAGGTGGATAACACTCAGATTTGAACAGTGGAAGAGGAAAACCACAGTACTATTTCTCTGGCCTACAACAGAATCTTTTAAACCGATATATTTGTGTCTGTACAGTCAGCGAGAAACTGAAACTGTTTTTTTTTACGCAAAAAGGCGGATAACACCCAGATTTGAACCGTGGAAGAGGAAAACCACAGTTCTATTTCTCTGGCCTACACCAGAATCTTTTAAACAGATATATTTGTGTCTAAACAGTCAGCTAGACACTGCAACTGTTTTTTTTATGCAAAAAGGTGGATTGCACCCAGATTTGAACCATGGAAGAGGAAAACCACAGTTCTAATTCTCTGGCCTACACCACAATCTTTTCAACAGTTATATTTGTGTCTGAACAGTCAGCGAGACACTGAAATTGTTTTTTTTTATGCAAGAAGGTGCATTACACCCAGATTTGAACCGTGGAAGAGGAAAACCACAATTCTAGTTCTCTGGCCTACACCAGAATCTTTTAAACACATATGTTTGTGTCTGAACAGTCAGCGAAACACTCACACTGGTCTTTTTTATGCAAAAAGGTGGATTACGCCCAGATTTGAACCATGGAAGAGGAAAACCACAGTTCTAGATTTCTGGCCTACACCTGAATCTTTTAAACAGATATATTTGTGTCTGAACAGTCAGCGAGACACTGAAACTGTTTTTTTTCATGCAAAAAGGTGGATAACACTCAGATTTGAACCGTGGAAGAGGGAAACCACAGTACTATTTCTCTGGCCTACAACAGAATCTTTTAAACCGATATATTCGTGTCTGTACAGTCAGCGAGAGACTGAAACTGTTTTTTTTTACGCAAAAAGGCGGATAACACCCAGATTTGAACCGTGGAAGAGGAAAACCACAGTTCTATTTCTCTGGCCTACAAAAGAATCTTTTAAACAGATATATTTGTGTCTGAACAGTCAGCGAGACACTGAAATTGTTTTTTTTTATGCAAGAAGGTGCATTACACCCAGATTTGAACCGTGGAAGAGGAAAACCACAATTCTAGTTCTCTGGCCTACACCAGAATCTTTTAAACACATATGTTTGTGTCTGAACAGTCAGCGAAACACTCACACTGGTCTTTTTTATGCAAAAAGGTGGATTACACCCAGATTTGAACCATGGAAGAGGAAAACCACAGTTCTAGATTTCTGGCCTACACCTGAATCTTTTAAACAGATATATTTGTGTCTGAACAGTCAGCAAGATACTGAAACTGTTTTTTTTTATGCAAAAAGGTGGATTACACCCAGATTTGAACCGTGGAAGAGAAAAAAACCACAGTTCTATTTCTCTGGCCTACACCAGAATCTTTTCAACAGATATATTTGTGTCTGAACAGTCAGCGAGACACTCTAACTCTTTTTTTTATGCAAAAAGGTGGATTACACCCAGATTTGAACCATGGAAGAGGAAAACCACAGTTCTATTTCTCTGGCCTACAAAAGAATCTTTTAAACAGATATATTTGTGTCTGAATAGTCAGTGAGATACTGAAACTGTTTTTTTTTTATGCAAAAAGGTGGATTACACTCAGATTTGAACCGAGGAAGAGGAAAACCACAGTTATATTTCTCTGGCCTACACCAGAATCTTTTAAACAGATATATTTGTGTCTAAACAGTCAGCGAGACACTCAAACAGGTTTTTTTGTGTGCAAAAAGGTGGATTACACCCAGATTTGAACCGTGGAAGAGGAAAACCACAGTTCTAGTTCTCTGGCCTACACCAGAATCTTTTAAACAGATATATTTGTGTCTGAACAGTCAGCGAGACACTGAAACTGTTTTTTTTCATGCAAAAAGGTGGATAACACTCAGATTTGAACAGTGGAAGAGGGAAACCACAGTACTATTTCTCTGGCCTACAACAGAATCTTTTAAACCGATATATTTGTGTCTGTACAGTCAGCGAGAAACTGAAACTGTTTTTTTTTACGCAAAAAGGCGGATAACACCCAGATTTGAACCGTGGAAGAGGAAAACCACAGTTCTATTTCTCTGGCCTACACCAGAATCTTTTAAACAGATATATTTGTGTCTAAACAGTCAGCTAGACACTGCAACTGTTTTTTTTATGCAAAAAGGTGGATTGCACCCAGATTTGAACCATGGAAGAGGAAAACCACAGTTCTAATTCTCTGGCCTACACCACAATCTTTTCAACAGTTATATTTGTGTCTGAACAGTCAGCGAGACACTGAAATTGTTTTTTTTTATGCAAGAAGGTGCATTACACCCAGATTTGAACCGTGGAAGAGGAAAACCACAATTCTAGTTCTCTGGCCTACACCAGAATCTTTTAAACACATATGTTTGTGTCTGAACAGTCAGCGAAACACTCACACTGGTCTTTTTTATGCAAAAAGGTGGATTACGCCCAGATTTGAACCATGGAAGAGGAAAACCACAGTTCTAGATTTCTGGCCTACACCTGAATCTTTTAAACAGATATATTTGTGTCTGAACAGTCAGCGAGACACTGAAACTGTTTTTTTTCATGCAAAAAGGTGGATAACACTCAGATTTGAACCGTGGAAGAGGGAAACCACAGTACTATTTCTCTGGCCTACAACAGAATCTTTTAAACCGATATATTCGTGTCTGTACAGTCAGCGAGAGACTGAAACTGTTTTTTTTTACGCAAAAAGGCGGATAACACCCAGATTTGAACCGTGGAAGAGGAAAACCACAGTTCTATTTCTCTGGCCTACAAAAGAATCTTTTAAACAGATATATTTGTGTCTGAACAGTCAGCGAGACACTGAAATTGTTTTTTTTTATGCAAGAAGGTGCATTACACCCAGATTTGAACCGTGGAAGAGGAAAACCACAATTCTAGTTCTCTGGCCTACACCAGAATCTTTTAAACACATATGTTTGTGTCTGAACAGTCAGCGAAACACTCACACTGGTCTTTTTTATGCAAAAAGGTGGATTACACCCAGATTTGAACCATGGAAGAGGAAAACCACAGTTCTAGATTTCTGGCCTACACCTGAATCTTTTAAACAGATATATTTGTGTCTGAACAGTCAGCAAGATACTGAAACTGTTTTTTTTTATGCAAAAAGGTGGATTACACCCAGATTTGAACCGTGGAAGAGAAAAAAACCACAGTTCTATTTCTCTGGCCTACACCAGAATCTTTTCAACAGATATATTTGTGTCTGAACAGTCAGCGAGACACTCTAACTCTTTTTTTTATGCAAAAAGGTGGATTACACCCAGATTTGAACCATGGAAGAGGAAAACCACAGTTCTATTTCTCTGGCCTACAAAAGAATCTTTTAAACAGATATATTTGTGTCTGAATAGTCAGTGAGATACTGAAACTGTTTTTTTTTTATGCAAAAAGGTGGATTACACTCAGATTTGAACCGAGGAAGAGGAAAACCACAGTTATATTTCTCTGGCCTACACCAGAATCTTTTAAACAGATATATTTGTGTCTAAACAGTCAGCGAGACACTCAAACAGGTTTTTTTGTGTGCAAAAAGGTGGATTACACCCAGATTTGAACCGTGGAAGAGGAAAACCACAGTTCTAGTTCTCTGGCCTACACCAGAATCTTTTAAACAGATATATTTGTGTCTGAACAGTCAGCGAGACACTGAAACTGTTTTTTTTCATGCAAAAAGGTGGATAACACTCAGATTTGAACAGTGGAAGAGGGAAACCACAGTACTATTTCTCTGGCCTACAACAGAATCTTTTAAACCGATATATTCGTGTCTGTACAGTCAGCGAGAGACTGAAACTGTTTTTTTTTACGCAAAAAGGCGGATAACACCCAGATTTGAACCGTGGAAGAGGAAAACCACAGTTCTATTTCTCTGGCCTACAAAAGAATCTTTTAAACAGATATATTTGTGTCTGAACAGTCAGCAAGACACTCAAACTGTTTTTTTTTGTGTGCAAAAAGGTCGATTACACCCAGATTTGAACCGTGGAAGAGGAAAACCACAGTTCTAGTTCTCTGGCCTATACCAGAAACTTTTAAACAGATATATTTGTGTCTGAACAGTCAGCGAGACACTGAAACTGTTTTTTTTTTATGCAAAAAGGTTGATAACACCCAGATTTGAACCGTGGAAGAGGAAAACCACAGTACTATTTCTCTGGCCTACAACAGAATCTTTTAAACCGATATATTCCTGTCTGAACAGTCAGCGAGACACTGAAACTGTTTTTTTTTACTCAAAAAGGTGGATAACACCCAGATTTGAACCGTGGAAGAGGAAAACCACAGTTCCAATTCTCTGGCCTACACCAGAATCTTTTAAACAGATATATTTGTGTCTAAACAGTCAGCAAGACACTGCAACTGTTTTTTTTATGCAAAAAGGTGTATTGCACCAAGATTTGAACCATGGAAGAGGAAAACCACAGTTCTACTGCTCTAGCCTACACCAGAATCTTTACAACAGATATATTTGGGTCTGAACAGTCAGTGAGACACTGAAACTGTTTTTTTTAAGCAAAAAGTTGGATTACACCCAGATTTGAACCGTGGAAGAGGACAACCACAGTTCTAGTTCTCTGGCCTACACCAGAATCTTTTAAACAGATAAATTTGTGTCTGAACAGTCAGCGAGACACTGAAACTGTTTTTTTTATGCAAAAAGGTGCATGATTTGAACTGTGGAAGAGGAAAACCACAGTTCTAGTTATCTGGCCTACACCAGAATCTTTTAAACAGATATATTTTTGTCTGAACAGTCAGCGAGACACTCAAACAGTTTTTTTTTATGGAAGAAAGGCAAAAAGGCGGAAAACACCCAGATTTGTACTGTGGAGAGGGAAAACCACAGTTCTCTTTCTCTGGCCTACACCAGAATGTTTAAACAGATATATTTGTGTCTGAACAGTCAGCGAGACACTGAAACTGTTTCTTTTTATGCAAAAAGGCGGATAACACCCAGATTTGAACCGTGGAAGAGGAAAACCACAGTTCTGTTTCTCTGGCCTACACCAGAATCTTTTAAACAGATATATTTGTGTCTGAACAGTCAGCAAGACACTGAAACTGTTTTTTTTATGCAAAAAGGTGGATTACACCCAGATTTGAACCGTGGAAGAGGAAAACCACAGTTCTAGTTCTCTGGCCTACACCAGAATCTTTTAAACAGATATATTTGTGTCTAAACAGTCAGCAAGACACTGTAACTGTTTTTTTATGCAAAAAGGTGTATTGCACCAAGATTTGAACCATGGAAGAGGAAAACCACAGTACTACTGCTCTGGCCTACACCAGAATCTTTTCAACAGATATATTTGTGTCTGAACAGTCAGCGAGACACTGAAACTGTTTTTTTTATGCAAAAAGGTGGATTACACCCATAATTGAACCTTGGAAGAGGACAACCACAGTTCTAGTTCTCTGGCCTACACCAGAATCTTTTAAACAGATAAATTTGTGTCTGAACAGTCAGCGAGACACTGAAACTGTTTTTTTTTATGCAAAAAGGTGGATGATTTGAACTGTGGAAGAGGAAAACCACAGTTCTAGTTATCTGGCCTACACCAGAATCTTTTAAACAGATATATTTGTGTCTGAATAGTCAGTGAGATACTGAAACTGTTTTTTTTTTATGCAAAAAGGTGGATTACACCCAGATTTGAACCGAGGAAGAGGAAAACCACAGTTATATTTCTCTGGCCTACACCAGAATCTTTTAAACAGATATATTTGTGTCTCAACAGTCAGCGAGACATTGAAACTGTTTTTTTTTATGCAAAAAGGTGAATTACATCCAGATTTGAACCGTGGAAGACGAAAACCACAGTTCTATTTCTCTGGCCTACACCAGAATCTTTTAAACAGATATATTTGTGTCTGAACAGTCAGCGAAACACTCACACTGTTTTTTTTATGCAAAAAGGTGGATTACACCCAGATTTATAACCGTGGAAGAGGAAAACCACAGTTCTAGATATCTGGCCTACACCAGAATCTTTTAAACAGATATATTTGTGTCTGAACAGTCAGCGAGATACTGAAACTGTTTTTTTTATGCAAAAAAGTTGAATTGCACCCCGATTTGAACCGAGGAAGAGGAAAACCACAGTTCTATTTCTCTGGCCTACACCAGAATCTTTTAAACAGATATATTTGTGTCTCAACAGTCAGCGAGACATTGAAACAGTTTTTTTTTATGCAAAAAGGTGGATTACACCCAGATTTGAACCGTGGAAGATGAAAACCACAGTTCTACTTCTCTGGCCTACACCAGAATCTTTTAAACAGATATATTTGTGTCTGAACAGTCAGCGAGACACTCAAACTGTTTTTTTTTATGGAAGAAAGACAAAAAGGCGGATAACACCCAGATTTGAACCGTGGAAGAGGAAAACCACAGTTCTATTTCTCTGGCCTACACCAGAATCTTTTAAACAGATATATTTGTGTCTGAACAGTCAGCGAAACACTCACACTGTTTTTTTTATGCAAAAAGGTGGATTACACCCAGATTTGTAACCGTAGAAGAGGAAAACCACAGTTCTAGATATCTGGCCTACACCAGAATCTTTTAAACAGATATATTTGTGTCTGAATAGTCAGTGAGATACTGAAACTGTTTTTTTTTTATGCAAAAAGGTGGATTACACCCAGATTTGAACCGAGGAAGAGGAAAACCACAGTTATATTTCTCTGGCCTACACCAGAATCTTTTAAACAGATATATTTGTGTCTAAACAGTCAGCGAGACACTCAAACAGGTTTTTTTGTGTGCAAAAAGGTGGATTACACCCAGATTTGAACCGTGGAAGAGGAAAACCACAGTTCTAGTTCTCTGGCCTACACCAGAATCTTTTAAACAGATATATTTGTGTCTGAACAGTCAGCGAGACACTGAAACTGTTTTTTTTCATGCAAAAAGGTGGATAACACTCAGATTTGAACAGTGGAAGAGGAAAACCACAGTACTATTTCTCTGGCCTACAACAGAATCTTTTAAACCGATATATTTGTGTCTGTACAGTCAGCGAGAAACTGAAACTGTTTTTTTTTACGCAAAAAGGCGGATAACACCCAGATTTGAAACGTGGAAGAGGAAAACCACAGTTCTATTTCTCTGGCCTACACCAGAATCTTTTAAACAGATATATTTGTGTCTAAACAGTCAGCTAGACACTGCAACTGTTTTTTTTATGCAAAAAGGTGGATTGCACCCAGATTTGAACCATGGAAGAGGAAAACCACAGTTCTAATTCTCTGGCCTACACCACAATCTTTTCAACAGTTATATTTGTGTCTGAACAGTCAGCGAGACACTGAAATTGTTTTTTTTTATGCAAGAAGGTGCATTACACCCAGATTTGAACCGTGGAAGAGGAAAACCACAATTCTAGTTCTCTGGCCTACACCAGAATCTTTTAAACACATATGTTTGTGTCTGAACAGTCAGCGAAACACTCACACTGGTCTTTTTTATGCAAAAAGGTGGATTACGCCCAGATTTGAACCATGGAAGAGGAAAACCACAGTTCTAGATTTCTGGCCTACACCTGAATCTTTTAAACAGATATATTTGTGTCTGAACAGTCAGCGACACACTGAAACTGTTTTTTTTCATGCAAAAAGGTGGATAACACTCAGATTTGAACCGTGGAAGAGGAAAACCACAGTTCTATTTCTCTGGCCTACAAAAGAATCTTTTAAACAGATATATTTGTGTCTGAACAGTCAGCGAGACACTGAAATTGTTTTTTTTTATGCAAGAAGGTGCATTACACCCAGATTTGAACCGTGGAAGAGGAAAACCACAATTCTAGTTCTCTGGCCTACACCAGAATCTTTTAAACACATATGTTTGTGTCTGAACAGTCAGCGAAACACTCACACTGGTCTTTTTTATGCAAAAAGGTGGATTACACCCAGATTTGAACCATGGAAGAGGAAAACCACAGTTCTAGATTTCTGGCCTACACCTGAATCTTTTAAACAGATATATTTGTGTCTGAACAGTCAGCAAGATACTGAAACTGTTTTTTTTTTATGCAAAAAGGTGGATTACACCCAGATTTGAACCGTGGAAGAGAAAAAAACCACAGTTCTATTTCTCTGGCCTACACCAGAATCTTTTCAACAGATATATTTGTGTCTGAACAGTCAGCGAGACACTCAAACTCTTTTTTTTATGCAAAAAGGTGGATTACACCCAGATTTGAACCATGGAAGAGGAAAACCAAAGTTCTATTTCTCTGGCCTACAAAAGAATCTTTTAAACAGATATATTTGTGTCTAAACAGTCAGCGAAACACTCACACTGTTTTTTTTATGCAAAAAGGTGGATTACACCCAGATTTGTAACCGTAGAAGAGGAAAACCACAGTTCTAGATATCTGGCCTACACCAGAATCTTTTAAACAGATATATTTGTGTCTGAATAGTCAGTGAGATACTGAAACTGTTTTTTTTTATGCAAAAAGGTGGATTACACTCAGATTTGGACCGAGGAAGAGGAAAACCACAGTTATATTTCTCTGGCCTACACCAGAATCTTTTAAACAGATATATTTGTGTCTAAACAGTCAGCGAGACACTCAAACAGGTTTTTTTGTGTGCAAAAAGGTGGATTACACCCAGATTTGAATCGTGGAAGAGGAAAACCACAGTTCTAGTTCTCTGGCCTACACCAGAATCTTTTAAACAGATATATTTGTGTCTGAACAGTCAGCGAGACACTGAAACTGTTTTTTTTCATGCAAAAAGGTGGATAACACTCAGATTTGAACCGTGGAAGAGGGAAACCACAGTACTATTTCTCTGGCCTACAACAGAATCTTTTAAACCGATATATTCGTGTCTGTACAGTCAGCGAGAGACTGAAACTGTTTTTTTTTACGCAAAAAGGCGGATAACACCCAGATTTGAACCGTGGAAGAGGAAAACCACAGTTCTATTTCTCTGGCCTACAAAAGAATCTTTTAAACAGATATATTTGTGTCTGAACAGTCAGCAAGACACTCAAACTGTTTTTTTTGTGTGCAAAAAGGTCGATTACACCCAGATTTGAACCGTGGAAGAGGAAAACCACAGTTCTAGTTCTCTGGCCTATACCAGAAACTTTTAAACAGATATATTTGTGTCTGAACAGTCAGCGAGACACTGAAACTGTTTTTTTTTAAGCAAAAAGGTTGATAACACCCAGATTTGAACCGTGGAAGAGGAAAACCACAGTACTATTTCTCTGGCCTACAACAGAATCTTTTAAACCGATATATTCCTGTCTGAACAGTCAGCGAGACACTGAAACTGTTTTTTTTTACTCAAAAAGGTGGATAACACCCAGATTTGAACCGTGGAAGAGGAAAACCACAGTTCCAATTCTCTGGCCTACACCAGAATCTTTTAAACAGATATATTTGTGTCTAAACAGTCAGCAAGACACTGCAACTGTTTTTTTTTATGCAAAAAGGTGTATTGCACCAAGATTTGAACCATGGAAGAGGAAAACCACAGTTCTACTGCTCTGGCCTACACCAGAATCTTTACAACAGATATATTTGGGTCTGAACAGTCAGTGAGACACTGAAACTGTTTTTTTTAAGCAAAAAGTTGGATTACACCCAGATTTGAACCGTGGAAGAGGACAACCACAGTTCTAGTTCTCTGGCCTACACCAGAATCTTTTAAACAGATAAATTTGTGTCTGAACAGTCAGCGAGACACTGAAACTGTTTTTTTTATGCAAAAAGGTGCATGATTTGAACTGTGGAAGAGGAAAACCACAGTTCTAGTTATCTGGCCTACACCAGAATCTTTTAAACAGATATATTTGTGTCTGAACAGTCAGCGAGACACTCAAACAGTTTTTTTTCATGGAAGAAAGGCAAAAAGGCGGAAAACACCCAGATTTGTACTGTGGAGAGGGAAAACCACAGTTCTCTTTCTCTGGCCTACACCAGAATGTTTAAACAGATATATTTGTGTCTTAACAGTCAGCAAGACACTGAAACTGTTTCTTTTTATGCAAAAAGGCGGATAACACACAGATTTGAACTGTGGAAGAGGAAAACCACAGTTCTATTTCTCTGGCCTACACCAGAATCTTTTAAACAGATATATTTGTATCTGAACAGTCAGCGAGACACTGAAACAGTTTTTTTTATGCAAAAAGGTGGATTACACCCAGATTTGAACCGTGGAAAAGGAAAACCACAGTTCTGTTTCTCTGGCCTACACCAGAATCTTTAAACAGATATATTTGTGTCTGAACAGTCAGCGAGACACTGAAACTGTTTTTTTTATTCAAAAAGGTGGATTACACCCAGATTTGAGCCATGTAAGAGTAAAACCACAGTTCTAGTTCTCTGGCCTACACCAGAATCTTTTAAACAGATATATTTGTGTCTGAGCAGTCAGCGAGACACTGAAACTGTTTTTTTTTATGCAGAAAGATGGATTACACCTAGATTTGAACCGTGGAAGATGAAAACCACAGTTCTATTTCTCTGGCCTACACCAGAATCTTTTAAACAGATATATTTGTATCTGAACACTCAGCGAGACACTGAAACAGTTTTTTTTATGCAAAAAGGTGGATTACACCCAGATTTGAACCGTGGAAAAGGAAAACCACAGTTCTGTTTCTCTGGCCTACACCAGAATCTTTAAACAGATATATTTGTGTCTGAACAGTCAGCGAGACACTGAAACTGTTTTTTTTATGCAAAAAGGTGGATTACACCCAGATTTGAGCCATGTAAGAGGAAAACCACAGTTCTAGTTCTCTGGCCTACACCAGAATCTTTTAAACAGATATATTTGTGTCTGAGCAGTCAGCGAGACACTGAAACTGTTTTTTTTTATGCAGAAAGATGGATTACACCTAGATTTGAACCGTGGAAGACGAAAACCACAGTTCTATTTCTCTGGCCTACACCAGAATCTTTTAAACAGATATATTTGTGTCTAAACAGTCAGCGAGACACTCATACTGTTTTTTTTTGCGGAAAAAAGGCAAAAAAGTGGATAATACAGAGATTTGAACCGTGGAACTGCAAAACCACAGTTATAATTATCTGGCCTACACCAGACTCTTATAAATAGATATATTTGTGTCTGAACACTCACAGACACACTCAAATTTTTTTTTTTTTTTTGGGGGGGGGAATACCAAAAGGTTAGTAAGACGGGTATTTGTACAATCTGACTGAGGGAAAAAAAAAAGAGCATTTAGATGAAAAAAAAGGACTTTTCCTGGCCCCTGAGACCTGGGGCTAAGTATAGCAATTTGAAAAGCAGCACACAGGACTTTAATGCAGTGTTTGTTGGTATATCCGCTGCGTCTCCTATACTGCCTGCCTGCCTGAAATCTGGGATGGATATTAGTCCTGAGAAGGACTGTTTGTTTGATTTTGCAGCCTTTAGAGACCCTAAATTGCCTATTTCGCAGTATAAATCTCTCCCTAGCTCAGCAGCACTCTCCCTACACTGTCTGATCTGGAGCGAATGTGTCCAAGATGGCGGCGCCCGGTTTTAAATACTCGAGGTGACGCTGAACAGCCAGCCAATCACTGTAATTCCCACAACCAACAAGGCTGCGGCATTACAGTGACTGGCTGGCAATCCCTGCATGTTCATTGGCTCTGTAAAGAGCGCCAAACATACAGGGTGGAGACCCAAGCTCCCGCCCGAGTAACCCGGAAATGCTCGGTGCTCGCCGAACATCCCGAGTAGTGAGATGCTCGGGCGAGTACCGAGCAGTGTCGAGCATGCTCACTCAACACTATTAAAGATTTAAGGAGTAATAGTGGGCACAGAGACTGGATACATTACGACCGAAAGGACTTAATGTTGAGTTTAAAATTGAAATGGTATGATCTGGTATATTATGAACTTCAAATATGGACTAAAATTAAAAAAAAAAAAGTTCCTGTTTTCCCTAGATTTGGAAACATGGATTCTCACTCGTGGCATGACTCATCTCATTTTCTATATCATCATGTAGAGTTTTGTTAAATCTATGTATCCTGTATAGTGTTGAGCCACCCCTGTAGTGTTCGGGTTCGGTTCGGTTCGTCGAACACAGGGATGTTCGAGGAACTGTTCGTCGAACTGTTCGTCGAACACCTTAGAACACCGTCAAACACCGTTAAAACCAATAGCAGGCAAACAAAAACACATAGAAACACATAGAAAACACCTTCAAAGGTGTCCAAAAGCTGACAAACTGCTCAGAAGACACTCTCTTTAAAAAAGCCGGCCGGCAAATTCAGCAGCGGCATACACCGGTACCCGACAATTTAGACAAGAAGGAATAGAGCATCACACATAGATTAGATAGATAGAAACATGTCAGTCACATATATAATAAGTACAGTGACAGTGCTGCTTACTGTACTTGTCATTTAGTGTAAAGGATTTATTTAAAAAAATAATAGTGTTTTCATGCACCGTCTCTTTAAAAAAGCCGGCCGGCAATTCAGCAGCGGTACCCGACAATTTAGAACAGAAAGATAGAGCATCACACATAGATTAGATAGATAGAAACATGTCAGTCAGATATATAATAAGTACAGTGATAGTGTTGGTTACTGTACTTGTCATTTAGTGTTAAAATAAAGGATTTATTAAAAAAAAAATTAGCGTGGGGTTCCCCGTAATTTAAGTCTCTAGCGGAGGTTAAGCAGACGGCTGGGGCAGATGTTTGAAGCCTGGGAAGGGGGTAATACCCATGGAGCTTCCCAGGCTACTAATATCAGCCCCCAGCTGAATACCTAGCCTTTACTAGCTATTAAAATGGGGGACCCCCCCCCAAAAAATGACGTGGGGTCCCCCCTATTTTAATAGCTAGCAAAGGCTAGGCAGAAAGCTGGGGGCTGATATTAATAGCTCAGGAAGGGTGCCATGAATATTGGCCCCCTCCCAGGCTAGAAACACCAGCCGTCAGCCGCCACAGAAATGGCGCATCCATAGGATGCGCCAATTCTGGCACTTAGCCTTGCTTTTCCCACTGCCCTGTAGCGGTGGCAGTGGGGTAATAGGGCTGGGGTTGATGTCAGCTTATATTGCCAGCTGACATCAAGCCCAGGTTAGTAATGGAGAGGCGTCTATAAGACACCCCCATTACTAACCCCATAGTGAAAGTTAAAAAAACACAAACACCCAGAATAAAGTCCTTTAATTGAAATAAACACACAATTCTTTATTGTTCTAAATTAAACCATACTTACCGTCACGCCCATTCCAGCTGAAGCCAACGATCTCCTGCAATAAAAATAAAATAATAAACCAACATCATCCTTACCTTTCGATGGTTCCCAGGACAGCTCCAGCTCTGCTACATCGAGATGACAGGCTGGACCGCAGCAGAACGCTGCCATCCAGCCTGTCAACCCGCAGACACTGAGAAGAGCAGGCTTGCTTGCGCTCCTCAGTGTCTCGCTGTGATGGCATCCAGATGAGCCGAGGTCATGTCCAATGAACTCGGCTCACCTCATGCACGTCACTGACAGCGTGGGAAAATTCTCCTGCACTCAGCGCTTCAGCGTGGGAGAATTCTCACGCTGAAGCGCTGAGTGCAGGAGAATTTTCCCACGCTGTCAGTGACGTGCATGAGGTGAGCTGAGATCATTGGACATGAACTCACCTCATGCACGTCACTGACAGCGTGGGAAAATTCTCCTGCACTCAGCGCTTCAGCGTGAGAATTTTCCCACGCTGTCAGTGACGTGCATGAGGTGAGTTCATGTCCAATGATCTCAGCTCACCTCATGCACGTCACTTACATCGTGGGAGAATTCTCACGCTGAAGCGCTGAGTGCAGGAGAATTTTCCCACGCTGTCAGTGACGTGCATGAGGTGAGCTGAGTTCATTGGACATGAGCTCACCTCATGCACGTCACTGACAGCGTGGGAGAATTCTCCTGCACTCAGCGCTTCAGCGTGAGAATTTTCCCATGCTGTCAGTGACGTGCATGAGGTGAGCCGAGTTCATTGGACATGAACTCGGCTCATCTGGATGCCGTCACAGAGAGACGCTTCAGGAGCGCAAGCATGCCTGCTCTTCTCAGTGTCTGCGGCATGGGAAGCTGGATGGCAGCGTTCTGCTGTGGTCCAGCCAGTCATCTCGATGTAGCAGAGCTGAAGCTGTCGTGGGAACCATGGAAAGGTACGGATGATGTTGCTTTATTATTTTTCTTTCATTGCAGGAGATCGTTGGCTTCAGCTGGAATGGGCGTGATGGTAAGTATGGTTTAATTTAGAACAATAAAGAATTGTGTGTTTATTTCAATTAAAGGACTTTATTCTGGGTGTTGTGTTTTTTTTAAATACTTTACTAGAAATTCATGGTGGTCATGTCTAATACTGGCGTGACCCCATGAATTTTGGGCTTAGGGCCAGCTGATAATACCAAGCTGGCCCTAACCCCTTTATTACCCAGTGAGCCACCGCACCAGGGCCCTGGATGAGTTGGGTACAGCGCCAGAAGATGGCGCTTCTATGAACGCGCCATTTTCCGGGGTGGCTGCGGACTGCAATTTGCAGCGGGGGTGGTCCAGAAAGCTTGGGCCTCCCTGCGCGGCGGATTCCAGCCCCCAGCTGCCTAGTTGTACCTGGCTGGACACAAAAATAGGGCGAATCCCCACGTTTTTTTTTTTTAATTATTTCATGAAATTCATGAAATAATTAAGAAAAAAAGGCCTTCCCTATATTGTTGTGTCCGGCCAGGTACAAATAGGCAGCTGGTGGTTGGGGGCAGCCCGCTCCTGCCTGCTGTACCTGGCTGGACACAAATATAGTGCGAAGCCCCACTTCAATTTTTTTAAATTATTTCAGGAAATTCATGAAATAATTAAAAAAAAATTGACGTGGGGCTTCGCACTATATTTGTGTCCAGTCAGGTGCAGCAGGCAGGAACGGGCTGCCCCTAACCACCAGCTGCCTATTTGTACCTGGCCGGACACAACAATATAGGGAAGGCCTTTTTTTTTAAATTATTTCATGAAATAATTTAAAAAAATTGACGTGGGGCTTCGCACTATATTTGTGTCCAGCCAGGTACAGCAGGCAGGAACGGGCTGCCCCCAACCAACAGCTGCCTATTTGTACCTGGCCGGACACAACAATATAGGGAAGCCCTTTTTTTTTTAAATTATTTCATGAAATAATTTAAAAAAAATTGACGTGGGGCTTCGCACTATATTTGTGTCCAGCCAGGTACAGCAGGCAGGAACGGGCTGCCCCCAACCAACAGCTGCCTATTTGTACCTGGCCAGACACAACAATATAGGGAAGCCCTTTTTTTTTTAATTATTTCATGAAATAATTTAAAGAAAATTGACGTGGGGCTTCGCCCTGTTTTTGTGTCCAGCCAGGTACAACTAGGCAGCTGGGGGCTGGAATCCGCAGCGCAGGGAGGCCCAAGCTTTCTGGGCCACCCCCGCTGCAAATTGCAGTCCGCAGCCACCCCGGAAAATGGCGCGTTCAAAGAAGCGCCATCTTCTGGCGCTGTACCCAACTCATCCAGGGCCCTGATGCGGTGGCTCACTGGGTAATAAAGGGGTTAGGGCCAGCTTGGCATTATCAGCTGGCCCTAAGCCCGAAATTCATGGGGTCACGCCAATATTAGACATGACCACCATGAGTTTCTAGTAAAGTATTTAAAAAAAAACACAACACCCAGAAAACAGTCCTTTAATTGAAATAAACACACAATTCTTTATTGTTCTAAATTAAACCATACTTACCGTCACGCCCATTCCAGCTGAAGCCAACGATCTCCTGAAATAAAAGAAAAATAGTAAAGCAACATCATCCTTACCTTTCCATGGTTCCCATGACAGCTTCAGCTCTGCTACATTGAGATGACAGGCTGGACCGCAGCAGAACGCTGCCATCCAGCCTGTCATCCCGCAGACACTGAGAAGCGCAGGCTTGCTCGCGCTCCACAGTGTCTCTCTGTGAGGGCATCCACATGAGCCGAGTTAATGTCCAATGAACTCGGCTCACCTCATGCACGTCACTGACAGCGTGGGAAAATTCTCCTGCACTCAGCGCTTCAGCGTGGGAGAATTCTCACGCTGAAGCGCTGAGTGCAGGAGAATTTTCCCACGCTGTCAGTGACGTGCATGAGGTGAGCTGAGATCATTGGACATGAACTCACCTCATGCACGTCACTGACAGCGTGGGAAAATTCTCCTGCACTCAGCGCTTCAGCGTGAGAATTTTCCCCCGCTGTCAGTGACGTGCATGAGGTGAGCCGAGTTCATTTGGCATGAACTCGGCTCATCTGGATGCCGTCACAGAGAGACGCTGAGGAGCGCAAGCAAGCCTGCGCTTCTCAGTGTCTGCGGGATGACAGGCTGGATGGCAGCTTTCTGCTGCGGTCCAGCCTGTCATCTCGATGTAGCAGAGCTGAAGCTGTCGTGGGAACCATGGAAAGGTAAGGATTATGTTGCTTTATTATTTTTATTTTATTGCAGGGGATCGTTGGCTTCAGCTAGAATGGGCGTGATTGTAAGTATGGTTTAATTTAGAACAATAAAGATTTGTGTCTTTATTTCAATTAAAGGACTTTATTCTGGGTGATTGTGCTTTTTTTTTAACTTTGACTATGGGGTTAGTAATGGGGGTGTCTTATAGACGCCTCTCCATTACTAACCTGGGCTTGATGTCAGCTGGCATTATAAGCTGACATCAACCCCAGCCCTATTACCCCACTGCCACCGCTACAGGGCAGTGGGAAGGGCGAGGCTAAGTGCCAGAATTGGCGCATCCTATGGATGCGCCATTTCTGGGGCGGCTGACGGCTGGTGTTTCTAGCCTGGGAGGGGGCCAATATTCATGGCACCCTTCCTGGGCTATTAATATCAGCCCCCAGCTGTCTGCCTAGACTTTGCTAGCTATTAAAATAGGGGGGACCCCACGTCAATTTTTTGGGGGGTCCCCCATTTTAATAGCTAGTAAAGGCTAGGCATTCAGCTGGGGGCTGATATTAGTAGCCTGGGAAGCTCCGTGGGTATTACCCCTTCCCAGGCTTCAAACATCTGCCCCAGCTGTCTGCTTAACCTCCGCTAGAGCCTAAAATTTTGGGGAACCCCACGCCAATTTTTTTTTTAATAAATCCTTTATTTTAACACTAAATGACAAGTACAGTAATCAACACTGTCACTGTACTTCATATATATGTGACTGACATGTTTATATCTATCTAATCTATGTGTTATTCTCTATTCCTTCCATTCTAAATTGTCGGGTACCGCTGCTGAATTGCCGGCCGGCTTTTTTAAAGAGACGGTGCATGAAAACACTAATATTTTTTTTAATAAATCCTTTACACTAAATGGCAAGTACAGTAATCAACACTGTCACTGTACTTCTTATATATGTGACTGACATGTTTCTATCTATGTAATCTATGTGTGATTCTCTATTCCTTCTATTCTAAATTGTCGGGTACCGCTGCTGAATTGCCGGCCGGCTTTTTTAAAGAGACGGTGCATGAAAACACTAATATTTTTTTTAATAAATCCTTTACACTAAATGACAAGTACAGTAATCAACACTGTCACTGTACTTCTTATATATGTGACTGACATGTTTCTATCTATCTAATCTATGTGTGAAGCTCTATTCTTTCGGTTCTAAATTGTCGGGTACCGGTGTATGCCGCTGCTGAATTGCCGGCTTTTCAAGTTTCATTGTGAGCACTGTTCCCATCGATTTGGGCAATCACTCTAATGCCACAACCACCATGGCTGTGGCATTACAGTGAGTGGCAGACAATCCCTGCATGATTGTTGCTCTAAATAGCGCCAGACATGCAGGACACGCTTTTGGTGCACGAACAGTTATCGAATATAACCTCGAACAGCCGAATTTTTTGCAAATCGTTCGGGTTCGTCGAACAACTCGAACACCGCCCAAAACAGCTCGAATTTGAGATTGGCGAACAGTTCTAGTCGAACACCGCTCATCTCTAATCCTGTATGAAATAAACTTGCATGTCAATGCTATTTGTTGCTGGTAGATATAATTCAAGTTTAAAATTGAATGTCAATTGTCACTTATTGCCCCTTATGGTAAATTTATCAATTTATGTACAGAGAACTGGTGTGAAAATTAATAATGACAGTAATGGATGGCATAATTATGGCATATAATGCTATGGGATTTAATACTAATTGGGCAGTGGGTTGAGTAGTTTGTCCCTCGTGGGACTTACGGCTCCCCGCAGCCCTATAATTTTGAATAGAAGCTCTGCATTAATGTTATTAAAATGTATGCGTCCTTTTGTTATAATAATATATTTATATAATCATGTGTATTTTGTCTGTTTGCAATGATCATGCACGAAACTTTTGCACTTTAAAGGAGTTGTCCACTACTTTAAATTACCCCCTCCAATGTATCCCCCTGGGGCCCATAAGACTTTTTGTAAATACCTTCCATTGCAGATAATGCCTGTGAGCGGCACTATCACTGGCCAATCACAGGCATCACGTGACCCTGGCTGCAGCCGGCTCTGACATCCGCTGACGTCACGACAAGTGCTGGCAGCAGCCAGGGGTCTTTGTCTTCCTGGTTCCACGGTGGATGCCAGGCTGTGGTTACCCCTTCTGCATCACACTCGGCATCCACCGCGCGCTCTGCCTCTCCCCATTCATTGGGAAAGCGCGCGGTGGATTCTGGGTGTGACGCGGGGGGGGAACTCCGCCCACAACCCAGCAGCCACCGCGGGGACCCCAGTGCTGAGTCACGCCTCACTTGTCGTGACTTCAGCACCTGATGCCTGTGAGCGGCCACCGATAGCACCGCTCACAGGCATTATCTGCAACGGAAGGTATTTACAAAAAGTCTTAGGGGCCCCGGGAGGATACATTTGGGGAATAATATAAAGTAGTGCATAACTTCTTTAATTATGTAATCAATTTGTAAATGAATGTATTATTATACAGAAAGGCTCACATGTAGAGCCGAAATGTTGTTAGAGCTCTTTTGAGCTAATATACACTGCTCAAAAAAATAAAGAAAACACTCAAATAACACATCCTAGATCTGAATGAATGAAATATTCTCATTGAATACTTTGTTCTGTACAAATTGGAATGTGCTGACAACAAAATCACACAAAAATCATCCATGGAAATCAAATTTATTAACCAATGGAGGCCTGGATTTGGAGTCACCCCCAAAATTAAAGTGGAAAAACACACTACAGGCTGATCCAACTTTGATTTAATGTCCTTAAAACAAGTCAAAATGAGGCTCAGTATTGTGTGTGGCCTCCACGTGCCTGTATGACCTCCCTACAACTCCTGGGCATGCTCCTGATGAGGTTGCGGATGGTCTCCTCCCAGACCTGGACTAAAGCATCCGCCAACTCCTGGACAGTCTGTGGTGCAACGTGATATTCGTGGATGGAGCGAGACATGATGTCCCAGATGTGCTCAATCGGATTCAGGTCTGGGGAACGGGCAGTCCAGTCCATAGCTTCAATGCCTTCATCTTGCAGGAACTGCTGACACACTCCAGCCACATTAGGTCAGGCATTGTCCTGCATTAGGAGGAACCCAGGGCCAACCGCACCAGCATATGGTCTCACAAGGGGTCTGAGGATCTCATCTCGGTACCTAATGGCAGTCAGGCTACCTCTGGCGAGCACATGGAGGGCTGTGCGGCCCTCCAAAGAAATGCCACCCCACACCATTACTGACCCACTGCCAAACCGGTCATGCTGAAGGATGTTGCAGGCAGCAGATCACTCTCCACGGCGTCTCCAGACGCTGTCACATCTGTCACATGTGCTCAGTGTGAACCTGCTTTCATCTGTGAAGAGCACAGGGCGCCAGTGGCGACTTTGCCAATCCTGGTGTTCTGTGGCAAATACCAAGCGTCCTGCACGGTGTTGCGCTGTGAGCACAACCCCCATCTGTGAACGTCGGGCCCTCATATCACCCTTATGGAGTCGGTTTCTAACCGTTTGTGCAGACACATGCACATTTGTGGCCTGCTGGAGGTCATTTTGCAGGGCTCTGGCAGTGCTCCTCCTGATTCTCCTTGCACAAAGGCGGAGGTAGCGGTGCTGCTGCTGGGTTGTTGCCCTGCTACGGCCCCCTCAACGTCTCCTGGTGTTCTGGCCTGTCTCCTGGTAGCGCCTCCAGCCTCTGGACACTACGCTGACAGACACAGCAAACTTTCTTGCCACAGCTCATATTGATGTGCCATCCTGGATGAGCTGCACTACCTGAGCAACTTCTGTGGGTTGTAGAGTCCGTCTCATGCTACCACGAGTGTGAAAGCACAAGCAACATTCAAAAGTGACCAAAACATCAGCCAGAAAGCATTGGTACTGAGATGTGGTCTGTGGTCCCCACCTGCAGAACCACTCCTTTATTGAGCGTGTCTTGATAGTTGCCAATAATTTCCTTCTATTGTCTATTCCATTTGCACAACAGCATGTGAAATTGATTGTCAATCAGTGTTGCTTCCTAAGTGGACAGTTTGATTTCAAAGAAGTTTGATTTACTTGGAGTTATATTCTGTTGTTTAAGTGTTCCCTTTATTTTTTTGAGCAGTGTATCATCTCCAGTTTTAAGAAGGAGTGCTGTCTTCGTTGTTTCAAAAATATCTATCTATTTATCTATCTATCTATCTATCTATCTATCTATCATGTCTGTCTGTCTTATATCTATCAATAAAAAATAAGCAAAGAACGTTCATAAACATTTCATAAGTATTTGATGCTTTATCTTAGCAGGGATAACAACGTCCCTCCGTTCTGTTTTCCTCTATAGCTATTTATTTGACTCATATCTTACTTCTTTTGAATTAGGTGCAGTGGGAAAGAAATGATCTGCAGTGGGTAAGGAGCATGTAGCATTTGTGACTGAAGGGAATCCCAGTATACCATTCTGCAGACATAGTCATGGCATGCCTCTTCTCTCACGGGACATAGTTAGCAAGCCTTCTTGACAGAGGCCAGAGGCAAAAAAAGACAACCTTCAGTGTTAAAATATGTTTGCATACATATAAAAGACAATGTAAGCCTTCCAATTGAGCAATTAAGACTGAATATATTTAAAAATTAAATGTAGGGCTGTAATAACTGCAGAGGAAATACAACTTGCCTCGCTTTTCTACAGCTATGACAGTCTGTGCTGTCAAGCTTGCCATAACTCGTGTTCATTATGATTGAATATCAATATTTGTTTTTGCTGCCACTTGAAAGTAAGTGAAAAAAATCAAGGCTCCATTATATAACGAAGAATTTGAATGTATTGATTTGTGAAAGTTGAGTTTATGCCATACAAATGACATTTGCAGTTACGGCAATGTAAAGAATCAGAAAAGTTGGAAATTGTTGGGATTGTCCAGTTTAGAAATCACATCTTTTTACACTCTATTAAAGAATTCTCAATCAATCATGATCGGCATTCTCGTTTGGTGGCCAAAGTGGAGAGTAATCAGTCTTACATTACACACAGTAATTGATTTGATTTGAATGGGCAGCACTGCACAATGCTCATTTTCCCTGTGGAGGTGATATAGGGGAGCTGAACTGCCAGGTATCTGAACAGATTATAGCTAATCATGGTGGGAAGAGGGGTCATCAGGGGACACTTTGCAATCAGCTTATTGCCAAGAGATCATTTTAACAAATAGGGATTGTGGAAAGTGAATAAACCCTTGAAAAGATGTTCACTGCACAGTTTTGATTCAATTCCCTCACCTAAAGTTATGACATTGTTAAAAAACTAATTTGACATTAGACTTCCATTGCAACACTCTTTATTTTACCTATACTATAAAGCTCCTGATTTATTATGGTATACTATGGTATACTATATTATGGTGTCCTTCTTTTGCAACATCAGGCAATACTTTTGAGTCAGTGTTACTCATCTCATCCAATAGTATTATCCAAATTTAATACAACCGGAAAGCTTCTCACTTCTCCAGCTCTTGGTCTTTATGGTGCCTCTGCTGATTGAAGGTTGCAGCTCTGCTGATTAGGAGCCACTGCTACACTGGGTTAGTTAGACACCCTGTGCCTAATAATGACATCAAGTCTATAGTCCTGATAAGGGGAATAGTTCTGCCATCCATTGCTTATCATTTGAGATTTATTTCTGACCTGGTTTTGTTCTTTGTGCTGTTCCTGTTTTGATTATTGATTGATCATGATCTACATATTAGTTCATTTACTGACCTAGTCACCACGTTGTTCTCTAAGTTAAGTAGCCTACCTGGTACCTGTTATTTTATTCTTGCCTTTGACTCTTGTCTCTCTTACTTTCCGTTTGATTTTTGAAATATTGCTTGAAGAAGGAGCCTCTGCGCTCTGAAAGCTTACATATATACAGTATACACTGCTCGAAAAATTAAAGGGAACACTTAAACAACAGAATATCACTCCAAGTAAATCAAACTGTCCACTTAGGAAGCAACACTGATTGACAATCAATTTCACATGCTGTTGTGCAAATGGAATAGACTATAGATGGAAATTATTGGCAATTACCAAGATACACTCAATAAAGGAGTGGTTCTGCAGGTGGGGACCACAGATCACATCTGCGTACCAATGCTTTCTGGCTGATGTTTTGGTCACTTTTGAATGCTGGTTGTGCTTTTACACTCGTGGTAGCATGAGACGGACTCTACAACCCACATAATTTGCTCAGGTAGTGCAGCTCATCCAGGATGGCACATCAATGCGAGCTGTGGCAAGAAGGTTTGCTGTGTCTGTCAGCATAGTGTCCAGATCCTGGAGGCGCTACCAGGAGACTGGCCAGTACACCAGGAGACGTGGAGGGGGCCGTAGCAGGGCAACAACCCAGCAACAGGACCGCTACCTCCACCTTTGTGCAAGGAGGAATAGGAGGAGCACTGCCAGAGCCCTGCAAAATGACCTCCAGCAGGCCACAAATGTGCATGTGTCTGCACAAATGGTTAGAAACCGACTCCATGAGGGTGGTATGAGGGCCCGACGTCCACAGATGGGGGTTGTGCTTTAAGCTCAACACCGTGCAGGACGCTTGGCATTTGCCACAGAACACCAGGAATGGCAAAGTTGCCACTGGTGCCCTGTGCTCTTCACAGATGAAAGCAGGTTCACACTGAGCACATGTGACAGACGTGATAGAGTCTGGAGAGCGATCTGGTGCCTGCAACATCCTTCAGCATGACCGGTTTGACAGTGGGTCAGTAATGGTGTGGGGTGGCATTTCTTTGGAGGGCCGCACAGCCCTCCATGTGCTCGCCAGAGGTAGCCTGACTGCCATTAGGTACCGAGATGAAATCCTAAGACCCCTTGTGAGACCATATGCTGGTGCAGTTGGCCCTGGGTTCCTCCTAATGCAGGACAATGCCAGTCCTAATTTGGCTGGAGTGTGTCAGCAGTTCCTGCAAGATGAAGGCATTGAAGCTATGGACTGGACTGCCCATTTCCCAGACCTGAATCCGATTGAGCACATCTGGGACATCATGTCTTGCTCCATCCACCAACGTCACGTTGCACCACAGACTGTCCAGGAGTTGGTGGATGCTTTAGTCCAGGTCTGGGAGGAGATCCCACAGGAGACCATCTGCAACCTCATCAGGAGCATGCCCAGGCGTTGTAGGGAGGTCATACAGGCACGTGGAGGCCATACACAATACTGAGCCCCATTTTGACTTGTTTTAAGGACATTAAATCAAAGTTGGATCAGCCTGTAGTGTGTTTTTCCACTTTAATTTTGAGGGTGACTCCAAATCCAGGCCTCCATTGGTTAATAAATTTGATTTCCATGGATGATTTTTGTGTGATTTTGTTGTCAGCACATTCAACTTTGTAAAGAACAAAGTATTCAATGAGAATATTTCATTCATTCAGATCTAGGATGTGTTATTTGAGTGTTCCCTTTTTTTTTTGAGCTGTGTATTTTTTGTGGTTAGCCAATCACTCCGTGTCACTCCGAAAATACTTGTGTCATTTTTGGGCACAAAAGTATTTACATTACTTTCCGTTTGAATTTTCCTGCAGCAAAATCCACACGTCCTTCCAAGGGAGAAGCTAATTTATTCTTTTGGTCTCTGCACCCCAGTCTAGCCAGTGCGAAAAAGATCTTAGCTCTGTAAATCCACATAACATCCAAATATCTCTGTTCTTTGAAAAACATTGTATATTTATTATAATTATTCAGTTAAAGAATAACTACCTTTTTTTCAAAAATTGATTGCACAAGTAAGTGTAAAAAATATTTTGTAATATATGTTATTACAATGAAATGGATTTTTCTTCACACCTCTTCTCCATTCTTCTTCTTTCTTCTTATTGGAAGTGATCGTTCACTGTGAATTCAGAGATAAAATTATTATACAGGAAGCATGAAGGAGATGGATTACCAGCATCACTGAGAGATCAAGCTACAACTGCTGCCCAGCAGTACATGGTGAGGGAGGTGGAGAAGCTGTAACAAGAGGGGGAAAAACACACATAGATGTTGCTATGTTGAGCTATATCATTACAGTGCGGGACCCGCAGTTATATATATACAGTCATTGCCTAAAATGAAGTATTACTCCCATAAAATTATTGCAATTACACGTTTTGTTATACACATGTTTATTTCCTTTGTGTGCATCGGAACAACACAAAACATAATTTCACGCTAAAATCCAAAAAATGGGCTGGACAAAATTGTTACCACCTTTCCAAAATTGTGGGTAAACAACTTTGCTTCAAGCATGTGATGCCCGTTCAAACTCACTTGTAGCAAGTTACAGGTGTGGGCAATATGAAAATCACATCTGAAACGAGATAAAAAAAGAAGTTGACTCAATATTTGCATTGTATGTCTGTGTGTGC
This sequence comes from Phyllobates terribilis, assembly GCF_046119375.1. Lineage (NCBI taxonomy): Eukaryota > Metazoa > Chordata > Amphibia > Anura > Dendrobatidae > Phyllobates > Phyllobates terribilis. The sequence goes on along the minus strand of NW_027362761.1, from coordinate 461,487,440 downwards.
AACACTAAGCATGGAGAACAGAAAAAAGAGGACTTGACAACCAAAATTGTTGAAAAATATCAACAATCTCAAAGTTACAAGTCCATCTCCAGAGATCTTGGTGTTCCTTTGTCCATGGTGCGCAACAAAATGAAGAAGTTTACAACCCATGGCACTGTAGCCAATCTCCCTGGATGTGGACGGCAGAGAAAAATTGATGAAAGGTTGTGAAGCAGGATAGTTTGGATGGTAGATAAGTAGCCCCAATCAAGTGCCAAATAAATTCAAGCTCTTCTGCAGGCTCACGGTGCATCAGTTTAAGTGCAATCTATCCGTCAACATTTGAATGAAATTAAATGCTATGAAAGGAGACCCAAGAGGACCATAATGCTGACACAGAGACATAAAAAATCTAAACTGCAGTTTGCCAAAATGTTTTTGAGTAATCCAAAATCCTTCTGGGAAAGCTTCTTGTGGACAGAAGAGACCAAGATAGAGCTTTTTGGTATAGCACATGATTCTGCTGTTTACCAAAAGTGTAATGAGGCCTACAAAGAAAATAACACAATACCTACAGTCAAATATGGTGGAGGTTCAAATATGTTTTGAATTTGTTTTCCTGCCTCTGGAACTAGATGCCTTGACTGTGTGCAAGGCATTATGAAATCTGAACATTACCAAAGGACTTTGGGTCGCAATGTAGTGCTCAGTGTCAGAGAGTTGTGTTTGCATCCTAGGTCATGAGTCTTCCAGCAGGACAATGACCCCAAACATGCATCAAGAAGCACCCAGAAATGGATGAAAACAAGGAACTGGAGAGTTCTGAAGTGGCCAGCAATGATTCCGGCTCTAAATTCTATTGAACACCTTAGGAGAGATCTTAAAACTGGGAGAAGGCTCCCGTCAAATATGAGAGACCTGGAGTAGTTTGCAAAAGAAGAGTGGTCCAAAATTCCAGTTGAGAGGTGTAAGGTGCTTGTTGATGGTTATAGTAAGCAATTGATTGCAGTAATTTATTCCAAAGGGTGCGCAACCAAATATTAAGTTGACAGTGCCAAGAATTTTGTCCTGCCCATTTTTAGTGTTTTGTGTGAAATTATGTCCAATTTGCCTTTTTTTAATTTTTTTGTGTTGTTCGAATACACACAAAGGAAATAAGCATGTGCGTAACAAAGCATTTGTAACTGCAATCATTTTCTGGGATAAATACTTCATTTTCTGAAAAATTTCAAGGTTACCAACACTTTCGGCCATGACTGGATGTATGCATGCGTATATATATATATATATTTATATACATATCATCTTACTAAGCCTTGCAATAGTGATGAGCGATTCGTAATCGCTATACTCGTAATGAGTACTTTGTAATAATCGCAAATACATTCCAAATAGCGAGTACAATGTAAGTCAATGGGAAATGCGAGTAATTTTCTGCTGTACCCTACAAAGCGGTCTGGGGGCCTGAGGAAAAGGCTGAAAGTGGGAAAGTGATGAAACAGATTGGGAAGAGCCTGGAGAATATGCCTGCATGCATTTCCGACTCACATATGGTTTCTGGGAATAAGTTTGTATCAGTATTACGCCACTTTTACAGACACACAAGAACAACTACCAAACCTAACCTAAATTGCATTTAACAGGCCAAAAAGGTTAAGAAACAGTTTTTCCTTCATAATCACTTGTATATAAGGCTAAATAAACCAGAGAAACCAAAAAAAAAAAATCCCTTTTAGCATTTGCTCACACATACTGTTGTGGCTTTTTTTGCCTTTTATATTTTGAAGGTCCCTCTGTCATACATAAATATTAGTTTGCTATTCCCCAGCACTTTACAAGCACAGCTAGAACGTACTAGTAGGTATGTTGGTTTTTGACCTGAGAGGCCTCAGGTGGCTCTGTAACATGAGTTTTGGAGGGGCAGCTGTTACTTAAACATTTGGGTGGTCCCTATATCATTGACATCATCATCCCTCCATAGATAGTGGAATGCATATTCCATAGCAGTTTACAATGGGCCCATTATAGCGTTGGGCTTGACCCTCCTCCTCCTCCTTCTCATCATCCTCCACCTCCTCCACCACCATGTGATATTGCGGCCCTATATTCAAATGTTCAGAGGGCCTGCAGTAGGCAGGAAAGCTGAGTTTTGTGAGTGTTCTCGTGTGGCCCTGTAACATACATTTTGAAGTGCCCTCCTCTAGAAATTTTGGAGGTTCCTCTTGTGTATATTTGAGAGTGCCCTCACTTATTCATATTGTAGGGCCGTCACTCTATTATTTAACTCATCTAAGGGCAGAGACTACAGAGAAAAAGGCCAAGAGACATGGAGTGCTAGAAGGTACCAATGAGTGCGGCCTGCGATCCTCAGGTATGGCTGAACTCTGTGAACCGGAAAAATAAAGCTGCACTAGTCAACTGGATGATGAGCTCAAATATATCGCTTGGGCAAGTCAATGGACAAAGGATATATGATGCCCCCCCCTTCAGGATGGGTTGGAGAAGCTTCTCCAAATGGCTCAGAGATTTTGATTGTCAATATTCCCCAAATTATATAGGAAGAGAAGACTTCTTGATATTGTACTACTTGGTCCAGTGCAGAATGTGCATCCTATTTCCAAAAATTACTCCTGGGGGCTGTGTCATAGGTGCAGGAAGATTCCATGACAAGGGCCTCCCTTTGCAAACATTATCTACGATGGAGTGCTGTAGTAGTTGTGGCCCTCAATTCAAGTTTTCAGAGGGCCATCAGTCGGTCATCAACAGTCAGTGAAAATTTCTATTGAATATGTATCCCTTATCTCAGTCACTATGTGGCACAACCTTTGACAAGGGCCTCCAATGACAAATATTAGTTTGGTAGGACTACTGTACATTCCAGATTTGTCCACTGCACAATGTGCATAGGGTTTGTAAAAATTAGCCCTATGGGCTGAGTCATGGTTGACGCAGGACGCCACCATCCCAAGGGCCTCCAATCACAAATAGTAGTTAGGCTGGAGTAGGAATACTGTCCTAGTTTGTCCACTGCACAATGTGTATAACGTTTGTAAAAATTAGCCCTATGGGCTGAGTCATGGTTGACACAGGAAGACAAAATCCCAAGGGCCTCCAATCACAAATAGTAGTTAGGCTGGAGTAGGAATAGTAGTTAGGCTGGAGTAGGAATACTGTCCTGAGTCATGGTTGACGGTTGACGAAGAAAGGAAATGGGTTTTTATGGGAAGGGGGTGACGTTAACAGCAGTAGCATGAATCTGCATTTTTAGTGAATTTAGGTTGGCTTTCTATCATCTGGAGGGATTACAAACTGTGGAGATATCCAGTCCTTGTTGAATTTAATCAGAGTAAGTCTGTCTGCATTTTCCGTGGAGAGGCTTGTGCGCCTATCAGTGATGATTGCCCCAGCGGAGCTGAAAACACGCTCTGACACCACACTAGCAGCCGGGCAGGCCAGCACCTCCAAGGCATACAAAGAGAGGTCGGGCCAGGAGTTCAGCTAAGACACCCAATAATTAAAGGGAACTGAAGCATCAGCAAGGGCGCACGTATGGTCACTTAAGTACCCCTTGACTATGTTCTGCAACTTATCCCTCCTTGGCATTGTTACAGGCACAGATAGCCCTTGCTGTTGTGCTGGTTTATTGAAAATTGCCCAATTTGTGCACATTTCCCCCCAACTCTGTTGGAGCTGGTGTTCGTGTCTCTCCCCATTATCCCTTGGTGTTGAAAAGAGCCGGTGCCTCTGCCACCAGCATTGTCTGAGGGTGATGTTTTCAGCAACTGATCTACAATGGCCTTCTTGAACGATTCCATTGTAAAACTCTTTGGTGACTCCAAAAGTAGAGTAGAAAATTTCTCGTTGTACCATGGATCGAGAAAGGTGGCCAACCATTATAGGTTGTTGGATAAAATGTGTATCATGCGAGGGTCTTGCCACAGACTCTTACACATGAATTGTGCCCTGTGGGCCAAGCTGCAAAAAGGCAAATGTTCTGTGTCCCCAACAGTAGAAACAGTACCCATCCTCTCCTCACACTGACTCGCCTCCTCCTCCTCCTCTCCAGCCCATCTAGGTTGGACAGACATGAAGCTTGGGTTGGGTGTCCCCTCTGTAGCATTACGAGTCCCCTCGGTAGCACAGAAAAACAAGTCCTCTCCCTCCTCATCCTCCTCATCTTCCTCCTCATCACCCAATGTTGCCTCAGAATATTGGCTGGGTTGGATAGTATCACCCATTGAGAAATTTGGCTCCATACCAACATGCTGGGAACTCAAAGCTTCCTTTTTGAGATTATGCAGTGATTGTTTCAAGAGACACAGCTGCGGGATAGTTACGCTGATAATAGCCTGATCACCGCTCACGAGGTTGGTGCAGTACTCAAAGTTTTCAAGAACCTCACAAATGTCAATGATCCACACCCACTCGAAAGTTGTTATGTGTGGTGGCTGACTCTCAGTCTGACGGGCATGTTGAAGCTGGTATTCAGCTACTGCCCTCTCCTGTTCACTAATTCTCGCCAACATATGATATGTTGAGTTCCACTTTGTGGGCAAGTCGCGAATGAGTCAGTGACTTGGCGCTTTTGCAGCGCTGTAAGAGCAGCAAAAGCAGTAGAGGAATGGCGGAAAGGGGCGTTAATACGGCGCACCTTCTCAAGTAGGTACGGCAAGTCACGGTAAGTTTTCTGAAATTTCTGAACAACTTGGTTCATCACGTGAGCCATGCATGGCAAGTGTACCAGCTTGCCAACCTTTAAAGCCGCCACCAGGTTACGCCCATTATCGCAGATGACCAGACCGGGTTGGAGGTGCAGTGGGGAGAGTCACTGATCGGTCTGTTGTTTCAAAGCTTGCCACAGCTCTACTGCAGTGTGTGCTTTCTGACCTAAACAGATCAGCTTCAGCAGAGCGTGTTGCCACTTTGCTGATGCGCTGCTGCACAGGTCCCAGCTTGGCAGTGATGGGGAGGGTAATTCAGCAGAGGATGAGGAGCAGGAGGAGGGGAGAGAGGAAGTGGAATATGAAGAGGCGGAAACCCTGATAGAAGTTGGGCCCGCTATTCTTGGCGTGGTTAGAATGTGTGATGCTCCAGTTCCGTCTTTGTCCCACCCTCCACCATGTTCACCCAGTGTGCTGTGACAGAAATGTATCGTCCCTGTCCACAACAAGTTGTCCAGGTGTCTGTTGTTAGGTGGACCTTCCCAATTATGGTGTTGGTGAGAGCACAGTTCAGATTGTTTAACACATGCTTGTGTAATGCAGGGACTGCACACCGGACAAATTAGTGGCGGATAGAAACACTGTATCGTGGGGCAGCCACAGCCAAGAGATCATGGAAAGACTGTGTTCCCACAAGCCTAAACGGCAACATCTCCACAGATAGCAATTTGTGCGAGTTTAGTATTTGTACATGTGGGTGCGTGGCTGGGTATTTACGCTTTCTTTCCAAGCTCTCAGGCACGGACAATTGAACGCTTCGCTGGGACAAGGAAGTGGATGTGGTTGGTGTTTGTTGTGTGTGAGCAACCGAAACTTGTGGGCAGGAGGTATGAGCGCCTGCTTCCTGAACCGCAGATTCTGAAGGACATAGCCCAGGCGACATGGCATTGGTTTGACCCGTAGATGCAGATTTGGTACCCTGGTGTTCCGCCCACCTACAGGGGTGCTTGGCTGACATGTGGTTTTGCATACTGGTGGTGCTCAGGTTGCCTTTGGCCTGGTCTCTGCTCAAATTAGTATGGCAGATGCTACAGACTACAATGTTTCTCTCTGAAGGACTTTCAGAAAAAAAATTCCACATAGCAGCTGAACGCACCATTGCCCTGACTTGGTGCACAGCGGGGTTGCTCTTGAGAACAGTTGACCCAGTTCTCACTTTGGGCAAACCACAACCCCTTGGTGCATGTGTTGATGCTACATATCCATCTTCCTATGTGTTGCTGTCATGGCTATGCATGCCAATGGTCCAGGTCGGATCAGTGGACTCATCATCGACCTCCTCATCTTCCATATCATTCTCCTTCCCAGTTGACATTGTAGGCTGACCTGATGGCAACTGTGTCTCATCATCATCAGCCTCCACCTCTGGAGACAGTAAATGACGTTTATTCAAGTGGCTTTCTTCTGGCCATAGATCCTCAAATACTTGAGCATCAACGCTTGCCACCTCCTCTTGTCCCTCTTCAATGCTGCACGGTGATAGGCCAGAGCCAACCAAAGGATACGTAGCAAACAGATCCTCAGAGTGGCCAAGCTTGGGGTCATATGTCTCCTGTGACTGATAATAGCATGAGGAAGGAGAACCAGCTTCAGAATTGGATGGGCCAGCCTTCTGTGTATCGACAGTAGACTGTGTGGTAGTGGAAGATTTGTTGCTGCTTGACAAATGCGTAGAGGCCTTGTCTGCTATCTAAGACAGAATCTACTCTAGCTCTTCTGGCTTCCACACACGTTTACATTCCAGACTGGGAAATTTTTCCAGGAACATAGTGGATGCCTCAAGCTTCTTCTGACCTGATACAGAGTGTCTTCTCGCGCACCACCGACAATACCACGTCCACGTCCCTTAACAACAGGCTCTTTTGGCATTTTGGGTTTTGTTGACAGATTTTCAGTATTTGTTGGCACAAGCCAAGCTAGCTGTCACAGCCAAAATAATGAGTAAAATGGCCTGGTGCATGCTTGGTAGCAGGCAGTAGGAAATGTTTGGACTACTGCTTTGCGTAGCGCACTAAACGTTTTTTTCAGCGGACTAATGTGGACAGAAGGCAGGCTGTTACCCCAAAAATAGCGGGGAAAATGGGCTGGTGCATTCTTGGTAGCAGGCAGTAGGAAATGTTTGGACTACTGCTTTGCATTGGGCACTAACCGCCTTTATAAGTGCACTAATGTGGACAGCGGAAGCCAGGCTCTGACCCCTAACACAGCGGGTAAAATAGACCGTTGCTTTTAAAAAAACAAGGTAGCACAAAATGCTCTTACTCTGTGTGCTGGAAAAATATTGCTTTGACTCTGGCAAGAGCTGTGTTAAGATGGACACCGGAAGAACACTTTAACCTCTCCCTACCTAATACACAATCTCTCCCTCCCTGTACTCTGACTTTGTTGTGTGTCTTCAGCTCTGAAAAGAGCTATTTTTTGGTGGTATTATGGAGCTAGTGAGCGGCTCCTTTAACCCCTTTCTGGCCCAGAGTGTACTAATGTATATCTGTGCCCTGGGCCTTATGAGCCTGATACATATTAGTATGCCTTGGCGATTTCGCCCACACACAAGCGGTGCGGGCAAGATCACCGCCGGGTGTCAGCTGATTGTCACACCGCTCCCTGACTGACACCGCTCCCTGCACATTAACCCCCGAAATCATTCCGGTGGCAAGAGGTGGTAAGCGCTATACTTACCTTCTCTGCCGGCGTCCTGCAACGTCTGAGTCTGGTCCCAGATGTTGCCATGGTGACCCGACGTCATCATGACAACATCCGGGTCACCAGGAGGCAGGACGTTGCTTTGGTCATGCGCAGTGCAGCGCTGACAGGCTGCATAGCACAGGGATGGTTCTGCATTCCTGTGCTATATAGCCGATCAGGCTGCAAAAAGAGAAAGTGCAATAGTGGGACAAAGTGTAAAACTAATAAAAATGTCAGAAAGTGAAAAAAGTTTTTTAAAAAATGTAAATAAAAATGAAAATAATAATAATAAAAAAAAAAAATATATATATATATATATATATATATATTGCACCCATAAATAAATAATCTTATGAAAAAAAAATAAACCAACAAAAGTGCACATATTTGGTGTCGCCACGTCCGGAATGACCTGACTTATAAAACTGTTACTCTAATTAACCCCTTTAGTGAACACGGTAAAAAAAATAAATAAAAAACAAAACATAAAACGATGTTTTATCATCATACCGCCAAACAAAAAATGGAATAAAACGCAATCAGAAACAAATGTAAATAAAAATGGTACCGCTGAAAACGTCAGCTTGTCCTGCAAAAAACAAGCCACCATACAGCTCCAACGGCCGAAAAATAAAAAAGTTATAGCTTTCAGAATAAAGTGATGCAAAAACAATTCTTTTTTCTATAAAAAAGTTTTTATTGTGTAAAAGCGCCAAAATATAAAAAAAAAACAATATAAATGCGGTACCACTGTAAATGTACTAACTGGAAGAATAAAGCTGCCTTATCAATTTTACCACACGCAGAACGGTATAAAATAAAAACAAAAAACAATTCCTGAATTGTTGGTTTTTGTTTTTTCTGCCTTCCAAAAATCAGAATAGAAAGCGATCAAAAAATGTCACGTGCCTGAAAATGGTACCAATAAAAACGTCAACTTGTCTCACAAAAAACAAGCCATCACATGACTCTGTCGGCCGAAATATGGAAAAATTATAGCTCTCAAAATATGGCGATGCAAAGATTAGTCTTTGCAAAAAAAAGGGTTTTTTAATTTGTGTGACAGCTGTCAATCATAAAAACCCAATATGAATCTGGCATCGCTATAATTGCACCGACCCGAAGAATAAAGATGTCTAATCACTTATACCACACGAGGAACGGCGTAAAAAATAAACTTTAGGGTTGGGGTTGTGCTAGGTTTAGGGTTGTACTAGGGTTAGGGTTATGCTAGGATGAGGGCTAGGGTTGTACTAGAGTTAGGGTTGTGCTAGGGTTAGGGTTGTGCTAAGGTTAGGGTTGTGCTAGGGTTGGCCTAGGTGTTAGGGTTAGGCTAAGGTTAGGGTTAGGCTAGGGTTAGAGTTGGGCACGGGTTGGGCTAGGGTTAGGGTTAGGCTAAGGTTAGGGTTAGGTTAGGGTTAGGCTAGAGTTAGAGTTGGGCAAGGGTTGGGGTTGTATTAGGGTTAGGGTTAGGGTTGGGGTTGGGATTTTTTCAGAAGTAAAGAAAAAAAAATGATGACGATATGGCGACTAATGTTGAGCGCAAGTGCTCGCTACTTGAGCTTGCATCGGGTGCTCTGGTATGCACCGAGTATCGCGGGTGCTAGAGTCTCCGCACCAAATGTTTTGCAGCTGTTATACAGCCAAAAAAAACTTGCGGGGATTGCCTACCATGCACGAGAGATCCCCGCATGTTTTTTTTTGGGGTGTCTAATAACCGTGAAACATGCGGGGCGGGGACTCGAGCATGTCACTTGAGCACCCACGATACTTGGTGCATACCCGAGTACCCGATGCAAACTCAAACAGCGAGCACTTGCACTCAAGACTAATGACAACTTATTCAATATGATGACCTAATGTTATCAAATTCTGCGTCGTACCTCTGGGTTCAAAATGTTCACTATAGCCCTTGATAAAATCCTGGAGGGGTGAAGTTTCCAAAATGGAGTCACTGGGGGGGTTCACTATTTAGGCACATCAGGGACTCGCCAAACGCAACATGGGGTCCGCTAATTATTCAATCTAATTTTACATTCAAAAAGTCAAATGGCGCTCCTTCCCTTCCGAGCCCTGCCGTGTGCCCAATCAGTGGTTTTCCCCCACATATGAGGTATCGGCTTACTCAGGAGAAATTTCACAACAAATTTCATGGTACAGTTTCTCCTGTTACCCTTGGGAAAATTCAAAATTGGGAGCTGGAAAACATTTTTTTTGGAAAAATGTGAAAATTTTATTTTTACTGCACAATGTTATAAACTTCTGTGAAGCACCTGGGGGTTCAAGGTGCTCACCACACACCTAAATAAGTTCCCTGAAGGGTGTAGTTTCCAAAATGGTGTCACTGGTGGGGGTTTTTCACTGTTTAGGCATATCAGGGGCTCCCCAAACGCAACATGGTGTCCGCTATTTATTCAAGCAAATTTTACATTCAAAAAGTAAAATGGCGCTCCTTCCCTTCCGAATCCAGCTGTGTGCCCAAACAGTGTTTTTACCCCACATATGAGGTATCTGCGTGCTCAGGGGAAATTGTACAACAAAATTAAGGGTCCATTTTTTCCTGTTACCCCTGCGAAAATAAAAAAATTGGGTCTAAAGTAACATTTTTGTGAATAAAAGTTTAATGTTAATTTTTTTCTTCCACATTCCAAAAATTCCTGTGAAGAACCTGAAGGGTTAATAAAGTTTTTGAATGTGGTTTTGAGCACGTTGAGGGGTACAGTTTTTAGAATGGTGTCACTTTTGGGTATTTTCTGTCATTAAGACCCCTCAAAGTGAATTCAAATGTGATGTTGTCCCTAGAAAAATGGTTTGTAAATTTTGTTGGAAAAATGAGAAATCGCTGGTCTTTTAACCCTTATAGCTCCCTAATAAAAAAATGTGGGTTCTAAAATTGTGCTGATGTAAAGTAGACATGTGGGAAATGTTATTTATTAACTATTTTGTGTGACATATGCCTGATTTAAGGGCATAAAAATTCAAATTTTGAAAATTGCAAAATTTTCTATTTTTTTGCCAAATTTCCATTTTTTCACAAATAAACGCAAGTGATATCGAAGAAATTTTACCTCAATCACGAAGTACAATATGTCACGAAAAAACATTCTCAGAATCAGGGGGATCCGTTGAAGCGTTTCAGAGTAATTAGCTCATAAAGTGATAGTGGTCAGAATTGTAAAAATTGGCATGGTCATTAATGTGCAAACCACCTTGGGAGGTAAAGGGGTTAAACACTGAACTAGTAGGTAGTCCTTAAAAGGGTTTTTGTTTTATCAGGAGGCCTAAACACTCTCCCTAGCAGCTTAGCGATCTCTCCCTATGCTTATAGAACGCAGGCTCCAGACTCAATGTGCCCAAAATGGCGGCGGCAGGGCTTAAATAGACCCTATGACGCTGGCCGGCCAGCCAATCACAGTAATGCCAAAGCCAAGATGTCTGCGGCATTACTGTGATTGGTTAAGAATCCCAGCATGTTTAGTGGCTGCAAAGGAGGTGCCAAAACTGCAGGGCGGGACATCCGAATATAGCGAGGCGAGTACACAAATACTCGCAATATAGCAAGTAACCCGAGTACCGTACTATCAGTGTGAATGGCAAATAGTAACGAATACACTCACTCATCACTACCTTGCAACCAACGTCTGTGATATATTGAGCTACAGTTGAAACCAGAAGTTTACATACTGTTACGGATCCGGGTGGTGGAACCTCTCTGCTGCGGTGCAAGGAGGGACTAGAGGGGCGTAACTAGGTGTCAACTCGGACTGACCAAGGTCGTACGGCGGCTCAATCGACTCTGTGACCAGGGAAGGACCGAGCAGAGGGACCAGGTGCTACTCTGGGCCAGACCTTGTATGAGAGCAGGTGACTCCCACGGGTCAGAAGGCAGGGACTGACCGGTACGGCAGGTAGCTGGTAGGAGCCTCCAGGTAGGCTGACAGGTAAGCTCAGCAGGTAACTGATAGGAGCCTCCAGGTAGGCTGACAGGTAGGCTCGGCAGGTAACTGGTACGTTCTCCAGGTTGGCTGGCAAGCCAGGCCCATAGACAGACTGGCGGGTTTGGATCGTAGGCAGACCGTCGGGCTGAAGAGTACACTTGGCTGGTTTAGACAGGTAGACAAGCTGGTGGACTGGACTGGTAGCCAGGCAGGTGGACTGGGCTGGTAGTCAGGCAGGTGGACGGGACTGGTAGGCAGGCGGACTGGACTGGTAGGCAGGCTGGTGGGACCTGAGGGCAGAAGCAGAGTTTAGTACACAAAGCTACAACCTTACACGGGCACCTCCATTTTGGAGGAGGTGCCTTTTATATGGGAGGTCCCCCGGCCATTGGCCGGGGACTCTTTAGGACGGCGCGTGCGGCCCCTAAGCACAGTGCCCTGGAAGCCGCGCGTGCTGGCAGTTCCCTCCTCTGGGCCAAACCCCTTCCAATTTACCAGAAAAAAAGGGTTTTCCTCTTACCCTCTTGGTGGCAAAAATGTTCTCTACCTCATAGACGTCCTCAGCGGAGACCGGAGCTGGGGAGGTACCTGGATTGTCGAAAAAAGAATTAAGCACAACTGGTTTGAGGAGAGATACATGGAAGGAGTTGGGAATCCGTAAGGTGGCCGCGAGTTTTAACTTGTAGGCCACTAGGTTGATTTGCTTGAGGACTTCAAATTGACCGATGAACCGTGGACCCAACTTATAGGAGGGTATTTTGAGACGAACATGTTTGGAGGAGAGCCAAACCTTGTCTCCCGGACGGAATTGAGGTGGATCCAGGCGTCTCTTATCAGCATGTTTCTTCATCTGCTTGGAGGATTTAAGAAGTGTGGATCTAGTGTCCTCCCAAATGGTGGAAAATTTGCTGACCAGAGACTCCACGGCAGGGTTGTCCACTGAAGCGGAGACAGGAAACGGAATCCGGGGATGTTGACCGTAGACCACAAAGAACGGGGACTTGGAAGAAGATTCGCTCTCATGGTTGTTATAGGAGAACTCGGCCCATGGTAGGAGCTCTACCCAATCGGTATGGTGAGCGTTGACGAGATGTGACAGATGAAGTCCTTACCCAGCACAGATGCAGACGGGAGACTAGGCAGAGGGATGAAGTGGGCCATTTTAGAAAAGCAGTCAGCAACCACCCAAATGACAGCACAACCGGCAGAAACAGGGAGATCAGTAATAAAGTCCATAGCAATGTGTTGCCACGGGACAGCAGGTACTGGAAGAGGCAGGAGACGGCCAGCTTGAAGATGTCTGGGAACCTTGTTGCGGGCACAGGACGAACAGGCCATGACGAAGTCTACCACATCCTTGCGCAGGGTAGGACACCAGTAATGCCGGGTAATGAGCAGGAAGGTCTTCATCTGGCCAGCTAGTTTGGATGAATGACCCCAGTGAAGAACCTTCTTACGATCCAGAACCGCTACAAACGTCTTACCGGGTGGGAGATGAGACAGGTCCAAGGGGGCTACATTCATCACTTTGGAGGGATCGATGATATGCATAGACTCCTCCTCTTGATTGGAAGACAGGAAGGATCGGGACAAGGCATCGGCTTTAACGTTCTTGTCTGCAGGGCGGTAATGTAGGGTAAAGTTGAAGCGGGCGAAGAACAAAGACCACCGGGCCTGAAGCGGATTGAGTCTTTGGGCATTCTGTAGATATGCCAGGTTTTTGTGGTCAGTGTGGATGACCACCGGGTGCAGAGCCCCCTCAAGCAGGTAACGCCACTCCTCCAGCGCCAATTTGATGTCTAGCAGTTATTGGTCTCCTATGGAGTAGTTGTGCTTGGATGAGGAGAAGAGCTTGGAGAAGAAGCCGCAGGTTACCATTCTCCCTGACGGAGATTTCTGGGTGAGCACCGCTCCGGCTCCGGAAGAGGAAGCATCAACCTCCAGAAAGAACTGTTTGTTGCAATCCGGACGGTGCAGCACCGGGGCAGAAGAGAAGGCTTGTTTTAAGGAGAGGAAGGCCTCCTCCGCTTCGTACTGCCATTTTTTAGAATTTGCTCCCTTATGGGTGAGCGCAGAGATGGGAGCAGTCCGGGAAGAGAAATGTGGGATGAAGAGACAATAATAGTTGGCGAAGCCCAGGAATCGCTGAATCTCCTTCAACCCCTCCGGACGGGGCCACTTTAAGACGGCAGAGACCTTTTCGGGGTCCATCCGTAGACCTGTCCTACAGATAATATAGCCCAGGAACGGAAGAGAGGTCTGCTCGAAGAGGCATTTCTCAAATTTTGCGTATAGGTGATTCTCTCTGAGCCTAAGCAGGACCTGATGAACATCCCTCCGGTGTGTGGGAAGATCCAGAGAGAAGACCAAGATGTCGTCCAGGTACACCAGCACACAAGAGTATAAGAGGTCACGGAAGATGTCGTTAACAAATTCTTGGAAGACGGCTGGAGCGTTATAGAGGCCGAAGGGCATCACACGGTATTCATAGTGGCCGTCCCGGTTATTGAATGCCGTCTTCCACTCGTCTCCTTGGCGGATCCGGACCAAGTTATACGCCCCACGAAGATCAAGCTTGGTGAAGATCTTCGCGCCTTTAAGGCGGTCGAACAGCTCAGAGATGAGCGGCAGGGGGTATTTGTTTTTGATAGTAATTTGGTTGAGTCCTCTATAATTGATACAGGGGCGTAGTGAACCATCTTTCTTTTTTATGAAGAAAAATCCGGCTCCAGCTGGGGAGGTAGATTTCTGGATGAATCCCCTAGCCACATTTTCTTCGATGTACTCTGACATGGCCCGGGTTTTGGCCAACGACAATGGGTAAATATGCCCACGGGGCGGAGTGGCACCGGGTACCTGGTCGATAGGGCAATCATATGGCCTATGAGGTGGCAGTGTCTCAGCTTCCTTCTTGTCGAAGACATCTGCATAGGACCAGTGAGGTGCCAGTAGACCAGGTAAATTAGCCGGAGTAGACGGAGGTCGAGCCGGGCGAACCGGGACCAGGCAGGTCTCATGGCAATCCTGCCCCAAACAAAGTACCTCACCGGATTGCCAATTCAGAACAGGTTCATGTCTCTGCAGCCAGTGTAGGCCTAGCAAAAGGGAGTGAGAGATTATGGAAAGCACATGGAAGGAGATCCTTTCTGAGTGCAGGGTTACGGGCTTAGTGACGAGCAAGATGGTCACCGGAAGGAGTCTTCCATCCACGGAAGCGACTGCCAATGGTTCAGCCAGAGGTTTGGTAGGAATCTGATACTTCTCTACAAGGGACTGGGAAATGAGATTCCTAGCGGCTCCAGATTCCAGAAGGGCGGTTTCAAAGAAGCGGTTCTCTCCACAGGAAATAGAGACGGATAAAGTCAAGAACGGAGAGGATTTACTCTTGCCTAGGACGACCTCTCCGAGCGGTCCTAGACACTGAAATTTCCCGGCTTCACCGGACAGGAACAGATCAGGTGCTCCTTACTTTTATGCTCACGCCCGGACTGACTGGCGTGAGCGTGATTAGTGATCCCACTGTACCATGAACCGAGGAGTGCCTGGAGGGGCGTAAATAAGTATCAACCCGATCCGACCAAGGTTGCACGGTGGCTCAGTCGACTCCGTGAACCAAGGAGGAACCGAGCAGAGGGACCAGGTGCTACTCCAAGTCAGACCCCGGTCACAGCTGTTGACCCACACTGGGCATTGCAGAAACAGGCAGGTTAGACTGGCATACAGAGAGGTGGGTATTGGCAGGCACAGCTGGTATGCAGACAGGTGGGTACTGACAAGTACAGCTGGTATGCAGACAGGGAGATACTGGCAAGCATGGCTGGAGTGCAGACAGATAGGTACTAGTAGGTTGGAGCGCAGGCTGGATACGGTCCAGTACAGACTGGGAGACAGGAATAGAGCTGCAGATGCTATAGACAAGCAGAGTAAAGTGAAACCGCCGGAGCGGAGGACAAGGCAGAGCAGAGCGGAACTGCCGGAGCGGTGGACAAGGCAGAGCAGAACGAAACCGCAGTTGCGGTGGACAAGGCAGAGCAGAGCAAAACCGCAGGTGCTGTGGACAAGTCAGAGCAGAGCGAAACCGCCGGAGCGGTGGACAAGGCAGAGCAGAGAGGAACCGCCGGAATGGTGGGCAAGGCAGAGCAGAGCGAAACTGCCGGAGCGGTGGGCAAGGCAGAGCAGAGAGGAACCGCCGGAGCAGTGGGCAAGGCACAGCAGAGTGAAATCGCAGGTGCGGTGGTCAAGTCAGAGCAGAGCGAAACCGCTGGAGTGGTGGACAAGGCAGAGCAGAGAGGAACCACCGGAGTGGTGGGCAAGGCAGAGCAGAGCGAAACTGCCGGAGCAGTGGGCAAGGCAGAGCAGAGCGAAACCGTCGGAGCGCTGGGCAAGGCAGAGCAGAGAGGAACCGCTGAAGCGGTGGGCAAGGCAGAGCAGAGAGGAACTGCCGGAGCGGTGGGCAAGGCAGAGCAGAGCGAAATCGCCGGAGCGGTGAGCAAGCAGAGCAGAGCAGGCTAATGATGCAGGCAGAGAGGACAGGGCTCTGTTCACCTGGAACAGACAGGAAAACACAGGAAGATGGCTAGAACACAGGAGGTAGATACGGAGGAAGGGAAAAGGGACAAGCAGAACCAGATACACACAAGGTGCTTACAATGAAGTAGCGAGTGGACACAAAACTCACAAACAGAAGTACAGAAACAACGTGTTGGAGTTAGGTGCAGGTTCAGACACTGCAGGAAAAGGAACTGTACGGACATAGAGACAAACAGGTAACAGGCTAGGTGACAGTTCAGACAGGAACTGATACAGCAACGAGATACAGGAACGAGCCTGGGTATACAGCCCCCAGGGTGGCGGAAATGGACTAGAAGTCACAGATAACAGGTCTGGGTATGCAGCCCCCAGAGTGGCGGAAACAGACTAGAAGTCAGAGATAACAGGCCTGGGTATGCAGCCCCCAGGGTGGCAGAAACAGACAAGATACAGGACAGGACCTGGCAATTCAGTTGAAAATACAAACTGATTGAAGGTGTTGCTCAGGCACCTCCTTCTGCATGGAGGGGGTTTAAATATCCAGTGACTCACAGCAATAGGCTGGGGATGCATTAGGAGTGCTTCCACAGCAGCTATAAGAATCAGGAAGTAACCGGGCCGCCGCCCTAAGCAATCAGACAAGAGACATGCACACAGCATGAACTGGAGCAAGGTTTGCTGGCTGGACTGATAGGTAAGATTGCGGTGTTGCATAGTGGGAGGTGGTGAACTATGCAAGCACGCCGACAGGGATGTTACAGTACCCCCCTTTACGCCCCCTCTTATTCAAGCCTGCAAGAGTCTTCTGCAGAGAATTTGGAGGCCAATCCTTCTCTTCAAGAGGATTACCTCTTCTGTCCATTAAAGGAAACAAAACTGGTCTCATCATCTTGGTGACTAGGATGCTTCCTCCTATCAAGCCATCCTCAGCAACAGATCAAGTGGGTGAAGTACCAGGAACAGCACACAGGAAAGTCTCTCTCCATTTATTATCAGGTAGCACCTTGGTGGATTCAGGAGACAACTGGAGGTCCTCCGCCTGGTTGGAGGGGTGCAGAGACTCGGTGGTAACCAACGCCTTGTCGTACACTTTGCCAAGCTTACTGGATGAAGTGGGCGGCGTACCAGGTACCGGGTGTAGGAAAGTCTCTCTCCATTTATCAGGTAGCACCCCGGGAAATTCAGGAGACAACTGGAGGTCCTCTGCCTGGTTAGAGGGGTGCAGAGACTCGGAGGAAACCACCGCCTTAACGTACAGTTTGCCAAGCTTACTGGATGAAGTGGGCGGCGTAGCAGGTACCAGGTGTAGGAAAGTCTCTCTCCGTTTATCAGGTAGCATCCCGGGAAATTCAGGAGACAGGACACAAATGGAGGTCCTCCGCCTGGTTGGAGTGGTGCATAGACTCGGGGGTAATCACTGCTTCGAAGTTCACTTTGCCAAGCTTACTGGATGAAGTGGGCGGCATACCAGGTACCAGTTGTAGGAAAGTCTTTCTCCGTTTAACAGGTAGCACCCCGGGGAATTCAGGAGACAACTGGAGGTCCTCCACCTGGTTGGAGGGGTGCAGAGAATCGGGGGTAATCACTGCTTTGAAGTACACTTTGCCAAACTTACTGGATGAGGTGGGCGAAGTACCAGGTACAGGGTGTAGGAAAGTCTCTCTCAATTTGTTATCAGGTAGCACCCTGGAGGATTCAGGAGACAACTGGAGGTCCTCCGCCTGGTTGGAGGGGTGCAGAGACTCAGGGTAACCACCGCCTTGATGGACGGAAGATCAGATTTATTAGAGACGGAGGGTCCTTGCTTTGGGACCATCTTCAATCTTGTTTCAGAGATGACATGTCTGTAAGTCGGGACGGTACCTGAAGCCAGATCATTGATACAATCGTCGAGACTGTGTGGGGACATCGCCTCCGCTTCTCTTCCTTCGGAGACTTCAGTGCACAGCGAGTCAGCGACTAGCAGATCTGGCGAAGAAGAAACTGCTGACTGTCCTGAAGATATGGGGACTGGACACCCCTTGTACCTTAGCAGTCCCCCAGGATACACCATGCAGGATCTCCAGACCTGAGCGGGCACTAGATCTCTCGGCTCTGGACGACCTGTGGGTAAGCCAGTAAGCACCTGGAATGTGAATTTCTTCATGTGTAATGCTCCAATCTGGAGCTTAATTTGTACAGACATATTTTGACTGTTTCTGAGTAGGGCTCGTCCTTCTGCTGACAATGCCCAAACCGGCTTCTGGAGTTGTCGGATGGGAATCAGACACCGACTCTTCAAGGCTTTACACCCAAAACGTCCGGTTAATCCGAGGCCTTCCCTTGCCACGGAGACAGTCATGGTCATCTGTGGAGAGGAAACACTAACGCCAAGGGAAGCCTCTGCTACAGGCCTAATGTCTTGGGATTCTCCAACCTTCGCTGGACAAAGACCGTCAGGGGTTCCCAAACCACCGCAGCAGGACCGCAATCAGATTTTGTGACTGAGTTCTGGCTTCTGCTTTGCCTGACGAACATAGACATCCTTCATGGATTCTGTGTGGAGAGCTGCCTCTACAGGCTTGGGAACAGGAGGTCTTTAGGAGGACAGAACCTGGCCTGATGGTTTACCTCTATGCCTAGCACGTCTGGACTGCCTCTTGAGGTTGGGAAGAGAAAAATTTTGTGGAGCATAGTCATCCTGTGTGGATTCTGGGTGGGCAGCAGTCTCTTCGGTCTGGAGGACTGGTAGACTACCTACACACATTACCAATCGGGGCTGCTCCGGGATATTGAGAAGGGAAGCTTTAGCAGAGGCTTCGGGATTAGGGTCATCGAAGACCATTACAAAGGCCACCAGGAAGGCCTGCAGGTCAAAGATGATAGGATCCCATGCTTCCCATAGGGGGGGTGATCCATTTCAAGGCGTCACCCGCTAGGTAGGACATCATAAATGCCACTTTGACCGGATCGGTAGGAAAATAGTGAGCATAGAACTTGAAATGCAGCATGCATTGCTCCACAAATGCACGGCTTAGTTTTGGATCCCCATAGTACCGTGGTGGATCTGCAGGAACGAGTGCTGATAGATCCATTTGGGCTGGTGCGTAAATCGCCTGGGCCATAGCTTGAGAAAAATTTTTTTTCTTGGTGCACGTATTCGCCAAACAAGGATTCAAAATGTCTCTGAGAGCGAAAGGCCGTGGGGCTCAACGGGAACCATGGCCTGAGCAAACTGGCACGCTCACGCCCGGACTGACTGGCATGAGCGTGATTAGTGATCCCACTGTACCATGAACCGAGGAGTGCCTGGAGGGGCGTAACTAAGTATCAACCCGATCCGACAATGGTCGCATGGCGGCTCAGTCGACTCCGTGAACCAAGGAGGAACCGAGCAGAGGGACCAAGTGCTACTCCTGGTCAGACCCCGGTCACAGCTGTTGACCCACTCCGGGGAATGCAGGAACAGGCAGGTTAGACTGGCATACAGACAGGTGGGTATGGGCAGGCACGGCTGGTATGCAGACAGGTGGGTACAGGTAAGCACGGCTGGTATGCAGACAGGTGAGTACTGGCAAGCATGGCTGGTATGCAGACAGGTGGGTACTGACAAGCACGGCTGGTATACAGACAGGTGGGTACTGGCAAGCACGGCTGGAGTGCAGACAGGGAGATACCGGCAAGCACGGCTGGAGTGCAGACAGGTAGGTACTAGCAGGTTGGAGCGCAGGCTGGATAGGGACCAGTACAGACTGGGAGACAGGAACAGAGCCGCAGATGCGGTAGACAAACAGATTAAAGTGAAACCTCCGGAGCGAAGAACAAGGCAGAGAAGAGCAGAACCGCCGGAGCGGTGGACAAGGCAGAGCAGAGCGAAACCGCAGGTGCAGTGGACAAGGCCGAGCAGAACGAAACCGCAGGTGCGGTGGACAAGTCAGAGCAGAGCAAAACCGCCGGAGCGGTGGACAAGGCAGAGCAGAGAGGAACCGCCGGAGCGTTGGGCAAGGCAGAGCGAAACCGCAGGTGCGGTGGACAATGCAGAGCAGAGAGGAACCGCCGGAGTGGTGGGCAAGGCAGAGCAGAGCGAAACCACTGGAGCAGTGGGCAAGGCAGAGCAGAGAGGAACTGCCGGAGCGGTGGGCAAGGCAGAGCAGAGCGAAACCGCAGGTGCGGTGGACAAGGCAAAGAAGAGAGGAACCGCCGGAGTGGTGGGCAAGGCAGAGCAGAGAGTAACTGCCGGAGCGGTGGGCAAGGCAGAGCAGAGCGAAACCGCTGGAGTGGTGAGCAAGCAGAGCAGAACAGGCTGACAGTGCAGGC
The DNA here is from genome assembly GCF_046119375.1 of Phyllobates terribilis. Classification (NCBI taxonomy): domain Eukaryota; kingdom Metazoa; phylum Chordata; class Amphibia; order Anura; family Dendrobatidae; genus Phyllobates; species Phyllobates terribilis. Next base: position 461,467,291 of record NW_027362761.1, on the reverse strand, counting down.
AGAGAGGACAGGGCTCTGTTCACATGGAACAGACAGGAAAACACAGGAAGATGGGTAGAACTCAGGAGGTAGATACGGAGGAAGGGAAAAGGGACAAGCAGAACCAGATACACACAAGGTACTTACTTTGAAGTAGCGAGTGGACACAAAACTCACAAACAGAAGTACAGGGACAACAAGTTGGAGTTAGTTGCAGGTTCAGACACTGCAGGAAAAGGAAGGGTACAACATAGAGGCGGAAATGGACTAGAAGTCACAGATAACAGGTCTGGGTATGCAGCCCCCAGAGTGGCAGAAACAGACTAGAAGTCAGAGATAACAGGTCTGGGTATGCAGCCCCAAGAGTGGCGGAAACAGACTAGACGTCAGAGATAACAGGCCTGGGTATGCAGCCCCCAGAGTGGCAGAAACAGACTGGAAGTCAGAGTTTACATGCCTGGGTATGCAGCCCCCAGAGTGGCGGAAACAGACTAGAAGTCAGATAACAGGCCTAGGTATGCAGCCCCCAGGGTGGCAGAAACAGACAAGATACATGACAGGACCTGGCAATTCAGTTGCAACCACAAACTGAGTGAAGGTGTTGCTCAGGCACCTCCTTATGGGTGGAGGGGGTTTAAATATCCAGTGACTCACAGAAATAGGCTGGGGACGCATTAGGAGTGCGCACACAGCAGCTATAAGAATCAGGAAGTAACCGGGCCACCGCCCTAAGCAATCAGACAAGAGACATGCACACAGCATGAACTGGAGCAAGGTTTGATGGCTGGACTGACAGATAAGATTGCGGTCTTGCATAGTGGGAGGTGGTGCACTATGCAAGCACTCCGCCAGAGATGTTACACTTACTACCACAGTAGAAACAGCTCCCCTCGGCTCTGCGTATTTCTTGGCGAGACTTGACCATCTTGGTCTGGTTGATCTGCATGGGTTCGGGCGAGTGTGCCCGGGGAGTTGCTGGCTGGGAGGCCAGGTTTCTGGAAAACAGGAGCAAGACGAGGAAATCTTCTTTCCAGAGTAGTCTCCTTAGCACGTTCTTGTAAACGGATGTCTATCCAGGTAGCTAGTGACACAAGGTCATCCAGGGTGGTACGAATGTCCCGGGCAGCTAGTTCGTCCTTAATCCGACCGGAAAGACCCTCCCAGAAGGTGGACACCAGGGTCTCGTTGTCACAGGCAAGCTCAGAAGGGAGGGTACGCAACTGTATGGCATACAAGCCCACAGTGAGACTCCCTTGGCGGAGATGGAGCAATAAGGAGGAAGTAGAAATTCTTCGTCCGGGCTCATCGAAGACCCTCCAGAAGGCAGTGAGGAAAGCTGGAAGATCGGACACCAGGGGATCCCCTCTTCCCTTAGAGGGTTTAGCCATGCCAATGCTTCCCCGGTGAGGTGAGACATGATGAATGCCACCTTGGCCCGGTCGGAGAGAAACTGATGTGCCAGAAGTTCAAAGTGCAGCATGCACTGGTTCAGAAAACCCCGACATAAGACGGGGTCACCCCCAAATGAGGAGGTGCAGAAAGTCGGGGTCCTAGACTGGATGCCGTGGTATTGCTAGGCAGCGGCGCCGCCGGAGCAGGTGTCGATCGGCTCGAGGCGGGCACAGGTGGGACAGACAGCATGTCCAGGCGAGAGTTGACAGACCGGAGGTAGGTCAGGATGGTCTCCTATTGGGATCTCTGACGGGAGACCTCCTGGTACAGGTCAGCACACAAAGGAACCTGGGGGCCACAAGGTTCCATGGCCGGTGCAAACTGTTACTGATGTGGGCGGTGGAACCTCTGTGCTGGGGTGCAATGAGGGACCAGAGGGGCATAACTAGGTGTCAACTTGGACTGACCAAGGTCATACAGTGGCTCAATCGACTCCATGACTAGGGAAGATCCGAGCAGAGGGACCAGGTGCTACTCTGGGCCAGACCTTGTATGAGAGCAGGTGACTCCCACGGGTCAGAAGGCAGGGACTCACCGGTACGGCAGGTAACTGGTTGGAGCCTCCAGGTAGGCTGACAGATAGGCACAGCAGGTAACTGATAGGAGCCTCCAGGTAGGCTGACAGGTAGGCTCGGCAGGTAACTGATAGGAGCCTCCAGGTAGGCTGACAGGTAGGCATGGCAGGTAACTGGTATGTTCTCCGGGTAGGCAGGCAAGCCAGGCCCATAGACAGACTGGCGGGTTTGGATCATAGGCAGACCGTCGGGTTGGAGAGTACACTTGGCTGGCGGAGACAAGTAGACAGGCTGGCGGACTGGACTGGTAGCCAGGCAGATGGACTGGACTGGTAGTCAAGCAGGCGGACTGGACTCGTAGTCAGGCAGGCGGACAGGACTGGTAGTCAGGCAGGCAGACTGGACTGGTAGTCAAGCTGGCGGGCTGGACTGGTAGTCAGGCTGGCGGGCTGGACCGGTAGTCAGGCAGGCGGACTGGACAGATAGTCAGGTAGGTGGACTGGACTGGTAGTCAGGCTGGCGGGCTGGACTGGTAGTCAGGCTGGTGGGACCTGTGGGCTGAAGCAGAGTTTAGGACACAAAACTACAACCTTGCACGGGCACCTCCATTTTGGAGGAGGTGCCTTTTATATGGCAGGACCTCCAGCCATTGGCCGGGACCTCTTTAGGACGGCGCGCATGGCCCCTTTAAGAGGGACTGGTGCACTTTACAAAATAGATGGCAACATGAGAAAAGAAGATTATGTGGCAATGCTGAAGCAACATCTCAAGACATCAGCCAGGAAGTTAAAGCTTGGGCGGAAATGGGTCTTCCAAATGGACAATGACCTGAAGCATACTGCCAAAAGGGTAAGAAAGTGACTTAAGGATAACAAAGTCAATTTTTGGAGTGGCCATCACAAAGCTTTGATCTCAATCCTATTGAAAATTTATAGGCAAAGCTGAAAAGGCAGGCGCGAGCAAGGTGACCTACAAACCTGGATCAGTTACACCAATTTTGTCAGGAGGAAGGGACCAAAAATAATTAGACAATTGACTCCAAGGCTATTTCATGGACAGGTGTGGTCAATCCCTTCATTATGTCATTCTCAATTAAGCAGATAAAAGACCTGGAGTTGATTTGAGGTGTGGTGCTTGCATTTGGAAGGTTTTGCTGTGAAGTAAACATGCAGTCAAAGGAGCTCTCCATGCAGGTGAAACAAGCCATCCTTAATCTGCAAAAACAGAAAAAACCCATCCGAGAAATTGCTACAATATTAGGAGTGGCAAAATCTACAGTTTGGTACATCCTGAGAAAGAAAGAAATCACTGGTGAACTCATCAATGCAAAAATATCTGGGCGCCCACGGAAGACAACAGTGGTGGATGATCGCAGAATAACCTCCATGGTGAAGAGAAACCCCTTCACAACAGCCAACCAAGTGAACAACACTCTCCAGGAGGTAGGTGTATCAATATCCAAATCTACCATAAAGAGAAGACTGCATGAAAGTAAATACAGAGGGTTCACTGCACGGTGCAAGCCACTCATAAGCATCAAGAATAAATGGCTAGACTGGACTTTGCTAAAAAAACATCTAAAAAAGCCAGCACAGTTCTGGAAGAACATTCTTTGTACAGATGAAACCAAGATTAACCTCTACCAGAATGATGGAAAGAGAAAAGTATGGCGAAGGCCTGGTACAGCTCATGATCCAAAGCATACCACATCATCTTTAAAACACGGCGAAGGCAGTGTGATGGCTTGGGCATGCATGGCTGCCAGTGGCACTGGGTCACTAGTGTTAATTGATGATGTGACACAGGACAGAAGCAGCCGAATGAATTCTGATGTATTCAGAGCATACTGTGTGCTCAGATCCAGCCAAATGCAGCCAAACTGATTGGTCGTCGTTTCATACTACAGATTGACAATGACCCTAAACATAAAGCCAAAGCAACCCAGGAGTTTATTAAAGCAAAGAAGTGGAATATTCTTGAATGGCCAAGTCAGTCACCTGATCTCAACCCAAAAGACTAAACTTAAGACAAAAAGGCGCACAAACAAACAGCAACTGAAAACCACCGCAGTGAAGGCCTGGCAGAGCATCAAAAAGGAGGAAACACAGCGTCTGGTGATGTCTATGAGTTCAAGACTTCAGGCAGTCATTGCCAACAAAGGGTTTTCAACCAAGTACTAGAAATGAACATTTTATTTACAATTATTTAATCTTTCCAATTACTTTAGGTCTCTTTAAAAACAGGGTGTCACATGTTAAGGAGCTGAAACTCCTAAACCCGTCATCCAATTTTAATGTGGATACCCTCAAATGAAAGCTGAAAGTCTGAACTTCAACTGCATCTGAATTGTTTTGTTTAAAATTCATTGTGGTAATGTCTAGAACCAAAATTAGAAAAATGTTGTCTCTGTCCAAATATATATGGACCTAACTGTATGTAAATTTCGGGTTTCAGCTGTATATTGTGAACTGTGTTAGAGACTGTGCTTTTTGGTTGCTGCTGGTTACCTCCAGACTTTGTGCCTCAATGCTATAATGTGTAACTGCCAAGCACAGTGCCTTAACTCTTTCCTGCAACCGGTAAGCTCTGTGCCTTAAAGGGAGTCTTCCAACAAGCTTTTGCTACCTCATCTGAGAGCAACATGATATAGGCAAAGAGACCCTGAATCCAACAATGTATCACTTAGTTTACTAGGTGCAGCGCTTCTGACACAATCAGATTTCTTAGATTTAGCATTGTAGCAGAGCTGAGAAAGTTAATCCCGCCCACACTAAGCTCTTTATGTACTTTGTCTTTAGACAGTGAGCTGTTTATCACAGGAGGGGCCCGAGTCCTACTAGCATGCACGTAATGCTGTAGCAAATAAACAGCACACAGCTGGACATGTAACAGATAGTTAAAATTTGTGTTTTATCCCCTACCTCATGCTGTCCTCATGTTGCATAGCAAAAACCTGCTGAAAGATTCCCTTTAAAGGGGTTGTCCAGGTTTGAGATGTTTATGACTGCAGACTTGTAAATTCTGCATGCTCTCAGGATTCTTCAGTGCTGGCGGCGAGAGCGGGCAGTCATGTGACTGCAAGTACATTTTGAAAGACTCCAATTGCCACCCAGCTGAACTGTACATGAGGTTTTGTTACATTTTAACATTACACTGAATGTAATTAAGTATGTATACTTAGATGACTGCACAAAATGTATATGCACCTCTTTAGAGCTATAGGGCATGACAAGACAAGAATTTTCCTGCTTTTCCTGATATTGAAAAAAAAAATCATCAGTTTATATTACCACTTTTCTAAGCTTGTTAAGCCAGTTTTTCAGTTCAGGTGATTCAGGGGCGATTTATTTTGTGATTGTAAGTGCATTTATTAAATTGCAGAGTCTTAATACATGTATATGATAAATGGAAATAAATGAAAGATCTTATACAGTATGTCATACAAATCAAAATGAATCACATCAATCAGTGATATCTATTTGTATGTACCGTCTAATTTCACTTGAACCTGTAAAATAAGTTCACAGTGTTTAGCTACTTGTTCTGTAGCACAATCAACTTGTTTTTTTTATTTCTTTATATTGAGTATTAGCATATCAATCACATGCAATTTGCTTAGTAGTAATTTTCATCATACTATGTAATCATTTCAATGAATAGTGCATGAAAGCATGCAATAAATGTAAATGGAGAGGTCTGCGATGCATACAGTTTCATGACAAATGTTATCTAATCTCAGAATTATATCATGGAGTATGTTAAAATGCAGGCACACTTTCAGCTGTTCAAGTAAATGACAAATGTATTTAAAAACATATGGTGCAGAATGTATATCTATATATGCAGAAAGCTAGGAGATGTCTCACAACTGCTATATTTGTGGATTTTATGGGATTATATGCTTTGTTCGTATATATAGCCTGAATTAAAGCTATTGTTCAGAAAATTATGATTAAAAAAAGTATACATTATCTAGATTTGTTTAGAACATCATTAAAGGTGTATTCCAATTACTAAAAGTCATTGCTTATCCACCAGAGTGGTGGAAACTATTAAATTAGTGAGCGTTTGAACGCTGAGACCCCGACAGATTGCTAAAATGGGAGAATTGCTTGAATGGAGCTGCGGTCACTCATGTCTCCTGCCGCTTTATTCAGTCTCAATTTCAACTGCTCTGTTTGAACAGGGAACATAAGTATCCCATCCTGCCAATCAGTGGGGTCCTCATCGGTCACACACACACAGATCCAGTATACTGTATAATGCCAATGCTGTGGTTGCTTTCAGTTGCTTTACTGTCAGTCCGAGACCTGGGATATATCAGTAAATACTTGCTTAGATGCTATTATGGCACCAATTGGCATTGCTGTAGTTGCAGTGCTCAGCAGAAATTAGCACACCCCTCCTTGAAAGGTAAGATTTTAATCAATATCTCACTGAACAAAATAACTCACTGAGAAATTTTAAAAATTTTGACAAGACAGAGTTTCTTTTTTTAAAACCTATATCATGAAAGCAAAGATAATAATAAAACTTTCATTACAAATCTTCAGTTTTACTCAAATTAGTTGATGAAAAATATATGTACACCCCACATCAAAAACTGCTACATCTAATATTTTGCATGACCTCCATGATTTTTAAGGACAGCACCAAGTCTTCTAGGCATGGAATGAACAAGTTGGTGACATATTACAACATCTCTCTTTTTCCATTCTTAAAGCGCGACCTCTTTTAGAGTCTGAATGGAGGATGGAGAGAGATGCTCAACTTGTCTCTTCAGAATTCCCCATTCCTTTTCATCCTATTCTCCTTCAGAAATGCAATAGATGTGTGTTTTGGATTATTGTCATGTTGGACAAGTACTCGTCTACAAAGGGCAACCAGTGATTGTAGCATCTTCTCTTCAATATAGAGCCGTACATCTGTGAATTCATTATAGTATCAATGAAATGTAGCTCCCGACACCTGCAGAACTCATGCAGTCCAACATAAGGACAATGCCACCACCATGTTTCACTGTAGGTACCATGAATTTAGAAAAATGAGTTTAAAAAAATGCATGGTGCCTACAGTGTCCTTATGTGGGACTGCATGAGAGCTGTTGATGTTGGGGAGCTACATCGCATTGATGGTATCATGAATTCAGAGAGATATTGAAAGAAAAGATACTACCATTACTCCACATCTTTGGTAGATGTGTATTTTTCCATTAAAACTGGTATATTCATCTTATACATATTGACAGGATATGCCATAAATGTATAGTCCAGGAATCAATGACAACACTATTAGTGCACGCACAATAATAATGTTCATATGCCCACCATATTAATAGAAACCTTATACACATGACATATGAACTATGGTAATGTAAAATATAGCATTTATTAAAGAACTGGATAAAATACATATACAAAATACATACCTGGACAAAGGAAAAAGAACATACATAAAAAGGTCAGACTCAGGGGAATACAGGCAGTATATGGATCAATAAAACATCCCTGCACTACCCTATCGCAAAAGTGCTATGAATAGCTTAATATCAGCAAATCTATACCTCAAAGTGCAGTTAGTTATATGGAATTACTGCTTAACGCAGAGAGAGAAGATATCAGACCAATATCTATATAAAGTGCTACGTGCCAGTGTTCCATACTGATTATACTCTCAAAGCAACAGTATGCATGTTATCTTATGGGAGATTATTGGTAAATGTCTCTGACATCCCACCTAACAAAGTGAAAAAACCTTGCATAATTATGAGAAGTCCAATCAAGGCATGCAATAAGGATGTATAATGATAATTTGAGCTCACCCCTGTGTGCTGACCAGATCAGACGCGCGTTTCGCCGCTGGCTTTGACGAGGATATGACATCAAGTCAAAAGGGTAAGTATTTAACTATGTCCAGGCCAATCGTATGTGTCCACCTCAAAAGATAATTAAGATCAGGGGGGGTAAACCCACCCCTTGCATGGCGCCATGCTCTTGTTCTGCCGACCAGCACGCCCCCGGGAGAGCCGCGTCTAGAGAAGACGCGGCAACTCACGGAGGAGCGGTGTCGGCGTGCGTGTCACTGTGGACCGCAATAGGCGGAAGTGACGTAATATCCGGTCTGATTCCCGGAAAGGCATAGTGCGTTCCAGCGTGGAGCGCAAAAGGGAGCGGAGCGATCCAAATACAAAGAAGAAAAAAAGAAGAAAGAGAGAAAGGGGAGTGGGGAAGGAAAAGGGGGGACGGGGGGAAGGAAGAAGGAGAGAATGAATGTAACCTAACAATTATGTACTGAAAATAAGTGCAGTGATTACTCTTCTGGTGTCAAACATGTTATGCACATTTTAAATTATTTTGTATGTGACCTATAGATCATACGTCCCCTGCACCACAGGAGATTGAATAGTGTGTAAGAACTTCACAAGTGAATGACACCACAAGTGTATATATGTGTATGTTAAACATTAAATAAAGTACTAGAAACAACAATCATACATCGTGCTTATAAACTGTAGCATATATATATGAATCTCAATCTCATATGTGTGAAGTGCATGTGAACATGACAGCCAGTATAATATCAGACTTGCTTATAAATATATATATAAATAAGATTATATAAATATAGAATCAACACATGAATAAGTGATTATATAAATAAATAAAGAGGTGAAAATACAGTACATTTAGGATATTAGTCGTGCATAATATGACAATTCTATCTGGTTTACACTGCCCACACTAGAACAATAATTTTTGACTGTATTTCTTAAGGTAGTACATATAAACGTAGTTATACATATATAATACAGTTGTACTAATAGTTAGAGAGCATGGATGATATAGAGGCGAACACAGGGAGGACCATTCCTGGAACATGATACGAACGTCAGGCGAAAGAACTAGAAACAGAGAAGAAAAATAGAAATAAATATCAACATTAAACTACACTAAAAACTATTAAAAACAAAATAAAAATTACAAATGACCCCACATTCCAAGTGAGCAGAAGATAGCCCCATCCGTCAGTATTATAAAAATGGAGCAAAACTGTTGGTCTCATTGAGACCATGGGGAATTAAAGTGTTCAGTATTACTATCCACCTTGACTCTTTTTGAGCCAAAGTCTTTTTCCAATTCCCTCCTTGAGTACCCGGGTAGACCCTATCGATACCACTCACCTGCAATCCAGAAGGGTCACTATTGTGGAATCTTTTAAAGTGACGTGGTAAGGTCTTAAGTTCTTCAATGTTGTCTATTTCCCTTGCAGCCTTTATATCCAACACGTGTTCCCTCACCCTTCTACGGAGTTCTCTCGTGGTGAGGCCTATATAAATTTTATCACATGGGCACTTTGCACAGTAAATGACGCCCACCGTTGTACATGTGATAGTATGTAGGATTTGGTATTGGTCTGTGCCACTTGAATTGAAGAATAGTTTTGTAGCCATAATGTTTGGGCATGCCACACATGAGCCACATGGGCGACTTCCCCAGCTTGGACCTTTTGAGCCGAAGATTCCCTTATTTTTTGGTTCTCCCAGGTGACTTCTAACCAAGTGATCTTTTAAGTTCTTTGACCTCCTATATGTGATGGCGGGGTTCTTAGGGAGATGTAGAGAGAGAATTGGATCTAGCTGTAATATGTTCCAATGTCTTTTGAGAATTTGTCGCATTTCTCCATTTCTAACATTAAATGTAGAGATGAACCGTACCACATCTTCATCATCTCTTTTCTGTTGCTTATACAGTAAGTCTTTCCGTTTTGAAACTTTCGCTCTGCGGTAACCAGAATGAATATCTTTTTCCCTGTATCCCCTCTGGATAAAGCGCAATTTAAGTTCAGCTGCCTGTTGTTCAAACAATGTGTTGTTGGAACAAATGCGTCTAATTCTAAGAAATTGTCCTGTTGGGATACTTTTGATAATGCTTCTGGGATGTGACGACTGGGCATGAAGTAATGTATTCGCTGATGTCGGTTTTCGATATACGTCCGTCTGGATTGCACCCTCGGAGTCAATATCCATAAGTACATCCAAAAATTCCATCCCATGTCTCCCTGCCTTAAAGGTTAGTTTGATGTTTAAATTGTTCTGGTTCAAGGTATTGATGAAGAGTGCAATATCATCAGTTGGACCCTGCCACAGAAAGAAGATATCGTCAATATATCTTCCCCAGAACAAAATCTGATTTGTTTCTGCTAAAGGGTTGGTGATAAAAATTTCCCTCTCCCACAGCCCCAGGAACAAATTGGCATAGGAGGGGGCACAAGATGCCCCCATCGCCGTGCCCCGGAGCTGTAGGAAAAAAGAATCACGAAACAAAAAGAAATTATGGCTTAATGCAAACTGCAAGAGTTGCAGAACCAACTCCTGCAACTCACCATTTAGGTTAGACATAGAGAGGAAGACTCTAGCTGCTTTGAGGCCATCATCATGATTGATTGAAGTGTATAGAGAATCCACGTCACATGTAACCATTGAGACATTCGCCTCCACCTGGATCCCATCCACCCTCCTTAGTAGGTCGGCCGTGTCCTGAAGATAAGAAGGTAAAGTGTGAACCAGAGGACGTAAGATATGATCAATAAATCTGCATATTGGTTCACAAAAGTTATCAATCCCCGAGACTATCGGCCTACCTGGGGTGGTGGTGGGGTTTTTGTGGATTTTTGGAATAAGGTAGAATGTAGCAATACGTGGATTCTTATTAAATAAACATTCTACCTCTTTTCTGGTGATGATTCCCTTCCTTTCTGCATTATTGAGTAGTATCAGTAATTCTGCCTGGTATTTGGAAAGGGGGTTAAAGGTGAGTTTCTTGTACGTGTTTGAATCACCTAACTGTCTTGTAGCCTCTTGTACATACATCGAAATGGGCCATAGGACCACATTTCCCCCTTTGTCAGAGGGCTTTATGACTATGTCACTCAAACGTGCCAGCTCTTTAACAGCCCTCCTCTCCTGTTTCGTGCAGTTGTCAAATGGAAGTGTAGATGGGATTTGTTTGAAATCCTCATCAACCAACCGCACAAACAAATCAATATTGGGGTAAAGTGACAGGGGAGGAAAACGCTGAGATTTTGTTAGAATTGACATTGGTAACTTACTAGTTCCTTTGTCTGTTTGTTCATCCAATAGACTTTGGAGAGTATTTACTGCTTTTTGTTCTTCTAAAGTAGGAAAAAGATCTATGTCAACAGGTTTGTTAAATATCTTCTTAAATATTAACTTACGAGCAAATAGATGCAGGTCTTTTACAGCTGTAAAATAGTCAAAATTATTGGTTGGGGAGAAGGATAAACCTTTACATAATACATCAATTTGAGGTTTAGAAAGTATATAATCTGACAGATTAATTATCTTCATGGAAGGTGTGGCAGTGTCCAACTCATCCTGATATATATTCTTGGGGTTATTTTTGCTAGGTCCGTTGCATTTCTGTCCAAACCTAGTGCTATAATTGGGTCTGGACGTAGATGATGCACATGACTCATTATCTGTTGAGGATAGTGAAGAAATAGAGACCTTTCGTTTTCCTGTGTGAGGCTGTATTGATTTCCACTTGTACATTCTATTGTTGTCCCTGTCTTGTTGGTCCCTTTGGTACTTGGTAATCTTGGTAGTTTTAATTTGTTTTTCCCACATAGTGAAACAGTCTTCCATTTCTTTGTGGAACCCCTCCCATTCTTCTTGGCAGATAAGGGACTTGAGTTTCTCCTGGAATACATCAACTTCCTGGTCAATTTCTACCAGTGAACTCCCATTTTTTTCAATTATTAATTTTAGAAATTTTTCCGAGCATTCATTACATATCTGCTCCCATTTTACTGAGAAGTCCGTGTCATCCTTACCATAGGAAGGAAATACTTGAACCCGTAATCCCCGTGGAATGAGATTTTCAGTTATATATTGCTCCAATATAAACTTATTCCACCAAATTTTAATACGGCGGTGGTATAGAGACTTCAAGGAGTGTTTAATTTCTCGTTGATTTCTGAGGTCATTCGTATCAGTATGTATGCTTTTCCCTTTGAAGACAGATAGAGCCTGGCTTTTCCAGGTTGCCTCTTTGGCCAGAAAATCCATATTAGGAAAAAAGAACCTCTGCAATAATACAGAAATCAATGACAACACTATTAGTGCACGCACAATAATAATGTTCATATGCCCACCATATTAATAGAAACCTTATACACATGACATATGAACTATGGTAATGTAAAATATAGCATTTATTAAAGAATTGGATAAAATACATATACAAAATACATATCTGGACAAAGGAAAAAGAACATACATAAAAAGGTCAGACTCAGGGGAATACAGGCAGTATATGGATCAATAAAACATCCCTGCACTACCCTATCGCAAAAGTGCTATGAATAGCTTAATATCAGCAAATCTATACCTCAAAGTGCAGTTAGTTATATGGAATTACTGCTTAACGCAGAGAGAGAAGATATCAGACCAATATCTATATAAAGTGCTACGTGCCAGTGTTCCATACTGATTATACTCTCAAAGCAACAGTATGCATGTTATCTTATGGGAGATTATTGGTAAATGTCTCTGACATCCCACCTAACAAAGTGAAAAAACCTTGCATAATAATGAGAAGTCCAATCAAGGCATGCAATAAGGATGTATAATGATAATTTGAGCTCACCCCTGTGTGCTGACCAGATCAGACGCGCGTTTCGCCGCTGGCTTTGACGAGGATATGACATCAAGTCAAAAGGGTAAGTATTTAACTATGTCCAGGCCAATCGTATGTGTCCACCTCAAAAGATAATTAAGATCAGGGGGGGTAAACCCACCCCTTGCATGGCGCCATGCTCTTGTTCTGCCGACCAGCACGCCCCCGGGAGAGCCGCGTCTAGAGAAGACGCGGCAACTCACGGAGGAGCGGTGTCGGCGTGCGTGTCACTGTGGACCGCAATAGGCGGAAGTGACGTAATATCCGGTCTGATTCCCGGAAAGGCATAGTGCGTTCCAGCGTGGAGCGCAAGAGGGAGCGGAGCGATCCAAATACAAAGAAGAAAAAAAGAAGAAAGAGAGAAAGGGGAGTGGGGAAGGAAAAGGGGGGATGGGGGGAGGGGGGTGGAGGAAGGAGAGAATGAATGTAACCTAACAATTATGTACTGAAAATAAGTGCAGTGATTACTCTTCTGGTGTCAAACATGTTATGCACATTTTAAATTATTTTGTATGTGACCTATAGATCATACGTCCCCTGCACCACAGGAGATTGAATAGTGTGTAAGAACTTCACAAGTGAATGACACCACAAGTGTATATATGTGTATGTTAAACATTAAATAAAGTACTAGAAACAACAATCATACATCGTGCTTATAAACTGTAGCATATATATATGAATCTCAATCTCATATGTGTGAAGTGCATGTGAACATGACAGCCAGTATAATATCAGACTTGCTTATAAATATATATATAAATAAGATTATATAAATATAGAATCAACACATGAATAAGTGATTATATAAATAAATAAAGAGGTGAAAATACAGTACATTTAGGATATTAGTCGTGCATAATATGACAATTCTATCTGGTTTACACTGCCCACACTAGAACAATAATTTTTGACTGTATTTCTTAAGGTAGTACATATAAACGTAGTTATACATATATAATACAGTTGTACTAATAGTTAGAGAGCATGGATGATATAGAGGCGAACACAGGGAGGACCATTCCAGGAACATGATACGAACGTCAGGCGAAAGAACTAGAAACAGAGAAGAAAAATAGAAATAAATATCAACATTAAACTACACTAAAAACTATTAAAAACAAAATAAAAATTACAAATGACCCCACAAACCAAGTGAGCAGAAGATAGCCCCATCCGTCAGTATTATAAAAATGGAGCAAAACTGTTGGTCTCATTGAGACCATGGGGAATTAAAGTGTTCAGTATTACTATCCACCTTGACTCTTTTTGAGCCAAAGTCTTTTTCCAATTCCCTCCTCGAGTACCCGGGTAGACCCTATCGATACCACTCACCTGCAATCCAGAAGGGTCACTATTGTGGAATCTTTTAAAGTGACGTGGTAAGGTCTTAAGTTCTTCAATGTTGTCTATTTCCCTTGCAGCCTTTATATCCAACACGTGTTCCCTCACCCTTCTACGGAGTTCTCTCGTGGTGAGGCCTATATAAATTTTATCACATGGGCACTTTGCACAGTAAATGACGCCCACCGTTGTACATGTGATAGTATGTAGGATTTGGTATTGGTCTGTGCCACTTGAATTGAAGAATAGTTTTGTAGCCATAATGTTTGGGCATGCCACACATGAGCCACATGGGCGACTTCCCCAGCTTGGACCTTTTGAGCCGAAGATTCCCTTATTTTTTGGTTCTCCCAGGTGACTTCTAACCAAGTGATCTTTTAAGTTCTTTGACCTCCTATATGTGATGGCGGGGTTCTTAGGGAGATGTAGAGAGAGAATTGGATCTATCTGTAATATGTTCCAATGTCTTTTGAGAATTTGTCACATTTCTCCATTTCTAACATTAAATGTAGAGATGAACCGTACCACATCTTCATCATCGCTTTTCTGTTGCTTATACAGTAAGTCTTTCCGTTTTGAAACTTTCGCTCTGCGGTAACCAGAATGAATATCTTTTTCCCTGTATCCCCTCTGGATAAAGCGCAATTTAAGTTCAGCTGCCTGTTGTTCAAACAATGTGTTGTTGGAACAAATGCGTCTAATTCTAAGAAATTGTCCTGTGACCCTGCCACAGAAAGAAGATATCGTCAATATATCTTCCCCAGAACAAAATCTGATTTGTTTCTGCTAAAGGGTTGGTGATAAAAATTTCCCTCTCCCACAGCCCCAGGAACAAATTGGCATAGGAGGGGGCACAAGATGCCCCCATCGCCGTGCCCCGGAGCTGTAGGAAAAAAGAATCACGAAACAAAAAGAAATTATGGCTTAATGCAAACTGCAAGAGTTGCAGAACCAACTCCTGCAACTCACCATTTAGGTTAGACATAGAGAGGAAGACTCTAGCTGCTTTGAGACCATCATCATGATTGATTGAAGTGTATAGAGAATCCACGTCACATGTAACCATTGAGACATTCGCCTCCACCTGGATCCCATCCACCCTCCTTAGTAGGTCGGCCGTGTCCTGAAGATAAGAAGGTAAAGTGTGAACCAGAGGACGTAAGATATGATCAATAAATCTGCATATTGGTTCACAAAAGTTATCAATCCCCGAGACTATCGGCCTACCTGGGGGGGTGGTGGGGTTTTTGTGGATTTTTGGAATAAGGTAGAATGTAGCAATACGTGGATTCTTATTAAATAAACATTCTACCTCTTTCTGGTGATGATTCCCTTCCTTTCTGCATTATTGAGTAGTATCAGTAATTCTGCCTGGTATTTGGAAAGGGGGTTAAAGGTGAGTTTCTTGTACGTGTTTGAATCACCTAACTGTCTTGTAGCCTCTTGTACATACATCGAAATGGGCCATAGGACCACATTTCCCCCTTTGTCAGAGGGCTTTATGACTATGTCACTCAAACGTGCCAGCTCTTTAACAGCCCTCCTCTCCTGTTTCGTGCAGTTGTCAAATGGAAGTGTAGATGGGATTTGTTTGAAATCCTCATCAACCAACCGCACAAACAAATCAATATTGGGGTAAAGTGACAGGGGAGGAAAACGCTGAGATTTTGTTAGAATTGACATTGGTAACTTACTAGTTCCTTTGTCTGTTTGTTCATCCAATAGACTTTGGAGAGTATTTACTGCTTTTTGCTCTTCTAAAGTAGGAAAAAGATCTATGTCAACAGGTTTGTTAAATATCTTCTTAAATATTAACTTACGAGCAAATAGATGCAGGTCTTTTACAGCTGTAAAATAGTCAAAATTATTGGTTGGGGAGAAGGATAAACCTTTACATAATAAATCAATTTGAGGTTTAGAAAGTATATAATCTGACAGATTAATTACCTTCATGGAAGGTGTGGCAGTGTCCAACTCATCCTGATATATATTCTTGGGGTTATTTTTGCTAGGTCCGTTGCGTTTCTGTCCAAACCTAGTGCTATAATTGGGTCTGGACGTAGATGATGCACATGACTCATTATCTGTTGAGGATAGTGAAGAAATAGAGACCTTTCGTTTTCCTGTGTGAGGCTGTATTGATTTCCACTTGTACATTCTATTGTTGTCCCTGTCTTGTTGGTCCCTTTGGTACTTGGTAATCTTGGTAGTTTTAATTTGTTTTTCCCACATAGTGAAACAGTCTTCCATTTCTTTGTGGAACCCCTCCCATTCTTCTTGGCAGATAAGGGACTTGAGTTTCTCCTGGAATACATCAACTTCCTGGTCAATTTCTACCAGTGAACTCCCATTTTTTTCAATTATTAATTTTAGAAATTTTTCCGAGCATTCATTACATATCTGCTCCCATTTTACTGAGAAGTCCGTGTCATCCTTACCATAGGAAGGAAATACTTGAACCCGTAATCCCCGTGGAATGAGATTTTCAGTTATATATTGCTCCAATATAAACTTATTCCACCAAATTTTAATACGGCGGTGGTATAGAGACTTCAAGGAGTGTTTAATTTCTCGTTGATTTCTGAGGTCATTCGTATCAGTATGTATGCTTTTCCCTTTGAAGACAGATAGAGCCTGGCTTTTCCAGGTTGCCTCTTTGGCCAGAAAATCCATATTAGGAAAAAAGAACCTCTGCAATAATACAGGAATCAATGACAACACTATTAGTGCACGCACAATAATAATGTTCATATGCCCACCATATTAATAGAAACCTTATACACATGACATATGAACTATGGTAATGTAAAATATAGCATTTATTAAAGAATTGGATAAAATACATATACAAAATACATATCTGGACAAAGGAAAAAGAACATACATAAAAAGGTCAGACTCAGGGGAATACAGGCAGTATATGGATCAATAAAACATCCCTGCACTACCCTATCGCAAAAGTGCTATGAATAGCTTAATATCAGCAAATCTATACCTCAAAGTGCAGTTAGTTATATGGAATTACTGCTTAACGCAGAGAGAGAAGATATCAGACCAATATCTATATAAAGTGCTACGTGCCAGTGTTCCATACTGATTATACTCCAAAGCAACAGTATGCATGTTATCTTATGGGAGATTATTGGTAAATGTCTCTGACATCCCACCTATCAAAGTGAAAAAACCTTGCATAATAATGAGAAGTCCAATCAAGGCATGCAATAAGGATGTATAATGATAATTTGAGCTCACCCCTGTGTGCTGACCAGATCCGACGCGCGTTTCGCCGCTGGCTTTGACGAGGATATGACATCAAGTCAAAAGGGTAAGTATTTAACTATGTCCAGGCCAATCGTATGTGTCCACCTCAAAAGATAATTAAGATCAGGGGGGGGTAAACCCACCCCTTGCATGGCACCATGCTCTTGTTCTGCCGACCATCACGCCCCCGGGAGAGCCGCGTCTAGAGAAGACGCGGCAACTCACGGAGGAGCGGTGTCGGCGTGCGTGTCACTGTGGACCGCAATAGGCGGAAGTGACGTAATATCCGGTCTGATTCCCGGAAAGGCATAGTGCGTTCCAGCGTGGAGCGCAAGAGGGAGCGGAGCGATCCAAATACAAAGAAGAAAAAAAGAAGAAAGAGAGAAAGGGGAGTGGGGAAGGAAAAGGGGGGACGGGGGGGAGGAAGAAGGAGAGAATGAATGTAACCTAACAATTATGTACTGAAAATAAGTGCAGTGATTACTCTTCTGGTGTCAAACATGTTATGCACATTTTAAATTATTTTGTATGTGACCTATAGATCATACGTCCCCTGCACCACAGGAGATTGAATAGTGTGTAAGAACTTCACAAGTGAATGACACCACAAGTGTATATATGTGTAGGTTAAACATTAAATAAAGTACTAGAAACAACAATCATACATCGTGCTTATAAACTGTAGCATATATATATGAATCTCAATCTCATATGTGTGAAGTGCATGTGAACATGACAGCCAGTATAATATCAGACTTGCTTATAAATATACATATAAATAAGATTATATAAATATAGAATCAACACATGAATAAGTGATTATATAAATAAATAAAGAGGTGAAAATACAGTACATTTAGGATATTAGTCGTGCATAATATGACAATTCTATCTGGTTTACACTGCCCACACTAGAACAATAATTTTTGACTGTATTTCTTAAGGTAGTACATATAAACGTAGTTATACATATATAATACAGTTGTACTAATAGTTAGAGAGCATGGATGATATAGAGGCGAACACAGGGAGGACCATTCCAGGAACATGATACGAACGTCAGGCGAAAGAACTAGAAACAGAGAAGAAAAATAGAAATAAATATCAACATTAAACTACACTAAAAACTATTAAAAACAAAATAAAAATTACAAATGACCCCACATTCCAAGTGAGCAGAAGATAGCCCCATCCGTCAGTATTATAAAAATGGAGCAAAACTGTTGGTCTCATTGAGACCATGGGGAATTAAAGTGTTCAGTATTACTATCCACCTTGACTCTTTTTGAGCCAAAGTCTTTTTCCAATTCCCTCCTCGAGTACCCGGGTAGACCCTATCGATACCACTCACCTGCAATCCAGAAGGGTCACTATTGTGGAATCTTTTAAAGTGACGTGGTAAGGTCTTAAGTTCTTCAATGTTGTCTATTTCCCTTGCAGCCTTTATATCCAACACGTGTTCCCTCACCCTTCTACGGAGTTCTCTCGTGGTGAGGCCTATATAAATTTTATCACATGGGCACTTTGCACAGTAAATGACGCCCACCGTTGTACATGTGATAGTATGTAGGATTTGGTATTGGTCTGTGCCGCTTGAATTGAAGAATAGTTTTGTAGCCATAATGTTTGGGCATGCCACACATGAGCCACATGGGCGACTTCCCCAGCTTGGACCTTTTGAGCCGAAGATTCCCTTATTTTTTGGTTCTCCCAGGTGACTTCTAACCAAGTGATCTATAAGAACTTAAAAGATCACTTGGTTAGAAGTCACCTGGGAGAACCAAAAAATAAGGGAATCTTCGGCTCAAAAGGTCCAAGCTGGGGAAGTCGCCCATGTGGCTCATGTGTGGCATGCCCAAACATTATGGCTACAAAACTATTCTACAATTCAAGTGGCACAGACCAATACCAAATCCTACATTCTATCACATGTACAACGTTGGGCGTCATTTACTGTGCAAAGTGCCCATGTGATAAAATTTATATAGGCCTCACCACGAGAGAACTCCGTAGAAGGGTGAGGGAACACGTGTTGGATATAAAGGCTGCAAGGGAAATAGACAACATTGAAGAACTTAAGACCTTACCACGTCACTTTAAAAGATTCCACAATAGTGACCCTTCTGGATTGCAGGTGAGTGGTATCGATAGGGTCTACCCGGGTACTCGAGGAGGGAATTGGAAAAAGACTTTGGCTCAAAAAGAGTCAAGGTGGATAGTAATACTGAACACTTTAATTCCCCATGGTCTCAATGAGACCAACAGTTTTGCTCCATTTTTATAATACTGACGGATGGGGCTATCTTCTGCTCACTTGGAATGTGGGGTCATTTGTAATTTTTATTTTGTTTTTAATAGTTTTTAGTGTAGTTTAATGTTGATATTTATTTCTATTTTTCTTCTCTGTTTCTAGTTCTTTCGCCTGACGTTCGTATCATGTTCCAGGAATGGTCCTCCCTGTGTTCGCCTCTATATCATCCATGCTCTCTAACTATTAGTACAACTGTATTATATATGTATAACTACGTTTATATGTACTACCTTAAGAAATACAGTCAAAAATTATTGTTCTAGTGTGGGCAGTGTAAACCAGATAGAATTGTCATATTATGCACGACTAATATCCTAAATGTACTGTATTTTCACCTCTTTATTTATTTATATAATCACTTATTCATGTGTTGATTCTATATTTATATAATCTTATTTATATATATATTTATAAGCAAGTCTGATATTATACTGGCTGTCATGTTCACATGCACTTCACACATATGAGATTGAGATTCATATATATATGCTACAGTTTATAAGCACGATGTATGATTGTTGTTTCTAGTACTTTATTTAATGTTTAACATACACATATATACACTTGTGGTGTCATTCACTTGTGAAGTTCTTACACACTATTCAATCTCCTGTGGTGCAGGGGACGTATGATCTATAGGTCACATACAAAATAATTTAAAATGTGCATAACATGTTTGACACCAGAAGAGTAATCACTGCACTTATTTTCAGTACATAATTGTTAGGTTACATTCATTCTCTCCTTCCTCCTTCCCCCCTCTCCCCCCCGTCCCCCCTTTTCCTTCCCCACTCCCCTTTCTCTCTTTCTTCTTTTTTTCTTCTTTGTATTTGGATCGCTCTGCTCCCTCTTGCGCTCCACGCTGGAACGCACTATGCCTTTCCGGGAATCAGACCGGATATTACGTCACTTCCACCTATTGCGGTCCACAGTGACACGCACGCCGACATCGCTCCTCCGTGAGTTGCCGCGTCTTCTCTAGATGCGGCTCTCCCGGGGGCGTGATGGTCGGCAGAACAAGAGCATGGCGCCATGCAAGGGGTGGGTTTACCCCCCCCTGATCTTAATTATCTTTTGAGGTGGACAGATACGATTGGCCTGGACATAGTTAAATACTTACCCTTTTGACTTGATGTCATATCCTCGTCAAAGCCAGCGGCGAAACGCGCGTCTGATCTGGTCAGCACACAGGGGTGAGCTCAAATTATCATTATACATCCTTATTGCATGCCTTGATTGGACTTCTCATTATTATGCAAGGTTTTTTCACTTTGATAGGTGGGATGTCAGAGACATTTACCAATAACCTCCCATAAGATAACATGCATACTGTTGCTTTGAGAGTATAATCAGTATGGAACACTGGCACGTAGCACTTTATATAGATATTGGTCTGATATCTTCTCTCTCTGCGTTAAGCAGTAATTCCATATAACTAACTGCACTTTGAGGTATAGATTTGCTGATATTAAGCTATTCATAGCACTTTTGCGATAGGGTAGTGCAGGGATGTTTTATTGATCCATATACTGCCTGTATTCCCCTGAGTCTGACCTTTTTATGTATGTTCTTTTTCCTTTGTCCAGATATGTATTTTGTATATGTATTTTATCCAATTCTTTAATAAATGCTATATTTTACATTACCATAGTTCATATGTCATGTGTATAAGGTTTCTATAAATGTATAGTCGATAAATGTCCACCAATGGGACCCACATCCATCTGAAGAACAGGTCCTCGTTCCACTGCTATCAGTGTTAATGTGGTCAAACATCCTATACACATAAATGGAAATTCCAACCACCTTTCCACTGAGTGACGCAAAGAAGGAGGTTGTTCTTGAGATAGATGCAGGTCCATAGGTGGGACTCAAGTCCCATGAATATGCCATGAATGTACAGATATGCCATACAGTACAGACCAAGTTTGGACACACCTTCTCATTTAAAGATTTTTCTGTATTTTCATGACTTTGAAAATTGTACATTCACACTGAAGTCATCAAAACTATGAATTAACACATGTGGAATTATATGCTTAACAAAAAAGTGTGAAACAACTGAAAATATGTCTTATATTCTAGGTTCTT
Source organism: Phyllobates terribilis (assembly GCF_046119375.1). Lineage (NCBI taxonomy): Eukaryota > Metazoa > Chordata > Amphibia > Anura > Dendrobatidae > Phyllobates > Phyllobates terribilis. The sequence continues at coordinate 461,445,641 of NW_027362761.1, read as the reverse complement.
CAAAGTAGCCACCTTTTGCTTTGATGACTGCTTTGCACACTCTTGGCATTCTCTTGATGAGCTTCAAGAGGTAGTCACCGGAAATGGTCTTCCAACAAACTTGAAGGAGTTCCCAGAGATGCTTAGCACTTTTTGGCCCTTTTGCCTTCACTCTGCGGTCCAGCTCACCCCAAACCATCGCAATTGGGTTCAGGTCTGGTGACTGTGGAGGCCAGGTCATCTGGCGTAGCACCTCATCACTCTCTCTCTTCGTCAAATAGCCCTTACACAGCCTGGAGGTGTGTTTGGGGTCATTGTCCTGTTGAAAAATAAATGATGGTCCAACTAAACGCAAACCGGAAGGAATAGCATGCCGCTGCAAGATGCTGTGGTAGCCATGCTGGTTCAGTATGCCTTCAATTTTGAATAAATCCCCAACAGTGTCACCAACAAAGCACCCCCACACCATCACACGTCCTCCTCCATGCTTCACGGTGGGAACCAGGCTTGTAGAGTCCATCCGTTCACCTTTTCTGCATCGCACAAAGACACGGTGGTTGGAACCAAAGATCTCAAATTTGGACTCATCAGACCAAAGCACAGATTTCCACTGGTCTAATGTCCATTCCTTGTGTTCTTTAGCCCAAACACGTCTCTTCTGTTTGTTGCCTGTCCTTAGCAGTGGTTTCCTAGCAGCTATTTTACCATGAAAGCCTGCTGCACAAAGTCTCCTCTTAACAGTTGTTGAAGAGATGTGTCTGCTGCTAGAACTCTGTGTGGCATTGACCTGGTCTCTAATCTGAGCTGCTGTTAACCTGCAATTTCTGAGGCTGGTGACTCGGATAAACTTATCCTTAGAAGCAGAGGTGACTCTTGGTCTTCCTTTCCTGGGGCGGTCCTCATGTGAGCCAGTTTCTTTGTAGCGCTTGATGGTTTTTGCAACTGCACTTGGGAACACTTTCAAAGTTTGCCCAATTTTTCGGACTGACTGACCTTCATTTCTTAAAGTAATGATGGCCACTCATTTTTCTTTACTTAGCTGCTTTTTTCTTGCCATAATACAAATTCTAACAGTCTATTCAGTAGGACTAACAGCTGTGTATCCACCAGACTTCTGCACAACACAACTGATGGTTCCAACACCATTTATAAGGCAAGAAATCCCACTTATTAAACCTGACTGGGCACACCTGTGAAGTGAAAACCATTTCCAGTGACTACCTCTTGAAGCTCATCAAGAGAATGCCAAGACTGTGCAAAGCAGTCATCAAAGCAAAAGGTGGCTACTTTGAAGAACCTAGAATATAAGACATATTTTCAGTTGTTTCACACTTTTTTGTTAAGTATATAATTCCAAATGTGTTAATTTATAGTTTTGATTCCTTCAGTGTGAATGTACCATTTTCATAGCCATGAAAATACAGAAAAATCTTTAAAAGAGAAGGTGTGTCCAAACTTTTCGTCTGTACTGTATATGCAATGATATGCCATGAATGTACAGAATAAGATAGAAATACCCCTTTAACATTTTTATTTTCATCCTAGTTCAGAGTTGTAGGATTGTATTTTTTATTATCTGGTGCAGTAGGCAACTTTCACATTTGTAAGCCAAAATCGGATTGGGTACAATATCCGCATTAGGCACAAATCTTTTCATCATATATTTTTTCTAAATGAGTTTCACTTCTGGTTACTGCCTAAATGTATTGATGGAAAATACTCCCATGTGAAAGTGGTCTCAATATTTTGCATCCATCAAAGGAAAACTTCACAACTGGAGTTTAATTATTTTATTTTTCAGATAACCAATCTACAGAAGAGAAAGAAAGATAGTGGCACTCCCTGTTGGATATGAATTGTGTTTATTGTGCTATGTCAGAAATGAGGAGAGCCGTAGAGACACACCGGCTGACAGTGGTTTTGCATCACTTGTTGCTTCTTCCAATGTAGTGCCATAAACAATATTTGTATCTGTTAAGGGGACGGTTGCAAACAACTTTATTAAATAATGGAAAGCAACCGAATCCGGGGTCCGCGATGCAGCCTGGTGGACTGCGGCCGAACACCTTCAGTGTGAGAAGGTAAAACAACCAACTTAAATAACAATCCCCTCCGTGTTACTGCACACCTGAACGGGAATAGGCATTCGCACTATCTCCGTTAACTGCACGAGAGATGTGCAATAAATAATGTATCTGTAGTCCTGTAACAGCACAGGGACTACACAGTTGGCGCTAGGATGAGTGTGTGACTCACGCCAGCAAATACGTGCTCCCAGCTGGCGTGCTACCGGACTAAGGAGTATCTCTCCACGTGGCTTACAGGTGGTACCTAGAATAGGGTGTCTGCAGACTGCTCAGGGTGTAAGGCGACCCCTTTGTCGAAGCCAGACTGTCAGATGAAGCTAACTGCCTATTTCATCTAAGCCTGCCTATTTCCACTAAACCTGCCTGCCAGAAACTAAAGCACACATGGAGCCCAAGAGACCAAGCGTCCACACAACACCATCACAGCTTAATGATCAGAGCACGCCGCCATGTTTGTGGGTGGGCTTTTTAAAGATTAAGCCCTGCCCACCGTTGCACCATTGGTGTCGTCACCTGCGACCAATCAGGCGGTGCCAGGTCACCGGATCAGCTGACTCCCAAACCACCAATCACGGTCCGCCATGTCACAGGCATGCTCAGTACAGAGAATCCTGGACTTAGGCTTTAGCAGCCCTGTCTCCCTCCGAAACCTATCCTTCATGTTGCTAGGAACAAATACCCAAGAGACAACCTGTACATCTCATGCACGAGCTAGGCGTTGGGACTGATGATGATGCTGAGCAGCATCAGCCCTGGCTGGACTGGAATGGGAGACCACAAAATCCACTTTTCATTCTGAACCCACTTCAAATCCAGCAAACACCTAACAGTATCCATTGGTGAATGCCTCTTCTATTGTTTAGATTTCTTGTCCTCATGTAAAGTTGCTGCATCAGAGTAGAGCACCACATTATGTATTCAGGCACATGTCGGGCATGTTGGAACCTGAAAGATTGTGCCCATTCAGATTTTTCCATTGGACTAATTTTTGGAATACTCCCATTGGACTAATATTGGAATGTAGACCCTCATTTATCAAAACTGTCTAAAAGAAAAACTGTTTGTTGCCCAAATCAACCAATTAGAACTCCACTTTTATTTTTACACCGACCTAGTAAAATTACGGTTGCAGTGTGATTGAATCCTATAAGAAACAAAGAGGGACTTAAGAAATCTGCCTCTCCTAATGTTTCTTTTTTTCTCTTTTATTCCAGGTTATAATGTAAACATAATATGGCTTTGTATTAGCAGGAAATTCCCAACTAGCTTCAGTTTTATAATTTAGTTGGTATGTCCAACAAGTTGTTCTCACATCCATTTAGCTACAATAACCACTTAAGTTGTTTTCAACTTGTAATGAATGTTCATTAATGGATTCTCAGCACATATTTGTCTGCCAAATCTAGGTTGAATCATTTATCTATTTTTGGTCTTTCTGATACAAACCCTATGGTGCAAGTATAAAATCACAGCTCAATAGACAGTGGGACTTTAACAATTACATGCCAGCTTGGTGGCTCTCATTATTATCTCATTAAACTATTTTGCAGTTTATACTGCAATATACTGCCATATGCAAAATACTGCAAGATACTGCAACATAAAAGGAAAATAGAGGTGTATTGTAATACTGAATAAATCTGTTGTATTCTATATAACCTAAAGTGCATTCAATTGAAAGGCCTATTTCTGGTTCACACTCACCATTCTTGCATGTTACTTTTTTCTGGTTTCAGAAAAGTTCTATCCCTAGGTGCAATTAGTTGTAAAACTACCTGTGCTTCACTCATCCTCTAGGACTGGCACTGAATTTCCGCAAATGCCCCGGTCTCTGTTGTTTTTCGCCTGCAGGGCTGACATCACATTGACAACTCTACAGCAAATTACTGAGCTCAGCGGCTGTGCCAATGCAAACAGAACGAGCCATTGAGCTCAGTGATTGGCTGCAGCGCTGTAGACGTGACATTAGCAATGCAGCCAAGTAAAAAAAAAAAAACAGAGCAGCAGCTGAGACGTGGCATTGGAACTTGGGTGGGTGAGTAATGCAGTTTGTTCTCTCACTGAAAACTGCAACTGGGTACAGAACTTTTCTGAAACAGAAAAACTCCTTTAAAGGGGTTTCCTTTTTATGTAAATAACATCTATCCACAGGAAAGTAGTGTCAATTTCTTATCTATTTAAGTGAGTTAAGTTCTTGCATTTTTATGAACTCTGTTTTCAATCAGTGAATGAGAACTTTATTGTTTTTACATCCAGATATTAAAATCCATACCCACACAGCAAGATAGGTGCTTCATAAATATTTAGGAGTGCTGCCCAATTCATGATTATACTTTGTAGGGATGTGGACTGTCTTACCCTGTTCCTGCCCCTGAAGACAACATACGCGTCATATGAATACTGTTGTGCAGTTTTATATGTAAAAGTGATGTACGTCTTATGTAATGTATTTTGGAAATGTACAGCATGTGAAGTGTTAATGCATAATGTGAGTAGAGTATAGTATAGGATAAGCTTAGGATAGCATAAGTGCAGCTAATACAGTAAGTGGTTTAGTAACAGCATATGAGATATGTTTTCAGATGGGATTTTTTTAATAATTTCTCAACAAGGGCCTTCTGGTACTGAAAAATTTTATAAGACCTCTCCGCCATGGGAAGGAGAGACAGAAAGTTCAGTTTTAGTGTTAGACATCCATGCCCACTCCTGAGGTCTTATGTGTGGAGGCTGACCTGAATACCGACGATTGTGTTGATGCTGGTAGTCAATAACAGCTCTCTGCTGCTCACAAATCCTTCCCAACATCTGCAACGTTGAGTTCCAACGCGTGGGGACATTGCACACCAGTCGATGAGCTGGAAGCTGCAAATGCTGCTGAAGCACAGTGAGGACGGCGGAAGCTGTAGATGACTTTTAGAAATGGACACACACGCGGTGTACTTTCACAAGCAGATCAGGCAGATCCGGGTAGGTTTTGAGAAACCGCTGCACCACTAGGTTGAGCACATGTGCCAGCTTGCCTAGCTTTCAGAGCCACCACCAGGTTCCAGCCATTGTCACACATGATCATGCCTGCCTGTAGGTTCAGCGGTTACAGACGCAGATTTTTCTGCTCTCTTATAGCTGTCAACAGCACTGCAGCGGTATGTGGTTTGCCCCCTAAGCATATTAGCTTCATCACAGCTTGTTGCCGCTTGGTCGAGGCAGTTCTACAGTGCTTCCAGCTTCCAACTGAGGAGGCTAAGGAGGAGGAGGAGGTGCAGGAGCTGTAGAATTTAGGGGCGATCCTGACTACTGTTGAGTGAGCATGCTCGACACTGCTCGGTACTCGCCCGAGCATCTCACTACTCGGGATGTTCGGCGAGCACTGAGCATTTTCGGGTTACTTGGGCTGGAGCTTGCATCTCCACCCTGCATGTTTGGTGCTCTTTACAGAGCAAATGAACATGCAGGGATTGCCAGCCAGTCACTGTAATGCCGCAGCCATGTTGGTTGTGGGCATTACAGTGATTGGCTGGCCGCACAGCATCACCTCGAGTATTTAAAACCGGGCGCCGCCAGCTTGGACACAGTCGCTCCGGATCAGAAAATGTAGGGAGAGTGAAGCTGAGCTAGAGAGAGATTTATATTGCGAAATAGGTAGTGTAGGGTCTCTAAAGCCTGCTAAATCAAGCAAACAGTCCTTCTGAGGACTAATATCCATCCCAGATATCAGGCAGGCAGGCAGGCTGTATAGGAGACGCAGTGGTTATACCAACAAACACTGCATCCTGTGTACTGCTGCTGCTCAAATTGCTTGACTTAGTCCCAGGTCTCAGGGGCCAGGAAAAATCTTTTTTTTTCATTCAAATCCTCTTTTTTTTCCCCTCAGTCAGACTGCACAAATACCTGTCTTATTAACCATTTGGTATCCCCCCCCCCAAAAAAAAATTGAGTGTGTCTGTGAGTGTTCAGACACAAATATATCTGTTTGAAAGAGTCTGGTGTAGGCCAGAGAACTCTTTCATGGTTCAAATCTGGGTGTTATCCACCTTTTTGCCTTTTTTACATAAAAAAAAAACAGTTTGAGTGTCTCGCTGACTGTTAAGACACAAATATATCTGTATAAAAGATTCTGGTGTAGGCAAGAGAACTAGAACTGTGGTTTTCCTCTTCCACAGTTCAAATCTGGGTGTAATCCACCTTTTTGCCTTTTTTACATAAAAAAAAACAGTTTGAGTGTCTCACTGACTGTTCAGGCACAAATATACCTGTTTAAAAGATTCTGGTGTAGGCCAGAGAAATAGAACTGTGGTTTTCCTCTTCCACTGTTCAAATCTCCTTTTTATTACCCTTTTGTCATTGATAGTGCGAGTGTAAGCTATTTTACTTCATTTACAATGGGCAAGGCGCGTGGCAAGAGACGTGGAACTGGACTTTCTTGTAATGGTGCGTGCAGAGCACAGGACCGTGGCCAAGGTGAAAATGTGCCACAACCAACAGCCACATCTTCTCGCTCCCAGTTCTTGACCGAATTACTAAGGAAGCACACAACAACACCACTATTGCGAACTGATCAGTGTGAACAGGTTATTAATTGGATAGCAGATAATACTTCCAGTCACCTGGGCACCACCACCTCTGGTCTGTCTTTCACACGGTCAAGTCTTAGTAGCCGTGAGTCTCGATCGCATACTCCTCCTCACCCTGATGCTCCTTCCTCCCACCATGCCGAGGGACGTCAGACAGCAACTGATCCCACAGTTGGACACTTTGAAGAGCTGTTCACTGGTCCATTTCCATATTTGGGCCCCTTGCCTGCTCCGCTTGAAGTGATGGAAGAGGAGATCCCATGTAGCAATGGCCAAATATTTGAACAGCCACGGCCACAGGAAGGCGACGCTGGCAATTTGTCACAAGAGGTGGACGATAACGAGACACAATTGCCACGAAGTGAGGAGGAGTACCGTGGTGCGGAAGTGAAAGAGGAGGAGGTGGTGGATGATCTAGTAACTGACCCAACGTGGCAGGAGGACATGCAGAGCGAGGCCAGCAGCACACAGGGCGAGGGAGGCAGAGTACCCCAACAGACAGGAAGAAGCAGTGTAGTGGCCGCAGACAGAATGTGGGCAACCCCTCCCCGTAACACCAACATGAGGGACGTTGCCAGTACAACCGGTAGGTCTTCCAGAGTCTGGAATTTTTTTAAAGACTCTGCTGATAACCCCAAATAGGCAATTTGTACCACCTGCCAGGCCAGCATCAGCAGAGGTGACAAAACTACCAGCCTGACCACCACCAGCATGATCAGGCACATGTCAGCAAAGCACCTTACTTTGTGGGGCGAACCCCAGGGTACACGACCAGTGTCAGCGGGTGTCACCACTGCTTCTCCAGCTGTTGTGCGTGTAAGAGAACACCCTGTTGTGCATGCAAGGCAATCCCCTGTCCATACTGCACGCAAATATGCCCCCTCCTCTCAGTCTTAACTTGTTATGGCAGTTTCTCATGAAACAGCATCAACGTCCACGTCCATGTCCCACTGTAGCGTTCAATTGTCAATATCCCAGACCTTTGAACGAAAGCGCAAATTCGCAGCCAATGCCCCACAGGCCACAGTCCTAAATTCGCACATTTCACGACTGCTTGCATTAGAAATGCTGCCTTTTAGGCTGGTGGTGACGGAATCCTTCCGCAACCTTATGGCGGTGGCCGTCCCTCGGTACTCGGTCCCCAGCCGACACTATTTTGCCCGGTGTGCCATCCCCGCACTACACAAGCACGTGTCCTAAAACATCTGCCGTGCCCTCAACAACGCAGTTACTGGGAGAGTCCACATGACAACGGACACGTGGACAAGTGCTTGTGGCCAGGGAGGCTACATCTCCCTTACGGCACACTGGGTTAACATAGTGGAAGACGGGACCCAGTCGGACGTTGGGACGGAAAACATCCTCCCCACACCGAGGATTGTGGGCCCTATGTCAGTCAGAGTTGCCCCCACAGTGTACAGCTCCTGCGCATCATCCTCCTCCTCCTCATGTTCAGCCTCCTTCTCAGCTATCACCACATCAGTTACAAGTTGTCAGCACTGCAGTACTGCCTCAGCCAAGGGGCAACAGGCTGTGCTGAAACTCATAAGCTTAGGTGATAAACCTCACACTGCTTGTGAGTTGTGGACAGCTGTGAAAGGGCAGGCAGATCTGTAGCTGAGACCGCTGAACCTACATCCAGGCATGGTTGTGTGTGACAATGGCCGTAACCTGGTGGGCAGCTCTGAGGCGAGGTGAGATCACACATGTACCATGCCTGGCTCATGTGCTTAACCTCGTGGTTCAGCGGTTTCTTAAATCGTACCCCGAGCTGCCAGATCTGCTCGACAAAGTACGCCGCCTGTCAACACATTTTCGGAAGTCGGCTACAGCTTCCGCCGCCCTTGCTGTGTTGCAGCAGCGTTTGCAGCTTCCGACACACCGATAGGTGTGTGATGTCCCCACACGTTGGAACTCTACCCTCCACATGTTGCAAAGGATTTATGAGCAGAAGAGAGCAGTTGTGGAGTACCAGCTGCAACAAGGCCGTCGATATTCAGGTCAGACTCCACACATAAGACCTCAGGAGTGGACCTGGATGTCTGACATATGTACCATCCTGATAAACTTTGAGGAGTCCACCAAGATGGTGAGTGGCGATGACGCCATCATTAGCGTCAGCATCCCACTTGTCTGTCTTTTGCAATGCTCAATGCAGAGAATTAAAGAGGAGGCATTGCAGCCAGAGTATGATAAGATAGATCAAGAAGCCGTAGCGGGCGATTACACACAGCCCAGCCTCATCTCATCCCAAAGTGCATTGGGGGACAATGGGGGAGAGGAGGAGGAGGAGGAGGAAGAACAGGAGCTCTTATCATGCGCTGTAGACGGTAGTACCTGTACAACTGTCATACCATCGGTTCAGCATGGGTGGCCTGAGGACAGGGGGGAGGAGGAGGAGGAGGAGAGCATGGTCAGTCGTCATCTTGGTGAGGATATGGAAGTCTTGCCCATTACCAGTCTGGCATGCATGGCTGACTTTATGTTACGCTGCCTTAACCGTGACCCTCGCGTTGTCAAAATGTTGGGTAAGGCTGTGTGCCCACGATGCGTTTTTTAAGCATTTCCGCAGCGGCAAAAATGCTGCAGAAATGCTTAAAAAATGCATGGTAGAAGGCCTGCCATGTTCCCCAATGATAATCCGCATGTGCTGTGCACATGCTGCAGAAATTTCCACTACGGATTATCATTGCGGAAAAAAACGCAGCACTACCAATTATTTTGCGGAAGTGCTGCGTTTTCACCGCCATTGACTTGCATTAGAACGCATGGATTACCCATCACTGTATTTGTAGATCCGCAATCCATGCGTTCCAATGTGCGGATGGTACCCGGGTCTAGAGGACAGGAGACTCTCCTCCGGACCCGGGTACCATAGAAAATGTGAAAAAAAGAATAAAATAAAAAATAAATATGATACTTACCTTTTGGCGGCCCCCGGTGCACTCCTCCTTTCATGCCAGCAAATCGCGATGTACTGTAGGACCTGTGTTGGTGTCATTGTCATATGACGAGTCACGCGACGCTGATGTCGGCAGGTCCTTCAGTGTACCGTTATCTGCCGGCAGTCAGCACCGAGTGAAGACTGCGGGGGCCATCGGAAGGTAAGTATCGATTTATATTTTATTTTTATACATTTTCTCGGGTCACTCTATATAAATCCATGCCGGGTGCATGGATTTATATAGTGTGACCAAGTTGACTAGCACTTTCCAAGTGATGCTAAAATCTCTTGGAAAGCGCTTGTCAACCCGCATGCGGAAATGCATGTGAAGAACGCTTCACATCCGCATGTCCCTGGCAGCAAAAACGCATGTACAATCCGCATGCGTTTTTGCTGCCAGGGGAGATGCAGAAAGGCTCAGGAAAAATCCGGAGCATTTCTGCATTGTGGGCACATAGCCTGACAGTCATTACTGGTTGGTGACACTTTTAGACCCCCGCTACAAGGAGAACTTTCATTCTCTTATTCCTGAGGTGGAGAGGTCTACAGAAATGGGGCAGTACCAGAAGGCCCTTGCTGCAGAACTGTTAAAAAAATTCCCATCTGAACACGCTAGCGGCAGAGGTCACAGTCCATTGCCCAACCAAGGCGTTCAGGCAAGAGAGATGCAACTCCAATCAAGCAGAGGCAAGGGATAACTGTCAACTAGTGTTGAGCCACCCCCGTAGTGTTCGAGTTCGGTTGGTTCGTTGAACACCCATATGTTCGCCGAACTGTTCATCGAACTGTTCTTCGAGCACCTTCGAACACCGTTAAAACCAATGGCAGGCAAACAAAAACACATAGAAACACATAGAAAACACCTTCAAAGGTGTCCAAAAGCTGACAAACTTCTCAGAAGATACAACTGACACATGGAAAAGTGACAAGTACATATAGTCATGCGAAAAGAAAAGAGGTGGAGGAGTAAAAGGAGGGGGAGACACAGATATAGGCATGTCATGCCCTTCTAAAACCAAAAAGTGTGAAGCCGACACGGCCAGTCCGTTCCTGCCCGTGCGACCTCCGTGTCGCCGGCTTTGTGCCAGAGCCACGGTGGACCCTGACGGTCAGCCCCCCTCTCCCAATACTGGTGCCTGTCCGCTGGTGGGTCAAGCGAGCCCCCCTGCGGTGGAGGCAGGTCTAATCTTTTTAATTTAAATTGTCTCTCTAATTTGAATGAATACACTTTAAATCCTTTTACAAGGATCTCATGCCAGCAGCCGCGTAATTCCAGCTCCAGTAGCGTCCACTAAAGCTGCTGCAGCTAAAAAGCTTTTATAAGGATCGAGCTCGGCGGTCCAACGCAAGGCGTCCTACCAACAGTCCCAGCCCCTATGCCTTGGGGTGCCTCCCCGATGCTCTTCACTGAGTGTCCCGGGGGCCCGAACCATTTCCTTTGAAAAAATTAAGTGTCCAAACTACAGGTGGTGTAGCTTGCTTAACAGCTGGGATAATCTGCTGACTAGCAGACACTGCTACTAGTCACAAATTATTTCCTGGGGTAGATGCAGTTAAAAATTTGTAATTAGATACTCTCGTTAGATGCTGAGAAAGCATTCCATAGAGTCTCCTGGCACGCCATATTTTATTCTCTTAAAAAGCTTGGGGTAGGGGTCTAGGGGACCCTTTTATAGGCAAAATCACGGCCCTGTATCGCAATACATCACCTAGGCTGAAGATGAATGGAACATTTTCATCACCTTTCATAATCACCAATGGGACAAGCTAGGGATGTCCTCTGTCCCCTCTCTTATACATCCTAGTGACGGAGCACCTGCTCTCATCAATTCGCCATAACCCCAATATTAGGTGGATTGAGGTGGGAGGCACAGAGTACAAGTGCTCTGCATTTGCTGATGATGTCCTAGTATATATCACTCAATCACATATATCCATCCCTGCTGTTATGGCTGAAATGGATCACTTTGTTACATGGTCAAATTTTAAAGTCAATGCAGCGAAGTCTGAGGCCCTCGATGTCTCCCTCCCCAAATCCATACAGGATTCCATCCAGTCCAACTTTCCCTTTGCCTGGCCCTCACAGGGTATCAAATACTTAGGAATTCGTATTCATAGAGACCTCTCCCGTCTATGTTATCTTAATTTTGGGCCCTTTATTGAACAACTCCATACAGACCACGGTTGGCAAGTTAGAACTGTAAGATTCACTACGTGAACCACTGGTGTTTTGTGGAAAAGCACATGTACACTGTGTTCCAAATTATTATGCAAAAAGTGTTTAGGATTGATAAGGTAAGAATTTTTTTGTTTGTCAGTCAAACTCATTGATGGTGATGTGTGTCAGGGCTCTTTATATCAGTGTAAGCAATTGCAGACACCTGTGATAATTAGTTTGGCAGGTGTGTCCAATGAAAGGCAAGACTACCTAAGAAGGCTGTCCCACATTATTAAGCATCCTACATTTTCTGCCAAAATGGGAAAGAAAAAGGATGTGTTGGCTGCTGAGAAGCAACAAATTGTGGAGTGTTTAGGTCAAGGCATGACTACAATCAACATTGCCAAGACACTTCATCCTGATCATCGCACAATCAAGAAGTATGTAGCTGATTCACAGTACACAAGTGTGCGTGCTGATAAGGGAAAATTGAGGACTCTTTCCTATAGGCAATTACGTCAGGCAGCAGACAAGTTTTTGAAGCTGCTGGTGCCTCCAACGTTCCCCGAACAACAAGATGCAGAGTCCTTCAGAGGTTTGCAGCTGTGCGTAAGCCATCCTGTCGACCTCCTCTATCCACTGCACACAAGCAGAAATGGCTCCAGTGGGCCAAACAATACATGAAGACTGACTTCAAAACTGTTTTGTTCACCGATGAGTGCCGTGCAAGGCTCGATGGTGCAGATGGATGGAGTGGAGGATGGCTGGTTGATGGACTCCCCACGCAAACACGGCTACAGCGCCAACAAGGAGGAGGTGGAGTAATGTTTTGGGCTGGATTCATGGGGAGAGAGTTTGTCGGCCCCTTTAGGATCCCTGAAGGGGTAAAGATGAACTCCATAATGTATGTGGAGTTTCTCAAACAGCACTTCCTGCCATGGTTCAAGAAGAAGAACCGTGTATTCCGCAGCAAGATCATTTTCATGCATGATAATGCACCGTCTCATGCTGCACGTAACACATCTGCATCTCTGGCTGATATGGGCATAAAAGGGGACAAACTTATGGTGTGATCCCCATGCTCCCCTGACCTCAACCCCATTCAGAACCTCTGGAGCATCATCAAAAGGAGTGTCTATGATGGCGGGAGGCAATTCACATCTAAGCAACAGCTCTGGGAGGGTATTCTGTCCTCATGCAAAACAATTGAAGCAGAAACCATCCAAAACCTGACAAATTCAATGGACGAGAGAGTTCAGAAGCTCCTTTCGAACAAGGGGTCCTATGTGCAAATGTAACATCACCTAGAATAAAGTTTTGAGTTGAAAACTGTTTGATTTCAGTTTCTAATAACCTGCTAATGCTTATAATTTCAAAAATGACCATTTTTTGTTCTTTATTAAAATTAAAAGATTGATCGAAGAGTGTGGGGGATCTAAGAGTGTGGCAACCCAGTAGTCAGGATAACTTCGAATTCGGACAATCTGAGGGTCATGTTGCAGGTAGTGCAGCAAGAAGCCACTCATGTGTCTTGCGTATCTAGGAGCCCCAAAATTATTTTCCGGGCTAGATGCAGCTAAAAATTATTATTAATTTGAAAGCTGGTGGAGCTTAGTATAGATGGCCTAAGAGAATCAGTACTGCAAACTGCTACAAAGCCCAAATTATTTTCCAGCCAAGATACAGATAAACATGATTAGTAATTTTAAATCTGGTAGAGTTTAGTATAGATGGCCTAATAGAATCAGTACTGCACACTGCAACAAGGCCCAAATTATTTTCCAGCCAAGATACAGATAAACATGATTAGTCATTTGAAAGCTTAAAACGGTTGGTTAGGTGATTTTTACAAATCATCAAGCTTTTACTCTCCCCAGGATGACACAGGGGTAGAAAAGTTGTTTTGGATGCATGATTTGTTCATCTTTATGAACGTGAGTCTGTCTACATTATCAGTGGAGAGCCGCGTGCGGTTATATGTCAGCACACCACCAGCAGCGCTGAACACACGTTCAGACAGAACGCTGGCTGCGGGGCATGACAAGATCTCCAAGGCGTAAGTGGCGAGCTACGGCCATTTATCCAGATTGGAAGCCCAAAAAGAGCAAGGGTCCAGTGACACAGTCATGGCTTCAATGTTTACTTGGTGATACTCCTGTACCATCGTCTCTAGGCGTTGACTATGTGTCAGACTTCTTGTCTCCTGTGGCCTTGCAAAGGATAGGCTAAAAAAGTGGTGAAATGATTCCGCAAAATTGATGTTACCAGCAGATACTGTGTTTCTGTTACGTTTTGAGAGCTGAACACTCGACGGTCCCACGGTTGGCAAGTTGGAACTGTGAGATTCACTACGTGCACCTCTAGTGTTTTGGGGAAAAGCACATGTAAGATTCTGCAACAGTCTCTGATGATACTCCTGCATGCGTGCATCTCTTTCTATGGCAGGAGTAATATCTGCAAATTTACTTTTGTACCGGGGATCTAAGAGTGTGGCAACCCAGTAGTCAGGATTATTTCTAATTCTCACAATTCGAGGGTCATGTTGCAGGTAGTGCAGCAAGAAGGCACTCATGTGTCTTGCGCATCCTGGAGCACCAAGTCCCTGTTGTGTTGGTGGCGAGGTAACAATCATGCTTCCTTCCTCTGTCCTCTCCCCCCAACCTCGCACAACAGAAATGTGATCAAGGTCTCCCTCATCTGATGAGTCTTCCATCAGTTCGTCCTCCACTTCTTCCTGGGCTCCTGCACCTTCCTCACTAGTTTGGCTGCTGACATGCGCCCTGGTAAAACCATCTCCCCCACCCTCACATGCCTGCCACCTTGGTGCTGCCGACCGTCTGGACCTTGCAGATGTTAGCCCTTCCGCATACAACTCCTCCTCCTCTACTTCCTCCACCTCCTCTTGTGCCACCACCTGACTCCGAATTCTGTTTAACATGTGCTCCAGCATGTAAATCACCTGAATAGTCATGCTGATAATGGCATCGTCAGCACTAAAAATCTTCGTCGCCATTTCAAAACTGTGCAGAAGGGTGCATAGGTCCCTGATCTGAGACCACTCCTCCACCGTGATTTGCCCCACCTCTGGATCTCGTTGGCCCAGGCTATACGTCACAACGTATTGCACCAGGGCTTGTCAGTGCTGCCACAGTTGCTGCAACATGTGCAGAGTTGAATTCCACCGGGTAGGCACATCGCATTTTAGCTGGTGAAGTGGCAGGCCCAACGACTTCTGTAGAGATGTAAATTGTTGAGCTGCGGGATGCGAACGGCGGAAGTGAGCACACAGCGACCATGCCCTCTGCAGAAGGCCATCTAGTCCGGGATAGTGGGCTAAAAATTGCTGGACAACCAGGTTCAACACGTGAGCCATACAAGGCACGTGTGTGACATTGCCCCGGCCAAGGGCCGCACCGAGGTTTGCAGCATTGTCGCACACGGCCTTCCCTGGTTTCAGGTCCAGTGGAGACAACCATTCATGAAACTGGTTCTCCAGAGCTGACCACAACTCCTCAGCTGTGTGACTCACATTTCCCAGACATTTCAAAGTAAAAACCGCCTGATGACGTTGAGCCCTGCTGCCAGCATAGTAAGGAGGTGTGCAGGATCCCTTCTGCGCAGTTAGAAAGCTTGTGGAATGACCAGACAGGCTTTGGGTGCAGGTAGGGGACTGAGAGGATGTTGAGGAGGCAGAAGCAGTGGAGGAACTTCTAGATAAAGAGGATTGACGCACAACTCGTGGGGATGGCAAGACTTGGACAGCAGCCCCTTGTCCTGCTGTCACCATAGTTACCCAGTGCCCAGTCAGCGACATGTAACGCCCTTGTCCATGCCTATTCGTCCAAGTGTCTGTGGTGAAATGAACCCTGTCTCACACAGAGATTCTCAAAGAAGCGGTGATGTTGTGTGCGACATGCTGGTGGAGCGCAGGCACACCTTTCTTTGAGAAGTAGTGCTGACTGGGCATCTGGTACTGGGGCACTGCGACGGACATAAGGTCTCGAAAATCCTCTGTGTCCACCAGGCGGAAAGGAAGCATTTCTGTAGCCAAGAGCTTGCAGATGGTGAAATTCAACCTCTTAGCTTTCTCATGACTAGGAGGAAATGGTCTTTTACTTGTCCACATCTGAGGGACCGAGGGCTGGCAGTTGTGCTTTGACGGGGTTGAGAAGGGTGTCCCCGGCAAACTGCCGGTCTGTGAGGAAGATGCAGGCGGACATGTTAGATTGCCTTGATCAAAAGGTGGTGCTATCGATGTCGGACAGAGCTGAACACCAGCTGGTGTTTCCACCTCCAAAGAAAATGATGACCTGCCAATCACACTGGCTGTTGCGGGTAAAGAGGTGGCAGGTCTGCCTCCCAAAACAGGTGTGACTGCTGACCCCCAGTCACAGAGGATGAAGAGGCCGCGGATGCACAAGATGTGGCAGACGGTGGTTGGCCCGGCTGGCTAGGCCGCATTGTAGCACAGTGAGCTTCCCACTGCAACTTATGCTTCATATTCATGTGCCGGTTCATGCATGAAGTACTCAAACTATGTATATTTTGGCCTCTACTTAGATTTTGCTGAAAAATGTTACAGATAACATGAGTTGGGTCATCTTTATCGATCTGAAAAAATGCCCAGGCTATGCAAGGCTTAGCACCCATGCGACCTGAAGAGCCACCATGACTTGTGGTCAGAGGCAGAGTTGTGTTTGAGGATGCAGTTGTTGACGTGATTCCAGTACTACGTCTCTGTCCAGGAAGGCGCAACCTGACCTCGTCGTCACTATCATCCTCCTCCACCTCCTCTGCTGATCTCATCTCTTGGCTGACTGTGGGTTGACAGTCAGTGGGATCTCGAACCTTGTCATCATCACCCTGTGTGTTATCACACCCGTCGTCCTCAGAGCCAACCTCTTCCTGCCCTGACAAAAAACTAAAGTTGTCACTCCAGTCAGGTATTTGAGTCTCATCATCATCTTCCTCATTGTCTCCACCAAAAGTTGTTACAGTTTGGGAACGAGGGTCTACATTATGGTCAGAACCTTCTGCGTCTGGTCCTGGATCCGACTCATAAAGATTCTGGGCATCAGTGCAGATCATGTCCTCATCTGGATTCACAGAATCTCTGGAGCCGACCTCTGATTCCCAGGCTATAGTATGAGTAAACAGCTCTGCAGACTCAACCATCTGTTCTACCCCATACTCAGACGGGCAGCTGGAGGCTTTGGAGCTGTGAGGAAGCAAGTGCGATTGGGGTGACACCTCTGAGGACTGGAGTATTTGTGATGTTAAAGTTGAGGTGGAGGAGAGCCCACTTAAAGGAGCACTTGATATCCATTGAAGCACCTGCTGTTTTTGAGCCTCATCTGGAATTTGTAGCAATGGGCGTGGCCGTAAGAAAGGGATCTTATCACATTGTCCGCAAAAAGAAGTAGACATCTTAGTTTGGCTGGAAGATGGTCTTTCTTCTGCAGATGTTACTGTTGCTTTAACACTTACCCCACGGACACAACCTTTTTTTCCCTTCCCAACATGCCTATTCCCCTTTCCACCAGCAGCAGGCCTTTTTCCACTCATTTTGGTGGTTAACTAATTGACAACTCTGTAGTTGTTTGCACAAAAAACAATGGATGGGAACCGAGCAGAGCTGAGTGGCCAAACTGTGGTATTAGCCCAAAAGTATTGGCTGGGTTAGATGCAGATTAAAATTGTATTGAATTTGCAACCTGGTGGAGGTTAGTATAGATGGACTAATAGAACAAGTCCCACACACTGCTACAAGCCGAAATATTTTTTCAGAGCTAGAAGCAGATAAAAATTATTTTGAATTTGCAACCTGCTGGAGGTTAGTATAGATGGACTAATAGAACAAGTCCCACACACTGTTACAAGCCGAAATATTTTTTCAGAGCTAGATGCAAAAAAAAGTATATTGAATTTGCAACCTGATGGAGGTTAGTATAGATGGACTAATAGAACAAGTCCCACACACTGCTACAAGCCGAAATATTTTTTCAGAGCCAGATGCAGATAAAAATTATTTTGAATTTGCAACCTGATGGAGGTTAGTATAGATGGACTAATAGAACAAGTCCCACACACTGTTACAAGCCGAAATATTTTTTCAGAGCTAGATGCAGAAAAAAATTATATTGAATTTGCAACCTGCTGGAGGTTAGTATAGATGGACTAATAGAACAAGTCCCACACACTGCTCCAAGCCGAAATATTTTTTCAGAGCTAGATGCAAAAAAAAGTATATTGAATTTGCAACCTGATGGAGGTTAGTATAGATGGACTAATAGAACAAGTCCCACACACTGCTACAAGCCGAAATATTTTTTCAGAGCTAGATGCAGAAAAAAATTATATTGAATTTGCAACCTGATGGAGGTTAGTATAGATGGACTAATAGAACAAGTCCCACACACTGCTACAAACCGAAATATTTTTTCAGAGCTAGATGCAGATAAAAGTTATTTTGAATTTGCAACCTGCTGGAGGTTAGTATAGATGGACTAATAGAACAAGTCCCACACACTGCTACAAGCCGAAATATTTTTTCAGAGGTAGATGCAGATAAAAATTATATTGAATTTGCAACCTGATGGAGGTTAGTATAGATGGACTAATAGAACAAGTCCCACACACTGCTATAAGCCGAAATATTTTTTCAGAGCTAGATGCAGAAAAAAATTAGATTGAATTTGCAACCTGATGGAGGTTAGTATAGATGGACTAATAGAACAAGTCCCGCACACTGCTACAAGCCGAAATATTTTTTCAGAGCTAGATGCAGATAAAAATTATTTTGAATTTGCAACCTGCTGGAGGTTAGTATAGATGGACTAATAGAACAAGTCCCACACACTGCTACAAGCCGAAATATTTTTTCAGAGCTAGATGCAGATAAAAATTATTTTGAATTTGCAACCTGATGGAGGTTAGTATAGATGGACTAATAGAACAAGTCCCACACTCTGCTACAAGCCGAAATATGTTTTCCGAGCTAGACTAAGATAAAAATTATTTTGAATTTGCAACCTGATGGAAGTTAGTATAGATGGACTAATAGAACAAGTCCCACACACTGCTACAAGCTGAAGCCCAAATATTTTTTCAGAGCTATATGCAGATAAAAATTATTTTGAATTTGCAACCTGGTGGAGGTTAGTATAGATGGACTAATAGAATGATGCTATGCCCAAAAGGTTTTACTTCACTAGGTGCAGTAAAAAAAATTGTATTCTATACACAGGTGGTCTAGCTTGCTACACAGATAGGCTTCTCCACTGACAAACACACACTGCAAGAGGACAAAAAGGATTTGCTTTGCTAGATTTAGCCAAATGCTGTGAAAAAAACTTGCACAGCACTGGCACAGACCTGCCTGGCAAAAAGTGATAGGAACTGATGTAACCTAGCACTGAAAAGGACTGCAATTACAATTAGTTTTTACTCCAAACCTATCTATTTAAGAGCACAGACCTGCCTGATAAAAGTGATAGGAGCTGATGTAACCTAGCCCTGAACAGGACTGAAATTACAATTAGTCTTTACTCCCACAACCTATCTATTTAAGAGCACAGACCTGCCTGATAAAAGTCGCAGGAAATGATGTAACCTAGTCCTTAAAAGGACTGCAATCACAACTATTCCCTACTCTCAAGCTATCTGTAGCTTTGTACGAAAATTGGCTTGAAATTTACAAAGTATAGCGCACACAGCAACAGCGGTGCCATCTAACACGCAGCTGCAGCAGTGAGAAAATGGTGGCAACGGGGAAAATGGCTGGGTCTTATAGGCCAAGGACATGTGACATACACTGCCAATGACACATGCCCTTGCTTGTGTGAAAAAAAGCAGTTCGATCCGTGTGTGCGCTGCTGATAGGCTGACAGATTGTACCTCCCCACTGTAAATGCGGGAAAGAGAAAAAAAAAAGGAGATCTTCATTATTTCTGCAGAGATCCATCCCCTGCCCCTCCCCCCGCCCCGCTGTACACTCAAACTGCGTATTAACATTAATTTTCAGCATTACTGAGAAAAAATCCAGTTATGATTTTGGTGCACGAACAGTTATCGAACATAACCTCAAACAGCCGGATTTTTTTCAAATCGTTCGTGTTCGCCGAACGGCTCGAACACCGCTCAAACAGCTCGAATTTGAGATTGGTGAACAGTTCGAGTCGAACACCGCTCATCTCTACTGTAAACATTCTGGGACAGTTTTCTGAGACCTGCCCAGTTTACAGGCCCTGAGGCGCGGGGTACTCTTACAAGGAGTGAAAAGTTTCCAAAGATGGTGAGCGAGTACCTTGCCGACCATACCAGCATCCTCTGTGCCTTTTAATTATTGGGTATCCAAGCTGGACGCTTGGAATGAACTCGCTCTGTACTCCTTGGTGGTCCTGGCCGGCCCTAACGCTAACGTGTTATCGGAGCGTGTTTTTAGTGCCGCTGGGGGAATTATAACTGATAAGCGCACTCGCCTGTCAACTGACAATGCTGACAAGCTGACCCTTATCAAAATGAACAAGGGCTCGATTGGGCCAGACTTCTCATCACCACCAAATGACAGTAGAGTAACATAAAGTCAAATCCAATGTGTTATTTCGGGAGGTGTATTCCCATGCACCGCTTCACTCCCACACATGGGTGTACGCTTCCTCATTTCGGCTGTTTTTTGCTCTTCTCCTTATCCTCAGCCTCCACCACCACAATACCACCAGGGTGACCGTGATCCGTGTTGCCACCATTGCAAGTTCCTCCGTCCTAATTTTTGGCAGCTTCTGCTTGGCAGGCATAGGCAAAGACTATGGGAGACCCACTCCCCAATAATGGGAATAATGTTTTTAAGATGCTGTACTGCATGGCTCTTGTAAGAGGCTTTGCAAGTTCCTCCATCCTAATTTTTGGCAGCTTTTGCTTGGAAGGCATAGGCAAAGACTATGGGAGACCCACTACCCAATAATGGGAATAATGTTTTTAATATGTTGTACTGCATGGCTCTTGTAAGGGGCATTAAAATCGTCTTGTTAAGCTACTGTGATCTCCACGTCTCTTCCAAGGGTTATTGATATTGTCTTTTTATTCCACTGGGCCCTCCTTGTCTCTTCCAAGGGGCATTGATATTGTCTTTTTATTCCACTGGGACCTCCACGTCTCTTCCAAGGGGCATTAAAACTGTCTTGTTAAGTTACTGTGACCTCCACGTCTCTTCCAAGCGGCATTAAAACCGTCTCGGTAATTAACTCTGAACTCCATGTCTCTTCCAAGGGGCATTAAAATCATATTGTTAAGCTAATGTGATCTCCACGTCTCTTCCAAGGGTCATTGATATTGTCTTTTTATTCCACTGGGACCTCCACCACTCTTCCAAGGGGCATTGATATTGTCTTTTTATTCCACTTTGACCTCCACCACTCTTCCAAGGGGCATTGATATTGTCTTTTTATTACACTGGGACCTCCACCACTCTTCCAAGGGACATTGATATTGTCTTTTTATTCCACTGGGACCTCCACGTCTCTTCCAAAGGGCATTAAAACCGTCTTGTTAAGTTACTGTGACCTCCACTTCTCTTCCAAGGCGCATTAAAACCATCTTGTTAAACCACTCTGAACTCCACGTCTCTTCCAAGGGGCATTAAAATCGTCTTGTTGAGCTACTGTGACCTCCACGTCTCTTCCAAGGGTCATTGATATTGTCTTTTTATTCCACTGGAACCTCCACCATTCTTCCAAGGGGCATTGATATTGTCTTATTATTCCACTGCGGCCTCCACCACTCTTCCAAGGGACATTGATATTGTCTTTTTATTTCACTGTATCCTCCACCACTCTTCCAAGGGGCATTGATATTGTCTTTTTATTCCAATGGGACCTCCACCACTCTTCCAAGGGGCATTGATATTGTCTTTTTATTCCACTTGTACCTCCACGTCTCTTCCAAGAGGCATTAAAACCATCTTGTTAAGCCACTCTAAACTCCACATCTCTTCCAAGGGGCATTAAAATTGTCTTGTTAAGCTACTGTGACTTCCACGTCTCTTTCAAGGGGCATTAAAATTGTCTTGTTAAACCACTCTGAACTCCACATCTCTTCCAAGGGGCATTAAAATCATCTTGTTTAGCTACTGTGACCTTCAAGTCTCTTCCAAGGGTCATTGATATTGTCTTTTTATTACACTGGGACCTCCACCACTCTTCCAAGGGGCATTGATATTGTCTTTTTATTCCACTGCAACCTCCACCACTCTTCCAAGGGGCATTGATATTGTCTTTTTATTCCACTGCGACCTCCACCACTCTTCCAAGGGGCATTGATATTGTCTTTTTATTCCACTGTGACCTCCACCACTCTTCCAAGGGGCATTGATATTGTCTTTTTATTACACTGGGACCTCCACCACTCTTCCAAGGGACATTGATATTGTCCTTTTATTCACTGGGACCTCCACCACTCTTCCAAGGGGCATTGATATTGTCCTTTTATTTCACTGGAACCTCCACGTCTCTTCCAAGGGGCATTAAATCCATCTTGTTAAACCACTCTGAACTCCACGTCTCTTCCAAGGGGCATTAAAACCATCTTGTTAAGCTACTGTGACCTCCACATCTCTTCCAAGAAACATTAAAACCATCCTGTAAAACCACTCTGAATGCCACAGCTCTTCCAAGGGGCATTGAAATGTTGTTTTTAATTACCTCTAACCTCCACGACTCTTCCAACGGGCATTGCATTTCCTCATAATTTTAGTCAGCTTTTGCTTTTCAATGCATAGGCGAACACTAAGGGAGACCCACTCCCCAATAATGGGTAGAAGATTTTTAGTACGCTGTAATCCATGTCTGTTTCAAGGGGCATTACAGTTCCTCATAATTTTTGGAAAGCCTTCCATTCACTGCTTAGGCCAACAGTGTACAGGAGACCCAGTTGCTAGAAATGGAAAAAACGGTTTAGTTAAGGCCCTCTGACCTCCATGTCACTTCCAAGGGGCATTGGAGTGCCTCGAAATTTTTGGTAGGCATTGAACTCACTGTATGCCCTATAACTGTGTAGCCGAACCGCTCCTTTAGGTACAGAAACATATCCTACAAGACATACGTGGTTGACTGGCCTGATGTTGATGTGAATAGTCCCTGTTCCTCCTGCTCTTTTTCCTTTGCCACCACCTCATTCATCTTTTATCACCTGAAGCTTTGTTTTAACGGGAGTCATAGAACTGGGATAGTAGCAGGAAAACATCCAGCAATCCTCGGAGGAGGTAGGATATGCGCCAAAACGCTGACCACCTCAGGCCTAGCCGCTACTACATATATGCGTTTGCTTTCCAAGGAACAGAAAGCTAAGGAGATGGAAGGCCTCTTGATCATGAATAATTTACTCATTGTATAGGAGGCCGACCACTGCTGCTGTCTACCTTCTGAACTTTGTGTTGAAGCCTGATTGACCCAGGACCCGCAATCCTCTATGTCTGGAGGAAGTGTTGCATCCCAGTGTCCAACTGTGTCCTGGCTTCCACAATATTAACCCAGTGTGAAGGCGTCAGTGAGAGGGACCATCCCTTGCCACATTCACTTATCCACGTGTTTTTGGTTAGGCTGTCCTTCCCACTAAATGCACTGTGGAGGGCACAGGTAATGTTTTTGTATGCGTGCTTGTGTATAAGGCGCACCGGGACACACAGGGGCGGCTGGGGACCATTTATGGACACCCGGCATGTGTGGGCACCCAGCCGCGGGGCGACTGGGGACCGAGTATGGACACCCGGCTGACGCCTGGCAGCTGGGGACCAAGCGTGGAAACCCGGCCGCTGGGCTGCTAGGGACTAAGTATGGATAACAAGCCGCCGACGCAGCCATGATGTGGTGGCCAGATTCCGCCTCCACATGCCTAAAAGGCCCAATTTCAAGTGCAATCAAGGAAGCAGTATGGTATTGCAGGGGGTGTGGCTGGCTGCATACTTGCGCTTGCATTGCAAGGAATGGGGGAGGTACAATTGAACACTGCCCTCGGACAAGGACTTGAATGGGGATAGTTGCAAGTCTGAAACGACAGGTGCAGGGCGGGAGACATCTTCGCATGTGCCATGAACAGGGGGTTGGCGTGCACGCACTACAGCTGAATAGGCTGTCCTTCCCACTAAATGCACTGGGGAGGGCACAGGTAATGTTTTGGTATGCGTGCTTGTGTATAAGGCGCACCGGGTCAAATAAGGGCAGCTGGGGACCGAGTATGGACACCCGGCCGCCCCCTGGCAGCTGGGTACCGAGTGTGGACACCTGGCCGCCGGGCGGCTGGAGACTGAGTATAGATACCAAGCCGCCGACGCAGCCATGACATGGTGGCCGGCATCTGCCTCCACAAGCCTAAAAGGCTTCATTTCAAGTGCAAGCAAGCTAGCAGTATGGTATTACAGCCTGGGGGTGGGTGGGTGGCAGGTTGCACACTTGCGCTTGCATTCCAAGAAAACAAAGCAGATGCTAACTTCTATCATCATCATCATGCTCCTCACCTTGGCACTCTCAACTCCCCTGATGGAGAAGCCAGGGCCCACCAGAGGAGTCTTGTTGTCTGGTGGGCTCATCCAATGCTGCCCTAAAGCAGGCCATGCTAAGAAAATTGTGGGGAAGGTTACCGGGACTAATAGTGGCGGCTGAGGACTGAGCATGGAGACATCGCTGCCGAAGCAGCCATGAGGTAGTGACCAGCTTTGGCCTCCTCCAAACTAAAAGGCCCCATTTCAAGTGCAAGCTAGCAGTATGGTATTGCAGCCTGGGGGTGGGTGGGTGGCAGGCTGAACACTTATGCTTGCATTCCAAGAAAACAAAGCAGAAGCTAACTTCTATCGTCATCATCATGCTCCTCACCTTGGCACTCTCAACTCCCCTGATAGAGAAGCCAGGGCCCACCGGAGGAGTCTGGTTGTCTGGTGGGCACGTCCAATGCTGCCCTAAAGCAGGCCAGGCTAAGAAAATTGTGGGGAAGGTTACCGGGACTAATAGTGGCGGCTGGGGACTGAGCATGGAGACATCGCTGCCGAAGCAGCTATGAGGTAGTGGCCAGCTTCGGCCTCCTCAAAACTAAAAGGCCCCATTTCAAGTGCAAGCTAGCAGTATAGTATTGCAGCATGCGGGTGGGTGGGTGGTTAGCTGCATATTTGCGCTTGACTTGCAAGGAATGGGGGAGGTACAATTGAACACTGTCCTGGGACAAGGACTTGCATGGGGATAGTTGCAAGTCTGCATCTTCTGATGTGGCAAGGATCACTTCTGATGGTCACACTTTTAGGCAGTGACCTGGATGTCAGAGATGCTTCCAGGGGTCTTCCCCATGCTGTTCCCATGTCTTTTCAGCACTGTATGCATGTGTTACACAGCACATGGCCAGATAAGGTTGTAAAATGTTAAAATGACATTTCCCGGTGAATGCATTTGTCACGGTTAAAAGCAATACAAAAGTGCAAAAATACATAAAAAATGCTACTTGTGAACATAGCCCAAGGTGTGGAGGAGTATTTTTGTTTTTGGTTATTTATTTTACATTATACACAAGTCTTTACCCTGGAAAGGATGTTCCTTAACATATTTCACAGGAAAACAGTTTCAGTTTAGTTTTTTAACGTTTTATTGTGAGCCCTTAGCAGTGGCTTAATACCTCTGACCACGTTGTTGACAGCAGTGACCTGGGGGTCAGAAATGCTTCCTGGGGCGATCCCCATGTTGTTCCCAAGTCATTTGAGCACTTTCACTATCGTTTTGGGCACTTTTTAGGCTTTCTACAGACTGCCGGGGGTGCCACCGCAAAATTGCTCCGGTCTCCCATAGACTAACATTGGGCTTGTTGCTTGGGTCGAGCACCCGAGTATCACGGTGAGCTCGGCCCGAGCTTCGAGCACCCGACCATATTAGTGCTCGCTCAACACTAATCCTGACTGATCCAGGGCCCTCAATCCTCGGCATCGGGAGAATGTGTTTCGCCCAGGGTCCGACTGGATCCAGGCTTTCTCTATATTAACTCAGTGTGCCGTCAACGAGACGTACCATCCCTGGCCACAAGCACTTGTCCAAGTGTTCATGATTAGGTGGACCTTCCCACTAACTGCGTTGTTGAGGACACGGCTAATGCTCTGGGACACGTTCTTGTGTAAAACGGGGATGGCACACCAGGACAAATAGTGGCGGCTTTGGACCGAGCACCAAGGGACGGCCGCCATGAAGTTTCGGAAAGATTCCGTTTCCACGAGCTTAAAAGGTAACATTTCAAGTACAAGCAGTGGGTAGATGGCTGCGTATTTGTGCTTGCGTTCTAAGGACTCAGGTAGGGACAACTGATCGCTGTGCTGCGACAAGGATGTGGACGTGGTTGCTGATGGTGTGGTTGGGGTTTGTGACAACAGGTGCAGGGTGGGAGGCACCTTCGCATGCACCATGGACAGAGGATTGGTGTGCACGCGCAACAGCGGAACAGGTAGTGGTGTCACCCGCAAATAGAGATGAGGGTTGTTCGACTCGAACTGTTCGCCAATCTCAAATTCGAACTGTTTTGGGCGGTGTTCGAGCCGTTCGACGAACCCGAACGATTTGCAAAAAATCCGGTTGCTCAAGGTTATGTTCGATAACTGTTCGTGCACCAAAATCGTAACTGGATTTTTTCACAGTATTACTGTTAATCAATGTTAATACACATTTTCAGTGTACAGCGGGCGGGGGGTGGGGCACGGGATGGATCTCTGCAGAAATAATGCCGATCTCCATTTTTTTTTTTCCTTTCCCGCATTTACAGTGGGGCGGTGCAGTCTGTCAGCCTATCATCAGTGCACACACGCAGCAAAGTGCTTTTTTTTCACACAAGCAATGGCATGTGTCATTGGCTGTGTATGTCACATGTCGTTGCCCTATAAGACCCAGCCATTTTCCCCATCGCCACCATTTTCTCACTGCTGCAGCTGAGTGTTAGACGGCACCGCTGCTTCTGTTAGCGCTATATTGTGTAACTGTGAATTACAAGCAAATTTTCTCTTAAATAGACAGATAGGTTTAGAGAGTAGGGACTAGTTTGTAATTGCAGCCCTTTTAAGGGCTAGGTTACAGCAGTTCCTAGCACTTTTTGCCAGGCAGGTCTGTCCAGTGCTGTGCAAGTGTTTTTCACAGCATTTGGCTAAATCTAACTAAGCCATTCCTTTTGGGCCTCTAGCAGTGTGTGTTAGTCAGTGGAGTAGCCTATCTGTGTTGCAAGCTACACCACCTGTGTATCTAATACCATTTTTTACTGCACCTAGCCAAGTAAAACCTTTTGGGCATAGTAGCAGTGTCTGTTACTCATTGTAGTAGCCCATCTGTACCAAGCTCCACCACCTTTGAATTTAATAGCAATTTTTTACTGCATCTAGCCCAGTTAATAATTTTGGGCATAGTAGCAGTGTCTGTTACTTATTGTAGTAGCCCATCTGTACCAAGCTCCACCACCTTTGAATTTAATAACAATTTTTTACTGCATCTAGCCCAGTAAATAATTTTGGGCCTGTAGCAGTGTCTGTTACTCATTGTAGTAGCCCATCTGAATCAAACTCTGCTACCTTTGAATTTAA
This sequence comes from Phyllobates terribilis, assembly GCF_046119375.1. Classification (NCBI taxonomy): domain Eukaryota; kingdom Metazoa; phylum Chordata; class Amphibia; order Anura; family Dendrobatidae; genus Phyllobates; species Phyllobates terribilis. The sequence goes on along the minus strand of NW_027362761.1, from coordinate 461,418,319 downwards.
TAACAATTTTTTACTGCATCTAGCCAAGTAAATAATTTTGGGCCTGTAGCAGTGTCTGTTACTCATTGTAGTAGCCAATCTGTACCAAGCTCTACCACCTTTGAATTTAATAACAATTTTTTACTGCATCTAGCCCTGTAAATAATTTTGGGCATAGTAGCAGTGTCTGTTACTTATTGTAGTAGCCCATCTGTACCAAGCTCCACCACCTTTGAATTTAATAACATTTTTTTACTGCATCTAGCCCAGTAAATAATTTTGGACCTGTAGCAGTGTTTGTTACTCATTGTAGTAGCCCACCTCTACCAAGCTACACCACCTTTGAATTTAATAACAATTTTTTACTGCATCTAGCCCAGTAAATAATTTTGGGCCTGTAGCAGTGTCTGTTACTCATTGTAGTAGCCCATCTGTACCAAGCTACACCACATTTGAATTTAATAACAATTTTTTACTGCATCTAGCCCAGTAAATAATTTTGGGCCTGTAGCAGTTTCTGTTACTCATTGTAGTAGCCCATCTGTACCAAGCTACACCCCCTGTGTATCTAATAAAATTGTTTACTGCATCTAACCTAGAAAATCCTTTTGGGCTAGTACCACAGTTTGGCCACTCAGCTCTGCTCGGTTTCCATCCATCGTTTTTGGTGCAAACAACTACAGAGTTGTCAATTAGTTAACCACCAAAATGAGTGGCAAAAGGCCTGCTGCTGGTGGAAAGGGGAATAGGCGTGTTGGAAAGGGAAAAAAAGGTTGTGTCCATGGGGTAGGTGTTAAAGCAACAGTAATATCTGCAGAAGAAAGACCATCTTCCAGCCAAACTAAGATGTCTACTTCTTTTCGTGGACAATGTGATATGATCCCTTTCTTACGAACATGCCCATCGCTATAAATTCCAGATGAGGCACAAAAACAACAGGTGCTTCAACAGATATCAAGTGCTCCTTCAAGTGGGCTCTCCTCCACCTCAACTTCAACATCACAAATACTCCAGTCCTCAGAGGTGTCGCCCCAATCGCACTTGCTTCCTCACAGCTCCAAAGTTTCCAGCTGCCCGTCTAAGAATGGGGTAACACAGATGGTTGAGTCTGCAGAGCTGTTTACTCTTACTATAGCCTGGGAATCGGAAGTCTGCTCCAGAGCTTCTGTCAATCCAGACGAGGAAATGATCTGCACTGATGCCCAGAATCTTTATGAGTCGGATCCAGGACCAGATGAAGAAGGTTCTGAGCATAATGTAGACCCTCATTCCCAAACTGTAACTCCTGTTGGTGGAGACAATGATGAAGACGATGATGAGACTCAAATACCTGATTGGAGCGACAACTTGACTTTTTAGTCAGGGCAGGAAGAGGTTGGCTCTGAGGACAACGGGTGTAAGAACACACAGGGTGATGATGATGAGGTTGGAGATCCTACTTACTGTCAACCCACAGTCAGCCAGTCGATGAGGTCAGCAGAGGAGGTGGAGGAGGTGCTATTGACGACGAGGTTAGGTTGCGCCTTCCTGGACAGAGACGGAGTCCTGGAAGCACGTCAACAACTGCATCCTCAACCACAACTCTACCTCTGACCACAAGTCGTGGTGGCTCTTCAGGTCGAATGGGCTCAAAGTCTTGCATAGCCTGGGCATTTTTTCAGATCGATAAGGATGACCCAACTCGTGTTATCTGTAATATTTGTCATCAAAAACTAAGTAGAGGCCAAAAAATCCATAGTTTGAGCACTTCATGCATGAACCGTCACATGGATATGAAGCATAAGTTGCAGTGGGAAGCTCACTGTGCTAGAATGCGGCCTAGTGGGCAGGGCCAACCACCGTCTGTCCCATCTTATGCATACGTGGCCTCTTCATCCTCTGTGACTGGGGGGACAGCAGTCACACATGTTTTTGGACGGAGACCTGCCACCTCTTTACCCAATGTGATTGGCAGGTCATCATTTCATTTGGAAGTGGAAACACCAGCTGGTGTTGAGCGCTCTCCGACATCGAGAGCACCACCTTTGGATCAAGGCAACCTAACATGTCCGCCTGCATCTTCCTCACAGACCGGCAGTTTGCCGGGGACACCCTACTCAACCCCCTCTAAGCACAACAGCCTGCCCTCGGTTCCTCATATGTGGACAAGTAAAAGACCATTTCCCCCTAGCCATGACAAAGCTAAGAGGTTGAATTTCACCATCTGCAAGCTGTTGGCTACAGAAATGCTGCATTTCCGCCTGGTGGACACAGAGGATTTTTGAGACCTTATGTCCGTCTCAGTGCCCCAGTATCAGATGCCCAGTCGGCACTACTTCTTAAAGAAAGATGTCGCATACAACATCACCGCTTCTTTGAGAAACTCTGTGTGTGACAGGGTGCATTTCACCACAGACACTTGGATGAGTATGCATGGACAGGGGCGTTACATGTCGCTGACTGGGCACTGGGTAACTATGGTGACAGCAGGACAAGGGGCTGCTGTCCAAGTCTTACAATCCCCACGAGTTGTGCGTCAATCCTCTTTATCTAGAAGTCCCTCCACTGCTTCTGCCTCCTCAACCTCCTCTCGGTCCTCCACCTGCACCCAAAGCCTGTCTGGTAATGCCACAAGCTTTCTAACTGCTCAGAAGAAATCCTGCTAACCTCCTTACTATGCTGGCAGCAGGGCTCAACAGCATTAGGCGGTTTTTACTTTTGGAAATGTGAGTCACACAGCTGAGGAGTTGTGGTCAGCTCTGGAGACCCAGTTTCATGAATGGTTGTCTCCACTGGACCTGCAACCAGGGAAGGCTGTGTGCGACAATGCTGCAAACCTGGGTGCGGCCCTTCGCCGGGGCAATGTCACACAAGTGCCTTGTATGGCTCACGTGTTGAACCTGGTTGTCCAGCAATTTTTAGTCCACTATCCCATACTAGATGGCCTTCTGCAGAGGGCACGGTCACTGTGTGCTCACTTCTGCCATTCGCATCCCGCAGCTCAACGATTTACATCTCTACAGAAGTCGTTGGGCCTGCCAGTTCACCGGCTGAAGTGCGATGTGCCGACACAGTGGAATTCAACTCTGCACATGTTGCAGCGACTGTGGCAGCACCGACAAGCCCTGGTGCAATACGTTCGGACTTATAGCCTGGGCCAACGAGATCCAGAGGTGGGGCAAATCAAGCTGCAGGAGTGGTCTCAGATCAGGGACCTATGCACCCTTCTGCACAGTTTTGAAATGGCGACAAAGATGTTTAGTGCTGACGATGCCATTATCAGCATGACTATTCCGTGATTTACATGCTGGAGCACACGTTAAACAGAATTCGGAGTCAGGTAGTGGGACAAGAGGAGGTGGTGGAAGTAGAGGAGGAGTCGTATGAAGGGATAACATCTCCAAGGTCCAGACGGTCAGCAGCACCAAGGTGGCAGGCATGGGAGGGTGGTAGAGAGGGATTAACCAGGGCGCATGGTAGCAGCCAAACTGTTGAGGAAGGTGCAGGAGCCCAGGAAGAACTGGAGGACGAACTGGCAATGGGCATGGAAGACTCATCAGATGAGGGAGATCTTGATCACATTTCTGTTGTGCGAGGTTGGGGGGAGAGGGCAGAGGAAGGAATCATGATTCTTACCTCGCCACCAACACAACAAGGACTTGGTCCTCCTGGATGCGCAAGACACATGAGTGCCTTCTTGCTGTACTACCTGCAACATGACCCTCGGATTGTCAGAATTCGAAGTAATCCCGTCTACTGGGTTGCCACACTCTTAGATCCCCGGTTCAAAAGTAAATTTGCCGAAATAATTCCTGCCATAGAAAGGGATTCACGCATGCAGGAGTATCAGCAGAGGCTGTTGCAGAATCTTACATGTGCTTTTCCACAAAACACCAGTGGTGCACGTAGTGAATCTCACAGTTCTAACTTGCCAACCGTGGGACTGTCGAGTCTTCACTCAAACCGTATCAGTAACACAGTATCTGCTGGTAACAGCAATTTTTTGGAATCATTTCACCACTTTTTTAGACCATCCTTTGCAAGGCCTCAAGAGACAAGAAGTCTGACACATAGTCAATGCCTAGAGAGGATGGTACAGGAGTATTTCCAAGTGAACATCGAAGCCTTGACGGTGTCACTGGACCCATGCTCATTTTGGGCTTCCAATCTGGAAAAATGGCCGGAGCTCGCCACTCACGCCTTGGAGATCTTGTCATGCCCCGCAGCCAGCGTTCTATCTGAATGTGTGTTCAGCGCTGCTGGTGGTGTGCTGACAGATAAGCGCACGCGGCTGTCCACTGAGAATGTAGACAGACTCACTATCATAAAGATGAACAAATCATGGATCCGCAAGGACTTTTCGACCCCTGTATCATCCTGGGGAGACTAAAAACTTGAGGATTTGGTAAAATCACCTCACCAACCGTTTTAAGCAACGCTGGGGCAATTGATGCCACTTAAGTGGTGTCTGTGCCACAATTTTTGGAAAAAATGGAGACTCTTTTTGGAGTCCCCTTGCTGTGTTTTACGTGACGTTGGCATCGTCAATTCCAGGTGGGTTGGGTCGCCCCCCCCCCTTTAACCATAAGAAAATACATACACTATGGCTTTGGGGTAACACAGATGGTTGAGTCTCAAGAGCTGTTTACTCAGAGGTCTGCTCCAAAGCTTCAGTGTCTGCTAGTCAGCGTAGTAGCCCAGCTCTGAAGCAAGCTGCACCGCCTGTGTTTCTAATAAGAATTTTTAACTGCATCTAGCCCAGGCTATACTTTGGGCGTAGTAGCCCAGCTGCCAAGCAAGATGCACCGCCTGTGTATCTAATAAGAATTTTTAACTGCATTTAGCCCAGGCAATACTTTGGGCGTAGTAGCCCAGCTGTGAAGCAAGCTGCACCACCTGTGTATCTAATAAGAATTTTTACTGCATCTAGCCTAGGCAGACTGTGGGGACCCCCAACCGAACCCAGACGCTCAGCCCCCCTACCGCCCCCCTTTCCTTGACAATACAATAATGTAACTCTTACAACTGGATGGGTGAGGATCAGTCACAGCTTTATTATCTCTTTATACTCATTCCATTAGAAAGGCATTTTATTTCTAAAATAATTCAGCTTGTTGCAGCATGCCCTTTGTCTCCACACCGGCAAGTTGGCCAACAAGTGTAACTCTCCAACATGTCCTTTCTATTTCCAGGCCACGGAGGATCCTGTGTACTCCTATGCAGGACTCTGACCCCCATCCATCACTCTTAACGCTTGTTCCACTCCGTCCTGGAGTCCTGACAGGAATATGTCCAGTCCAATATCCATTAAGTGAACACCGTCGGGCCGTATGAGGCCTGCTTTATCTCCTTCCAGTTGTCGGTGTCGTATCACTACACTGCCTCTTATAAATTTTGCCATCCGAATATTTATTACCCGCCTTGTCCGTTCGATGGCCGTGATGTCTCGCGCACCTTGCCATACCGCTATCGGCACAATCTCTGACCATACTATAGTTAGTTTTGTGAAAAATTCTCTGAAGCGCTCAGTGTCTAGTTTCATTATTGCCATTAGTTCTGCGCTCTTGTGATGACCTAGGTCATTTCCCCCAGCCTGTATAACTAAGATGACCGGACCTCTTGCCTCTCTCCCTACCTTGATTACCTCCATTAGTACCTGTGGCCATTGCAGGCCTCTAATACCTCTCCAGTTGAAATATGTGTTATAAAACTCTAATTTCCTCCCGCCTGGGCGGACTTTCGCCCTTTTTTCTGCCCAACATATATACGAGTGGCCTATCACCCACACTGTTGGCTTAGCGTAACCTGTAAAAGAAACAATCCACGTTAGGATAACAAGTCCAGTCTTATGTATCTCGCCAAACACGTGGATCGCCATCTCCCTATCCTCTGAACTTCCGTTTCTGACAGTCCTGCTCTTGCTGCTTCCGTGGCCGTGCCTATGCAGAATGAGTGTGTCCCATAATCTTTGGGGTGGTTCCCTGCTGATGTTAGGCATTTATTAAACATAGCTTGGAACTGGTATCTTGATAATGGCGTTCCATCAATGTGTGATAGGAAGAAATTACTTTGTGATCTGATGGTTATATATGTTTTTACTATTGTTACCCGATTCAGTGTACTGTTTGTGGGTTGTAGAAGTACCCAAGTGCCCCTGCCCGCTGGAACCGTTTTCGATTTGCGTATGCGTAGATGTATTGCATTATTGGCTATGACTATGTCCTGGTGTAATAAGCCTCCACTGGTGGTAATTTTGGATTGAGGGACTAATTCGCTTATGCATAGCTCCCCGAAGAAGGCGATCGCAAATGCAGTAGACAGTAGTGTTTCTTCAAATTGTGAGTGTCATGTTAATGGTGTTAGGGATATGATGTGAGAAATCAGTTTTAGTGACACGGGACGTCTACACTCCTGACTTGGCTGACCCCTTTTCCACCCTTTTATGTATTGTCTGATGATGAATCTCTTTGTCACGTCTCCCCAATTCAGTAGTTGGAAGTGAAATGCTACTCTGGTCAGCCACCGCTGCGCTGACTCCCCTGATATGCCCCTCATCATTAGCTGGTGGAGAAATTCTATGGTGACTTGTAATCTGGCTTGTTCACATTGGTCAACCCGTCTGCCTGCTACTAGTCATGTCCACTGTTCCCATGCCTTACCGTATGCTTGCCACGTCGACGGGGCAACTGACGCTCTGACTAATGGCATCAACTATTCGCCACTAGATCCCATAGGGAGGGTGGGCAACTGTTGCCCGATGGGTGGGCGTTGGGGAGGAGCTCTGTGAAAATCTGCCAATTGAATTGTGAAAAAGCGTTAGCAGCAGCGTTAGACTCCTCAGAATCGAGGCTAGCGCGGACCCATATATTGTGTTTTTGGCACAGGAATGCTAGCCGGCGTAGTAGGCCTAGCACTGGGAGAGACGATGATGCCATCTTATTAATGCAGTGCGCTAGGCTGGTGTTTTTTGTTATGAAGCGTATATTTTTGTTAGCCAGGAGCGTGCCCCATATTTCTATTGCTACCAATATTGGGAAGAGTTCCAGGAGTGTCTATTTTTTTTGTCAGCACTTGTTCTGCCCAATACAGAGGCCATAAGCTTGTGCACCATTGGTTATTTAGTATCGCTGCATATCCACCTGATTCTGCCGCCCCGGTGAATAATCTTAGTTCAATGTTGGACTGTTCTGCTGACATAAATAACGTGTGACCGTTGAATGATTGTAAGAAGGTTTTCCACACCTCTAAGTCCGCCCGTAGCTGCCTGTTGATTCTGATTCTATGACTCGGTTTTGATGTCCCTTTTGTTGCAGGCGATAAATGACGAGAAAAAACCCTTCCAACTGGCATCACCCGGCTCGCAAACACGAGGAGACCTAGTAATACTTGCATCTGCTGTAGTGTTACTTTCTATACTGCGCAAAAACCCTCGATCAGGTGTAATGTTTTGGTATTTTTTCCCATGGGAGGCGGAACAACCTTGCTGTGGTGTCGATTTCGATGCCTAAGAACGATAGCTTTGTTGTGGGGCCTTTGGTTTTTGTTGGGCATAATGGGACTCCAAACCGATGGGAGATGTTTGTGAATTCTTTGAGTAAGGGGCAGCGAAAGGGGATGACCAATCGCCACGGCCCGCGGAGGGGCCACCACAGTCAGTGAATTGCTTCCTTACTTAGTATAGAGTCTACCAATACTTTGAGCATAGTAGACCAGCTGTGAAGCAAGCTGCACCGCCTGTGTATCTAATAACTATTTTTTACTGCATCTAACCCAGCCAATCATATGCTAGTATTGCTAGTAGCAAAGTCGCATGGGCTCTAAACCTTGCATAGCCTGGGTATTTTTTGAGATCGTTAAGGATGACCCAACTCATGTTATCTGTAACATTTGTCACCAAAAGCTAAGTAGAGGCCCAAAAAACAATAGTTTGAGTACTTTATGCTTGAACCGTCACATGGATATGAAGCATAAGTTGCAGTGCGAAGCTCACTGTGCTACAATGTGGCCTAGAGGCCCAGACCAACCACCATCTGCCCCACCTGTGTCATCCTGGGGAGACTAAAAGCTTGAGGATTTTGGAAAATCACCTCACCAACCATTTTAACCACTTCGCACCAAAGCCTGTTTTTGCCTTCGTGACGGGGCCAATTTTTTCAATTCTGACCACTGTCACTTTATGAGGTAATTACTCTGGAACACTTCAACGGATTCCCCTGATTCTGAGTTTGTTTTTTCGTGACATATTGTACTTCATGATAGTTGTAAAATTTCTTTGATATCACTTGCGTTTATTTGTGAAAAAATTGGAAATTTGGCCAAAATTTTGAAAATTTTGCAATTTTCAAATTTTGAATTTTCATGCCCTTAAATCAGAGAGATATGTCACACAAAATAGTTAATAAATAACATTTCCCACATGTATACTTCACATCAGCACAATTTTGGACTAAACATTTTTTTTTGTTAGGAAGCTATAAGGGTTAAAAGTTGACCAGCAATTTCTCATTTTTACAACAAAATTTACAAAAACATTTTTTTAGGGACCACATCTTATTTGAAGTGACTTTGAGGGGCCTTTTTGACAGAAAATACCCAAAAGTGATGCCATTCTAAAAACTGCACCCCTCAAGGTGCTCAAAACCATGTTAAAGAAGTTTATTAACCCTTCAGGTGCTTCACAGGAATTTTTGGAATGTGGAAGAAAACAATGAACATTTAACTTTTTTTCACAAAACTGCTACTTTAACCTCAAATTTTTAATCATCACAAGGGCAGCCAGAAAACATGGACCCCAAAATGTGTTGTGCAATTTCTCCTGAGCACGCTGATACCCCATATGCGGTGCAAAGCCACTGTTTGGGCACACGGCATGGCTTGGAAGGTAAGGAGCGCCATTTGACTTTTTTTATGGAAATTTGACTGGAATCGATAGCGGACGCCATGTTGCATTTGGAGAGCCCCTGAGGTGCCTAAACAGAGGAAACCCCCAACAAGTGACCCCATTTTGGAAACTAGACCCCTCAAGGAACTTATATACCACAAAAAAGAGAGAATGGAGCTTTTGTTTGAAGATAAAAAATGTATAAATTTTATTACCACATAATATGAGACAAAACAAGACATATAATTAAAAAAACATGTGCAAGAGGGCTGGAATAAATAGCAGCGGATACTGGCAATACTAGGGTGAAAAGGGGATTACAGAGGGATACATGCCAAAATAGTAATCACACATCAATAAATATGGCTTGCACCCATGAAACCCCTAGACCCCTCACTGTGGCAATAAAACTCCACTAAGTAGAGCTCTGCAAATAGACTATGGACTATGGTAATATTCAAATGATTCAATCACTGGTAGGTGCTTCAGCCATAGGAGTCCAATAGACAGCAGAGAAAGACCTCCCATTTGGGGCATATAGAACAAACCACAGTAGAGGAGGATGGCAAGTGACAGTGCTTACCCTGAGCCAGTATATCAGCAGATAAAGGGGATAAGCCGCTTCCCAACGCGCGTTTCGCGTGTAATCTGTTCGGCTTTCTCAAGGGAAGGTATGTTGGTGTGGCAGCAGGACCTTAAAATACATCAGGTGGGCGGTCAGGTGGAGCACCACATGACCGTCACGTAGGCAATAACATCCATAGTACGGAGCATGCGCAGTGGAGCGAGCAGGTCCCGCAGCGGCAACACGGTGGTCACTTCCGGGAGTACGCAGCGAAGGGCTGCGTAGTCACAGAAGGGAAGACGCCGGGCGCCGCTGAACGGGGCAAGATCGCGCCACACGCACGTGCACAGAATGTAAATGGCAAAATGACACAGGGTGCATTTAAAGAAACAGAACATGAATAACACTCTATGAATAGGATACATAAATATGAATGGGACACATCACCACATAAATCAACAAGTTATCACAAAGTTATAATAGAGTGCCCAAGCACCGATAACTCTTCATAAATGGGATACAGAGATATCAATGGGTCATATGAGTACATATAACAATATCCATACATAGTTATGATGCATACAGAAAATCAGAGGTAGTGGTTGCTGGGGTGAGGTTGGTGCACAGCTGCATATCTTGGGGGAATAAGGAAGACCTAAACAAAAAAATAATGGGCAAAATATAAAAATAAAAATTAGAAAACATAAGAAACCACACCAAGGGAAAAATAAAAATAAAAAAAATCCTCAAGGAACTTATCTAGATGTGTGGTGAGCACCTTGAACCACCAGGGGCTTCACAGAATTTTATAATGTTGAAGTGTGAAAATAAAAAAACACATTTTTAACACAAAACTGCTACTTTAGCCCCAAACTTTTAATTTTCACAAGGGCAGCCAGAAAAAATGGACCCCAAAATGTGTTGTGCAATTTCTCCTGAGCACGCTGATACCCCATATGTGGTGCAAAACCACTGTTTGGGCGCACGGGATGGCTCTGAAGGTAAGGAGCGCCATTTGACTTTTGGAATGCAAATTTGGCTGGAATCGATAGCGGACGCCATGTTGCATTTGGAGAGCCCCTGAGGTGCCTAAAGAGAAGAAACCCCCAACAAGTGACCCCATTTTGGAAACTAGACCCCTCAAGGAACTTATCTAGATGTGTGCTGAGCACCTTGAACCCCCAGGGGCTTCACAGAATTTTATAATGTTGAAGTGTGAAAATAGAAAAACACTTTTTTTAACACAAAACTGCTACTTTAGCCTCAAATTTTTAATTTTCACAAGGGCAGCCAGAAAAAATGGACCCATGTTGCATTTGGAGAGCCCCTGAGGTGCCTAAACAGAGGAAACCCCCAACAAGTGACCGAATTTTACAATCTACTCCTCTGTATAAATTAATCTAGTGGTGGGAAAATAAGTAGATAGGTAAATGGTAACTAAACCCATAGATGAATTCCCAGAGAGGTGTCATTTCCAAAATGGGGTCACTTCAGGGGGGATTCTGCTCTTCTGGTACTTTTCAGAGGCGCTAAGTACCAGAACCAAAGAATCCCCCCTGAAGTGACCCCATTTTGGAAATGACACCCCTCTGGGAATTCATCTATGGGTTTAGTGACCATTTTAACTCAATGGATGATTTCCAGAAACAATCACGCAATGGAAGGTTTAGATTCTGGAGAACCCCCCTGGAAATTAAGTGAGCCCTACTCGAATGTGTCATTCACTAAATGAACCAAATGTTTGACTGACAAATTGGGATACATTTTTACAGTTTAAAAACGTGGTTCTGTGTGGAAGATTTTAAAGCAGTCAGTGACGCATAAGGCTGCCAATGATGGGCATTGTGGGCAATAGTAGCGGGTATCACGCCTCATTCCTCTCTTAGTACATACACAACATCTTTTCTGGGGGTTCCTTCTTGTTTCCATTGCTGGAATAAGTGCAATAAAATGTCGCTCAGTGAGTCTTTTCACATCCTCAGATTCTAATGGATGAGCGGGGCTAACACTTTGAAAGACAAGATTTTCAATTACCTTTACTTGATAATCAAGAAAAGGATTTGAATTTCCTGCTTTTTTGTACAAAACAAAAGAATTGTATGTGGCCACCTGAAACAAATAAATAACCAACTTTTTATACCAGGTATAGGACTTTCTTGATACCTGGTATGGCTGTAGAACCTGGTCTGCAAGGTCCACACCCCCCATGTGTTTGTTGTAGTCAATGACTGACACAGGTTTTTGCTTCGAAGTGGTGGATCCTAGTTCTACAGTGGCCCTTGTGGCATATGTGTGGATCGAGCTGAGGACAAAAATATCCCTCTTATCCCTATATTTCAGGGCAAACAGCTCTCCGTTGCGTACAGCCCCTGACTGCCCCTTTTGAAACTTTTGGTTGACCAATGGTTGTGGAAACCCCTGACGGTTTTTACGGATGGTCTGACAAGCCCCGATGTTGTGTTCAACCAGACTTTTAAATAGGGGTATGCTGGTGTAATAATTGTCCACATATAGATTGTAGCCTTTTTGAAAAAAATGGACTTATTAGCTCCCAAACAATTTTTCCAGATGTCCCCAGATAAGTAGAGCATCCTGGTGGGTTTAGTTTGCTATCTTTCCCCTCATATATGCGAAAAGCGGATGTGTATCCGGTTGAACTTTCGCACATTTTATAGATCTTTATTCCAAACCTTGCCCTTTTAGATGGGATAAATTGCTTGAGGTGCAGAATTCCTTTGAATTTTACAAGGGACTCGTCTATAGAAATATTTTGTGTTGGGGTGTAGAGGCTTAAGAATTTTTCTGACAAATTTTCAATGATGGGTCTAATTTTATTTAACCTGTCATGTTCTGGGGCATTTCTGGGCAGGCATTGACTATTGTCGTTAAAATGCCAATACCGCATGAGCATTTCATAACGGGTCCTAGGCAGAACGACTGAAAACATAGGGGTGGCTTGAACAGGGTGGTTGGACCAGTAGGATCGAATGCTCATTTTTTTAACAAGCCCCATGGCAAATGTAAGTCCTAAAAAATTTTTTATTTCCGGGACATTAGTTGGTGTCCATAAATTTGCCCTAGCATAGTAACATCGGGGATTCTGGCTTATGAATTGGGATGCATATAAATTTGTTTGCTTGACAATATGCTCTAGCAAGCTGTCTGTAAAAAACAAATTAAAAAAATGAATTGGTCCAAAATCTTCCACCTCCACATATATACCAGGAATGGCGTTGAAATCAGGGCTGAATGGAGCAGCCGAATCCGAAGCCTCCCATCTGGGAAATGCTAGATCATGTGGCAAAGCCCCTTGCACACTGGCGTGCGCCGATTCACTAATAGCAGGGACAGCGCTTGTACTGGGTAGTGTTCCCTGATTTGGAGACGTTTCTCCAGTAGCGATATTTGCCCCTATTGCTGTACTGGTCCTTGGGCTTGAGGATGGAACAGAATCACTGCTCATTTCTGAGCTCTCAGTGTCGCCGCTACTAAAGCCCTCAAAATCCATATCTCCATCTGAGATTGCACTGTCATCAGTGTCAGAACATAGCAGGGCATACACCTCCTCTGCGTTATAAGTCTGACGGGCCATTTTATTTTTATATTTTTTGACTGGACTGAACGGACCGGACTGAATGGACCGGACTGAAAGGATGGGACCGGACTGGACTGACCGGACTGGACTGACCGGACTGGACTGACCGGACTGACTGATCTGACAGGACTGACTGACCTGACAGGACTGACTGATCTGACAGAACTGACTGACAGGACTGACTGATCTGACAGGACTGACTGACTGACAGGACTGACTGATCTGACAGGACTGACTGACTGACAGGACTGACTGATCTGACAGGACTGACTGACTGACAGGACTGACTGCTGATCTGACAGGACTGACTGACAGGACTGACTGATCTGACAGGACTGACTGCCTGACAGGACTGACTGATCTGACAGGACTGACTGACTGACTGACAGGACTGACTGATCTGACAGGACTGACTGACTGACAGGACTGACTGATCTGACAGGACTGACTGACTGACAGGACTGACTGATCTGACAGGACTGACTGACTGACAGGACTGACTGATCTGACAGGACTGACTGACAGGACTGACTTATCTGACAGACTGACTAACCCTAACCTTACTTTCTTTTTTGATTTTTATTTTTCACTTTCACAGTGGCAAGGCTGACAGCTCTTGTCACAGTGTTTCTCCTCTGCTCTCTCACTGAGATCGGAGGTGAAACAATGTATTTATCAGGCAGATCGCCCGGGAAAGTTTGTTGCTAAAACAAACTTCCCTGGTGATCTCACTGATTGGCTGGTGTGACGCTGACATCATCGAGACCTGAGCCAATCATGTCTCGATGATGTCAGAGGTCACAGCACCGGGATCCCCGCCGCTGGTAAGGTATGTGGGGGGTTCCGATCGCCGGCCACCGGCTGTCACTATCTTTTAAATGCCACGATCGCTATGGGTCGCGGCATCTAGAAGATAGGAACAGGTTAACATCATGGTGACCTGATCCAATCAGGTCCCCATGATGCCACATGTTAGAGCTATCGCTCTGAACCGGTACCGCAGCGCTAGCAGGACCCTGGGGGTCCTGAGCGCTGCGGGACCACCCACCGTTTTTAAACGTCGGCGCTGCACAGAGCCCAGGCAGCGCCGAAGTTTATGTACAGTGGGCGGTCGGGAACCGGTTAAGCAACTCTGGGACAATTGATGCCACTTAAGTGGTGTCTGTGCCGCAATTTTTGGAAAAAATGGAGACTCTTTTTGGAGTCCCCTTGCTGTGTTTTACATGACATTGGCATCATCAATTCGAGGTGGGTCGGGTTTCCCCCCTCCTTTAACTGTAAGAAACTACATACACTATGGCTTGGGGTAACACAGATGGTTCAGTCTGAAGAGCTGTTTACTCATACTATAGCCTGGGAATCAGAGGTCTGCTCCAAAGCTTCAGTGTCTGCTAGTCAGCGGAGTAGCCATCGCCTGTAGATCTAATTACAAATTTTTAACTGAATCTAGCCCAGGCAATACTTTGGGCCTAGTAGCAGTGTCTGCTAGTCAGCGGAGTAGCCCAGCTGTTAAGCAAGCTACACCACCTGTGGTTTGGACACTTAATTTTTTCAAAGGAAACGCTTCGGGCCCCCGGGACACTCAGTGAAGAGCATCGGGGAGGCGCCCCAAGGCATAGGGGTTGGGACTGGCGGTAGGACGTCTTGCGGTGTTCCGCCAAGCTCGATCCTTATAAAAGCTTTTTAACTGCAGCAGCTTTAGTGGACGCTACTGGAGCTGGAATTACCGCGGCTGCTGGCATCTGACTTGCCCTCCAATAGATCCTTGTAAAAGGATTTAAAGTGTACTCATTCAAATTACAGAGCCAATTTAAATTACAGAGATTAGACCTGCCTCCACTGTGGGGGGACTTGACCCACCAGCGGACAGGCACCAGTTTTGGGAGAGGGGGGCTGGCCATCAGGGTCCACCCTGGCTCTGGCACAAACCCGGCGACACGGAGGTCGCACGGGCAGGAATGGACTGGCCGTGTCGGCTTCGCACTCCAGCGTAGTCCCTCTTCCCGCTCACGCCCGTAACCTCAAAGGGATGCACAAGCGGCTTTTCTTCCAAGGGCTGTTCCCCGTCCAGCAGGAACGTGGGGGAGCTCAGGTCGGCCTTCCACCGTACTCACTTACCTCCCTCGCCTTCTTTCCTTCTTCCGTTCTCCATCTAACCCCTCGGCTCTGTGGTGTCCACTCTCCCTCCAGCTCTCTCCTTCTCACAGGTGGACTACCACGTGTATTCACACTGTGGCAAATCTTTTGGTCCCAGGTATAAGAAGTTGTCGAGGTAATGCATAATCTGTGGCCCCTTAGAAACGTCCATGACAACCCATTCGAGGAAGCAACTAAACGCCTCAAATAGTGAGCAGGATCTGGAGCACCCCATGGGCAAACAGCGATCTATATAGTATGCTCCTTCCTAGAAGCAGCCCAATAGGTGCCCCCTCAATGTCTGTTTTGGCCATTATTGTGCCCCTTCCCAACTTCTTGACACGCCTGATTACCTTCTCAAAGGATGTACAGTATATACTACTGTACTTGGTTCCGTGTCGATGTTGTCATTTACTGACCTGCCCCTTGGATATGACAATTGGTGGATTAGTCCAAATGTATTGGGTTCCATGTTTGGCACGACTCCCAACGGGGATACCACTACGTCTTGTAAGGAAAGTGTTCTGAATGGAACCGCCATTCTACCTAAAGATATTTCTTTTTTTAATTTTCTTGTCACGACGTCTGGGTGTTGGTAGGCTGATTTTAGATTTTTACTCCAGCCTTTCTTGGTTTTAGAAGGGCATGACATGCCTATATCTGTGTCTCCCCCTCTTTTTACTCCTCCACCTCTCTTCTTTTCGCATGACTATATGTACTTGTCACTTTTCCATGTGTTAGTTGTGTCTTCTGAGCAGTTTGTCAGCTATTGGACACTTTTGAAGGTGTTTTCTATGTGTTTCTATGTGTTTTTGTTTGCCTGCCATTGGTTTTAACGGTGTTCGATGGTGTTCGATGAACAGTTTGATGAACAGTTCGGCGAACATATGGGTGTTCGACGAACCGAACCGAACCCAAACACGATGGGGGTGGCTCAACTCTACCCGCAAACACTGTTCCTTGACCCTGGTGTTCGGCCCAACAAGTCGGGTGCTTTTGCTGTCATGTGCCTGAGCATGCTGATGGTGGTTAGGCTGGTAGTTTTGCTGCCCTGCTGATGCTGGCATGGGAGATGTTCCAAATGGCCTTTTTGGGGTTATCTGGGCAGTCTTTTAAAAAGAGCCAGACTCTGGAAGACCTAATAGTTGGACTGGCAACTTCCCTCACAGGAACAAGCAGTGGGGTAACCACTGACACAAGGCTGTTGCCTTGTGCTGATGATGTTGATGTCACCTCTGGCGATAGCATTAGTCTTGCCCGGTAAATCAGTAAGGGTAGTCTTGCGTCAAATATCATAAGTCAGACACAGTTGCCTGCCTTGTGTCTGTGGTCACCATACTGCTTGTTCCTGCCTGTTGTGGTGCTATGCCTCCCTCACCCTCTGTGCTGCTGTCCTCACTATGCATGTCACCTTGCCAGGTTGGGTAAGTGACTTCATTGTCCACCACCTTGTCTTACACGTACGCAGCAAGGTCCTCCTCCTGATTTGCTGGCAATTGTGTCTCATCATCATCATCCACCTCTTTTGACAATATATTCATTTTCCCACCGTCGCCTTCGTGTGACCCGCTTGAAGTGGGCTGGGTGAGAGGCCCAAATCTATAAATGGAAAAGTGAACAGCTCTTTGGAGTGTCCAAATGTGGGATCAGTTGTCTCTGGACACTTGGCCTTGTGTAGACTCACAGCTACTGAGACTGGACCATGTGGAAGAAAAGGTGGTGGTGGCAAACTGACTGGAAGCATTATCTGCTATCCACCCAACAACCTTTTCACACTGCTCTTGCTTCAAGAATAGTGTTCCACTGCCCCCTAGAAATTGGGACAGGAAGGTAGTTCGACATGATGTGGGTGTTTGTTGTGCTCCATCAGCAGGCACAATTTCATCTTGCCCATGGACTCGGCCTCTTCATGCACCATCAGCATCACGTCCACTTCCCCGTCCCTTGCCACGCGCCTTTCCAATTTTAAATGGAGTGTAATATTTGGCACACTCCAAAAAATGTGGTGAATATTATCGCAGTAATATGGAATCTCGTCTGATGACCATGGTTTTAAGCAGTGGCGCTAGAGATATGGTATTGGTCAGTAACTAAGTAGAATAGGTTGAACAACACACAACTGGCAGACTTTAACTGGAGTGTAATATTTGGCAAGCTCCAAAAAATCTCACAATTATTACCGCAGTAATATCAGATCACGTCTGATAATGGACACGTTTCTCTGCTTCCACAATACAGCAATGCGAATAAAATCAAAAATATCTGTCTCTATTCTGTTAATAAGCAAATGGATCAGTGAAATGGTGTACTGTATTACTTTTTAAGCAAATAATCAGGGTTAAGAGCAAAAAAAATAGCCCTGATATCTAGGGCTATGAATATCTGTAACAGCAGCAGAGCAGACAGAACGTGCAATGGACCCTATTCTGCTCATACACTCAACACAAACTCTGCCTGGCTAACTCCTGCTATCACCAGAATTAATAATATATGCAGCTAGATTAGTCCTTAGAGGACTGTTAGTTCAGATGTGCATATATAGCTGCAGAATAACTAATACCTCATTAATAAACTGCCAATTCTCTCCCTAGCTCATCAGCAGCTCTGCCTACTCTACCTGTCGGAAGGGTTGACTGTGATGAGCATAGGGTAACCGAGTCTGATATAAACTCGATGACGCTATGCGGCCATCCAATTACTGTAATGCCACAACCAACATGGCTGTGGCATTACAGTGAGTGGCAGGCAATACCTGCATGTTTATTCACTGTTAAAACAGCGCCAAACATGCGGAGCGGTGACTCGAGCGCCCGCCTGAGCATCCCGGAAGTACTTACCCAGCATCTCGAACAGTGAGATGCTCAGGTGAGTACCGAGCAGTTGCGAGCATGCTCGCTCATCACTAGTAACAACCTCGGATCAATAAATTCAGAAAGTGAATATCCAGCGATTTAATTTTCATCACTAACACAGATTTTTTTAGTGTACAAGTGAGACTATGGAACTATCTGCAACATTACAACATGTTGTAATGGTCAATTCACTAAAAAAGTTTGAGAATAATATTACAGGATGTGAGTACAAATTTTAGAAATGGAATGTTGATGCAGGGAACTAGTCTGATTACCATAGATGAGAAGGATTTTTTCCCATAATATGGGAAAATTAGCACCAGCCCCATGGAGTTTTTGCCTTTCTCTGAATCAACATACTAGGACTTGTGTTTTCTTTCAACTTTAAAACTATGAAACTTGAAACAGGAAGTTAGTTACATGTTCACTTCCTTCTTGCAGTACAAAAGGAAAACATAGCGGTTGGTACTGCAGACATAATATGGTAGTGGAAGCACTGTGACTGACAGGGTACACAGAGGTTGGTACTGCAGAAAGTAGTTGGTACTAACAGCACTGTGTCTAATACTAAAACCCTGATGCTTACATTGGCCTCTGACAGGGCTCTAAGGGATATAGTTTCTCACTGTATTGAGTGCCAAATCAGCTTAAGGGAGACTTATAGGCTATGCAGTATACCTCTGTTAATTTAAAGTAATAGAAATAGAAAAAGATGTCTTTGTCGTCTATATCAATAAAATTACCCAATCCACTTTTTTTCAGATTAATGTAAAAACAAAAGCTAGATATAAAAAAATTCCATAGTAAATACAATTTTGGATAAAAGCAAAGGGTGGTTTCACTCACAGCATTGTTTGATGAAAGAAAAGCTAAAAGAAAAGATTTTTGCGGTACATGGTGCAGTGGCCAAAGTCTATAAAGAAAAATGAAACTAAATATATATTTGGTGTTTTGATGGCATTATTTTCATTTTGTGTATTCTGGTCAGTGTTTTTTTTTCCCGAAATTCTGTGTTCTCTAAGTACATTTATTTTTTTCTACCATTTATCTCATAGTATTCTTTTGCTTTTAAAAAAAAATGCAGTCAAAAGGTGCCTCTATATTACTTTAATTTAATATGCAGAAATTCACAGCATCATTCTGAGCTTGGACTTTTATTTTGGGCGATATTCATGCTTTATGTAGACTCTTTGATAGATGATCTGACTAAAAGGTATCATCATTACAGATCTCCTTTAAAAGATTTTAAACAACCACAAAACATAGATAATACACAAAACATAAAAAATTCACAATTTCTTCCCTTAAAAATTCTCTTCTTTTACAGTATTATCTTATTTGGCGACTAATTGCAATGGATAAACACAAATAAATTCTCTTTATGTTCATATACGCTTCCTCACAATCATGTGTCTGAAAAAAAAAAACCTAAGCCCCCAAATTTAAATAAGCACCTCCCACAATAATATTCTTTCTGAAAATATAAGGCACCAAGAGAAAATTAACATCTATGTTCACTATTGGATTTGCACAAGATTGCTTCAAGAATATGGAAAAGCTGAAAACCCTGTATAGAAAATTTAATCTCCTGTTTACTTGTATAATCAATTTTTAGATCAATATTTACAGTTTCTTTATATGTTTTTATTTGGATGAAAATAATATTAAACTAAAAGCAACCATTAAAAATTTTTTGTTTATTTCATTATATCAAGAATCACGAGGAATATTAAAATTTGATCATCAATGCATATACCGGTAGATGAAAAAGAAAAGACTTCTGGATTAATAAAACTCTTATTTTTTTACAGATTTCCTGGAAATCTTTATTCAACTACCTGGAAATTCTGAAAATAATAATATTTTTAGTCTGTTTGGTAAAGAAAAACATAGTGTTATCACATTTACTTGCACTTATTTATGGCAGTAAAGTCTGTGTCGCCTCATAGTTCGGTAAACCACTTACATAGAAAAACATTTCTGAAATATATAATTTATCCAGGTGACTCATTCGGAATGTTTATATTAAACCAGTAATTTCTTAAAATTATGTCTCCCCTTTATTTGTATGTTAATATTGGATTTTCCAACCAACCGATGGGTGCATTTTCATGAAAAACCACAGTAAAATGTATAATTGTCTGTTTACTTAAAATATGTCATTTTTAAGTCTGCTAATACAAACTTTAATTTCAAGGAAAACATGATTGATTGAAATACTACATTATATGCTGTAAAATATACTTCTAATAAATAAAAAATACATTTGCCATTGTAGGAAAAAAAAAATCTTGACAGCCCAATTTGTGTTTCAAAAGAAAATGCAACAAATTGTTCATTTATTGTGTTTCCAAGACAGGCTGAAAATAAGGTCTTTGTTACAGAGGAATCCTGATAATTAGGATAGCAGCAATGTATAATCTACATGATTGAATATGTAAAGCTGGATTTCACAGAGTGCGAGAAGTCACATAATAAAAGTAGATGTCATGAGAAAATAGCTTGAGGAGCAATAATTTTGAAATCAAAGCATAAAAAGTACAGTATGTATATACATGAACGCTGGTTCTTTTAATATGACCCTGTATCATTGCTTTTGGCCATGTAGCTTTATCAAGGTTAAAAATCTGATGTATGGTTTCTAAAACAATCTTCTTATTTTCTTTTTGAATAGATGTTAGTATCAATAAAGAAGTGTAAAGATTAGAGATGAGCGTTGTTCTACTCGAACTGTTCGCCAATCTCAAATTCGAGCTGTTTTGGGCGGTGTTCGAGCCGGTCGGCGAACACGAACAATTTGAGAAAAATTCGGCTGTTCGAGGTTATGTTCGATAACTGTTCGTGCACCAAAATCATAACTGGATTTTTTCTCAGTAATGATGAAAATTAATGTTAATACGCAGTTTGAGTGTACAGCGGGGCGGGGGGAGGGGCAGGGGATGGATCTCTGCAGGAACAATGAAGATCTCCATTTTTTTTTCTCTTTCCCGCATTTGCAGTGGGGAGGTGCAATCTGTCAGCCTATCAGCAGCGCACACACGGAGCGAAGTGCTTTTTTTCACACAAGCAAGGGCATGTGTGATTGGCAGTGTATGTCACATGTCCTTGCCCTATAAGACCAAGCCATTTTCCCCGTCGCCACCATTTTCTCACTGCTGCAGCTGCGTGTTAGACGGCACCGCTGTTGCTGTGTGCGCTATACCTTGTTAATTTCAAGCCAATTTTCGCACAAATATACAGATAGCTTGGGAGTAGGGAATAGTTGTGATTGCAGTCCTTTTAAGGACTAGGTTACAGCATTTCCTACGACTTTTATCAAGCAGGTCTGTGCTCTTAAATAGATAGATTGTGGGAGTAAAGACTAATTGTAATTGGAGTCCTTTTCAGGACTAGGTTACATCAGTTCCTATCAGTTTTTGCCAGGCAGGTCTGTGCCAGTGCTGTGCAAGTTTTTTTCACAGCATTTGGCTGAATCTAGCAAAGCTAATCCTTTTTGGCCTATTGCAGAGTGTGTTAGTCAGTGGAGTAGCCTATCTGTGTTGCAAGATATACCACCTGTGTATAGAATACCAATTTTTTACTGCACCTAGTGAAGTAAAATCTTTTGGGCATAGCATCATTCTATTAGTCCATCTATACTGACCTCCATCAGGTTGCAAATTAAAAATAATTTTTTTCTGCATCTAGCTCTGAAAAAATATTTGGGCTTCTAGCAGTGTGTGGGACTTGGTCTATTAGTCCATCTATACTGACCTCCATCAGGTTGCAAATTAAAAATAATTTTTTTCTTCATTTATCTCTGAAAAAATATTTGGGCTACTAGCAGCGTGTGGGACTTGTGCTATTAGTCCATCTATACTGACCTCCATCAGGTTGCAAATTAAAAATAATTTTTTTCTGCATCTAGCTCTGAAAAAATATTTGGGCTTCTAGCAGTGTGTGGGACTTGGTCTATTACTCCATCTATACTGACCTCCATCAGGTTGCAAATTGAATAAAAAAAATTTCTGCATCTAGCTCTGAAAAAATATTTGGGCTTCTAGCGGTGTGTGGGACTTGGTCTATTAGTCCATCTATACTGACCTCCATCAGGTTGCAAATTAAAAATAATTTTTTTCTGCATCTAGCTCTGAAAAAATATTTGGGCTTCTAGCAGTGTGTGGGACTTGGTCTATTAGTCCATCTATACTGACCTCCATCAGGTTGCAAATTAAAAATAATTTTTTTCTTCATTTATCTCTGAAAAAATATTTGGGCTTCTAGCAGCGTGTGGGACTTGTTCTATTAGTCCATCTATACTGACCTCCATCAGGTTGCAAATTAAAAATAATTTTTTTCTGCATCTAGCTCTGAAAAAATATTTGGGCTTCTAGCAGTGTGTGGGACTTGGTCTATTAGTCCATCTATACTGACCTCCATCAGGTTGCAAATTAAAAATAATTTTTTTCTTCATTTAGCTCTGAAAAAATATTTGGGCTTCTAGCAGTGTGTGGGACTTGTTCTATTAGTCCTTCTATACTGACCTCCAGCAGGTTGCAAAGTGAATATAATTTTTTTCTGCATCTAGCTCTGAAAAAATATTTGGGCTTCTAGCGGTGTGTGGGACTTGGTCTATTAGTCCATCTATACTGACCTCCATCAGGTTGCAAATTAAAAATAATTTTTTTCTGCATCTAGCTCTGAAAAAATATTTGGGCTTCTAGCAGTGTGTGGGACTTGGTCTATTAGTCCATCTATACTGACCTCCATCAGGTTGCAAATTGAATAAAAAAATTTTCTGCATCTAGCTCTGAAAAAATATTTGGGCTTCTAGCGGTGTGTGGGACTTGGTCTATTAGTCCATCTATACTGACCTCCATCAGGTTGCAAATTAAAAATAATTTTTTTCTGCATCTAACCCAGCCAATAGTTTTGGCCTAATACCACAGTTTGGCCACTCAGCTCTGCTCGGTTACCATCCATTGTTTTTTTGTGCAAACAACTCCAGAGTTGTGAATTAGTTAACCACCAAAATGAGTGGAAAAAAGGCCTGCTGCTGGTGGAAAGGGGAAAAGGCGTGTTGGGAAGGGGAAAAAAGGTTGTGTCCGTGGGGTAGGTGCAGAAGAAAGACCATCTTCCAGCCAAACTAAAATGTCTACTTCTTTTAGCGGACAATGTGATAAGATCCCTTTCTTACGGCCACGCCAATCGCTACAAATTCCAGATGAGGCACAAAAACAGCAGGTGCTTCAACGGATATCAAGTGCTCCTTTAAGTGGGCTCTCCTCCACATCAACTTCAACATCACAAATACTCCAGTCCTCAAAGGTGTCACCCAAATCGCACTTGCTTCCTCACAGCTCCCAAATCTCCAGCTGCCCGTCTGAGTATGAGGTAGAACAGATGGTTGAGTCTGCAGAGCTGTTTACTCATACTATAGCCTGGGAATCAGAGGTCGACTCCAGCGCTTCTGTGAATCCAGACGAGGAAATGATCTGCACTGATGCCCAGAATCTTTATGAGTCGGATCCAGGACCAGACGCAGAAGGTTCTGACCATAATGTAGACCCTCATTCCCAAACTGTAACTCCTGTTGGTGGAGACAATGAGGAAGACGATGATAAGACTCAAATACCTGATTGGAGCGACAGCTTTAGTTTTTTGTCAGGGCAGGAACAGGTTGGCTCTGAGGACGACGGGTGTGATAACGCACAGGGTGATGATGATGAGGTCGGAGATCCCACTTACTGTCAACCCACAGTCAGCCAAGAGATGAGGTCAGCAGAGGAGGTGGAGGAAGATGCTAGTGACGACGAGGTCAGGTTGCGCCTTCCTGGACAGAGACGTAGTACTGGAAGCACGTCAACAACTGCATCCTCAAACACAACTCTGCCTCTCACCACAAGTCGTGGTGGCTCTTCAGGTCGCATGGGTGCTAAGCCTTGCATAGCCTGGGCATTTTTTCAGATCGATAAAGATGACCCAACTCGTGTTATCTGTAACATTTGTCAGCAAAAGCTAAGTAGAGGCCAAAAAATACATAGTTTGAGTACTTCATGCATGAACCGGCACATGGACATGAAGCATAAGTTGCAGTGGGAAGCTCAGTGTGCTACAATGCGGCCTAGCCGGCCGGGCCAACCACCGTCTGCCATATCTTGTGCATCCGCGGCCTCTTCATCCTCTGTGACTGGGGGGACAGCAGTCACACCTGTTTTGGGGCGCAGACCTGCCACCTCTTTACCCGCAACAGCCAGCGTGATTGGCAGGTCATCATTTTCTTTGGAGGTGGTAACACCAGCTGGTCTTGAGCGCTGTCCGACATCGATAGCACCACCTTTGGATCAAGGCAACCTAACATGTCCGCCTGCATCTTCCTCACAGACCGGCAGTTTGCCGGGGACACCCTTATCAACCCCGTCTAAGCACAATAGCCAGCCCTCGGTCCCTCAGATGTGGACAAGTAAAAGACCATTTCCTCCTAGCCATGAGAAAGCTAAGAGGTTGAATTTCACCATCTGCAATCTCTTGGCTACAGAAATGCTGCCTTTCCGCCTGGTGGACACAGAGGATTTTCGAGACCTTATGTCCGTCGCAGTGCCCCAGTACCAGATGCCCAGTCGGCACTACTTCTCAAAGAAAGGTGTGCCTGCGCTCCACCAGCATGTCGCACACAACATCACCGCTTCTTTGAGAAACTCTGTGTGTGACAGGGTGCATTTCACCACAGACACTTGGACGAGTAGGCATGGACAGGGGCGTTACATGTCGCTGACTGGGCACTGGGTAACTATGGTGACAGCAGGACAAGGGGCTGCTGTCCAAGTCTTGCCGTCCCCACGAGTTGTGCGTCAATCCTCTTTATGTCAAAGTTCCTCCACTGCCTCTGCCTCCTCAACCTCCTCTCGGTCTTCCACCTGCACCCAAAGCCTGTCTGGTCATGCCACAAGCTTTCTAACTGCGCAGAAGGGATCCTGCACACCTCCTTACTATGCTGGCAGTAGCGCTCAACGTCATCAGGCGGTTTTTACATTGAAATGTCTGGGAAATGTGAGTCACACAGCTGAGGAGTTGTGGTCAGCTCTGGAGAACTAATTTCATGAATGGTTGTCTCCACTGGACCTGAAACCAGGGAAGGCCGTGTGCGACAATGCTGCAAACCTGGGTGCGGCCCTTCGCCGGGGCAATGTCACACACGTGCCTTGTATGGCTCACGTGTTGAACCTGGTTGTCCAGCAATTTTTAGCCCACTATCCCAGACTAGATGGCCTTCTGCAGAGGGCACGGTCGCTGTGTGCTCACTTCCGCCGTTTGCATCCCGCAGCTCAGCGACTTACATCTCTACAGAAGTCGTTGGGCCTGCCACTTCACCGGCTAAAATGCGATGTGCCTACCCGGTGGAATTCAACTCTGCACATGTTGCAGCGACTGTGGCAGCACCGACAAGCCCTGGTGCAATACGTTCTGACGTATAGCCTGGGCCAACGAGATTCAGAGGTGGGGCAAATCACGCTGGAGGAGTGGTCTCAGATCAGGGACCTATGCACCCTTCTGCACAGTTTTGAAATGGCGACGAAGATGTTTAGTGCTGACGATGCCATTATCAGCATGACTATTCCGGTGATTTACATGCTGGAGCACATGTTAAACAGAATTCGGAGTCAGGTGGTGGCACAAGAGGAGGTGGAGGAAGTAGAGGAGGAGGAGTTGTATGCGGAAGGGCTAACATCTGCAAGGTCCAGACGGTCGGCAGCACCAAGGCGGCAGGCATGTGAGGGTGGGGGAGATGATTTTACCAGGGCGCATGGTAGCAGCCAAACTAGTGAGGAAGGTGCAGGAGCCCAGGAAGAAGTGGAGGACGAACTGATGGAAGACTCATCAGATGAGGGAGACCTTGATCACATTTCTGTTGTGCGAGGTTGGGGGGAGAGGACAGAGGAAGGAAGCATGATTGTTACCTCGCCACCAACACAACAGGGACTTGGTGCTCCTGGATGCGCAACACACATGAGTGCCTTCTTGCTGCACTACCTGCAACATGACCCTCGAATTGTGAGAATTAGAAATAATCCTGACTACTGGGTTGCCACACTGTTAGATCCCCGGTACAAAAGTAAATTTGCAGAAATTATTCCTGCCATAGAAAGGGATGCACGCATGCAGGAGTATCAGCAGAGACTGTTGCAGAATCTTACATGTGCTTTTCCACAAAATACCAGTGGTGCACGTAGTGAATCTCACAGTTCCAACTTGCCAACCGTGGGACCGTCAAGTGTTCAGCACTCAAACCGTAACAGAACCACAGTATCTGCTGGTAACATCAATCATTTCACCACTTTTTTAGCCCATCCTTTGCAAGGCCACAGGAGACAAGAAGTCTGACACATAGTCAACGCCTAGAGACGATGGTACAGGAGTATCTCCAAGTAAACATTGAAGCCACGACTGTGTCACTGGACCCTTGCTCTTTTTGGGCTTCCAATCTGGATAAATGGCCGGAGCTAGCCACTTACGCCTTGGAGATCTTGTCATGCCCCGCAGCCAGCGTTCTGTCTGAACGTGTGTTCAGCGCTGCTGGTGGTGTGCTGACAGATAAGCGCACGCGGCTCTCCACTGATAATGTAGACAGACTCACGTTCATAAAGATGAACAAATCATGGATCCGAAACGACTTTTCTACCCCTGTGTCATCCTGGGGAGAGTAAAAGCTTGATGATTGGTTAAAATCACCCTACCAACCGTTTTAAGCTTTCAAATTACTAATCATGTTTATCTGTATCTTGACTGGAAAATAATTTGGGCTTTGTAGCAGTGTGCAGCACTGATCGTATTAGGCCATCTATAATAAGCTTCACCAGATTTAAAATTAAAAATAATTTTTAGCTGCATCTAGCCCGGAAAATAATTTTGGGGCTCCGAGATGCGCAAGACACATAAGTGCCTTCTTGCTGCACTACCTGCAGCATGACCCTCATATTGTCAGAATTCGAAGTAATCATGACTACTGGGTTGCCACACTCTTAGATCCCCCAAACTTTTCGATCAACCTTTTCATTTTAATAAAGACCAAAAAAATGGTCATTTTTGAAATTATAAGCATTAGCAGGTTGTTAGAAACTGAAATCAAACAGTTTTCAACTCAAAACTTTATTCTAGGTGATGTTACATTTTCACATAGGACCCCTTGTTCGAAAGGAGCTTCTGAACTCTCTCGTCCATTGAATTTGTCAGGTTTTGGATGGTTTCTGCTTCAATTGTTTTGCATGAGGACAGAATACCCTCCCAGAGCTGTTGCTTAGATGTGAACTGCCTCCCGCCATCATAGACACTCCTTTTAATGATGCTCCAAAGGTTCTGAATGGGGTAGAGGTCAGGGGAGCATGGGGGTCACACCATAAGTTTGTCCCCTTTTATGCCCATATCAGCCAGAGATGCAGATGTTTTATGTGCAGCATGAGATGGTGCATTATCATGCAGAAAAATGATCTTGCTGTGAAATACACGGTTCTTCTTCTTGAACCATGGCAGGAAGTGCTGTTTGAGAAAATCCACATACATTATGGAGTTCATCTTTAGCGCCTTCAGGGATCCTAAAGGGGCCGACAATCTCTCTCCCCATGATTCCAGCCCAAAACATTACTCCACCTCCTCCTTGTTGGCGCTGTAGCCGTGTTTGCGTGGGGTGTCCATCAACCAGCCATCCTCCACTCCATTCATCTGGACCATCGAGCGCTGCATGGCACTCATCCGTGAACAAAACAGTTTTGAAATCAGTCTTCATGTAATGTTTGGCCCACTGGAGCCATTTCTGCTTGTGTGAAGTGGATAGAGGAGGTCGACAGGATGGCGTATGCACAGCTGCAAACCTCTGAAGGACCCTGCATCTTGTTGTTCGGGGGACGTTGGAGGCACAAGCAGCTTCAAAAACTTGTCTGCTGCTATGACAAGGCTTTTTTGCCGCTGCTCTTTCAACCTGACGTAATTGCCTGTAGGAAAGAGTCCTCAATTTGCCCTTATCAGCACGCACACGTGTGTACTGTGAATCAGCTACATACTTCTTGATTGCCAAGACACTTCATCCTGATCATCGCACAATGTTGATTGTAGTCATGCCTTGACCTAAACACTCCACAATTTGTTGCTTCTCAGCAGCCGACACATCCTTTTTCTTTCCCATTTTGGCAGAAAATGTAGGCTGCTTAATAATGTGAGAGAGCCTTCTTAAGTAGTCTTGCATTTCATTGGACACACCTGCCAAACTAATTAGCACAGGTGTCTGCAATTGCTTACAGTGATATAAAGAGCCCTGACACACATCACTATCAATGAGTTTAACTGACAAACAAACAAATTCTTCCCTTATCACTCCTAAACACTTTTTGCATAATAATTTGGAACGCGGTGTACATGTGCTTTTCCACAAAACACCAGTGGTTCACGTAGTGAATCTTACAGTTCTAACTTGCCAACCGTGGTCTGTATGGAATTGTTCAATAAAGGGCCCAAAATTAAGATAACATAGATGGGAGAGGTCTCTATGAATAGGAATTCCTAAGTATTTGATACCCTGTGAGGGCCAGGCAAAGGGAAAGTTGGACTGGATGGAATCCTATATGGATTTAGGGAGGGAGACATCGAGGGCCTCAGACTTCGCTGCATTGATTTTAAAATTTTACCATGTAACAAAGTGATCTATTTCAGCCATAACAGCAGGGATGGATATATGTGATTGAGTGATATATACTAGGACATCATCAGCAAATAGAGAGCACTTGTACTCGGTGCCTCCCACCTCAATCCACCTAATATTGGGGTTATGGCGAATTGATGAGAGCAGGTGCTCCGTCACTAGGATGTATAAGAGAGGGGACAGAGGACATCCCTGCCTTGTCCCATTGGTGATTGTGAAAGGTGATGAAAATGTTCTGACGCACCCCCTGGGCCTTGGGACACCCGGAGCCGGACCCTTTTTGGTGGATGCTGGTGGTTGTAGTCTTCGTGGCGGCGATCCGGTTCCGTGGCTCAGGGCGGTCAAACCAGTGGCGGAACTATTTATGTGGTTTTGATGTTTAAATGTCCGACTACGCCACCCGTGGATTGCGGTCAGAGTGAACCGCCGCTACAGGGCAGACAGCTAAGGCTGGTGTTGTGGGTTCCGCAGAGCGTAGCATAACTCCCCACGGGAGGAGTATAGCCTCAGGGCAGTGTATGCGGAGGATGGGGGTGATGGTGCAGGGCAGCAGCAGTAACGACACGGAGTCAGTGATGCAGTTCAGGGCCTTTACTCACAGTTCTTATTATCCAGACCACGTCTGCAGGTAACGGCTGCCCACGTCGTACTGTGCTCACCAGGTGAGGGGCTCAGACAACTCCCAGATAACTTTGGAGCACTTCACAGGACCCCCTTTGTGTGTCCTTTGTCTGGCCTTTCTTACCAACACTTCTGTCCGGCTGCCTCGGGCCTCCTCTTGGTAAACTTGGCGCCAGTTTCCCTGACCCTATGTGGTGCCTTCCTAGCGGGTGGAGCAAGGGGCTGCGCCACATAAAATGTCAGAGCCTCCGGTTTCTAGCTGAGGGTCGTTTCCTGCCTCCACTAGTTCGGGGACCGGTCTCCCCCTTTGGCCTGACCCCTCCACGCAGGTGGATTCGGGCGTGCGGTGGCAACTCGCCCGTCCGCACCCCTGGGATCCCTTCATTCCTCATTCCTGGAGCCTTCTCCGCTCCTCTTCCTTCCTTCTCCCTCTTGCAGGCCTGGGCCTCTGTTACTAGGCCCGCCTCCGGAGCAGAGCTCATGCAGAGCCCCTGCTCCCTGCCACTTCTGCTCAGACTTCTCTGCACTGAACTAAGATGGTGCCCACCTTTTATACTCCCTTCTCAATGCACCCAGGAACTGCTTCCTCCCTGCTCCTGCACTACAGGGTTCCCCTTCCTCAGTGTTCCCTCCCCCCACTCCAGCCAGGGACAGGGACTGTCGTGCCCATCTCAGGGGCATATTGGTCGCCCTGCCCCACGGCAATGTGGTGTAATGCATGCAGGTGTCGGGTCCTGATCCACACTCCATCCTTACCTGAGAGAGAGATATCACACCTCTGGGTGAGGTGCAATACGTCTGTAGCAACCGAGCCCTCAGGGTGCTACAGTTCCATTTATCTTCAGCCTAGGTGACGTATTGCGATACAGGGCCGTGATTTTGGCTATAAAAGGGTCCCCTAGACCCCTACCCCAAGCTCTTTAAGAGAATCATATATGGCGTGCCAGGAGACTCTATGGAATGCTTTCTCAGCATCCAACGAGAGTATCTAATTACAAATTTTTAACTGCATCTAGCCCAGGAAATACTTTGTGCCTAGTAGCAGTGTCTGCTAGTCAGCGGATTATCCCGGCTGTTAAGCAAGCTACACCACCTGTAGTTTAGACACTTAATTTATTCAAAGGAAATGCTTCGGGACCATGGGATACTTAGTGAAGAGCATCAGGAGGCACCCCAAGGCATAGGGGCTGGGACTGGCAGTAGGATGCCTTGCGGTGGACAGCCGAGCTCGATCCTTATGAAAGCTTTTTAACTGCAGCAGCTTTAGTGGACGCTACTGGAGCTGGAATTACGCGGCTGCTGGCATGAGACTTGCCCTCCAATAGATCCTTGTAAATGGATTTAAAGTGTATTCATTCAAATTAGAGGGACAATTTAAATTAAAAAGCTTAGAGCTGCCTCCACCACAGGGGGGCTCTCTCGACCCACCAGCGGACAGGCACCAGTATTGGGAGAGGGGGGCTGGCCGTCAGGGTTCACCGCGGCTCTGGCACAAACCCGGCGACACGGAGGTGGCACGGGCAGGAGCGGACTGGCCGTCTCGGCTTCTCTCTTTTTGGATTTTAGAAGGGCATGACATGCCTATATCTGTGTCTCCCCCTCCTTTTACTCCTCCACCTCTTTTCTTTTCGCATGACTATATGTACTTGTCACTTTTCCATGTGTTAGTTGTGTCTTCTGAGCAGTTTGTCAGCTTTTGGACACCTTTGAAGGTGTTTTCTATGTGTTTCTATGTGTTTTTGTTTGCCTGCCATTGGTTTTAACGGTGTTCGAAGGTGTTCGACGAACAGTTCGACGAACAGTTCGGCGAACACACGGGTGTTCGACGAACCGAACCGAACTCGAACACTACGGGGGTGGCTCAACACTAGTAAAGATGAGCAAATCTTTTGAAATTCTAATTCTCTGACTACTAGAGATGAGCGGTGTTCGACTAGAACTGTTCGCCAATCTCAAATTCGAGCTGTTTTGGGCGGTGTTCGAGTTGTTCGACGAACCCGAACGATTTGCAAAAAATTCGGCTGTTCGAGGTTATGTTCGATAACTGTTCGTGCACCAAAAGCGTGTCCTGCATGTCTGGTGCTATTTAGAGCACCAATCATGCAGGGATTGTCTGCCACTCACTGTAATGCCACAGCCATGGTGGTTGTGGCATTACAGTGATTGCCCAAATCGATGGGAACAGTGCCAACAGTGAAACATGAAAAGCCGGCAATTCAGCAGCGGCATACACCGGTCCCCGACAATTTAGAACCGAAAGAATAGAGCTTCACACATAGATTAGATAGATATAAACATGTCAGCCACATATATACGAAGTACAGTGAAAGTGCTGCTTACTGTACTTGTCATTTAGCGTAAAGGATTTATCAAAAAAAATAATAGTGTTTTCATGCACCGTC
This sequence comes from Phyllobates terribilis, assembly GCF_046119375.1. NCBI lineage: Eukaryota > Metazoa > Chordata > Amphibia > Anura > Dendrobatidae > Phyllobates > Phyllobates terribilis. The sequence goes on along the minus strand of NW_027362761.1, from coordinate 461,386,640 downwards.
TCTTTAAAAAAGCCGGACGGCAATTCAGCAGCGGTACCCGACAATTTAGAATAGAAGGAATAGAGAATCACACATAGATTAGATAGATAGAAACATGTCAGTCACATATATATGAAGTACAGTGACAATGTTGCTTACTGTACTTGTCATTCAGTGTAAAGGATTTATTAAAAAAAATAATAGTGTTTTCATGCACCGTCTCTTTAAAAAAGCCGGCCGGCAATTCAGCATCTGTACCCGACAATTTATAACAGACAGAATAGAGCTTCACACATAGATTAGATAGATAGAAACATGTCAGTCATATATATATGAAGTACAGTGATAGTGTTGGTTACTGTACTTGTCATTTAGTATTAAAATAAAGGATTTATTATTAAAAAAATTGGCGTGGGGTTCCCCTTAATTTTAGGCTCTAGCGGAGGTTAAGCAGACAGCTGGGGCAGATGTTTGAAGCCTGGGAAGGGGGTAATACCCACGGAGCTTCCCAGGCTACTAATATGAGCCCCCAGCTGAATACATAGCCTTTACTAGCTATTAAAATGGGGGACCCCCCCAAAAAAATGACGTGGGGTCCCCCCTAATTTAATAGCTAGCAAAGGCTAGGCAGACAGCTGGGGGCTGATATTAATAGCCCAGGAAGGGTGCCATGAATATTGGCCCCCTCCCAGGCTAGAAACACCAGCCGTCAGCCGCCCCAGAAATGGCGCATTCATAGGATGCGCCAATTCTGGCACTTAGCCTCGCTCTTCCACGCTGCCCTGGTGCGGTGGCAGGGGGTAATAGGGCTGGGGTTGATGTCAGCTTATAATGCCAGCTGACATCAAGCCCAGGTTAGTAATGGAGAGGCGTCTATAAGACACCCCCATTACTAACCCCATAGTCAAAGTTAAAAAAAACACAAACACCCAGAATAAAGTCCTTTAATTGAAATAAAGACACAATTCTTTATTGTTCTAAATTAAACCATACTTACCATCACGCCCATTCCAGCTGAAGCCAACGATCTCCTGTAATAAAAATAAAATAATAAAGCAACCTCATCCTTACCTTTCCATGGTTCCCACGACAGCTTCAGCTCTGCTACATCGAGATGACAGGCTGGACCGCAGCAGAACGCTGCCATCCAGCCTGTCATCCCGCAGACACTGAGAAGAGCAGGCTTGCTTGCGCTCCACATTGTCTCTCTGTGACGGCATAAAGATGAGCCGAGGTCATGTCCAATGAACTCGGCTCACCTCATGCACGTCACTGACAGCGTGGGAGAATTCTCACGCTGAAGCGCTGAGTGCAGGAGAATTTTCCCACGCTATGTGTTTCTATGTGTTTTTGTTTGCCTGCCATTGGTTTTAACGGTGTTCGACGGTGTTCTAAGGTGTTCGACGAACAGTTCGACGAACAGTTCCTCGAACATCCCGGTGTTCGACGAACCGAACCGAACCCGAACACTACGGGGGTGGCTCAACACTACTGACTACTACAAATTTATCCAAAAAGTTTGATTTGTAGCATATAAATTTGTATGATTTTCAATACTGGAAAGAGAATGCCTCTGTATTTAATAGTTTCCTCTCTACACTGTACAGGACAGAGGATGCCGCTGATCATAGGAGCTTACACTTTAAAGATGAGAGAAAAAGAGCCCTGCTTGACTTAAAAGCTTGCACTCTACAGAAGACAGACTTACCCAGTGATTGTGGAAATGCAAAATGACACTGCTGTACAAACTGTGCTCCACTGGGAAATTTTGATCTGTGATGGCCCAATTACTGACCACCACTCTACAAGGTATGATAATCTGTAAGATGTAATAGCTGCAGGGCATTATGGGGAGGCCTACGCAGCAATTCATAATGAAGTTTTCCTGCTCTCTGATGTCTCAGCAGCGTGGGAAATGGTGCCGGCAATCTTTTTTTTTTTGCGAACCACAAATCGAATCACTAAATGTTTGAATTTGCATGAAACTGCAAATTTTAAGAAACTCGACTCATACTTTATCCTCCATAAATCGATCCGCTCATTTCTAAAGCAGTGTCCCCATGTTGTTTCTTCAGGAGCATACCGCTATCCTACCTCCTGGCTTACTTTTTGCCCAGGGATGGTGCACTCCTGAAGATTGACAGTTCAGACCAGCAGCGTGACCATGCACTCATGATCATGAACACTCTCCCATGCAGTTAACAGAAGAAGCTTTGCCTCTGCAGCATGAGAGAAGTGTAGGGACACTGAAACTGGCCAGATCCAGTGATCTGGCCAGCTTCAGAGTAGCACTCTCAGGCTCTAAAGCATAGAACTTTCTCCTTACCTAGGTAACTGGCTACTCGGAGACTGCGGGGTAGCAAATAACCTAAGCAATGAGCTGTACACTATAGAATTAAAAATGTCTCCAACCTGAGACAACTCCTTTAAGTTGCTAATCTTTGATCCAATCTCCTATTCCAGAGATATACATGCTTTTCTTATATGTAAATTAGCTGTTAAGTCTATGGGCTGGACACAGATCTGCAGGAAAATCTTCCTCCAGAGATTATTTTTAATAAAAGAAGGCATAACCAGTATGAAACACTTAATTAAAACAGAACAGTAGAACTGAACTTTGTGTTCTTGCAAACAGATTTGCTGCTGCTCTCTCAGCTCTGCCGTATTGCAACACTGACTGCCTGTGAGATGGAAGTGAAGCAGGTTTTGGTAAATGGATGCATTAATTGGAATAACAATTCTGGAGCATCTTTTCATTGTGGCATTTTTCAGTTATTTTTAACGAATAAGTTAACTGGTTGGTGTCACTCCCCTTTTCAATGCAACTGCAAGTATTTACTTATAGAGATTTATGTGGTGATATTTTTTGGAGTTTAAAAATTAAACCAGGGCTGGGGATGCAACCTAAATTGTTGCACTGCATGTTGGAAAACCATATGAAATATATATCACTGTCCAAGGCACATTTCAAATCATATATTAGGAAATGAAAAGATAAAGCTAATTCAAATGTGATATCTAACTTGGGCTGGGGCTACACAACTTTGGCTGCCACACCTGTCATGTGGCCAAAGTTTGCTAGGTGGCGCTGCAACCACAAAAAGCAAATTGCAAGAAGTCCAACCACATCAGATTTTTTGGGACTTCCTTGTTCCCATATTGTGCTGTAATATACCTGTGACACCTGGTGAACGTCAGTTGTGTAGCCCCAGCCTTATGGAGATGCATGTAGAACAAAAATACCTATATTTCAAGAGGGAAAAAGCTTCATGTATATGTTCCCAATATATGTTCATCTCTGTGTTTTAAGTAGAAATTACTTAAATGAATTTTTCTGACAAATGTGTCAGCCATGTTCCAGCTAAGCTCTCTGTGGGATGAAAAGTGTAAATATGTCAGCTAGAAATTATACTGTATAAAAGACCAGTTTACTACCGATGTGGTACAAAGGAGCGGAGAATGATAATTGAGAAAAACTCACTACTACCTAACAAAAATTCATCTGGAGTTACCCACTGTTATGGTTCAAATTTCAGAATGTATAATAATAAAACAAAAAATAAAAAAATAAGTATGGATTAGAAGAAATTCAGTGGATATAAAAAGTCTGCACACCCCTGTTAAAATGCAATTTTTTTGTCATGCCATAAAAGCATACCAAAAAAAAAATTTATGAACATTTTTAACCTGTATTATAACTCATAATCTGTACAAATCCTAAATAATAAAATTGAAATAATGTGATTGAATAAGTGTGAACACCCTCTTCTAATTGGGAATGGAATTGTGTTCAGAATTAGCCAATCACATTTAAACTCATGTTAAATAGTTTTTAGTACACACCTGCCATCATTTACAGTGATTTTTATTAACACCGTATACATTTTAGCTGTTCTAGCAGAATTTTCATGACATTTTCTAAGTTGCATTTTACAGGAAAAGCCATGTTCAGTAAATAGCTTACAACACAGCAAAGGGATCTCATTGTTGAATGTCATCAGTCAGGAGAAAGGTACAAAAACATTTCCAAGGCATTAGATATACAGAGGCCAGCAGCTGACATCTGCGCATGGCAGTGACGTCATACGCCACTGCGCTGGGACGCAGACGTCAGCTGCTGGCCTCTGATAAGCCGGCGGCTGGCACTGGTATTGCTGAGCAGAGAGCCGGTCTCTGCACACCAATACACTGCACTACAGCACTGATGTCGGTGGCTGCTGGAAGGGGCCACGATCGTCAAGGGGGCTATGGTGCCTGTGGGCCACAGGTGCAGAAAGGACACTGAGGGAATGGAGTACAGGTGAGAAGAATCTTTTTTTTTTTTTCTGTCATGTCTATGTGAAATACAATATGGGGGGGTGACCTGTGTGCAGTATGGGGGGGTGACCTGTGCGCAGTATGGGGGGGGGACCTGTGTGCAGTATGGGGGGAAGGAACCTGTGTGCAGTATGGGGGGAGGGAAACTGTGCGCAGTATATGGGGGGGTAACCTGTGTGCAGTATGGGGGGGGTGACCTGGGCGCAGTATATGGGGGGTGACCTATGCGCAGTATATGGGGGGGTGACCTGTTCACAGTATATGGAGGGGTGACCTGTTCGCAGTATATGGGCTGGGTGACCTGTGTGCAGTATGGGAGGGTGACCTGTGTGCAGTATGGAGGGGTGGTGACCTGTGTGCAGTATGGGGGGTGGTGACCTGTGTGCAGTATATGGGGGGTGACCTGTGCGCAGTATGGGGGGGACCTGTGCGCAGTATATGGGGGGGTGACCTGTGTGCAGTATTGGGGGGTGGACTGGGATGGGGACATGTGAGCAGGATGGGGGACATTTCTGCAATATGGGGACCTGGATGGGGGACATGTCTGCAATATGGGGACCTGGATGGGGGACATGTCTGCAATATGGGGACTTGGATTGGGGACATGTCTGCTATATGGGGACCTGGATGGGGGACATGTCTGCAATATGGGGACCTGGATGGGGGACATGTCTGCAATATGGGGACCTGGATGGGGGACATTATGACAAGAATGGGACCAGGATGGGGACGTTACTTCAAGATGAGGACCAGGATGGGGCCATTACTACAAGATGAGGACCTGGATGGGGACATATCTACAATATGGGAACCTGGATGGGGATATACCTACAATATGGGAACCTGGATGGGGCACATTACTACAAGATAGGGACCAGCATGGGGCATTACTACAAGATAGGGACCAGTATGGGGCATTACTACAAGATGAGGACCAGTTCAAAAGGTGTATAGAAAAAAAAATGGTATCACTAAAAATGTCACTTTGTCCTGCAAATAATGCGGCTCCCCAAATTAAATGTTTTTCCGTGTGCGGCCCATATACCCATCTGAGGTTGAGACCCCTGCCTTACAGGGTATAGGGAAGAACTTGGCAAAAAATATATATATAATTATATCAATGTGTTTATTAGAGATAAACCTATGAGAATTACTGAAAAGCCTACTAAAAATAATATTACTATGTATTGGTAATAGTGATGAGCAAGTATGAATTGTTAACCCTTTCAGCGCGCACGCTCGGGTGCTCGCCGAGTATTTGCGGAGTTCTCGGCATCGATAAAAGTGTTGCCTCGGCTGCATGTGCCACATGTGTTATACACCTGTGACACATGCAAGGATTATCTAACAAACAGGCATTACCTGCATGTGTCACAGGTGTATAGCAGATACACATGCAGCTGCGGCGACACATTCATCAATGCTAAGCACGCCTCAAATACTCGGCGAGCACCCGAGCATGCTCGCTGAAGGGGTTAACAATTCATACTCGCTCATCACTAATTGCTAATATATAATACTAAAAATCATCTTAAACCACCATCTTTTCCCATTGGTATCAACTACAAAGCTCATGGTTTATAGCTCAGTGAAATGACTTTGATCAGTTGAAAAAAAAAGTTAACTAGAGAAAACAGAACATGAATAATTTAGGTTTTCAACTTCTGTGAGTAAACAGTAAAGATCCCCATTAGATGACTACAAGCAGAATTCTTAGAAACAATGAAAAATGATAACACAATCTTTAAAGGGCTATTATTGTGGTTGCAAAATGTAATTGAATTTAAATACGTTACAGCAGAAGTCATAAGTGTTTTGTAGATCCGAAGCGACTTTCATATAGAATATATGATGTTGAGTCACACTGAGAGTTAAAAGTCAAAAACTATTACTAATTAATGAACGGAAGTAGAAAAAAAGGATTTTCCGGCAATTCCATCCAATTCATCTGTTTATTAGAATTTCAATTAAAAACAGGAGGATCCATCATAGGGATGAAACCTTCCACGTACACTATACTCTTAGTCATAGTCGTAGTGTACGCCAGAAACGTGTACGTTTAATACTCATGATGGATCCTCCTGTTTTTAAATTAATTTCTAATAAAAACGTGAATTTTATGGATGGAAGTGCTGGAAAATCCTTTTTTCTTCAGTACAATACAATAGCTGAGCTTCACCAGCAGGAATTAGCACCTACTCATCAACTTTCTGGTGTATCCCAAACAATATTGGCATGGTGAGCTTCGTTATTTCTTTGTTATTACTAATTAATATGATATTTGCCCTACAGTTTACTGCCAGTTAGAGGAAATAGTTTTGACCTTAATAAAAAAAACACCAAACAATATACAGTGGTGTAAATATTAGACAATGATAACACAAGTAAACAAAAAAAACTGTTTTTAAATGAAGGTTTTTATTATTATGGGAAAAAGAAATCCAAACCTACAGGGCCCTGTGTGAAAAAGTGATTCCCCCCTCCCCCATTAAAACATAAATTAACTGTGGTTTATCACATCTTTGGAAATCTGAGTTCAATTTCCCTAGCCACACACAGGCCTGATTACTGCCACACCTGTTCTCAATTTAGAAATCACTTAAATAAGACCTGCCTGACAAAGTGAAGTACACCAAAAGATCCTCAAAAGCTTGACATCATGCTGCGATCCAACAAAATTCAGGAACAAATGAGAAACAAAGTAATTGAGATCTATCTAAAAAAATCATAACAAAGGGAAAGGAAAAAAAACATATAATGACACCCCAGGACTCCAACGCACGTTTCGCCAGGTGGCTTTCTCAAGAAGTAACTCCTTTACCCCTTAAGAAAGCCACCTGGCGAAACATAAATTGGAGTCCTGGGGTGTCCTTATATGCCTTTCCATGTGTTATGATGTGCTAGTTATATGATATTTATTAAGTGATTTATTTATTGCAGTGTATATATATTTATTCAAACAATCCACTTGGATCTACTTATTTAATGTAATATATATTTATTGATTTGGCTGCTATATTTATATCTTAATATATTATACTTACCAAGGGAAATCACCATCCATTCAATTGACCCACTCCCTATACGCTTTTCTGTGATTACTATATTTTTCCTGTGTAGTTTTTTGACACCCCTCTATGTATTTTCCCTTTAGTTGATTGTCTTTTATCCCTATGTATTAATAAAAATATAATTTTATTCTGAATATTTTAGTGTTTAATAAAAAAAGTTATAAATATATAAAATCTCTAGATTATTTTTATGTAGGTAAAAACAGGTGGAGAACAACATGCAAACTTGAATGCCATGTGCTGCTCCAAAGCTAATTGTTTTGTAAACATTTTCAGAAAATAAAGTGCATTGCAGCCATTATGTTTAAAGGGGTTTTTCTAAGTTTTTCTATTAGCTCCTTTAATGGCAAAAAAATAAATGGTGCTTTATTTACCCGGTTCAATCCTGCACTGAGTGCCCGCCACTGTTCTTTAAGCCTGTTATTGTCTGCAGCGCTGGCGTTATGTTAACAGCACAGCAGCCAATCAGTGAGCTCAGCAGCTCATGCTACCTACATTACCATAGATGTTGAGGTCAATAATTATCTGCAGCATTGTTTAAAGCGAATCTGTCAACAGGATTTTGCTAATTAAACTACAGGCAGTGTCATGTTGGGGTTGCTGCACTGATTAATATGATACCTGAGGTGAAGAAATCCGTCTTGTGGTTTTTGAGTAATCAGTGTTAGAAGTTTTGAGTTAATTGTATGCCCGTGCTCTGGGGCAGGACTGTAGGCAGGGTCTTTCCTTGGTGCTCTAAGCCAGATCAGCAAGATAAGACCCACCCACAGTCCACCCCAAAGCACAAGTATGTTCCTAATCATAGAGACAGCCAGACAGAGAGACAGATAGGGGCGGGCCTGTGGGCGAGTCTTTTCTTGCTGAACTGGCCTAGAGCACCAAGGAAAGACCCTGCCTACAGTCCCACCCTGGAGCACGAGCATATCATTAACTCAGAACTGTAAACACTGATTACATAAGAACCACAAGACAGATCTTCAACTCAGGTATCATATTAATCAGTGCAGCAGCCCCAACATTACACTGCCTGTAGTTTACTTAGCAAAATCCTGCTGACAGGTTCCCTTTAAGTGATGTCAGCACCGCAAGCAGACACTAGGACTCTGCACTGGATCTGGGGAGGGTGAGTAAAGCTCAGATTTTTTTACTACTAAAGGAGCTGATAGGAAAACTTTTCTGAAAGGACAACCACTTTAACTAAAAAAAGGGCAGTAAAGCACCATTTACTTGAAAAAGTAAGAGGTGATGTAATGCGAGACCAAGCTCGAGGACAGATGTGGTGCTTTTTTTGGTCGAAAGATAGCCTCTTTTTTCTGATTTTGGACAACCCAATAGTTTTTCTTATCTGAATTTCTTTAAAAAAATATTTTATTTTCAGTTCCTCTGAGCTAATGGGTAGTGTGTAGCCTCTATGTTGTCTCCTATACACAATACATAGAAATAGAGAAATTCCTGCACTCCTAACTCAATCACACAAATATTCAAATAGCTCATATAAATATTCACTTTGGCTAGAGACATATTGATATCAGCCTCTCCATCAATATATGGAAAAATAAAGGGAATGGGTTACTCCAATATAATTACTTACACATGAATACCAAGGTATTCACTGAACCACTCACACATAAAATATAAAATACATTTTATTGGACAAAATTAAAAGCATTTATGAACATACAGTGCTTCACAAACACTAGGTTTAAAGAGGAAGGGTCAAGTAAAAAGGGTTGCAAATCCTAGTAAACAGGATCAGTGTTCACTTCTATAGCATAAAAAAATGCTGTAACAATTGATCAAAACATCATATCTATCCCAAAATATAATTAACCCAATTGGTAAACACCGTAAATGGAATAAATTCAAGAACACTAAAATTAAATTTTTTGGTTGCTTCAATACTACAAAAAAAATGCTGTAACAAGCGATTAAAAGGTCATATCTACCCCAAAATTAAATCAATGAAAAATTGTCTCTCCCCATAAAAAATAAGCTGTCATTCAGATCCATCGATCGAAAAATGAAAACGTTACGGGCCTCAGGAAACTGTGTTTTTTTTCACAATTTTTCCCCACTTGGAATTTTTGTTCCCATTTTCCAGTACACTATGTGGTGAAATGATTAGTGTCATTCAAAAATACAACTTGTCCCACATAAAAAAAGTCCTCCTATGTCTATGTGGGCAGAAAAATAAAAAGTCATCACTCTGGGAAGAAGGAGATGAAAGACCGAAAACACAAAAAATGGAATTTGGCTGCGTCGTGATGAGGTTAACTAATACAGATTTGAGCTGTGTTTTTTTTGGTTCGATTGATAAGTTCAGGAGGCAGGGATCAGAATAGTGGCTCGTAAGTGGAGAAAGAAGCAAATTTCTCTTACAAGTTATATTACAAAGTTTTTTATATCCACTTTTACTATAGATTTATGCAAAGTTTATTGAAGCTACAGTAACCATTCAATAATTCTCTGCAGTTAAATGCTAAAATCATTCCATTCATTCCATAGTAGGACAGTATGTGAGTTGCTAATAGCCACATGGAATAGCACTTACAATATAAATTGAAAAGTGTTTTTTTTACAATTAAACATTGCAGGTTAATAATTTTAGTTCCGTTCATTCAGGTTTTATGATGTTTTTAAGTATTGATAAACCAAATGTAACCTATAAAATGTAACCACATTATGACACAATGGCTTTATAATTATGATTTATTATTGACACATTCTCTATTGATCTACTCAGAATTTCAAAGAATATAACCAGACAACTTGCTAATGAAAATTTTAACAGTAGGAAATCACAAACAGCTAAAAAGCTTTTTACATATATTAAGCTAGAAAAAGATGACATTTTTTGCAGATAACTGAAGCATTTCAAACAGATACTATAGAACATACGAGCATTAAAAAAATGACAAATCATCTTAACTCACTCTACAGCCATTCAAAGAAAAAACAATAACAACGTGTGTAATTTATATAAGATACTTAATGTGTATATTAGTCTATAACTAATAAAAATAGAGCTAATCCCAGAATGCAACATGTTTATTTCGTACTTATCTTATTGTGTATTAAATACAATTAAAAAACGTGTACACAGTATGTCTAGCAAGGAAAGTTAAAGCTATCACCATGTTTTTGTTATGGAATCTGACAGCAGCAGGAGGTAGGGACAAAGACCCTGATTCTAGTGATGTATTACTTAGATTACTGGGTGCAGCATTGCAAAAATCTGGTGACAAATAAGTTTTAATGATGCTGGGACTATTTTTCTTTATAATGGGGGTATTTACTTTACAAAAAGTTTTTCTGTACTTTAACCCCTTCACCTAAGGGCCATTTCCTTTTTTTGTTTATTACTCCCCTTCTTCCCAGAGCCATAACTCTTTTATTTTTCAGTCAATATGGCCGTATGAGGGCTTTTGTTTTTGCGGGACAAGTTGTACAACAACACAAAAGGTTGATACATAAAATGAGAACAATGGGGATAGGGGAAAATATATGTATGTGGGTTAAGAACTGGCTCAGTGATAGGAAACAAAGGGTGGTTATTAATGGAACACACTCAGGCTGGGTCTCAGTTAACAGTGGGGTGCCACAGGGGTCAGTATTGGGCCCCCTTCTTTTTAACATATTTATTAATGACCTTGTAGGGGGCATACAGAGTAATATTTCAATATTAGCAGATGACACTAAACTCTGCAGGGTAATCAATACAGAGGAGGACAATTTTATATTACAGGAGGATCTATGTAAACTAGAAGCTTGGGCTGATAAATGGCAAATGAGCTTTAATCGGGATAAATGTAAGGTAATGCACTTGGGCAGAGGAAATAAAATGTATAATTATATGCTTAGTTGTAAAACACTGGGCAAAATTGTCACTGAAAAAGACCTGGGTGTATTGGTGGACGACAAGCTCCCATTTGGTGGCCAGTGTCAGGCAGCTGCTGGAAAGGCAAATAAAATAATGGGATGCATTAAAAGAGGCATTGATGCTCATGAGGAGGACATCATTTTACGTCTATAAAAGTCACTAGTGCGACCACACTTAGAATACTGTGCACAGTTCTGGTCTCCGGTGTATAAGAAAGACATAGCTGAACTAGAGCAGGTGCAGAGAAGAGCAACCAAGGTTATTAGAGGACTGGGGGGTCTGCAATACCAAGACAGGTTATTACACTTGGTGTTATTTACTGTGGAAAAATGAAGGCTTAGTGGTAATATTATTACCATGTACAAATATATGAGGGGACAATACAGAGACCTTTCTACTGATCTTTTTACTCTGGGGCCTGAGACGAGGACAAGGGGGCATCTTTTACGTCTGGAGGAAAGAAGGATTAATCATAATCACAGACGCGGATTCTTTACTGTAAGAGCAGTGAGACTATGGAACTCTCTGCCGCACAATGTTGTAATGAGTGATTCACTACTAAAATTTAAGAAGGGCATGGATGCCTTTCTTGAAAAGTATAATATTACTGGTTATATATACTAGATTCCTTGATAGGGCGTTGATCCAGGGAACTAGTTTGATTATCGTATGGAGTTAGGAAGGAATTTTTTTCCCCAATGTGGAGCTTAGTGTTTGCCATATGGTTTTTTTTTGCCTTCCTCTGGATCAACATGTTAGGCTATGGGTTGAACGAGATGGACTTAGTCTTCATTCAACCTTAAAAACTATGTTACTATGTTACTTTTGAAACATACCATTGATTTTATTATATAATGTTCTAGAAGATGGGAAAATAATTCCAAATGCAGTGAAATTGCAAAAAAAGTGCAATTTTACAATTGTTTTTTTTTACCGTGTTCACTAAATGCTACATTTGACCTGACATTATGATTCTCCAGGACATGTATAGGTTATTTTTTATTTAAGTAGTGAAAAAAAAATCCAAAGTTTGCAAAAAAAAATAAAAAAATGGTGCCATTTTCTGATACCCGTAGCATCTCCATTTTTCGGGATATGGGGCCAGGTGAGGGCTTTTGCTTTGCCAGCTGATCTGGCGGCATTTAAATAGTTAACAGATGTGGGTGGATTGCAATTCCACCCGTGGCTGTTAAGGGCACATGACAGCTGTACAGATCAGCTGTCATGTACCCATGTACCCGGTAACATGCGGGCTCAACGCTGGAGCCCACATGGGGGTGTGGGCATCCCACCCAGGACGTATGAGTACGTCCTTTGGGGTAAAGGGGTTAACCAAGCTGAATTTTTCATTTCTGATAAGTCTCACTTTGTTTTACATATTGTACACATTTGACACAATGTACTTATTATGTTAGAGGCAAAAAAAGTTAATAAATAACTTTTATTATTAGAGATGATCAAATCTTTTGAATTTCATTTTCGCCAGCTTCAACTAATTTTTTTTTTCAAATGTTTGATTCACAATGAATCTTTTTGCCTCAAATTGCTATGCTGCAAAGCCTGCAATTGCCCTGGAAAGACACTCTGCAACACTCTGAGGTCTCCTAGGACTGCATTCAATCCCTTTCAAGTTTTGTGACACAAATATAGCCTTAATAATATCAAAGTTACCATACGATAGAGATGGATGGTAACCCAGTAGTAACCAATATCCTGTTTAATAATACAACCCACTAACAGACTTTTCATGTTTTCTAAAAATTAAATAAAAACAGTCCAAAAATTATCCCTCTTAGTCATTTTATAAGAGAAATTTCCTGTGCAGGATGTCTAAGAAGTCACTAGTAAAGCTAAATCTCCATAGATACAGTACAGACCCAAAGTTTGGACACACCTTCTCATTTATAGATTTTTCTGTATTTTCATGACTATGAAAATTGTACATTCACACTGAAGGCATCAAAACTATGAATTATCACATGTGGAATTATATACTCAACAAAAAAGTGTGAAACTACTGAAAATATGTCTTATATTCTAGGTTCTTCAAAGTAGCCACCTTTTGCTTTGACGACTGCTTTGCACACTCTTGGCAATCTCTTGATGAGCTTCAAGAGGTAGTCACTGGAAATGGCCTTCCAACAATCTTGAAGGAGTTCCCAGAGATGCTTAGCACTTGTTTGCCCTTTTGCCTTCACTCTGCAGTCCAGCTCACCCCAAACCATCTTGATTGGGTTCAGGTCTGGTGACTGTGGAGGCCAGTTCATCTGGCGTAGCACCCCATCACTCTCCTCCTTGGTCAAATAGCCCTTACACAGCCTGGAGGTGTGTTTGGGGTCATTGTCCTGTTGAAAAATAAATGATGGTCCAACTAAACGCAAATCGGATGGAATAGCATGCCACTGCAAGATGCTGTGGTAGCCATGCTGGTTCAGTATGCCTTCAATTTTGAATAAATCCCCAACAGTGTCACCATCAAAGCACCCCCACACCATCACACCTCCTCCTCCATGCTTCACGGTGGGAACCAGGCATGTAGAGTCCATCCATTCACCTTTTCTGCGTCGCACAAAGACACGGTGGTTGGAACCAAGGATCTAAAATTTGGACTCATCAGACCAAAGCACACATTTCCACTGGTCTAATGTCTATTCCTTGTGTTCTTTAGCCCAAACAAGTCTCTTCTGCTTGTTGCCCGTCCTTAGCAGTGGTTTTCTAGCAGCTATTTTACCATGATGGCCTGCTGCACAAAGTCTTCTCTTAACAATTGCTGTAGAGATGTGTCTGCTGCTAGAACTCTGTGTGGCATTGACCTGGTCTCTAATCTGAGCTGCTGTTAACCTGTGATTTCTGAGGCTGGTGACTCGGATAAACTTATCCTCAGAAGCAGAGGTGACTCTTGGTCTTCCTTTCCTGAGGCGGTCCTCATGTGAGCCAGTTTCTTTGTAGCGCTTGATGGTTTTTGCAACTGCACTTGGGGACACTTTCAAAATTTTCCCAATTTGTCGGACTGACTGACCTTCATTTCTTAAAGTAATAATTGCCACTTGTTTTTCTTTACTTAGCTGTTTTTTTCTTGCCATAATACAAATTCTAACAGTCTATTCAGTAGGACTATCAGCTGTGTATCCACTTATCTTCTGCACAACACAACTGATGGTCCCAACCCCATTTATAAGGCAAGAAATCCCACTTATTAAACCTGACAGGGCACACCTGTGAAGGGAAAACCATTTCCGGTGACTACCTCTTGAAGCTCATCAAGAGAATGCCAAGAGTGTGCAAAGCAGTCATCAAAGCAAAAGGTGGCTACTTTGAAGAACCTAGAATATAAGACATATTTTCGGTTGTTTCCCACTCTTTTGTTAAGTATATAATTCCACATGTGTTAATTCATAGTTTTGATGCCTTCAGTGTGAATGTACAATTTTCATAGTCATGAAAATACAGAAAAATCTTTAAATGAGAAGGTATGTCCAAACTTTTGGTCTGTACTGTACATTATATTAACATAAGTGTACACCACTAAAAAGAACAGAACACTTAGGGGAGGGGAATAAATGAATGGTATGTGAATAAAATATAGATTTTTTTTAAATATTATTTAACCCCTTAATAACATCTGACGTACTAATACGCGTCTGTGCCCTGGGACTTAAGAGCCAGACCCGTATTAGTACGTCATGGCGATCGCGCGCGCACACAGGCTGTGCGGGCGCGATCGCCGCCGGGTGTCAGCTGATTGTCATAGCTGACACCCGGTACTATGTGCAGGGAGCGGTCACGCACCGCTCCCAGCACATTAACCCCCGCGATGCTGCGATCGAAGTCGATCGCGGCATTGCGGGGGCAAGGGGAGGTGATCGCCGATACTCACCTCATCTTCCGGCTTCCAGCGCAGTCTGCAAAGGCTTCCCGGGTGTTGCCATGACGACCCGATGTCGTCATGACAACATCCGGGTCACCAGAGAGCAGGAAGATTGCTTGGACATGCGCAGTGCATCTCCAAGCAATCTTCACACTGTGCACTTCTGACAGCCTTCATGGCATAGGGATGGTGCTCCATTCCTGTGCCATGCAGGCGATCAGAAAAAAAAAAGTGAAAGTCCCAGAGTGGGACAAAGTAATAAAGTGTATAAACTGTGTGAAAGTGGAAAAAAAAAAAAAAAAAAAATGTGCAAAAATATTATAAAAAAATAAAAAAAATAATACACCAAAAATAAAAATATAATGTACCCATCAATAAATATTATTATAAAAAAAATAAAAAAAAAACAATAAAAGTACACATATTTGGTATCGCCGCGTCCGGAACAACCTGACCTATAAAACTGTCCCACTAGTTAACCCCTTCAGTGAACACGGTAAAAAAAAAAAAAAAAAAACCAAGCAAAAAACAATGCTTTATCACCATACCGCCAAACAAAAAGTGGAATAACACGCGATCAAAAAGACGCATATAAATAAAAATAATACCGCTGAAAATGTCATCTCGTCCCGCAAAAAACAAGCCGCCATATAGCTCCATCAGCCGAAAAATAAAAAAGTTATAGCTCTCAGAATAAAGCGATACTAAAAAATATTTTTTTCTATAAAATAGCTTTTATTGTGTATAAGCGCCAAAACATAGAAAAATTATACAAATGTGGTACCGCTGTAAACGTACTGACCCGAAGAGTAAAGCTGCCTCATCAATTTTACCACACGCGGAACAGAATAAAAAAAAAAAAAAAAAACAATTCCTGAATTGTTGGTTTTTGTTTATTCTGCCTCCCAAAAATCAGAATAGAAAGCGATCAAAAAATGTCACGTGCCTGAAAATGGCACCAATAACAACGTCAAGTCATCCCGCAAAAAACGAAACGAGCCGTCACATGACTGTCTGCCAAAATTTGGAAAAATTATAGCTCTCAAAATATGGCGATGCAAAAACTAGATTTTACAAAAAATGCGTCTTTTAGTGTGTGACAGCTGTCAGTCATAAAAACCCCATATGATTCTGGCATTGCTGTAATCACACCGACCCGAAGAATAAAGTCGTCTAATCACTTATACCGCACAAGGAACGGCGTCAAAAATAAACTCTTGAGTTAGGATTGGGCTAGGGTTAGGGCTGGGTTTGGGGCTAGGGTTGTGCTGGGGCTAGGGTTGTGCTGGGGCTAGGGTTGTGCTGGGGCTAGGGTTGTGCTGGGGCTAGGGTTGTGCTAGGGTTAGGGCTGGGGTTGGGATTTTTTTCAAAAGTAAGAAAAAAAGATGACGATATGGCGACTAGTGTTGAGAGCAAGTGCTCGCTACTTGAGTTTGCATCGGGTGCTCTGGTATGCATTTAGTATCGTGGGTATTTGAGTGACATGCTCGAGTCTCTGCCCCATATGCTTCGCGGCCAAAAAACTTTACGGGGATTGCCTGCCATGCACGAGCGATCCCCGCATGTTTTTTTTTGGGTGTCTAATAACCGTGAAACATGCGGAGCAGGGACTCGAGCATGTCACTCGAGCACACGCTGTACATGGTGCATACCTGAGTACCCGATGCAAACTCAAGTAGCGAGCACTTGCGCTCAAGAATAATGAAAACTTATTCAATATGATGACCTAATGTAAACAAATAATGTGCCGTACCTCTGGGTTCAAAATGTTCACTATACACCTTAATAAAATCTTTGAGGGGTATAGTTTCCAAAATGGGGACACTTGTGGGGGAGCTCCACTGTTTAGGCACATCACGGGCTCTCCAAACGCGACATGGTGTCCGCTAACAAATTGAATGGAAAATCGGCTCAAATTGTTAGCGGACACCACATTGCGTTTGGAGAGCCCCTCTGTGCCCAAACTTTGGAGCTCCCCCACAAGTGACCCCATTTTGGAAACTAGACCCCCCAAGGCACCTTTCTAGATGCATAGTGAGCACTTGGAACCCCCAGGTGCTTCACAAATTGATTCGTAAAAATGAAAAAGTGAAAAAAAAAACACTTTTTCATTTTTATGAATCAATTTGTGAAGCACCTGGGGTTCCAAGTGCTCACTATGAATCTAGATAGGTGCCTTGGGGGGTCTAGTTTCCAAAATGGGGTCACTTGTGGGGGAGCTCCAATGTTTGGGCACACAGGGACTCTCTAAATGCAACATGGTATCCGCTAACAAATTAAATGGAAAATCGGCTCAAATTGTTAGCGGACACCACATTGCGTTTGGAGAGCCCCTCTGTGCCCAAACTTTGGAGCTCCCCCACAAGTGACCCCATTTTGGAAACTAGACCCCCCAAGGCACCTATCTAGATGCATAGTGAGCACTTGGAACCCCTAGGTGCTTCACAAATTGATTCGTAAAAATGAAAAAGTGTTTTTTTTTTCACTTTTTCATTATTACGAATCAATTTGTGAAGCACCTGGGGGTTCCAAGTGCTCACTATGCATCTAGAAAGGTGCCTTGGGGGGTCTAGTTTCCAAAATGGGGTCACTTGTGGGGGAGCTCCAAAGTTTGGGCACAGAGAAGCTCTCCAAACGCAATGTGGTGTCCGCTAACAATTTGAGCCGATTTTCCATTCAATTTGTTAGCGGATACCATGTTGCATTTAGAGAGTCCCTGTGTGCCCAAACATTGGAGCTCTCCCACAAGTGACCCCATTTTGGAAACTAGACCCCCCAAGGCACCTATCTAGTTGCATAGTGAGCAGTTGGAACCCCCAGGTGCTTCACAAATTGATTCATAAAAATGAAAAAGTGTTTTTTTTTTCACTTTTTCATTGTTACGAATCAATTTGTGAAGCACCTGGGGGTTCCAAGTGCTCACTATGCATCTAGATAGGTGCCTTGGGGGGTCTAGTTTCCAAAATGGGGTCACTTGTGGGGGAGCTCCAATGTTTGGGCACACAGGGACTCTCTAAATGCAACATGGTGTCCTCTAACAAATTTAACGGAAAATCGGCTCAAATTGTTAGCGACACCATGTTGCGTTTGGAGAGCCGCTGTGTGCCCAAACATTGGAGCTCCCCCACAAGTGACCCCATTTTGGAAACTAGACCCCCCAAGGCACCTATCTAGATGCATTGTGAGCACTTGGAACACTCAGGTGCTTCACAAATTGATTCATAAAAATGAAAAAGTGTTTTTTTTTTTCACTTTTTCATTGTTACGAATCAATTTGTGAAGCACCTGGGGGTTCCAAGTGCTCACTATGCATCTAGAAAGGTGCCTTGGAGGGTCTAGTTTCCAAAATGG
The DNA here is from genome assembly GCF_046119375.1 of Phyllobates terribilis. Taxonomy (NCBI): domain Eukaryota; kingdom Metazoa; phylum Chordata; class Amphibia; order Anura; family Dendrobatidae; genus Phyllobates; species Phyllobates terribilis. Next base: position 461,368,174 of record NW_027362761.1, on the reverse strand, counting down.
GGTCACTTGTGGGGGAGCTCCAAAGTTTGGGCACACATGGGCTCTCCAAACACAACATGGCGTCCGCTAATTATTCAAGCAAATTTTACAATCAAAAAGTCAAATAGCGCTCCTTCCCTTCCGAGCCCTGCCGTGCGCCCAAACAGTATTTTTTCCCCAAATATTGGGTATCTGCGTGCCCAGGGGAAATTGCACAACAAATTTTGGGGTCCATTTTTTCTTGTTACCCCTGTGAAAATAAAAAAAATTGGGTCTAAATTAACATTTTTGTGAAAAAAGTTAAATGTTCATTTTTTTCTTCCACATTCAAAAAATTCCTGTGAAGCACCTGAAGGGTTAATAAAGTTCTTGAATGTGGTTTTGAGCACCTTGAGGGGTGCAGTTTTTAGAATGGTGTCACTTTTGGGTATTTTCTGTCATAAAGACCTCTCAAAGTGACTTCAAATGTGATGTGGTCCCTAAAAAAATGGTTTTGTAAATTTTGTTGGAAAAATGAGAAATCGCTGGTCAACTTTTAACCCTTATAGCTCCCTAACAAAAAAAAATTTTGGTTCCAAAATTGTGCTGATGTAAAGTAGACATGTGGGAAATGTTATTTATTAACTCTTTTGTGTGACATATCGCTCTGATTTCAGGGCTTAAAAATTCAAATTTTGAAAATTGCAAAATTTTCAAAATTTTCGCCAAATTTCCGTTTTTTTCACAAATAAACGCAAGTGATATCGAAGAAATTTTCCCACAATCATGAAGTACAATATGTCACGAAAAAACAATCTCAGAATCAGGGGGATCCGTTGAAGCGTTCGAGAGTAATTACCTCATAAAGTGACAGTGGTCAGAATTGTAAAAATTGGCCCGGTCATTAACGTGCAAACCACCCGCGGGGCTTAAGGGGTTAAAATATTGTGCTCACTTTAGTATTATTACAATTAACCACCATATATGCTGTGAATTAATTGAATATATAATGGCTCACTGTTATGCACCAAACTGAATTACCGTAGTTGATCATCACACAGCTGTGACCCACTTAAATGTACCAATAGTTACCTGATTGAATATTATTATATCTTTCCAAGTTGGACTATAGCCAAGGTCATTTTAGTAATTATATTGGCTAATAGCTGAGGCTCGAGTAGATTGTAGTTAGCTGATATGTATAGGTGTATGTTCTAAAATCCCTTATATGATTTTAATTATCTTTAGAGGTAGCAGGTACAGTATATAATTAATGTGAACAAAGCGCTGATTACTATAATAGACTGCACTTATAAGCGCAGTCTGCACTGCACATTTACAAGATGTAAGTTATAGCCCTGTTGGCTCATTATAGCACTCACTGAATTGACAGTGGATAGATAGTGGCAATGCGTGATTGATGTAAAACGAGTGCTATATGTCTGGTTACATGAGCTATGTAGGTAAAGTCAGTGTTACAAAGTTGTAAATCATAACCGCTCGACTCGCTATAACGTTCACTGAATTACCGGTGCTACATTACTAGCGCTGAAGTGCTGAGTGTGCCTGGTGGACACGCTGCTGTCAGCATCTACATGGGTCAGAGGCTCAGATCACAGTCCGCCAAGGCTTAGATAGGTATGTGTAGAGTGACTGTTCCTCAATTAGAATTACACTCTCTCGACTTGCACATGTTGCGATGTAGTACACTAACTATCCCTCAATTGCACTACCCCTGATCAACATGTAAGCACATTTGTCCCTGATGTGCGTTCCGCCGGAATTGCCAGCTTTTTATAAGGCCCTTAAAGCCGCTAAAAAGATGGCTAAGAAGGACAGCGCTGGAACAGAAGCAAAAACAAGCGTTTCCATCTGTCCCAATATAGTAAATAGCTTTGTTAGGGGGTTTACTCTGAATCACCTTTTTGGGAGCATTTAGATGGAAAACCCAACAGAAGTGCTATGAGTAGAGAACAGACAATATGTGAACCTAGTATCCAGCTTTATACTGATTTTTGGGAGGTAAACTGAAGCAAAAGTAAATAGAGCTGAAGTAGTGGTAAGTCTTGCGTGGAGCAGAACTCTACATGTAGAGGTGATCAAGACACCAAATACGCCACCCTCTAGTCACATGAGCAATAGCATTAAATAGCCCTGATGCAGTGAACCAGTGACCCTAGACTCGTGCATTTTTGCTGCAAGTGGAACATGTTTGTATTCTTCAGCTGAGAGAGCTGTTCTTGAATTGTTTTCATTTAATATTTTTTTTTACATTATTCCCCATGTTGTAAAAGCAATAAGACAGCTCTATTCTTCGCATTAGTGCGATTACAGTGAAACCAGATTTATTTCGTTTTTATCTTTGCTACTTTTGCACACCAAAGACAATATTTTACAAAAAATTATTTGTTATTGTCTCACCATATACTGAGAGCTGTATTTTGTTCTGCCAGCAGAGCTGAATTTGGCTTGTTTTTTTGCGAGATAAGTTGTCATTTTCACTGATCCCAATTTTTTTACATACAACTTTTAGATTCCTTTTTTGACATTTTGGTGTGTTAGTATTATAAAAAAATATGCATAGTTACATAGTTACATAGTTAGTAAAGCCGAATAAAGACTTGCGTCCATCAAGTTCGACCTGTTAGTTCTGTAATTGCTAAAGTTGATCCAGAGGAGGGCAAAAACCCCAAATGATTTAGTCAATCTTCACCTGAGGAAAAATTCCCTCCCGACTCTGAAACCAGCAGTCAGAATAAATCCCTGTATCAACCTACTATTTTATTCTATTTTTAAGTATATGCAGAAATCTGCCTGGTATCTAGAAAAGCATCCAGTCCCCGCTTGAACTGGTTTAGTGAATCCGACATTACCGTCTCCTCACTCAGTGAATTCCATATTCTCACTGCTCTTACCGTAAAGAACCCCTTCCTATGCTGGTGCTGAAACCTTTTCTCTTCCAGTCTTAGTGAATGCCCTCTTGTTACCGTAATATCCCTCCTTTTGAACAAATCCCGGGCAAGGTCTCTATACTGTCCCCTAACATATTTGTACACATTTATTATGTCCCCCCTCAACCTTCTCTTTTCCAGGCTGAATAGTCCTAGTTTTGCCAACCTCTCTGGGTATTGCAGTCCCTCCATTCCCCTTATTAATTTTGTTGCCCTCCTTTGTACCTTTTCAAGCTCATTTATATCCTTTCTATATATTGGGGCCCATAACTGAGCACAGTATTCCAAGTGTGGTCTGACCAGTGCTTTGTACAGTGGAAGAACAATGTTCTCATCCTTTGCAGCTATACCTCTTCTGATACATCCCATTACCCTGTTTGCCCTTACAGCAGCGGCCTGACTTTGGGCACTCCCATTTAGTTTGCTATCAATCAAGATGCCCAAGTCCTTCTCCATCTCTGAATTCCCCAATGATTTCCCATTCAGTGAGTACTGGTGACTTCCATTTTTCCTTCCCATATGTATGACCTTACATTTCTCCTCGTTAAACCTCATTTGCCATTTAATGCTCCACCTACCCAGCTTATCCAAATCCCTCTGTAGGTCTTCAATATCCTCTTTTGTATTGTTTTACATAACTTTGTGTCATCTGCAAATATTGATATTTTACTATTTATCCCGTTGACTATGTCGTTAATAAAGATATTAAATAACATTGGGCCTAGTACAGACCCCTGTGGTACCCCACTAGTGACGCTTACCCAATCTGAATATATTCCATTTATAACCACCCTCTGCCTTCTATCCTTTAGCCAGTTAGCTACCCACTTCCAGACATTTTCCCCCAGCCCCATCATTCTAATTTTGTATACCAACCTATTATGTGGCACGCTATCGAACGCTTTTGAGAAGTCGAGATACACGACATCCACTGGTTCCCCCTGATCTACTCGAGAGCTAACCTCCTCGTAGAAGTCAATCAGGTTTGTTTGGCAGGAGCGATTCCTCATGAATCCGTGTTGGTTCGGGGTTAATAGATTATTAGCGTCAAGATGCTCCATGATTGCCTCATTAATAAAGCCTTCAAAAATTTTGCCCACAATGGACGTCAGACTCACCGGCCAATAGTTTCCGGTGTTACTTTTTGCTCCCTTTTTGAATATTGGCACTACATTCGCCTGTCGCCAATCAAGTGGTACAGACCCAGTCTCAACAGAGTCCTTAAATATAAGATATAACGGTCTGTCTATCACATTACTTAGTTCCCTTAGTACCCGTGGGTGTATGCCATCAGGTCCTGGTGATTTGTTTATTTTAATGTTACTGAGACGTTTCTGTACCCCAGCTTGGGTTAGATTTGTCATACTTAGTGGAGGATTAAGCTTGTCACTTCTCATTTCGCCTGTTAGTTCTTTTTCCTTTGTGAAAGTTGACGAAAAAAATTTATTTAATAGATTAGCTTTATCCTCATCTTTCTCTATGATTTTGCCTTCATCACTTTTTATCGGTCCAATATTATTCGATTTAATCCTTTTACTATTTATATACGTAAAGAACAGTTTGGGATTTGATCTACTTTCCCTAGCAATACGTCTCTCTGTTTCCTCCTTTGCTATTTTTATTTGTTTTTTGCAGGTTCTCGTTTTTTCCTTGTAACACATTAGTGCCTCCTTGCTGTTTTCCTGTTTTATCTCTTGAATGCCTCTTTTTTGCTATTTAACGCCCCTTTTACGTTCTTATTCAACCATATTGGTTTCCTCTTATTTCTGGCCCTTTTATTCCCATACGGTATATACCTCTCGCACTGAGTATTCAGAATTCTTTTGAAGGTTTCCCATTTACTATTTGTATTTCCTTGATTAAGAACTTTGTCCCAGTCTATAAGTTGAAGGTTTTCTTTCAGCTGATCAAACTTCGCCCTCCTAAAGTTTAATGTTTTAGTTGTTCCCTTATTGATAACCCTACTGAAGGGCATTTTGAAATTGATAATATTATGATCGCTCTTACCTAGGTGCCCCCCTATCTGTACCTCAGTTATTCTATCAGGCCTATTAGTCAATATTAAGTCCAACACTGCCTTCCCTCTCGTTGGTTCCTGCACTAGTTGGGAGAGATAATTATCCTTGATATTTGTCAAGAACCTTTTTCCTTTCTGCGATCTACAGGTTTCTGTTTCCCAGTCAATATCCGGGTAGTTGAAGTCCCCCATTACAATCACCTCATTATGTTTTGCTACTTTGTCTATTTGTCCTAATAGCAGTTTCTCATTCTCCTCTGTTATATTGGGTGGCTTATAGCAGACCCCCAGTAATATTTTATTATTATTTTTTGCCCCCTCTATCTCTACCCACATGGACTCGACCCCCTCTTCTCCCTCTCCTATATCTTCCCTTAGTCTGGGCTTTAGACGTGACTTTACATATAAGCAGACTCCTCCGCCCTTCCCCTGTTTCCGGTCCCTTCTAAATAAACTATAATCTGTTAAATTTACCGCCCAGTCGTAGCTATCGTCTAGCCAAGTCTCTGTTATACCTACGATGTCATACCTCTCCTCCGATATAAGCGCCCGCAGCTCATCTGCCTTATTGGTCAGGCTTCTTGCGTTGGTCAGCATGCAAGATAAAACTTTGGGGTTATTTAGCATCCTATTCTTCTCTAACAATCTAACTGTACTATCCCCACCCCCCTCTCCACCCTTATTATATTCACTTCTCCCCTTCCCCCTTGCTTGCCTCACATCCCACCTATTTCCTTGGTTCCCCCCCCCGTCTCTAGTTTAAAAACTCCTCCAACCTATTAGCCATCTTCTTCCCCATCTTCTTCCTGCATACATTTTGGTGTGTTTTTTTATTTATTTATTAGTCAAGAAGCAACTCTGGTAAATCAATAAACTATATGTATTCAAAAATGGTTATATTTCAAAATAAAGTTCACAGAATTCATCCTACAAATAATAATATAATGTATAATAACTAGTGATGAGCGAACATGCTCGCCACTACTCAGTACTTGCCTGAGCATCACGGTGCTCGGCGCTCGGCAAGTATTTCCGGGTTGCTCGGGCGGGAACTCAGATCCTCGCCCTGCATGTTTGGCCTAAGACCTGGAGCTGCTATCCTCGTCACAGTCTACCCCAGAAATAGTCAGACTAGGAAGAGCTGCTGCTGAGTCAGGGAGAGATTTGCTTGTTTATAGCTAGTATAGATATTCCACAACATATATATCCATCTGAACCAACAGTCCATCTGAGGACTAATCCAGCTGCATATTTTCAGTGGTGAAGGTGATAATAGGAGTTAGACAGGCAGGCAGGGTATGTGACAGACTGCAGTGCATGATACAGCACAAGAGGGTCCATTGCATGTTCAACTTCTGACTGATCCTGCTGTGACAAATATTTGTAGACATAGCTCTAGGTAACAGGGACCAGGGCAGCTTTTTTTGATCTTAATCCTGGTTATTTGCTTAAAAAGCAATCCAGAGTACACCATTTTTCTGCTCCATTTGCTTGTTAGCACTGCAGAATACTGCCAGATCTTTTCCATACTCCAGCGATAAAAATCCAGAAACTTGAACTGAACGTGGAAAATATTGGCCTCCATTTCCATTTTGTTGCATTCCAAAATCAGCCATTTCTGGCTTCCATTTTCATTTCATTGCAGTGTGTCAGTCAAGCTATTCACACTAGGTCTCTGTGAAGAATAGTATTAGTAAATGACAGGCCTGATATTTAAAATCGTGGTTCTCTGTCAGGCGTATCACAAATAACTGCATTCCAAAATCAGCCATTTCTAGTGAATGTGGAAAATATTGTCCTCCATTAAAAATGGGCAAGTTGCGTGGCAAGGGACAGGGAAGTGGACATGATGGTGATGGTGCATGCAGAGGTCAAAGCCTTGGCCATGGACAAGCTGAAATTGTGCAACAACAAACACCCACATCTTGTTGCTCGACCTTCCTGTCCCAATTACAAGGGGACCGCACAACACCATTATTGAACAGAGCAGTGTCAAAAGGTTTTTGGTTGGATAGAAGATAATGCTTCCAGTCACTTTGCCACCACAGTCTTCCACACGGCCGTGAGTCTGGACCGCATATTCCTCACCCTGATCCTCCCTCCTCCCACCATGCTAAGTGCTCTTAGACAATTGATTCCACACTTGGACATTCAGAAAAGCTGTTCACTTTTCCATTTGTAGATTCTGGATCTTGCCCAGCCAGCTTCAAGCGAGTCAAGAGGAGAACACGTGTAGCAATGCCCAAATATTTGAGCAGCCGCGGTCACATGAAGGTAACGGTGGGAAAGTGCAATTACTGTCGCAAGAGGTGGATGATGATGATGATGCACAATTGCAAGAAAGTCAGGAGCAAGACCAGGGTGCGGAAGTGGAAGATGATATGGTGGATGATATAGTACCTGACCCAACCTGGCAGGGGAACATGAATAGCGAGGACAGCAGCACACAGGGGGAGGGAGGCATAGCACCACACCAGGCAGGAAGAAGCAGTGTGGTAGCCACAGACACAAGTCAAGAAAGCATTTCCCGTAGCGCCAGCACGACGGAAGTTGCCAGTACAACTGTTAGGTCTTCCCAAATCTGGTTGTTTTTTAAAGACTCTGCAGATAACCCCAAAAAGGCCATTTGCACCACCTGCCAGACCAGCATCAGCAGCGGTAGGAAAACTAGCAGCCTGACCACCACCAGCCTGATCAAGCACATGGCAGCAAAGCACCGACTAAGTGGGCCGGACCCCAGGGTCCAGAAACAGTGTCTGCGGGTGACACCATTGCTTCTTCCGCTGTTGTGTGTACATGCCAATCCCCTGTCCAATGGCGCATGCGAAGATGCCTCCCACACTGCAAGTGTCATTGCACACTCTCAACTAGCACCATCAGCAAGCATGTCCACGTCCTTGTCCCAGTGCAACGTTCAGTTGTTCCTACCCCAGTCCTTGGAACGAAAGCGCAAATACGCAGCCCACGCCCCACAGGCCACACTACTAAAATCACAAATTACGCGAATGCTTGCACTCAAAATGTTGCCTTTTAGGCTCGTGGAGATTGAAGATTTCCGCAACCTGATGGTGGTGGCCATCCCTCGGTACTTGGTCCCCAGCCGCCACTATTTCTCCCGTTGCGCCGTCTCCACATTACACGAGCACGTGTCCCACATTAGCCGTGCCCTCAACAACACAGTTACTGGGAAAGTCCACCTAACCAAGGACATGTGGACAAGTGCTTGTGGGCAGGGACGGTACATCTCGCTGATGGCACACTGGGTTAATTTAGTGGAAGCCAGGACCCAGTCGGACCTTGGGATGGAACACGTCCTCCCGACGCTGAGGATTGCGGTCCCTGGGTCAAACAGCTCCTGCTCCTCCTCCTCTTCAGCCTCCATCTCTCAAATAACCACATCAGTCAGAAGCTGAAAGCACTGCGGCACTGCCTCAGCCAAGCGTCAACAGGCTGTGCTGAAGCTAATATGCTTAGGTGACAAACAGCACAACACTGAAGAGTTGTTAACAGCTATAAAAGAGCAGGCAGATCTGTGACTGAAACCTCTGACCCTACAGCCAGGCATAGTCGTGTGTGACAATGGTCAAAACCTTGTGGCGGCTCTGAGGCGAGGCGAGCTCACACACGTACCATGCCTGGCCCATGTTTCTCAAATCCTACCCGGATCTGCTGAATCTGCTTGTCAAAGTATGTAACATGTGTGCCCATTTTAGGAAGTCAGCCACAGCTTCTTCTGCCCTTGCCGTGCTTCAGCAGCATTTGCAGCTTTCAGCTCACCGACTGGTGTGCGATGTCCCCACACATTGGAATTCTACATTGAAGATGTTGGGAAGGATTTGTGAGCAACATCAACAAGCCCATCAGTATTCAGGTCAGACTCCACACATAAGACCTCAGGAATGAACATGGTTGTCAGACATCTGTATCATGCTCTGAAACTTTGAGGACTCCACCAAAATGGTGAGCGGCGATGACGCCATAATTCATGTCACCATCCCGCTTCTCTGTCTTCTAAAATGCTCTCTGATCACAATTAAAGAGGATGCATTGCAGGTGGAGCATGATGAGATGAAGCAAGGAACCATACAGTGTGATTCCACACAGCCCAGCCTCATATCACCCCAACGTGGATTGAGTGACAATGAGGAAGATGAGGAGGAGGAAGAACAGGATCTAGTTTCAAGCGATAGATGGTACTACCTGCACAACTGTCATACTGTCTGTTCAGCATGGATGGCCTGAGGACAGGGAGGAGGAGGAGGATGAGGAGGAGAGCTCGGTCAGTCATCCTCTTGGTGAGGACATGGAAGTCTTGCCTGTTAGCAGTCTGGCACACATGGCTGAGTTTATGTTACGCTGCTTTTCCCGTGACCCTCACATTGTCCAAATTTGGGGTGACAGTCATTACTGGTTGGTGACATTTCTAGACCCATGCTACAAGGCGAACTTTCTGTCTTTTATTCCCACGCCGGACAGGCCTAATAAAATGGGGCAGTGCCAGAATGCCCTTGTTGCGGAATTATTAAAAAAATTCCTATCTGAAAACGCTGGCGGCGAAGATCACAGTTCGTTGGATAACCAAGGAGTACAGGCGAGAGAGACACAAATGCAATCCAGCAGAGGCAGGGGAACACTGTCAAAGTTCTGGGACAGTTTTCTCAGACCATCCCATCGTACATGCCCTGAGGCGCGGGGTACTCTCACAAGGAGGGAAAAGTTTGGGAAGATGCTGAGGGGAGTACCTTGATGACTGTACCAACATCCTCCATGATTCCTGAGTGCCTTATAATTAATGGGTATCCAAGCTGGACACATGGCATGAACTGGCTCTCTATGCCTTGGAGGTCCTGGCCTGCCCTGCGGCTAGCATTTTGTCAGCGCGCGTTTTTAGTGTCGCTGGTTGAATTATAACTGATAGGTGCATCCGCCTGTCAACTGAAAATGCTGACAGGCTGACTCTTATAAAAATGAACAAGGGCTGGATTGGGCCAAACTTCTCAACACCACCGAGTGATAGCAGCGTAGCATAAACTCAAATCCAGGTGTCTTTTTTTTCGGATGTCTAACTCTATTCCCATGCACCTCTGTCTTCACACCCAGACATAATTATATGCTTCCTGATTTTGTTTATTTGCTCTTGTCCTCCTCCTTCTCCTCATCCTCCACCACCATATCACCACAATATCTTCCATATCACTATATCTACGTCTCTTGCCAATTTTTTGCCAGCTGTTGCATTCATTGCGTAGGCAAATAGTATGGGAGACCCTCTTCTTAATAATGGCAACATTGTCTTCAGGACGCTCTCTGACCTCTACATCTCTTGCAAGGGGCATTGGAGTTCCTCCAAATTTTTGGCAGCCGTTGCATTCACTGCATAGGCAAAAGTATGGGAGACCCACTTCTTAATAATGGAAACATTGTTCTCAGGAGGTCCTCCGACCTCTACGTCTCTTGCAAAGGGCAAAGGAGTTCTTCCAAATGTTTGGCAGCCGTTGCAGTCACTGTATAAGCAAGAACAGTATGGGAGACCCATTCCTTTTTAATGGGAATAGGTCATTTCTGTGGCCCAGCTCTATGTGTCTTTAAATTGTTATTGGGGTATTTCCCAAATTTTGGCAGCCTTTGGACTCACTGCATACTCTCTAACTGGATAGCAGAACCTCTCCTTTCTAATGGGAACATGTCGTTACTGTGGTCCAGCTCTATGTGTGTTTAAATTGTTAGTGGGGTTTTTCCTAAATTTTGGCAGCCGTTGGACTCACTGCATACCCTATAACTATATAGCAGACCCGCTCCTTTCTAATGGGAACATGTCGTCACTGAGGTCCGGCTCTCTGTGTCTTTAAATTGGTATTAGAGTTTTTCTCAAATTTTGGCAGCCCTTGCAGTCACTGCATACCCAATAACAGAATAGGAGACACACTCTTTAATAATGGCAACAACAAAGCATAGCCGACTGCTGGCCCTTTAAGAATACTAAGGGTCGCCTGATGGCCTTATAAAAATAGTGTTTATGACTTTCAGAGTCCCTCCTTCATAAATGAAACATGATGTCTCCTTATGTACAGCACCATTGAATCAATGCGACATAAATAAATAATAATAACAATGTGTCTGATCATGTCTCACACACCACATGGCAAGATAAGGTAGTAAAATGTTAAAATGACATTTACCGGTGTATTTTTCACTGTTGAAAACAATGCAAAAGTGCAAAAACGCATCAAAAACGCTACGTGTGAACATAGCCCAAGGTGTGGAGGAGCATTTTTGTTTTGGTATATTTATTTTGCCTTATATACAAGTCATTACCCGAGAAAGGATGTTCCTTAACATTTTTCCCAGGAAAATCCATTTTGGTTTCTTTTTTTGTATGCTTTATTGTGAGTCCATAAAAGTGGCATAATTCTCTGACAACATTGTTGACAGCAGTGACCTGAGTGTCAGAAATGCTTCCAGGCATTTTCTCCATGCTGTTCCCATGTCATTTGACCACTGTTTCCATCGATTTGGGCAATTTTTAGGCCCTCTGCAGACAATGCAGAAAAATGCTTGAGTTTCCCATAGACTTACATTGGGCTTATTACTCGGACCATTCCAATTTGCTTGACTCAAGCAACGAGTTCCCGAGCATTTTAGTGCTTGCTCATCACTAATAATAACTTATACAGTTAAAATTAGGCAGTTTTTTATTCTGTTAAAAATTATGTTTTCTTTGAAAGTTCAATAAGATAAATGTAAGAAGCAAACAGAAAAACAAACAGATATCCAGGACCAAATTTGCCACCAAAAGTCCGGTGCTTTGAGTGGCGGATTGTGGATATGACACTAGCAGAAAGGAATAAAATAGTGCTGCATGTCAATAATGCTAAATACCCCTTTAATATACCAGACTTGACAAAAGGTCATTATAGGTTCAGTGGGCCATTGCACACATAGGCAACACAAATACTGAAAATACAGCTGTCTTTATGAGGCCATATATATATCTATCAAACAAGTGTTTGACTAAAGCCTTCAGATAGCTGGCTGACATTTCTGGTAGCAACTTATCTCTTAGAAAACAAAAGGATCTGCAGTCTGAAATAGGACAAGCTGGAACCTTATCCGGTCTAACAATACACATTAGATTGTCTGCCAAATCAGTCGATATCGGCTGATTCAACTGACATTTCTAATGTGAATGAAGGCCTTAGCACTCTTATAAGGGCAGGGCAGCATTAATGCCAAATATGGCTCTGCAGATTCACACTGCTGGTTTTACATTTATAACCCATTCTGATCCAGTTGGGTCCGCTTCAGTCACAATGTGCCACCATAATCTCTCAGGAAGCGGCACTGGTGATAGAGGTTGATACAATAATACAAAGAAGTGGTTATTATTCCACAACGTTTTAACATGCCAGAATAGCATCTTTCTCAACTGTAAAAACCGACTGTAAATGAAAACGCATTGTGGAACCAAGTCTGCTTCATTATATTATTGGATCAAAAATCTTCATTTCAGTTAGCGCAGCCCAAATCTGGTATTTGTCTTTTCCTTCTAGCATCCTGGTGGAGTTCATCTCCTAGACACTGGGTTCAGCAACAGTTTTTGAGCACATTACCTGTATCTATTATTTATTTGTATAAAGGTATCTCCTTATGGTCTGGTGTGCTCTATTTCCCTACAGTGTTTAATTAAACTTTTACAGCTGGAAAGCTTTTCTCCTAGATTGAACAGTACTCCAAAATGTTGCTTTTAACTCAAGTGATTTCGGAAAAATGATAAATCCTGATCATGTTTTTTTATTTATAACATAATTTTTATTTGAGTCTCCATAAAACAAATATACAGATCAGAAAAGTGATGACTTTTGAATGCCAGTGCGCAGACTGGGCAGATAATGACATCGTTAGCATATTTCACTGATATGACAAGTATATCATCATTCAAAAGTTAAAATCAAAATTAAAACTTTTCAAACTTTAACTACTAATCAAACACAGAAGCTAGTTGACATTTATCTTGTACCTTATTAAAGCCATCATGGATAGATAGCGATTTTATAACCAGGCCAGAAGCCCTGGCCCATTGATTGCTCTCCTTAACTTTTTCCTCCCCATTTTAAGTTAAACATAGTGGACCTAGGCTATTTTTAAGGTCTTCTAATATATACCATGCTGTAGATGTGAAGGGTTCTATCTACCATTTTCTTTTTTTTCCATTGTTGAGCAACAATTTCTAATAAATTGTTTCCACTTTACAAGAAATTTGCCAATCCTGATCACGTTTTAATACAGCAGATTTTCTTATGGGCAATGTATCAGGTCAATTAAAACCCTTCATCAGACATAGAGAGAAGTACCATAGAGATTAGTGCTTATGGAAGCAGAAGTTTCTATAACTGTGTCCCTATGCTGGAAGACCTCCATGGGACCTGGATTAAGCATGCAATGGTGCCATGTAGAATCAAAAGTATTAAAAAATGTTGGTATTTTAAATATCTTTATCACACGTAACAGCCATATAAACTGTTCTAATATTGTGAGAACCAGAAAATCTAAAGTGGGTGAAATAAGTATTGAAGATATCACAAATTTTCTAAGTAAAAAATTTTTTTAAAGATGCTATTCCCACAAAACTCTTACCCGATGTCGGTAACAACCCATCCAATACACACAGGCAAAGAAATCAAACAATAAATGTCCATAAATTAAGTTATGCGTAATAATGAGAAAAGACACATGGGAAAAAGTATTGAACACATGAAGAAAGAGAGGTGCAAAAAGCTATGCACAGGCATGACACCAGCTTAAATCTATCAGTAATTAGAGACCAATCTTGCTACTTAGTGAAAAATAATGTCAGCTGTTTCAACTGATGGCCTATAAAAAGGTGTCTCATTACCAAGGTGCCACACAAGAAACATCTCATGATGGGTAAAAGCAGTGAGCTGTTTCAATAACTTTGCAACCTTATTGTTGCAAACATACTAATGGCATTGGTTACAGAAGAATTTCTAAACTTCTAAACTACAGAAGTTTCCAGAGAGCAATGTTGGCATCATAATCCCGAAGTGAAAAGAACATCACTTCATTATAAACCGGCCACGAATAGGTGCTCCTCATAATATTTCAGACAGAGAAGTGAAAAAAAAATTTCAGAAGAGTTGTCAAAGAACCAAGAACCGACTGTGGAGAAGTACAGAAAGATGTGGAATCAGCAGGTACAATTGTTTCAAAGAAAACTATAAGTAATGCAATCAATCTCCATGGCCTGTATGGACTCTCACCACGCAAGACTCCATTGCTGAACAAAATGAATGTTCAAGTGCGTTTAAAGTTTGCTCAACAAAATTTAGACAAGTCTGTGAAATACTGTACACAAAATTGGATAAATTGCAGTTTAATGATGAAATGTGAAGATGCATATCCAACTTTAATTCTAGTATTGCTTTGGAATAATTTTAGGATCACCACAAACCATGTGAAATTCATATCCAATTCTCAGAACAATTTGCATGGCATATAAGTAGGCAATGAAATCTACCATCTTCTATTTTAGGAATAAAATGATTTGCTTCTGGCAGATTACCTAATCCAATAATTAATGATCTCTAAAATGTAGACCAGGTGTTGACTACCTGAAATAATTACATGTCAAAGATTTTACATTTGATAGTAGGAAATTAAAGAGTATATCTTTTGGAAGAATAACTTATACAATTTTACTATTCATGATATTGCTATTTTTTAAGTCAACTATTTTTATGATACGTCTAAAAATTAAAGATGGTTACTTCGTGTAATGTGTAGAGATATATTTTAACAATGAACATGATGGGCATCAAATGTATCAATTAGTGTTGAGCCACCCCCGTAGTGTTCGAGTTCGGTTCGGTTCGTCGAACACCCGTATGTTCGTCGAACTGTTCGTCGAACACCTTCGAACACCGTTAAAACCAATGGCAGGCAAACAAAAACACATAAAAACACATAGAACACACCTTCAAAGGTGTCCAAAAGCTGACAAACTGCTCAGAAGACACAACTAACACATGGAAAAGTGACAAGTACATATAATCATATGTAAAGAAAAGAGGTGGAGGAGTAAAAGGAGGGGGAGACACAGATATAGGCATGTCATGCCCTTCTAAAACCAAAAAAGTGCGAAGCCGACACGGCCAGTCCGTTCCTGCCCGTGCAACCTCCGTGTCGCCGGGCTTGTGCCAGAGCCGCAATGTGGACCCTGACGGCCAGCCCCCCTCTCCCAATACTGGTGCCTGTCCGCTGGTGGGTCGAGCGAGCCCCCCTGCGGTGGAGGCAGGTCTAATCTTTTTAATTTAAATTGTCTCTCTAATTTGAATGAGTACACTTTAAATCCTTTTACAAGGATCTATTGGAGGGCAAGTCTCATGCCAGCAGCCGCGTAATTCCAGCTCCAGTAGCGTCCACTAAAGCTGCTGCAGTTAAAAAGCTTTTATAAGGATCGAGCTCGGCGGTCCACCACAAGGCGTCCTACCGCCAGTCCCAGCCCCTATGCCTTGGGGTGCCTCCCCGATGCTCTTCACTGAGTGTCCTGGGGGCCCAAACCATTTCCTTTGAAAAAATTAAGTGTCCAAACTACAGGTGGTGTAGCTTGCTTAAGAGCTGGGATAATCCGCTGACTAGCAGACACTGCTACTAGGCACAAAGTATTTCCTGGGCTAGATGCAGTTAAAAATTTGTAATTAGATACTCTCATTGGATGCTGAGAAAGCATTCCATAGAGTTTCCTGGCACGCCATATATTATTCTCTTAAAAAGCTTGGGGTAGGGGTCTAGGGGACCCTTTTATAGCCAAAATCAAGTCCCTGTATCGCAATACGTCACCTAGGCTGAAGATAAATGGAACATTTTCATCACCTTTCATAATCACCAATGGGACAAGGCAGGGATGTCCTCTGTCCCCTCTCTTATACATCCTAGTGACCGAGCACCTGCTCTCATCAATTCGCCATAACCCCAATATTAGGTGGATTGAGGTGGGAGGCACCGAGTACAAGTGCTCTGCATTTGCTGATGATGTCCTAGTATATATCACTCAATCACATATATCCATCCCTGCTGTTATGGCTGAAATAGATCACTTTGTTACATGGTCAAATTTTAAAATCAATGCAGTGAAGTCTGAGGCCCTCGATGTCTCCCTCCCCAAATCCATATAGGATTCCATCCAGTCCAACTTTCCCTTTGCCTGGCCCGCACAGGGTATCAAATACTTAGGAATTCGTATTCATAGAGACCTCTCCCATCTATGTTATCTTAATTTTCGGACCTTTATTGAACAACTCCATACAGACCACGGTTGGCAAGTTAGAACTGTAAGATTCACTACGTGAACCACTGGTGCTTTGCGGAAAAGCACATGTACACTGTGTTCCAAATTATTATGCAAAAAGTGTTTAGGAGTGATAAGGGAAGAATTTTTTTGTTTGTCAGTTAAACTCATTGATGGTGATGTGTGTCAGGGCTCTTTATATCACTGTAAGCAATTGCAGACACCTGTGCTAATTAGTTTGGCAGGTGTGTCCAATGAAAGGCAAGACTACTTAAAAAGGCTGTCCCACATTATTAAGCAGCCTACATTTTCTGCCAAAATGGGAAAGAAAAAGGATGTGTCGGCTGCTGAGAAGCAACAAATTGTGGAGTGTTTAGGTCAAAGCTAGGAGGGATAGCTAATACTAGAGAAGAGAGAGAGAGGATTCAAAAAGACCTAAATAAACTGGAGCAGTGGGCAGCAACCAACAGAATGGTTTTTAACAGGGAAAAATGCAAAGTACTACATCTGGGCAATAAAAATGAAAAAAGCATATACAGAATGGGAGGAATAGAGCTAAGCAACAGTACATGTGAAAAACACTTAGGTATACTAATAGATCATAGACTGAACATGAGTCAACAGTGTGATGCAGCAGCAAAAAAGGCAAATACAATTCTGGGATGTATTAACAGAAGCATACAGTCTAGATCACGTGAAGTCATTATCGGTCTTTACTCCTCTTTGGTCAGACCTCATCTGGAATACTGTGTACAGTTTTGGGCACCACATTTTAAAAAAGACATAGACAAACTGGAACAAGTTCAGAGAAGAGCGACCAGAATGGTGACTGGTCTGCAAACCATGTCCTATGAGGAACGGTTGCAGGATTTGGGAATGTTTAGCTTGCAAAAAAGAAGACTGAGAGGAGACTTAATAGCTGTCTACAAATATGTCAAGGGCTGTCACATTGTAGAAGGATCATCTTTATTCTCATTTGCACAGGGAAAGACTAGAAGCAACGGGATGAAACTAAATGGGAGGAGACACAGATTAGATATTAGAAAAAACTTTTTGACAGTTAGGTGATTAATGAGTGGAACAGGCTGCCACGAGAGGTGGTGAGTTCCCCTTCAATGGACGTCTTCAAACAGAGGCTGGACAGACATCTGTCTGAGATGATTTAGTGAATCCTGCTTTGAGCAGGGGGTTGGACCAGATGACCCAGGAGGTCCCTTCCAACTCTACCATTCTATGATTCTATGATTCTATGATTCTATGACAATCAACATTGCCAAGACACTTCATCCTGATTATGGCATCAAGAAGTATGTAGCTGATTCACAGTACACACGTGTGCGTGCTGATAAGGGAAAATTGAGGACTCTTTCCTACAGGCAATTACGTCAGGTTAAAAGAGCAGCGGCAAAAAAGCCTTGTCATAGCAGCAGACAAGTTTTTGAAGCTGCTGGTGCCTCCAACGTCCCCCAAACAACAAGATGCAGAGTCCTTCAGAGGTTTGCAGCTGTGCGTAAGCCATCCTGTCGACCTCCTCTATCCACTTCACACAAGCAGAAACGGCTCCTGTGGGCCAAACAATACATGAAGACTGACTTCAAAACTGTTTTGTTCACCGAAGAGTGCCGTGCAACGCTCGATGGTCCAGATGGATGGAGTGGAGGATGACTGGTTGATAGACACCCCATGCAAACACGGCTACAGCGCCAACAAGGAGGAGGTGGAGTAATGTTTTGGGCTGGAATCATGGGAGAGAGATTGTCGGCCCCTTTAGGATCCCTGAAGGGGTAAAGATGAACTCCATAATGTATGTGGAGTTTCCCAAACAGCACTTCCTGCCATGGTTCAGGAAGAAGAACCGTGTATTCCGCAGCAAGATCATTTTCATGCATGATAATGCACCGTCTCATGCTGCACATAACACATCTGCATCTCTGGCTGATATGGGCATAAAAGGGGAAAACTTATGGTGTGACCCCCATGCTCCCCTGACCTCAACCCCATTGAGAACCTCTGAAGCATCATCAAAAGGAGTGTCTATGATGGCGGGAGGCAGTTCACATCTAAGTAACAGCTCTTGGAGGGTATTCTGTCCTCATGCAAAACAATTGAAGCAGAAACCATCCAAAACCTGACAAATACAATGGACGAGGGAGTTCAGAAGCTCCTTTCGAACAAGGGGTCCTATGTGCAAATGTAACATCACCTATAACAAAGTTTTGAGTTGAAAACGATTTGATTTCAGTTTCTAATAACCTGCTAATGCTTATAATTTAAAAAATGACCATTTTTTTGTTCTTTATTAAAATGAAAAGGTTGATGGAAGAGTGTGTGGGATCTAAGAGTGTGGCAACCCAGTAGTCAGGATTATTTCGAATTCTGAGAATCTGAGGGTCATGTGGCAGGTAGTGCAGCAAGAAGGCACTCATGTGTCTTGCGCATCTAGGAGCCCCAAAATTATTTTCCGGGTTAGATGCAGCTACAAATTATTATTAATTTGAAAGCTGGTGGAGCTTAGTATAGATGGCCTAATAGAATCAGTACTGCAAACTGCTACAAATCCCAAATTATTTTCCAGCCAAGATACAGATAAACATGATTAGTAATTTTAAATCTGGTGGAGCTTAGCATAGATGGCCTAATAGAATCAGTACTGCACACTGCTACAAGGCCCAAATTATTTTCCAGCCAAGATGCAGATAAACATGATTGTTAATTTTAAATCTGGTGGAATTTAGTATAGATGGCCTAATAGGATCAGTACTGCACACTGCTACAAGGCCCAAATTATTTTAATGCCAAGATACAGATAAACATGATTAGTAATTTGAAAACTTAAAATGATTGGTGAGGTGATTTTAACATATCATCAAGCTTTTACTCTCCCCAGGATGACACAGGGGTAGAAAAGTCATTTCAGATCCATGATTTGTTCATCTTTATGAACGTGAGTCTGTCTACATTATCAGTGGAGAGCCGCATGCGCTTATCTGTCAGCACACCACCAGCAGCGCTGAACACACGTTCAGACAGATCCCTGACTGCGGGGCATGACAAGATCTCCAAGGCGTAAGTGGCGAGCTCCGGCCATTTATCCAGATTGGAAGCCCAAAAAGAGCAAGGGTCCAGTGACACAGTCATGGCTTCAATGTTTACTTGGATATACTCCTGTCCCATCGTCTCTAGGCGTTGACTATGTGACAGACTTCTTGTCTCCTGTGGCCTTGCAAAGGATGGGCTAAAAAAGTGGTGAAATGATTCCGCAAAATTGATGTTACCAGCAGATACTGTGTTTCTGTTACGTTTTGAGTGCTGAACACTCGACGGTCCCACGGTTGGCAAGTTGGAACTGTGAGATTCACTACGTGCACCACTGGTGTTTTGGGGAAAAGCACATGTAAGATTCTGCAACAGTCTCTGCTGATACTCCTGCATGCGTGCATCTCTTTCTATGGCAGGAATAATTTCTGCAAATTTACTTTTGTACCGGGGATCTAACAGTGTGGCAACCCAGTAGTCAGGATTATTTCTAATTCTCACAATTCGAGGGTCATGTTGCAGGTAGTGCAGCAAGAAGGCACTCATGTGTCTTGCGCATCCAGGAGCACCAAGTCCCTGTTGTGTTGGTGGCGATGTAACAATCATGCTTCCTTCCTTTGCCCTCTCCCCCCAACCTCGCACAACAGAAATGTGATCAAGGTCTCCCTCATCTGATGAGTCTTCCATCAGTTCGTCCTCCACTTCTTCCTGGGCTTCTGCACCTTCCTCACTAGTTTGGCTGCTACCATGCGCCCTGGTAAAACCATCTCCCCCACCCTCACATGCCTGCCGCCTTGGTGCTGCCGACCGTCTGGACCTTGCAGATGTTAGCCCTTCCGCACACAACTCCTCCTCCTCTACTTCCTCCTCCTCCTCTTGTGCCATCACCTGACTCCGAATTCTGTTTAACATGTGCTCCAGCATGCAAATCACCGGAATAGTCATGCTGATAATGGCATCATCAGCACTAAACATCTTCGTCGCCATTTCAAAACTGTGCAGAAGGTTGCATAGGTCCCTGATCTGAGACCACTCCTCCAGCGTGATTTGCCCCACCTCTGGATCTCGTTGGCCCAGGCTATACGTCAGAACGTATTGCACCAGGGCTTGTCGGTGCTGCCACAGTCACTGCAACATGTTCAGAGTTGAATTCCACCCGGTAGGCACATCGCATTTTAGCCGGTGAAGTGGCAAGCCCAACGACTTCTGTAGAGATGTAAGTCGCTGAGCTGTGGGATGCAAATGGCGGAAGTGAGCACACAGTGACCGTGCCCTCTGCAGAAGGCCATCTAGTCCAGGATAGTGGTCGAAAAATTGCTGGACAACCAGGTTCAACACGTGAGCCATACAAGGCACGTGTGTGATATTGCCACGGCGAAGGGCCGCTCCCAGGTTTACAGCATTGTCGCACACGGCCTTCCCTGGCTTCAGGTCCAGTGGAGACAACCATTCATGAAACTGGTTCTGCAGAGCTGACCACAACTCTTCAGCTGTGTGACTCACATTTCCCAGACATTTCAAAGTAAAAAGCGCCTGATGACGTTGAGCCCTGCTGCCAGCATAGTAAGGAGGTGTGCATGATCCCTTCTGCGCAGTTAGAAAGCTTGTGGCATGACCAGACAGGCTTTGGGTGCAGGTGGAGGACCGAGAGGAGGTTGAGGAGGCAGAAGCAGTGGAGGAACTTTGAGATAAAGAGGATTGACGCACAACTCGTGGGGACGGCAAGACTTGGACTGCAGCCCCTTGTCCTGCTGTCACCATAGTTACCCAGTGCCCAGTCAGCGACATCTAATGCCCCTGTCAATGCCTACTTGTCCAAGTGTCTGTGGTGAAATTCACCCGGTCACACACAGAGTTTCTCAAAGAAGTGGTGATGTTGTGTGCGACATGCTGGTGGAGCGCAGGCACACCTTTCTTTGAGAAGTAGTGCCGAATGGGCATCTGGTACTGGGGCACTGCGACGGACATAAGGTCTCGAAAATCCTCTGTGTCCACCAGGCAGAAAGGAAGCATTTCTGTAGCAAAGAGCTTGCAGATGGTGAAATTCAACCTCTTAGCTTTCTCATGGCTAGGAAGAAATGGTCTTTCACTTGTCCACATCTGAGGGACCGAGGGCTGGCTGTTGTGCTTAGACGGGGTTGAGAAGGGTGTCCCCGGCAAACTGCCGGTCTGTGAGGAAGATGCAGGCGGACATGTTAGGTTGCCTTGATCCAAAGGTGGTGCTATCGATGTCGGACAGCGCTGAACACCAGCTGATGTTTCCACTTCCAAAGAAAATGATGACCTGCCAATCAAGCTGGCTGTTGCGGGTAAAGAGGTGGCTGGTCTGCGTCCCAAAACAGGTGTGACTGCTGTCCCCCCAGTCACAGAGGATGAAGAGGCCGTGGATGCACAAGATGTGGCAGACGGTGGTTGGCCCGGCCGGCTAGGCCGCATTGTAGCACACTGAGCTTCCCACTGCAACTTATGCTTCATATCCATGTGCCGGTTCATGCATGAAGTATTCAAACTATGTATTTTTTGGTCTCTACTTAGCTTTTGCTGACAAATGTTACAGATAAACACAAGTTTGGTCATTTTTTCGATCTGAAAAAATGCCTAGGCTATGCAAGGCTTAGCACCCATGCGACCTGAAGAGCCACCACGACTTGTGGTCAGAGGCAGAGTTGTGTTTGAGGACGCAGTTGTTGACGTGCTTCCAGTACTACGTCTCTGTCCAGGAAGGCGCAACCTGACCACGTCATCACTAGCATCCTCCTCCACCTCCTCTGCTGACCTCATCTCCTGGCTGACTGTGGGTTGACAGTAAATGGGATCTCCAACCTCGTCATCATCACCCCGTGTGTTATCACACCCGTCGTCCTCAGAGCCAACCTCTTCCAGCCCTGACAAAAAACTAAAGTTGTCGCTACAATCAGGTATTTGAGTCTCATCATCATCTTCCTCTTTGTCTCCACCAACAGGAGTTACAGTTTGGGAACGAGGGTCTATATTATGGTCAGAACCTTGTTCGTCTGGTCCTGGATCCGACTCATAAAGATTCTGGGCATCAGTGCAGATCATTTCCTCGTCTGGATTCACAAAAGCTCTGGAGCCGACCTCTGATTCCCAGGCTATAGTATGAATAAACAGCTCTGCAGACTCAACCATCTGTTCTACCCCATACTCAGATGGGCAGCTGGAGACTTGGGAGCTGTGAGGAAGCAAGTGCAATTGGGGTGACACCTCTGAGGACTGGAGTATTTGTGATGTTGAAGTTGAGGTGGAGGAGAGCCCACTTAAAGGAGCACTTGATATCCGTTGAAGCACCTGCTGCTTTTGTGTCTCATCTGGAATTTGTAGCGATTGGCGTGGCCGTAAGAAGGGATCTTATCACATTGTCCGCTAAAAGAAGTAGACATTTTACTTTGGCTGGAAAATGGTCTTTCTTCTGCAGATGTTACTGTTCCTTTAACACCTACCCAACGGACACAACCTTTTTTTCCCTTCCCAACACGCCTATTCCCCTTTCCACCAGCAGCAGGCCTTTTTCAACTCCTTTTGGTGGTTAACTAATTCACAACTCTGGAGTTGTTTGCACAAAAAACAATGGATGGGAACCGAGCAGAGCTGAGTGGCCAAACTGTGGTATTAGCCCAAAAGTAATGGCTGGGTTAGATGCAGATAAAAATTATATTGAATTTGCAACCTGGTGGAGGTTAGTATAGATGGACTAATAGAACAAGTCCCACACACTGCTACAAGCCTAAATATTCTTTCAGAGCTAGATGTAGAAAAAAATTATATTGAATTTGCAACCTGGTGGAGATTAGTACAGATGGACTAAGAGAACAAGTCCCACACACTGCTACAAGCCGAAATATTTTTTCAGAGCTAGATGCAGAAAAAAATTAGATTGAATTTTCAACCTGGTGGAGGTTAGTATAGATGGACTAACAGAACAAGTCCCACACACTGCTACAAGCAGAAATATTTTTTCAGAGCTAGATACTGAAAAAAATTAGATTGAATTTGCAACCTGCTGGAGGCTAGTATAGATGGACTAATAGAACAAGTCCCACACACTGCTACATGCCCAAATATTTTTTCAGAGCTAGATGCAGATGACAATTATTTTGAATTTGCAACCTGCTGGAGGTTAGTATAGATGGACTAATAGAACAAGTCCCACACACTGCTACAAGCCGAAATATTTTTTCAGAGCTAGATGCAGAAAAAAATTATATTGAATTTGCAACCTGCTGGAGGTTAGTATAGATGGACTAATAGAACAAGTCCCACACACTGCTACAAGCCGAAGCCCAAAAATTTTTTCAGAGCCAGATGCAGATAAAAATTATTTTGAATTTGCAACCTGCTGGAGGTTAGTATAGAGGGACTAATAGAACAAGTCTCACACACTGCTACAAGCCGAAGCCCAAATATTTCTTCAGAGCTAGATGCAGATAAAAATTATTTTGAATTTGCAACCTGCTGGAGTTTAGTATAGATGGACTAATAGAACAAGTCTCACACACTGCTACAAGCCAAAGCCCAAATATTTTTTCAGAGCTAGATGCAGATAAAAATTATTTTGAATTTGCAACCTGGTGAAGGTTAGTATAGATGGACTAATAGAACAAGTCCCACACACTGCTACAAGCCGAAGCCCAAATATTTTTTCAGAGCTAGATGCAGATAAATATTGTTTTGAATTTGCAACCTGGAGGAGGTTAGTATAGATGGACTAATAGAACAAGTCCCATACACTGCTAAAAGCCGAAGCCCAAATATTTTTTCAGAGCTAGATGCAGAAAAAAATTATTTTGAATTTGCAACCTGCTGGAGGTTAGTATAGATGGACTAATGGAACAAGTCCCACACACTGCTACAAGCCGAAGCCCAAATATTTTTTCAGAGCTAGATGCAGAAAAAAATTAATTTGAATTTGCAACCTGGTGGAGGTTAGTATAGATGGACTAATAGAATGATGCTATTCCCAAAAGGTTTTACTTCACTAGGTGCAGTATATAAAATTGTATTCTATACACAGGTGGTGTAGCTTGCAACACAGATAGGCTTCTCCACTGAATAACACACACTGCAAGAGGACAAAAAGGATTTGCTTTGCTAGATTTAGCCAAATGCTGTGAAAAAAACTTGCACAGCACTGGCACAGACCTGCCTGGCAAAAAGTGATAGGAACTGATGTAACCTAGCCCTGAAAAGGACTGCAATTACAATTAGTCTTTACTCCCAACCTATCTATTTAAGAGCACAGACCTGCCTGATAAAAGTGATAGGAACTGATGTAACCTAGCCCTGAAAAGGTCTGAAATTACAATTAGTCTTTACACCCAACCTATCTATTTAAGAGCACAGACCTGCCTGATTAAAGTCGTAGGAAATGATGTAACCTAGTCGTTAAAAGGACTGCAATCACAACTATTCCCTACTCCCAAGCTATCAGTAGATTTGTGCGAAAATTGGCTTCAAATTAACAAAGTATAGTGCACACAGCAACAGCGGTGCCGTCTAACACGCAGCTGCAGCAGTGAGAAAATGGTAGCGACGGGGAAAATGGCTGGGTCTTATAGGGCAAGGACATGTGACATACACTGCCAATGACACATGCCCTTGCTTGTATGAAAAAAAGCAGTTCGCTCTGTGTGTGCGCTGCTGATAGGCTGACAGATTGCACCTCCCCACTGTAAATGCGGGAAAGAGAAAAAAAATGGAGATCTTCATTATTTCTGCAGAGATCCATCCCCTGCCCCTCCCCCCGCCCCGCTGTACACTCAAACTGCGCATTAACATTAATTTTCAGCATTACTGAGAAAAAATCCAGTTATGATTTTGGTGCACGAACAGTTATCGAACATAACCTCGAACAGCCGAATTTTTTTCAAATCGTTCGTGTTCGCCAAACGGCTCGAACACCGCCCAAAACAGCTCAAATTTGAGATTGGCGAACAGTTCGAGTCGAACACCGCTCATCTCTAGTATCAATGTGTGAAAATGGACCACTTATCCTCACAGTAGGTGATTTTGCATCTTTTACACCATAACTTATATAGTTGTCTGCCTGACTGTTCAGTGTGTTGAAATGAAGTGCTTGTCAAAAACATGACTGGAAGTAATATTTTATAGCCTTTATTATTTGAAGAGCTTAAATTTACTTGTTAAATTCATGCTTTATGCATTTGCACTCTAGTTTCAACCTTGTATGCGAGGACAATGTATAGCTAGTCATTGTAGTGAGAAATTAAGAATAGATACAAAAATTTAATAACTTAAAGTGAACTTGTCAGGTCCCCAAAACATCCTAAACTGCCAATATTGCATTATAAATGGCATTTTTTATTATTATAAGGTCTTTCTTGTACCACACTTTCATAGTTGTCTTTTAAAAATGAACTTTTATTCCATAACTTGGTATAGGCAAATGAGGCAAGCCAAGTTTGGAGGGACTTCGCTTTCCCCAACTAGTCCTGCCTCAGATCCAGTAATCACACCTTCCTGGGCATGGATGACTTTCTCCATATAATCCAGTCATAGTAGGACTAATGGAAACTATGTGCATGGTTGTACCATGATGAAGATTGTATGGAGAACGTCAGTCACACCCAGGGAGATGTGATTAAATAATCTAAGGCAGGACTTCTCTGTTGGATGCAACACCCCAAAAGACTTGTCTTGAATCATTTACATATACCAAGTTCTTGGGAACCAGTTAAAGGGGTTTCCCTACAAAGTTAATTTTAATCAACATTTTAATTAATAGATCTTTGAATAACATTAAGTTCCACAATTGGAAATTAGAAAGAAATGTTCCTATGCTGAGATAATCTTATAAATGTGACCCTGCTGTGTACTGTGTAATGGCTGTGTCTGACCCTACAGGAACATGGTCTGATCATACCACAGCTCCTGGCCAGGGGAGGAAGCAAAATAGTATACAAACAGGATGGCAGTGGATCACAGCTGATTCTTTTTTTATGGTAAAACATTGCTTAAAAACAGGCAGTGAAATGTTTTGCATCACAAAAAGAATCAGCTGCAATGCCATGCTGTCCTGTTAATATACCCTCTTTTGTGTCCTCCCCTGTCCAGGATATGTGGTATGATCAGACCATGTTCATGTACTGTCAGATACAGCTATTACACAGTACACAGCAGTGGCACATTTATAAGATTATCTCAGCACAGGAACATTTTCTTTTAGCACATCCAATTGTGGATCTTATTTTTATTCCACCATCTATTAATAAAAATTTACTTTGTTCATGCTATAACCCCTTTGACTTTTAAAATACAGCAATGTTAGTGTGATGTAAAACACCTGATTAGCACACATTAATTGACATATAGAATGCTATGATGGGGATTAAATACAGCAAGGGGACCATACAGATTCATCTCCTTCATCAAGTGATCATTGTTTTCTGATGGGAGAGTAACTACCTTACTCCATCCTTATAGATTTTAGTTTCAGTCTTATCAATGGTAGACTGTCCAACCTTCCAATGGGTCTGGATCCTGAAACAGTAATAAGCCAAAAGGTTTTCAGAATAATTGTGTATGTCAGAGTATTTATATAGGGACAACATTAACCTTGAACTAATGTAGAATTTACAGTTGAAGGATTTTCACTTTCTACCTAGAACTTTTATTCATTTTCATGTAAACAACATTTATCTGAGGAGAAGGAGACTTAAATCAAACTTTTTTCCAGTTTAAAATTCCAAAGTCTAACCTACCGATACTAAGTTATATTTAGTTAATTTCAAACTGTCATGCATTTCATTCAACTCCATGGGCTACCAACTAGTGCAAAAACGTGTTTTATATATATATTTTTATAAAAAATTCTGTTAGCTACATTTACAGGATCAAAAAAATTAAGCTTTTTAGGTTCTGTAAAAACAGCTGAATATGAAGAAAAAAAAATCATATAAATCATTCAAATCTGATCTATGGTTAGCTGTAATCATAAGATTAAAATCATTTTATTATATTTAGAAAATGTATGAATTGTAAAAAAAAATCAATACCACACATCTGCAACAAAAACTAATTGAATTGTTGCTTTGTCTTCCAGTCTACTTAAAGGAGTATTCTCAAGTTGTCTCTTGATTAGCCCAGATCTATGTAGTCTTATCACATTCTCCTTACTTTCTGGTTTCTATTCAATCAGCCAGTCACCTGCCTCTTTTAATACATTTGGTCAGTTGAATTACTTTTCTGCTCAGAAGCTATTGTAAAAGTATTGTAAAATAAATATAAGAAATTATTCGACTTTTTTTGACACTGCGTACCTTTTTTGTATCCCTAGAAACAGCATCAACGAAGCTCCAGTGCCACATGCCTTTTCCTGCTTTGGGCCGGTGCATAATTCAGTGCTTTGGCCAATGAGCTGCATGGAGATACAAATGCCAATGATCCCCAAATGAGATCTAAATTGTGCTGTAGAGGAAATGTATTTGAAAAGCAGATTTGCATGATTTTTTAAGCCCATAGTTAAAAGAAACATCCATTTATTATTTTATGAGAAGCAATGCCAAAAAAGCTGCTGAATATGAACACTTAAGGTAGGCAAAATGATTTGAATGTTATTAAAATTCAATAGATTTGCTCAAATTTGACCAGGAAATTTGATTGAATGAGAAAAACCCTGATTGCCGTTAAGAAAAGTTGTCTATTATGCTCTGAGGTCTCTTAACACAAAAACATGATAAATGGATGGGACAAGACCAGGAAAGGATTAAAAAACAATGAAATATATCCTATTCACTTCACTTGTACCCTCTGCTTCAGCTCACAACCCGTTCTCCACTAGCTCCTCGTTATGATGTTATGACATGCACTGCCTCAATTGCCCACATAAATGTGAATTGAGGCCAAGTTGGTGCTGGAAGTGCCGGCGAAGTGTAAAAAGTAGACCGGCACAAGAGTGGATATCCTAGAGTAAGGGGAGGAGCCATGGTGGCAGGTACAGATAAAGGGCTAGGGGAATATGATATTTCATTTTCTTTGTAATCCCTTTCTGGCCCATATGAATCCATTAAAATAGTAGCTGACTGGCTGTCATTTTGCTGAATTTACTGAAATCACATTCCAAAAAAATTGGATTCCTTAGAAACTGTGAATTTTGGAGTATTCTAAAAGATTTTGATTAGTTTACATTGATTCACTCATCCTTATTAAAATAACCTGTCAGGTGTGGATGTGAATGTGATCTGGATCAAGATCATCTTTTGACTACCACCTAGTACTTTGCACTCCATCGTTCAAATCTTACCTTCTTACCTCAACTTTTCTGACTATTTTTTTTTTGCTCTGGTTGCCACCTCTAATAACAACAACATTAGCAACTACCACCAGAGACCATTCTTGGCTTGCATGTTCTCCAGACGTTCAACATTTCCATGTCAGAATCACAAGTGAAAATTAGAGAGCTTGTAGGACAATATAACTTCCTTCTGACCAGTGCTAATCCTCTGCAATATAAGGAAATAAAGTTGATCTTTGCTGTATATTAAAGACATGTAATTTATGTTAAAATGATGTTTAGTTGAAAGAGTAGAGCTCATCATCTCAGTAACATTTATTAAAGGAAGTAAGAAAGTAGTTGGACAATATCTATGACTATTATTGAAAATTGAGTAACAATAAATATAGAAATTTGCATTTAAAGTTTGTCTCTTCAACAACATTGGTTTAAGAAACAGAAATGAAAGTTATTGTGGCTTATGTTTGCTCAAGTACCTGCCTACAACTTCTTCAATTTGAAATTTGCAACTTGTGAAAATGCAACCATTATAGACCTGAGCACTTCTGTTTAGTGCTTAAAAAACTACTATAATGCATAAATATAAGGAGAAATTATTACAATTTTTTGGCTGTACTACTTTTTAAAGGTCAAGCTTAGTACCAGTGAAATTCCACTGACGTACAAATAAGCCTGCGTCTCCACAGATAACTGATTGCTCAGACATTTCTTACATTTCTATTTTTATTCCTTGAAATAAAACATATTCCACATTGTATCCACCATTATGAGCCCTGCTTTAGAAAAACAATCAGTTTGATTGGCTAATTTTCTCATCATAAATACCCTATAATGCTGCAGCTTCCTAAAAAATGATAAAAGAAAATAAGAATTAATAGTAATAATGTATATTGTCCATTTAATGATGGTCGCATTAGCTAATCTCCCTTATGTGCATAGAATAGATCTTTATGCCAGAGGTGACACAAGCTTCTTTGTAATCTTGGAAAAAAAAGTCTTAATTCAGATGCAATAACTTGAAAAGGAGAGATGGCATGCGAAATGTCTGCCAAGTGTGATTGGCTGCCATCCCATTAGTGCACAGAAATTATGATTGCGTTTTCTGTGAAGTATCTTCCGTTGTACTTTTAAAAAATTGCTGGTCTAGCAGATTTACAACTCAAGAATATATCAGAATTATTTGTTTGTGAAGTTAGAAGCTAGAGAAGTATAATTTCATAATTCACAAGGGCAATTACAATAATGACAATTAAAGCATCGGATGTAAAAAAACAATAATAATAATGCTTAAAAAATAGAAGAATAGTACAGTTGTAAACATAAATATGATTAATCACATAGAAATTTTCTAATAACCTGGTCTCTCCAACTTAATCTCTTCTTATCTCTAGTAGCCTTAGAATTATCTGTATCCGATATACTTTTATTGGAGCCTATAGCTACTTCACTGTATGGTAGCCATGCCAAATATATAACAAAAGGCACTATCACCATTGTTTTTCATTTTTCGTTCCATTGAGTGTAGAGGTAGGTTAATTTCATTCTATTTGTTCTTCTACTCAGTGTAAAAATACAGAAATTGCTAAATTTTCAGTGCACGATGTGTTACAGAGGTAATCTATTCTAGAAACATTACTGTGTCCATGAATACATAATATGGAAATAAAGGGACTGCATATAGGACTTTTCCATCATGTAAATGAGGATTTAAAGGAGTTGTCAGGCACCGGACACTTCCACGCTCGTGACCCCAATGACTTTGTGACCCCTGTTGCCTACTTATACAGTACAGACCAAAAGTTTGGACACACCTTCTCGGTTAAAGATTTTTCTGCATTTTCATGACTATGAAAATTGTACATTCACACTGAAGGCATCAAAACTATGAATTAACACATGTGGAATAATATACTTAAAAAAAAGGATGAAACAACTGAAAATATGTCTTATATTCTAGGTTCTTCAAAGTAGCCACCTTTTGCTTTGATGACTGCTTTGCACACTCTTGGCATTCTCTTGATGAGCTTCAAGAGGTAGTCACCGAAAAAGGTTTTCACTTCACAGGTGTGCTCTGTCAGGTTTAATAAGTGGGATTTCTTGCCTTATAAATGGGGTTGGGGCCATCAGTTGTGTTGTGCAGAAGTCTGGTCGATACTCTGCTGATAGTCCTACTGAATAGACTGTTAGAATTTGTATTATGGCAAGCAAAAAGCAGCTAAGTAAAGAAAAACGAGTGGCCATCATTACTTTAAGAAATGAAGGTCAGTCAGTGCGAAAAATTGTGAAAACTTTGAAAGTGTCCCCAAGTGCAGTTGCAAAAACCATCAATCACTACAAAGAAACTGGCTCACATGAGGACCACCCCAGGAAAGGAAGACCAAGAGTCACCTCTGCTTCTGAGGATAAGTTTATCCGAGTCACCAACCTCAGAAATCGCAGGTTAACAGAAGCTCAGATTAGAGACCGGGTCAATGCCACACAGAGTTCTAGCAGTAGACACATCTCTTCAACAACTGTTAAGAGGAGACTTTGTGCAGCAGGCCTTCATGGTAAAATAGCTGCTAGGAAACCACTGCTAAGGACAGGAAACAAGCAGAAGAGACTTGTTTGGGCTAAAGAACACAAGGAATGGACATTAGACCAGTGGAAATCTGTGCTTTGGTCTGATGAGTTCAAATTTGAGATCTTTGGTTTCAACGACCTGGTCTTTGTGCGATGCAGAAAAGGTGAACGGATGGCTCTACATGCCTGGCTACCACCATGAAGCATGGAGGAGGAGGTGTGATGGTGTGGGGGTGCTTTGCTGGTGACACTATTGGGGATTTATTCAAAATTGAAGGCATACTGAACCAGCATGGCTACCACAGCATCTTGCAGCGGCATGCTATTTCATCCGGATTGCTTTTAGTTGGACCATCATTTGTTTTTCAACAGGACAATGACCCCAAGCACACCTCCAGGCTGTGTAAGGGCTATTTGACCAAGAAGGAGAGTGATGGGGTGCTACGCCGGATGACCTGGCCTCCACAGTCACCAGACCTGAAGCCAATCGAGATGGTTTGGGGTGAGCTGGACCACAGAGTGAAGGCAAAAGGGCCAACAAGTGCTAAGCATCTCTGGGAACTCATTCAAGATTGTTGGAAGACCATTTCCGGTGACTATCTCTTGAAGCTCATCAAGAGAATGCCAAGAGTGTGCAAAGCAGTCATTAAAGCAAAAGGTGGCTACTTTGAAGAACCTAGAATATAAGACATATTTTCAGTTGTTTCACACTTTTTTGTTAAGTATATAATTCCACATGTGTTAATTCATAGTTTTGATGCCTTCAGTGTGAATGTACAATTTTCATAGTCATGAAAATACAGAAAAATCTTTAAATTAGAAGGTGTGTCCAAACTTTTGGTCTGTACTGTACATGTGAATGATTGCCAAGTCTTGTCTATGGGTCCTATTCCAATGAATAGGACATGTGCCCAACATTTACTAATTGAGCAGGTGTCTCAGCAGGAGTGTGGGGTAATATGTAGAGATGAGCGTTGTTCTACTCGAACTGTTCGCCAATCTCAAATTCGAGCTGTTTTGGGTGGTGTTCGAGCCGTTCGGTGAACACGAACAATTTGAGAAAAATTCGGCTGTTCGAGGTTATGTTCGATAACTGTTCGTGCACCAAAATCATAACTGGATTTTTTCTCAGTAATGATGAAAATTAATGTTAATACGAAGTTTGAGTGTACAGCGGGGTGGGGGGAGGGGCAGGGGATGGATCTCTGCAGGAACAATGAAGATCTCCATTTTTTTTTCTCTTTCCCGCATTTGCAGTGGGGAGGTGCAATCTGTCAGCCTATCAGCAGCGCACACACGGAGCGAAGTGCTTTTTTTCACACAAGCAAGGGCATGTGTCATTGGCAGTGTATGTCACATGTCCTTGCCCTATAAGACCAAGCCATTTTCGCCGTCGCCACCATTTTCTCACTGCTGCAGCTGCGTGTTAGACGGCACCGCTGTTGCTGTGTGCGCTATACCTTGTTAATTTCAAGCCAATTTTCGCACAAATATACAGATAGCTTGGGAGTAGGGAATAGTTGTGATTGCAGTCGTTTTAAGGACTAGGTTACAGCATTTCCTATGACTTTTATCAGGGAGGTCTGTGCTCTTAAATAGATAGATTGTGGGAGTAAAGACTAATTGTAATTGGAGTCCTTTTCAGGACTAGGTTACATCAGTTCCTATCAGTTTTTGCCAGGCAGGTCTGTGCCAGTGCTGTGCAAGTTTTTTTCACAGCATTTGGCTGAATCTAGCAAAGCTAATCCTTTTTGGCCTATTGCAGAGTGTGTTAGTCAGTGGAGTAGCCTATCTGTGTTGCAAGATATACCACCTGTGTATAGAATACCAATTTTTTTACTGCACCTAGTGAAGTAAAATCTTTTGGGCATAGCATCATTCTATTAGTCCATCTATACTGACCTCCATCAGGTTGCAAACTGAATATAATTTTTTTCTGCATCTAGCTCTGAAAAAATATTTGGCCTTCTAGCAGTGTGTCGGACTTTCTCTATTAGTCCATCTATACTGACCTCCATCAGGTTGCAAATTAAAAATAATTTTTATCTGCATCTACAGTACCTCTGAAAAAATATTTGGGCTTCTAGCTGTGTGTGGGACTTGTTGTATTAGTCCATCTATACTGACCTCCATCAGGTTGCAAACTGAATATATTTTTTTCTGCATCTACCTCTGAAAAAATATTGGGCTTCTAGCTGTGTGTGGGACTTGTTGTATTAGTCCATCTATACTGACCTCCATCAGGTTGCAAACTGAATATATTTTTTTCTGCATCTACCTCTGAAAAAATATTTGGGCTTCTAGCTGTGTGTGGGACTTGTTGTATTAGTCCATCTATACTGACCTCCATCAGGTTGCAAACTGAATATATTTTTTTCTGCATCTACCTCTGAAAAAATATTGGGCTTCTAGCTGTGTGTGGGACTTGTTGTATTAGTCCATCTATACTGACCTCCATCAGGTTGCAAACTGAATATATTTTTTTCTGCATCTACCTCTGAAAAAATATTGGGCTTCTAGCTGTGTGTGGGACTTGTTGTATTAGTCCATCTATACTGACCTCCATCAGGTTGCAAACTGAATATATTTTTTTCTGCATCTAGCTCTGAAAAAATATTTGGCCTTCTAGCAGTGTGTGGGACTTTCTCTGTTAGTCCATCTATACTGACCTCCATCAGGTTGCAAACTGAATATAATTTTTTTCTGCATCTAGCTCTGAAAAAAATATTTGGCCTTCTAGCAGTGTGTCGGACTTTCTCTATTAGTCCATCTATACTGACCTCCATCAGGTTGCAAATTAAAAATAATTTTTATCTGCATCTACAGTACCTCTGAAAAAATATTTGGGCTTCTAGCTGTGTGTGGGACTTGTTGTATTAGTCCATCTATACTGACCTCCATCAGGTTGCAAACTGAATATATTTTTTTCTGCATCTACCTCTGAAAAAATATTGGGCTTCTAGCTGTGTGTGGGACTTGTTGTATTAGTCCATCTATACTGACCTCCATCAGGTTGCAAACTGAATATATTTTTTTCTGCATCTACCTCTGAAGAAATATTGGGCTTCTAGCTGTGTGTGGGTCTTGTTCTATTAATCCATCTATACAGACCTCCATCAGGTTGCAAACTGAACATAATTTTTTTTCTGCATCTAGCTCTGAAAAAATATTTGGCCTTCTAGCAGTGTGTGGGACTTGTTCTATTAGTCCACCTATACTGACCTCCATCAGGTTGCAAATTCAAAATAATTTTTTGTATGCATCTAGCTCTGAAAAAATATTTGGCCTTCTAGCAGTGTGTGGGACTTTCTCTGTTAGTCCATCTATACTGACCTCCATCAGGTTGCAAACTCAATATAATTTTTTTCTGCATCTACAGTACCTCTGAAAAAATATTTGGGCTTCTAGCTGTGTGTGGGACTTGTTGTATTAGTCCATCTATACTGACCTCCATCAGGTTGCAAACTGAATATATTTTTTTCTGCATCTACCTCTGAAAAAATATTGGGCTTCTAGCTGTGTGTGGGACTTGTTGTATTAGTCCATCTATACTGACCTCCATCAGGTTGCAAACTGAATATATTTTTTTCTGCATCTACCTCTGAAAAAATATTGGGCTTCTAGCTGTGTGTGGGACTTGTTGTATTAGTCCATCTATACTGACCTCCATCAGGTTGCAAACTGAATATATTTTTTTCTGCATCTACCTCTGAAAAAATATTGGGCTTCTAGCTGTGTGTATGACTTGTTGTATTAGTCCATCTATACTGACCTCCATCAGGTTGCAAACTGAATATATTTTTTTCTGCATCTACCTCTGAAAAAATATTGGGCTTCTAGCTGTGTGTGGGACTTGTTGTATTAGTCCATCTATACTGACCTCCATCAGGTTGCAAACTGAATATATTTTTTTCTGCATCTACCTCTGAAAAAATATTGGGCTTCTAGCTGTGTGTGGGTCTTGTTCTATTAATCCATCTATACAGACCTCCATCAGGTTGCAAACTGAATATAATTTTTTTCTGCATCTAGCTCTGAAAAAATATTTGGCCTTCTAGCAGTGTGTGGGACTTTCTCTGTTAGTCCATCTATACTGACCTCCATCAGGTTGCAAACTGAATATAATTTTTTTCTGCATCTAGCTCTGAAAAAATATTTGGCCTTCTAGCAGTGTGTCGGACTTTCTCTATTAGTCCATCTATACTGACCTCCATCAGGTTGCAAACTGAATATATTTTTTTCTGCATCTACCTCTGAAAAAATATTGGGCTTCTAGCTGTGTGTGGGTCTTGTTCTATTAATCCATCTATACAGACCTCCATCAGGTTGCAAACTGAATATAATTTTTTTCTGCATCTACCTCTGAAAAAATATTTGGCCTTCTAGCAGTGTGTGGGACTTTCTCTGTTAGTCCATCTATACTGACCTCCATCAGGTTGCAAACTGAATATAATTTTTTTCTGCATCTAGCTCTGAAAAAATATTTGGCCTTCTAGCAGTGTGTGGGACTTTCTCTATTAGTCCATCTATACTGACCTCCATCAGGTTGCAAATTAAAAATAATTTTTATCTGCATCTACTACAGTACCTCTGAAAAAATATTTGGGCTTCTAGCTGTGTGTGGGACTTGTTGTATTAGTCCATCTATACTGACCTCCATCAGGTTGCAAACTGAATATATTTTTTTCTGCATCTACCTCTGAAAAAATATTGGGCTTCTAGCTGTGTGTGGGACTTGTTGTATTAGTCCATCTATACTGACCTCCATCAGGTTGCAAACTGAATATATTTTTTTCTGCATCTACCTCTGAAAAAATATTGGGCTTCTAGCTGTGTGTGGGACTTGTTGTATTAGTCCATCTATACTGACCGCCATCAGGTTGCAATCTGAATATATTTTTTTCTGCATCTACCTCTGAAAAAATATTGGGCTTCTAGCTGTGTGTGGGACTTGTTGTATTAGTCCATCTATACTGACCTCCATCAGGTTGCAAACTGAATATATTTTTTTCTGCATCTACCTCTGAAAAAATATTGGGCTTCTAGCAGTGTGTGGGACTTGTTGTATTAGTCCATCTATACTGACCTCCATCAGGTTGCAAATTGAATATAATTTTTTTCTGCATCTAACCCAGCCAATAGTTTTGGCCTAATACCACAGTTTGGCCACTCAGCTCTGCTCGGTTACCATCCATTGTTTTTTTGTGCAAACAACTCTAGAGTTGTGAATTAGTTAACCACCAAAATGAATGGAAAAAGGCCTGCTGCTGGTGGAAAGGGGAATAGGCGTGTTGGGAAGGGGAAAAAAGGTTGTGTCCGTGGGGTAGGTGTTAAAGCAACAGTAACATCTGCAGAAGAAAGACCATCTTCCAGCCAAACTAAAATGTCTACTTCTTTTAGCGGACAATGTGATAAGATCCCTTTCTTACGGCCACGCCAATCGCTACAAATTCCAGATGAGGCACAAAAACAGCAGGTGCTTCAACGGATATCAAGTGCTCCTTTAAGTGGGCTCTCCTCCACATCAACTTCAACATCAAAAATACTCCAGTCCTCAAAGGTGTCACCCCAATCGCACTTGCTTCCTCACAGCTTCCAAATCTCCAGCTGCCCGTCTGAGTATGAGGTAGAACAGATGGTTGAGTCTGCAGAGCTGTTTACTCATACTATAGCCTGGGAATCAGAGGTCGACTCCAGCGCTTCTGTGAATCCAGACGAGGAAATGATCTGCACTGATGCCCAGAATCTTTATGAGTCGGATCCAGGACCAGACGCAGAAGGTTCTGACCATAATGTAGACCCTCATTCCCAAACTGTAACTCCTGTTGGTGGAGACAATGAGGAAGACGATGATAAGACTCAAATACCTGATTGGAGCGACAACTTTAGTATTTTGTCAGGGCAGGAACAGGTTGGCTCTGAGGACGACGGGTGTGATAACGCACAGGGTGATGATGATGAGGTTGGAGATCCCACTTACTGTCAACCCACAGTCAGCCAAGAGATGAGGTCAGCAGAGGAGGTGGAGAAAGATGCTAGTGACGACGAGGTCAGGTTGCGCCTTCCTGGACAGAGACGTAGTACTGGAAGCACGTCAACAACTGCATCCTCAAACACAACTCTACCTCTCACCACAAGTCGTGGTGGCTCTTCAGGTCGCATGGGTGCCAAGCCTTGCATAGCCTGGGCATTTTTTCAGATCGATAAAGATGACCCAACTCGTGTTATCTGTAACATTTGTCAGCAAAAGCTAAGTAGAGGCCAAAAAATACATAGTTTGAGTACTTCATGCATGAACCGGCACATGGACATGAAGCATAAGTTGCAGTGGGAAGCTCAGTGTGCTACAATGCGGCCTAGCCGGCCGGGCCAACCACCGTCTGCCATATCTGGTCCATCCGCGGCCTCTTCATCCTCTGTGACTGGGGGGACAGCAGTCACACCTGTTTTGGGGCGCAGACCTGCCACCTCTTTACCCGCAACAGCCAGCGTGATTGGCATGTCATCATTTTCTTTGGAGGTGGGAACACCAGCTGGTGTTGAGCGCTGTCCGACATCGATAGCACCACCTTTGGATCAAGGCAACCTAACATGTCCGCCTGCATCTTCCTCACAGACCGGCAGTTTGCCGGGGACACCCTTATCAACCCCGTCTAAGCACAATAGCCAGCCCTCGGTCCCTCAGATGTGGACAAGTAAAAGACCATTTCCTCCTAGCCATGAGAAAGCTAAGAGGTTGAATTTCACCATCTGCAAGCTCTTGGCTACAGAAATGCTGCCTTTCCGCCTGGTGGACACAGAGGATTTTTCGAGACCTTATGTCCGTCGCAGTGCCCCAGTACCAGATGCCCTGTCGGCACTACTTCTCAAAGAAAGGTGTGCCTGCGCTCCACCAGCATGTCGCACACAACATCACCGCTTCTTTAAGAAACTCTGTGTGTGACAGGGTGCATTTCACCACAGACACTTGGACGAGTAGGCATGGACAGGGGCGTTACATGTCGCTGACTGGGCACTGGGTAACTATGGTGACAGCAGGACAAGGGGCTGCTGTCCAAGTCTTGCCGTCCCCACGAGTTGTGCGTCAATCCTCTTTATGTCAAAGTTCCTCCACTGCTTCTGCCTCCTCAACCTCCTCTCGGTCTTCCACCTGCACCAAAAGCCTGTCTGGTCATGCCACAAGCTTTCTAACTGCGCAGAAGGGATCCTGCACACCTCCTTACTATGCTGGCAGTAGGGCTCAACGTCATCAGGCGGTTTTTACATTGAAATGTCTGGGAAATGTGAGTCACACAGCTGAGGAGTTGTGGTCAGCTCTGGAGAACCAATTTCATGAATGGTTGTCTCCACTGGACCTGAAACCAGGGAAGGCCGTGTGCAACAATGCTGCAAACCTGGGTGCGGCCCTTCGCCGGGGCAATGTCACACACGTGCCTTGTATGGCTCACGTGTTGAACCTGGTTGTCCAGCAATTTTTAGCCCACTATCCCAGACTAGATGGCCTTCTGCAGAGGGCACGGTCGCTGTGTGCTCACTTCCGCCGTTCGCATCCCGCAGCTCAGCGACTTACATCTCTACAGAAGTCGTTGGGCCTGCCAC
Organism: Phyllobates terribilis; assembly: GCF_046119375.1. Lineage (NCBI taxonomy): Eukaryota > Metazoa > Chordata > Amphibia > Anura > Dendrobatidae > Phyllobates > Phyllobates terribilis. The sequence goes on along the minus strand of NW_027362761.1, from coordinate 461,329,475 downwards.
TTCACCGGCTAAAATGCGATGTGCCTACCCGGTGGAATTCAACTCTGCACATGTTGCAGCGACTGTGGCAGCACCGACAAGCCCTGGTGCAATACGTTCTGACGTATAGCCTGGGCCAACAAGATTCAGAGGTGGGGCAAATCACGCTGGAGGAGTGGTCTCAGATCAGGGACCTATGCACCCTTCTGCACAGTTTTGAAATGGCGACGAAGATGTTTAGTGCTGACGATGCCATTATCAGCATGACTATTCCGGTGATTTACATGCTGGAGCACATGTTAAACAGAATTCGGAGTCAGGTGGTGGCACAAGAGGAGGTGGAGGAAGTAGAGGAGGAGGAGTTGTATGCGGAAGGGCTAACATCTGCAAGGTCCAGACGGTCGGCAGCACCAAGGCGGCAGGCATGTGAGGGTGGGGGAGATGGTTTTACCAGGGCGCATGGTAGCAGCCAAACTAGTGATGAAGGTGCAGGAGCCCAGGAAGAAGTGGAGGACGAACTGATGGAAGACTCATCAGATGAGGGAGACCTTGATCACATTTCTGTTGTGCGAGGTTGGGGGAAGAGGACAGAGGAAGGAAGCATGATTGTTACCTCGCCACCAACACAACAGGGACTTGGTGCTCCTGGATGCGCAACACACATGAGTGCCTTCTTGCTGCACTACCTGCAACATGACCCTCGAATTGTGAGAATTAGAAATAATCCTGACTACTGGGTTGCCACACTGTTAGATCCCCGGTACAAAAGTAAATTTGCAGAAATTATTCCTGCCATAGAAAGGGATGCACGCATGCAGGAGTATCAGCAGAGACTGTTGCAGAATCTTACATGTGCTTTTCCACAAAATACCAGTGGTGCACGTAGTGAATCTCACAGTTCCAACTTGCCAACCGTGGGACCGTCAAGTGTTCAGCACTCAAACCGTAACAGAACCACAGTATCTGCTGGTAACATCAATTTTGCGGAATCATTTCACCACATTTTTAGCCCATCCTTTGCAAGGCCACAGGAGACAAGAAGTCTGACACATAGTCAACGCCTAGAGACGATGGTACAGGAGTATCTCCAAGTAAACATTGAAGCCACGACTGTGTCACTGGACCCTTGCTCTTTTTGGGCTTCCAATCTGGATAAATGGCCGGAGCTAGCCACTTACGCCTTGGAGATCTTGTCATGCCCCGCAGCCAGCGTTCTGTCTGAACGTGTGTTCAGCGCTGCTGGTGGTGTGCTGACAGATAAGCGCACGCGGCTCTCCACTGATAATGTAGACAGACTCACGTTCATAAAGATGAACAAATCATGGATCCGAAACGACTTTTCTACCCCTGTGTCATCCTGGGGAGAGTAAAAGCTTGATGATTGGTTAAAATCACCCTACCAACCGTTTTAAGCTTTCAAATTACTAATCATGTTTATCTGTATCTTGACTGGAAAATAATTTGGGCTTTGTAGCAGTGTGCAGCACTGATCCTATTAGGCCATCTATACTAAAGCTTCACCAGATTTAAAATTAAAAATAATTTTTAGCTGCATCTAGCCCGGAAAATAATTTTGGGGCTCCGAGATGCGCAAGACACATAAGTGCCTTCTTGCTGCACTACCTGCAGCATGACCCTCATATTGTCAGAATTCGAAGTAATCATGACTACTGGGTTGCCACACTCTTAGATCCCCCAAACTTTTCGATCAACCTTTTCATTTTAATAAAGACCAAAAAAATGGTCATTTTTGAAATTATAAGCATTAGCAGGTTGTTAGAAACTAAAATCAAACAGTTTTCAACTCAAAACTTTATTCTAGGTGATGTTACATTTTCACATAGGACCCCTTGTTCGAAAGGAGCTTCTGAACTCTCTCGTCCATTGAATTTGTCAGGTTTTGGATGGTTTCTGCTTCAATTGTTTTGCATGAGGACAGAATACCCTCCCAGAGCTGTTGCTTAGATGTGAACTGCCTCCCGCCATCATAGACACTCCTTTTAATGATGCTCCAAAGGTTCTGAATGGGGTAGAGGTCAGGGGAGCATGGGGGTCACACCATAAGTTTGTCCCCTTTTATGCCCATATCAGACAGAGATGCAGATGTTTTATGTGCAGCATGAGATGGTGCTTTATCATGCAGAAAAATGATCTTGCTGTGAAATACACGGTTCTTCTTCTTGAACCATGGCAGGAAGTGCTGTTTGAGAAAATCCACATACATTATGGAGTTCATCTTTAGCGCCTTCAGGGATCCTAAAGGGGCCGACAATCTCTCTCCCCATGATTCCAGCCCAAAACATTACTCCACCTCCTCATTGTTGGCGCTGTAGCCGTGTTTGCGTGGGGTGTCCATCAACCAGCCATCCTCCACTCCATCCATCTGGACCATCGAGCGCTGCACGGCACTCATCCGTGAACAAAACTGTTTTGAAATCAGTCTTCATGTAATGTTTGGCCCACTGGAGCCGTTTCTGCTTGTGTGAAGTGGATAGAGGAGGTCGACAGGATGGCGTATGCACAGCTGCAAACCTCTGAAGGACCCTGCATCTTGTTGTTCGGGGGACGTTGGAGGCACAAGCAGCTTCAAAAACTTGTCTGCTGCTATGACAAGGCTTTTTTGCCGCTGCTCTTTCAACCTGACGTAATTGCCTGTAGGAAAGAGTCCTTAATTTGCCCTTATCAGCACGCACACGTGTGTACTGTGAATCAGCTACATACTTCTTGATTGCCAAGACACTTCATCCTGATCATCGCACAATGTTGATTGTAGTCATGCCTTGACCTAAACACTCCACAATTTGTTGCTTCTCAGCAGCCGACACATCCTTTTTCTTTCCCATTTTGGCAGAAAATGTAGGCTGCTTAATAATGTGAGAGAGCCTTCTTAAGTAGTCTTGCCTTTCATTGGACACACCTGCCAAACTAATTAGCACAGGTGTCTGCAATTGCTTACAGTGATATAAAGAGCCCTGACACACATCACCATCAATGAGTTTAACTGACAAACAAACAAATTCTTCCCTTATCACTCCTAAACACTTTTTGCATAATAATTTGGAACGCAGTGTACATGTGCTTTTCCACAAAACACCAGCGGTTCACGTAGTGAATCTTACAGTTCTAACTTGCCAACCGTGGTCTGTATGGAGTTGTTCAATAAAGGGCCCAAAATTAAGATAACATAGATGGGAGAGGTCTCTATGAATAGGAATTCCTAAGTATTTGATACCCTGTGAGGGCCAGGCAAAGGGAAAGTTGGACTGGATGGAATCCTATATGGATTTGGGGAGGGAGACATCGAGGGCCTCAGACTTCGCTGCATTGATTTTAAAATTTGACCATGTAACAAAGTGATCTATTTCAGCCATAACAGCATGGATGGATATATGTGATTGAGTGATATATACTAGGACATCATCAGCAAATAGAGAGCACTTGTACTCGGTGCCTCCCACCTCAATCCACCTAATATTGGGGTTATGGCGAATTGATGAGAGCAGGTGCTCCGTCACTAGGATGTATAAGAGAGGGGACAGAGGACATCCCTGCCTTGTCCCATTGGTGATTGTGAAAGGTGATGAAAATGTTCTGACGCACCCCTGGGCCTTGGGACACCCGGAGCCGGACCCTTTTTGGTGGATGCTGGTGGTTGTAGTCTTCGTGGCGGCGACCCGGTTCCGTGGCTCAGGGCGGTCAAACCAGTGGCGGAACTATTTATGTGGTTTTGATGTTTAAATGTACGACTAGCCACCCGTGGATTGCGGTCAGAGTGAACCGCCGCTACAGGGCAGACCGCTGAGGCTGGTGTTGTGGGTGCAGCAGAGCGTAGCATAACTCCCCACGGGAGGAGTATAGCCTCAGGGCAGTGTATGCGGAGGATGGGGGTGATGGTGCAGGGCAGCAGCAGTAACGACACAGAGTCAGTGATGCAGTTCAGGGCCTTTACTCACAGTTCTTATTATCCAGACCACGTCTGCAGGTAACAGCTGCCCACGTCGTACTGTGCTCACCAGGTGAGGGGCTCAGACAACTCCCAGATAACTTTGGAGCACTTCACAGGACCCCCTTTGTGTGTCCTTTGTCTCGCCTTTCTTACCAACACTTCTGTTCGGCTGCCTCGGGCCTCCTCTTGGTAAACTTGGCGCCAGTTTCCCTGACCCTATGTGGTGCCTTCCTAGCGGGTGTAGCGAGGGGCTGCGCCACATAAAATGTCAGAGCCTCCGGTTTCTAGCTGAGGGTCGTTTCCTGCCTCCACTAGTTCGGGGACCGGTCTCCCCCTTTGGCATGACCCCTCCACGCAGGTGGATTCGGGCGTGCGGTGGCGACTCGCCCGTCCGCACCCCTGGGATCCCTTCATTCCTCGTTCCTGGAGCCTTCTCCGCTCCTCTTCCTTCCTTCTCCCTCTTCCAGGCCTGGGTCTCTATTACTAGGCCCGCCTCCGGAGCAGAGCTCATGCAGAGCCCCTGCTCCCTGCCACTTCTGCTCAGACTTCTCTGCACTGAACTAAGATGGTGCCCACCTTTTATACTCCCTTCTCAATGCACCCAGGAACTGCTTCCTCCCTGCTCCTGCACTACAGGGTTCCCCTTCCTCAGTGTTCCCTCCCCCCACTCCAGCCAGGGACAGGGACTGTCGTGCCCATCTCAGGGGCATATTGGTCACCCTGCCCCACGGCAATGTGGTGTAATGCATGCAGGTGTCGGGTCCTGATCCACACTCCATCCTTACCTGAGAGTGAGATATCACACCTCTGGGTGAGGTGCAATACGTCTGTAGCAACCGAGCCCTCAGGGTGCTACAGTTCCATTTATCTTCAGCCTAGGTGACGTATTGTGATACAGGGCCGTGATTTTGGCTATAAAAGGGTCCCCTAGACCCCTACCCCAAGCTTTTTAAGAGAATCATATATGGCGTGCCAGGAGGCTCTATGGAATGCTTTCTCAGCATCCAACGAGAGTATCTAATTACAAATTTTTAACTGCATCTAGCCCAGGAAATACTTTGTGCCTAGTAGCAGTGTCTGCTAGTCAGCGGATTATCCCGGCTGTTAAGCAAGCTACACCACCTGTAGTTTAGACACTTAATTTTTTCAAAGGAAATGCTTCGGGACCATGGGATACTTAGTGAAGAGCATCAGGAGGCACCCCATGGCATAGGGGCTGGGACTGGCAGTAGGATGCCTTGCGGTGGACAGCCGAGCTCGATCCTTATAAAAGCTTTTTAACTGCAGCAGCTTTAGTGGACGCTACTGGAGCTGGAATTACGCGGCTGCTGGCATGAGACTTGCCCTCCAATAGATCCTTGTAAATGGATTTAAAGTGTATTCATTCAAATTAGAGAGACAATTTAAATTAAAAAGCTTAGAGCTGCCTCCACCACAGGGGGGCTCGCTCGACCCACCAGCGGGCAGGCACCAGTATTGGGAGAGGGGGGCTGGCCATCAGGGTTCACCGCGGCTCTGGCACAAACCCGGCGACACGGAGGTGGCACGGGCAGGAGCGGACTGGCCGTGTCGGCTTCTCACTTTTTGGATTTTAGAAGGGCATGTCTCCCCCTCCTTTTACTCCTCCACCTCTTTTATTTTCGCATGACTATATGTACTTGTCACTTTTCCATGTGTTAGTTATGTCTTCTGAGCAGTTTGTCATCTTTTGGACACCTTTGAAGGTGTTTTCTATGTGTTTCTATGTGTTTTTGTTTGCCTGCCATTGGTTTTAACGGTGTTCGAAGGTGTTCGACGAACAGTTCGACGAACAGTTCGGCGAACACACAGGTGTTCGACGAACCGAACCGAACTCGAACACTACGGGGGTGGCTCAACACTAGTAATATGATCATCAGCACCACTCATCTCCAATACTGAATCCCTTTTCAATAAAAAATTACATTATTTTTACCTGAATGGATAGGCTCATGCAGTATTTGTAGTTTGATGCTTACTATAGCTTGAAGCTCTTGTGCCCTAATTTATTATTTGAAATTGGGTCCTCCACCTGTATCAGTTAATATACTTGTATATTCTTATAGGACATGGGTCATGATGTAGAAGTTGAATTTCCTAACGTACACACATACATGTTATTTTTTATTTTTAACAACATTCGGCTCAATCTCAAACAATGGCGACTTAGATCGATCTTGTGCAGGTCTAGATAGGTTCACCAAGGTCTTCTCCGCCGTTATCTTGTATCAAGCCATCAGGTTGCTGGTCTTCCTCTTCATATTTTTTATTCTATTCTTCCAGCCATGATGACCTTTCTCAGTGATTGCTCTCTTCATATGATGTGTCCAAAGTAGATGTGATGCTGGTTTGTCACTTCTGACGGACAAGCCATGAAAGATGGGAGTCAAGGAGTCTGGGGTCAAATACCAGGAATGTACATTAAAGTCAAAGGGGCAATACAAAAGAATAGTCAAATAGCAAAGTATAAGGTCAGGCAACAAAGATCTGAGTACGTAAAAGGCAATGGGGCAATACAAATGAATAGACAAAAGACCGAAGCCAGGCAGCAAACATCAGAACACAGAGCACAAGGAACACATACCACCAAGCAAAGCTATGACTGGCAATAGTCAGACCATTGTCAGCTAGCTAAATAGTCAGGCAATCATCCAGAAAGGGTGACACCTGGAGGAAACTCAGTGGGCGTGATTTGATTGGGCTGCTGGACAATCCTTTGCATGGGGATTGACTGGCATGGCCCTGCCTTTGATTGGGCAGCCGGGCTATCCTATTTACAAAGCTGACAGCCCATGACACCTCCGAAATTCATAGGCCAACTGAGCTATCACTCACTGCATCTCTAGGACACAGTGAGTGGTGGAATCATGACAGTAGGCAAGTCATTACCTAGTGATCCTTGCTTCTAGTAACATGTCTGGCTTGATTTGTTCCAAAATTGATTTGTTTGTTCTTCTTGTCATCCATAGTATTGATAACATCCTTCTCCAGCACCCCAATTCGAAGATTTGTAATTCAACACCTAACCTAATATGTTATTATTTTTCTGTATCATGGCATAAATAAGGCATTGTGTTAGGTTAAAAAAATGCTACGCCTTTACACTTTTGACTGCTGTCTTTACACTCTTTATAATTATGCCTGTTCTTGTAACTTGTAACTTTGCAGATGGAAGTATTTGAATATTACAGCAAGTGATCATCTTTCATACAGATCATCTGCATCCCCTAAGTGAAGACATACGTATTGTCATGAAGAGTGCTGCTATACTGCTAAAATGGAAGTAAAATGGCAAATGTTCACTTGCTCGATTCACGACAATACTAGTACATAAGCAATGCTGCAATCCAAAACTAGAACAAGCACTTACTTTCTTTCACAAAAATTAGATGCATTGTTAAATTATATAAAAAGATCACTGACTAAGTACAAAAAATATCAGAAAAAAATTATCAAATGTAAAAGGGCAAAAAAATAGAGAAAAGCATACACCTTTCCCAGGCAACACGTTTCTGTCTGATGAAAGGTGTGTGTTTTTCTAATTTTTTTGCTGCCCATCTATATTTATTCATTTTTTATATGCAATTTTTTTGTTCTCAGCCAATGATGTACATCTCATTCTTATCGAAGAAAGCGAGTGTTGGATCTAGTTTTGGAATGTTGCATATAATGCTGAAATGTTCAAACAAAGGTTCAACTAGTAAAGCTATGATATTGACTTTATTTCATAAATGGCTAAAAAAGTAAAACAAATACTAATAATAAGTACTGTATATTATACAAGAAAACATTTTTTTTGCAGAATTTTTCTTAGTCCATAAGATGAAGAAGGCTGTGTAAATATGAACGCCATTGTGACCTATTGTATTAATCAAAAACTCTCTTGTTGGTCCATTATAGAATATACTCTGTGAATCTCCAGTACAATAGATCTTTAGATTTCCATCCTACATTTGTTTCTTTAGTTGAGGTATGCACTTAGCCTGGTCTGCTGCTGTGTGCGCTTGCTGTCAGTGAAGTGATGAAACCCATTGTTGTGTTGTTGGGTCCTGCTGCTAGTCCATTAGCAACTGTCTGTAGGAGGAGAAGACAAATTGTGTCAATGTTCTGTGTCAAAGGACCACACAGTTACTTGCCACTTTGACTTTACGATAAATAGTTATCTTGCCGTGTGACAGGTGCAAGGGCTTGGAAGTCTAAAAGCTGGTAATTCCGCAATCCTGTGACCTCTCTATGTTGTCATTTATTGGATAATAACACTGGCTTTTTCTTTCTGTGTGAAGCTTCCATTATTCCCTTGAAGATAGGAATATATACCAAATATTCATTTTGCCTATATTTATATGGATTTAAATGGATTGTCAGTTTTTAGGAAATACTGGTGGAGAAGCTTATCATGCTGTAAAATAACAAAATATGCTTTATTTACCTTTTTAAGCTCATTCAAACCCAACACCGCCCCCCACTGCTCCCCATTGGTCTGTATTTAAGGGGCTGCAGCAGTGACATGCAGTCTCGAACATGGGATTGCTGCAATCACTAGCTACTCAAGCAAGGAATTCCCAGCATTTCCAGGAAGAGAAGTGTAATTTTCAGATGCCCAGATCATCAGGACCTGTGACACTTCCTTGATTATGCAGCTTTTTCATTGAATCTGGTATGAATCTGAAAAAATCTCATGTTGTATTATGGTATTGTTGTTAATATGTTTGTCACGGGGATAACGTGACAGAGAGGGGCCAACAGATCGAGGCGTCTGGTTGCACAAACTCCTTCACTGCTTCACCATCCTATTAAACAGTTCAGGTTTTCCTTGCTCTGTCTATGGCAAGTGTTAATCAGTTCAGTTGATCTCCTACAGCTCTCCAACCTGAATTGTCTCAGCTGATCTGTGTTGGCCACTCCCCTCTGGTATATATGCTCACTACTGGCTCTTGCGAGTTGCCAGTGATAGTTCTACTTATTGGTTTGGTGGTGAAGGAGAAAGTTCAGTCCTTGGACTTGGCAATTGGAGAGTTTTTCTGGAGATTGTTTTATGGAATTGCTTTGCGTGTTTATCCTCATCCTTTTACATTTGGTTACCGCTTTTTATACTTCCCCTGTTTCCCACTCTGTTGTTTTGTGAGTGTATTTGTATGGTTGTAGTTCTCTGTCTATTTACCTCTGTTCGTCTAGTTAATGTTTTCCTATACACTTTGGCCCCTTACCTCCCTAGATGGGGGTGGGGTCAGATAAGGGTTACGTTATGAGCACAACTAGGTACAAGACCCCGACGTCTCCATCATCCGGGGTAATTTGGGGGACAGGGATAGACTAGGGTGCCCCTAGTTCGAGGGATTGGGTAGGTGCCCACAGTCCCTTGTCACTACGTGACAATGTGGCTGCATTGAGGTACCATATAGGGCCACACAATTTGTTCAAAGCTCAAGAGTTGAGCTACATGTTTTCCGTCTACCCTCATATGTCTACATTTATACAGCAATGTTATGTGCTTGAAGCATGGCATGAACTCCACCCCACCTGATTCAGGGCAGACAAATCTGCTGACCTTCTCTTCCTTAACACTCCACTTTTCCCTAGATTTCACTATTGTTTTTGGCTTGTAAAAAATCTTTATTTTGTAGATTTATAATTTGTTTATTAGCATAATTAATTTCCTCTAGGCTTTTTTTTATTCTACAATAGTTTACTTTTATGCAGTAGGTTGTAGGAAGAACAATAAAACACCCACAGAAAGGCATTGCACATACAATAAATAAATGGCAGCGTGTTTTACAACTGTTGTTGAATGGCTGCTAATATTGCAAAAAATGTCTGCAGGGATAAGGAGCTTTTGCTTTTCTTCACTTGTGCCCACACAATCTTAGTAATTTTTTTGTGTCTCATTTGTAAATTGCCAATGTCTTCAATCCCTGTGGTCTAACAGGCTTACCAGCATGAAAAATGATATCCCATGAGGCCAGATCACACAATTCAATTATTGATATTTTTATCACTCAAGACATGTAAGACGACTAAGTATTTTCTTGTACGTCTTTCCTTTTTTTTACCATCTACTTCTGATTTTGGATATAAAAAAATCTTCCGTAGTTGTCTGAAATTCACCTTTAGGCAGAATGCTAGGCTACTGATCTGTCCTAACTTTTTGCTGTAAACTGCAGATCACTTGTGTACATTAACTGCTGTATATGAACACAACCTGAGAAGAAAGAAGGGATATAATTATTATAAACTACAAGCAACTAAGCTCAAAGACAAAAGAACACTTAGCTGGTAAATGTTACATTTATGACACTAAAGAGGACCTGTCACTTACGATCAATATGTAACTTTTAACTGTTACATTTACACTGGTTGACCATTGCTGCCATTACATCTGCCAATTGGCTAAGTGTAAAACTATCATTGAATAGCCTGTTTAGACAAGCTCAGTGCACTATCATGTGTGGAGAATGATTGTTAAAATAATTGTTCTGCGTACATAGAATTAGAGATGAGCGAACCTCTCAAGGTTTGATTCATTTCAGATCGGCGAACTACCCGATGTTTTCAATTTGTCGAACAGTTTGTTGAACATATCCAAATCCCATTGCATTCAATGGGAGGCAAAACCTAATGCATACATAACACATTCAAAGAGGGATCGAAGGCTGCCAACACAGCTCAAATTGAGGGCAGACACCAGGAAAAGTGGCATCAATTGACCCACAGTACAAATAGTATAATTATTATTATTGTAGTGCCATTCATTCCATGGTGCTTTACATGTGTAAAAAATGGGGTCACCACCTGGTACAGGAGGAGAGAGAACCCTGTCCGCGAGGTCTCACAAACAAACTACAAGGGATGGGTGAGGATACAGTAGGTGAAGGTAGAGCTGGTCATGCAACGGTATGGTGGAGTGAGGGTTGCTGCTGGTTGTACACTTGTAGATGGGTCTTCAGGTTCCTTTTTAAGGTTTTCACGGTAGGTGAGAGTCTGATGTGTTGGGTTAGAGTGTTCCAGAGTAGGGGAGATGCACGGGACAAATCTTGCATGCAATTGTGGGAAGAGGAGATAAGAGGGAAGTAGAGAAGGAGATCTTGTGAGGATCAGAGGTTGCGCGCCGGTAAATACCAGGAGACAAATCACAGATGTATGGAGGAGACAGGTTTTGGATGGCTTTGTATGCCAAAGTAATGGTTTTCATCTGGAGTCTCTGGGCAACAGGGAGCCAGTGCAGGAATTGACAGAGGGGAGAAGTCAGGAAATAGTAGGATGACAGGTGGATTAGTCAGCCAGCAGAGTTTAGGATAGCTTGGAAGGGTGCTAGAGTGTTTGAAGGGAGGCCACAGAGCAGGAGGTTGCAGTATTCGAGGCGGGAGATGATGAGGGCATGCACTAGTGTTTTTGCAGATTCATGGTTGAGGAATGTGCGGATCCGAGAGATATTTTGGAGTTTCAGCCAGCAGAAAGTAGAAAGGGCTTGGATCTCAGGTTTGAAGGAGAGATCAGAGTCAAGCTTTCAGGACAGGGAAGAGTGGGCCGCCATTGACTTTGATAAATAGGTCAGTTGGGGGTTTGAATGAGATGATGGAAAGATCATGAATTTTATGATACTGATGAGACACATGTACCTGAGTTGCACGCGGACTGTACTGTGCTGTAAGGGCAGGAAGAGGAGGAGGATGACCCTCAGGACGAGGACGAGGAGTGGGAGAACAGATAGGATGATGATGATGGGATAGGATGATGATGAGGTATTAGACGATGAGTGTGAGCCTAGAGGCACTCAGCTGAGTAGCTCAGCAGAGGAGATGGAGGAGGAGGAAGACCAGGAGATTACGTTGCGGCTTCCCACACAGACACTAAGTGATGCAACCATGACAAGCACTGCATCCACAGCCTCAACTGTGGCTGTGGCTAGCAGCAGTCGCAGGTCTGCAGCTTGCAGGGGTGGCAAGGGTTGCCTAGCCTGGGTTTTTTTGGAGACCGCAAACGATGACACAACTCACGTTATCTGCCAATTTTGTTAAAAATGACTGAGTAGAGGCAACAATTGCAATAATTTCACTACTACAAGCATGAACTGGTACATGCACAATAAACATGCGTTAGACTGGGAAAAATGCAGACTAGTGGGCCTTTCCAACCACCGACCACCCCATCAACCACAACTGCTGCTTCCTCCTCCTCCGTCTCCATGGCAAGTGTTCTCATACACGTCTCCGGCCGCAGAAACTCCACTTGTTTACCCGCTACAGTCGGGGTAAGTGACAGCCCATCAGTTGTTACGGAAGTTGACATGCCTGCTTTTTTTTTACCAATCTCAGACACCGAGCACACCACATCTGTCTCAATCCACCATAACATCTCTGCCTGCACCTCTCTCACAATCCAGCAGTTTGTCATCTTCACCCCACTCCCCTCTCTCTCAGCACAGCATCCAGCCCTCAGTACCGCAGTTGTGGTCATGTAAAAAATTGTTTCCTCCTACATATGCCAAAGCAAAGAGCTTGAACTTCACCATCTTCAATCTGTTGGCCATGGAAATGCTGCCTTTCCACCTGGTGAATACAGACGTTTCCAAAAGCTGATGGCTGTCTCAGTCCCCAGTACCAGTTGCCCTGTCGCCATTACTTCTCTAAGAAATATGTGCCTGCTCTACACCAGCAAAAATCTATGTCTGACAGGGTGCATTTCACCACTGACACCTGGACAAGCAAGCATGACCAGGTGCAATACATCTCGCTGACTGGGCACTGGGTGACTCTGGTGGCTGTGGGGGCAGGCGGGGAATGGGCTTCTCCACAAATATTGGAATCCCCAAGGCTTGCAGGGAGCTTGGGGATGGAGAACTAAACCACTACCCACCAGAAGATGGATAACTAAGCTACTCGACAACATGGGTTGGAGAACTAAACTACTAAACACCTAGGGTTGGAGAACTAAACCACTGCACACCAGAAGATGGAGAACTAAACTAATAGACAACAGGGGTTGGAGAACTAGACTACTAAACTGGTAGGGTTGGAGAACTAAACCACTACACAGCAGAAGATGGAGAACTGAACTAATAGACAACAGGGGTTGGAGAATTAAACTACTAAACACCTAGGGTTGGAGAACTAAACCACTGCACACCAGGGGATGGTGAACTAAACCACTAGACAACAATTATTGGAATCCCCAAGGTTTGCGGGACAAACCACTGTACGTATCTGACGCGCCCCCTGGGCCATGTTCAAGGGATACCCGGAGCCGGATCTGGATAGGGGTAGTAGTCCTTGTGGCGGTGACCCGGTCCGTGCCCAGGGTGTCAGACTAAGTGGCGGTGTATTAGCAGTAGATGTAGGACGACTACGCCACCCGTTGAATGCAGCTATGGAGCTGCCGCTGCAGGGCAGACCGCTGAGGCCGGTGGAAGGATGGTGCAGCGTGGAATGTATAACCCCCAACGGGAGGGGTATGGCCTCAGGGCAGCCGACGTGGATGATGGGGGTAGCAGGAACCACTCAGAGACGATGCGGTGTAGTTCAGGGTCTTTACTGGTGACAAAGATAGACCCTCCCGGAGTACTGGCTAGCGGTCGGGGCCTGGTCAGTCCTTGAGCAGATGGGATCCCCCTTGGCCAGGCGGAGTTGTAGGCCTCCCCAACTAACTGTACTCTTCTTGGCTACCTTGCTAGAAGCGGGTAAAAGTAGCCCACGTCCCTGAGTGTACCGTGTGGTGCTCACCCGTATGGCCGGTGACTCGGGGCCTTCTAGTGGCTTCCGCTCCACGACGGCGGTGCTGGTCCCACGCGTGTGACCGTGCTTTCGGGTTTCTTGGCCAGAGGACCTGAAATCCCCTGCCGGTCGGTTTCTGCTGCTGGGTCAAGGTTAATCCCCACAGCCTCGGACTCCGGGTCCGGTGGTAACTCTTCAATCAGGGCGAGCTCTTCAGCTGCCAGCCCCTGATTCCTTTTAGCACTGCTCCCACTGAGCTCCTGATCTTTCTTTCCTAAGCTGCTCCTCTTCTTCTCTACTCTTCTTCTCCCTAACCCTGCCTCAGCCCCAGTTTTATATAGGGGAAGTTCTTCCCCTCCCAGGACTGGGCAGGAGGTGTGGCATGCATAGGATTCCTGACCAAGAGACCTCCCACCTGCTCTCAGACATAACATTGCTATTACTGTGGAGACCAGACCCCTGGGGTGCCACATTCCCCCCTAGTGAAAGTTATTACTCCGGGACTAAACATACTTTTGTAAACATAACAAGTAAAAACAAAAACAGTACAATAAAGAAAAACACTTTACGATGGTCACGGCATGTCCGCAACCGGGTGCAGTCTTTGAAGAAAACAAAGGTGTCCATTTCACCAAAACAAGGAGACGTAACCAGGTAGGGGTCTGTCCTGCCCCGAGTCCTTAACAGTCTTTCAGTCCGTCCTGGGTTACGCTCCAACTATATGCACAAAGGATTCCCGGTAAATCCACCAAAGACTCCTATAAATAACTAGAAACACATAATTATACACAAGTAACAATAAACAGGTAAACATTAATAAAATAGCTTGAACATTTAGATCCTCCACCGTATGGGCAGCTGGCCTCTAGTGACCCTAGTGGACCTACGGAGCTGGTTGACTGGTCCTGAGCTACAGGGTATAGAAGCTGTCAAGGGTAAACTGGGCAGCCGTCTACGGACTCTTTGGGTCACTAGGGGTATGGCAGGCTCACTATAAGCAGAGGGTTGATTTTCCTGGTCTGCTTGTGTGGGGCCTTCTGCCTCCTGGACCGGCTGTTCTTCCAGTTCTACCTGTGTCTCCGTAGGCACTTGGGATGCTGGTTGGAGGAACGTGAGGATGGGTACCACAACAGCACCATTGACTTGAGTCCAAGACCGAGGGAAGTCTCCGAGCACAGAACTAACCATATCTTCCCTTTCCTCTACGGGTCGAGGGTCCTCTTGTTCCTCTTCAGGGTTCCGTAGCTGTTCGGGACACTTCTTTAGGTGATCCCGGGATACAATGACTGTGGTTTCCCCTCCGTCTTTACTGATTGTACAGACCTTTGGGTTGTCGTGGCTTGAGGGCAGTACGGTGTACGGGTCCTTCTCCCATTGGTCGTCCAACTTGTGGAGCCGTCTTTTCCTCTTCAAGACCTGCTCTCCGGGCACCAGGGGAACAGCGGGAGCATACTGGTTGTAAGTTTTCTCTTGTCTTTCCCTAGCTTGACAGAGACTTCGCTCCACGCTCTCCTGTACTTTCCGGTACTGCTGCTGCCTTTCTGTGTCCCAGTCTGCTTCTGGTGAAGTGTCCTCGGGTGTCAGGACTCCCATCTCCAGATCAACAGGAAGCTTACCAGGTCTTGCCCTCATTAGGTAAGCCGGGGTACAGTTGGTGGAACCTACAGGGATGTGGTTGTATAGGTCCACCAGGTCGGGCAGCTTCTCAGGCCACAGACTGCGTTCCTCCAGGGGCAATGTTTTCAGGAGATCTATCACCACCTGGTTCATTTTCTCACAAAGTCCATTAGTTTGCGGGTGATAGGGTGTTGTTCGTATCTTCCGGCATCCATACAGGGTGCAGAACTCCTGGAAGACCTCCGCTTCAAATGCAGGCCCCTGGTCCGTCAGCACCTGCTCCGGGTATCCATGCGGACGGCAGAAGTGCTGCTGGAAGGCTCTAGCTGCTGTGTGAGCCGTTAAGTCCTTGACGGGGACGACAACCAAGAACCGGGAGTAGTGATCCACAATGGTTAACGCGTAGACGTAGCCACTTCTGCTTGGGGTCAGTTTTACATGATCCAAGGCTACCAGTTCCAACGGCTGTCGGGTGATGATGGACCGCAGGGGAGTCTTCTGGCTGGCACGGTCCCTCCTTCTTAAGTTGCATGGGCCACAGTCTCTGCACCACCTCTCGATGGTTCCTCTCATGCCTACCCAATGGAACCGCCCGCGCAGCAGGAACTCCAGCTTCTTCCATCCGAAATGCCCAGCTCCGTCGTGGTATGCCTCCATCACCATAGCTGCGTCTCTTCTTGGCACCACTACTTGCCAGATTAGTTCATGCGTCCGG
The DNA here is from genome assembly GCF_046119375.1 of Phyllobates terribilis. Taxonomy (NCBI): domain Eukaryota; kingdom Metazoa; phylum Chordata; class Amphibia; order Anura; family Dendrobatidae; genus Phyllobates; species Phyllobates terribilis. The sequence goes on along the minus strand of NW_027362761.1, from coordinate 461,313,493 downwards.
GAGTTAACCATTCTGCGGCACAACTTTCCCTTGTAAAGGAACAGTCGACTCTTCTCAGCCCACAGTTGTTTGGCTTCCTCTGGAGCGTCTGGGTCAAGGCGTGCATCTGGCCGAGTCAGCATCTCCTTTACCAGACGGACGGCAGGGTCACTGTCTTGCGTCTCCACCCAGTTGTAGTGAGGTAAGGGGTTCAACGTAGCGGTTTGCTTACTTCTTACACGGTGGGAATACTGGATAGTCCCATGACGGTGGAACGCGGGGAGCTCAACTTCTTCCAGTTCCTCTGAATCTTCCCCTACGTCCGGTAGGTTTGGCATCCTGGACAGGGCGTCTGCGTTGGTATTGGAGCGTCCTGCCCGGTATTTGATTGTAAACTCATAGTTGGACAAGCGGGCCATCCATCTCTGCTCTAGGGCACCGAGTCTTGCAGTGTCCAGGTGTGTCAACGGGTTGTTATCCGTGTACACGGTGAACCGGGAAGAAGCGAGGTAGTGCTTAAAGCGTTCGGTGACTGCCCACACCACTGCCAGGAACTCTAGCTTAAATGAGCTGTAATTCTCAGGGTTTCTTTCGGTGGGTCGCAGTTTTCGGCTGGCGTAAGCAATTACCCGTTCTTTCCCCTGCTGGATCTGGGATAGTACGGCTCCTAGCCCGATGTTACTAGCGTCGGTGTAGAGGATAAAGGGTTGGCTATAATCAGGGTACGCCAGGATTTCATCCCCCGTGAGGGCCATCTTCAGCTGGCAGAAGGACTCTTCTTCCATCTTCTCCCATCTGAAGGGCGGCTTCTGGTTCTTGGCCTTCCTGGACTGGCCTATCAGGAGGTCCTGCATAGGAGCTGCCTTTTTGGTGAAACCGGGTATGAACCTTCGGTAGTAGCCTACCAACCCGAGGAACTGCCTCACTTCCTTTACGCTGGAGGGGCTTGGCCATTCCTTAATTGCGGTGATCTTATCAGGGTCGGGAGCCACTCCATCAGCACTCACCACGTGTCCCAGGTACTGCACCTTTGGTTTCAGGAGGTGACACTTGGAGGGTTTCACCTTTAGGCCGTAGTTTGCCAGGGCTTCGAACACTTCCGCCAGGTGCTTCAGGTGGTCCTCGTAGGTCTTGGAGTAGACGATGACATCGTCCAGGTATAACAGGACCGTCTCAAAGTTCCGGTGTCCCAGACAGCACTCCATCAATCGCTGGAAGGTTCCGGGTGCGTTGCAGAGTCCAAACGGCATGCAGGTAAACTCGCTAAGTCCCATCGGGGTGGTGAATGCGGTCTTCTCCCGATCCGCCTCTGCTACAGTAACCTGCCAGTACCCGCTAGTGAGATCCAAGGTGGAGAAGAAGTTAGCAGATTTTAAAGCAGCCAAAGACTCCTCTATTCTTGGTAAGGGGTACGCATCTTTGTGTGTGATACGGTTTATTTTCCGGTAATCTACACACATTCTCATGGTGTTGTCTTTCTTTTTGACCAAGACTAGTGGAGCTGCCCAGGGGCTACAGCTTTCCCTGATTACCCCAGCCTCCTTCATGTCTCTAAGCATCCCCTTGGTGTGTTGGTAGTGTGCAGGGGGTACGGGTCGATACCTCTCTTTTATGGGAGGATGGTCTCCCATGGGGATGTGGTGTTCTACCCCCTTGACTCGCCCGAAGTCTAACGGGTGTTTACTAAACACTCTCTCGTACTCTTGAACCACCCGGTAGACTCCCTGTTTCTGGTGGGAGGGAGTGGAGTCAGTACCCAAATGTAGTTGCTGACACCAATCCTCCATTATTTTCTCAGAGCCGTTACCTTCCTCCGGATGAGATGGAGGCAAGGGTTCCACAGACTGTATAGAATTTTGGTTGATAGTATATAATTTGGCTAGCGTAGCATACCGGGGCAGGTATACTTCCCTTTTCCCAATATTTATTATGCGAACGGGTACCCTCCCATGGCGTACATCAACTACCCCCCGGGCTGTCAAAATGGTGGGCCTACTGTCTGAGTAGACTGGCTCTACCATGGCCTGGTAATCTCTACCTCTCAGACCAATAGCTGCCCGGCACCAAATCATCATTTCACTTTTCGGGGGTATGGCAATAGGGAAAGGGTCACACATTCTTACGCTACCAATCTCACCGCCGGAGAGTTCCACTTGTTGCCGTCGCATCAGTGCCCGGATCTCTTTCTGGAGCACTCGCTGCTGGCCGGAGCTGGCGTTCTTGGCAACCTGCTGTAAAATGAAAATCACCTCTGCAAGACAATTTTCAATCACATTAGTTCCTAGAGTTATCTTTGGGTGACTCTCGCGCTTGTCAATGTCCACAATGATCAGTCCCTGTGCTGCCAGTTCGACTCTACCGATTTTAATGGTCATCTCTTTAAATCCGATCTGCGGCACGGGTTGACCATTGCTGGCAATGATACTCAAGTCGTCGTCAGGGTAGCGGGTTATATCCGAGTCATTCCAGTACTGCTTGAAGAGCACGTACGGGATGGTGGTGACCTGTGACCCGGTGTCCAGTAGGGCACTCATAGGAATGCCATCCAGTACCACAGGCAAGACTGGACGTCCTCCCACATATTTGTCGCGCCAGTTCGATGGGCCTGGTGATCTTTTTCCTGGGCGTTGGCCCTCTACCCCAGGTTGTGCCAGTTTAAAGGACAGTACCTTGCCATATGTCCGAGTTGATTGCAGCGGCGGCAGATGGGTTGTCCGTCCTCGTTGTATCGGTCGCTGGGTCTTCCTCTGGCCGGTGGGGTCCTCCTTGGTCGACGCCACGGGATGTCCTCCGGTCCGGATGCCAGCTGGATCTTCCCTGGAGTGGAAACCTGTAAAGACTGCACAGTTCGGGTTAGCGCAGCAACGCTTTTAGCTAGCTCTTGGACCTGATGGTGCAGGTCTGGAGCCGGGTCATTGTTCAAAACCTGCGCATCAGCCCCCACAGGCCCTGCCGACAAGGGCGCCGCCTCCTGGTGGTAAGTGATAGCTGGGCGCCTGTGGGTCACAACGCCACCCGGTGCCGGTTCTCGGAGCACCCGGATGGCTCTGTCCTTGAACTGTGCAAAGTCCAGATGAGGATCCTGTAAGGCTATGGCCCGCAACTGGGTTCGGTGGACATTGCAATATAGTCCCTCTATAAATTGTTCGTTCAACAGCCTGTCCTCGTTTCCCACGCTGTCGGGGTCGGTCTGCTTAATGGCTCTCAGGGCCTCTTGTAGGTTTAGTGCATAGTCCCTTATACTCTCATGTGCTCGCTGCTTGCACCCATAGAATTTAAGCTTAATCTCGGCTGAGGTGCGGGTATCAAAGGTGTCCCTCAGCCGGGTTAGTATCCCTGCGACAGTCCTCCTCCCAGGTGGCCAGGACTTTACCTCCCTTTGGGCTGCCCCGGTTAGTTGGGCCACCAGGATGCTCACTTTTTGCTCTTCTGTGAGGGGGTACACCTGGAAGAGGCTATCCAGCTTTTCTCTAAAGTCATTCAGGGTATGTGACTCCCCTGAGTATTGGGGTAGCCAGGCTGCTCCCGGGATATAGGGCATGGTAAAAGGCATGACTGCAGCAGCGCTGGCGCTGGCGGGGGTTGAGGCAGTGAAGCTCTCCTCCGTATCCGACATCTTCCTCCCCCCTAGTGGACCGTGGCCTACCTTGCGATGATCCTCTTCCGTAGGCCGCGGCTCCGCAGTGGATCGTCAGGGTCGAGGACCTTCCGTCGCGCTCCTGTGACGTCGGCATCTGCTGGGCTCCTTCCAGGACCTTACGCGACGTCTGGACGTGAGGCGGGGCTTCAGTTCTCGCGCGCTTTTGGAGTCCACGCCCCTCTTCTTCCCGCGCGGCGTCTTCAAGATGGCGTCCAACGGCGGGAAAACTCCACGGAAGGCGGGAAGAAGGCTGAAAATGGCGCCGAATGGCGGGAATCTTCACCGATGGCGGGAAGAAGGCTGAAGATGGCGCCGGATGGCGGGAATCTTCACCGATGGCGGGAAGAAGGCTGAAGATGGCGCCGGATGGCGGGAATCTTCACCACAGGTAAGTTTAAAAGTCTCTTTTTTCAGGCACGCAGTACCCGGTGGTTGCGGGCACGAAATCCTGCCGACTACGCCAAAAGCTGACGCGCCCCCTGGGCCATGTTCAAGGGATACCCGGAGCCGGATCTGGATAGGGGTAGTAGTCCTTGTGGCGGTGACCCGGTCCGTGCCCAGGGTGTCAGACTAAGTGGCGGTGTATTAGCAGTAGATGTAGGACGACTACGCCACCCGTTGAATGAAGCTATGGAGCTGCCGCTGCAGGGCAGACCGCTGAGGCCGGTGGAAGGATGGTGCAGCGTGGATGGTATAACCCCCAACGGGAGGGGTATGGCCTCAGGGCAGCCGACGTGGATGATGGGGGTAGCAGGAACCACTCAGAGACGATGCGGTGTAGTTCAGGGTCTTTACTGGTGACAAAGATAGACCCTCCCGGAGTACTGGCTAGCGGTCGGGGCCTGGTCAGTCCTTGAGCAGATGGGATCCCCCTTGGCCAGGCGGAGTTGTAGGCCTCCCCAACTAACTGTACTCTTCTTGGCTACCTTGCTAGAAGCGGGTAAAAGTAGCCCACGTCCCTGAGTGTACCGTGTGGTGCTCACCCGTATGGCCGGTGACTCGGGGCCTTCTAGTGGCTTCCGCTCCACGACGGCGGTGCTGGTCCCACGCGTGTGACCGTGCCTTCGGGTTTCTTGGCCAGAGGACCTGAAATCCCCTGCCGGTCGGTTTCTGCTGCTGGGTCAAGGTTAATCCCCACAGCCTCGGACTCCGGGTCCGGTGGTAACTCTTCAATCAGGGCGAGCTCTTCAGCTGCCAGCCCCTGATTCCTTTTAGCACTGCTCCCACTGAGCTCCTGATCTTTCTTTCCTAAGCTGCTCCTCTTCTTCTCTACTCTTCTTCTCCCTAACCCTGCCTCAGCCCCAGTTTTATATAGGGGAAGTTCTTCCCCTCCCAGGACTGGGCAGGAGGTGTGGCATGCATAGGATTCCTGACCAAGAGACCTCCCACCTGCTCTCAGACATAACATTGCTATTACTGTGGAGACCAGACCCCTGGGGTGCCACATATCACTTCCTCCACTGCTTCTGCCTCCTCTATCTCCTCTAGGGCCTCCACCTGTGCCCTCAACCTCTGCCTTAATGAGACACACATTCCAGCAGTACAGAGAGAATCTCCCCCACCTCTGTACTGACCTATTTTGTGTTGCACAGTTTGTGCACAGTAGTAGCAGCAGATATTGAGATTTTCTAATGCAAACTGCTGGATAGAGCAGAATATCAGCTCAAAAAAAGCTCAAATATGGCCTAGTTTGTGTAGCACAGAAGTAGCAGGACGTTTAGTAATGTGAACTCCTGGATGGAGCAGAATATCAGCACCAAAGAATTAAAAGCTGAAATGTGGCCTGCTTTAGGTAGCACACTAGTAAGACAACAAAGTTAGATTTTATCATGTGAACCCCTGTATGGAGAGAAATATCAGCACCAAAAGATTACAAGCGGAGATGTGGCCTGCTGTATCATGTTAGTATCAGAAAAAAATAGATTTTTATACTGTTGACAGGGCCTGTATACAGCAGAACAGCAGAATATATGTGCCAAAACATTGCAAGTTGAGATGTAGCCTGCTGTATGTTGCCCGGTAGTAGCTGAAAAAAATGTATTTTTTAACTGTGGACGAGCTCTGGATACAGCTGAATTTCACTTCAAGAAACTTACAAGCTGAGATGTGGCCTGCTGTATGTAGCATGGTAGTAACAGATAAACTTAGAGTTTCAAAGGTGTACTCCTGCATGCAGCACAATATTAGCAGTGCATAACAGACTTCTATGCTGAAATGTGGCCTGCTGTCTCTGTCTGGACCACACTAATAGCAAAAACTGTTGATCTGCTGGAAGGTCGATTTCCCAGCCACGCAGAATCCTATCTATCTAAACTATATGACTTAGAAGCAACCGCCTAGCTTGCTATCTCATATCTCTCAGAAGCCAGGATCAGAGTCAGCAGCTGCCTCTCTGCACTGTTACATGGACACAATGGCGCTAAAATAATATGTCCACTCTTTATATGGAGAGGGACATGTGACTTCAGCAGCCAATGACAGAAGCCCTTGTGTCTAGACGTTGTGGATGGTTCTTGCGCCCTGATTGGCTTGCCTAAATCTGCCCACATTAAGTTAAGAAAAAATAAATAAATAAGATTAATAGCCCGCCACTACTCTGAACTCTCCCACCTCCTCCCCTCATCAAACATGTCTCTCCTGCCCATCATAGAGCACTAGTGTTGAGCGAGCATTAAAATGCCCGGGTGCTCATTGCTTGGGTCGAGCAAATTGTAATGCTTGGGTGCTCGACCCGAGTAACAAGCCCAATGTAAGTCAATGGGAAACTCAAGCATTTTTCCTGCAGGGGGCCTAAAAATTGCCAAAATTGACGGGAACAGTGCCAAAATGACATGGGAACAACATGGTAAGCACCCCTGGAAGCGTGTCTGACTCCAAGGTCACTGTTGTTAACAATGTTGTCAGAGTATTACGCCACTTTTATCGACTCACAATAAAACATACGAAAAAAAGGCAAAATGGATTTTCCTACAAAAAACGTTAAGGAACATTCTTTCCAGGGTAGTGTCTTGTATATAAGGCAAAACAAATAACAAAAAAGAAAATTCTCCTCCACACCTTGGATTATGTCCACATGTTTTTGATGCTTTTTTGCACTTCCGCTTTAAACGGTGGAAAATACGTTCATCAGTAAATGTAAGTTTAACATTTTACTACCTTATGTGGTCATGTGGTGTGTGATACATGATCAGACACATCCATACAGTGCTGAAATGACAAGAGAACAGCATGGGGAAGACCCCTGGAAGCATCTCTGCATCCCAGGTAACTGTCTAAAACAGTGGTCATCAGACATGATACTATATTACTGTGGTAATAATAGACATTTTTGGCAATGTGACAAATATTGAACTCCTTTTAAAATGGACAAGGCACGTGGCAAGGGACGGGAAAGTGTATGTAATGGTGATGGTGATGGCACACGCAGAGGCAGTGGGCAAGATGAAACTGTGTTGTGGGAGCATAACAAGCACCCATATCATGTCGACCTAGCTTCCTGTCCCACTTTCAAGGGGGCTGCGGAACACCACTCTTGAAGCCAGACCAGTGTGAAAGGGTTATTGGTGGGATAGCAGATAAATAGATAATGCTTCCAGTCAGTTTGCAACCACCACCACCCTGTCTTCCACACGGTCCAGTCTCAGTAGCCGTGAGTCTGGACCACATTATTATTATAGCGCAATTTATTCCATGGCGCTTTACATGTGAAAAGGGGCATACATAGCAAAAACAATTACAATAATCTTGAACAAAAATGTGATTGTGACTGGTACAGGAGAAGACAGGACCCTGCCCACGAGGGCTCACAGTCCACAAGGGATGGGTGAGGATACAGAAGGTGAGGTTAGAGCTGGTCATGCAGCGGTATAGTGGAGCAAGGGTTACTGCAGGTTGTACACTTGTCGGAAGAGGTGGGTCTTCAGGTTCCTTTTGAAGGTTTCAACAGTAGGCAAGAATCTGATATGTTGGGGTAGAGAGTTCCAGAGTAGGGGGGATGCACAGGGGAAATCTTGTATGCGATTGTGACAAGAGGAGATAAAGGGGAGTAGAGAAGAAGATCTTGTGAGGATCGGAGGTTGCGTGCAGGTAAGTACCGGGAGACTCTGTCACAGATGTATGGAGGAGACAGCTTGTGAATGGCTTTGCATGCCAAGGGTAGGGTTTTGAATTGAAGTCTCTGGGCAATGGGGAGCCAGTGAAGGGATTGACAGAGAGGAGAGGCCAGGCAATAGCGGGAAACAGGTGGATTAGTCGGGCAGCAGAGTTTAGGATAGATTGGAGTGGTGCTAGAGTGCTAGAAGGGAGGCAACAGAGAAGTAGGTTGCAGTAGTCGAGGCGGGAGATAATGAGGACATGCACTAGTGTTTTTGCAGATTCTCGTCTGAGGAATGTGTAGATCCAGGAGATTTTTTTTTTTTACTTGGAGTTGACATATTCCTCACCCTGATCCTCCATCCTCTCACCATGCCGAGTGCCTGGAGACAACTCATCCCACACTTGGACACTCTGAAGAGCTGTTCTGTTCATCTTTCCATTTATAGATTCTGGCCTCTGGCTCAGTCCGCTTCAAGCCGGGCAACAGAAGATTGCATGTAGCGATGCCCAAATATTTGAGCAGCCATGGTCACCAGAAGGTGACGGTGGGAAAGTGCAATTACTGTCTCAAGATGTGGATGATGATGAGACACAATGGGCAGAAAGTCAGGAGCAGTACCAGGGTGCAGAAGTGTAAGATGAGGTGGTGGATGATGAAGTCGATGGGCCAAATGCCAGAGTCCAGAAACAGTGTCTGCGGGTGACACCATTGCCTCTTCCCCGGTTGTACATGCACGCCAAGCCTCCATCCATGATGCAGGCAAAGATGCCTTTCACCCTGCACCTGTTGTTGCACACTTGCAACCATCACCGTCAGGAACCACGTCCATGTCCTTGTCCCAGCACAGCGTTCAGTTGTTCCTACCCCAGCTCTTTAAGCGCAATGGCAAATACGTAGCCAACGCTTCACAGACCACACTATTAAACGCCCACATTTCTTGACTGCTTGCACTTGATTTGTTGCCTTTTAGGCTCATGGAGGTGTAATCTTTCTGCAACCCGATGTTGGTGGCCGTCCCTCGGTATTTGGTCACCACATTACCCATGCCCTCAACAATGCAGTTACTGGGTAGGTCCACCTAACCACGGACACATGGACAAGTGCTTGTGGCCAGGGAAGTGTCCAATTGGACCCTGGGACGAAACACGTCCTCCTGACGCAGAGGATTGCGGGCCCAGGGTCAATCAGGGTTGCCCCCACATTCTATAGCTCCTGCACCTCCTCCTCCTTCTCAGCCTCCATCTTCAAAATGACCACATCAGTCAGAAGCTGGAAGCACTGCAGCACTGCCTCGGCCAAACAGCAACAGGCAGTGCTGAAGCTAATATGCTTAGGTGACAAACCGTACACCGCTGCAGAGTTGTTGACAGCTGTAAAAGAGCAGGCAGATCTTTGGCTGTCACCGCTGAGCCTACAGCTAGGCATGGTCATGTGTGACAATGGCTGGAACCTGGTGGCGGCTCTGAAGCTAGGCGAGCTCGCACATGTACCATGCCTGGCCAATGTGCTCAACCTAGTGGTTCAGCGGTTTCTCAAAACCTACCCGGATCTGCTTGAGCTGCTTGTCAAAGTACGCCACATGTGTGGCCATTTTCAAAGGTCCAAAACTTTGAGGACTCCACCAAGATGGTGAGTGGCGATGAAGCCATAATTAGCGTCACCATCCCGCTTCTCTGTCTACTGAAATTCTCACTGCTCACAACTAAAGAGGAAGTATTGCAAGTGCAGCGTGATGAGATGGAGCAAGGAGCCATGCAGGGTGATGCCACACAGTCCAGCCTCATCTCATCTCAATGCGGATTGGGAGATAATGAGGAGGAGGAAGAGGAGGAGAAACAGGAGCTGTTTTCCTGCACTACAGATGGTACTACCCACACAACTGTCATATCGCCTGTTGAGCGTGGATGGCCTGAGGAGAGGGAGAATGAGGAGGATGAGGAGGAGAGTACAGACAGTCATCCTCTTGGTCAGGACAAGGAAGACTTGGCTGTTACCAGTCTGGCACACATGGCGGACTTTATGTTCCTCTGCCTTTTCCGTGACCCTAGGGTTGTACACATTTAGGCCCACAGTAATTACTGGTTGGTCACACTTTTAGACTTTCTCTACAAAGAGAACTTTATATTTCTCCTTCCCACTGCAGAGAGGTCTAGTAAAATTTTGCAGCACCAGAAGGCCCTTGTTGAGGAATTATTTTAAAAAATTACCATCTGACAATGCTGGTCACAGTTCATTGGACAACCAAGGAGTACAGGCAAGGGAAACACAAATACGATGCAGCAGATGCAGGGGAACACTGTTAAAGATGTGGGACAGTTTTCTCAGACCCTTCCAGCGCCCAGACCCTGATGCGCTGGGTACTCTGACAAGGAGGGGAAAGTTTTGAAAGATGCTGAGGGAGTACTTCGCTAACCATACCATTGTCCTCTGTGATTCCTCTGCGCCTTATAATTATTGGGTATCCAAGCTGGACATGTGCCAAGAACTGGCTCTCTACGCCTTGGAGATCTTGGCCTGCCCTCTGCTAGCGTTTTGTCACAGTGGGTTTTAGTGCCACCGGGGGCATTGTGACTGATTTGCACATCCGCCTGTCAAGTGAAAATGCTGACAGACTGACTCTTATAAAAATGAACAAGGGCTGGATTGGTCCAGACTTCTCATCACAAATGGATGATAGCAGCAGAACATAAAGTCAAATCCAGTGGCTTTTTTTTGGGAGGGAGTCTATAGGAGACCCACTCCTTAACAATGGTAACAATTTTTTTTAATGAGGACCACCTCTACATCTCTTCAAAGGGATATTGGAGTGCGTCCAATTTTTGGGCAGCCCTTGCTGTCACTGCATATGCAATAAAAGTATAGCAGACCCTCTCCTTTATAATGGGAACATTTTTTTAACTTAGGCCCTCCTCTATGTCTCTTCAAAGCTGCATTGGGGTTTTTCCAAAGTTTGGCCAGACCTTGCAGTCACTGCATATGCAAGGTCCTCTTCTATGTCTCTTCAAAGGGGTATTGGGGTTTTTCCAAATTTTGGGCAGCCCTTGCAGTCACTGCATATGCAATAACAGTAGAGCAGACCCGCTCTGTTATAATGGGAACATTTTTTAACTGACGCCCTCCTCTATGTCTCTTCAAAGGGGTATTGTTGTTTTTCCAAATTTTGGGCAGCCCTTGCAGTCACTTCATACGCAATAACAGTATAGGAGACCCGCTCCTTTACAATGGGAACATTTTTTTTCCTAGGCCCCCCTCTATGTCTCTTCAAAGGGGCATTGGGGTTTTTCCAAATTTTGGGCAGCCTTTGCAGTCACTGCTTAAGCAATAACATTATAGGAGACACGCTCCTTAATAATGGGAACAACAAAGCTTAGCCGGCTGATGACCCTCTAAAAATAGTGAGGGCCGACTGCTGGCCCTTTAACAATAGTAAGAACCGCCTGATGGCCCTGTAAAAATAGGCTTTAAATGAAACAGGATGTGTCTTATTATGTCTCACACACCACATGGGAAGATAAGGTAGTGAAATGTTAAAATGACATTTACTGGTGAATGAATTTTTCACCATTGAAAGCAATGCAAAAGTGCAAAAACGCATCAAGGTGTGGAGGAGAATTTTTTTGGGGGGGTTATTTATTTTGCCTTATATGCAAGTCATTACCCTGGAAAGAATGTTCCTTAACACTTTTTCTAGGAAAATCCATTTTGGTTTCATTTTTTTATGTTTTCTTGTGAGTAGTAAAAGTGGTGTAATACTCTGACAACATTGTTCACAGCAGTGACTTGGGAGTCAGAGATGCTTCCAGGTGTCTTCCCCATGCTGTTCCCATATCATTTTATCATTGTTCCCATCTATTTGGCCAATTTTAAACCCCACTGCAGATCTCCGGGGGAAGGCCGCCAGAAAAATGCTCGAGTTTCCCATTGATTTACACTGAGCTTGTTGCTCAGGTCAAGCACCAGAGCATTACAATTTGCTCAACCCGAGAATTTTAGTGCTCACTCATCACTAGTTAAGATATAAAGAAAAAGTATTAATGCAAAGTGTTTCTGAAACATTTAACACAAAAAAATAAAAATTGGATGGACAAATCACTTGTGTCTAAGCCAAAGAAAATAACAGTTCGGTTAAATAAAACATATCTGACCTTGCCTATGTGTTGCTTCTTTGCAAAGTCATTCCAGTATGTAAAAATCTAAATGTAGATATCATATTAAAAATTACATTTGTGAACTATTTGCCAACAGTAAATGCCGTCATGAAAGTTACCGCCGGTCACATGGAGTCACTTTCTGACGCTCAGCTCATTGTGTCCTGGATGCCAGGCTAAGCAGTCTCATTATTTATGTCACCACTCAGCAATGCATCCAGATGTAGCAGAGTTGGAGCTCGTCGTGGGACATATGGATTATTGGCGGACAGGTGAGGGTGTAACTGGGCCGGGAGGTGGAACCTCTGAGCTGCAATACAAGGGGGAAGTCCTTGAAAGGAAGCGAGTGACTCCTAGGGAAGGCAAGCAGGTAGCCACAGCAAGTGACGGGGACAGTCTCTGGGTAGACAGGCAGGTGGTCACGGCAAGTGACGGGGACAGTCTCTGGGTAGACAGGCAGGAGGTCACGGCAAGTGATGGCAGGATCTCCAGGCAGGCTGGCAGAAAGCAAGCAGGTGCTCCCAGGAGAGCGGGCAGACAGACGAGGCGGATACCTGACAGGTAACTGGCGGGCTCTCCCAGGTGAGCGGGCTGATGGAGACAGCAGGTAACAGGCAGATAACTGGTGGACGCTCCCAGGTGAGCGGTCTGACAGACGAGGCAGGTGACAGGCAGGTAACTGGTGGACGCTCCCAGGCGAGCGGTCTGACAGACAAGGCAGGTGATAGGCAGGTAACTGGTGGACGCTCCCAGGTGAGCGGGCAGACAGACGAGGCGGATACCTGACAGGTAACTGGCGGGCGCTCCCAGGTGAGCGGGCTGACGGAGACAGCAGGTAACAGGCAGGTAACTGGTGGATGCTCCCAGGTGAGCGGTCTGATAGACGAGGCAGGTGACAGGCAGGTAACTGGCGGATAACAGGCTGGCAGGCAGAACGAGAAGTCAGGCTAGCAGCGGGACCTGAGGGCTGAAGCACAGGAAGACACAGTGCAAACAACTTTGCTCGGGCACCTCCATTTTGGAGGAGGTGCCTTATATATGGGAGATCCTCTGGCAATTGGCCGGGGACTCCTTAGGACAGCGCGCGCGGCCCCTTTAAGAGAGAGGGAGCGCGCGCGCCCTATGCACAGTGCCTGGGAAGCAGCGCACGCTGCCAGCAGCGCGGGAGGAGGACGCCGAGCACGGAGCAGAGAGGTGAGGGGAACGGCGTCTCTGCCTACCAGGGGGCAGAGACGCCGATGCTACAGAGGGTTACTTTTATTTTATTTTTTTATTTTTATCTTCATAAATGGGTAAAAGAGGATCAGGGAGTGTTTTGTTTAAATAAAGGACTTTGCTCTGTTAGTAATGAGGGTGTCTTATAAATGCCTCTCCATCACTAACTCCTGGGCTTGATGTCAGAGGACACAAAACACCACCAGAGCAAGTGGGAAGCACCAGAATTGGCACATCTAATGGATGCGCAATTTCTGGGTAGGTTGCGGGTTGATGTTTTTAGTCTGGGAGGGGGCCAATCTCCATTGCCCTTTCCAAGGCTATTAATATCAGCCCGCAGCTGTCTATTTAGCCTTTGCTGATTATTGAGCATAGGGGGGATCCCATGTGATTTTCTGGGGGGGTTCTCCCCTATAATAACCAGTAAAGCCTAAGCAAACAGCTGTGAGCTGATATTAATAGCCTGGGAACCTTAATAGCTATTGGCTATAGCTATTGTCATCTGTGGGACAGCGTGGGAACCGCAGCACTGTGACCGGCGGTAAAGTGTAGGGTTACCGCCGATCAGAGCTGGTGTTTACCGCGTTGTCACACAGATGACAGTGTGGGAACTGCCGGATGTTTGGACCCCCCATTTGAATGAGGTCCTGGTTCGGGTTTAAGTTCGGATACCGTTCCTGTACCCGAACCAAACTTTTTTATAAAGTTCGGCTGAGCCCGATGGACCTGAACATCCACAGGTCTGCCCATCCCTAGCTCTGTTAGTTTGGCGCCAGGCAAACTATTTACCTTGATGGCCAAAACGTTAAAGTTTGGTCTCATCCGATCACAGCACCTTCCTCCTGACTTTTGGGGAGTCTTCCACGTGTCTTTTGGCAAACTCAAAATGAGCCTTACAATTTTTGTGTAAGTAAAGGATTTTTTCTGTCCATTCTTCCATAAAGGTCACCTCTATGGAGTGTACGGCTTATTATGTTCACATGGACAGATACTCCAGTCTCTGCTTGGGAACTCTGCTGCTCCTTCAGGGTTACCTTTGGTCTCTCTGCTGCTTCTCTGATTACTACCCTGCTTGCCCGGACTGAGAGTTTTGGTGGGTGGCCCCCCCTTGGAAGGTTTGTTGTGGTACAATGTTCTTTCCATTTGATGATAATCGATTTGCTGCTGCTTTGGGGGATCATCAGAGATTGGGATATGTCCCTAACATGTTTGGAGATTTCCTTGATCTTCACGGTGTTGTTTGGTTAGTGATGCCACTTGCTTAATAGTGTTGCAGCCACTGTGACATTTCAGAAAAGGTGTGTATATACTGACAGACCATGTGACACTTAGATTACACACAGGTGGACTTCCTTTTACTAAGCATGTGACTTATGAAGGTAATTACTTGCACCAGAAATTTATAGGGGCTTCATTGCAAAAGGGTTGAATACAAATGCACATGCCAATTTTTTGTTATTTTTTTGTTCCCATGAATTTAATTTGTTTCGATATTTTTCTCACTTCATTTCACCAACTTAGTGCTGATGCATAACTCACAAATCGGATTGCAAAAATATTTAAACACAGGTTGTAATGTAGCAAAATATGTAAAAAGCCAAGGGGAGGAATACTTTTGCAAGACAGTGCATAACATTGTCCCTTATCACATAGCAAATTCTCTTATTTTTGTTGCTCATCACTCTGTCTTTATTACATAGTGTCCTTACTTGTTAGATATAAAAAAAAATGACTGCTGATGGAGCAGCATGTGACCGGACCAGTCCATCAGCCTCATACATTAGAAAAGCAGATTTTCTCTATACATGCTGTATGTGTATATATAATACATAATCTGTAGCTTTTCTGCCATAAAAGGAGAGCCACCAAGACACACTTCTTGCCCAGGGGGACCCAAGCTGTCAATGTCCACCCCTGATAAAAAAAAAAAAACAATGTAAAAAACATTATACTAACTTCAATCCTCACCTGGCACTGTAGTTCCCCACCCAGTCCTCTGCTCGCTTGATTCCTCCCTCTTGCTCTGGTATTTTCTTCTGTTGTCACTCTTTGGAGCCTATGGCACTGGCTAGATCTCAAGTGACTTTATTACATTTTGTCATAACCTCGCTTGAAGCCTGTTGCGTACTGGAGATGCTAAAACCTGAACAAAAGGGAAGACTGGAGCCATAGGGAGAAAGTGAGCTAGTGGAAGACCAGGCAGAATGTTACAACTATTGAACATATAAAGGGCAAGGTATAATATTTTATTTTTCAACCCCTCCGATTTTTATGCACTGTTGTCAATTTAGACATCATAGCATAAAAAACGACTTTACTCTTAATTTGATTTGCGTTGAATAAATTCGCCACAAACCAAATTTCCAGAAAAATTTGAGAGAATGTGGCATTTTGAATTTACCAAATTTGCTCATCTCAATGGAATAAGCATCCACTTTAATATTGTTTTTCTATAAAAAAGTACAGTCATACACAGTGCATTGTACTGTATATTAAAGGGTTGCCCAGGTTTAGCGTAAAAGTCTTTTGTCTATATGACTACAGACTTGTGAGTCCTCATATTGTGCACAGCACATGCTGTCAGGATATTTCGGTGCCAATGGCGAGGCCGGGACATGTGACCACAAGTTTGCGTTATGCATACTTCTGGCCACATTCCAACTAGATGTGCATGGCCTAACTCATTTCACTTGTATTGAGTGAAGGCACTCTTGTCTAGTTGGAATGTGGCCAGAGTATGCATATTGCATGCTTTCAGTCACATGACCATCTGCACCTGCTATCGGCACCGGAGAATCCTGACACCATGCGCTGTGCTCAATGAGAGGAATCACAAGTCTGCAGTCATGTAGAGTGACTGCAGACTTACATACCGAACCTGGAAAACCCTTTTAGCACTTCAAACAGTAATAAATGTGTCATTGCAATTTTTTATTTATATTCTATCTTCATGTTTGCTATACTGATATTTGTGAATGAACCACAAGGCACCGGAAGTTTTACATTTCTCAATTTTTGTGTAGACAAACACAGGAATTTATACCTATCACTATATATGTCCCTGCTTCATACAGACAAGGCTCAAGCTGTTTTCTTCACCACAAGATTAAATATTCCACAGAGAATAAATGTGATTCATTTTTGTGCAAATATTCAGCTTTTGTTCTTGGTCTGTTGCTTTCAGTATGGTTAAAGACAATGTAGAATAATATTTTGCTCTTGAATGTGGTTTGGCAAAAACACAAACATAAAAAACCCATAACTGTTATGTAACTATACTAACATTGCTGCGTGTGAAGACATTAAAGAAAGTAAGCCTAATTTTCCCACTTCAGATCATTGCAAAAATGGTTCCATGTGTTAGCATCAGGATTTTTAAAGAGTTTTAACTTTTATCCAGTTAAAAAGAGACAAAGCATAGAAACATAGCAGCCAATAACACAAACAGTATACATTGGGTATAGTTTGGTGATGAACTATTGACATACTTTTATTAAACTGACATCATTAGTATTAGGGTTCGCTCACACTGCCTTATAACACTGCCGAGTGCTACCGGAAGTTTTATCTGATAGCACTGGGACCAATGTTATACTATGGGGCAGTGCAGATCTGCAATTATTTTCCCATGCCAATTCCACATGAGAAAACAATTGCAGCATGCTACGAGTGGCCCTGATATTCAGATCAGGCACACGCATACAAGACAATGGGTGCGTGTGAAACATCTGACTGCATTTGGATGTCATCTGATTGCAGTGGGATTACCGCGGACAGAGACAATGGAGAAGATGGAGAAATTAAGTTTTCCGTCTTCTCCGCACCTGTGCTGCGATTCTCTCATGTGAGAGAATCAGATCACACTCAGATAACACTCGAATCAAACTCAAGAGTTTGAGCCGAGTACCATTAGCATAATGAGAGAGCATCTGCCAGTGTCACTGTACCCTTAGCCTGTAAACCAGTAAGGTAAGAGACTGAACTTATAGGATGATGAGAATATAGAGCCATCCCTAACATTATGTAGCACATGTTTTGATTTTGTTATCTGAGAGTATATTTTTTTTAAATAATTTATCAATTGCTGATGATAGTTCAGTGGGTTTTTGTTGTAAGGGCAGGGTATTGTAGATTGAGTAATTTTCCATTAGCAAGAACTCTCTAAAAGCTAATGATATCCATATACTTTTAATAGGTGTTGGCCTATTAGCTATCTCTCCCTACTGTCCCATGCTCAGGAAGGCACAGTTTGGCCGAGTGACCATGCATTTTCAATGAGGATAGAGGAGTAAGCCACCAACACATTTGGCAGCTGCTTATATATTCGAGACAGAAAACTAGCAAGCCAAAATCTATAGGATCAGCTAACCTTCATCTAATGCGTATGGGGATCTCAATTGTGAACACTTAATGCAAGCATTACTTCACCTATAACCTAAGTTCACACAGAAGGTAATAAGTATGCCATGGAAGCTGCCTGAAGATCATTACTGAAATCTGTGATGAAATCCTCATGTGTTACATTAAGATGTATTTATTCTAAGAAATGGTCTTTTATATCACTATTTATTCCATGTGTCATATCTGTAATTTCTTTTGTTATTATGATGATTTTTCCTTGAATTAAGGGATATTTCACTTTCATAAAAATATGTTTCACATTTGTCCAAACAATAAAGAATATAAAATGATTTGTAAAACAGCAAAAAATGTAAAATGATTTATTGGTATATTTAGAGATGAGTGGATCAAGAAAAATTTGAATTCACCTGTTCGTTCAGATTTTCCCAGTAAATTCAATTTGCAGAGAAGTTGTTATCCATGAATTGAATCTTCCTAATCATGCAAAGCCCAGAGCATAACAAACATAAGATGTAAAAAATGGAAAAGATACTTGTACCCACCTCACCGCTATCTTCTCTGGCTCCTTCCCTCTTCACGGTCACCTGTTCGGTCCTTGTCATATATTCTTATCACTGCAGAGTGCTGAATCCCCAGGCCTGCTCATACTAGACCGGAATTATGGGCTGTGATGAGGCTCAGGATGGTCCTGTGCACGCACATTTAAGGTAACAAATGTTATGACATCACAACGTGACTTTGTGCACGCTTGCAGTGGTGATACAAAAATGCAACGATGACTGGACAGGTGCCAATGAGGATCAGCGGCACTGGAGAGATGAGCGGTAAGGTGAGTATAAGTAATTTTTATTTTTAACCAATTAATTGCTATTTATGGTTCAGCAAAATGGCAGTCAGGTGAAGAAAATTGCAAAAAATCCACAATTTGGCGCAAGTGGATTTTTGTAATATTTGAGTAGAATTTAATTCCATTTCAATATTTTCACTCATCTCTAGTTCTTTTATATACTGTTCTTTATATAGTACCAACACATATATGAGCACTGTACACATTATAGTTTCTCAATTTCCTATCCACATCAAAGTTAAGTTGATATATTTGACAATGCTGGTACAAGGTAGGCTTCAAAGTTAGGGTTTGCTTTCATTTGCGTATATAAAATCGATCAGATTCTCAGCCAGAAAAGTTGGCGAGTGTCATGAGTAGTGTTGAGCGAATTTGTTCGCCATTTCAAATTCGTGTTTGGGGTTCCAGCTTGTTTGCGCCAAAAAATTGTCTCCACCCACGAACATCCCTGATTTGCCACGCTGTCACGCAGATAATGCTCGCTATGCGAGAGTGTGGTTTTTTTCTCGCCTAGCATCTGTATGCTATGCGTTTTTAACATCATCTTTTACATACTATAATAATACTTTATGTAAATTAAATGTAGTTGTCATAAATAATAGAGCAATCTTATATAGACTTATAGATAGATAGATATTTGATAGAAAGATATATTAGACATACACATGTGGTCAAAATTGTTGTTATCCCTCATTTAATGAAAGAAAAACCCACAATTGTCACAGAAATAACTTGAATCTGACCAAAGTAATAATAAATTAAAAATCTATGAAAATGAACAAATGAAAGTCAGACATTACTTTTCAACCCTGCTTCCACAGAATTGAAAAAAAATTAAATTCATGAAACAGGCCCGGACAGAAATGATGGTACTCTTAACTTAATATTTTGTTGAGCAACCTTTTGAAGTAATCACTGCAATCAAATGACTCCTGTAACTGTCAATGAGACTTCTGCACTTCTCTGCATTTTGGCCCGCTCCTCATGAGCAAACTGCTCCAGTTGTCTCATGTTTGAAGGTTGCCTTTTCCAGACGGCATGTTTCAGCTCTTTCCAAAGATGCTCAATAGGATTTAGGTCAGGGCTCATAGAAGGCCACTTCAGAATAGTCCAATGTTTTCCTCTTAGCCATTCTTGGGTGTTTTTAGCTGTATGTTTTGGGTCATTATCCTGTTGCAAGACCCATGACCTGCGACTGAGACCAAGCTTTCTGACACTGGGCAACACATTTCTCTCTAGAATCCCTTGATAGTCTTTATATTTCATTGTACCCTACACATATTCAAGACTCCCTGTGCCTGATGCAGCAAAGCAGCCCCAGAACATAACAGAGCCTCCTCAATTTTTCACAGTAGAGACAGTGTTCTTTTCTTGATATGCTTAATTTTTCTGTCTGTGAACATAGAGATGATGTGCATTGCCAAAAACTTCCATTTTTGTTTCATCTGTCCATAGGACATTCTCCCAGAAGGTTTGTGGCTTGTCAACATGTAGTTTGGCAAATTCCAGTCTGGCTTTTTTATGATTTTTTTTCTAGTGGTGTTCTCCTTTGTTGTCTCCCATGAAGTTTACTTTGGATCAAACAACGACGGATGGTGCAATCATACACTGATGTTCCTAGAGCTTGAAGTTCACCTTAAATCTCTTTAGAAGTTATCCTGAACTCTTTTCTTACCATTCATATTATCCGTCTCTTTGATTTGTCATCAATTTTCCTCCTGCAGCCACGTCCAGGGAGGTTGGCTTTAGTCCCATGGATCTTAAATTTCTCAGTAATATGTGTAACTGTAGTCACAGGAACATCAAGCTGCTTGGAGATGGTCTTATAACCTTTACCTTTAACATGCTTGTCTATAATTATTTTCTTTCTAATCTCCTGAGACAACTCTTTCCTTTTCTTCCTCTGGTCCATGTTGAGTGTGGTACACACACTATGTCACCAAACAGCACAGTGAGTATCTGTAGCTCTATATACAGGCCCACTGACTGATTACACGATTGTAAACATCTGTAATGCTAATTTGTGGACACAACTTGATTTAACATGCCTCTTTTGTCACATTATTTTCAGGGGTACCATCATTTCTGTCCAGGCCTATTTCATGAGTTTAATTTTTTTTTAAAGTCTGTGGAAGCAGGGTTGAAAAGCAATCTCTGTCTTTCATTTGTTCATTTTCATAGATTTCTGGACTATGTCGGATTTCCTGGACTATGTTGGACCTGCATGTTTTTTTTTATTAAATTGGTGAACCAGGGAAAGAATAGGGAGAGTTTTTTAAAATATTTTTTTTTTTTGTGTGTTTTTTTCCTTTTACTTACTGGATTTGTAATGGGGGTGTCTGATAGACATCTCTTCATTACTAATACCAGGCCTTGATTCCAGCTATGTTTTTGGACAATTCACAGCAGACATTAACCCCAACTACCATTACCCTGATTGTCAACCCACCAGGGCAATCAGGTAGAGCCAAGGCGAAGTGTCGGAATTGGTGCACCTAAAGTGATGTGCCACTTCTGGGGTGGCTGCAGGCTGGTATTTTTAGGATGGGAAGGGTCCAATAACAAGGCACCATCCCAGTCTGATAATATCAGCTCACAGCTGTCTTCTTTACCTTTGCTGGTTATCAAAAATACTTATGTAGTTTTATTTATAAAACTACATATATATTATTTATAAAAGTTTATAAAAGGTAGTTTTATAAAAACTATCTATGCAGTTTATTTAAAAAATATTTAGTAGGTTAAACCAGGTTAAATACCCCTTAGTGCCACATGAAAGGCACTAAAGGGTGCAAGTTTATAATAGGAGGGTTGTGATATTATATACAGTATATGCAAGATATCTATCTATTCTATCAATCTAATATCTTTCTGTCATCCATCTATCTATAGATTAATATATTTATTTTCTTTGAGATTTGTGCGTAAAGATAGGACGGCATACGGATGGTCCGCGTGCCATCCGTCCGATTTTTTTCTCACACGAATTGACTTGCATTGGTGAGTCTAGGCCATTGTACGCAGCCATACACAGCATGCTGCAATTTTTTCTCAACCCTATTTCAGCTAAGAAAAAACTTGCAAATGAACGCTGCCTCATTGAATAACATTGGTGCAAGTGCAATGCGATTTTTTATCACATTGCACTCGGCGTATTTATACGCAAATGTGAGCGAACCCTAAGGTTGAGTAACTAGAGAATGCAGAATTTAAGACAAGAACTGTATAGTCACAATCAGGGCATTTTGGTTTTGTGTTTACTGTGTTGATTGTCTTGTAAAAATGACCTGAAATTATGACTCTCCAGGTCAGTATGATTACGGTGATAACAAATGTATAAAGTATATTTTTACTTATTTTATTGGTTCAAAAAATTCTGAACTTTGTAAAAACAAGAATATTGTTTGTCTGGCCATTTTCTGAGACCCATAATTTTCTTATTTTTTCTGTTACTGTAGCTGTGTGAGAGCTTGTTTCTTTGCATTCTGAGCTGTAGTTTTTAGTGATACTCTTTTTGGGGATATAAGATATTTTGGTCACTTTGTAGGGCATTTTTTGTGTAAGTGTAGCAACCAAAAACTTGCAATTCTGTTTTTTTTTTAATTCAGCATGTAGTGTACAATTTAAATTTTATATTTTGTTAGACAATGCTTTTAAGGACATGATGTTTACCAAATATAATCATTTTTTAATTTATATATTTTTTTATTTCTGAACAACATTTCTGTGTGATAGCTTTATTATTTAGCTATATTTATAATTATTTCCAAAAGACATTCATACTGGAAATAATTCATTTCTTCTATCTCTGAAACAAGAGCAATACAGAAATGAAAAAAGTTGTTCTTTAAGTAGAGACTATATCTATTGAGAACTAGAAATTTCAAGTAAATAAACCCAATCCTGGTTACAACTACATTTAATACAAGGATAGATAATACAATAATATAGATCATATATTTATTTGAAGCTGTAATCTTTAATAAGGTCATTGTATAAAACAGATATGTTTATAATCTTGACAATAGTGAGATTTGCTTGAGTCTAAAGTGCAACATGATTTTATTCAATATTAAATCAGTCTAGATATTTCCCTTGGTGCTTGGTGCACAATGACATGGTCAAACAATTAAGTACACCTTCCCACCTGCTTGTTTTCCATCTATCTCCTCCCTTTCTCTGACGAGAGCTGTCAATCAAATAAGAGGGAGGTGGAGATGGAGAGAAAACAAGCAGGCGGGGAGGGCGTAGTTAAATGTTTGGCCTTGCAATGATGCCCGGGAGTTTATATTTTATTTAAGCAGTTGTTGTGTGCTGACAGATCTCTTTAATGGCTATTAAATTATTTTCTTGAACCCTTTCAATATTGAAGACTAAATATGATTCCATATGAGGCATTTATTAACTCTCAATAGCTTATAGTCCTGCATGCATTGAATGTAGACAAAACCATCATTTTCATTAACCCCTTCACGACATATGACATACATGTACATAGAGCCTGCATCTTTCTTGGCAGATGATGGCTGATTTATTAAGCCATCATCTACCTCTAACAGCTGTGGGTGGAGAGGATTTCCACCTGGGGCTATTAATGTGCTTAATATCTCTGTCAATCTCTGACAATGGCATTTAACATATGCTGGCAGGTGGGTGCATCCTGTAAGGTGATCGAGGTGTGCCGATCAGTTGCCATGACAGCCGGGTGTCTTCTGAAGACCTCTGTGCTTGTCATGAAGATTCTCTTGTGAAATCTGGCATTCATAAGAGAATTATTTTCCTGCTTTTCAGAGAATTTTGAATGATGTCATTCAAAATTAGAACTCATCTCACAAAAAACAAGCCCTCATACAGCTATTTAGACAGAAAAATAAAAAAATAAAAAGTTATAGCTCTTGGAAAAGAGGATGAAAAAACAAAAACAAAGCAGAAAATCACTTGGGGGTGATGGGTTTTAAACAAACAAAAAAAACAATTTAAATAAACTTACTCTCTGTTAAAGGTGAATGTAACAGTCTGTGAATAATACAGAGATTCGATTGATGAGGGTAGAGAAAGATTGAAGAGGTGCCAGCAGCAGTGCCAGACTCAGTGAGATTAATCAGTGATATAGTGTAGCTGGCATCTTCACTTGAATTAAAATTACGCATTTTTTTCTTTATTCTTAGGCTAAGTGCCCAGGATGCAGAAATACTGCTGATTTTTTCTGCATCTCCCTGGCAGGAAAAACGCATGCGGATTTTACATGCATTTTTCCTGCCAGGTAGAAGCGTTTGTCAAGCGTTTTTGCACGCATTTCTGCATGCGGGTTATCAAGCACTTTTCCAAGCGATTTTAGCATCACTTGGAAAAGTGCTTGCCAACTTGGTCACACTATATAAATCCTTGCCGGTTGCATGGATTTATGTAGTATGACCAAGTTAATAGTTAAAAAAAGAATAAAAATGGTAAAAAACAAACAAACATTATACTTACCTTCTGATGGCCTCCGGTCTACTCAGCGATGCGTCCGGTTTCTTATACGGCTCACAGTGGTGTGACCTGTCACACCATCGCGAGCCGCCGGGGAGATCGGACCCACCGTACAGGAGACTGGGGGCCATCAGAAGGTGAGTATAATGTATATTTTTTATTTTAAATTCTTTTTTTTAACAGGTACTATGGTACCCGGGTCTGGAGGAGAGTCTCCTCTTATCCAGACCCGGGTACCATCCGCACATTGAATATCTTAATATCCGCATGTGCACATGTAGTCATGCGGATATTAAGCAATTCAATGCAAGTCAATGGCGGCAATTACGCCGCGTGTCCGCAAAATTAATGGACATGCTGCGGATTTTTCCGCAGTGATAATCCACAGTAGAAATTTCCGCAGCATGTGCACAGCACATGCGGATTATCATTGGGGACCATGGGTTATCACCAAGCGTTTTTTAAGCGTTATCGCTGAGGAAATTCCACGGCAAAAACGCTTGAAAAACGCAAAGTGGGCATGCAGCCTAAATGTGCTAGAAAGCAGCAAGCCAGCACAACAGTTTTAACAGAAAAAAAAAATCGCAAAAAAGTGTCAGTCACAGTGTGTTTGTTAAAAGCAACTGTAAGTTTTTGCATTTCTTGTTTATTATAGGAATGTTACTGTAAAAGTCAGGAGGCCGGTAAAACCTAGGATTTACCGGTCAATCTGGACATTTACCGAGGCCGTCGGTAAAAGCTCAAAATGAAAAGTAAAATTGGACTTTTTCCTGTGAAGTCTTGGTAAATGTTAACATTTACCGTCGAGCGTGGTAAAAGTCAGAAATATCAGGTGTGAAGATAGAACATCTGACTTTAACCAAGCGCAGTTGGGAAATGTGCACATTTACCACGGCTTCTTGGTAAATGGAGCTGAGAAGGGTGTAATAAAAAGTGTAAGCCACTGCGGGAAAGGTGTCTGATTAGGCAGATACGGCGAGGAAATGGAGGACACAGTGGGAAAGGTGTCTGATTAGGCAGATACGGCAAGGAAATGGAGGACACAGTGTTCAAAGTTTTTATAAATGTAATAAGAGTAAATGGGGAAAATATGGTAATAACAATGAACAAAATCTGCTACCCTGTAAGGTATCTGCTACCCTGTAACATATGTACGTTCTATATATACAGATGTCAATCCTGACTATCCTTAACGTATGTACGTTCTATATATACAGATGTCAATCCTGACTATCCTATGATTATTGTTCCAATCATACAAAAAGTGCCCACTTCCCGCTAACATACAACCACTAACCCCACACTAAAATATGCAAAAGAAAACGTCCTATGAATCTTAGAGTATCAGTGTTCCGCAGCACCCTCTCACAAAAAGTTACATGAAGTACACACGCTGCCGGTGTAGTAGTGTATAAATTGTCCTGTACTTAGCTTCCTGTAGAGCGCAGAGTCCAAAGTCTTTCCAAGGGCCCCTTGCAAGGTGGACGCTAACACCGCTCACACGATTTATCGTTGCCGCGCCAATGTGGTAGAACCAGAAGATATGCAGATAAGCTCTGAGCCGGAGTTGCTGGGTGCCATGAATGGTCTGTTCCACCCAAGCACTGTAGTCTCTGATCAGGGGAATCGGAAGACAGCGCATTCCGAGAAAAGACTGGAAGGAAACAGCGCAACAGCCCTGTCTGGGCTCAGTCTAGTCAGCACAGCACCAGTCCTCTCACTCTCCCTAAAATAGCTCCTGCCTCAAGTCCTAGTTTCCTGGGGTTCTCTTCTTAGATTGCTGCCCAATCACTGCCTGAAGAAAATCACTAACTCATCAATGGCAGTGTTAGACCAGTAGATGGTGCTGTTGTACAGTCTTTCACACAATGCTGAATAACCCTATTACAAAAGAACATGGGATTCTTGCCAAGCAGTGTGGGTAAATTGGCATACTACCTGTTTGTGTCCTCATGCTGGATGACTGCCTGAGTGTTTTGCAAGCTGCACATACTGCTCAAAGCTGCATAGCCGACTGCCTGTCAAAGCTGCACAGGCACTAGCTGATTGTCAGATCATGAGTGAGGAAATGAAAGATCGTTTTTCGGAGCTCTTGAATGAAGTGGTGGAGAAAAAGCGAGATAATAATTTTTATCTCACGGACGATAAATACGAGAATATATTGAAAGAAGTGAAGGAGGCTAAGGTGGTACCTAAACAGAGTATTCACTACAGGCGTTTGAAGAGGTACAACATCATGACCGTCGGAAGTGATGAAAAGTTAATTGCACCAATCTCGTGTGAAAAAGACAACGTGTTGCATTACGTTCGGTGTGCAGAACTCTTTCGTGTCATTCATAATGCGCACATCAGTACCGGCCACGGAGGGCGGACCAGGATCCTAAAGGAGGTGAACCGTAAGTTCAAAAATATCACAACGGAGTCAATAGTTATTTATCTGCGACTCTGCCAGCCATGCCAGAAAAAACAGAAGACTACCAAAAAAGGCCTTGTTGTGAAACCCATCCTACACAGTGAAATGAATTCTCATGCTCAAGTCGATCTCATTGACATGCAATCCAATTGTGATAATGATTTCAAGTTCATATTCGTCTATCAAGACCACGTCACTAAATTTGTCCTTCTACGTGCTTTATGCACTAAAAGAGCAGAAGAGGTTGCGTACCACCTCCTTGACATTTTTTCCACTTTTGGTGCCCCGTGTATTCTGCATTCTGATAATGGGAGGGAATTTTGTAACAAGGTCATACAGAGTTTGTGCGCGATATGGCCTGATATGAAAATAGTGCATGATAAACCAAGACACAGCCAGTCCCAAGGCTCCGTGGAAAGAGCAAATCAAGACATTGAAAACATGTTGTCAACGTGGATGGAAACAAATAAGACACCCAAGTGGTCTGAGGGCCTTCGCTTTGTACAAGCAATGAAAAATAGAGCATACCATGAGGGAATAAAATGCTCGCCCTATGAAGCTATGTTCGGAGTACCAATGCAGATGGGTCTAGCTACCTCCAAAATTCCTAGTGATGGGATCAGAAATCTCTCTTCAGAAGAAGATCCTGAAAAAATGATTGCTGGTTTGCAAGAGGAACCTAGTGATCCGACATCACCAACAGAAGCCGAAGGGTCAGATGAATCTAACTTTCA
This sequence comes from Phyllobates terribilis, assembly GCF_046119375.1. Lineage (NCBI taxonomy): Eukaryota > Metazoa > Chordata > Amphibia > Anura > Dendrobatidae > Phyllobates > Phyllobates terribilis. The sequence goes on along the minus strand of NW_027362761.1, from coordinate 461,286,587 downwards.
TCACACGTCAGCACTGACAGCAGCAGAAGCTTCGGATGAATCCAACTGTCATCAGCTGTTCACAACGGAAGGAGAAGCTTTGGACTTATCCAACTGTCCGCACACCTTAACAGCATATGAAACTCCACCAATTTTGCCATCCAAGAATAATGAAGACCTAAAAGATAAAAGTGTCGAGTCAAAGCTTTCTAAGAAAGATGGAGAACTTCATGATGATCAGCAACCTGACGTTTTGATTTCGCATACAATCAATAGAAGAATTGGTGCAGTCAGAAGAGTTCGAAAAGCTGCAAGAGAAGGACTTGAAACACAGGCCAACAAAATGTTGAAATGTTCCAGTCAAAAATTACCCGAACCTAACATTGAACAGAACATCAGAATCAGAATTCCAGACGTCGATCGTTCAAAAATGGACTCTAAGTCGATCATTGCGATTATTATAAAAAAAGAAGATGACTTCTACCAAGTGGGGACTACCGCTGGGATCCTAAATGCAGTAGGAACTCCCCGCCCACTAGGGTCATCCCGCCCTCTGGCCGGACCCCCCTTCTCCGCCACTTAATGATCACTCCTTACCGGAGGCTACCAGAGACTTCCCAGGTCTCGTCGGCCGGCCGCATCCTCCTTCTTCCGAATTGTGTCACGTGACTTACGCATGCGTCACTTGCGTGGTGACGTATGCAGTCATGTGACCCGGAAGGAGAAAGCGGACGACGAGACCTGGGAAACCTCCGGTAAGTAGCAATTTAGCTTTATACCTGTCTGTCCTGCACACTCGCACCATCCATGCCTTCCGATGATGCATGAAACATGCATTATCAGAAGGCACGGATATATCCGACAGATATCGGGATTATCCATATCCGTACAGCCCATTATCCGCTTGGATAACGGGTCTGGATGGATCTATCCGCTTATCCCTAGTCATAATTACAGAATTACATAGTTTTGAAGTTGCGTTATTCTTGTATTTGCGTTAATTTGACATTTTTGAGAAGTATTTTCCTACATAAATGTTTTCTATTTGCATTTTCCTATTTGCATTCAGAATTACATAGTTTTGAAGTTGCGTTATTCTTGTATTTGCGGTAATTTGTCATTTTTGAGAAGTATTTTCCTACATAAATGTTTTCTATTTGCATTTTCCTATTTGTATTTGTTCATTTGCATTTGCATTTTGAAGAATAAAAATATTTCTAACGATTAAGGCCTTCATCAGAGTCGGAAATTGCGTTTAGTTAACTTTTACCACCATCATCTGCTGGTAAGAGTCAGAATTCTGTGACTCAAAGTTACTTTTACCAACACATGCTGGTAGTTACATTTGCCAACACATGCTGGTAAATGCAAAGATTTACCAATTCGCTCAGGTAAAAGTCCAAAATCGTTTGTTTATATGGAATACATCTGACTTTTACCAATGCTGTTGAGAAATGTTAAGATTTACCAAGACTCCACCGGTAAAAGTCCAATTTTACTTTTCATTTTGAGCTTTTACCGACGGCCTCGGTAAATGTCCAGATTGACCGGTAAATCCTAGGTTTTACCGGCCTTCTGACTTTTACAGTAACAGGAATATAATTTATAATATAATTTATATTGTAAAAAGGTAGACATTTAACTGTGCATGTCTGTTTTTGCACACCTGTTTTAGTAGTCCACCCTCACAAAATATACATGCAGGGCCGGCTCCAGGTTTTTCTGGGCCCCGGGCGAAAGAGTCTCAGTGGGCCCTTTTAACACATACACGATTCATGATTCACAGATACGGCGGAGAAATATATATATATATAGTACACAGGGCCCAGCCTGCCACCTCATCCTTCACATATGCAGACATGCGCACGCACACACGGTACGCAGACGCGCACGCACACACGGTACGCAGACATGCACGCACACACGGTACGCAGACGCGCACACATGGTACGCAGACATGCGCGCACACACGGTACGCAGACACGCGCACACACGGTACGCAGACACGCGCACACACACGGTACGCAGACACGCGCACACACGGTACGCAGACACGCGTACACACGGTACGCAGACACGCACACACGGTGCGCAGACACGCGCACACACAGTACGCAGACACGCATACACGGTACGCAGGCACACATGGTACACAGATATGTACACATACAGACAAACACATATTTTTACACAAATTCTTAAAGACATATATAAAACAGACAAATATATATACACAGTCATACACACTGACATTCACATAGATGCACTCACACAGACTCATTACAAGTATTTTTAATATGGGGATTGGGGAAGCCTCACTCACCTGTCCCCGGTCCAGTGTCCTGTCCAGCAGCTCCTCAGGTATGACGCGGCAGGGGCGACACACAAGCAAAATTAAAGGTGCAGTGCCGTCGACCCTGCCGTGTCATTACTAGCAGACACAGTCTGACAGCGCGCGGCCATTTCTGGGACTGGGGGAGTGCCGGCAATCAAGCAGCGCCTGCATCACTGAACAGGTGCCGAAGATGCGGCCATGGCCCCGACAGTGAGTGGGCGGGTGGGTGTGTGGGCCCGGCCCCGACAGTGAGTGGGCGGGTGGGTGTGTGGGCCCGGCCCCGACAGTGAGTGGGTGGGTGGGTGTGTGGGCCCGGCCCCGACAGTGAGTGGGCGGGTGGGTGTGTGGGCCCGGCCACGACAGTGAGTGGGCGGGTGGGTGTGTGGGCCCGGCCCCGACAGTGAGTGGGCGGGTGGGTGTGTGGGCCCGGCCCCGACAGTGAGTGGGCGGGTGGGTGTGTGGGCCCGGCCCCGACAGTGAGTGGGCGGGTGGGTGTGTGGGCCCGGCCCCGACAGTGAGTGGGCTGGCAGGTGTGTGAGCCCGGCCCCGACAGTGAGTGAGTGGGCGGGTGGGTGTGTGGGCCGGGCCCCGACAGTGAGTGGGCGGCTGGGCCCCTCTGATTTTCCAGGGCCCCGGCACTTGCCCGGGTACGCCGTGTGCTGACGCCGGCCCTGTATACATGAAACACCTATGCTGCGCCAAATCGATTTGATGAAAACCAGACATTTTGAAAAAAATTGTTGCATTTGAACTTTAACATTTTCAATCATTTCTAAGTGTTATCCAAATAAATCTGTTTTATGGAAAGCTGGAAGACAAATAAACAAATAGTCAAATAAATATGGATACCATAAGAGCGGCCACAGGTGTTAAACACATATTTTAAAAAACAACATGACCTTGGGGCACCCCTACCAGATATCTTTTTACAATTGACGCCTTAAAGGGCTTGTGTCACGCCCTGGGCGATATCAGACCTCTACTATGGCCATACAGGTGTTAGAAAAGTAAATCTATACTTACCTGTATAGCCCATAGCAGAGGTCTGATTGCAGAGAAATCTTGTTTTATAAAGTCTGATGTCCAGAGGCTTGGCATCCGGGGGACACCAAGCAAACCTCTTCTGTCTGCTTACTATTCCCCTAAATCGCCGCCTCTGTGCCGAATTACCATATTCCCCCCCTCCCCTGCACACCACAGGGCCCTGTGACAGGCCCTGTGATGTGCCCTGCTCTGCCTCCCCTCCCGCGCATGCGCAAAATGCCGCTCCTATGGAGCGCACTTTGTTTCCTTCCGGCCCCGTTTGGCTGCGTACTGCCAGCGGAGTGGAAGTCTCAGTGACTCACCGTCGCTTGCGCAATACAAGGCTGCGGCGCCGTATTGTAAGCTTTGGAGCACCTCTGCAAGGAAGAGTGGGCAAAGACTAGCAAATTCTAGATTTGCCATGCAGATAGACTCCTATCCAAAAAGACTGAAATTCAATTTGTACTTCAACAAAGTATTAGTTTAAGGGTATGCATAATTATGCAACCACATTATTTTTGTTTTTTATGTTTATTTTTCTACCCCCCAAAAAAATATTTTTATTTTTCAATTGAATTTTACTGGATATGGGTGATATTAGAGGCAGAAGAAGTTCTGAAATTATTCTTCTTGGTATGATATTTTAACAGGTAAAAACATGGCATTTCAACAGGGGTGTGTAGAAATTTTAGATCCACTATAAACTTGACACTGACCATGACAGCCAACCATTTCAGTTGTGTGATAAAAATAAACCAACAGGGCCCTCAGTAATACTGGTGAGCATACTGGAATGCTATTGGGAAGACAGGCTTTTTGTTATTATGAAACAAAGTGATGAACATTGGATAGACACATTTTTAGAAGATCGCTATAAAACCAAAAATTTGCAATTTTTTTCTGGCTTCAAAAAGGTATTTCAAATTTGCTTATTATTAAGATATGTTGTGTTACCTGCTTTGCAAAGCTTTGGCTAAGTGTACACCTGCTGTCTGCATGACTGACCAGCAGACCACTTCTGAAATCCCTGTAGACACACTTCCCCACCTGTGCCAGCATTAGTTCTATAAGAAGCAGAGGCAGCAACAGCATCAACTGCTACAGTATATTTGAGATGATGGACCAGATGTTTTATTTGCCATAGCCAAAATTGGACACACTTTAGCAGAGATAAACCGGCTGAACAGCCAGATTCAGTTGTACATAGACTGTGTCATTTCTCAGGAACATACCGTGAGTCCTAATCCCATGAACTTCTGGGTCAACAGATTGGAATAGTGGTGAGAATTGTCCTGGATTGCTATGGACGTATTGTCATGTTCAGCCTCAAGTTTAATGTCAAGAGGGTGTTTAGGAAGGTGGTTTTGTCACAACCAAGTAGACCAGGTTGTCAGTTACAAGCGTAGAAAACCTAATATTTGTCACAATGAATCAGATATTTATCAGTGTGGAGTTTCATTCACCTGCAGCTGATGCCAATAATTGAATTAGCCATACCATCTACCTGCCTGACTATCCTTTATCTTCTACACTATTCTAATGCCACCAGTACAGATCACCCACACTCAGCTGGGCATCTACTCCCTTTCCATCATGTCATCTATACAGTAGTACTACTGCTACCTTTGTTAACTGTAAACTGCCACACAACTCCTTGCCTTTCCCATCCTAACTCTCTAACTTGTGGCTTCTGCCACTGCAGACCGCACCAGACATACATTGCTTGGCTGCCCACTGTGTTTATGGCACTAGGCCATACTGCTGTTGCCAGGGCTGCCGTTGCTAGCCCCTCATTGCCAGACTTCCCCTTGCCTGCCACAGCGTAATTCTCTACCATGTGGATTCTGCCAATGTCACTGCAGAGGCATACTAAGCACACATTTCTTTGCAGCCCACAATGTTTTATATTGCTAGACTGTACTTCTGCTGTCAGGGATGCTATTGTTGGCCCTACACTGCCTGATATCGCCTTTCCTGTCCCATCCTAATCCTCTACGATGCCGCTTCGGCCACTTCCATTGCTCAGCCACACATTTAGCTGCCCACTGTCGATGATGACCCTACTCTACCAGACATCTTCTTCTTTGCCCTGTCTTAATTCTCTAGCATGCAACTTCAGCCACTGCCACTGCACAGCCACGCCAGCCACACATCTACTGGCTGCCCTCTCATTGTGTTTTATAGTGATACACAAACATGAAACCGCTCTGAAAATAGAGATCATTTTTTGAAAGGCTTGTTGATAATCCATTGCTCTCTCACTTTGAAAACAGCTAACCTGTTCTTGCTCCTTAAAAAAGGGATCAATCATTTTCAGAATGGAAACACTGTTGTGAATACCAAAATAGAGATATTTTCACTCCTAGTTGAGAAGTCATTACTTCTTCAGTTTGAAAACAGCACAACTGTTTTTGCTTCCTAAATAAAGGGATACTTTTCAAATGGCTTATGAAAAGCTGTCGCTTCTTCATTTAGCTATGAAAAATGAAAAAAGCTCCAGATTTTCCAAAACAGGAATAATTTTAGCACCAGCCCATATAAAAAAACACAGCTTTTTATGTTTGCACAACTTGTTTTTAAACACCAGCAAGGCACATATTTGGACCCAAAATGGGATAATTTTAACTGTTTTTACAATTTAAGTAGCTTAAAATGTCTGACACTGCAGCATGTAATTAAATAGGCTTTTGTTACCAATGTTTACCTTTAGTTTTTCTGAAGCCAGATAAGTTGAGGTCAAGTGGATATTATTGAGGCACTATTTGCATTACAGAGCTCAAAAGGGGTTAAATACACTCCTATGAGGCTTCAGAGTGTTATACATTTATTTTTCTTGCAATTAGAGGCTTTTTAGTATTGCAATTTGTGATGGGTGAGCATGCTTGGCACTGCATGGCACTCGATCGAGCATCCTGGTGCTCGAGTCACTCTGTACTTGATCAAGTATCCGAGTGCCATGCTCGATTCCCCGCCCCGATGTTTCGATGCTGATTATCAGCCACTAGACATGCGCGGATTGCCTGCTAATCACAGTAATGACATAGCAATGTTGGCTACTGGCATTACTATAATTAGCTGGCTGCTTCACATCATTGGGTCTATATAAGACTCTGTGACGCGATTCTTGCCACACTGTACCAAGAAACAGAGTAGGGAGAGTTGCTGTAGAAGAAAAGTGAACATTATAGGCCTTGATGTAGAAACCTAAAACCAACAGCCCTTATCAGGGCTCCATCTATTATATTCAATACCACTGTAATCTATACTATTGAGTGAAGGGAAAGCTGGTTGTGAAGGGGTAGTGTATTACTGGTGTTGCTGAAGAAAAAAAATCCTTATCAAGGCTCCATCTATTGTATTCAATACCACTGTGAGCTATACTATTTAGTGAAGGGATACTGCATTACAGGCATTGCTGAAGAAAGAAAATCCATATCAGGGCTACATCTATTCTATTCTATTCCCTATTAATACTGTTGTTAGCTGCATACCTAATTTAAAACGCACAAGGTGAGTAGTAAGGGTCGAGGAAGTGGATGTGCTACTGATGGTGCATGCAGAGGCTGAGGCCGTGGGACAGGTGAAACTGTGCCTGCTGCGGGAGCACAACAAACATGCTCATCCACGAGACCTAGCTTCCTGTCCCACTTTGCAGGGGGGAGTGGGACACCACTCTTGAAGCCTGAACAGTGTGAAGAGGTGATCAGTTGGATTGCAGAAAATACCTCCTGTCTGTTTTGAAGCACCACCTTGTCTTCCACACGTTCCAATCTAACTAGGCAAGAGTCTGGACCACATAATCCTTATCCTTATCCTCCCTCCTCCCACCATGGTGAGTCACAGGAGACAAGTGACCCCTTACTCAGACACTCTGAGTAGCTATTTATCTTTCCATATATGGCTTCTTCTTGGCCTCTCACATTTAAAGAGGGACATGAGGAGATCATGTGCTGTGATGCCCAAATATTTGAGCAGCCATGATTAGAAGAAGTCAACAATGGGGAATGGCAATTACTGTCTCAAGAGTTGGATGATGATGAGACATAGTTGCCAACAAGTTTTTTAAGTCGACAATTCAGGAGGAGAAGCAGAGTGAGGAAGTGGAAGATGAGGTGGTGGATGATGTCAATGACCCAACCTAGCAAGGTGGCATACAGAGCGAGTACAGCAGCCCAGAGGAGGAGGGATCCTCAGCACTGCTCAACACTGAGTAAGAGGCAGTGGTGTGCCCAGAGGGAGAAGGCAGTCAACTGTTCCCCATAGCACCCACATGTGACCAGATGCCAGGCCGAGGGTTAGATGTTCCCCAGTCTGGCACTTTTTTATGGAAAGTGCAGGAGACAAGAAAACGGTTGTTTGCAACCTGTGCCGTACCAAGCTCAGTAGAAGCCAGGCCATTACCAGCCCGGCTACCACCAGCATGCTCAGGCACATGTCATCCAAGTATCCTACTAGGTGGGCCAAATGCCTGGGTTCACAATCAGTGTCTGTGGGTGACATCACTGCTTCTTCCCCTGTACTACGTGCTTGCCAATCCCTTGTCCATGATGCAGGCGCAGATGCTTCCCGCCCTGCACCTGTTATTGCATATTCGCAAGCACCATCAGCAACCATGTACACTTCCTTGTCCCAGTGCAGCGTTCACCTGTCCCTACCCCAGACCTTGGAACACCAGCGTAAATACCCAGGCACCCACCCAAAGGCCCAAAAACGAAACGGCCACATTTCAAGACTTCTTGCCATGGAAATGTTGCCGTTTAGACTTGTGGACACTGAGGCTTTCCGCAACCTATATGGCGGCGGCCGTCCCTCGGTACTTGGTCCACAGCCACCACTATTTTGTACCGAAAGCCGTTCCCGCCTTACACCAGCATGTGTCCCATAACATCACTCGTGCCCTGATCAATGCAGTTACTGGGAAGATTTACTTAACCACATGAGGACAAGTGCTTTTGACTAAATTTCACTGACGGAACACTGGGTGATTCTTGTGGAGGCTGGGACCGAGTCGGACCCTGGGACAACACACGTGCAACTGACGCCTAGAATTGTGGGCCCAAGTTCCATCAGGGTTTCCCCCTTATGCTATGCCATTTTCTGCACTCCCTCCTCTTCCACCTCATACTCTATCTCAGAATTACATTGTCGATATCTGTCGCAAACTGGAAGCACTGCAGCACTGCCTCGGTGAAGCGGGAACAGGCTCTGCTTAAATTTATATCTTTAAGTAGCAAACAGCACAACCACAGAGTTGTACAAAGATCTAAAAGACCAGACAGATCTGTGGCTCTCGACGCTAAACCTACAACCAGGCATGGTCGTGTGTGATAATGGCCGTAACCTGGTGGCGGCTCTGAAGTTTGGCAACCTCACACATGTACCGTGCCTGGCCCATGTGTTCAAGTCAGTGGTTTAGTGCTTTCTGAAAACTAACCCAGATTTGCCTGGGCTACTTGTGAAAGTCCGCCGCTTGTGCACACATTTCCGCAAGTCACCTACAGGTGCCACCGGTCTGACAGTTCTGCAGCAGTGCTTGCAAGTGCCACCTCACCGACTGATTTGCATCCTGCCCACGCATTGTAACTCAGCATTACATATGTTGGCAAGGCTTTGTGAGCAGCAGAGGGCAGTAGTTGAATACCAGCTTCAACATGCCCGTCGGTATTCCACTAATCCTCCGCATATAACAACCGACAAGTGGTCATGGATGTCTAACATCTGTGAGATTCTCCAAAACTTCAAGGAATCAACCAAAATGGTGAGCGGCGATGATGACATAATCATTGTAATCATCCCGCTTCTGTGTCTAATGAAACTCTTGATGCTCACAATTTAAGGCCACGGCCCCACTATCAGTATTTGCTTAGTATTCGGTCAGTATTTTTTCTCAGGAGTGGGAGACAAAACCAGGAGTGGGTGATAAATGAAGAATTGGTGCACTTATTTCTATTATACCTTTTCTCTGATTGTTCCTCATCTGGTTTTGGCTCCTACTCCAGAGAAAAATACTGACCGAATACTGACCAAATACTGATAATGGGGCTGTGGCCAAAGAGGAGGCTTTGCATGTGGACCAGGTGGCGATGGAGGAAGAAGTACATAGGGTGATACTACCCAGCCCAGTCTCATCTCATCTTCTCAGCGCATATTGAGTGATAATGAGGAGGAGGAGGAACAGGAGATGGTTGCTTGTGCTACAGAGGGTACTACCAACACCAGCTTCTCATCTGTTCAGCGTCAATGGCCTGAAGAGAAGGAGCAGGAGTAGGAGAGGGTGGAGATGGAGAGCCCTCATCCTGATGGGGAAAGGGAAGTCTTGCTTGTTGGGAGTCTGGCACACATGGCAGACTTTATGTATTACTGCCTTTCACGTGACCCTCGCGTTGTACGCATTTTGGCGTATAGTTTCATTCAAGTCAAGTTCTTGCTTTTTGCCGTCTTGTGTTCTGTTTCTCATTGATTCATATGAGTATCATCTGATGGATATGTGTATTCCTTCTGGTTACATAATGATAATCTTTATTTTTATATAGCGCCAACATATTCCGCAGTGCTTTACATACATTATCATCGCTGTCCCCATTGGGGCTCACAATCTAAACTCCCTATCAGTATGTCTTTGGAGTACATGTCTTCCACAGTCAACAATATGATGATGTCTTTCCGTGCATTCATTGACAGATTCAGGCTGTTTATGGTCATCTGTATACAGAAATTCACAAAAGAAGGTAAAATGTACTGATTTAATGACCGTTTGGAGTTTCACTGTACCATCCGTGTGTACATGGTAGTTGTGGGAGAGGGCTTCATCTTCCAATCTTTTTCCAATCCAATCCAATTCACAAAATTTTTTAAATCGTCCAAAAATGTATTATGACGCCAAATCTACTTCTTGCTTTGTCCCATCTTTCTATATTTCTCGATGAGAAATGTCAGTATCATCTGAAGGAAATGAGCCCTTTTTTGGCAGCCTTTGCAATTAGTGCTGAGGGTTTATGAGTCTAGTAGTCCCACTGGCTATCAATTTTAACAGAATGTGTATGAGGCCCTCCTTTATGTCTCTAACTTTTGGCAATTCTTGCATTGTCCACATAGGCTTTGTGAGTTTCAGAGTCCCTTCTTCATAAATTAATCAGGATGTGTCTAATCATGCCACACACCACATGCTCAGATAAGTTGGTAAAATGTTAAAATTACATTTACCGGTGGATGTTTTTTTCACAATTGAAAGCAATCAGAAAATGCAAAAACGCTGTGTGAACATAGCCTAAGGGGTGGAGGAAACATTTTTCTTTCTCTCTTTTTAAATTTGCCTGATATGCAAGTCATTATACTGGAAAGAATGTTTCCTAACCTTTTTTCCTGTAAAATCTAGTTAATCTTTGATTTGGTATGTTTTATTGTCAGTCTGTAAAAGTGGCGTAATACTCTGATAATATTGTTCCCAGCAGTGACCTGCGAGTCAGAAATGCATCCAGTCATCTTCCCGATGGTGTTCACATTCTACTTGAGCACTTTTTCCATCCATTTCAATGATTTTACTGCCCCCAGACCTCCTTGTAAGGTCTGCCGGAAAAATGCTTGCGTTTCCCATTGACTTCCATTATACTCATTACTCAAATCGAATACCCAAAAAGTCTAATGTGCTCAATTTGAATAATGAGCACCCAAGCATTTTAGTGCTCACTCATCACTATTTGCAATTAAATACAAATACATTTTCCGCAAATAGAATTTTGGGGAAAATTTGGCGAAACTGGTGAATCCAAACATCAAGTGATCCACTCATCTCTAGACATGACACTTTTTAGGATATAGTTCATACAAAACAATGACGTGCAAGAACATAATAATGTAAACATATAAAGTTTATTATAATCCAAAGTTAAAAGTTCACAGATAGATGAAAATATATTGGCGCAGATACAAAAGCAGTGGGCAAAAAAACTAAGTACTCAGGGCTACACTCCAACATATAGTATTAATTGGTAGTAGAAGGTCACTCAAATAGGACACAGATAAATCCAACACATGATATGGAATAATATATAAGAAGTTGCTAGAATGGGACATATATAGATATGAACATGTGTAACATGTATCATAGCCCGATTAGTGGTATATAAACCATAAAACAGGCTCAAATGAGCCACTAAAGTGCACAGTGCATGTCTAAATACAAAAAGAATTGAGTCACCATTGAGCAGCACACTTAAATATAAGAGTAAAACTTACATGTGTATATAGCAGGAATGTATGCCCGGGTACTGTCACCCCTACGCGCGTTTCGGCGCTGTGCCTTCTTCTGGGGGTAGTGACATACTGAAAATCGGTATTGTTTATATAGGGCCATTAGCCAATCAATGGATGGGATGCAGAAATAGGAGTAATATCTAACCAATCACTGCTAGCGATGCATCCAGTAAGGGAACGCATATCCGTGTGTTAGCTCCGCCCCTCCGGAAGTTTGCATTGTTGTCACTGACAACGCAGCATTGAATACACATCCCGCGTCACGTGATGGCAGAGAGTACAAGACCCACCCTTGCACGTCACGTGACCGCGAGTGTAAGCACCGCCCAGTGTATAATACATCCCCAAAATAGGAGGGCCAGAGATGTCACAGTGACACACGTAACTGGAAGGAGTGGAACCCGCCACCGACACCACGTGACCACTGACCAAACACCGCCTCCAAAATCACATAGTGGTGTATTAACGTCACATTCTCAAAAGAATAGTAGTGTGACGATTATGATACAAAGAGGGGATGATATATAATAGCAATATGATGGTTGAACATAGAACGGGCAGTACAAAGGTAATTAGTATGCTTAAGATTAGAGTCAGGGAGCACGTACGTGATATCATGGCGGCCGCAACTGAGGAGAATATTGAATTATTAAGGACTATTCCTAGGCACTTTAAGAAGTATCACGCCTGTGATCCAACTGGTTTTCGAGTCAGGGGCATCGACCATGTATATAGTACATTACGTGGCGGCGGCACTGGTCGTGTCCTTGCACAAAAGGAATCCAGATGGATCTGGTCATTACAAACACTACACCCCCAGGGACTCAATGAGTCTCTGAATTTTTCACCATTCCTGAGATCGCCATCTCTCTCCGACCGTCTGTTCTCCATTTCGGTATTTTTAATTTGTTTTTAATTGTTTTAATTCTTTTTGTCTCACATATATTTGTTTCTCTTCTTAGCCATGTGTATATTTATTTGGACCGCATCCCCTCTTTTCCCTCCTCCTAATTTATGAAGAATTTTATATGAGGACTACCTTGACGCTTAGTATTGTATGACGACCATCGAAATATTAAGTTATTTTAACCATCTGAACAAACACTGTGGAATAAAGGCCAATTTTATAATGAATTAAATAGCATGGATTTGTATATATAGCTTTATATGTATTAATATCTATGATTTATATAGATTCTATCTGCCTTGTATGTATATTAATTTATTTGATCATACTAGATATACTATTGTTTACATTTTTTATGCCGCTCTCCGCGGTGGCAACAGTACCATGCCACCTGTGGACAGTAGCATTCTTTAGATCGAGGTTCCTTAATATAACAACTAAATATATGCTTCTGTAATTATGCTATGAATATGCTGTATGTTTTACTAGTATGTATTAGCACATTCTGATGTCCTTCATGCATTATGTATCCTTTTTGTATCTATTGTCTTGTTATATATGCATTGCTACATACAGCTTATATACTAAGTGTGGATATCATTAGTGTGCATCTTATATACTAATTACCTTTGTACTGCCCGTTCTATGTTCAACCATCATGTTGCTATTATATGTCATCCCCTCTTTATATCATAATCGTCACACTACTATTCTTTTGAGAATGTGACGTTAATACACCACTATGTGATTTTGGAGGCGGTGTTTGGTCAGTGGTCACGTGGTGTCGGTGGCGGGTTCCACTCCTTCCAGTTACGTGTGTCACTGTGACATCTCTGGCCCTCCTATTTTGGGGATGTATTATACACTGGGCGGTGCTTACACTCGCGGTCACGTGACGTGCAAGGGTGGGTCTTGTACTCCCTGCCACCACGTGACGCGGGATGTGTATTCAATGCTGCGTTGTCAATGACAACAATGCAAACTTCTGGAGGGGCGGAGCTAACACACGGATATGCGTTCCCTTACTGGATGCATCGCTAGCAGTGATTGGTTAGATATTACTCCTATTTCTGCATCCCATCCATTGATTGGCTAATGGCCCTATATAAACAATACCGATTTTCAGTATGTCACTACCCCCAGAAGAAGGCACAGCGCCGAAACGCGCGTAGGGGTGACAGTACCCGGGCATACATTCCTGCTATATACACATGTAAGTTTTACTCTTATATTTAAGTGTGCTGCTCAATGGTGACTCAATTCTTTTTGTATTTAGCCATGCACTGTGCACTTTAGTGGCTCATTTGAGCCTGTTTTATGGTTTATATACCACTAATCGGGCTATTATACATGTTACACATGTTCATATCTATATATGTCCCATTCTAGCAACTTCTTATATATTATTCCATATCATGTGTTGGATTTATCTGTGTCCTATTTGAGTGACCTTCTACTACCAATTAATACTATATGTTGGAGTGTAGCCCTGAGTACTTAGTTTTTTTGCCCACTGCTTTTGTATCTGCGCCAATATATTTTCATCTATCTGTGAACTTTTAACTTTGGATTATAATAAACTTTATATGTTTACATTATTATGTTCTTGCACGTCATTGTTTTGTATGAACTATTGTCTGAGACGTTGAACGGATTTAGCTTATTTCGATTTGTGACCCGTATGGTCAAACAATTTTTTACTTTTTAGGATATGTTATTGTTAAGTCAAAATCAAAGGTAAGGATAGACACTTCTATATGCATGGCAACACACATGAATACTATTGTACTTCCCCAAGCATCAATATTCCAAAAGACAGAATGGAGAAAACCTATTACAAATAGATGCTAGTAATATGAGAAAATGGGCACATCTTTCAAATCATGTTTTAACCCCTTCACGACCTTCGATGTACTCATGCTTGCACCACTACCAGCACTTTAACTCACAAAATGCTACGATCACTAGCAATCATAGCATTTAGCAGGCATGCAGAGAGAGGGAGCCACCACTGCACTCCAATCGGCAACCCGCGACGTCATCACGGGGCCCGATCATTACCATGATGACCCAATGTCATTATAATATCATCCGGGTCACCAGGCACTAGTAAGTGAGCTAGATCATGTGCAGAGCATGATCTAACTAATTTGTGTTAGTGCAGAACTGACAGTTAAAAAGCATGGCAATCCTCCTGCATTGCTATGCATTATAACTGAAATTAGACTGCTAAAAGTGAAAGTCCCTTAGTGGGACTAAGCAAAAAAGTTAAAAAAACTCGAAAAAGTATTTAAAAAAACCCCTGAAAATAATAATAAAACATATATATATATATATATATATATATATATACAGTACAGACCAAAAGTTTGGACACACCTTCTCATTTAAAGATTTTTCTGTATTTTCATGACTATGAAAATTGTACATTCACACTGAAGGCATCAAAACTATGAATTAACACATGTGGAATTATATACTTAACAAAAAAGTGTGAAACAACTGAAAATATGTCTTATATTCTAGGTTCTTAAAAGTAGCCACCTTTTGCTTTGATGACTGGTTTGCACACTCTTGGCATTCTCTTGATGAGCTTCAAGTGGTAGTCACCGGAAATGGTTTTCACTTCACAGGTGTGCCCTGTCAGGTTTAATAAGTGGAATTTCTTGCCTTATAAATGGGGTTGGGACCATCAGTTGTGTTGTGCAGAAGTCTGGTGGATACACAGCAGATAGTCCTAATGAATAGACTGTTAGAATTTGTATTATGGCAAGAAAAAAACAGCCAAGTAAAGAAAAATGAGTGGCCATCATTACTTTAAGAAATGAAGGTCAGTCAGTCCGAAAAATTGGGCAAACTTTGAAAGTGTCCCCAAGTGCAGTTGCAAAAACCATCAAGCGCTACAAAGAAACTGTCTCACATGAGGACCGCCCCAGGAAAGGAAGACCAAGAGTCTCCTCTGCTTCTGAGGATAAGTTTATCCGAGTCACCAGCCTCAGAAATCGCAGGTTAAAAGCAGCGCAGATTAGAGACCAGGTCAATGCCACACAGAGTTCTAGCAGCAGACACATCTCTTCAACAACTGTTAAGAGGAGACATTGTGCAGCAGGCCTTCATGGTAAAATAGCTGCTAGGAAACCACTGCTAAGGACAGGCAACAAGCAGAAGAGACTTGTTTGGGCTAAAGTAGACAAGGAATGGACATTAGACCAGTGGAAATCTGTACTTTGGTCTGATGAGTCCAAATTTGAGATTTTTGGTTCCAACCACCGTGTCTTTGTGTGACGCAGAAAAGGTGAACGGATGGACTCTACTTGCCTGGTTCCCACCGAGAAGCATGGAGGTGGAGGTGTGATGGTGTGGGGGTGCTTTGCTGGTGACACTGTTGGAGATTTATTCAAAATTGAAGGCATACTGAACCAGCATGGCTACCACAGCATCTTGCAGCGGCATGCTATTCCATCCGGTTTGCGTTTAGTTGGACCATCATTTATTTTTCAACAGGACAATGACCCCAAACACACCTCCAGGCTGTGTAAGGGTTATTTGACCAAGATGGAGAGTGGTGGGGTGCTACGCCAGATGACCTGGCCTCCACATTCACCAGACCTGAACCCAATCAAGGTGGTTTGGGGTGAGCTGGACTGCAAAGTGAAGGCAAAAGGGCCAACAAGTGCTAAGCATCTCTGGGAACTCCTTCAAGATTGTTGGAAGACCATTTCTGGTGACTACCTCTTGAAGCTCATCAAGAGAATGCCAAGAGTGTGCAAAGCAGTCATCAAAGCAAAAGGTGGCTACTTTGAAGAGCCTAGAATATAAGACATATTTTCAGCAGTTTCACACTTTTTTGTTAAGTATATAATTCCACATGTGTTAATTCATAGTTTTGATGCCTTCAGTGTAAATGTACAATTTTCATAGTCATGAAAATACAGAAAAATCTTTAAATGAGAAGATGTGTCCAAACTTTTGGTCTGTACTGTATATATATATATATATATATATATATATATATACATATACAGTACATATATATATTTACACTGCTCAGAAAAATAAAGGGAACACTTAATCAACAGAATAGAACTCCAAATAAATCAAACTTCTGTGAAATCAAACTGTCCACTTAGGAAGCAATACTGATTGACCATCAATTTCACATGCTGTTGCGCAAATGAAATAGACAATAGATGGAAATTATTATTATTGGCAATTATCAAGACACACTCAATAAAGGAGTGGTTATGCAGGTGGGGACCACAGACCACATCTCAGTACCAATGCTTTCTGGCTGATATTTTGGTCACTTTTGAATGTTGGTTGTGCTTTCACATTCGTGGTAGCATGAGACAGACTCTACAACCCACAGAAGCTGCTCAAGTAGTGCAGCTCATCCAGGATGGCACATCAATACGAGCTGTGGCAAGAAGGTTTGCTGTGTCTGCCAGCGTAGTGTCCAGAGGCTATAGGCGCTACCAGGAGACAGGCCAGTACACCAGGAGACGTGGAGGAGGCCGTAGGAGGGCAACAACCCAGCAGCAGGATCACTACCTCCGCCTTTGTGCAAGGAGGAACAGGAGGAGCACTGTCAGAGCCCTGCAAAATGACCTCAAGCAGGCCACAAATGTGCATGTGTCTGCACAAATGGTTAGAAACCGACTCCATGAGGGTAGTATGAGGGCCCAACATCCACAGATGGGGGTTGTGCTCACAGCCCAACACTATGCAGGACGCTTGGCATTTGCCACAGAACACCAGGATTGACAAAGTCGCCACTGGCTCCCTGTGCTCTTCACAGATGAAAGCAGGTTCACACTGAGCACATGTGACTGACGTGACAGAGACTGGAGACACCGTGGAGAGTGATCTGCTGCCTGCAACATCCTTCAGCATGACCGGTTTGGCAGTGGGTCAGTAATGGTGTGGGGTGGCATTTTTTTGGAGGGCCGCACAGCCCTCCATGTGCTCGCCAGAGGTAGCCTGACTGCCATTAGGTACCGAGATGAGATCCTCAGACCCCTTGTGAGACCATATGCTGGTGCAGTTGGTCCTGGGTTCCTCCTAATGCAGGACAATGTCAGACCTCATGTGGCGGTAGTGTGTCAGCAGTTCCTGCCAGATGAAGGCATTGAAGCTATGGACTGGCCCGCCCATTCTCCAGACCTGAATCCGATTGAGCACATCTGAGATATCATATCTCGCTCCTTCCACCAAGGTCACATTGCACCACAGACTGTCCAGGAGTTGGCTGATGCTTTAGTCCAGGTCTGGGAGGAGATCCCACAGGAGACCATCCGCAACCTCATCAGGAGCATGCCTAGACGTTGTAGGGAGGTCATACAGGCACGTTAAGGCCACACACAATACTGAGCCTCATTTTGATTCGTTTTAAGGACATTACATCAAAGTTGGATCAGCGTGTAGTGTGTTTTTCCACTTTAATTTTGGGGGTGGCTCCAAATCCAGGCTTCCATTGGTTAATACATTTGATTTCCATTGATGATTTTTGTGTGATTTTATCATCAGCACATTCAACTTTGTACAGAACAAAGTATTCAATGAGAATATTTAATTTATTCAGATCTAGGATGTGTTATTTGAGTGTTCCCTTTATATTTTTGAGCAGTGCATATTGTACTGATAAATTTGTAATTTTATGTAAAAAAAAAATAATAAAAAGTACACGTTTGGTATTGCTGCGTCCGGAACGACCTGCCCCATAAAACTGTCATATTCGTTAAAACCCTTTAGTGAACACCGTTAAAAAAGAAGGCATAAAACAATGCTTTTTTATCATATCGCTAAACAAAAAGTTTAATAACACGCAATCAAAAAGACGAATGTAAAAAAAAAGGCATCACCGAAAACGTCATCATGTCCCATAAAAAACAAGCCATGATACAGATCCTTCAGCAGAAAAATATAAAAGTTATACCTCTCAGAATACAGCAATGCAAAAATAATTATTTTTTCTATAAAATAGATTTTATTGTGTAAAAGGGCCAAAACATAAAAAAATATAGAAATGTGGTATCGCTGTAATCTTACTGACCCGAAGAATAAAGTAGTCTTCTCAGTTTTACCACATGCAGAACGGCATTAAAAATAACCCCAAAGAACAATTCCTGAATTGCTGGGTTTTGTTCATTCTACCTCCCAAAAATCAGAATAGAAAGCGAACAAAAAATGTCATGTGCCCAAAAATGGTATCAATAAAAATGACAAATCGTCCTGCAAAAAACTAGCCCTCACATGAATCTGTTATAGCTCTCAAAATATGGTGATGCACAAAAAAGCGTCTTTTAGTGTGTGACAAAACATACAGTAAAACATAAAAAACTACGATATTTTTCACTTTATAAGACGCCCTTTTCCCCCCCAGCTTTGGAGAGGAAATAGGGGTATGTCTTACAAACTGAAATCACCTTACCGGCTGCGGTGGAGCGGGGATGCTGCTGGTAAGGCAGGGGATGCTGCAGAGGCAGGACAGGGTGTTCGGAGACAGGAGTTGGGATTCAGGAGAAAGCTGCGGGCCCCATGCTGTATGTCAAATTCTGCTGGAGGTGCTTGGTGGTACGGGGGCTCCGCTGACATTTTGTGGAAGCCGGAGCCCCGCACCTTCCATACTGTCCTATGTGGTGAACTTCGGGAAAATGGCCGTCTTAGGCGGTGCATGCTCATATTGAGATCTCGCATCTCGGGAGACGAGATCTCGGTGCCGAGATCTCAATCTGAGAATGCGCCACCTCTGGCGGTCATTTTCCCGGAGTCAACCGCATAGGACAGTATGGAAGGTGTGGGGCTCCGGCTTCCACAAAATGTCAGCGGAGCCCCCACACCACCGAACACCTCCAGCAGAACTTTGCAAACAGCATGGGGCCCACAGCCATCTCCCGACTCCCGACTCCTGCCTCTGAACACCCCATCCTGCCTCCGCAGCATCTCCTGTCTCCACAGCATCTCCTGCCTCAGCCAGCATATCCTGCCTCAGCCAGCAGCAACCCTAGGACCCCGCTCTATCAACGCCGCTTCCCCCAGGTAAGCTGATTATAATATGCACCGGTTTATTAAAAAACATTTTTTTCCTATTTTTCTCCCCAAAATTTGGGGTGCATCTTATAAACCAGTGTGTCTTATAATATGCAAAATATGGTATATACAGTAAATTTGATATCACTGTAATCCCACCGACCCGAATAATAAAGTCATCTAATCACTTATACTGTACGAGGAAAAAAAAAATTAAAACCAATATTTGATCTACTGTTGATGTTCATTCTGCCTCCCAAAGATCACAGTAAGTCTCTGCTCACATTTATCTTGCGCACTACACTGAGTGCTTACGCCGAGGTTTCCATGTAAATTTCAGAAATACATGATTTAGACAGGACCCGCGGTGGAAGATTCCCTATAATGAAGCAGATTGTCACGCACAGTGTAGGAAAGACAAAGTGTGACAAGAAGGGATGAGGAGAAGGGAGCCCAGACAGTGGGAATTGGAGACTACCTAGGCTGATCTACAATCACTCTGTCTAACCCTACCATCCCTATATTGGTTCCACACCAATCGCCACACAGGAACATATCACTGTATTTCCTAAGCACTTGGCCCTAGATAGGGAAGGGGGAGATGAGCGCTAGTCGATCCCCACTGACAACTAATGGGGATGTCTCCAATATGTGGGATGTACGTGTACTCCCTTGAAAAAACGCATCAGACGGCAATTATGAGATGCACATAATAAATTAAGTATCAGGTGTTCTGCAGCATCAAGACATTTTTCGTTATGCCATAATGGAGACACTTCAACATTTATAGTAACGGGCATAGAAAAAGTGTTGAAACCTCATAGAGGGGGTGATCATAGGAGAAAGCTCCTTAATAGAGAAAGTTGGTGGATTTATACTTTAAATACACGTGTACCAGCGGGTTTAAATATCAGACATGATTTGATGTATCATTATGAGTGATTATTTATGGATTATTACTATGTTTATGTTTCCTTTTTTCTCTTGGATTATTCACATTTATATGCATTGTTTCTATGCTATACGGTTTTAATATGGTATGAGTGTTTAAATTTCTGATTAACCTAGCTCTGAACAGGTGCATAGCAGGACATGACATATAAATACCACTTCCTTGCTGTTTTTTTGCTATGCAATGATTAAGAACTTTTAGTTCGAAACGCGTTTGCTGTTCTTCTCCAAGGTGGACTTTTAAAATATTTTTTGCATGACCCAATAAAATATGGATTTTAGAAGATTTGTTCAGCTGGATCTTCCTGGTTCCTCAAATGTGATGTGGTCCCTAAAAAAATGGTTTTGTAAATTTTGTTGTAAAAATGAGAAATCACTGGTCAACTTTTAACCCTTATAACTTCCTAACAAAAAGAAAATAGTTTCAAAAATTGTGCTGATGTAAAGTAGATATATGTGAAATATTATTTATTAACTATTTTCTGTGACTTATCTCTCTGATTTAAGAGCATAAGAATCCAAAGTTTGAAAATTGCAAAAAAATTTGAATTTTTGCCAAATTTCAGATTTTTCACAAATAAACACAAGTCAAGAAATGTTACCACTATCATGAAGTACAATATGTCTCGAAAAAACAGTTCAGAATAAGTGGGATCCATTGAAGCGCTCCAGAGTTATTACCTCATAAATCGACACTGGTCAGAATTGTAAAATTTGGCCTGGTTATGAAGGTGCAAACAGCCTTGGGGTGAAAAGGGGTTAATCAGTCATTTCTAGCTTTTTTAAAAATGTTATCTGTGTTCTTCCCTTTTTCAAGAGGAAAATAATAAACAAACACGTTCTGAAACAGAAATAGACTTCTATTAGAGTTATTTGCTGATGCGTTAATTCATGCAATCATATAGCGTTTGTTTTTTTAAGCAGAAATACAAAGTTACAGAATGACAAACACAAAAAACATTCTATTATTCATAGATAACTCTACAACATCCGTTCACAAACTACAGACAGTGATGAATTATTTAAAAAATTCAGAAGGAATTCCATTTACCAAGGTTATGACCTAGGATTAAAGATACAGACAAAAACATAGACATACATACTCATATGGCCAGAAAATCAGGCACTATAAATAATTGTAAATTATTTAGAGGAATGAACCACACTGCAAAATTGTAGTATCATGTAGTTTGTAGTATCATGTATTAAAATAAACTGAGACCCTATTGTCATCAGGTCATTGGAATCATTCTACTTGCAAGTAATGATATTAGCTAGAGTTGAGCAAATCGATTTGAAACAAATTTGGCATGAATTTTGAAAAATTGGCTAAGATTGCCACCACCATGTGATAGATACGAAGCATAGCCAACATACTGTGACCTTGGGAGTGCTTCACCATAACGTCTTGTTGCTACAGCACAGTAATCTGTGTATATGGACTTTTCAAAAGCTTTTGATACGGTTCCACACAAAAGGTTGATACATAAAATGAGAACAATGGGGATAGGGGAAAATATATGTATGTGGGTTAAGAATTGGCTCAGTGATAGGAAACAAAGGGTGGTTATTAATGGAAAACACTCAGACTGGGTCTCAGTTAACAGTGGGGTACCACAGGGGTCAGTATTGGGCCCCCTTCTTTTTAACATATTTATTAATGACCTTGTAGGGGGCATGCAGAGTAATATTTCAATATTTGCAGATGACACTAAACTCTGCAGGGTAATCAAGAGAGGAGGACAATTTTATATTACAGGAGGATCTATGTAAACTAGAAGCTTGGGCTGATAAATGGCAAATGAGCTTTAATGGGGATAAATGTAAGGTAATGCACTTGGGCAGAGGAAATAAAATGTATAATTATATGCTTAATTGTAAAACACTGGGCAAAACTGTAACTGAAAAAGACCTGGGTGTATTGGTGGACGACAAGCTCACGGTTAGCGGCCAGTGTCAGGCTGCTGCTGCAAAGGCAAATAAAATAATGGGATGCATTAAAAGAGGCATAGATGCTCATGAGGAGAACATAATTTTACCTCTATACAAGTCATTAGTGCGACCACACTTAGAATACTGTGTACAATTCTGGTCTCCGGTGTATAAGAAAGACATAGCTGAACTAGAGCGGGTGCAGAGAAGAGCGACCAAGGTTATTAGAGGACTGGGGGGTCTGCAATACCAAGACAGGTTATTACACTTGGGGTTATTTACTGTGGAAAAAAGAAGGCTTAGGGGTGATCTTATTACTATGTACAAGTATATGAGGGGTCAGTACAAAGACCTTTCTACTGATCTTTTTACTCTGAGGCCTGAGACGGGGACAAGGGGGCATCTTCTACGTCTGGAGGAAAGAAGGTTTAATCATAATCACAGACAGGGATTTACTGTAAGAGCAGTGAGACTATGGAACTCTCTGCCGCATGATGTTGTAATGAGTGATTCACTATTAAAATTTAAGAAGGGCATGGATGCCTTTCTTGAAATGTATATTATTACAGGTTATAAATACTAGATTCCTTGATAGGACGTTGATCCAGGGAACTAGTCTGATTGTCATATTGAGTCAGGAAGGAATTTTTTTCCCCAATGTGGAGCTTAGTGTTTGCCACATGGTTTTTTTTGCCTTCCTCTGGATCAACAAGTTAGGCTATAGATTGAACTAGATGGACTTAGTCTTCCTTCAACCTTAAAAACTATGTTACTATGTTACAATCAATCATGAGGGACTGTTTCTGTGATGTCACTGACACTATAAAAGCCCAAACATGCGATTGGTGTCTGTTATTGTCTTTAGCATTGACATCACGTCAATAGTGCTGCAGCCAGTAACTGAGCAGAGCAGCTCTGCCCGAGGTGATGGCATGAGTCACTGAGAGCCATTAAGCTTGCAGATTTTCTGCAACATTGTTAACATGACGTCAGTGCTGCACTGACCAGGAACTGTGACTAAGACTCATCACTGTACCCGGGAAGGGTGAATAATGTTGTGGTGCCTCCTGGTTTTGCATGCTTGCTATGGCTCTCTTTGGTGTTTCATACTTGTTATTGCATCCCCTAGTATTATATACTTGTTAGGGTGCCCCTAGTTTAACATACTTGTTACAGTGTCCTCTAATGTTATCGACTTGTTATGCCCCCTAGTTATTGCAACTTGTTATGGGGTACATTGATGATATTTACTTGTTGTTCTACATGCTGTTATGTCACCCATGGCGGGAGACCAAGTGAAGTTAGCACTGGAACGGCATTAGCACTGGATGTGAGTATTGGCAGTTAATGTTTTACATGGGGAAAGATAGTGATTGAGAAATGATTGTCCTAGTAGTGCACAACCCCTGTAATGACAGAGCCCCATTATTAAAATCTGACCAGCGTCACTTTATGTGGTAATAACTCTGGAATGCTTCAGCATCCATGGTTTTCACGGACCTCACTCATACCTGTGATAATCCTTGGGGCTGTGCACATGTCTGACTTTTTTCTCAGACCTAGTGGTCCACAGACAAAATCAAAGACATGCCATATTTTGATCCGAGTTTCGGATCAAAATCGGCAATGAAAGTCTTTGGGTCCATGAAACAAAATCGGACCACACTCAGATGACATTTTCATGGACTGACAGAATGGAGAAGGTGGAAAAACATTTTTTTTTCTTTCCACTTCCGAGAAAAACTGATGCCACTCTGATCAAACCCAGATCAAAGTCTGATCTGCATAATGGGACCATTTTTCTCAGATGTGGAGAAATCTGTTGTGTGGACCTAACCTCACTCTGAATAATTTTGCTAGAAGTGAAAAACCTGTAAAGCAATAGGGTATGTTTTAGTGCAATCAATTTATAGTGTGTACACTGCAAGTCAAAAATAGATACACTTAATGGATACAAAACGGTAACACAAAAGAGAACATCTGACTTATCACTTTGGGTTTGCCAGTGGGGTTGTAAGGAGATGGACACACTGCCCACATTCCCCCTTGAAGACACAAGAACTGTTATGATGTATGGTTTGTTTGGTGACATGCGTTATTAGTGGTAGATTGTATTTTGGCCGATAGTAGGGAGAGTTAGTGTTAATGTTTGAGACTAGCCCAGAGTGGGAGGGGAGGTGGTAAAGGGACAGAGACAGTTTCCAGTCAGGAAGTAAGACTGGGCCCAGTGTGCCAAAGAAGTAGACCTAAGGTCTGACCAGTCAGCAGTTCCGCATGATCTGAGTGTCCCTAATGTGAGTGGAAACTGAGTCACAGGATAGAGAGATCCTGAGCAGTGAGGGAGAGGAAAGTGACAGAAGGTCAGCGTGATCAACGGGAGACAGGTCTTGAGATAGGACACCTAGCAGTATGGCCCTCAGTTTATAGCTTAGAGAGGTAACGGGCTAGGATGGGACAGAGACCGTAAGATGAAGAGAGTGCCCCAGGCTGGATTTCCAATGCATCAGAAGCAATGAAGCTTAGTATCTGTCATGTTGGCAAACTAGTTCTTTAAGTGGAAGAGAGGAGGCGGAACTGCGGATTGTAAATAAGACTCTCACTTACTGGACTGTAGTACTGTACTGAATAGTGGTGAAGATATAGGATGGAGTGAAATAGAGCCAAGTCATTCTGAGAAGGACAGGGAGAATGTACAGTATGTGAAAATGTTGAAGATGCTCCATGTGTTAAAGGAAGCGTTTGTGAAGTGTTGCACTCGCTATCTACTGTACATACAGTTAGGTCCATATATATTTGGACAGAGACAACATTTTTCTAATTTTGGTTCTAGACATTACCACAATGAATTTTAAACAAAACAATTCAGATGCAGTTGAAGATCAGACTTTCAGCTTTCATTTGAGGGTATCCACATAAAAATTGGATGAAGGGTTTAGGAGTTTCAGCTCCTTAACATGTGCCACCCTGTTTTTAAAGGGACCAAAAGTGATTAAATAATTTAAATAAAATGTTCATTTCTAGTACTTGGTTGAAAACCCTTTGTTGGCAATGACTGCCTGAAGTCTTGAACTCATGGACATCACCAAACGCTGTGTTTCCTCCTTTTTGATGCTCTGCCACCAGGCCTTCACTGCGGTGGTTTTCAGTTGCTGTTTGTGAAATGCATGCTCAATTGGGTTGAGATCAGGTGACTGACTTGGCCATTCAAGAATATTCCACTTCTTTGCTTTAATAAACTCCTGGGTTGCTTTGGCTTTATGTTTTGGGTCGTTGTCCATCTGTAGTATGAAACGACGACCAATCAGTTTGGCTGCATTTGGTTGGATCTGAGCACACAGTATGGCTCTGAATACATCAAAATTCATTCGGCTGCTTCTGTCCTGTGTTACATCATCAATAAACTCTAGTGACCTAGTGCCTCTGGCAGCCATGCATGCCCAAGCCATCACACTGCCTTCGCCGTGTTTTACAGATGATGTGGTATGCTTTGGATCATGAGCTGTACCATGCCTTCGCCATACTTTTCTCTTTCCATCATTCTGGTAGAGGTTGATCTTGGTTTCATCTGTCCAAAGAATGTTCTTCCAGAACTGTGCTGGCTTTTTTAGATGTTTTTTAGCAAAGCCCAGTCTAGCCTTTTTATTCTTGATGCTTATGAGTGGCTTGCACCGTGCAGTGAACCCTCTGTATTTACTTTCACGCAGTCTTCTCTTTATGGTAGATTTGGATATTGATACGCCTACCTCCTGGAGAGTGTTGTTCACTTGGTTGGCTGTTGTGAAGGGGTTTCTCTTCACCATGGAGATTATTCTGCGATCATCCACCACTGTTGTCTTCCATGGGCGCCCAGGTCTTTTTGCATTGATGAGTTCACCAGTGCTTTCTTTCTTTCTCAGGATGTACAAAACTGTAGATTTTGCCACTGCTAATATTGTAGCAATTTCTCGGATGGGTTTTTTCTGTTTTTGCATCTTAAGGATGGCTTGTTTCACCTACATGGAGAGCTCCTTTGACCGCATGTTTACTTCACAGTAAAACCTTCCAAATGCAAGCACCACACCTCAAATCAACTCCAGGCCTTTTATCTGCTTAATTGAGAATGACATAACAAAGGGATTGCCCACACCTGTCCATGAAATAGCCTTGGAGTCAATTGTCCAATTACTTTTGGTCCCTTTAAAAACAGGGTGGCACATGTTAAGGAGCTGAAACTCCTAAACCCTTCATCCAATTTTAATGTGGATACCCTCAAATGAAAGCTGAAAGTCTGAACTTCAACTAAATCTGAATTTTTTTTTTTTAAATTCATTGTGGTAATGTCTAGAACTAAAATTAGAAAAATGTTGTCTTTGTCCAAATATATATGGACCTAACTGTAGTTCCCACCAAGTTTCTGTTTAGTAAAAGACTGTTTATTTTTGAGTGGTAGTCTCCCTCATTGAACTGTTCAACATCCGGTCTTGGCCAGCTGAAGTCACGGCATCAAGCAAGGGCATAGTGCCCACATAGCACAAGTCCACACACCCAGCCAGGACCCCCATCTTCATGTAACATGCCAGGCTGTAAGAGACGAGTACCTCGCCCACGGCTACCGCCCCACGCCACTTTACAGGGTTAAAAAATAAAGTAGTACAATAGTCCGGTGCAGTGTAGATTCTTTCCACTAAAATATTGCTTCAGCTGCAAAAGTTTCATTTTCACAAAGAATAATAGGAGAAAATTGACCACAAAATTAGTTGCGCAATTTCTTCCGAATATGTCAATTTCCCATATGTGAACAAATACTGCTGATTGGTCACATGGCAGGGCTTGGAAACAATGAAGTGGTATTTGATTTTTGGTGCATAAATTTGGTTGGTATAGATTATATTCACCATGTTGCATTTGCAGAGCCTTTGACATGCCAAAATAGCAGAAAACCCAGCAAGAGACCTCTTCAGTAATTCATCTAGGGGTGTGTTGAAAATTTTCAACCAAGAGGTGCTTCATAGAACTTTATAATATTAGGATGGGAAAACAGAAAATTAAGGTTTTTCCAAAGTTGTAATTTTCACAAGCAGTAATAGGTGAAAATGGATTCTATAATTTGTTACACAATTTCTCCTGAATGCAGTGATACCCAATATGTGATCAAAAACTAAAGTTTGGGCACATGGTAAGACTTGGAAAGTAAAAAGCGCTATTTGATTTTTGGAGCTCAAATTTGGCTAGAATGGATTGTTGACGTTATGTTACATTTGTTGAGCCCCTGACATTACAAAATAGCAGAAAATCCCCACATGTGACCCTAATTTAGAAACTAGGCCCTTTAGGAAAATCCACTTGAGCATTTTTAACACACAGGTGATTCATGGAACTTTATAACATTTACTGTATATGTAAAAACATTATTTTTTTTTTTTTCCAGTAAAATGTTGTTGGAGCATAAAATTTGCAATTTTCACAAGGGGTAGTAGGAGAAAATGGATCTTACACTTTGTCATGCAATTTCTCCCAAATGCAGTGATACCCAATTTATGGTAAAAATTTAATGTTTGGAAACATGGCAGGGCTCAGAAAGCAAAGAGCACTATATTATTTTTGGAGTGCAAATTTGGATGCCATGTTGCATTTAACCTGAGATGCCAAGAAAACAGAAAAACCCACAAGTGACCCCATTAAAGAAACTAGGCCTCACAAGAAATTCATTCAGGGGTATGTTGAGCATTTTTTAACCCACAAACTACATTACAGAAATTTTTAAGATTGAGTTGTGAAAAAAAAAATGTTTATCAGGTAAATGCTGCTTTGGCATCAAAGTTTTAATTCACAAAAGGGATAATAGGAGAAAATGAATGCCACAATTGTTATGTAATTTTTACCGAATGTGGCAGTACCCCAAATAGGGCTTGTACTCTACTGTTTGAGTGCACTGCGCGGCGAAATAGGAAAAATCACAATTTAACTTTTATAAAGAAGATTTTCTTTCTTCTTTGAGTAGATTGTGAGTGCCACTAGGAGATGTGCCAGAACAACAAAAGAACAACAACAAAAAAATCAAAAGTCACCGCATTTTGGAAACTACACTGACTGCTCGAGGAATTTGTAATTTATCTAGGGGTGTAGTGAGTATTTTGAACCTACGGGTGTCTAACAGAATTTTACAACATTCAGCTGTGGAAATATGGTATAAACATTTTAATGGTAAAATGCTAATTTTTATTAGCTGTAAATTTTTCATTCACACCAAGGAAATAGATATGTCATAGGAAACTACTGTTTGACTAAATGGCGGGACTCATAAAGTAGAAGTGTTATTTGGCTTTTGGAGTGCAGATTTTGCATGAATAATTTGCGGGTGACATTTGCAAAAAAGCTCTTAAAATGCAGTAGACCCATAAAAGTGACCCCATTTTAGAAATTATACATTTCAATGAAATAATGAACAGTTGCAGTGACTATTTTGGCCCAAAAGGTGTTTTCACTCTGCAGCGTCCAAGGTTTTGCTTTTGGAAACATGCACGCTATAAATTGTTATCTGGGCTTTCCCTACTTCAGCAATGCCAAACATGTGGATGTTAACTGCCACACTGGGGGGATCAAATGGGAGAGGTCATTTGAATTTGGTAGTGCAAATTACACCGGATTTTATTTCATGTCTCTTTATCAGAACCTTTGTCCCACCAGTAACGTAGAACTCACCTATATTTCCATTGAAATGTAATAAACCTCAGTGGGGATTTTTTGTGGGATAAGTTGGAGTTTTTATTGTTAACATTTTAGGGTACATAACATTTTTTGATCGCTTTTAGTATAAGGTAAGAATCACATTTACCATATGCTCTCAGTCTCATAACTAGAATCTGATGGGCCCCGGTGCAAAATTTAGACCTGCCCCCTCACACTCACCCAGCAACCGATCAGCCCCTGCATGTTGGTCAGCCCTTTTAGCATTCTAAATCCTATACGGACATACGAGTTTCTCCCCAATCCCCAATTATGTAGTAATGTCCCCCATCCTGTTCTCCTTCCTGGTATATACATGTATGTCCCCCATCCTGGTATATATGTGCCTCATCTTGGCTTCATCCTGATATATATGTATAAACGTCCTCCACCCCAGGCCCCATCCTGTTATATATGTTCCCCATCCTGCTATACATATACCCCATCCTTGGCCCGTCCTGGTTTATATGTTCCCCATCCTGGTGTATATGTTTCCCATCCTATTCAATGGAATGGTGGCGCTAATAGGTATGCCCTATATCTGCTGCCACAGTTGTCTGACGTTTTCAAGATAAAAAATATATATAAAACTACTTGCGCTAGTGTATAGGGTATGTGGCAAGAAATAACAATGACGATGTTAAAATTGTCCAATTTTATTAAACACGTAGGTTACAAGAAATTAAAAATCATTGTTTTAAAAGGTGGCTAGTATGCTAAAAGCAATGGGAGGAGGGCAGATAGTCAGAATAGGGGCCCTAGAAGTTTTTCATGGTTGAGAGCCAGTTATGAGCTTCCTGGAGGGTCTTTTGATGACCAGGTCGGAGGGTCCCCCTTATATGGAGAAAAGGAAGGGAATTGTTTAGTGGCAAGTTTAAGAGGTTGCCCTCTTATATTATTGAGATATCTAGCTACCTGATCTGAGGTGTAGGAGGGTTTTGGGGAAGGGGTCCGGTCAGGTGTGGGTTATCCACGTTCCAGAAAGACTGCAAGGGAATGAGAGACGAGTCACGGGAGGTCTTAGTTGCCTAGGGGAGGGAGGGGGGAGAAAAATCAGTTTTGGTACCTGTGTTGGTCGATTGTAGTTAGAAGGCTTGGATGCAGACAAGGGGGCGGCTTGAACTTGTGGAGTGAAGGCGATCACCTATATTTAGTGACAAAGGGAGTGGGAAAAAGGATTAATAGGAAATGGTGGTATTTTATAACGAGTACTGCTACAGAGCAGTGGTGGAATATACCTGTACAGGTCGAGTCACTTATTTGTTGCTGACTGGTGCTGTTTATGAGGAGACCCGCATTTAGTGGTTGCAAGGTGCTAAACACTGGTGGGTGTATTCGTGGACCCAGGGGTAGTTAAAGCAAATGGATTCCTTGCTGGAGTGGAGTGGGGTAGAATTCCTGCTGCACTAGTAGCGGGTGGCATGTCTTGGTGTTATAGAAGTCCCCTGACCAATGTTGTTTTAAATCCTTGCGTGGGTCAGAGAAAACAAATCACAGCTTAATCACAGCGTGCATAGAACCCTCCGACCTGGTCATCAAAAGACGCTTCAGGAAGCTCATAGCTGCCTCTTAACCATCAAAAACTTCTAGGGCTCCCATCCTGACTATCTGCCTTCCTCCCATTGCTTTTAGCCACCTTTTAAAACAATGATTTTTAACTTCTTGTAAGCTACGTATTTAATAAAATTGGACAATTTTAACATCTTCATTGTTATTTCTTGCCACATACCCTATACACTAGCGCAAGTTGTTTTATATATATGTTTCCCATCCTAGTTTCATCCAACTATATTTATGTCCCCCATTCTGGGCACATCCTGGTATATATGTTTCCCATCCTGGTATATATGTCCTTTATCCTCGGCTATATCCTAGTATATATGTTCCTTATCCTTGGG
Organism: Phyllobates terribilis; assembly: GCF_046119375.1. Taxonomy (NCBI): domain Eukaryota; kingdom Metazoa; phylum Chordata; class Amphibia; order Anura; family Dendrobatidae; genus Phyllobates; species Phyllobates terribilis. The sequence continues at coordinate 461,255,575 of NW_027362761.1, read as the reverse complement.
CCCATCATGGTATATATATCACCCATCCTGGTTTATATGATCCTTATCCTGGACCCATCCTGGTACATATGTCCCCCATCCTGGACACATCCTGGTATATATATATCCCCCATCCTGGTATATATGCCCCTTATCCAGGGCCCTATCCTGGTACATATGTCCTTTCTCCTTGGCCCCTTCCTGGTATATATATCCCCCATTCTATTATATGTCTCCAATTCTGCCGCTCTTCTTTAATGCATAGGAAAAAAGAAATGATTCTACTCATCATCCCTCCATCCATCCTCTTCTGAAGCCGGCTGCTGATTTCAGCGTGCAAGCGACAGGGGCACATGATGTCACTGCAATGCGCCTCCAGTCACTTGCATTCCAAAGTCAGCTGCTGGCCTCAGATTAGCTGGCAGCGTGTATTGCAGTGCATGGACTCCTGTGCCACAATACACTTCAGCTGAATGTGCGTCCATGAACGCACATCCAGTTGAACTTTGTGCTGGCATGAGAGGGCCCCTCACCCGAACGGGCCGGTCACAGTTTCGACCTCTGCGACCACGATCGTTACACCTCTGTATGCTCTAAACTGTGCACAAATATCATTGTTTCCATCTAAATCCTCAAAAATTGTGATTCAAACAAAACCCCTGATGGAACCACTCTCTATAGTGGTGCAGATGGAGTGATTTTTGACTTACTTTGGTGTCTTTTCATATGGTGTCCGATCTCTTTAGGCATAGACACAATTGTGGTCAACCACACTTTTGTGCGCTAAAAAGATGGCCAAAATGACAGGACACTGCCAATACAGTGGTCAGATTCAATCCAAATTCATTCTATCTGCCTCATTATAGCGATTGGTTTCATTGGGGAAATTCATCTGAATTTTTTTTTTTGGGGGGTGGGCTTTTCATGGAAACCCCAACTTAAGTGCTCAGCATTGAGCACAGGATAAGTGTAAACTGAGATTTATTTTTGGGAGGCAAAATGAACAAACAAACAGCAAATCAAGAATAGTTATTTTTATAGCGTAACGACGGTCATTTTTTGTGGGACAAGTTGATGTTTTATTTGGTACTAGTGATGGCCGAGTTTGTTTGTAAGGCCACGGCCCCACTATCAGTATTCGGTCAGTATTTTTTCTCAGGTGTGGGAGTCAAAACCAGGTGAGGAACAATCAGAGAAAAGGTATAATAGAAACAATTGCACCAATTCTGCATTTATCACCCACTCATGGTTTTGCTTTCCACTCCTGAGAAAAATGACTGACCGAATACTGACCAAATACTGACAGTGGGACCATGGCCTTACTTGAGTTTGCATTGGACTCTCGGGTATGTACCCAGTATCGCAGATGCTCGAGTGAAATGTTCATATCCCTGCAGGGATTGCCCATGTATGTCAGGCAATCCCCACATGTTTTGTGGATTTGTAACAGCTGCAAAATATGTTGGCATGGGGATGCGAACATTTCACTCGAGCACCCGCGATACTAGGTATGTATCTGAGCAACCGATGTAAACTCGAGTAATGAGCACGCTCACTCATCTCTATTTGGTACCATTTTGGGGTGCATAATAGTTTTTGATCGTTTTTTTATTCTTGTTTTTCAGATGCATAATGAACAAAATACAGCAATTCAGTTACTGTTGTTTTTATGCGGTTCACCATGTGATAAAAGTTATAAAATAGCTTTATTCTTCAATTTAGTATGATTATAATGATACCAGATTTATGTCTTTTGTTATGGTTTCTACTTTTGCACACTAAAAACAATATTTTACAAAAATGAATTTGTTTTTGCATTGCCATATTTTGAGAGCTGTAACTTTTACATTTTGCTCACTGTATGGAATCAGTAATGTGACAGTTTGATAGTTCAGATATTTCTAGAAGCAGTGATTCCAATTATGTGTATGATTTTTTTTATTTATGTTTTTACTAAAATTACACATAATAATTCTTTTGTTGTTTTTTTCACTTTTTATGAAACTGTTTTTTCCTTTTAACTTATTCTCTTATGTAAGAATGGAATATTTGTCAATTTGGTCTCCTGCTCAGCAGTACTCATCAACTGTTGTGATATAACCTGCTAGACCCTGATTATTTCTGGATCTAACAGGCCATTGTAAAATGAGGTCACTACATGACGTTGGGTTGTGCAGGGTGTCAGATGTCTTATACAGCTGACATCTGCAGCATTTTCCAGAGGTTCTTGTCACTTAATTTCCAGCACCATAAAAAAGCGGTGCTGATGATTAAAGCATTGGTCCGGCACCTAGAAAGTCCTTTCCAAATATCTAGCTTTACACGCTAACCACTTTTGTAATTAGCTTTGTTATACAAAACCCTACACTTCTCCCTTTCTAGCTAATCCCTATATGTTTTTTTACTGCACTTCCTTTGATGTTTCATTTGAAAGGAGTCTCAAACAGGATGTCAAATGAGGCTGCACTTACTTCCCTATAGTGTCTATCACCCTTCCTGGTGCTGGACGTCATCAGGGGGGCAGAGCTGCAGTCACTTACTACAGTTTTTTGCATCACCGCCCTCTGATGATGTATTGAATCCATGGTGATAGAAGCTGAGGAAGAGGCGAGTGCAGCAATGGCACTCTGCTCCTATCTCCATTGCATCATCCATTTTGTGAAACAAAACATCGTCAGAGGGTAGAGATAGAAGTAGTGAATTACACCAGTGCCACCCCCTGATGAGGATTCATTTGAGGGTTGTGCTAGAAGCTGTAGGGCATTGCTTCTATTTCCGCCCCCTGATGACATCTTGTTTCACAGTTAGAAGATGCAGCAACGAAGATAGAAGTGGAGTGCTGGTGTTCACTTCTCTCTCTGCGCCTATCATCATGGATTCAGGTAATCTTCAGAGAGCAGCAATGCAAGAAACTGTAGGAAGCAACTGCATTGTTTCCCCCTGTAAGTAAGTGAAGACCCAGCCTCCCGTGATGTTCTGTTTGAGACTTCTCTCAAACAAAATGTCTCATGAAGTGCAGTAAAAAAACACGTAGGGATTAGCTATATAGGGAGAAACATAGGGAATTTTATAATAAAGCTAATAGCAAAAGTGGTTTTATTGAAAAGGCGGCGACTATTTTACCACGCGGTTAGTAATGGGGGCGTCTTATAGATGCCCTCTATTACTAACCTGGGCTTCACGTCAGCCGCCAATACAAGGCTGACGTGAACCCCAACCCCATTACTCCACTCACCACTGCTACAGGGCAGTGGGAAGAGCAGAGGCTAAGTGCCAGATTTGGCACATATTATGGATGTGCCATTTCTGGGACTTCTAAGGGATGATGTTAATAACCGCAGAAGGCTAGTATCCATGGCCCCTTCCATGGCTATTAAGATCAGCCCACTGTCTAGTTTATCCTTTGCTGGCTCGATTTTATAAGGGGACCCACGTCAATTTTTTTCTGGGGTCCCCCTGTAATCTAGCCAGTAAAGGCTAAACAAACAGCTGTGGGCTGATATTAATAGCCCGGTAACATTGTTGGCTAATGGCCCCTTCCCTGGCTATTAATATCAGCCCCCAGCAGTCAGCTTTCCCTCTGCTGGTTATAAAAATGACGCGGGTGCCCACGCCTTTTTTTTTTTAGTTTTAGGCTCTGTGCCCATAATTCAGACGTAGGCGCAAATTTTATTTCTGCATCCAAAACATTGCATTCTATTGAATGTAGGTAAATCCACATGTGTTCACTGAACTAAATTTCTGTTGCGGAGACTAGCGACTCTGCAAGAGAAATTGACATGCTGCGGTCCTGAAAGATGCGCTACATGTCATTGTCCACGGGTGATTCAGCCTCTGATGCTCGCATAATGGACATGGGATTTCTAGAGATCCCATCTACAATACTGTAACATCTGGATGCTGCAGATTTGATTCTGTATAAACACGCAGCGTAAAACCTGCAGTGGCTCCTGACCATGGCCACGTACCCAAACTCACCCGCAGCAGGTCAATTTCTGTAGAAGACACGCTAGTCTCCGCTGCAGATTTTGACCGATCTAAGTGTCATTATATGTGGTGGATTCACATGTACCGACAAAAGTGCGGTATTAGAACACTGTGTTTTGGACGCAACAAAAATATGTTGTGTCCAAAGCGCTGCTGAGTGCTGATTAAGGGAATTTAGTGGTCAACGAACCAGCTGTGAGATGTTAATTATGGCCAGGGACCATGTTTGCTTACTGGCACCTTTCCAGGCTGAAATTAGCAGCTCACAGCAGCCGCATAAATTACATGAATGGAAATGCTAATGAAGATTGGGTGAATGGGATTAGCTGACACCTAGCTCTTTTGTTTGGTGATGACAATGTGTCAATCAGACCTTTTCAGGACCAAACTTATTAAAGTAAAGTAAAGACTTAAATAAACACACAGACATAGAATAAACACTGTATTTGAAATACAACAGACCCATTATTTAATAATTTAAATGAACCAATACACTCACCCCAGTTCTTATGGTAATCCAAGGGTTTAAGCAATGTCCCACCAAATAACTTTATTTAGCTCCAAAAAGCATTCATTGATGTACAAAAATGGTTCAAAAAACGCATGTAAAAATGCATCAAAAACGCATGTAAAATCCGCATGTGTTTTTTCTGCCAGGGATAGGCAAAAAATGCTCAGGAAATTTCTGCTTCAAATCTGCATTGGGCGCACATAGCCTAAGGGTATGTGCACACGATGCAGAAATGAAGCAGAAAATTTCTGCATCATTTCTGCATCTCCCTGGCAGAAAAAACGCATGCAGATTGTGCATGCGTTTTTCCTGCAGAATACATGCGGATCCACATGCAGATTGACATGCGTTTCCGCATGCAGATTGACAAGCGCTTTCCAGGCGATTTTAGCATCACCTGGAAAGTGCTTGACAACTAGGTCACACTATATAAATCCATGCAAACAGCATGGATTTATATAGTGTGACCCGAGAGAGTGTATATACTTACCTCTGATGGCCCGCGCTGTCCTGCTTTACAAAGTTCCCGGCTGCCGGCAACTTTGAATTGAAAGACCTGCCGACGTCAGCGTCACGTGACCCGTCACATGACTCTGACGTCACCGCAGGTCCTACAACTCACTGCAAGTGCCGGGAACCAAGCGGGAGCGCTGCGCGGGCCGACAGAAGGTAAGAATACATTTATTTTTTATTTTATTCTTTTTTTACAGCTTTTTTAATGGTACCTGGGTGTGGATGAGACTCTCCTCTCCTCCACACCCGGGTACCATCCGCATATTAGAACGCGCCAATAACGCAAGTACAAATGCTGTCTTGCGGAATTGGCGCGTTCTAATGCAAGTCAATGGCGGCGAAATCGCCGCGTTTCCGCAAAATTAATTGACATGCTGCGGATTTTTGACCGCAGCGTTAACGCTGCGGAAAAATCCGCATCATGGTCACAGCACATGCGGATTTCCATTGGGGAACATTGCTTCCCTTCTACCATGCGTTTTTCATGCGTTTCCGCGGCGTTTACGCAACTGCAAAAACGCAGCGGAAACGCATGAAATACGCATCGTGTGAACTCAGCCTAAGGCTAAGTGCCCACGATGCAGAAATGCTGCAGATTTTTTCTGCATCTCCCTGGCAGGAAAAATGCATGCAGATTTTACATGCGTTTTTCCTGCCAGGTAGAAGCATTTGTCAAGCGTTTTTGCATGCATTTCTGCATGCGGGTTATCAAGCGCTTTTCCAAGCGATTTTAGCATCACTTGGAAAAGTGCTTGACAACTTGGTCACACTATATAAATCCATGCAACCGGCAGGATTATCCACTAGCCAATAATATTCCTGTGTACCAGCATATTAAAAAATGTTTTTTTTACAACTAAATAATAATCGTCAGTGCCAGCATATAGTAAACATCTTTTTAAAAGCTAATTGCTAAATAACATTCCTGGCCTATTGCTTAAATAGCTGATATTTATCTAGCAGTTGTGCGACTGGCGCAAAACTTGCAAAGATGCGCAAATGTCACTATTTACCAGTAATTTCTCTGAGTCTGCTGTGGGCGTGTGTCATAAAGGCGATATAAAAAAGCAAAAAAAGTTATATTGGTTAAATAAATAGCATCTGTTTATCTAGCAGTTGTGCGACTGGCGCAAAACTTGCAGAGATACACAAACGCCACTAGTTACCAGTAATTTCCTTGAGTCTGCAGCTGGCGTGTGTAATAAAGCTGATACCTGAAAAAAAATACCCACATATTGCTAGATACAGGAAATTTGTACATAACACCTCTGTGAGGGTACTTGTGAAAAATAAAGCCAGGAATTTTTTTTTCATAACACATTAAATATGGGAAAGGGTGACATTAAGGAGCGTGGACATGGATGTAGTGGTGCCCGCCAAGGTCGTGTGACAGATCAGAAGGTGACTGTATCTCGTTCTAGCTTCATGTCAAAATTCGGTCAGTGCGCTACACCACTGTCGAACGAACCCAGACAAGTGGGAGGAGGTTGTGGACTGGATGGCAGACAAAGGCTCCAGTGTGTTGATAAGCAGCACCATCAAGTGTTTTGCACGGTCCAGTCTCAGTAGCCAAGAGGCTGGGCCTCACAATCCTCAATATGGTCCTCCTTCCTCCCCGCATCAAGAGTACCAGGAGACATATGACCCCAATGCTGGCCACTCCGAGGAACTGTTTACATTCCCATTTAATTATTCATACCTCTCAACGTGCACCATTAAAGAGGGTTATGAGGAGGTGGAGTGCAGCGATGTACAAAAATTTTAGCACCCACGGCCAGGAGAAAGCCACGTTGGGGAAGGTCAATTCATGTCTGAAGAGGTTGAGAATAATCATGATGCACAGTTGCCATTAGGTCAGCCTAAAATCGCAACTGAGGAGGATCAGATTGATGAATTAGAGGATGACATGGTCGATGATGGGGTCACTGATCCAACCTGGCACAGTGGCATGCCTAGGGAGCACAGCAATACAGAGAGGGATGGATCTGTAGCACAAAAACAGGCAAGAAGAGGTAGTGGTTTGACCAGAGGGAGAACTCGGTCAACTGTTCCACAGAGAACCCCCTCTCGGATAGATAACAGGGCAAGGGTGCATTATTCCCCTGTATGGCAGTTTTTTCTGAAAGTCCTTCAGACAAAACAACTGTAATTTGCAGCATCTGCCAGACCAAGCTGAGAAGAGGCAAGAACACTGCCAACCTGAGCACCACCAGCATACAGAAGCACACGGCAGCCAAGCCCAAGTAGGTGGGTGGAACTCTTGGGTACAAAATCTATGTCTGAGGGTGAAACCACTGCGGTTGCACAGACACAACAGTCAGCAACCACGTCCAGTTCGTTGTACCAGCGCAGTGTTCAGTTGTCTCTGCCCCAGAGGTTTCACAGGAAGCAGAAATATCCACCCACCCACAGGCCCAAACGCTAAACACCCACATTGCCAAATTGCTAGCCCTGCAAATGTTGCCATTTCAGCTTATGGGAACTGAGTCTTTCTGCAACCTCTTGACGGTGGCAGCCCCACGGTACTCGATTCCCAGCCACCACTATTTTTCCTGGTGTGCCATCCCCACAATACATAAGCACACGTTACACAATATCAGCCGTGCTCTGCCCAACGCAGTCATAGAGAAGGTCCACCTAACCACCGACACGTGGACAAGTTCTTGTGGACAGGGACCCTACATTTCCCTGATGGCACACTGGGTGAACCTGGTGCAGTCTGGGACAGAGTCAGAGGCTGGGACATCACACATCTTACCCACACCAAGAATAGCTGGCCCAACTTCCATCAGGGTTTCAGTCTCCTCATATGCCAGTTCCTGTCTCTCCTCCTCATTCTCAGCTGAGCTAGCCTCCCCATCACTCCCCAGCTGGGAGCTCTGCAGCACTGCCTTGGTGAAGCGGCAGCACGCTCTGCTGAAGCTCATCTGTTTAGGTGATAAATCTCACAATGCAGGAGAGCTGTTGAAAGGGATAAAAGACCAGACCGATCAGTGGCTCTCCCCGCTAAACCTTCAACCAGGTCTGGTTGTGTGCGATAATGGGCGTAACTTGGTGGCGACTTTAAAGCTCGGCAAGCTGGTACACATTCCATGCATGGCCCACATGCTGAACTTGGTTGTACAGCTGTTTTTAAAAACATACCCTGACTTTCCAGACCTACTTGCCAAGGTACGCCATGTCAGCGCCCATTTCCGAAAGTCATGTAAGACTTTCGCTGGTCTGGCTTCGCTGCTTTAATTTGCCTCATCAAGGACTGATTTGTGACTTGCCCATGCACTGGAATTCAACCTTTTGGCAGAGGGCAGTGGCTGAATTCCAGCTTCTCAAAGCCCGTCAAAGTAACACTCAGCCCCAACACATAACCACTGCCGAATGGGTGTGGATCGCTGACATATGTGAGGTTCTTCAAAACTTTGAGTACTGCATCAAGATGGTAAGCGCTGATGACGCTATTATCAGCGTAACCGTCCCGCTGCTCTGTCTATTAAACCATTCACTGCAGAATCTAAAAGAGGAAGCTTTGAATGCTGAGCAGGTAGCTATGGAGCAAGATTTTACAGTGGCTGATACCACACAGCCCAGTCTCGCACAATATTCTCAGGCCACATTGAGTGATGACGAGGAACAGGAGGAGGAGAAGGAGGATGAGGAGGAACAGGAGTTTTTGGTCTGCGCTACAGAGGGGACTTCCAATCCCAGCTTCATGCCTGTCCAGCATGGATGGCCTGAAGAGGAGGAGGCGATGTGTCATGAGGAGGAGAGAATGGTTAGTGTTTGCCCTCCTGGGGACACTGGACATTTGACTTTTTGTAGTCTGCCACACATGGCACAGTTCAGATCCAGTTGCCTTTCCTAAGATCCTTTTGTGAAATGCATTTTGTCCACCATGAAACACTGGCTGTGCACCTTTCCTGGCTCATGGTACAAGGAAAAATTTTCATCTCACATGTTGGAGGCAGACGTGCCATTTTCAGTGCATGCATGCCAGAGGGCCGTTGTGGAAGATTTGCTGAGAAGTTTACCCTCAGACAACGCTGCTGGCAGAGGTACTGGCTCTTTTCACCCACAAGGATTACAGGGGAGGGACACACACACCAGGTGCAACTCAGGGGGGGTAAAATGTCTACCAACTGGGCCATTTTCATGAAACCGTCATAGCAGCAAGGGCTATCTGTGGGTGTAACTATGACGAGGAGGGAAGGAGGGAGAAGTTGTCCAAGATTATGAAGGAGTACTTAAGTGACCATACCAGAATCCTTCCTGATTCTTCAGTGCTCTTTAACTATTAGTTGTCCAAGCTGCACACTTGGCCCGACCTCTCCTTGTATGCCTTGGAGGTGCTGCCATGCCCTGCCGCAAGTGTGTTGTCTGAGTGGGTTTTTAGTTCGGCCAGTGCAATCATAACAGATAGGTGCACATGCCTGTCAACAGAAAATACAGACAGGTTGACTCTTCTAAAATTGAACAATGGCTGGATTTCCTCTGACTTTGTAAGCCCTATCGATGAGAGCAACCTTATGTAAATGCAGCCAAAATATTCTTTTTTGGAAGTTGCCTTAACGTCCATGCCTTACAATCCAAACCCATTTTGTTCAGGAAATCACATCCTACTCCTGCTGTTTCTGCAACAAGTACTTAGTGGGTCATATATGTATATCCTACGTGGGTAATGTTTTAAAATTTTTGGAAACCTTTGTACATTGTGCAATGGTGAAACTTGTACTCCTTATCTCTACCTATTCTAATACCAGCAAAATGTATTGTGAGGTCCCCATCACGGTCTCTTTCAGCGTGTATGATACAGACTCTTTGGGTAATTTTTGGAAACCTTTGTACATTGTGCAATGGTGAAACTTGTACTCCCTATCTCTACCTATTCTAATAACTGCAAAATGTATTGTGAGGTCCTTATCACGGTCTCTTTCAACGTGTATGATACAGATCCCTTGGATAATTTTTTGAAAAATTGCACATTGTGCAATAGTGAAACTTGTACTCCCTATCTATGCTGCTAGTTCAAAAATCTTACCCACACATTCCTTTATAAAGGGAAATTTGACATAATACCTCTGTTAGCATACGCCATATACTGCTGACATACGCAGCACCCCAGTAGGTGGGCGGAACACCTAAGCACAAAATCTGTGTCTGAGGGTGAAACCACTGGCCCTTCCCCTGTGTTACAGCCTTCCCAATCTGCTGTCCAGGAAGCAGGCGCTGATGCCCCTTGCTGACAACCTGCAGTTGCACATAAAGTAAGAACATTCAGCAACCACATCCACTTTTTGGTCCCAGCGCAGTGTTCAGTTTTCCCTTGTCAGCACATACGTCTCTTCCCAAATTGTTAGTTAGATAGGACATACATATTCGTTAGCACTTTACATGGTCCGGTGCTGGACAAAGACCAATCCTGACTTTTCCAGGCTCCTAAATGAGACTTGTGTCTCTTTATTAAACTGTCACTTCCCTTAAATTTTCTACATTTTGGTAAAAAAAAAAAATGGTGGTAGGATATTGTCACGCCAGGTGCAAGTGCAACACAGAGGGAAAAGGGAGAGGGAAAGGGGGAAGTGGAGACCTCCTAGTCTGGTCTAGCGTCACCCTGTCTCAACTAACGTCCCTATATATCCTCCTCAGCTATCGCCGATCACGTGCCTCACCCTACTTTCCCTGGCGTAAGGCTACGGCTAGGGATGGAATCAGATGAGCACTAGTCAACCTCCACTAAAACTCTAAGGACAACAAGGGTAGACAAAACAGGGGAAAATGGCTTAGCTTTAGATGAACTCCAAATGTGCACACGGCCTCAAGCTCCAGAGAGGACGTGGTACTGCTCCTGCTAAGCTTCACATGTAGAAATTAATATAACCGGTGATGCCCTCTCAGACACACCAGGCATATATACACCTGTGCCAGAGAGCAAATTAACAAGAGAGAGGTAGTTGCTCGGTCCTAACGACAGCCACCTATCTAAGCAGCTGTCTGCAATTCCAAACATGTAGATCTCCTGCAGCCCACTGCAGGGCGACTGTCTGTCACCTCTGACACACACGTGACAGGTATTGGCCAGTTTCTGTACATTTTAAGCAGGTTTAAGAGACTGGGTTAATATGCTCCACAAACCTATTCAGGTTGCAGCCTTACACACATTGGAACATGGTCATTGCGACACTAACACATTTACCTGAGCTTTGTAGCCCTGCCTGTCACATATAGATAATAGCCGCACTCAAAATCTTGGTTGCAAAGAGTGATAATTTTATTATATTACAACACCAACACCGTAGAAAAAAGGTGCTTGGTAGCGATACATGACGTTTCTACGTGGATAGGCCTTTTTCAAAAACATCACTAAAAGAGAGAATTGAGATACATTAATAGGGTGACATAGAATTTAAAGAACTCTATGAGAACTACTTCTTGTGTGGAGACCAATTTTTCCTACAAATAAGAGGTACCGCGATGGGCTCGAATGTAGGCCCGGGCTATGCCAATTATTACATGGATGCGTTTGAACATGAATTTGTATATACCAATAACCTCTTTCAAAATTACGCCATCTCATGGATCAGATATATAGACGATGTGTTCTGTCTTTGGAAGGGCCCTCCTGACACATTGGAGTCTTTTGTCATGTACCTCAATTCTATTCGCGAAGAAATACATTTTACATTTAATTACAATGACAACAAAATTCAATTTTTTGACAATTGGGTAATAAAAAGTCTCAACAGCACTCTATATACCAACCTCTACACTAAACCCACTGATTGTAATAACTTGCTCCATTTCAAAAGCTGCCATCCCAAATCAACAAAGAATAGCCTTCCAAGGTCACAATTCCAGAGAGTGTCAAGAATAGTCTTGGATGCAAATGTTCTAACAACACGTCTAGAGGAAATGTACAGCAAATATTCAAAACGAAATTACCCAGACCACATCCTCAGACAAGAAGTGAACAAAACTGAGTCTGAATTGGGTCAAACATACCCTAAACGGAACTCGGATAGGAATCCCTTTGTGCATACCTATCATCCTACTGTACCAAAGATACATAATATCATCAGGAAACATTGGTCTTTACTTATTAAATCCTACCCTCAGATTGCAGCTTTTTCTGAGCCTGCTCTCATGTGTACCCGTAGACCAAAAAACATAAAAGATTCATTAGTTCGTGCAGACATAGGCAGTCAAATCAAAGGGTCGATGCAAACCTTCCTAGCACCAAGGAGAATAGGCACATTTCAGGTAGTGTAGCAAGTGTGCAGACCAAGAAGAGGTGGTGATCACTCTAAATTGCTTAGGAAAAGAGAGGCATATTGGATACACATCCTCCAGACACTTACACCTCTAGGACTTAATAGGGAATTAAATTTTAGATATTAATGTGATCCTTATTGATGTCTTGTTATTAAAATTTTGTTACCTCTTTTTCCCTCTTCTCCCCTTCCTGATCCTTCCCTCAGACCCATTGAGTACAGGGTAAGTAATGCCACTATTGTCTAACCATAATTTTTTTTTCCCTAATTTTTTCTTTATGTAGTTTTTTGCCTTATTTCTCCCTTATTTTGTTCTTACTTATACTTTAATTTTTTTCCTTATTTTTTCCTTACTTTCTCCTTATTTTTTCCTTATTTTTTCCTTATTCTTTCTTTATTTTTTTCATTTTTAATTAATATTATTATTATTATTCTTATTCTTATTTCTCCTTTTTATTCATATATTAAACATTATCCATCCTACAGATTACTCTCCCCACTGTGTATCTGGAGTATAAATCCTTTTGGTGTTAGAAGGTATTGTCCTTCTCTCATTATGCCCTATTATAATAGGTATTCACCGCTGCAAAGCTGCGCAAATGCCTCTTTCTTCTCTCTGCGCTCTATGGCCTGAATTAAGGTGTCCACCCTACAGCCACTCTATTTTAGTCCCGCTTTGCCCTGTAGCCCCTACATTTTAGGTCCGCTCAGTCTTCCCTGCGTTCCAAGCCTCCTTTTCAATAATGCTTCTGCCGGAAGCCCTCAGCAGCACCTACATTTAAGATCCACTGCCACCAATGCCTCCCACACACCGGAGAAGCGGCAGGAACGCAAGTTCACACTACCACACCACTAACAAGGTATAGTCTACTTGTCTTTCCCATTTCTTATACTTGTCATCCTCGTATAGTTCCTACTGGTACTTGTAATGGTGTTGGTGTTGTAATATAATAAAATTATCACTCTTTGCAACCAAGAATTTGAGTGTGACTATTATCTATATGTGATTGCTTGGATTTTATCTCCTTTAGTCAAGACCTCTTCAGTACTGTGTGCGCATTTTTCTTCATGAAAAATGTCACCTGAGAAATCCACAGACTCCACAGACCTCGTCACTTTCTGGGACATATCCTGTAATTACTTCATTCTTGCTCAAAACCATGCAAAAGATACATTCTGCCTGGTTGGGTAGGTTATAGAAGAAGTGCATAAGCTTGTGCAGATTGGTCCATGGCACTTCTGTCTCTTTCCCTTGAGGAGGCTGCTTCAAAGTAATAGGCTGACAGACTGACCACAATGCAGGGCCTCTCTTGCATACACTGTATTCTGAATTTAATTCAAATGCTTTTGGTGTCTGGTAGAATCCGATTTACTGACATTGAGCATACAGCTCCGCATCTCCTGTATTATATTCACCTTACAGCGGCTTCACCCACTATGACAGTGGCTCCATTGAGAACCGGTGGCCAAAATGAACTGTGGAGCTCACAAACACAGGTTTCATGGCATCTGTTGGCCCTCTGAAAATGTGAAGCGAGGGCTGCATAATGACATGGCGGTTTACGTGGCAGTGGTGGCGGGCGAAGCCCAAAATTCAAATGGGCATGTTTTAGCTGGCATTGTAAAGTGCTGGGGAATATGTATTCCACTATCTCGCTAACAATTTTGAATAAGGGAGGGACTTCCCAAATGTAGGAGTGTGAGCCCTCACAAATGTAAAAGGAAAAACTAAAGCCAAAACACTACATGTGAACTTATGCTAAAGGGGAGGTATAATTTTTTTTTTAGTATTTTTTTATTTTTAGTTTGCGTTATATACAAGTAAATATGAAGGAAAAAATGTTTCTTTGCATTTTTCCCTTAAAAAAAATGTAGGTTTGGTTTGTTAGGTCTTCTTATAAATCCGTAAAACCGGCGCAATAGTTTGTCATGTGTGAGTTGTGCAGAGGGCATCAGGTTGAAATAAGTAAGTTGTGTAGAGTGCATCAGGTTCACATATGTGAATTGTGTAGAGTGCATTCAGTTAGCATATGTGAGTTGTATAGAGTGCATCAGTTTGGCTTACGTGAGTTGTGTAAAGTGCATCAGTTTCACATACGTAAGTTGTATAAAGTGCATCAGGTTGGCATAAGTGAGTTGTCTAGAGTGCATCAGGTTTGCATATGTGAGTTGTGTATAGTGTATTAGGTTGGCATATTAGAGTTGTGTAAATCAGAAATAAATTTAGTAGTCCATGGTGAGTGGTAGACTATGAAACAGTCTTTCATACACAGATAAGGTTTGTTGGGACACATGTCACACTGATAAATGGTGTGTGTCCTTTCGCATCCCTCTTCTGTAGCACACTTTACACCATTTTTGCGACCTTACTCTCTTTGCAGTTGGAGGGACCTCACCAGGGAAATGTTGCCCTTGTACATCACGGGCACCTTCAATTCCGGAACTACTAGGGCCCACTCTTTCCTGACTTAAAAATATTAGGACCTTGATCACTACCTCCTGGAACTGAAGGAAGGTCCCGGTCTGGCCTGCATAGGGTGATAGAATGAAAGCATTATACAAAGCCATCTGTACGATGTTCACAGCCAGCTTCTTGTACCACACTTTAGCTTTTCACATAGCATTGTAGGGCTAAAGGTCTTGATCAGAGAGATCAACCCCCCATGTTCTTGCTGTGCCCCAGAGCACAGACTGGTTTGGGGAGCTGTGTAGAGGTATCTTGTACAGTGGTGGAGGTGCTATCATTACCATATATTGTGGTCAAGAAAAGAGCATCCTTCTTGTCCTTGTGCATGTTACTACATTGTGCTCTGCTCTCACCCTTTCTGAGCAGCTGCCCAATTAGCGTCCTAGTGAGTCCTCTCTGATTTTTGCACACAGTACTACCAGTGTCAAATTGGATTCCTGATTGTGTCACAAAATCAAGAATCTGTGGCTCATAATTTTCCGAAGATGAGGTCCATAGGGGGTCACTAACAGTGGGCGCTGGCTCATTTTCTGTCCTGGGGCATATGCGTGGCGGTTCAGCATCACTTGAGAAAGAGAAGGAAAAATAAAGGAAGGTGGCATCCTCTCTCTCACTATCAGTGTCTGAGGCAAGGAGGCGTATGCCTGCTCGGCTAAATATTGTGTTTGGGACATTTTTTCACGTGTGTGGTGTGTGTATCAAATCTTATTTAGTTGTGTAAGTGAGTGTTTGGTGTAAACTTTTTTTTAATTTAATTTAGAATAGAAGAAAGAGAAAGAAAGACTAGAATGAATAGAAGAAGAGAATCTAAAAAATTATAAAAATAAAAAGGAGAATTTAAAAATTTGGTAAAATAAAAAATAATAGAATAAGTACTACAAGAATTTTCCACTAAAATTCTGAAACGACAATTACTAGACGGATGTCAGTAAAAAAATTATTGAGCACCCGCAACTCTCTAACATGGATTTTGATTATATTTTAGTTAAAAATACTGTAGTATAAGCGATTTACTACAGTATATTTTTATTGTTGATTACACGGTCCCTAATTTAGCTCTATCAACTAATCTAAATTATTTTTTCATTTCGTTTTTATTTATACTTTTCACACTGACACTAATCCTGACTATATTCAGTAAAAAATACTGTAGTAGACACATATTACTACAGTATATTTTTACTGTCCCTAATCTAGCCCTATCAACTAATCTAAATTAATCTAAATTATTATTTATTAGATTATTTTTTCACGCGAAAAAACAAAACAACCGAATGACGCTGCAGTCTCCTCGCAGTCGCCTATTACAGCACCAATCACAGTCTGGAGACCTTCCTATTTTAGGTTAAAGCCATCACACTGCTAATTATACCAATATACAAATGATAAGGACATAATGGCCTTTTCACATCCGTTATGATAACTGGAATAACACTGGTCTAAGATTGATAATAATAATGTGTCTTTCTGATAGCTTGACATCTTTTCAAATGATACCTGGCAGAAGCTTCTCTTCTCCTGTACACTATATTTATGCTAATTTTTGAGACAAAGTTTCTGTTTATATATATCTAGAGTAAAAACATTAATTGTGCAATACAATTCAAAGAGCCACTACATAAAGATACTTATAGAGTTCTCATATTTAATGGTTATTCACTAAGGAATATCAATTTTCGGCATGTGTTTTCTCTAGCCACTGCTATAAATTAGACATGTAAGGGATGTTAATATTTTGCACCATGGTCTCTTTCAGCGTGTATGATACAGACTCTTTGGGTAATTTTTGGAAACCTTTGTACATTGTGCAATGGTAAAACTTGTACTCCCTATCTCTACCTATTCTAATAACTGCAAAATGTATTGTGAGGTCCTTATCACGGTCTCTTTCAGCGTGTATGATACAGACCCCTTGGATAATTTTTTGAAAACTTGTACATTGTGCAATAGTGAAACTTGTACTCCCTATCTTTACCTATTCTAATAACTGCAAATTGTATAGTGAGGTCCCCATCATGGCCTCTTTCAACGTGTATGATACCGACCCCTTGGGTAATTTTTGGAAACCTTTGTACATTGTGCAATGATGAAACTTGTACTCCCTTTCTCTACCTATTGTAACCAAAGCAAAATGTATTGAGAGGTCCCCATCATGGCCTCTTTTAGGGTGTTTGATACAGACTCCTTGGGTAATTTTTGGAAACCTTTGTACATTGTTCAATGGTGAAATTTCTATTCTCAATCTCTGTATATTCTATTATTATAATTTTTTTATTGTGTTGCCCTTCTCACGGTCTCTTTCAGCATGTATCTGGGAGCCTAATGTAGGTTTTTGGGTCAGGACTTGGATATTGTGGAACATCAATGCATTAATATTAGTGTTGAGCGAGCACTG
This sequence comes from Phyllobates terribilis, assembly GCF_046119375.1. Classification (NCBI taxonomy): domain Eukaryota; kingdom Metazoa; phylum Chordata; class Amphibia; order Anura; family Dendrobatidae; genus Phyllobates; species Phyllobates terribilis. Next base: position 461,238,461 of record NW_027362761.1, on the reverse strand, counting down.
AAATGCTCGGGTGCTCGAAGCTCGGGCCGAGCTCACCGTGATACTTAGGTACTCGACCCGAGCAACGAGCCCAATGTTAGTCTATGGGAGACCCGAGCATTTTTGCGGCGGCACCGCCGGCAGTCTGTAGAAAGCCTAAAAGTGCCCAAAACGATAGTGACAGTGTTCAAATGACATGGGGACAGCATGGGGATCGCCCCAGGAAGCATTTCTGACCCCCAGGTCACTGCTGTCAACAACGTGGTCAGAGGTATTAAGACACTTTTACGGGCTCACAAGAAAACGTTCAAAAACAAAACTGAAACGGTTTTCCTGTTAAGGAACTTACTTTCCAGGGTAAAGACTTGTGTATAAGGTAAAATAAATAGCCAAAAACAAAAATACTACTCCACACCTTGGGCTATGTTCACAAGTAGCATCTTTTATGCATTTTTGCACTTTTGTATTGCTTTCAACTGTGACAAATGCATTCACCGGGAAATGTCATTTTAACATTTTACAATCTTATCTGGCCATGTGCTGTGTGACACATGCATACCGTGCTGAAAAGACATGGGAACAGCATGAGGAAGACCCCTGGAAGCATCTCTGACACCCAGGTCACTGCCTAAAAGAGTGCCCATAAGAGGTGATCCTTGCAGCATCAGAAGATGCAGACTTGCAACTATCCCCGTGCAAGTCCTTGTCCCAGGGCAGTGTACAATTGTACCTCCCCCATTCCTTGCAATGCAAGCGCAAGTATGCAGCCTGCCACCCACCCACCCCCAGGATGCAATACCATACTGCTAGCTTGCACTTGAAATGGGGCCTTTTAGTTTGGAGGAGGCCGAAGCTGGCCACTACCTCATGGCTGCTTCGGCAGCAAGGTATCCATACTCTGTCCCCAGCCGCCCTGCGGCCGGGTGTCAACGCTCAGTCCCCAGCCGCCAGGGGGTGGCTGGGTGTCCATACTCGGTCCCCAGCCACCCCGCGGCCGGGTGTCCACACACGGTCCCCAGCCACCTGGGGGCGGCCGGGTGTCCATAAATGGTCCCCAGCCGCCCCTATTTCTCCTTCAAACTTCCCCCACACTTTTCTTAGCCTGGCCTGCTTTAGGGCAGCATTGGACGAGCCTACCAGAGAACCAGACTCCTCCGGTGGGCCCTGGCTTCTCCATCAGGGGAGTTGAGAGTGCCAAGGTGAGGAGCATGATGATGATGATAGAAATTAGTGTCTGCTTTGTTTTCTTGGAATACAAGTGTAACTGTGCAACCTGCCACCCACCCACCCCTGGCTGCAATACCATACTGCTAGCTTGCTTGCACTTGAAATTGGGACTTTTAGGCATGTGGAGGCAGACGCCGGCCACCATGTCATGGCTGCGTCGGCAGCCTGGTATCCATACTCAGTCCCCAGCCGCCCGGCGGCCGGATGTCCACGCTCACTCCCCAGCCACAAGGGGGTGGCCGGGTGTCCATACTCGGTCCGCAGCCGCCCCACGGCCAGGTGTCCACACACAGTCCCCAGCCTCCTGGGGGCGGCCGGGTGTCCATAAATGGTCCCCAGCCGCCCCTATTTCTCCTGTCAACTTTCCCCACACTTTTCTTAGCCTGGTCTGCTTTAGGGCAGCGTTGGACGAGCCCACCAGAGAACCAGACTCCTCCGGTGGGCCCTGACTTCTCCATCAGGGGAGTTGAGAGTGCCAAGGTGAGGAGCATGATGATGATGATAGAAGTTAGCATCTGCTTTGTTTTCTTGGAATGCAAGCGCATGTATGTAGTAGCGGCTAGGCCTGAGGTGGTCAGCGTTTTGGCGCATATCCTACCTCCTCCGAGGATTGCTGGATGTTTTCCTGCTACTATCCCTGTTCTATGACTCCCGTTAAAACAAAGCTTCAGGTTATGAATGATGGATGAGGTGGTGGCAAAGGAGAAAGAGCAGGAGGAACAGAGACCATTCACATCAATATCAGGCCAGTCAACCACACATGTCTTGTAGGATGTATTTCTGTACCAAAAGGAGCATTTTGGCTACACAGTTATAGGGCATACAGTGAGTGCAATGCCTGCCAAAAAGACGGTTTTAATGCCCCTTGGAAAAGTGGTGGAGGTCGCAGTAGCTTAACAAGACGGTTTTAATGCCCCTTGGAAGAGACGTGAAGGTCGCAGTAGCTCAACAAGACGTTTTAATGCTACTTGGAAGAATGGTGGAGGTCGCAGTGGAATAAAAAGACAATATCAATGACCCTTGGAAAAGTGGTGGAGGTCGCGGTATCTTAACAAGACGGTTTTAATGCCCCTTGGAAAAGTGGTGGACGTCGCAGTAGCTTAACAAGATGGTTTTAATGCCCCTTGGAAAAGTGGGGGAGGTTGCAGTAGCGTGTGCCGGAAGCTGCAAACGATGCTGCAATACAGCAAGGGTGGCGGAAGCTGTTGGCGAATTGTGAAAACGAGCTGACAGGCGGCGTACTTTGATGAGCAGATCTGGCAACTCAGGGTAAGATTTAAGAAACCGCTGAACCACGAGGTTAAGCACATGAGCCAGGCATGGTACGTGTGTGATCTCGCCTCGCCTCAGAGCCACCACCAGGTTATGGCCATTGTCACACACGACCATGCCTAGATGTAGGTTCACAGGTCTCAGCCACAGATATGCCTGCTCTTTCACAGCTGTCCACAACTCACAAACAGTGTGAGGTTTATCACCTAAGCTTATGAGTTCCAGCACAGCCTGTTGCCCCTTGGCTGAGGCAGTACTGCAGTGCTTCCAGCTTGTAACTGATGTGGTGATATCTGAGATTGAGGCTGAACATGAGGAGGAGGAGGATGATGCGCAGGAGCTGTACACTGTGGGGGCAACTCTTACTGACATAGGGCCCGAAATCCTCAGTGTGGGGAGGATGTGTTCCGTCCCAAGGTCCGACTGGGTCCCGGCTTCCACTATGTTTACCCAGTGTGCCGTGAAGGAGATGTGCCATCCCTGGCCACAAGCACTTGTCCACGTGTCCGTTGTCAGGTTCACTCTCCCAGTAACTGCGTTGTTGAGGGCACGCCAGATGTTTTGGGACACGTGCTTGTGTAGTGCGGTGATGGCACACCGGGCAAAATAGTGTCGGCTGGGGACCGAGTACCGAGGGACGGCCACCGCCATAAGGTTGCGGAAGGATTCTGTCTCCACCAGCATAAAAGGCAGCATTTCCAACGCAAGCAGTCATGAAATGTGCGAATTTAGGACTGTGGCCTGTGGGGCGTTGGCTGGGAACTTGCGCTTTCATTCAAAGCTCTAGGAAATGGACAATTGAACGCTGCGGTGGGACGTGGACGTCGACGTTGATGCTGTTTCTTATGATGCTGCCATAACAAGTGAAGACTGAGAGGAGGGGGCATCTTTACATGCATTATGGACAGGGGATTGCCTTGCACGCACAACAGGGGGTTCAATTACACGCACAACAGCGGAAGAAGCAGTCGTGACACCCTCTGACACTGGTCGTGGACCCTGGGGTTCGCCCCACAAAGTTGGGTGCTTTGCTGACATGTGCCTGATCATGCTGGTGGTGGTCAGGCTGGTAGTTTTGTCACCCCTGCTGATGCTGGCATGGCAGGTGGTACAAATGGCCTTTTTGAGGTTATCAGCAGAGTCTTTAAAAAAATTCCAGACTCTGGAAGACCTACCGGTGTTACTGGCAACGTCCCTTGTGTTGGTGTTGCGGGGAACTGTTGCCCGCCTTCTGTGTGCACCCACCACACTGCTTCTTCCTGCCTGTTGAGGTACTCTGCCTCCCTCCCCCTGTGTGCTGCTGGCCTCGCTTTGCGTGTCCTCCTGCCATGTTGGGTCAGTTACTAGATCATCCACCACCTCCTCCTCTTCCACTTGCGCACCACAATCCTCCTCCTCACTTCGTGGCAATTGTGTCTCGTCATCGTCCACCTCTTGTGACAAATTGCCAGCGTTGACTTCCTGTGGCGGTGGCTGTTCAAATATTAGGGCATCGCTACATGGGATCTCCTCTTCCACCACTTCAAGTGGAGCAGGTGAGGGGCACAAATATGGAAATGGACCATTGAACAGCTCTTCAGAGTGTCCAAGTGTGGGATCAGTTGCTGTCTGACGACACTTGGCAAGGTGGGAGGAAGCAGCATCAGGGTGAGGAGGAGCATGCGGTTGAGACTCACGGCTACTAAAACTTGACCGTGTGGAAGACAGACCGGAGGTGGTGGTGCCCAGGTAACTGGAAGTATTATCTGCTATCCAATTAATAACCTGTTCACACTGATCAGTTCGCAATACTGGTGTTGTAGTGTGCTTCCCTAGTTATTCGGTCAAGAAGTAGGATCGAGAAGATGTGGCTGTTGGTTGTGGCACATTTTCACCTTTGCCAAGGCCCCGTCCTCTACAAGCACCATCACCAGAACGTCCAGTTCCACGTCCCTTTCCACGTGCCTTGCCCATAGTAAATGAAGTAAAATAGCTTACACTCGCACTACCCATGGAAAAAGGGTAATAAAAAGGAGATTAGAACCGTGGAAGAGGAAAACCACAGTTCTATTTCTCTGGCCTACACCAGACTTTTTTAAACAGATATATTGGTGTCTGAACAGTCAGGGAGACACTATTACAGTTTTTTTTTACGGCAAAAAATTCCAAAAGCAGGATAATACAGAGATTTGACCCGTGGAACTGCAAAAACACAGTTCTATTTCTCTGGCCTACACCAGACTCTTTTAAACAGATATATTTGTGTCTGAACAGTCAGGAAGACACTATTACAGTTTTTTTTATGGCAAAAAATGCCAAAAGCAGGATAATACAGAGATTTGACCCGTGGAACTGAAAACCACAGTTCTATTTCTCTGGCCTACACCAGACTCTTTTAAACAGATATATTTGTGTCTGAACAGTCAGGGAGACACTATTACTGTTTTTTTTTACGGCAAAAAATGCCAAAAGCAGGATAATACAGAGATTTGACCCGTGGATCTGCAAAACCACAGTTCTATTTCTCTGGCCTACACCAGACTCTTTTAAACAGATATATTGGTGTCTGAACAGTCAGGGAGACACTATTACTGTTTTTTTTTACGGTAAAAAATGCCAAAAGCAGGATAATACAGAGATTTGACCTGTGGAACTGCAAAACCACAGTTCTATTTCTCTGGCCTACACCAGACTCTTTTAAACAGATATATTGGTGTCTGAACAGTCAGGGAGACACTATTACTGTTTTTTTTTCCGCAAAAAATGCCAAAAGCAGGATAATACAGAGATTTGACCCGTGGAACTGCAAAACCTCAGTTCTATTTCTCTGGCCTACACCACACTCTTTTAAACAGATATATTGGTGTCTGAACAGTCACAGACACACTCAATTTTGTTTTTTTTTTGGGGGGGCGGAATACCAAAAGGTTAATAAGATGCGTATTTGTACAGTCTGACTGAGGAAAAAATAAAAATACAGGATTTAGATGAAAAAAAAAAGGATTTTTCCTGGCCCCTGAGACCGGGGGATAAGTCAAGCAATTTGACCAACAGGAGCACACAGGACTGTAATGCAGCGTTTGCTGGTATAACCACTGCATCTCCTATACAGCCTGCCTGCCTGCCTGATATCTGGCATGGATATTAGTCCTGAGAAGGACTGTTTGTTTGATTTGTCAGACTTTAGAGACCCTACACTACCCATTTCGCACTATATATCTCTCCCTAACTCAGCAGCACTCTCCCTACACTGTCTGATCCGGAGCGACTGTGTCCAAGATGGCGGTGCCCGGTTTTAAATACTCGAGGTGACGCTGCGCGGCCAGCCAATCAAAGTATTGCCCACAAACAACATGGCTGCGGCATTCCAGTTACTGGCTGGCAATCCCTGCATGTTCATTGGCTCTGTAAAGAGCGCCAAACGTGCAGGGCGGAGACCCACGTTCCCGCTCGAGTAACCCGGAAATGCTCCGTGCTCGTCGAACATCCCGAGTAGTGAGATGCTTGGGAGAGTACCGAGCAGTGTCGAGCATGCTCGCTCAACACTAATTAATAGGCTCCACATACTTCTTCAGGTTTCAGCCTTACACAGAATAAAAATATTAGTAATGAAACATGCTTTATATATATGCTGCTAGTTCAAAAATGTTACCCACACATTCCTTTATAAAGGGAAATTTGGCATAATACCTCTGTTAGCATATGCCATATACTGCTGACATTCGCAGCACCCCAGTAGGTGGGCGGAATGCCTAAGTACAAAATCTGTGTCTGAGGGTGAAACCACTGGCCCTTCCACCTGTGTTACAGCCTTCCCAATCTGCTGTCCATGAAGCAGACTCTGATGCCCCTTGCTGACAACCTGCAGTTGCACATAAAATAAGAACATTCAGCAACCACGTCCACTTTTTGGTCCCAGTGCAGTGTTCAGTTTTCCCTTGTCAGCATATATGTCTCTTCCCAAATTGTTAGCTAGATAGTACATACATATTCGTTAGCACTTTAAATAATCCGGTGCTGGACAAAGATCAATCCTGACTTTTCCAGGCTCCTAATTGAGACTTGTGTCTCTTTATTAAACTGTCACTTCCCTTCAATTTTCTAAATTTTGGTAAAAAAAAAAATGGTGGTAGGGAATTGTCACGCCAGGTGTAAGTGCAACACAGAGGGAAAAGGGAGAGGGAAAGGGGAAAGTGGAGACCTCCTAGTCTGGTCTACCGTCACCCTGTCTCAACTAACGTCCCTATATATCCTCCTCAGCTATAGCTGATCGCGTGCCTCACCCTACTGGTCAACATCCACTAAAACTCTAAGGACAACAAGGGTAGACAAAACAGGGGAAAATGGCTTAGCTTTAGATGTACTCCAATGTGCACATGGCCTCAATCTCCAGAGAGGATGAGGTACTGCTCCTGCTAAGCTTCACATGTAGAAATTAATATAACCCCCGATGCCCTCTCAGACACACCAGGTATATATACACCTCGGCCAGAGAGCAAATTAACAAGAGAGAGGTAGTCGCTCGGTCCTAAAGACAGCCTCCTATCTAAATAGCTGTCTGCAATGCCAAATGTGGAAATCTCATGCAACCCACTGCAGGGCGACTGTCTGTCACCTCTGACACACCCGTGACAGGTATTAGCCAGTTTCTGTACATTTTAAGCAGGTCTAAGAGACTGGGTTAATATGCTCCACAAACCTATTCAGGTCGCAGCCTTATACATATTGGAACATGGTCATTGCGACACTAACACCTTTACCTGAGCTCTGTAGCACTGCCTGTCACCTGAGTAATCGCATATAGATAATAGCCACACTCAAATTCTTGGCTGCAAAGAGTGATAATTTTATTATATTACAACACCACACCGTAGAAAAAAGGTGCTTGGTAGCGATACATGACATTTCGACCTGGATAGGCCTTTTTCAAAAACATCGCTAAAAGAGAGAATTAAGATATATTAATAGGGTGACATAGAATTTAAAGAACTCTATGAGAACTACTTCTTGTGTGGAGACCAATTTTTCCTACAAATAAGAGGTACCGCGATGGGCTCGAATGTAGCCCCGGGCTACGCCAATTGTTACATGGATGCGTTTGAACATGAATTTGTATATACCAATAACCTCTTTCAAAATTACGCCATCTCATGGATCAGATATATAGACGACGTGTTCTGTCTTTGGAAGGGCCCTCCTGACACATTGGAGTCTTTTGTCATGTACCTCAATTCTATTCGTGAAGAATTACATTTTACATTTAATTACAATGACAACAAAATTCCATTTCTTGACACTTGGGTAATAAAAAGTCTCAACAGCACTCTATATACAGACCTCTACACTAAACCCACTGATTGTAATAACTTGCTCCATTTCAAAAGCTGCCATCCCAAATCAATAAAGAATAGCCTCCCAAGGTCACAATTCCAGAGAATGTCAAGAATAGTCTTGGATGCAAATGTTCTAACAACACGTCTAGAGGAAATGTACAGCAAATTTTCAAAACTAAATTACCCAGACCACATCCTCAGACGAGAAGTGAACAAAACTGTGTCTGAATTGGGTCAAACATACCCTAAACGGAACTCGTATAGGATTCCCTTTTTGAATACCTATCATCCTACTGTACCAAAGATACATAATATCATCAGTAAACATTGGCTTTTACTTACTAAATCCTACCCTCAGATTGCAGTTTTTTCTGAGCCAGCTCTCATGTGTACCCGTAGACCAAAAAACATAAAAGATTCATGTTTTCGGCAGACATAGGCAGTCAAATCAAAGAGTCAAGGCAAACCTTCCTAGCATCAAGGAGAATAGTCACATTCCCCTGCCTTGGTTGTGCGGCTTGCTCCAACGTGATCAAAACAAGTGAGGTAATTCATCCGCATACGGGCAAAAGGTTTCCTATTAAGGGTTTTTACACTTGTGACACTAACTTCCCTGTGTATATTATCAAATTCCCCTGTGGTTTACTCTACGTAAGAGAGACAATCCAACATGTACAGGACAGGATCGCAAGCCACAAATCGACAATTAGATGTGGCAAAAATTGGCTTCCTCTCCCCCATCACTTCACAGAAGCAAAACATACTGTTTCGCAACTTAGATTTCAGGTAGTGGAGCAAGTGTGCAGAACAAGACGAGGTGGTGATCACTCTAAATTGCTAAGGGAAAGAGAGGCATATTGGATACACACCCTCCAGACACTTACACCTCGAGGACTCAACAGGGAATTGAATTTTAGATATTAATGTGATCCTTATTGATGTCTTGTTATAAAATTTTGTTACCTCTTTTTCCCTCTTCTCCCCTTCCTGATCCTTCCCTCAGACCCATTGAGTACAGGGTAAGTAATGCCACTATTGTCTAATCATAAATTTTTTTTTCCCTAATTTTTTTCCCTTTTTTATTTTTCTTTATGTAGTTTTTTGCCTTATTTCTCCCTTATTTTGTTCTTACTTGTACTTTAATTTTTTTCCTTAGTTTTTCCTTATTTTTTCTTTACTTTCTCCTTATTTTTTCCTTATTTTTTCCTTACTTTCTCCTTATTTTTTCCTTATTCTTTCCTTATTTTTTCCATATTTTTTCATTTTTAATTAATATTATTATTATTTATTATTATAGTGCCATTTATTCCATGGCACTTTGCATGTGGAAAAGGGGTATACGTACAACAACAATTACAATAATCTTGAACACAATGTGACAGCGACTGGTACAGGAGGCGCGAGGTCCCTGCCCACGAGGGCTCACAATCTACAAGGGATGGTTGAGGATACAGTAAGTGAGGGTAGAGCTGGTCATGCAGCGGTGTGGTGGATCAGTGGTTACTGCAGGTTGTAGGCTTGTCGGAAGAGGTGCGTCTTCAGGCTCCTTTTGAAGGTTTCCACGGTAGGCGAGAGTCTGACGTGTTGGGGTAGAGAGTTCCAGAGTAGGGGGGAAGCACGGGAGAAATCTTGTATGCGATTGTGGGAGGAGGAGATAAGAGGGGAGTAGAGAAGAAGATCTTGTGAGGATCGGAGGTTGTGTGCGGGTATGTAACGGGAGACTAGGTCAGAGATATATGGAGGAGATACAGTAGGTTGTGAATGGCTTTGTATGTCATGGTTAGGGTTTTGAACTGGAGTCTCTGAGCAATGGGGAGCCAGTGAAGAGATTGACAGAGACGAGAGGCCGGGGAATAGCGGGGGGACAGGTGGATTAGTCGGGCAGAAGAGTTTAGGATGGATTGGAGGGGTGCAAGAGTGTTGGAAGGGAGGCCACAGAGCAGGAGGTTGCAGTTGTCAAGGCGGGAGATTATGCGGGCGTGCACTAGTGTTTTTGCAGATTCATGGTTGAGGAATGTGTGGATCCGGAAGATATTTTTGAGTTGGAGTCGGCAGGAAGTGGAAAGGGCTTGGATATGTGGTTTGAAGGAGAGTTCAGAGTCCAGGGTTACCCCAAGGCAGTGAGCTTGATGGACTAGAGAGAGTGGACAGCCATTGACGTTGATAGATAGGTCAGTTGGGGGGTTTGAATGAGATGGCGGAAAGATGATGAATTCTGTTTTGTACATGTTAAGTTTTAGAAATCTAGCAGAGAAGTAGGATGAAATAGCAGACAGACATTGTGGGATTTTGGTTAGTAAGGAGGTGATATCGGGTCCAGAGAGGTAGATCTGTGTGTCATCAGCATAGAGGTGATAATGAAAGCCATGAGACTCTATGAGCTGTCCCAGGCTGAAGGTGTAGATGGAGAAGAGCAGGGGTCCTAGAACTGAACCTTGGGGTACGCCGACAGATAGGGGGAGAGATGAGGAAGTGGTGTGTGAGTGGGAGACACTGAATGTCCTGTCTGTTAGGTATGAGGAGATCCAGGATAGGGCCAAGTCTGTGATGCCGAGAGATGAGAGAGTTTGTAGTAAGAGTGAAGGTTCCACTGTGTCGAAGGCAGATGACAGGTCTAGGAGGAGGAGGACAGAGTAGTGTCGCTTAGATTTGGTTGTTAGTAGGTTGTTGGTGACTTTAGTCAGTGCAGTTTCAGTAGAATGGTGAGGTCAGAAACCAGATAGTAGGCGGTTGAAGAGGGAGCAGGAGGAGAGGTGGGAGGACAGCTCAGAATGGACTTGTTGTTCCAATAGTTTTGAGGCATAGGGGAGAAGTGATATGGGGCGATAGCTAGTCAGAGAGGATGGGTCAAGGAAGGGTTTTTTGAGGATGGGTGTGATTGAGGCATGTTTGAAGCATGAGGGGAAGACACCAGTTGTTAGTGACAGGTTGAAGAGGTGGGCTAGGGCTGGGATGAAGATAGTGGTAAGGTTTGGGATGAGGTGGGACGGGATTGGGTCACGTTTACAGGTGGTGAAGTGTGATTTGGATAGTAAAGAGGAAAGTTGATCTTCCGTAATGGTGGAGAAGGTGGTTTTGGAGGAGGAGGGTTGAGTAGGTGTGGGGAGGGGCTGTGGGGGCTTTAGGCAAAAGCTTTGTCTGATGGTGTCAATCTTCTGCTTGAAGAATGAGGCAAAGTCTTCAGCTGAAATAAGAGGAGAGGGAGGAGGCACTGGGGGACGGAGTGATTGTGGACTTGAAGGTAGTGAGGGACTGTTTGAATGCGATGAAGTGCTCATTGGAGTGGGACCTTTTCCATTTACACTCAGCAACCCAGGAGGCCCGTCACAGTTCTTTAGTTAGGCTGGTGTGCCAGGGTTGTCTGTTGATTGTGCGAGCTTTGATATGTGTGAGGGGGCAACCGAATCGAGAGCTGCAGCTGTTGTGGTGTTGTATAAAGTGGCAGCAACATCTGCATCATGTAAGGAACTAATGTCTGTAAGAGGGAGAAGGGATTCAGAGAGTGAGTGTAGGTCAAGGTGTTTGAGATTTCTGCAAGGGTATGCAAGTTTGTGGAGTGGGGATTGTTGCCCTGGAGAGGAGATGGTAGAGAATGTAAGTAGGTTGTGGTCAGAGAGAGGAAGAGGTGAGTTAGAGAGGTTAGATAGGGAACAGAGGTGAGTGAAGATGAGGTCCAGTGTGTGGCCATCTTTTTGGGTGGGTGTGGAAGACCACTGAGTAAGACCGAAGGAGGAAGTGAGGGATAGAAGTTTAGAGGCAGCTGAGAGGGAAGTGTCAATGGGGATGTTAAAGTCGCCCATGAGGATAGTGGGGATGTCAACGGAGAGGAAATGAAGTAGCCAAGTGGTGAAGGGGTCAAAGAAAGTGGTGGTTGATCATGGGGGGCGGTAAATGACAGCCAGTTGGAGCTTGGAGGGGGAGTAGATGCGCACGCAGTGCACTTCAAAAGAGGGGAGAGTAATTGAGGGCGGCAGTGAGATATGGGTGAAGGAGTAGTTGTCTGAGAGGAGGAAACCTATTCCTCCACCGTGCTTGACGGTGGGGCGGGGGGTATGGGAGAGGTGGAATCCACCGTACTAAAGTGCAGCAGGAGAGGCCATGTCAGAGGGGGTGAGCCAGGTTTCAGTGATGCCGAGTAAGGAAAACTTGTTAGCGATGAAGGTTGAGGTTGTGAATGTAGGAAAGTTTGTTGCAGACGGAGCGAGTGTTCCATAGAGCTCCTGTTAGAGGGACTGGGGAAGTGGGGGCTGGGCGGATGGATATAAGGTTAGAAGGGTTACGAGAGTTTGGGATAGATCGTGGGTAGGAGGTGGAAGTGATTGTGGGGATGTGGTGAGGAAGGCCGGGATGTGGAGAGATGTCGCTGGCAGTGAGGAGGATCAGAGAAAGCGTTAGTAGGTGGGAGCAGGAGAGAGCATGAGGTGGCTGTCTGCGTTTGGAGGCAAAGGATTGTATGTTGAGGAATAGCTCAGAGGAGGAGGTGAGATAGTTGGGGAGAATGGAGGGAGAGATGAAGAGTTCATTACTAGGTGTAGGGATTAGGGGTGGTTGGAAAAGGTGAAGGATTAAGGGGGTGAGAGTGAAAACAAAGACAAACATTGTTTACTGTGACTTAGTATCCAGTTACCTTCAGTTCACTTCAGGTTCTATTCAGGATTAATTCATATTTCTCACACTTAAGCAATGGACCCTTAAGGTGATGGACACAGACTAAAGTCTAACAGACTCCTGGCCCACAATATATTTGTAAAAGAATGCATTCAGCTGTGAACCAGAGGGGAGTGGTCTGTGCTCATCTTGATCAGCTGATTAAGGCTGAACCAGATGCTGGATAGTTAACGGCTAAGTAAATAAGGTCATAAATGAAAGTGGGCGGTAGCTGGTGAAAATTGAAGAAAATACCATTAGTAAATAGGAGCAGAGAGGTATAGAGAAGTCTGCATGGAAGTCAGGATGGGAAAGCTGAGTCACCTACCTGTAAGAGGAATGGATAAACAGAGATGCTGATTAAAGTGCGGTGGTGGCAGGTAAGGTACAGTCTGCATGCATCATATTATTCAGGATTAATTCATATTTCTCACACTTAAGCAATGGACATTTAAGGAGATGGACAAAGACTAAAGTCTAACAGACTCCTGGCCCACAATATATTTGTAACAGAATGCATTCAGCTGTGAACCAGAGGGGAGTGGTCTGTGCTCATCTTGATCAGCAGATTAATGCTGAACCAGATGCTGGATAGTCAAAGGCTAAGTAAATAAGGTCATAAATGAAAGTGGGGGGTAGCTGGTGTAAATTGAAGAACATACCATAAGTAAATAGGAGCAGAGAGGTATAGAGAAGTCTGCATGGAAGTCAGGAGGGGAAAGCTGAGTCACGTACCATTAGTAAATAGAAGCAGAGAGGTATAGAGAAGTCTGCATGGAAGTCAGGATGGGAAAGCTGAGTCACGTACCTGTAAGAGGAATGGATAAACAGAGATGCTGATTAGAGTGCGGTAGTGGCAGGTAAGGTACAGTCTGCATGCATCATATTATTCAGGATTAATTCATATTTCTCACACTTAAGCAATGGACACTTAAGGTGATGGACACATAATATTATTATTACTATTCTTATTATTATTTCTCCTTTTTATTCATATATTAAACATTATCCATCCTACAGATTACTCTCCCCACTGTGTATCTGGAGTATAATTGCTTTTGGTGCTAGAAGGTATTGTCCTTCTCTCCTTATCCCCTTTTATAATAGGTATTCACTGCTGCAAAGCTGCGCAAATGCCTCTTTCTTCTCTCTGCGCTCTATGGCCTGAATTAAGGTGTCCACCCTACAGCCACTCCATTTTAGACCCGCTTCGCCCTGTAGCCCCTACGTTTTAGGTCTGCTCAGTCTTGTTAGGTGTACTTATAAATCCGTAAAACCGGCGCAATAGTACATCAGTTTGTCATATGTGAGTTGTGCAGAGGGCATCAGGTTGAAATAAGAAAGTTGTGTAGAGTGCATCAGGTTGACATATGTGAATTGTGTAGAGTGCATTCAGTTGACATACGTGAGTTGTATAGAGTGCATCAGGTTGGCTTACGTGAGTTGCGTAAAGTGCATCAATTTCACATACGTAAGTTGTGTAGAGTGCATCAGGTTGGCATATGTGAGTTGTGTATAGTGTATTAGGTTGGCATATTAGAGTTGTGTAAGTCAGAAATAAATTTAGTAGTCCATGGTGAGTGGTAGACTATGAAACAGTCTTTCATACACAGATAAGGTTTGTTGGGACACATGTCACACTGATAAAGGGTGTGTGTCCTTTCGCATCCCTCTTCTGTAACACACTTTACACCATTTTTGTGACCTTACTCTCTTTGCAGTTGGAGGGACCTCACCAGGGAAATGTTGCCCTGGTACATCACGGGCACCTTCAATTCCAGAACTACTAGGGCCCGCTGTTTCCTGACTTAAAATTATTAGGGCCTTGATCACTACCTCCTGGAACTGAAGGAAGGTCCCGGTCTGGCCTTCATAGGGTGATAGAATGAAAGCATTATACAAAGCCATCTGCTTGCCATCTTTCTGCTTGTTTCTCATAGCTACTGTGTGCACAGTCCTAATGTGTCCCCAACCTATTGCTGTGAGTCACTGGATACCTGAACCCCCTCCACCCAGTGGGAGGAGCCTGAGCAACTCTTTCGTACAGTCTGTGTTCTGTGCAACTGTTTGTTGCCAGGTCCTGTCCTGACTCTGTTTCCGCCACCCTGGGGGGCGAGTACCCAGGGCCACTACCTGTATCTCTGACTTCTAGTCTGTTTCCGTCACCCTTGGGGCTGAGTTCCCAGGCTCATTACTGTATCTTATTCCCAGTTCAGTTCCTGTCTGAACAGTGTCCTAGTCCATTACTTGTTTCTCTCTATGTCCGTACCTTCCCTTTGCTGCAGTGTCTGAACTTGCACCTAACTCCAACTCGTTGTCTCTGTACTTCTGTTTGTGAGTTTTGTGTCCACTCGCTACTTCATTGTAAGTACCTTGTGTGTATCCAGTTCTGCTTGTCCCCTTTCCCCTCCTCTGTATCTACCTCTTGTGTTCTAACCATCTTCCTGTATATTCCAGTCTGTTCCATGTGAACAGAGCCCTGTCCTGTCTGCCTTCACTTTCTGCTCCGTTCTGCTTGTTCACCGCTCCAGTGGTTCCACTCTGCTCCGCTTGGTTACCGTACCGGCGGTTCTATTCTGCTCTGCTTGTTCACCACTCCGGCAGTTTCGCTCTGCTTCGCTTATTTACCGCACCTGCGGTTTTGCTCCGCTCTGCTTGTTCACCGCGCTTGCGGTTTTGCTCCACTCTGCTTGTTCACCGTGCTTGCGGTTTTGCTCTGCTCTGGTTGTTCTCCGCACCTGCGGTTTTGCTCTGCTCTGCTTGTTCACCGCGCTTGCGGTTTTGCTCCGCTCTGCTTGTTCTCCGAACCTGCGGTTTTGCTCTGCTCTGCTTGTCTACCACGTCTGCGGGTTTTGCTCTGCTCAGCTTTTCTACCACATCAGCGGGTTTTGCTCTGCTTAGCTTGTCTACCGCATATGCGGGATTTTCTCTGCTCTGCTCGTCTACCGCACCTGCGGCTCCGTTCCTGTGTCCCAGTCTGTACAGGTCCCTATCCTGCCTGCGTTTCTACCTGCCAGTACCTGCCTTTCTGCATGTCAGTCGTACCTGCCTGTGCCCACCTGTCTGCACGCCAGCTGTGCCTGCCAGTGCCCACCTGTCTGCATACCAGCTGTACCTGTCAAAATCCACCTGTCTGCATACCAGCCGTGTTTGTAAGTACCCACCTGTCTACATGCCAGTCTGACCTGCCTGTTCCTGCATTCCCCGGTGTGGGTCAACAGCTGTGACCGGGGTCTGACCTGGAGAAGCACCTGGTCCCTCTGCTCGGTTCCTCCTTGGTTCATGGACTCGACTGAGCCGCCGTGCAACCTTGGTCGGATCGGGTTGATACTTAGTTACGCCCCTCCAGGCACTCCTTGGTTCATGGTACAGTGGGATCGCTAATCACGCTCACGCCAGTCAGTCCGGGCACGAGCGTAACAGTTTGCTCAGGCCATGGTTCCCGTTGAGCCCCACGGCCCTTCGCTCTCAGAGACATTTTGAATTCTTGTCTGGCAAATACGTGCACCAAGAAAAACTTTTCTTTTTTTTTCTCTAGCTGTGGCCCAGGCAATTTACACACCAACCCAAATGGATCTATCAGCACTCGTTCCTGCGGATCCACCACGGTACTATGGGGATCCAAAACGAGGCCGTGCATTTGTGGAGCAATGCATGCTGCATTTCAAATTCTATGCTCACTGTATTCCTACTGATTGGGTTAAAGTAGCATTTATGATTAGTGTTGAGCCACCCCGTAGTGTTTGGGTTCGGTTCGGTTCGTCGAACACCGGGATGTTCGAGGAACTGTTCGTCGAACTGTTCGTCGAACACCTTAGAACACCGTCGAACACCGTTAAAACCAATGGCAGGCAAACAAAAACACATAGGAACACATAGAAAACACCTTCAAAGGTGTCCAAAAGCTCACAAACTGCTCAGAAGACGCTTTCTTTAAAAAAGCCGGCCGGCAATTCAGCAGCGGCATACACCGGTACCCGACAATTTAGACAAGAAGTAATAGAGCATCACACATAGATTAGATAGATAGAAACATGTCAGTCACATATATATGAAGTACTTTGACAGTGTTGCTTACTGTACTTGTCATTTAGTGTAAAGGATTTATTAAAAAATATAATAGTGTTTTCGTGCACCGTCTCTTTAAAAAAGCCGGCCGGCAATTCAGCAGCGGTACCCGACAATTTATAACAGACAGAATAGAGCTTCACACATAGATTAGATAGATAGAAACATGTCAGTCACATATATATGAAGTACTGTGACAGTGTTGCTTACTGTACTTGTCATTTACTGCAAAGGATTTATTAAAAAATATAATAGTGTTTTCGTGAACCGTCTCTTTAAAAAAGCCGGCTGGCAATTCAGCATCTGTACCCGACAATTTAGAATAGAAGGAATAGAGAATCACACATAGATTAGATAGATAGAAACATGTCAGCCACATATATACGAGGTACAGTGACAGTGTTGCTTACTGTAATTGTCATTTAGTGTAAAGGATTTATCAAAAAAAATAATAGTGTTTTCATGCACCGTCTCTTTAAAAAAGCCGGCCGGCAATTCAGCATCTGTACCCGACAATTTATAACAGACAGAATAGAGCTTCACACATAGATTAGATAGATAGAAACATGTCAGTCACATATATAATAAGTACAGTGATAGTGTTGGTTACTCTACTTGTCATTTAGTATTAAAATAAAGGATTTATTATTAAAAAAAATTGGCGTGGGGTTCCCCGTAATTTTAGTCTCTAGCGGAGGTTAAGCAGACGGCTGGGGCAGATGTTTGAAGCCTGGGAAGGGGGTAATACCCACGGAGCTTCCCAGGCTACTAATATCAGCCCCCAGCTGAATACCTAGCCTTTACTAGCTATTAAAATGGAGGACCCCCCCCAAAAAAATGACGTGGGGTCCCCCCTAATTTAATAGCTAGCAAAGGCTAGGCAGACAGCTGGGGGCTGATATTAATAGCCCAGGAAGGGAGCCATGAATATTGGCCCCCTCCCAGGCTAGAAACACCAGCCGTCAGCCGCCCCAGAAATGGCGCATCCATAGGATGCGCCAATTCTGGCACTTAGCCTCGCTCTTCCACGCTGCCCTGGTGCGGTGGCAGGGGGTAATAGGGTTGGGGTTGATGTCAGCTTATAATGCCAGCTGACATCAAGCCCAGGTTAGTAATGGAGAGGCGTCTATAAGACACCCCCATTACTAACCCCATAGTCAAAGTTAAAAAAAAAACACAAACACCCAGAATAAAGTCCTTTAATTGAAATAAAGACACAATTCTTTATTGTTCTAAATTAAACCATACTTACCATCACGCCCATTCCAGCTGAAGCCAACGATCTCCTGCAATAAAAGAAAAATAATAAAGCAACCTCATCCTTACCTTTCCATGGTTCCCAGGACGGCTTCAGCTCTGCTACATCGAGATGACAGGCTGGACCGCAGCAGAACGCTGCCATCCAGCTTGCCATGCCGCACACACTGAGAAGCGCAGGCCTGCTTGCGCTCCTCAGTGTCTCGCTGTGACGGCATCCAGATGAGCCGACAATGAACTCGGCTCACCTCATGTACGTCACTGACAGCGTGGGAAAATTCTCCTGCACTCAGCGCTTCAGCGTGAGAATTTTCCCACGCTGTCAGTGACGTGCTTGAGGTGAGCCGAGTTCATTGGACATGACCTCGGCTCATCTGGATGCCGTCACAGCCAGACACTGAGTAGCGCAAGCATGCCTGCGCTTCTCAGTGTCTGCGGGATGACAGGCTGGATGGCAGCGTTCTGCTGCGGTCCAGCCTGTCATCTCGATGTAGCAGAGCTGAAGCTGTCGTGGGAGCCATGGAAAGGTAAGGATGATGTTGCTTTATTATTTTACTTTTATTGCAGGAGATCATTGGCTTCAGCTGGAATGGGCGTGGCGGTAAGTATGGTTTAATTTAGAACAATAAAGAATTGTGTGTTTATTTCAATTAAAGGACTTTTTTCTGGGTGTTTGTGTTTTTTTTAAATACTTTACTAGAAATTCATGGTGGTCATGTCTAATATTGGCGTGACCCCATGAATTTCGGGCTTAGGGCCAGGTGATAATGCCAAGCTGGCCTTAACCCCTTTATTACCCAGTGAGCCACCGCACCAGGGCCCTGGATGAGTTGGGTACAGCGCCAGAAGATGGCGCTTCTATGAACGCGCCATTTTCCGGGGCGGCTGCGGACTGCAATTTGCAGCGGGTGGGGCCCAGAAAGCTTGGGCCTCCCTGCGCTGCAGATTCCAGCCCCCAGCTGCCTAGTTGTACCTGGCTGGACACAAAAATAGGGCGAAGCTCCACGTATTTTTTTTTTAAATTCATGAAATTCATGGAATAATTAAGAAAAAAAGGGCTTCCCTATATTGTTGTGTCCGGCTAGGTACAAATAGGCAGCTGGTGGTTGGGAGCAGCCCGTTCCTGCCTGCTGTACCTGACTGGACACAAATATAGGGCGAAGCCCCACATCAATTTTTTTTTCATTATTTCATGAATTTCCTGAAATAATTTAAAAAAAATTGATGTGGGGCTTTGCCCTATAATTGTGTCCAGCCAGGTACAGCAGGCAGGGACGGGCTGCCCCCAACCACCAGCTGCCTATTTGTACCTGGTTGGACACAACAATATAGGGAAGCCCTTTTTTTCTTAATTATTCCATGAATTTCATGAAATAATTTAAAAAAAAAATGCGTGGGGCTTCGCCCTATTTTTGTGCCCAGCCAGGTACAACTAGGCAGCTGGGAGCTGGAATCCGCAGCGCAGGGAGGCCCAAGCTTTCTGGGCCCCACCCGCTGCAAATTGCAGTCCGCAGCCACCCCAGAAAATGGCGCGTTCATAGAAGCGCCATCTTCTGGCGCTGTACCCAACTCATCCAGGGCCCTGGTGCGGTGGCTCACTGGGTAATAAAGGGGTTAAGGCCAGCTTGGCATTATCAGCTGGCCCTAAGCCCGAAATTCATGGGTTCACGCCAATATTTGACATGACCGCCATGAATTTCTAGTAAAGTATTTAAAAAAACACAACACCCAGAATAAAGTCCTTTAATTTAAATAAACACACAATTCTTTATTGTTCTAAATTAAACCATACTTACCGTCACGCCCATTCCAGCTGAAGCCAATGTCTTCTGCAATAAAAGTAAAATAATTAAGCAACCTCATCCTTACCTTTCCATGGTTCCCACGACAGCTTCAGCTCTGCTACATCGAGATGACAGGCTGGACCGCAGCAGAAAGCTGCCATCCAGCCTGTCATCCCGCAGACACTGAGAAGCGCAGGCATGCTTGCGCTCTGCAGTGTCTGGCTGTGACGGCATAAAGATGAGACGAGTTCATGTCCAATGATCTCAGCTCACCTCATGCACGTCACTGACAGCGTGGGAAAATTCTCCTGCACTCAGCGCTACAGCGTGAGAATTCTCCCACGCTGTCAGTGACGTGCATGAGGTGAGCTCATTCATGTCCAATGAACTCAGCTGACCTCATGTACGTCACTGACAGCGTGGGAGAATTCTCACGCTGAAGTGCTGAGTGCAGGAGAATTCTCCCACGCTGTCAGTGAAGTGCATGAGGTGCGCCGAGTTCAATGGACATGAACTCGTCTCATCTTTATGCCGTCACAGCCAGACACTGCAGAGCGCAAGCATGCCTGCGCTTGTCAGTGTCTGCGGGATGACAGGCTGGATGGCAGCGTTCTGCTGCGGTCCAGCCTGTTATCTCGATGTAGCAGAGCTGAAGCTGTCGTGGGAACCATGGAAAGGTAAGGATGAGGTTGCTTTATTATTTTTCTTTTATTGCAGGAGATCGTTGGCTTCAGCTGGAATGGGCGTGATGGTAAGTATGGTTTAATTTAGAACAATAAAGGAATGTGTCTTTATTTCAATTAAAGGACTTTATTCTGGGTGTTTGTGTTTTCTTTTAACTTTGACTATGGGGTTACGAATGGGGGTGTCTTATAGATGCCTCTCCATTACTAACCTGGGCTTGATGTCAGCTGGCATTATAAGCTGACATCAACCCCAACCCTATTACCCCACTGCCACCGCTACAGAGCAGTGGGAAGAGCGAGGCTAAGTGCCAGAATTGGCGCATCCTAAGGATGCGCCATTTCTGGGGCGGCTGACGGCTGGTGTTTCTAGCCTGGGAGGGGGCCAATATTCATGGAACCCTTCCTGGGCTATTAATATCAGCCCCCAGCTGTCTGCCTAGCCTTTGCTAGCTATTAAAATAGGGGGGACCCCACGTCATTTTTTTGGGGGGTCCCCCATTTTAATAGCTAGTAAAGGCTAGGTATTCCGCTGGGGGCTGATATTAGTAGCCTGGGAAGCTCCGTGGGTATTACCCCCTTCCCAGGCTTCAAACATCTGCCCCAGCCGTCTGGTTAACCTCCGCTAGAGCCTAAAATTAAGGGGAACCCCACGCCAATTTTTTTTTAAATAAATCCTTTATTTTAACACTAAATGACAAGTACAGTAATCAACACTGTCACTGTACTTCATATATATGTGACTGACATGTTTCTATCTATCTAATCTATGTGTGATTCTCTATTCCTTCTATTCTAAATTGTCGGGTACAGATGCTGAATTGCCGGCCGGCTATTTTAAAGAGACGGTGCATGAAAACACTATTATTTTTTTTTAATAAATCCTTTATACTAAATGACAAGTACAGTAAGCAACACTGTCACAGTACTTCATATATATGTGACTGACATGTTTCTATCTATCTAATCTATTTGTGCTTCTCTATTCCTTCTATTCTAAATTGTCGGGTACAGATGCTGAATTGCCGGCCGGCTTTTTTAAAGAGACAGTGCATGAAAACACTATTATTTTTTTTAAATAAATCCTTTACACCAAATGACAAGTACAGTAAGCAACACTGTCACTGTACTTCATATATATGTGACTGACATGTTTCTATCTATCTAATCTATGTGTGATTCTCTATTCCTTCTATTCTAAATTGTCGGGTACAGATGCTGAATTGCCGGCCGGCTTTTTTAAAGAGACAGTGCATGAAAACACTATTATTTTTTTTTTAATAAATCCTTTATACTAAATGACAAGTACAGTAAGCAACACTGTCACTGTACTTCATATATATGTGACTGACATGTTTCTATCTACCTAATCTATGTGTGATTCTCTATTCCTTCTATTCTAAATTGTTGGGTACAGATGCTGAATTGCCGGCTGGCTTTTTTAAAGAGACGGTGCATGAAAACACTATTATTTTTTTTAATAAATCCTTTACACTAAATGACAAGTAAAGTAATCAACACTGTCACTGTACTTCATATATATGTGACTGACATGTTTCTATCTATCTAATCTATGTGTGAAGCTCTATTCTGTCTGTTATAAATTGTCAGGTACCGCTGCTGAATTGCCGGCCGGCTTTTTTAAAGAGACGGTGCATGAAAACACTATTATTTTTTTTGATAAATCCTTTACACTAAATAACAAGTACAGTAAGCAACACTGTCACTGTGCTTCTTATATGTGTGACTGACATTTTTCTATCTATCTAATCTATCTGTGAAGCTCTATTCTTTCGGTTCTAAATTGTCGGTACCGGTGTATGCCGCTGCTGAATTGCAGGCTTTTCATGTTTCATTGTTGGCACTGTTCCCATCGATTTGGGCAATCACTGTAATGCCACAACCACCATGGCTGTGGCATTACAGTGAGTGGCAGACAATCCCTGCATGATTGGTGCTCTAAATAACGCCAGACATGCAGGACACGCTTTTGGTGCACGAACAGTTATCGAACATAACCTCGAACAGCCGAATTTTTTGCAAATCGTTCGGGTTCGTCGAACAACTCGAACACCGCCCAAAACAGCTCGAATTTGAGATTGGCGAACAGTTCTAGTCAAACACCGCTCATCTCTATTTATGATGTCCTACCTAGCGGGTGATGCCTTGATATGGATCACCCCCGTATGGGAAGCATGGGATCCTATCGTCTCTGACCTGCATGCCTTTCTGGTGGCCTTTCTAATGGTCTTCGATGACCCTAACCCTGAGGCTTCTGCTAAAGCTTCCCCTCCCAGTATCCCAGAGCAACCCCGAAGGGTAATGTGTGTAGGTAGCCTACCAGTTCTCCAGTCTGAACAGACTGCTGCCCACATAGAACCCACACAGGATGACAATACTCCACAGAATACTTTCCTTCCCAACCCCAAGAGGCAGTCCAGATGTGCAAGGCTTAGAGGTAAACCATCACGCCAGGTTCTGTCCTCCCAAAGACCTCCTGTTCCCCAGCATGTAGAGGCAGCTATCCGCACAGAATCCATAAAAGATGACTATGTTCGTCAGGCAAAGCAGAAGCCAGACCTCAGTCACAAAATCGGATTGCGGTCCCACTGCGGTTGTTTGAGACCCCCTGATGGTCTTTGTCCAGTGAAGGTTGGAGAATCCCAAGACATTAGGCCTGTAGGAGAGGCTGCCTTTGGCATTAGTGTTTCCTCTCCACAGATGACCATGACTGTCTCCGTGGCAAGTGAAGGCCTCAGATTAACCGGAAGTTTCGGGCTTAAAGCCTTGAAGAGTCGGTGTCTGATTCCCGTCCGACAACTCCAGAAGCCGGTTTGGTCATTGTCAGCAGAAGGACGAGCTCTACTCAGAAATATGTCTGTACAAATTAAGCTCCAGATTGGAGCATTACACATGAAGAAGTTGACATTCCAGGTGCTGTCTGGTTTACCCACAGGTCGTCCAGAGCCGAGAGATCTAGTGTCCGCTCAGGTCTGGAGATCCTGTATAGTGTTTCCTGGGGGACTGCTGAGGTGCAAGAGGTGTCCAGTCCCCATATCTCCTGGACAGTTAGCAGTTTCTTCTTCTTCTTCACCAGATCTGCTAGTCGCTGACTCGCTGTGCATTGAAGTCTCCAAAGGAAGGGAAGCGGAGGCATTGTTCCCACACAGTCTCAACGATTGTACCAATGATCTGGCTTTAGGCACCGCCCCGCCTCACAGACATGTCATCTCAGAAACCAGACTGAAGTTGGTCCCTAATCAAGGATCCTCCATCTCTAACAAATCTGGCAATAAGACCATAAAGGCGGTGGCTACCTCCTAGTCTCTGCACCCCTCCAACCAGGCAGAGGACCTCCAGTTGCCTCCTGAATTCTCCGGGGTGCTACCTGATAACAAATGGAGAGAGACTTTTTTGCATCCTGTACCTGGTACTTCGCCCACTTCATTCGGTAAGCTTGGCAAAGTGTACATCAAGGCGGTGGTTATCCCGAGTTTTTGCACTCCTCCATCCAGGCGGATGACTTCCAGTTGTCTCCTGAATCCCCCGGGGTGCTACCTGATAACAAATGGAGAAAGACTTTTCTGCATCCTGTACCTGGTACTTCGCCCACTTCATCCAGTAAGCTTGGTAAAGTGTATGTCAAGGCGGTGGTTACCCCTGAGTCTCTGCACTCCTCCATCCAGGCGAAGGACTTCCAGTTGTCTCCTGAATCCTCCGGGGTGCTATCTGATAACAAATGGAGAGAGATTTTTTTTGCACCCTTTACCTGGTACTTCGCCCACTTCATCCAGTAAGCATGGCAAAGTGTACGTCAGAGCGGTGGTTAACCCCGAGTCTCTGCACCCCTCCAACCTGCTGGAGGACCTCCAGTTGTTCCGTGAATACTTTGGAGTACTACCCGATATTGATAAGTGGAGACAGACATTCCTGTGTCCTGTTCCTGGTACCTCGCCCACTTCATCTGTTGCTGAGGATGGCCTGATGGAAGGAAGCATCCTAGTTACCAAGATGATGAGACCAGCTTTGCTCCCTCTGGTGGACAGAAGAGGAAATCTTCTTGAGGAGAGGGATCGGCCTCCAAATTCTCTGCAGAAAATCCTTGCTGGCTGGAGGAAGAAGGGGCGTAAAGGGTGGGGTACTGTAACATCCCTGGCGGCGTGCTTGCATAGTGCACCACCTCCCACTATGCAAGACCACAATCTTACCTGTCAGTCCATGCTGCACTCTTTGCTCCAGTACCTGCTCTGTCCATGTCTCTTGTCTGATTGCTTAGGGCGTCGGCGCGGCTTTCTGCTTGTTTCTTATAGCTACTGTGTGCACAGTCCTAATGTGTCCCCAGCCTATTGCTGTGAGTCACGGGATACTTAAACCCCCTCCACCCAGTGGGAGGGGCCTGAGCAACTCTTTCTTACAGTCTGTGTTCTGTGCAACTGTTTGTTGCCAGATCTTGTCCTGACTCTGTTTCCGCCACCCTGGGGGCCGAGTACCCAGGGCCACTACCTGTATCTCTGACTTCTAGTCTGTTTCCTCACCCTGGGGGCTGAGTTCCCAGGCTCGTCCTGTATCTTATTCCCGGTTCAGTTCCTGTCTGAACAGTGTCCTAGTCCGTTATTTGTTTCTCTCTATGTCCGTACATTCCCTTTGCCTGCAGTGTCTGAAGTTGCACCTAACTCCAACTCGTTGTCTCTGTACTTCTGTTTGTGAGTTTTGTTTCCACTCGCTACTTCATTGTAAGTACCTTGTGTGTGTCTGGTTCTGCTTGTCCCCTTTCCCTTCCTCCGTAGCTACCTCCTGTGTTCTAACTATCTTCCTGTATTTTCCAGTCTGTTCCATGTGAACAGAGCCCTGTCCTGTCTGCCTTCACTTTCTGCTCTGTTCTGCTTGTTCACCGCTCCAGCGGTTCCACTCTGCTCCGCTTGGTTACCGTACCGGCGGTTCTATTCTGCTCTGCTTGTTCACCGCTCCGGCGGTTTCACTCTGCTCCGCTTATTTACCGCACCTGCGGTTTTGCTCCGCTCTGCTTGTTCACCGCGCTTGCGGTTTTGCTCCACTCTGCTTGTTCTCCGCACCTGCGGTTTTGCTCTGCTCTGCTTTTTCACCGCGCTTGCAGTTTTGCTCTGCTCTGCTTGTTCTCTGCACCTGCGGTTTTGCTCTGCTCAGCTTGTCTACCGCATCTGCGGGTTTTGCTTTGCTCAGCTTGTCTACCGCATCTGCGGGTTTGGCTCTGCTCAGCTTGTCTACCGCAGCTGCGGGTTTTCCTCTACTCAACTTGTCTACCGCAGGGTTTTGCTCTGCTCAGCTTGTCTACCGCATCTGCGGGTTTTGCTCTGCTCAGCTTGTCTACCACATCTGCGGGTTTTGCTCTGCTCAGCTTGTCTACCACATCTGCGGGTTTTGCTCTGCTCAGCTTGTCTACCGCATCTGCGGGTTTTACTCTGCTCAGCTTGTCTACAGCATCTGCGGGTTTTGCTCTGCTCTGCTTGTCTACCGCACCTCCGGCTTTGTTCCTGTGTCCCAGTCTGTACAGGTACCTATCCTGCCTGCGTTTCTACCTGCCAGTACCTGCCTCTCTGCATGTCAGTCGTACCTGCCTGTGCCCACCTGTCTGCATGCCAACCGTGCCTGCCAGTGCCCACCTGTCTGCATACCAGCCGTGCCTGTCAATATCCACCTGTCTGCATACCAGCCGTGTTTGTCAGTACCCACCTGTCTACATGCCAGTCTAACCTGCCTGTTCCTGCATTCCCCCAGTGTGGGTCAACAGATGTGACCGGGGTCTGAACTGGAGTAGCACCTGGTCCCACTGCTCGGTTCCTCCTTGGTTCATGGAGTTGACTGAGCCACCGTGCAACCTTGGTCGGATCGGGTTGATACTTAGTTACGCCCCTCCAGGCACTCCTCGATTCATGGTACAGTGGGATCACTAATCACGCATAGCATTGTAGGGCTAAAGGTCTTGATCAGAGAGATCAACCCCCCATGTTCTTTTTTGTGCCCCAGAGCACAGTCTAGTTTGGGGAGCTGTGTAGAAGCATCTTGTACAGTGGTGGGGGTGCTATCGTTACCATATATTGTGGTCAAGAAAAGAGCATCCTTCTTGTCCTTGTGCATGTTGCTACATTGGGCTCTACTCTCACCCTTTCTGAGCAGCTGCCCAATTAGCGTCCTAGTGAGTCCTCTCTGATTTTTGTACAAAGTACTACCAGTGTCAAATTGGATTCCTGATTGTGTCACAAAATCAAGAATCTGCGGCTCATAGTGTTTCGAAGATGAGGTCCATAGGGGGTCACTAACAGTGGGCTCTGGATCATTTTCTGTCCTGGGGCGTCTGCGTGGCAGTTCAGCATCACTTGAGAAAGAGAAGGAAAAATAAAGGAAGGTGGCATCCTCTCCTTCACTATCAGTGTCTGAGGCAAGGAGGCGTATGCCTGCTCGGCTGAATATTGTGTTTGGGACATTTTTTCACGTGTGTGGTGTGTGTATCAAATCTTATTTAGTTGTGTGAGTGAGTGTTTGGTGTAAACTTTTTTTTTTATTTAATTTAGAATAGAAGAAAGAGAAAAAAAGACTAGAAAGCATAGAAGAAGAGAATCTAAAAAAATTATAAAAATAAAAAGGAGAATTTAAAAATTTGGTAAAATAAAAAATAATAGAATAAGTACTACAAGAATTTTCCACTAAAATTCTGAAACGACAATTACTAGACGGATGTCAGTAAAAAAATTATTGAGCGCCCGCAACTCTCTAACATGGATTTTGATTATATTTTAGTTAAAAATACTGTAGTATAAGCGATTTACTACAGTATATTTTTATTGTTGATAACATGGTCCCTAATTTAGCTCTATCAACTAATCTAAATAATTTTTTTTATACTTTTCACAGTTACACTAATCCTGACTATATTCAGTAAAAAATACTGTAGTAGACACAGATTACTACAGTATATTTTTACTGTCCCTAATCTAGCCCTATCAACTAATCTAAATTATTATTTATTAGATTATTTTTTCATGCAAAAAAAAACAACCGAATGACGCTGCAGTCTCCTCGCGGTCGCCTATTACAGCACCAATCATAGGCTGGACCTTAGTGTTTCAGGTAATTTCATTGCCTGAAATTGCTGTAATTAGCTGTTCAGAATTGAACAGCCAATCACAGCAATCGTAGTTGCGAGGGGGCAGTTTAACCCCCTGTGGCGACGAATCCCGGTGCCCTGCTGTCAGAAACAGCAGGCACCTTTATGCGATCACCGTGTGTTTAGTCACAGTTTTTTGCATGAATGACATGACATATATATACTTCATTGGTCGAGAATTCCTTCCCTTACATGATGTATAGTTATGTCTAATGTCGTGAAGGGGTATAGGACAGAGTAATCCATATGTTCAGAAGAGCATTTGAAATGTTCCTCCTGAAAATGGCACAGTGTAAAGCTAGCCCTATATTATTATATTTACACTACAGCTATAAAAAAAATAGAAACCTGCAAAAATATTTGTGAAATAATTGCAACAATTTAGAAAATACCTGAAATTAGTAAAAAAAAAGACTCAGATACTAGTATTTGTACATTAAATTGGGGTCTGCTGTAGTAACATTTTGTGCTGCTGCAGTAAAATAAAGGTAAAATGACAATAAATTAAGTACTTTTACTATAGTTAAAACAGAATTTTATAGTTTATCATTTAAGTACAATTTTTTAAGATCGATGGATCACCAATCTGCTGTAAGTTTCCACAAGTATAATTAGTTCTTTTTGAAAAGTTGAGAAGAAAGTAATGATAGAGAAAGGGTCAGATGACTAATAATTAGGTATTGTCTGGAGACCTTCGTATTTCAGGTTAAAGCCATCACACTGCTAATTATACCAATATAAAAATGATAAGGACATAATGGCCTTTTCACATCAGTTATGATAACTGGAATAACACTGGTCTATGATTGATAATAATAATGTGTCTTTCTGATAGCTTGACATCTTTTCAAATGATACCTGGCAGAAGCTTCTCTTCTCCTGTACACTATATTTATGCTAATTTTTGAGACTTAAAGTTTCTGTTTATGTATATCTAGAGTAAAAACATTAATTGTGCAATACAATTCAAAGATACTTATAGAGTTCTCATATTTAATGGTTATTCACAAAGGAATATCAATTTTCGGCATGTGTTTTCTTTAGCCACTGCTATAAATTAGACATGTAAGGGATGTTAATATTTTGCACCGCTTACTAGTTAGATGCTAATGTAAGAACATCAAACTATTTAGATATACAGTATTTGCTGAGTTAGTTGATTTATTGCATATAACATGTATGAAATAAGCAGTTTGCCTGGTCTAGTATCCACAGTCATCCCAAGTTGAAAGAACTTCACCATTCTGTTGCATGGTCTGATCATGAAAGTGAAATCCGGCTGCAGTCAGCAAGAACACTGCAGATATAATGTCTTGTGTACATTGAGGACATGGCTGAAGAGATTCATATTCAGCAATTAAGTGAATTCAATTCCATTGTGTTGCTGCATTCCCAAAATAGATTATACGGTATTTTCTTCTATTGTACTTCTCTTATAAAAATATTCAGCTTTGCCTTATCATGCTTAAAAGAATATAGAAAGCTATAGGCCAAAAAGCCCAACAATAGTGGTGTGCTGACATACAGATGTTTCTCCCACAAGGTATTTTATTGTACTTACAAAAGATCCATAAAAAAGCATATAAAACATTGTGTAAGGCTGACTTGAGTTTCACCACTGTGGCTTCTTCTGGGACGTGAGTAGCTTTGAACTCCACGTCATATTTATACTAATTGTCTGTGTCTATACATATCTGTGTCTATACACAAACAAATATATAAAAATATTTTTTTCTGTATATAAAACATTCACTTACTGACATCTATCTTTACTCTGTTTGAGCACAAACACATGATAATAGCCCTAGAAGAATCTGCAATAGGGAAACTCGAGTCAGGCTTTAAATGTTATATATACTATTTTTAATAGATACAGTACAGACCAAAAGTTTGGACACACCTTCTCATTTAAAGAGTTTTCTGTATTTTCATGACTATGAAAATTGTACATTCACACTGAAGGCATCAAAACTATGAATTAACACATGTGGAATTATATACTCAACAAAAAAGTATGAAACAACTGAAAAAATGTCTTATATTCTAGGTTCTTCAAAGTAGCCACCTTTTGCTTTGATGACTGCTTTGCAGACTCTTGCCATTCTCTTGATGAGCTTCAAGAGGTAGTCACCGGAAATGGTCTTCCAACAATCTTGAAGGAGTTCCCAGAGATGCTTAGCACTTGTTGGCCCTTTTGCCTTCACTCTGCGGTCCAGCTCACCCAAAACCATCTCGATTGGGTTCAGGTCTGGTGACTGTGGAAGCCAGATGATCTGGCGTAGCACCCCATCACTCTCCCTCTTGGTCAAATAGCCCTTACACAGCCTGGAGGTTTGTTTGGGGTCATTGTCCTGTTGAAAAATAAATGATGGTCCAACTAAACGCAAACCGGATGGAATAGCATGCCGCTGCAAGATGCTGTGGTAGCCATGCTGGTTCAGTATGCCTTCAATTTTGCATAAATCCCCAACAGTGTCACCAGCAAAGCACCCCCACACCATCACACCTCCTTCTCCATGCTTCGCAGTGGGAACCAGGAATGTAGAGTCCATCCGTTCACCTTTTCTGCTTCGCACAAAGACACGGTGGTTGGAACCAAAGATCTCAAATTTGGACTCATCAAACCAAAGCACAGATTTCCACTGGTCTAATGTCCATTCCTTGTGTTCTTTAGCCCAAACAAGTCTCTTCTGCTTGTTGCCTGTCCTTAGCAGTGGTTTCCTAGCAGCTATTTTACCATGAAGGCCTGCTGCACAAAGTCTCCTCTTAACAGTTGTTAAAGAGATGTGTCTGCTGCTAGAACTCTGTGTGGGATTGACCTGGTCTATAATCTGAGCTGCTGTTAACCTGCGATTTCTGAGGCTGGTGACTCATATAAACTTATCGTCAGAAGCAGAGGTGACTCTTGGTCTTTCTTTCCTAGGGCGGTCCTCATGTGAGCCAATTTCTTTGTAGCGCTTGATGGTTTTTGCAACTGCACTTGGGGACACTTTCAAAGTTTTCCCAATTTTTTGCACTGTCTGACCTTCATTTCTTAAAGTAATGATGGCCACTCATTTTTCTTTACTTAGATGCTTTTTTCTTGCCATAATACAAATTCTAACAGTCTATTCAGTAGGACTATCACCTGTGTATCCACCAGACTTCTGCACAACACAACTGATGGTCCCAACCCTATTTATAAGGCAAGAAATCCCACTTATTAAATCTGACAGGGCACACCTGTGAAGTGAAAACCATTTCTGGTGACTACCTCTTGAAGCTCATCAAGAGAATGCCAAGAGTGTGCAAAGCAGTCATCAAAGCAAAAGGTGGCTACTGTGAAGAACCTAGAATATAAGACATATTTTCAGTTGTTTCACACTTTTTTGTTAAGTATATAATTCTGCATGTGTTAAAGTGGGTAAATAGCTGGCTGAGTGATAGAAAGCAGAGGGTGGTTATCAATGGAGTAAGCTCAGGGTGTGTCAGGGTTACTAGCGGGGTGCCTCAAGGGTCTGTCTTAGGCCCTATATTATTTAATATATTTATTAATGATCTAGTGGAAGGGTTGCATAGTAAAATAGCAATATTTGCAGATGATACTAAACTTTGTAAAGTAGTTAATACAGATGAGGATAGGGCACAGCTACAGGAGGATTTAGATAAATTGGGGAGTTGGGCCAAAAAATGGCAAATGGGGTTTAATGCCGATAAATGTAAGGTCATGCACATGGGAAAGAAAAACAGCAGTCACCCATACATATTAAATGGGAAACCATTGGGGAAATCTGACATGGAGAAGGACCTGGGCGTCTTGGTTAACAGCAAATTAAATTGGAGTGCCCAGTGTCAGGCAGCAACTGCGAAGGCAAATAGAGTCATGGCATGCATCAGAAGAGGAATAGGGGCATATGATGAGAACATTGTTCTTCCTCTGTATAAAGCGCTGGTAAGGCCGCACTTAGAAAATTGTGCACAGTTTTGGGCTCCGGTGCTCAGGAAAGACATATTGGAGCTAGAGAGGGTACAAAGGAGGGCGACTAAAGTAATAAAGGGAATGGAGGGACTAGAATACCCAGAGAGGTTGTCAAAATTAGGCCTATTTACGTTGGAAAAGAGAAGGCTTAGGGGAGACCTCATAAACATGTATAAATACATCAGGGGGCAGTACAGAGATCTCTCCCATGACCTGTTTATACCAAGGATGGTGACAGAGACGAGGGGGCACACTATGCGTCAGGAGGAAAGGAGGTTCCTGCACCAGCATAGAAGGGGATTCTTTACGGTCAGAGCCGTGAGACTCTGGAACTCTCTGGGAGAGGAAGTGGTGATGTCCAGCTCACTTAATGAGTTCAAGAGAGGCCTGGACGCCTTTCTTGAGAAAATAAAATTACATCTTATGCTTAGTTAATTAATCCAGGGATTTAATCTGACTGCCAGATTGGAGTCGGGAAGTGAATTTTTCCTCAATGATGTAAATTGGCCTATACCACATGGGTTTTTTTGCCTTCCCCTGGATCAACGCTGCAGAATAGCTGCAGTGCACAAGAAATAGGCTGAACAGGATGGACGCTTGTCTTTTTTCGGCCTTATAAACAATGTAACTATGTAACTATGTAACTTAATTCATAGTTTTGATGCCTTCAGTGTGAATGTACAATTTTCATAGTCATGAAAATACAGAAAAATCTTTAAATGAGATGGTGAGTCCAAACTTTTGGTCTGTACTGTATATATTTTTTTTAAGATAAATATGGCACATGCCAACACTTTACAGCTTTTAACACATTCAATCATTTTATTGGAACAATGAATGCTAATTTTTAAGATATTCAGAGCTGTTAACTGGGTCTTGATGCTAAAATGAAATAAAAACAAATCAAATACGTCATATCTACATCAAATACCAAATTGGCATCAATAAAAGCATGAGCTCATCTTGCAAAAAACAAGCCGTTTCAAAACTCCGTCGGCATAAAAATAAAATGTTACAGATCTCAAAATGAGGGCGACACAACCCCCCCCCAATTTTTTTTTTACTTTTTTCTGAAACTTTATTCTCTACTTAAATGAAATAAAAAAGATCTATAAGAGAAAACAAGTTTACTATCACTGTAATCATAATGACCCAGTGAATGATGATTTATAGTAATTTTTCCAGAAAAAGTAAGCCGTAAAAACCCAAATAACCATAGCTGAATTGTATTTTTTTTTTCACAATTTTACCGCACTTGGAATTTGTTCCCATTCTCCAGTACATTATATGGTAAAATGAATGGCATCATTCAAAACTAAAACTCATCCTGCAAGAAACAAGCTCACATATTGTTATGTGAATGGAAAAATAAAAAAAGATAGGGTTCTTGGAAGAAGGGGAGGAAAAATCTAAAGCATAACAATGAAAATTGGCTGGAAAGGGAGGTTGTTAGAGAACACTAGGGTTATCCTCTCCCTCTCCTAACTACAGACACTTACAGAGAATGATGTATTGTATTGCTTTTACCAGCCTCATATACTTTAAATGGAATAGCATGAAATTTACTTAAAGAGTAACCATCATAATTTTATTTTATGAATCAATAGTACACATGAAAAAAAGGAACTTTGTAATATATCTTATCAGGAAAATTTGCTTCTTTCTCTGACAAAATTGATCAGTGATTATTAGTGATGAGCGAGCACTAAAATGCTCGGGTGCTCGATGCTCGGGTCGAGCACATTGGAATACTCTGGTGCTCGACCCGAGCAACGAGCCCAATGTAAGTCTATGGGAAACTCGAGCATTTTTCTGGTGGTCCCCCTGGCGGTCTGCAGAAGGTTAAAAATTGCTCAAATCGATGGGAACGGTGCTCAATTAAACATCAGGCAGGCAGAATATATAGGCAGACAGGCAGGCAGGGTATATAGGAGGGTGCATGAAAAACATAGCAGGGCACTTGGAACACACTAGTGCCCTCCGATTTTCATGCACCCGTCTCTTTAAAAAAGCCGGCCGGCAATTCATCAGCTGCATGCACCGGTACTCGACAATTAAGAACAGAAAGAATAGAGCATCACACATAGATTAGATAGAGAGAAGCATGTCAGTCACATATATAATAAGTACAGTGACAGTGTTGGTTACTGTACTTGTTATTTAGTGTTAAAATAAAGGATTTATTAAAAAAAAATAATAGTGTTTTTGTCTCCTTAAAAAAGACGGCCATCAATTCATCAGCGGCATACACTGGTGCCAGACAATTTAGAACAGAAAGAATAGAGCATCACACATAGATTAGATAGACAGAAACATGTCAGTCACATATATAATAAGTACAGTGATAGTGTTGATTACTGTACTTGTCATTTAGTGTTAAAATAAAGGATTTATTAATAAAAAAATTGGCGTGGGGTTCCTCGTAATTTTAGTCTCTAGTAGAGGTTAAGCAGACGGCTGGGGCAGATGATTGAAGCCTGGGAAGGGGGTAATACACACGGAGCTTCCCAGGCTACTAATATCAGCCCCCAGCTGAATACCTAGCCTTTACCAGCTATTAAAATGGGGGACCCCCAAAAAAAATGAAGTGGGGTCCGTCCTATTTTAATAGCTAGCAAAGGCTAGGCAGACAGCTGGGGGCTGATATTAATAGCCCAGGTAGGGTGCCATGAATATTGGCTCCCTCCCAGGCTAGAAACACCAGCCGTCAGCCGCCCCAGAAATGGCGCATCCATAGGGTGCACCAATTCTGGCACTTAGCCTCGCTCTTCCCACTGCCCTGTAGTGGTGGCAGTGGGGTAATAAGGTTGGGGTTGATGTCAGCTTATAATGCCAGCTGACATCAAGCCCAGGTTAGTAATGGAGAGGCGTCTATAATACACTCCCATTACTAATCCCATAGTCAAAGTTAAAAAAAAACACAAACACCCAGAATAAAGTCAATTAATTGAAATAAACACACAATTTTTTAATGTTCTAAAGTAAACCATACTTACCATCACGCCCATTCCAGCTGAAGCCAACGATCTCCTGCAATAATAATAAAATAATAAAGCAGCCTCATCCTTACCTTTCCATGGTTCCCAGGACGGCTCCAGCTCTGCTACATTCATATGACAGGCTGGATCGCAGCAGAATGCTGCCATCCAGCTTGCCATGCTGCAGACACTGAGAAGCGCAGGCATGCTTGCGCTCCTCAGTGTCTGGCTGTGACGGCATCCAGATGAGCCGAGTTCATTTCCAATGAACTCAGCTCACCTCATGCACGTCACTGATCCAGATGAGCCGAGTTCAACAATATAAGGAAGCCCTTTTTTTTTTATTATTTCATGAATTTCATGAAATAATTAAAAAAAAAAAATACGTGGGGCTTCGCCCTATTTTTGTGTCCAGCCAGGTACAACTAGGCAGCTGGGGGCTAGAATCCACAGCGCAGGGAGGCCCAAGCTTTCTGGGCCCCACTCGCAGCAAATTGCAGTCCGCAGCCACCCCAGAAAATGGCGCGTTCATAGAAGCGCCATCTTCTGGCGCTGTACCCAACTCGTCCAGGGCCCTGGTGCGGTGGCTCACTGAGTAATAAAGGGGTTAGGGCCAGCTTGGTATTATCAACTGGCCCTAAGCCCGAAATTCATGGGGTCACGCCAATATTAGACATGACCGCCATGAATTTCTAGTAAAGTATTTAAAAAAACACAATACCCAGAATAAAGTCCTTTAATTGAAATAAACACACAATTTTTTAATGTTCTAAATTAAACCATACTTACTATCACACCCATTCCAGCTGAAGCCAATGTCTTCTGAAATAAATGTAAAATAATAAAGGAACCTCATCCTTACCTTTCCCTGGTTCCCAGGACAGCTTCAGCTCTGCTACATTCACATGACAGGCGGGACCGCAGCAGAACGATGCCATCCAGCTTGCCATGCTGCAGACACTGAGACGCTTCTCAGTGAAGCTCCTCAGTGTCTGGCTGTGAAAGCATCCAGATGAGCCGAGTTCATGTCCAATGAACTCAGCTCACCTCATGCACGTCACTGACAGCGTGGCATTGTTATCTCAATGCCATCCCAGCGTGGGAGAATTCTCCTGCTCAAGCGCTGAGTGCAGGAGATTTCTCCCACGTTGTCAGTGACGTGCATGAGGTGAGCTGAGTTCATTGGACATGAACTCAGCTATCTTGATGCCGTCACAGCCAGAGACTGAGGAGCGCAAGAATGCCTGCGCTTCTCAGTGTCTGCGGCATGGCAAGCTGGATGGCAGCATTCTGCTACGATCCAGCCTGTCATGTGAATGTAGCAGAGCTGGAGCTGTCCTGGGAACCATGGATAGGTAAGGATGAGGTTGCTTTATTATTTTATTTTTATTGCAGGAGATCGTTGGCTTCAGCTGGAATGGGCGTGATGGTAAGTATGGTTTAATTTAGAACATTAAAGAATTGTGTGTTTATTTCAATTAATTGACTTTATTCTGGGTGTTTGTGTTTTTTTTTAATGTTGACTATGGGGTTAGTAATGGGAGTGTCTTATAGACGCCTCTCCATTACTAACCTGGGCTTGATGTCAGCTGGCATTATAAGCTGACCTCAACCCCATCCCTATTACCCCACTGCCACCACTACAGGGCAGTGGGAAGAGCGAGGCTAAGTGCCAGAATTGGTGCATCCTATGGATGCGCCATTTCTGGGGCGGCTGACGGCTGGTGTTTCTAGCCTGGGAGGGGGCCAATATTCATGGCACCCTTCCTGGGCTATTAATATCGGCCCCCAGCTGTCTGCCTAGCCTTTGCTAGCTATTAAAATAGGGGGGACCACGCATCATTTTTTTTGGGGGTCCCCCTTTTTAATAGCTGGTAAAGGCTAGGTATTCAGCTGGGGGCTGATATTAGTAGCCTGGGAAGCTCCGTGGGTATTACCCCCTTCCCAGGCTTCAAACATCTGCCCCAGCCATCTGCTTAACCTCTGCTTGAGACTAAAATTACAGGGAACCCTACACCAATTTTTTTTTGTAATAAATCCTTTATTTTAACA
Source organism: Phyllobates terribilis (assembly GCF_046119375.1). Classification (NCBI taxonomy): domain Eukaryota; kingdom Metazoa; phylum Chordata; class Amphibia; order Anura; family Dendrobatidae; genus Phyllobates; species Phyllobates terribilis. The sequence continues at coordinate 461,202,103 of NW_027362761.1, read as the reverse complement.
CTAAATGACAAGTACAGTAACTAACACTGTCACTCTACTTATTATATATGTGACTGACATGTTTCTATCTATCTAATCTATGTTTGATGGTCTATTCTTTCTGTTCTAAATTGTCAGGTACCGATGTATGCTGCTGCTGAATTGCCAGCCGGCTTTTTTAAAGAGACGGGAGCATGAAAACACGATTATTTTTTTTTTAATAAATCCTTTATTTTAACACTAAATGACAAGCACAGTAACCAACACTGTCACTGTGATTCTTATATATGTGACTGCCATGTTTCTATCCATGTAATCTATGTATGATGCTCTATTCTTTCTGTTCTAAATTGTCGGGTACCAGTGTATGCCGCTGATGAATTGCCGGCTTTTCATGTTTCACTGTGAGCAGTGTTCCCATCGATTTGGGCAATCACTCTAATGCCACAACCACCATGGCTGTGACATTACAGTGAGTGGCAGACAATCAATGCATGATTGGTGCTCTTAATAGCGCCAAACATGCAGGACGGGTACCCGAGTTCCCGTCCGAGCATTGCGCAAGTACTCGGCGAGCTCCGAGCATCTCGAGTACTGAGATGCTCGGGCGAGTACCAAGCAGTGGCGAGCATGCTTGCTCATCACTAGTGATTATCAAAATTCTCAATTCTGAGGTAAAATCTGTATTCAGTGTAGACAGACTTTCCCATTACTGAGATAGGAGATGGCAGCTGCTAGTGATAAGATTTTATATAGATAGGAGGGAGAGGAGGAGGGAGGAGCTCTTTCTCTAGCTCCTCCCTCCTCCCATATACATAGAATTGTATTCATAGCAGCTGCCATCTCCTCTCTCAGTAATGGTTGGTAAGGCTGTTCTTTTACTGTGTTTTTTTTTTTTATTTTTGTCCTTCTGTGAGCCGTCATTTTAAGGCACTTGAAAAATGGCTTTACAGTTCCCCCAATAATATTTTTTTTAATTTTCTATCTGCAAATTCTTGCAAACACTATTTTCCTTCAATGCTTTGCTTAGAGGAGGAATCTAGAATTGTCAACCTTGTATCTTGGCATATGACAGCCTACTGTGCTGTTCTACCTTGTGTTTTCCAGTTCAATTCTAGATGCTTATAGTTTATAAATGGCTTCTTTATTGAGGTCCATCTATTGTACATTTTGTACACCTCTTCCCCTTATCCTTTTCCCATCTTTAGATTGAACATGATGTACATTTGTCTTTTTTCATCTTTATAACTATGTATATCTATTGAAAAACAATAACTATTAAAATGTATTAAATGGAACATGCCTTATTATGTTATTTCAGTGAAGATATTTATTTTCTACTGCTGATGTCAGATCTTATTTTAAGGGAAATGAGATATAAAATGTGCTATTTGAGGCATACATATACTAGACAAGTAATTATACCTAGTTAAGTGTTTGCTTCTTTGGAAAAATGGTAATTGTTTAATCTTCACAAATTGATGTTCTTGAGTTATAATTTGTCTGTTTAAGAAGCACTGGAGATCATTTTCTTCATTTAAACTGCTAAAACAATCACAATTTTACATTTACATATGAACTAGCCATTTTCATACCCATCAGCTTACAGCTCACAACTAATATTAATTTCAACAATAAATGAAATGCATATGTGATTGTTTATACCATTGAGGACATCTTTACAGTCTTGTCTGCATTGAATCGAGTACACTAATCTTATTTTACAAATAGCAACTATTGAAAATATTACAATGGTTAAGTCATTCACAAATATTTTCAGGTTAAGACTGGGCCATTTTCTTTAATCCATGACCTGACACACTGTTTTAAAAGTTGTAAAGTGTATTTCTTGTTTGGCAAAGGAAGACGTGCACAACCGGGGAACGTAAAAAGAAGAGGTTTTGGAGGACTGCACAATGGGCTTTGGGGACATTGCCATAGGTAAGGTGAGTATTATTAATTTTTTTTACCTTTGCTGGTCCTCTATGGTTCATCAAAATGGTGCTTACAGCTAGTTACCATATTACTGAATTTACCCATAGCACATTAAAAAAAGCCATATTCTGAATTATACAAATTTTTGTAAAATTTTAGGAGAATTCAATCCCACTCGAATAAATTTACTTTCTTTACTCTGACTCCAAACTATAATAATTGGATGTGATGGTAAATAGTCTAATTGCCATATATGGAGTAAGGAAGGAATTTTTCTATCCATCTTTTTCTATTCTTCAAGAACGACCTCTTTGAGCCTGGATGCTGGATGGAGAGTGATGCTCAACTTGTCTCTTCAGAATTCTTGATAGGTTGGGTTTGGATCAAGATACTCGGCCATTGAATCACTTTCGCCCTGTTCTTCTTCAGAAATGCAATAGTGGCAATGTGTGTTTTAGGTCATTGTCATGTAGCATATTTTCTTTCAATATAGATCAGTACTGTAAATTTATGATAGATTCAATGAAATGTAGTTTTATGACACCAGCAGCACTCATGCAGCACCACATAGGCACACTGCCACCAGCATGTTTCACAGCAGGCACCTTGCATTCTTCTTTGTACTCCTCACCTTTATGACGCCATACAGTTTTGAAGCTATCAATTCCATAAACATTTATCTTGCTATCATCAATCCAAAGTATGGAGTCCCAGTAATAGTCATATTTTTCAGAATGAGCCCTGACTAGTGATGAGCAAATGTGCTCGCCACTGCTCGGTACTCGCCCGAACCTCATGGTGCTCGTCAAGCTCGGAGAGTATTTCCGGGTTGTTCGGGCGTGAACTTGGGTCCCCTCCCTGAATGTTTGGCCCTCTTTAGAGAGCCAATGAACATGCACGGATTGCCTGCCATGCTCTTTAATGCCGTAGCCATGTTGGTTAACCCAGTGGAATGTGTCAGTGAGATGAACTGTCCCTGGCCAAATTCACTTGTCCACGTGTTTGTGGTTAGGAGGTCTTTCCAACTTAAGTGCACTGGGGAGGGCACGGGTAATGTTCTGGGACTCGCGCTTGTGTAAGTTGGAGATGATACTGGGAGAAATAATGGCGGCTGGGGACCGAGTATGGACGGACACCCGGCCGCCGCCACCATGAGGTTTTGGAAAGCTTCCACCTCCACAAGCCAAAAAGGCAACATTTCAAGTGCAAGCAGTTCAGAAATGTGGCAGTTCAGTATTGCGGCCTGTGAGTGGGTGGGCGTCTGGTGGCTGCATACTTGCGTAACAGAAAACTAAGCAGATGATGGCCTCTATCATCATGACGACCTCACCTCGGCACTATGAACTCTCCTGATGTAAAAGCCAGCGCCCACCAGAGGATTCTCCGGTTCTCTGGTGGGCCCGTTCAACCCTACCGAGAAGCAGCCCCGGCTAAGAAAAGTGTGTGGGAAGGTTCCCAGGCACTCTATGGCTGTTTGACTGTGGACTGGCTCTGTACCATCCCTGGCCACATTCACCTGTCCACGTGTTTGTGGTTAGGCAGTCCTTCCCAGTAAGTGGACTGGGGATGGCATGGGCAATGTTCTGGGACCCGCTCTTGTGGAAGGCGGAGACGATACCAGGAGAAATAGTGGCGGCTGGGGACCGAGTATGGACACCCGGCCACTGCCATGAGGTTGGGGAAAGCTTCCACCTCCATGACCCTACAAGGCAACATTTCAAGTGCAAGCAGTCCAGAAATTTGGCAGTTTGGTATTGTGGCCTGTGGGTTGGTGGGTGACTGGCTGCATACTTGCGCTTGCATTCCAAGGACTGTGGTAGGGACAACTGAACACTGCAAAGGAACAAGGACATGGATGGTGATGGTTGCAAGTCTGCAATAACAGGTGCAGGGCGAGAGACATCTTCGCATGCACCATGGACAGGGGAATGGCGTGCACACACAACAGCGGAAGAGGCAGTGGTGTCACCCGCAGACACTGTTTCTGGACCTTGGTGTTCAGCCCAGCTAGTCAGGTGCTTTGCTGTCATGTTCCTGAGCATGCTGGTGGTTGTCAGACTGGTAGATTTGGTACTCTTGATTATGCTGGCTTGGCAGATGCTGCAAATGGCCTTTTTGGGGTTATCAAAACTATCTTTAAAAAAGACCCGCTTTGTGTCTGCGGCCACCACACTGCTTCTTCCTGCATGTTGTGGTGCTACGCCTCCCTCTTTCTGTGTGCTGCTGTCCTCGCTCTGCATGTCTTCTTGCCAGGTTGGGTCAGTGACTTCATCATCCACTGCTTAGTTTTCCACTTTTGCACCCTGATCCTCCTCCTGACTTTATCTCCATTGTATCTCATCATTATCTACCTATTGCGACAGTAATTGTACTTTCTCACTGTCAATTTCGGGTGACCATGGCTGCTGAAATTGCTACATGCGATCTTCTGTTTCCCTGCTCGAAGCTGGCTGGTCGGGAGGCCCGAATCTATCGATGGAAAAGTGAACAGCTCTTGGGGTAACCCTGGGCTCTAATCTCTTCTTCAAACCTCATATCCAAGCTCTTTCCACTTCAGAGAGGACCAAGCGAGAGGCCAGAAACTAAAAATGGAAAGATGAACAAAACAGCTCTTCGGATTGTCCAAGTGTGGGATCAGGTCTCAAGGCACTCGAAATGGTGGGAGGAAGGAGGATCAGGGTAAGGAAGATGCCAACTCCAAGTAAAGAAAATCTCCCGGATTCGCACATTCCTCAACCACGAATCTACAAAAATACTATGGCACGCATTAATCATCTCCCTTTTCAACGATTGCAACCTTCTGCTCTGTGGCCTCCCTTCTAACACTCTCTCATTCCTCCAATCTATCCTAAACTCTGTTGCCCGACTAATCCACCTGTCCCCTCACTATTCAGTGTCCTCTCCTCTCTGTCAATCCCTTCACTGGCCCCCCATTACCCAGAGAAACTCTGTTAAAAAACCCTAACCTTGGAATGCAAAGCTATCCACAACCTGTCTCCTCCATACATTTGTGACCTAGGCCCTCTGCAGACCGCTGGGGGGAGCTGACGGAAAAATGCTCGAGTTTCCCATAGACTTACATTGGGCTCTTTACTCGGACCGAGCACTCGAGCATTCCAATTTGCTCAACCCGAGCAACGAGTACCCGAGCATTTTAGCGCTCGCTCATCACTAGCCCTGACGAATTGTAGGAGGGCTTTATGTGCATGGGCTTTAAGCATGGCTTCCATTGTGGACGTCATCTATGCATGTTATTTCTCTGCAGCATATGCCGTATTGTGGCATGGGAACCACTGACATGAAATGGGAAAGTGCTTTCTTTGTTAAGTAATGCCCTTTTATAGTCAACTACCTGCTGGACACCTGTTTAATGAATCATTAGATTCATCTGTGGTTGAATTCTTGTTAATGTTGTAATCTAAACTTTAGCTTTGCTCCTAAGACTTTCAATGGGGTGAACAAATTTTTGCCACATGGTCTTGAATTAATTTGTTAGGAAAATTACTTTTTTTGGGTGCGCAAAATAACAAATCTTTTTTGCAATCAATGTCCCACACTTGTAGTATTATTTTGTAGTATGGTGTGATGATACAGCGTAAAATCTTAATTATGTCTCACATGGTTTCTGATGGCAAAAGCAGTAAACCTTTATTTTTATGTTGACTTTTTAACCTGTGATCTGGTTGATTAACACAGACTATTGTTCGAATATCCCTGAATGTTGATTTAAAGAGCCTGTACAATACCAACTATGTAAATAGATTACCTCAAACAATGAGAGCTTAGCCATGTGAGTAATGCCCTCCCTAACCCCGACCTGTGACTGATGACCTTTATATGTAAATAGAAAAAGGATTTATCTATCCTGCTGAAAAGAGACTTGGGACAGAGAATCAAGGAGAAGCAAGAGGACACAATGACTCTGAGACCATCAGCTTGAAAGCATGGATTTTACCTAAATATACACAGATTTGGATTCTACATGACTCCGTCCTAGTGGTATCGACCCTGACTGGAAAGTTACGGATCTGCTCCATTGACCATCAGAGAGGCCAAGGATATGTTGTTTGGTGTTACCAGGAGGGACCCACCGGTCACCTGGAACCCATGGAGACATTCGGAGAAGCCAGATTGGGATCCACCGGTCACCTGCTCCCATGGAGACTCTCGGGTCTCCTGGCCTTGTACATCGATGGACTGCTAGCTTTCTAAGCTTGCCGCTACCTTCTCTCTGTGGGAGCCCGCCAGAAGTGGGTGGCCACTGGTTGAGGTAGTTTGCCTTGGAAGTCCAAAAGTCGCAACTGTTCTGTCCCAGGCGGGCGGAGCGGAAGAGTGAGACTGTGTAATGTTGTACCATCTTGGGTATCTGCTGGGACTGTTCTGTGTGTTTATTGTCCATTTTAGATTCAATAAAGTATTTCCACGCAGTTTTACCCTCATTCTGTGTTGTCTGAGTAGTGTTATGCCCATGGAAGACCCTGGGTCTTCACATATGGTAACCCATAAAAAAAGTTGATTCTAAGTTGAAACTAAAAGTTTTCTGACAAATATGTTGGGATGTACACTTCATGTACTATAGTTACTTAAAAAATGCAATTGCCTTGTTAAAAATGTAAAAAAAATATACCGGTATATTTTTAACCTTTTCTAATTAAATATCTGATAGAATACTTATCAGTCAAACGTTGATGGGTTAGATGGTGCATTGTTATACATATGTTGTGTAGTGTATTATCAGTGAGATCAAAGGATTGCATCTCCCAGTCCCCTTGTATGACTGAGTATGGTAAAGAAAAAAAGGCTTAGTGGCAAAAATAAATTGGAAAAAAAGAAAATATCAATTCAAGCAATAATTTTTTTTTATTTTGGAGTTAAAAAACAACGCCGTAACATATTTGGTATTAGAGATGAGCGGAATGATATGCAGAGGATCAACTTCAAATCAAATTTCCTGAAATTCAAAGGTCCTCGTGAATTTGAACACTCTGTGATTCGATTTGCAATGATTTAGACAGCACCATTTCACACACTGCTGAAGACTCAGAGTGGGCTAATAGCATTAGACATGGCCAGGTGGTCTTCCCCATATTTCCCTGCAACTATCACATCACAAAGTCTAGTGCAGCCAATCAGTTATGTTATCACAGCCATTAAAAAAAATTAGATTTGGTCAAAGAGCGCCATTTTATGCTTGTATAGTTTAGTCAGAACTTATAATTCATTCCACCTAGGAATAGGAAAAGGTCTAATCTGAATGTGGTGTACTACATTCAGTGCGCAGGCAAATACTGTATATAAGATATACTGCAGTAACTGCATCTTAATAACTGCCTAATTTTTACTCTGCACACACTGCAAACAAGGAGGGCAGTAATAAACACCTTATAGCTATTTTTTCGAGTAAAACAAAATCTGTGTCCAAGAAAGTTTGCTTCCTGCATTTTAAGATGGGTAAGCCATTTTTTTTCATTTGCCACCTAAAAGAACAATCTTCATATTTCAGAAATTTAAACAGAACTGTCTACCTCACAAAGTGACTGCTGTAAAAAAAAAAACATCTTCTTTGTCCACTTTGTTTTTGTAATAGTCCAATATTACACCCATACACATCACTCGAATACAGCGGCCTGTTTCCGGTGCTTACTTTTGAGGCATAAATCTTCCTAGCTTTTCTTGTCCCATCCCATTTCATATAGGCATGTGGTCATGTATTTTTTTATATTTTACAGAAAGGTTACATATTACTTTTTGAATACCTGTTTTACACCCCAGGAATGAATTTCCATTTCTGGTCGTGAACCTATATAGAGCCACTTTGCAAAGTAACATTTTGACTTTATGTAACTTACGTTGCATTTTATTTGAATGGGGATATTTGAAATTTTTAAAATATAAAATAAAAAGCACAAAAAAGATTAAGGTTTTGGAACTTTTTTACTAGTTGCATTTGGGGATAGCAATAATGGAAAGCTGCTAATTGGAATTTTCTATAAAACTCCTAATATACAGTTGTGCTCAAAATTTACATACCCTTTTCCTTTCTTGGCATTGTTTCCAAGAATATGAATGATAACAAAAAAAACTTTTTCTCCACTCATGGTTATTGGTTGGCTGAAGCCATTTATTGTCAAACTACTGTGTTTTCTCTTTTTAAATCTTAATGACAACCAAAAACATCCAAATGACCCTGATCAAAAGTTCACTTACTCTGGTGATTTTGGCCTGATAACATGCACAGAATTTGACACAAATGGGTTTGAATGGCTACGAAAGGTAACATTCTCACCTGTGACCTGTTTGCTTGTAATCAGTGTGTGTGCATAAAAGCTGAGTGAGTTTCTGGGACCCAGACAGACTCTTGCATCTTTCATCCAGCCACTGACGTTTCTGGATTGTGAGTCATGGGGAAAGCAAAAGAATTGTCAACGGATCTACGGGAAAAGGTAGGTGAACTGTATAATACAGGAAAGAGATACAAAAAAATATCCAAGGAATTGATAATGGCAGTTAGCAGTGGTCAAACTGTGATTAACAAATGGAAAATCAGGGGTTCTGTATAAACCAAACCACGGTCAGGTAGACCAACAAAAATTTCGGCCACAACTGCCAGGAAATTTATTCGGGATGCAAAGAAAAACCCACAAATAACATCAGCTGAAATTCAGGACTCTCTGAAAACTAGCAGTGTGGCTCTTTCAAGATGCACAATAACAAGGCACTTGAAGAAATATGGGCTGCATGGTCGAGTCACCAGAAGAAAGCCATTACTGTGCAAATGCCACAAAGTATCTCGCCTACAATACGCCAAACAGCACTGAGACAAGCCTCAAAACTTATGGAACAAGGTAATTTGGAGTGATGAGACCAAAATTGAACTTTTTGGCCACAACCATCATTGATGATGAAAGGAACAACATTCCTACAGTAAAGCATGGAGGTGGAGCACTGATATTTTGGGGATGTGTGAGCTACAAAGGCACAGGAAACTTGGTAAAAGTTGAAGGAAAGATAAATGCAGCACATTATCAGTAAATACTGAAGGCAAATTTGCACTCATCAGCCTGGAAGCTGTGCATGGGACGTACCAACATGACAATGATCTAAAACACAAGGCCAAGTCAACCTGTCATTGGCTACAGCAGAACAAACTGAAGGTTCTGGAGTGGCCATCTCAGTCTCCCGACCTCAATATCATAGAGCCACTCTGGGGAGATTTCAAGCGGGCAGTTCATGCTAGACAGCCCAGGAATTTACAGGAACTGGAGGCCAAGAAGAATGGGCAGATTTACCCTCTGAGAAATTAAAGAACCTCATTCACAACAACCACAAAAGACTTCAAGCTGTCATTGATGTTAGAGGGGACAATACACGGTATTAAGAACAGGGGTATGTGAACTTTTGATCAGGGTTATTTGGATGTATTTTGATTGTCAATAAGATTTAAAAAGAGAAAACACAGTAGTTTGACAATAAATGGCTTCACTCAGCCTATAACCATGAGTGGAGAAAAAGTTTTTTTATCATTCATATTCTCTGAAACAAGGCCAAGAAAGGAAAAATTCTGCCGGGGTATGTAAATTTTTGAGCACATCTGCAGCTGGACAGGTAGAGGATGAAATGCGGCAACAAATGAAAAAGTCAGCAAATAGTAATAGGGTCCTTATTATGGGGGATTTTATCTATCCAGACATTCAAGGGTACATAGAACTTTCTGGTTGTGCTAAAAGCCACAAGTTCTTATCCACAGTTCAAGACAATTACTTCTCTCAGTTGGTAGATGAACCAACCAGGGGAGATAATCTGTTGAATTTAGTCTTGTCAAATAGACCAGATAAACTTTCAGATCTACAGGTCCGGGAGCTTTGGGATGCAACGACCATAATAGGATAAGTTTAAATGTAATTTTCAATCAAACATTCAAAAGGGGAAATGCCAAAACCTGGAACTTTAGGAAAGCTGATTTCAGGGAAGAGCTTAATCATGTAGACTGGAACCATGTTATGATAACTGGGGATGCCGAACATAAACGGGGCATGTTTAAGGATACACTACTAGAATCCTGTAGAAAGCTTATACCCTCTGGTAAGAAAATGTTCAGGAATAAAAAGAAACCATTATGGATAAATAAGACAAAGGGCATTCAAAACCTTAATGGCTGAAAAATTAGAAATAGCATTTCAGGAGTACAAAGATCTCAATAAAAAATGTAAAAAAGAAATCAAACTAACAAAGTTAGCTACTGACAAACAAATCACCAGCAACATTAAAATAAATGACCCCAAATTTTATAAATCTATTAATGCTGAAAGTAAAAAAATGGATGGTATCGGCCCCTTTAAAGATGATAATAAGATAATTATAGAGGACAAAGAAAAGGCTGAGATAGTAAACAGGTACTTTTCATCCATGTTCACCAATGAGCTGTTCCAGGGATCATTCAACAAAGCAAAAATCAAAGTTCACCACTAGTAATGCTCTAACTATAACACCTTATCCGAGTACGCTCAAGTCCTAAACGAGTATCTTCGGCATGCTTGTCAAATATGCTTGCGTCACCGCGGCTGCATGTCTCGCAGCTGTTAGACAGCCGCAAAACATGCAGGGATTGCCTAATAAACAAGCAATCCCACAATGTGTTGCGGCTGTCTAACAGCTGCGGCAACGCGAACATATTTGATGAGCACGCCGAAGATACTCGGTTAGGACTCGAGCATGCTCGGATAACACCTTATCTGAGCATGTTTGAGCAACACTATTTACCACCTGATATAACTTATTTGAAACAAGTAGAAGTACCGCTGCATCTGAACAAATTAAATATTGCCAAGTCTTCAGGGCCAGATGGCATTCATCCATGGATATTGAGGGAATTGAGCTCAGTAATTGACAGACCGATGTATCTCATATTCTTAGACTCTCTTGTAAAAGGGTTGGTGCCACAGGATTGGAGGATGGCTCTAATATTTAAGAAAGGTAAGAAGGTGGATCCAGACAACAACCATCCAGTAAGTTTAACATTAGTTGTGTGCAAAGTTTTCGAGGACATTATAAGAGATGACCTACAAACATTTATTGCATAGAATAATATAATAACTGACACCCAGAATGGGTTCATGAAAGATAAGTAGTAGTGTATAAACAACATGCTGGGTTTTGCTCGTTTTTGTTCTTTTTGCTTCTTGAAGGTTTTTCTGATTCATGGCCATTGTGAAACATGCATTTATGTGCTGCATATATACCAATTAAAACCAAGCTCAATTTTTGTGTTTTTTCTTTGTATTTTTTGCATTCTGTGCTAACCTGGGTGTGGCCTCCCTTCCTAGAGCTGGATAATACATCTAAAGCTTCCCTAGGCTTGTGTTCACAGTTTGGGACTCAGTACTTTAGCTCTCCTTATTCACACATTGAGGTCAACTTTGACACATGGTAAGGGTTTTAATATTAGACAGTGTAAGACCGTCCAGAAGAGGTTCACCTTGTCGATGGTGGGATGGCTTATACACTATTTTTGATCAAAAACAGTGTTACTAAGACCCCTATTTTATTTAAATGCACTTGCTTTTTATTTATTTACAGCAGGGTTTTTGTTCATTTTGCTTCTTGTAGGTTTTCTGATTCATGGCCATTGTAAAACATGCATTTATGTGCAGCATGTAAACCAATTTAAACCAAGCTCAAATTTTGTGTTTTTTCTTAGCAATGGAGGTTGTCTATAAGACACCCCCATTACTAACCGCATAGTAAAATGGTCGGCCAATAAAAGACACGGCCAGAATAAAGAATTTTAATGAAACAGACACGGTTACAATTTTTTTTTATTACCCGCCTCCGCAAAGCTCTTGATCTCCTGAAAAAAACGTAAAAAAACAAACAACAATATTCCTCACCTGTCTGCTGTCAACGATGTAATCCACATAACGCCAAGGTCCCAAGACGATCCGGATCATTTCTACAGCTGTGACATCAGCAATCACTGATGTCACAGCTGTAGAATACAGCACTGTATACTGACAGGGGTGTAAAATCACCTCTATCAGTATATAGTGCTGCAGGAGAGGTCACTGGGGTTCATCAGTTGAAGATCAGCTGATGAACACCGGTGAGCTAGAGAGCGTGGGAAAATTCTTGTGAATCTTGCCACGCTCAGCATCAGCTGATCGGTCATGAGACCGATCAGTTGATTACCGGCTTTAGCAATCAGCTGATGGTCACGTGACCATCAACTGATTGCTGGGGCACTGATCAGTGACGTCACTCATTATCGGATGGTCGCGAGCCGCAACATGTGCACTCAGCTTAAGACTACAAGGGGCTGAATACAAATGCACGTCGCAATTTTCAGATTTATATTTTTTAAATAATTTGAAAATCATGTATAATTAATGTCCTTTACTTTTCACAAATACTTGCAACTATGTGTTGGTATGTCACATCCTGTCACTATTTCTCTTCAATTTATATGCAGAAGCTATTTTCAGGAAGGCTGGACTTGATGAAAAAGAAGAAGGTATCAAAATTGCTGGATGAATCAACAATCTTAAATGCAGGCAATATAACATTGATAGCAACAAGTGTTTATGGAATGAAGGACTTATTACGGAGTGTCAAGATGGAAAGTTCAAACATGAGACTGCCACTCAACACAAAGAAGACAAAGATATTGACTACTTCTAGGTATGACCAGGACTCATTTGAGATGGATGGCAATGAACTGAAAGTTGTAAATGACATCAATCATTGATCACTCAAGATGTAGCTACAACATCGGAAGTCAATAGGAGAATAGCTAGGGGCAAATCAGCAATGAAGTCTTCAAATTGAGGAACATTTCAATGTCAACGTAGACATGGCTCGTACATAGTCTGATTTTTTCTGTAGTAACATATAAATGTGAAACCTGGGCAGTAAAGAAACAAGACAGAAGAACAATCAACGCCTTCGAAATGTGGTGCTGGAGAAGGATGTTATCAATATCATGGATGGCAAGAAGAACAAATAAATCAATTTTGGAACAAATCAAACCAGACATGTCACTTGAAGCAAGGATTACCAAGCTATGACTTTCCTACTTTGGACACATCATAGGAAGAGAGCAATCACTGGAGAAGAACATCATGGTCGAAAGAATAAAAGGAACAAGGTAAAAAGGAAGACCAGCATCCCGATGGCTTGATACAATCAAGATAATGGTGGAGAAGATCCTGATGGACCTATCTAGGCTTGCACAAGATCTTTCTACAGATTGTTCATCCATCAAGTTGCCATGGCTCGAGATTGAGCCAAAGGCCGTTAAATAAATAATAATTAAATATCATATAAACATCATATAAAATCCCAATAAAATACATTTAAGCTTGTGGATGTAACAGAAAAATATGGAAAAGTTCACAGGGTATGAATCAATTTTCAAGGCACTGTAATTGTAATGGCCTCTCCCATTTACTTTTCCATCATCTTCACCACACTACATCACTAGTAGTTGCCATTGGCCTCCAAGGGTGCAGTACAGAAGGTGTGAGGATGGTAATAGTCAGCACATCACATTTATCACTGGTGTTTAGAATTTCCAAACTACACTATACCATGTGATGTGATATCTGCAAGGCATTAGGGGGACATCCACCTAGCTGCACCCAAAGTCATTTGAGCCTTCTTTGGCTGATGAATCCTTCTGAATTGCATAAAATGTCGCTTGCATTTTTAATCGACATACAGGAATTGAATCAAATATTTTTAAATTATCTGGGTCCAGTGAATTTTCAAAAATCTGACACATTTGATTTGCATTAAATCAATTTGCTCTTCATTACTAAAAACACTTGGAAATATTATATATTATATATTTGTGCCTATAAAGACTGAAGCATGTGACTACTGTTCTCCTGTGTTCTCTGGAGCTATTTTATGCATAGGTTGCTTAGTGCTATGATAACAACTATGATAGTAACATTGTGTGAATCCAGCTTACCATAAAATGCAATCCCCATCTAGGAAAACATATAATATCTATGTTTAAAGCAGTTATCCTGATGTAGAGTTGTTTGGATTCACACAATGTACTTATGATAACACTACACTTGCAGAACATGGACCATAAGGCTTTATTCACACAAGCGTGCCTGTTTTCATCAACAACAACATTTTTTTACCTTTTTTCGTCCATGTGATGAAGCTAAAATATTAAGAGGCCCACGTCAAGCTAATTCATGCTAAGCCTATCGTTAGACTGTTTTCCAAGCTTTTCCTAGAAAGCTCTCTGTAAAAATTTGACAGAGCAGGGATGGTATCTGTGTGCTGTCCATCATTTTCACTCATCCACTTGTCTCTGTCACTTGGAAGGGTAAGTTCTATTTCAAATCTGACTACAATAGGATATGTCCTCAAAATTTTCATGAGGAACATGATTTGGTGTGATAATTGAGATGTGTGACTAGCCCCATAGGCTAAGTGGGTCCATGTGCTGCTCTTAGAAAACTTGGCCAGCAGATCAACAAAATAGCTGAACAGAATAGAGAAGCTTCCATCATGTGACCTATAAATTCAGTACATAAGAAAATTTCTAAGAAATGGGCTAGGGATCATACTTTAGCAGATTTCAGATAAACTGTACAAATTATTAAATAGATATCTTAAAACACCACTCAAGTGTGTTTATATATTCCATGCCTGGAGTGGTATCACTAATCACCCATCATCTTCTGCTGTTCTTGGTGTAGCTCCAGTAATGATCTGTTAGTTGTAAGCTGCTAGATTACTCCAGTGATTGCTGGACGCATCGGAAGTCACTTCTCAATTTAAGTCTATGAGAACCAGAATAAGGCACTTATAGATAACCATTGAGAGCTTGTGACCATTAGATCTGACTTCGGGCCAGTTAAGAGCTGTGATCACAATATGGCAGAAAATGAAGAGCAGAAGATGGCAGCTGGTAATTATTTTAAAATGGGTATGGAACATACAAAAGTGGTATCACTCCGATGGTAAAAAAAAATACCAGAGCGGTGCTATAAACCTAATGAGACTATTGAAGTCCAATGGCTGTGTAACTATTTTTTAAAATCTTCAGATATTAAAAGTATAATTTTATGAGTCCAGCACAAGACATTAATATCTGACTGAGGGACGCTGAGGAGCTCGTCAATAGGGAAAGAAATGTAATGTTCTCAGACTCATGAGCTTGCCTAATTTAGTTGTTAAAACTTCAAAATACAAAAAAAACAAGCCTTCTGACATATACAGGTGCATCTCACAAAATTAGAATATCATCAAAAAGTTAATTTATTTCAGTTCTTCAATACAAAAGTGAAACTCATATTATATAGAGTCATTACAGAGTGATCTATTTCAAGTTTTTATTTCTGTTAATGTTGATGATTATGGCTTACAGTCAATGAAAACACAAAAGTCATTATCTCAGTAAATTAGAATACTTTATAACAACAGCTTGAAAAATGTTTTTAAAATCTGAAATGTTGGCCTACTGAAATGTATGTTCAGTAAATGCACTCAATACTTGGTCGGGGCTCCTTTTGCATCAATTACTGCATCAATGCGGCGTGGCATGGAGGCGATCAGCCTGTGGCACTGCTGAGGTGTTATGGAAGCCCAGGTTGCTCTGATAGCAGCCTTCAGCTCCTCTGCATTGTTGGGTCTGGTGTCTCTCATCTTCCTCTTGACAATACCCAATAGATTCTCTATGGGGTTAAGGTCAGGCGAGTTTGCTGGCCAATCAAGCACAGTGATACTGTTGTTTTTAAATCAGGTATTGGTACTTTTGGCATGTGGACAGTTGCCAAGTCCTGCTGGAGAATGAAATTTCCATCTCCAAAGAGCTTGTCGGCAGAGGGAAGCATGAACTGCTCTGAAATTTCCTGGTAGACGGCTGCACTGACTTTAGTCTTGATAAAACACAGTGGACCTACACCAGCAAATGACATGGCTCCCCAAACCATCACTGATTGTAGAAACTTCACACTAGACGTCAAGCAGCTTGGATTGTGTGCCTCTCCACTCTTCCTCCAGACTCTGGGACTTTGATTTCCAAATGAAAATTGGAACTCTGGGACCTTGTGGAGTGTGTCAATGACTGCCTTCTGGATATGTCAAGTCAGCAGTCTTCCCCATGATTGTGGAGCCAACTGAAACAGACTAAGGGACCTTTTTAAATGCTTAGAAAGCCTTTGCAGGTGTTTTTGTTAATTATTTTAATTTGCTGAGATAATGACTTTTGTGTTTTTATTGGCTGTAAGCCATAATCATTAACATTAACAGAAATAAACACTTAGATCACTCTGATAGTAATGACTCTATATAATATATAAGTTTCACTTTTTACATTGAAGAACTGAAATAAATTAACTTTTTGATGATGTTCTAATTTTGTGAGATACACCTGTATTTTCAAAGAAAGTACACCAACATCGTTAGCTGTAAGAAATCTATTTACCGTATTTTTCAGACCATAAGAAGCACTTTTTTCCCCAAAATTTGAAAGGAAAATGGAGGGTGCGACTTATGGTCCGAACATTACTTTACCGGTGGTGGTGGAGGGGGATCGCAGGGTCCTCCGGTGGCAGCAGAGGTGATATTCGGCTGGAGCCAGAGCCGGGGCCTGTACCTGTGTTGGCCGTGGCTGGTGTCGGGCGGTAAAGCAGAGCAGTGTCTGCGGATTCTGGTTGCCGCGGCCATCTTCCTGAGGCCGTGAGCTACAGGAAAATGGCCGCCTGAGCCAGCGCAGGCGTCGACCGGGAGCTCCAGTGGCCATTTTCCTGTAGATCACAGCCTCAGGAAGAAGGTCGCGGCCACCGGAAGCCACATACGCTGCTCTGCCGCAACGCCAGACGCCGCTCACAGCCTGGCACAGGCCCCGGCTCCTCTGCTTCACCGCCGGACGTTGCTCACAGCCTGGCACAGGCTCCGGCTCCTCTGCTTCACCGCCCGATTCCAGGCCCTAGCAGGTCTAGGCCCCAGCAGGTCCCTCTGTTTCACCCCCAGACACCAGCCACGGCCAGCACATGTCCCAGGCCCCAGACCTCAGTCAGGCCCCAGACCTCAGTCAGGCCTCAGACCTCAGTTAGACCCCAGACCGGCACAGATCTGGGCCCGACACAAGTCTTGCCACCGGCCCCGCAGCATCTCACCTCTTCTGCTGTCACCGCTGAGGCAGGGAACAGAGGTACCTGCGATCCTGCTCCACCACCACTGCAACTCACACCTGCTGGAGCCCCGGCTTCATGTATCCAGGGTCCGCAGCATTCCTCTTCCGCCTGGCCGATTCCTGAAGGACCCTGCCTCCTGTGACCCCCACTACACCACACCCCAGGTAAGATACTGTACCTATTCAGACTATAAGACGGTCCCCATCTTATAAAAAATTTTTTTTTCCTTTTTTCCACTTCAAAATTTAGGGTGTGTCTTATAGTCCGGTGCATCTTATAGTCTGAAAAATACGGTAATAATGTATGCAGTTTGTATCATGAAATTTGGTGTCATATTCCCTTTAAAGTTTTGCATATACTGTATATGTACACCAAAGAAACTTTTACATATTTCTTTTAGTAATTCTTCCTTACCTTTTCAATACAGTGAAAATCACTAGATAAAGCAATTGAGGGCTAAAAGAGGAATCCAGTTGACCACATACTGTAGGTGTCTGTAATTTAAGTGATACAGTTATATGAAAAAGTTTGGGCACCCCTATTAATGTTAAGCTTAATGTTTTCTTAAAATTGGTGTTTTTGCAACAGCTATTTCAGTTTGATATATGTAATATATCAGAAGAGCTTTAAACTAGAACAATGTGGGAAGGGAAGCAAAAGGCCAGAAAAAGCCATACAGCTGACAAATACTATTGAGATCTCTGCTACTGGAAGTGGAAAGGAAGAACAAAGACAAAACAATTTAAATAATAAAAATATGGGAGGAAGAGAAACCAATCACAAACTAAAATGTTTTTATACAAATGCACAAAGCATGGGCAACAAACAAGGAGAATTGGAACTACTAATGCAGGAAAAGGAATATGATGTCATTGGAATCACTGAAACTTGGTGGGACGATACACATGATTGGAATAAAAGGCTAAAAGGATACAACTTATTTGCAAGAAACAGACTTGATAAACGAGGAGGAGGTGTTGCATTGTATGTTAGAAAAGCGTATATCTGCACAGAGATTGAAACTTCAGAGACTGGGAGTTCTGTGGAAACTGTTTGTGTAAGAATACAAGGAGAGAACAACGGAAAGGACACCATTGTAGGCATTTACTACAGGCCACCTGGGCAAGCTGAAGATATGGATGAACTCTTTATGTATCAAATGACCAAGTTCTCCAAAAAATATGACGTAGTGGTCATGGGAGATTTCAACTATCCAGACATTTGTTGGGAATCTCTCTCAAGTAAAACTAACAGGTCAAGCAAATTCTTATCCTCTCTTGCTGACAACTTTATCTTCCAAAAGGTAGGGGAGAAAACAAGGGGATCTGCTACTTTGGATCTAATCCTTATAAACAGGGAGGAAATGGTTGAGGAGGTAAAGGTGGCTGGGACCCTAGGAGGCAGCGATCATGCTATTATAGAATTTTGGATAACTAGAGGAGGAAGACATGTGAAGACTCAGACTTCAAGGTTAGATTTTAGAAAGGCAGATTTTAAGAGACTCAGAAAGAGAATAGGAGGGATCCAATGGCTGGATGTCCTTAAGGACAAAAATGTCCAGGAAGGATGGGAAATTTTTAAAAATGAGATTCTCAAAGCACAATCGTTAACAATCCCGAAAAGTAGGAAGAATGGGAAGCATTTAAGGAAACCAGGATGGATGAACACAGAACTTAAACACATGCTAAAAAGAAAGAAAGAAATGTTTATTAAATGGAAAGAGGGAGGCATATCTAAAGAAGATTATAATGCAGTCTGCAGATCCTGCAGGGCACGTATCAGGTTAGCTAAAGCTGACAATGAATTATGGCTTGCAAGAGATGTCAAAAGCAATAAAAAAGGATTTTGGGGGTATGTCAAAAGTAAAAGAAAAGTCAAAGATGCTATAGGATTTTTACAGGATGAAAATGGAGAAATGGTAAGAGAGGATGTTGAGAAGGCCGAACTTTTTAATTCCTATTTTGCATCTGTTTTCTCTCAGAAAGAAAATGTAACATCAACTGATCTTCACTGTCCTTTTAAAGGAATAGAGGAATCCAAGTTATCTGTAAACAGAAAGATTGTGAGGGAATATTTAGCTAACATAAATGAGTTCAAGTCTCCAGGTCCAGATGAATTACACCCCAGAGTACTGAAGGAGATCGTAGAAGAAATTTTAGAACCACTCTCCATAATCTTTGAAAATTCTTGGAGAACAGGAGAAGTCCCAGAAGACTGGAGAAGAGCAAATGTTGTTCCTATCTTCAAAAAGGGGAAGAAGGTGGACCCAGGGAACTATAGGCCGGTGAGTCTGACTTCTATACCAGGAAAGATCTTTGAACAAATTATTAAACAACATGTATGTAAGTACATAGATAAGAATGAAGTGATTAACCAGAGTCAGCATGGGTTTGTAACTAACAAGTCATGTCAGACTAACTTAATTTCCTTCTATGACAGAATCACTGACTGGGTGGATCAGGGAAATGCTGTAGATATAGTATATCTTGACTTCAGCAAAGCATTTGACAAAGTATCTCACACCATCCTTATTGAAAAAATGACCAAGTATGCAATGGACCAGGTAACTGTTAGGTGGATTCATAACTGGCTTAGTGATCGGACTCAAAGGGTGGTTGTAAATGGCTTCACATCCAGCTGGATGAATGTCTCAAGTGGGGTACCACAGGGCTCCGTCCTGGGACCTGTATTGTTCAACATCTTTATCAATGATTTAGATGAAGGAATTGAGGGTGAACTGATTAAATTTGCTGATGACACAAAGCTAGGAGGGATAGCTAATACTAGAGAAGAGAGAGAGAGGATTTAAAAAGACCTAAATAAACTGGAGCAGTGGGCAGCAACCAACAGAATGGTTTTTAACAGGGAAAAATGCAAAGTACTACATCTGGGCAATAAAAATGAAAAAAGCATATACAGAATGGGAGGAATAGAGCTAAGCAACAGTACATGTGAAAAAGACTTAGGTATACTAATAGATCATAGACTGAACATGAGTCAACAGTGTGATGCAGCAGCAAAAAAGGCAAATACAATTCTGGGATGTATTAACAGAAGCATACAGTCTAGATCACGTGAAGTCATTATCGGTCTTTACTCCTCTTTGGTCAGACCTCATCTGGAATACTGTGTACAGTTTTGGGCACCACATTTTAAAAAAGACATAGACAAACTGGAGCAAGTTCAGAGAAGAGTGACCAGAATGGTGACTGGTCTGCAAACCATGTCCTATGAGGAACGGTTGCAGGATTTGGGAATGTTTAGCTTGCAAAAAAGAAGACTGAGAGGAGACTTAATAGCTGTCTACAAATATGTCAAGGGCTGTCACATTGTAGAAGGATCACCTTTATTCTCATTTGCACAAGGAAAGACTAGAAGCAATGGGATGAAACTAAATGGGAGGAGACACAGATTAGATATTAGAAAAAACTTTTTGACAGTTAGAGTGATTAATGAGTGGAACAGGCTGCCACGAGAGGTGGTGAGTTCCCCTTCAATGGACGTCTTCAAACAGAGGCTGGACAGACATCTGTCTGAGATGATCTAGTGAATCCTGCTTTGAGCAGGGGGTTGGACCAGATGACCCAGGAGGTCCCTTCCAACTCTACCATTCTATGATTCTATGATTCTATGATAATAACTGTTGGACACAGTAATGTTTCTGCCTTGAAATGAGGTTTATTGTACTAACAGAAAATGTGCAATCTGCATTCAAACAAAATTTGACAGGTGCATAAGTATGGGCACCCTTATCATTTTCTTGTTTTAAATACTCCTACCTACTTTTTACTGACTTACTAAAGCACTTTTTTTGGTTTTGTAACCTCATTGAGCTTTGAACTTCATAGCCAGGTGTATGCAATCATGAGAAAAGCTACTTAAAGTGGCCACTTGCAAGTTGTTCTCCTGTTTGAATCTCCTCTGAAGAGTGCCATCATGGGCTCCTCAAAACAACTGTCAAATGATCTGAAAACAAAGATTATTCAACATAGTTGTTCAGGGGAAGGATACAAAAAGCTGTCTCAGAGATTTAACCTGTCAGTTTCCACTGTGAGGAACATGGTAAGGAAATGGAAGAACACAGGGACAGTTCTTGTTAAGGCCAGAAGTGGCAGGCCAAGAAAAACATCAGAAAGGCAGAGAAGAAGAATGGTGAGATCAGTCAAGGACAATCCTCAGACCACCTCCAGAGAGCTGCAGCATCAACTTGCTGCAGATGGTGTCACTGTGCATCGGTCAACTATACAACGCAGTTTGCACAAGGAGAAGCTGTATGGGAGAGTGATGCGAAAGAAGCCGTTTCATCAAGCACGCCACAAACAAAGTCGGCTGAGGTATGCAAAAGCACATTTGGAGAATCCAATTTCTTTTTGGAAGAAGGTCCTGTGGACTGATGAAACCAAGATTGAGTTGTTTGGTCATACAAAAAGGCGTTATGCATGGCGTCAAAAAAACACAGCATTCCAAGAAAAACACTTGCTACCCACAGTAAAATTTGGTGGAGGTTCCATCATGCTTTGGGGCTGTGTGGCCAATGCCGGCACCGGGAATCTTGTTAAAGTTGAGGGACGCATGGATTCCACTCAGTATCAGCAGATTCTTGACAATAATGTTCAAGAATCAGTGATAAAGTTGAAGTTACGCAGGGGATGGATCTTTCAGCAAGACAATGATCCAAAGCACCGCTCCAAATCTACTCAGGCATTCATGCAGAGGAACAATTACAATGTTCTGGAATGGTCATCCCAGTCCCCAGACCTGAATATCATTGAACATCTGTGGGATCATTTGAAGAGGGCTGTCCATGCTCGGCGACCATCAAACTTAACTGAACTGGAATTGTTTTGTAAAGAGGAATGGTCAAAAATACCTTCATCCAGGATCCAGGAACTCATTAAAAGCTACAGGAAGCGACTAGAGGCTGTTATTTTTGCAAAAGTAGGATCTACTAAATATTAATGTCACTTTTCTGGTGAGGTGCCCATACTTATGCACCTGTCAAATTTTGTTTGAATGCAGATTGCACATTTTCTGTTAGTACAATAAACCTCATTTCAAGGCAGAAACATTACTGTGTCCAACAGTTATTACATATATCAAACTGAAATAGCTGTTGCAAAAACACCAATTTTAAGAAAACATTAAGCTTAAGATTAATAGGGGTGCCCAAACTTTTTCATATAACTGTATAAGACAAGACATCTTCAATCAATGCCCAAAATTTGTTCCTTTGTAATCATAATATACTAAAATTTCAAGATCAGTTGCAATCAAATGATTCATTTCTCAAACAAACCTATTAATGAAAAGTTCTGCTCTCCATATCTGTCTACTGAATGACTATATGAAGGAAGCCTATCATTATCTTGCTGTTATAAGTAGTGATGAGCGAGCACTAAAATGCTCTGGTACTTATTGCTCGGGTCGAGCAAATTGGAATACTCGGGTGCTCGACCAGAGCAACGAGCCCAATGTAAGTCTATGGGAAACTCGAGCATTTTTCAGACGGCTCCCCCTGGCGGTCTGCAGGGGGCCTAAAAATATCCAAAATCGATGGGAACAGTACTCAAATGACATAGGAACAGATTGGGGAAGACCCCTGGAAGCATCTCTGACTCCGAGATCACTTCTGTCAGCAACGTGGTCAGAGTATTACGCCACTTTTACGGACTCACAATAAAACATACAAAAACGAAACCAAAATGGATTTTCCTGGGAAATATGTTAAGGAACATCCTTTTCCAGGGTAATGACTTGTATATAAGGCAAAATAAATAGCCAAAAACAAAAATACTCCTCCACAACTTGGGCTATGTTCACACGTAGCGTTTTTGATGTGGTTTTGCACTTTTGAATTGCTTTCAACCAAGACAAATGCATTCACAAGGAAATTTCATTTTATCATTTTACAACCTTATCTGGCCATGTGGTGTGTGACACATCATCAGACACATGCATACAGTGCTGAAAAAACATGGGAACAGCATGGGGAAGACCTCTGGAAGCATCTCTGACTCACAGGTTACTGCCTAAAAGTGTGCCCATCATAAGTGATCCTTGGCACATGGGAAGATGCCTCCTGCCATGCACCTGTAGTTGCAGCCTTGCAACAATCACCGTCCACGTCCTTGTCCCACTGCAGCGTTCAGTTGTCCCTACCCCATTCCTTGGAATGCAAGCGCAAGTATGCAGTCAGCCACCCACCCACCCACCCACAGGCTGCAATGCTATACTGCCAATTTTTTGACAGCTGCTTGCACTTGAAATGTGGCCTTTTAGGCTCGTGGAGGAGGAAGCTTTTCACAACCTCATGCCGGCAGCAGCCGGGTGTCCATACTCGGTCCCCAGCCGCCACTATATTTCCCGGTATCGCCTCAGACCTCCACAAACACGGGTCCCACAACATTACCTGTGCCCTCCCCAGTGCACTTACTGGGAAGGACCGCCTAACCACAAACACGTGGACAGGTGAATATGGCCAGAGACCGTACGGAGCCAGTCCACAACTTTTTTTGCTAAGAGTTGTATTTAGCTCTGTGAAAGGACTGGCATAGAGGGAAACCATATGCACCCTGCATGTCATTTCTCCCAGAAAGTCCTGTAATTGAGCTTGTTGCAGAAGCAATGGCAGCCGGTACAACATCAACTCGCACTTGTCGGTGGTGCTTTGACACACACACACATCTTTAATTTCTTGAATACAGAGTTGGACAATGGCCTGATCTGTAATGCGTTTTCAGAAATCACATGCATAAGCATGGCCGATCCACATTAAAAAAGCAGCCATAGAGTGTCCAGGAACCTTCCCCCACACTTTTCTTAGCCAGGGCTGCTTTTCGGCAGGGTTGGACAGACTCACCAGAGAACCGGAGACTCCTCAGGTGGGCCCTGGCTTCTCCTTTAGGAGAGTTCATAGTGCCGAGGTGAGGCCATGATGATGATAGAGGCCACCATCTGCTTAGTTTTCGGTTACTTGGAATGCAAATGCAAGTATGCAGCCAGCCACCCACAAACCCACAGGCCGCAACACTAAACTGCCAGACTTCTGGGCAGCTCTTTGCACTTGAAGTATGGCCTTTTAAACTCGTGGAGGCAGAAGCTTTTCACAATGTCATGCCGGCGGCGGCCGGGTGTCCATACTTGGTCCCTAGCCGCCACTATATTTCCCGGTATTGCCTCCGCCTTAAACAAGCACGGGTCCCACAACATTGCCCGTGCCCTCCCCAGTGCACTTACTGGGAAGGACCGCCTAACCACAAACACGTGGATAGGTGAATGTGGCCAGGGATGGTACGGAGCCAGTCCACAACTTTTTTTTGCTGAGAGTTGTATTTAGCTCAGTGAAAAGACTGGCATAGAGGGGAACCGTATCTACCCTGTGTGTCATTTCTCCCAGGAAGTCCTCTAAAGCTTCTTGCACTTGAAATGTGGCCTGAACCATACTCCTGGTACTTTTCTGTGGGAATTTGCTTGCCTCCTGCCAGCCTGGAATATTTCCAGCAAACTATGGTACGACGCCATGGTATTAGCACTGCCCCCAGTACCAGTAGCGAAGCCATCTCCAATTTCCTTCTCAGGAATTTTATTTGGTAGACTGAGTGGCTGCCAAATACATTTTCTCACAAAGGAGCTGTATATAGAGTGGCAGTAGGTGCAAGTTTCTCCAGCCTGTTAAATATTAGAGGGTGAACAGCAGCACATTGGATCAGTGGTTAGCAACGAAGCCTTGCAGCACTGGGATCCTGGGTTCAAATCCCAGCAAGGACAACATCTGCAAGGACTTTTTATGTTCTCCCCATGTTTGCGTGTGTTTCCTCCTCAGTAAAAAAGCAGCCATAGAGTGTCTGGGAACCTTCCCACACACTTTTCTTAGCCAGGACTGCTTCTCGGCAGGGTTGGACGGTCCCACCCGAGAATCCTCTGGTGTGCCTTGGCTTCTACCTCAGGAGAGTTCATGATAGCGCTAATTTTGCAGCTGCTATGGGGCTCTTGAGCGGGTGAGAAAGGTTAGCCCTCAGAATCAAATCCTCTGATGGCCACAATGTTTTTCAATCTGAAATAGCTTCTCAGTGGGAGTTGTATTTCGCCACAGCCATATTCTTTAGCTCGGTGAAAGGACTGGCATAGAGGAAAACCATATCTACCCCGGCTGTCATTTCTCCATCACCAGGTTCCGCCCATTGTCACACACGACCATGCCTGGCTGTATGTTCAGCGGTGAGAGCCACAGATCAGGCTGCTGTATTGCAGTGTTCAACAACTCTGTTGTGCTGGGCGGTTTGTCAATTAAGCATTAAGCATGTTATCTTCAGCACAGCCTGTTGCCGCTTGGTCAAGGCAGTGCTGCAGTGCTGTCAGCTTGCGACTGATGTGATCATTTCGGAGATGGAGGAGGAGGTGCATGAGCTGAACAATGTGATTACATTGAGGGTAAATTGGTGACACTGTTTTTTATACTAAAGAAAGATCCTATTGTTTTGCTATTTTTAACGATATTTTTTAAGACAAATGCATTCACCGGGAAATGTCATTTTAACATTTTACAACCTTATCTGGCAATGTAGTGTGTGACACATCATTAGACACATCCTTTTTTATTTATGATGGAGGGACTCTGAAAGTCATAAAGCCTATTTTTACAGGGACATCAGATGGTACTTACTATTCTTAAAAGGCCAGCAGTCGGCCCTAGCTATTGTTAGAGAGCCATCAGCCGTCTATGCTTTGTTGTTCCCATTATTAACAAGTGGGTCTCCTATACTGTTATTGCATATCCAGTGACTGTAGGGCTGCGAAAAATTTGGACGCAACCTAATACCCCTTTGAAGAGACATAGAGGAGGGTCTCAGTAAAAAAATGTTCCCATTATAAAGGAGCTGGTCTCCTATAGTGGTAATGCCCATGCTGTGACTGCAAGGGCTGCCAAAATTTGGGAAAAACCCCACTAAGAATTTAAAGACACATAGAGCAGGGCCACAGTAACAAGGTACGACATGTTCCCATTGGAAAGGAAAGGGTCTGCTGTACAGTTATAGGGTATGCAGTGAGTACAACGGCTGACCAATTTTAGGAAAAACCCCACTAAGAATTTAAAGACACACAGAGCAGGGCCACAGTAACAAGTACGACATTTTCCCATTAGAAAGGAGAGGGTCTGCTATACAGTTATAGGGTATGCAGTGAGTCCAACGGCTGACCAATTTTAGGAAAAACCCCACTAAGAATTTAAAGACACACAGAGCAGGGCCACAGTAACAAGTACGACATTTTCCCATTAGAAAGGAGAGGGTCTGCTATACAGTTATAGGGTATGCAGTGAGTCCAACGGCTGACCAATTTTAGGAAAAACCCCACTAAGAATATAAAGACACATAGAGCAGGGCCACAGTAACAAGGTATGACATGTTCCCATTTGAAAGGAGAGGGTCTGCTATACAGTTATAGGGTATGCAGTGAGTCCAACGGCTGACCAATTTTAGGAAAAACCCCACTAAGAATTTAAAGACACACAGAGCAGGGCCACAGTAACAAGTACGACATGTTCCCATTAGAAAGGAGAGGGCCTGCTATACAGTTATAGGGTATGCAGTGAGTCCAACGGCTGACCAATTTTAGGAAAAAACCCACTAACAATTTAAAGACTAGAGATGAGCGTTGTTCTACTTGAACTGTTCGCCAATCTCAAATTCGAGCTGTTTTGGGCGGTGTTCGAGCCGGTCGGCGAACACGAACAATTTGAGAAAAATTCGGCTGTTCGAGGTTATGTTCGATAACTGTTCGTGCACCAAAATCATAACTGGATTTTTTCTCAGTAATGATGAAAATTAATGTTAATACGCAGTTTGAGTGTACAGCGGGGCGGGGGGAGGGGCAGGGGATGGATCTCTGCAGGAACAATGAAGATCTCCATTTTTTTTTCTCTTTCCCGCATTTGCAGTGGGGAGGTGCAATCTGTCAGCCTATCAGCAGCGCACACACGGAGCGAAGTGCTTTTTTTCACACAAGCAAGGGCATGTGTGATTGGCAGTGTATGTCACATGTCCTTGCCCTATAAGACCAAGCCATTTTCCCCGTCGCCACCATTTTCTCACTGCTGCAGCTGCGTGTTAGACGGCACCGCTGTTGCTGTGTGCGCTATACCTTGTTAATTTCAAGCCAATTTTCGCACAAATATACAGATAGCTTGGGAGTAGGGAATAGTTGTGATTGCAGTCCTTTTAAGGACTAGGTTACAGCATTTCCTACGACTTTTATCAGGCAGGTCTGTGCTCTTAAATAGATAGATTGTGGGAGTAAAGACTAATTGTAATTGGAGTCCTTTTCAGGACTAGGTTACATCAGTTCCTATCAGTTTTTGCCAGGCAGGTCTGTGCCAGTGCTGTGCAAGTTTTTTTCACAGCATTTGGCTGAATCTAGCAAAGCTAATCCTTTTTGGCCTATTGCAGAGTGTGTTAGTCAGTGGAGTAGCCTATCTGTGTTGCAAGATATACCACCTGTGTATAGAATACCAATTTTTTTACTGCACCTAGTGAAGTAAAATCTTTTGGGCATAGCATCATTCTATTAGTCCATCTATACTGACCTCCATCAGGTTGCAAACTGAATATAATTTTTTTCTGCATCTAGCTCTGAAAAAATATTTGGGCTTCTAGCGGTGTGTGGGACTTGGTCTATTAGTCCATCTATACTGACCTCCATCAGGTTGCAAATTAAAAATAATTTTTTTCTGCATCTAGCTCTGAAAAAATATTTGGGCTTCTAGCAGTGTGTGGGACTTGGTCTATTAGTCCATCTATACTGACCTCCATCAGGTTGCAAATTAAAAATAATTTTTTTCTGCATCTAGCTCTGAAAAAATATTTGGGCTTCTAGCAGTGTGTGGGACTTGGTCTATTAGTCCATCTATACTGACCTCCATCAGGTTGCAAATTAAAAATAATTTTTTTCTTCATTTATCTCTGAAAAAATATTTGGGCTTCTAGTAGCGTGTGGGACTTGTTCTATTAGTCCATCTATACTGACCTCCATCAGGTTGCAAATTAA
This sequence comes from Phyllobates terribilis, assembly GCF_046119375.1. NCBI lineage: Eukaryota > Metazoa > Chordata > Amphibia > Anura > Dendrobatidae > Phyllobates > Phyllobates terribilis. Next base: position 461,173,988 of record NW_027362761.1, on the reverse strand, counting down.
AAATAATTTTTTTCTGCATCTAGCTCTGAAAAAATATTTGGGCTTCTAGCAGTGTGTGGGACTTGGTCTATTAGTCCATCTATACTGACCTCCATCAGGTTGCAAATTAAAAATAATTTTTTTCTTCATTTAGCTCTGAAAAAATATTTGGGCTTCTAGCAGTGTGTGGGACTTGTTCTATTAGTCCTTCTATACTGACGTCCAGCAGGTTGCAAATTGAATATAATTTTATTCTGCATCTAGCTCTGAAAAAATATTTGGGCTTCTAGCGGTGTGTGGGACTTGGTCTATTAGTCCATCTATACTGACCTCCATCAGGTTGCAAATTAAAAATATTTTTTTTCTGCATCTAGCTCTGAAAAAATATTTGGGCTTCTAGCAGTGTGTGGGACTTGGTCTATTAGTCCATCTATACTGACCTCCATCAGGTTGCAAATTGAATAAAAAAATTTTCTGCATCTAGCTCTGAAAAAATATTTGGGCTTCTAGCGGTGTGTGGGACTTGGTCTATTAGTCCATCTATACTGACCTCCATCAGGTTGCAAATTAAAAATAATTTTTTTCTGCATCTAGCTCTGAAAAAATATTTGGGCTTCTAGCAGTGTGTGGGACTTGGTCTATTAGTCCATCTATACTGACCTCCATCAGGTTGCAAATTAAAAATAATTTTTTTCTGCATCTAGCTCTGAAAAAATATTTGGGCTTCTAGCAGTGTGTGGGACTTGGTCTATTAGTCCATCTATACTGACCTCCATCAGGTTGCAAATTAAAAATATTTTTTTTCTGCATCTAGCTCTGAAAAAATATTTGGGCTTCTAGCAGTGTGTGGGACTTGGTCTATTAGTCCATCTATACTGACCTCCATCAGGTTGCAAATTAAAAATAATTTTTTTCTGCATCTAGCTCTGAAAAAATATTTGGGCTTCTAGCAGTGTGTGGGACTTGGTCTATTAGTCCATCTATACTGACCTCCATCAGGTTGCAAATTGAATAAAAAATTTTTCTGCATCTAGCTCTGAAAAAATATTTGGGCTTCTAGCGGTGTGTGGGACTTGGTCTATTAGTCCATCTATACTGACCTCCATCAGGTTGCAAATTAAAAATAATTTTTTTCTGCATCTAGCTCTGAAAAAATATTTGGGCTTCTAGCAGTGTGTGGGACTTGGTCTATTAGTCCATCTATACTGACCTCCATCAGGTTGCAAATTGAATAAAAAAAATTTCTGCATCTAGCTCTGAAAAAATATTTGGGCTTCTAGCGGTGTGTGGGACTTGGTCTATTAGTCCATCTATACTGACCTCCATCAGGTTGCAAATTGAATAAAAAAATTTTCTGCATCTAGCTCTGAAAAAATATTTGGGCTTCTAGCGGTGTGTGGGACTTGGTCTATTAGTCCATCTATACTGACCTCCATCAGGTTGCAAATTAAAAATAATTTTTTTCTGCATCTAACCCAGCCAATAGTTTTGGCCTAATACCACAGTTTGGCCACTCAGCTCTGCTCGGTTACCATCCATTGTTTTTTTGTGCAAACAACTCCAGAGTTGTGAATTAGTTAACCACCAAAATGAGTGGAAAAAGGCCTGCTGCTGGTGGAAAGGGGAATAGGCGTGTTGGGAAAGGGAAAAAAGGTTGTGTCCGTGGGGTAGGTGCAGAAGAAAGACCATCTTCCAGCCAAACTAAAATGTCTACTTCTTTTAGCGGACAATGTGATAAGATCCCTTTCTTACGGCCACGCCAATCGCTACAAATTCCAGATGAGGCACAAAAACAGCAGGTGCTTCAACGGATATCAAGTGCTCCTTTAAGTGGGCTCTCCTCCACATCAACTTCAACATCACAAATACTCCAGTCCTCAAAGGTGTCACCCAAATCGCACTTGCTTCCTCACAGCTCCCAAATCTCCAGCTGCCCGTCTGAGTATGAGGTAGAACAGATGGTTGAGTCTGCAGAGCTGTTTACTCATACTATAGCCTGGGAATCAGAGGTCGACTCCAGCGCTTCTGTGAATCCAGACGAGGAAATGATCTGCACTGATGCCCAGAATCTTTATGAGTCGGATCCAGGACCAGACGCAGAAGGTTCTGACCATAATGTAGACCCTCATTCCCAAACTGTAACTCCTGTTGGTGGAGACAATGAGGAAGACGATGATAAGACTCAAATACCTGATTGGAGCGACAACTTTAGTTTTTTGTCAGGGCAGGAACAGGTTGGCTCTGAGGACGACGGGTGTGATAACGCACAGGGTGATGATGATGAGGTCGGAGATCCCACTTACTGTCAACCCACAGTCAGCCAAGAGATGAGGTCAGCAGAGGAGGTGGAGGAAGATGCTAGTGACGACGAGGTCAGGTTGCGCCTTCCTGGACAGAGACGTAGTACTGGAAGCACGTCAACAACTGCATCCTCAAACACAACTCTGCCTCTCACCATAAGTCGTGGTGGCTCTTCAGGTCGCATGGGTGCTAAGCCTTGCATAGCCTGGGCATTTTTTCAGATCGATAAAGATGACCCAACTTGTGTTATCTGTAACATTTGTCAGCAAAAGCTAAGTAGAGGCCAAAAAATACATAGTTTGAGTACTTCATGCATGAACCGGCACATGGACATGAAGCATAAGTAGCAGTGGGAAGCTCAGTGTGCTACAATGCGGTCTAGCCGGCCGGGCCAACCACCGTCTGCCATATCTTGTGCATCCGCGGCCTCTTCATCCTCTGTGACTGGGGGGACAGCAGTCACACCTGTTTTGGGGCGCAGACCTGCCACCTCTTTACCCGCAACAGCCAGCGTGATTGGCAGGTCATCATTTTCTTTGGAGGTGGTAACACCAGCTGGTCTTGAGCGCTGTCCGACATCGATAGCACCACCTTTGGATCAAGGCAACCTAACATGTCCGCCTGCATCTTCCTCACAGACCGGCAGTTTGCCGGGGACACCCTTATCAACCCCGTCTAAGCACAATAGCCAGCCCTCGGTCCCTCAGATGTGGACAAGTAAAAGACCATTTCCTCCTAGCCATGAGAAAGCTAAGAGGTTGAATTTCACCATCTGCAAGCTCTTGGCTACAGAAATGCTGCCTTTCCGCCTGGTGGACACAGAGGATTTTCGAGACCTTATGTCCGTCGCAGTGCCCCAGTACCAGATGCCCAGTCGGCACTACTTCTCAAAGAAAGGTGTGCCTGCGCTCCACCAGCATGTCGCACACAACATCACCGCTTCTTTGAGAAACTCTGTGTGTGACAGGGTGCATTTCACCACAGACACTTGGACGAGTAGGCATGGACAGGGGCGTTACATGTCGCTGACTGGGCACTGGGTAACTATGGTGACAGCAGGACAAGGGGCTGCTGTCCAAGTCTTGCCGTCCCCACGAGTTGTGCGTCAATCCTCTTTATGTCATTTTTCCTCCACTGCTTCTGCCTCCTCAACCTCCTCTCGGTCTTCCACCTGCACCCAAAGCCTGTCTGGTCATGCCACAAGCTTTCTAACTGCGCAGAAGGGATCCTGCACACCTCCTTACTATGCTGGCAGTAGGGCTCAACGTCATCAGGCGGTTTTTACATTGAAATGTCTGGGAAATGTGAGTCACACAGCTGAGGAGTTGTGGTCAGCTCTGGAGAACCAATTTCATGAATGGTTGTCTCCACTGGACCTGAAACCAGGGAAGGCCGTGTGCGACAATGCTGCAAACCTGGGTGCGGCCCTTCGCCGGGGCAATGTCACACACGTGCCTTGTATGGCTCACGTGTTGAACCTGGTTGTCCAGCAATTTTTAGCCCACTATCCCAGACTAGATGGCCTTCTGCAGAGGGCACGGTCGCTGTGTGCTCACTTCCGCCGTTCGCATCCCGCAGCTCAGCGACTTACATCTCTACAGAAGTCGTTGGGCCTGCCACTTCACCGGCTAAAATGCGATGTGCCTACCCGGTGGAATTCAACTCTGCACATGTTGCAGCGACTGTGGCAGCACCGACAAGCCCTGGTGCAATACGTTCTGACGTATAGCCTGGGCCAACGAGATTCAGAGGTGGGGCAAATCACGCTGGAGGAGTGGTCTCAGATCAGGGACCTATGCACCCTTCTGCACAGTTTTGAAATGGCGACGAAGATGTTTAGTGCTGACGATGCCATTATCAGCATGACTATTCCGGTGATTTACATGCTGGAGCACATGTTAAACAGAATTCGGAGTCAGGTGGTGGCACAAGAGGAGGTGGAGGAAGTAGAGGAGGAGGAGTTGTATGCGGAAGGGCTAACATCTGCAAGGTCCAGACGGTCGGCAGCACCAAGGCGGCAGGCATGTGAGGGTGGGGGAGATGGTTTTACCAGGGCGCATGGTAGCAGCCAAACTAGTGAGGAAGGTGCAGGAGCCCAGGAAGAAGTGGAGGACGAACTGATGGAAGACTCATCAGATGAGGGAGACCTTGATCACATTTCTGTTGTGCGAGGTTGGGGGGAGAGGACAGAGGAAGGAAGCATGATTGTTACCTCGCCACCAACACAACAGGGACTTGGTGCTCCTGGATGCGCAACACACATGAGTGCCTTCTTGCTGCACTACCTGCAACATGACCCTCGAATTGTGAGAATTAGAAATAATCCTGACTACTGGGTTGCCACACTGTTAGATCCCCGGTACAAAAGTAAATTTGCAGAAATTATTCCTGCCATAGAAAGGGATGCACGCATGCAGGAGTATCAGCAGAGACTGTTGCAGAATCTTACATGTGCTTTTCCACAAAATACCAGTGGTGCACGTAGTGAATCTCACAGTTCCAACTTGCCAACCGTGGGACCGTCAAGTGTTCAGCACTCAAACCGTAACAGAACCACAGTATCTGGTGGTAACATCAATTTTGCGGAATCATTTCACCACTTTTTTAGCCCATCCTTTGCAAGGCCACAGGAGACAAGAAGTCTGACACATAGTCAACGCCTAGAGACGATGGTACAGGAGTATCTCCAAGTAAACATTGAAGCCACGACTGTGTCACTGGACCCTTGCTCTTTTTGGGCTTCCAATCTGGATAAATGGCCGGAGCTAGCCACTTACGCCTTGGAGATCTTGTCATGCCCCGCAGCCAGCGTTCTGTCTGAACGTGTGTTCAGCGCTGCTGGTGGTGTGCTGACAGATAAGCGCACGCGGCTCTCCACTGATAATGTAGACAGACTCACGTTCATAAAGATGAACAAATCATGGATCCGAAACGACTTTTCTACCCCTGTGTCATCCTGGGGAGAGTAAAAGCTTGATGATTGTTTAAAATCACCCTACCAACCGTTTTAAGCTTTCAAATTACTAATCATGTTTATCTGTATCTTGACTGGAAAATAATTTGGGCTTTGTAGCAGTGTGCAGCACTGATCCTATTAGGCCATCTATAATAAGCTCCACCAGATTTAAAATTAAAAATAATTTTTAGCTGCATCTAGCCCGGAAAATAATTTTGGGGCTCCGAGATGCGCAAGACACATAAGTGCCTTCTTGCTGCACTACCTGCAGCATGACCCTCATATTGTCAGAATTCGAAGTAATCATGACTACTGGGTTGCCACACTCTTAGATCCCCCAAACTTTTCGATCAACCTTTTCATTTTAATAAAGACCAAAAAAATGGTCATTTTTGAAATTATAAGCATTAGCAGGTTGTTAGAAACTGAAATCAAACAGTTTTCAACTCAAAACTTTATTCTAGGTGATGTTACATTTTCACATAGGACCCCTTGTTCGAAAGGAGCTTCTGAACTCTCTCGTCCATTGAATTTGTCAGGTTTTGGATGGTTTCTGCTTCAATTGTTTTGCATGAGGACAGAATACCCTCCCAGAGCTGTTGCTTAGATGTGAACTGCCTCCCGCCATCATAGACACTCCTTTCAATGATGCTCCAAAGGTTCTGAATGGGGTAGAGGTCAGGGGAGCATGGGGGTCACACCATAAGTTTGTCCCCTTTTATGCCCATATCAGCCAGAGATGCAGATGTTTTATGTGCAGCATGAGATGGTGCATTATCATGCAGAAAAATGATCTTGCTGTGAAATACACGGTTCTTCTTCTTGAACCATGGCAGGAAGTGCTGTTTGAGAAAATCCACATACATTATGGAGTTCATCTTTAGCGCCTTCAGGGATCCTAAAGGGGCCGACAATCTCTCTCCCCATGATTCCAGCCCAAAACATTACTCCACCTCCTCCTTGTTGGCGCTGTAGCCGTGTTTGCGTGGGGTGTCCATCAACCAGCCATCCTCCACTCCATCCATCTGGACCATCGAGCGCTGCACGGCACTCATCCGTGAACAAAACAGTTTTGAAATCAGTCTTCATGTAATGTTTGGCCCACTGGAGCCGTTTCTGCTTGTGTGAAGTGGATAGAGGAGGTCGACAGGATGGCGTATGCACAGCTGCAAACCTCTGAAGGACCCTGCATCTTGTTGTTCGGGGGACGTTGGAGGCACAAGCAGCTTCAAAAACTTGTCTGCTGCTATGACAAGGCTTTTTTGCCGCTGCTCTTTCAACCTGACGTAATTGCCTGTAGGAAAGAGTCCTCAATTTGCCCTTATCAGCACGCACACGTGTGTACTGTGAATCAGCTACATACTTCTTGATTGCCAAGACACTTCATCCTGATCATCGCACAATGTTGATTGTAGTCATGCCTTGACCTAAACACTCCACAATTTGTTGCTTCTCAGCAGCCGACACATCCTTTTTCTTTCCCATTTTGGCAGAAAATGTAGGCTGCTGAATAATGTGAGAGAGCCTTCTTAAGTAGTCTTGCCTTTCATTGGACACACCTGACAAACTAATTAGCACTGGTGTCTGCAATTGCTTACAGTGATATAAAGAGCCCTGACACACATCACCATCAATGAGTTTAACTGACAAACAAACAAATTCTTCCCTTATCACTCCTAAACACTTTTTGCATAATAATTTGGAACACAGTGTACATGTGCTTTTCCACAAAACACCAGTGGTTCACGTAGTGAATCTTACAGTTCTAACTTGCCAACCGTGGTCTGTATGGAGTTGTTCAATAAAGGGCCCAAAATTAAGATAACATAGATGGGAGAGGTCTCTATGAATAGGAATTCCTAAGTATTTGATACCCTGTGAGGGCCAGGCAAAGGGAAAGTTGGACTGGATGGAATCCTATATGGATTTGGGGAGGGAGACATCGAGGGCCTCAGACTTCGCTGCATTGATTTTAAAATTTGACCATGTAACAAAGTGATCTATTTCAGCCATAACAGCATGGATGGATATATGTGATTGAGTGATACATACTAGGACATCATCAGCAAATAGAGAGCACTTGTACTCGGTGCCTCCCACCTCAATCCACCTAATATTGGGGTTATGGCGAATTGATGAGAGCAGGTGCTCCGTCACTAGGATGTATAAGAGAGGGGACAGAGAACATCCCTGCCTTGTCCCATTGGTGATTGTGAAAGGTGATGAAAATGTTCTGACGCGCCCCCTGGGCCTTGGGACACCCGGAGCCGGACCCTTTTTGGTGGATGCTGGTGGTTGTAGTCTTCGTGGCGGCGATCCGGTTCCGTGGCTCAGGGCGGTCAAACCAGTGGCGGAACTATTTATGTGGTTTTGATGTTTAAATGTCCGACTACGCCACCCGTGGATTGCGGTCAGAGTGAACCGCCGCTACAGGGCAGACCGCTAAGGCTGGTGTTGTGGGTGCAGCAGAGCGTAGCATAACTCCCCACGGGAGGAGTATAGCCTCAGGGCAGTGTATGCGGAGGATGGGGGTGATGGTGCAGGGCAGCAGCAGTAACGACACGGAGTCAGTGATGCAGTTCAGGGCCTTTACTCACAGTTCTTATTATCCAGACCACGTCTGCAGGTAACGGCTGCCCACGTCGTACTGTGCTCACCAGGTGAGGGGCTCAGACAACTCCCAGATAACTTTGGAGCGCTTCACAGGACCCCCTTTGTGTGTCCTTTGTCTGGCCTTTCTTACCAACACTTCTGTCCGGCTGCCTCGGGCCTCCTCTTGGTAAACTTGGCGCCAGTTTCCCTGACCCTATGTGGTGCCTTCCTAGCGGGTGGAGCAGGGGGCTGCGCCACATAAAATGTCAGAGCCTCCGGTTTCTAGCTGAGGGTCGTTTCCTGCCTCCACTAGTTCGGGGACCGGTCTCCCCCTTTGGCCTGACCCCTCCACGCAGGTGGATTCGGGCGTGCGGTGGCGACTCGCCCGTCCGCACCCCTGGGATCCCTTCATTCCTCGTTCCTGGAGCCTTCTCCGCTCCTCTTCCTTTCTTCTCCCTCTTGCAGGCCTGGGCCTCTGTTACTAGGCCCGCCTCCGGAGCAGAGCTCATGCAGAGCACCTGCTCCCTGCCACTTCTGCTCAGACTTCTCTGCACTGAACTAAGATGGTGCCCACCTTTTATACTCCCTTCTCAATGCACCCAGGAACTGCTTCCTCCCTGCTCCTGCACTGCAGGGTTCCCCTTCCTCAGTGTTCCCTCCCCCCACTCCAGCCAGGGACAGGGACTGTCGTGCCCATCTCAGGGGCATATTGGTCGCCCTGCCCCACGGCAATGTGGTGTAATGCATGCAGGTGTCGGGTCCTGATCCACACTCCATCCTTATCTGAGAGTGAGATATCACACCTCTGGGTGAGGTGCAATACGTCTGTAGCAACCGAGCCCTCGGTGCTACAGTTCCATTTATCTTCAGCCTAGGTGACGTATTGTGATACAGGGCCGTGATTTTGGCTATAAAAGGGTCCCCTAGACCCCTACCCCAAGCTTTTTAAGAGAATCATATATGGTGTGCCAGGAGACTCTATGGAATGCTTTCTCAGCATCCAACGAGAGTATCTACTTACAAATTTTTAACTGCATCTAGCCCAGGAAATACTTTGTGCCTAGTAGCAGTGTCTGCTAGTCAGCGGATTATCCCGGCTGTTAAGCAAGCTACACCACCTGTAGTTTGGACACTTAATTTTTTCAAAGGAAATGCTTCGGGACCACGGGATACTTAGTGAAGAGCATCAGGAGGCACCCCAAGGCATAGGGGCTGGGACTGGCACTAGGATGCCTTGCGGTGGACAGCCGAGCTCGATCCTTATAAAAGCTTTTTAACTGCAGCAGCTTTAGTGGACGCTAATGGAGCTGGAATTACGCGGCTGCTGGCATGAGACTTGCCCTCCAATAGATCCTTGTAAATGGATTTAAAGTGTATTCATTCAAATTAGAGGGACAATTTAAATTAAAAAGCTTAGAGCTGCCTCCACCACAGGGGGGCTCTCTCGACCCACCAGCGGACAGGCACCAGTATTGGGAGAGGGGGGTTGGCCGTCAGGGTTCACCGCGGCTCTGGCACAAACCCGGCGACACGGAGGTGGCACGGGCAGGAGCGGACTGGCCGTCTCGGCTTCTCACTTTTTGGATTTTAGAAGGGCATGACATGCCTATATCTGTGTCTCCCCCTCCTTTTACTCCTCCACCTCTTTTCTTTTCGCATGACTATATGTACTTGTCACTTTTCCATGTGTTAGTTGTGTCTTCTGAGCAGTTTGTCAGCTTTTGGACACCTTTGAAGGTGTTTTCTATGTGTTTCTATGTGTTTTTGTTTGCCTGCCATTGGTTTTAACGGTGTTCGAAGGTGTTCGACGAACAGTTCGACGAACTGTTCGGCGAACACACGGGTGTTCGACGAACCGAACCGAACTCGAACACTACGGGGGTGGCTCAACACTATTAAAGACACACAGAGCAGAGCCACAGTAACGATAAATTCCAATTAGAAAGGAGAGAGTCTCCCATAGTGTTGGCCTATGCAGTGAATGCAAGGGCTGCCAAAAATTTGGAGGCACTTCAATGCCCCTTGGAAGAGACGTGGAGGAGGGCCTCATAAAAAAATGTTCCGATTAGAAAGTGTAACATCCCTGGCGGCGTGCTGGCATGGCTTACCACCTCCCACCATGCAAGACCGCCATCTTACCTATCAATCCAGGCTGCACACTTTGCTCCAGTACCTGCTTTGTCTCTTGTTTGTTTGCTTAGGGCGGCGGCGCGGCTACTGCCTGATTCTTATAGTTACTGTGTGCGCACTCCTAATGCCTCCCCAGCCTATTGCTGTGAGTCACTGGATACTTAAACCCCCTTCACCCAGTAGGGGTGCCTGAGAAACACTTTTCTTCTGTGTGTTCCTTGCAACTGAGTTGCCAGGTCCTGTCCTGTATCTTGTCTGTTCTGCCCCTGGGGGCTGTATACCCAGGCCTGTTAACTGTATCTGTGACTTCTAGTCTGTCTCCACCACAATGGGGGCTGAGTTTCCAGGCTCGTTCCTGCCCTGCTTGTTCACTGCACCGGCGGTTTCGCTCTGCTCTGCTTGTTCACCGCACTTGCGGTTTCGCTCTGCGCTGCTTGTCCACCACACCTGCAGTTTCGCTCCGCTCCGCTTGTCCACCGCACGGGCGGTTTCACTCTGCTTGTTCACTGCACCTGCGGTTTCGCTCCGCTCTGCTTGTCCACCGCACCGGCGGTTTCGCTTCTGCTTGTTCAACGCACTGGCGGTTTTGCTCTGCTCTGCTTGTTTACCGCACCTGCGGGATTTGCTCTGCTCTGCTTGTCTACCGCACCTGTGGGTTTTGCTCTGCTCTGCTTGTCTACCGCACCTGCGGGTTTTGCTCTGCTTGTTTACCGCACCTGCGGGTTTTGCTCTGCTCTGCTTGTCTACCGCACCTGCGGGTTTTGCTCTGCTTGTTTACCGCACCTGCGGGCTTTGCTCTGCTCTGTTTGTCTAGAGCACCTGCAGCTTTTTGCTCTGCTCTGCTTGTCTTCCACATCTGCAGGTTTTGCTCTGCTCTGCTTGTCTACCGCATCTGCGGGTTTTGCTTTCTCTGCTTGTCTACTGCATCTGCGGCTTTTGCTCTGCTCTGCTTGTCTACCGCACAAGTGGGTTTTGCTCTGCTCTGCTTGTCTACCGCATCTGCGGGTTTTGCTCTGCTCTGCTTGTCTACCGCACCTGCGGGTTTTGCTCTGCTCAGCTTGTCTATCGCACCTGTGTGTTTTGCTCTGCTCTGCTTGTCTACCGCACCTGCAGGATTTGCTCTTCTCTGCTTGTCTACTGCACCTGCAGGTTTTGCTCTGCTCTGCTTGTCTACCTCAACTGCGGGTTTTCCACTGCTCTGCTTGTCTACCGCATCTGTGGGTTTTGCTCTGCTCTGCTTGGCTATCGCACCTGTGGCTCCGTTCATGTCCTAGTCTGTACTGGTCCCTATCCTGCCTGTGTTCCTACCTGCCAGTACCCTCCTGTTTGCATGCCAGCCGTGCCTGCCATTGCCCACCTGTCTGCATGCCAGTCGTGCCTGCCAGTGTTCACCTGTCTGCATACCAGCCGTGCCTGCCAATACCCACCTGTCTGTATACAGCCCTGCCTGGCAGTACCCACCTGTCTGTATGCCAGCCTAAACTGCTTTTTCCTGCATTCCCCGGTGTGGATCAACAGCTGTGACTGGGGTCTGACCTGGAGTAGCACCTGGTCGATCTGCTCGGTTCCTCCCTGGTTCACGGAGTCGACTGAGCCGCCGTGCAACCTTGGTCGGACCAGGTTGATATTTAGTCACGCCCCTCCAGGCTCTCCTCGGTTCATGGTCCAGTGGGATCACTAATCATGCTCACGCTAGTCAGTCCGGGTGTGTGCGTAACAGAAAGGAGCGGGCCTCCTATACAAGTGCAAATAGACAAAATCAGGAAGTGTATACCCATGTGTGGGTGTGAAAAGGTGCATGGGAATACACATCCCAAGAAAAGACACTGGATTTGAGTTCATGTTAAGCTGCTATCATTCGGTGGTGTTGAGAAGTCTGGCCCAATCCAGCCCTTGTTCATTTTTATAAGAGTCAGCCTGTTAACATTTTCAATTGACAGGCAGATGCGCTTATCAGTTATAATTCCACCAGCGGCACTAAAAACCCGCTCTGATAAAATGCTGGCGGCAGGGCAGGCCAAGACTTCCAAGACATAGAGAGCCAGGTAATTCCATGCATCCCGCTTGGATACCTCATAATTATAAGGCACACCGGAATCACGGAGGATTTTGGTACGGTCGGCAAGGTACTCCCTCAGCATCTTCCCAAACTTTGCACTCCTTGTGAGAGCACCCCACGCCTCAGGGCCTGTGCGATGGGAGGGTCTGAGAAAACTCTCCCAGAACTTTGACAGTGTTCCCCTACCTCTGTTGGATTGAAGTTGTGTCTTTCTTGCCTGTACTCCTTGGTTGTCCAACGAAATGTGCCCTCTGCCGCCAGCGTTTTCAGATGGGAATTTTTTTAATAGTTCCGCAACAAGGGCCTTCTGGTACTGCCCCATTTTTGAAGACCTGTCTGCCTCAGGAATAAGAGATATAAATTTCTCCTTGTACTATGGGTCTAGAAGTGTCACTAACCAGTAATGACTGTCACCCAAAATTTTGAGAACGAGAGGGTCATGAATAGTGTTGAGCCACTCCCGTAGTGTTCGGGTTCGGTTCGGTTCGTCGAACACCGGGATGTTCGAGGAACTGTTCGTCGAACTGTTCGTCGAACACCTTAGAACACCGTCGAACACCGTTAAAACCAATGGCAGGCAAACAAAAACACATAGAAACACATAGAAAACACCTTCAAAGGTGTCCAAAAGCTGACAAACTGCTCAGAAGACGCTTTCTTTAAAAAAGCCGGCCGGCAATTCAGCAGCGGCATACACCGGTACCTGACAATTTAGACAAGAAGGAATAGAGCCTCACACATAGATTAGATAGATAGAAACATGTCAGTCACATATATATGAAGTACAGTGACAGTGTTGCTTACTGTACTTGTCATTTAGTGTAAAGGATTTATTAAAAAATATAATAGTGTTTTCATGCACTGTCTCTTTAAAAAAGCCGGCCGGCAATTCAGCATCTGTACCCGACAATTTATAACAGACAGAATAGAGCTTCACACATAGATTAGATAGATAGAAACATGTCAGTCACATATATATGAAGTACAGTGACAATGTTGCTTACTGTACTTGTCATTTAGTGTAAAGGATTTATTAAAAAAAATAATAGTGTTTTCATGCACCGTCTCTTTAAAAAAGCCGGCTGGCAATTCAGCATCTGTACCCGACAATTTATAACAGACAGAATAGAGCTTCACACATAGATTAGATAGATAGAAACATGTCAGTCACATATATATGAAGTACAGTGATAGTGTTGGTTACTGTACTTGTCATTTAGTATTAAAATAAAGGATTTATTATTAAAAAAAATTGGCGTGGGGTTCCCCTTAATTTTAGCCTCTAGCGGAGGTTAAGCAGACAGCTGGGGCAGATGTTTGAAGCCTGGGAAGGGGGTAATACCCACGGAGCTTCCCAGGCTACTAATATGAGCCCCCAGCTGAATACATAGCCTTTACTAGCTATTAAAATGGGGGACCGCCCCCAAAAAAATTACGTGGGGTCCCCCCTAATTTAATAGCTAGCAAAGGCTAGGCAGACAGCTGGGGGCTGATATTAATAGCCCAGGAAGGGTGCCATGAATATTGGCCCCCTCCCAGGCTAGAAACACCAGCCGTCAGCCGCCCCAGAAATGGCGCATTCATAGGATGCGCCAATTCTGGCACTTAGCCTCGCTCTTCCACGCTGCCCTGTAGCGGTGGCAGGGGGTAATAGGGCTGGGGTTGATGTCAGCTTATAATGCCAGCTGACATCAAGCCCAGGTTAGTAATGGAGAGGCGTCTATAAGACACCCCCATTACTAACCCCATAGTCAAAGTTAAAAGAAAACACAAACACCCAGAATAAAGTCCTTTAATTGAAATAAAGACACAATCCTTTATTGTTCTAAATTAAACCATACTTACCATCACGCCCATTCAAGCTGAAGCCAACGATCTCCTGCAATAAAAGAAAAATAATAAAGCAACATCATCCTTACCTTTCCATGGTTCCCACGACAGCTTCAGCTCTGCTACATCGAGATGACAGGCTGGACCGCAGAAGAACGCCGCCATCCAGCCTATCATCCCGCAGACACTGAGAAGCGCAGGCTTGCTTGCGCTCTGCAGTGTCTGGCTGTGACGGCATAAAGATGAGACGAGTTCATGTCCAATGAACTCGGCGCACCTCATGCACGTCACTGACAGCGTGGGAAAATTCTCACGCTGAAGCGCTGAGTGCAGGAGAATTCTCCCACGCTGTCAGTGACGTGCATAAGGTGAGCTCATGTCCAATGAACTCAGCTCACCTCCTGCACGTCACTGACAGCGTGGGAGAATTCTCCTGCCCTCAGCGCTTCAGCGTGAGAATTCTCCCACGCTGAAGCGCTGAGTGCAGGAGAATTTTCCCACGCTGTCAGTGACGTGCATAAGGTGAGCTCATGTCCAATGAACTCAGCTCACCTCCTGCACGTCACTGACAGCGTGGGAGAATTCTCCTGCACTCAGCGCTTCAGTGTGAGAATTCTCCCACGCTGAAGCGCTGAGTGCAGGAGAATTTTCCCACGCTGTCAGTGACGTGCATGAGGTGAGCCGAGTTCATTGGACATTAACTCGGCTCATCTGGATGCCCTCACAGAGAGACACTGTGGAGCGCAAGCAAGCCTGCGCTTCTCAGTGTCTGCGGGATGACAGGCTGGATGGCAGCGTTCTGCTGCGGTCCAGCCTGTCATCTCGATGTAGCAGAGCTGAAGCTGTCATGGGAACCATGGAAAGCTAAGGATGATGTTGCTTTATTATTTTTCTTTTATTTCAGGAGATCGTTGGCTTCAGCTGGAATGGGCGTGACGGTAAGTATGGTTTAATTTAGAACAATAAAGAATTGTGTGTTTATTTCAATTAAAGGACTTTTTTCTGGGTGTTGTGTTTTTTTTAAATACTTTACTAGAAATTCATGGTGGTCATGTCTAATATTGGCGTGACCCCATGAATTTTGGGCTTAGGGCCAGCTGATAATGCCAAGCTGGCCCTAACCCCTTTATTACCCAGTGAGCCACCGCATCAGGGCCCTGGATGAGTTGGGTACAGCGCCAGAAGATGGCGCTTCTATGAACGCGCCATTTTCCGGGGTGGCTGCGGACTGCAATTTGCAGCGGGGGTGGCCCAGAAAGCTTGGGCCTCCCTGCGCTGCGGATTCCAGCCCCCAGCTGCATAGTTGTACCTGGCTGGACACAAAAACAGGGCGAAGCCCCACGTCAATTTTCTTTAAATTATTTCATGAAATAATTAAGAAAAAAAGGGCTTCCCTATATTGTTGTGTCCGGCCAGGTACAAATAGGCAGCTGGTGGTTGGGGGCAGCCCGTTCCTGCCTGCTGCACCTGACTGGACACAAATATAGTGCGAAGCCCCACGTCAATTTTTTTTTAATTATTTCATGAATTTCCTGAAATAATTTAAAAAAATTGAAGTGGGGCTTCGCACTATATTTGTGTCCAGCCAGGTACAGCAGGCAGGAATGGGCTGCCCCCAACCACCAGCTGCCTATTTGTACCTGGCCGGACACAACAATATAGGGAAGGCCTTTTTTTCTTAATTATTTCATGAATTTCATGAAATAATTAAAAAAAAAATACGTGGGGCTTCGCCCTATTTTTGTGTCCAGCCAGGTACAACTAGGCAGCTGGGGGCTGGAATCTGCAGCGCAGGGAGGCCCAAGCTTTCTGGCCCCCCCCGCTGCAAATTGCAGTCCGCAGCCACCCCGGAAAATGGCGCGTTCATAGAAGCGCCATCTTCTGGCGCTGTACCCAACTCATCCAGGGCCCTGGTGCGGTGGCTCACTGGGTAATAAAGGGGTTAGGGCCAGCTTGGTATTATCAGCTGGCCCCAAGCCCAAAATTCATGGGGTCACGCCAGTATTAGACATGACCGCCATGAATTTCTAGTAAAGTATTTAAAAAAAACACAACACCCAGAATAAAGTCCTTTAATTGAAATAAACACACAATTCTTTATTGTTCTAAATTAAACTATACTTACCATCATGCCCATTCCAGCTGAAGCCAACGATCTCCTGCAATAAAAGAAAAATAATAAACCAACCTCATCCTTACCTTTCCATGGTTCCCACGACAGCTTCAGCTCTGCTACATCGAGATGACAGGCTGGACCGCAGCAGAACGCTGCCATCCAGCCTGTCATGCCGCAGACACTGAGAAGAGCAGGCATGCTTGCGCTCCTCAGTGTCTCGCTGTGACGGCATCCAGATGAGCCGAGTTCATGTCCAATGAACTCAGCTCACCTCATGCACGTCACTGACAGCGTGGGAAAATTCTCACGCTGAAGTGCTGAGTGCAGGAGAATTCTCCCACGCTGTCAGTGACGTGCATGAGGTGAGCTCATGTCCAATGAACTCAGCTCACCTCATGCACCTCACTGACAGCGTGGGAAAATTCTCCTGCACTCAGCGCTTCAGCGTGAGAATTCTCCCACGCTGTAAGTGACGTGCATGAGGTGAGCCGAGTTCATTGGACATGACCTCGGCTCATCTTTGTGCCGTCACAGAGAGACAATGTGGAGCGCAAGCAAGCCTGCTCTTCTCAGTGTCTGCGGGATGACAGGCTGGATGGCAGTGTTCTGCTGCGGTCCAGCCTGTCAACTCGATGTAGCAGAGCTGAAGCTGTCGTGGGAACCATGGAAAGGTAAGGATGAGGTTGCTTTATTATTTTATTTTTAATTACAGGAGATCGTTGGCTTCAGTTGGAATGGGCGTGATGGTAAGTATGGTTTAATTTAGAACAATAAAGAATTGTGTCTTTATTTCAATTAAAGGACTTTATTCTGGGTGTTTGTGTTTTTTTTAACTTTGACTATGGGGTTAGTAATGGGGGTGTCTTATAGACGCCTCTCCATTACTAACCTGGGCTTGATGTCAGCTGGCATTATAAGCTGACATCAACCCCAGCCCTATTACCCCCTGCCACCGCACCAGGGCATCGTGGAAGAGCTAGGCTAAGTGCCAGAATTGGCGCATCCTATGAATGCGCCATTTCTGGGGCGGCTGGTGTTTCTAGCCTGGGAGGGGGCCAATATTCATGGCTCCCTTCCTGGGCTATTAATATCAGCCCCCAGCTGTCTGCCTAGCCTTTGCTAGCTATTAAATTAGGGGGGACCCCACGTCATTTTTTGGGGGGGGTCCCCCATTTTAATAGCTAGTAAAGGCTAGGTATTCAGCTGGGGGCTGATATTAGTAGCCTGGGAAGCTCCGTGGGTATTACCCCCTTCCAAGGCTTCAAACATCTGCCCCAGCTGTCTGCTTAACCTCCGCTAGAGCCTAAAATTAAGGGGAACCCCATGCCAATTTTTTTAATAATAAATCCTTTATTTTAAAACTAAATGACAAGTACAGTAACCAACACTATCACTGTACTTCATATATATGTGACTGACATGTTTCTATCTATCTAATCTATGTGTGAAGCTCTATTCTGTCTGTTATAAATTGTCGGGTACAGATGCTGAATTGCCGGCCGGCTTTCTTAAAGAGACGGTGCATGAAAACACTATTATTTTTTTTAATAAATCCTTTACACTAAATGACAAGTACAGTAAGCAACACTGTCACTGTACTTCATATATATGTGACTGACAAGTTTCTATCTATCTAATCTATGTGTGATTCTCTATTCCTTCTATTCTAAATTGTTGGGTACAGATGCTGAATTGCCGGCCGGCTTTTTTAAAGAGACGGTGCATGAAAACACTATTATTTTTTTTGATAAATCCTTTACACTAAATGACAAGTACAGTAATCAACACTGTCACTGTACTTCATATATATGTGACTGACATGTTTCTATCTATCTAATCTATGTGTGATTCTCTATTCCTTCTATTCTAAATTGTCGGGTACCGCTGCTGAATTGCCGGCCGGCTTTTTTAAAGAGACGGTGCATGAAAACACTATTATTTTTTTTGATAAATCCTTTACGCTAAATGACAAGTACAGTAAGCAGCACTTTCACTGTACTTCGTATATATGTGGCTGACATGTTTATATCTATCTAATCTATGTGTGAAGCTCTATTCTTTCGGTTCTAAATTGTCGGGTACCGGTGTATGCCGCTGCTGAATTGCCGGCTTTTCATGTTTCACTGTTGGCACTGTTCCCATCGATTTGGGCAATCACTGTAATGCCACAACCACCATGGCTGTGGCATTACAGTGAGTGGCAGACAATCCCTGCATGATTGGTGCTCTAAATAGCACCAGACATGCAGGACACGCTTTTGGTGCACGAACAGTTATCGAACATAACCTCGAACAGCCGAATTTTTTGCAAATCGTTCGGGTTCGTCGAACAACTCGAACACCGCCCAAAACAGCTCAAATTTGAGATTGGCGAACAGTTCTAGTCGAACACCGCTCATCTCTAGTCATGAAAAACGCAGCGTAACATAAACTCAGCCATGCATGCCAGACTACTAACAGGCAAGACTTCCATGTCCTCACCAGAGGATGACTGACCATGCTCTCCTCCTCCTC
Organism: Phyllobates terribilis; assembly: GCF_046119375.1. Classification (NCBI taxonomy): domain Eukaryota; kingdom Metazoa; phylum Chordata; class Amphibia; order Anura; family Dendrobatidae; genus Phyllobates; species Phyllobates terribilis. The sequence goes on along the minus strand of NW_027362761.1, from coordinate 461,155,511 downwards.
CTCTCTGTTCTCTGGCCATACACACTGAACAGATCGTATGACAGCTGTGCAGGTAGTACCGTCTATAGTGCATAAAACTATCTCCTGTCCTTCCTCCTCCTCCTCTTCCTCATTGTCACCCAATCAACGTTGGGATGAGATGAGGCTTGGCTGTGTGTAATCACCCTGTATGGTTCCTTGCTCCATCTCATCGTGCTCCACCTGCAATGCATCCTCTTTGATTGTGAGCAGAGAGCATTTCAGAAGACCGAGAAGTGGGATGGTGACGGTAATTATGGCGTCATCGCCGCTCACCATCTTGGTGGAGTCCTCAAAGTTTTGGAGGATGGTACATACTCCAAAACTTCGAGGACTCCACCAAGATGTGGAGTCTGAACTGAATAACGACAGCCTTGTTGATGCTGGTAGTCAACAACTGCCCTCTTCTGCTCACAAATCATTCCCAACATCTGCAGTGTAGAGTTCCAATGCGTGGGGACATCACACACCAGTCTGTGAGCCGGAAGCTGCAAACGCTGCTGAAACACTGCAAGGGCAGCGGAAGCTGTAGCTGACTTTCTAAAATGGGCACACAGGCGGCGTACATTAACAAGCAGCTCCGGCAGCTCCGGGTAGGACCTGAGAAACCGCTGAACCATGAGGTTAAGCACATGGGCCAGGCATGGTACGTGTGTGAGCTCGCCTCGCCACAGAGCCACCACCAGGCTCCGGCCATTGCCACACACGACCATGACTGGCTGTAGGTTCAGTGGTGTGAGCCACAGATCTGCCTGCTCTTTCAGAGCTGTCCACAACTCTTCAGCATTGTGAGTTTTTTCACCTAAGCATATTAGCTTCAGCACAGCCTGTTGTCGCTTGGCCGAGGCAGTGCTGCAGTGTTTCCAGCTTGTGACTGATGTGGTCATTTCGGAGATGGAGGCTGAAGAGGAGGAGGAGGATGAGGAGGATAAGATGCAGGAGCTGTAGCCCGTGGGGGCAACCCTGATTGACCTTGAGCCCGCAATCCTTGGCGTCGGGAGGACTTGCTCTGTCCGAAGGTCCGACTCGGTCCCTGCTTCCACTATGTTTACCCAGTGTGCTGTCAGCGAGATGTACCATCCCTGCCCACAAGCACTTGATCACGTGTCCATGGTTAGGTGGACTTCACTGGTAACTGCGCTGTTGAGAGCACGGCTAATGTTTTAGGACACGTGCTTGTGTAATGCGGGGAGAAATAGTGGTGGCTGGGGACCAAGTACCGAGGGACGGCCACCGCCATCAGGTTGCAGAATAATTCCGTTTCCACGAGCCTAAAAGGCAACATTTAGAGCGCAAGCAGTCGTGAAATGTGAGAATTTAGTAGTGTGGCCTGTGGGGCGTTGGCTGCATATTTGCGCTTCCGTTCCAAGGACTGGGGTATGGACAACTGAACGCTGCGCTGGGACAAGGACATGGACGTGCTTCCTGATGCTGCTACTTGAGAGTATGCAATGACAGGTGCAGGGAAGGAGGTGTCTTCGCATGCACCAAGGACAGGGAATTGGTTTGCATGCACAACAGCGGAAGAAGCAATGGTGCCACCCGCAGACACTGTTCCTGGACTCTGGGGTTCAGCCCACAGAGTCAGGTGCTTTGCTGCCATGTGCCTGATCATGCTGGTGGTGGTCAGGCTTGTCATTTTGTCACCCCTGCTGATGCTGGCCTGGCAGGTGGTGCAAATGGCCTTTTCGGGGTTATCGGCATAGTCTTTAAAAAACAACCAGACTCGGGAAGACCTAACTGTTGTACTGGTAATTCCTTCATGTTGGTGTTATGGTGAACGGTTGCCTGCTTTCTGTCTGTGGCCACCACACTGCTTCTTCCTGCCTGTTGGGGTGCTCCATCCCCCTGTGTGCTGCTGTCCTCGCTCTGCATGTCCCCATGCCAGGTTGGGTCAGTTACTATATAATCCACCACCTCGTCTTCCACTTCCTCACCCTGGTCCTCCTCCTGACTTTCTGGCAATTGTGTCTCATCGTCGTCCACCTCTTGTGACACTTTCCCGCCGTTGCCTTCGTGTGACCGTCGCTGCTCAAATATTTGGGCATTGCTACACGCGATCTCCTCTTGCCCCGCTTCAAGTGGACCGGGCAAGAGGCCCGAATCTATAAATGGAAAAGTGAACAGCTCTTCAGAGTGTCCAAGTGTGGGATCAGTTGTCTCTGGGTACTTGGCATGGTGGGAGGAAGGAGGATCAGGGTGAGGAATATGCAGTCCAGACTCACGGCTACTGAGAGTTGACCGTGTGGAAGACAGGGTGGTGGTGGTGGTGGCTAAGTGACTGGAAGCATTATCCACTATCCAAACAACAACCTTTTGACACTGCTCTGGGTTCAATAGTGGTGTGCTGCGGTCCCCTAGAAATTGGGACAGGAAGGTCAAGCGAGAAGATGTGGGTGTTTGTTGTGGCACAATTTCGGCTTGCCCACGGCCTTGTCCTCGGCCTCTGCATGCACCATTACCATCATGTCCAGTACCACGTGCCTTGCACATTTTAAATGGAGGACAATATCTTCCACGCTCACTACAAATGACTGAGTTTGGAGCGAACTTATATGTGATCCGTGTGATAGAGAAAACAGAGTTTTTAATACCTGGCCTGTAGGTATGTAGTTTTAACAGCAAACTGCGGTGAATTGCTTCAATGACACACTAAAGGAAATTTTTAATGGAGGCCAGAAATGGCAATATTTTCTGACAACGTATTTGTGATACGTTTGACGAAGAAAACACAGTTTTACATACCTGGCCTGTAGGTAAGTAGTTTGAACAGCAAACTGGTGTGAATTGCTTCAATGACACACTAAAGGACATTTTTAACACCCTGCCTGCCTGATATCTCTGCAGATGGATTAGTCCTCAGAAGGACTGTTTGTTAAGATGGATATGTGTAATGTACGGTTTTTCTCCCTACACTACCTAATACACAATCAAATCTCTCCCTGACACAGCAGCAGCTCTCCCTACACTGTCTGATCGGGAGTGACTGTGACGAGCATGGCGGTGCCAGGTCTGATATATCTGATGACGCTGTGCGGCCAGCCAATCACTGTAATGCCCACAATCAACATGGCTACGGCATTACAGTGCACGGCAGGCAATCCCTGCATGTTGATTGTCTCTCTAAAGAGCGCCAAACATGCAGGGAGGGGACCCAAGCTCCCGCCCGAGCAACCTGGAAATACTCGGCGAGCGTCGAGCATCTCGAGCAGTGAGATGCTCGGGCGAGCACCGAGCAGTAGCGAGCATGCTCGCTCATTACTAGTTATAAGTAGAAAAAGAATAAAATAATCAATATGCTTGAATTCCCAATTATAAAATGCTACATGTTAAAAATAAGCAAATCAATATGTACAGTATGCATAACAATGTCTGTTGGAAATGAATTGTGTTTTTGTGTATCCAGAAAACCAATGTTTCGTATAAACAATTGTCCTTGTCTCAGTGGTAAAATTAATGTAATAAACCAGTCACGTAGATTGCTTCCCTGAGAAAAGCTGTTCTATAAAGCAATTCATTGTATAGATCTGGGATACAATTCCATGGATAATAAAAGTTGTGCTTAGACTTACTATATGGCCACAATCCCACTGTCAGTATTTGGTCAATATTGGGTCAGTATTTTTTCTCAGGAGTGGGAGCCAAAACCAGGAGTGGGTGATAAATGCAGAATTGGTGACTTGTTTCTATTCTACCTTTTCTCTGATTGTTCCTCACCTGGTTTTGGCTCCCACTCCTGAGAAAAAATACTGACCGGATACTGACCAAATACTGATAGTGTGACCGTGGCCTTAGGTGCAGTCAGACAGATGTGTAACATGGACGACGATCGCATCGCAGTGGACTGGCTGGCACCTTTGCCGACTCGAGCTGGACAGCTACATAGAAATACATCACCCTGTCACACTTAGGTTAGGAGAACCACCCGCCACTTCATGCTCTGCAATGCAATCGATGGCCGTTTTATACGTCCGTCTGACTGCGCCCTTAGTCATGAACAAATCTATTGAAACTTGAGTTCTGCAATTCGCTCAAATTTGGGCAGAAAATGCAATTTGCAGTAAAGTTATACCATGTATATTGAATGTACATTATTATGCTCTGAGGTCTTTCCAGAACCCAAAGCATAATAAATATATGCCCTGACATTTTCTTCTTCAGTCTGAGTTGCTAAACTCCAGAAGGCACAGAAGAGGGCAGTGGGCACCTGTGATTGCACCGGTGACAAAACCAAAGAAGACAGGTGTGGACCAGGTGAGTATTTTTTTATTTCTTTTAACCCCTTTCCAGTCTTTTTGAAGCCAACAAAATGGAAGCCAGCTGGCCACCATTTGACTTGATTCACGCAAACTGACTTGCAAAAATTTGGATTCATACAAATCAGATTTTTTTTCTAAACTTGAAGCAAATTTTCTTAATCTGAAAGTGATTTTCTCATCTCTACTTACTATGCATCTACTATAGAAGTGCAAGTTGGTCAAGTGGTAGGAAGTCAAGGCTTTAGAGGTACAACTTTTAGTGCTTACGGCACATCATGAGGAGCAAAATTTCGTAGTCTTACTTAACTGGATCATAGTAATGACATTTGTTCTGTAGGCCACATGGTCGCTTATACGAGGGGTGATTGCATCTGTATAGGGTGATGATGATTTAGCACCTGACCACCTAAACTCAATCACAATGTCAAGTGCACCTTTGCTGGCACGGACTCTGTGTTTGGTCAACTACTGCAAGACACTTAAAGGGGTATTCTATCTCCAAGATCCTATACCAATATATAGTAGGTGTAATAATAATTTTAGTAAATACCTACAATTAGAAATGTAGTATAGTTCTTCTGATTCGCCATGTCGCTTACCTCATATGCAGGCCATTGCAGTGGCATACGTTTCTATGGTTATGGCCACTAACAGCAAATTAACTGTCACCATTTGAGTGGTTGTAAACATAGATACTTAAGCTACTGTAATGCCCTACACATGTAGTAAGCAACATAGCTTAACAAAAGAACAATACTACATTTCTAATTGGTGATATTTGCTAATATTATTATTATTACAACTCCAACCTATTGTGATAGGATCTTAGAGATGGGATTAAGTGTTAATGACTCTCCATTACAAAAATACTCTATGGGTGTTTCATCTTATCCTCAGGTCACTCATAACAGCTGCCAGCACCACACTGTGGCTACTTTTCACTCTTGTCAGTGTGTGTTGGACTCATCCTTCTGATCCTGCATTACTCAGACAATCTTCTCTCAGGAGAACATACAAATTTCAATGTAAAAGGGTATGTGCCCATGATCCGGAGTAGCAGCAGTTTGGACGCAGCTCACCTGTGGTGCGTCCAAAACCACTACGTTGTAGAGTACAAGCACAGTGGATGATATTTATAGAAATCCCATGCCGATTGTGCTTCTATTTGCCACCTCGTAAACTCACCAGCGCCGCTGCTTTACGAGCTGCAGCATGGCAATTTCCACAATAGAATGGATAGGAAGCGTTAAATCCACATGGTTCAGTGAACACAAGCGGATTTAACTGTGTGATACGAATGCAGCGCTTTGGATGCAGCGAATATATGCTGAGTCCAAAGCGCTGCAACTTCCTGATTGTGGGAACGCAGCCAAAAAGTTTAGGTTAGTGAAGGAAAGCAGTAATCTTTTTGACCAGTTAAGCTACAAGGTAATTTTAAAGTTGTATTTGAAGACCAGGATTAGAATACATTCATGTGACAAATCATTAACAAATCATTTTAAAATGTTTTCTTTTTATGTCAAAGTTTTTTTTTTATTGTTTGATAATTAGTGTTGAGAGAGCATGCTCGACACTGCTCGGTACTTACCTGAGCATCTCACTACTCGGGATGTTCGGCGAGCACCGAGCATTTCCGGGTTACTCGGGCGGGAGCTCAGGTCTCTGCCCTGCATGTTTGGCGCTCTTTACAGAGCCAATGAAGATGCAGGGATTGCCAGCCAGTCACTGTAATGCCGCAGCCATGTTGTTTGTGGGCATTACAGTGATTGGCTGGCCGCACAGCATCACCTCGAGTATTTAAAACCGGGTGCCGCCATCTTGGACACAGTCTCTCCGGATCAGACAGTGTAGGGTCAGTGCTGCAGAGCTAGGGAGAGATTTATACTGCGAAATAGTTAGTGTAGGGTCTCTAAAGGCTGCCAAATCAAACAAACAGTCGTTCTCAGGACTAATATCCATCCCAGATATCAGGCAGGCAGGCTGTATAGGAGACGCAGTGGTGGTTATACCAACAAACTCTGCATTACAGTTTGTTCCTGCTCCTGCTGGTCAAATTTCTAGACTTAGCCCAAGGTCTCAGGGGCCAGGAAAAATCCTTTTTTTTTCATCTAAATCCTGTTTTGTTTTGTTTTTCTTCAGTCAAACTGTACAAATACCCGTCTCATTAACCTTTTGGTATTCCCCCCCCAAAAAAAAATGAGTGTGTCTGTGAGTGTTCAGACACAAGTATATCTGTTTAAAAGAGTCTGATGTAGACCAGAGAACTAGAACTGTGGTTTTCCTCTTCCACGGTTCAAATCTGGGTGTTATCAACCTGCTTGCCTTTTTTCCATAATAAAAAACTGTTTGAGTGTGTTGCTGACTGTTCAGACACCAATATTTCTATTTTAACAAGTCTAATATACACCAGGAAATTATAACTGTGGTTTTGCAGTTCCACGGTTAAAATCTCTGTATTATCCACTTTTTTGTGTTTTTTGCATAAAAAAAAAACATTTTCAGTGTCTCGCTGACTATTCAGACACCAATATATCTGTTTAAAAGAGTCTAGTGTAGGCCAGAGAACAAGAACTGTGGTTTTACTCTTCCACGGTTCCAATCTCCTTTTTGTTACCCTTTTTCCATTGATAGTGCGAGTGTAAGCTATTTATTTCATTTACAATAGGCAAGGCCCATGGCAAGGGACGTGGAACTGGACGTTCTGGTCATGGTGCATGCAGAGGATGGGGCCACAACCAACAGCCACATCTTCTCGCTCCCAGTTCTTGACCGAATTACTAGGGAAGCACACAACAGCACCACTATTGCGAACTGATCAGTGTGAACAGGTTATTAATTAGATAGCAGATAATACTTCCAGTCACCTGGGCACCACCACCTCTGGTCTGTCTTCCACACGGTCAAGTGTTAGTAGCCGTGAGTCTCGACTGCATACTCCTCCTCATCCTGATGCTCCTTCCTCCAACCATGCCGAGTGTCGTCAGACAGCAACTGTTCCCACACTTGGACACTCTAAAGAGCTGTTCACTGGTCCATTTCCATATTTGTGCCCCTCGCCTGCTCCACTTGAAGTGGTGGAAGAGGAGATCCCACGTAGCGATGGCCAAATATTTGAACAGCCATGGCCACAGGAAGGCGACATTGGCAATTTGTCACAAGAGGTGGACGATGATGAGAAACAATTGCCACGAAGTGAGGAGGAGGACCGTGGTACGGAAGTGGAAGAGGAGGAGGTGGTGGATGATCTAGTAACTAACCCAACGTGGCAGGAGGACATGCAGAGCGAGGCCAGCAGCACATAGGGGGAGGGAGGCAGAGTACCTCAACAGGCAGGATGAAGCAGTGTGGTGGCCGCAGACCGAAGGTGGGCAACCGTTCCCTGTAACACCAACACGAGGGACGTTGCCAGTACAACCGGTAGGTCTTCCAGAGTCTGGAATTTTTTTAAAGACTCTGCTGATAACCCCAAAAGGCAATTTGTACCACCTGCCAGGCCAGCATCAGCAGGGGTGACAAAACTATCAGCCTGACCACCACCAGCATGATCAGGCACATGGCAGCAAAGCACCCGACTTTGTGGGGCTAACCCCAGGGTCCACGACCAGTGTCAGTGGGTGCCACCACTGCTTCTACCGCTGTTGTGCATGTAAGAGAACCCCCTGTTGTGCGTGAAAGGCTATCCCCTGTCCATACTGCATGCAAAGATGCCCCCTCCTCTAAGTCTTCACTTGTTATGACAGTTTCTCAAGAAACAGCATCAACGTCCGCGTCCACATCCCACCGCAGCGTTCAGTTGTCCATATCCCAGAGCTTTGAATGAAAGCACAAATTCGCATCCAACGCCCCACAGACCCCAGTCCTAAATTTGCACATTTCACGACTGCTTGCATTGGAAATGCTGCCTTTTAGGCTGGTGGAGACGGAATCCTTCCGCAACCTTATGGCGGTGGCCGTCCCTCGGTACTAGGTCCCCATCCGACACTATTTTGCCCGGTGTGCCATCCCCGCACTACACAAGCACATGTCCCAAAACATCTGCAGTGCCCTCAACAACGCAGTTACTGGGAGAGTCCAGCTGACAATGGACACGTGGACAAGTGCTTGTGGCTCGGACCTTGGAACGGAACACATCCTCCCCACACCGAGGATTGCGGGCTCTATGTCAGTAAGAGTTGCCCCCACAGTGTACAGCTCCTGCGTATCATCCTCCTCCTCCTCCTCCTCATGTTCAGCCTCCATCTCAGATATCATCACATTAGTTACAACCTGGAAGCACTGCAGTACTGCCTCCGCCAAGCTGCAACAGTCTGTGCTGAAACTCATAAGCTTAGGTGATAAACCTCACACTGCTTGTGAGTTGTGGACAGCTGTGAAAGAGCAGGCAGATCTGTGGCTGAGACCGCTGAACCTACATCCAGGCATGGTCGTGTGTGACAATGGCCATAACCTGCTGGCGGCTCTGAGGCGAGACGAGATCACACATGTACCATGCGTGGCTCATGTGCTTAACCTCGTGGTTCAGCGGTTTCTTAAATCGTACCCCGAGTTGCCAGATCTGCTCATCAAAGTACGCTGTCTGTCAGCTCATTTTCGGAAGTCGGCTACAGCTTCCGCCGCCCTTGCTGTGTTGCAGCAGCGTTTGCAGCTTCCGGCACACCGACTGGTGTGTGATGTCCCCACATGTTGGAACTCTACCCTCCACATGTTGCAAAGGATTTGTGAGCAGAAGAGAGCAGTTGTGAAGTACCAGCTGCAACAAGGCCGTCGTTATTCTGGTTAGACTCCACACATAAGACCTCAGGAGTGGACATGGATGTCTGACATATGTACCATCCTGACAAACTTGGAGGAGTCCACCAAGATGGTGAGTGGCGATGATGACGTCATTAGCGTCAGCATCCCACTTGTCTGTCTTTTGCAACGCTCTCTGCAGAGAATTAAAGAGGAGGCATTGCAGCCAGAGTATGATGAGATGGATCAAGAAGCCGTAGCGGGTGATTACACACAGCCCAGCCTCATCTCATCCCAACGTGCATTGGGGGACAATGAGGGAGAGGAGGAGGAGGAGGAGGAAAAACAGGAGCTTGTATCATGCGCTGTAGACGGGTGTAACTGTACATCTGTCATACCGTCGGTTCAGCGTCGGTGGCCTAGGGACAGGGGGGAGGAGGAGGAAGAGGAGGAGAGCATGTTCAGTCGTCATCTTGGAGAGAACACAGAAGTCTTGCCCGTTACCAGTCTGGCATGCATGGCTGACTTTATGTTACGCTTGGGTGACAGTCATTTCTGGTTGGTGACACTTTTAGACCCCCGCTACAAGGAGAACTTTCACTCTCTTATTCCTGAGGTGGAGAGGTCTACAAAAAAGGGGCAGTACCAGAAGGCCCTTGCTGCAGTACTGTTAAAAAAAATCCCATCTGAACACGTTAGCGGCAGAGGTCACAGTTTGTTGACCAACCAAGGCATACAGGCGAGAGAGACGCAACTTCAATCCAGCAGAGGCAGGGGAACACTGTCAATGTTCTGGGATAATTTTCTGAGACCCATCCAGCTTACAGGCCCTGAGGCGCGGGGTACTCTCACAAGGAGTGGAAAGTTTCAAACGATGGTGAGGGAGTACCTTGCGGACCGTACCAGCGTCCTATGTGATTCCTCTGTGGCTTTTAATTATTGGGTATCCAAACTGGACACTTGGAATGAACTCGCTCTGTACGCCTTGGAGGACCTGGCCTGCCCTGCCGCTAGCGTGTTATCGGAGCGTGTTTTTAGTGCCGCTGGGGGAGTTATAACTGAGAAGCGCACTCGCCTGTCAACTGACAATGCTGACAAGCTGTCCCTTATCAAAATGAACAAGGGCTGGACTGGGCCAGACTTCTCTTCACCACCAAATGACAGCAGAGTAACATATAGTCAAATCCACTGTGTTGTTTCAGGAGGTGAATTCCCATGCACCGCTTCACACCCACACATGGGTATACGCTTCCTCATTTCAGCTGTTTTTTGCTCTTCTCCTTATCCTCAGCCTCCAACACCACTATACCACCAGGGTGAAAGTGGTCCATGTTGGCAGCATTGCAAGTTCCTCTGTCCTAACTTTGGAAGCTTTTGCTTGGAAGGCATAGGCAAAGACTATGGGAGACCCACTCCCCAATAATGGAAATAATGTTTTAATATGCTGTACTGCATGGCTCTTGTAAGGGGCATTAAAATCATCTTGTTAAGCTACTGTGACCTCCACGTCTCCTTAACGGAGCATTGTTATTGTCTTTTTATTCCACTGCGACCTCCACCACTCTTCCAAGGGGCATTAAAACCATCTTGTTAAGCTACTGCGACCTCCACTACTCTTCCAAGGGGCATTAAAACTGTCTTGTTAAGCTACTGTGACCTCCACCACTCTTCCAAGGGGCATTGATATTGTCTTTTTATTCCACTGTGACCTCCACGTCTCTTCCAAGGGGCATTAAAACCGTCTTGTTAAGCTACTGCGACCTTCACCACTCTTCCAAGGGGCTTTAATATTGTCTTTTTATTCCACTGCGACCTCCACCACTCTTCCAAGGGGCATTAAAACCGTCTTGTTAAGCTACTGCGACCTCTACGTCTCTTCCAAGGGGCATTGATATTGTCTTTTTATTCCACTGCAACCTCCACCACCCTTCCAAGGGGGAATTAAAACTGTCTTGTTAAGCTACTGTTGCTTCCACGTCTCTTCCAAGGGGCATTAAAACCATCTTGCTAAGCTACTGCGACCTCCACCACTCTTCTAAGGGGCATTAAGACCGTCTTGTTAAGCTACTGCGACCTCCACTACTCTTCCAAGGGGCATTAAAACCATTTTGTTAAGCAACTGCGACCTCCACCACTCTTCTAAGGGGCATTAAAACCGTCTTGTTAAGCTACTGCGACCTCCACTACTCTTCCAAGTGGCATTAAAACTGTCTTGTTAAGCTACTGCGACCTCCACCACTCTTCCAAGGGGCATTGATATTGTCTTTTTATTCCACTGTGACCACCACGTCTCTTCCAAGGGGCATTAAAACTGTCTTGTTAAGCTACTGCGACCTTCACCACTCTTCCAAGGGGCATTGATATTGTCTTATTATTCCACTGCTACCTCCACCACTCTTCTAAGGGGCATTAAAACCATCTTGTTAAGCTACTGTGACCTCCACGTATCTTCCATGGGGCATTAAAACCATCTTGTTAAGCTACTGCGACCTCCACCACTCTTCCAAGGGCCATTGATATTGTCTTTTTATTTCACTGTGACCTCCATGTCTCTTCCAAGGGGCATTAACACTGTCTTGTTAAGCTACTGCGACCTTCAATATTCTTCCAAGGGGCATTAAAACCATCTTGTTAAGCTACTGCGACCTCCACCACTCTTCCAAGGGGCATTGATATTGTCTTTTTATTCCACTGCGACCTCCACCACTCTTGCAATGGGCATTAAAACCGTCTTGTTAAGCTACTCTGACCTCCACGTCTCTTCGAAGGGGCATTGATATTGTCTTTTTAGACCACTGCGACCTCCACCATTCTTCCAAGGGGCATTAAAATCATCTTGTAAAGCTACTGTGACCTCCGTGTCTCTTCCATGGGGCATTGATATTGTCTTTTTATTCCACTGCGACCTCCACCACTCTTCCAAGGGGCATTTAAACTGTCTTTTTCAGTTACTGTGACCTCCACGTCTCTTCCAAGGGGCATTAAAACTGTCTTGTTAAGCTACTGCGATCTCCACTACTCTTCCAAGGGGCATTGATATTGTCTTTTTATTCCACTGTGACCTCCACGTCTTTTCCAAGGGGCATTAAAACCATCTTGTTAAGCTGTGACCTCCACGTCTCTTTGAAGGGGCATTAAAACCGTCTTGTTAAGCTACTGCGACCCCCACCACTCTTCCAAGGGGCATTAAAACCGTCGTGTTAAGCTACTGCGACCTCCACAAATCTTCCAAGGGGCATTGATATTGTCTTTTTATTCCACTGCGACCTCCACCACTCTTCCAAGTGGCATTAAAACCGTCTTGTTAAGCTACTGCGACCTCCACCACTCTTCCAAGGGGCATTAAAACCATCTTGTTAAGCTACTGCGACCTCCACCACTCTTCCAAGTGGCATTAAAACCGTCTTGTTAAGCTACTGCGACCTCCACCACTCTTCCAAGGGCTTTCATATTGTTTTTTTATTCCCCTGCGACCTCCACCACTCTTCCAAGGGGCATTAAAACCATCTTGCTAAGCTACTGTGACCTCCACCTCTCTTCCAAGGGCCATTGATATTATCTTTTTATTCCACTGTAATCTCCACCACTCTTCCAAGGGGCATTAAAACCGTCTTGTTAAGCTACTGTGACCTCCACGTCTCTTCCAAGGGGCATTGAAACCGTCTTGTTAAGCTACTGTGACCTCCACGTCTCTTCCAAGGGGCATTAAAACCGTCTTGTTAAACCACTCTGAACTCCAGAGCTCTTCCAAGGGGCATTGAAATGTTGTTTTTAATTAACTCTAATCTCCACGACTCTTCCAATGGGCATTTCATTTCCTCCTAATTTTAGTCAGCTTTTGCTTTTCAATGCATAGGAGAACACTAAGGGAGACCCACTCCCCAATAATGGGTAGAAGATTTTTAGTACGCTGTAATTCACATTTGTTTCAAGGAGCATTGCAGTTCCTCATAATTTTTGGAAAGCCTTCCATTCACTGCTTAGGCCAACAGTGTACAGGAGACCCAGTTGCTATAAATGGAAAAAACGGTTTAGCTAAGGCCCTCTGACCTCCATGTCACTTCCAAGGGGCATTGGAGTGCCTCGAAATTTTTGGTAGGCATTGCACTCACTGTATGCCCTATAACTGTGTAGCTGAACCGATCCCTTTGGTACAAAAAAATATCCTACGAGACATGTGTGGTTGACTGGCCTGATATTGATGTGAAAGGTCCCTGTTCCTCCTGCTCTTTCTCCTTTGCCACCTCCTCATCCATCATTCATCACCTGAAGCTTTGTTTTAACGGGAGTCATAGACCTGGGATAGTAGCAGGAAAACATCCAGCAATCCTCGGAGGAGGTAGGATATGCGCCAAAATGCTGACCACCTCAGGCCTAGCCGCTACTATATACATGCGCTTGCATTCCAAGGAACAGAAAGCTAAGGAGATGGATGGCCTCATGATCATGAATAATTTACTCGTTGTGTAGGAAGCCTACCACTGCTGCTGTCTACCTTCTGAACTTTGTGTTGAAGCCTGATTGACCCAGGACCCACAATCCTCTATGTCTGGAGGACGTGTTGCATGCCAGTGTCCAACTGTGTCCTGGCTTCCACAATATTAACTCAGTGTGAAGGCATCAGTCAGATGGACCATCACTGGTCACATTCACTTGTCCACGTGTTTGTAGTTAGGCTGTCCTTCAAGTAGGGGTGGCTGGGGACCGAGTATGGACACCTGGCCGCCACCTGGCGGCTGGGGACCAAGCATGTACACCCGGCTGCCAGGCGGCTGGGGACTGAGTATGGATACCAGGCCGCCGACGCAGCCATGACATGGTGGCCAGATTCCGCCTCCACATGCCTAAAAGGCCAAATTTCAAGTGGAAGCAAGCAAGCAGTATGGTATTGCAGCCTGGGGGTGAGTGGGTGGTAGGCTGCATACTTGTGCTTGCATTGCAAGGAATGGGGGAGGTACAATTGAACACTGCCCTGGGACAAGGTCTTGCATGGGGAGAGTTGCAAGTCTGCATCTTCTGATGCGGCAAGGATCACTTCTGATGGGCACACTTTTAGGCAGTACGTGGGTGTCAGAGATGCTTCCAGGGGTCTTCCCCATGCTGTTCCCATGTCTTTTCAGGACTTTATGCACGTGTCACACAGCACATGGCCAGATAAGGTGGTAAGATGTTAAAATGACATTTCCCGGTGAATGCATTTGTCACGGTTGAAAGTAATACAAAAGTGCAAAAACGCATAAAAAATGCTACTTGTGAACATAGCCCAAGGTGTGGAGGAGTATTTTTGTTTTTGGTTATTTATTTTACCTTATACACAAGCCTTTACGCTGGAAAGGATGTCCTTTAACATATTTCACAGGAAAGCAGTTTCAGTTTAGTTTTTGAACGTTTTATTGTGAGACCGTAAAAGTGACTTAATACCTCTGACCACGTTGTTGACAACAGTGACCTGGGGGTCAGAAATGCTTCCTGGGGCGATCCCCATGCTGTCCCCATGTCATTTGAGCACTGTCACTATCGTTTTGGGCACTTTTTAGGCTTTTTACAGACTGCCGGTGGTGCCGCCGCAAAAATGCTCGGGTCTCCCATAGACTAACATTGGGCTCGTTGCTCGGGTCGAGCACCCGAGTGTCACGGTGAGCTCGGCCCGAGCTTCGAGCACCCGAGCATTTTAGTGCTCACTCAACACTATTGAAATGCATAATAAAAAGTTAATACAGTTGTCCTGCAGTGGACATGAAAGGCTGTCTATGGTATGAGGAAACTTTGTATGATGTAGCAAATAAGCGAAATAAAAATTGTGGAGCGAAAAAGTGCACAAGATAGGGAAGCCGTGCTAGAGGGTGATAAGATAAAAAAAATGTTATTGCTCACCTAGGGGATTGCGTGATGACCCTGGTTAAGAAAATCCAACTGCTGCTGCCTCGTGCTTGGGAGGGATTCCCCAAGTAAGATTCACCAAGGATTAAAAAACACTTAACAATAGGCTGCAGGGCTGGAACAAACTCTCGCTGCTATTGATAAAGAAGGGTAGATAAGGGTTCTTTAATTAAACTATATGTTTTTATAACATACTAATGTCTTTTTCAAGTAAAAAAAATTTACGAAATAGAGCATTTAGGAAAAGGCCATCACTCCATTTATTAATATATACAGTATATATATATATATATATATATATATATATATATATATATTTATATATACAGTGCCTACAAGTAGTATTCAACCCCCTGTAGATTTAGCTGGTTTGATAAGATGCAAATAAGTTCGAGCCTTCAAACTGCAAATGAGAGTAGGTTTTATGAACAGAAGCATAAATCTTACAAATCAAAAGTTATGTTGCTCAGTTGAATTTTATTAAATTTTAAACATAAAAGTGTGGGTCAATTATTATACAACCCCTATGTTTAATATTTTGTGGAATAACCCTTGTTTGCAATTACAGCTAATAATCGTCTTTTATAAGACCTGATCAGGCTGGCACAGGTCTGTGGAGTTATCTTGGCCCACTCCTCCATGCAGATCTTCTCCAAGTTATCTAGGTTCTTTGGGTGTCTCATGTGGACTTTATTCTTGAGCTCCTTCCACAAGTTTTCAATTGGGTTAAGGTCAGGAGACTGACTAGGCCAGTCCAACACCTTGACTTTTTCCCTCTTGAGCCAGGCCTTGGTTTTCTTGGCTGTGTGCTTTGGGTCGTTGTCTTGTTGGAAGATGAAATTATGTCCCATCTTAAGATCCTTGATGGAGGAGCGGAGGTTCTTGGCCAAAATCTCCAGGTAGGCCGTGCTATCCATCTTCCCATGGATGCGGACCAGATGGCCAGGCCCCTTGGCAGAGAAACAGCCCCACAGCATGATGCTGCCACCACCATGCTTGACTGTAGGGATGGTATTCTTGGGGTCGTATGCAGTGCCATCCAGTCTCCAAACGTCACGTGTGTGGTTGGCACCAAAGATCTCGATCTTGGTCTCATCAGACCATAGAACCTTGAACCAGTCTGTCTCAGAGTCCTCCAAGTGATCATGAGCAAACTGTAGACGAGCCTTGACATGACGCTTTGAAAGTAAAGGTACCTTACGGGCTCGTCTGGAACGGAGACCATTGCGGTGGAGTACGTTACTTATGGTATTGACTGAAACCAATGTCCCCACTGCCATGAGATCTTCCCGGAGCTCCTTCCTTGTTGTCCTTGAGTTAGCCTTGACTCTTCGGACAAGCCTGGCCTCGGCACGGGAGGACACTTTCAAAGGCTGTCCAGGCCGTGGAAGGCTAACAGTAGTTCCATAAGCCTTCCACTTACGGATGATGCTCCCAACAGTGGAGACAGGTAGGCCCAACTCCTTGGAAAGGGTTTTGTACCCCTTGCCAGCCTTGTGACCCTCCACGATCTTGTCTCTGATGGCCTTGGAATGCTCCTTTGTCTTTCCCATGTTGACCATGTCTGAGTGCTGTTCACAAGTTTGGGGAGGGTCTTAAATAGTCAGAAAAGGCTGGCAAAAGAGATCTTTAATCCACACATGTGAAGCTCATTATTCTTGGTGCCTGAACTACTTCTTAATACTTTAGGGGGACCAAACAGAATTCTTGTGGTTTAAGGGGTTGAATAATAAATGACACTCTGAATTAACTTTTAACATTTTAAAAAAACAAAAAAAACAAAAACAAAAACAAAATTTGCTGCAGTGCATTTCCCACTTCCAGGCTGATCTACAGTACAAATGTCACAATGCCAAGTTAATTCCGCATGTGTCAACCAGCTAAATCTGCAGGGGGTTGAATACTACTTGTAGGCACTGTATATATATATACAGTACCGACCGAAAGTTTGGACACACCTTCTGATTTAAAGATTTTTCTGTATTTTCTTGACTATAAAAATTGTACATTCACACTGAAGGCATCAAAACTATGAATTAACACATGTGGAATTATAAACTTAACAAAAAAGTGTGAAACAACTGAAAATATGTCTTATATTCTAGGTTCTTCAAAGTAGCCACCTTTTGCTTTGATGACTGCTTTGCACACTCTTGGCATTCTCTTGATGAGCTTCATTGTTTTAATCAGATTTTAAGAAGTTTTACTAATTTTTTTAGTTTTCATAAACAATCTGCATTAAAAAAGTGAACACTGGAGTTTTTATAGACTTTTGTTCTTTCAGGAAGACTATTCAGAAGTCTCATTATCATCATAAGCAGAAATAAAATGACAGGTAACTAGAATTCACAAAAGGCAACTTCACAGCTCCTCTTACGTCCCTTCTCTTCACAATCAGCTTTGCACACACTCATTAGATGCTTCATCTTAAGGCTATGTGCCCACGTTTTAGAAATGCTGCGGACTTTTCCTGAGTGTTTCTACATCTCAATGGCAGAAAAAATGCATGCGGATTTTACATGCGTTTTTCCTGCCAGGTAGAAGCGTTTGTGAAGCGTTTTGAACATGCGATTTCACATGCGGGTTGTTTAGCGCTTTTCCAAGCGATTTTAGCATCACTTGGAAAAGTGCTTGACAACTTGGTTACACTATATAAATCCATGCAACCGGCATGGATTTATATAATGTGACCAAGTTACGATGCTGCAAATGTAGCATCAATAGTAAAAAAAAAGAATAAAAATGGTGAAAAATAAAAAAAAAACATTATACTTACCTTCCGATGGCCCCTGGTCTCCTTCTCCGGTGTGTCCGGTCTGTTGTACGGCTCGCGGTGGTGTAAAAGGACCTTCCATGACGTCATTTAGTTATGCGACGTCAGTGGTCGCGTGACCTGTCACATGACTAAATAACGCCATGAAAGGTACTTTTACCACTGCGAGCAGTCGAAGAGCCAGCTACACTGCTGGGAGCAGACCGGGGGCCATCAAAAGGTAAGTATATACTGCATTTATTTTTTATTTTAATTATTTTTTAACTACAGGTACTATGGTACCCGTCTACCATCCGCGCATTGAATTGCTTAATATCCACATGTGTACGTGTAGTGATGCGGATGTTATGCCGTCCAATGCAAGTCAATGGTGGCTAAAACGCCTCAATTCAGCAAAATTAATGGACGTGCTGCGGATTTTTCCGCAATGATAATCCGCAGCGGAAATTTCCGCACCATGTGCACAGAACATGCGGATTATCATTGGGGCCCATTGCAGACCTATTACCAAGCATTTTTTAAGCATTTCTGCAGTGGAAATTAAGCTGCGAAAATGCTTAAAAAACGCATAGTGGGCACACAGCCTAATACATAGGGTCAGAAGAAGTCTGTTGAGGCAAATGTACATGTGGATTTTGTGAAAGAACAAGAAGTATTAGTCTAGAATTGCCCCAGTTGCTACTGTGAAAATTGCATTATTTCTAATATTATTTTTAAGATATTGCAACAAAAAAAGCAACTGCAAAATTAAAGAAAAATGTACCTGAAAACCTGATATATACAGTATGCCATTTAAGGTTATAGTTAAAATACTAGTACTAATACTTCTTCCCATTTCAGTGACTGAATATACAGTGAAAAAAGATTATCTTGTTAAGAAATAAGGACAACTGACACAATAAACTCATCTCTGAAGCACATCGTATTTGACACATTTGCTAGTTTTCTGTTTAATGTAAAGTGCTAACTTATTGTTGCATTTCCAGTAAATAAAACAAATAGGCCAATGTGAAGGAGATTGATTTTCAAAGGCAATGCATTTACTCAGTGTCTGACCTTGAAACACGTTACTGGAAATGCGCATTAAAGGCTTCAATGTTGACAAATATTCCTTGTAAATATTGAATTAGTTTTGCATATCCTGAGTTGACCAGTGCTGACCGAATTGGCACCTGATATTATAAGCCTATGTCTTACTGTTTATTTAGAACCTGAAACCAAGAAAAATAAAACAAATAAGTCAAATAGGTTGTATTATAATTGCTGGGTACCTAGTGGTGCAATTATATAGTTAAACTATACAAACTATTATCAGTATATATGCTAAAGGTCAATAACCTACTTTTTTTATTTCTATGGACAACTTAATCATGAATAATGAGAAAATAAAAATATAATATAAATATACTTTGCAATATATGTTTCTGTTCATTATTTATTTATTTTACTTGCTTTTATTCCCCAGCACTTTACAGACATCATCATCACTGTTCTTATTGGGGCTCATAATATAAATTACTTATCAGTATGTCTTTGGAGGACACCAGTATTCTAAAAGGCACAGAGTAAGTCAGGATGACACTTCACTACAAATTTTTCAAATTGAGAGCTTCAAGGGGCACATCTGCATTTCCTAGGGCTGTCACATTGTAGAAGGATCATCTTTATTCTCATTTGCACAAGGAAAGACTAGAAGCAATGGGATGAAACTAAATGGGAGGAGACACAGATTAGATATTAGAAAAAACTTTTTGACAGTTAGAGTGATTAATGAGTGGAACAGGCTGCCACGAGAGGTGGTGAGTTCCCCTTCAATAGACGTCTTCAAACAGAGGCTGGACAGACATCTGTCTGAGATGATCTAGTGAATAGAGATGAGCGGTGTTCGACTAGAACTGTTCGCCAATCTCAAATTCGAGCTGTTTTGGGCGGTGTTCGAGTTGTTCGACGAACCCGAACGATTTGCAAAAAATTCGGCTGTTCGAGGTTATGTTCGATAACTGTTCGTGCACCAAAAGCTTGTCCTGCATGTCTGGCGCTATTTAGAGCACCAATCATGCAGGGATTGTCTGCCACTCACTGTAATGCCACAGCCATGGTGGTTGTGGCATTACAGTGATTGCCCAAATCGATGGGAACAGTGCCAACAGTGAAACATGAAAAGCCGGCAATTCAGCAGCGGCATAAACCTGTACCCGACAATTTAGAACCGAAAGAATAGAGCTTCACACATAGATTAGATAGATAGAAACATGTCAGTCACATATATATGAAGTACAGTGACAGTGTTGCTTACTGTACTTGTCATTTAGCGTAAAGGATTTGTCAAAAAAAATAATAGTGTTTTCATGCACCGTCTCTTTAAAAAAGCCGGCCGGCAATTCAGCAGCGGTACCCGACAATTTATAACAGACAGAATAGAGCTTCACACATAGATTAGATAGATAGAAACATGTCAGTCACATATATATGAAGTACAGTGATAGTGTTGGTTACTGTACTTGTCATTTAGTATTAAAATAAAGGATTTATTATTAAAAAAATTGGCGTGGGGTTCCCCTTAATTTTAGGCTCTAGCGGAGGTTAAGCAGACGGCTGGGGCAGATGTTTGAAGCATGGGAAGGGGGTAATACCCACGGAGCTTCCCAGGCTACTAATATCAGCCCCCAGCTGAATACATAGCCTTTACTAGCTATTAAAATGGGGGACCCCCCAAAAAAAATGACGTGGGGTCCCCCCTAATTTAATAGCTAGCAAAGGCTAGGCAGACAGCTGGGGGCTGATATTAATAGCCCAGGAAGGGAGCCATGAATATTGGCCCCCTCCCAGGCTAGAAACACCAGCCGTCAGCCGCCCCAGAAATGGCGCATTCATAGGATGCTCCAATTCTGGCACTTTGCCTCGCTCTTCCACGCTGCCCTGGTGCGGTGGCAGGGGGTAATAGGGTTGGGGTTGATGTCAGCTTATAATGCCAGCTGACATCAAGCCCAGGTTAGTAATGGAGAGGCGTCTATAAGACACCCCCATTACTAACCCCATAGTCAAAGTTAAAAAAAACACAAACACCCAGAATAAAGTCCTTTAATTGAAATAAAGACACAATCCTTTATTGTTCTAAATTAAACCATACTTACCGTCACGCCCATTCCAGCTGAAGCCAACGATCTCCTGCAATAAAAGAAAAATAATAAAGCAACCTCATCCTTACCTTTCCATGGTTCCCATGACAGCTTCAGCTCTGCTACATCGAGATGACAGGCTGGACCGCAGCAGAACGCTGCCATCCAGCCTCTCATCCCGCAGACACTGAGAAGCGCAGGCTTGCTTGCGCTGCTCAGCGTCTCTCTGTGACGACATCCAGATGAGCCGAGTTCATGTCCAATGAACTCGGCTCACCTCATGCACGTCACTGACAGCGTGGGAAAATTCTCACGCTGAAGCGGTGAGTGCAGGAGAATTCTCCCACGCTGTCAGTGACGTGCATAAGGTGAGCTCATGTCCAATGAACTCAGCTCACCTCCTGCACGTCACTGACAGCGTGGGAGAATTCTCCTGCACTCAGCGCTTCAGCGTGAGAATTCTCCCACGCTGAAGCGCTGAGTGCAGGAGAATTTTCCCACGCTGTCAGTGACGTGCATAAGGTGAGCTCATGTCCAATGAACTCAGCTCACCTCCTGCACGTCACTGACAGCGTGGGAGAATTCTCCTGCACTCAGCGCTTCAGTGTGAGAATTCTCCCACGCTGAAGCGCTGAGTGCAGGAGAATTTTCCCACGCTGTCAGTGACTTGCATGAGGTGAGCCGAGTTCATTGGACATTAACTCGGCTCATCTGGATGCCCTCACAGAGAGACACTGTGGAGCGCAAGCAAGCCTGCGCTTCTCAGTGTCTGCGGGATGACAGGCTGGATGGCAGCGTTCTGCTGCGGTCCAGCCTGTCATCTCGATGTAGCAGAGCTGAAGCTGTCATGGGAACCATGGAAAGGTAAGGATGATGTTGCTTTATTATTTTTCTTTTATTTCAGGAGATCGTTGGCTTCAGCTGGAATGGGCGTGATGGTAAGTATGGTTTAATTTAGAACAATAAAGAATTGTGTGTTTATTTCAATTAAAGGACTTTTTTCTGGGTGTTGTGTTTTTTTTAAATACTTTACTAGAAATTCATGGTGGTCATGTCTAATATTGGCGTGACCCAATGAATTTCGGGCTTAGGGCCAGCTGATAATGCCAAGCTGGCCCTAACCCCTTTATTACCCAGTGAGCCACCGCATCAGGGCCCTGGATGAGTTGGGTACAGCGCCAGAAGATGGCGCTTCTATGAACGCACCATTTTCCGGGGTGGCTGCGGACTGCAATTTGCAGCGGGGGTGGCCCAGAAAGCTTGGGCCTCCCTGCGCTGCGGATTCCAGCCCCCAGCTGCCTAGTTGTACCTGGCTGGACACAAAAACAGGGCGAAGCCCCACGTCAATTTTCTTTAAATTATTTCATGAAATAATTAAGAAAAAAAGGGCTTCCTTATATTGTTGTGTCCGGCCAGGTACAAATAGGCAGCTGGTGGTTGGGGGCAGCCCGTTCCTGCCTGCTGTACCTGGCTGGACACAAATATAGTGCGAAGCCCCACGTCAATTTTTTTTAAATTATTTCATGAATTTCCTGAAATAATTTAAAAAAATTGAAGTGGGGCTTCGCACTATATTTGTGTCCAGCCAGGTACAGCAGGCAGGAACGGGCTGCCCCCATCCACCAGCTGCCTATTTGTACCTGGCCGGACACAACAATATAGGGAAGCCCTTTTTTTCTTAATTATTTCATGAATTTCATGAAATAATTAAAAAAAATTGAAGTGGGGCTTCGCACTATATTTGTGTCCAGCCAGGTACAGCAGGCAGGAACGGGCTGCCCCCATCCACCAGCTGCCTATTTGTACCTGGCCGGACACAACAATATAGGGAAGCCCTTTTTTTCTTAATTATTTCATGAATTTCATGAAATAATTAAAAAAAATTGAAGTGGGGCTTCGCCCTATTTTTGTGTCCAGCCAGGTACAACTAGGCAGCTAGGGGCTGGAATCTGCAGCGCAGGGAGGCCCAAGCTTTCTGGGCCCCCCCCCCGCTACAAATTGCAGTCCGCAGCCACCCCGGAAAATGGCGCGTTCATAGAAGCGCTATCTTCTGGCGCTGTACCCAACTCATCCAGGGCCCTGGTGCGGTGGCTCACTGGGTAATAAAGGGGTTAGGGCCAGCTTGGTATTATCAGCTGGCCCCAAGCCCAAAATTCATGGGGTCACGCCAGTATTAGACATGACCGCCATGAATTTCTAGTAAAATATTTAAAAAAAACACAACACCCAGAATAAAGTCCTTTAATTGAAATAAAGACACAATTCTTTATTGTTCTAAATTAAACCATACTTACCATCACACCCATTCCAGCTGAAGCCAACGATCTCCTGCAATAAAAGAAAAATAATAAACCAACCTCATCCTTACCTTTCCATGGTTCCCACGACAGCTTCAGCTCTGCTACATCGAGATGACAGGCTGGACCGCAGCAGAACGCTGCCATCCAGCCTGTCATGCCGCAGACACTGAGAAGAGCAGGCATGCTTGCGCTCCTCACTGTCTCGCTGTGACGGCATCCAGATGAGCCGAGGTCATGTCCAATGAACTCGGCTCACCTCATGCACGTCACTGACAGCGTGGGAAAATTCTCACGCTGAAGTGCTGAGTGCAGGAGAATTCTCCCACGCTGTCAGTGATGTGCATGAGGTGAGCTCATGTCCAATGAACTCAGCTCACCTCCTGCACGTCACTGACAGCGTGGGAAAATTCTCCTGCAATCAGCGCTTCAGCGTGAGAATTTTCCCACGCTGTCAGTGACGTGCATGAGGTGAGCCGAGTTCATTGGACATGAACTCGGCTCATCTGTATGTCGTCACAGAGAGACGCTGAGCAGCGCAAGCAAGCCTGCGCTTCTCAGTGTCTGCGGGATGACAGGCTGGATGGCAGCGTTCTGCTGCGGTCCAGCCTGTCATCTCGATGTAGCAGAGCTGAAGCTGTCGTGGGAACCATGGAAAGGTAAGGATGAGGTTGCTTTATTATTTTTCTTTTATTGCAGGAGATCGTTGGCTTCAGCTGGAATGGGCGTGATGGTAAGTATGGTTTAATTTAGAACAATAAAGGATTGTGTCTTTATTTCTATTAAAGGACTTTATTCTGGGTGTTTGTGTTTTTTTTAACTTTGACTATGGGGTTAGTAATGGGGGTGTCTTATAGACGCCTCTCCATTACTAACCTGGGCTTGATGTCAGCTGGCATTATAAGCTGACATTAACCCCAACCCTATTACCCCCTGCCACCGCACCAGGGCAGCGTGGAAGAGCGAGGCTAAGTGCCAGAATTGGCGCATCCTATGAATGCGCCATTTCTGGGGCGGCTGACGGCTGGTGTTTCTAGCCTGGGAGGGGGCCAATATTCATGGCTCCCTTCCTGGGCTATTAATATCAGCCCCCAGCTGTCTGCCTAGCCTTTGCTAGCTATTAAATTAGGGGGGACCCCACGTCATTTTTTTTGGGGGGTCCCCCATTTTAATAGCTAGTAAAGGCTATGTATTCAGCTGGGGGCTGATATTAGTAGCCTGGGAAGCTCTGTGGGTATTACCCCCTTCCCAGGCTTCAAACATCTGCCCCAGCCATCTGCCTAACCTCCGCTAGAGCCTAAAATTAAGGGGAACCCCACGCCAATTTTTTTAATAATAAATCCTTTATTTTAATACTAAATGACAAGTACAGTAACCAACACTATCACTGTACTTCATATATATGTGACTGACATGTTTCTATCTATCTAATCTATGTGTGATGCTCTATCTTTCTGTTCTACATTGTCGGGTACCGCTGCTGAATTGCCGGCCGGCTTTTTTAAAGAGACAGTGCATGAAAACACTATTATTTTTTTAAATAAATCCTTTACACTAAATGACAAGTACAGTAAGCAACACTATCACTGTACTTATTATATATGTGACTGACATGTTTCTATCTATCTAATCTATGTGTGAAGCTCTATTCTTTCTGTTCTAAATTGTCGGGTACAGATGCTGAATTGCCGGGCGGCTTTTTTAAAGAGACGGTGCATGAAAACACTAATATTTTTTTTAATAAATCCTTTACACTAAATGACAAGTGCAGTAACCAACACTGTCACTGTGCTTCTTATATGTGTGACTGACATGTTTCTATCTATCTAATCTATGTGTGATGCTCTATTCCTTCTTGTCTAAATTGTCGGGTACCGGTGTATGCCGCTGCTGAATTTGCCGGCCGGCTTTTTTAAAGAGAGTGTCTTCTGAGCAGTTTGTCAGCTTTTGGACACCTTTGCAGGTGTTTTCTATGTGTTTCTATGTGTTTTTGTTTGCCTGCCATTGGTTTTAACGGTGTTCGACGGTGTTCTAAGGTGTTCGACGAACAGTTCGACGAACAGTTCCTCGAACATCCCGGTGTTCGACGAACCGAACCGAACCCGAACACTACGGGGGTGGCTCAACACTACTAGTGAATCCTGCTTTGAGCAGGGGGTTGGACCAGATGACCCAGGAGGTCCCTTCCAACTCTACCATTCTATGATTCTATGATTCTATTATTGTTTATGATCGTCACAAAATCCCCTATTTTTAGTCTATCTGGAAATTTGCTATTAGAAAAAAATAGTAGACATTTTAATCTAGTAGTGTTTTAAACCTTTTTTTTTTTCAAGAGCAACCTTAAAATATAACTGGTGGTGTTGATCCATACAAAACACTGAAAAGCCTATTAACAATGTGACTTTATAATTTGCATAATCATTATCATATGATCATTATCATAGTATGCATCATTATCATTTATAATTTGAGCTTTAGCGCTAACAGGGTTTAACAGATGTTGTCCTTGGTGGGATTTGAATCCAAGACCCCAATGCTGCAAGGCTATAGTGGTATCTACTAAACCACCATAGGACACTGTTTTTAAAAAAATGGACGCAGGAGGTGTTAATGTAATAGTGGCACTAGTCCTGGTGCCTAACAAGACCAAAAGATTCCTCTTCTACAAAAGACGACACCAGTATTATAAATGGCACATTGTAAGTTGGGATAACTTTTCATTAAAAATGTTACAATTTGGGTGCTTCAAGGGGCACCTCTGTATTTTTTTCCATTTATTATTCTATTATTCATGATCGCCACCAAACAAAATCCCCTGTGTTTTTACTCTATATGGTAATTTAATGTTAGAAAAAAAATAGTACACAACTTAATGTAGTAAGGTTTTGAACCTTTTTGGCTCAAGAGCAACCATAAAAAAAACTGGTTGGTGGTGTTGAACCAAGCAAAATATTAAAAAAACTATTAACTATGTGACTTTTGATCCTAATTTTAGCAGCTATTGATATGGTTTTAAGCCTGGTACCAAGTTATAGTAATGGTATGATCTTACTGGTGTTTCGAGTGTGCAATAGTACTGACAGCTGCCTACAGCTTGAGAGCCATCTGCAAGACAAACATGGTTTGTCCATTGTCCACATGGTTAGTCCATATGGTTTGTCCAGTGGTTGGGTGAAACTAATCTGATCTATGCTACATAAGAGGCATAATGAATTAAACATAAAAAGGTAATTAATTTGATCTAATCAGGATTCACCCTGGTGTGAAAGAGTGCACATAGGGGGGAACACTATGAATTGGCTTGAGCCAAGTCTGTCTATGTAACTCAAAATAACTAACAAATAAAGTAGCACTCTGTAACGCTAAGTACGAAAATATGAAATATAATAAATTTGAATCGCATTATTGCTCAAGAGAATAGAAATAATTGAGACATATTAGCGCATAAATTGGCCACTTCATGAATACCTGGCAGCCATGGTAAGGCGTTTCTTATTTCCAGAAACTTACCTAGTGTGAATCTTCTCTTAGAGACTAAAGTCTGCATGTGTGTGGGAAGGTAAGGTCCTGCTGTAATTAAAAACGCCTGTGGCCTAGGGGCGGAGTGCTCAGTCAGAAGGTCTAGGTATACAAAATATCGAAAGACTGACCGTCAAAAACAGAAAACTAGTGTGTACAGGTGCTTTCTAAGAGTAGCCATCTCTATATAGAACTAACAAATAAAGTAGCACTCTGTAAAGCTAAGTATGCAAATATGAAATTTGAATAGCATTACTGCTCTAGAGAATAGAAATAATTGAGAAATCTTAGCGCATAAATTGGCCAATTCATGCATATCTGACAGCCACAGTAAGGTGTTTCTCATTACCAGGAACCTACATAATGTGAATCCTGTTTAAGAGACTAAAATCTGCATAAAGTCTTTTGATATTTGTATACATATGTTTTCTGACTGAGCACTCTGACTCTAGGCCACTGACGGTTTTAATTACAACAGATTCTTACCTTCCAACACACACATGCAGACTTTAGTCTCTAAGAGAGGATTCACATTAGGTAGGTTCCTGGCAACGAGAAACCCCTTACCGTGGCTGCCAGATATTGAATTGGCCAATTTATGTGCTAAGGTACTTCTATTCTCTAGAGCAGTAATGCTATTCAATTTCTTATTTCATATTTGCATACTTAGTTTTACAAAGTGCTACTTTATTTGTTAGTTATATATGGAGATGGCTACTCTTAGTAAGCCCGTGTACATACCAGTTTTCTATTTTGGAAGTGACTGTCAGTCTTTTGATATATGGAACTCAACATGTCTTGGTTGCCTAACACCTACCTTTTTATCTGGCTTCTTGTGTTTCTTGCTAACAACCATATTTTTATTAGTGGATATAGGCTATAATATTCCTCAATGGAATTATTAACAGAATGTATACAACTTCAGTTCACATATCTATAATTCTGAGAATCTTCCAAAATATTTACATTAATTTCGCATATTTATGATTCGGATGATAGGCGTCTTTTTATTAGCTGCTGAAGTTGCACTTTGTGTTCCCTTAAAACGGAAAGACAAAGAATATATCCTGGGCTTTACAATTACGAATGTAACCATCTAATATCTGAAAACTCTCATGCATCCAATTAATTAGAATTATGCACAAGGCTGTTATGGTGTCCTACAGTTTCTTCACCAGCTGAACCAACCAATATTCTCTCTGTTTCTCTCGAGGGTCAATAAGAGAATTAAATTATAGGAAAACTTTCACAAAGTATTTTTCCTTGTAATTAGATTTTAATGGGATAAGTAGAGTTATACTTTACTTTTTGGTTACTGTACATGTTATGACTCATTTTGTAATGTATTAAAACTACGAAAATTAAAAAGATTTTTTTACTCCACAAACTGGAAACAGATTTTATTCCTGTTGAAATTCGTCATTTCTAAAGATATATTTAGTTGTATTGCCAATGAGTCAACTTCACTAAGGAAAATATGTCCTTATTGTCAAACATTTCATTATGTAAATCAATATCTGTCCCTAATGATGACTAACCAGCTTTAAAAGTAACAGAATATGACTTCTACTAAAGATTATTGAAATATTATTTCATAATGTCGTTTACAAGTACGTATTTCCAAGAAAATCTCCCTTGTTTATGAAGAACATATCTAGATGTTTATGGGGCTATTTACATAGATCTTTCTGCTTGATATTCATCTGTTGAGGGACAAGTAAGGATGCACTTTCTTTTCATATGCGCATTAGAAATTCAAAGAATGACGCTGGTGGTTGTGTTATAGCAATTAGAGGAAAGGGAAAGAAAGGCATGTTACCATAGCAATATCTTTATGATAATCTACAGAATAAATGCTAAAATTAATTTAATACAAGTAGGTATGACTGACACCTAGACACCATAATATTTGTTTCTGTGTACATAGTAAAATGATAATAAAGGTAACAGTATCCTTATACCTGTCTCCTTCAATCAGATGTGCATCACACAGGAATCGTCAGGCAATTGTCTGACTTAAAAACTTAGTCAACAAAATAAAGCTGAGCCTTTCAATCTTATAACTATAAAGAATCACCAAAGTAAATTTGCAAAACAATGATTAAACATAGCATAATAGTTTTGCCGCTTTTTTTCATGCATTTTTTCATGCTTTTTTAACCATTTCTTGTGCAGCAATGAATGCTTTTTGGAGCTAAATAAAGATATTTGAAAAATGAAAAGTGGGACATCGCTTTAATCCTTGGATTACTGTCAGACCAGGGGTGAGTATATTGGGTTCATTTAAAAGATTAAATGATGTGTCTGTTTTATTTCAAATAAAGTGTTTTATTCTTGGCATGTGTGTTTATTTAACTCTTTACTTACAGGTTTAGTAATGAGGGTGTTTGGCTGAAACCTCTTCATTACTAAAGCTAGGTCTTGGTGTCAGTGACACATAATCCCATTACTCCTAACACCACACTTGTTTTGTTAGTACATGCGGATCCACCGCATGTAATGACATTTCAGTCGATCAAAATCTGCAGCGGAGACTAGCATCTCTGCAACAGAAATTGACATGCTGTGGGTGAATTTCTGAAATAAAATGAAGAATTAAATTAAAAAAATGGAGTGGGATCCCGCATCAGTTTCATAACCAGCAGAGGGAAAGCCGACTACTGGGGGCTGATATTACTAGTCGGGGAAGGGTCCATTAGCCAAAAATGTTCCCTGGCTATTAATAATAGCCCACAGCTTTTTGCTTAATCTTTACTGGCTAGATTACAGGGAGACCCCTGAAAAAAATTATAGGGTCCCCCTATAAAATATAACCAGCAAAGGCTAAAGAGACAGCTGTGAGCTGATATTTATAGCCAGGGAATGGGCCTTGGATACTGGCTCCATCCGAGGCTAATAATGTCAGCTCTCAGTGGCCCCAGAAATGCCGAATCCATAAGATGTGCTAAATCTGTCACTTAGCTTTGCTCTTCCCACTTGCCCTGGTGTGGTGGCAAGTGGGTAATAGGGTTGGGGTTCATATCAGCCTTGTATTGGCAGCTGACTTGAAGCCCAGGTTAGTAATGGAGAGGCATCTATAAGACGCCTCCATTACTAACGCCATAGTAAAGGTTTGGAAATAAAGACACAGCAAGAATAAAGTCTTTCATATTAACTAAAAGTCCAGAACAATTTTTACATATTTATTTAAAAATAAGAAACACAGTTATACTCACCTAACGCCTAATCCGCTGAAGCCATTGTTACCTGTAAAAAAAACAGAAAATAAAAAACAACCATTTCCCTCACCTGTCCTACGTGATGAATCCGTAGTGTCCCACAGTGTGTAGCCTGCTGTCTTGTAGAGCAGTCACATCTCACAATGTGGCTGTTATAGTAATGAGATCTGCATGGGACACTCGGGATTACGGTGGATAGATGAGGATTATGGTGGCTTATTATTTTTTCTTTATTATAGTTGACATGGGCATCGGGGATTAGGCATTAACGTGAGTATATGGTGTTTTTTTTATTTTTATTTTTTTGCAGGGGACAAGGGTATCGGGGATTAGGTTAGGTGAGTATATTGTGTTTTTTCTTTTAATTTGAATATTTTTTTATTAGTTTTAACTTTTTTTTTTTTACTTTCAGAACAGGCACTGGCTTATGAGAGACTATAGCTCCCATCCAGCGGTGCCTGCTCTCACAGTTAACAGTGACAGCAAGCACTGGCTGATGGAGGTAGTAGTCTCATCAGCCAGGGCCTGTGACCCAAGGTAAGCTTTTTACCGCGGGTCACTGTCACAGCTGTGGGATCACACTGACATCTGATAGTGTGTAGTGTTGAGCCACCCCCGTAGTGTTCGAGTTCGGTTCGGTTCGTCGAACACCCGTGTGTTCGCCGAACTGTTCGTCGAACTGTTCGTCGAACACCTTCGAACACCGTTAAAACCAATGGCAGGCAAACAAAAACACATAGAAACACATAGAAAACACCTTCAAAGGTGTCCAAAAGCTGACAAACTGCTCAGAAGACATAACTAACACATGGAAAAGTGACAAGTACATATAGTCATGCGAAAATAAAAGAGGTGGAGGAGTAAAAGGAGGGGGAGACACAGATATAGGCATGTCATGCCCTTCTAAAATCCAAAAAGTGAGAAGCCGACACGGCCAGTCCGCTCCTGCCCGTGCCACCTCCGTGTCGCCGGGTTTGTGCCAGAGCCGCGGTGAACCCTGACGGCCAGCCCCCCTCTCCCAATACTGGTGCCTGTCCGCTGGTGGGTCGAGTGAGCCCCCCTGTGGTGGAGGCAGCTCTAAGCTTTTTAATTTAAATTGTCTCTCTAATTTGAATGAATACACTTTAAATCCATTTACAAGGATCTATTGGAGGGCAAGTCTCATGCCAGCAGCCGCGGTAATTCCAGCTCCAGTAGCGTCCACTAAAGCTGCTGCAGTTAAAAAGCTTTTATAAGGATCGAGCTCGGCTGTCCACCGCAAGGCATCCTACTGCCAGTCCCAGCCCCTATGCCTTGGGGTGCCTCCTGATGCTCTTCACTAAGTATCCCATGGTCCCGAAGCATTTCCTTTGAAAAAATTAAGTGTCTAAACTACAGGTGGTGCAGCTTGCTTAACAGCCGGGATAATCTGCTGACTAGCAGACACTGCTACTAGGCACAAAGTATTTCCTGGGCTAGATGCAGTTAAAAATTTGTAATTAGATACTCTCGTTGGATGCTGAGAAAGCATTCCATAGAGTCTCCTGGCACGCCATATATGATTCTCTTAAAAAGCTTGGGGTAGGGGTCTAGGGGACCCTTTTATAGCCAAAATCACGGCCCTGTATCGCAATACGTCACCTAGGCTGAAGATAAATGGAACTGTAGCACCCTGAGGGCTCGGTTGCTACAGACGTATTGCACCTCACCCAGAGGTGTGATATCTCACTCTCAGGTAAGGATGGAGTGTGGATCAGGACCCGACACCTGCATGCATTACACCACATTGCCGTGGGGCAGGGCGACCAATATGCCCCTGAGATGGGCACGACAGTCCCTGTCCCTGGCTGGAGTGGGGGGAGGGAACACTGAGGAAGGGGAACCCTGTAGTGCAGGAGCAGGGAGGAAGCAGTTCCTGGGTGCATTGAGAAGGGAGTATAAAAGGTGGGCACCATCTTAGTTCAGTGCAGAGAAGTCTGAGCAGAAGTGGCAGGGAGCAGGGGCTCTGCATGAGCTCTGCTCCGGAGGCGGGCCTAGTAACAGAGGCCCAGGCCTGGAAGAGGGAGAAGGAAGGAAGAGGAGCGGAGAAGGCTCCAGGAACGAGGAATGAAGGGATCCCAGGGGTGCGGACGGGCGAGTCGCCACCGCACGCCCGAATCCACCTGCGTGGAGGGGTCAGGCCAAAGGGGGAGACCGGTCCCCGAACTAGTGGAGGCAGGAAACGACCCTCAGCTAGAAACCGGAGGCTCTGACATTTTATGTGGCGCAGCCCCTCGCTACACCCGCTAGGAAGGCACCACATAGGGTCAGGGAAACTGGCGCCAAGTTTACCAAGAGGAGGCCCGAGGCAGCCGGACAGAAGTGTTGGTAAGAAAGGCCAGACAAAGGACACACAAAGGGGGTCCTGTGAAGTGCTCCAAAGTTATCTGGGAGTTGTCTGAGCCCCTCACCTGGTGAGCACAGTACGACGTGGGCAGCCGTTACCTGCAGACGTGGTCTGGATAATAAGAACTGTGAGTAAAGGCCCTGAACTGCATCACTGACTCCGTGTCGTTACTGCTGCTGCCCTGCACCATCACCCCCATCCTCCGCATACACTGCCCTGAGGCTATACTCCTCCCGTGGGGAGTTATGCTACGATCTGCTGCACCCACAACACCAGCCTCAGCGGTCTGCCCTGTAGCGGCGGTTCACTCTGACCGCAATCCACGGGTGGCGTAGTCGGACATTTAAACATCAAAACCACATAAATAGTTCCGCCACTGGTTTGACCGCCTTGAGCCACGGAACCGGGTCGCCGCCACGAAGACTACAACCACCAGCATCCACCAAAAAGGGTCCGGCTCCGGGTGTCCCAAGGCCCAGGGGGTGCGTCAGAACATTTTCATCACCTTTCACAATCACCAAAGGGACAAGGCAGTGATGTCCTCTGTCCCCTCTCTTATACATCCTAGTGACGGAGCACCTGCTCTCATCAATTCGCCATAACCCCAATATTAGGTGGATTGAGGTGGGAGGCACCGAGTACAAGTGCTCTCTATTTGCTGATGATGTCCTAGTATATATCACTCAATCACATATATCCATCCATGCTGTTATGGCTGAAATAGATCACTTTGTTACATGGTAAAATTTTAAAATCAATGCAGCGAAGTCTGAGGCCCTCGATGTCTCCCTCCCCAAATCCATATAGGATTCCATCCAGTCCAACTTTCCCTTTGCCTGGCCCTCACAGGGTATCAAATACTTAGGAATTCCTATTCATAGAGACCTCTCCCATCTATGTTATCTTAATTTTGGGCCCTTTATTGAACAACTCCATACAGACCACGGTTGGCAAGTTAGAACTGTAAGATTCACTATGTGAACCACTGGTGTTTTGTGGAAAAGCACATGTACACTGCGTTCCAAATTATTATGCAAAAAGTGTTTAGGAGTGATAAGGGAAGAATTTGTTTGTTTGTCAGTTAAACTCATTGATGGTGATGTGTGTCAGGGCTCTTTATATCACTGTAAGCAATTGCAGACACCTGTGCTAATTAGTTTGGCAGGTGTGTCCAGTGAAAGGCAAGACTACTTAAGAAGGCTCTCTCACATTATTAAGCAGCCTACATTTTCTGCCAAAATGGGAAAGAAAAAGGATGTGTCGGCTGCTGAGAAGCAACAAATTGTGGAGTGTTTAGGTCAAGGCATGACTACAATCAACATTGTGCGATGATCAGGATGAAGTGTCTTGGCAATCAAGAAGTATGTAGCTGATTCACAGTACACACGTGTGCGTGCTGATAAGGGCAAATTGAGGACTCTTTCCTACAGGCAATTACGTCAGGTTGAAAGAGCAGCGGCAAAAAAGCCTTGTCATAGCAGCAGACAAGTTTTTGAAGCTGCTTGTGCCTCCAACGTCCCCCGAACAACAAGATGCAGGGTCCTTCAGAGGTTTGCAGCTGTGCATGCGCCATCCTGTCGACCTCCTCTATCCACTTCACACAAGCAGAAACGGCTCCAGTGGGCCAAACATTACATGAAGACTGATTTCAAAACTGTTTTGTTCACGGATGAGTGCCGTGCAGCGCTCGATGGTCCAGATGGATGGAGTGGAGGATGGCTGGTTGATGGACACCCCACGCAAACACGGCTACAGCGCCAACAAGGAGGAGGTGGAGTAATGTTTTGGGCTGGAATCATGGGGAGAGAGATTGTCGGCCCCTTTAGGATCCCTGAAGGCGCTAAAGATGAACTCCATAATGTATGTGGATTTTCTCAAACAGCACTTCCTGCCATGGTTCAAGAAGAAGAACCGTGTATTTCACAGCAAGATCATTTTTCTGCAGGATAATGCACCATCTCATGCTGCACATAAAACATCTGCATCTCTGGCTGATATGGGCATAAAAGGGGACAAACTTATGGTGTGACCCCCATGCTCCCCTGACCTCTACCCCATTCAGAACCTTTGGAGCATCATTAAAAGGAGTGTCTATGATGGCGGGAGGCAGTTCACATCTAAGCAACAGCTCTGGGAGGGTATTCTGTCCTCATGCAAAACAATTGAAGCAGAAACCATCCAAAACCTGACAAATTCAATGGACGAGAGAGTTCAGAAGCTCCTTTCGAACAAGGGGTCCTATGTGAAAATGTAACATCACCTAGAATAAAGTTTTGAGTTGAAAACTGTTTGATTTCAGTTTCTAACAACCTGCTAATGCTTATAATTTCAAAAATGACCATTTTTTTGGTCTTTATTAAAATGAAAAGGTTGATCGAAAAGTTTGGGGGATCTAAGAGTGTGGCAACCCAGTAGTCATGATTACTTCGAATTCTGACAATATGAGGGTCATGCTGCAGGTAGTGCAGCAAGAAGGCACTTATGTGCCTTGCGCATCTCGGAGCCCCAAAATTATTTTCCGGGCTAGATGCAGCTAAAAATTATTTTTAATTTTAAATCTGGTGAAGCTTTAGTATAGATGGCCTAATAGGATCAGTGCTGCACACTGCTACAAAGCCCAAATTATTTTCCAGTCAAGATACAGATAAACATGATTAGTAATTTGAAAGCTTAAAACGGTTGGTAGGGTGATTTTAACCAATCATCAAGCTTTTACTCTCCCCAGGATGACACAGGGGTAGAAAAGTCATTTCGGATCCATGATTTGTTCATCTTTATGAACGTGAGTCTGTCTACATTATCAGTGGAGAGCCGCGTGCGCTTATCTGTCAGCACACCACCAGCAGCGCTGAACTCACGTTCAGACAGAACGCTGGCTGCGGGGCATGACAAGATCTCCAAGGCGTAAGTGGCTAGCTCCGGCCATTTATCCAGATTGAAAGCCCAAAAAGAGCAAGGGTCCAGTGACACAGTCGTGGCTTCAATGTTTACTTGGAGATACTCCTGTACCATCGTCTCTAGGCGTTGACTATGTGTCAGACTTCTTGTCTCCTGTGGCCTTGCAAAGGATGGGCTAAAAAAGTGGTGAAATGATTCCGCAAAATTGATGTTACCAGCAGATACTGTGGTTCTGTTACGGTTTGAGTGCTGAACACTTGACGGTCCCACGGTTGGCAAGTTGGAACTGTGAGATTCACTACGTGCACCACTGGTATTTTGTGGAAAAGCACATGTAAGATTCTGCAACAGTCTCTGCTGATACTCCTGCATGCGTGCATCCCTTTCTATGGCAGGAATAATTTCTGCAAATTTACTTTTGTACCGGGGATCTAACAGTGTGGCAACCCAGTAGTCAGGATTATTTCTAATTCTCACAATTCGAGGGTCATGTTGCAGGTAGTGCAGCAAGAAGGCACTCATGTGTGTTGCGCATCTAGGAGCACCAAGTCCCTGTTGTGTTGGTGGCGAGGTAACAATCATGCTTCCTTCCTCTGTCCTCTCCCCCCAACCTCGCACAACAGAAATGTGATCAAGGTCTCCCTCATCTGATGAGTCTTCCATCAGTTCGTCCTCCACTTCTTCCTGGGCTCCTGCACCTTCCTCACTAGTTTGGCTGCTACCATGCGCCCTGGTAAAACCATCTCCCCCACCCTCACATGCCTGCCGCCTTGGTGCTGCCGACCGTCTGGACCTTGCAGATGTTAGCCCTTCCGCATACAACTCCTCCTCCTCTACTTCCTCCACCTCCTCTTGTGCCACCACCTGACTCCGAATTCTGTTTAACATGTGCTCCAGCATGTAAATCACCGGAATAGTCATGCTGATAATGGCATCGTCAGCACTAAACATCTTCGTCGCCATTTCAAAACTGTGCAGAAGGGTGCATAGGTCCCTGATCTGAGACCACTCCTCCAGCGTGATTTGCCCCACCTCTGAATCTCGTTGGCCCAGGCTATACGTCAGAACGTATTGCACCAGGGCTTGTCGGTGCTGCCACAGTCGCTGCAACATGTGCAGAGTTGAATTCCACTGGGTAGGCACATCGCATTTTAGCCGATGAAGTGGTAGGCCCAACGACTTCTGTAGAGATGTAAGTCGCTGAGCTGCGGGATGCAAACGGCGGAAGTGAGCACACAGCGACCGTGCCCTCTGCAGAAGGCCATCTAGTCTGGGATAGTGGGCTAAAAATTGTTCAACACGTGAGCCATGCAAGGCACGTGTGTGACATTGCCCCGGCGAAGGGCCGCACCCAGGTTTGCAGCATTGTCGCACACGGCCTTCCCTGGTTTCAGGTCCAGTGGAGACAACCATTCATGAAATTGGTTCTCCAGAGCTGACCACAACTCCTCAGCTGTGTGACTCACATTTCCCAGACATTTCAATGTAAAAACCGCCTGATGACGTTGAGCCCTACTGCCAGCATAGTAAGGAGGTGTGCAGGATCCCTTCTGCGCAGTTAGAAAGCTTGTGGCATGACCAGACAGGCTTTGGGTGCAGGTGGAAGACCGAGAGGAGGTTGAGGAGGCAGATGCAGTGGAGGAACTTTGACATAAAGAGGATTGACGCACAACTCGTGGGGACGGCAAGACTTGGACAGCAGCCCCTTGTCCTGCTGTCACCATAGTTACCCAGTGCCCAGTCAGCGACATGTAACGCCCCTGTCCATGCCTACTCGTCCAAGTGTCTGTGGTGAAATGCACCCTGTCACACACAGAGTTTCTCAAAGAAGCGGTGATGTTATGTGCGACATGCTGGTGGAGCGCAGGCACACCTTTCTTTGAGAAGTAGTGCCGACTGGGCATCTGGTACTGGGGCACTGCGACGGACATAAGGTTTCGAAAATCCTCTGTGTCCACCAGGCGGAAAGGCAGCATTTCTGTAGCCAAGAGCTTGCAGATGGTGAAATTCAACCTCTTAGCTTTCTCATGGCTAGGAGGAAATGGTCTTTTACTTGTCCACATCTGAGGGACCGAGGGCTATTGTGCTTAGACGGTGTTGATAAGGGTGTCCCCGGCAAACTGCCGGTCTGTGAGGAAGA
The DNA here is from genome assembly GCF_046119375.1 of Phyllobates terribilis. Lineage (NCBI taxonomy): Eukaryota > Metazoa > Chordata > Amphibia > Anura > Dendrobatidae > Phyllobates > Phyllobates terribilis. The sequence continues at coordinate 461,118,291 of NW_027362761.1, read as the reverse complement.
TGCAGGCAGACATTTTAGGTTGCCTTGATCCAAAGGTGGTGCTATCGATGTTGGACAGCGCTCAACACCAGCTGGTGTTACCACCTCCAAAGAAAATGATGACCTGCCAATCACGCTGGCTGTTACGGGTAAAGAGGTGGCAGGTCTGCGCCCCAAAACAGGTGTGACTGCTGTCCCCCCAGTCACAGAGGATGAAGAGGCCGCGGATGCACAAGATATGGCAGACGGTGGTTGGCCCGGCCGGCTAGACCGCATTGTAGCACACTGAGCTTCCCACTGCAACTTATGCTTCATGTCCATGTGCCGGTTCATGCATGAAGTACTCAAACTATGTTTTTTTTGGCCTCTACTTAGCTTTTGCTGACAAATGTTACAGATAACACGAGTTGGGTCATCTTTATCGATCTGAAAAAATGCCCAGGCTATGCAAGGCTTAGCACCCATGCGACCTGAAGAGCCACCACGACTTGTGGTGAGAGGCAGAGTTGTGTTTGAGGATGCAGTTGTTGACGTGCTTCCAGTACTACGTCTCTGGCCAGGAAGGCGCAACCTGACCTCGTCGTCACTACCATCTTCCTCCACCTCCTCTGCTGACCTCATCTCTTGGCTGACTGTGGGTTGACAGTAAGTGGGATCTCCGACCTCATCATCATCACCCTGTGCGTTATCACACCCATCGTCCTCAGAGCCAACCTGTTCCTGCCCTGACAAAAAACTAAAGTTGTCGCTCCAATCAGGTATTTGAGTCGTATCATCGTCTTCCTCATTGTCTCCACCAACACGAGTTACAGTTTGGGAATGAGGGTCTACATTTTGGTCAGAACCTTCTGCGTCTGGTCCTGGATCCGACTCATAAAGATTCTGGGCATCAGTGCAGATCATTTCCTCGTCTGGATTCACAGAAGCGCTGGAGTCGACCTCTGATTCCCAGGCTATAGTATGAGTAAACAGCTCTGCAGACTCAACCACCTGTTCTACCTCATACTCAGACGGGCAGCTGGAGATTTGGGAGCTGTGAGGAAGCAAGTGCGATTTGGGTGACACCTTTGAGGACTGGAGTATTTGTGATGTTGAAGTTGATGTGGAGGAGAGCCCACTTAAAGGAGCACTTGATATCCGTTGAAGCACTTGCTGTTTTTGTGCCTCATCTGGAATTTGTAGCGATTGGCGTGGCCGTAAGAAAGGGATCTTATCACATTGTCCGCTAAAAGAAGTAGACATTTTAGTTTGGCTGGAAGATGGTCTTTCTTCTGCAGATGTTACTGTTGCTTTAACACCTACCCCACGGACACAACCTTTTTTCCCCTTCCCAACACGCCTATTCCCCTTTCCACCAGCAGCAGGCCTTTTTCCACTCATTTTGGTGGTTAACTAATTCACAACTCTGGAGTTGTTTGCACAAAAAAACAATGGATGGTAACCGAGCAGAGCTGAGTGGCCAAACTGTGGTATTAGGCCAAAACTATTGGCTGGGTTAGATGCAGAAAAAAATTATTTTGAATTTGCAACCTGATGGAGGTCAGTATAGATGGATTAATAGAACAAGACCCACACACAGCTAGAAGCCCAATATTTTTTCAGAGGTAGATGCAGGAAAAAAATATATTCAGTTTGCAACCTGATGGAGGTCAGTATAGATGGACTAATACAACAAGTCCCACACACAGCTAGAAGCCCAATATTTTTTCAGAGGTAGATGCAGAAAAAAATATATTCAGTTTGCAACCTCATGGAGGTCAGTATAGATGGACTAATACAAAAAGTCCCACACACAGCTAGAAGCCCAAATATTTTTTCAGAGGTACTGTAGATGCAGATAAAAATTAGTTTTAATTTGCAACCTGATGGAGGTCAGTATAGATGGACTAATAGAGAAAGTCCGACACACTACTAGAAGGCCAAATATTTTTTCAGAGCTAGATGCAGAAAAAAATTATATTCATTTTGCAATCTGATGGAGGTCAGTATAGATGGACTAATAGAGAAAGTCCGACACACTACTAGAAGGCCAAATATTTTTTCAGAGCTAGATGCAGAAAAAAATTATATTCAGTTTGCAACCTGATGGAGGTCAGTATAGATGGACTAATAGAGAAAGTCCGACACACTACTAGAAGGCCAAATATTTTTTCAGAGCTAGATGCAGAAAAAAATGATATTCAGTTTGCAACCTGATGGAGGTCAGTATAGATGGATTAATAGAACAAGACCCACACACAGCTAGAAGCCCAATATTTTTTCAGAGGTAGATGCAGGAAAAAAATATATTCAGTTTGCAACCTGATGGAGGTCAGTATAGATGGACTAATACAACAAGTCCGACACACAGGTAGAAGCCCAAATATTTTTTCAGAGGTACTGTAGATGCAGATAAAAATTAGTTTTAATTTGCAACCTGATGGAGGTCAGTATAGATGGACTAATAGAATGATGCTATGCCCAAAAGATTTTACTTCACTAGGTGCAGTTATAAAATTGGTATTCTATACACAGGTGGTATATCTTGCAACACAGATAGGCTACTCCACTGACTAACACACTCTGCAATAGGCCAAAAAGGATTAGCTTTGCTAGATTCAGCCAAATGCTGTGAAAAAAACTTGCACAGCACTGGCACAGACCTGCCTGGCAAAAACTGATAGGAACTGATGTAACCTAGTCCTGAAAAGGACTCCAATTACAATTAGTCTTTACTCCCACAACCTATCTATTTAAGAGCACAGACCTCCCTGATAAAAGTCGTAGGAAATGCTGTAACCTAGTCCTTAAAAGGACTGCAATCACAACTATTCCCTACTCCCAAGCTATCTGTATATTTGTGCGAAAATTGGCTTGAAATTAACAAGGTATAGCGCACACAGCAACAGCGGTGCCGTCTAACACGCAGCTGCAGCAGTGAGAAAATGGTGGCGACGGGGAAAATGGCTTGGTCTTATAGGGCAAGGACATGTGACATACACTGCCAATGACACATGCCCTTGCTTGTGTGAAAAAAAGCACTTCGCTCCGTGTGTGCGCTGCTGATAGGCTGACAGATTGCACCTCCCCACTGCAAATGCGGGAAAGAGAAAAAAAAAATGGAGATCTTCATTGTTCCTGCAGAGATCCATCCCCTGCCCCTCCCCCCACCCCGCTGTACACTCAAACTGCGTATTAACATTAATTTTCATCATTACTGAGAAAAAATCCAGTTATGATTTTGGTGCACGAACAGTTATCGAACATAACCTCGAACAGCCGAATTTTTCTCAAATTGTTCGTGTTCGCCGAACGGCTCGAACACCGCCCAAAACAGCTAGAATTTGAGATTGGCGAACAGTTCGAGTAGAACAACGCTCATCTCTAATAGTGTGATCCCGCAGTGCTCTGACCCATGGTAACAATGTTACTGCCAATCAGAGCCTCAAACACCCGAACCCAAACAGTAACACGGACTTCCTCAGGGCTTCCTCGGGGTCTGTGCCCTGTTCGGTTCAAACCCCTAACTTTTCTGTTCGGGTTCGCCCATCTCTAGTTGTCACCTTGACTCATTGTCTCTCAAAGATGACTTTTCCCTAGTTTGAGTATGATAAACTGACTGCATCATGGAATAGTGGCTGCACAGCTGAATAAAACATTCATTTTTATTTTTTAATTAACTTCTTATTAACTTGTAATGTTTAGATTCGAATTTCCATTAAAACCCAGGGGAAGTTAGCAGAAATTCATTTCTGGGGACGTTGACTTTTTCCCCTGCATGATGTTAAGCCATTATAGCCAAGAGGCATCATAGGGGGTAATGAGAGGGGAATAAAGAACATGCTCCCAGAGAATGTCAGACCACCTTCCTCCTTGGTTTTAGTGTTAATTAGAAATCTAAACTTTACTAGCTAATGTCTCTGCAATGGTGATGAGGAATTCAAAAATAAAAACTACATTTTATTCAACTGTGTAGCCACTATTCCAAGATGTGGTCAGTTTAATGTGCTAAAACTGGTGAAAGATACTTTCTAAAGAGTTTATACAAGAGTAGAAGAATAGATGGAACATTAAAATGCTTGTCGTTCTGTGACATTGACAGAGACCTTTACTAGAATGCTAATGGTATCTATGCTTGTAAGCATGTCCAGTGGGGCGCTCTGCTGATGTGACAAGGAGTTAGCTTGACAGTACATGGTATTGGTTAATTCCATGTCACAGAAGCCACTCAGTATTCAAAAGTAAAGAGTGGACAGCAGTGCAAGCACCTTTCTATGCATTAGTACTCCTAGTATCTCCATTATTACAATGAGTTGGGGTCTTTGTAAAATGTAAAGATTAGTGTTGAGCCACCCCCGTAGTGTTCGAGTTCGGTTCGGTTCGTCGAACACCCGTGTGTTCGCCGAACTGTTCGTCGAACACCTTCGAACACCGTTAAAACCAATGGCAGGCAAACAAAAACACATAGAAACACATAGAAAACACCTTCAAAGGTGTCCAAAAGCTGACAAACTGCTCAGAAGACACAACTAACACATGGAAAAGTGACAAGTACATATAGTCATGCGAAAAGAAAAGAGGTGGAGGAGTAAAAGGAGGGGGAGACACAGATATAGGCATGTCATGCCCTTCTAAACTCCAAAAAGTGAGAAGCCGAGACGGCCAGTCCGCTCCTGCCCGTGCCAACTCCGTGTCGCCGGGTTTGTGCCAGAGCCGCGGTGAACCCTGACGGCCAGCCCCCCTCTCCCAATACTGGTGCCTGTCCGCTGGTGGGTCGAGAGAGCCCCCCTGTGGTGGAGGCAGCTCTAAGCTTTTTAATTTAAATTGTCCCTCTAATTTGAATGAATACACTTTAAATCCATTTACAAGGATCTATTGGAGGGCAAGTCTCATGCCAGCAGCCGCGTAATTCCAGCTCCAGTAGCGTCCACTAAAGCTGCTGCAGTTAAAAAGCTTTTATAAGGATCGAGCTCGGCTGTCCACCGCAAGGCATCCTAGTGCCAGTCCCAGCCCCTATGCCTTGGGGTGCCTCCTGATGCTCTTCACTAAGTATCCCGTGGTCCCGAAGCATTTCCTTTGAAAAAATTAAGTGTCCAAACTACAGGTGGTGTAGCTTGCTTAACAGCCGGGATAATCCGCTGACTAGCAGACACTGCTACTAGGCACAAAGTATTTCCTGGTCTAGATGCAGTTAAAAATTTGTAAGTAGATACTCTCGTTGGATGCTGAGAAAGCATTCCATAGAGTCTCCTGGCACGCCATATATGATTCTCTTAAAAAGCTTGGGGTAGGGGTCTAGGGGACCCTTTTATAGCCAAAATCACGGCCCTGTATCACAATACGTCACCTAGGCTGAAGATAAATGGAACTGTAGCACCGAGGGCTCGGTTGCTACAGACGTATTGCACCTCACCCAGAGGTGTGATATCTCACTCTCAGATAAGGATGGAGTGTGGATCAGGACCCGACACCTGCATGCATTACACCACATTGCCGTGGGGCAGGGCGACCAATATGCCCCTGAGATGGGCACGACAGTCCCTGTCCCTGGCTGGAGTGGGGGGAGGGAACACTGAGGAAGGGGAACCCTGCAGTGCAGGAGCAGGGAGGAAGCAGTTCCTGGGTGCATTGAGAAGGGAGTATAAAAGGTGGGCACCATCTTAGTTCAGTGCAGAGAAGTCTGAGCAGAAGTGTCAGGGAGCAGGGGCTCTGCATGAGCTCTGCTCCGGAGGCGGGCCTAGTAACAGAGGCCCAGGCCTGCAAGAGGGAGAAGGAAGGAAGAGGAGCGGAGAAGGCTCCAGGAACGAGGAATGAAGGGATCCCAGGGGTGCGGACGGGCGAGTCGCCACCGCACGCCCGAATCCACCTGCGTGGAGGGGTCAGGCCAAAGGGGGAGACCGGTCCCCGAACTAGTGGAGGCAGGAAACGACCCTCAGCTAGAAACCGGAGGCTCTGACATTTTATGTGGCGCAGCCCCTTGCTCCACCCGCTAGGAAGGCACCACATAGGGTCAGGGAAACTGGCGCCAAGTTTACCAAGAGGAGGCCCGAGGCAGCCGGACAGAAGTGTTGGTAAGAAAGGCCAGACAAAGGACACACAAAGGGGGTCCTGTGAAGCGCTCCAAAGTTATCTGGGAGTTGTCTGAGCCCCTCACCTGGTGAGCACAGTACGACGTGGGCAGCCGTTACCTGCAGACGTGGTCTGGATAATAAGAACTGTGAGTAAAGGCCCTGAACTGCATCACTGACTCCGTGTCGTTACTGCTGCTGCCCTGCACCATCACCCCCATCCTCCGCATACACTGCCCTGAGGCTATACTCCTCCCGTGGGGAGTTATGCTACGCTCTGCTGCACCCACAACACCAGCCTTAGCGGTCTGCCCTGTAGCGGCGGTTCACTCTGACCGCAATCCACGGGTGGCGTAGTCGGACATTTAAACATCAAAACCACATAAATAGTTCCGCCACTGGTTTGACCGCCCTGAGCCACGGAACCGGATCGCCGCCACGAAGACTACAACCACCAGCATCCACCAAAAAGGGTCCGGCTCCGGGTGTCCCAAGGCCCAGGGGGTGCGTCAGAACATTTTCATCACCTTTCACAATCACCAATGGGACAAGGCAGGGATGTCCTCTGTCCCCTCTCTTATACATCCTAGTGACGGAGCACCTGCTCTCATCAATTCGCCATAACCCCAATATTAGGTGGATTGAGGTGGGAGGCACCGAGTACAAGTGCTCTCTATTTGCTGATGATGTCCTAGTATATATCACTCAATCACATATATCCATCCCTGCTGTTATGGCTGAAATAGATCACTTTGTTACATGGTAAAATTTTAAAATCAATGCAGCGAAGTCTGAGGCCCTCGATGTCTCCCTCCCTAAATCCATATAGGATTCCATCCAGTCCAACTTTCCCTTTGCCTGGCCCTCACAGGGTATCAAATACTTAGGAATTCCTATTCATAGAGACCTCTCCCATCTATGTTATCTTAATTTTGGGCCCTTTATTGAACAATTCCATACAGACCACGGTTGGCAAGTTAGAACTGTAAGATTCACTACGTGAACCACTGGTGTTTTGTGGAAAAGCACATGTACACCGCGTTCCAAATTATTATGCAAAAAGTGTTTAGGAGTGATAAGGGAAGAATTTGTTTGTTTGTCAGTTAAACTCATTGATGGTGATGTGTGTCAGGGCTCTTTATATCACTGTAAGCAATTGCAGACACCTGTGCTAATTAGTTTGGCAGGTGTGTCCAATGAAAGGCAAGACTACTTAAGAAGGCTCTCTCACATTATTAAGCAGCCTACATTTTCTGCCAAAATGGGAAAGAAAAAGGATGTGTCGGCTGCTGAGAAGCAACAAATTGTGGAGTGTTTAGGTCAAGGCATGACTACAATCAACATTGTGCGATGATCAGGATGAAGTGTCTTGGCAATCAAGAAGTATGTAGCTGATTCACAGTACACACGTGTGCGTGCTGATAAGGGCAAATTGAGGACTTTTTCCTACAGGCAATTACGTCAGGTTGAAAGAGCAGCGGCAAAAAAGCCTTGTCATAGCAGCAGACAAGTTTTTGAAGCTGCTTGTGCCTCCAACGTCCCCCGAACAACAAGATGCAGGGTCCTTCAGAGGTTTGCAGCTGTGCATACGCCATCCTGTCGACCTCCTCTATCCACTTCACACAAGCAGAAACGGCTCCAGTGGGCAAAACATTACATGAAGACTGATTTCAAAACTGTTTTGTTCACGGATGAGTGCCGTGCAGCGCTCGATGGTCCAGATGAATGGAGTGGAGGATGGCTGGTTGATGGACACCCCACGCAAACACGGCTACAGCGCCAACAAGGAGGAGGTGGAGTAATGTTTTGGGCTGGAATCATGGGGAGAGAGATTGTCGGCCCCTTTAGGATCCCTGAAGGCGCTAAAGATGAACTCCATAATGTATGTGGATTTTCTCAAACAGCACTTCCTGCCATGGTTCAAGAAGAAGAACCGTGTATTTCACAGCAAGATCATTTTTCTGCATGATAATGCACCATCTCATGCTGCACATAAAACATCTGCATCTCTGGCTGATATGGGCATAAAAGGGGACAAACTTATGGTGTGACCCCCATGCTCCCCTGACCTCTACCCCATTCAGAACCTTTGGAGCATCATTAAAAGGAGTGTCTATGATGGCGGGAGGCAGTTCACATCTAAGCAACAGCTCTGGGAGGGTATTCTGTCCTCATGCAAAACAATTGAAGCAGAAACCATCCAAAACCTGACAAATTCAATGGACGAGAGAGTTCAGAAGCTCCTTTCGAACAAGGGATCCTATGTGAAAATGTAACATCACCTAGAATAAAGTTTTGAGTTGAAAACTGTTTGATTTCAGTTTCTAACAACCTGCTAATGTTTATAATTTCAAAAATGACCATTTTTTTGGTCTTTATTAAAATGAAAAGGTTGATCGAAAAGTTTGGGGGATCTAAGAGTGTGGCAACCCAGTAGTCATGATTACTTCGAATTCTGACAATGTGAGGGTCATGCTGCAGGTAGTGCAGCAAGAAGGCACTTATGTGTCTTGCGCATCTCGGAGCCCCAAAATTATTTTCCGGGCTAGATGCAGCTAAAAATTATTTTTAATTTTAAATCTGGTGAAGCTTATTATAGATGGCCTAATAGGATCAGTGCTGCACACTGCTACAAAGCCCAAATAATTTTCCAGTCAAGATACAGATAAACATGATTAGTAATTTGAAAGCTTAAAACGGTTGGTAGGGTGATTTTAACCAATCATCAAGCTTTTACTCTCCCCAGGATGACACAGGGGTAGAAAAGTCGTTTCGGATCCATGATTTGTTCATCTTTATGAACGTGAGTCTGTCTACATTATCAGTGGAGAGCCGCGTGCGCTTATCTGTCAGCACACCACCAGCAGCGCTGAACACACGTTCAGACAGAACGCTGGCTGCGGGGCATGACAAGATCTCCAAGGCGTAAGTGGCTAGCTCCGGCCATTTATCCAGATTGGAAGCCCAAAAAGAGCAAGGGTCCAGTGACACAGTCGTGGCTTCAATGTTTACTTGGAGATACACCTGTACCATCGTCTCTAGGCGTTGACTATGTGTCAGACTTCTTGTCTCCTGTGGCCTTGCAAAGGATGGGCTAAAAAAGTGGTGAAATGATTCCGCAAAATTGATGTTACCAGCAGATACTGTGGTTCTGTTACGGTTTGAGTGCTGAACACTTGACGGTCCCACGGTTGGCAAGTTGGAACTGTGAGATTCACTACGTGCACCACTGGTATTTTGTGGAAAAGCACATGTAAGATTCTGCAACAGTCTCTGCTGATACTCCTGCATGCGTGCATCCCTTTCTATGGCAGGAATAATTTCTGCAAATTTACTTTTGTACCGGGGATCTAACAGTGTGGCAACCCAGTAGTCAGGATTATTTCTAATTCTCACAATTCGAGGGTCATGTTGCAGGTAGTGCAGCAAGAAGGCACTCATGTGTGTTGCGCATCCAGGAGCACCAAGTCCCTGTTGTGTTGGTGGCGAGGTAACAATCATGCTTCCTTCCTCTGTCCTCTCCCCCCAACCTCGCACAACAGAAATGTGATCAAGGTCTCCCTCATCTGATGAGTCTTCCATCAGTTCGTCCTCCACTTCTTCCTGGGCTCCTGCACCTTCCTCACTAGTTTGGCTGCTACCATGCGCCCTGGTAAAATCATCTCCCCCACCCTCACATGCCTGCCGCCCTGGTGCTGCCGACCGTCTGGACCTTGCAGATGTTAGCCCTTCCGCATACAACTCCTCCTCCTCTACTTCCTCCACCTCCTCTTGTGCCACCACCTGACTCCGAATTCTGTTTAACATGTGCTCCAGCATGTAAATCACCGGAATAGTCATGCTGATAATGGCATCGTCAGCACTAAACATCTTCGTCGCCATTTCAAAACTGTGCAGAAGGGTGCATAGGTCCCTGATCTGAGACCACTCCTCCAGCGTGATTTGCCCCACCTCTGAATCTCGTTGGCCCAGGCTATACGTCAGAACGTATTGCACCAGGGCTTGTCGGTGCTGCCACAGTCGCTGCAACATGTGCAGAGTTGAATTCCACCGGGTAGGCACATCGCATTTTAGCCGGTGAAGTGGCAGGCCCAACGACTTCTGTAGAGATGTAAGTCGCTGAGCTGCGGGATGCGAACGGCGGAAGTGAGCACACAGCGACCGTGCCCTCTGCAGAAGGCCATCTAGTCTGGGATAGTGGGCTAAAAATTGCTGGACAACCAGGTTCAACACGTGAGCCATACAAGGCACGTGTGTGACATTGCCCCGGCGAAGGGCCGCACCCAGGTTTGCAGCATTGTCGCACACGGCCTTCCCTGGTTTCAGGTCCAGTGGAGACAACCATTCATGAAATTGGTTCTCCAGAGCTGACCACAACTCCTCAGCTGTGTGACTCACATTTCCCAGACATTTCAATGTAAAAACCGCCTGATGACGTTGAGCCCTACTGCCAGCATAGTAAGGAGGTGTGCAGGATCCCTTCTGCGCAGTTAGAAAGCTTGTGGCATGACCAGACAGGCTTTGGGTGCAGGTGGAAGACCGAGAGGAGGTTGAGGAGGCAGAAGCAGTGGAGGAAAAATGACATAAAGAGGATTGACGCACAACTCGTGGGGACGGCAAGACTTGGACAGCAGCCCCTTGTCCTGCTGTCACCATAGTTACCCAGTGCCCAGTCAGCGACATGTAACGCCCCTGTCCATGCCTACTCGTCCAAGTGTCTGTGGTGAAATGCACCCTGTCACACACAGAGTTTCTCAAAGAAGCGGTGATGTTGTGTGCGACATGCTGGTGGAGCGCAGGCACACCTTTCTTTGAGAAGTAGTGCCGACTGGGCATCTGGTACTGGGGCACTGCGACGGACATAAGGTCTCGAAAATCCTCTGTGTCCACCAGGCGGAAAGGCAGCATTTCTGTAGCCAAGAGCTTGCAGATGGTGAAATTCAACCTCTTAGCTTTCTCATGGCTAGGAGGAAATGGTCTTTTACTTGTCCACATCTGAGGGACCGAGGGCTGGCTATTGTGCTTAGACGGGGTTGATAAGGGTGTCCCCGGCAAACTGCCGGTCTGTGAGGAAGATGCAGGCGGACATGTTAGGTTGCCTTGATCCAAAGGTGGTGCTATCGATGTCGGACAGCGCTCAAGACCAGCTGGTGTTACCACCTCCAAAGAAAATGATGACCTGCCAATCACGCTGGCTGTTGCGGGTAAAGAGGTGGCAGGTCTGCGCCCCAAAACAGGTGTGACTGCTGTCCCCCCAGTCACAGAGGATGAAGAGGCCGCGGATGCACAAGATATGGCAGACGGTGGTTGGCCCGGCCGGCTAGACCGCATTGTAGCACACTGAGCTTCCCACTGCAACTTATGCTTCATGTCCATGTGCCGGTTCATGCATGAAGTACTCAAACTATGTATTTTTTGGCCTCTACTTAGCTTTTGCTGACTAATGTTACAGATAACACGAGTTGGGTCATCTTTATCGATCTGAAAAAATGCCCAGGCTATGCAAGGCTTAGCACCCATGCGACCTGAAGAGCCACCACGACTTGTGGTGAGAGGCAGAGTTGTGTTTGAGGATGCAGTTGTTGACGTGCTTCCAGTACTACGTCTCTGTCCAGGAAGGCGCAACCTGACCTCGTCGTCACTAGCATCTTCCTCCACCTCCTCTGCTGACCTCATCTCTTGGCTGACTGTGGGTTGACAGTAAGTGGGATCTCCGACCTCATCATCATCACCCTGTGCGTTATCACACCCGTCGTCCTCAGAGCCAACCTGTTCCTGCCCTGACAAAAAACTAAAGTTGTCGCTCCAATCAGGTATTTGAGTCTTACCATCGTCTTCCTCATTGTCTCCACCAACAGGAGTTACAGTTTGGGAATGAGGGTCTACATTATGGTCAGAACCTTCTGCGTCTGGTCCTGGATCCGACTCATAAAGATTCTGGGCATCAGTGCAGATCATTTCCTCGTCTGGATTCACAGAAGCGCTGGAGTCGACCTCTGATTCCCAGGCTATAGTATGAGTAAACAGCTCTGCAGACTCAACCATCTGTTCTACCTCATACTCAGACGGGCAGCTGGAGATTTGGGAGCTGTGAGGAAGCAAGTGCGATTTGGGTGACACCTTTGAGGACTGGAGTATTTGTGATGTTGAAGTTGATGTGGAGGAGAGCCCACTTAAAGGAGCACTTGATATCCGTTGAAGCACCTGCTGTTTTTGTGCCTCATCTGGAATTTGTAGCGATTGGCGTGGCCGTAAGAAAGGGATCTTATCACATTGTCCGCTAAAAGAAGTAGACATTTTAGTTTGGCTGGAAGATGGTCTTTCTTCTGCACCTACCCCACGGACACAACCTTTTTTCCCCTTCCCAACACGCCTATTCCCCTTTCCACCAGCAGCAGGCCTTTTTCCACTCATTTTGGTGGTTAACTAATTCACAACTCTGGAGTTGTTTGCACAAAAAAACAATGGATGGTAACCGAGCAGAGCTGAGTGGCCAAACTGTGGTATTAGGCCAAAACTATTGGCTGGGTTAGATGCAGAAAAAAATTATTTTTAATTTGCAACCTGATGGAGGTCAGTATAGATGGACTAATAGACCAAGTCCCACACACCGCTAGAAGCCCAAATATTTTTTCAGAGCTAGATGCAGAAAATTTTTTTATTCAATTTGCAACCTGATGGAGGTCAGTATAGATGGACTAATAGACCAAGTCCCACACACTGCTAGAAGCCCAAATATTTTTTCAGAGCTAGATGCAGAAAAAAATTATTTTTAATTTGCAACCTGATGGAGGTCAGTATAGATGGACTAATATACCAAGTCCCACACACTGCTAGAAGCCCAAATATTTTTTCAGAGCTAGATGCAGAAAAAAATTATTTTTAATTTGCAACCTGATGGAGGTCAGTATAGATGGACTAATAGAACAAGTCCCACACGCTGCTAGAAGCCCAAATATTTTTTCAGAGATAAATGAAGAAAAAAATTATTTTTAATTTGCAACCTGATGGAGGTCAGTATAGATGGACTAATAGACCAAGTCCCACACACTGCTAGAAGCCCAAATATTTTTTCAGAGCTAGATGCAGAAAAAAATTATTTTTAATTTGCAACCTGATGGAGGTCAGTATAGATGGACTAATAGACCAAGTCCCACACACCGCTAGAAGCCCAAATATTTTTTCAGAGCTAGATGCAGAAAAAAATTATATTCAATTTGCAACCTGCTGGAGGTCAGTATAGAAGGACTAATAGAACAAGTCCCACACACTGCTAGAAGCCCAAATATTTTTTCAGAGCTAAATGAAGAAAAAAATTATTTTTAATTTGCAACCTGATGGAGGTCAGTATAGATGGACTAATAGACCAAGTCCCACACACTGCTAGAAGCCCAAATATTTTTTCAGAGCTAGATGCAGAAAAAAATTATATTCAGTTTGCAACCTGATGGAGGTCAGTATAGATGGACTAATAGAATGATGCTATGCCCAAAAGATTTTACTTCACTAGGTGCAGTAAAAAAATTGGTATTCTATACACAGGTGGTATATCTTGCAACACAGATAGGCTACTCCACTGACTAACACACTTTGCAATAGGCCAAAAAGGATTAGCTTTGCTAGATTCAGCCAAATGCTGTGAAAAAAACTTGCACAGCACTGGCACAGACCTGCCTGGCAAAAACTGATAGGAACTGATGTAACCTAGTCCTGAAAAGGACTCCAATTACAATTAGTCTTTACTCCCACAATCTATCTATTTAAGAGCACAGACCTGCCTGATAAAAGTCGTAGGAAATGCTGTAACCTAGTCCTTAAAAGGACTGCAATCACAACTATTCCCTACTCCCAAGCTATCTGTATATTTGTGCGAAAATTGGCTTGAAATTAACAAGGTATAGCGCACACAGCAACAGCGGTGCCGTCTAACACGCAGCTGCAGCAGTGAGAAAATGGTGGCGACGGGGAAAATGGCTTGGTCTTATAGGGCAAGGACATGTGACATACACTGCCAATCACACATGCCCTTGCTTGTGTGAAAAAAAGCACTTCGCTCCGTGTGTGCGCTGCTGATAGGCTGACAGATTGCACCTCCCCACTGCAAATGCGGGAAAGAGAAAAAAAAATGGAGATCTTCATTGTTCCTGCAGAGATCCATCCCCTGCCCCTCCCCCCGCCCCGCTGTACACTCAAACTGCGTATTAACATTAATTTTCATCATTACTGAGAAAAAATCCAGTTATGATTTTGGTGCACGAACAGTTATCGAACATAACCTCGAACAGCCGAATTTTTCTCAAATTGTTCGTGTTCGCCGACCGGCTCGAACACCGCCCAAAACAGCTCGAATTTGAGATTGGCGAACAGTTCGAGTAGAACAACGCTCATCTCTAGTAAAGATAACAAGAATGCTATAATTTGTAAAACTTTTATAGACATATTTTATTCACTATAGACAAAGATGTGTTCACGAACAAGGATTTCTGGAAGTATTTCTGACCAATGCAGTGATTTTCATGACTGATTCATGTCTGTATTTAAGGTAGTATTGCCTGAAGGCTCATGGATCATGAACATCCATTATTGACCATGTACACGGATTTCTCCAGAATCTTTTGATGATATTATGTACTGTAGATGGTGGGATATTTAGAGTCTGCAATTTTACATTGTGGAACATTCTGAAATTGTTCCACAATGTTTAGCCGCAGTTGTTCACAGATTGATGAACCTCTGCCCATCTTTGCTTCTGAGAGACTCTGCCTCTCTAACATGCTCTTTTCATCACATGTGATCGTCATGTGACTTAGTTGAAAATTGACCCTACAGCTTTTTTTCATTAGAACCACTAGTACAACATTAGTTCTCCTGCCTTTTATTAACCCTCTCCCAACTTTTTTAAGGTTTGGTGCAGCCATCAGTTTCTAAATGTATTAATTATTTTCAAATTAAATTGAATAATATCTAGCTTTTAATCTATAGCTTTTATCTTCTGATCTGTGCTCTATGATTTGTTATGAATAAAATATATCTATAAGAGATTTTACACAGTGACAACATTTATTGGGGGAATTGGGGTTTTAGATGAGAATATCCAGTAGAGGCACGACTTCATAAACATTAAGGGGGGTGGGGAGCTTCCTACTGCATATGCTCATAGTCATTTGTCCTATTAATAATTCAAGAGAGATTTATGTTAGTTTAAAAAGATGGAGGCCATTTTAATATACTACCTTTCAAAGTAAAAACAGTGTGATATATAGTTAAAGGTATTTAGGACTTTATTCAAATTTCATTTTACTTTTATCTTTCATTTTTTATATTCTCAGAGAATTATATATATTCTTTGATAATTACTTTTACTCTGTGTTTCAGTCTGAGTTTGAAAAATAAATAATAAAAAAAGTAATGTATGTCCAGTGATGAGCGAGCATGCTCGCCACTGCTGGGTACTCGCCCAAGCATCTCACTGCTCGAGATGCTCAGCACTCGCCGAGTATTTCCGGGGTTTCTCAGCGGGAGCTCGGGTCTCCTCCCTGCATGTTTGGCGCTCTTTACAGAGCCAATGAACATGCAGGGATTGCCTGCCACTCACTGTAATGCCGTAGCCATATTGGTTGTGGCATTACAGTGATTGGCTGGCCGCATAGCATCATCGGGTCTATATCAGACCTGGCGCCGCTGTGCTCGTCACAGTCACTCCGGAATTAGACAGTGTAGGGAGAGAGAGGTGCTGCTGTGTCAGGGAGAGATTTGCTTGTGTATTAGGTAGTGTATGGAGAAAAACCGCACATTACACATATCCATCTTAAAAAACAGTCCTTTTGAGCGCTAACTAATCCATCTGCAGAGATATCAGGCAGGCAGTGTACATAGGCAGGCAGGCAGGGTATATAGCAGACTGCAGTGCATATAGCACAAGAGGCTCCATTCCAATTCTGCCTTCTGCTGCTGTTAGATATTTCTATACAAAGGACCAGGTCTCAGGGGCCAGGAATACTTTTCTTTGGATCTTAATCCTCATTATTTGCTTAAAAAGCAATCCAGAGAACACCATTTTTCTGTGCCATTTGCTTGTGTAGGGAGAGGTTCTGCTGCTTCAGGGGGAGATTTGCTCATGTATTAGATAGGGTAGGGAGAAAAAACGTACGTTTCATATATCCATCTTAACAAACAGTCCTTTTGAAGACTAACTAATCCATCTGCAGAGATATCAGGCAGGCAGTGTATCTAGGCAGGCAGGCAGGGTATATAGAAGACTGCAGTGCATATAGCACAAGAGGCTCCATTCCAATTTTGCCTTTTGCTGCTGTTAGATATTTCTATACAAAGGACCAGGTCTCAGGGGCCAGGAATACTTTTCTTTGGATCTTAATCCTCATTATTTGCTTAAAAAGCAATCCAGAGAAGACCGTTTTTCTGTGCCATTTGCTTGTGTAGGGAGAGGTGCTCCTGCATCAGGGGGAGATTTGATTGTGTATTAGGTAGTGTAGGGAGAAAAAACGTACATTATGCATATCCATCTTAACAAACAGTCCTTTTGAGGACTAACTAATCCATCTGCAGAGATATCAGACACGCAGTGTATCTAGGCAGGCAGGCAGGGTATATTGAATACTGCAGTGCATATAGCACAAGAGGCTCCATTCCAATTCTGCCTTCTACAGCTGTTAGATATTTCTATACAAAGGCCCAGGTCTCAGGGGCCAGGAATACTTTTCTTTGGATCTTAAACCTCATTATTTGCTTAAAAAGCAAACCAGAGAACACCGTTTTTCTGCGCTATTTGCTAGTTGGCACTGCAGAATACAGCCAGGTCTTTTCCATATTAGAGCGCTAGAAATTCAGCTATTTAAAACTGTGTTTTCTCCATCAAACAGATCACATATACGTTGCCAGAAAATACTGCTATTTCTGGCCTCCATTAAAAATTTCCTTTAGTGTGTCAGTGAAGCAGTTCACAGCAGTTTGCTGTTCAAACTACTTACCTACAGGCCAGGTATTTAAAACTCTGTTTTCTCCATCACACGGATCACATATACTTTGTCAGAAAATACTGCTATTTCTGGCCTCCATTAAAAATTTCCTTTAGTGTGTCAGTGAAGCAGTTCACAGCAGTTTGCTGTTCAAACTATTTACCTACTGGCCAGGTATTTAAAACTCTGTTTTCTCCATCACACGGATCACATATACTTTGTCATAAAATACTGCCATTTCTGGACTCCATTAAAAATTTCTTTCAGTGTATCAGTGAAACAATTGTCAGTGAAGCAAAATGAAGGGCAATTGTTGAGTACCAGCATCAACAAGGCCGTCGGCATTCAGTTCAGACTCACACATTAGACCTCAGGAGTGGACATGGATGTCAGACATATGTACCATCCTCCAAAACTTTGAGGACCCCACCAAGATGGTGAGCGGCGATGACGCCATAATTAGCGTCACCATCCCGCTTCTCTGTCTTCTGAAACTCTCTCTGCTCACAATCAAAGAGGATGCATTGTAGGTAGAGCATGGTGAGATGGAGCAAGGAACCATACAGTGTGATTACACACAGTCAAGCCTCATCTCATCCCAACGTGGATTGGGTGACAATGAGGAACAGGAGGAGGAGGAGGAAGGACAGGAGCTTGTTTCATGCACTATAGACGGTACTACCTGCACAGCTGTCATACCGTCTGTTCAGCGTGGATGGCCAGAGGACAGAGAGGAGGAGGAGGAGAGCATGGTCAGTCATCCTCTTGGTGAGGACACGGAAGTCTTGCCTGTTAGTAATCTAGCATGCATGGCTGCGTTTATGTTGCGCTGAGTTTCCAATGACCCTCGCGTTCTCAAAATTTTGGGTGACAGTCATTACTGGTTGGTGACACTTCTAGACCCACCCTACAAGGAGAACTTTATATCTCTTATTCCTGAGGCGGACAGGTCTACAAAACTGGGGCTGTACCAGAAGGCCCTTGTTGCGGAACTATTTAAAAAATTCCCATCTGAAAATGCTGGCGGCAGAGGGCATACTTCGTTCGACAACCAAGGAGTACAGGTGAGAGAGACACAACTTCAATCCAGCAGAGGCAGGGGAACACTGTCAAAGTTCTGGGAAAGTTTTCTCAGACTCTCCCATCGCACATGCCCTGAGGCGCGGGATACTCTCACAAGGAGTGCAAAGTTTTGGAAGATGCTGAGGGAGTACCTTGCCGACCGTACCAATGCCCTCCTTGATTCCTCTGTCCTAGCCTGCCCTGCCGCCAGCGTTTTATCAGAGTGGGTTTTTATTGCCGCTGGTGGAATTATAACTGATAAGCACATCTGCCTGTCAACTGAAAATGCTGACAGGCTGACTCTTATAAAAATGAACAAGAGCTGGATTGGGCCAGACTTCTCAAAACCACCGAATGATAGCAGCGTAACATAAACTCAAATCCAGTGTCTTTTCTTGGGAGGTATATTCCCATGCACCTTTTCACACCCACACATGGGTATACGCTTCCTGATTTTGGCTATTTGCTCTTGTCCTCCTCCTTCTCCTCACCCTCCACCACCATATCACCAGAGTGACCGTGATCCGTGATGCAACACCCACATAATTTTTTTAAAGGGTGTTTATGATGCCCTTAAAAAAATTTTTTATACAGTATGTTCATGTATACCCCCCAGGGGTAAATGTTTGTCAGCCCGTTCCTTTCTAATGGGAACATTTTTTTAAGAGGCCCTCCTCCACGTCTCTTCCAAGGGACATTGAAGTGCCTCCAAATTTTTGGCAGTCCTTGCATTCACTGCATAGGCCAACACTATGGGAGACGCTCTCCTTTCTAATGGGAATTTGTCATTATTTTGGCCCAGCTCTATGTGTCTTAAAATACTTAGCAAGGTTTTTCCTAAAATTTGTCAGCCGTTGGACTCACTGCATACCCTATAACTGTATAGCAGACCCTCTCCTTTCTAATGGGAACATGTCGTACTTGTTACTGTGGCCTTGCTCTATGTGTCTTTAAATTCTTAGTGGGGCTTTTACTAAAATTGTTCAGCCGTTGGTCTCACTGCATACCCTATAACTGTATAGCAGACCCTCTCCTTTTTAATGGGAACATGTCGTACTTGTTACTGTGGCCCTGCTCTCTGTGTCTTTAAATTCTCAGTGGGCTTTTTCCTAAAATTGGTCAGCAGTTGGACTCACTGCATACCCTATAACTGTATAGCAGACTCTCTCCTTTCTAATGGGAATTTGTCATTATTGTGTCCCTGCTCTATCTGTCTTTAAATTCTTATTGGGGTTTTTCCTAAAATTGGTCAGCCGTTAGACTCACTGCATACCCTATAACTGTATAGCAGACTCTCTCCTTTCTAATGTGAATTTGTCGGCACTGTGGCCCTGCTTTATGTGTCTTTAAACTCTTAGTGGGGTTTTTCCCAAATTTTGGCAGCCCTTACAGTCACAGCATGGGCATTACCACTATAGGAGACCCGCTCCTTTATAATAGGAACATTTTTTTTACTGAGACCCTCTTCTATGTCTCTTCAAAGGGGTATTGGGTTGCGTCCAAATTTTTGGCAGCCCTTGCAGTCACTGGATACACAATAACAGTATAGGAGACCCACTTGTTAATAATGGGAACAACAAAGCATAGCCGGCTGATGGCTCTCTAACAATAGCGAGGGCCGACTGCTGGCCTTTTAAGAAGAGTAAGGGCAGTCTAATGGCCCTATAAAAATAGGCTTTATGACTTTCAGAGTCCCTCCATCATAAATAAAACAGAATGTGTCTAATGATGTGTCACACACCACATTGCCAGATAAGGTTGTAAAATGTTAAAATGACATTTCCCGGTGAATGCAATTGTCTTAAAAAATAACGTAAAAAAAACAAAACAATAGGATCTTTCTTTAGTATTAAAAACAGCGTCACCAATTTAACCTCAATGTAATCACATTGTTCAGCTCCTGCACCTCCTCCTCCATCTCTAAAATGACCACATCAGTCACAAGCTGACAGCACTGCTGCACTGCCTTGGCCAAGCGGCAACAGGCTGTGCTGAAGATAACATGCTTAATGCTTAATTGACAAACCGCCCAGCACTGCAGAGTTGTTGAAAGCTGTAACACAGTAGCCTGATCTGTGGCTCTCACAGCTGAACATACAGCCAGGCATGGTCGCGTGTGACAATGGGTGGAACCTGGTGATGGAGAAATGACACCCAGAGTAGATACGGTTTCCCTCTATGCAAGTCCTTTCACCGAGCAAAAGAATGTGGCTGTGGTGAAATACAACTCAGCAAAAAAAGCTGTGGACTGGCTCTGTACCGTCCCTGGCCACATTCATCTGTCCACGTGCTTGTGGTTAGGCGGTCCTTCCCAGTAAGTGCACTGGGAAGGACCCGGGTAATGTTGTGGGATTCATGCTTGTGGAAGGCGGAGACGACACTGGGAGAAACAGTGGCGGCTGGGGACTGAGTATGGACACCCGGCAGCCGCCGGCATGAGGTTATAAAAAGGTTCTGCCTCCAATAGCCTAAAAGTCCACATTTCAAGTGCAAGCAGCTGTCAAAAAATTGGCAGTATAGTATTGCAGCCTGTGGGTGGGTGGGTGGCTGGCTGCATACTTGCGCTTGCATTCCAAGGAATGGGGTAGGGACAACTGAATGTTGCACTGGGACAAGGACGTGGACGGTGATTGTTGCAAGGCTGCAACGACAGGTGCATGGCGGGAGGCATCTTCGCATGCGCCAAGGATCATTTATGATGGGCACACTTTTAGGCAGTGACCTGGGAGTCAGAAATGCTTCCAGAGGTCTTCCCCATGCTGTTCCCATGTCTTTTCAGCACTGTATACATGTGTCTGATGATGTGTCACACACCACATGGCCAGATAAGGTTGTAAAATGTTAAAATTACATTTCCCAGTGAATGCATTAGTCTTTGTTGAAAGCAATGCAAAAGTGGAAAAAGTAAACGCATCAAAACGCTACGTGTGAACATAGCCCTGGTTGTGGCGGAGTGTTTTTGGTTTTGGTTATTTATTTTGCCTTATATAGAAGTCATTACCCTGGAAAGGATGTTCCTTAATATATTTCCCAGGAAAATCCATTTTGTTTTTGTTTTTGTATGTTTTATTGTGAGTCCGTGAAAGTGACGTAATACTCTGACAACGTTGTTGACAGCAGTGACCTGGGAGTCAGAAATGCTTCCTGGGGTCTTTCCTATGCTGTTCCCATGTCAGTTGAGCACTGTTCCCATCGATTTGGGCAATTTTTAGGCCCTTTGCAGACCGCCGGGGGGAGCCGCCTGAAAAATGCTTGAGTTTCCCATAGACTTACATTGGGCTCGTTGCTCGGGTCGAGCACCCGAGTGTTCCAATTTGCTCGACCCGAGCAACAAGTACCCGAGCAATTTAGTGCTCGCTCATCACTATGTATGTCCATCTGTGGCAGCTTTTTGTCATATATCTGCATAAAGAACCCAAAGGTCTGAGGTTAAGGATTCACACTTATGAAATGTATAGCTTATTTATATATACTTGATGATGACATTAAAATGTATCAATAGTTTGATAAAATATTTGTATGCTGATAAGATAATGACCAGGAGGTAAGGTGCACATCTCATAGTCATGAAATAGGCAATGCAGGACCTTAGCTATTCATGGTTACGTCCACTGATACAGTGACAGTTAGTTAGCTAGTTGGTAGTCGTCGTAATCATGGATACCTAAGGTCCTGCAATGCCCTGCACATGAGAAAAGAGACATAGTGAATCAGAAAAAACTATACTACATTTCTAATTGGAAGTATTTGCTAATATTATTATTATTACACCTAGTACATATTGGGATAGGATCTTGGAGATGGGAATACCCCTTTAAGGTTAGAGTCTTTCTTTAGCTGACATCATACAATATGGGACAATTACTAAATAAGTATAATTCTGGCTAAATTTGTGCAAATGAAATTGTCTTTCATGGTTTTTGCCATGTTAAATGTGTGCATCAAACACGTTCGCTTACTCAATTAACAAAGGGCATGGCTTGAGAAGAAACATTGTGCACCAAAATTGCATTGTCATTATATACTAATAATAATGTTGAAATTTTCCAGTCTAAAGCTTCACCAAATTTATCAAACAGTTTGACTCACTTTGGTGAGCTTATGGGCTTGCGTCATTATAGAATTTTAAAAGCTTTCCCAAAATCAGATAAACCTAATCAAAAGGATAGAAATGGAATAATTAACAACCCACAACTTACCTGATAAATCTCATGCTTTCCAGTGCAGCCATTCCCAAATGGTCTTTTTATATAGCCGAATAGCCGTAAGACCGTTGCATCCTGTCGCTGAGGTCAGTAATTGGCTGCAGTGATCACATGGGTAGACAGCAATGACATTTCTGACTAGTCTTCTGATCTTGTGAAGTATCGGTGTTGATGGATTTATCAGTTGATAACTAATGGGACCTTTATTAGTTGATGCTGTTGTAACCTCTTTTGTCAAATTCTTTTCTGATTTTGGAAATTCCCATTATTGTGCTAATGTTATTGTTTAAAGCTATGTCTATGCAGAGAATTCCAAGCTTTATAAATGCAAAAATAAATTCATCTGCATTAAAAATAAAACAGTCTTCATGGGTGGACAATATATCTATCTTAAAAAAGTTCCATAAAATTGATACTGCGAAATGTAATAAAAGAAGTTAGTTGATCCTTTGTTGAACAATTCCTCCACTACCGCTACATGCACTGTTTTTAATGTTGAATATCTGCTGGTGATATCCCAAATGTACATTTACTGTGTCTAGACACAGCTCCATTTTGCTCCATTTAGCACTCCTGAGAATGCGTACGAATCCTCCGATACTGCTACCTCCAGCAGGCAGGTCATTTATACTGCTTTGTCCGAATAGCAGTAAACTAGTATAGCTGTTATTTTTGCTTTGTACATTATCTTGACTGTAGAAAACTACAATAAACCATGACAGTAATACTATTATTTTAGGTGGCCTTTATCAGTATGATGAGAGATAGGTATACAGTCATGGCCAAAAGTTTTGAGAATGACATCAAAATTATATTTTCACATGATCTGCTGGCCTCTGGTTTTTATTAGTGTTTGTCTGATGTTTATATCACATACAGAAATATAATTGCAATCATATTATGAGTACCAATAGGTTATATTGACAGTTAGAATGAGTTAATGCAGCAAGTCAATATTTGCATTGTTGCCCCTTCTTCTTCAAGACCTCTGTAATTCTCCCTGGCATGCTCTCAATCAACTTTTGGACCAAATCCTGACTGATAGCAGTCCATTCTTGCATAATCAATGCTTGCATTTTGCCAGAATTTGTTAGTTTTTGTTTGTCCACCCGTCTCTTGATGATTGACCACAAGTTCTCAATGGGATTAAGATCTGGGGAGTTTCCAGGCCATGGACCCAAAATCTCTATGTTTTGTTCCATGAGCCATTTAGTTATCACCTTTGCTTTATGGCAAGGTGCTCCATCATGCTGGAAAAGGCATTGTTGGGCGCCAAACTGCTCTTGGACGGTTGGGAGAAGTTGCTCTTGGAGGACATTCTGGTAACATTCTTTATTCATGGCTGTGTTTTTAGGCAAGACTGTGAGTGAGCCGATTCCCTTGGCTGAGAAGCAACCCCACACATGAATGGTTTCAGGATGCTTTACAGTTGGCATGAGACAAGACTGGTGGTAGCGCTCACCTCTTCTTCTCCGAATAACCTGTTTTCCAGATGTCCCAAACAATCGAAAAGGGGATTCATCAGAGAAAATGACTTTGCCCCAGTCCTCAGCAGTCCACTCCCTGTACCCTTTGCAGAATATCAGTCGGTCCCTGATGTTTTTTCTGGAGAGAAGTGGCTTCTTTGCTGCCCTCCTTGAAACCAGCCCTTGCTCAAAGAGTCTCCGCCTCACAGTGCGTGCAGAAGCACTCACACCAGCCTGCTGCCATTCCTGAGCAAGCTCGGCACTGCTGGTAGTCCGATCCCGCAGCTGAAACAGTTTTAAGATATGGTCCTGGCGCTTGCTGGTCTTTCTTGGGCGCCCTGGAGCCTTTTTGACAACGATGCAAGCTCTCTCCTTGAAGTTCTTGATGATGCGATAGATTGTTGACTGAGGTGCAATCTTTGTAGCTGCGATACTCTTCCCTGTTAGGCCATTTTTGTGCAGTACAATGATGGCTGCACGTGTTTCTTTAGAGATAACCATGGTTAACTGAAGAGAAACAATGATACCAAGAACCAGCCTCCTTTTAAAGTGTCCAGTGATGTCATTCTTACTTAATCATGACTGATTGATCGCCAGACTTGTCCTCATCAACACCCACACCTGTGTTAATGGATCAATCACTAAAACGATGTTAGCTGCTCCTTTTATGGCAGGACTGCAATGATGTTGAAATGTGTTTTGGGGGTTAACGTTCATTTTCTGGGCAAATATTGACTTTGCAAGTACAGTAATTGCTGTTAAGCTGATCACTCTTTGACATTCAGGAGTATATGCAAATTGCCATTACAAAAAATGAAGCAGTAAACTTTGGAAAAATTACTATTTGTCTCATTCTCAATACTTTTGGCCATCACTGTACATGGATTTATTGCCCATCAAGACATAGCATATGACAAGCTTATCACATTATGAATATGTTCTTCAGGATGGGTGATAAATCATGAGAGACTTGGTGACACTGCATTTAAGACACTGCAAATGTTACCATAAAGACTGAAATTAAAGTCCCATAAATCTTTAGTATTTTAAAGGTTTAAGTGCTTTTAAGTTTCTGATTCCAGTATTTTACTTTCTGTCTTTTTCAGGCGGATTTCAGAAAAAGCACTTGAAAAAACACTGAAAAAGAATGAACATATGCATTACAATGTCAAAACGAGTTGCTGAACACATATTTAGTATTTTTGAACTTCTTTTAATCTCTTCAAGCTTCAAAAGTTTTGTAGTGGATAAAAGAAGTTAACCTGACCATTCATCAAGAGGCTTTCTCTTGAAAGCTGCTCAATAGCGACAAAAACTATGACCAAAACAATTATACTGGTAGATGAAAATTCATTATTTATATAGGTATAAAAATAATTATAGAATAATTATATATATAACCTTAGTAGTTTTAAGTAGAAATGGTCAGCTATGATGTTCATGTTGCTTAAAATAGATTGTGCATGGTGTTTAGATTGCAATTGATCCCCATAGGAATCCTATATTAGATTTAGCTTATATATTGAGTAAAGGGCCAAGTGCAACAAAGAAAACTGCATATCATATTTAAATAAATAAGAGAGGATATTTCACAATCCGGTAGATTATGACAATAGAGTAATTCAATCAAAAAAGAAGATGCAGCACTACCGGAAAGGTGCTCGAGTAGGTCCTCGAGTAGGGTCCAAAACCAAACTTGTATGAAAAACCTCGGCACTCAATGCTGTTATTTGGAAAAATTTTTAATGCAGTCCAGCAGAACAACAAATATTTTGGCCAACATGGCTGGAACACGGTGTCCACCGCTTGTTCGTATGGCAGACAAAGAAAAACAAGTGGTGGACACCGCTTTCCACCACACAACACTCCTCTACTTCGGGTGACACAGGTCCCAGGGACCCTCACTACAGAGATACAGCGTCTCTACCCACCTCTTTCTCTGATGTGCCCAGTGGTCGGATTGCACTGATGAAGGCCATGTTGGCCAAAACATTTGTTGTTTTCCTAGACTGAAATTAATTTTTTTTTCAAAATAACCACATTGAGTGCCAAGGTTTTTCATACAAATAATAGAGTAATTCAGACAAGAAAAACCAAGATAGTAAAGTGCAAATGCATGACAAATATGAAGAAATGACCAATATGTACAAACCCCCTCATGCACACTGCAGTTCCCAACGCGCATTTCTCCTGGGCTTTGACGAGGGACTGACATAATGAATAGAGGTAGGGATATTTAAACCGGTGCTAATCAACCAAAAAGTTACCTTTATTAATGCTAAGCATAAACAGTTGATGTTAGTGTGTGATACCACCATGCATGGTTGCACCGATGTAACATCCAGTCCAGGAGGCACGTCTCCATGGAGCGCATTACCCGGCCAGAAATGACGGGGGTGTGCGCTCCAGGCTGGAATGCATAGGAAGTGGAAAATGCGTTTCAACCTGGGACTAGTGTTGAGCGATACCTTCAGATATCAGGAAATATCGTATCGGATTGGATCGGACCGATACCCAAAAAGTATCGGATATCGCCGATTCCGATACCGGAAACCAATGCAAGTCAATGGGACACAAATATCGGAATGAAAATAAACCCTTTCTTTCCTTGTAGGTTAATTCTACATGAAGCAAAACAACTAAGAATAATGTAGAATGAATTACGCGAAAAGCCGGCAATTCATCAGCGGCATACACCGGTACCCGACAATTTACAACAGAAAGAATAGAGCTTCACACAAAGATTAGATAGATAGAAACATGTCAGTCACATATATATGAAGTACAGTGACAGTGTTGCTTACTGTACTTGTCATTTAGTGTAAAGGATTTATTTAAAAAAATAATTGTGTTTTCATGCACTGTCTCTTTAAAAAAGCCGGCCGGCAATTCAGCATCTGTACCCGACAATTTAGAATAGAAGGAATAGAGAATCATACATAGATTAGATAGATAGAAACATGTCAGTCACATATATATGAAGTACAGTGACAGTGTTGATTACTGTACTTGTCATTTAGTGTTAAAATAAAGGATTTATTTTAAAAAAAATTGACGTGGGGTTCCCCTTAATTTTAGTCTCTAGCGGAGGTTAAGCAGACGGCTGGGGCAGATGTTTGAAGCCTGGGAAGGGGGTAATACCCACGGAGCTTCCCAGGCTACTAATATGAGCCCCCAGCTGAATACCTAGCCTTTACTAGCTATTAACATGGGGGACCCCCTCAAAAAAATGACGTGGGGTCCCCCCTAACTTAATAGCTAGCAAAGGCTAGGCAGACAGCCGAGGGCTGATATTAATAGCCCAGGAAGGGTGCCATGAATATTGGCCCCTTCCCAGGCTAGAAACACCAGCCGTCAGCCGCCCCAGAAATGGCGCATCCATAGGATGCGCCAATTCTGGCACTTAGCCTCGCTCTTCCCACTGCCCTGTAGCGGTGGCAGTGGGATAATAGGGTTGGGGTTGATGTCAGCTTATAATGCCAGCTGACATCAAGCCCAGGTTAGTAATGGAGAGGCGTCTATAAGACACCCCCATTACTAACCCCATAGTCAAAGTTAAAAAAAAAAAACACAAACACCCAGAATAAAGTCCTTTAATTGAAATAAACACACAATTCTTTATTGTTCTAGATTAAACTCTACTTACCATCACGCCCATTCCAGCTGAAGCAAACGATCTCCTGCAATAAAAGAAAAATAATAAAGCAACCTCATCCTTACCTTTCCATGGTTCCCAGGACAGTTTCAGCTCTGCTTTTTTTTTAATTATTTCATGAATTTCCTGAAATAATTAAAAATAAATTGATGTGGGGCTTCGCACTATATTTGTGTCCAGCCAGGTACAGCAGGCAGGAACGGGCTGCGCCCAACCACCAGCAGCCTATTTGTACCTGGCCGGACACAACAATATAGGGAAGCCCTTTTTTCTTTATTAT
The DNA here is from genome assembly GCF_046119375.1 of Phyllobates terribilis. NCBI lineage: Eukaryota > Metazoa > Chordata > Amphibia > Anura > Dendrobatidae > Phyllobates > Phyllobates terribilis. The sequence continues at coordinate 461,090,621 of NW_027362761.1, read as the reverse complement.
TTCATGAATTTCATGAAATAATTAAAAAAAAAATACGTGGGGCTTCTCCCTATTTGTGTGTCCAGTCAGGTACAACTAGGCAGCTGGGGGATGGAATCTGCAGTGCAGGGAGGCCCAAGCTTTCTGCCCCCCCCCCCGGTGCAAATTGCAGTCCGCAGCCACCCCGGAAAATGGCGCGTTCATAGAAGCTGGATGCTGTACCTGGCTGGCATATAAAAATATGGCAAAGCCCACGTCAAAATTTTTGGGAAAAATTAATTAAAAAATAAATAATAATTTAGGGACTGCATCTTTATTAACTCCTCAAATGTCATTTAGTGTTAAAATAAAGGATTTATTTTAAAAAAAAATTGGCGTGGGATCCCCCATAATTTTAGGCTCTAGCGGAGGTTAAGCAGACGGCTGGGGCAGATGTTTGAAGCCTGGGAAGTGGGTAATACCCACGGAGCTTCCCAGACTACTAATATCAGCCCCCAGCTGAATACCTAGCCTTTACTAGCTATTAAAATGGGGGACCCCCCCAAAAAAATGACATGGGGTACCCCCGATTTAATAGCTAGCAAAGGCTAGGCAGACAGCTGGGGGCTGATATTAATAGCCCAGGAAGGGTGCCATGAATATTGGCCCCCTCCCAGGCTAGAAACACCAGCCGTCAGCCGCCCCAAAAATGGCGCATCCATAGGATGCGCCAACTCTGGCACTTAGCCTCGCTCTTCCACGCTGCCCTGGTGCGGTGGCAGGGGGTAATAGGGTTGGGGTTCATGTCAGCGCCAGCTGCCATGAAGCCCAGTTTAGTAATGATGGGCATCTATAAGACACCCCCATTACTAACCTACAAATAGTTAAAAAGAAAAAACACACTACACCCAGAAAAAAAAAATTTATTTGAAATAAAACACACAATTTTATTTAATTCTTAGTTTACTAAAAAAAATAGTTACCTGTCCACGTTCCTGCGCTGATCTCCCATGCACAGCTGTCACATCTGGAGATGGTGACAGCTGTGCATGGCTGCTGTAAGCTCACACTGCCGGGAACACGTCCGCTCCCGGCAGCGGGAGCCACTGACTGAGGTCACCGGAGTGCATTCAGGCAGCGCAGCTCCGGAGACCTCCTTTACGGCACTGCTGTACCGTGGGAATTTCTCACGATACAGCAGGGCCGTAAAGGAGCTAACCGGAGCAGCGCTGCCTGAACTCCGGCGAACCCGCTTATGCAATGACGGGGCTGCTTTACGGCCCCATCATTCTAGCGGCGGCAGCGGTTCAGAGCGGTCACATTCTATGTGGCTGCTCTAAACTGGAGATCATCGTGGGACACTCGTGGACTACTACGGAGGGGTAAGGATAAGGTTGTGGTTTATTATTTTATATTTTATTACAGGAGATCGATGGCTTCGGGGAATTAGGTGTCTAGGTGAGTATAGGTGTAGTTTTTTATTTTTTACTTTATTTTAGGTGGCGATCGGCGGGGACAGGTAATGTTTGAACTAATTTATTGTAGGCAACCACTGGCCACCAATGACATGTATTTAAAATTTATTGGGGACACAGTAGGGCAATTTAAATAGCAGGATCAGGCCGATGGGAACTACTGCTCCCATCGAGCTGATCCTGCTGGCGTGACTGGACGGGGGACAGACATAGGCCGATGGGAGTAGTAGTGTCACATCGGCCTATGTCTGCCTGCACACACACACCCGCAGACATCGCACAGACACCGCACACACTCGCAGACATCGCACAGACACCGCACACACCCGCAGACATCGCACAGACACCGCACACACTCGCAGACATCGCACAGACACCGCGCACACCCGCACACACCCGCACACATCGCACAGACACGGCACACACACGCAGACATCGCACACACCCGCAGACATCGCACAGACACCCCGCACACACTCGCAGACACACGCACAGACACCCTGCACACACTCGCAGACACACGCACAGACACCCACACACACCAATCATGACGGGCTGATGGTCTGGGAGGTGTGGCTGACCTGTGCGGCCGTGGGAAAGTTCATGTGAGTTCATGCAATGCAGTCAAGCATGAACTCACGTGAACCCTCTGAGGGCACCGCGGCTACTTCAAATGAACTGCTGATCAGCATCACCTGATACCTCAGCTGTTCATTTGAAATAACCGGCGGGAAAGCGCAGCACAGAACGTGAAAGCCGGCAGTGAAGTCTTTTCACTGCCGGCTTCCCCGCCCGGGTCCTTCGCTCCCCGCTCCTTGGTGCTGCGCTCCCCGCCCGGTCCTATCTTACGATCGGGATGGGAGGGGGCGAGGGGAGCGGAGGATCGGGGTGGGAGGCTGCGGGGAAGCAGTATGGGGCTGTGTGATTGTTTAAAAGCCGGCGGCTTTTTACCGCCCGCCGGCTTTTAAACGATCAGGAGAATTCTCCCACGCTGGAATGGCATTCTGATGACAGGCTGGATCTCAGCTGAGCGCTGCCATCCAGCTTGTCATCCTTCAGAGACACTGCAGAGCGCAGGCATTATCGGAACTTCCGATTCCGGTATTCGATATTGTAAAAGTATCGGAATTAAGTATCGGAATTCCGATACCGCGAATATCGGCCGATACCCGATATTTCAGTATCGGAATGCTCAACACTACCTGGGACGCATACGGACTCGACGTGAATACATAATGGCTCTGTTTGTATGCAAGGGGTGTCGATGTATAGATAAGGAAATGTATTCCTGCCTAAGATGCCAACAGAATAAATGCAAATTTCATAGAGACAGTGTTAATGTATGAGAAGTGACACTATGAAGAAAAACTACAAGTGAATAATTAGATTAAATGTATAATTCAATATAGGAAATAAATCCTATAACATGAGTGAGCAAATATACTCTATAACAAAAAAAAATAAAAAAATGAAATAATCACCATGCATAATGTATTAAATAGCAATAAATAGCCAATACTTTAAACATACAATAGATATACAGTACAGACCAAAAGTTTGGACACACCTTCTCATTTAAAGATTTTTCTGTATTTTCATGACGATGAAAATTGTACATTCACACTGAAGGCATCAAAACTATGAATTAACACATGTGGAATTATATACTTAACAAAAAAAGTATGAAACAACTGAAAATATGTCATATATTCTAGGTTCTTCAAAGTATCCACCTTTTTCTTTGATGACTGCTTTGCACACTCTTGGTATTCTCTTGATGAGCTTCAAGAGGTAGTCACTGGAAATTGTTTTCACTTCACAGGTGTGCCCTGTCAGGTTTAATAAGTGATTTCTTGCCTTATAAATGGGGTTGGGACCATCAGTTCTGTTGTGCAGAAGTCAGGTGGATGCACAGCTGACAGTCCTACTGAATAGACTGTTTGAATTTGCATTATGGCAAGAAAAAAGCAGCAAAATAAAGAAAAACGAGTGGCCATCATTACTTTATGAAATGAAGGTCAGTCAGTGCGAAAAATTGGGAAAACTTTGAAAGTGTCCCAAAGTGTAGTTGCAAAAACCATCAAGTGCTACAAAGAAACTGGCTCACATGAGGACCGCCCCAGGAAAGGAAGACCAAGAGTCACCTCTGCTTCTGAGGATAAGTTTATCCGAGTCACCAGCCTCAGAAATCGCAGGTTAACAGCAGCTCAGATTAGAGACCAGGTCAATCCCACACAGAGTTCTAGCAGCTGACATATCTCTTCAACATTTGTTAAGAGGAGACTTTGTGCAGAAGGTCTTCATGGTAAAATAGCTGCTAGGAAACCACTGCTAAGGACAGGCAACAAGCAGAAGAGACTTGTTTTGGCTAAAGAACTCAAGGAATGGACATTAGACCAGTGGAAATCTGTGCTTTGGTCTGATGAGTCCAAATTTGAGATCTTTGGTTCCAACCACCGTGTCTTTGTGCAACGCAGAAAAGGTGAACGGATGGACTCTACATGCCTGGTTCCCACCGTGAAGCATGGAGGAGGAGGTGTGATGGTGTGGAGGTGCTTTGCTGGTGACACTGTTGGGGATTTATTCAAAATTGAAGGCATACTGAACCAGCATGGCTACCACAGCATCTTGCAGCAGCATGCTATTCCATCCGGTGTGCGTTTAGTTGGACCATCATTTATTTTTCAACAGGATAATGACCCCAAACACACCTCCAGGCTGTGTAAGGGCTATTTGACCAAGAAGGAGAGTGATGGGGTGCTACGCCAGATGACCCGGCCTCCACAGTCACCAGATCTGAACTCAATTGAGATGGTATTCTCCCAGTACTCTTCTGGATCATCCAAATGCTCTCTAGCAAACTTCAGATGGGCCCAGACATGTAATGGCTTAAGCAGGGTACTGGCACTGCAGGATCTGAGTCCCGGCGGCATAGTGTGTTACTGATGGTAGCCTGAGTAACGTTGGTCCCAGCTCTCAGCATGTCATTCACTAGGTCCTCCCGTGTGGTTCTGGGATTTTTGCTCTCCGTTCTTGAGATCATTTTGACCCCACGGGGTGACATCTTGTGTGGAGCCCCAGATCAAGGGAGATTATCAGTGGTCTTGTATGTCTTCCATTTTCTAATTATTGCTCCCACAGTTGATTTCTTCACACCAAGCTGCTTGCCTATTGCAGATTCAGTCTTCCCAGCCTGGTGCAGAGCTACAATTTTGTTTCTGGTGTCCTTCGACAGCTCTTTGGTCTTCACCATAGTGGAGTTTGGAGTGTGACTGTTTGAGGTTGCGGACAGGTGTCTTTTATACTGATAACAAGTTCAAACAGGTGCCAGTACTACAGGTAATGAGTGGAGGACAGAGGAGCCTCTTAAAGAAGAAGTTGCAGGTCTGTGGGAGCCAGAAATCTTGCTTGTTTGTAATTGACCAAATACTTATTTTCCACCAAAATTTGAAAAAAATTTCTTTCCAAATCAGACTGTTATTTTCAGGATTTGTTTTTTCATTTTGTCTCTCATAGTTGAGGTCTACCTATGATGTGAATTACAGGCCTCTCTCATCTTTTTAAGTGGGAGAGCTTGCACAATTGGTGGCTGACTAAATACTTTTTTTTCCCCACTGTAATAAATAACTAATAGAATATGATGAATACTCCGGAGTTTCATACAGGGTTCCTCATAGGGGATATATCTAAAAAACAAAAGAAAAGAAAAAAGTATTAAAATGTTAATTAAAATACAATAAAAATGTAAACAATGATCAGAAGTTAGATATTATGACTATAAAAAAGGAACAATACTCAGTGTCTCATTGAGGCCTTTAGGTGACATCGTATTCAAGAGGGTAATCCATTTGACTTCCTTTTAGGCTAGGCATTTTCTCTTATCTCAAAATGCATTTTGCCAATATCTATTTTTTTGTTGTATATTTAATCTATAGGTTGTTATATTCCAGTGGATACACAACATATATATTTTTCTTTGAATATGTGTAAATGTCAGGGATGACGCCGGGGGGATCATACAATATCCCACCGCTGCCACAAATTTGTCAGGATTGTCAGGGATTCGCGCACACACGATCCCGATTAATCACTACGTAGCTATCGGCAAGCGAGCAGTGAGTGTATGGCGTACACACCTCCGGATTTCAACGCATGGAATATGTGTATATGCCCCTGTATAATCACTGCAGGATTCACAATAGCCCAATTAAGATTATTCGCTGCCACCACCGATCACTTTTATGCTATAATACGGACCTGATCGGACACCTGCTTTCTGGCAGCGTATGGCTTCGGGGAAGGAACAATTACAGAGCAAAAGAAAGAGCACTATTAAATTTTATATTTAATCCAAAAGGGAGGCAGTATTTATGAAAAAAAATACAAAGATTTTACAAAGGGGGAAAATACAATATAGACTATACAGTTACATAAAATAAAACGTATTAATAGAAGACTTAATAGACAGATCGCAGAGACGATTCAGTTTAGCTGGAGAGGAGGCGCTCCAATTGATCTGGCCATTATCGAACATGACCCCTGCTTATAGTATATATACCTCCCAGCATAAGTACAAACCCATCTTCAGCTGGATCATTTATGCCGAAGGGGGGACCTGCCCACACAATCCCATGTGATGATCTCATGTGGAGTGGGCTTCACCCTTCATGTTTTTATTAAAATACCTAATTTCTGCGATAACTTCTCGTTGGTTGATCGCAGAAGCTTGCAAGTGATACCATATTTTTTATTACAAATTTACCTTTCTTTAGAGACTAGACATGACATAACTGCCGCTGGTTATCTCTGCCCTCTGGTGTTACAGCTCATCTGTAGGGATTTCAGATAAGGAAAAATATGCGTATCGTTCCTTACCTTACCCTGCCGCTAAAATTGTGAGTCCCATTATTATCGGAAGTATATAACTTCCGATATTCCATATCTCGTGTCGATACCTGCGAGATTGCAGATCGTACACATGTGTAAATGAGAATGTCCTGGCTATTGTGGAGAGTGACAGGGATTTCCTTTTGAAGTTTAATGAGCAGTTTCCTCTTTAGCCAGGTCTACTCATCACAGGCCTCTGCTACTAGGAACTACATTCATATGTTAATTAGAATGGACAATTGAGTTTGCCACCTCTCCTGTACTGCTAATTTGCATAGAAGCCACTGGCTAGTGCATTAGCTCTTGCTCCTTTGACAAATAGTATAGGGGAGGGGGGAAGAGGGGTTTGGGGGAGATAGAATTTCTTAATATTTTCTATGACAGTAAACATTTCTAAAGTTGGTGCATACTGGTCCACTCACTTGGGTATGTATACAGTTTTTTCTTCAACTCTACCCACAAGTATTAAATTTGGGTGAGGTCTGGGGACTGTAGGGGCCAATACATCATCTCTACTTTATTGTCATTGAACCATTTCTTCACCAATCTTGATGTATTCTTTGGGTTGTTGTCCTGCTGGAACACTATGTCATCCTTTTCATACCCATAGTACTTGAGTGTACGAAGTAACTCATCTTGTAGTATATTCACATATATATCTCATCATTGAGATCACCATCGATCCTGGTCAAGTATCCAATGCCTTTGACTGTGAAACAATGCCATGTCATCAGGCTTTCGCCACCAAACTTCACATTTCCTTCAATTTCTAGATCTGTTAGCCCCTTTTTCCCTTGTTTCTTCCAGACCCATTTGCACCCATCAGAGCCTAGTCTATTTACTTTCGTCTCATCGCTCCAAATCACCCATTTACAATTTCTAGTGTTCACTCTTCGTACTTTTTTGCAAACTCGAGTTGACGCTTCTTATGACAATGTTGAAGTCAAGGCATCTTCACCTTTTTTTGGGCCACTATTCCAGACTTGTTTAACGTGCATCGCACAGTGCTTGCATTGATGTCTGTGATCTCACTATTACAAACCATACAAGCCACCTCTACTGCAATGTTTGTCACATCAGAACTGATAGACCTTGTGATCAGTTGACTCCTATATTTTGCCTGGACATCCACCTCTTGGCTTTTGAATGGATGGATGGACTTCATTTCGTATTCTTCCAACTGTCATAGCACTCACATGATGCAGTTGGGAATTTTCTTAGCCGAGAGACCTCTATTGATGAGCTGGATGATGCTGTTTCTCTTTTCTTGGGAAATCTTCTTCATGTCTTCTCTTTGATTCGAACCATTGACCTTTCGCTTGGAAATCAACCCAATAACATACTGATCTATTCGAAATGTGAAAACAGGTTGTACTTGTATACAGGAAGACAAAATTTTTCCACCACCAGGAGCAAAACAGTAACAATGCAGAGACATGACATGAATCTGCATAACTAATCATATGCTAAATAGTTGAAGTAAAATTTATGTATGACTAGCTTTTACCCGCGGCTTCGCTCGCGTGGAATTTGGTCTGCCACATTAAGTTTCGTGACAGATAATTTTAATAGTAAAAAAAAATAATCTTAATAGTAAAAAAAATAATCTTATTTAGTTACTCGTACATCCAAAATTTCAGATGTCTAACTTCAAAACTGACGGATTTCATACAATCTTTGATCCCCTATAATATGAAGAGGGAAACTCTTGAGGGTGGAATTATCAAAATTCCTTTCTTAGTGCTCATTTAAGCTATAATAGAACCTATCTGCAAATTTCAAGATGTTAAGTTCAGTGGTTTCGGCTGTGCGTTGACCGCTAGGTGTGTCAGTCAATCAGGTTTACAGTTTTATATAATCTTCGCCTGTATGGTGTGTTTATAAAACGTAGCCCTATGTCCTTCCCCAGGCTTGAAATTATCCATATCAAATTTCATCACAAACGGATTACTAAACACTGATTAATAAACAGGACGAACTGAAGTTACTTGCGTTTAATATTGTTCGTGTTAGTAAAGAATTAGTATGTAATTGGAATAATGGACATCTGCAGGTAATTTATCTATGTGTTTTTACTGCAATATACTCCTGTAAACTATGTTATTTGATTTCTTTCGTTCAGCGAAAATATGTAGATTTTGCGATTTAGAAACACGTGAGCAAGCTATGTATAGCTGACCGTGGGAAAAACAGGGCGTGCCTAAATGTAACCCCGCTACCTTCAAAGTTTGCCCTTGCGATTTATTGATGGTCATTGAAAATGCAACTTTAAGTGGGAACTGCAAATGTTTGAAATTAAAGGGTAAGTTATTGGGTATTATTGGGATGCGTGGTATAAGAATATTTTCACCCTTAGCTTCTCCAGTTAAAATTGTGGCCTTTACAATGTGCCTGCCTAGTTCAGTGACTCACAATCTAGTGCCATTACATAATCTCGGGGCGTCCAAGTTGCGCATTAACAAAACGGGTATAACGACCTTTAATTCGCGCTTGTGAGTTGGGACCCCGGATAGCTCTAAAGAGTTAAGAAACTCCACGGGGTAGCTCATACAGTCTTCAGATGACATGACTGTGTCGATGGAGTTGTAGGTTGTTGCATCGCTGGTTACTTGGTCCAAGATAATTTTATTGATTTTCGCAACTGTTTCATTTCTTGGTGCTAGTATAGTTCTTTCACATAGCCAATTTTCATCGTGGATGTTTTGTTGTAAATTTGGAAAAACTTGAGCAATAAGTGCGTCTTCTGACTCCACAACATGACAAAATTGGTTAGTGAATAGAACCATACCTTCTTCGTCAGTTTCGATTCGACCTTCACCGATCTCGAGCAGTTTCTCAGCGTACGCGCCCGACTCTAGATCACTGAATAACTGGACACGCATGTTGGTGGTGAGGTGCAGCTTTTCAACTTTGGTCCATAAATATGAGGATTTCAGACATGCGTTAATTTCGTCTGCTGCAGTGCCTCGCTCGATGACAGGCAAAGTTTGCCTAAAGTCCCCAGCCAATAAAACAACCACACCACCCATTATTGTTTGTTTACTGTGTAAGTCTTGTAGACAACGATCAAGAGCTTCGATGGCGCGCTTGTGTGACATTGTGCACTCGTCCCACACGATTAGTTTGCACTGTTGCAACAGGAGGCCACAGGCGCTGCTCTTGCTGATATTACACGATGGAGTTTCATCGCTCACCAGATTAAGAGGTAATTTAAAGACTGAATGTGCCGTCCGTCCACCGCTTAGCAATGTTGCAGCAATTCCAGAGGAAGCCACAGCTAATGCAACGTTATGACCGCTACGAATTTTTGCTAAAAGTTAATTAGGCAAGAAAGTTTTTCCTGTACCACCCAGGGCATCAAGGAAAAAAAGTCCGCCTTCACCATTCTCAACTCGTCCTACTATTTTGTGATAAATCTCTCTTTGATCAGGTAGCAAACGTGGCTCAGTTTCGCAAACGTGAGCGTCTAACTGGTTGGTATCATAGCTTAGCTCTTTTATCAACTCGTTTGATAGCTCTCCTCTACGCCGCGGTGAGGGTAGACCAAAATCGGACAATTTCTTTCCAGAAATTATTAATATTTTGTCCTCGATATGCCCCAACGCCTCATTGAAACAGAGATCATCGTTAAGGTGATCCATTCTTTCAAATCTGTGCATGATATCCTCTGATAACGCAGTTTTATACTTGTGCCAGAGTAGTAGAGGATTGGATAAACCACAAGTGCATATCAATATGGCAAACAGCTCTCTTATTTGCGCCGGGGAGCGACATAGCACGGCCTCTTCTAAGGTGGTATCCCAGTGGTTATCATCTTCCAACAACCCCATCTTCTCACACACCTGCCGAAAAGTTGCAACTTCTTGATCTTCAAATGTTTTTAAATCCGAGAAGTTGGTTGGACCCCTTATTACATTCAGCAGCATACGCAAGCAATAACATATATACATACAAATATATTTTATCGCCTGTACCGTATTACAGAACTCTACATTTAAATGAGAATTAAAAATTTTTGATAAGAGTGGAGAATATGGGACCACCCAGCTATTGTCCACCAATATTTCCTGTGTTCCTCTACGGGTTTTTATAATCGTCGTGCGTCCACCATTCTCTGGTGCTCTGCGCCTGTACAAAGGATAACCTTTGTCATTGGTTTGAGTATCTTTTAACCGGTTCCCGACCGCCCACTGTACATAAACGTCGGCGCTTGCTGGGCTCTGTGCAGCGCCGACGTTTAAAAACGGTGGGTGGTCCCGCAGCGCTCAGGACCCCCAGGGTCCTGCTAGCGCTGCGGTACCGGTTCAGAGCGATAGCTCTGACATGTTGCATCATGGGGACCTGATTGGATCAGGTCCCCATGATGTTAACCTGTTCCTATCTTCTAGATGCCGCGATCCATAGCGATCGCGGCATTTAAAAGATAGTGACAGCCGGTGGTCGGCGATTGGGACCCCCCACATACCTCAGGAGCAGCGGGGATCCCGGTGCTGTGACCTCTGACATCATCGAGACCTGATTGGCTCAGGTCTCGATGATGTCAGCGTCACACCAGCCAATCAGAGAGATCACCAGGGAAGTTTGTTTTAGCAACAAACTTTCCCGGGCGATCTGGCTGATAGAACACTGTTTCTCCTCCGATCTCAGTGAGAGAGCAGAGGAGAAACAGTGTGACAAGAGCTCTCAGCCTTGCCACTGTAAAATTGAAAAAAATTAAATAAAAAAGAAAGTAAGAGTTAGGCTTAGTCAGTCCTGTCAGATCAGTCAGTCCTGTCAGATCTGTCAGTCCTGTCAGATCTGTCAGTCCTGTCAGATCAGTCAGTCAGTCAGTCCTGTCAGATCAGTCAGTCCTGTCAGATCAGTCAGTCCAGTCAGTCCTGTCAGTCCAGTCAGTCCTGTCAGATCTGTCAGTCCTGTCAGATCAGTCAGTCAGTCAGTCCTGTCAGATCAGTCAGTCCTGTCAGACCTGTCAGTCAGTCAGTCCTGTCAGATCAGTCAGTCCGTCAGTCCTGTCAGATCAGTCAGTCCATCAGTCCTGTCAGGTCAGTCAGTCCTGTCAGATCAGTCAGTCCGTCAGTCCTGTCAGATCAGTCAGTCCTGTCAGATCAGTCAGTCAGTCAGTCCTGTCAGTCAGTCAGTCCTGTCAGATCAGTCTGTCCTGTCAGCCAGTCCTGTCAGATCAGTCAGTACAGTCAGATCAGTCTGTCCAGTCAGTCAGTCCTGTCAGATCAGTCAGTCCTGTCAGTCAGTCAGTCCTGTCAGATCAGTCAGTCAGTCCTGTCAGATCAGTCAGTCCTGTCAGATCAGTCTGTCCCATCAGTCAGTCCTGTCAGATCAGTCTGTCCTGTCAGTCAGTCCTGTCAGATCAGTCTGTCCAGTCAGTCAGTCCTGTCAGATCAGTCAGTCCTGTCAGTCAGTCAGTCCTGTCAGTCAGTCAGTCCGGTCAGTCCAGTCAGTCCAGTCTGGTCCGTTCAGTCCAGTCAAAAAATATAAAAATAAAATGGCCCGTCAGACTTATACTGCAGAAGAGGTGTATGCCCTGCTGTGTTCTGATAGTGATGACAGTGCAATCTCAGATGGAGATATGGATTTTGAGGGCTTTAGTAGTGGTGACACTGAGAGCTCAGAAATGAGCAGTGATTCTGGTCCATCCTCAAGCCCAAGGACCAGTACAGCAATAGGGGCAAATAGCGCTACTGGAGAAACGTCTCCACATCAGGGAACACTGCCCAGTACAAGCGCTGTTCCTGCTACTAGTGAATTGGCGCACGCCAGTGTACAGGGGGCGTTGCCACATGATCTAGCATTTCCCAGATGGGAGGCTTCGGATTCGGCTGCTCCATTCAGCCCTGATTTCAACGCCACACCTGGTATAAATGTGGAGGTGGAAGATTTTGGACCAATTCATTTTTTTAATTTGTTTTTTACAGACAGCTTGCTAGAGCATATTGTCGTGCAAACAAATTTATATGCATCCCAATTCATAAGCCAGAATCCCCGATCTTACTATGCTAGGGCAAATTTATGAACACCAACTAATGTCCCGGAAATAAAAAAAATTTTAGGACTTACATTTGCCATGGGGCTTGTTAAAAAACCAAGCATTCGATCCTAATGGTCCAACCACTCTGTTCAAGCCACCCCTATGTTTTCAGTCGTTCTGCCTAGGACCCGTTATGAAATGCTCATGCGGTTTTGGCATTTTAACGACAATAGTCAATGCCTGCCCAGAAATGCCCCAGAACATGACAGGTTATATAAAATTAGACCCATCATTGAAAATTTGTCAGAAAAATTCTTAAGGCTCTACACCCCAACACAAAATATTTCTATAGATGAGTCCCTTGTAAAATTCAAAGGAAGACTGCACCTCAAGCAATTTATCCCATCTAAAAGGGCAAGGTTTGGAATAAAGATCTATAAAATGTGCAAAAGTTCAACCGGATACACATCCGCTTTTCGCATATACGAGGGGAAAGATAGCCAACTAAACCCACCAGGATGCCCTACTTATCTGGGGACATCTGGAAAAATTGTTTGGGAGCTAATAAGTCCATTTTTTCAAAAAGGCTACAATCTATATGTGGACAATTATTACACCAGCATACCCCTATTTAAAAGTCTGGTTGAACACAACATCGGGGCTTGTGGGACCATTCGTAAAAACCGTCAGGGGTTTCCACAGCCATTGGTCAACCAAAAGTTCCAAAAGGGGCAGTCAGGGGCTGTACGCAATGGAGAGCTGCTTGCCCTGAAATATAGGGATAAGAGGGATATTTTTGTCCTCAGCTCGATCCACACAGATGCCACAAGGGCCATTGTAGAACTAGGATCCACCACTCCGAAGCAAAAACCTGTGTCAGTCATTAACTATAACAAACACATGGGGGGTGTGGACCTTGCAGACCAGGTTCTACAGCCATACCAGGTATCAAGAAAGTCCTATACCTGGTATAAAAAGTTGGTTATTTATTTGCGTCAGGTGGCCACATACAATTCTTTTGTGTTGTACAAAAAAGCAGGAAATTCAGATCCTTTTCTTGATTATCAGGAAAAGGTAATTGAAAATCTTGTCTTTCAAAGTTCATCCATTAGAATCTGAGGATGTGAAAAGACTCACTGAGCGCCATTTTATTGCACTTATTCCAGCAACGGAAACAAGAAGGAACCCCCAGAAAAGATGTTGTGTATGTACTAAGAGAGGAATGAGGCGTGATACCCGCTACTATTGCCCACAATGCCCATCATTGCCAGCCTTATGCGTCACTGACTGCTTTAAAATCTTACACACAGAACCACGTTTTTAAACTGTAAAAATGTATCCCAATATGTCATTCAAACATTTGGTTCATTTAGTGAATGACACATTCGAGTAGAGCTCACTTAATTTCCAGGGGGGGTTCTCCAGAATCTAAACCTTCCATTGCGTGCTTGTTTCTGGAAATCATCCATTGAGTTAAAATGGTCACTAAACCCATAGATGAATTCCCAGAGGGGTGTCATTTCCAAAATGGGGTCAATTGTTGGGGGTTTCCTCTGTTTAGGCACCTCAGGGGCTCTCCAAATGCAACATGGCGTCCGCTATCGATTCCAGTCAAATTTCCATTCCAAAATTCAAATGGCGCTCCTTACCTTCCAAGCCATGCCGTGCGCCCAAACAGTGGTTTTGCTCCACATATGGGGTATCAGCATGCTCAGGAGAAATTGCTCAACACATTTTGGGGTCCATTTTTTCTGGCTGTCCTTGTGAAAATTAAAAATTTGAGGCTAAAGTAGCAGTTTTGTGTTAAAAATGTGTTTTTTATTTTCACACTTCAACATTATAAAATTCTGTGAAGCCCCTGGGGGTTCAAGGTGCTCACCACACATCTAGATAAGTTCCTTGAGGGGTATAGTTTCCAAAATGGGGTCAATTGTTGGGGGTTTCCACTGTTTTAGCACCTCAGGGGCTCTCCAAATGCAACATGGCGTCCGCTATCGATTCCAGTCAAATTTCCATTCCAAAAGTCAAATGGCGCTCCTTACCTTCCAAGCCATGCTGTGCGCCCAAACAGTGGTTTTGCACCACATATCGGGTATCAGCGTGCTCAGGAGAAATTGCACAACACAGTTTGGGGTCCAATTTTTCTGGCTGCCCTTGTGAAAATTAAAAATTTGAGGCTAAAATAGCAGTTTTGTGTTAAAAATGTGTTTTTTATTTTCACACTTCAACATTATAAAATTCTGTGAAGCCCCTGGGGGTTCAAGGTGCTCACCACACATCTAGATAAGTTCCTTGAGGGGTCTAGTTTCCAAAATGGGGTCACTTGTTGGGGGTTTCCACTGTTTAGGCACCTTAGGGGCTCTCCAAATGCAACATGGCGTCCGCTATCGATTCCAGTCAAATTTCCATTCCAAAAGTCAAATGGCACTCCTTACCTTCCAAGCCATGCCGTGCGCCCAAACAGTGGTTTTGCACCACATATCGGGTATCAGCGTGCTCAGGAGAAATTGCACAACACATTTTAAGGTCCATTTTTTCTGGCTGCCCTTGTGAAAATTAAAAATTTGAGGCTAAAGTAGCAGTTTTGTGTTAAAAATGTGTTTTTTATTTTCACACTTCAACATTATAAAATTCTGTGAAGCCCCTGGGGGTTCAAGGTGCTCACCACACATCTAGATAAGTTCCTTGAGGGGTATAGTTTCCAAAATGGGGTCACTTCTTGGGGGTTTCCACTGTTTAGGCACCTCAGGGGCTCTCCAAATGCAACATGGCGTCCGCTATCGATTCCAGTCAAATTTCCATTCCAAAAGTCAAATGGCGCTCCTTACCTTCCAAGCCATGCCGTGCGCCCAAACAGTGGCTTTGCACCACATATGGGGTATCAGCGTGCTCAGGAGAAATTGCACAACACATTTTGGGGTCCATTTTTTCTGGCTGCCCTTGTGAAAATTAAAAGTTTGAGGTTAAAGTAGCAGTTTTGTGAAAAAAAGTTAAATGTTCATTGTTTTCTTCCACATTCCAAAAATTCCTGTGAAGCACCTGAAGGGTTAATAAACTTCTTGAATGTGGTTTTGAGCACCTTGAGGGGTGAAGTTTTTAGAATGGTGTCACTTTTGGGTATTTTCTGTCATAAAAGCCCCTCAAAGTCACTTCAAATAAGATGTGGTCCCTAAAAAAATGTTTTTGTAAATTTTGGTGTAAAAATGAGAAATCGCTGGTCAACTTTTAACCCTTATAGCTTCCTAACAAAAAAAATTTTGGTTCCAAAATTGTGCTGATGTGAAGTAGACATGTGGGAAATGTTATTTATTAATTATTTTGTGTGACATCTCTCTCTGATTTAAGGGCATGAAAATTCAAAGTTTGAAAATTGCAAAATTTTCAAAATTTTCGGCAAATTTCCAATTTTTTCACAAATAAACGCAAGTGATATCGAAGAAATTTTACCACTATCATGAAGTACAATATGTCTCGAAAAAAGCTTCTCAGTTTCAGGAGAATCCGTTGAAGCGTTCCAGAGTAATTACCTCATAAAGTGACAGTGGTCAGAATTGAAAAAATTGGCCTGGTCACGAAGGCAAAAACAGGCTCTGGCGCGAAGTGGTTAAAAGCTTCCTCGGATATTTTTTGGTACATTTTCCTTCCTTCATGCATGGCGATGAAGAATTGAATGTACCACATGGCCCGTGAATCATATTCTTTGTCACTGTATCATAGAGCTTTTGATCGGTTTCTGGGTTTGGTATCTCAGCACATATGATTTCGTCAATTTGGTTCGGATGCAATTTTTCCTTTAACCACAGCAGTAAGCGCACATGAGACAAACCTCGCTTTTGCCACTCGATCGAGTACATGAAGCATTGCATATCACCAAATATGTTACCTTTTGTAAGTAGAGCTACCAACTTCTGCACTTTTATTCTAAATACTCGAGCTGTTAAGTCATGTCTGTCCGTTGAATTTTGACCAGCCATAAGCTCTTTGGTAATTTCTGGCCAAGCGGGGTTGCAAGTCATGGTAAAAAATAAATCAGGCCTCCCATAATTACGTACGTATGTGAACGCATCTTGTGTGTATTCGTGTAGGTATCTCGCGCTATTTACAAATGATGACGGGAGAATCACCATCTGACCTAAGTTATTTGGATCCAAATCCGCATCATTTCTTATTGCATCTTGTAAGTGAATATAATTTTCTGCGCGCAGTTTTTTTTTATTTAAAGAAATGAACCTTAAGCGCTCACTTTCCATCTTTACATACATGTCGACCAGAAACTGATGAAGTAGGAGCCTACACTTAAGCATCAAATTAAAATCGCTGCGACGGACCATCAAGTGAAAGGCATAAAAATCTTTGCAGGACACCTTTTTGCTTGGCATTGCTTGTTTGGTAATTGGATTTATCTGAGGAATATCTATGCTGTACCCCTCTTGTCCTTTCCAAAAAATTATTGGGTACTCGAGAGCGTCATAGAATCTATGTGTATCGGGAACCCTAGTGAGCATGCCATCGTGCAGCTGCACAACGATGTCCCGAGGCATAGTTTGTTCGCTACTAACTATTACAGCAGCTATTTCATTTGTAGTAGGGGCATTGAATCGTCTCTCATGTTGACCACGTGGTACACGGTCTGGGTGAATCACTACTTTGAAATGATCGTCATTGATCATTCTGTCTCTAGCCGTTTTAAATTCATGCACCAAAATGTTGTGGTCGTGAAGTACATGTTGTAATTTTTTAACTATGTTTCTATCTACGCTTTGCACGCACTCAGTACGCCTGTTGATTTGTTCTTCTTCATCACCTATGAAATAAACTTGTAAAAATTGTGGTTGCGAAATGGACGTAGGAATTAAAGAACCGATACGGTGGTATACTTGTCCTTGTATTGCAAAGGTCGGGCAAAACCCTGGCATTGAGACAATTTGATCTGCTCCAAAAGACGTCATATGAAAGCACATGTTGTATTTTCTTATATTATTTAGAAAAAGGCGAGATTCATCAGTTTCATTAGAGAAAAGCTCTTTTAAAGGTTGAACTGGCTCGTCTATATAAGGAAGAGCTACTTTCCCGCCCAAACAACACATACCTGCTGCTTCCTCTTTCCACTTAAGAGCTCCGGAATATTTGCAATCTATGGTCATTGCTTCTATTTTTATAAGCTTGTGAGTTTCATAATCAAGAGTCTCGTCATACTCAAATGCAGCTTTATTAAACAATATCCATGTATTTCTTGTAAATGTTTGACGTCGCTGTGTTGCCCTTTCAGCAACAGTGCATCTGCGAGATTCGGCCATTTCATAAGTTTCAGTGGCTCTATGGGACGCCATGTAAGTCGCTTGCTGCTGACGTCGAGCTTGGGACTGTTCTGGAGTTTCAGCAGCCCGTTGAGACGCCAGATACTCCGCATGCTGTTCACGTCGGGCTTGGGACTGTTCTTGAGTTTCAGCAGCCCGTTGAGATGCCAAAAACTCCGCATTCCGTTCACGTCGGGCTTGGGATTGTTCTGGAGTCTCTGCAGCTCTATGTGCCACACAACGCACCGCCTGCTCAAGCCTTCGTTGCTCGGCTTGTTGAGACGTCTCATCACGTCTAATTATTTTCATAGCTCGGGCTTTATTAGAGCTTTGCGAAATGTTAGACTTACGCTTTCGCAGCATTTTTATAAGTACTAATTACAAAATAGGTACTTAGTAAAGTTCAAACAAAATACTTAAACAATCTAATTAGTTATATTACGATCGCTGTACAGACGATATCAGTTGTATATGACTGGTCTATGAGGAGCAGCTGTGGCGCGGTTACCCATAGCAACCATTCCCAGTGCTCTGTGGTAGCTGAGAGCAGCCTGCTGGTGCTGTGGGTGACATGCTGTGCTGCACACACACAGGGCTGTGCTGCACACAGGAGGGGAGGACGCCATTTGTGTAGCGCTGCTGCCGGTGCTGTCAGGCTGCAGTGTGTGCATCCTCCATGGAGCCGCGCTCAGGTTACTGCCCCTCCCCGTGTGTGAGAAACTTCCCCTCGGCCCAGGTGAGGCGCTCAGAACTTTCCCGGCTGCAGCAGCTGGCGCAGGTGAGCGCATGTTTTATTATACGGTGTTATGTGGAGGGACAATGGCGGCGGGGACCCCCTGTGTGAGGACAATGATGGCCCGGTGCCCCCGGGCAACCTGCAGGAGGAAGCCTCACACTCCCCCTGGGCTTTGGGCGCGGGCAGGCCGTGCTGGGACGTGTAGTTCCCTAGTAACCTGTTCCTGACATATGGGCTGTTTTCTGTGTTTTTTTTTTGTTTTTTTTTTAAGTCTGAGAAAATGTCATAAATTATCCTTCTCCCTTCAGCTGTTTTCAGAGTGTAATCAGGGTGAGCTCATGACTGACAGCTGCCAAAGTTTCTAAGAAATGTCAGTCCCTGGGGGTCGTGTGTGAACCCCCTGTGCCACACTTGTACCTGGCCACGGTATATGATCACCCCTGTATTCTGACTGTGGACAGGCGGCAACTGTGACCTCACTATACAATGATCCACTATGGGCAAATTATTGTATTATCAATCTCTTCTGACTGCTGTAAATCAGCCATTTAAATATCACCTGTGTATGTGTGTATATAAGAGAGCTCTCAGAGGCCAGATTTTTTTCCGACTTAATTGACATGTATCGTTATATTACGACCAAAATTACATAAACTCATTACAAATTGTAGCCTATATGTTATTCCGATGTATAATCTATATTACTGTAAAGTTTCATGCAAATCCGTCCAGTAGTTTTTTCGTGAAAGAGTAACAAACATACATACTCACAAACTTTCGCATTTATAATATTAGTAGGATATAGTTAAGATGATTTTCTATCAAATGATGGTAGTCTCACGGTCAAAGAAGTAGTGGATGTTGAGATATGGAGCCTGAAAGTCAAAAGTTCAAAACATTATTAGTTACCCTTTTGCTCCTCAGTGTAAGAAATAAAGAATAATAGCTAACAACCAGCTGTTGCTGCATTGTAACATTGCATTAAAGGGAAGCATTTCTTTGGAATTAAGAATGTGAATGTTTGTTTAGAAAAGGTATCCCTGCTTTGTCCTGATAAGATCTGTCTCTAATCTTGGCTGTTACACTGATCCTGACTGTTTAAATATATAGGGATAGAATTAATAGACAACACCAAATTCTAAATCGACAAAAGAAGCCCCTTGCCCTTGGTGCTGATAGGTAGCCAAGGCATTCCAATCCATAGTGAGACAAAAATAGTAAAGTTAAATTAAATGTAAAGAAACCAACAAAAAAATGAAGATAAAAATTTTTAAAAATATCTTTTATGTTGTAAGTTTAGTAAAATATAAAAAGGCATATACATTTGGTAACTGTAATCATAAAAACCTGCATAATAAAGTGAACATGTCATAGATAAAACAATGTGAGACAATTGCAAAATGGAGAAATTAAAAAGGCATGAAAAAATGGAAAAAAAAAAGAAGAAAGAAATAAAGAAAATGAAAACAATCTGTGCATCCTTATCCAGTTCAGACCAGGCTCTTACTGACCAGAGACATTTTTTGGTTTTATCATATATGCGCTTTTAACGGCTCTATAATTTTTTCTTATCTGTATATTCATGTAATTTTTCTTTCTTTATTTTGCAATACATTGGGCATAATTTTTATTTCATTTATTTATTTTTTTTTTCTGATACCAGGGGAAAATGTAAAGAAAAATAAGAAATGCATGTCTATTTCTCACATTTTTTTAAGACCACAACAAAATCACTAAAAACATTTTAAATTGCATTTTCCTTTTCGTATACAAATATGTATATTGAACATATAATTTATGCTTGTTTCTATTTTATTTTTGCTATTTTTATTTATTTTTTAATTTATTTTATACACTGTGCCCCTATAAGATCTTAAAAGACCCTTGTAGGAGGGGCATTTTGAGATATGAATACATTTTTTTTTCTAATTTTTCTTGCAACTAGAGCTGTTATAGAAAAATATAGTTGATCGGCACATCCAAAAAATTAGATAAAATCATCAAATTTTATTACATATATGTCAAACAATATGGCATATCATTCTCTATGACTAAGGATTCACACAGTGCCAGAAACACATAACAGTCATGGTCAAAAGTGTTGACATCCTTGAAATTGCTCCAAAAAAAGTAAGTATTTCTCCCAGAAAATTATTGCAATTACACATGCTTTGCTATACTCATGTTTATTTCCTTTGTGTGTATTGGAACAACATAAAACACGTAGAAAAAAAAGGGAAATTGGACATAATTTCACACAAAACTCTAAAAATGGGCTGGACAAAATTGTTGGCACCTTTCCAAAATTGTGGGTAAACAACTTTGTTTCAAACGTTATGCTCTTTCAAACTCACCTGTGGCAAGTAACGTGTGGGAAGTATGAAATTCACACTTGAAACCAGAGAAAAAGGGGAGAAGCTGATTCAATCTTTGAATTGTGTGTGTGCCATACTAAACACGGAGAAGAGAAAGAGGAGAAGATAACTGTTTTTTTCTGTTGCTCCAATACACATAAAGGAAATAAACATGTGTATAACAAAACACGTGTAATTGCAATAATTTTCTCCTAGAAATGCTTCATTGTTTGGAACAATTTCAAGTGTGCCAACACTTTTGGCTATGACTGTATGTAATAAAATTTGAAAATTTTATTTATTTCTTTGGGATGTGCCAATCAACTTTATTTTTCTTTGACATATTACCTGGTGGTCAGCAGTGTTAGAAATGGCGCCCATAGAATATAAAGGACATACTTCATGATTCATTGCACGGTGAGCAAATAATTTCATTTTTTTTCTTTGATTTGTTATACTAGTTCCAGGTGCATGGATATTTCAACTTCCTGAAAGCAGAGGTGTCTGGGTTTCATTGGAGCAAACATCCTTTGTTCCCTCCCTACACCCTGTGATCACGAGTTCACTGGGTCAGAGGAGCAAGTGCTTCCTAATCTGTATACAATAACATTGGTTCAATGCTGCACATACAGTGATCAATAAGTTAAAAATGGTAATAAAATAAGTATATCTTCTCTCTGGGAAGTCTGGCTGTGTCTGACACCAGCTTCCCTCCTTTACAGCTACATGATCTAGTGTTAGCTGATTACATTGTATTGATGTTTTAGAAGGGATAAGTGTGAACTTCCCAAACATTTATGGTCAGTTCAGAAATAGTTAAGGCCTTAACATAGCCTGCTTAGCAGGGTTGAACTACATATACTTGTGGCAATAGTTAAGAAGCCAGATGAAAATTATCAATTCT
The DNA here is from genome assembly GCF_046119375.1 of Phyllobates terribilis. NCBI lineage: Eukaryota > Metazoa > Chordata > Amphibia > Anura > Dendrobatidae > Phyllobates > Phyllobates terribilis. The sequence goes on along the minus strand of NW_027362761.1, from coordinate 461,069,027 downwards.
AGATAATGTTATATTTTAATCTTTAAAAATTGAGGAAACAATAATCACTGTGAGCAGGAGCGTACATAGGAATCATGGGGCACCATAGCAGAAGCTCTAATTGGGCCCCCCCCCAAAAAAAAAATTTAAATAATTGTCGGTGTCACTAAAGATCAGATCTCACAACTTTCCATCCTTTATATAGTAATTTTCCTCCTGCTGATGTCCTAGATCTCTCTTTCATTGCCCCATAAAATGTGATGGCAATAAAAGGACCCCCCAAACACAGTATGAAACCCCATGGTGAATTCCTCCACATGCACAGTATAATGACCCTACTGTACCCCACCTCAACTCCCAGGGTAAAGTATGCTGACCCCAAAACAGCATGATCCCCTAACTGTGAGCCGCTAGAGAGGATGGTACATAATAAGGGAGGGTGTTATGCATAATAAAAGAGGAAACTATATAACTAAGGATGGCGCTATACATAATAAGTGAGTACACTATATACTAAGGGACTGTGCTATACATAATAAGGCTACATTCCTGCATCTGTGTGCATTGTCGGTGTGCTGCTCTGTTTTACAGACGCATTGAGCATGTTCTATTCTAATCCCCAAAATTGGATCAGAACAGGACATTCTCTGACCCTCTTAGATCTCATTCTCAGATCCGTGATTTTCATGGATGTGTGAATGGATCTATAAAACTGTACGAGTCCGTGGACCATCCGATAAAAAGATCTGGCAGCACACGGACATTTCACACAAATGTGACCTAAGGGATTTTACATGTAACATTATCACTCCAAGCCACACAGTGCAGATACAGAATAATATTTACATCCAGGCACTTATCGCTGACGTCTCATCTGATCAGAGCCGGTTTCTGCTGCTTCTTCTCCATCTGGTCAGACCTTCATGTCGACATCTTCCAGCCACGACTCGTCTTGTCACGATGATCTCTAGCCTAGAAAATAACAAGGTCACATATTGTATGTATACATGTGTCTCCCCAGCTCTGCGTCCTCGAATACAGATATGTAACCCCCCCATTAATATACTATTAACTAGAGATGAGCGGTGTTCGAATCGAACTGTTCGCCAATCTCAAATTTGAGCTGTTTTGGGCGGTGTTCGAGCCGTTCGGCGAACACGAACGATTTGAAAAAAATTCGGCTGTTCGAGGTTATGTTCGATAACTGTTCGTGCACCAATATCATAACTGGATTTTTTCACAGTAATGCTGATAATCAATGTTAATACACAGTTTGAGTGTACAGCGGGGCGGGGGAGGGGCATGGGATGGATCTCTGCAGAAATAATGAAGATCTCCATTTTTTTTTCTCTTTCCCGCATTTACAGTTGGGAGGTGCAGTCGGTCAGCCTATCAGCAGCGCACACACAGAGCGAAGTGCTTTTCTTCACACAAGCAAGGGTATGTGTCATTGGCTGTGTATGTCACATGTCCTTGCCCTATAAGACCCAGCCATTTTCCCCGTCGCCACCATTTTCTCACTGCTGCAGCTGCGTGTTAGACGGCACTGCTGTCGCTGTGTGCGCTATACCTTGCTAATTTCAAGCCAATTTTCGCACAAATCTACATATAGCTTGGGAGTAGGGAAGAGTTGTGATTGCAGTCCTTTTAAGGACTAGGTTACAGCATTTCCTATGACTTTTATCAGGCAGGTCTCTGCTCTTAAATAGATAGGTTGGGAGTAAAGACTAATTGTAATTGCAGTCCTTTTCAGGACTAAGTTACATCAGTTCCTATCAGTTTTTGCCAGGCAGGTCTGTGCCAGTGATGTGCAAGTTTTTTTCATAGCATTTGGCTAAATCTAGCAAAGCAAATCCTTTTTGGCCTATTGCAGAGTGTGTTAGTCAGTGGAGTAACCTATCTGTGTTGCAAGCTACACCACCTGTGTATAGAATACCAATTTTTTTACTGCACCTAGTGAAGTAAAACCTTTTGGGCATAGCATCATTCTATTAGTCCATCTATACTAACTTCCACCAGGTTGCAAATTGATTATAATTTTTTTCTGCATCTAGCTCTGAAAAAATATTTGTGCTTCTAGCAGTGTGTGGGACTTGGTCTATTAGTCCATCTATACTGACCTCCATCAGGTTGCAAATTAAAAATAATTTTTTTCTGCATCTAGCTCTGAAAAAATATGTGGGCTTCTAGCAGTGTGTGGGACTTGGTCTATTAGTCCATCTATACTGACCTCTATCAGGTTGCAAATTGAATATAATTTTTTTCTGCATCAAGCTCTGAAAAAATATTTGGGCTTCTAGCAGTGTGTGGGACTTGGTCTATTAGTCCATCTATACTGATCTCCATCAGGTTGCAAATTGAATATAATTTTTTTCTGCATCTAGCTCTGAAAAAATATTTGGGCTTCTAGCAGTGTGTGGGACTTGGTCTATTAGTCCATCTATACTGACCTCCATCAGGTTGCAAATTAAAAATAATTTTAATCTGCATCTAGCTCTGAAAAAATATTTCAGCTTGTAGCAGTGTGTGGGACTTGTTCTATTGGTCCATCTATACTGACCTCCATCAGGTTGCAAATTCGATATATTTTTTTTCTGCATCTAGCTCTGAAAAAATATTTGGGCTTCTAGCAGTATGTGAGACTTGGTCTATTAGTCCATGTATACTGACCTCCATCAGGTTGCAAATTAAAAATAATTTTTATCTGCATCTAGCTCTGAAAAAATATTTCAGCTTGTAGCAGTGTGTGGGACTTGTTTTATTAGTCCATCTATACTGACCTCCATCAGGTTGCAAATTCAATATAATTTTTTTCTGCATCTAGCTCTGAAAAAATATTTGGGCTTCTAGCAGTGTGTGGGACTTGGTCTATTAGTCCATCTATACTGACCTCCATCAGGTTGCAAATTGAATATAATTTTTTTCTGCATCTAGCTCTGAAAAAATATTTGGGCCTCTAGTAGTGTGTGGGACTTGGTCTATTAGTCCATCTATACTGACCTCCATCAGGTTGCAAATTGAATATAATTTTTTTCTGCATCTAGCTCTGAAAAAATATTTGGGCTTCTAGCAGTGTGTGGGACTTGGTGTATTAGTCCATCTATACTGACCTCCATCAGGTTTCAAATTGATTATAATTTTTTTCTGCATCTAGCTCTGAAAAAATATTTGGGCTTCTAGCAGTGTGTGGGACTTGGTCTATTAGTCCATCTATACTGACCTCCATCAGGTTGCAAGTTAAAAATAATTTTTATCTGCATCTAGCTCTGAAAAAATATTTCAGCTTGTAGTAGTGTGTGGTACTTGTTCTATTAGTCCATCTATACTGACCTCCATCAGGTTGCAAATTCAATATAATTTTTTTCTGCATCTAGCTCTGAAAAAATATTTGGGCTTCTAGCAGTGTGTGGGACTTGGTCTATTAGTCCATCTATACTGACCTCCATCAGGTTGCAAATTAAAAATAATTTTTATCTGCATCTAGCTCTGAAAAAATATTTGGGCTTCTAGCAGTGTGTGGGACTTGTTCTATTAGTCCATCTATACTGACCTCCATCAGGTTGCAAATTCAATATAATTTTTTTCTGCATCTAGCTCTGAAAAAATATTTCAGCTTGTAGCAGTGTGTGGGACATGTTTTATTAGTCCATCTATACTAACCTCCAACAGGTTGCAAATTCAATCTAATTTTTTTCTGCATCTAGCTCTGAAAAAATATTTCAGCTTGTAGCAGTGTGTGGGACTTTTTCTATTAGTCCATCTATACTAACCTCCATCAGGTTGCAAATTCAATATAATTTTTATCTGCATCTAGCTCTGAAAAAAATATTTGGGCTTCTAGCAGTGTGTGGGACTTGTTCTATTAGTCCATCTATACTGACCTCCATCAGGTTGCAAATTCAATTTAATTTTTTTCTGCATCTAGCTCTGAAAAAATATTTCAGCTTGTAGCAGTGTGTGGGACTTGTTATATTAGTCCATCTATACTAACCTCCACCAGGTTGCAAATTCAATCTAATTTTTTTCTGCATCTAGCTCTGAAAAAATATTTCAGCTTGTAGCAGTGCGTGGGACTTTTTCTATTAGTCCATCTATACTGACCTCCATCAGGTTGCAAATTCAATATAATTTTTATCTGCATCTAACCCAGCCAATACTTTTGGCCTAATACCACAGTTTGGCCACTCAGCTCTGCTCGGTTGCCATCCATTGTTTTTTTGTGCAAACAACTTCAGAGTTGTGAATTAGTTAACCACCAAAATGAGTGGAAAAAGGCCTGCTGTTGGTGGAAAGGGGAATAGGCGTGTTGGGAAGGGGAAAAAAGGTTGTGTCCGAGGGGTAGGTGTTAAAGCAACAGTAACATCTGCAGAAGAAAGACCATCTTCCAGCCAAACTAAAATGTCTACTTCTTTTAGCGGACAATGTGATAAGATCCCTTTCTTACTGCCGCGCCAATCACTGCAAATTCCAGATGAGGCACAAAAACAGCAGGTGCTTCAACGGATATCAAGTGCATCCTTTAAGTGGGCTCTCCTCCACCTGAACATCAACATCACAAATACTCCAGTCCTCAGTGGTGTCACCCCAATCGCAGTTGCTTCCTCACAGCTCCCAAATCTCCAGTTGCCCGTCTGAGTATGGGGTAGAACAGATGGTTGAGTCTGCAGAGCTGTTTACTCATTCTATAGCCGGGGAATCAGAGGTCGGCTCCAGAGCTTCTGTGAATCCAGACCAGGAAATGATCTGCATTGATGGCCAGAATCTTTATGAGTCGGATCCAGGACCAGACGCAGAAGGTTCTGACCATAATGTAGACCCTCATTCCCAAACTGTAACTCCTGTTGGTGGAGACAATGAGGAAGACAATGATGAGACTCAAGTACCTGATTAGAGCGACAACTTTAGTTTTTTGTCAGGGCAGGAGCAGGTTGGCTCTGAGGACGACGGGTGTGATAACACACAGGGTGATGATGATGAGGTTGGAGATCCCACTTACTGTCAACCCACAGTCAGCCAAGAGATGAGGTCAGCAGAGGAGGTGGAGGAGGATGCTAGTGACGACGAGGTCAGGTTGCGCCTTCCTGGACAGAGACGTAGTACTGGAAGCACGTCAACAACTGCATCCTCAAACACAACTCTGCCTCTGACCACAAGTCGTGGTGGCTCTTCAGGTCGCATGGGTTCTAAGCCTTGCATAGCCTGGGCATTTTTTCAGATCGATAAAGATGACCCAACTCGTGTTATCTGTAACATTTGTCAGCAAAAGCTAAGTAGAGACCAAAAAATACATAGTTTGAGTACTTCATGCATGACTTGGCACATGGACATGAAGCATAAGTTGCAGTGGGAAGCTCACTGTGCTACAATGCGGCTTAGCCGGCCGGGCCAACCACCGTCTGCCACATCTTGTGCATCCGCGGCCTCTTCATCCCCTGTGACTGGGGGGACAGCAGTCTCACCTGTTTTGAGACGCAGACTTGCCACCTCTTTACCCGCAACAGCCAGCGTGATTGGCAGGTCATCATTTTCTTTGGAGGTGGTAACACTAGCTGGTGTTGAGCGCTGTCCGACATCGATAGCACCACCTTTGGATCAAAGCATCCTAACATGTCCGCCTAGATCTTCCTCACAGACCGGCAGTTTGCCGGGGACACCCTTATTAACACCGTCTAAGCACAACAGCCAGCCCTCGGTCCCTCAGATGTGGACAAGTAAAAGACCATTTCCTCATAGCCATGAGAAAGCTAAGAGGTTGAATTTCACCATCTGCAAGCTCTAGGCTGCAGAAATGCTGCCTTTCCGCCTGGTGGACATTAAGGATTTTCGAGACCTTATGTCCGTCGCAGTGCCCCTGTACCAGATGGCCAGTCGGCACTACTTCTCAAAGAAAGGTGTGCCTGCGCTCTACCTGCATGTCGCACACAACATCACCGCTTCTTTGAGAAACTCTGTGTGTGACAGGGTGCATTTCACCACAGACACTTGGACGAGTAGGCATGGACAGGGGCGTTACATGTCGCTGACTGGGCACTGGATAACTATGGTGACAGCAGGACAAGGGGCTGCTGTCCAAGTCTTGCCGTCCCCACGAGTTGTGCGTCAATCCTCTTTATCTCAATGTTCCTCCACTGCTTCTGCCTCCTCAACTTCCTCTCGGTCCTCCACCTGCACCCAAAGTCTGTCTGGTCATGCCACAAGCTTTCTATCTGCGCAGAAGGGATCCTGCACACCTGCTTACTATGCTGGCAGTAGGGCTCAATGTCATCAGGCGGTTTTTACTTTGAAATGTCTGGGAAATGTGAGTCACACAGCTGAGGAGTTGTGGTCAGCTCTGGAGAACCAATTTCATGAATGGTTGTCTCCACTGGACCTGAAACCAGGGAAGGCCGTGTGCGACAATGCTGAAAACCTGGGTGCGGCCCTTCGCCTGGGCAATGTCACACACGTGCCTTGTATGGCTCACGTGTTGAACCTGGTTGTCCAACAATTTTTAGCCCACTATCCCGGACTAGATGGCCTTCTGCAGATGGCACGGTCGCTGTGTGCTCACTTCCGCCATTCGCATCCCGCAGCTCAGCGACTTACATCTCTACAGAAGTCGTTGGGCCTGCCACTTCACCAGCTAAAATGCGATGTGCCTACCTGGTGGAATTCAACTCTGCACATGTTGCAGCGACTGTGGCAGCACCGACAAGCCCTGGTGCAATACGTCCTGATGTATAGCCTGGGCCAACGAGATCCAGAGGTGGGGCAAATCACGCTGGAGGAGTGGTCTCAGATCAGAGACCTATGCACCCTTCTGCACAGTTTTGAAATGGCGACGAAGATGTTTTGTGCTGACGATGCCATTATCAGCATGACTATTCCGGTGATTTACATGCTGAAGCACATGTTAAACAGAATTCGGAGTCAGGTGGTGGCACAAGAGGAGGTGGAGGAAGTAGAGGAGGAGGAGTTGTATGCGGAAGGGCTAACATCTGCAAGGTCCAGACGGTCGGCAGCACCAAGGCGGCAGGCATGTGAGGGTGGGGGAGATGGTTTTACCAGGGCGCATGTTAGCAGCCAAACAAGTGAGGAAAGTGCAGGAGCCCAGGAAGAGGTGGAGAACGAACTGATGGAAGACTCATCAGATGAGGGAGACCTTGATCACATTTCTGTTGTGCGAGGTTGGGGGGAGAGGACAGAGGAAGGAAGCATGATTGTTACCTCGCCACCAACACAACAGGGACTTGGTGCTCCTGGATGCGCAAGACACATGAGTGCCTTCTTGCTGCACTACCTGCAACATCACCCTTGAATTGTGAGAATTAGAAATAATCCTGACTACTGGGTTGCCACACTGTTAGATCCCCAGTACAAAAGTAAATTTGCAGAAATTATTCCTGCCATAGAAAGAGATGCACGCATGCAGGAGTATCAGCAGAGACTGTTGCAGAATCTTACATGTGCTTTTCCACAAAACACCAGTGGTGCACGTAGTGAATCTCACAGTTCCAACTTGCCAACCGTGGGACCGTCGAGTGTTCAGCACTCAAACCGTAACAGAAACACAGTATCTGCTGGTAACATCAATTTTGCGGAATCATTTCACCACTTTTTTAGCCCATCCTTTGCAAGGCCACAGGAGACAAGAAGTCTGACACATAGTCAACGCCTAGAGACGATGGTACAGGAGTATCTCCAAGTAAACATTGAAGCCATGACTGTGTCACTGGACCCTTGCTCTTTTTGGGCTTCCAATCTGGATAAATGGCTGGAGCTCGCCACTTACGCCTTGGAGATCTTGTCATGCCCCGCAGCCAGCGTTCTGTCTGAACGTGTGTTCAGCGCTGCTGGTGGTGTGCTGACAGATAAGCGCACGCGGCTCTTCACTGATAAAGTAGACAGACTCACGTTCATAAAGATGAACAAATCATGGATGCGAAATGACTTTTCTACCTCTGTGATTGGTTAAAATCACCTCACCAACCGTTTTCAGCTTTCAAATTACTAATCATGTTTATCTGTATCTTGGCTGGAAAATAATTTGGGCTTTGTAGCAGTGTGCAGTACTGATTCTATTAGGCCATCTATACTAAGCTCCACAAGATTTAAAATTACTAATCATGTTTATCTGTATCTTGGCTGGAAAATAATTTGGACTTTGTAGCAGTGTGCAGTACTGATTCTATTAGGCCATCTATACTAAGCTCCACCAGATTTAAAATTACTAATGATGTTTATCTGTATCTTGGCTGGAAAATAATTTGGGCTTCGTAGCAGTGTGCAGTACTGATTCTATTAGGCCATCTATGCTAAGCTCCACCAGATTTAAAATTACTAATCATGTTTATCTGTGTCTTGGCTGGAAAATAATTTGGACTTTGTAGCAGTGTGCAGTACTGATTCTATTAGGCCATCTATACTAAGCTCCACCAGATTTAAAATTACTAATCATGTTTATCTGTATCTTGGCTGGAAAATAATTTGGGCTTTGTAGCAGTGTGCAGTACTGATTCTATTAGGCGATCTATACTAAGCTCCACCAGATTTAAAATTACTAATCATGTTTATCTGTATCTTGGCTGGAAAATAATTTGGGCTTTGTAGCAGTGTGCAGTACTGATTCTATTAGGCCATCTATACTAAGCTCCACCAGATTTAAAATTAATAATAATTTTTAGCTGCATGTAGCCTGGAAAATAATTTTGGGGCTCCTAGATGCCCAAGACACATGAGTGCCTTCTTGCTGCACTACCTGCAACATGACCCTCAGATTGTCAGAAGTCGAAGTAATCCTGACTACTGGGTTGCCACACTCTTAGATCCCCCACACTCTTCGATCAACCTTTTCATTTTAACAAAGAACAAAAAAATGGTAATTTTTGAAATTATAAGCATTAGCAGGTTATTAGAAACTGAAATCAAACAGTTTTCAACTCAAAACTTTATTTTAGGTGATGTTACATTTGCACATAGGACCCCTTGTTCGAAAGGAGCTTCTGAACTCTCTCGTCCATTGAATTTGTCAGGTTTTGGATGGTTTCTGTTTCAATTGTTTTGCATGAGGACAGAATACCCTCCCAGAACTGTTGCTTAGATGTGAACTGCCTCCCGCCATCATAGACACTCCTTTTGATGATGCTCCAGAGGTTCTGAATGGGGTAGAGGTCAGGGGAGCATGGGGGTCACACCATAAGTTTGTCCCCTTTTATGCCCATATCAGCCAGAGATGCAGATGTGTTATGTGCAGCATGAGACGGTGCATTATCATGCATGAAAACGATCTTACTGTGGAATACACGGTTCTTCTTCTTGAACCATGGCAGGAAGTGCTGTTTGAGAAACTCCACATACATTATGGAGTTCATCTTTACCCCTTCAGGGATCCTAAAGGGGCCAACAATCTTTCTCCCCATGATTCCAGCCCAAAACATTACTCCACCTCCTCCTTGTTGGCACTGTAGCCGTGTTTGCGTGGGGTGTCCATCAACCAGCCATTCTCCACTCCATCTATCTGGACCATCGAACGTTGCACGGCAATCATCCGTGAACAAAACAGTTTTGAAGTCAGTCTTCATGTATTGTTTGGCCTACTGTAGTCGTTTCTGCTTGCGTGCAGTGGATAGAGGAGGTCGACAGGATGGCTTATGCACAGCTGCAAACCTCTAAAGGACCCTGCATCTTGTTTTTCGGGGGACGTTGGAGGCACCAGCAGCTTCAAAAACTTGTCTGCTGCTATGACAAGGCTTTTTTGCCGCTGCTCTTTTAACCTGACGTAATTGCCTTTAGGAAAGAGTCCTCAATTTGCCCTTATCAGCACGCACACGTGTGTACTGTGAATCAGCTACATACTTCTTGATTGCCAAGACACTTCATCCTGATCATCGCACAATGTTGATTGTAGTCATGCCTTGACCTAAACACTCCACAATTTGTTGCTTCTCAGCAGCCGACACATCCTTTTTCTTTCCCATTTTGGCAGAAAATGTAGGCTGCTTAATAATGTGGGACAGCCTTCTTAAGTAGTCTTGCCTTTCATTGGACACACCTGCCAAACTAATTAGCACAGGTGTCTGCAATTGCTTACAGTGATATAAAGAGCCCTAACACACATCACCATCAGTGAGTTTAACTGATAAACAAATTCTTCCCTTATCACTCCTAAACACTTTTTGCATAATAATTTGGAACACAGTGTACATGTGCTTTTCCACAAAACACCAGTGGTTCACGTAGTGAATCTTACAGTTCTAACTTGCCAACCGTGGTCTGTATTGAGTTGTTCAATAAAGGGCCCAAAATTAAGATAACATAGACGGGAGAGGTCTCTATGAATAGGAATTCCTAAGTATTTGATACCCTGTGAGGGCCAGGCAAAGGGAAAGTTGGACTGGATGGAGTCCTGTATGGATTTGGGGAGGGAGACATCGAGGGCCTCAGACTTCGCTGCATTGATTTTAAAATTTGACCATGTACCAAAGTGATCTATTTCAGCCATAACAGCAGTGATGGATATATGTGGTTGAGTGATATATACTAGGACATCATCAGCAAATGCAGAGCACTTGTACTCGGCGCCTCCCACCTCAATCCCCCTAATATTGGGGTTATCGTGAATTTATGAGAGCAGGTGCTCCATCACTAGGATGTATAAGAGAGGGGACAGAGGACATCCCTGCCTTGTCCCATTTGTGATTATGAAAGGTGATGATAATGTTCCATTTATCTTCAGCCTAGCTGACGGATTGCGATACAGGGCCATGATTTTGGCTATAAAAGAGTCCCCTACCCCAAGCTTTTTAAGAGAATAATATATTGCGTGCCTGGAGACTCTATGGAATGCTTTCTCAGCATCCAACGAGAGTATCTAATTACAAATTTTTAACTGCATCTAGCCAAAGCAATACTTTGGGCCTAGTAGCAGTGTCTGCTAGTCAGCGGATTAACCCAGCTGTTAAGCAAGCTACACCACCTGTAGTTTGGACACTTCATTTTTTCAAAGGAAATGCTTCGGGCCCCCGGGATACTCAGTGAAGAGCATCGGGGAGGCACCCCAAGGCCCAGGGGCTGGGACTGGCGGTAGGACGCCTTGCGGTGGACCGCCAAGCTCGATCCTTATAAAGGCTTTTTAACTGCAGCAGCTTTAGTGGACGCTACTGGAGCTGGAACTCTTTTCTTATTATAAAAATAGAAAACAATACAAATTACATATTCCACACTTAACCAATTCCCCTACCACAACCCAACCATAAACACAAAACCATAACGAAACATGTCCTCATCTGGATCCACACTAAAATGGGAAAGAAAACATATAAACTTTATAGACCTTATACAAGGCCCGTATGACCTCAGAAATAAAACAAACACTCTAGCAGAGTTCAAAGAGATTTTTAGGAGTCCCGGATGTCCATCAGGCTGTGTCAAAAAGTTTCCTTACCGGAGGGAGCATTAGAGTCCATGAGTCTTTGAGTCCAAGAGTCTCTTGTAAGTCCTGGCATGAGTAAACAAAAGTCAGTTTCCCAGCCTGCTCTGCTCTGATCCTTTCCTCTCCTTAGTTTTAGTTTATATTTCACTCCTTAGCTTACTCCTCTTCTTCTCCTTCTCCTTCTCCTCCTCTTTGACTCCTTAACCCTTCTCCTCCTCCCGAGCTCCTCACCCTTCATCCTCCAGGCTCCGACATAGGACAAGGAGAGAAAAAAAGAGAGAAGGGCCCGCATTACACACTATCACACTTCCTTCACTTCTCAACCTACAAAAAACCCCGGTCCACCGCCCTTACATAATTCATATGGCAATCCGCCAAACCAAACTATAACTAAAACTTATCCCATCCACACTATATATATATATATACACCGATATATATATATATTATTATTAGTGTTGAGCGAGCACTAAAATGCTCGGGTGCTCGAAGCTCGGGCCGAGCTCACTGTGATACTCGGGTGCTCGACCCGAGCAAGGAGCCCAATGTTAGTCTATGGGAGACCCGAACATTTTTGCGGCGGCTCCCCCGGCAGTCTGTAGAAAGCCTAAAAAGTGCCCAAAACGATAGTGACAGTGCTCAAATGACATGGGGACAGCATGGGGATCGCCCCTGGAAGCATTTCTGACCCCGAGGTCACTGCTGTCAACAACGTGGTCAGAGGTATTAAGCCACTTTTACAGGCTCACAATAAAATGTTCAAAAACGAAAGTGAAAGTGCTTTCCTGTGAAATATGTTAACCCCTTAACGACCAGGGGTCTTTCTGTTTTTGTTTTCCTTTTTTGCTCCCCTTCTTCCCAGAGCCAGAACTTTTTAAATTTTCGTTCAATATGGTCATGTGTGGGCTTATTTTTTGCGGGACGAGTTGTACTTTTAAACACCATCACTGGTTTTACCATATCCTGTGCTGGAAAATGGGAAAAAGATTCCAAGTGCAGTGAAACTGCAAAAAAAATGCAATTCCACAGTTGTTTTTTGGGTCCTTTTTTTACCAGGTTCACAGATTGCTAAAACTGACCTGCCATCATTATTTTCCAGGTCGTTACGAGTTCATAGACACCAAACATGTATAGGTTCTTTTTTATTTAAGTGGTGAAAAAAAAATCCAAAGCTTGCTAAAAAAAAAAAAAAAATGACACCATTTTCCCAGACCTTTAGTGTCTCCATTTTTCGGGATCTGGGGCCAGATGAGGGCTTATTTTTTGCGTGCCGGGCTGACGTTTTTATTGATACAATTTTGGGGTAGATCCGATGTTTTGATCGCCCGTTATTGCATTTTATTGCAAAGTTGTAGCGACCAAAAAAACGTAATTCTGGCGTTTAAAATTTTTTTCTTGTTACGCCGTTTACTGATTGGATTAATTCTTCTTTTATATTGATAGATCGGGCGATTCTGAACGCAGTGATACCAAATATGTGTATGTGTTTTTTTTTTATATATATATATTTTATTTTGAATGGGGCGAAAGGGGGGGTGACTTAAACTTTTATATATTTTTTATTTTTTTTATTTTTTTAAAAACTTTTTTTTTACACTTTCTGCTTGCTTCTATAGTCTCCAGAGGAGACTAGAAGCAGCAGTTGTCTGATTGCTTCTACTGCATACAAGCGATGAGCAGATCGCTTGTATGCAGGAGAAATGCTCACTTGCTATGAGCGCTGACCACTAGGTGGCGCTCATAGCAATTGAGACATGACAACCACAGGCGTCTGCTGCAGACCCTGAGTTGTCATGCCCACCCATTGGTGACCCGCGATCACGCTGACGGGGTCACTGATGGGCGGGACTTAGGACTCCCGGAAGCGCGAGTTAAATGCCACTGTCAGATATTTAAGATAAGATAAGATATACTTTATTTATCCCGGAGGAAATTGCGGTATCACAGCAGCAGAACACAGATCTTGAACATGACACATATGATAACATAACATTTGGAATGCTTTAGACATTGCTTTTCAGACATTTGTTAAACACCCCCATAGCTGTTGGAACAAACGATTTCCTGTATTTTTCCTTTTTACACCTTAGTTGTATTAGGCGATTGCTGAATGTGCTCTTCTGTTTCGCAAACAGTTCATAAAGCGGGTGTGTGTTGTTGCCCATTATAGCTCTGCACTTCTTCTTAATCCTATCCTCTACCACCTCTTCAAAAGTCCCAAGCTGTAGGCCCACCGTCGCGCTAGCCTTCTTGATAAGTTTGTTGAGCTTGTTGGCGTCAGCAACACGCACACTGTTACCCCAGCAAATTATTGCCGCAAAGGTGGCACTAGCCACAATGTATTGGTAGAACACCTCAAGCATTTTGCCACACACATTAAACGACCTTAACTTCCTTAGGAAGTACAATCTACTCATCCCCTTCTTGTAGACCTTCTCCATGTGGCACTTCCAGTCTAGCTTGCTATCCAGGTAAACCCCCAAATATTTGAAACTGTCCACCATCTCCATATCCTGACCGTCAATGGTAACAGGTAGGCATACCTTCTTGCACCTTCCATAGCTCATCACCAACTCCCTGGTTTTCTTAACATTTAGTTCTAGATGGTTAGCCTGGCACCATACTACAAAGTCCGCAACCACCCTTCTATATTCCTCTTCATCCTGGTCCTTCCCAATACCGCCAACTATCACAGAGTCATCCGAGTACTTCTGGAGGTGACAACGGTCTGATTTATACTGAAAGTCAGCTGTGTACAATGTAAAGAGGAATGGCGACAGCACTGTTCCCTGCGGGGCTCCGACACTGCTCAGTACACTATCTGATGTAGCCGTTCCCCACCTAACAAACTGTGGCCTATCCGACAGGTAGTCAATTATCCAATTCACAAGTCCCTCATCCACCGCCATTTTAATCAACTTTCCACGCAGTAAGAGTGGCTGTAATGTGTTGAACGCACTAGAGAAATCAAAGAACAAAGCACGCACTGTGGTTCCATCATTGTCCAAAAAGGAATGTACTGTTTGTAGCAGAGACGCTACAGCATCGTCCACCCCCAGTCCCTGCCGGTACGCAAACTGAAGAGCATCAGTATGCGCCATCACCCTCGGACACAAGTGAGCAAGTACTATTCTCTCCAAGGACTTCATCGCATGTAATGTTAAGGCCACCGGTCTATAGTCCCCCGGGGAAGTCGGGAAGGTAGTCTTTGGAACCGGCACCAGGCAGGAAGTCTTCCATAGCACTGGTACTCTCTTTGATTGTAAGCTCTGGTTAAAGAGATGCTGGAAGACAGTACACAACTCATTTGCACACACTCTGAGGACACGTGGACTGAGACCGTCAGGCCCTGCTGCTTTGCCAATGGCCAGCTTACTAAACTGGTCCCTCACGTCATTTTTGGAGACTGAGAAATGATCTATTTCACCACCTGTTAATTTAGCTAGTTGTTCCCCGGCCTCCTCCCCCTTCCCTGCTGCTACCGCACCTTTATTGCTGAATCTGTTGAAGAACTCATTCATTTCATTAGCCATTCTAAGTCCACCACCTCCCTTCTCTGACCTTGCCTTAAACCCAGTCACTAGCTTCATTCCAGCCCACACCTCTCTGGAGCTTTTTTGTGCAAATTGATTTTCTAATTTAACTCTGAATGCCTCACGGGCAATCTTAATTTTCCCCTTTAGGTCTCGCTGTATAATTTTCAATGCCTCCTTGTCCTTCCTTTTAAAAGCCAGTTTTTTCATGTTTAGTAAATGTTTCAACTCTTTTGTAATCCATGGCTTATTGTTTGCATAACACCGAATCTCTTGAACAGGTACTACAATGTCCATACAGAAGTTGATGTAATCAGTAACTCTGCCAGTAATCTCATTAACATCACAATTCTTTTTCATGGTACACAACACCTCCCAGTCTGTACAATCAAAGCAGTCTTGTAACGCCTCCTCTGCTGCTGGACACCACTTCCTTATCTTTTTTATTGTCACTGGTTGTTTGCGGACGTCTGGTTGGTAAGCAGACGACAATAGTATGAGGTTGTGGTCAGATTTCCCCAGGGGGGGTAATGCAGCCGATGAATAAGCATTCTTAACATTAGCAAAGAGGAGATCCAGTGTGTTGTTGTCCTGTGTAGGACATTTGACATATTGATAGAACTTTGGTATTGCAGATGAGATCTTTACTCGATTGAAATCCCCAGAAATTACAGTTAGAGAGTTTGGGTGTTTAGTCTGAAGGCGGGCCATCACCCCTGACAACACATCCCCAGCAGCCTCTGGGTTCGCAGATGGTGGTATATACATCACAACTACAATAACAAGAGTGAATTCTCTATTTAGATAGTAAGGCCTGAGGCCCACTGCTAACAGTTCAATATTTGGACAGTAATGTTTCTCCTTAACAGTTACATGCCCCTGATTGCACCATCTGTTGTTAATGTAGAGTATCACTCCTCCACCTTTTTTCTTGCCGCATCTAACTCTCTCTCTATCAGCCCGAACCATTTGAAACCCTGGTACCGAGACACATGTATCTGGGACCTCCTCATGCAGCCAGGTTTCTGTAAAGCACATGAGACTGCATTCCCTAAACTCCTTCTGGGTCTTACTCAGAGCCAGCAGTTCATCCGACTTATTGACCAGCGATCGTACGTTACCCATGATAATGGATGGGACCACTGGTTTAAACCTTCTCCTCCAGGACTTGATCTTCTTGCCTGCTCTGCAGCCTCTGAAAGGTCTCCTTATTTCCCGTGGAACATTCCGTATTGCCACTGCTGGAGAAGACTTTATCCTGCGCAGTTCCAGAAGACGATCCCTAGAATACACTGCTCGTTTAGCCACAGACCTAGGGTCCACCATCCCGTCATTGTTTCCACCCGTCACACCAGTCCTCTCCATGGCAGATCGTATGCAGTGACCTCCACCGCTCACATATGGCTGTATCCCTGTCACAGGCTGTGGGTAGCAGCATGCGTCCTTCAGTAGCATTAGCTGAGATGGTCCGTATTGCGTGCCCCAGAGTGTCTGTACCTGCAGGAGACTTGTAAGTGGTGGAGGAAGATCCAGGTGCAGATCTCGTGCTGTGTGCCCAGCAGCAGTTGATAGTGTGGGAAGTGTTGTATCTTCCATCCCCAATAGACGAGTATACAGGAACGTTGCAATCCAGAGAAGGTAAGAAAATAAAATAAAATAAAATAATAAAATAAAATAACTGTAACAAAACTGTAATTGAAATAAAGTAGAAGCTTCTGCTGCTGCAATGGGCTGCCAGTAGTCCGGCGCCGTATTGTCTCCACAATCTAGCAGAGAGGCAGACAGGCATGTCCACACCCTCCGGAGTCAGAACACTGTGGATTTAACATGTTAACAGCCGCGGGTGGATTGCGATTCCAATAATCAGCTGACATGTGCTCGCTTCAGTGCGGGCTCACCGCCGGAGCCCCCGCTGAACCGACCTTCCCGACCTGGTGCGTACTATTACTGACCAGGTCGGAAAGGGGTTAAGGAACATCCTTTCCAGGGTAAAGACTTGTGTATAAGGTAAAATAAATAAACAAAAACAAAAATACTCCTCCACACCTTGGGCTATGTTCACAAGTAGCATTTTTTATGCATTTTTGCACGTTTGTATTGCTTTCAACCGTGACAAATGCATTCACCGGGAAATGTCATTTTAACATTTTACAACCTTATCTGGCCATGTGCTGTGTGACACATGCATACAGTGCTAAAAAGACATGGGAACAGCATGGGGAAGACCCCTGGAAGCATCTCTGACACCCAGGTCACTGCCTAAAAGTGTGCCCATCAGAAGTGATCCTTGCCACATCAGAGGATGCAGTCTTGCAACTATCCCCGTGCAAGTCCTTGTCCCAGGGCAGTGTTCAATTGTACCTCCCCCATAACTTGCAATACAAGTGCAAGTATGCAGCCTGCCACCCACCCACCCCCAGGCTGCAATACCATACTGCTAGCTTGCTTGCACTTGAAATTGGGCCTTTTAGGCATGTGGAGGTGAAATCTGGCCACCACGTCATGGCTGCGTCGGTAGCCTGGTATTCATACTCAGTCCCCAGCCGCCTGGCGGCCGGGTGTCCACGCCTGGTCCCCAGCCGCCAGGGGGCGGCCGGGTGTCCATACTCAGTCCCCAGCCGCCCCGCGGCCGGGTGCCCACACACAGTCACCAGCCGCGTGGGGGTGGCCGGGTGTCCATAAACGGTCCCCAGCCGCCCCTATTTGTCCCGGTGCGCCTTATACACAAGCGCGCATACCAAAACATTACCTGTGCCCTCCCCAGTGCATTTAGTGGGAAGGACAGCCTAACCACAAACACGTGGACAAGTGAATGTGGCCAGGAATGGTCCATCTCACTGACGCCTTCACACTGGGTTAATATTGTGGAATCCGGGACACAGTTGGACACTGGGATGCAACACGTCCTCCAGACATAGAGGATTGCGGGTCCTGGGTCAATCAGGCTTCAACACAAAGTTCAGAAGGTAGACAGCAGCAGTGGTCGGCCTCCTACACAACGAGTAAATTATTCATGATCATGAGGCCATCCACCTCCTTAGCTTTCTGTTCCTTGGAATGCAAGCGCATGTATGTAGTAGCAGCTAGGCCTGAGGTGGTCAGCGTTTTGGCGCATATTCTACCTCCTTCGAGGATTGCTGGATGTTTTCCTGCTACTATCCCAGTTCTATGACTCCCGTTAAAACAAAGCTTCAGGTGATGAATGATGGATGAGGTGGTGGCAAAGGAGAAAGAGCAGGAGGAACAGGGACCATTCACATCAATATCAGGCCAGCCAACCACACATGTCTTGTAGGATATGTTTCTGTACCAAAAGGAGCGGTTCAGCTACACAGTTATAAGGCATACAGTGAATGCAATGCCTACCAAAAATTTCGAGGCACTCCAATGCCCCTTAGAAGTGTCATGGAGGTCAAAGGGCATTAACTAAACCGTTTTTTCCATTTATAGCAACTGGGTCTCCTGTACACTGTTGGCCTAAGCAGGGAATGGAAGGCTTTCCAAAAATTATTAGGCACTGCAATGCCCCTTGAAACAGACGTGGATTACAGCGTATTAAAAACCTTCTACCCATTATTGGGGAGTGGGTCTCCCTTAGTGTTCGCCTATGCATTGAAAAGCAAAAGCTGACAAAAATTAGGAGGAAATGCAATGCCCGTTGCAAGAGTCGTGGAGGTTAGAGGTAATTAAAAACAACATGTCAATGCCCCTTGGAAGAGCTGTGGAGTTCAGAGTGGTTTAACAAGACGGTTTTAATGCCCCTTAGAAGAGACGTGGAGTTCAGAGTGGTTTAACAAGACAGTTTTAATGCCCCTTGGAAGAGATGTGGAGGTCACAGTAGCTTAACAAGATGGTATTAATGCCCCTTGGAAGAGACGTGGAGTTCAGAGTGGTTTAACAAGACAGTTTTAATGCCCCTTGGAAGAGTGGTGGAGGTTACAGTGGAATAAAAAGACAATATCAATGCCCCGTGGAAGAGACGTGGAGGTCACAGTAGCTTAACAAGATGGTTTTAATGCCCCTTGGAAGTGTGGTGGAGGTCGCAGTGGAATAAAAAGACAATATCAATGCCCCTTGGAAGAGTGGTGGAGGTTACAGTGGAATAAAAAGACAATATCAACGCCCTGTGGAAGAGACGTGGAGGTCACAGTAGCTTAACAAGACGCTTTTAATGCCCCTTGGAAGAGTGGTGGAGGTTACAGTGGAATAAAAAGACAATATTAACGACCCTTGGAAGAGACGTGGAGGTCACATTAGCTTAACAAGACGATTTTAATGCCCCTTTCAAGAGCCATGCAGTACAGCATATTAAAAACATTATTCCCATTAATGGGGAGTGGGTCTCCCATAGTCTTTGCCTATGCCTTCCAAGCAAAAGCTGCCAAAAATTAGGACAGAGGAACTTGCAATGCTGGCAACATGGACCACGGTCACCCTAGTGGTATAGTGGTCGTGGAGGCTGAGGATAAGGAGAAGAGCAAAAAACAGCCGAAATGAGGAAGCGTATACCCATGTGTGGGTGTGAAGCGATGCATGGGAATACACCTCCCGAAATAACACAGTGGATTTGACTTTTTGTTACTCTGCTGTCATTTGGTGGTGATGAGAAGTCTGGCCCAATCCACCCCTTGTTCATTTTCATAAGGGTCAGCTTGTCAGCATTGTCAGTTGACAGGTGAGTGCGCTTATCAGTTATAATTCCCCCAGCGGCACTAAAAACACGCTCCGATAACACGCTAGCGGCAGGGCAGGCCAGGACCTCCAAGGCATGCAGAGTGAGTTCATTCCAAGTGTCCAGCTTGGATACCCAATAATTAAAAGGCACAGAGGAATCACGGAGGATGCTGGTACTCCCTCACCATCTTTTGAAACTTTCCACTCCTTGTGAGAGTACCCTGCGCCTCAGGGCCTGTAAGCTGGGCAGGTCTCAGAAAACTGTCCTAGAACATTGACAGTGTTCCCCTGCCTCTGCTGGATTGGAGTTGCGTCTCTCTCGCCTGTATGCCTTAGTTGGACAGCGAACTGTGACCTCTGCCGCTACCGTGTTCAGATGGGAATTTTTTTAATAGTTCTGCAGCAAGGGCCTTCTGGTACTGCCCCATTTTTGTAGACCTCTCCAACTCAGGAATAAGAGAGTGAAAGTTCTCCTTGTAGAGGGGGTCTAAAAGTGTCATCAACCAGTAATGTGTAACATACCTGGCGGCGTCCTTGCATGGTGGTCCATCTCCCACTGTGCAAGAGCGCGCACTTGATCTCCAGTCCAGAATGTCTCTCTGGCTTCCCTCCATGCTGTCTGTTTGTGTCTGTTTCTGCTGCTTAAGGGCGGCGCCCGATCACTTCCTGCTTTTTGTACCTGCTGTGGGTCACACCCCTTGTGCGTCCTCAGCCTATTGCTGTCTGTCACCTGGTATATAGCTCAGCTGCTCCCACCTATCCCTGCCTGAGCATAGTGTTTCATTCAGTGTGTGCTTGCACTCTGAAGGTGCCAGGTCCCGTTCTTTGTCTCCTGCTTTGCGGTATCAGTTCCCGTGTCTGAACTGAGTCCTGTCTATGTCTCCTGCCTTGCGGTATCAGTTCCTGTGTCTGAGCTGAGTCCTGTCTATGTCTCCTGCCTTGCGGTATCAGTTCCCGTGTCTGAACTGAGTCCTGTCTATGTCTCCTGCCTTGCGGTTTCAGTTCCCGTGTCTGAACTGAGTCCTGTCCATGTCTCCTGCCTTGCGGTATCAGTTCCCGTGTCTGAACTGAGTCCTGTCTGTGTTCTCTTGTCTGCCTATCCTGGAGGCTGTATTTCCAGGCCTGTCTGAACACGCTCCTAGCCTGTTCCTTCTGCCTTCTAGGGGCCGATTACCTAGATCCGTTCCTGTATCTTGTCTGTCCTGTCTGAACACGCTCCTAGCCTGTTCCTCCCGCCTTCTAGGGGCTGATTACCTAGACCCGCTCCTGTATCTTGTCTGTCCTGTCTGAACACGCTCCTTGCCTGTTCATCCTGCCTCTCTGGGGGCCGTATTCCCAGACCCGCTCCTGTATTCCGCTGCAGTGTTGGTCTCCTCCGTACACTCAGTTCCAGTCTGAACTCTCTCCTATCCTTTACCTGTTTTGCCTCTATGTCCGTTCCCTTCTTTTTTCTGCAGAGTCTGAACTCGTACCTAACTCCTGCTTGTTGTCTCTGTACTCCCGTTTGTGAGTTTGTGGTCCACTCGCTACTTCACTGCAAGTACCCTGTGGGTATCTGGCTCTGCCTTTCCCTTCCTGTCTGTTCCGTGTGAACAGAGCCCTGTCCCCCCTGCTCAGCCTTGCTTGCTCTGACTCCTTTGCTCACCGCTCCAGCGGTTCTAGCCTGCTCTGACTCCTTTGCTCACCGCTCCGGCGGTTCTAGCCTGCTCTGACTCCTTTGCTTACCGAATCGGCGGTTCTAGCCTGCTCTGACTCCTTTGCTCGCTGCTCCGGCAGCCTTGCTCCGCTCTGACCCTTTTGCTCACTGCTCCGGCAGTCTCTCTCCGCTCTTATCCTTTTGCTCACTGCTCCGGCAGTCTTGCTCCACTCTTGCTCACCGCTCCAGGCGGTCTCGCCCTGCTTTACTCTTGCTCACTGCTCCGACAGTCTCGCTCAGCTCTGACCCTTTGCTCACCGCTCCTGGCGGCCTTGTCCTGCTCTCCTCTTGCTCACCGCTCCAGGCGGCTTTGTCCTGCCCTGTTCTCGCTCACCTCTCTGGGCGGCCTCACTCTGCTGTGTTTGTCCGCCACATCTGTGGTTCTGTTCCTGAGTCCCAGTGTGTACTGGGTCCTATCCCGCCAGTGTCCCTACCTGCTAGTGCCTCCCTGTCTGCACTCTAGCTGTGCTTGCCTGTACCCCTCTGCCTGTATTGTTCCTGAGTCCCAGTGTGTAATGGGTCCTATCCCGCCTGTGTTCCTACCTGCTAGTGCCTCCCTGCCTGCATACCCGCCTGCCTGCATACCAGTCGTGCCTGCCTATACCCACCAGTCTGTGTGCCAGCCTACCAGTCTGTTCCTGTATTCCCCTGTGTGGGTCAACAGCCGTGTCCGGGGTCTGTCCTGGAGTAGCACCTGGTCCCTCTGCTCGGTTCCTCCTTGGTGCACTGGCGTCGTATGCCGTCGTGCGACCCTGGTCAGATCGGGTGAATACCTAGTTACGCCCCTCCAGGCATTCACTCTCCGGCACGGTCCAGTGGAATCACTACAATCACACGCACACGCCGCTCAGCCCGGGCGTGTGCATTACAGCATGCTCAGGCCATGGTTCCCGTTGAGCCCCACGGCCTTCGCTCTCTGAGAAGTTTTCCAGCGAATACATGCATTAAAATAAATAAATATATTTTTTTTTCCTTAGCTGAGTTCCAGGCGAATTACGCACCATCCAGATGGATCTATCAGCTCTCGTTCCTGCGGATCCGCCACGTTACTATGGGGATCCAAGACAGTTTCGTGCATTTGTGGAGCAATGCATGCTACACTTTAAGGCCTACCCTCTCTATTTTCCTTCCGATTGGGCTAAAGTGGCCTTTATGATTGACTACCTAGCGGGTGATGCCTTGAAATGGGTCACCCCCCTATGGGAAGCATGGGATCCTGTCGTCCTTGACCTGCAGGCCTTCCTGGTGGCCTTTTGTATGGTCTTCGAGGACCCTAACCCTGAAGCCCCTGCTGAAGCTTCACTTCCCAATATCCCGGAGCAGACGCGACGGGTAATGTGTGTGGGTAGCGCAATAGTCCTCCAGCCCAATGAGACTACTGCCCACCCAGAATCCTCACAGGGTGACTAAGCTTTCCGGAATACTTCTCCCAACCTCAAGAGGCAGTCCAGACGTGCTAGACGTAGAGGCAAGCCGTCACACCAGGGTCTGTCCTCCCTGAGACCTCCTGACCCCAACCTTGAAGTCCCAACTGAAGCTTCATCTCCCTGTATCCCGGAGAAGCCCCAACGGGTAATGTGCGTGGGTAGTGCACCAGTTCCCCTGCCCGAAGGGACTTCTGCCCATCCAGACTCCACACAGGAGAACTTCCTGCACCCGGCATCAGATGCTTCACCCACTTTAACCGGTGTGCATGTCCAAGGATGCCCCAAAGCTGTGGTTACCTCAGAGTATGTGCACCTCTACTACCTGGTGGAGGACCCCCTGTTGCCTCCTGAATCCTCCGGGATACCACTCGATGACAAATGGAGAGAGACTTCTCTACACCCGGTACTCGATACTTTGTCCGCTTTGTCCTGTGAGCCTGACAATGGGTACCCCAAAGTGGTAGTTACCCCCGAGTCTCTACACCCCTCCGACCAGGCGGAGGACCTCCAGTTGTCTCCAGAACCCTTCGGGGTGCTACCTGGTAGCGAAAGGACAGAGACTCTCCTATACTCTGTACCTGATACCTCGCTCGCTTCGTCCACTGAGTCCAACCTAGTGTACTCCGAAGCAGTGGTTACTCCCGAGTCTCTACACCCCTCCGACCAGGCGGAGGACCTCCAGTTGTCTCCAGAACCCTTCTGGGTGCCACCTGGTAGCGAAAGGACAGAGACTCTCCTATACTCGGTACCCGATACCTCGCCTGCTTCGTCCAGTGAGTCCGACCTAGTGTACTCTGAAGCAGATGTTTTCTCTGAGCCTCTGCACTCTTCTGACCCGGCGGAGGACCTCCAGTTGTTTCCTGAATCCTCCGGGGTACCACCAGATAACAAAGAGACAGTGACTTTTCCTCATTATGTACCTGATAACCCGTCTATTTCTTCCTGTGAGCTTGACAAGATGTACCTCGAAGCAGAGATTACCCCCAAGTCTCTGTCCCCCTCCAACCCGGTGAAGGACTTCCAGTTGTCTCCTGTACCCTCTGGGGTGCCACCTGAAAATATGTGGAGAGAGACTTCCTTGTGTGCTGTTCCTGGTACTCCACCCGTTTCGTCTGTTGCTGAGGATGGCTGGATAGGAGGTAGCATCCTAGCTAACCAGATGAGATCAGTTTTTCCTGTGGACAGTGGAAGTGATCTCCTTGAAGTGAACGACTGGTCCTCGAATTCCCTGCGGAAGATTCTGGCAGGCCTGATGAAGAGGGGGCGTAAGGGGGGGGTACTGTAACATACCTGGCGGCGTCCTTGCATGGTGGTCCATCTCCCACTGTGCAAGAGCGCGCACTTGATCTCCAGTCCAGAATGTCTCTCTGGCTTCCCTCCATGCTGTCTGTTTGTGTCTGTTTCTGCTGCTTAAGGGCGGCGCCCGATCACTTCCTGCTTTTTGTACCTGCTGTGGGTCACACCCCTTGTGCGTCCTCAGCCTATTGCTGTCTGTCACCCGGTTTATAGCTCAGCTGCTCCCATCTATCCCTGCCTGAGCATAGTGTTTCATTCAGTGTGTGCTTGCACTCTGAAGGTGCCAGGTCCCGTTCTTTGTCTCCTGCTTTGCGGTATCAGTTCCCGTGTCTGAACTGAGTCCTGTCTATGTCTCCTGCCTTGCGGTATCAGTTCCTGTGTCTGAGCTGAGTCCTGTCTATGTCTCCTGCCTTGCGGTATCAGTTCCCGTGTCTGAACTGAGTCCTGTCTATGTCTCCTGCCTTGCGGTTTCAGTTCCCGTGTCTGAACTGAGTCCTGTCTATGTCTCCTGCCTTGCGGTATCAGTTCCCGTGTCTGAACTGAGTCCTGTCTGTGTTCTCTTGTCTGCCTATCCTGGAGACTGTATTTCCAGGCCTGTCTGAACACGCTCCTAGCCTGTTCCTTCCGCCTTCTAGGGGCCGATTACCTAGATCCGTTCCTGTATCTTGTCTGTCCTGTCTGAACACGCTCCTAGCCTGTTCCTCCTGCCTTCTAGGGGCTGATTACCTAGACCCGCTCCTGTATCTTGTCTGTCCTGTCTGAACACGCTCCTTGCCTGTTCATCCTGCCTCTCTGGGGGCCGTATTCCCAGACCCGCTCCTGTACTCCGCTGCAGTGTCGGTCTCCTCCGTACACTCAGTTCCAGTCTGAACTCTCTCCTATCTTTTACCTGTTTTGCCTCTATGTCCGTTCCCTTCCTTTTTCTGCAGAGTCTGAACTCGTACCTAACTCCTGCTTGTTGTCTCTGTACTCCCGTTTGTGAGTTTGTGGTCCACTCGCTACTTCACTGCAAGTACCCTGTGGGTATCTGGCTCTGCCTTTCCCTTCCTGTCTGTTCCGTGTGAACAGAGCCCTGTCCCCCCTGCTCAGCCTTGCCTGCTCTGACTCCTTTGCTCACCGCTCCGGCGGTTCTAGCCTGCTCTGACTCCTTTGCTCACCGCTCCGGCGGTTCTAGCCTGCTCTGACTCCTTTGCTCACCGCTCCGGCGGTTCTAGCCTGCTCTGACTCCTTTGCTTAAAGCTTCGGCGGTTCTAGCCTGCTCTGACTCCTTTGCTCCCTGCTCCGGCAGCCTTGCTCCGCTCTGACCCTTTTGCTCACTGCTCCGGCAGTCTCGCTCCGCTCTTATCCTTTTGCTCACTGCTCCGGCAGTCTTGCTCCACTCTTGCTCACCGCTCCAGGCGGTCTCGTCCTGCTTTACTCTTGCTCACTGCTCCGGCAGTCTCGCTCAGCTCTGACCCTTTGCTCACCGCTCCTGGTGGCCTTGTCCTGCTCTACTCTTGCTCACCGCTCCAGGCGGCTTTGTCCTGCCCTGTTCTCGCTCACCTCTCTGGGCGGCCTCACTCTGCTGTGTTTGTCCGCCACATCTGTGGTTCTGTTCCTGAGTCCCAGTGTGTACTGGGTCCTATCCCGCCAGTTTCCCTACCTGCTAGTGCCTCCCTGTCTGCACTCTAGCTGTGCTTGCCTGTACCCCTCTGCCTGTATTGTTCCTGAGTCCCAGTGTGTACTGGGTCCTATCCCGCCTGTGTTCCTACCTGCTAGTGCCTCCCTGCCTGCATACCCGCCTGCCTGCATACCAGTCGTGCCTGCCTATACCCACCAGTCTGTGTGCCGGCCTACCAGTCTGTTCCTGTATTCCCCTGTGTGGGTCAACAGCCGTGTCCGGGGTCTGTCCTGGAGTAGCACCTGGTCCCTCTGCTCGGTTCCGACTTGGTGCACTGGCGTCGTATGCCGTCGTGCGACCCTGGTCGGATCGGGTGAATACCTAGTTACGCCCCTCTAGGCATTCACTCTCCGGCACGGTCCAGTGGAATCACTACAATCACACGCACACGCCGCTCAGCCCGGGCGTGTGCATTACATAATGACTGTCACCCAACATTTTGACGATGCGAGGGTCACGGTTAAGGCAGCGTAACAAACTTAGCCATGGGTGCCAGACTGGTAACGGGCAAGACTTCCGTGTCCTCACAAAGATGAAGACTGATAGTGTTGAGTGATCACTAAAATGCTCGGGTGCTCGAAGCTCAGGCCGAGCTTACCGTGACACTCGGGTGCTCGACCCGAGCAACGAGCCCAATGTTAGTCTACGAGAGACCCGAGCATTTTTGCCGCAGCACCCCCGGCAGTCTGTAGAAAGCCTAAAAAGTGCCCAAAACGATAGTGACAGTGCTCAAAAGATATGGGGGCAGCATGGGGATCGCCCCTGGAAGCATTTCTGACCCCCAGGTCACTGCTGTCAACAACGTGGTCAGAGGTATTAAGCCACTTTTGCGGGCTCACAATAAAACTTTCAAAAAAGAAACTGAAACGGTTTTCCTGTGAAATATGTTAAGGAATTTCCTTTCCAGGGTAAAAACTTGTGTATAAGGTAAAATAAATAACCAAAAACAAAAATACTCCTCCACACCTTGGGCTATGTTCACAAGTAGCATTTTCCATGCGTTTTTGCACTTTTGTATTGCTTTCAACCGTGACAAATGCGTTCACCGAGAAATGTCATTTTAACATTTTACAACCTTATCTGGCCATGTGCTGTGTGACACATGCATACAGTGCTGAAAAGACAAGGGATCAGCATGGGGGAAGACCCCTGGAAGCATCTCTGACCCCCAGGTCACTGTCTAAAAGTGTGCCCATCAGAAGTGATCCTTGCCGCATCAGAAGATGCAGACTTGCAACTATCCCTGTGCAAGTCCTTGTCCCAGGGCAGTGTTCAATTGTACCTCCCCCATTCCTTGCAATGCAAGCGAAAATATGCAGCCAACCACCCACCCTCCCGCAGGCTGCAATACCATACTGCTAGCTTTCACTTGAAATGGGGCCTTTTAGTTTGGAGGAGGCCGAAGCTGGCCACTACCTCATGGCCGCTTCGGCAGCGAGGTATCCATACTCTGTCCCCAGCCGCCCGGCGGCCGGGTGTCCACGCTCGGTCCCCAGCCGCCAGGTGGCGGCCAGGTGTCCATACTCGGTCTCCAGCCGCCCTGATTTCTCCTGTCACCTTCCCCCACACTTTTCTTAGCCTGGCCTGCTTTAGGGCAGCATTGGACGAGCCCACCAGAGAACCAGACTCCTCCGGTGGGCCCTGGCTTCTCCATCAGGGGAGTTGAGAGTGCCTAGGTGAGGAGCATGATGATGATGATAGAAGTTAGCATCTGCTTTGTTTTCTTGGAATGCAAGCGCATGTATGTAGTAGCGGCTAGGCCTGAGGTGGTCCGCGTTTTGGCGCATATCCTACCTCCTCCGAGGATTGCTGGATATTTTCCTGCTACTATCCCAGTTCTATGACTCCCGTTAAAACAAAGCTTCAGGTGATAAATGATGGATGAGGTGGTGGCAAAGGAGAAAGAGCAGAAGGAACAGGGACAATTCACATCAATATCAGGCCAGTCAACCAGATATGTCTTGTAGGATATGTTTCTGTAACAAAAGGAGCGGTTCGGCTACACAGTTATAGGGCATACAGTGAGTGCAATGCCTACCAAAAATTTCGAGCCATTCCAATGCCCCTTGGAAATGACATGGAGGTCAGAGGGCGTTAACTAAACCTTTTTTTCGATTTATAGCAACTGGGTCTCCCGTGCACTGTTGGCCTAAGCAGTGAATGGAAGGCTTTTCAAAAATTATGAGGAACTGCAATGCCCCTTACAAGAGCCATGTGTGTCACCCCAGGGGTCTGGTCACCACAGCAATAGAGATATTATGTCGGAGAGCAAGTGGGAGGTTTCCTGGTCAGGATCCCTTAAACATGCAACATCCTCCTGCCCCAGTCCTGGGAGGGGAGAATTCTGCCCTTATAAACTGGATCTGGGGCGGGGTTGAGTGAGTCAGAGAACAGTCAGAGTCAGAGTGAGAGCAAGGGAAAGTAACAGCATGGAGCTCTGTAGGAGCTAGGAGCTAAAGACAAGGGGCTGGAAGCTGAGCAGAGCTCGCCCTGGCAGAAGACAATAGGAACCGGACACAGGAGTCCAAAGCTGTGAGGACTTATATATCCAGCAGCAGAAACCAGCCGGCAGGGGATTTCAGGTCCTCTGGCCATAGAAGCCCGGAGGCTCAGTCACAAGCAAGGGACCAGCACCGCCGTCGTGGAGCGGAGGCTAACAGAAGGCCCCAAGTCACCAGCCATACGGGTGAGCACTACACGGTACACTTAGGGACGTGGGCTACTTCTACCTGCTTACAGCAAGGTAGCCAGGAAGAGTGCAGACAGACGGGGAGGCCTACAACTACACCTGGCCAGGGGAACTCCTGCTTGCTCACAGACTGACCAGGCCTCTTATGCTAGCCAGTACTCCCGGGAGGGTCTACCTTATAATCATCAGTAAAGACCCTGAACTGCACTGCAAAGACTCTGAGTCGTTCCTGCTGCGCTCGTGCACCATCATCCCCATCATCCACACTCACTGCCCTGAGGCTATACTCCTCCCGAGGGGAGTTATCCCATTCTATGCTGCGCACACAACACCATCCTCAGCGGTCTGCCTCGCAGCGGTGGTACCCCCTGACCGCAATCCACGGGTGGCGCAGTCAGACAATTAACCTCAAAACCTAAGAAAAACTGCCACTGGTTTGACCAGCCTGAGCCACGGGACCGGGTCACCGCCACGGAGACTACAGACCCCAGAGACCCGGCACCGGGTATCCCACACACGTGTACACACGGCCCAGGGGGCGCGTCACATGCAGTACAGCATATTACAAACATAAGTCCCATTATTGGGGAGTGGGTGTCCCATAGTATTTGCTTATGCCTTGCAAGCAAAAGCTGCCAAAAATTAGGACGGAGCAACTTGCAATGCCCCTTACAAGAGCCATGCAGTACAGGATATTACAAACATAAGTCCCATTATTGGGGAGTGGGTGTCCCATGGTATTTGCTTATGCTTTCCCAGCAAAAGCTGCCAAAAATTAGGACGGAGGAACTTGCAATGATGGCACTCAGGTGGTATAGTGGTGGTGGAGGCTGAGGATAAGGAGAAGAAGATTAAACAGCCAAAACGAGAAAGCGTATACCCATGTGTGGGTGTGAAGCGGTGCATGTGAATACACCTCCCGAAATAACACAGTGGATTTGACTTTATGTTACTCTGCTGTCATTTGGTGGTGATGAGAAGTCTGGCCCAATCCAGCCCTTGTTCATTTTGATAAGGGTCAGCTTGTCAGCATTGTCAGTTGACAAGCGAGTTCGCTTATCAATTATAATTCCCCCAGCGGCACTAAAAACACGCTCCAATAACACGCTAGCGGCAGGGCAGGCCAGGACCTCCAAGGCGTACAGAGCGAGTTCATTCCAAGTGTCCAGCTTGGATACCCAATAATTAAAAGGCACAGAGGAATCACGGAGGACGCTGGTACGATCGGCAAGGTACTCCCTCACCATCTTTTGAAACTTTCCACTCCTTGTGAGAGTACCCCGCGCCTCAGGGCCTGTAAGCTGGGCGGGTGTCAGAAAACTGTCCCAGAACGTTGACAGTGTTCCCTTGCCTCTGCTGGATTGGAGTTGCATTTCTCTCGCCTGTACGCCTTGGTTGGGCAACGAGCTGTGACCTCTGCTGCTAGTGTGTTCAGATGGGAATTTTTTTAAGAGTTCTGCAGCAAGGGCCTTCTGGTATTGCCCCATTTTTGTAGACCTCTCCAACTCAGGAATAAGAGAGTGAAAGTTCTCCTTGTAGCGGGGGTCTACAAGTGTCACCAACCAGTAATGACTGTCACCCAACATTTTGACAACGGGAGGGTCACGGTTAAGGCAGCGTAACATAAAGTCAGCCATGCGTGCCAGACTGGTAACGGGCAAGATTTCCGTGTCCTCACCAAGATGACGACTGACCATGCTCTCCTCCTCCTCCTCCTCCCCCCTGTCCTCAGGCCACCCACGCTGAACCGACGGTATGACACTTGTACAGGTACAACCGTCTACAACGCATGATAGCAGCTCCTGTTCTTCCTCCTCCTCCTCCTCTCCCTCATTGTCCCCCAATGCACGTTGGGA
Source organism: Phyllobates terribilis (assembly GCF_046119375.1). Taxonomy (NCBI): domain Eukaryota; kingdom Metazoa; phylum Chordata; class Amphibia; order Anura; family Dendrobatidae; genus Phyllobates; species Phyllobates terribilis. Next base: position 461,038,807 of record NW_027362761.1, on the reverse strand, counting down.
TGAGATGAGGCTGGGCTGTGTGTAATCGCTCGCTACGGCTTCTTGATCCATCTCATCATACTCTGGCTGCAATGCCTCCTCTTTAATTCTCTGCAGAGAGCGTTGCAAAAGACAGACAAGTGGGATGCTGACACTAATGATGGCGTCATCGCCACTCACCATCTTGGTGGCCTCCTCAAAGTTTGTCAGGACGGTACATATGTCAGACATCCAGGTCCACTCCTGAGGTCTTATGTGTGGAGTCTGACCTGAATATCGACGGCCTTGTTGCAGCTGGTACTCCACAACTGCTCTCTTCTGCTCACAAATCCTTTGCAACATGTGGAGGGTAGAGTTCCAACGTGTGGGGGCATCACACACCAGTCGGTGTGCCGGAAGCTGCAAACGCTGCTGCAACACAGCAAGGGCGGCGAAAATGAGCTGACAGGTGGCGTACTTTCACGAGCAGATCTGGCAACTCGGGGTACAATTTAAGAAACCGCTGAACCACGAGGTTAAGCACATGAGCCAGGCATGGTACGTGTGTGATCTCACCTCGCCTCAGAGCCGCCACCAGGTTACGGCCATTGTCACACACGACCATGCCGGGATGTAGGTTCAGCGTTCTCAGCCACAGATCTGCCTGCTCTTTCACAGCTGTCCACAACTCACAAGCAGTGTGAGGTTTATCACCTAAGCTTATGAGTTTCAGCACAGCCTGTTGCCGCTTGGCGGGGGCAGTACTGCAATGCTTCCAGCTTGTAACTGATGTGGTGATATCTGAGATGGAGGCTGAACATGAGGAGGAGGAGGAGGATGCGCAGGAGCTGTACACTGTGGGGGCAACTCTGACTGACATAGGGCCCGCAATCCTCGGTGTGGGGAGGATGTGTTCCGTCCCAAGGTCCGACTGGGTCCCGGCTTCCACTATGTTTACCAGTGTGCCGTCAGAGAAATGTACCGTCCCTGGCCACAAGCACTTGTCCACGTGTCCGTTGTCAGGTGGATTCTCCCAGTAACTGCGTTGCTGAGGGCACGGCAGATGCTTTGGGACACGTGCTTGTGTAGTGCGGGGATGGCACACCAGTCAAAATAGTGTCGGCTGGGGACCGAGTACCGAGGGACGGCCACCGCCATAAGATTGCGGAAGGATTCCGTCTCCACCAGCCTAAAAGGCAGCATTTCCAATGCAAGCAGTCGTGAAATGTGCGAATTTAGGACTGTGGCCTGTGGGGCGTTAGCTGCGAATTTCCGCTTTCGTTCAAAGGTCTGGGATATGGACAATTGAACGCTGCGGTGGGACATGGACGTGGACGTTGATGCTGTTTCTTGAGAAACTGCCATAACAAGTGAAGACTGAGAGTAGGGGGCATCTTGACATGCAGTATGGATAGGGGATTGCCTTGCACACACAACAGGGGGTTCTATTGCACGCACAACAGTAGAAGAAGCAGTGGTGACACCCGCTGACACTGGTCGTGGACCCTGGGTTTCGCCCCACAAAGTCGGGTGCTTTGCTGCCATGTGCCTGATCATGCTGGTGGTGGTCAGGCTGGTAGTTTTGTCACCCCTGCTGATGCTGGCATGGCAGGTGGAACATATGGCCTTTTTGGGGTTAACAGCAGAGTCTTTAAAAAAATTCCAGACTCTGGAAGACCTACCGCTTGAACTGGCAACGTCCCTCGTGTTGGTGTTACGGGGAACGGTTGCCTGCCTTCTGTCTGCGGCCACCACACTGCTTCTTCCTGCCTGTTGGGGTACTCTGCCTCCCTCCCCCTGTGTGCTGCTGGCCTCACTCTGCATGTCCTCCTTCCACGTTGGGTCAGTTATTAGATCATCCACCACCTCCTCCTCTTCCACTTGCGCACCACGATCCTCCTCCTCACTTCCTGGCAATTGTGTCTCGTCATCGTCCACCTCTTGTGACAGATTGCCAACGTCGACTTCCTGTGGCCGTGGCTGTTCAAATATTTGGGCATCGCAACATGGGATCTCCTCTTCCACCACTTCAAGCGTATCAGGCGAGGGGCCCAAATATGGAAATGGACCAGTGAACAGCTCTTCAGAGTGTCCAAGTGTGGGATCACTTGCTGTCTGACGACACTCGGCATGGTGGGAGGAAGGAGCATCAGGGTGAGGAGGAGTATGCGGTCGAGACTCACGGCTACTAAGAGTTGACCGTGTGGAAGACAGACCGGAGGTGGTGGTGCCCAGGTAACTGGAAGTATTGTCTGCTATCCAATTAATAACCTGTTCACACTGATCAGTTCTCAATACTGGTGTTCTTCTGTGCTTCCCTAGTAATTCGGTCAAGAAGTGGGAGCGAGAAGATGTGGCTGTTGGTTGTGGCACATTTTCACCTTGGCCACGGCCCCGTCCTCTGCACAAACGATCACCAGAACGTCCACTTCCACGTCCCTTGCCACGCGCCTTTCCCATTCTAAATGAAGTAAAATAGCTTACACTTGCACTATCAATGGAAAAAGGGTAATAAAGAGTAGATTAGAACCGTGGAAGAGGAAAACCACAGTTATTGTTTACTGGGGTATACCACACTTTTTTAAATAGAGATATTTGTGGCTGAACAGTGAGCGACACACTCAAACTGCTTTTTTTTTAGATACCAAAGGCCCAAAACTGGATAGTACAGCGATTTGACCCGTGGAACTGCGAAACCACACTGGGATGTCGGGCCTACACAAGACTATTTTCAACAGATATATTTTTGTGTCACAACAGTCAGGAGACACTACTGTTTTTCTTTACGGAAAAAACTACCAAAACCTGAATAATAGAGATTTTTTACCGTGGGATGGCAAAACCACAGTTATTGTTTACTGGGGTATACCACACTTTTTTAAATAGAGATATTTGCGGCTGAACAGTGAGCGACACACTCAAACTGCTTTTTTTTTAGATACCAAAGGCCCAAAACTGGATAGTACAGCGATTTGACCCGTGGAACTGCGAAACCACACTGGGATGTCGGGCCTACACAAGACTATTTTCAACAGATATATTTTTGTGTCACAACAGTCAGGAGACACTACTGTTTTTCTTTACGGAAAAAACTACCAAAACCTGAATAATAGAGATTTTTTACCGTGGGATGGCAAAACCACAGTTATTGTTTACTGGGGTATACCACACTTTTTTAAATAGAGATATTTGCGGCTGAACAGTGAGCGACACACTCAAACTGTTTTTTTTAGATACAAATGGCCCAAAAGTGGATAATACAGAGGTTTGAACCGTGAAACTGCAAAGCCACACTTGTATTTCTCGGGCCTACACCAGACTATTTTCAACAGATATATTTGTGTCTGAACAATCAGGAGACACTATTTATTTTTTATGGCAAAAAATGGCAAAAGCAGGATAATAGAGATGTTTTACCATGGAACAGCAAAACCACAGTTATAATTTACTGGTGTATACCAGACTTTTTTGAATATATATATATTTTCGGCTCAACAGTGACCGACACACTCAAACTGTTTTTTTAGATACAAATGGCCCATAGAACTGCAAAACCACACTTCTATTTCTCTGGCCTACACCAGACTATTTTCAACAGATATATTTGTGTCTGAAAAATCAGAGGCACACTTTTTTTTTTGGAGGGGGGGGGCACCAAAAGGTTAATAAGATGGGTATTTGTACATTGTGAAGGAGGAAAAAAAAAAGAGGATTTAGATAAAAAAAAAGGATTTTTCCTGGCTCCCGGCACCTGGAACTAAGTCCAGCAATTTCAGCAACAGGAGCAGCACACAGGACTGTAATGCAGCGTTTGCTGGTATAACCACTGCGTCTCCTATACAGCCTGCCTGCCTGCCTGATATACCTGGGATGGATATTAGTCCTGAGAAGGACTGTTTGTTTGATCTGGCAGCCTTTACAGACCCTACACTAACTATTTTGCAGGATATATCTCTCCCTAAATCAGCAGCGCTGTCCCTACACTGTCTGATCCGGAGCGACTGTGTCCAAGATGGCGGCGCCTGGTTTTAAATACTCGAGGTGACGCTGTGCGGCCAGCCAATCACTGTAATGCCCACAAACAACATGGCTGTGGCATTACAGTGACTGGCTGGCAATCCCTGCATGTTCATTGGCTCTGTAAAGAGCGCCAAACATGCATGGCGGAGACCCGAGCTCCCGCCCGAGTAACCCGGAAATGCTCGGTGCTCGCCGAACATCCCGAGTAGCGTGATGCTCGGGCGAGTACCGAGCAGTGTCGAGCATGTTCGCTCAACACTAATTATTATTTATTTATTTTTTTTATTATTATTTATTTATTTATTTATTTTTTTACTTTTTTTATTTTATTTTTTATTTTTTTTTCCCCAACTCTTATCACAAAAGAAAGGATCATAACTTTAACACCTAAAACATATATAACACATATATAACACCTCAAAACACATATTTACTCTTACCCATCAACCTAACCTGTGGGGTTTACCTTCACCCCACTACTGCAATTTCCCCTAATATTTATCACAGCCGACTAACAACTGTGCACATTTCTCCCAGAACAAAATGACATAACAACATTACATCTCACCAAAAACAATACATTTCTCAGCCATGGCTTGGTGCTTGCGAGCCCCATACATTGCCTAGAGTTTTGAAAACAAAAGACTGCGGTGGAAGTTGACAGCCCACCACCTGGAGCCGGAAAGACAGGCACTTTCCCTACTACACAAAAATAAACCTATCTTACCCTCACTATCTCAAAACTGCCCCTAATTAAAAACCTATCCATATCTACCTCCCTGCCCCTATCGCTCTATCTACCTCACCACGTGCCTAACTATCTTTCCCTCCTCTGTCCCTAGCTGTCCCTATGCATATCTCTCCCTACTGCCTAAATACCTGCCCCTACTGCTGTAACACTGAAAATAATCTGGCCCACGAGGCACTTCAAATGAAAGACCGCTCCAGAGGCAGGAGGCCTTCTTAGTGCCCAGCCTGGCAAATTCCAGCAAGCGCACTTTACCGAGGTCACCCAGAATGTTCCTAACCACCTCATCCATGGGGAGGGTTTTCTGCTGAGTGGACACTAGACAGCGTGCATTCCACGTGTAGAACCTGACCACTAAACTAACTAGGAATAACATGCACCGATCTCGGCCACCCAGGGACCTGAATGCTCCGTACGCCCACTCCGGATAGGAGAGGCGAGCCAGCCTAGGCCAGCCTATGGAAGCACCCACCCTGTTGTAGACCCCAGTATTAAAGGGGCACTGGAGGAGGAAGTGCTCCATGCTTTCCAGCACGTCGCAGCATTCCTCACGGGGGCAACCCCGGTCATCGGAATTCCTGTACTTCAAATTGCCCCTTACATACAGCCTCCCGTGAAAGCAGCGCCAGGCCAAGTCCCAAAACTTCAAGGGGATCCGAGTAGAATTTAGCAACCTCAGCCCCCCCTCCAGATCCCGACCTGGGCAATCCTTGAGGACCAGAGGATTCTGGAAACGGGTCAACAGAACCTTTCTGTCAAGGAATTTCCTCGGCATAGTTCTGATCTTCCACATTCCCCGACCCCACTGGCGGATCACCTTCAAAACCAGGGTAGCATAAGCCGGGAGATGCCCGTGCAGTGTACGTAGGTCCCTCACTCGCCCTCCTGACTCCCATTCCTGGAAGAAGAGTCGAAGCCATCCCCTGCAGGAGAAAACCCACGGAGGAGCCCTCTCTGGCCAGAGGTTCCCTATGTTGGTTTTAAGGAAGGCATTCACTAACAATACCACCGGGTTGACCATACCCAACCCGCCTAGTCTCCTCGTATGGTACGTGACCTCCCTCTTGACTAGGTTGAGCCTGTTTCCCCATAACATCTGGAAAAACAGGCCGTAGACCGGTGTCCAAAGAGGTTCTGGCAAAATGCAAACGCTGCCCAAATAGTTCAGCAAAGGCAGAAGGTAACCCTTGATCAGGTTCACCCGCTCCCTTAGGGTCAAAGTCCAACCCTTCCACTGGTCCACCTTTTGAGTGGCAATTTTTAGCCTGCCCTCCCAATTTAGCTGGGGGTAATCACCCGGGCCAAAATTGATGCCTAAGATCTTTGCTGTGGCTTGGGGTTCTGGGAGGGTGTCCGGGAGACCGAAACTAGGGTCTCCCCCTCCCAGCCACAGACTCTCACACTTCTCCTGGCTGATCTTAGACCCAGATGCCTCCGAGTAGCGATCAACCTCAGACATCACCCAGTCGGCCTCCTCTTTCGAGGATGCAAACAAGGAGACATCATCAGCATACGCCACTGCCCTCAAGGTGGCCTCCGGGGCTGCCCGGTCCATCCGGATTCCCGCCAACGGTCCACCCTCGATCCTCCTTAAAAAGGGGTCAAGGGCGAACACGTATAACAGCGCGCTCAACGGACAGCCCTGGCGAACCCCAGATTCCACTTCAAAAGGGCAGCCAGACCAACCATTCACCAGCGGGAAAGTCTCAGCCCCTGCATACAATGCCTTTAACCAATTTACGAACCCCCCAGGCAGACCGTACCTCAAAAGGACAGACCAGAGGTAGTCGTGGTTCACCCGATCAAAAGCCTTTGCCTGATCTAGGGACAGCAGAAACCCCTTCCAGAGGCCAGCCCTACCCTGCTCCACTGCCTCTCGGACACCGAGTACAGCACTAAATGTGCTGCATCCTGGAACAGAGCAATGCTGGGACCCCCAGAGGAGCCGGGGTGCAAATTTCACCAACCGATTAAAAAGCACCTTTGCCAGAACCTTCCAGTCCGTATTGAGAAGCGCTATGGGACGCCAATTCTCAATATGGGACGAGTCCCTACCTTTTGACAGGATAATCAGGGCAGACCTCCTCATTGAACGGGGAAGAGCACCCGTGGAAAGGCACTCGTTGAACACCTCCGTCAAGAGGGGGACCAAAGAGTCCTTAAATGTCTTATAAAATTCAGACGTTAAGCCGTCTGGACCTGGCGATTTCTTGAGCTGAAGCCCATCAATGGCCAGTCTAACTTCCTCTTCCCTGATTGCCTCAGTCAAAACGCTGAGAGAGGGGTCATCCCCTGGCTCAGGAACGGCTTCAGCCAGGAAAGTCAACGCCACGTCTCGATCTAGTTCCCTCTTTCCCAAGAGGCATGAGTAGAACGATCTGACGACTTCCAGGATCCCTGATTTGGATCTGTTCAGGGAACCTGTACCATCGATCAGGCCGGTCACTATTTTACGATTCACTGACATCTTACAGTTTCTGTAGGGGTCAGGCGAGCAGTACTTCCCGAAATCCCTCTCAAAAACCAAAGATGTGTGTCTATCATACTGACTCCTCTTGAGCAAAGACTTCACCCTGGAGATCTCCTCACGGTCACCTCCAGTCGAGACGAGCTGCTCAAGTTTCCTCCTCAGGCTCTGGTACAGGCGGTACCTGCTCAGGCTCCTGAGGCTAGAGAGCTGACGGAAGAAACTCGCAACCCGATCTTTGAACATCTCCCACCACTCAGACTTAGTGCTACACAGATCCAACAGCGGTACCAAGCGAGCATCACTAGCTATACTATTCAGAGTCACGCTATCGTAAGCCAGCAGGCCATTGGAGTCTCCTCGGTCACGTAATCTTGTGACGGTGTTGAAGTCCCCTCCAAAGACCACCTGCCGACTCGTAAAAAGATAGGGCTTGATCTTCAGGAGGAGACATTTGCGGTCCCACTTTGATTGGGGACCGTAGATGTTTATGAGCCAAAGCTCCTGTCCCCCCATGAAGACATCTAAAACCAAGCACCTCCCCATTTCTACTTCGATAACCCTCCAGCATTCTACCGCTGCGGTCTTAAAAAGGACCGCCACCCCGCTATACGGCTCGGCCGCAAGAGACCAGTATGAGGGCCCACATCTCCACTCACTCCTTGCCTTGTGAATGGCCCCCATGTCAGTTAGTCTGGTCTCCTGCAAAAATAAAATTTCAGCCTCAAACCGGGTGAGAAAATCAAAGGCCGTAAATCTAGCCGCATCTGATTTTATGCTGGCGACATTAATGGACGGGGTGGGTGCAGCCATTGGGTGATCGAATTAGATGGCTTTCTTCTTCCCTCCACCCCCCTCACCATCCGACAAAGACCCCTTGCTGTCACGCTCACGGCGTTTGAGGGACACTGTCATATCCATAGCACCCCCCCTCCCCTTTTTTCCTCACCCCCAGGTTCAGGGACAGTCCCTCCCCCAGAGGAAGTTGGCATACCACCCGAGGGAAGGACTTCGCCGTCCCCCACAGGCCCCTCAGGTGGCTCCCCCGGCTCTTTGCACTCGACCCCCGCCACATCAGGGTCCTCGAGGACTCCAAACCGGTTGGAGACAGAGATCAGAGGGGAGATCATGGAGCCCTCCGTCGGCACCTTGCTGGTCAAGGGGGGGGGCAGATTTTTTAACCCCCTTCCCATTGATCTTCCTCGTCCTCCTTCGCCTCTTTTTTTGGGTTTCACTGTCACCCTCTGCTGTATGCTGAGCGTCCACGTCCTCCTCAACACTTTCATATTGGGAGGAATCTGAGAGCGCAGCTGCCTCCTCCTTCTCCATCCTCCTGGTCTGCTCACTCAGCGCCTCCTCCCCCAGGGCCTCAGTGGCACCGATCGAGACCCCCGGAGGGGGGGCAGTCATCACCCCAGTTGACTGGGGATCCCCCTGCCCTTCCCCAACCAGGCGCCTCTCCTGCCTCCGATGATAAGAGGGGCCCCGGACCTTCTTGTTCTTCACTGGCCCCTCAGCCCTCCCGCTTCCACCAGCCTCAGGCTCAGCAGAGGGCGCACTGCTGGGATCCACCCCGACACGGCCACCCTCCGCCTGACCAAAGACGGCATTGGCGAAGGAAGGAGGGCAGCGACTGAACGGATACCCGACGGCATCACACAGGTGGCACCGAACCGTACCACAGGAGGCGGCGAGATGGCCTATCCCACCACACAGGGTGCATTTCTGCACCCTGCATGCTGCACTAAAGTGCGTGGGATCACCGCACCTGTGGCACACTTTCGGCTGCCCCTGGTAGAAAACCAGGATCCTGTCCCTCCCAAGGAAAGCCGAGGAAGGGATGTGGGTGACAGTGCCGCCGGACCTCTTCAACCTCATCATGAAGGTCCAGCCCCCTGACCAAATGCCCTCGTCCATGATCTTTTTTGGTGCCTCCACCACTTCTCTGTACCTGCTGAGCTAGGTCATGATATCAACTCCCGAAAGTAACTCATTGCACGTCAGCACGGTCACCTTCTTAGGGCCATTCTGGCGGGATATCGCCTCCGCGACAAGACCCCGCCAGCTTGGCGTCTCTTTTGCCAGCTCATAGTTCGACCAGAAAAGCTCCATACCCTCCGGCCGAACAAAGCTAACATCAAAGATGGAGGCGCCAAAAGGATGTATCAGGGCAAAAATGTAATTCGCCCTGAATCCCATCTCCATGAGGAGCTTCACTACCCTTGATCTTGGTGGGCACGCATCATTACCCCTCCACCGGAGATGGACCACATTTCTCCTGGACACCCCCCGCCCGGCTGTAGGGAGAGACCATACAGTCTCTCCCCCCTTTTTCTCTTGGAAAGCGGCCTGTCCAAATTTGTCCAACCAAAGGGACAGGTCCACATCCCTCCCCTCTACTTGGATCGTCCGATCCCCATGCCTCAGGGCCTGCACGAGATGGCGGTGGAAATCTCCCTCTCCTGAGCCTGAAGGTGAGGAAGACCCCGCCACAGCCAGAGAAAAATTCATTCCGGCGCCGCCATTAGCGCCGGCACCCCTCACTTGATTGGACGGTGGACAGGCCCTCACCTCACCATTCACCCCCCTTGCATCACCAGCCTCACCACTCACCCTGCCCCCTCCCAAAACTGGCCATTCATCCATTTCTACACATTCCCCATTTTCTCCATTTTCACCATTTTTTCCATTTTCACCATTGGCGCCATTCACACCATGAACCTGTGTTCCCCCCCCCCTGCATTTTTCCCCTCCCCCACTCATATCCTGCCCCTCCCCTGCCACTCTCACACCAGACCCCGTCTCATTATTCCCTCCTTTGTTATTATATTTCATATTACTCACATTAACCATAGTGTGCTGATTAGGAGCAGCTGGTGTTATCCTATGGAGCCTGGGCTTAGGAATGGGTGGTATGGGTGCCTTGGGTGTAGTCTCATCTTTCCTTCCACAGCTCTCACTGCTGCCGACCAAACTGGACACGCCCCCTGTCTTAGCAGAGCCTGCAGCCACAGTGGGAGCTGCTGCAGAGCGTTTCTCCTCCATTCCCGCCTGCAGAACGTTTCCCCTGAGGGGACCAGCCACCACCGAGGACCCCACCGACCCAGGTAAGACCATGCCAGCGGGGGCCCCCAACGGTGTGACCCCCCCTCCCGTGGATGGGGGCGGGGCCACAGTTGCTACTTGTAGTTTTAACTGTTCTTACTGATTTTGCTGATGTTTTTGCTTCTCTGGGTTTTAAAACTGGCACCGGGACTTCTGCAGACCCTGGCAGCGCCGTGCCCCCTGCCAAAGTGGCAGTCAGGGACACGGCCGGCTGTGTAGCCGCAGTTTCAACCCCCAAATGCCTGCCCTCACTCACTGCCGGCGCCGAGGCCCCTATGGCCCCAGATGGTGGCAGGCACACCAGGGACCCCGGCGACACCACCCCCACCGCCGGTGGTGCGGTCCGGGACATGGCCGCCTGCACCTCAGCCACGACAGAACTCTCGCCCCTTGATGTTACTGGCGCCAAGGCCCCCGCAGCCCCAGGTGGAAACAGGCCAGCAGGGGGCCCCGGCCGGCCGGCCCCCTGCGCCAAGCGTGCGGGCCGGGGTAGGATGGCGGCGGCTATCACTGCCGACCCCTTGCTGTTACTAGCCGGCCCCGGGGCCCCCGCAGACCCGGTAGATGACGCACTTGCCAGGGACATCGGTAGCACAACCTCCCCCACCAAGGTGTGGTCGCGGGTCAGCCGGACCTCCGGCACCATCTTCATGTTAGGTACCCTTCCCCCATCCATGCTACAGCCAGCATGGATGGCAGACTTCACCATAGTTACATTTTTCTTCCCGCCCCCTTGCACTGGGCCCACACCAGAAACCAGGCCGGGGTGGGAAGCGGGCACATAGGTGGACCCGGGGGTCCCAGGAAGGGGGACATACACAAGTTTTTCTTCCTTTCTGATTTTATTCCTCCCTTTTTTCTTCCTCACCTTCCCAGTTGCCTCATCCAGGCAGCCCTCGCCCCCAAATATAAACTGGGAGAAATCCACTCCCGGGGACTCGAGCCGCCGGATCTGGCGCATGAGGTAACCCCCCTCGCCACCACTGTCACTTCTCCCACCATCATCCTCCACACTACTGGTGTCCGATGGGAGCGCGACTTGGTGAGGGTCTAATAGCCCACTATGTGTGACCTGGTGATCACTTACCAGGTCCCCAGGCAGGCTGTCCGGCTTCTCCTCCTCCTCCTCCATGGCAGACTCCTTGATCTTGGCAGGCTCCTTGGCCTCCTCCACCTCTGCCTGGGTCGGACCACCAGACCCCACTGGTGCCCCCCAGAACCTTTCATCGTTTATTAGTTTCTCTTTGAAGGGTCCCGCATTCAACACTAATTCTGCCCTCCTGTCCTCCGCCAGTGTGATGGAACTTTTCAGCTCTTCAACTCGGGACGACAGGGCTGGTCTCCGGTTCTTCGAAGCGTAGTTTGCAGCCTGCCGGGCACACCGCAGCTCCTCCCGGAGTCGCTTCAAGATCTTGCATACCTCTTTGTGCTCGCTGAGGTACAAGTTGAGGCGGGAGCCATAGGTGGTTATAGGCTCCCCCGCGACCTGGACACCCCAGTCCTTGGGGACTGCCGCTGTACCCCAGCAAGCACCAGGTTCCCCTCCGGGAGGAGAGATCCCCTCTGCCCCCAGCCCAGCTGCAGCCCGCGCCCTGCCGCCTCTCTCCGGCTGCACCACCTTGGCCTCTTTGGCCACTTTGGCCTTTTTGGTGCCCCTCATCTCAGGGGAGGCCTATAGAAATAATAATAAAAATAAAAGTCCCAGCAAGTCCACACAGTCAAAAAAAATGGGACTCTCACCCCCGGTATCAACCGAGGGGTGGGAGACAGGAGACAAGCCCCACTATAGTCCACCAACCACCCTCCTTCCTCCGGATCCAAGGGAGGGGTCCTTCCAGGAAAAAAAAAACCTTCCGGCCCAGGAGCTCCAAAATCACAACCACTCTCCTCAGCAGCAGTCCTCCCACTGACCAAACAGGAAGTACTGCGGCTGCTGGCATGAGGCTTGCCCTCCAATAGATCCTTGTAAAAGGATTTAAAGTGTACTCATTCAAATTAGAGAGACAATTTAAATTAAAAAGATTTGACCTGCCTCCACCGCAGGGGGGCTCGCTCTATCCACCAGCGGACAGGCACCAGTATTGGGAGAGGGGGGCTGGCCGTCAGGGTCCACCGCAGCTCTGGCACAAACCCGGTGACACGGAGGTCGCACGGGCAGGAACGGACTGGCAGTGTTGGCTTCGCACTTTTTTGGTTTTAGAAGGGCATGACATGCCTATATCTGTGTCTCCCCCTCCTTTTACTCCTTCACCTCTTTTCTTTTCGCATGACTATATGTACTTGTCACTTTTCCATGTGTTAGTTGTGTCTTCTGAACAGTTTGTTAGCTTTTGGACACCTTTGAAGTGTTTTCTATGTGTTTTCTATGTGTTTCTATGTGTTTTTGTTTGTCAGCCATTGGTTTTACCGGTGTTCGACGAACAGTTCGACGAACAGTTCGGCGAACATACGGGTGTTTAACGAACCGAACTCGAACACTACGGGGGTGGCTCAACACTACTATTAACCACTTAGTAATCAAAATATAAAGTGATAAGCAGCACTGTGCCCCCCATTAACTATAATCTGCACCGGCCAATAATATAAATTATTTAGTCTCTGTGACTCTCCCCAATTAACTGTAAGGCTATGTGCACATGGAAAACATACAAGGCTTCACAGTACAAGCAAAGTGAAACCCCCATAATTGCTCTCTCCCAGCCCCCATCATTGTTCTGTCACAGCACCCCCATCATTGCTCTGTCCCAGCACCTCCATCATTGCTCTCTCCCAGCCCCCCATCATTGTTCTGTCCCAGCACCTCCATCATTGCTTCTCCTAGCACTCCCATTTTTGCTCTCTCCCAGCACCCCATCATTACACTCTCCCAGCACCCCCATCATTTCCTCTCAGCACCCCCATCATTACTCTGTCCCAGCACCGCCATCATTGCTCTCTCCCAGCCCCACATCATTGCTCTCTCCCAGCCCCCCACCATTCCTCTGTCCCAGCACCCCCATCATTGCTCTCTCCCAGCACCCCCATCATTGCTCTCTCCCAGCAACACGTCATTGCTCTCCCCTTCCCCACCATCCCCATCATTCCTCTCCCCAGCCCCATCAGCCCGATTATTGCTCTCCCCAGCCCCATCATCCCATCATTCCTCTCCCCAGCCCCATCAACTCTATTATTCCTCTCCCCAGCCCCATTATTGCTCTCCCCAGCCCCATCATTACTCTCCCCAGCCCCATAATTGCTCTCCCTAGCCCTACCATCCCATTATTCCTCTCACCAGCCCCATCAACCCCATTATTCCTCTCCCAGTCCCATGATTCATCTCGCCAGCCCCATTATTGCTCTTCCCAGCCCCATTAGTCCCATTATTCCTATCCCAAGCCCCATCATTCCTCTCCCCAGCCCCATCATTGCTCTCCCTAGCCCCATCAACCCCATTATTCCTCTCACCAGCCCCTTCAGCCCCATTATTGCTCTCCCCAGCCCCATCAACCCCATTATTCCTCTCCCCAGCCCCATCAGCCCTCTCTCCAGCCCCAATATTTCTCTCCCCAGCCCCATCATTGTTCTCCCCAGTCCCATCAGCCCAACTATTGCTCTTCCCAGCCCGATCATTCCTCTCCCCAGACCCACCATCCCACCATTGCTCTTCCCCCACCTCCCCTCCCCAGCATTTCAGTAAAAAAAAACAAAAAAAACAACAACTTACGTCAGCTCGCTCCCCTGCAGCAGCATCCTCTTGGTTGCCGGCAGCTTTCTTCCTGACCCAGGCGCGCGCTGCATGATGACGTCATCAAGCTGCGCGCGCCTGGGTCAGGGAGGAAGCAGAGGACAAACCCTCCAACTCCGCTGCTATTCTCCTCCTGACAACAGCGGAGCTGCAGGGATCGCTCTCTGACTGCCGCGTGCAGGGAACAGCCGCACCTTAAGGGCCCCTTGGTGCAGCTGCATGGTGGGGACCCGACGCAGCTGCACCGGCGGCGGTATGTCCACCCCTGGACTGCTATGGGGTCCCCATGGCTCACGGGCCCCATAGCAGTCGCGTGGTCTGCCGCCATTGGTGGTACGCCACTAACTGTGAGTTAAAACATCATTTGTGGTGTTTCTTTTATTTCAGCAGTGGAGTGGTGCTACTAATCTAATTTCCCTGCACCTAGTATCATACTTACCAGCTGCCTTCTTCTTCTTTTCTCGGCACCTCTCCGGTTGGTCTTCTGCATGTTGTGACCTGCTAGATCACTCCAATGTTTCCTGTGCGAGCAGGAGGTCACGACTAAGTGTAAGTCTATAAGAGCCAGAAGAGGACAGAATGAGGCTCTCATAGACAAAGGCTATGTGCCCACGATCAGGCTATAGCAGTGCTTTGGACGCAGGGTACTTTCGCAACGTCCAAAGCTCTGCGTCCGATCACGCAGGTAAATATACATGTGTTCATTGAACACATGCGGAGTTACCGCACCCTGCACATTCTATTGTGGAAATTTCTGTTGCAGAGGCTAGTGTCTGCGCAACAGAAATTGACATGCTGCAGCTCTTAAAGCCGTGCCATGGGTGAGTTTACACAGCGTCAAATAGAAGCACAGTGGGCATGGGATTTCTATAAATCCCGTCCTCTGTGCTTGTACTGTACAACACAGAGGTTTGGACGCAGCACATGTGTACTGCATCCAAAAACGCTGCTAGTACGGATTGGGGGCTCATACCCTTACATTGAGAGGTTGTGACTGTAATTTCTGTCTTCCTGTCAGTCAGAAGTTGCGGTCACCAGATGGCAGAGACACTGGAGTGGCGTTGGGAAGTGCAAAAGACTTTGGCTGGTAATTATATTACTAAAGTCAGGGAACTTAAATTAATGGCACCACTCCAATGCTTAAATAATAAAAAGATTGCTGAAGTGGTGCTTTAAAACAAACTTTCGACTTCTAATGAAAATTCGGAATATCTGAATTAAAATAAAAACCTAATCTACAAAATGTGTTAAGGTGAAATTTGTAAGAATGTTCTTTAATTTTGTAGCTTCAAAAGGTACTTTCAATATCCATTACAGAGTGAAAACCCTATTATATTTTGAGAAGCGTTAATGGCAGGTTTAGTATATGTTGCCATGGTGGTTTTGTCCTGTGTAATGTTGTTTCATCAGTTCCTCAGCGTATTGTTTCCTGTGGTGATATAATAAGACTAATTTGCCATATTAGCAAATGACTTATTTTATCAAGCTGATTTATGTGAAGTAGAAAAGCTACAATAAACACTGTTGTTTCCCTTCTTGAAGCCCAAAATTTCACCTCCGTATGATACCTCCTGCTATTTCCAACTATTAATAAGTGTCCTAAATTGCTAGTATTTTTGAGGTTGTTGATTATGCATCTCATGATCTTTACATTTTAGAATCAACCCTTTGAGCCTTTTTTACATCTACACTAGACTAAAATATTTTTACACTATGTAACAAATTGAATTGAGCACTTGCCCATACTGAGCAGTTCTTCGGATCTGCTTGCATAGATATGGATCAGACACATTTATTTTATAAGGGCACAAGGCTCCCAGCTTGTGGATTGTGCCATAGTTCCTTGCTTTCTGTCTCAAGACACAATGCCACCTTGCCCACAGGCCACTGAATATTTTGTTTTCTTAAGCCATATCCACTTGTCACTGGTAGTGTTGAGCCACCCCCGTAGTGTTCGAGTTCGGTTCGGTTCGCCGAACACCCGTGTGTTCGCCGAACTGTTCGTCGAACACCTTCGAACACCGTTAAAACCAATGGCAGGCAAACAAAAACACATAGAAACACATAGAAAACACCTTCAAAGGTGTCCAAAAGCTGACAAACTGCTCAGAAGACACAACTAACACATGGAAAAGTGACAAGTACATATAGTCATGCGAAAAGAAAAGAGGTGGAGGAGTAGAAGGAGGGGGAGACACAGATATAGGCATGTCATGCCCTTCTAAAATCCAAAAAGTGAGAAGCCGAGACGGCCAGTCCGCTCCTGCCCGTGCCACCTCCGTGTCGCCGGGTTTGTGCCAGAGCCGCGGTGAACCCTGACGGCCAGCCCCCCTCTCCCAATACTGGTGCCTGTCCGCTGGTGGGTCGAGAGAGCCCCCCTGTGGTGGAGGCAGCTCTAAGCTTTTTAATTTAAATTGTCCCTCTAATTTGAATGAATACACTTTAAATCCATTTACAAGGATCTATTGGAGGGCAAGTCTCATGCCAGCAGCCGCGTAATTCCAGCTCCAGTAGCGTCCACTAAAGCTGCTGCAGTTAAAAAGCTTTTATAAGGATCGAGCTCGGCTGTCCACCGCAAGGCATCCTAGTGCCAGTCCCAGCCCCTATGCCTTGGGGTGCCTCCTGATGCTCTTCACTGAGTATCCCATGGTCCCGAAGCATTTCCTTTGAAAAAATTAAGTGTCCAAACTACAGGTGGTGTAGCTTGCTTAACAGCCGGGATAATCTGCTGACTAGCAGACACTGCTACTAGGCACAAAGTATTTCCTGGGCTAGATGCAGTTAAAAAGTTGTAGGTAGATACTCTCGTTGGATGCTGAGAAAGCATTCCATAGAGTCTCCTGGCACGCCATATATGATTCTCTTAAAAAGCTTGGGGTAGGGGTCTAGGGGACCCTTTTATAGCCAAAATCACGGCCCTGTATCACAATACGTCACCTAGGCTGAAGATAAATGGAACTGTAGCACCGAGGGCTCGGTTGCTACAGACGTATTGCACCTCACCCAGAGGTGTGATATCTCACTGTCAGATAAGGATGGAGTGTGGATCAGGACCCGACACCTGCATGCATTACACCACAATGCCGTGGGGCAGGGCGACCAATATGCCCCTGAGATGGTCACGACAGTCCCTGTCCCTGGCTGGAGTGGGGGGAGGGAACACTGAGGAAGGGGAACCCTGCAGTGCAGGAGCAGGGAGGAAGCAGTTCCTGGGTGCATTGAGAAGGGAGTATAAAAGGTGGGCACCATCTTAGTTCAGTGCAGAGAAGTCTGAGCAGAAGTGGCAGGGAGCAGGGGCTCTGCATGAGCTCTGCTCCGGAGGCGGGCCTAGTAACAGAGGCCCAGGCCTGCAAGAGGGAGAAGGAAGGAAGAGGAGCGGAGAAGGCTCCAGGAACGAGGAATGAAGGGATCCCAGGGGTGCGGACGGGCGAGTCGCCACCGCACGCCCGAATCCACCTGCGTGGAGGGGTCAGGCCAAAGGGGGAGACCGGTCCCCGAACTAGTGGAGGCAGGAAACGACCCTCAGCTAGAAACCGGAGGCTCTGACATTTTATGTGGCGCAGCCCCTTGCTCCACCCGCTAGGAAGGCACCACATAGGGTCAGGGAAACTGGCGCCAAGCTTACCAAGAGGAGGCCCGAGGCAGCCGGACAGAAGTGTTGGTAAGAAAGGCTAGACAAAGGACACACAAAGGGGGTCCTGGGAAGCGCTCCAAAGTTATCTGGGAGTTGTCTGAGCCCCTCACCTGGTGAGCACAGTACGACGTGGGCAGCCGTTACCTGCAGACGTGGTCTGGATAATAAGAACTGTGAGTAAAGGCCCTGAACTGCATCACTGACTCCGTGTCGTTACTGCTGCTGCCCTGCACCATCACCCCCATCCTCCGCATACACTGCCCTGAGGCTATACTCCTCCCGTGGGGAGTTATGCTACGCTCTGCTGCACCCACAACACCAGCCTTAGCGGTCTGCCCTGTAGCGGCGGTTCACTCTGACCGCAATCCACGGGTGGCGTAGTCGGACATTTAAACATCAAAACCACATAAATAGTTCCGCCACTGGTTTGACCGCCCTGAGCCACGGAACCGGATCGCCGCCACGAAGACTACAACCACCAGCATCCACCAAAAAGGGTCCGGCTCCGGGTGTCCCAAGGCCCAGGGGGTGCGTCAGAACATTTTCATCACCTTTCACAATCACCAATGGGACAAGGCAGGGATGTCCTCTGTCCCCTCTCTTATACATCCTAGTGACGGAGCACCTGCTCTCATCAATTCGCCATAACCCCAATATTAGGTGGATTGAGGTGGGAGGCACCGAGTACAAGTGCTCTCTATTTGCTGATGATGTCCTAGTATATATCACTCAATCACATATATCCATCCCTGCTGTTATGGCTGAAATAGATCACTTTGTTACATGGTAAAATTTTAAAATCAATGCAGCGAAGTCTGAGGCCCTCGATGTCTCCCTCCCTAAATCCATATAGGTTTCCATCCAGTCCAACTTTCCCTTTGCCTGGCCCTCACAGGGTATCAAATACTTAGGAATTCCTATTCATAGAGACCTCTCCCATCTATGTTATCTTAATTTTGGGCCCTTTATTGAACAATTCCATACAGACCACGGTTGGCAAGTTAGAACTGTAAGATTCACTACGTGAACCACTGGTGTTTTGTGGAAAAGCACATGTACACCGCGTTCCAAATTATTATGCAAAAAGTGTTTAGGAGTGATAAGGGAAGAATTTGTTTGTTTGTCAGTTAAACTCATTGATGGTGATGTGTGTCAGGGCTCTTTATATCACTGTAAGCAATTGCAGACACCTGTGCTAATTAGTTTGGCAGGTGTGTCCAATGAAAGGCAAGACTACTTAAGAAGGCTCTCTCACATTATTAAGCAGCCTACATTTTCTGCCAAAATGGGAAAGAAAAAGGATGTGTCGGCTGCTGAGAAGCAACAAATTGTGGAGTGTTTAGGTCAAGGCATGACTACAATCAACATTGTGCGATGATCAGGATGAAGTGTCTTGGCAATCAAGAAGTATGTAGCTGATTCACAGTACACACGTGTGCGTGCTGATAAGGGCAAATTGAGGACTCTTTCCTACAGGTAATTACGTCAGGTTGAAAGAGCAGCGGCAAAAAAGCCTTGTCATAGCAGCAGACTAGTTTTTGAAGCTGCTTGTGCCTCCAACGTCCCCCGAACAACAAGATGCAGGGTCCTTCAGAGGTTTGCAGCTGTGCATACGCCATCCTGTCGACCTCCTCTATCCACTTCACACAAGCAGAAACGGCTCCAGTGGGCCAAACATTACATGAAGACTGATTTCAAAAATGTTTTGTTCACGGATGAGTGCCGTGCAGCGCTCGATGGTCCAGATGAATGGAGTGGAGGATGGCTGGTTGATGGACACCCCACGCAAACACGGCTACAGCGCCAACAAGGAGGAGGTGGAGTAATGTTTTGGGCTGGAATCATGGGGAGAGAGATTGTCGGCCCCTTTAGGATCCCTGAAGGCGCTAAAGATGAACTCCATAATGTATGTGGATTTTCTCAAACAGCACTTCCTGCCATGGTTCAAGAAGAAGAACCGTGTATTTCACAGCAAGATCATTTTTCTGCATGATAATGCACCATCTCATGCTGCACATAAAACATCTGCATCTCTGGCTGATATGGGCATAAAAGGGGACAAACTTATGGTGTGACCCCCATGCTCCCCTGACCTCTACCCCATTCAGAACCTTTGGAGCATCATTAAAAGGAGTGTCTATGATGGCGGGAGGCAGTTCACATCTAAGCAACAGCTCTGGGAGGGTATTCTGTCCTCATGCAAAACAATTGAAGCAGAAACCATCCAAAACCTGACAAATTCAATGGACGAGAGAGTTCAGAAGCTCCTTTCGAACAAGGGGTCCTATGTGAAAATGTAACATCACCTAGAATAAAGTTTTGAGTTGAAAACTGTTTGATTTCAGTTTCTAACAACCTGCTAATGCTTATAATTTCAAAAATGACCATTTTTTTGGTCTTTATTAAAATGAAAAGGTTGATCGAAAAGTTTGGGGGATCTAAGAGTGTGGCAACCCAGTAGTCATGATTACTTCGAATTCTGACAATATGAGGGTCATGCTGCAGGTAGTGCAGCAAGAAGGCACTTATGTGTCTTGCGCATCTCGGAGCCCCAAAATTATTTTCCGGGCTAGATGCAGCTAAAAATTATTTTTAATTTTAAATCTGGTGAAGCTTATTATAGATGGCCTAATAGGATCAGTGCTGCACACTGCTACAAAGCCCAAATTATTTTCCAGTCAAGATACAGATAAACATGATTAGTAATTTGAAAGCTTAAAACGGTTGGTAGGGTGATTTTAACCAATCATCAAGCTTTTACTCTCCCCAGGATGACACAGGGGTAGAAAAGTCGTTTCGGATCCATGATTTGTTCATCTTTATGAACGTGAGTCTGTCTACATTATCAGTGGAGAGCCGCGTGCGCTTATCTGTCAGCACACCACCAGCAGCGCTGAACACACGTTCAGACAGAACGCTGGCTGCGGGGCATGACAAGATCTCCAAGGCGTAAGTGGCTAGCTCCGGCCATTTATCCAGATTGGAAGCCCAAAAAGAGCAAGGGTCCAGTGACACAGTCGTGGCTTCAATGTTTACTTGGAGATACTCCTGTACCATCGTCTCTAGGCGTTGACTATGTGTCAGACTTCTTGTCTCCTGTGGCCTTGCAAAGGATGGGCTAAAAAAGTGGTGAAATGATTCCGCAAAATTGATGTTACCAGCAGATACTGTGGTTCTGTTACGGTTTGAGTGCTGAACACTTGACGGTCCCACGGTTGGCAAGTTGGAACTGTGAGATTCACTACGTGCACCACTGGTATTTTGTGGAAAAGCACATGTAAGATTCTGCAACAGTCTCTGCTGATACTCCTGCATGCGTGCATCCCTTTCTATGGCAGGAATAATTTCTGCAAATTTACTTTTGTACCGGGGATCTAACAGTGTGGCAACCCAGTAGTCAGGATTATTTCTAATTATCACAATTCGAGGGTCATGTTGCAGGTAGTGCAGCAAGAAGGCACTCATGTGTGTTGCGCATCCAGGAGCACCAAGTCCCTGTTGTGTTGGTGGCGAGGTAACAATCATGCTTCCTTCCTCTGTCCTCTCCCCCCAACCTCGCACAACAGAAATGTGATCAAGGTCTCCTTCATCTGATGAGTCTTCCATCAGTTCGTCCTCCACTTCTTCCTGGGCTCCTGCACCTTCCTCACTAGTTTGGCTGCTACCATGCGCCCTGGTAAAATCATCTCCCCCACCCTCACATGCCTGCCGCCTTGGTGCTGCCGACCGTCTGGACCTTGCAGATGTTAGCCCTTCCGCATACAACTCCTCCTCCTCTACTTCCTCCACCTCCTCTTGTGCCACCACCTGACTCCGAATTCTGTTTAACATGTGCTCCAGCATGTAAATCACCGGAATAGTCATGCTGATAATGGCATCGTCAGCACTAAACATCTTCGTCGCCATTTCAAAACTGTGCAGAAGGGTGCATAGGTCCCTGATCTGAGACCACTCCTCCAGCGTGATTTGCCCCACCTCTGAATCTCGTTGGCCCAGGCTATACGTCAGAACGTATTGCACCAGGGCTTGTCGGTGCTGCCACAGTCGCTGCAACATGTGCAGAGTTGAATTCCACCGGGTAGGCACATCGCATTTTAGCCGGTGAAGTGGCAGGCCCAATGACTTCTGTAGAGATGTAAGTCGCTGAGCTGCGGGATGCGAACGGCGGAAGTGAGCACACAGCGACCGTGCCCTCTGCAGAAGGCCATCTAGTCTGGGATAGTGGGCTAAAAATTGCTGGACAACCAGGTTCAACACGTGAGCCATACAAGGCACGTGTGTGACATTGCCCCGGCGAAGGGCCGCACCCAGGTTTGCAGCATTGTCGCACACGGCCTTCCCTGGTTTCAGGTCCAGTGGAGACAACCATTCATGAAATTGGTTCTCCAGAGCTGACCACAACTCCTCAGCTGTGTGACTCACATTTCCCAGACATTTCAATGTAAAAACCGCCTGATGACGTTGAGCCCTACTGCCAGCATAGTAAGGAGGTGTGCAGGATCCCTTCTGCGCAGTTAGAAAGCTTGTGGCATGACCAGACAGGCTTTGGGTGCAGGTGGAAGACCGAGAGGAGGTTGAGGAGGCAGAAGCAGTGGAGGAACTTTGACATAAAGGGGATTGACGCACAACTCGTGGGGACGGCAAGACTTGGACAGCAGCCCCTTGTCCTGCTGTCACCATAGTTACCCAGTGCCCAGTCAGCGACATGTAACGCCCCTGTCCATGCCTACTCGTCCAAGTGTCTGTGGTGAAATGCACCCTGTCACACACAGAGTTTCTCAAAGAAGCGGTGATGTTGTGTGCGACATGCTGGTGGAGCGCAGGCACACCTTTTTTTGAGAAGTAGTGCCGACTGGGCATCTGGTACTGGGGCACTGCGACGGACATAAGGTCTCGAAAATCCTCTGTGTCCACCAGGCGGAAAGGCAGCATTTCTGTAGCCAAGAGCTTCCAGATGGTGAAATTCAACCTCTTAGCTTTCTCATGGCTAGGAGGAAATGGTCTTTTACTTGTCCACATCTGAGGGACCGAGGGCTGGCTATTGTGCTTAGACGGGGTTGATAAGGGTGTCCCCGGCAAACTGCCGGTCTGTGAGGAAGATGCAGGCGGACATGTTAGGTTGCCTTGATCCAAAGGTGGTGCTATCGATGTCGGACAGCGCTCAAGACCAGCTGGTGTTACCACCTCCAAAGAAAATGATGACCTGCCAATCACGCTGGCTGTTGCGGGTAAAGAGGTGGCAGGTCTGCGCCCCAAAACAAGTGTGACTGCTGTCCCCCCAGTCACAGAGGATGAAGAGGCCGCGGATGCACAAGATATGGCAGACGGTGGTTGGCCCGGCCGGCTAGGCCGCATTGTAGCACACTGTGCTTCCCACTGCAACTTATGCTTCATGTCCATGTGCCGGTTCATGCATGAAGTACTCAAACTATGTATTTTTTGGCCTCTACTTAGCTTTTGCTGACAAATGTTACAGATAACACGAGTTGGGTCATCTTTATCGATCTGAAAAAATGCCCAGGCTATGCAAGGCTTAGCACCCATGCGACCTGAAGAGCCACCATGACTTGTTGTGAGAGGCAGAGTTGTCTTTGAGGATGCAGTTGTTGACGTGCTTCCAGTACTATGTCTCTGTCCAGGAAGGCGCAACCTGACCTCGTCGTCACTAGCATCTTCCTCCACCTCCTCTGCTGACCTCATCTCTTGGCTGACTGTGGGTTGACAGTAAGTGGGATCTCCGACCTCATCATCATCACCCTGTGCGTTATCACACCCGTCGTACTCAGAGCCAACCTGTTCCTGCCCTGACAAAAAACTAAAGTTGTCGCTCCAATCAGGTATTTGAGTCTTATCATCGTCTTCCTCATTGTGTCCACCAACAGGAGTTACAGTTTGGGAATGAGGGTCTACATTATGGTCAGAACCTGCTGCGTCTGGTCCTGGATCCGACTCATAAAGATTCTGGGCATCAGTGCAGATCATTTCCTCGTCTGGATTCACAGAAGCGCTGGAGTCGACCTCTGATTCCCAGGCTATAGTATGAGTAAACAGCTCTGCAGACTCAACCATCTGTTCTACCTCATACTCAGACGGGCAGCTGGAGATTTGGGAGCTGTGAGGAAGCAAGTGCGATTTGGGTGACACCTTTGAGGACTGGAGTATTTGTGATGTTGAAGTTGATGTGGAGGAGAGCCCACTTAAAGGAGCACTTGATATCCGTTGAAGCACTTGCTGTTTTTGTGCCTCATCTGGAATTTGTAGCGATTGGCGTGGCCGTAAGAAAGGGATCTTATCACATTGTTCGCTAAAAGAAGTAGACATTTTAGTTTGGCTGGAAGATGGTCTTTCTTCTGCACCTACCCCACGGACACAACCTTTTTTCCCCTTCCCAATACGCCTATTCCCCTTTCCACCAGCAGCAGGCCTTTTTCCACTCATTTTGGTGGTTAACTAATTCACAACTCTGGAGTTGTTTCAACAAAAAAACAATGGATGGTAACCGAGCAGAGCTGAGTGGCCAAACTGTGGTATTAGGCCAAAACTATTGGCTGGGTTAGATGCAGAAAAAAATTATTTTTAATTTGCAACCTGATGGAGGTCAGTATAGATGGACTAATAGACCAAGTCCCACACACCGCTAGAAGCCCAAATATTTTTTCAGAGCTAGATGCAGAAAATTTTTTTATTCAATTTGCAACCTGATGGAGGTCAGTATAGATGGACTAATAGACCAAGTCCCACACACTGCTAGAAGCCCAAATATTTTTTCAGAGCTAGATGCAGAAAAAAATTATTTTTAATTTGCAACCTGATGGAGGTCAGTATAGATGGACTAATAGACCAAGTCCCACACACTGCTAGAAGCCCAAATATTTTTTCAGAGCTAGATGCAGAAAAAAAATATTTTTAATTTGCAACCTGATGGAGGTCAGTATAGATGGACTAATAGACCAAGTCCCACACACCGCTAGAAGCCCAAATATTTTTTCAGAGCTAGATGCAGAAAAAAATTATATTCAATTTGCAACCTGCTGGAGGTCAGTATAGAAGGACTAATAGAACAAGTCCCACACACTGCTAGAAGCCCAAATATTTTTTCAGCGCTAAATGAAGAAAAAAATTATTTTTAATTTGCAACCTGATGGAGGTCAGTATAGATGGACTAATAGACCAAGTCCCACACACTGCTAGAAGCCCAAATATTTTTTCAGAGCTAGATGCAGAAAAAAATTATTTTTAATTTGCAACCTGATGGAGGTCAGTATAGATGGACTAATAGAACAAGTCCCACACGCTGCTAGAAGCCCAAATATTTTTTCAGAGATAAATGAAGAAAAAAATTATTTTTAATTTGCAACCTCATGGAGGTCAGTATGGATGGACTAATAGACCAAGTCCCACACACTGCTAGAAGCCCAAATATTTTTTCAGAGCTAGATGCAGAAAAAAATTATTTTTAATTTGCAACCTCATGGAGGTCAGTATAGATGGACTAATAGACCAAGTCCCACACACCGCTAGAAGCCCAAATATTTTTTCAGAGCTAGATGCAGAAAAAAATTATATTCAATTTGCAACCTGCTGGAGGTCAGTATAGAAGGACTAATAGAACAAGTCCCACACACTGCTAGAAGCCCAAATATTTTTTCAGAGCTAAATGAAGAAAAAAATTATTTTTTATTTGCAACCTGATGGAGGTCAGTATAGATGGACTAATAGACCAAGTCCCACACACTGCTAGAAGCCCAAATATTTTTTCAGAGCTAGATGCAGAAAAAAATTATATTTAGTTTGCAACCTGATGGAGGTCAGTATAGATGGACTAATAGAATGATGCTATGCCCAAAAGATTTTACTTCACTAGGTGCAGTAAAAAAATTGGTATTCTATACACAGGTGGTATATCTTGCAACACAGATAGGCTACTCCACTGACTAACACACTCTGCAATAGGCCAAAAAGGATTAGCTTTGCTAGATTCAGCCAAATGCTGTGAAAAAAACTTGCACAGCACTGGCACAGACCTGCCTGGCAAAAACTGATAGGAACTGATGTAACCTAGTCCTGAAAAGGACTCCAATTACAATTAGTCTTTACTCCCACAATCTATCTATTTAAGAGCACAGACCTGCTTGATAAAAGTCGTAGGAAATGCTGTAACCTAGTCCTTAAAAGGACTGCAATCACAACTATTCCCTACTCCCAAGCTATCTGTATATTTGTGCGAAAATTGGCTTGAAATTAACAAGGTATAGCGCACACAGCAACAGCGGTGCCGTCTAACACGCAGCTGCAGCAGTGAGAAAATGGTGGCGACGGGGAAAATGGCTTGGTCTTATAGGGCAAGGACATGTGACATACACTGCCAATCACACATGCCCTTGCTTGTGTGAAAAAAAGCACTTCGCTCCGTGTGTGCGCTGCTGATAGGCTGACAGATTGCACCTCCCCACTGCAAATGCGGGAAAGAGAAAAAAAAATGGAGATCTTCATTGTTCCTGCAGAGATCCATCCCCTGCCCCTCCCCCCGCCCCGCTGTACACTCAAACTGCGTATTAACATTAATTTTCATCATTACTGAGAAAAAATCCAGTTATGATTTTGGTGCACGAACAGTTATCGAACATAACCTCGAACAGCCGAATTTTTCTCAAATTGTTCGTGTTCGCCGACCGGCTCGAACACCGCCCAAAACAGCTCGAATTTGAGATTGGCGAACAGTTCGAGTAGAACAACGCTCATCTCTAGTCACTGGTGGTCCGAGGGCATATAGACTGGAGTAGTCAATTCTTCTAGGTCACGTTAGGGTCTATCTTTAAGGCCATTGCACCCAGCCTGTTTTCGCCTTCCTGACCAGGCCAATTTTTCAATCTAGCGTCACTTTATGAGGTAATAACTCTGTAACGCTTTAACATATCCCAGTGACACTGAGATTGTTTTTTTTGAGACATGTTGAACTTCATATTTGTGGTAAATTTAGGTCGATAATGATCTGCGTTTAATTATGAAAATATCGAAAATCTTACAAAAAAATTGAAAATGTTGAAATTTTCAAACTTTAAAATTTTATGCGCTTAAACCTGATAATCATACCACACAAAGTATTATCATTTATTATTATAGCGCCATTTTTACCATAGCGCTTTACATGTGAAAATGGGTATACATAAAAAACAAGTACAACAATCTTGAACAAACCGAGTCACCGACTGGTACAAGAAGAGAAAGAACCATGCCCATGAGGGCACACAGTCTACAAGGGATGGGTGAGGGTAGAGCTGGTCATGCCGCGGTATGGTGGAGCGATGGTTACTGCAGGTTATAGGCTTGTCGGAAGAGGTGCGTCTTCAGGTTCCTTTTGAAGGTTTCAACGGTAGGCGAGCTAGATCTGAAAAAACATTTACCACATGACATATTTTTTTTAGAAGGGTTAAAAGTTGATCAGCATTTTTTTCATTTTTCCAACAGCATTTCCAAAACCATTTTTTAGGGACCGCATCCCTTTTTTAGAGGTGTATTTAGGTTTTCTGGCACCTGGGGCAAGAATTCAGTTTGCCGCCCCCTCATGCGGTTTGAGTAGCCAATATGTAACTGCTTATTCATATGCGATTTGCTTAATTACAGTCATGTACCCAGAAGCTGTTCTTCCTATTTCTCTCAATAGTCAGTGAAAAACTGAGAGAAGTAAGAAAAAGTAAAGCAAGTTGTCACAAGACCATAAGCATGAAAATCGCATATGATTGAAGTGGCAATGTTCTGACTGCTGCAATTAGCAAGCAGACCTGAATTATTACAATGAGGATATTACATGCTGTTAGGATTGGCATGCTACAGGGCTTAATTTTATAATTAAATGGCTTGTTCAAGTTTGTGATGAAAGTTTGCAGTATCTCTAGGTGACTGCACTCTTCTGAATTTTCACAGCGCGTGCACTGCACACATTTAGGATTCTCTCATGACGGCGGCAAGAGTGGACGGTCATGTGAGCGCAATTGTGCAATTTGCAAACGTCAAGACACATTCTGATTAGAGGTGCCGGCTTCACTCACTTAATTTTCATTGAGCAAGGCCACACATGTCTAGTCGACATGTGACTGTATGTATGTAAATCGTAGATTTTCATCACAAACTTGGCCAACCACTTTAATTCTCCTAACATCAATAACATAGTAACTCTTATCTTGTCAGACAGCACAACACTTTATTAACGTAGACATGTATCACGTAACTTTACAAGTTATGGATTGTTACATGTGTACTGGATCAGAGCTAATAACAGAAGAATATATCACCAGAACTATCATCAGTACAGAAATACATCAGTAGAACCCCCATAAGTACAGAAAGACTGCATCACAACCCAAATTAGTGCCGAAATACATCATCAGAACCACCAGCAGTGCAGAAATACATAACCACAACCACCATCATTAAATGAATAAACCACGTGAACCATGATCAGTACATGAATACATAACCAGAATTACCATCAGTTCATGGTACATTAATTGTAATGCCAGGTTAGATCCAAATACATTTGTTACACATTTACTTACAACTCCCAGTATGTCCATAACAATGGTAAGGAGATGCTAGGAGTTGTTGTTATCAGTCATCACAAGACTGCGGACCATACTGGAACCACAGTACTGATGAGAATCAATCAGTATCAGAAATAAACATTTGCATCCAGGTAACTTATCAATGACGTTGTCTCTGTAATCATTCTCTTTCTTTTCTACATTTTGTCTAGACGCCATAATGACTTTTTTACATCCAGAGCTCGTCTTTGCAGATTTCCATCTTCTCCGGTCTTCTGCAGCAAAACCCCACATGATGCTCTTAAAATAACAGCATGATTACAATGTTCCTGAATAAAAATATCAGCCCTACGCTGTGTTCCTGAATAAATAATTGCCTCTCACTTTGTTCCATGTTCAAAATATGACTTCTATACATTGTCCCTCTTATGGTACATTCCCTCTACACTGCCCTCTCCTTTCCAAACTGGGCCCCCTCTTCACACTGTCCTCTCACATTATGTTCCCCCTATAGTGCCAGTCTCTATACTTTGCCCCCTCTCTACAACACTCTTGAGTACGCAAATACGGTATATGTGATCTAAAACTACTTTTGAGGTACAGTGGGAAGTACAAAAGGGAAGGAGAACCATATTGGAGTTCAGATTTTGCTAGAATGGTTTGAGGGTGCCATATCACATTGGCAGAGACCCTGAGGTGGCGGAACATCAGAATCCCCATAACTGATCCCATTTTACAAACTACACCTCTCAATGAATTCATGTAGGGGTACAGTGAGTGTTTTGACACCACATATGCCTGACAGAATTTTATACCAGGTGAAGAAAGAATAATTGTATTTTTAGCACTAAAATGTGTTATGCACACGCCCGGACTGACTGGCGTGTGCGGGTGTTGTGGTTCCACTGGACCATGGACCGGAGAGTGCATGGAGGGGCGTGACTAAGTATCTGGCCGATCCGACCAAGGTGGCACGACGGCATACGACGCCAGTGCACCAGGGAGAAACCGGGCAGAGGGACCAGGTGCTACTCCAGGTCAAACTCCGGACACGGGGGTTGACCCACACTGGGATTACTGGAACAGGCAGGTTAGGCTGGCACAGACTGGTGGATGTAAGCAAACATGGCAGGTATGCAGATGGGTGGATACAGGCGAGTATGCAGGCAGGGAGGTACTGGCCGAAAGGACGGGCTGGAGCACAGAAAGGTTAAGACCCAGTACAGACTGGGTCACAGAACCGCAGATGCGGTAGACAACCACAGCAGAGAGGGAACGCCCGAAGCGGTGGGCAAGAACAGAGCAGGACGGGGCTGCAGGAGCAGCGAGCACAAGCAGGGCAGGACAGGACTGCCGGAGCAGCGGGCAGAAGCAGGGCAGGACAGGACTGCCGGAGCAGCGGGCAGAAGCAGGGCAGGACAGGACTGCCGGAGCAGCGGGCAGAAGCAGGGCAGGACAGGACTGCCGGAGCAGTGAGCAAAAGGGTCAGAGCGGAGCAAGGCTGCGGAGCAGTGAGCAAGGAATCAGAGCAGGCTAGAACCGCCGGAGCGGTAAGCAAAGGAGTCAGAGCAGACTAGAACCGCCGGAGCGGTGAGCAAAGGAGTCAGAGCAGGCTAGAACCACCGGAGCGGTGAGCAAAGGAGTCAGAGCAGGCTAGAACCGCCGGAGCGGTAAGCAAAGGAGTCAGAGCAGGCTAGAACTGCCGGAGCGGTAAGCAAAGGAGTCAGAGCAGGCTAGAACCGCTGGAGCGGTGAGCAAAGGAGTAAGAGCAGGCAAGGCTGAGTAGGGGGGACAGGGCTCTGTTCACACGGAACAGACAGGAAGGGAAAGGCAGAGCCAGACACCCACAGGGTACTTGCAGAGAAGTAGCGAGTGGACCACAAACTCACAAACGGGAGTACAGAGACAACAAGCAGGAGTTAGGTACGAGTTCAGACTCTGCAGAAAAAGGAAGGGAACGGACATAGAGGCAAAACAGGTAAAGGATAGGAGAGAGTTCAGACTGGAACTGAGTGTACGGAGGAGACCGACACTGCAGCGGAATACAGGAGCGGGTCTGGGAATACGGCCCCCAGAGAGGCAGGACGAACAGGCAAGGAGCGTGTTCAGACAGGACAGACAAGATACAGGAGCGGGTCTAGGTAATCGGCCCCTAGAAGGCGGGAGGAACAGGCTAGGAGCGTGTTCAGACAGGTCAGACAAGATACAGGAACGGGTCTAGGTAATCGGCCCCTAGAAGGCAGGAGGAACAGGCTAGGAGCGTGTTCAGACAGGCCTGGAAATACAGCCTCCAGGATAGGCAGACAAGAGAACACAGAACGGGACCTGGCACCTTCAGAGTGCAAGCACACACTGAATGAAACACTATGCTCAGGCAGGAATAGATGGGAGCAGCTGAGCTATATACCAGGTGACAGACAGCAATAGGCTGAGGACGCACAAGGGGTGTGACCCACAGCAGGTACAAAAAGCAGGAAGTGATCGGGCGCCGCCCTTAAGCAGCAGAAACAGACACAAACAGACAGCATGGAGGGAAGCCAGAGAGACATTCTGGACTGGAGATCAAGTGCGCGCTCTTGCACAGTGGGAGATGGACCACCATGCAAGGACGCCACCAGGTATGTTACAGTACCCCCCCCCTTACGCCCCCTCTTCTTCAGGCCTGCCAGAATCTTCCGCAGGGAATTCGAGGACCAGTCGTTCACTTCAAGGAGATCACTTCCACTGTCCACAGGAAAAACTGATCTCATCTGGTTAGCTAGGATGCTACCTCCTATCCAGCCATCCTCAGCAACAGACGAAACGGGTGGAGTACCAGGAACAGCACACAAGGAAGTCTCTCTCCACATATTTTCAGGTGGCACCCCAGAGGGTACAGGAGACAACTGGAAGTCCTTCACCGGGTTGGAGGGGGACAGAGACTTGGGGGTAATCTCTGCTTCGAGGTACATCTTGTCAAGCTCACAGGAAGAAATAGACGGGTTATCAGGTACATAATGAGGAAAAGTCACTGTCTCTTTGTTATCTGGTGGTACCCCGGAGGATTCAGGAAACAACTGGAGGTCCTCCGCCGGGTCAGAAGAGTGCAGAGGCTCAGAGAAAACATCTGCTTCAGAGTACACTAGGTCGGACTCACTGGACGAAGCAGGCGAGGTATCGGGTACCGAGTATAGGAAAGTCTCTGTCCATTCACCACCAGGTGGCACCCCGAAGGGTTCTGGAGACAACTGGCGGTCCTCCGCCTGGTCAGAAGGGTGTAGAGACTCGGGAGTAACCTCTGCTTCGGAGTACACTAGGTTGGACTCACTGGACGAAGCGAGCGAGGTATCAGGTACAGAGTATAGGAGAGTCTCTGTCCTTTCGCTACCAGGTAGCACCCCGAAGGGTTCTGGAGACAACTGGAGCTCCTCCGCCTGGTCGGAGGGGTGTAGAGACTCGGGGGTAACTACCACTTTGGGGTACCGATTGTCAGGCTCACAGGACGAAGCGGACAAAGTATCGAGTACCGAGTGTAGAGAAGTCTCTCTCCATTTGTCATCGAGTGGTATCCCGGAGGATTCAGGAGGCAACAGCGGGTCCTCCGCCAGGTAGTAGAGGTGCACAGACTCAGAGGTAACCACAGCTTTGGAGCATCCTTGGACATGCACACCGGTTAAAGTGGGTGAAGCATCTGATGCCGGGTGCAGGAAGTTCTCCTGTGTGGAGTCTGGATGGGCAGAAGTCTCTTCGGGCAGGAGAACCGGAGCACTACCCACGCACATTACCCGTTGGGGCTTCTCCGGGATACAGGGAGATGAAGCTTCAGTAGGGACTTCAAGGTTGGAGTCAGGAGGTCTCAGGGAGGACAGACCCTGGCGTGACGGCTTGCCTCTACGTCTAGCACGTCTGGACTGCCTCTTGAGGTTGGGAGATGTATTCCGGAAAGCGTAGTCACCCTGTGAAGATTCTGGGTGGACAGTAGTCTCATTGGGCTGGAGGACTATTGCGCTACCCACACACATTACCCATCGGGGCTGCTCCGGGATATTGGGAGGTGAAGCTTCAGCAGGAGCCTCCGGGTTAGGATCATCGAAGACCATTAGAAAGGCCACCAGGAAGGCCATTAGGTCCAGGAGGATCGGATCCTGTGTTTCATATAGGGGGTTGATCCATTCCAAGGCATCACCCGCCAGGTAAGACATAATGAATGCCTCCTTAACCCGATCGGTGGGAAAACATAGAGGGTAGAACTTGAAGTGTAGCATGCATTGCTCCACAAATGCACGACTTTGTCTTGGATCCCCATAGTAACGTGGCGGATCCGCAGGAATGAGAGCAGATAGATCCATCTGGACGGGTGCGTAATTCGCCTGGAACTCAGCTGAGAAAAAAAATAAATTTTATTTATTTATTTTTAATGCATGTATTCGCTGGAAAACTTCTCAGAGAGCGAAGGCCGTGAGGCTCAACGGGAACCATGGCCTGAGCATGCTGTTATGCACACGCCCGGACTGACTGGCGTGTGCGGGTGTTGTGGTTCCACTGGACCATGGACCGGAGAGTGCCTGGAGGGGCGTGACTAAGTATCTGGCCGATCCGACCAAGGTGGCACGACGGCATACGACGCCAGTGCACCAGGGAGAAACCGGGCAGAGGGACCAGGTGCTACTCCAGGTCAAACTCCGGACACGGGGGTTGACCCACACTGGGATTACTGGAACAGGCAGGTTAGGCTGGCACAGACTGGTGGATGTAAGCAAACACGGCAGGTATGCAGATGGGTGGATACAGGCGAGTATGCAGGCAGGGAGGTACTGGCCGAAAGGACGGGCTGGAGCACAGAAAGGTTAAGACCCAGTACAGACTGGGTCACAGAACCGCAGATGCGGTAGACAACCACAGCAGAGAGGGAACGCCCGAAGCGGTGGGCAAGAACAGAGCAGGACGGGGCTGCAGGAGCAGCGAGCACAAGCAGGGCAGGACAGGACTGCCGGAGCAGCGGGCAGAAGCAGGGCAGGACAGGACTGCCGGAGCAGCGGGCAGAAGCAGGGCAGGACAGGACTGCCGGAGCAGCGGGCAAAAGCAGGGCAGGACAGGACTGCCGGAGCAGCGGGCAGAAGCAGGGCAGGACAGGACTGCCGGAGCAGCGGGCAGAAGCAGGGCAGGACAGGACTGCCGGAGCAGCGGGCAGAAGCAGGGCAGGACAGGACTGCCAGAGCAGCGGGCAGAAGCAGGGCAGGACAGGACTGCCAGAGCAGTGAGCAAAAGGGTCAGAGCGGAGCAAGGCTGCCGGAGCAGTGAGCAAAAGGGTCAGAGCGGAGCAAGGCTGCGGAGCAGTGAGCAAGGAGTCAGAGCAGGCTAGAACCGCCGGAGCGGTAAGCAAAGGAGTCAGAGCAGACTAGAACCGCCGGAGCGGTGAGCAAAGGAGTCAGAGCAGGCTAGAACCGCCGGAGCGGTGAGCAAAGGAGTCAGAGCAGGCTAGAACCGCCGGAGCGGTAAGCAAAGGAGTCAGAGCAGGCTAGAACCGCCGGAGCGGTAAGCAAAGGAGTCAGAGCAGGCTAGAACCGCCGGAGCGGTGAGCAAAGGAGTAAGAGCAGGCAAGGCTGAGTAGGGGGGACAGGGCTCTGTTCACACGGAACAGACAGGAAGGGAAAGGCAGAGCCAGACACCCACAGGGTACTTGCAGAGAAGTAGCGAGTGGACCACAAACTCACAAACGGGAGTACAGAGACAACAAGGAGGAGTTAGGTACGAGTTCAGACTCTGCAGAAAAAGGAAGGGAACGGACATAGAGGCAAAACAGGTAAAGGATAGGAGAGAGTTCAGACTGGAACTGAGTGTACGGAGGAGACCGACACTGCAGCGGAATACAGGAGCGGGTCTGGGAATACGGCCCCCAGAGAGGCAGGACGAACAGGCAAGGAGCGTGTTCAGACAGGACAGACAAGATACAGGAGCGGGTCTAGGTAATCGGCCCCTAGAAGGCGGGAGGAACAGGCTAGTAGCGTGTTCAGACAGGTCAGACAAGATACAGGAACGGGTCTAGGTAATCGGCCCCTAGAAGGCAGGAGGAACAGGCTAGGAGCGTGTTCAGACAGGCCTGGAAATACAGCCTCCAGGATAGGCAGACAAGAGAACACAGAACGGGACCTGGCACCTTCAGAGTGCAAGCACACACTGAATGAAACACTATGCTCAGGCAGGAATAGATGGGAGCAGCTGAGCTATATACCAGGTGACAGACAGCAATAGGCTGAGGACGCACAAGGGGTGTGACCCACAGCAGGTACAAAAAGCAGGAAGTGATCGGGCGCCGCCCTTAAGCAGCAGAAACAGACACAAACAGACAGCATGGAGGGAAGCCAGAGAGACATTCTGGACTGGAGATCAAGTGCGCGCTCTTGCACAGTGGGAGATGGACCACCATGCAAGGACGCCGCCAGGTATGTTACAAAATGTTGTTTTAGCGCCAAGTTTTTAATTTTTATAAGTGCTAATAGGAAAAAATGGACCTCGCAGTTCGTTGTGCAATTTGACCTGATTGTGCCAACACCCTACATTTAATCAGGAAATACTTTTCATGGATAATGGAAAGCTCAGTAGGGAAGGAGTTCCAGAACAGTGCCAGAGCAGCACAACCCCCCCAAAAGTGACTCCATTTTGCAAACTACACCAATCAATGAATTAATCTAAGGGTGCAGTGACCATATTGACACCACGTTTGTATCACAGAATATATATATATATATATATATATATATATATATATATATATATATACAGTACAGACCAAAAGTTTGGACACACCTTCTCATTTAAAGATTTTTCTGTACTTTCATGACTATGAAAATTGTACATTCACACTGAAGGCATCAAAACTATGAATTAACACATGTGGAATTATATACTTAACAAAAATGTGTGAAACAACTGAAAATATGTCTTAAATTCTAGGTTCTTCAAAGTAGCCACCTTTTGCTTTGATGACTGCTTTGCACACTCTTGGCATTCTCTTGATGAGCTTCAAGAGGTAGTCACCGGAATTGGTTTTCACTTCACAGGTGTGCCCTGTCAGGTTTAATAAGTGGGATTTCTTGCCTTATAAATGGGGTTGGAATCATCAGTTGTGTTCTGCAGAAGTCTGGTGGATACACAGCTGATAGTCCTACTGAATAGACTGTTAGCTGCTTTTTTCTTGCCATAATACAAATTCTAAGTAAAGAAAAACAAGTGTCCATCATTACTTTAAGAAATGAAGGTCAGTCAGTGCGAAAAATTGGGAAAACTTTGAAAGTGTCCCCAAGTGCAGTTGCAAAAACCATCAAGCGCTACAAAGAAACTGGCTCACATGAGGACCACCCGAGGAAAGGAAGACCAAGAGTCACCTCTGCTTCTGAGGATAAGTTTATCCGAGTCACCAGCCTCAGAAATCGCAGGTTAACAGCAGCTCAGATTAGAGACCAGGTCAATGCCACACAGAGTTCTAGCAGCAGACACATCTCTACAACAACTGTTAAGAGGAGACTTTGTGCAGCAGGCCTTCATGGTAAAATAGCTGCTAGGAAACCACTGCTAAGGACAGGCAACAAGCAGAAGAGACTTGTTTGGGCTAAAGAACACAAGGAATGGACATTAGACCAGTGGAAATCTGTGCTTTGGTCTGATGAGTCCAAATTTGAGATCTTTGGTTCCAACCACCGTGTCTTTGTGCGACCGAGAAAAGGTGAACGGATGGATTCTACATGCATGGTTCCCACCGTGAAGCATGGAGGAGGAGGTGTGATGATGTGGGGGTGCTTTGCTGGTGACACTGTTGGGGATTTATTCAAAATTGAAGGCATACTGAACCAGCATGGCTACCACAGCATCTTGCAGCGGCATGCTATTCCATCCGGTTTGCGTTTAGTTGGACCATCATTTATTTTTCAACAGGACAATGACCCCAAACACACCTTCAGACTGTGTAAGGGCTATTTGATGAAGAAGGAGAGCGATGGGGTGCTACGCCAGATAACCTGGCCTCCACAGTCACCAGACCTGAACCCAATCGAGATTGTTTGGGGTGAGCTGGACCGCAGAGTGAAGGCAAAAGGGCCAACAAGTGCTAAGCATCTCTGGGAACTCCTTCAAGATTGTTGAAAGACCATTTCCGGTGACTACCTCTTGAAGCTTATCAAGAGAATGCCAAGAGTGTGCAAAGCAGTCATCAAAGCAAAAGATGGCTACTTTGAAGAACCTAGAATATAAGACATATTTTCAGTTGTTTCACACTTTTTTGTTAAGTATATAATTCCACATGTGTTAATTCATAGTTTTGATGCCTTCAGTGTGAATGTACAATTTTCATAGTCATGAAAATACAGAAAAATCTTCAAATGAGAAGGTGTGTCCAAACTCTTGGTCTGTACTGTATATATATATATATATATATATATATATATATATATATATATATATATATATATAACCATTGGGCAATGAAGAAAAAATTATTATATTTTTACCACCAAAATTTTGTTTTAGTCCCAGATTTTACATTTTCACAAGGGAAAATGAGTAAAACTGGCAACAAAATTTCCGCACAATTGCTGCTGAATGTGGAAATACCCTGTATGTGTCTGTACGGTACTGTTTAGCCACACAGCGAGGCTCAGTAGGGAAGGAGTGCTATTTGACTCTTGGAGACAAATTATTGTAGAATAGTTTGCAGACTTCATATACAGAGCCCTTAAGTACCAGAGGGACAGAATCTCTATTCAAGAGATCCCATGGTGAAAATTACATCCCTCTGGGAATTTATCTACAGGTGTACTGACCATTTCCACTCTGTGTGTTTTCCAGAAGCAAGCAACAATGAATGTTGCTGAGTGCAAATTGCAAATCTGCCATTGTAGTGCACAGTACATTGTAGTGCCCGTAATTTGCAGAGCCCAAACATTGTAGTGCCCAGTACAGTGTGCCCAGCTCATGTTTCTTAAGACATGGACCCCGTAAAGAAAGCAAGCTCTCATCTCTACAGAAATGCCAAACATGTGGATGCTAAATGTGGTTTAGGCACACTGTGGGACTCCAATGGGAGAGGGGCATTTGGATTTGGGAGTGCAGAATTCGCTGGAGTTCTTTTGGAGGTCGAGGAGCCACAGTGATTTTCCAGAGCATTTGTGCCACCAGTAAGGTGGAAGCACCCTATATTTCCATTAATAGATGATGGGTCTGAGTGGCAACATGCTTTATTTGTGGTTTGAGTTGAAGCTTTAGTTGGGAATATTTTACATAACATTTTGGATCACGGATATCCTGTGCTCTATGCTGAGTACTTACATTCGGGTTTCCACCTAAATCTCCAAATGGCGTGATTCAGATGAAATCCCGTATAGATCCATTCAGTATAATAAGGCAGCAGAGTTACTCTGGACTCCGACTGGCCTCTGTTCAGTGGTGTCCTTCTTTTCAGAGGTGCACAAAACTGTGTTCGACCAAGCTTTAATGCATGGTTAAAAAGACGAAACCTGCTGGATCAACGGACAGACAGAGTTCACAATTTCTCTATCTACCTCATTATAGCGAATCTTCCGTCGATCACGTATTTCAGAGATTTACACAAAACCCCACAAAAGCGCTCAGAGTAGAAGGCACCTAACCTAAGCCGAACCTCACTACTATCTTTGGAAGGCAGAGTGAGCAAATCTACAGCAAGTCAAGAATTGGTTTTATTTATTTTTTATGCCATTCCTCGTACAGTATAAGTGATTAGATGACTTTATTGTTTGGGTCAGTGCAATTACAGTTATACCAGTTTTATATAGTCTTTTTATGTTTGGCTGCTGTCACACATTAATTTTTGCATCGCCATATTTTGAGAGCTATAATTTTTCTATGTATCTGCCGACAGAGTCATGTGAGGGCTTGTTTTTTGTGGGACGCATTGATGTTTTTATTGGTGCTATTTTCAGGCACATGACATTTTTGATCACTTTCTATTCTGATTTTTGGGAGCCAAAATGAACAAAATCCAGCAATTCAGGAATATTTTTTTGTTTTGTTTTTTTATGCTGTTCGCCATGTGGTAAAAATGATAAGACAAGTTTATTCATCAGGTCAGTACAATTATAGCGATACCCCAGTTATAACATTTTTTTATGTTTTGTCACTTTTACACAATGAAAACTATTTAATAGAAAAAATAATTATTTTTGCATCGCTATATTCCTAAAGCTATAACTTTTTAATTTCTCAGCTGACAGAGTGGTATGGTGGCTTGTTTATTGCAGAACAAGATGGCATTTTCAACTATACCAGTTTTATTTCCATTCAACTTTTTAATCGCATTTTATCCCACTTGTTGTTCGCATGATGAAAAAGGATATTTTTTGCAAAGTTTTTTATTAAATTTTTTTACGGGGCTCACTGAAGGGGTTAACTAGTGTGAGAATTTTATAGGTCGGGTTGTTCTGGACATGGCGGTACCAAATATGTGTACTTTTTATTTTCGTCTTTTTTACTTAGATATGTGTATATATCGGTATAATATTTTTTTCATTTTTTTTGTTCTTTATTTTGTGATTTTTTAAAATTATTTTTACAATTTTTTTTACTTTTTTTTTTTACTTAGTCCGCCTATGGGACTTTCACTTTTTTTATTCTGATCGCATAATGCATTGTAATGCACCCTCATTGCAATATATTATACCTGTCAGTGCTGCACAGACAAAAGCTGGCAGTTGCTGGCTGACCTGGGGGTCGACATGATGACCTCGGATTGCTATTGGCAACAAGCACTCCCTCGCGATGATGTTGAAGGTGAGCTGATTGGAAAGGAGAGGGAGACCCCTCCATCTCCTAGCCTTTTAAATTATGTGGTATCCGAAAAATAAAAACGTTACGGGTCTCGGAAAATGGCGACAAAAGCAAAAGATTTTTTTTCTTACAAATTTCCAGACTTTTTTTTACCACTTAATTAAATAAAACTATTACCGTAAGTATTTAACTGTAAGAGAATTCAGGGATGAAATGTTTGAAGAGGTCATACTGTGTCTGCACTTTAATTACAGCAGTTTGTAATGCCATACTTTCTACCTCTTGAAGGGATATTGATTTTCTGTTCCAGTGCTTTAAATGCTTGCTACATTTTTTAGATAAATATTGGCATACTTTTAGGAGTCAAGGGCCAAAACCTCGAGGCACCATGTTGATAGAACAAACAGTGTTTTGCTCACTATAGCTACAGAGAAAAGCACTTCTCTTGCCATCTCTATACAGTGTGTCATGCTGGTAA
The DNA here is from genome assembly GCF_046119375.1 of Phyllobates terribilis. NCBI lineage: Eukaryota > Metazoa > Chordata > Amphibia > Anura > Dendrobatidae > Phyllobates > Phyllobates terribilis. The sequence continues at coordinate 460,999,356 of NW_027362761.1, read as the reverse complement.
GAGTAGCTGATCAGGAGGGAATACAGAAATACAGGAACTGAAAAAAGTTTTGTCTTCATTATCTGGTAGACCTGTGAAGCCTTGGGCTTAACAAAAACCACAAGATAGTAAAAAACCGGCAAGTGTGGCTTTGTCTGTTCTCTATTGACTCTATTTCAGGAAGCAAAAGGACAAACCAACTCGTAAATCATGTGACTACAGGGTTGTCCAAGTGGCATCAGCGGAAAAGGAGCTCAAGACCTCTGACCAACAATACTTATCTAAATAAACCTCAAAACAGATATTTTTCATTTGCTTTTCACTTAGATACAGTAATGTACATCATACCATACAGTATTGTGTTTTATCTAGACTGTTATAGGATTTTTATCTCTGTATATTGTTGTAAATTGTTCCATTTCTAGCAGTTAATACTGAAGTGGAAGGCGTGCAGTAAAGACTTGCTAAGACATAACTGAATTTGGAAATTATACGAGTTTGCTCTTGTATTATGAATGTTTATATGTTGGAGACTAAATTGCAAAAAGAACTTCGGCACTCCATACATGTATATATAAGAAATATTATATCTAGACTAATGTCACTTTGAAAAATGAAGGTTTTTTGCACATAATTTGGCCAATTTATGTGTGCCCATCAACCACGACAAGGTCACCTTCGTATGATGGGTAACTACGCTACGCTACCACTGGATATGCCACTCTGGGGCTGTAAGCCTGTATGGACAATATGTCTCTGCTTGGGCTTTAAACCTACAATGTATGGGCTGGTAGAGCAAGTTAAAACCACCTGTGAAGGAATAGAAGGAATTAATGGGAGGGATGCATGGTCATAAAAAAGTCTGTCAAACTTCTAATAGTGTGAACACGTACCTGCTGCAATGTCCCAGGAGCGGATCCCAAAAATGATTAATAGAAAAAAGAGAGGGGTCGCTCACTGGTCTATTCGGGTGCTCTGAAGAAAAAAGTAATATAAATTGCAAAAAGAACTTCGGCACTCCATACATAAATATATAAGAAATATTGTATCTAGACTAATGTCACTTTGAAAAATGAAGGTTTTTTGCGCACAGCCCAAGAGTGGCATATCCAGTGGTAGCGTAGCGTAGTTACCCATCATACGAAGGTGACCTTGTCATGGTTGATGGGCACACATAAATTGGCCAAATTATGAGCAAAAAACCTTCATTTTTCAAAGTGACATTAGTCTAGATACAATATTTCTTATATATTTATGTATGGAGTGCCGAAGTTCTTTTTGCAATTTATATTACTTTTTTCTTTCGAGAACCCGAATAGACCAGTGAGCGACCCCTCTCTTTTTTCTATATGTTGGATACTAATATCTTTCTTATAGTGTAAAATTTTATGTCAAAGAGGCAGACTAGAAAGTGTTCATTGCTTAAAACAGGGCCATTTTTATCCTCTCGTTTTTCAATGTTGAGAAGAAAGGGGACAGTCTCTGTCTTAGACATAGAATATCATCAGTTTATTGAGATGTTAAGTTGGTTGAAGAGTCAATGATAAGTAGTGTTGAGCCACCCCCGTAGTGTTCGAGTTCGGTTCGGTTCGTCGAACACCCGTGTGTTCGCCGAACTGTTCGTCGAACTGTTCGTCGAACACCTTCGAACACCGTTAAAACCAATGGCAGGCAAACAAAAACACATAGAAACACATAGAAAACACCTTCAAAGGTGTCCAAAAGCTGACAAACTGCTCAGAAGACGCAACTAACACATGGAAAAGTGACAAGTACATATAGTCATGCGAAAAGAAAAGAGGTGGAGGAGTAAAAGGAGGGGGAGACACAGATATAGGCATGTCATGCCCTTCTAAAATCCAAAAAGTGAGAAGCCGACACGTTCAGTCCGCTCCTGCCCGTGCCACCTCCGTGTCGCCGGGTTTGTGCCAGAGCCGCGGTGAACCCTGACGGCCAGCCCCCCTCTCCCAATACTGGTGCCTGTCCGCTGGTTGGTCGAGCGAGCCCCCCCTGTGGTGGAGGCAGCTCTAAGCTTTTTAATTTAAATTGTCTCTCTAATTTGAATGAATACACTTTAAATCCATTTACAAGGATCTATTGGAGGGCAAGTCTCATGCCAGCAGCCGCGTAATTCCAGCTCCAGTAGCGTCCACTAAAGCTGCTGCAGTTAAAAAGCTTTTATAAGGATCGAGCTCGGCTGTCCACCGCAAGGCATCCTACTGCCAGTCCCAGCCCCTATGCCTTGGGGTGCCTCCTGATGCTCTTCACTGAGTATCCCGTGGTCCCGAAGCATTTCCTTTGAAAAAATTAAGTGTCTAAACTACAGGTGGTGTAGCTTGCTTAACAGCCGGGATAATCCGCTGACTAGCAGACACTGCTACTAGGCACAAAGTATTTCCTGGGCTAGATGCAGTTAAAAAATTTGTAATTAGATACTCTCGTTGGATACTGAGAAAGCATTCCATAGAGTCTCCTGGCACGCCATATATGATTTTCTTAAAAAGCTTGGGGTAGGGGTCTAGGGGACCCTTTTATAGCCAAAATCACGGCCCTGTATCACAATACGTCACCTAGGCTGAAGATAAATGGAACTGTAGCAACCTGAGGGCTCGGTTGCTACAGAGGTATTGCACCTCACCCAGAGGTGTGATATCTCACTCTCAGGTAAGGATGGAGTGTGGATCAGGACCCGACACCTGCATGCATTACACCACATTGCCGTGGGGCAGGGTGACCAATATGCCTCTGAGATGGGCACGACAGTCCCTGTCCCTGGCTGGAGTGGGGGGAGGGAACACTGAGGAAGGGGAACCCTGTAGTGCAGGAGCAGGGAGGAAGCAGTTCCTGGGTGCATTGAGAAGGGAGTATAAAAGGTGGGCACCATCTTAGTTCAGTGCAGAGAAGTCTGAGCAGAAGTGGCAGGGAGCAGGGGCTCTGCATGAGCTCTGCTCCGGAGGCGGGCCTAGTAACAGAGGCCCAGGCCTGGAAGAGGGAGAAGGAAGGAAGAGGAGCGGAGAAGGCTCCAGGAACGAGGAATGAAGGGATCCCAGGGGTGCAGACGGGCGAGTCACCTCCGCACGCTTGAATCCACCTGCGTGGAGGGGTCAGGCCAAAGGGGGAGACCTGTCCCCGAAACTAGTGGAGGCAGGAAATGACCCTCAGCTAGAAACTGGAGGCTGTGACATTTTATGTGGCGCAGCCCCTCGCTACACCCGCTAGGAAGGCACAACATAGGGTCAGGGAAACTGGCGCCAAGTTTACCAAGAGGAGGCCCAAGGCAGCCGGACAGAAGGGTTGGTAAGAAAGGCCAGACAAAGGACACACAAAGGGGGTCCTGTGAAGCGCTCCAAAGTTATCTGGGAGTTGTCTGAGCCCCTCACCTGGTGAGCACAGTACGACGTGGGCAGCCGTTACCTGCAGACGTGGTCTGGATAATAAGAACTGTGAGTAAAGGCCCTGGACTGCATCACTGACTCCGTATCGTTACTGCTGCTGCCCTGCACCATCACTCCCATCCTCCGCATACACTGCCCTGAGGCTATACTCCTCCCGTGGGGAGTTATGCTACGCTCTGCTGCACCCACAACACCAGCCTCAGCGGTCTGCCCTGCAGCGGCGGTTCACTCTGACCGCAATCCACGGGTGGCGTAGTCGGACATTTAAACATCAAAACCACATAAATAGTTCCGCCACTGGTTTGACCACCCTGAGCCACGGAACCGGGTTGCCGCCACGAAGACTACAACCACCAGCATCCACCAAAAAGGGTCCGGCTCCGGGTGTCCCAAGGCCCAGGGGGTGCATCAGAACATTTTCATCACCTTTCACAATCACCAATGGGACAAGGCAGGGATGTCCTCTGTCCCCTCTCTTATGCATCCTAGTGACGGAGCACCTGCTCTCATCAATTCGCCATAACCCCAATATTAGGTGGATTGAGGTGGGAGGCACCGAGTACAAGTGCTCTCTATTTGCTGATGATGACCTAGTATATGTCACTCAATCACATATATCCATCCATGCTGTTATGGCTGAAATAGATAACTTTGTTACATGGTCAAATTTTAAAATCAATGCAGCGAAGTCTGAGGCCCTCGATGTCTCCCTCCCCAAATCCATATAGGATTCCATCCAGTCCAACTTTCCCTTTGCCTGGCCCTCACAGGGTATCAAATACTTAGGAATTCCTATTCATAGAGACCTCTCCCATCTATGTTATCTTAATTTTGGGCCCTTTATTGAACAACTCCATACAGACCACGGTTGGCAAGTTAGAACTGTAAGATTCACTACGTGAACCACTGGTGTTTTGTGGAAAAGCACATGTACACTGTATGCAAAAAGTGTTTAGGAGTGATAAGGGAAGAATTTGTTTGTTTGTCAGTCAGTTAAACTCATTGATGGTGATGTGTGTCATGGCTCTTTATATCACTGTAAGCAATTGCAGACACCTGTGCTAATTAGTTTGGCAGGTGTGTCCAATGAAAGGCAAGACTACTTAAGAAGGCTGTCTCACATTATTAAGCAGCCTACATTTTCTGCCAAAATGGGAAAGAAAAAGGATGTGTCGGCTGCTGAGAAGCAACAAATTGTGGAGTGTTTAGGTCAAGGCATGACTACAATCAACATTGTGCGATGATCAGGATGAAGTGTCTTGGCAATCAAGAAGTATGTAGCTGATTCACAGTACACACGTGTGCGTGCTGATAAGGGCAAATTGAGGACTCTTTCCTACAGGCAATTACGTCAGGTTAAAAGATCAGCGGCAAAAAAGCCTTGTCATAGCAGCAGACAAGTTTTTGAAGCTGCTGGTGCCTCCAACGTTCCACGAACAACAAGATGCAGGGTCCTTCAGAGGTTTGCAGCTGTGCATACGCCATCCTGTCCACCTCCTCTATCCACTTCACACAAGCAGAAACGGCTCCAATGGGCCAAACATTACATGAAGACTGATTTCAAAACTGTTTTGTTCACGGATGAGTGCCGTGCAGCGCTCGATGGTCCAGATGGATGGAGTGGAGGATGGCTGGTTGATGGACACACCACGCAAACACGGCTACAGCGCCAACAAGGAGGAGGTGGAGTAGTGTTTTGGGCTGGAATCATGGGGAGAGAGATTGTCGGCCCCTTTAGGATCCCTGAAGGCGCTAAAGATGAACTCCATAATGTATGTGGATTTTCTCAAACAGCACTTCCTGCCATGGTTCAAGAAGAAGAACCGTGTATTTCACAGCAAGATAATTTTTTTGCATGATAATGCACCATCTCATGCTGCACATAAAACATCTGCATCTCTGGCTGATATGGGCATAAAAGGGGACAAACTTATGGTGTGACCCCCATGCTCCCCTGACCTCTACCCCATTCAGAACCTCTGGAGCATCATCAAAAGGAGTGTCTATGATGGCGGGAGGCAGTTCACATCTAAGCAACAGCTCTGGGAGGGTATTCTGTCCTCATGCAAAACAATTGAAGCAGAAACCATCCAAAACCTGACAAATTCAATGGACGAGAGAGTTCAGAAGCTCCTTTCGAACAAGGGGTCCTATGTGAAAATGTAACATCACCTAGAATAAAGTTTTGAGTTGAAAACTGTTTGATTTCAGTTTCTAATAACCTGCTAATGCTTATAATTTCAAAAATGACCATTTTTTTGGTCTTTATTAAAATGAAAAGGTTGATCGAAAAGTTTGGGGGATCTAAGAGTGTGGCAACCCAGTAGTCATGATTACTTCGAATTCTGACAATATGAGGGTCATGTTGCAGGTAGTGCAGCAAGAAGGCACTTATGTGTCTTGCGCATCTCGGAGCCCCAAAATTATTTTCTGGGCTAGATGCAGCTAAAAATTATTATTAATTTTAAATCTGGTGGAGCTTAGTATAGATGGCCTAATAGGATCAGTGCTGCACACTGCTACAAAGCCCAAATTATTTTCCAGTCAAGATACAGATAAACATGATTAGTAATTTTAAATCTGGTGGAGCTTATTATAGATGGCCTAATAGGATCAGTACTGCACACTGCTACAAAGCCCAAATTATTTTCCAGCCAAGATACAGATAAACATGATTAGTAATTTGAAAGGTTAAAACGGTTGGTAGGGTGATTTTAACCAATCATCAAGCTTTTACTCTCCCCAGGATGACACAGGGGTAGAAAAGTCATTTCGGATCCATGATTTGTTCATCTTTATGAACGTGAGTCTGTCTACATTATCAGTGGAGAGCCGCGTGTGCTTATCTGTCAGCACACCAGCAGCAGCGCTGAACACACGTTCAGACAGAACGCTGGCTGCGGGGCATGACAAGATCTCGAAGGCGTAAGTGGCTAGCTCCGGCCATTTATCCAGATTGGAAGCCCAAAAAGAGCAAGGGTCCAGTGACACAGTCATGGCTTCAATGTTTACTTGGAGATACTCCTGTACCATCGTCTCTAGGCGTTGACTATGTGTCAGACTTCTTGTCTCCTGTGGCCTTGCAAAGGATGGGCTAAAAAAGTGGTGAAATGATTCCGCAAAATTGATGTTACCAGCAGATACTGTGGTTCTGTTACGGTTTGAGTGCTGAACACTTGACGGTCCCATGGTTGGCAAGTTGGAACTGTGAGATTTACTACGTGCACCACTGGTGTTTTGTGGAAAAGCACATGTAAGATTCTGCAACAGTCTCTGCTGATACTCCTGCATGAGTGCATCCCTTTCTATGGCAGGAATAATTTCTGCAAATTTACTTTTGTACCGGGGATCTAACAGTGTGGCAACCCAGTAGTCAGGATTATTTCTAATTCTCACAATTCGAGGGTCATGTTGCAGGTAGTGCCGCAAGAAGGCACTCATGTGTGTTGCTCATCCAGGAGCACCAAGTCCCTGTTGTGTTGGTGGCGAGGTAACAATCATGCTTCCTTCCTCTGTCCTCTCCCCCCAACCTCGCACAACAGAAATGTGATCAAGGTCTCCCTCATCTGATGAGTCTTCCATCAGTTCGTCCTCCACTTCTTCCTGGGCTCCTGTACCTTCCTCACTAGTTTGGCTGCTACCATGCGCCCTGGTAAAACCATCTCCCCCACCCTCACATGCCTGCCGCCTTGGTGCTGCCGACCATCTGGACCTTGCAGATGTTAGCCCTTCCGCATACAACTCCTCCTCCTCTACTTCCTCCACCTCCTCTTGTGCCACCACCTGACTCCGAATTCTGTTTAACATGTGCTCCAGCATGTAAATCACCGGAATAGTCATGCTGATAATGGCATCGTCAGCACTAAACATCTTCGTCGCCATTTCAAAACTGTGCAGAAGGGTGCATAGGTCCCTGATCTGAGACCACTCCTCCAGCGTGATTTGCCCCACCTCTGGATCTCGTTGGCCCAGGCTATACGTCAGAACGTATTGCACCAGGGCTTGTCGGTGCTGCCACAGTCGCTGCAACATGTGCAGAGTTGAATTCCACCAGGTAGGCACATCGCATTTTAGCCGGTGAAGTGGCAGGCCCAACGACTTCTGTAGAGATGTAAGTCGCTGAGCTGCGGGATGCAAACGACGGAAGTGAGCACACAGCGACCGTGCCCTCTGCAGAAGGCCATCTAGTCTGGGATAGTGGGCTAAAAATTGCTGGACTTCCAGGTTCAATACGTGAGCCATACAAGGCACGTGTGTGACATTGCCCCGGCGAAGGGCCGCACCCAGGTTTGCAGCATTGTCGCACACGGCCTTCCCTGGTTTCAGGTCCAGTGGAGACAACCATTCATGAAATTGGTTCTCCAGAGCTGACCACAACTCCTCAGCTGTGTGACTCACATTTCCCAGACATTTCAAAGTAAAAACCGCCTGATGACGTTGAGCACTACTGCCAGCATAGTAAGGAGGTGTGCAGGATCCCTTCTGCTCAGTTAGAAAGCTTGTGGCATGACCAGACAGGCTTTGGGTGCAGGCGGAAGACCGAGAGGAGGTTGAGGAGGCAGAAGCAGTGGAGGAACTTTGACATAATGAGGATTGACGCACAACTCGTGGGGACGGCAAGACTTGGACAGCAGCCCCTTGTCCTGCTGTCACCATAGTTACCCAGTGCCCAGTCAGCGACATGTAATGCCCCTGTCCATGCCTACTCGTCCAAGTGTCTGTGGTGAAATGCACCCTGTCACACACAGAGTTTCTCAAAGAAGCGGTGATGTTGTGTGCGACATGCTGGTGGAGCGCAGGCACACCTTTCTTTGAGAAGTAGTGCCGACTGGGCATCTGGTACTGGGGCACTGCGACGGACATAAGGTCTCGAAAATCCTCTGTGTCCACCAGGCAGAAAGGCAGCATTTCTGTAGCCAAGAGCTTGCAGATGGTGAAATTCAACCTCTTAGCTTTCTCATGGCTAGGAGGAAATGGTCTTTTACTTGTCCACATCTAAGGGACCGAGGGCTGGCTATTGTGCTTAGACGGGGTTGATAAGGGTAACAAAGAAAATGACGGCACTTCCACTATAAGAAATAGGTGTGAACAGGTGCTTACTAAGAGCAGCTACCTCCATATATAATGAACAAATAAAGTAGCACACTGTAACACTGAGTATATAGATATGAAATATAAAATATGAATAGCATAACTGCTGTAAAAAATAGAAATAAATGAAAAATTTTTGAAAAGTTTTTTTAGTGCATGTAAATATGAAGTATGGAAAATGAATAGCATTACTGCTGTAAATAAATGAGAAATCTTAGCGCAAAAATTGGCCAATTCATGTGTACCTGACAGCCGCCGTAAGGCGTTTCTCGATGTCAGGACCTATCAATGTGAATACCTCTCTAAGAGACCTCCGTCTGCTTATGTGTGGGAAAGACAGATCCTGATGCATTTAAAACCACCTGCGGCATGGGGGTGGGGGTGGAGTGCTCAGTCAACGCTAAATCTAGTAACAAAGAAAATGACGGCACTTCCACTATAAGAAATAGGTGTGAACAGGTGCTTACTAAGAGCAGCTACCTCCATATATAATGAACAAATAAAGTAGCACACTGTAACACTGAGTATATAGATATGAAATATGAAATATGAATAGCATAACTGCTGTAAAAAATAGAAATAAATGAAAAATTTTTGAAAAAAAGTTTTTTTAGCGCATGTAAATATGAAGTATGGAAAATGAATAGCATTACTGCTGTAAATAAATGAGAAATCTTAGCGCATAAATTGGCCAATTCATGTGTACCTGACAGCCGCGGAAAGGCGTTTCTCGATGTCAGGACCTATCAATGTGAATACCTCTCTAAGAGACCTCCGTCTGCTTATGTGTGGGAAAGACAGATCCTGATGCATTTAAAACCACCTGCGGCATGGGGGTGGGGGTGGAGTGCTCAGTCAACGCTAAATCTAGTAACAAAGAAAATGACGGCACTTCCACTATAAGAAGTAGGTGTGAACAGGTGCTTACTAAGTGCAGCTACCTCCATATATAATGAACAAATAAAGTAGCACACTGTAACACTGAGTATATAGATATGAAATATGAAACATGAATACCATAACTGCTGTAAAAAATAGAAATAAATGAAAAATTTTTGAAAAAAAGTTTTTTTAGCGCATGTAAATATGAAGTATGGAAAATGAATAGCATTACTGCTGTAAATAAATGAGAAATCTTAGCGCATAAATTGGCCAATTCATGTGTACCTGACAGCCGCGGTAAGGAGTTTCTCGATGTCAGGACCTATCAATGTGAATACCTCTCTAAGAGACCTCCGTCTGCTTATGTGTGGGAAAGACAGATCCTGATGCATTTAAAACCACCTGCGGCATGGGAGTGGGGGTGGAGTGCTCAGTCAACGCTAAATCTAGTAACAAAGAAAATGACGGCACTTCCACTATAAGAAATAGGTGTGAACAGGTGCTTACTAAGAGCAGCTACCTCCATATATAATGAACAAATAAAGTAGCACACTGTAACACTGAGTATATAGATATGAAATATGAATAGCATAACTGCTGTAAAAAATAGAAATAAATGAAAAATTTTTGAAAAAAAGTTTTTTTAGCGCATGTAAATATGAAGTATGGAAAATGAATAGCATTACTGCTGTAAATAAATGAGAAATCTTAGCGCATAAATTGGCCAATTCATGTGTACCTGACAGCCGCGGTAAGGCGTTTCTCGATGTCAGGACCTATCAATGTGAATACCTCTCTAAGAGACCTCCGTCTGCTTATGTGTGGGAAAGACAGATCCTGATGCATTTAAAACCACCTGCGGCATGGGGGTGGGGGTGGAGTGCTCAGTCAACGCTAAATCTAGTAACAAAGAAAATGACGGCACTTCCACTATAAGAAATAGGTGTGAACAGGTGCTTACTAAGAGCAGCTAACTCCATATACGCTGGCTGTTGTGGGTAAAGAGGTGGCAGGTCTGCGCCCCAAAACAGGTGTGACTGCTGTTCCCCCAGTCACAGAGGATGAAGAGGCCGCGGATGCACAAGATATGGCAGACGGTGGTTGGCCCGGCCGGCTAGGCCGCATTGTAGCACACTGAGCTTCCCACTGCAACTTATGCTTCATGTCCATGTGCCGGTTCATGCATGAAGTACTCAAACTATGTATTTTTTGGCCTCTAATTAGCTTTTGCTGACAAATGTTACAGATAACACGAGTTGGGTCATCTTTATCGATCTGAAAAAATGCCCAGGCTATGCAAGGCTTAGCACCCATGCGACCTGAAGAGCCACCACAACTTGTGGTGAGAGGCAGAGTTTTGCTTGAGGATGCAGTTGTTGACGTGCTTCCAGTACTACGTCTCTGTCCAGGAAGGCGCAGCCTGACCTCGTCGTCACTAGCATTTTCCTCCACCTCCTCTGCTGACCTCATCTCTTGGCTGACTGTGGGTTGACAGTAAGTGGGATCTCCAACCTCATCATCATCACCCTGTGCGTTATCACACCCGTCGTCCTCAGAGCCAACCTGTTCCTGCCCTGACAAAAAACTAAAGTTGTCGCTCCAATCAGGTATTTGAGTCTCATCATCGTCTTCCTCATTGTCTCCACCAACAGGAGTTACAGTTTGGAATAAGGGTCTACATTATGGTCAGAACCTTCTGCGTCTGGTCCTGGATCCGACTCCTAAAGATTCTGGGCATCAGTGCAGATCATTTCCTCGTCTGGATTCACAGAAGCGCTGGAGTCGACCTCTGTTTCCCAGGCTATAGTATAAGTAAACAGCTCTGCAGACTCAGCCATCTGTTCTACCTCATACTCAGACGGGCAGCTGGAGATTTGGGAGCTGTGAGGAAGCAAGTGCGATTGGGGTGACACCTTTGAGGACTGGAGTATTTGTGATGTTGAAGTTGATGTGGAGGAGAGCCCACTTAAAGGAGCACTTGATATCCGTTGAAGCACCTGCTGTTTTTGTGCCTCATCTGGAATTTGTAGCGATTGGCGTGGCCGTAAGAAAGGGATCTCATCACATTGTCCGCTAAAAGAAGTAGACATTTTAGTTTGGCTGGAAGATGGTTTTTCTTCTGCAGATGTTACTGTTGCTTTAACACCTACCCCACGGACACAACCTTTTTTCCCCTTCCCAACGCGCCTATTCCCCTTTCCATCAGCAGCAGGCCTTTTTCCACTCATTTTGGTGGTTAACTAATTCACAACTCTGGAGTTGTTTGCACAAAAAAACAATGGATGGGAACCGAGCAGAGCTGAGTGGCCAAACTGTGGTATTAGGCCAAAACTATTGGCTGGGTTAGATGCAGAAAAAAATTATATTCAATTTGCAACCTGATGGAGGTCAGTATAGATGGACTAATAGAACAAGTCCCACACACAGCTAGAAGCCCAAATATTTTTTCAGAGGTAGATGCAGAAAAAAATTGTATTCAGTTTGCAACCTGATGGAGGTCAGTATAGATGGACTAATAGAACAAGTCCTACACACAGCTAGAAGCCCAAATATTTTTTCAGAGGTAGATGCAGAAAAAAAATATATTCAGTTTGCAACCTGATGGAGGTCAGTATAGATGGACTAATAGAGAAAGTCCCACACACTGCTAGAAGGCCAAATATTTTTTCAGAGGTAGATACAGAAAAAAATTATATTCAGTTTGCAACCTGATGGAGGTCTGTATAGATGGACTAATAGAGAAAGTCCCACACACTGCTAGAAGGCCATATATTTTTTCAGAGCTAGATGCAGATATAAATTATTTTTAATTTGCAACCTGATGGAGGTCAGTATAGATGGACTAATAGAGAAAGTCCCACACACTGCGAGAAGGCCAAATATTTTTTCAGAGCTAGATGCAGAAAAAAATTATATTCAGTTTGCAAATTGATGGAGGTCAGTATAGATGGACTAATATAACAAGTCCCACACACAGCTAGAAGCCCAAATATTTTTTCAGAGGTAGATGCAGAAAAAAATTATATTCAGTTTGCAACCTGATGGAGGTCTGTATAGATGGATTAATAGAACAAGTCCCACACACAGCTAGAAGCCCAATATTTTTTCAGAGGTAGATGCAGAAAAAAAATATATTCAGTTTGCAACCTGATGGAGGTCAGTATAGATGGACTAATAGAGAAAGTCCCACACACTGCTAGAAGGCCAAATATTTTTTCAGAGCTAGATGCAGACAAAAAATTATTTTTAATTTGCAACCTGATGGAGGTCAGTATAGATGGACTAATAGATAAAGTCCCACACACTGCTAGAAGGCCAAATATTTTTTCAGAGCTAGATGCAGATATAAATTATTTTTAATTTGCAACCTGATGGAGGTCAGTATAGATGGACTAATAGAGAAAGTCCCACACACTGCTAGAAGGCCAAATATTTTTTCAGAGCTAGATGCAGAAAAAAATTATATTCAGTTTGCAACCTGATGGAGGTCAGTATAGATGGACTAATAGAACAAGTCCCACACACAGCTAGAAGGCCAAATATTTTTTCAGAGGTAGATGCAGATAAAAATTATTTTTAATTTGCAGCCTGATGGAGGTCAGGATAGATGGACTAATAGAGAAAGTCCCACACACTGCTAGAAGGCCAAATATTTTTTCAGAGCTAGATGCAGACAAAAAATTATTTTGAATTTGCAACCTGATGGAGGTCAGTACAGATGGACTAATAGAGAAAGTCCCACACACTGCTAGAAGGCCAAATATTTTTTCAGAGCTAGATGCAGACAAAAAATTATTTTTAATTTGCAAACTGATGGAGGTCAGTATAGATGGACTAATAGAGAAAGTCCCACACAATGCTAGAAGGCCAAATATTTTTTCAGAGCTAGATGCAGATAAAAATTATTTTTAATTTGCAACCTGATGGAGGTCAGTATAGATGGCCTAATAGAGAAAGTCCCACACACTGCTAGAAGGCCAAATATTTTTTCAGAGCTAGATGCAGAAAAAAATATATTCAGTTTGCAACCTGATGGAGGTCTGTATAGATGGACTAATAGAACAAGTCCCACACACAGCTAGAAGCCCAAATATTTTTTCAGAGGTAGATGCAGAAAAAAATTATATTCAGTTTGCAACCTGATGGAGGTCTGTATAGATGGATTAATAGAACAAGTCCCACACACAGCTAGAAGCCCAATATTTTTTCAGAGGTAGATGCAGAAAAAAAATATATTCAGTTTGCAACCTGATGGAGGTCAGTATAGATGGACTAATAGAGAAAGTCCCACACACTGCTAGAAGGCCAAATATTTTTTCAGAGCTAGATGCAGACAAAAAATTATTTTTAATTTGCAACCTGATGGAGGTCAGTATAGATGGACTAATAGAGAAAGTCCCACACACTGCTAGAAGGCCAAATATTTTTTCAGAGCTAGATGCAGATATAAATTATATTTAATTTGCAACCTGATGGAGGTCAGTATAGATGGACTAATAGAGAAAGTCCCACACACTGCTAGAAGGCCAAATATTTTTTCAGAGCTAGATGCAGAAAAAAATTATATTCAGTTTGCAACCTGATGGAGGTCAGTATAGATGGACTAATAGAACAAGTCCCACACACAGCTAGAAGGCCAAATATTTTTTCAGAGGTAGATGCAGATAAAAATTATTTTTAATTTGCAGCCTGATAGAGGTCAGTATAGATGGACTAATAGAGAAAGTCCCACACACTGCTAGAAGGCCAAATATTTTTTCAGAGCTAGATGCAGACAAAAAATTATTTTGAATTTGCAACCTGATGGAGGTCAGTATAGATGGACTAATAGTGAAAGTCCCACACACTGCTAGAAGGCCAAATATTTTTTCAGAGCTAGATGCAGAAAAAAATTATATTCAGTTTGCAACCTGATGGAGGTCAGTATAGATGGACTAATAGAACAAGTCCCACACACAGCTAGAAGCCCAAATATTTTTTCAGAGGTAGATGCAGATAAAAATTATTTTTAATTTGCAACCTGATGGAGGTCAGTATAGATGGACTAATAGAGAAAGTCCCACACACTGCTAGAAGGCCAAATATTTTTTCAGAGCTAGATGCAGATAAAAATTATTTTTAATTTGCAACCTGATGGAGGTCAGTATAGATGGACTAATAGAGAAAGTCCCACACACTGCTAGAAGGCCAAATATTTTTTCAGAGCTAGATGCAGACAAAAAATTATTTTGAATTTGCAGCGTGATGGAGGTCAGTATAGATGGACTAATAGAACAAGTCCCACACACTGCTAGAAGGCCAAATATTTTTTCAGAGCTAGATGCAGAAAAAAATTATATTCAGTTTGCAACCTGATGGAGGTCAGTATAGATGGACTAATAGAACAAGTCCCACACACTGCTAGAAGCCCAAATATTTTTTCAGAGCCAGATGCAGAAAAAAATTATATTCAATTTGCAACCTGATGGAGGTCAGTATAGATGGACTAATAGAATGATGCTATGCCCAAAAGATTTTACTTCACTAGGTGCAGTAAAAAAATTGGTATTCTATACACAGGTGGTATATCTTGCAACACAGATAGGCTACTCCACTGACTAACACACTCTGCAATAGGCCAAAAAGGATTAGCTTTGCTAGATTCAGCCAAATGCTGTGAAAAAAACTTGCACAGCACTGGCACAGACCTGCCTGGCAAAAACTGATAGGAACTGATGTAACCTAGTCCTGAAAAGGACTGCAATTACAATTAGTCTTTACTCCCACAATCTATCTATTTAAGAACACAGACCTGCCTGATAAAATTCGTAGGAAATGCTGTAACCTAGTCCTTAAAAGGACTGCAATCACAACTATTCCCTACTCCCAAGCTATCTGTAGATTTGTGCGAAAATTGGCTTGAAATTAACAAGGTATAGCGCACACAGCAACAGCGGTGCCGTCTAACACGCAGCTGCAGCAGTGAGAAAATGGTGGCGACAGGGAAAATGGCTTGGTCTTATAGGGCAAGGACATGTGACATACACTGCCAATGACACATGCCCTTGCTTGTGTGAAAAAAAGCACTTCGCTCCGTGTGTGCACTGCTGATAGGCTGACAGATTGCACCTCCCCACTGTAAATGCGGGAAAGAGAAAAAAAAATGGAGATCTTCATTATTCCTGCAGAGATCCATCCCCTGCCCCTCCCCCCACCCCGCTGTACACTCAAACTGCATATTAACATTAATTTTCATCATTACTGAGAAAAAATCCAGTTATGATATTGGTGCACGAACAGTTATCGAACATAACCTTGAACAGCCGAATTTTTCTCAAATCGTTCGTGTTCGCCGAACGGCTCGAACACCGCCCAAAACAGCTCGAATTTGAGATTGGCGAACAGTTCGAGTCGAACAACGCTCATCTCTAATGATAAGCAAGAATCTGCTATGGGGTTTTAGTATCTGGCAGATATTACTATGTTTGAAGCCAAATGTATGATCAAGAAAAAATACATAAAAATAGAACAGTATAATAGATGAGGAAAGCCATATGTAGAATCCATTGATGGGTAGATCTGATGCTGAAACAATGTTATAGGTATGTCTCGCACACACTACTATATTAACTCCTGTGATTGCACCACATTGGCATGGAGGAATATGTCATAGGTGCATCTATTGATGGGAGACATTTTGACGTAGGGCATAAGGCTATGTGCCCACGATGCAGAAATGCTGCATATTTTTTATGCTTCTCCCTGGCAGGAAAAATGCATGTGTTTTTTACATGCATTTTTCCCACCAGGTAGCAGCGTTGGTGAAGCGTTTTCGCATCCATTTCTGCATGCGGGTTATCAAGCGCTTTTCCAAGCGATTTTAGCATCACTTGGAAAAGTGCTTGACAACTTGTTCACACTATATAAATCCATGCAACCGGCATGGATTTATAGTAGTGTGACCAAATTAGTTAAAAAAGAATAAGAAGGGTAAAAAATAAAAAAAAAAGATTATACTCACCTTCCGATGCCCTCCCAGTGTTATATCCGCCGCGTCCGGTGTCTTGCTTTGCTCGCGGTGGTATGAAGGACCTGCTGTGACGTCATTCAGTCATGTGTTAGGTCACATGACTCAATGACGTCATGGCAGGTCCTTCACAACAGCGCGAGCAATGTAAGAGACCGGACGGAGCGGACAAAACACCGGTAGGACATCGGAAGGTGAGTATAATCTTTATTTTTCATTTAAAATTCTTTTTTTTACAGTTTCTATGGTACCCAGGTCTGGAAGAGAGTCTCCTCTCCTCCAGGCCTAGGTACTATCCGCACATTGAACCGTGTGATATCCGCTTATCCACATGTAGTGATGCGGATGTCACGTGGTCCAATGCAAGTCAATGGCGGCGATTACGCTACGTGTCCACAAAATTAATGGACATGCTGCGGATTTTTGAGCGCAGCATAAATGCTGCAGAAAAATCCGCAGCATGAGCATTGACATTGCGGCTTGTCATTGGGGACCATGGGGGGCGGATTACCAAGCGTTTCCCAAGCGTTTACGCTGCGTAAACGCTTGGAAAATGCTGCGTGGGCACACAGCTTGAGTGAGTGAGTGCGTTCAGGGTGTAGCTGCTGGCTGTTGGAGTGTGATTAGAGATAAAAAACTTAAATGAGACAGAGAACCACTAGAGATAGGGACAACCAAAAAAAATCGGAGCCAGAAGCTTAGCCAAGAGAGGCCAGATTCAACTCCAGGAGGTCAAGAATTAGCAGTAAACAGAGAGCTGTCATGCAGTCCAACGGTCAATCCCAATCCCATAGGACAACCAAGGGTTAAACAGGAGAGTCATCAGAAGCCATATGATAGTCAATCCAAAATATTAAGGTAGGAGAGTATGCAGTAACTGTCAACTGGCAGGGAATGATTTAGTGATTCTAACAAGACACTGGGTACCCATGAGTTAATGGATTTGCCTTCCAATTGATCTACTGACCGGTCCAAATGCTTGGCCAGCTTGCATTATCTTCTATGTTCCTAAAAGAGCTGTCAATTACAGTGGCTGGGCATCGGTGAGCACAGACTATACAAGAGTAAGGTTAATATTTTACAGCGCTGTGTTTTAGCAGAAAAATATGCTGAAATTTAAAAAAACAAGAAAATTGTAGATTATTTCAATCAAACTCATGCCTTTAAATTCCTATAAGCTGTTTTATTGTTAGTTACGAAAATTCCCTAGCAGACAGACAGACCCCAACACCACGTAATATGCCAGAAATAAAGTTCAATATCTCTACTGATGACATCTCTTATCACCAAACTGTAAGTTTGCTAATAGTGACATACAAACGCTTTAGAAATGTATTTAGCTGCATCATAAAGCATCACTGCAATACTACATTGTGCTCATATAGAAATGGAGAAATGATACAGTGTCTAATATTAATGCTGGAAATATAATGGAATTTTCCATGGACTGTCAAAAAGAAAATTAACTTGAGCTGCATATGGTGGGCATGATGGAGGAGGCCCCTTAAATGTGGGGAGTTGTGGGGGGCTGATAAGTTAGAGAGCACAGAATCTGAATATAAAAAGAATGGCAAATCTCATGTTATGGATAAGGAGATTCTCAGGTAAGGATTAACTATAAGTCACACATTTCTAAAACAGATTTAACCAACATTAAGGAAAGTATTTTACTTGTCAATATTTACAGTGTTACTGTTCTGTCTCTGAAACTCTTGCATTATAAGCGGAGCACAGTATTGCATCTTTATAACAAATTGGTCAAGAAATTTCTCAAAATATTATGAATATTTCATTAGAAAAATGAATGATGTACAGAAATACATGTTATTTCTAGAATTACAGGGTTCTGATACATGAATTTCTTATTTCACCAAATCACATTGTGCAGTAGAAGAGTTGTTCTCTTATTTCACGATGTAGTTGATAAAAGAACGTTTTTTTCTTTTTTTTTTTTATATATGGCAAAAATAGATAGAAAACTTTGTAAATGCCAAAAAGGGATCCATCAGACAGAAAAAAATGTCACGTATGAGAAAAAAAAGTGACGTGTGAAAGTGGCCTAAATATTTAGCATGAACTAAGGGAGCAGTGTATTTAGTACTCAATGAAAGGCCATGCACATTACTTCTTGGCCAATATTTCACATCAGGATTCGTAAGCCCAAAACAGGAATAAAACAGAGTAAAAGTATACTGGAAACACTTGAAATTCTGCAGTTTGAACAACTCCTGATTATTGCTTACATACTGACATCACTGATCAAAATACGACCATGTGAACATGGTCTAAAACAAGTGAAGCTCCTGCCAATTCCACATATTATTAAGTCATGTACTGTACTCTTCCACAGTTTTCCACAAATTTTATGGGAAGTAGTTCTAAGATAATTAAGAGAATTCACATCACAGCAAAACTTCAAAATTGCATTCCACTATCAGCGAAATTGCAGCAACCTGAATTGAGAGTTCAATGCCTGTCTGTATAGGTTTATTGTCTAGAATAGTTTAACCCCTTAGTGACAAAGTCAATTTTGACCTTAGTGACCAGGCCAAATTTTTGAAATCTGACCAGTGTCACTTTATGTGGCAATAACTCTGGAATTCTTCAATGTATCCCAGTGATTCTGAGATTGTTTTTTCATAACACATTGTACTTCATGTTAGTGGTAAAATTAAGTCTTTATGTTTTGTGTTCATTTGTGAAATTATCAGAATTTTGGCAAAAATGTTAATATGGTTTAACCCTTCAAGTGCAACACGGGAATTAATGCGAAGTGGAACTTTTCCTCCAAATTGTGGCTTCAGCCTCAATTTTTTCACTTTTATAAGGAATAGAACAAGAAAATGGACCCCAAAATTGTTACCCAGTTTCTTCTGCGTGCACTGATACCCCACATGTGATCAGAAACTTCTTTTTGGACAAATGGCAGGGTAAGAGCACCATTTGAATTTTGGGATACAAATTTGGCTGAAATAGATAGAAGGCACCATGTCACATTTGCAGGGTACTTAAGTTGACTAAACAGCAGAAACCCCTAACAAGTGACCCCAAAGTTTGTTACCCACTTTATTCTGAGCGTGGCAGTATCCATCATGTTGTCAAAAAGTTATGTTTGGGCACATGGCAGGGCTCAGAATGGAATAAGTGATATTTAGTATTTTAGAATGTAAATTTGGCTGGAATAGATTGCAGACAACAAGTCTCATTTGTAGAGCCCCTGAAGTACCAAAACAACAGAAACCCCCACAAGTGACCCTCTGGAAACTAGACCAATTAAGGAATTAATCTAGGGCTGTGTTGAGCATGAACTCATTTAAAAAATAGATGTGAAAATTAAAATTATGTTTTTTCCTTTAAAATTTTGCTTTTGCCCATCCCAAATTTTTAATTTTCAAAATGGATAATAAGAAAAAACTAACCTCATAATTTGTTGCACAATGTTTCCTGAGTGTGATGATATCCCATATGTGATCACAAATTTTGCTGTTTGGGCACATTGCAAAGCTGGGACAGGAAAGAACGCTATTTGATTTTTGGAGCATACATTTATCTGGAATAGATTGTGAATGCCATGTTGCATTTGCCCCTGGCATGCCAAAACAGCAGAAACCCCCCAAAAGTGACACTATTTTAGAAACTAGATCTCTGAAGTTATTCATGTAGGGGTGTAATGAGCACTTTTAACCTACAGGTGATTTCCAAAATGTTATAACATTTAGATGTGAAAACAAAAAAAATATTTTTTTCCACTAAAACACTGTTTTAGCACAGAATATATAATTTACATGAGGGATAATAGGAGAAAATGGACCTCATAATTTGTTGTGCAATTTTTAAGGAATGTGGCAGTACCCCATATGTGGTTGTACACTACTGTCACTGTTTGAGCACATGGCAGGGATTGAGTAGGAAGGAGCACTACTTGATTTTTAGAATGCAGATACCATTTGGTAAAGATTGTGGGTGCCATTAGCCAGTCCTTGAGGTGCCAGATGAGCAGAGACCCCCCCAAGTGACCCCATATTAGAAGCTTCACTGCTTAAAGATTTCATCTGGGAGTGTAGTGAGTATTTTGAATTCACAGGCAAATCACAGATTTTTATAATATTGGGACAAGGAAATAAAACATTTTAGTAGTAAAAATACATTTTTTTTATTTGTTGCAAATTTGTCAGTTACACAAGGGTTAATAGGTGAAACCGCACTTCACAATTTATTGCTCAGTTTCTCACAAACTTGATGATACCCCATATGTTGTCAGAAACTACTGTTAGGCCACACATCAGGGCTGAGAAGACAGGAGCACTATTTGGCTTTTGGCGCACAGATTTTGCTAGAATAGTTTGCGGGCGACATTTGCTGAGCTCTTAAGGTGACATAACAGCAGAAAAAAAACCAAAGTGACCCTATTGTAAAAATTGCACATCTTAATTAATTAATCTATGGCTGCAGTGACTATTTTGTAACATCCAAGCCATGCTTTATTCTGGTGAATTGCAAATATGCCAGTTTAGTGCCTATGCATTGTGCCTCCCATACAGTGTGGAGCCCATATTTGTTGCAACAACCAAGTACATTGTTCCCATTGTGCTTCTAGTGCCAAGCACCCTGTAAATTGTTAATTAAGCTCTCTCCACTACAATAATGCCAAACATATGGCCGCATTTGAATTTGGGAGCGCATATTTCACTCGATTTTATTTAAGGGGGTGTTGGAGATGTGTCACTTTTCCAGTGTCTTTGTTCTACCAGTAACGTGGGACCACCTATATTTCCAGTGACAGATGACAGACCTGAGTGGGGGTTGGTTTTGTGTGGGATAAATCAGGGTTTTTATAGGTAACATTTTGGGGTATTTAACATTTTTGATCACTTCCAGTATAAGGCTGGGATCACATTCTTGTGTTCTACGCTTAGCACTTATGTTAGAGTGTAAATCCCACAAAAAAGTGATTCAGATCGCCAACGAAACCACCCACCATAAGGAGGCAGATGGAGTCAATTTGGTGTCTATTCCGGTGGTATCCATCTTATTAGGCATGCACAAAACTGGAGGCGTTAACACTTGTGCTCTAAAAATAACGTGACACCATCGGACAGAGACCAGACAGAGTCCAAAGTGACTCCATCTGCCTCATAAGTCAGTGATTCCATTGAGGGTTTGATCTGAAAGGCGGTTTTGTGGATTTACATGGAAACCCAAACATATGTGCTTAGCAGAGAGTGCAGGATAAATGTGAACCGAGCCTTATTCGGATTTTGGAAAGGAAGAATGAATAAATAGACAGCAGTATAGGAAAAGAATAGTTCTTATTTTTATTTTTGTGCAGTTCACCATACAGTATAAATGATACGACGGATTTATTGCTCTGGTAGGTGTGATTACAGCGATGCCAGATTGATATTGTGTTTTTATGTTTTGCTACTGTCACACACTAATGCTTTTAAAAAAAAAAAACATTCCATCGCCATCGCCTGAGAGCTGCAACTTTTTTTATTTTTTGTCGAACAGTGCTGTATGAGGGTGTATTTTTTGTGCAACGGGTTGGAGAATTTTAGATACCATTTTGCGGTACATAACATTTTTTGATTGCTTTTTATTCAGATTTTTCCAACGCAGAATGAACAAAAAACAGAAATTCAGTTATTGTTTTTTTTATGCGGTTCACAGTGCGGTAAAAGTACAGCAATACTATGTTTAGAAAAAAAATTATGCTTTGCTACTTTTACAGACTAAAAACAATATTTTACAAAAATGAATATGCATTGCCATGTTCTGAGAGTTGTAACTTTTTTATTTTTGTGCCGGATGAAACATATTATGGCTTGTTTATTACGGGGATTTTTTTACAAATGAATTTTTGGTCACTTTTTATTCAACTGTTTGTGTGTCAGTATGATGAATAAATTACTTTTTTTGGTGTTTTTTATTATTTATTATTTGGCATATGGAATAAATAACATAACAATTTTATAGAACGTGTCGTTCCGGACACTGTGATACCAATATGTGTACTTTTTTTTGTTTATAATTGTTTATACTTGTTTTATCACAAAGGCTGTGTTTTATGGTAGAAACGGGTTTTCATGACTTTTGTGCCCTTTTTTGTGTGTTTTTTTACTACTTTACATAATTTATTTTGCTTTTCTTTAATTTTTCACTTTGTCCCACTGTGGGTTATGTATATTTTTTTACTATGGTTGCTGTTCTCATGCACTGCAGTACATGTCTACTGCAGTGCCTGAGACACAGTGACTCACTGACTGAGCCTGTGACTTGGCTTATAGCTGGATCTTACAGGCCAAAATACCCTGGGGTCATCAGATGACCTCAAGGTACCATAGCAATAATCGGCACCCATGACTACGATGACAGGTGGTTGATGCTATCAAAGGGGGTCTTTTAACCCACTTTTAATCACTTAGATACTGCTATCGCGAATGACAGCTGTAGTTAAAGGTTTAATCTGCCCCAGTTGGTTCCAAAATGGCTGTGGCCAATACCTCAGGGTGTCAGCTGTCATGTACAGCTGTCAGCAGCAGGAATTTTAGCCTTGGGGCAGTGCTATTCTCTTAGAACAAGGCTACTTAACAACCACCATTTAAATGAGTATTGGCAGTCGTTAAGGGGTAAATAGATGATTTCATAATGATACTAAGTAACAAAACAAAAAAAAACCCTTAAAGAATGAATTAATAGGCTCATCGCTAGAGATGAGAAATTTGATTCAATGCTAATCAAACTTGTGGCACCCAGCAAATTACATGTAAAACATTTTGTAGTTTGATCCATAAGAATCAACAAAACTGCCTACCACCATTTTACCCACGTGGAAGATTGTATCAGTAAGAGAAGGCTCACATGACTTCAGTAGCAGCAGCAGGATTGGGTTGCCCCATAATACCTCGCAGCAATCACATGACATAGTATAGCCCAGCCAGTTGGGAAGAATTATCATAGCCTGTATAAAAGCAAAGGCAGGGAAGGAAGCACCATTTAGAAGTGAATCTAGAAAATGAGAGGACCTCAGAGCTCACAGCTTAACAAAAGCTATAGAGAAAGAAAGCAATAAAACACTGAATCGACATTACAGACCATGTGTCACAGCACAGCAGTGAATTACCGTTACTATCTGTTTACCCATAGCCATATATGTTGAACTCACTTTGATATTACAAAGGATATGTTTGTGTTGAAGAGCTTGAAATTAATTGATTACAGTCCTAGGGTTTGATATAATATATTGTTAAGGCATTTGAAGTACTTGCGATTTGCCGTGAATGGAAGCACCACAAATAGCATTTTTGGGAACATTTTTCAAGGCGGGTGAATTTGAATTTCAAAAGATTCACTCATCTGTACTCATGATCAGTTTTCAATAGAAATGAAAATAAAAAAAGAGAAACAAAAACCCTAAAACCAATTTAAGTCTAGAGGCACACTTTGCATACTAATTATTAGTAAAAAGAACCATGGCAAACTTTTCATATTTAAAAGAAACTAAAAGTTAAACAAAAAAAACTTTATTTAGTCTTTATTTAAAGTATTTTTCTGTTAATTGGCGCAATTACTGACGTTTTAAATTTGGTTAGAAAAGGCCTTTGCTACTGCTTGTTTTCTAAATGCTCTGCAATCAGATTTTCTGAATCAATTTCCTCCTCTAGCAGTTTTTCCTTTTGCAGAAGGTGGTCTTTTTATTCAGCTGCTACTTTCCTGGTGTCTACAATTAAATTGCAGCACACTTGTATGAACTGTCATTACTGTAAATTGCAGCAACTGCTAGCAATTAAAGTGCTACATTAAAAGCACATCTTAAGTGACCTTTGGAGATTATTACAAGTAATGTAAATGTATCTATGTAAGTAATAATGATGTGCTCTTAAATCTTGTTATATTTCTAAAAATGTTATCTATTTAAAAAAATAAATAAATAACTGTAAAATGGGAAAGCGTTAATGTCTAAATTCAGCCTAGTGTACTGTGCGATATCTAATTGTATATTAACAATGGCTTCATATTTTTCAATATGAAGAACAGATTTTATTTTGTTGTATGACATATATGGTCTGCTATATGGTTGTATTGTTTTGCTTACATTATATTGTTGCAATAATTATAAAAATGTATTTGTTTTATTTGTATATTGTTTTAAAATTTTGCATACTACTATATGTTCTTGTTTTCTTCTGTACAGACCGGCTTTCTACACATATAGGAACCAATTCATCAAACAATGTTCACTAGAATTTTGGTGTAAAACCATTTGAAGTGGCTGGCATACATTTCTGGCAGTGGCACACGAAAGTTGAAATATGAACTAAATTTATTAAGCCTAGACCTGCAAAGCGATGTGTCACCCAACACTGAAATTGCTGTGCCCCATTGTGATATCCCAGCTAATGATTTCCTATGGTGTCACATAGTGACTTTTGATTTCCTGTGACTGCAACACAAAGACACAAATGTTACTAAATATGTTGGATTTTGCGTTGCTGATTGCCAGAAACGTGATACACTTACTGTAGACTTCAATACAAGTCACATGTGACTTACGACTTGCGTAAGACCTTTCTGTGATTTGCCTATTTTTAACATTAAAAACACAGCTCTAAAAATTGTTGAGTGACAGCATGTAGCAGACAAGTTACACAGATGTGAAAGAATACTTGACATCTCACATGTGGTGGTTGAAATATGTGCCATACTTATACATTTCTACATCCTCTTGAACTTCATGAAACATTTTTGTCCATGACATCACATAAATCAAGTTTTATTAACATGACATGATACATCTAAGGCCACGGTCACACTATCAGTATTTGGTGAGTTTCTTACCCCAGTATTTGAAAACCAAAATCAGTAGTGGAACAATCAAAGGAAAAGTATAATGGAAACACATCACCACTTCTGCATTTTTCACCCGCTCCTGGTTTCGACTTACAAACACTGATGTAAAATACTGACCAAATACTGAAAGTGTGAACACGGCTTGGGGATAAGTGCTTACTTGTTTTCACTGGAGAACTTCTGTAAATGAGTATTTGCTACTGTGTAATCATCACAGGACAGGAAGGGGTTAAATGTCCAAGTATTTAATCTCTATTGAGAATAATCTTCCCCTTATTGATATTAGAGAGAACAAGTGACCTTTATACACAACACAATCCACTATACCAAGACCAATAATACTACAAAAAAGAGAGAAATACCAACATACCATGACCAGACAACATATTATCATCACACAGTAACCGAATAATACCACATACAAGGAACAAATACCACCACACCATGGCTGGACAACATATCACAAACACATAGTACAAAGAGTCTTGTTTTGTGCATCTGAGCTAGGTTTTACGGGTAGCCTGAGAGATGGGTGGTTCTGGCTGCCTACATACCCCACCTCTGGGTGTGGTTCACATGATAAAATGGAGTCTGTTTTTTGACACATGTCTGTATGTGGGAAGGAAGAGGTCCTCCTGTATGTTATCTCCAAACTGAGCCGCCAGTGTACTGGATACTATCCAGCCTGTGTGACCTGGACTGAAGTGAGTTTGTCAAGAACTGTTTATTTTGTTTTGCCTGTACTGAAAGGCCTTTTATCTTTCCTTTGCTTGTGGCTGGTTTATGAATCATCAATAAACCAGCATGCACGTTTAAATTAAAACGCTTCCTGTGTTGCCTCACGAAACAGATTGAAAATATAAATAGTCAAAGGTCATCAAAAAAGTAATGTAGCATAAAAAAGACCCACTAAAATATACAATATTTATTAGATATCCTATTAACCCCTTAAGCCCCGGAGCATTTTCCGTTTTTTGCATTTTCGTTTTTGCTCCCCTTGTTCCCAGAGCCATAGCGTTTTTATTTTTTGGTCAATATAGCCATGTGAAGGCTTATTTTTTGCGGGACGAGTTGTACTTTTCAACGCCATTACTAGTTTTACCATATCCTGTACGAGAAAACGGGAAAAAAATTCCAAGTGCGGTAAAATTGCAAAAAAGTGCAATACCACAGTTGTTTTTTATTTATTTTTTTTACCACGTTCACTGAATGCTAAAACTGACCTGCCATTCTTATTCTACAGGTCATTACGAGTTCATAGACA
Organism: Phyllobates terribilis; assembly: GCF_046119375.1. Classification (NCBI taxonomy): domain Eukaryota; kingdom Metazoa; phylum Chordata; class Amphibia; order Anura; family Dendrobatidae; genus Phyllobates; species Phyllobates terribilis. The sequence continues at coordinate 460,972,889 of NW_027362761.1, read as the reverse complement.
CCAAACATGTATAGGTTCTTTTATATTTAAGTAGTGAAAAAAATTTCCAAAATTTGGTAAAAAAAAAAAAATAGCGCCATTTTCTAAGACCCGTAGCGTCTCCATTTTTCGTGATCTGGGGCTGGGTGAGGGCTTATTTTTTGCGCGCCGGGCTGACGTTTTGATTAATAACATTGTGGGGTAGATCCGATGTTTTCATCGGCCGTTATTGCATTTTATTGCAATTTTGCGGCGACCAAAAAACGTAATTCTGGCGTTTAGAATTTTTTTCTCATTACGCCGTTTACCGATCGGATTAATTTTTTTTATATTGATAGATCGGGCGATTCTGAACGCGGCAATACCAAATATGTCTATGTAGGTTTTTTTTTTTTATATTTTATTTTGAAGGGGGCAAAAGGGGGGTGATTTAAACTTTTATATTTTTTTATTTTTTTTTATATTTTTAAAAACTTTTTTTTTTTACTTTTTGCATGCTTCAATAGTCTCCATAGGAGACTAGAAGCAGCAACTGTCCGATCGCCTCTGCTACATACAGGGGACGAGCAGGTCCCCTGCATGCAGCAGAAATGGTCCTGTGCTATAAGCGCCGACCACTAGGTGGCGCTCATAGCGACAAGATCATGACAACCACAGGCGTCTGCTGCAGACCGTGGGTTGTCATGCCCACCCATCGGTGACCCGCGATCACGTGACGGGGTCGCCAGTGGGCGGGGCTTATGACACGCTACCCGGAAGCGCGCGTTAAATGCCGCTGTCGGAGATTGACAGCGGCATTTAACATGTTAACAGCCGCGGGTGGATCGCGATTCCTCCCGGGGCTGTTGCGGGCACATGTCAGCTGTAAGAATCAGCTGACATGTGCTCCGTTCAGTGAGGGCTCAGCGCAGCAGCCCTCACTGAACGGGCAGTACGCAAATATGCGTACTATTACGTCACCGGTAGTTAAGGGGTTAAAAATTAAGGACAAACAAAGATACAAAAAACAACAAACAAAAAAGACATAAGCCCTGATAAGCCCTAGGTAACCCAGTCTTCTGGGTCTACCTGACAGTGGAGGTTGGCACCCTAAGTTTTACGACAATTGGTGCCCCTGCTCCTTGGCGGCTGTCCCTTGCCTCACGATGCACCCAAGTAAGTAGCAATCCCACAATAGTGACAGTGTACAGGTAATACAGTGATCATCAGTGACATTATTTACAGGAGCCCTGTATATAGTGTGTACTGTGCTTGTACATGTAATACAGTGACTTACCAGTGATGTCTCTAGTAGTGATCAGAGAGCACTGAAATGCTCGGGTGCTCGTTGCTCGAGTCAAGCAAATTGAAATACTCGGGTGCTCGACCCGAGCAACGAGCCCAATCTAAGTCTATGGGAAACTCGAGCATTTTTCCAGTGACCCCACCAACCCCGGAGGTCTGCAGGGGGCCTAAAAATTGTCCAAATCGATGGGATCAGTGCTCAAATGACATGGGAACGGGATGGGGAAGACCCCTGGAAGCATCTCTGACTCCCAGGTCACTGCTGTCAACAACGATGTCAGAGGTATTATGCCACTTTTACGGACTCACAATAAAACATACAAAAATTAAACCAAAATGGATTTTCCTGGGAAATATGTTAAGGAACATCCTTTGCAGGGTAAATACTTGTATATAAGGCAAAATAAATAACCAAAAACAAAAATGCTCCTCCACACCTTGGGCTATGTTCACACATATCGTTTTTGATGCATTTTTGCACTTTTGCATTGCTTTCAACCAAGACAAATGCATTCACAGGGAAATGTAATTTTAACATTTTACAAACTTATCTGGCCATTTGGCGTGTGACACATCATCAGACACATCCTGTTTCATTTATGATAGAGGGACTCTGAAAGTCACAAAGCCTATTTTTATAGGGGCAACAGGCGGCCCTTACTATTCTTAAAGGGCCAGCAGTCGGCCCTCGCTATTGTTAGAGAGCCATCAGCCGGCTATGCTTTGTTGTTCCCATTATTAACGAGTTGGTCTCCTATACTGTTATTGTGTATGAAGTGACCGCAAGGGCTGCCAAAAATTTGGACGTGCTTAACCCAATATCTCTTTGAAGAGACATAGGGGAGGGTCTCAGTAAAAAAAAAAGCTCCCATTATAAAGGAGCGGGTCTCCTATAGTGGTAATGCCGATGCTGTGACTGCAAGGCCTGACAAAATTTGGGAAAAACCCCACTACCAAAGACACATAGAGCAGGGCCACAGTAACGACATGTTCCCATTACAAAGGAACGGCTCTACTCCACAGTTATATGATATGCAGTGAGTAAAACGGCTGCCAAAAATTTGGAGGCACTCCAATGGCCCTTGAAAGAGACATAGAGGGCCTCATGAAAAAATTACGCCAGCGGCACTGAAAACCCGCTCTGACAAAACGCTAGTGGCAGGGCAGGCCAGGACCTCCAAGTTGGAGAGAGACAGTTCATGCCACGTGTCCAGCTTGGAAACCCAATAATTATAAGGCACAGAGGAATCACGGAGGACGTTGGTACGGTCGGCAAGGTACTCCCTCACCATCTTCCCAAACTTTGTACTCCTTATGAGAGTATCCCGCGCCCCTGGGCCTGTAAGATGGGAGGGTCTGAGAAAACTGTGCCAGAACTTTGACAATTTTCCCCTGCCTCTGCTGGATTGGAGTTATGTCACACTCACCTGTACTCTTTGGTTGTTCAACGAATTGTGACCTCTGCCACCAGCGTTTTCAGATAGGAATTTTTTTAATAATTCCACAACAAGGGGCTTCTATTACTGCCCCATTTTAGTAGACCTGTCCGCCACGGGAATAAGAGATAGAAAGTTCTCCTTGTAGTGTGGGTCTACAATTGTCACCAACCAGTAATGACTGTCACCCAAAATTTGGAGAAAGCAAGGGTCACGGGAAAGGCAGCGTAACATATACTCAGCCATGTGTGCCAGACTGCTAACAGGCAAGACTTCCGTGTCCTCACCAAGAGGACGACTGACCATGATCTCCTCCTCCCTGTCCTCAGGCCATCACGCTGAACAGATGGTATGACAGTTGTGCAGGTAGTACCGTCTGTAGCACATGAAACTAGCTCCTCCTCCTCCTCTCCCTCATTGTCACCCAATCAATGAGATGAGGCTGGGCAGTGTGTAATCACACTGTATGGTTCCTTGCTCCATCTCATCGTGCTCTACCTGCAATGCATCCTCTTTGATGGGGAGCAGAGAGCATTTCAGAAAACAGAGAAGCGGGATGGTGATGCTAATTATGGCGTCATCACCGCTCACCATCTTGGTGGAGTCCTCAAAGATTTGGAGGATGGTACATATGTCTGACATCCATATCCACTCCTGAGGTCTAATGTGCGGAGTCTGAACTTAATACCGACAGCCATGTGATGCTGGTGTGGCGCTCCTGTGGGTCCAGTTGCCACAGAGGTACTGCATCTCAGCCAGAGGTGTGGTACCCCACTCTCAGGTAAGGAGGGAGCACTACCCGGGACCCACCCTCTCACATCCAACACTACATCACTCCATTAGGGAAGGTCCAGATAGCTCCTAAGGGAGAGCACAGACCTGTTCCCTGTCAGGAGGATGGAACTAAGTAGAGGAGGTGGGTGGAGGAAGTAGTTTAGGGGAGCACTGAAATAAGAGTATAAAATAAGGGGAGAAACATCTAGAAGGAGTCAGTTCAGTCAGGAAGTGAGGACAGTGGAGGAGTAGGGTCCAGACTGAGCAGGAGGCCCAGTCAAAGGGGCCCAGTAGGAGAGTGAGGAGAGAACAACGGAGCAGTGAGAAAGGCTCCAGAGAGAAAGGATCCTAGGGGCACGGGAAGTGCGGAGTCCACCTGTGCGCTCGAGTTCACGCTGATCGTGAAGGGATCAGGCCGCCAAAGTGGACCGGCCCCAGACTAGTGGAGGACTTCAAGACTCAGCTAGCAAACCGGAGGTTGCGGTATCTTCATGTGCCGTAGCCAAAATCCACACACATTCGTTGAAAAGATGGCCATATAGGATAAAAGGGGACAGAAAGGACGTCACCGAACAAGGCCCGTGGCCACTGGCTTGGGACACTGAGTGTGAGGCACAGGGCAGGAGTGCGAGAGCCTGCTCAGAGAGATGACCTGGGAAGGTACATAAGAAAGGGGTCCCGTTCAAGTGCACCCACGTTATCTGAGACTTTGCTGGATCACTTCCCCGGAGGACACAGGACTCGTTTGGCTGTTATAATCTGCCCATTGTAACCTGGAACTCCATAAGAACTGTGAGTAAACACTTGAAGACTGCACCCCACTGTGTCCTTTACTTAATTACTGCATCACCTGCCTTGCACTACAACACCAACACCTTTATTTAACTGACCTGAGGCCTAGCTCTACCCGTGGAGAGCTGAACCATCTTTTCTGCATCACAAACAACCCCAGTGGATCTGAACAGCAGCAGCGGCCACCTGTAGCCTCATACCACGGGTGGCGTCAAAAATCTTTATTTCCAATTGACTTTATTTTATTGACCGTCCTGGGCCATGGACTGGGTCACTGTCACCGTGACTACCCCAAAAAGGATGGGCCCGTCTACCGAGTAACCCATGGCCCCAGGAGGCGCATCACTGGTAGTCAACAACTTCCCTCTTCTGCTCACAGATATTTCCCAACAATTGCAATGTAGAGTTCCACCACATGGGGACATCACACACCAGTCGGTGAGCCGGAAGCTGCAAATGCTGCTGAAACACAGCAAGGGAGGAGGAAGCAGTAGGTGACTTTCTAAAATGGGCACCCAGGTGGCTTACTTTGACAAGCAGATCCGGCAGCTCTGGGAAGGTTTTGAGAAACCGCTGAACCACGAGGTTAAGCACATAGGCCAGGCATGGCACGTGTCTGAGCTCGCCTCGCCTCAGAGCCGCCACTAGGTTTCGGCCATTGTCACACATGACCATGCCTGGCTGTCGGTTCAGCTGTGTCAGTCACAGATCTGCCTGCTCTTTCAGAGCTGTCCACAACTCTTCAACGTTGTGTGGTTTGTCACCTAAGCATATTAGCTTCAGCACAGCTTTTTACCACTTGGTCAAAGCAGTGCTGCAGTGCTGAAAGCTTGATGTGGTCATTTCAGAGATGGATGCTGAAGAGGAGGAGGAGGAGGTGCAGGAGCTGTAGAATGTGGGGGCAACCCTGATTGACACAGGGCCCGCAATCCTCAGCGTCGGGAGGACGTGTTCCCTCCCAAGGTCTGACTGGGTCCAGGCTTCCACTATGTTAACCCAGTGTGCCGTCAGCGAGATGTACCATCCCTGCTCACAAGCACTTGTCCACGTGTCCGTGGTTAGGTGGACTTTCCCAGTAGCTGCGTTGTTTAGGGCATGGCAAATGTTGTGGGAAACGTGCTCGGGAAATGCAGAACGGCATACTGGGAGAAATAGTGGCAGCTTGGGACCTAGTGCCGAGGGACGGCTACCGCCATCAGGTTGCGAAAAGATTCCGTCTCCACGAGGCTAAAAGGCAACATTTCGAGTTCAAGCAGTTGTGAAATGTGGGAATTTAGTAGTGTGGCCTGTGGGGCGTTGGCTGCTTTTTTGCGCTTGCGATCCAAGGACTGTAGTATGGACAACTGAACGCTGCGCTGGGACAAGGACATGGACGTGCTTGTTGATGGTGCTACTTGAGAGTGTGCAATGACAGCTGCAGGGCAGGAGGCATCTTTGCATGCACCATGGACAGGGGATTGGCTTGCACTCACAACAGCGGAAGAAGCAATGGTGCCACCCGCAGACACTGTTCCTGGACCCTGGGATTGGGCCCACTTAGTCGGGTGCTTTGCTGCAATGTTACTGATCATGCTGGTGGTGGTCAGGCTGGTAGTTTTGCTACCCCTGCTGATGCTGGCCTGGCAGGTGGTGCAAATGGCCTTTTTGGGGTTATCTGCAGAGTCTTTAAAAAACAACCAGACTTGGGAAGACCTAACAGTTGTACTGGCAACTTCCGTCGTGTTGATGTTACGGGGAACGGTTGCCCGTCTTCTTCCTGCGGCCAACACACTGCTTCTTCCTGCCTGTTGGGGTGCTATGCCTCTCTCCCCTTGCGTGCTGCTGTCCTCACTCTGTATGTCCCCCTGCAAGGTTAGGTCAGTTACTAAATCATCCACCACCTCGTCTTCCACTTCCGCACCCCCTGGTCCTCCTTCTGACTTTCTGATAATTGTATCTCATCATCGTCCACCTCTTATGACAGTTTCCCACCGGTCGCCTTCGTGTGACCGTGGCTGCTCAAATATTTGGGCATCATTGCATGCGATCTCCTCTTGCCCCGCTTCAAGTGGACCGGACGAGAGGCCCAAATCTATAAATGGAAAAGAGAACAGGTCTTCGGAGTGTCCAAGTGTGGGATCAGTTGTCTCTGGGCACTCGGCATGGAGGGAGGAAGGAGGATCAGGGTGAGGATTATGCAGTCCAGACTCATGGCTACTGATACTTGACCGTGTGGAAGACAGGGTTATGGTGGTGGTGGCTAAGTGACTGGAAGCATTATCTGCTATCCAACCAATAACCTTTTCACACTGCTCTGTGTTCAATAGTGGTGTTCTGCGGTCCCCTATTAATTGGGACAGGAAGGTCGAGCGAGAAGATGTGGGTGTCTGTTGTGGCACAATTTCAGCTAGCCCATGGGTTCGTCTCATCCTCTACATGCACCATCATCATCATCATGTCCACTTCCCCATCTCTTGCCACGCGCCTTGCCCATTTTTAACGGAGGACAATATTTTCCACGTTCACTACAAATGGCTGGATTTGAACCGCAGTGATATGTGATACGTGTGACGGAAAACCACAGTTTTAAACAGCTGGCCTGTAGGTAACTATTTTTAAAAGTGACTTCATGTCAATAACTTTACTGACACACTGCAACAAAATTTCAATGAAGGCCAGAAATGGCAGAATTTTCTGCACACTTATATATGATCCGTGTGACGGCAAACCACAGTTTTAAATAGCTGGCCTGTAGGTAAATATTTTTAACAGCGACCTTGTGGCAATAACTTCACTGACACACAACAACAAAATCTAAATGGAAGTCAGAAATGGCAGAATTTTCAGCGCACTTGTATGTGACCCGTGTGACGGACAAACCACAGTTTTAAATAGCTGGCCTGTAGGTAACTATTTTTAACAGCAAAATGGTGTAAATAACTTTGCTAACACACTGAAACAAACTTTCAATGGAGGCCAGAAATGGCAGAATTTTCAGCACACTTATATGTGATCCATGTGACGGACAAACCACAGTTTTAAATAGATGGATTTTTAGCGCTGTAATAACGAAAGGATTTGGCTGTATTCTGCAGTGCCAACAAGCAAATGTAGCAGAAAAACAGTGTTCTCTGGATTGCTTTTTAAGTAAATAATCAGGATTTAGCTCTTGCTATATGCACTGCAGTCTGCCTACTTAGCATTGATATCTATGCAGCTGTATTAGTCCTCAGAAAACTGTTAGTTGAGATGGATATGTGAATAATATATGGTGGTATACCTACACTAACTAAGAAACAAGCAAATCTCTCCCTAGCTCAGCAGCACCTCTCCCTACATTGCCTGATTCCGGAGTAGACTGTGATGAGCATGGCGGCGCCAGGTGTAATATAGAATACCAAAGTTTTATGGGGTTTTTTAATTTAAGAAGTGAAAAAAGATTTTGGAAAATTGTAAAAGAAAAATGGTTTATGTTGCAATTTTTTGAGACCCATAACTTTTTACCTTTTTAGTTTTCTATTGATTAATCTGTATGAGGGCTTCATTTTTGTGTGGCGAGCTGATGATTTTTGTTGATATCATTTTTATTTACACCCTTGAGGAAGCCATATGTGACTTGGAGATATGCATGTGGATATGTAGACCCCATATTTCACCCAGGGTCTTTGGTCTTAGGACATCCGTGATTTTTCTTGCACATTAAACACAGTTTGATGTTCATCAGTGCTTTGGATCTGAGTTTCATTAATGTTTGGTCTGAGTGTCAGTTCTTAACATCAGTGTTTGCTTAGTGATTTTCACTAATGAAAAAAATGAATTTTAGACTTCTATCCATAACAATGTTATTCATGGACAGCACACATATTGCTCTCTGATAGCAATCGTATGCTGTCGGTGATTTTCATGGACCCATAGACCATGGGTGATTTTGATCTGTAACTCTGATCAAAAGTGGACATTTTGCCATGATCAAACATGGACATGTGGGAAGCCTCATAGCCTATAATGGAAAACATGGATATAACACATATGTGACTTAGAGAAGTCTGAATGAGGCCTTATATGGTATGTATTTCTTGCATTACTAATATGTTTTATTCCCTGATGTTGGATGTTATATTATATTTTTGGTATATCAGCTTTTATGTATGCATATGATTTGTGATACTACATAATTGCACTTTATGATGTGTGATATTTTTTGAATTGGTCAGGGACTTTAGTTTAAGGAGGTGGAGTGTTATTCGGGCCACTTACTGTATCATGGTGAGTCAGTTTTATTTCTGTGTTTCCCAATGGAATGGTGCATTTTAAGTATTTTTAAGCTGTTTTGCTGTTGCTTTGTGTTTTGCATTGAAGCTTTAATAACATTTTATTTTTCATGATACCCACAGTGTGCACTGCTATTATTTGTATAGTTTTTGGTCGCTTCTTTTGTATTTTGAGAAACTTCATGTACATTTGATGGATCAGACTTTTATGGACAAAGTGATACCAAGTATACTTTGTTTTATTTCTTTATTTTTAAAGGAGGAAAAGGGGTACTTAGAATATTTTGTTGTTAGTTTTAAAAAACTTTGTTTTATTTATTATCTCATGTTTAATCCTTTGCAGACTTGAATCTGCAATTGTTTCATCACTTTTTCAAAATACGGTAAAAATGCTCAAAATGTTCTCCTAGGACACTGAGCCAAAGGCTGTACTTTATAGAAGGACTGAGAAAGCAGCCATGTAGGACATCAGCATGCCATTGTCACCCCGTGAGGGCATCACAGGGGGTCCGATAGGAGCAGATGCATGGCAAGCACCAGTAATCAGTGATTGACAGCAGCATTTAAATGGTTAAACCAGTGGAACTAGTGTAGCTCAGGTTGGCGTGATTACAGGCAGATACTGGCTATGTGACAAAGTCATCATCTACTCATTGTGGTGTGAGCTCAAAGCCTGAGTCCACTCTATACACTAGTACCCAACAAATAACATATATGTATCAGGACTGTGGAGTCAGAGTAGTGGAGTCGGAGTCTGTGTACATTTTGGCGGAGTAGGAGTCAGAATCGGTATAAAATAGACTGACTCCAACTCTTAAAATATTTAATAAATTGGATACAGCAGTATAATACAGTATGTGCTGTAAATGTTCTCATAAGAATTTGGGAAAGTTATGAAATGTCCTATAAATGTCTGTTCTATTCCTGATATAAGGGTCTCAGCTTTTAGCTGAGATAAATCTGTGCTGCAATTTATGTACATGCTCAGTAGTGAGGGCGTGCTGTGGAGTTGGAGTCGGAGTCGGGAGTCAGGGAAATTGAGGAGTCAGAGTCGGAGGTTGGCTTACAAACTCCACAGCCCTGGTATGTAAATTACACATCAGGAAGTATTTAGTATGTTCAAAATGATGAATGAAAGGATCTATTCACACTTCCATTAGTTCTTGAAGTTTTTGCTTCTCCTACTGTCTAAAACCTGAAAGGATATAACAGGATATGTTCGGTTCCCTCACAAAATCTGTGAAGAAAATGAAAGTGATGAAAATTAGATACATGACAGTCACCAGCGGTATACAACGGAACGCAATAACTATAAGATAGCCTATATGTTGCACTATTTTGTGCACATTTTTGTAAAGCACATAGCCTAAAGTTACTGTGAACAAATCATAAGGCCATATTCACATTGACAATACGAATTATGCTGTTCTGGTCCATCAAAGGAGTTGAATAATGAAATTAACACCAGTGTTAGACCCTTTACATGTTTCAGGTAATGAATAGTGCAGCAAAGTGGAAGCTGTGATGAAGACTTCAACACAGATGTGATCGGAAAATGAATCATGCAGGTTCTGTCAGAAAATGATTATAACAAAACTGATAATGACTGATGCAAACAGTTTAATATGAATCATTCATTAGTAATAAAAAAAACCTGTAAAGGTTCAACTTATGTGTTTTTGATCGTTCCATGTCATAAGTTCGTTTAGAAAAACAAATAAGGCTAAATTCTTAGTATATTAAATTTCTTGGTCAAGCAAAATTCTCTATCCAAAATTTGTAAGGTAAGTAAGTCTGTGCAGATAAACCTGTGATTACTTGCATCGTTATTTGAGCTAGAATTGAAACTTTTCTACCTTTGGATAGGGAAATTCTTACATCCCAGAGCGATCTTTTGGCTCATAAATCCATTAGATCATCAGCTGTGTATGTTGTAATGAGTGTAGTGCTTTAATATTGTTTGCAGCTGTATGAAGTATAGCCTGTGATCATGTTTTCTGTATTTGAAATTTTTCCAAGGTCTTTAACGTGTGCACTGACTATTAGCATATGTAATCATGCATCGATTTTGTGCTGCATGTTGGTCACCTATAGTTTTTGATGATAAGTTAATAGAGGAACAAAGAAATTGTGTATTTACATGGTCTACAAGGTGATTTTTTTCTTTTAATTTTCTTGCTTTTATTACAAGGGCTATTCCAATTTAAATGTGGTGTCTTTTATCATATGAATATAAATCAATTCCAAAAAAATTTAATTTCAAATTTTATTTATACTTATATCAGACATTCGTTGGTTAAAGACAGAGTTGTATGTTATCAACAGACAGATGGTCCTTAGCAGGAACAAAAGCAGCAGTGGTGAACAAGCATATTTAATACATGCTTGTAGAGAAGATACATACTGTTGCAGCAGGGACTGTAGTGTGAACAACACCAGAGAAGAGCTTGTTTACAGCAGACAAAAGGTTATTAGGCACTTCGGAGGTAGGAAGTAAATGCAGATAGTAAAGAAACAAATGGGAATTTGCTGGTGAGATTATTGCAACTCAGAAAACCAAATGGTGAGGAAAACTCCAGAGTACATGGTAAGCGAAGCGAACAGACGTTTACTGAAAATATAGACGAGCAACTGCCTGAGCTGGTCTTAAAAAGCCAAAGTTGATGATGACACAGGAGCTCACTGGGCAACTTGAGAAACCAATTGTAGACTATAGAAAACCACGGCAGCCATAGAAGAAAGTAAGCAAAGCAAGGAACACCATTTATAGCTCACTGTATTAAATTTAAAGGGGTATTCTAGTAATAACAAGTTACCACTATTCTGCAGTCAGTTCCCCACAATTCATCAGTACCAGTCACTTTTTCCCTATCTGAATGAAGCAGCAGTGTTCATGCTTGACTATCAAAAGTGGGCTTTGCCACAGAAAGAGATCATGGGCAATAGGGGCCATTCTCCAGTAAACATTTCAGACAAGGATATATGATAATATGGCAGTTTAGGCCAGAGAATTTCTTGAGGCTAATGGTCATCCAAGCAACCCACCATCCGCCATCTATTGTATACTGCTGTACTGCCATATAAAAGCATTCAGAGGCCCCCACAACAATGCTCCTCTCAAAACATTTTTTATGTCCTCGGTCACTAGTATGCATATGTATATATAAATAGTTCTATGTACTGTATGTGAATATGTAAATATGGATATTTATACAGTATGCAGCTATTAACATGCCTATATATGTTTATAAGAGCATATCTGTGCATATGAGTACACTCCTTTGAAAATGAAAACACCCCTTTAAATAGAAAGACTTTAATCAATATCTCACTGAACACCAGAAAAATTTCCAAAAGTTTAACATTTTTACCCATAGCATAAGAGTAAAGTTAAGAATATAATTTTCATTTTAAAATCTCCAGTTTAACTCAAATTAGTTGATGCAAAAATTAATTCACCCCACATCAAAAGCTACTACATCCTAGTATTTTATATGACCTCCATGATTATTAAGGACAGTACCAAGTCTTCTAGGCATGAAATGAACAAGTTGGCGACATCTATCTTTTTCCATTCTTTAATAACAGCCTCTTTTAGAGCCTGGATGATGGAAGGAAAGTGATGCTCAGCTTGAATCTTCAGAATTCCTCTTAGGTCTTCGATTCGTTTCAGATCAGGAGACATACTTGGCCACTAAATCTTCTTTTTCTTCTTCTTCGTCTTACTCTTCTTTTTACAGTGTACACTGAATTGTGTTAGTCACTCCAGTTTGGACTTCTACTTCTTTAGCTACTGTACATGCAGTAAATTTTCATGTTGAACTCCAGAATACACTTTCCTCCTGATTGGAGTAGGAAAATGGTACTGGACAGTGCATGCTGTTGGCAGTTTCACAAGAGGGACCAGTTCATAGTGCAGGGAACTGCATAGTGCAAAGGTTTTTATTGCTTATGTGCGTCCACCTCTGCCTGATTAAAAAAAAGTGAATACAGATATCTGGAATAGATGAAACCATAAGGGGCTTTACCACTGCTATCAATGTAGGATATACAGTGGGTACGGAAAGTATTCAGACCCCTTTAAATTTTTCTCTCTTTCTTTCATTGCAGCCATTTGGTAAATTCTAAAAAGTTCATTTTTTTTCTCATTAATGTACACTGTGCACCCCACCTTGACTGAAAAAAAACAGAAATGTAGACATTTTTGCACATTTATTAAAATAGAAAAACTGAAATACCACATGGTCATAAGTATTCAGACCCCTTGCTCAGATACTCATATTTAAATCACATGCTGTCCACTTCCTTGTGATCCTCTTTGAGATGGTTCTACTCATTCATTCAGCTTTATTCAGAGGTGTTTAATTAAACTGATAGGACTTGATTTGGAAGGGCACACACCTGTCTATATAAGACCTCACAGCTCACAGTGCATGTCAAACCAAATGAGAATAATGAGCTCAAAGGAACTGCCTAAGGAGCTCAGAGACAGAATTGTGGCAAGGCACAGATCTGGCCAAGGTTACAAAAAAAATTCTGCAGTACTCAAGGTTCCTAAGATCACAGTGGCTCCATAATCGTTAAATGGAAGAAGTTTGGGACCACCAGAAGTTTTCCTAGACCTGGACGTCCAGCCAAACTGAGCAATCATGGGAGAAGAACCTTGGTGAGAGTGTTATGATCTGCTACAAGCACTAAGGAAAGAAAGGAGATCTGTCCCTACAATAGAACTAAGCTAGATCCCTACGATGTAACGGGGAACCTGATCCTGCGATCAGACCCGCTAAAGTCCTCGGCTAGTCTGTACGAAGACCTATAGATGCAAGGGAGGATCCCTACAAGAACTAGGGACTGGGATAAAGTTGGACACCTCCTAGCAGAGATTGTAGCAGTAAAAGACAAACACACAACATAGAACATAAAGGTCCAAAGACCTAGCTAAACTGACTGAGAAAGGAAACTAAGCACCAGGCAAGCTTAAGAGTAGAAATTACAATGAAGTCCAGCAAGGCCAGGAGGGCGGAGCAGGATTAAATAGGCAAAAAAGGTCATGTGACCAGCAAGATAGAAAAAACCTAACAGGAGAGTTCTAACAGTACCCCCTCTTCTATGAGGATCCTCCGGATCCCCTAGGCCCAGGCTTATCAGGAAACCTCTTGTGAAACGCTCTGACAAGTCTGGAAGCAGAAACATCATCTGCCCTCACCCATGAGTTATCCTTGGGTCCGAAACCCTTCCAAGCGACGAGATACTGCATACTCCCTCTATACCGTCTAGAATTTAGGATGCGGGAAATTTCGTATTCCCCGTCCTTCACCACCGGAGGAACAGTGGCAGAGGCGTCTCCATCCGACACATAAGCTCTTTTCAACAGAGAAACATGAAACACCGGATTAATCTTCCAGGAGGTAGGAACCTCCAACCTAACAGCAGATTGGTTAACTACCTGAAGCACCTTAAAGGGCCCTACAAACTTTGGACCCAATTTTTTGAAGGAATCCTCAACCGCAGATTCTTAGAGGACAACCAAACCATGTCACCAATAGCAAACAAAACCTCTTGCCGTTTCCTATCAAAGTACCTCTTAGATTTTTTGTTAGCCTCCTGAAGATTACCATGCACATCCGTCCAAACTCTCTCCAAATCACCGGAAAAACTCTCCTACTCAGGCACAGCCGATACCAATTTGGAGAATGACCCAAAAGACGGATGTCTCCCAGAACAACAAAAAAAAGGCGAACAACCAGCAGAAGAGGATGTATGGTTGTTAAGAGCAAACTCAGCAAGAGGCAGAAACTCAGACCACCCCTCCTGATTGTCTGCCACAAAACAACGCAAGAACTGCTCAACATCCTGATTCTTCCGGATGAAAACGACAAATGAACTCCCAACCTGTCACAAAAAGCACACCAAAAGCGAGCCACGAACTGAGGTCCCCTATCCGAAACAATGTCAGTAGGAGCGCCATGTAGTCTGACAATTTCCTTGACAAAGGCCTTAGCGAGTGTCTTAGCGCAGGGCAGTTTGATGAAAGGAACCAAGTGGCACATCTTGCTAAAACGGTCCACGACCACCCAGATAACTGTGAAACCCTCAGAGGGGGGAAGGTCAGTAATAAAGTCCATAGCCAGATGTGTCCAAGGTGCACTAGGAACCTCCAGAGGGCAAAGCAACCCCGCTGCAGGAGTATGTGAAGACTTAGATCTAGGACACACCGTACATTGACGCACCCGCTTAATGACTTCCTTCTGCCATCCAGGCCACCAAAAACTGCGACCCACAAGTCTCTTGGTCTCAGAAATTCCTGGATGACCTGCCAACCGAGACTCATGACACTCAACAAACAAATCTCTCCTAAAGGTCCTAGGCACAAACAACCTCCCATCGGGAGTGTTAGATGGGGCATTCTCCTGTGCTTTAAGAATCTCATCTTCTAAAACGGAGTCCAATGCAGCAATCACAACACCTTCTTGTAAAATGCTCCCCTCCTCCTCAGCACCGACCATGGGAGAAAAGCTGCGAGACAAAGCATCAGCTTTAACATTTTTGGTACCCGGGATGTAAGTAATGGAAAAATTAAACCGCGAGAAAAAAAGTGCCCACCTAGCCTGACGGGCATTCAAGCGCTTGGCAGCATCAAGATAGATCAGATTTTTATGATCAGTGAAAACCTGAATGGGAAATTCAGCACCTTCCAAGAGATGACGCCAGTGTTTAAATGCGAGTTTAATAGCCACTAATTCCCAATTACCAATATCGTAATTAAGTTCAGTCTCAGAAAAAATTTTTGAAAAAAAAGCACAGGGATGTACTCCATCCTTGTTTTTCTGAGACAACACCGCACCGACCCCCACCGAAGAAGCATCAACCTCAACCAAAAACGGCTTAGTCACATCAGACTGCATAAGGATGGGAGCAGAGCTGAACCTCTTCTTTAGAAACACAAGAGCTTCAATGGCCTCAGTAGTCCACTGAACCGCATTAGCACCTTTCCTGGTGAGATCGGTCAGTGGTTTGACAATAATAGAAAATTTTTTAATGAATTTTCTGTAATAATTGGCGAAACCCAAAAACCGCTGTATCGATTTCAAACCAATAGGCCTAGGCCATTCCTGAACCGCCTGAACCTTCACAGGGTCCATCTCAAAGCCGTCGCTGGAGATAATGTAGCCCAAAAAACTAATTCTCTGCACAGCGAACTCACATTTCTCCAGCTTAGCAAAAAGCGAATTGTCAATTAATATCTGTAATACCTCACGTACGCTCCGCCAATGAGACTCCAGATCCGGTGAATAAATCAGAATGTCATCCAAATACACAACCACATTTTTGCCGATCAAAGGTCTAAGGATGTCATTAATAAGATTCTGAAAAAATGCTGGAGCATTGGTAAGACCAAAAGGCATAACCAGATTCTCAAAATGACCCACAGGAGTGTTAAAAGCAGTCTTCCATTCATCACCCTCCTTCATGCGCAACAAATTGTATGCCCCCCGGAGATCAATTTTAGAGAACCACTTGGCCCCCACTAACTGGTTAAACAAATCAGGAATCAATGGCAGTGGGTAAGGATTGCGTACAGTAATTTTATTAATATCATGAAAATCCAGACAAGGACGTAAACCGCCGTCCTTTTTTTTAACAAAAAATAATCCAACAGCCACAGGAGATTTGGAAGGCCTAATGTGACCGGCGGCCAAGCTTGTCTGTATGTATTCCTCCATAGCCTTTCTCTCAGGAATAGTAAGATTAAATAAACGACTTTTAGGAAGAGTCGCTCCAGGGACAAATTCAATGGTACAATCGTAGTCTCTATGGGGAGGCAACATTTGTGACTCCTCCTCAAAAAAAACTCTCCAAAAATCCTGAATAGGTACAGGTAATTCCCCTTTTTCCACTGCAGCAATACGTCCGTTACAACACTTGTCATAACACTTAGGGCTCCAGGACTTAATTTCATTGGCAGACCAATCCAGTACAGGATTGTGCAATTTTAACCAGGGTAACCCCAAAATTACTGGAGAAGGCAAATTATTTAATACTACCAAATCCAAATTTTCTTGGTGAATACCATTAATAGTGAGGGGAAATTCACAGACCTTGTGAGTAACACTCTTCAAGGGGGAGCCATCGACAGAAACCACAGCAATAGGGGATGACAAAGGTTTGGGTTGTAATTTAAGTTTTTCCAAGAATCCCCCATCAATCACATTCAGAGTAGAGATGAGCGTTGTTCTACTCGAACTGTTCGCCAATCTCAAATTCGAGCTGTTTTGGGCGGTGTTCGAGCCGTTCGGCGAACACGAACAATTTGAGAAAAATTCGGCTGTTCGAGGTTATGTTCGATAACTGTTCGTGCACCAAAATCATAACTGGATTTTTTCTCAGTAATGATGAAAATTAATGTTAATACGCAGTTTGAGTGTACAGCGGGGTGGGGGGAGGGGCAGGGGATGGATCTCTGCAGGAACAATGAAGATCTCCATTTTTTTTTCTCTTTCCCGCATTTACAGTGGGGAGGTGCAATCTGTCAGCCTATCAGCAGCGCACACACGGAGCGAAGTGCTTTTTTTCACACAAGCAAGGGCATGTGTCAATGGCAGTGTATGTCACATGTCCTTGCCCTATAAGACCAAGCCATTTTCCCCGTCGCCACCATTTTCTCACTGCTGCAGCTGCGTGTTAGACGGCACCGCTGTTGCTGTGTGCGCTATACCTTGTTAATTTCAAGCCAATTTTCGCACAAATATACAGATAGCTTGGGAGTAGGGAATAGTTGTGATTGCAGTCCTTTTAAGGACTAGGTTACAGCATTTCCTACGACTTTTATCAGGCAGGTCTGTGCTCTTAAATAGATAGGTTGTGGGAGTAAAGACTAATTGTAATTGGAGTCCTTTTCAGGACTAGGTTACATCAGTTCCTATCAGTTTTTGCCAGGCAGGTCTGTGCCAGTGCTGTGCAAGTTTTTTTCACAGCATTTGGCTGAATCTAGCAAAGCTAATCCTTTTTGGCCTATTGCAGAGTGTGTTAGTCAGTGGAGTAGCCTATCTGTGTTGCAAGATATACCACCTGTGTATAGAATACCAATTTTTTTACTGCACCTAGTGAAGTAAAATCTTTTGGGCATAGCATCATTCTATTAGTCCATCTATACTGACCTCCATCAGGTTGCAAACTGAATCTAATTTTTTTCTGCATCTAGCTCTGAAAAAATATTTGGCCTTCTAGCAGTGTGTCGGACTTTCTCTATTAGTCCATCTATACTGACCTCCATCAGGTTGCAAATTAAAAATAATTTTTATCTGCATCTACAGTACCTCTGAAAAAATATTTGGCCTTCTAGTAGTTTGTGGGACTTTCTCTGTTAGTCCATCTATACTGACCTCCATCAGGTTGCAAACTAAATATATTTTTTTCTGCATCTACCTCTGAAAAAATATTGGGCTTCTAGCTGTGTGTGGGTCTTGTTCTATTAATCCATCTATACTGACCTCCATCAGGTTG
The DNA here is from genome assembly GCF_046119375.1 of Phyllobates terribilis. Classification (NCBI taxonomy): domain Eukaryota; kingdom Metazoa; phylum Chordata; class Amphibia; order Anura; family Dendrobatidae; genus Phyllobates; species Phyllobates terribilis. The sequence continues at coordinate 460,954,870 of NW_027362761.1, read as the reverse complement.
CAAACTGAATATAATTTTTTTCTGCATCTAGCTCTGAAAAAATATTTGGCCTTCTAGTAGTGTGTCGGACTTTCTCTATTAGTCCATCTATACTGACCTCCATCAGGTTGCAAATTAAAAATAATTTTTATCTGCATCTACAGTACCTCTGAAAAAATATTTGGGCTTCTAGCTGTGTGTGGGACTTGTTGTATTAGTCCATCTATACTGACCTCCATCAGGTTGCAAACTGAATATATTTTTTTCTGCATCTACCTCTGAAAAAATATTGGGCTTCTAGCTGTGTGTGGGACTTGTTGTATTAGTCCATCTATACTGACCTCCATCAGGTTGCAAACTGAATATATTTTTTTCTGCATTTACCTCTGAAAAAATATTGGGCTTCTAGCTGTGTGTGGGTCTTGTTCTATTAATCCATCTATACAGACCTCCATCAGGCTGCAAACTGAATATAATTTTTTTCTGCATCTAGCTCTGAAAAAATATTTGGCCTTCTAGCAGTGTGTGGGACTTGTTCTATTAGTCCACCTATACTGACCTCCATCAGGTTGCAAATTCAAAATAATTTTTTGTATGCATCTAGCTCTGAAAAAATATTTGGCCTTCTAGCAGTGTGTGGGACTTTCTCTGTTAGTCCATCTATACTGACCTCCATCAGGTTGCAAACTGAATCTAATTTTTTTCTGCATCTAGCTCTGAAAAAATATTTGGCCTTCTAGCAGTGTGTCGGACTTTCTCTATTAGTCCATCTATACTGACCTCCATCAGGTTGCAAATTAAAAATTATTTTTATCTGCATCTACAGTACCTCTGAAAAAATATTTGGGCTTCTAGCTGTGTGTGGGACTTGTTGTATTAGTCCATCTATACTGACCTCCATCAGGTTGCAAACTGAATATTTTTTTTTCTGCATCTACCTCTGAAAAAATATTGGGCTTCTAGCTGTGTGTGGGACTTGTTGTATTAGTCCATCTATACTGACCTCCATCAGGTTGCAAACTGAATATATTTTTTTCTGCATCTACCTCTGAAAAAATATTGGGCTTCTAGCTGTGTGTGGGACTTGTTGTATTAGTCCATCTATACTGACCTCCATCAGGTTGCAAACTGAATATATTTTTTTCTGCATCTACCTCTGAAAAAATATTGGGCTTCTAGCTGTGTGTGGGACTTGTTCTATTAATCCATCTATACAGACCTCCATCAGGTTGCAAACTGAATATATTTTTTTCTGCATCTACCTCTGAAAAAATATTGGGCTTCTAGCTGTGTGTGGGACTTGTTGTATTAGTCCATCTATACTGACCTCCATCAGGTTGCAAATTGAATATAATTTTTTTCTGCATCTAACCCAGCCAATAGTTTTGGCCTAATACCACAGTTTGGCCACTCAGCTCTGCTCGGTTACCATCCATTGTTTTTTTGTGCAAACAACTCCAGAGTTGTGAATTAGTTAACCACCAAAATGAGTGGAAAAAGGCCTGCTGCTGGTGGAAAGGGGAATAGACGTGTTGGGAAGGGGAAAAAAGGTTGTGTCCGTGGGGTAGGTGTTAAAGCAACAGTAACATCTGCAGAAGAAAGACCATCTTCCAGCCAAACTAAAATGTCTACTTCTTTTAGCGGACAATGTGATAAGATCCCTTTCTTACGGCCACGCCAATCGCTACAAATTCCAGATGAGGCACAAAAGCAGCAGGTGCTTCAACGGATATCAAGTGCTCCTTTAAGTGGGCTCTCCTCCACATCAACTTCAACATCACAAATACTCCAGTCCTCAAAGGTGTCACCCAAATCGCACTTGCTTCCTCACAGCTCCCAAATCTCCAGCTGCCCGTCTGAGTATGAGGTAGAACAGATGGTTGAGTCTGCAGAGCTGTTTACTCATACTATAGCCTGGGAATCAGAGGTCGACTCCAGCGCTTCTGTGAATCCAGACGAGGAAATGATCTGCACTGATGCCCAGAATATTTATGAGTCGGATCCAGGACCAGACGCAGAAGGTTCTGACCATAATGTAGACCCTCATTCCCAAACTGTAACTCCTGTTGGTGGAGACAATGAGGAAGACGATGATAAGACTCAAATACCTGATTGGAGCGACAACTTTAGTTTTTTGTCAGGGCAGGAACAGGTTGGCTCTGAGGACGACGGGTGTGATAACACACAGGGTGATGATGATGAGGTTGGAGATCCCACTTACTGTCAACCCACAGTCAGCCAAGAGATGAGGTCAGCAGAGGAGGTGGAGGAAGATGCTAGTGACGACGAGGTCAGGTTGCGCCTTCCTGGACAGAGACGTAGTACTGGAAGCACGTCAACAACTGCATCCTCAAACACAACTCTGCCTCTCACCACAAGTCGTGGTGGCTCTTCAGGTCGCATGGGTGCTAAGCCTTGCATAGCCTGGGCATTTTTTCAGATCGATAAAGATGACCCAACTCATGTTATCTGTAACATTTGTCAGCAAAAGATAAGTAGAGGCCAAAAAATACATAGTTTGAGTACTTCATGCATGAACCGGCACATGGACATGAAGCATAAGTTGCAGTGGGAAGCTCAGTGTGCTACAATGCGCCTAGCCGGCCGGGCCAACCACCGTCTGCCATATCTTGTGCATCCGCGGCCTCTTCATCCTCTGTGACTGGGGGGACAGCAGTCACACCTGTTTTGGGGCGCAGACCTGCCACCTCTTTACCCGCAACAGCCAGCGTGATTGGCAGGTCATCATTTTCTTTGGAGGTGGTAACACCAGCTGGTGTTGAGCGCTGTCCGACATCGATAGCACCACCTTTGGAACAAGGCAACCTAACATGTCCGCCTGCATCTTCCTCACAGACCGGCAGTTTGCCGGGGACACCCTTATCAACCCCATCTAAGCACAATAGCCAGCCCTCGGTCCCTCAGATGTGGACAAGTAAAAGACCATTTCCTCCTAGCCATGAGAAAGCTAAGAGGTTGAACTTCACCATCTGCAAGCTCTTGGCTACAGAAATGCTGCCTTTCCGCTTGGTGGACACAGAGGATTTTGGAGACCTTATGTCCGTCGCAGTGCCCCAGTACCAGATGCCCAGTTGGCACTACTTCTCAAAGAAAGGTGTGCCTGCGCTCCACCAGCATGTCGAACACAACATCACCGCTTCTTTGAGAAACTCTGTGTGTGACAGGGTGCATTTCACCACAGACACTTGGACGAGTAGGCATGGACAGGGGCGTTACATGTCGCTGACTGGGCACTGGGTAACTATGGTGACAGCAGGACAAGGGGCTGCTGTCCAAGTCTTGCCGTCCCCACGAGTTGTGCGTCAATCCTCTTTATGTCAAAGTTCCTCCACTGCTTCTGCCTCCTCAACCTCCTCTCGGTCTTCCACCTGCACCCAAAGCCTGTCTGGTCATGCCACAAGCTTTCTAACTGCGCAGAAGGGATCCTGCACACCTCCTTACTATGCTGGCAGTAGGGCTCAACGTCATCAGGCGGTTTTTACTTTGAAATGTCTGGGAAATGTGAGTCACACAGCTGAGGAGTTGTGGTCAGCTCTGGAGAACCAATTTCATGAATGGCTGTCTCCACTGGACCTGAAACCAGGGAAGGCCGTGTGCGACAATGCTGCAAACCTGGGTGCGTCCCTTCGCCGGGGCAATGTCACACACGTGCCTTGTATGGCTCACGTGTTGAACCTGGTTGTCCAGCAATTTTTAGCCCACTATCCCAGACTAGATGGCCTTCTGCAGAGGGCACGGTCGCTGTGTGCTCACTTTCGCCGTTCGCATCCCGCAGCTCAGCGACTTACATCTCTACAGAAGTCGTTGGGCCTGCCACTTCACCGGCTAAAATGCGATGTGCCTACCCGGTGGAATTCAACTCTGCACATGTTGCAGCGACTGTGGCAGCACCGACAAGCCCTGGTGCAATACGTTCTGACGTATAGCCTGGGCCAACGAGATCCAGAGGTGGGGCAAATCACGCTGGAGGAGTGGTCTCAGATCAGGGACCTATGCACCCTTCTGCACAGTTTTGAAATGGCGACGAAGATGTTTAGTGCTGACTATGCCATTATCAGCATGACTATTCCGGTGATTTACATGCTGGAGCACATATTAAACAGAATTCGGAGTCAGGTGGTGGCACAAGAGGAGGTGGAGGAAGTAGAGGAGGAGGAGTTGTATGTGGAAGGGCTAACATCTGCAAGGTCCAGACGGTCGGCAGCACCAAGGCGGCAGGCATGTGAGGGTGGGGGAGATGGTTTTATCAGGGCGCATGGTAGCAGCCAAACTAGTGAGGAAGGTGCAGGAGCCCAGGAAGAAGTGGAGGACGAACTGATGGAAGACTCATCAGATGAGGGAGACCTTGATCACATTTCTGTTGTGCGAGGTTGGGGGGAGAGGACAGAGGAAGGAAGCATGATTGTTACCTCGCCACCAACGCAACAGGGACTTGGTGCTCCTGGAGGCGCAACACACATGAGTGCCTTCTTGCTGCACTACCTGCAACATGACCCTCGAATTGTGAGAATTAGAAATAATCCTGACTACTGGGTTGCCACACTGTTAGATCCCCGGTACAAAAGTAAATTTGCAGAAATTATTCCTGCCATAGAAAGGGATGCACGCATGCAGGAGTATCAGCAGAGACTGTTGCAGAATCTTACATGTGCTTTTCCACAAAATACCACTGGTGCACGTAGTGAATCTCACAGTTCCAACTTGCCAACCGTGGGACCGTCAAGTGTTCAGCACTCAAACCATAACAGAACCACAGTATCTGCTGGTAACATCAATTTTGCGGAATCATTTCACCACTTTTTTAGCCCATCCTTTGCAAGGCCACAGGAGACAAGAAGTCTGACACATAGTCAACGCCTAGAGACGATGGTACAGGAGTATCTCCAAGTAAACATTGAAGCCACGACTGTGTCACTGGACCCTTGCTCTTTTTGGGCTTCCAATCTGGATAAATGGCCGGAGCTAGCCACTTACGCCTTGGAGATCTTGTCATGCCCCGCAGCCAGCGTTCTGTCTGAACGTGTGTTCAGCGCTGCTGGTGGTGTGCTGACAGATAAGCGCACGCGGCTCTCCACTGATAATGTAGACAGACTCACGTTCATAAAGATGAACAAATCATGGATCCGAAACGACTTTTCTACCCCTGTGTCATCCTGGGGAGAGTAAAAGCTTGATGATTGGTTAAAATCACCCTACCAACCGTTTTAAGCTTTCAAATTACTAATCATGTTTATCTGTATCTTGGCTGGAAAATAATTTGGGCTTTGTAGCAGTGTGCAGCACTGATTCTATTAGGCCATCTATAATAAGCTCCACCAGATTTAAAATTACTAATCATGTTTATCTGTATCTTGACTGGAAAATAATTTGGGCTTTGTAGCAGTGTGCAGCACTGATCCTATTAGGCCATCTATACTAAAGCTTCACCAGATTTAAAATTAATAATAATTTCTAGCTGCATCTAGCCCGGAAAATAATTTTGGGGCTCCGAGATGCGCAAGACACATAAGTGCCTTCTTGCTGCACTACCTGCAACATGACCCTCATATTGTCAGAATTCGAAGTAATCATGACTACTGGGTTGCCACACTCTTAGATCCCCCAAACTTTTCGATCAACCTTTTCATTTTAATAAAGACCAAAAAAATGGTCATTTTTGAAATTATAAGCATTAGCAGGTTGTTAGAAACTGAAATCAAACAGTTTTCAACTCAAAACTTTATTCTAGGTGATGTTACATTTTCACATAGGACCCCTTGTTCGAAAGGAGCTTCTGAACTCTCTCGTCCATTGAATTTGTCAGGTTTTGGATGGTTTCTGCTTCAATTGTTTTGCATGAGGACAGAATACCCTCCCAGAGCTGTTGCTTAGATGTGAACTGCCTCCCGCCATCATAGACACTCCTTTTAATGATGCTCCAAAGGTTCTGAATGGGGTAGAGGTCAGGGGAGCATGGGGGTCACACCATAAGTTTGTCCCCTTTTATGCCCATATCAGCCAGAGATGCAGATGTTTTATGTGCAGCATGAGATGGTGCATTATCATGCAGAAAAATGATCTTGCTGTGAAATACACGGTTCTTCTTCTTGAACCATGGCAGGAAGTGCTGTTTGAGAAAATCCACATACATTATGGAGTTCATCTTTAGCGCCTTCAGGGATCCTAAAGGGGCCGACAATCTCTCTCCCCATGATTCCAGCCCAAAACATTACTCCACCTCCTCCTTGTTGGCGCTGTAGCCGTGTTTGCGTGGGGTGTCCATCAACCAGCCATCCTCCACTCCATCCATCTGGACCATCGAGCGCTGCACGGCACTCATCCGTGAACAAAACAGTTTTGAAATCAGTCTTCATGTAATGTTTGGCCCACTGGAGCCGTTTCTGCTTGTGTGAAGTGGATAGAGGAGGTCGACAGGATGGCGTATGCACAGCTGCAAACCTCTGAAGGACCCTGCATCTTGTTGTTCGGGGGACGTTGGAGGCACAAGCAGCTTCAAAAACTTGTCTGCTGCTATGACAAGGCTTTTTTGCCGCTGCTCTTTCAACCTGACGTAATTGCCTGTAGGAAAGAGTCCTCAATTTGCCCTTATCAGCACGCACACGTGTGTACTGTGAATCAGCTACATACTTCTTGATTGCCAAGACACTTCATCCTGATCATCGCACAATGTTGATTGTAGTCATGCCTTGACCTAAACACTCCACAATTTGTTGCTTCTCAGCAGCCGACACATGCTTTTTCTTTCCCATTTTGGCAGAAAATGTAGGCTGCTTAATAATGTGAGAGAGCCTTCTTAAGTAGTCTTGCCTTTCATTGGACACACCTGCCAAACTAATTAGCACAGGTGTCTGCAATTGCTTACAGTGATATAAAGAGCCCTGACACACATCACCATCAATGAGTTTAACTGACAAACAAACAAATTCTTCCCTTATCACTCCTAAACACTTTTTGCGTAATAATTTGGAACGCAGTGTACATGTGCTTTTCCACAAAACACCAGTGGTTCACGTAGTGAATCTTACAGTTCTAACTTGCCAACTGTGGTCTGTATGGAATTGTTCAATAAAGGGCCCAAAATTAAGATAACATAGATGGGAGAGGTCTCTATGAATAGGAATTCCTAAGTATTTGATACCCTGTGAGGGCCAGGCAAAGGGAAAGTTGGACTGGATGGAATCCTATATGGATTTGGGGAGGGAGACATCGAGGGCCTCAGACTTCGCTGCATTGATTTTAAAATTTTACCATGTAACAAAGTGATCTATTTCAGCCATAACAGCAGGGATGGATATATGTGATTGAGTGATATATACTAGGACATCATTAGCAAATAGAGAGCACTTGTACTCGGTGCCTCCCACCTCAATCCACCTAATATTGGGGTTATGGCGAATTGATGAGAGCAGGTGCTCCGTCACTAGGATGTATAAGAGAGGGGACAGAGGACATCCCTGCCTTGTCCCATTGGTGATTGTGAAAGGTGATGAAAATGTTCTGACGCACCCCCTGGGCCTTGGGACACCCGGAGCCGGACCCTTTTTGGTGGATGCTGGTGGTTGTAGTCTTCGTGGCGGCGACCCGGTTCCATGGCTCAGGGCGGTCAAACCAGTGGCGGAACTATTTATGTGGTTTTGATGTTTAAATGTCCGACTACGCCACCCGTGGATTGCGGTCAGAGTGAACCGCCGCTACAGGGCAGACCGCTGAGGCTGGTGTTGTGGGTGCAGCAGAGCGTAGCATAACTCCCCACGGGAGGAGTATAGCCTCAGGGCAGTGTATGCGGAGGATGGGGGTGATGGTGCAGGGCAGCAGCAGTAACGACACGGAGTCAGTGATGCAGTCCAGGGCCTTTACTCACAGTTCTTATTATCCAGACCACGTCTGCAGGTAACGGCTGCCCACGTCGTACTGTGGTCACCAGGTGAGGGGCTCAGACAACTCCCAGATAACTTTGGAGCACTTCACAGGACCCCCTTTGTGTGTCCTTTGTCTGGCCTTTCTTACCAACACTTCTGTCCGGCTGCCTCGGGCCTCCTCTTGGTAAACTTGGCGTCAGTTTCCCTGACCCTATGTGGTGCCTTCCTAGCGGGTGTAGCGAGGGGCTGCGCCACATAAAATGTCAGAGCCTCCGGTTTCTAGCTGAGGGTCGTTTCCTGCCTCCACTAGTTCGGGGACCGGTCTCCCCCTTTGGCCTGACCCCTCCACGCAGGTGGATTCGGGCGTGCGGTGGCGACTCGCCCGTCCGCACCCCTGGGATCCCTTCATTCCTCGTTCCTGGAGCCTTCTCCGCTCCTCTTCCTTCCTTCTCCCTCTTCCAGGCCTGGGCCTCTGTTACTAGGCCCGCCTCCGGAGCAGAGCTCATGCAGAGCCCCTGCTCCCTGCCACTTCTGCTCAGACTTCTCTGCACTGAACTAAGATGGTGCCCACCTTTTATACTCCCTTCTCAATGCACCCAGGAACTGCTTCCTCCCTGCTCCTGCACTACAGGGTTCCCCTTCCTCAGTGTTCCCTCCCCCCACTCCAGCCAGGGACAGGGACTGTCGTGCCCATCTCAGAGGCATATTGGTCGCCCTGCCCCACGGCAATGTGGTGTAATGCATGCAGGTGTCGGGTCCTGATCCACACTCCATCCTTACCTGAGAGTGAGATATCACACCTCTGGGTGAGGTGCAATACGTCTGTAGCAACCGAGCCCTCAGGGTGCTACAGTTCCATTTATCTTCAGCCTAGGTGACGTATTGCGATACAGGGCCGTGATTTTGGCTATAAAAGGGTCCCCTAGACCCCTACCCCAAGCTTTTTAAGAGAATCATATATGGCGTGCCAGGAGACTCTATGGAATGCTTTCTCAGCATCCAACGAGAGTATCTAATTACAAATTTTTAACTGCATCTAGCCCAGGAAATACTTTGTGCCTAGTAGCAGTGTCTGCTAGTCAGCGGATTATCCCGGCTGTTAAGCAAGCTACACCACCTGTAGTTTAGACACTTAATTTTTTCAAAGGAAATGCTTCGGGACCATGGGATACTTAGTGAAGAGCATCAGGAGGCACCCCAAGGCATAGGGGCTGGGACTGGCAGTAGGATGCCTTGCGGTGGACAGCCGAGCTCGATCCTTATAAAAGCTTTTTAACTGCAGCAGCTTTAGTGGACGCTACTGGAGCTGGAATTACCGCGGCTGCTGGCATGAGACTTGCCCTCCAATAGATCCTTGTAAATGGATTTAAAGTGTATTCATTCAAATTAGAGAGACAATTTAAATTAAAAAGCTTAGAGCTGCCTCCACCACAGGGGGGCTCGCTCGACCCACCAGCGGACAGGCACCAGTATTGGGAGAGGGGGGCTGGCCGTCAGGGTTCACCGCGGCTCTGGCACAAACCCGGCGACACGGAGGTGGCACGGGCAGGAGCGGACTGGCCGTGTCGGCTTCTCACTTTTTGGATTTTAGAAGGGCATGACATGCCTATATCTGTGTCTCCCCCTCCTTTTACTCCTCCACCTCTTTTATTTTCACATGACTTTATGTACTTGTCACTTTTCCATGTGTTAGTTATGTCTTCTGAGCAGTTTGTCAGCTTTTGGACACCTTTGAAGGTGTTTTCTATGTGTTTCTATGTGTTTTTGTTTGCCTGCCATTGGTTTTAACGGTGTTCGAAGGTGTTCGACGAACAGTTCGACGAACAGTTCGGCGAACACACGGGTGTTCGACGAACCGAACCGAACTCGAACACTACGGGGGTGGCTCAACACTAATTCAGAGTATAACCACAATCCACAAATATCCAAAATTCAATTAATTCTTCCTGAGCAGCAGTAGTAGCAGAAAGAAATACCCCCTTAGTATTTAAACAGGCAATACAGGCGTAACAGACCTTTTTTTTTCTTTGTTCATACGAAGCACACAGTTCTTAATAAAATGGTCAGTTTTCCCGCAATAAAAGAACAAACCTTCAGAAGATCTGCGGTCTTTTTCCTGAGAGCGGGGTGCCATCGCCCCAATCTCCATCGGCTCTCCAATGTCATTACAGACCCTCTCAAGACTAGGAGCTGACATGGCAGAGGATTTACTCTCATTAACCCTTGCACACAGTCTCCTGTCCACCCGTATAGCTAATTGCATTGCCTCCTGCAAGTTTCCAGGTGTGGGATAAGCAATCAGCAAATCCTTAACCCTTTCACCTAGCCCCGCAAGAAACAAACTTTTCAAAGCTGAATCGTTCCACCCCACCTGGGCAGACCACCGACGGAAGTGAGAACAATATTTTTCCACATTACCTGATCCCTGCCTCAAACGTCTCAATTCATTCTCAGCTGATGAGACACGATCAGGATCATCATACAACAAACCCAAAGCAGAAAAAAAATATCCACTGATCTAAAGCATGGATCACTAGGTTGGAGAGAAAAGGCCCATCCCTGAGGTTCATTGCGCAAAAGTGACATTATGAACCCTATGCGCTGTGATTCATCACCAGATGATCTGGGTCTCAAACGAAAACACAACAAACAAGCATTTTTAAAGGAAAAAAACTCTTGCTGATCACCAAAAAATAAATCAGGCAAACGTACCTTTGGCTCCACAAAATGTGCTCCAGAACAGCTACTCACGTGTTGTTGGAGCTCGGCCACCTCCAGAGAGAGTCCCTGCAGGCATTGAGCCAAATCCTGAACCGACACCATGATGGAAACTGGAGGTCTTTCCTTAGAGATATTTTTGGGCTGGACTTACTGTTATGATCTGCTACAAGCACTAAGGAAAGAAAGGAGATCTGTCCCTACAATAGAACTAAGCTAGATCCCTACGATGTAACGGGGAACCTGATCCTGCGATCAGACCCGCTAAAGTCCTCGGCTAGTCTGTATGAAGACCTATAGATGCAAGGGAGGGATCCCTACAAGAACTAGGGACTGGGATAAAGTTGGACACCTCCTAGCAGAGATTGTAGCAGTAAAATACAAACACATAACATAGAACATAAAGGTCCGAAGACCTAGCTAAACTGACTGAGAAAGGAAACTAAGCACCAGGCAAGCTTAAGAGTAGAAATTACAATGAAGTCCAGCAAGGCCAGGAGGGCGGAGCAGGATTAAATAGGCAAAAAAGGTCATGTGACCAGCAAGATAGAAAAAACCTAACAGGAGAGTTCTAACAGAGAGAGAGGTAAAGAAGAACTCCAAGATCACTCTGGCTGAGCTCCAGAGATGCAGTAGGGAAATGGGAGAAAGTTCCACAAAGTCAACTATCACTGCAGCCCTCCACCAGTCATGCCTTTATGGCAGAGTGGCCCGACGGAACCCTTTCCTCAGTGCAAGACATATGAAAGCCCACATAGAGTTTGCTCAAAAACACATGAAGGATTCCCAGACTATGAGAAATAAGATTCTCTGGTCTGATGAGACGAAGATAGAACTTTTTGGTGACAATTCTCAGCATTATGTGTGGAGAAAATCAGGCACTGCTCATCACCTGCCTAATACAATCCCAACAGTGAAACATGGTGGTGGCAGCATGATGCTACGGGGTGTTTTTCAGCTGCAAGGACAGGATGACTGGTTGCAATTGAAGGAAACATGAAAGCGGCCAAGGACAGAGATATCTTGGATGAAAACCTCTTCCAGAGTGCTCTTGATCTCAGACTTGGCCGAAGGTTCACCTTCCAACAAGACATTGACCCTAAGCACACATCTAAAATAACAAAGGAGTGGCTTCAGAACAACTCTGTGATTATTCTTGACTGGCCCAGCCAGAGTCCTGACCTAAACCCAATTGGGCATCTCTGGAGAGACCTGAAAATCCCTGTCTACCAACATTCACCATCCAACCTGGCAGAACTGGAGAGGATCTGCAAGGAAGAAAGGCAGAGGATCCCCAAATCCATGTGTGAAAAACTTGTTGCATCGATCCCAAGAAGACTCATTGCTGTACTAGCTCAAAAGGGTGATTCTACTCAATACTGAGCAAAGGGTCTGAATACTTATGACCATGTGATATTTCAGTTTCTCTTTTTTAATAAATTTGCAAAAATTTCTACATTTTTTTTTCAGTCAAAATGGGATGCAGAGTGTACATTAATAAGAAAAAAAAATGAACTTTTTAGAATTTACCAAATGGCTGCAATGAAACAAAGACTGAAAAATTTAAAGGGGTCTGAATACTTTCCGTACCCACTGTATATTCACAAGGACCACATTTTTTTTATTACACTCCTATTACTAATGTTATTATTTTTGCCTGAGGTCGAGATAGGATTCTTCACTGTAATATGGACAACAAAAAGAGATAATTTCAGTGTTTGTTGATGTCTTCTGTGCAGTGATCAAGATACAAACCATAATAAACCATATAAAAGAAACCAACCATACCCAAAATTGATATTTTTCATATTGTTGAATTTGAAGCAATATTTTAAAGATTATGATTTTGTATTCAGTTCTCTCACGCCCATATTAAGGCTTGATAAAAACTGCATTCTTAAAAAGTATAAACCCCCAGCTAGAAAACCCGCCCTATTAGACTATGACCTTATTGGGTACATTAAAATAGGACAATTCATTCTAATTGTCAAAAGAAGATCTGTTGAAATGTTCACTAATATGCATTGATGGGGTTCTTGTCTATTTATCAACTTTGCTTCATAGTCATTGTTGGTGCATTGAGAGGAAAGAAAAGAAGATTAATTAGCATTCACTGAGTCAGAATAGACTATGTATTAATTTGAAATTGTGCTTCCAAGAACTGTACTAGTCTAATTTTGAGAACAGAGTCATATGTTTCACAAGTCATTATCTTCTATTATACTAGGTTAATATGTGTCATTATCATTAGTGTTTAATACTTAAGTTCACACAAGGTCATCTATTGGATCTATTAGACATACACGTACAATGTTCAGTGCTAGCAGGATGGTAATAGAATGCTGTTAATGAATAGCTTTATTGTAAAGATGTGGGACATGTGGTTGAACCTGATTTATTTCTTTTTTTATAAATATATGGCAAAGAAACAAGACAAAAGAAGAATCCATGACTTCGAGAAGGATGTTATCAATGCCATGGATGGCAAGAAAAACAAACAAATCAATTTTAGTGCAAATCATGCCAGACATGTCACTAGAAGCAAGGATCTCCAAGGTACAACTTGCCTACACATCATATGATGGACACATCATACGAAGAGAGCAATCAATGGAGGATGTCATCATGGTCGGAAGAATAGAAGGGACAAGGTGAAGAGGAAGACCACCAACCCGATGGTTTGATACTATCAAAATAACAGTGCAGAAGACCCTGGTGGGCCTAACTAAACTTGCACAAGCTCGATCTTCCTACAGGTCGTTCATCCATCAAGTCACCATGGCTTGACATCGAGCCAAAGGCCATTAACAAAAATAGTCAAATATAAATACTCAAATACATAGTTTTTGCCCCTTTGCAATGCATTTTAATATACTGTACATTCTACCTTGCAGAGAGGACAACAGGAAATACCCAACTCAAACTCTTGTGTTAAAAGCTGAGAAATTTTCAAGAAATAAGATCTTTGCAGATTTACTAATACATACTAGTTTTCTCATTTATAGTCAAACTTGGTGGAAAACCCCATCTACTCTCCAATCTGTAATGCAGGGCCGTTATTTTAGCCTTAGGCTTTCTCCCTTCTGTATCATTGACTGCAACTCATTCATGGACTATCCCAGAGGAATCAGAGTTGATGAGGACATTGTAGTAATTAGTTTCATACACAATAATAAAATAGCATGCCATTACAGGGAGAAAATCATCAACTTTAAGCAATAACAAATAGTTAATGTTCGGAAAAAAGTACTGGAAATGATTAGGAAAGATGAAGCTAGTGAAAAATAGTTCATCATGAGGAGCAATGCAATGCTGAAAACAGCACATATTATGAAATATCTAGTTGGGAAAAGTTTGTGGCTGTGATGAGCACAACACAAGCTATAGACTACCCAATATTTTAGCTTATTTTGCTTCTAATTTGGGCCACAAGTGAACTTGCTGCCTTTTTTATAGCCATGAAGATACTCTTGAAAGGAGAAGGAAAAACTGAAATGTCCAGTGCCCCAATGCAAACTCTATAGCAGAACTCCCCAATTACTATGTGACATTTACAGTATAATACTGGTATACTGTTATGTAGCCAAAGAACCCTTGGAATCCTTAAAAGGGTATTCCCATCTCCAAGATCCTACACCAATATGTAGTAGCTGTAATAATATTATTAGCAAATAGAAAATGTAGTATAATTCATCTGATTTGCTGTATCACTAACCCCATGTTTAGGGCATTGCGGTAGCTTAGGCATCCTTGGTTTATGACCACTCAAAGTGACAGTTAATTACTTAGCTAGCGGTTAGTGGTTGTAACCATTTATACCTAAGCTACTGCAATGCCCTGCACATGGGGTAAGTGACATAGCGAATCAGAAATATACTACATTTCTAATTAGAAGTATTTGCTAATATTATTATTATTACACCTACTACATATTGGGATAGGATCTGGCCAATGGGAATACCCTTTAAAGCATCAAGGCCTGGCTAGAACTGCTATTTCTGCCTTACCCTCCTCACCCCAACCCCATAGCGTTGTCCTTGAGTCAGTAGATAATAATTTCCAGAAAAAAGAATAAGCTCATCTCATTGTAAAACATGTTAATCTTCACTACTTTATATGACATTTTGCCAATTGGATCATTGGTTTGTTAGTAAACATTAAATATTATCCTGTAATGAGCCTAAATTGGAAACAAGATGGGATATTTTTTTTTCAATAACATGTATGACATCGCACCAATGTTTCCCAGCAGTAATGCACATACATCTACATCACAGAACCAAAGCTTGGCTTTATCATGACCATGTCACTTAACAGTCAGCACTAGAGAGCGACACTAAAATAGACCATATACACAAATCAGCTCTTCACCAGCTGTTGTGTTTTCTGTTTTGCTTACGCTAGATACTTCATGCTCCATATTCTCTGAAAAAATAGGATGTGAATTGATTTGCACATTATCTAAGCAATGAAGACATCGAATTATTCCTGACATCCTCTATTCTCGGTTTTGATTTGTAGGCCAGCTATGCTCTGCAGCTGAAGCAAATTACATCAACAGAAATGCTGATGTGACCACAAGTTGACAAAGGACATGATTTCTACGAAAAGAAAAGAAACTGCAGTTTATGAAATGCTATGTAATAATGTTGTTTAACCCACAGATTCTGCATCTTAAGTATATTTTATTTCCAATCTTCTCATCATTTCATTGTTAAAAAGACTTCGAGAAGTGGAAATAGAATAAAAGCTACGGAATTAAAAATTGTTCTAAACCCTTTAATAGCTCAGCTGCAAGCCCTATTGTTTATCTAATTCATTGTGTGATTAAACCGATTCATGTGACTGTCTTAATTTAGCTTTCTAGTTCACAAACTGATATTTTGAAAGTTTTTGCTCAAAAGAAGAAAAGTGACAAGATAAGGAACTAGAAAAATCTTTATTAACTATTTACCTCTTAATGGGCATGATCTGTCAAGACAAAAGAGGCAATACTTTTTCTGTAAATTCCTCTAGTTCGTCAACATTCTAATTAGAAATTTCAAATATCTTAACAGGGGTTTCAATGAAGTATGTCTTTCACACTAGACTTTAGCTCATAAATGAAGGGTTTTCAAGTAAGCTCCTTATTTGCCATCCTTGCAAGTGCATGGAGTTTAAATTCACGTCCCTTTCTGGGCTGAACATCTATAGCAGAGGATCATGCAAATCTTTTGCAGATACTGGTATGATTTTTAGAGTTTTGTGGAAAATGAATGTGTATTTGGAGGGAAAAAAGTAGATGGTTTAGAGAATTTAGTGTAAGTAAGGGTTGTAAAGTCTTATCAATTTGATGAATGGGCAGGTCCTGAATGATTTCTGTATATAATGGCAATTATCAATGCAAGGATGTTTCTGAAACCAGTAGGCTGGAGATCTTTAATGAAGGTCAAGCTGATAATAAAAGGTAACATATTATAAGTAGAAGAGATCCACACATAGAAGAATTAGTACAGTTTAGTCTCTTCTGCACTCATTTGTGATGAGGCATCAGCTAGAGAGTATCTTTGCAGTTTAGCTCAGGGGCAAGTTAAATGGGAACTTTACTTTCAACAAATTTTGCATAAATCATAAGTACAGGTCGCTATAAGAAACTATATATTATATTTTATCAAATAAATCTGCCTCTTTCTACTGTCTATTGCTACTGCTCCTATTGACTGCCTCCTGAACTCATCATCCACTCTGAAAAAGCAGCTCAACATCATCTTTCTCAAGACAAGACTGACTGCAAGAACAGTGAGGTGTCAGACTGCACCTCTTATTATACTCTATAGTGGGCAGGAAGAGTGATGAGAAGATACAGAAAACAGGCAGAGAGAGATACTGAACGATTGTGCTGAGCTTTTTAACAAGTCTATTACTTCACCCCAGCGCTGGAATAACATCTACAGTGTTCAAAACTGCTGCATAATTTTTGCCTGCTTCTGTCTGTGTGCTAATTAAGGAATGAAGAACAGGAATCCCTCTTTGTGTGCTGCGCTGTATATGGGAGATATCACAGCAGATACTTTGCTCCCACAAGCTCAGAGTTAATTGCTAATTAATAAATAGAGCCTGCAGAGTAGAAAACTGGTGATAAATGCTGTACACAAGTCATGTAATGGCCAGAAATAGTGGTATGCCTCAAGTTCACCTGTGACAACTTATTGTTAAAAGTTACTTGAAAGTATGATTGCCCTTTAAAGAAGATGCAGATATTATGGATATAACAATAAAGCTTTAAAGTCATACAAATAGGGTGATTCTATTAGAGGAGGATGAGGTAAAACATTGGGGTTGTGTAGAATACATCCATTAAAAAGACAAGCTTCTGCTGCCTCATGGCTGGGGGGTCTCCAGCTAAACTTCACCAATAAGGACAAAAAACACTTTAAATAGGCTATGCAGCTGGAAGAAAGTCTCTTGCTGCGTAAAATGTAAACAATGGTTCTTTTATTACACTGCCCAGTTCAACACCGTACCAATTTTTTTTTTTACTTGAAAAAACGCGTAATGTAATAAAAGAACGCTTGCCTACATTTTTCGCAGCAAGAGACTTTCTTCCAGCTGCACAACCAATTTTTAATTTTTTTTTATCCTAACTAGTAAAGTCCTCTTTTTGGGGTAATACAGTTTAAAGTTTTATCCAAAGCCAAATAAAGCATGGTATTCCTTCCCTCATCCCCAACAACAAGTTAAACTTTAGATTGTGCATAATCATTATATATGTTCAAGCTTTTCCAATTTGCATGCATTGTAATTTGCCATCCACTCTTTTTTGAGATCATTCCTTTTTATCAGCATTCTACCAGCATTTTAGATGCTGGAACTTTCTTTTTCTCTCTTTGCCGATTATTGACCAATGGCTTTTCCGAAAACCCACATTTCTGTTATAGCTGTATGCAGTTAGACAGATAGGAAAGCAAGGAGAGAGAAACAAAGACCCTCCTCTCCTCCTTTTCAAAATATAAAACTTTGTTTTGGGTATTTAAAGTACATTGCAATTATGTTAGTCAATGCTTTGGCGATCCCTAATTTATTGAAACAACAGTGACCATTTATATTATATTGATTATCTTATTTTTTTTATATTTATATTACATATAAACATGTATATAAGTAAAGGGGCATGGAGCAGAATTTACTTGTATTGGATTTAGTCTTCAAAACCAGAGGTACCAGATAAATAATTATCTCAGGAGAATTTTGTTCATGCATAGTTCCCTGAAGTGCCATATGGTTCCCAAGATCATTTATCACACAATAAGTTTAAGAATCAAAGTGGAAATATCACATATAGCAAAGCTTAATTTATTGCTGGTAGAGCTGTATTTTTTTATTCTGTTTGTGCACCATGATATATTCAATTTATTGAAATAACACATCAGCATCAAAGTAAATTGCTCCAAATGACAAACCCAGCTTTGCTATATCTGATATGGAAAATATATAAATTCAACATTTCCTTTCACTGTGATTTCCCTGGCAATTTATACGGATAAAAGATAAAGGATCATTTCATGTTGAATTTTTAAATCTAATATGCTTGGTACTAGAAAACTCACAGTGTGCTCTGCTTCATATTGTGACTGAGCATAGTTATGCATAGCAATCATAGCAATCAGCCTCCTGAGATTATTTTTTCTTTGCTGCAATGAAAGTAACAAGGTAACAAGTTATATAGAACTAAGTAAAAAAAAATGTGAAAGTATAAAAATTCAAGCTTTCATCCCGTGACACACGCCAGCTAATTAATCAAAGGAGACTTAAATGACTTTAACAATGCTATTGGCATAACTCTCATCCCTTATGAATACATAAATTAGTAGATTTGACCAATGTTACAATAGTTAGCTTTTTCTCATCTAAATGAAAAAAAAAATAGGTTTTAATGCTGTGAGAGAGAAATAAAGAAAAAAATGTAAGCATCATTGAGAACAATATGACAATACTTGTTATTTACATTTGACTCTAGTCACAAAATGTTAGGATAGTAAACAAAGACCACTGAAATGCATTAGTTGGGTATGATACCACTGAGATGAGGACCAAACTGCTATAGTAAGTATAATGCAATTTTCTTTTTGTCTCTTATGATAAAAATTCGAAATTACAGCTTTTACACTCAGAAGCCTAATAGAGTTAGGACTGGATGACTAATTTATTAGAAAGTAAAAAAATGTGAAATTACAGATTGCGTTTTAAGAGGAAAAAATGTAAAATGATAATACATGAATTTCGTAATATAGTGTTAATAATTATACAGAACCGCTTGCTACAAACTGCAGTCCTAATATAGAGTAAAGGAGTAAGGCAAATTACATCAGTGTTTCACATAGCCTCCATCAGCCATGCTATGTTCCACAGTGTAACACCTGGGTCCCAGTGTATAATATAAAAGTGGACCCTCAACTGCCATTTGTAATATATGGAAGTTATCACTACAAATGACAATGATGAAGGAAATTCATGTAATGCACATAAGGACCTGTCACTTTCTCAAAAAAAAGTGAGATAAACAACTTGTAAATAGTGAATATGTTCGAAATCCAATCTCCAAAGTTGAATTCGGCACGAATATGGTACATTCGGATTTGTAATCGGAAAGGAGAGAATTTTTACTTAAATTCGGTAAAATAGGTAACGTTCAGCTAATAAGTGCAGGAAAATGATTGCTGAGCAACTACAGTGGTTTTAACAATTTGGCTAGCATAGTGCTTGTGTGTGATGAGTGGGGGGACATGTTGGATGAGTGGAGGGGCTGGGGAGAGCTCAGAAGAGGTCAGAGGAGCAGTGCACTTGTAATCTTTTTTAAGTGGGCAAAGTGCAGCTAGAAAATCAGAGCTCAGGAAGTATCCACACTGTCCAGACACAAGGGCTTCTGCCATTGACTGCTGAAATCACATGTCCTCTCTACATAAAGAGAGGCCATGATCCCTCAGCGCCATTTTATGCATGTCACTGCTGGTAGATGCTGCTGCTGAGTGTGCTCCTGTTTAATGAGATATATTAGCTAGATAGATAGGCAGTTGTTTTGAAGTCAGATAGTTTAGTAGAGTCCTGTGCTGTGGGCCTGTGAAATCAACCTTGCAGCACATTTTTTTTCTTATGCAATTACTCAGGTTCAGACAAAAACAGCAGAGCCCATGGCATAAAACTGTGTTGTGCACTGCTTGCATTGTGCTCTATGCACCAGTATCCCTTCAATTTACTTTTTTCACTTGCTAATTTGATACAGCAAGTAAGCAAGCAAGCCCTACTAGCCAACCTATTCATTTGGTGGGGTTGAAATTCACCTGTATGCAGACTCTGCAGAGCACAAAACTCTTTTTTTCACTTGCTAATGTGATAGCACAAGCTATAGTAGCCCACTTTGTCATTTTTGTGGGTGAAATTCAGCTGTATACACAGTAAAAAAAATAGAGTTTTTCTGTTTCAAACCAGAGTCCAAAAAATATTTTTTTCTTTTACAAACGTGTTACACTCTGCTCTAAGCCACCTAGTCTTTTAGTGGCGGTGAAATTCAGGTGTATGCAAAGCTTATGCAGAGTAAAAAAAAATATTTTTTGCTGTGACTAACATGAAAGAGCAGGCTAGATCTGAGTTTGAAATACCTTGGAGAATATATTCTATGTTATACAGGCATCATCCACAGTAAAAAAAAAAAAAAAGACTGTCTTCGATTCCTAACGTTATACAGCAGGGGACATCTCAGTTTGAAATAGTTTGGAGAATATCTTGTATGTTATACAGGCCTCATCCACAGTCAAAAAATACTTTCCTCTATTCCTAACGTTATGCAGCAGGGGATATCTCAGCTTGAAATAGTTTGGAGAATATCTCGTATGTTATACAGGCCTCATCCACAATAAAAAAATACTTTCTTCTGTTCCTAATGTGATACAATAGGGGACATCTCAGTTTGAAATTGTTCATAGCATATCTTCTATGTTGTATAGGCCTCATCCACTGTAAAAAATGCTTTCTTCTGTTACCAACGTCATACACTAGGGACATCTCAGGGTGCCAAGGGAGGGTGGTTTACTGCGATCAAGGGGCGTTGCTGATACCAGAAAAACAGTTAGTGAAGGTGCAAGAGGCAAGGAACAAATGGAAGAGGAAGAGGTGATGGGTGAGCAACAGTCAAAAGATGAAGAGGATAATCATCCCCTCTCTGTTTGTGTTTGGCGGGAGGAGACGGAGGAAGCAAGCATCAGAATTACCCAGCAACCAACACAGCATGGGCTTGAACCTCATAGAAGAGCCCGACATATGAGTGCCTTCTTGCTACACTATATACAACATGATCCCTGTATAGTTGTGATTCAAAATAGTGCTGACTACTGGGTTGCCACTCTGTTACATCCACGTTATAACAGTAAATTTTGGCAGATGCTTCCCGTCCTGGAGGACCCGCAAATGCTGGAGTATCGAAACACGCTTTTAAACAACCTTAAGATTTTTTTTTTTCCCCAAGACAGCAGTCAACACCAAAATATTAACAGCAGTAGTGTAAGTGGCAGAAGCAATTTCTGTGAGTCCTTTTACACATTTTTTAGACCAGCTTGTGCACCAGTGCAACAGAGTACAAGTCTGACACGTGGTGAACGACTGGAGAGGATGGTGCACTCCTGTTTGAGTCTCCATCTGCTGGGTTGGCTGTAGTGGAAGAGATGTCGGCCCCCATTATACTACTTCTACTCTACTGAAATTGATGCCACTTTGGTGGTTTTAGGTCCTAATTTTTTAAAGTGTGAACACTCCTGATTGAGTCTCCATATGCTGTGCTGGCTGTAATGGAAGAGGTGTCGTTCCTAATTCTACAATTTTTACTGTACTGAAATTGATGCCACTTTGCTAGTGTCTGCCCCTAATTTTTTTAATGTGAACACTCCTGGTTGGGTCTCCATTTACTGCGTTGGCTGTAGTGAAAGAACTTTTAGTCTCCATTAAACTACTTCTACTCTGGTCAAATTGATGCCACTTTAGTGGTTTTAGGTCCTGATTTTTTGAAATGTAGAGAATCCTGATTGGGTTTTCCATCTATTGGGTTGGCTGTAGTGGAAGAGGTGTCATTCCTAATTCTACAATTTCTACTGCACTGAAATTGATGCCACTTTGCTGGTATCTGTCACTAATATTTGGAAATGTGGAGAATCCTGACTGGGTCCCCATTAGTGATGGGCAAACCCGTCACTGTTCGGGTTCGGTTAATATAGCCAAGCACCATACAGATTTTTAAAAGTTCGGGTTCGGGTATCAGAACAATAACCGAAACCCGAAACCGAAAACGGATCCCATTCATTTGAATGGGGGACCCGAATTTACCTGGATTCCAGCGCTGCTATTTGCGTGACAGTGCAGGAAACCCAGGCTCTGATCAGCGGTAATAGCATTACTGCGGTGAGAGCGCTGTGGCATCATGCTGACAGGTGTCAGTGCCTGTGCTGCTCTGAATGTAAAAAAAAAATGTTAAAATTAATATAAAAATATTAAAATAAAAATAAAACACATTATACTCACCTACACATTGTCCCCTATGTTTGCCACCCCTGCAAAAAATAAAAAAACACCATATAGGCACCTTACACCTAATCCCCAAAGCCCACGATCACCTGTAATAAAAATAAAATAATAAACCAACCTCACCTTACTTTTCTGATGCAGTCCAAATAAAGATGGTCCCACGAAGATTCCATGAACAGAGCGGCTACACTGTATGTGACCGCTCGGTTCATTTGTGGGCAATACACTGACTCAGTTTATTCCTCGCAAATGAGGTCTGCGCATGCGCAGTGAGTATTTTCCCATGCATGCAATGAGTTGAACTCATGAGTGGGAAAATACTCACTGCGCATGCGGTCACCTGACATGATGTCTGTAGCATCGGCGTCTCTGCCCCGTACTAGGCAGAGACGCCGTCCCTCTCACCTCCCCGCTCCTGGCGCGGCGTCCTCCAGCGCTTCTCTCCCCGCTGCTTCCGGCACGTGCTCCTTCCCCGGCAGTGTGCTTAGCGCGCTCCCCCTCTCTTAAAGGGACTGCGCGCGCCATCCTAAGGAGTCCCCGGCCAATTGCCGGCGGACCTCCCATATATAAGGCACCTCCTCCAAAATGGAGGTGCCAGAGCAATGTTGTTGCAAAGCCTTCACTCTGCTTCAGCCCTCAGGTCCCGTTACAGTTTGCTCAGGCCATGGAACCCGGTGGTCCCCAGATCTCCGATCTGCACCAGGAAGTCTTACGTCAGAAAACTCAGCAGGAGGTGGTACTGTCCTATCTACGGTCCGTTAACTCTCGTCTAGGCGCATTGTGTGACTCGTCTTTGTCTACCTCTGGTCCAGCAGTGCCCATTCCTGCGGTACCACAATCCAGTCCCTTCATGGTACCCGACTATGGACCTCGGCTTCTGGCACCTCCATGCTTTGCCGGCGAACCTACTTTAGCTCTGGGTTTCATAAACCAGTGCACCCTGCACTTTGAGCTATTGGCATACCAGTTCATCTCCGACCGGGCCAAGGTGGCCTTCATCATGTCCCATCTCACTGGGGAAGCACTGGCATGGCTAAATCCCCTGTGGGAGAGAGGGGATCCCCTGGTGTCCGACCTGCCGTCTTTCCTCGCTGCTTTCCAGAAAGTCTTCGATGAACCTGGACGGAAAACCTCTTCTGCCTCCTCTCTGCTACATCTCCGCCAAGGGAGTCTCACCGTGGGCCAATATGCCATACGGTTCCGCACCCTCGCTTCTGAGCTTGCCTGGGAAAATGAGGCTCTGGTGTCCGTCTTCTGGGAGGGTCTTTCCGGTCGGATTAAGGACGAGTTAGCTGGTCGGGACATTCCTACCACTCTGGATGACCTGGTGTCACTAGCTACCCGGATTGGCATCCGGTTCCAAAAACGTGCCAAAGAGACTGCCTGGGAGAAAGACTTTTCTTGCTCTGCTCCTACTTCCCTGAGACCTGCCTCTCAACCAGTCACTCCGCGGGCGCTCTCGCCTGAACCTATGCAGATCGACCAGACCAAGATGGTCAGATCTCACCAAGAATCTCGCCGAGACGAGGGAAGCTGTTTCTATTGTGGCAGTATGGAGCACTTCATCCGTTCCTGCCCGGAAAAGCCGGGAAACGCCAGTGTCTAGGACCGCTCGGAGAGGTCGTCCTAGACAAAAGTAAGCCCTCTCCGTCTCTGACTTTACCGGTCTCTATTGCTTGGGGAGAAAACCGTCACTTTGAACTCGCCCACCTGGATTCTGGAGCTGCTGGAAACCTCATCTCCCAGTCTCTGGTAGAGAGATACCGTATTCCCACCAAGTCCCTGGCTGAACCATTGTCAGTCGCCTCCGTGGATGGAAGACTTCTCTCGGACACCATCCTGCTCGTCACTGAACCCATAACCCTGCAGGTGGGAATGCTGCACTCTGAGGAAATCTCATTCCATGTGCTGTCCGGACTTTCTCACTCCCTGTTGCTAGGTCTACCTTGGCTCCAGACACATGAACCCGTATTGAACTGGCGATCCGGTGAAGTACTCCGATGGGGTCCAGACTGCCATAGGACCTGCCTGGTTCTGGTCCGCCCAGCTCGCCCTTCGCCTACTCCAGCTAATTTACCAGGTCTCCCGGCTCCTTACCGGCCCTATGCGGACGTTTTCGGTAAGAAGGAAGCAGAGACGTTGCCACCCCATAGGCCATATGACTGCCCGATCGACCTGGTACCTGGCACTACTCCTCCCCATGGGCGTATCTACCCGTTGTCTGCCGCTGAGACCCGGGCCATGTCTGAGTACATTGAAGAGAATCTGGCTAGGGGATTTATCCGAAAATCTACCTCCCCGGCTGGAGCCGGATTCTTCTTTGTCAAAAAGAAAGACGGCTCGCTACGTCCCTGTATTGACTACAGAGGACTCAATCTCATCACAGTAAAAAACAAATACCCCCTGCCGCTCATCTCCAAATTGTTTGACCGTCTCAAGGGCACCAGGATCTTCTCAAAGCTGGATCTACGAGGAGCATATAAACTGGTACGTATCCGTCAAGGAGACGAGTGGAAGACAGCATTCAATACCCGGGACGGTCACTATGAGTACCTTGTGATGCCCTTCTGTCTCTGTAATGCTCCCGCTGTCTTTCAAGAACTAGTCAACGACATCTTCTGTGACCTCCTGTACTCCTGCGTAGTGGTATACCTGGACGATATCTTGGTCTTCTCTCCGGATCTCCCCACACACCGAAGGGATGTTCGTCAGGTCCTGCTTAGGCTTCGGCAGAACCACCTCTATGCCAAATACGAGAAGTGCCTCTTCGACCAGACCTCCCTACCGTTCTTGGGCTATGTCATCTCCCAGACAGGTCTGCAAATGGATCCCGAGAAGCTCTCTTCCGTTCTAAAATGGCCTCGTCCTGAAGGTTTGAAGGCGATACAGCGATTCCTGGGCTTCGCTAATTACTATCGTCTTTTCATCCCACACTTCTCGTCTCGGACTGCTCCCATATCTGCACTTACCCGTAAGGGGGCTAATCCCAGGACATGGTCGCCTGAAGCCGAGGAGGCCTTCCTTTCCTTAAAGAAAGCCTTCGCCTCTGCTCCCGTCCTGCACGGTCCGGACTGTAATAAACAATTCTACCTGGAGGTTGATGCCTCCTCCTCCAGAGTCGGAGCGGTAGTCACCCAAAAATCTTCTACCGGGAGAATGGTAACCTGCGGCTTCTTCTCCAAAATCTTCTCCTCGTCTGAGCGCAACTACTCCATAGGAGACCGTGAATTGCTAGCCATCAAATTGGCACTGGGGGAGTGGCGCTATCTGCTTGAAGGGGCTCTCTACCCGGTAATTATCTACACGGATCACAAAAACCTGGCATATCTCCAAAATGCCCAGAGACTCAATCCTCGCCAGGCCCGGTGGTCGTTGTTTTTTGCCCGCTTCGACTTCATTCTTCATTTCCGTCCGGCGGACAAGAACGTCAATGCTAATGCCTTGTCGCGGTCCTTCCTGTCCTCCGATCAAGAGGAGGAGCCTACGCACATCATCGACTCCTCCAAGGTGATGAATGTGGCCCCCTTGGATCTGACTCGTCTTCCACCTGGTAAGACGTTTGTAGCTGTACCAGATCGGGAGAGGGTTCTTCGCTGGGGACATTCTTCTCAACTAGCTGGCCATGCTGGCCAAAAGAAGACCTTCCAACTCATTACCCGGCATTACTGGTGGCCTACCCTGCGTAAGGACGTGGTAGACTTCGTCGCGGCCTGCTCATCCTGTGCCCGTAACAAAGTTCCCAAACATCTACCAGCCGGCCATCTCCTGCCCCTTCCCGTACCTGCTGCTCCTTGGCAGCACATTGCTATGGACTTTATCACCGATCTTCCTATTTCTGCCGGTTGTACAGTCATTTGGGTTGTCGCTGACTGCTTTTCTAAGATGGCCCACTTCATTCCCCTGCCTGGTCTCCCATCTGCACCCGAGCTGGCTAAAGACTTTATCGGCCACATCTTCCGTCTCCATGGCCTGCCCCTCCACATCGTGTCGGATCGTGGGGTTCAGTTCACCTCACGCTTCTGGAGAGCCACATGTAAGCTGCTAGACATCACCCTGGACTTCTCCTCCGCTTACCACCCACAGTCCAATGGTCAAGTGGAGCGGATCAATCAGATCCTGACCAGTTATTTCCGGCACTTCGTTAATGCACACCATTCGGACTGGGTGGATCTCCTACCATGGGCCGAGTTCTCTTACAATAACCATGAGAGCAAATCCTCTTCCAAATCCCCGTTCTTTATAGTCGGTGGCCAACATCCCCGGATTCCACTTCCTGTCTCCGTTTCTGTGGACAACCCTGCTGCGGAGTCTCTTGTCAGCGAATTTTCTACTATTTGGGAGACTACCAGGTCCGCTCTTCTTCTGTCCTCTGAGCGGATGAAGAGATATGCTGATAAGAGACATCTGGATCCGCCTCAATTCCGTCCGGGAGACAAGGTTTGGCTCTCGTCCAAACATGTGCAGCTCAAAGTACCCTCCTTCAAGTTGGGCCCTCGATTCATCGGTCCCTTCGAAGTCCTTAGGCAAATTAACCCTGTGGCCTACAAATTTAAACTCCCGGCCACCCTACGGATTCCCAACTCCTTCCACGTATCTCTCCTCAAACCCCTTGTCTTTAACTCTTTTTCCAATAATCCAGGTGCCCCTCCTGCTCCGGTTTCCACTGATGACGTCTTTGAGGTAGAGAGTATTCTGGCCTCCAAGAGGGTAAGAGGAAAAACCTTTTTTCTGGTAGATTGGAAGGGGTTTGGTCCTGAGGAGAGAACTTGGGAACCCAGGGAGAACATCAACACCCCGCTTCTCCTTGAAAAATTGCTTTCTGGCCAAAAAAAGAGGGGGCCTAAAGGGGGGAGTACTGTAGCATCGGCGTCTCTGCCCCGTACTAGGCAGAGACGCCGTCCCTCTCACCTCCCCGCTCCTGGCGCGGCGTCCTCCAGCGCTTCTCTCCCCGCTGCTTCCGGCACGCTCTCCTTCCCCGGCAGTGTGCTTAGGGCGCGCGCGCGCGCTCCCCCTCTCTTAAAGGGACCGCGCGCGCCGTCCTAAGGAGTCCACGGCCAATTGCCGGCGGACCTCCCATATATAAGGCACCTCCTCCAAAATGGAGGTGCCCGAGCAATGTTGTTGCAAAGCCTTCACTCTGCTTCAGCCCTCAGGTCCCGTTACCAGTTACCTGCCAGTCACCTGCCAGATTCCTGCTTGTTACCTGCCAGTCACCTGCCAGATTCCTGCTTGTTACCTGCCAGTCACCTGCCAGATTCCTGCTTGATACCTGCCTGATATCCGTTTACCTGCTTGCAAGCCTGCGGTCCGACGGTCTGCCTTCCGACACCTGTCAGTCTGTCTATGGACCAGCCTGCCCGCTCACCTGGGAGCGCTCACCTACTACCTGTCTGCTAGCCTACCTGGAGGCTCCGCCGTCACGTGCTGTGACCACCTGCCTGTCCAGAGACTCTTGCCCGCTCACCTGGGAGCGCTCACCTGCTACCTGCCTGCTAGCCTACCTGGAGGCTCCGCCGTCACGTGCTGTGACCACCTGCCTGTCCAGAGACTCTTGCCCGCTCACCTGGGAGAGCTCACCTGCTACCTGCCTGCTAGCCTACCTGGAGGCTCCGCCGTCACGTGCTGTGACCACCTGCCTGTCCAGAGACTCTTGCCCGCTCACCTGGGAGCGTCCACCTGCTACCTGCCTGCTAGCCTACCTGGAGGCTCTGCCGTCACTTGCCGTGACCACCCGCCTGTCAAGAGACTGTCCCTTTCACTTGCCGTGACCTCCTGCCCTTCTACCGAGAGACTGTCCCCGTCACTAGCCGTGACTACCTGCCCGCCTTCCCTGGGAGCCACCCGCTTCCTTACAAGGACTGCCCCCTTGTATAGTTGCTCAGAGGTTCCACCTCCCAGACCCGTTACAAAGTCACAGCGCTCTGACCGCGGTAATGCAATTACTGCCGATCAGAGGCTGTGTTTCCTGCACTGTTACAGTGCGGGAAACACCCGAACCTGAGCCCAAACAGTAACACGGACTTCCAGAGGAAGTCCATGTTCGGGGACCGTGACTGAACAGTAGGTATTCGGTACGGACGCCGAACTTTACTCTTTGGGTTTTCTCAACACTAGTCTCCATCTACTGGGTTAGCTGTAATGGAAGAGTTGTCATTCCTAATTCTACAATTTCTACTATACTGAAATTGATGCCACCTTGGTGGTGTCTGCCACTAATTTTTTGAAATGTGGAGAATCCTTATTGGGTCTCTATCTATTGGGTTGGCTGCAGTGGAAGAGGTTTTGGTCTCCATTAAACTATTTCTTCTCTCTGGTGAAATTGATGCAACTTTGGTGGTGTTGGGCCCTTTTGTAGGTTTTGAATATGCATTTTCTTTTGCCCCCCATTGAATTCTATGGCGTTTGGCTATGTTCAGCAAATATTCGACAAATAAGCCGATGGATATTTCAGATTCGATGATCGGAATCCGAACCGAATATTAAAACATTTCCTCATCTCTAGTCCCTACTAGTGTTGAGCGAGCACTAAAATGCTCGGGTGCTAGAAGCTTGGGCCGAGCTTAGCTTGATACTCGGGTGCTCGACCCGAGCAACGAGCCCAATGTTAGTCTATGGGAGACCCGAGCATTTTTGCGGTGGCACCCCCGGCAGTCTGTAGAAAGCCTAAAAGTGCCCAAAACGATAGTGACAGTGCTCAAATGACATGGGGACAGCATGGGGATCGCCCCAGGAAGCATTTTTTACCCCCAGGTCACTGCTGTCAACAACGTGGTCAGAGGTATTAAGCCACTTTTATGGGCTCACAATAAAACGTTCAAAAACAAAACTGAAACTGTTTTCCTGTGAAATATGTTAAGCAACAACCTTTCCAGGGTAAAGACTTGTGTATAAGGTAAAATAAATAACCAAAAACAAAAATACTCCTACACACCTTGGGCTATGTTCACAAGTAGCATGTTTTATGCGTTTTTGCACTTTTGTATTGCTTTCAACCGTGACAAATGCATTCACCGGGAAATGTCATTTTAACATTTTACAACCTTATCTGGCCATGTGCTGTGTGACACATGCATACAATGCTGAAAAGACATGGGAACAGCATGGGGAAGACCCCTGGAAGCATCTCTAACACCCAGGTCACTGCCTAAAAGTGTGCCCATCAGAAGTGATCCTTGCTGCATCAGAAGATGCAGACTTGCAACTATCCCCGTTCAAGTCCTTGTCCCAGGGCAGTGTTCAATTGTACCTCCCCCATTCCTTGCAATGCAAGCGCAAATATGCAGCTAACCACCCACCCACCCACAGGCTGCAATACTATACTGCTAGCTTTCACTTGAAATGGGGCCTTTCAGTTTGGAGGAGGCCGAAGCTGGCCACTACCTCATGGCTGCGTCGGCGGCGAGGTCTCCATACTCAGTCCCCAGCCGCCACTATTTGTCCCGGGAACCTTCTCCACACTTTTCTTAGCCTGGCCTGCTTTAGGGCAGCATTGGATGAGCCGACCAGACAATCAGACTCCTCTGGTGGGCCTTGGCTTCTCCATCAGGGGAGTTGAGAGTGCCAAGGTGAGGAGCATGATGATGATCATAGAAGTTAGCATCTGCTTTGTTTTCTTGGAATGCAAGCGTAAGTGTGCAGCCTGCCACCCACCTACACCCAGGCTGCAATACCATACTGCTAGATTGCTAGCATTTGAAATGAGGCCTTTTAGGCTTGTGGAGGCAGACGCCGGCCACCATGTCATGGCTGTGTCGGCGGCCTGGTATCCATACTCAGTCCCCATCCGCCCAGCGGCCGGGTGTCCACACTCGGTCCCCAGCCACCAGGGGGTGGCCGGGTGTCCATACTCAGTCCCCAGCCACCCCTATTTGTCCCAGTGCACCTTATACACAAGTGCGCATACCAAAACATTACCTGTGCCCTCCCCAGTGCATTTAGTGGGAAGGACAGCCTAACCACAAACACGTGGACAAGTGAATGTGGCCAGGGATGGTCCATCTCACTGACGCCTTCACACTGGGTTAATATTGTGGAAGCCGGGACACAGTTGGACACTGGGATGCAACATGTCCTCAAGACATAGAGGATTGCGGGTCCTGGGTCAATCAGGCTTCAACACAAAATTCAGAAGGTAGACAGCAGCAGTGGTCAACCTCCTACACAACAAGTAAATTATTCATGATCATGAGACCATCCATCTCCTTAGCTTTCTGTTCCTTGGAATGCAAGCGCATGTATGTAGTAGCGGCTAGGCCTGAGGTGGTCAGCGTTTTGGCGCATATCCTACCTTTTCCGAGGATTGCTGGATGTTTTCCTGCTACTATCCCAGTTCTATGACTCCAGTTAAAACAAAGCTTCAGGTGATGAATGATGGATGAGGTGGTGGCAAAGGAGAAAGAGCAGGAGGAACAGGGACCATTCACATCAATATCAGGCCAGTCAACCACACATGTCTTGTAGGATATGTTTCTGTACCAAAAGGAGCGGTTCGGCTACACAGTTATAGGGCATACAGTGAGTGCAATACCTACCAAAAATTTCGAGGCAATCCAATGCCTCTTGGAAGTGGCATGGAGGTCAGAGGGACTTAACTAACTTTCCATTTATAGCAACTGGGTCTCCTGTACACTGTTGGCCTAAGCAGTGAATGGAAGACTTTCCAACAATTATGAGGAACTGCAATGCCCCTTGAAACAGATGTGGATTACAGCGTACTAAAAACCTCCTACCCATTATGAGTGGGTCTCCCTCAGTGTTCGCCTATGCATTGAAAAGCAAAAGCTGACTAAAATTAGGAGGAAATGCAATGCCCGTTGGAAGAGTCATGGAGGTTAGAGGTAATTAAAAACATCATTTCAATGCCCCTTGGAAGAGCTGTGAAGTTCAGAGTGGTTTAACAAGATGGTTTTAATGCCCCTTGGAAGAGACGTGGAGGTCACAGTAGCTTAACAACACGGTTTTAATGCCCCTTGGGAGAGATGTGGAGTTCAGAGTGTTTTTAAAAAGATGGTTTTAGTACCCCTTGGAATAGACGTGGAGGTCATAGTAGCTTAGCAAGATGGTTTTAATGCCCCTTGGAAGAGACGTGAAGTTCAGAGTGGTTTAACAAGACGGTTTTAATGCCCCTTGAAAGAGACGTGGAGTTCAGCGTGATTTAACAAGACGGTTTTAATGCCCCTTGGAAGAGACGTGGAGGTCACAGTAGCTTAACAAGACGGTTTTAATGCCCCTTGGAAGAGACGTGGAGTACAGAGTGGTTTAACAAGACTGTTTTAATGCTCCTTGGAAGAGATGTGGAGGTCACAGTAGCTTAACACGACGGTTTTAATGCCCCTTGGAAGAGACGTGTACTTCAGAGTGGTTTAACAAGACGGTTTTAATGCCCCTTGGAAGAGACATGGAGGTCACAGTAGCTTAAAAAGACGGTTTTAATGCCCCTTGGAAGAGACGTGGAATTCATAGTGGTTTAACAGATGATTATATTGCTCCTTGGAAGAGACGTGGAAGTCACAGTAGCTTAAAAAGACGATTTAATGCCCCTTGGTAGAGACGTGGCGTTCAGAGTGGTTTAACAAGAGAGTTTTAATGCCCCTTGGAAGAAACGTGGAGGTCCAAGTAGCTTAACAAGACGTTTTAATGCCCCTTGGAAGAGACGTGGAGTTCAGCGTGGTTTAACAAGATGGTTTTAATGCCCCTTGGAAGAGACTTGGAGGTCCCAGTGGAATAAAAAGACAATATCAATGCCCCTTCGAAGAGTGGTGTAGGTTCCAGTGGAATAAAAAGACAATATCAATGCCCCTTGGAAGAGATGTGGAGCTCCCAGTGGAATAAAAAGAGAATATCAATGACCCTTGGAAGAGACGTGGCGGTCACAGTAGCTTAACAAGACGATTTTATGCCCCTTGGAAAAGACTTGGAGTTCAGAGTGGTTTAACAAGAAGGTTTTAATGCCCCTTGGAAGAGACGTGGATGTCACAGTAGCTTAACAAGACGATTTTAATGCCCCTTGGAAGAGACGTGGAGGTCACAGTAGCTTAACAAGAAGGTTTTAATGCCCATTGGAAGAGACGTGGAGTACAGAGTGGTTTAACAAGACGGTTTTAATGACCATTGGAAGAGACGTGGAGGTCCCAGTGGAATAAAAAGACAATATCAATGACCCTTGGAAGAGACGTGGAGGTCAAGGTAGCTTAACAAGACGATTTTAATGCCCCTTGGAAGAGATGTGAAGTTCAGAGTGGTTTAACAAGATGGTTTTAATGCCCCTTGGAAGAGACTTTAAGGTCACAGTAGCTTCGCAACACGGTTTTAATGCCCCTTGGAAGAGACGTGGAGGTCACAGTGGAATAAAAAGACAGTATCAATGCCCCTTGGAAGAGACGTGGAGGTCCCAGTGGAATAAAAAGACAATATCAATGCCCCTTGGACGAGACGTGAAGGTCAGAGTAGCTTAACAAGATGATTTTAATGCCCCTTACAAGAGCCATGCAGTACAGCATATTAAAAACATTATTCCCATTACTGGGCAGTGGGTCTCCCATAATCTTTGCCTATGCCTTCCAAGCAAAAGTTGCCAAAACTTAGGATGGAGGAACTTGCAATGCCCCTTACAAGAGCAATGCAGTACAGCATTTTAAAAACATTATTCCCCTTATTATGGAGTGGGTCTCCCATAGTCTTTGCCTATGCCTTCCAAGCAAAAGCTGCCAAAAATTAGGACGGAGGAACTTGCAATGCCCCTTACAAGAGCCATGCAGTACAGAATATTAAATATATTATTCCCATTATTGGAGAGTGGGTCTCCCACAGTTTTTGCCTATGCCTTCCAAGCAAAAGCTGCCAAAAATTAGGACGGATGAACTTGCAATGCCCCTTACAAGAGCCATGCAGTACAGCATATTAAAAACATTATTCCCATTATTGGGGAGTGGGTCTCCTATAGTTTTTGCCTATGCCTTCCAAGCAAAAGCTGCCAAAAATTAGGATGGAGGAACTTGCAATGCTTCTTACAAGAGCCATGGAGTACAGCATATTAAAAACATTATTCCCATTATTGGGGAGTGGGTCTCCCATAGTCTTTGCCTATGCCTTCCAAGCAAAAGCTGCCAAAAATTAGGACGGAGGAACTTGCAATGCCCCTTACAAGAGCCATGCAGTACAGCATATTAAAAACATTATTCCCATTATTGGGGAGTGGGTCTCCCATAGTCTTTGCCTATGACTTACAAGCAAAAGTAGCCAAAAATTAGGACGGAGGAACTTGCAATGCACCTTACAAGAGCCATGCAGAACATCATATTAAAAACATTATTCCCATTATTGGGGAGTGGGTATCCCATATTCTTAGCCTATGCCTTCCAAGCAAAAGCTGCCAAAAATTAGGACGGAGAAACTTGCAATGCCCCTTTAAAGAGCCATGGAGTACAGCATATTAAAAACATTATTCCCATTATTGAGGAGTGGGTCTCCCATAGTCTTTGCCTATGCCTTCCAAGCAAAAGTTGCCAAAAATTAGGATGGAGGAACTTGCAATGCCCCTTACAAGAGCCATGCAGTACAGCATATTAAAAACATTATTCCCATTATTGGGGAGTGGGTCCCCCATAGTCTTTGCCTATGCCTTCCAAGCAAAAGCTGCCAAAAATTAGGACGGTGGAATTTGCAATGCCCCTTACAAGAGCCATGCAGTACAGCATATTAAAAACATTATTCCCATTATTGGGGAGTGGGTCTCCCATAGTCTTTGCCTATGCCTTCCAAGCAAAAGCTGCCAAAAATTAGGACGGAGGAACTTTCAATGCTGGCAACACAGACCATGGTCACCCTGGTGGCATCGTGGTGGTGGAGGCTGAGGATAAGGAGAAGAGCAAAAAAAAGCCGAAATGAGGAAGAGTATACCCATGTGTGGGTGTGAAGTGGTGCATGGGACTACACCTCCCGAAATAACACAGTGGATTTGACTTTATGTTACTCTGCTGTCATATGGTGGTGATGAGAAGTCTGGCCCAATCCAGCCCTTGTTCATTTTGATAAGGGACAGCTTGTCAGCAATGTCAGTTGACAGGCGAGTGCGTTTATCAGTTATAATTCCCCCAGCGGCACTAAAAACACGCTCCTATAACACGCTAGCGGCAGGGCTGGCCAGGACCTCTAAGGCGTACAAAGCGAGTTCGTTCCAAGTGTCCAGCTTGGATACCCAATAATTAAAAGGCAGAGAGGAACTCCCTCACCATCTTTTGAAACATTCCACTCCTTGTGAGAGTACCCCGTGCCTCAGGGCCTGTAAGCTGGGCGGGTCTCATAAAACTGTCCCAGAACATTGACAGTGATACCCTGCCTCTGCTGGATTGGCGTTGCATCTCCCTAGCCTGTACGCCTTGGTTGGGCAACGAACTGTGACCTCTGCCGCCAGAGTGTTCAGATGGGAATTTTTTTAACAGTTCTGCAGCAAGGGCCTTCTGGTACTACCCCATTTTTGTAGACCTCTCCACCTCAGGAATAAGAGAGTGAAAGTTCTCCTTGTAGTGGGGGTCTAAAAGTGTCACCAACCAGTAATGACTGTCACCCAACATTTTGACAACGCGAAGGTCACGGTTAAGGCAGCGTAACATAAAGTCAGCCATGCGTGCCAGACTGGTAACGGACAAGACTTCCGTGTCCTCACCAAGATGACAACTGACCATGCTCTCCTCCTCCTCATCCTCCTCTTCCTCCTCCTACCCCCTGCACTCAGGCCACCCACGCTGAACCGGCGGTATGACAGTTGTACAGGTACTACCGTTTACAGCGCACGATACCAGCTCCTGTTCTTCCGCCTCCTCTTCCCCCAATGCACGTTGGGATGAGATGAGGCTTGGCTGTGTGTAATCGCCTGCTATGGCTTCATGATCCATCTCATCATACTCTGGCTGCAATGCCTCCTCCTTAATTCTCTGCAGAGAGCGTTGCAAAAGACAGACAAGTGGGATGCTGATGCTAATGATGGCGTCATCGTCACTCACCATCTTGGTGGACTCCTCAAAGTTTGTCAGGATGGTACATATGTCAGACATCCAGGTCCAGTCCTGAGGTCTTATGTTTGGAGTCTGACCTGAATATTGATGGCCTTGTTGCAGCTTGTACTCCACAACTGCTCTCTTCTGCTCACAAATCCTTTGCAACATGTGGAGGGTAGAGTTCCAACATGTGGGGACATCACACACCAGTCTGTGTGCCGGAAGCTGCAAACGCTGCTGCAACACAGCAAGGACGGAGGAAGCTATAGCAGACTTCTGAAAATGAGCTGACAGTCAGCGAACTCTGACGAGCAGATCTGGCAACTCAGGGTACGATTTAAGCAACCGGTTAAGGTTAAGGTTAAGCACATGAGCCAGGCATGGTACGTGTGTGATCTCGCCTCGCCTCAGAGCCGCCACCAGGTTATGGCCACTGTTGCACACGGCCATGCCTGGATGTAGGTTCAACGGTCTCAGCCACAGATCTGCCTGCTCTTTCACAGCTGTCCACAACTCACAAGCAGTGTGAGGTTTATCACCTAAGCTTATGAGTTTCAGCACAGCCTGTTGCCTCTTGGCTGAGGCAGTACTGCAGTGCTTCCAGCTTGTAACTGATGTGGTGATATCTGAGATGGAGGCTGAACATGAGGAGAAGGAGGAGGATGATGTGCAGGAGCTGTACACTGTGGGGGCAACTCTGACTGACATAGGGTCCGCAATCCTCGGTGTGGGGAGCATGTGTTCCGTCCCAAGGTCCGACTGGGTCCCGGCTTCCACTATGTTTACCCAGTGTCCATCAGGGAGATGTACCGTCCCTAGCCACAAGCACTTGTCCATGTGTCTGTTGTCAGGTGGACTCTCCCAGTTACTGCGCTGTTTAGGGCACGGTAAATGTTTTGGGACACGTGCTTGTGTAGTGTAGGGATGGCACACTGGGCAAAATAGTGTCGGCTGGGGACTGAGTACAGAGGGACGGCCACCGTCATAAGGTGGCAGAAGGATTCCGTCTCCAGCAGCCTAAAAGGCAGCATTTCCAACGCAAGCAGTCGTGAAATGTGCGAATTTAGGACTGAGGCCTGTGGGGCGTTGGCTGCGAATTTGCGCTTTCGTTCAAAGGTCTGGGATATGGAAAATTGAACGCTGGGGTGGGACGTTGACGTGGACCTTGATGCTGTTTCTTGAGAAACTGCCATAACAAGTGAAGACTGAGAGGAGGGGGCATCTTTGCATGCAGTATGGACAGGGGATTGCCTTGCACGCACAACAGGGGGTTCTCTTACATGCACAACAGTGGAAGAAGCAGTGTTGACACCAGTAGTGTTGAGCATTCCGATACTGAAATATCGGGTATCTGCCGATATTCGCGGTATTGGAATTCCGATACTTAGTTCCGATACTTTTAGTATATCGGATACCGGAAGCGGAAGTTCCCATAATGCAATGAGCCGGTTTCATTTTATTCAGCCAATGAGGATCCTAAGACGTGTGGGCACATCCTGTTAGGCATGTAGGCATGTTAACTAATGGCATGGCTGTGATTGGCTGCTGAAATGATGTCATGATGCACTATAAAAGCCGCCGCCGCTATTTTCACTCTGCTGTGAATTCAGTTAGGGATAGGACGCTGCTGTTCTGAGGGACAGTTTTAGCTACCTATTTGCTCTATTCTGCTTTACCCAAGCTACTTTATAAACCGCTGTGCCTTGCAGTGCTATTGCACAGTTCTCTGTGCTGTTCACGGCTGTCTGCAAGGTCTCTGTGTGTGAGTGCAGCTCATGCTGTAGTGTGTGCTTCAGCGACGTCTGGTTGTAGTGCGCTCAGCTTGCGTCACTGCCTCATACATTGTCCTTTTCTGCTAATTGATCATTTTTCAAAATTTCTCCTATTAGTGTGGTGGTTCCATCCATATCCAGCTAGATTGGTTCCAAACACACTATATAGGATATGATAGAGAAGCTTTATTTTGCCTTGCAGCGCTAGTGCACAGTGCTCTGCATCTGCACTGTTCACGGCTGTCTGCAAGTTCTCTGTGTGTGAGTGCAGCTCACGCTGTAGTGTGTGCTTCAGCCACGTCTGGTTGTAGTGCGCTCAGCGTGCATCACTGCCTCATACATTGTCCTTTTTTGCTAATTGATAATTTTTCCTGATTTCTCCTATTAGTGTGGTGGTTCCATCCGTATCCAGCTAGATTGGTTCCAAACACACTATATAGGAGTAGATAGAGGAGCCTTTCTGCAGCTTTGTGCCCAGCAGCCCCAGCCAGATTAGTATTAGCCTATTTTTTGTAGCCTCATCTATTGCATTGTAGGTTACCTTCCTGCATTGTAATAGCTACAAAAAGTTTGTGATACTATCAGTATTACATCTTTGGGCACATCCAGTGTCTTTTTGTGACAAAAAAAACCTAAATAAAGTTCACCAAACACTCCACTTTACAGTTGTGTAGGCCACATTAGCTCATATTAAAGTCTAGTCCACACTTTATAAAATTAGTGTTTCTTATACCTGTTAGCAGCTGTTCAGGAATAAGCACACTAAGCCCTTAGTACTTTTCTGCCTATCTTTATCAATCTACCAAGATGAAGAAGGCAGGGAGTAAGGCATGTGGTCGTGGTCGTGGGCGTGGAGTTTCTGCAGGGAGAGGACATGAGGATTCTGTGCCTTCAGGGAGAGGATGTGGGGATTCTGTGCCTGCTGTGGGCACCAGTGACTCAGCATCCCCCAGTTTTACCAGGGAACAGTCCTTTATGCGCAGCTTTGTAGGAGCTAGCCGTACCCCACTGCTGCGGGAGGACCAAATTGAAGCTGTTGTAGGATGGATGCCAGCTAACGCACTGACTTCAATTAGTTCCAGATCGTCTCAGGTCCTGAGCACTGAAGAGCACCCATCTGTCTCTTCACCACCTGCCAAATTGCCCAGGCAGTCAGAGAACCCTGGACAGGAGCCATCTCTACTTCTGTTCTCTGAATCTCTTGGCTTGGAAAGAGGGGGCCAGCCAAGCAGAATTCGAGAATTTGAAGAAGAGGTAGTATGCAGTGATGCGCAACCGTTTTGCCTCTCTGAATCTGAAGAGGCGGGTGGGCCAGTACCTAAGGTCAGCAGCACACCTCAGTACGCATCTGATGATGAGACTCAGGTGTAGTGTTGAGTCACCCCCGTAGTGTTCGAGTTCGGTTCGGTTCGTCGAACACCCGTGTGTTCGCCGAACTGTTCGTCGAACTGTTCGTCGAACTGTTCGTCGAACACCTTCGAACACCATTAAAACCAATGGCAGGCAAACAAAAACACATAGAAACACATAGAAAACACCTTCAAAGGTGTCCAAAAGCAGACAAACTGCTCAGAAGACACAACTAACACATGGAAAAGTGACAAGTACATATAGTCATGAGAAAAGAAAAGAGGTGGAGGAGTAAAAGGAGGGGGAGACACAGATATAGGCATGTCATGC
The DNA here is from genome assembly GCF_046119375.1 of Phyllobates terribilis. NCBI lineage: Eukaryota > Metazoa > Chordata > Amphibia > Anura > Dendrobatidae > Phyllobates > Phyllobates terribilis. Next base: position 460,916,299 of record NW_027362761.1, on the reverse strand, counting down.
CCTTCTAAAATCCAAAAAGTGAGAAGCCGACACGTTCAGTCCGCTCCTGCCCGTGCCACCTCCGTGTCGCCGGGTTTGTGCCAGAGCCGCGGTGAACCCTGACGGCCAGCCCCCCTCTCCCAATACTGGTGCCTGTCCGCTGGTGGGTCGAGCGAGCCCCCCTGTGGTGGAGGCAGCTCTAAGCTTTTTAATTTAAATTGTCTCTCTAATTTGAATGAATACACTTTAAATCCATTTACAAGGATCTATTGGAGGGCAAGTCTCATGCCAGCAGCCGCGTAATTCCAGCTCCAGTAGCGTCCACTAAAGCTGCTGCAGTTAAAAAGCTTTTATAAGGATTGAGCTTGGCTGTCCACCGCAAGGCATCCTACTGCCAGTCCCAGCCCCTATGCCTTGGGGTGCCTCCTGATGCTCTTCACTGAGTATCCCGTGGTCCCGAAGCATTTCCTTTGAAAAAATTAAGTGTCCAAACTACAGGTGGTGTAGCTTGCTTAACAGCCGGGATAATCCGCTGACTAGCAGACACTGCTACTAGGCACAAAGTATTTCCTGGGCTAGATGCAGTTAAAAATTTGTAATTAGATACTCTCGTTGGATGCTGAGAAAGCATTCCATAGAGTCTCCTGGCACGCCATATATGATTCTCTTAAAAAGCTTGGGGTAGGGGTCTAGGGGACCCTTTTATAGCCAAAATCACGGCCCTGTATCGCAATATGTCACCTAGGCTGAAGATAAATGGAACTGTAGCACCCTGAGGGCTCGGTTGCTTCAGAGGTATTGCACCTCACCCAGAGGTGTGATATCTCACTCTCAGGTAAGGATGGAGTGTGGATCAGGACCCGACACCTGCATGCATTACACCACATTGCCGTGGGGCAGGGCGACCAATATGCCCCTGAGATGGGCACGACAGTCCCTGTCCCTGGCTGGAGTGGGGGGAGGGAACACTGAGGAAGGGGAACCCTGTAGTGCAGGAGCAGGGAGGAAGCAGTTCCTGGGTGCATTGAGAAGGGAGTATAAAAGATGGGCACCATCTTAGTTCAGTGCAGAGAAGTCTGAGCAGAAGTGGCAGGGAGCAGGGGCTCTGCATGAGCTCTGCTCCGGAGGCGGGCCTAGTAACAGAGGCCCTGGCCTGGAAGAGGGAGAAGGAAGGAAGAGGAGCGGAGAAGGCGCCAGGAACGAGGAACGAAGGGATCCCAGGGGTGCGGACGGGCGAGTCGTCACCGCACGCCCGAATCCACCTGCATGGAGGGGTCAGGCCAAAGGGGGAGACCAGTCGCCGAAACTAGTGGAGGCAGGAAACGACCCTCAGCTAGAAACCGGAGGCTGAGACATTTTATGTGGCGCAGCCCCTCGCTACACCCGCTAGGAGGGCAGCACATAGGGTCATGGAAAATGACGCCAAGTTTACCAAGAGGAGGCCCGAGGCAGCCGGACAGAAGGGTTGGTAAGAAAGGCCAGACAAAGGACACACAAAGGGGGTCCTGTGAAGCGCTCCAAAGTTATCTGGGAGTTGTCTGAGCCCCTCACCTGGTGAGCACAGTACGACGTGGGCAGCCGTTACCTGCAGACGTGGTCTGGATAATAAGAACTGTGAGTAAAGGCCCTGGACTGCATCACTGACTCCGTGTCGTTACTGCTGCTGCCCTGCACCATCACCCCCATCCTCCGCATACACTGCCCTGAGGCTATACTCCTCCCATGGGGAGTTATGCTACGCTCTGCTGCACCCACAACACCAGCCTCAGCGGTCTGCCCTGCAGCGGCGGTTCACTCTGATCGCAATCCACGGGTGGCGTAGTCGGACATTTAAACATCAAAACCACATAAATAGTTCCGCCACTGGTTTGACCACCCTGAGCCACGGAACCGGGTCGCCACCACGAAGACTACAACCACCAGCATCCACCAAAAAGGGTCCGGCTCCGGGTGTCCCAAGGCCCAGGGGGTGCATCAGAACATTTTCATCACCTTTCACAATCACCAATGGGACAAGGCAGGGATGTCCTCTGTCCCCTCTCTTATACATCCTAGTGACGGAGCACCTGCTCTCATCAATTCGCCATAACCCCAATATTAGGTGGATTGAGGTGGGAGGCACCGAGTACAAGTGCTCTCTATTTGCTGATGATGTACTAGCATATATCACTCAATCACATATATCCATCCATGCTGTTATGGCTGAAATAGATCACTTTGTTACATGGTCAAATTTTATAATCAATGCAGCGAAGTCTGAGGCCCTCGATGTCTCCCTCCCCAAATCCATATAGGATTCCATCCAGTCCAACTTTCCCTTTGCCTGGCCCTCACAGGGTATCAAATACTTAGGAATTCCTATTCATAGAGACCTCTCCCATCTATGTTATCTTAATTTTGGGCCCTTTATTGAACAACTCCATTCAGACCACGGTTGGCAAGTTAGAACTGTAAGATTCACTACGTGAACCACTGGTGTTTTGTGGAAAAGCACATGTACACTGTGTTCCAAATTATTATGCAAAAAGTGTTTAGGAGTGATAAGGGAAGAATTTGTTTGCTTGTCAGTTAAACTCATTGATGGTGATGTGTGTCAGGGCTCTTTATATCACTGTAAGCAATTGCAGACACCTGTGCTAATTAGTTTGGCAGGTGTGTCCAATGAAAGGCAAGACTACTTAAGAAGGCTGTCTCACATTATTAAGCAGCCTACATTTTCTGCCGAAATGGGAAAGAAAAAGGATGTGTCGGCTGCTGAGAAGCAACAAATTGTGGAGTGTTTAGGTCAAGGCATGACTACAATCAACATTGTGCGATGATCAGGATGAAGTGTCTTGGCAATCAAGAAGTATGTAGCTGATTCACAGTACACACGTGTGCGTGCTGATAAGGGCAAATTGAGGACTCTTTCCTACAGGCAATTACGTCAGGTTAAAAGAGCAGCGGCAAAAAAGCCTTGTCATAGCAGCAGACAAGTTTTTGAAGCTGCTGGTGCCTCCAACGTCCCCCGAACAACAAGATGCAGGGTCCTTCAGCGGTTTGCAGCTGTGCATATGCCATCCTGTCGACCTCCTCTATCCACTTCACACAAGCAGAAACGGCTCCAGTGGGCCAAACATTACATGAAGACTGATTTCAAAACTGTTTTGTTCACGGATGAGTGCCGTGCAGCACTCGATGGTCCAGATGGATGGAGTGGAGGATGGCTGGTTGATGGACACCCCACGCAAACACGGCTACAGCACCAACAAGGAGGAGGTGGAGTAATGTTTTGGGCTGGAATCATGGGGAGAGAGATTGTCAGCCCCTTTAGGATCCCTGAAGGCGCTAAAGATGAACTCCATAATGTATGTGGATTTTCTCAAACAGCACTTCCTGCCATGGTTCAAGAAGAAGAACCATGTATTTCACAGCAAGATCATTTTTTTGCATGATAATGCACCATCTCATGCTGCACATAAAACATCTGCATCTCTGGCTGATATGGGCATAAAAGGGGACAAACTTATGGTGTGACCCCCATGCTCCCCTGACCTCTACCCCATTCAGAACCTCTGGAGCATCATCAAAAGGATTGTCTATGATGGCGGGTGGCAGTTAACATCTAAGCAACAGGTCAGTATAGATGGACTAATAGAGAAAGTCTCACACACTGCTAGAAGGCCAAATATTTTTTCAGAGCTGGATGCAGATAAAAATTATTTTTAATTTGCAACCTGATGGAGGTCAGTATAAATGGACTAATAGAGAAAGTCCCACACACTGCTAGAAGGCCAAATATTTTTTCAGAGCTGGATGCAGATAAAAATTATTTTTAATTTGCAACCTGATGGAGGTCAGTATAGATGGACTAATAGAGAAACTCCCACACACTGCTAGAAGGCCAAATATTTTTTCAGAGCTAGATGCAGAAAAAAATTATATTCAGTTTGCAACCTGATGGAGGTCAGTATAGATGGACTAATAGAACAAGTCCCACACACAGCTAGAAGCCCAAATATTTTTTCAGAGGTAGATGCAGATAAAAATTATTTTTAATTTGCAACCTGATGAAGGTCAGTATAGATGGATTAATAGAGAAAGTCCCACACACTGATAGAAGGCCAAATATTTTTTTCAGAGCTAGATGCAGACAAAAAATTATTTTCAGTTTGCAACCTGATGGAGGTCAGTATAGATGGACTAATAGAACAAGTCCCACACACAGCTAGAAGCCCAAATATTTTTTCAGAGGTAGATGCAGAAAAAAATTATATTCAGTTTGCAACCTGATGGAGGTCTGTATAGATGGATTAATAGAACAAGTCCCACACACAGCTAGAAGCCCAATATTTTTTCAGAGGTAGATGCAGAAAAAAAATATATTCAGTTTGCAACCTGATGGAGGTCAGTATAGATGGACTAATAGAACAAGTCCCACACACAGCTAGAAGTCCAAATATCTTTTCAGAGGTAGATGCAGATAAAAATTATTTTTAATTTGCAACCTGATGGAGGTCAGTATAGACGGACTAATAGAGAAAGTCCCACACACTGCTAGAAGGCCAAATATTTTTTCAGAGCTAGATGCAGACAAAATTTATTTTCAGTTTGCAACCTGATGGAGGTCAGTATAGATGGACTAATAAAACAAGTCCCACACCCAGCTAGAAGCCCAAATATTTTTTCAGAGGTAGATGCAGAAAAAAATTATATTCAGTTTGCAACCTGATGGAGGTCTGTATAGATGGATTAATAGAACAAGTCCCACACACAGCTAGAAGCCCAATATTTTTTCAGAGGTATATGCAGAAAAAAAATATATTCAGTTTGCAACCTGATGGAGGTCAGTATAGATGGACTAATAGAGAAAGTCCCACACACTGCTAGAAGGCCAAATATTTTTTCAGAGCTAGATGCAGACAAAAAATTATTTTTAATTTGCAACCTGATGGAGGTCAGTATAGATGGACTAATAGAGAAAGTCCCACACACTGCTAACACGCAGCTGCAGCAGTGAGAAAATGGTGGCGACGGGGAAAATGGCTGGGTCTTATAGGGCAAGGACATGTGACATACACTGCCAATGACACATGCCCTTGCTTGTGTGAAAAAAGCACTTCGCTCCGTGTGTGCGCTGCTGATAGGCTGACAGATTGCACCTCCCCACTGTAAATGCGGGAAAGAGAAAAAAAAATGGAGATCTTCATTATTCCTGCAGAGATCCATCCCCTGCCCCTCCCCCCACCCCGCTGTACACTCAAACTGCGTATTAACATTAATTTTCATCATTACTGAGAAAAAATCCAGTTATGATTTTGGTGCACGAACAATTATCGAACATAACCTCGAACAGCCGAATATTTTTGTCTTGCTTCTTTTTTGCTAGTGTGAACATGCCTCTGTTTCTTGTATGTCTGCCATCTTAGACCTCAGTTCACATTGTCTGGTTTTTTGACTTGTTTGCATTCTGTGCAATTTAAGGGTGTGGCATGCCCTTTGTTGAGCTGATTGGTATATATGTAGCTTACCACGGGCCTGGGTGGTCTGGAGTTGGGACCCGGTCCTATTTGTCTACCCTTTTATATGCATTATTTCAACTTTGATATACAGTAAGGTTTTTAATATAGGCAGTATAGGTACCGTCCCAATTTAGGGTCACCTTGCCGCTGGTGGGACGGCTTGTATACTTTTTTTGATCAAAAATAGTTCACTAAGTACCCTATATTTATTATGCAACTTTGCTTTACATTTATATATAATTATGGTAGGGTATGAGATATATTTTTGTCTTGCTTCTTTTTTGCTAGTGTGAACATGCCTCTGTTTCTTGTATGTCTGCCATCTTAGACCTCAGTTCACATTGTCTGGTTTTTTGACTTGTTTGCATTCTGTGCAATTTAAGGGTGTGGCATGCCCTTTGTTGAGCTGATTGGTATATATGTAGCTTACCACGGGCCTGGGTGGTCTGGAGTTGGGACCCGGTCCTATTTGTCTACCCTTTTATATGCATTATTTCAACTTTGATATACAGTAAGGTTTTTAATATAGGCAGTATAGGTACCGTCCCAATTTAGGGTCACCTTGCCGCTGGTGGGACGGCTTGTATACTTTTTTTGATCAAAAATAGTTCACTAAGTACCCTATATTTATTATGCAACTTTGCTTTACATTTATATATAATTATGGTAGGGTATGAGATATATTTTTGTCTTGCTTCTTTTTTGCTTTTATTTCAGCAGGCAAGCCATCCCTGCCCTGCAACAGCATGTGGAGGGAAAAATTAAACATGCGCTTCAAAATGCCATCAGTAGCAAGGTCCACCTGCTATACCTTTCCCTCACTGCCCATTGAGTAAATGTTGTGGAGTTGGGTACAGATCTTCAGAGTGGCGCTGTACATGTTCTGCCAACTCCAAGGATTGCAGGAATCCAGTCTGTACACATTGACTCCTCCTCATACTCCAGTTCCTCTGAATCAGCGCTGCAGGAGCCGTCACAGTCTACCTCTACATCGACCCGTGAACGGTTACCTGTTACGACCGATATGAGCACAGCCGTGGCCAAACGTCAACAGGCCGTATTAAAATTAATTTCTTTGGGGAATCGAAGCCACACAGCGCAGGAGCTCTGGAATGCCATCAAGCAGCAGAGCGACGTGTGGTTTGTGCCAGCGAATCTCCAGCCTGGCATGGTAGTGTGTGACAATGGCCAAAATCTGGTGGCAGCTCTGGGCCTAGGCAAGGTCACTCACATCCCATGTCTGGCACATGTGCTCAACTTGGTCGTGCAGAGTTTTTTGAGGGACTATCCGGATCTTGATGCACTGCTTCACAAGGTCCACATAGAGTGCGCTCACTTGCGGCGTTCCAGCAACGCAAGATCGCGGATTGCAGCTCTGCAGCGCCGATTACGTCTTCCATAACATCGTATCATATGTGACCTACCCACCAGGTGGAATTCAACGTTCATATGTTGGAGAGGTTGTGTGAGCTGCAGGCAGCAGTAATGGAGTACCAGCTGCAGCAGGCGCAAACAAGTCGCAGTGCGCGCAGTTCACACTTCACCACCACTGAGTGGGTCTCTATGAAGGACATTTGCCACGTTTTGCGTGCCTTCGATTATTCCACGCGGATGGCGAGTGCAGATGATGCACTAGTCAGCATGACTATCCCCCTTATCTGCCTGCTTGAAAAAACACTGCAAGCACTAAGGGAGGAGGTTTTGGAAGAGGTGGAGGATGAGGAGTCACAAATGCCACCTGCTTCTGTACAGTGTGCTCAACGTGGTTCCTCACAAAGGCCTAGGCAGGGGACACTTTGTGAGGAGGATGAGGAGGATGAGGAGGAGTCAATGGATGAGGAAGACATCTGTCCAGAGGAGGGAGGTACACAATGCTCTAGTAGTCAGTATCTAGAGCGAGGGTGGGGTGATGCAGAGCAGGCAGAGATCACGCCTCAAGCAGGGGACAGCGTTTCTTGGCCAGTTGGCAGTCTGCAGCACATGGTTGATTTCATGCTGCAGTGCCTGAGAAACGACCGCCGCATCGCCCACATTCTCAACACGGCTGATTATGGGGTGTCCACCCTCCTAGATCCTCGCTACCGGGACAACTTACAAAGTCTCATAACACCATTGAACCGGGAGCGTAAAATGCGGGAGTACCAAGACGCACTGGTGCATTCCATCTTGTTCTCCATTCCACCCGAGAGCAGTGCTGGTAGTACTTTACAAAGCATCTCAGTGCGTCGAGGCAGTGGAGGAAGCTCTGCACAAAGAGGGAGCAGAAGCATGGCCTCAGCACAAGGCAAGACCAGTATGGCCCAAATGTGGCAAAGTTTTGTGTCCCCGCCTCAAATGTCTTTACCATCACAGACGGCTCCGGTCAGCAGGAGGCAACGTTTCCGTCAGATGGTGACAGACTACATGTCTTGCCCTCTCAGTGTACTCCCAGATGGCTGTTCCCCTTTCAAGTTTTGGGTCTCTAAGCAGGATACAAGGCCAGAGCTTAGCCAGTATGCATTGGAGGTGCTGGCTTGCCCTGCTGCTAGTGTATTATCGGAACGAGCCTTTAGTGCCGCAGGTGGTGTACTAACAGCCCGTCGCATGCGACTATCCTCCGATAGCATTGACTGGCTTACTTTTCTGAAAATGAACAAGGCCTTGATCTCGCATGAATTTGCCAGTCCTCTTCCAGAATAAATAACTGGTTGTCAACAGTATCCAGGTCTCCTGCTGTGTTCATGTTTCTACCACCTGAACTGTAATCCCTGGGCTCCAACACCGCCAGTTGCTGCTCAGAAGTGCCGTCTGCACAGTCAACGCTTGCTGCCGTGTTATTGGGGTTCAGTAACGTCAGCTGATCCCCAGCTGTGTGTCTGGCAAATTCTCCTGCTCTGTCCACATTCTCACTAATACTACAGATTTAAAATTTGCTCCAATTACACCTCTGGCTCCACTCTTTTTTCAGTATTTACCCTGGGTTACAGCCCCGCCAGCTGTTTACCGGCAGTGTCTTTGGCACGGGTACTCCCTCCTGCCCAGCCTTGTTCCAGCACACCAGCTGTTTCCGGGTAGTGTCAACGTCACTTTGCCTCAAATACCTTGTCCTGTCGTGTTGCGGACGGGTTAGCCGACTCTATGGTGCCTGCAGTTTAGGTGACTCCTATGTGGGCTGCGGGATCTGGCAATGAAGGTTGGTTCCATAATGCCAATATGACAAGCACCCCCTGTAGGACTGTGGGTTTTGGTAACTCAGGCCGGCTCGCGGCCTTGCAACTTTTTTTTTCATGTCTACCTTCTGCTACCCATCCGGGTTCCAGTACCGTCAGCTGGTTCTCGGCAGTGCCTTTGGCTTAGGTGCCTCCTTCTCGGTATCCAAGTTCCACCAACATCTGCTGGTCCTTGGTAGTGCTTTCTGGAACAGGTACCTCCTGCTTAGTAACCGGGTTCCAGTACCATCAGCTGGTCCCTGTTAGTTCCATTGGCTCTTGAACCTTCTGCTACCCATCCGGGTTCCAGTACCGTCAGCTGGTCCTCGGTAGTTCCATTTGCTCTTGTACCTTCTGCTACCCATCCGGGTTCCAGTACCGTCAGCTGGTCCTCGGTATTTCCATTTACTCTTATACCTTCTGCTACCCATCCGGGTTCCAGTACCGTCAGCTGGTTCTCGGCAGTGCCTTTGGCTTAGGTGCCTCCTTCTCGGTATCCAAGTTCCACCAACGTCTGCTGGTCCTTGGTAGTGCTTTCTGGCACACGTACCTCCTGCTTAGTAACCGGATTCCAGTACCGTCAGCTGGTCCTCGGTAGTTCCATTGGCTCTAGTACCTTCTGCTACCCATCCGGGTTCCAGTACCGTCAGCTGGTTCTCGGCAGTTCCTCAGCCTTCTTGTACCTTCTGCTACATTTCCAAGTTCAAGCATTTTGAAATGGTTTTTGGTAATCACTCTGGATCTCCCTGACGAGGACCCTGAAGACGAGGATCCTGAAGACCACCCCGAAGAAGACGAGGACCCCGAAGAAGATGACCCTGAAGACAAGGACCCTGAAGACTAGAGTTGAGCCACCCTCCGTAGTGTTCGGGTTCGGTTCGGTTTGTCGAACACCGGTATGTTCGGCGATCTGTCCGTCGAACACCGTCGAACAACGTTAAAACTAAAGGCTTGCAAACAAAAACACATAGAAACACATAGAAAACACCTTCAAAGGTGTCCAAAAGCTGACAAACTGCTCAGAAGACGCAACTAACACATAGAAAAGTGACAAGTACATATAGTCATGCGAAAAGAAAAGAGGTGGAGGAGTAAAATGAGAGGGAGACACAGATATAGGCATGTCATGCCCTTCTAAAGTCAAGAAAGGCTGGAGTAAAAATCTAAAATCAACCTACCAACACCCAGATGTCGTGACAAGAAAATTAAAAAAAGAAATATCTTTAGGTAGAATGGCGGTTTCATTCAAAACACTTTCCTTACAAGACGTAGTGGTATCCTCGTTGTGAGTTGTGCCAAAAACGGAACCCAATACTTTCAGACTAATCCACCATTTGTCATATCCAAGGGGCAGGTCAGTAAATGACAACATCGACGTGGAACCAAGTACAGTAGTATATACTGTACATCCTTTGACAAGGCAATCAGGTGGATCAAGAAGTTGGGAAGGGTCACCCTAATGGCCAAAACAGACATTGATGCGGTGTTCCGGTTACTTACTACCTGTGCCTCCGAATAGTGTCCACCTATTGGGCTGCTTCTGGGATGGAGCATACTATATAGATCGCTGTTTGCCCATGGGGTGGTCCAGATCCTGCTCACTATTTGAGGCGTTTAGTTGCTTCCTCAAATGGGTTGTAATGGACGTTTCTAAGGAGGCACATATTATTCATTACCTCGACAACTTCTTATGCCTGGGCCCAAAGGATTTGCCACAGTGTGAATACACACGGTAGTCCACCTGTGAGAAGGAGAGAGCTGGAGGGAGAGCGGACACCATAGAGCCGAGGGGTTAGATGGAGAACGGAAGAAGGAAAGAGGGCGAGGGAGGTAAGGGAGTACAGTGGAAGGCCGACCTGAGCTCCCCCATGTTCCTGCTGGGCGGGGAACAGCCTTGGGAAGAAAAGCCGCTTGCGCATCCCTTTGAGGTTACGGGCGCGAGCTGGCAGAGGGACTACGCTGGAGTGCGAAGCCGACAAGGCCAGTCTGTTCTTGCCCGTGAGACCTCCGTGTCGCCGGGTTTGTGCCAGAGCCACGGTGGACACTGATGGCCAGCCCCCTCTCCCAATACTGGTGCCTGCCTGCTGGTGGGTTGAGCCCCCCCTTGGTGGGGGGGGAGTAACATCTGCAGAAGAAAGACCACCTTCCAGCCAAACGAAGATGTCTACTTCTTTAAGTTGACAATGTGATATGATCCCTTTCTTACGGACATGCCCATCACTACAAATTCCAGATGAGGCACAAAAACAGCAGGTGCTTCAATGGATATCAAGTGCTCCTTTAAGTGGGCTCTCCTCCACCTCAACTTCAACATCACAAATACTCCAGTCCTCAGAGGTGTCACCCCAATTGAATCGCACTTGCTTCCTCACAGCTCCCAAGTCTCCAGCTGCCGGTCTGAGTATGGGGTAACACAGATGGTTGAGTCTGCAGAGCTGTTTACTCATACTATAGCCTGGGAAATGGAGGTCTGCTCCAGAGCTTCTGTTAATCCAGACGAGGAAACGATCTGCACTGATGCCCAGAATCTTTATGAGTCGGATCCAGGACCAGATGAAGAAGGTTCTGAGCATAATGTAGATCCTCGTTCCCAAACTGTAACTCCTGTTGGTGAAGACAATGATGAAGACGATGATGAGACTCAAATACCTGATTGGAGAGAAAACATGACTTTTCGGTCAGGGCAGGAAGAGGTTGGCTCTGAGGACGACGGGTGTGAGAACACACAGGGTGATGATGACGAGGTTGGAGATCCCACTTACTGTCAACCCACAGTCAGCCAGTCAATGAGGTCAGCAGAGGAGGTGGAGGAGGATGCTATTGACAACGAGGTTAGGTTGCGCCTTCCTGGACAGAGACGGAGTACTGGAAGCACGTCAACAACTGCATCCTCAACCACAGCTCTGCCTCTGACCACAAGTCGTGGTGGCTCTTCAGGTCACATGGGCTCTAAGCCTTGCATAGCCTGGGCATTTTTTCAGATGGATAAGGATGACCCAACTCGTGTTATCTGTAATATTTGTCACCAAAAGCTAAGTAGAGCCCAAAAAATCCATAGTTTGAGTACTTCATGTATGAACCGTCACATGGATATGAAGCATAAGTTGCAGTGGGAAGCTCACTGTGCTACAACGTGGCCTAGCGGGCCCGGCCAAGCATCGTCTGCCCCATCTTGTGCGTCCGCGGCCTCTTCATCCTCTGTAGCTGGGGGGACAGCAGTCACACATGTTTTTGGACGCAGACCTGCCACCTCTTTACCCGCAACAGCCAGTGTGATTGGCAGGTCATCATTTCATTTGGAAGTGGAAACACCAGCTGGTGTTGAGTGCTCTCCGACATCGAGAGCACCACCTTTGGATCAAGGCAACGTAACTTTTCCGCCTGCATCTTCCTCACAGACCGTCAGTTTGTCGTGGACACCCTACTCAACCCCGTCTAAGCACAACAGCCAGCCCTCGGTCACTCAGATGTGGACCAGTAAACAACCATTTCCTCCTAGCCATGACAAAGCTAAGAGGTTGAATTTCACCATCTGCAAGCTGTTGGCTACAGAAATGCTGCCTTTCTGCCTGGTGGACACAGAGGATTTTCGAGACCTTATGTTCGTCGCAGTGCCCCAGTACCAGATGCCCAGTCGGCACTACTTCTCAAAGAAAGGTGTGCCTGCGCTACACAAGCATGTCGCACACAACATCACCGCTTCTTTGAAAAACTCTGTGGGTGACAGTGTGCATTTCACCACAGACACTTGGACGAGTAGGCATGGACAGGGGCGTTACATGTCGCTGAATGGGCACTGGGTAACTATGGTGACAGCAGGACAAGGGGCTGCTGTCCAAGTCTTGCCGTCCCCACGAGATGTGTGTCAATCCTCTTTATCTAGAAGTTCCTCCACTGCTTCTGCCTCCTCAACCTCCTCTTGGTCCTCCACCTGCACCCAAAGCCTGTCTGGTAATGCCACCTGCTTTCTAACTGCGCAGAAGGAATCCTGCACACCTCCTTACTATGCTGGCTGCAGGGCTCAACGGCATCAGGTGGTGTTTACTTTGAAATGTCTGGGAAATGTGAGTCACACAGCTGAGGAGTTGTGGTCAGCTCTGGAGACCCAGTTTCATGAATGGTTGTCTCCACTGGACCTGCAACCAGGGAAGGCCGTGTGCGACAATGCTCCAAACCTGGGTGCGGCCCTTCGCCGGGGCAATGTCACACACGTGCCTTGTATGGCTCACGTGTTGAACCTGGTTGTCCAGCAATTTTTAACACACTATCCTGGACTAGATGGCCTTCTGCAGAGGGCACGGTCGCCGTGTGCTCACTTCCGCCATTCGCATCCCGCAGCTCAACGACTTACATCTCTACAGAAGTTGTTGGGCCTGCCAGTTCACCGGCTGAAATGCGATGTGCCGACACAGTGGAATTCAACTCTGCACATGTTGCAGAGACTGTGGCAGCACCGACAAGCCCTGGTGCAATACGTTCTGACGTATAACCTGGGCCAACGAGATCCAGAGGTGGGGCAAATCACGCTGCAGGAGTGGTCTCAGATCAGGGACCTATGCACCCTTCTGCACAGTTTTGAAATGGCGACGAAGATGTTTAGTGCTGATGATGCCATTATCAGCATGACTATTCTGGTGATTTACATGCTGGAGCACACGTTAAACAGAATTCGGAGTCAGGTGGTGGGACAAGAGGAAGTGGAGGAAGTAGAGGAGGAGTCGTATGCGGAAGGGATAACATCTCCAAAGTCCAGACGGTCGGCAGCACCAAGGCGGCAGGCATGGGAGGGTGGGGGAGAGGGATTAACCAGGGCACATGGTAGCAGCCAAACTGTTGAGGAAGGTGCAGGAGGCGAGGAAGAAGTGGAGGACAAACTGGTGATGGGCATGGAAGACTCATCAGATGAGGGAGACCTTGATCACATTTCTGTTGTGCGAGGTTGGGGGGAGAGGGCAGAGGAAGGAAGCATGATTCTTACCTCGCTACCAACACAACAAGGACTTGGTGCTCCTGGATGAGCAAGACACATGAGTGCCTTCTTGCTGCTCTACCTGCAACATGACCCTCGGATTGACAGAATTCGAAGTAATCCCGACTACTGGGTTGCCACAAAAATAAATTTGCCGAAATAATTCCTGCCATAGAAAGGGATTCACGCAGGCAGTAGTATCAGCAGAGGCTGTTGCAGAATCTTACATGTGCTTTTCCACAAAACACCAGTGGTGCACATAGTGAATCTCACAGTTCTAACTTGCCAACCGTGGGACTGTCAAGTCTTCATCACTCAAACCATAACAGTAACACAGTGTCTGCTGGTAACAGCAATTTTGTGGAATCGTTTCACCACTTTTTTAGACCATCCTTTGCAAGGCCACAGGAGACAAGAAGTCTGACACATAGTCAACGCCTAGAGAGGATGGTACAGGAGTATTTCCAAGTGAACATTGAAGCCATAACTGTGTCACTGGACCCTTGCTCATTTTGGGCTTCCAATCTGGATAAATGGCCGGAGCTCGCCACTCACACCTTGGAGATCATGTCATGCCCTGCAGCCAGCGTTCTGTCTGAACGTGTGTTCAGCGCTGCTGGTGGTGTGTTGACAGATAAACGCACGCGGCTGTCCACTGAGAATGTAGACAGACTCATGTTCATAAAGATGAACAAATCATGGATCCGCAAGGACTTTTCTACCCCTGTGTCATCCTGGGGAGACTAAAAGCTTAAGGATTTGGTAAAATCACCTCACCAACCGAACCGATTTAAGCAACTCTGGGGCAATTGATGCCACTGAAGTGATGTCTGTGCCACAATTTTTGGAAAAAATGGAGACTCTATTTGGAGTCCCCTTGATGTGTTTTACGTGACGTTGGCATCGTCAATTCCAGGTGGGTTGGGTCGCTCATCCCCCCTTTTAACCGTAAGAAACTACATACACTATGGCTTGGGGTAACACAGATGGTTGGGTCTGAAGAGCTGTTTACTCAGAGGTCTGCTCCAAAGCTTCAGTGTCTGCTAGTCAGCGTAGTAGCCCAGCTCTGAAGCAAGCTACATCGCCTGTGTATCTAATAAGAATTTTTAACAGCATCTAGCCTAGGCAGACTGTGGGGACCCCCAACCAAACCCAGACGCTCAGCCCCCCTATCGCCCCCCTTTCCTTGACAATACTGGATGGGTGAGGATCGGTCACAGCTTTATTAACTCTTTATACTAATTCCATTAGAAAGGCATTTTATTTCTAAAATAATTCAGCTTGTTGCAGCATGCCCTGGGTCTCTACACCGGCAAGTTGGCCAACAAGTGTAACTCTCCAACATGTCCTTTCTATTTCCAGGCCACGGAGGATCCTGCGTACTCGTATGCAGGACTCTGACCCCCATCTATCACTCTTTACGCTTGTTCCACTCCATCCTGGAGTCGTGACCGGAATATGTCCAGTCCAATATCCATTAATGAACACAGTCGGGCCGTATGAGGCCTGCTTTATCTTCTTCCAGTTGTCGGTGTCGTATCACTACACCGCCTCTGTCTCTTCTAAAATTTTGCCATCCGAATATTTATTACCTGCCTTGTCCGTTCGATGGCCGTGATGTCTCGCGCACCTTGCCATACCGCTATCGGAACAATCTCTGACCATTCTATAGTTAGTTTTGTGAAAAATTCTCTGAAGCGCTCAGTGTCTAGTTTCATTATTGCCATTAGTTATGTGCTCTTGTGATGACCTATTTCATTTCCCCGGCCTGTATAACTAAGATGACCGGACCTCTTGCCTCTCTCCCTACCATGATTACCTCCATTAGTACCTGTGGCCATTGCAGGCCTCTAATACCTCTCCAGTTGAAATATGTGTTATGAAACTCTAATTTCCTCCCGCCTGGGTGGACTTTCGCACTTTTTTCTGCCCAATATATATACGAGTGGCCTATCACCCACACTGTTGGCTTAGCATCACCTGTAAAAGAAACAAACCACGTTAGAATAACAAGTCCGGTCTTATGTATCTCGCCAAACACGTGCATCGCCATCTCCCTATCCTCTGAACTTCCGTTTCTGACAGTCCTGCTCTTGCTGCTTCCGTGGCCGCGCCTATGCAGTATGAGTGTGTCCTGTAATCTTTGGGGTGGTTCCCTGCTGATGTTATGCATTTATTAAATATAGCTTGGAACTTGTATCTTGATAATGGCGTTCCATCAATGTGTGATAGGAAGAGATTACTTTGTGATCTGATGGTTATATATGTTTTTACTACTGTTACCCGACTCAGTGTACCGTTTGTGGGTTGTAGAAGTACCCAAATGCCCCTGCCGCTGGAACCACTTTCGATTTGCGTATGCGTAGACATATTGCATTATTGGCTATGACTACGTCCTGCTGTAATAAGTCTCCACTATTGGTAAATTTGGATTGAGGGACTAATTCGCTTATGCATAGCGCCCCGAAGAAGGCGATCGCAAATGCAGTAGACAGTAGTGTTGCTTCAAATTGTGAGTGTCATGTTAATGGTGTTAGGGATATGATGTGAGAAATCAGTTTTAGTGACACGGGACGGGACGTCTACACTCCTGACTTGGCTGACCTCTTTTCCACCCTTTTATGGATTGTCTGATGATGAATCTCTTTGTCACATCTCCCCAATTCAGTAGTTGGAAGTGAAATGCTACTCCGGTCAGACACCGCTGCGCTGACGCCCCTGATATGCCCCTCATCATTAGCTGGTGGAGAAATTCTATGGTGATTTGTAATCTTGCTTGTTCACATTGGTCAACCCGTCTGCCTGCTACTAGTCGTGTCCACTCTTCCCATGCCTTACTGTATGCTTGCCACGTCGACGGGGCAACTGACGCTCTGATTAATGGCATCAACTATTCGCCACTAGATCCCATATGGAGGGTGGGCAACTGTTGCCCGATGGGTGGGCGTTGGGGAGGAGCTCTGTTATAAAGCATTAGCAGCAGCGTTAGACCCCTCAGCATCGTGGCTAGCGCGGACCCATACATTGTGTTTTAGGCACAGGAATGCTAGCCGTCGTAGTAGGCCTAGCACTGGGAGAGACGATGATGCCATCTTATTAATGCAGTGCGCTAGGCTGGTGTTTTTTGTTATGAAGCGTATATTTTTGCTAGCCAGGCGCGCGCCCCATATCTCTATTGCTACCACTATAGGGAAGAGTTCCAGGAGTGTCTGTTTTTTTGTCAGCACCTGTTCTGCCCAATACGGAGGCCATATGCTTGTGCGCCATTGGTTATTTAGTATCGCTGCATATCCGTACAGAATGGCTACTCCAATGAGTAACAGACACTGCTACAGGCCCAAAAGGTTTTACTTGGCTAGATGCAGTAAAAAATTGTTATTAAATACAAAGGTGGTGTAGCTTGGTACAGATGGGCTACTCCAATGAGTAACAGACACTGCTACTATGTCAAAAATTATTTACTGGGCTAGATGCAGTAAAAAATTGTTATTAAATAAAAATGTGGTGTAGCTTGGTACAGATGGGCTACTACAATGAGTAACAGACACTGCTACAGGCCCAAAATTATTTACTGGTGTAGATGCAGTAAAAAAATGTTATTAAATTCAAAGGTGGTGTAGCTTGGTACAGATGGGCTACTACAATGATTAATAGACACTGCTACAGGCCCAAAATTACTTACTGGGCTAGATGCAGTAAAAATCTGTTATTAAATTCAAAGGTGGTGGAGCTTGGTACAGATGGGCTACTACATGAGTAACAGACACTGCTACAGGCCCAAAATTATTTACTGGACAAGATACAGTAAAAAATTGTTATTAAATTCAAAGGTAGTGTAGCTTGGTACAGATGGGCTACTACAATGAGTAACAGACACTGCTACAGGCCCAAAAATATTTACTGGGCTAGATGCAGTAAAAAAAAAATTGTTATTAAATTCAAAGGTGGTATAGCTTGGTACAGATGGGCTACTACAATGAGTAACAGACACTGATACAGGCCCAAAATTATTTACTGGGCTAGATGCAGTAAAAAAAATGTTATTAAATTCAAAGGTGGTGGAGCTTGGTACAGATGGGCAACTACAATGAGTAACAGATACTGCTACTATGCCCAAAAGGTTTTACTTGGCTAGGTGCAGTAAAAAAATGTTATTAGATACACAGGTGGTGTAGCTTGCAACACAGATAGGCTACTCCACTGACTAACACACACTGCTAGAGGCCCAAAAGGATTGGCTTAGTTAGATTTAGCCAGATGCTGTGAAAAACACTTGCACAGCACTGGCACAGATCTGCCTGGCAAAAAGTGCTAGCTACTTCTGTAACCTAGCCCTCAAAAGGGCTGCAATTACAAACTAGTCCCTACTCCCTAAACCTTTCTGTCTTTTTAAGAGAAAATTCACTTGCAATTCACAGTTACACAATATAGCGCTAACAGCAGCAGCGGTGCCGTCTAACACTCAGCTGCAGCAGTGAGAAAATGGTGGTGACGGGGAAAATGGCTGGGTCTAATAGGGCAAGGACATGTGACATACACAGCCAATGACACATGCCCTTGCTTGTGTGAAAAAAAAGCACTTTGCTGCGTGTGTGCGCTGCTGATAGGCTGACAGACTGAACCGCCCCACTGTAAATGCGGGAAAGAAAAAAAAATGGAGATCGGCATTTTTTCTGCAGAGATCCATCCCCTGCCCCTCCCCTCGCCCTCTGTACACTGAAAATGTGTATTAACATTGATTAACAGTATTACTGTAAAAAAATCCAGGTACGATTTTGGTGCACGAACAGTTATCGAATATAACCTCGAACAGACGGATTTTTTGCAAATCGTTCGGGTTCGTCGAACGGCTCGAACACCACCCAAAACAGCTCGAATTTGAGATTGGCGAACATTTCCACTCAAACACCACTCATCTCTACTGAAGACCACCCCGAAGAAGACGAGGACCCCGAAGACGACGACCCTGAAGACGAGGACCCTGAAGACCACCCCGAAGAAGACGAGGACCCCAAAGACGACGACCCTGAAGACAACGACCCTGAAGACCACCCCGAAGAAGACGAGGACCCCGAAGACAACGACCCTGAAGACGAGGACCCTGAATACCACCCCGAAGAAGACGAGGACCCCAAAGATGATGACCCTGAAGACGATGACCGTGAAGACCACCCCGAAGAAGACCAAGAAGATGACCCTGAAGAAGATGACCAACAGGACAAAGAACAAGAAGACAACCACCAAGATACAGAAGATGAAGAGACAGAAAACCAAGAAGCAGAAGAACAAGAAGCTGCAGAACAAAAAGCAGAAGAACATTAGGCATAAGACTAAAAATCAGAGCAAAAGATATTATCTAAATTATAAGCAGAAGAAGACTAAGCAGTGTATGGGGGTGAGTCCGTTCTTCCTTGTGGTGCCCCTGGAAAAGCCTTGCTGCTGCAGGCCAAACTGAACGTGGACAAATCCTGTTGTAAATCTTTTGTGACAGGCAGAACGAAAGGTGTAATCTTCAAACTTTTATAGATAACAACTACAGGAATGCCTGTCACAAATAAGAATAAGAAGAATATGAAGAACATGAAGAAGTAGAATATGAAGAAGAATAATAGTTGAATAAGAAGAATATGAAGAATGTAAAAAAAGGAATAATACGAAGAAGGTGAAGAAGAAGAAGATGCAGAAGGTGAAGAAGAAGTTGATGAAAAAGATGCTGATGCTGAGGATGATGAAGGAGAAAGTGTGGGAGAAGTAAAAAAGAAGGTGAAGAGCATGGAAGTAGTGAAACATAAATATCTGACAAAATCTAAAAAAACTTAACATAGTCAATATTTTTGTAACTCAGAACGTCTTAAAAAAAATATTAATTCCTGCTATTCCATTTGATTGGGCTAAACCTCTATGTCTTTATTGTCTCCCCCACCTCCCCCAATACATTCTACATTATTCTTAGTTGTTTTCCTTCATGTATAATTAACCTACAAGGAAAGAAAGGGTTTATTTTCATTCCGATATTTGTGTCCCTTTGACTTGCATTGGTTTCCGGTATCGGAATCGGCGATATCCGATATTTTTTGGGTATCGGTCCGATCCAATAGGATCCGATATTTCCCGATATCGGAAGGTATCGCTCAACACTAGATACCCGCTGACACTGGTCGTGGACCCTGGGGTTCGCCCACAAAATCGGGTGCTTTGTTTACATGTGCCTTTTTAGGGTTATCAGCAGAGTCTTTAAAAAAATTCCAGAATCAAGAAGGCCTACCGGTTGTACTGGCAACGTTCCTCGTGTTGGTGTTACGGTGAACGGTTGCCCGCCTTCTGTCTGGGCCACCACACTGCTTCTTCCTGCCTGTTGGGGTATTCTGCCTCCCTCCCCCTGTGTGCTGCTGGCCTCGCTCTGCGTGTCCTCCTGCCACGTTGGGTAAGTTACTAGATCATCCACCACCTCCTCCTCTTCAACTTCCGCACCACAGTCCTCCTCCTCACTTCGTGGCAATGGTGTCTCGTCATCGTCCACCTCTTGTGACAAATTGCCAGCGTCGCCTTCCTGTGGCCGTGGCTGTTCAAATATTTGCCCATCACTACATGGTATCTACTCTTCCACCACTTCAATCGGAGCAGGCGAGGGGCCCAAATATGGAAATGGACCAGTGAACAGCTCTTCAGAGTGTCCAACTGTGGGATCAGTTGCTGTCTGACGACACTTGACATGGTGGGAGGAAGGAGCATCAGGGTGAGGAGGAGTATGCGGTCGAGACTCATGGCTACTAAGACTTGACCGTGTGGAAGACAGAGCGGAGGTGGTGGTGCCCAGGTAAGTAGAAGTATTATCTGCTATCCAATTAATAACTTGTTCACACTGATCAGTTCGCAATAGTGGTGTTGTTGTGTGCTTCCATAGTAATTCGGTCAAGAACTGGGCGTGAGAAGATGTGGCTGTTGGTTGTGGCACATTTTCACCTAGGCCACGGCCCCGCCCTCTGAACGCACCATCAACAGAACGTCCAGTTCCACGTCCCTTGCCACGCGCCTTGCCCATTGTAAATGAAGTAAAATAGCTCACATTCGCACTACCAATGGCAAAAGGTTAATAAAAAGGAGATTTGTACTGAGGAAATCCACAGTTCTAGCTCTCTGGCCTACACCAAAATCTTTTTAACAGATATATTTGTGTCTGAACAGTCAGCGAGACACTCAAATTGTTTTTTTTTATGTTAAAAAGGCAAAAAGGTGGAATACACCCAGATTTGAACCGTGGAAAAGGAAAACCACAGTTCTAGTTCTCTGGCCTACACCAGAATCTTTTAAACAGATATATGTGTGTCTGAACAGTCAGTGAGACCCTGAAACTGTTTTTTTTATGTAAAAAAGGCAAAAAGGTGGATTACACCCAGATTTGAACTGTGGAAGAGGAAAACAACAGTTCTAGTTCTCTGGCCTACACAAGAATCTTTTAAACAGATATATGGGTCTGAACAGATAGCGAGACACTGAAACTGTTTTTTTTTATGCAAAAAAGGCAAATAGATGGATTACACCCAGATTTGAACTGTGGAAGAGTAAAACCACAGTTTTATTTCTCTGGCCTACACAAGAATCTTTTAAACTTATATATTTGTGTCTGAACAGTCAGCGAGACACTGAAACTGTTTTTTTTAAGTAAAAAAGGCAAAAAGGTAGATTACACCCAGATTTGAACCGTGGAACAGGAAAACCACAGTTCTAGTTCTCTGGCCTACACCAGAATCTTTTAAACAGATATATTTGTGTCTGAACAGTCAGCGAGACACTCAAACTTTTTTTTTTTATGCAAAAAGGTGGACCCAGATTTTAACCGTGGAAGAGGAAAACTACAGTTCTAGTTCTCTGGCCTACACCAGAATCTTTTACACATATATATTTGTGTCGGAACAGTCAGCAAGACACTGAAACTGTTTTTTTTTATGTAAAAAAGGCAAAAAGGTGGATTACACCCAGATTTGAACAGTGGAAGAGGAAAACCACAGTTCTAGCTCTCTGGCCAGCACCAGAATCTTTTAATCAGATATATTTGTGTTTGAACAGTCAGCGAGACACTCAAACTGTTTTTTTTTATGTAAAAAAGGCAAAAAGGTGGATTACACCCAGATTTGAACCGTGGAAGAGGAAAACCACAGTTCTAGTTCTCTGGCCTACACCAGAATCTTTTAAACAGATATATTTGTGTCTGAACAGTCAGTGAGACCCTGAAACTGATTTTTTTATGTAAAAAAGGCAAAAAGGTGGATTACACCCAGATTTGAACGGTGGAAGAGGAAAACCTCAGTTCTAGTTCTCTGGCCTACACCAGAATCTTTTAAACAGATATATTTGTGTCTGAACAGTCAGTGAGACCATGAAACTGTTTTTTTTATGTAAAAAAGGCAAAAAGGTGAATTACACCCAGATTTGAACTGTGGAAGAGTAAAACCACAGTTTTATTTCTCTGGCCTACACAAGAATCTTTTAAACTTATATATTTGTGTCTGAACAGTCAGCGAGACACTGAAACTGTTTTTTTTAAGTAAAAAAGGCAAAAGGGTAGATTACATCCAGATTTGAACCGTGGAAGAGGAAAACCACAGTTCTAGTTCTCTGGCCTACACCAGAATCTTTTAAACAGATATATTTGTGTCTGACCAGTCAGCGAGACACTCAAACTGTTATTTTTATGTAAAAAAAGGCAAAAAGGTGGATTACACCCAGATTTGAACCGTGGAAGAGGAAAACCACAGTTCTAGTTCTCTGGCCTACACCAGAATCTTTTAATTAGATATATTTGTGTCTGAACAGTCAGCGAGACACTGAGACTGTTTTTTTTAATGTTTACAAGGCAAAAAGGTGGATTACACCCAGATTTGAACCGTGGAAGAGGAAAACAAAAGTTCTATTTCTCTGGCCTACACCAGAATCTTTTAAACAGATATATTTGTGTCTGAAAAGTCAGCGAGACACTTAAACTGTTTTTTTTTATGTTAAAAAGGCAAAAAGGTGGAATACACCCAGATTTGAACCGTGGAAGAGGAAAACCACAGTTCTAGCTCTCTGGCCAACACCAGAATCTTTTAAACAGATATATTTGTGTCTGAACAGTCAGCGAGACACTCAAACTGTTTTTTTTATGTAAAAAAGGCAAAAAGGTGGATCACACCCAGATTTGAACCGTGGAAGAGGAAAACCACAGTTCTAGTTCTCTGGCCTACCCCAGAATCTTTTAAACAGATATATTTGTGTCTGAACAGGCAGCAAGACACTGAAACTGCTTTTTTTATGCAAAAAAGGCAAAAAGGTGGATTACACCCAGATTTGAACCGTGGAAGAGGAAAACCACAGTTCTAGTTCTCTGGCCTTCACCAGAATCTTTTAAACAGATATATTTGTTTCTGAACAGTCAGCGAGACACTCAAACTGTTTTTTTTAAGCAAAAAGGTACCCAGATTTGAACCGTGGAAGAGGAAAACCACATTTCTAGTTCTCTAGCCTAAACAAGAATCTTTTTAACAGATATATTTGTGTCTGAACAGGCAGCAAGACACTGAAACTGTTTTTTTTTATGTAAAAAGGCAAAAAGGTGGATTACACCCAGATTTGAACCGTGGAAGAGTAAAACCACACTTCGATCTCTCCGGCCTACACAAGAAACTTTTAAACAGATATATTTGTGTCTGAACAGTCAGCGAGACACTCAAACTGTTTTTTTTCATGCAAAAAGGTATACTACACCAAGATTTGTACCGTGGAAGAGGAAAACCACAGTTCTAGTTCTCTGGCCTACACCATAATCTTTTAAACAGATATATTTGTGTTTGAACAGTCAGCGAGACACTAAAACTGTTTTTTTCATGCAAAAAGTTGGATCACACCCAGATTTGAACCGTGGAAGAGGAAAACCACAGTTCTAGTTCCCTGGTCTACACCAGAATCTTTTAAACAGATATATTTGTATCTGAACAGTCAGCGAGACACTCAAACTTTTTTTTTTTATGCAAAAAGGTGGACCCAGATTTGAACCGTGGAAGAGGAAAACTACAGTTCTAGTTCTCTGGCCTACACCAGAATCTTTTACACATATATATTTGTGTCGGAACAGTCAGCAAGACACTGAAACTGCTTTTTTTTATGTAAAAAAGGCAAAAAGGTGGATTACACCCAGATTTGAACCGTGGAAGAGGAAAACCACAGTTCTAGCTCTCTGGCCAGCACCAGAATCTTTTAAACAGATATATTTGTGTTTGAACAGTCAGCGAGACACTCAAACTGTTTTTTTTTATGTAAAAAAGGCAAATAGATGGATTACACCCAGATTTGAACTGTGGAAGAGTAAAACCACAGTTTTATTTCTCTGGCCTACACAAGAATCTTTTTAACAGATATATGGGTCTGAACAGTTAGCGAGACACTGAAACTGTTTTTTTTTATGCAAAAAAGGCAAATAGATGGATTACACCCAGATTTGAACTGTGGAAGAGTAAAACCACAGTTTTATTTCTCTGGCCTACACAAGAATCTTTTAAACTTATATATTTGTGTCTGAACAGTCAGCGAGACACTGAAACTGTTTTTTTTAAGTAAAAAAGGCAAAAAGGTAGATTACACCCAGATTTGAACCGTGGAACAGGAAAACCACAGTTCTAGTTCTCTGGCCTACACCAGAATCTTTTAAACAGATATATTTGTGTCTGACCAGTCAGCGAGACACTCAAACTGTTATTTTTATGTAAAAAAGGCAAAAAGGTGGATTACACCCAGATTTGAACCGTGGAAGAGGAAAACCACAGTTCTAGTTCTCTGGCCTACACCAGAATCATTTAATTAGATATATTTGTGTATGAACAGTCAGCGAGACACTGAGACTGTTTTTTTTAATTTTTAAAAGGTAAAAAGGTGGAATACACCCAGATTTGAACCGTGGAACAGGAAAACTACAGTTCTAGTTCTCTGGCCTACACCAGAATCTTTTACACATATATATTTGTGTCGGAACAGTCAGCAAGACACTGAAACTGCTTTTTTTTATGTAAAAAAGGCAAAAAGGTGGATTACACCCAGATTTGAACCGTGGAAGAGGAAAACCACAGTTCTAGTTCCCTGGCCTACACAAGAATCTTTTAAACAGATATATTTGTTTCTGAACAGTCAGCAAGACACTGAAACTGCTTTTTTTATGCAAAAAAGGCAAAAAGGTGGATTACACCCAGATTTGAACCGTGGAAGAGGAAAACCACAGTTCTAGTTCTCTTGCCTACATCAGAATCTTTTAAATAGATATATTTGTGTCTGAACAGTCAGCGAGTAGATGAGCAGTATCCCACTAGAGCTGTTCGCCAATCTCAAATACGAGCTGTTTTGGGCGGTGTTCGAGTCGTTCGACAAACGCGAACGATTTACAAAAAATTCGGCTGTTCTAGGTTATGTTCGATAACTGTTCATGCACCAAAAGCGTGTCCTGCTTGTCTGGCGCTATTTAGAGCACCAATCATGCAGGGATTTTCTGCCACTCACTGTAATGCCACAGCCATGGTGGTTGTGGCATTACAGTGGTTGCCCAAATCGATGGGAACAGTGCTCACAGTGAAACATGAAAAGCCGGCAATTCAGCAGCGGCATACACCCGTACCCGACAATTTAGAACAGAAAGAATAGAGCATCACACATAGATTAAATAGATAAAAACATGTCAGTCACATATATAAGAAGTACTGTTGGTATTACCCCTTTCCCAGGCTTCAAACATCTGCCCCAGCCGTTTGCTTAACCTCTGCTAGAGACTAAAATTACGGGGAACCCCACGCCAATTTTTTTTTTAATAAATCCTTTATTTTAACACAAAATGACAAGTACAGTAATCAACACTATCAATGTACTTCTCATATATGTGACTGACATGTTTCTATCTATCTAATCTATGTGTGATGCTCTATTCTTTCTATTCTAAATTGTCGGGTACAGATGCTGAATTGCCGGCCGGCTTTTTTAAAGAGACGGTGCATGAAAACACTATTATTTTTTTTAATAAATCCTTTAAGACTAAAAGACAAGTACAGTAAGCAACACTGTCACTGTACTTCATATATATGTGACTGACATGTTTCTATCTATCTAATCTATGTGTGATGCTCTATTATTTCTGTTCTAAATTGTCGGGTACCGGTGTATACCGCTGCTGAATTGCCGGCTGGATTTTTTAAAGAGAGTGTCTTCTGTACAGTTTGTAAGCTTTTGGACACCTTTGAAGGTGTTTTCTATGTGTTTTCTATGTGTTTCTATGTGTTTTTCTTTGGCTGCAATTGGTTTTAACGGTGTTCGACAGTGTTCTGAGGTATTCGGCGAACAGTTCCACGAACATCCCGATGTTCGACGAACCGAACCCGAACACTACGGGGGTGGCTCAACACTATCAGTGAGACACTGAAACTGTTTTTTTTATGTAAAAAATGCAAAAAGGTGGATTACACCCAGATTTAAACGGTGGAAGAGGAAAACCACAGTTCTAGTTCTCTTGCCTACACCCGAATCTTTTAAACAGATATATTTGTTTCTGAACAGGCAGCGAGACACTCAAAGTGTTTCTTTTTATGCAAAAAGGTGGACTACAACCAGATTTGAACCGTGGAAGAGGAAAATCACAGTTCTAGTTCTCTGGCCTGAAAAAGAATCTTTTTAACAGATATATTTGTGTCTGAACAGTCAGCGAAACTCTCAAACAGTATTTTTTTATGCAATAAGGTGGATTACACCCAGATTTGAACCGTGGAAGAGGAAAACCACAGTTCTAGTTCTCTGGCCTACACCTGAATCTTTTAAACAGATATATTTGTGTCTGAGCAGTCAGCAAGACACTGAAACTGTTTTTTTTTATGTAAAAAAGGCAAAAAGGTGGATTACACCCAGATTTGTACCGTGGAAGAGGAAAACCACAGTTATATTTCTCTGGCCTACACCAGAATCTTTTAAACAGATATATTTGTGTCTGAGCAGTCAGCGAGACACTCAAACTGTTTTTTTATGTAAAAAAGGTATACTACACCCAGATTTGCACCGTGGAAGAGGAAAACCACAGTTCTAGTTCTCTGGCCTCAACAAGAATCTTTTTAACAGATATATTTGTGTCTGAACAATCAGCAAGACACTCAAACAGGTTTTTTTTATGCAAAAAGGTGGATTACACCCAGATTTGAACCGAAGAAGAGGAGAACCACAGTTCTATTTCTCTGGCCTACACCAGAATCTTTTAAACAGATATATTTGTGTCTGAACAGTCAGCAAGACACTGAAACTGTTTTTTTTATTTAAAAAAGGCAAAAAGGTGGATTACATCCAGATTCGAACCGTGGAAGAGGAAAACCACAGTTCTAGTTCTCTGGCCTACACCAGAATCTTTTAAACAGATATATTTGTGTCTGAATTGTCAGCGAGACACTCAAACTGTTTTTTTTATGCAAAAAGGTGGATTACACCCAGATTTGAACCGTGGAAGAGGAAAACCACATTTCTAATTCTCTGGCGTACACCAGAATCTTTTAAACAGATATATTTGTGTCTGAGCAGTCAGCGAGACATTCAAACAGTTTTTTTTATGTAAAAAAAAGGCAAAAAGGTGGATTACACCCAGATTTGAACCGTGGAAGAGGAAAACCACAGTTCTATTTCTCTGGCCTACACCAGAATCTTTTAAACAGATATATTTGTGTCTGAGCAGTCAGCGAGACACTCAAACTGTTTATTTTTTATGTAAAAAAGGCAAAAAGGTGGATTATACCCAGATTTGAACCATGGAAGAGTAAAACCACTGTTCTATTTCTCTGGCCTATGCAAGAATCTTTTGAACAGATATATTTGTGTCTGAACAGTCAGCGAGACACGCAAACTGTTTTTCTTATGTAAAAAAGGTATACTACACCCAGATTTGTACCGTGGAAGAGGAAAACCACAGTTCTAGTTCTCTGGCCTACACCAGAATCTTTTAAACAGATATATTTGTGTCTGAACAGTCAGAGAGACACTCAAACTGTATTTTTTTATGCAAAAAAGTGGATTACACCCAGATTTGCACCGTGGAAGAGGAAAACCACAGTTCTACTTCTCTGGCCTACGCCAGAATCTTTTAAACAGATATATTTGTGTCTGAACAGTCAGCGAGACACTCAAACTGTATTTTTTTATGCAAAAAAGTGGATTACACCCAGATTTGCACCTTGGAAGAGGAAAACCACAGTTCTAGTTCTCTGGTCTACACCTGAATCTTTTAAACAGATATATTTGTGTCTGAGCAGTCAGCAAGACACTGAAACTGTTTTTTTTATGCAAAAAATTCAAAAAGGTGGATTACACCCAGATTTGAACCGTGGAAGAGGAAAACCACAGTTCTAGTTCTCAGGACTAAACAAGAATCTTTTAAACAGATATATTTGTGTCTGAACAGTCAGCAAGACACTCAAACTGTTTTTTTTAAGCAAAAAGGTATACTACACCCAGATTTGTACCGTGGAAGAGGAAAACCACAGTTCTAGTTCTCTTGCCTACACCAGAATCTTTTAAACACATATATTTGTGTCTGAACAGTCAGCGAGACACTCAAACTGTATTTTTTTATGCAAAAAAGTGGATTACACCCAGATTTGCACCGTGGAAGAGGAAAACCACAGTTCTACTTCTCTGGCCTACACCAGAATCTTTAAACAGATATATTTGTGTCTGAACAGTCAGCGAGACACTCAAACTGTATTTTTTTATGCAAAAAAGTGGATTACACCCAGATTTGCACCGTGGAAGAGGAAAACCACAGTTCTAGTTCTCAGGACTAAACAAGAATCTTTTAAACAGATATATTTGTGTCTGAACAGTCAGCGAGACACTCAAACTGTTTTTTTTTAAGCAAAAAGGTATACTACACCCAGATTTGTACCGTGGAAGAGGAAAACCACAGTTCTACTTCTCTGGCCTACACCAGAATCTTTAAACAGATATATTTGTGTCTGAACAGTCAGCGAGACACTCAAACTGTATTTTTTTATGCAAAAAAGTGGATTACACCCAGATTTGCACCGTGGAAGAGGACAACTACAGTTCTACTTCTCTGGCCTACACCAGAATCTTTTAAACAGATATATTTGTGTCTGAACAGTAAGCAAGACACTGAAACTGTTTTTTTTTATTTAAAAAAGGCAAAAAGGTGGATAACACCCAGATTTGAACCGTGGAAGAGGAAAACCACAGTTCTAGTTCTCTGGCCTACACCTGAATCTTTTAAACAGATATATTTGTGTCTGAGCAGTCAGCAAGACACTGATACTGTTTTTTTTTATGTAAAAAAGGCAAAAAGGTGGATTACACCCAGATTTGTACCGTGGAAGAGGAAAACCACAGTTCTATTTCTCTGGCCTACACCAGAATCTTTTAAACAGATATATTTGTGTCTGAGCAGTCAGCGAGACACTCAAACTGTTTTTTTATGTAAAAAAGGTATACTACACCCAGATTTGCACCGTGGAAGAGGAAAACCACAGTTCTAGTTCTCTGGCCTACAAATGAATCTTTTAAATAGATATATTTGTGTCTGAACAGTCAGGGAGACACTCAAACAGTTTTTTTTATGTAAAAAATGCAAAAAGGTGGATTACACCCAGATTTGAACCGCGGAAGAGGAAAACCACAGTTCTAGTTCTCTGGCCTCAACAAGAATCTTTTTAACAGATATATTTGTGTCTGAACAATCAGCAAGACACTCAAACAGGTTTTTTTTATGCAAAGAGGTGGATTACACCCAGATTTGAACCGAAGAAGAGGAGAACCACAGTTCTATTTCTCTGACCTACACCAGAATCTTTTAAACAGATATATTTGTGTCTGAACAGTCAGCAAGACACTGAAACTGTTTTTTTTTTATTTAAAAAAGGCAAAAAGGTGGATTACATCCAGATTCGAACCGTGGAAGAGGAAAACCACAGTTCTAGTTCTCTGGCCTACACCAGAATCTTTTAAACAGATATATTTGTGTCTGAATTGTCAGCGAGACACTCAAACTGTTTTTTTTATGCAAAAAGGAGGATTACACCCAGATTTGAACCGTGGAAGAGGAAAACCACATTTCTAATTCTCTGGCGTACACCAGAATCTTTAAAACAGATATATTTGTGTCTGAGCAGTCAGCGAGACATTCAAACAGTTTTTTTTATGTAAAAAAAGGCAAAAAGGTGGATTACACCCAGATTTGAACCGTGGAAGAGGAAAACCACAGTTCTATTTCTCTGGTCTACAACAGAATCTTTTAAATAGATATATTTATGTCTGAGCAGTCAGCGAGACACTCAAACTGTTTATTTTTTATGTAAAAAAGGCAAAAAGGTGGATTATACCCAGATTTGAACCATGGAAGAGTTAAACCACTGTTCTATTTCTCTGGCCTATGCAAGAATTTTTTGAACAGATATATTTGTGTCTGAACAGTCAGCGAGACACGCAAACTGTTTTTCTTCTGTAAAAAAGGTATACTACACCCAGATTTGTACCGTGGAAGAGGAAAACCACAGTTCTAGTTCTCTGGCCTACACCAGAATCTTTTAAACAGATATATTTGTGTCTGAACAGTCAGAGAGACACTCATACTGTATTTTTTTATGCAAAAAAGTGGATTACACCCAGATTTGCACCGTGGAAGAGGAAAACCACAGTTCTACTTCTCTGCCTACACCAGAATCTTTTAAACAGATATATTTGTGTCTGAACAGTCAGCGAGACACTCAAACTGTATTTTTTTATGCAAAAAAGTGAATTACACCCAGATTTGCACCGTGGATGAGGAAAACCACGGTTCTATTTCTCTGGCCTACACCAGAATCTTTTAAACGGATATATTTGTTTCTGAACAGTCAGCGAGACATGGAAACTATTTTTTTTATGCAAAAAATTCAAAAAGGTGGATTACACCCAGATTTGAACCATGGAAGAGGAAAACCACAGTTCTAGTTCTCAGGACTACACAAGAATCTTTTAAACAGATATATTTGTGTCTGAACAGTCAGCGAGACACTCAAACTGTTTTTTTTAAGCAAAAAGGTATACTACACCCAGATTTGTACCGTGGAAGAGGAAAACCACAGTACTAGTTCTCTTGCCTACACCAGAATCTTTTAAACAGATATATTTGTGTCTGAACAGTCAACGAGACACTCAAACTATATTTTTTTATGCAAAAAAGTGGATTACACCCAGATTTGAACCGTCGAAGAGGAAAACCACAGTTCTAGTTCTCCGGCCTACACCAGAATCTTTTAAACAGATATATTTGTTTCTGTACAGTCAGTGAGACACTGAAACTGTTTTTTTTATGTAAAAAATGCAAATAGGTGGATTACACCCAGATTTGAACCGCGGAAGAGGAAAACCACAGTTCTAGTTCTCTTGCCTAAACAAAAATCTTTTTAACAGATATATTTGTGTCTGAACAATCAGCAAGACACTCAAACTGTTTTTTTTTCATGCAAAAAGGTGGATTACACCCAGATTTGAACCGAGGAAGAGGAAAACCACAGTTCTATTTCTCTGGCCTACACCAGAATCTTTTAAACAGATATATTTGTGTCTGAACAGTCAGCAAGACACTGAAACTGTTTTTTTTTATGTAAAAAAAGCAAAAAGGTGGATTACATCCAGATTCGAACCGTGGAAGAGGAAAACCACAGTTCTATTTCTCTGGCCTACACCAGAATCTTTTAAACAGATATATTTGTGTCTGAGCAATCAGCGAGACACTCAAACTGTTTATTTTTTATGTAAAAAAGGCAAAAAGGTGGATTATACCCAGATTTGAACCATGGAAGAGTAAAACCACTGTTCTATTTCTCTGGCCTATGCAAGAATCTTTTGAACAGATATATTTGTGTCTGAACAGTCAGCGAGACACGCAAACTGTTTTTCTTATGTAAAAAAGGTATACTACACCCAGATTTGTACCGTGGAAGAGGAAAACCACAGTTCTAGTTCTCTGGCCTACACCAGAATCTTTTAAACAGATATATTTGTGTCTGAACAGTCAGAGAGACACTCAAACTGTATTTTTTTATGCAAAAAAAGTGGATTACACCCAGATTTGAACCGTGGAAGAGGAAAACCACAGTTCTACTTCTCTGGCCTACACCAGAATCTTTTAAACAGATATATTTGCGTCTGAACAGTCAGCGAGACACTCAAACTGTATTTTTTTATGCAAAAAAGTGGATAACACCCAGATTTGCACCGTGGAAGAGGAAAACCACGGTTCTATTTTTCTGGCCTACACCAGAATCTTTTAAACGGATATATTTGTTTCTGAACAGTCAGCGAGACACTGAAACTATTTTTTTTATGCAAAAAATTCAAAAAGGTGGATTACACCCAGATTTGAATCGTGGAAGAGGAAAACCACAGTTCTAGTTCTCAGGACTAAACAAGAATCTTTTAAACAGATATATTTGTGTCTCAACAGTCAGCGAGACACTCAAACTGTTTTTTATAAGCAAAAACATATACTACACCCAGATTTGTACCGTGGAAGAGGAAAACCACAGTTCTAGTTCTCTTGCCTACACGAGAATCTTTTAAACAGATATATTTGTGTCTGAACAGTCAACGAGACACTCAAACTGTATTTTTTTATGCAAAAAAGTGGATTACACCCAGATTTGCACCGTGGAAGAGGAAAGCCACAGTTCTACTTCTCTGGCCTACACCAGAATCTTTTAAACAGATAGATTTGTGTTTGAACAGTCAGCGAGACACTCAAACTGTTTTTTTTTATGCAAAAAAGGTGGATTACACCCAGATTTGAACCGTGGAAGAGGAAAACCACAGTTCTAGTTCTCCGGCCTACACCAGAATCTTTTAAAGAGATATATTTGTTTCTGTACAGTCAGTGAGACACTGAAACTGTTTTTTTTATGTAAAAAATGCAAAAAGGTGGATTACACTCAGATTTGAACCGCGGAAGAGGAAAACCACAGTTCTAGTTCTCTGGCCTAAACAAGAATCTTTTTAACAGATATATTTGTGTCTGAACAATCAGCAAGACACTCAAACTGGTTTTTTTTCATGCAAAAAGGTGGATTACACCCAGATTTGAACCGAGGAAGAGGAAAACCACAGTTCTATTTCTCTGGCCTACACCAGAATCTTTTAAACAGATATATTTGTGTCTGAACAGTCAGCAAGACACTGAAACTGTTTTTTTGTATTTAAAAAAGGCAAAAAGGTGGATTACATCCAGATTCGAACCATGGAAGAGGAAAACCACAGTTCTAGTTCTCTGACCTACACCAGAATCTTTTAAACAGATATATTTGTGTCTGCATTGTCAGCGAGACAATCAAACTGTTTTTTTTTATGCAAAAAGGTGGATTACACCCAGATTTCAACTGTGGAAGAGGAAAACCACAGTTCTATTTCTCTGGCGTACACCAGAATCTTTTAAACAGATATATTTGTGTCTGAGCAGTCAGCGAGACATTCAAACAGTTTTTTTTTATGTAAAAAAGGCAAAAAGGTGGATTACACCCAGATTTGAACCGTGGAAGAGGAAAACCACAGTTCTAGTTCTCTGGCCTACACCAGAATCTTTTAAACAGATATATTTGTGTCTGAACAGTCAGCGAGACGCTCAACCTGTTTTTTTTAAGCAAAAAGGTATACTACACCCAGATTTGTACCGTGGAAGAGGAAAACCACAGTTCTAGTTCTCTGGCGTACACCAGAATCTTTTAAACAGATATATTTGTATCTGAACAGTCAGCGAGACACTCAAACTGTATTTTTTTATGCAAAAAAGTGGATTACACCCAGATTTGCACCGTGGAAGAGGAAAACCACGGTTCTATTTCTCTGGCCTACACCAGAATCTTTTAAACAGATATATTTGTGTCTGAGCAGTCAGTGAGACACTCAAACTGTTTTTCTTATGTAAAAAAAGGCAAAAAGGTGGATTACACCCAGGTTTGAACCGTAGAAGAGGAAAACCACAGTTCTATTTCTGTGGCCTACACCAGAATCTTTTAAACAGATATATTTGTGTCTGAGCAGTCAGCGAGACACTCAAACTGTTTTTTTTTATGTAAAAAAGGCAAAAATGTGGATTATACCCAGATTTGTACCATGGAAGAGTAAAACCACAGTTCTATTTCTCTGGTCTATGCAAGAATCTTTTGAACAGATATATTTGTGTCTGAGCAGTCAGCGAGACACAAACTGTTTTTTTTAAGCAAAAAGGTATACTACACCCAGATTTGTACCGTAGAAGAGGAAAACCACAGTTCTATTTCTCTGGCCTACACCAGAATCTTTTAAACAGATATATTTGTGTCTGAGCAGTCAGTGAGACACTCAAACTGTTTTTTTTATGTAAAAAAAGGCAAAAAGGTGGATTACACCCAGATTTGAACCGTGGAAGAGGAAAACGACAGTTCTATTTCTGTGGCCTACACCAGAATATTTTAAACAGATATATTTGTGTCTGAGCAGTCAGCGAGACACTCAAACTGTTTTTTTTTTATGTATAAAAGGCAAAAAGGTGGATTATACCCAGATTTGTACCATGGAAGAGGAAAACCACAGTTCTAGTTCTCTGGCCTACACCAGAATCTTTTAAACAGATATATTTGTGTCTGAACAGTCAGCGAGACATTCAAACTGTTTTTTTTATGCAAAAAGGTGGATTACATCCAGATTCGAACCATGGAAGAGGAAAACCACAGTTCTAGTTCTCTGGCCTACACCAGAATCTTTTAAACAGATATATTTGTGTCTGCATTGTCAGCGAGACACTCAAACCACAGTTCTAGTTCTCTTGCCTAAACAAGAATCTTTTTAACAGATATATTTGTGTCTGAACAATCAGCAAGACACTCAAACTGTTTTTTTTTCATGCAAAAAGGTGGATTACACCCAGATTTGAACCGAGGAAGAGGAAAACCACAGTTCTATTTCTCTGGCCTACACCAGAATCTTTTAAACAGATATATTTGTGTCTGAACAGTCAGCAAGACACTGAAACTGTTTTTTTTTATGTAAAAAAAGCAAAAAGGTGGATTACATCCAGATTCGAACCGTGGAAGAGGAAAACCACAGTTCTATTTCTCTGGCCTACACCAGAATCTTTTAAACAGATATATTTGTGTCTGAGCAATCAGCGAGACACTCAAACTGTTTATTTTTTATGTAAAAAAGGCAAAAAGGTGGATTATACCCAGATTTGAACCATGGAAGAGTAAAACCACTGTTCTATTTCTCTGGCCTATGCAAGAATCTTTTGAACAGATATATTTGTGTCTGAACAGTCAGCGAGACACGCAAACTGTTTTTCTTATGTAAAAAAGGTATACTACACCCAGATTTGTACCGTGGAAGAGGAAAACCACAGTTCTAGTTCTCTGGCCTACACCAGAATCTTTTAAACAGATATATTTGTGTCTGAACAGTCAGAGAGACACTCAAACTGTATTTTTTTATGCAAAAAAAGTGGATTACACCCAGATTTGAACCGTGGAAGAGGAAAACCACAGTTCTACTTCTCTGGCCTACACCAGAATCTTTTAAACAGATATATTTGCGTCTGAACAGTCAGCGAGACACTCAAACTGTATTTTTTTATGCAAAAAAGTGGATAACACCCAGATTTGCACCGTGGAAGAGGAAAACCACGGTTCTATTTTTCTGGCCTACACCAGAATCTTTTAAACGGATATATTTGTTTCTGAACAGTCAGCGAGACACTGAAACTATTTTTTTTATGCAAAAAATTCAAAAAGGTGGATTACACCCAGATTTGAATCGTGGAAGAGGAAAACCACAGTTCTAGTTCTCAGAACTAAACAAGAATCTTTTAAACAGATATATTTGTGTCTCAACAGTCAGCGAGACACTCAAACTGTTTTTTATAAGCAAAAACATATACTACACCCAGATTTGTACCGTGGAAGAGGAAAACCACAGTTCTAGTTCTCTTGCCTACACGAGAATCTTTTAAACAGATATATTTGTGTCTGAACAGTCAACGAGACACTCAAACTGTATTTTTTTATGCAAAAAAGTGGATTACACCCAGATTTGCACCGTGGAAGAGGAAAGCCACAGTTCTACTTCTCTGGCCTACACCAGAATCTTTTAAACAGATAGATTTGTGTTTGAACAGTCAGCGAGACACTCAAACTGTTTTTTTTTATGCAAAAAAGGTGGATTACACCCAGATTTGAACTGTGGAAGAGGAAAACCACAGTTCTAGTTCTCCGGCCTACACCAGAATCTTTTAAAGAGATATATTTGTTTCTGTACAGTCAGTGAGACACTGAAACTGTTTTTTTTATGTAAAAAATGCAAAAAGGTGGATTACACTCAGATTTGAACCGCGGAAGAGGAAAACCACAGTTCTAGTTCTCTGGCCTAAACAAGAATCTTTTTAACAGATATATTTGTGTCTGAACAATCAGCAAGACACTCAAACTGGGTTTTTTTCATGCAAAAAGGTGGATTACACCCAGATTTGAACCGAGGAAGAGGAAAACCACAGTTCTATTTCTCTGGCCTACACCAGAATCTTTTAAACAGATATATTTGTGTCTGAACAGTCAGCAAGACACTGAAACTGTTTTTTTGTATTTAAAAAAGGCAAAAAGGTGGATTACATCCAGATTCGAACCATGGAAGAGGAAAACCACAGTTCTAGTTCTCTGACCTACACCAGAATCTTTTAAACAGATATATTTGTGTCTGCATTGTCAGCGAGACAATCAAACTGTTTTTTTTTATGCAAAAAGGTGGATTACACCCAGATTTCAACTGTGGAAGAGGAAAACCACAGTTCTATTTCTCTGGCGTACACCAGAATCTTTTAAACAGATATATTTGTGTCTGAGCAGTCAGCGAGACATTCAAACAGTTTTTTTTTATGTAAAAAAGGCAAAAAGGTGGATTACACCCAGATTTGAACCGTGGAAGAGGAAAACCACAGTTCTAGTTCTCTGGCCTACACCAGAATCTTTTAAACAGATATATTTGTGTCTGAACAGTCAGCGAGACGCTCAACCTGTTTTTTTTAAGCAAAAAGGTATACTACACCCAGATTTGTACCGTGGAAGAGGAAAACCACAGTTCTAGTTCTCTGGCGTACACCAGAATCTTTTAAACAGATATATTTGTATCTGAACAGTCAGCGAGACACTCAAACTGTATTTTTTTATGCAAAAAAGTGGATTACACCCAGATTTGCACCGTGGAAGAGGAAAACCACGGTTCTATTTCTCTGGCCTACACCGGAATCTTTTAAACAGATATATTTGTGTCTGAGCAGTCAGTGAGACACTCAAACTGTTTTTCTTATGTAAAAAAAGGCAAAAAGGTGGATTACACCCAGGTTTGAACCGTAGAAGAGGAAAACCACAGTTCTATTTCTGTGGCCTACACCAGAATCTTTTAAACAGATATATTTGTGTCTGAGCAGTCAGCGAGACACTCAAACTGTTTTTTTTTATGTAAAAAAGGCAAAAATGTGGATTATACCCAGATTTGTACCATGGAAGAGTAAAACCACAGTTCTATTTCTCTGGTCTATGCAAGAATCTTTTGAACAGATATATTTGTGTCTGAGCAGTCAGCGAGACACAAACTGTTTTTTTTAAGCAAAAAGGTATACTACACCCAGATTTGTACCGTAGAAGAGGAAAACCACAGTTCTATTTCTCTGGCCTACACCAGAATCTTTTAAACAGATATATTTGTGTCTGAGCAGTCAGTGAGACACTCAAACTGTTTTTTTTATGTAAAAAAAGGCAAAAAGGTGGATTACACCCAGATTTGAACCGTGGAAGAGGAAAACGACAGTTCTATTTCTGTGGCCTACACCAGAATATTTTAAACAGATATATTTGTGTCTGAGCAGTCAGCGAGACACTCAAACTGTTTTTTTTTTATGTATAAAAGGCAAAAAGGTGGATTATACCCAGATTTGTACCATGGAAGAGGAAAACCACAGTTCTAGTTCTCTGGCCTACACCAGAATCTTTTAAACAGATATATTTGTGTCTGAACAGTCAGCGAGACATTCAAACTGTTTTTTTTATGCAAAAAGGTGGACTACACCCAGATTTGAACCGTGGAAGAGTAAAACCACAGTTCTAGCTCTCTGGCCTACACCAGAATCTTTTAAACAGATATATTTGTGTCTGAACAGTCAGAGAGACACTCAAACTGTATTTTTTTATGCAAAAAAGTGGATTGCACCCAGATTTGCACCGTGGAAGAGGAAAACCACAGTCCTCCTTCTCTGGCCTACACCAGAATCTTTTAAACAGATATATTTGTGTCTGAACAGTCAGCGAGACATTCAAACTGTTTTTTTTATGCAAAAAGGTGGATTACATCCAGATTCGAACCATGGAAGAGGAAAACCACAGTTCTAGTTCTCTGGCCTACACCAGAATCTTTTAAACAGATATATTTGTGTCTGCATTGTCAGCGAGACACTCAAACCACAGTTCTAGTTCTCTTGCCTAAACAAGAATCTTTTTAACAGATATATTTGTGTCTGAACAATCAGCAAGACACTCAAACTGTTTTTTTTTCATGCAAAAAGGTGGATTACACCCAGATTTGAACCGAGGAAGAGGAAAACCACAGTTCTATTTCTCTGGCCTACACCAGAATCTTTTAAACAGATATATTTGTGTCTGAACAGTCAGCAAGACACTGAAACTGTTTTTTTTTATGTAAAAAAAGCAAAAAGGTGGATTACATACAGATTCGAACCGTGGAAGAGGAAAACCACAGTTCTATTTCTCTGGCCTACACCAGAATCTTTTAAACAGATATATTTGTGTCTGAGCAATCAGCGAGACACTCAAACTGTTTATTTTTTATGTAAAAAAGGCAAAAAGGTGGATTATACCCAGATTTGAACCATGGAAGAGTAAAACCACTGTTCTATTTCTCTGGCCTATGCAAGAATCTTTTGAACAGATATATTTGTGTCTGAACAGTCAGCGAGACACGCAAACTGTTTTTCTTATGTAAAAAAGGTATACTACACCCAGATTTGTACCGTGGAAGAGGAAAACCACAGTTCTAGTTCTCTGGCCTACACCAGAATCTTTTAAACAGATATATTTGTGTCTGAACAGTCAGAGAGACACTCAAACTGTATTTTTTTATGCAAAAAAAGTGGATTACACCCAGATTTGAACCGTGGAAGAGGAAAACCACAGTTCTACTTCTCTGGCCTACACCAGAATCTTTTAAACAGATATATTTGCGTCTGAACAGTCAGCGAGACACTCAAACTGTATTTTTTTATGCAAAAAAGTGGATAACACCCAGATTTGCACCGTGGAAGAGGAAAACCACGGTTCTATTTTTCTGGCCTACACCAGAATCTTTTAAACGGATATATTTGTTTCTGAACAGTCAGCGAGACACTGAAACTATTTTTTTTATGCAAAAAATTCAAAAAGGTGGATTACACCCAGATTTGAATCGTGGAAGAGGAAAACCACAGTTCTAGTTCTCAGAACTAAACAAGAATCTTTTAAACAGATATATTTGTGTCTCAACAGTCAGCGAGACACTCAAACTGTTTTTTATAAGCAAAAACATATACTACACCCAGATTTGTACCGTGGAAGAGGAAAACCACAGTTCTAGTTCTCTTGCCTACACGAGAATCTTTTAAACAGATATATTTGTGTCTGAACAGTCAACGAGACACTCAAACTGTATTTTTTTATGCAAAAAAGTGGATTACACCCAGATTTGCACCGTGGAAGAGGAAAGCCACAGTTCTACTTCTCTGGCCTACACCAGAATCTTTTAAACAGATAGATTTGTGTTTGAACAGTCAGCGAGACACTCAAACTGTTTTTTTTTATGCAAAAAAGGTGGATTACACCCAGATTTGAACTGTGGAAGAGGAAAACCACAGTTCTAGTTCTCCGGCCTACACCAGAATCTTTTAAAGAGATATATTTGTTTCTGTACAGTCAGTGAGACACTGAAACTGTTTTTTTTATGTAAAAAATGCAAAAAGGTGGATTACACTCAGATTTGAACCGCGGAAGAGGAAAACCACAGTTCTAGTTCTCTGGCCTAAACAAGAATCTTTTTAACAGATATATTTGTGTCTGAACAATCAGCAAGACACTCAAACTGGGTTTTTTTCATGCAAAAAGGTGGATTACACCCAGATTTGAACCGAGGAAGAGGAAAACCACAGTTCTATTTCTCTGGCCTACACCAGAATCTTTTAAACAGATATATTTGTGTCTGAACAGTCAGCAAGACACTGAAACTGTTTTTTTGTATTTAAAAAAGGCAAAAAGGTGGATTACATCCAGATTCGAACCATGGAAGAGGAAAACCACAGTTCTAGTTCTCTGACCTACACCAGAATCTTTTAAACAGATATATTTGTGTCTGCATTGTCAGCGAGACAATCAAACTGTTTTTTTTTATGCAAAAAGGTGGATTACACCCAGATTTCAACTGTGGAAGAGGAAAACCACAGTTCTATTTCTCTGGCGTACACCAGAATCTTTTAAACAGATATATTTGTGTCTGAGCAGTCAGCGAGACATTCAAACAGTTTTTTTTTATGTAAAAAAGGCAAAAAGGTGGATTACACCCAGATTTGAACCGTGGAAGAGGAAAACCACAGTTCTAGTTCTCTGGCCTACACCAGAATCTTTTAAACAGATATATTTGTGTCTGAACAGTCAGCGAGACGCTCAACCTGTTTTTTTTAAGCAAAAAGGTATACTACACCCAGATTTGTACCGTGGAAGAGGAAAACCACAGTTCTAGTTCTCTGGCGTACACCAGAATCTTTTAAACAGATATATTTGTATCTGAACAGTCAGCGAGACACTCAAACTGTATTTTTTTATGCAAAAAAGTGGATTACACCCAGATTTGCACCGTGGAAGAGGAAAACCACGGTTCTATTTCTCTGGCCTACACCGGAATCTTTTAAACAGATATATTTGTGTCTGAGCAGTCAGTGAGACACTCAAACTGTTTTTCTTATGTAAAAAAAGGCAAAAAGGTGGATTACACCCAGGTTTGAACCGTAGAAGAGGAAAACCACAGTTCTATTTCTGTGGCCTACACCAGAATCTTTTAAACAGATATATTTGTGTCTGAGCAGTCAGCGAGACACTCAAACTGTTTTTTTTTATGTAAAAAAGGCAAAAATGTGGATTATACCCAGATTTGTACCATGGAAGAGTAAAACCACAGTTCTATTTCTCTGGTCTATGCAAGAATCTTTTGAACAGATATATTTGTGTCTGAGCAGTCAGCGAGACACAAACTGTTTTTTTTAAGCAAAAAGGTATACTACACCCAGATTTGTACCGTAGAAGAGGAAAACCACAGTTCTATTTCTCTGGCCTACACCAGAATCTTTTAAACAGATATATTTGTGTCTGAGCAGTCAGTGAGACACTCAAACTGTTTTTTTTATGTAAAAAAAGGCAAAAAGGTGGATTACACCCAGATTTGAACCGTGGAAGAGGAAAACGACAGTTCTATTTCTGTGGCCTACACCAGAATATTTTAAACAGATATATTTGTGTCTGAGCAGTCAGCGAGACACTCAAACTGTTTTTTTTTTATGTATAAAAGGCAAAAAGGTGGATTATACCCAGATTTGTACCATGGAAGAGGAAAACCACAGTTCTAGTTCTCTGGCCTACACCAGAATCTTTTAAACAGATATATTTGTGTCTGAACAGTCAGCGAGACATTCAAACTGTTTTTTTTATGCAAAAAGGTGGACTACACCCAGATTTGAACCGTGGAAGAGTAAAACCACAGTTCTAGCTCTCTGGCCTACACCAGAATCTTTTAAACAGATATATTTGTGTCTGAACAGTCAGAGAGACACTCAAACTGTATTTTTTTATGCAAAAAAGTGGATTGCACCCAGATTTGCACCGTGGAAGAGGAAAACCACAGTCCTCCTTCTCTGGCCTACACCAGAATCTTTTAAACAGATATATTTGTGTCTGAACAGTCAGCGAGACACTCAAACTGTTTTTTTTAATGCAAAAAGGTGGACTACACCCAGATTTGAACCATGGAAGAGTAAAACCACAGTTCTAGCTCTCTGGCCTACACCAGTATATTTGAAACAGATATATTTGTGTCTGAACAGTCAACGAGACACTCAAACTGTATTTTTTTATGCAAAAAAGTGGATTACACCCAGATTTGCACCGCGGAAGAGGAAAACCACAGTTCTACTTCTCTGGCCTACACCAGAATCTTTTAAACAGATAGATTTGTGTCTGAACAGTCAGCGAGACACTCAAACTGTTTTTTTTTATGCAAAAAAGGTGGATTACACCTAGATTTGAACCGTGGAAGAGGAAAACCAGAGTTCTAGTTCTCTGGCCTACACCAGAATCTTTTAAACAGATATATTTGTTTCTGTACAGTCAGTGAGACACTGAAACTGTTTTTTTTATGTAAAAAATGCAAAAAGGTGGATTACACCCAGATTTGAACCGCGGAAGAGGAAAACCACAGTTCTAGTTCTCTGGCCTAAACAAGAATCTTTTTAACAGATATATTTGTGTCTGAACAATCAGCAAGACACTCAAGCTGTTTTTTTTTCATGCAAAAAGGTGGATTACACCCAGATTTGAACCGAGGAAGAGGAAAACCACAGTTCTATTTCTCTGGCCTACACCAGAATCTTTTAAACAGATATATTTGTGTCTGAACAGTCAGCAAGACACTGAAACTGTTTTTTTTATTTAAAAAAGGCAAAAAGGTGGATTACATCCAGATTCGAACCGTGGAAGAGGAAAACCACAGTTCTAGTTCTCTGGCCTACACCAGAATCCTTTAAACAGATATATTTGTGTCTGAACAGTCAGCAAGACACTGAAACTGTTTTTTTTTAATTAAAAAAGGCAAAAAGGTGGATTACATCCAGATTCGAACCGTGGAAGAGGAAAACCACAGTTCTAGTTCTCTGGCCTACACCAGAATCTTTTAAACAGATATATTTGTGTCTGCATTGTCAGCGAGACACTCAAACTGTTTTTTTTTTATGCAAAAAGGTGGATTACACCCAGATTTGAACCGTGGAAGAGGAAAACCACAGTTCTATTTCTTTGGCGTACACCAGAATCTTTTAAACAGATATATTTGTGTCTGAGCAGTCAGCGAGACATTCAAACAGTTTTTTTTTATGTAAAAAAGGCAAAAAGGTGGATTACACCCAGATTTGAACCGTGGAAGAGGAAAACCACAGTTCTAGTTCTCTGGCCTACACCAGAATCTTTTAAACAGATATATTTGTGTCTGAACAGTCAGCGAGACGCTCAACCTGTTTTTTTTAAGCAAAAAGGTATACTACACCCAGATTTGTACCGTGGAAGAGGAAAACCACAGTTCTAGTTCTCTGGCATACACCAGAATCTTTTAAACAGATATATTTGTGTCTGAACAGTCAGCGAGACACTCAAACTGTATTTTTTTATGCAAAAGAGTGGATTACACCCAGATTTGCACCGTGGAAGAGGAAAACCACGGTTCTATTTCTCTGGCCTACACCAGAATCTTTTAAACAGATATATTTGTGTCTGAGCAGTCAGTGAGACACTCAAACTGTTTTTCTTATGTAAAAAAAAGGCAAAAAGGTGGATTACACCCAGGTTTGAACCGTGGAAGAGGAAAACCACAGTTCTATTTCTGTGGCCTACACCAGAATCTTTTAAACAGATATATTTGTGTCTGAGCAGTCAGCGAGACACTCAAACTGTTTTTTTTTTATGTAAAAAAGGCAAAAATGTGGATTATACCCAGATTTGTACCATGGAAGAGTAAAACCACAGTTCTATTTCTCTGGCCTATGCAAGAATCTTTTGAACAGATATATTTGTGTCTGAGCAGTCAGCGAGACACAAACTGTTTTTTTTAAGCAAAAAGGTATACTACACCCAGATTTGTACCGTGGAAGAGGAAAACCACAGTTCTATTTCTCTGGCCTACACCAGAATCTTTTAAACAGATATATTTGTGTCTGAGCAGTCAGTGAGACACTCAATCTCTTTTTTTTATGTAAAAAAAGGCAAAAAGGTGGATTACACCCAGATTTGAACCGTGGAAGAGGAAAACGACAGTTCTATTTCTGTGGCCTACACCAGAATCTTTTAAACAGATATATTTGTGTCTGAGCAGTCAGCGAGACATTCAAACTGTTTTTTTTATGCAAAAAGGTGGACTACACCCAGATTTGAACCGTGGAAGAGTAAAACCACAGTTCTAGCTCTCTGGCCTACACCAGAATCTTTTAAACAGATATATTTGTGTCTGAACAGTCAGAGAGACACTCAAACTGTGTTTTTTTATGCAAAAAAGTGGATTGCACCCAGATTTGCACCGTGGAAGAGGAAAACCACAGTTCTACTTCTCTGGCCTACACCAGAATCTTTTAAACAGATATATTTGTGTCTGAACAGTCAGCGAGACACTCAAACTGTTTTTTTTTATGCAATAAGGTGGACTACACGCAGATTTGAACCATGGAAGAGTAAAACCACAGTTCTAGCTCTCTGGCCTACACCAGAATCTTTTTAACAGATATATTTGTGTCTGAACTGTCAGCGAGACACTCAAACTGTTTTTTTTTTGGGGGGGGGGAGGCAAAAAAGTGGATAATACAGAGATTTTAACCGTGGAACTCCAAAACCACAGTTCTTGTTTTCTGGCCGAAACTAGACTCTTTAAAACAGATATATTTGTGTCTGAACACTCACAGACACACTCAATTTCTTTGGGGAGGGGGGATACCAAAAGATTTATAAGACGGGTATTTGTACAGTCTGACTGAGGAGAAAAAAAAAAGAGGATTTAGATGAAAAAAAAGGATTTTTCCTGGCCCCTGAGACCTGGGGCTAAGCCTAGCAATTTGAGCAGCGGTAGCACACAGGACTGTAATGCAGT
Source organism: Phyllobates terribilis (assembly GCF_046119375.1). NCBI lineage: Eukaryota > Metazoa > Chordata > Amphibia > Anura > Dendrobatidae > Phyllobates > Phyllobates terribilis. Next base: position 460,871,675 of record NW_027362761.1, on the reverse strand, counting down.
GTTTGTTAGTATAGCCACTGCGTCTCCTATACAGCTTGACTGCCTGCCTGATATCTGAGATTGATTTTAGTCCTCAGAAGCACTGTTTATTTGATTTTGTAGGCTTTAGAGACCATACACTACTTATTTCGGAGTATAAATCTCTCCCTAGCTCAGCAGCACTCTCCCTACACTGTCTGATCCAGAGCGACTGTGTCCAAGATGGTGGCGCCCAGTTTTAAATACTCGAGGTGACGCTGTGCGGCCTGCCAATCACTGTAATGCCCACAACCAACATGGCTGCGGCATGACAGGGACTGGCCGGCAATCCCTGCATGTTCATTGGCTCTGTAAACAGCACCAAGCATGCAGAGCAGAGACCCGAGCTCCCGCCCGAGTAACCCAAAAATGCTCGATGCTCGCCGAACATCCCGAGTAGTGAGATGCTAGGGTGAGTACCGAGAAGTGTTGAGCATGCTCGCTCAACACTAGTCCCTACCAAGAGGACGACCGTCCTGGTCTATCTATGACGTTACTTATTTCCTGCAGTACTCGCGGGTGTATCTCATCTGGGCCCGGGGATTTGTCATCTTTAGTGATTTTTATACGCTGCCGTACTTCCTGCTGGGTTAAGCAAGTGACATTTAATGGAGAATTTTTGTCATCACTAATCATGTTTTCTGTTATGTGATTTTCTTGCGTAAATACTGTTGAAAAAAAATCATTTAGCATATTGGCTTTTTTCTGATCCTCATCCACCATTTCACCCAGACTATTTTTAAGGGGGCCAACACTATCATTTTTTAGTTTTTTACTATTTATGTAGTTAAAGAATATTTTGGGATTATTTTTACTTTCTCTTGCAATGAGTCTCTCTGTCTCAATCTTTGCTGCCTTGATTTGGTTTTTACAGAATTTATTTAATTTTCTGTATTTATTTAATGCCTCATCACTACCTACTTTCTTTAGTTCTCTAAATGCTTTCTTTTTGTCACTTATTGCGCCTCTTACAGCTCTATTTAGCCATAGATGTTTTCTCCTATTTCTAGCATGTTTATTCCTATAGGGTATATATTGTGCACAGGTCCTATTCAGGATGCTAATAAATGTATCCCATTTGCTTTGCGTAGTTTTATGTCTCAGGATATCGTCCCAGTTTATTGCACTAAGATCATCTCTCATCCATTGGAAATTTGCCTTCCTGAAGTTTAGTGTCCTTGTAATCCCTTCTACTACACATCTTATTAAAGGATACATGAAAACTTATTATTTTGTGATCACTATTACCCAAGTGACCCTCAACTTGTATATTTGATATGCGGTCTGGCCTGTTGGTTATCATTAGGTCTAGCAGTGCCCCCCTTCTTGTTGGGTCCTGAACCAGTTGTGAAAGGTAATTGTCTCTCATAGTTGTCAAAAACCTATTACCTTTGCTTGAACTACAGTTTTCTGTTCCCCAATGTCTTTCAGGGTAGTTGAAGTCCCCCATAATAATATCATCGTGCTCTACCCTCTTTAATTGTGAGCAGTGAGCGTTTCAGTAGACAGAGAAGCTGAATGGTGACTCTAATTATGGCATCATTGCGGCTCGCTGTCTTGATGGAGTCCTCAAAGTTTTGGAGGATGGCACAGATGTCAGACATCTATACCCACTCATCATCTCTTATGTTCGAAGGCTGACCTGAATTCCAATGGGCGTGTTGAAGCTGGTACTCAACAACTGCCCTCTGGTGCTCACAAATCCTTCCCGATATATACAACGTTGATTTCCAACGTGTGGTCACATCGTACACCAGTCGTTGAGCTGGAAGCCGCAAACGCTGGCTGAATTTCTGAAATGGGCACAAGGTAGACAGCATCAGTGGTTGGTCTCCTAGACAACGAGCAAACTCTGTCATGATGATAGAAGCCACCATCTCATTAGCTTGCTGGTACTTTTCTCGGGAATGAGCTTGTCTCCAACCAGCCAGGAATGTCCAGTGAATGGCATGCCATGGTTTGGTATTAGCACCCAGTACCAGAAGCGAAGCCATCCACAATTTACATATCAGAAATTTTATTTGATAGACTGGCTTTCCAAACATCAGTTTCTCACAAAGGAGCTGAAGACACTGAGAGGCAGTAGGTGCAAGTTTCTCCAGCATGACCTGTTTGTTACATATCAAAGGGAGAACAGAATTGGGCTTTACCAAGGTGCCAGATTGCTCTTAAGTCTTATAGATTACAGTCCACAGTAAAAAAGCAGCCATAGAGTGTCTGGGAACCTTCACACAGACTTTTCTTAGCCAGGGCTGCTTTTCGGTGACCGTTGTATTTCTCCACAGCCATATTCTTTAGGTCGGTGAAAGGACTGGCATAGAGGAAAACCGTATCTACTCCGGCAGTCATTTCTCCGCCACCAGGCTCTGGCCATTGTCTCAAATGAGTATGCCTGGCTGTATGTTCAGTGATGAGAGCCACAGATCTGCCTGCTGTGTTACAGCTTTCAACAACTCTTCAGCGGTGTGCTGTTTGTCATCTAAGCATATTACCTTCAGTACAGCCTGTTCCACTTGGCCGAGGCAGTGCTGCACTGCTTCCAGCTTGCGACTGATGTTGTTATTTCGGAGATGGAGGTTGAAGAGGAGGAAGGGGTGCAGGAGCTGTAGAAAGTGATTACATTGAGGTTACTTTGGCAAGTCTGGCTTTTATACTAAAGATCCTGCTGTTTTTTATAGTTTTTTTTTTTACATCTCTTCAAATGTGTATTGTGGTGCGTCCTAATTTTTGGCAGCCCTTGAAATTGCTGCATAAGCAATAACAGTATAGGAGACCCACTCCTTAATAATGGGAAGGACAATTCAAATAGATTCTATATTCTGGAATATTACCTGTCTTATCTGAAATTCGTTTACGGGTGATCTATCGCAGTATGGATAGCGTATTACACCGATCCAGGTATTATTGCCTTATACTGTGTGCTGCTGGTGCTGCAGAAAAAAATACAAATCTATTCTATTCCCTATTGATACCACCACTAAATGCATTTACAATAGGGACAGTTGCTGCTAGATGTTATCATCAGCTTGAGATGAGTGCTCATTCTGGTCACATAAATCTCTTCTACAGTCCATAACTTTTTTTTTGTTATTTATTTGGCTTTATATACAAGCTATGACCCTGCTTTCTTAACATTTCTTCCAGGAAAATCGATTCTAGCTTGGTTTTTGGATTTATTGTTAGTTCATAAAAGTGGCGTAATACTTTGACAATATTGTTCAAAGATATGCTTTTGGTCAGCGACCAACTGTAAATAGGTTTGAACAATACACAACTGGGAGACTTTAAATGTGTAATATCTGGCATGCTCCTAAAAAATTCTGGATTATTAGCACAGTATTATCTGATCCCGCCTGATGACACCGGTTTTAGGCAGTGACCTATTAGTATGATATTAGTCAGCGACCAAGTGTGAATAGGTTTGAACAACACACACCTGGCAGACTTTAAATAGAGTGTAATATCTGGCACGTTCTCAAAAAATTCTGGATTATTAGTAGTGTTGAGCGAATTTGTGACATCTGCGTGACACCGCGGCAAATCAGGGATGTTCATGGGCTGAGCCTATTTTTTGGCACGAAGAACCCGGAACTTGGAACAGGAACCCGAATTTGAAATGCCGAACAAATGCGCTCAACACTAATTATTAGCGCAGTAATATCTGATCCTGTCTGATGAACACGGTTTTTGGCAGTGGCCTACTAGTATGATATTAGTCAGTGGCCAAGTGTGAATAGGTTTGAACAACACACACCTTGCAGACTTTAAATGGAGTGTAATATCTCGCATGCTCTCAAAAAAGTCTGGATTATAAGCACAATAATATCTGATCGTTTGATGACCATGATTTTAGGCAGCGGCATTAGAGATATGGTATTGGTCAGCGACTAAGTGTGAATAGGTTGAACAGCACACACCTGGCAGACTTTAACTGGAGTGTAATATTTGGCACGCTCTAAAAAATGTCACGAATATTACAGCAGTAATATGCGGTCACGTCTGATGACCACGATTTTAGGCAGTGGCCTATTAGTATGATATTGGTCAGCGACCAAGTCTGAATAGGTTTGAACAACACACAACTGGCAGACTTTAAAAGGAGTGTAATATCTGGCACGCTCCCAAAAAATTTTGTATTATTAGTGCAGTAGTATCTGATCCCGTTTGATGACCATGGTTTTAGGCATTGGCTTTAGAGATATGGTATTGGCCAGCGACTAAGTGTGAATAGGTTAAACAACACACAACTGGCAAACTTTAACTGGAGTGTAATATTTGTCATGCTCCAAAAAATGTCATGATTATTACTAGTGTTGAGCCACCCCCGTAGTGTTCGGGTTCGGTTCGGTTCGTCGAACACCGGGATGTTCGAGGAACTGTTCGTCGAACTGTTCGTCGAACACCTTAGAACACCGTCGAACACCGTTAAAACCAATGGCAGGCAAACAAAAACACATAGAAACACATAGAAAACACCTGCAAAGGTGTCCAAAAGCTGACAAACTGCTCAGAAGACACTCTCTTTAAAAAAGCCGGCCGGCAAATTCAGCAGCGGCATACACCGGTACCCGACAATTTAGACAAGAAGGAATAGAGCATCACACATAGATTAGATAGATAGAAACATGTCAGTCACACATATAAGAAGCACAGTGACAGTGTTGGTTACTGCACTTGTCATTTAGTGTAAAGGATTTATTAAAAAAAATATTAGTGTTTTCATGCACCGTCTCTTTAAAAAAGCCGGCCGGCAATTCAGCATCTGTACCCGACAATTTAGAACAGAAAGAATAGAGCTTCACACATAGATTAGATAGATAGAAACATGTCAGTCACATATATAATAAGTACAGTGATAGTGTTGCTTACTGTACTTGTCATTTAGTGTAAAGGATTTATTTAAAAAAATAATAGTGTTTTCATGCACTGTCTCTTTAAAAATGCCGGCCGGCAATTCAGCAGCGGTACCCGACAATTTAGAACAGAAAGATAGAGCATCACACATAGATTAGATAGATAGAAACATGTCAGTCACATATATATGAAGTACAGTGATAGTGTTGGTTACTGTACTTGTCATTTAGTATTAAAATAAAGGATTTATTATTAAAAAAATTGGCGTGGGGGTCCCCTTAATTTTAGGCTCTATCGGAGGTTAAGCAGACGGCTGGGGCAGATGTTTGAAGCCTGGGAAGGGGGTAATACCCACGGAGCTTCCCAGGCTACTAATATCAGCCCCCAGCTGAATACATAGCCTTTACTAGCTATTAAAATGGGGGACCCCCCAAAAAAAATGACGTGGGGTCCCCCCTAATTTAATAGCTAGCAAAGGCTAGGCAGACAGCTGGGGGCTGATATTAATAGCCCAGGAAGGGAGCCATGAATATTGGCCCCCTCCCAGGCTAGAAACACCAGCCGTCAGCCGCCCCAGAAATGGCGCATTCATAGGATGCGCCAATTCTGGCACTTAGCCTCGCTCTTCCACGCTGCCCTGGTGCGGTGGCAGGGGGTAATAGGGTTGGGGTTGATGTCAGCTTATAATGCCAGCTGACATCAAGCCCAGGTTAGTAATGGAGAGGCGTCTATAAGACACCCCCATTACTAACCCCATAGTCAAAGTTAAAAAAAACACAAACACCCAGAATAAAGTCCTTTAATTGAAATAAAGACACAATCCTTTATTGTTCTAAATTAAACCATACTTACCATCACGCCCATTCCAGCTGAAGCCAACGATCTCCTGCAATAAAAGAAAAATAATAAAGCAACCTCATCCTTACCTTTCCATGGTTCCCACGACAGCTTCAGCTCTGCTACATCGAGATGACAGGCTGGACCGCAGCAGAAGGCTGCCATCCAGCCTGTCATCCCGCAGACACTGAGAAGCGCAGGCTTGCTTGCGCTGCTCAGCGTCTCTCTGTGACGACATCCAGATGAGCCGAGTTCATGTCCAATGAACTCGGCTCACCTCATGCACGTCACTGACAGCGTGGGAAAATTCTCACGCTGAAGCGCTGATTGCAGGAGAATTTTCCCACGCTGTCAGTGACATGCAGGAGGTGAGCTGAGTTCATTGGACATGAGCTCACCTCATGCACATCACTGACAGCGTGGGAGAATTCTCCTGCACTCAGCACTTCAGCGTGAGAATTTTCCCACGCTGTCAGTGACGTGCATGAGGTGAGCCGAGTTCATTGGACATGACCTCGGCTCATCTGGATGCCGTCACAGCGAGACAGTGAGGAGCGCAAGCATGCCTGCGCTTCTCAGTGTCTGCGGGATGACAGACTGGATGGCAGCGTTCTGCTGCGGTCCAGCCAGTCATCTCGATGTAGCAGAGCTGAAGCTGTCGTGGGAACCATGGAAAGGTAAGGATGAGGTTGGTTTATTATTTTTCTTTTATTGCAGGAGATCGTTGGCTTCAGCTGGAATGGGTGTGATGGTAAGTATGGTTTAATTTAGAACAATAAAGAATTGTGTCTTTATTTCAATTAAAGGACTTTATTCTGGGTGTTGTGTTTTTTTTAAATACTTTACTAGAAATTCATGGCGGTCATGTCTAATACTGGCGTGACCCCATGAATTTTGGGCTTGGGGCCAGCTGATAATACCAAGCTGGCCCTAACCCCTTTATTACCCAGTGAGCCACCGCACCAGGGCCCTGGATGAGTTGGGTACAGCGCCAGAAGATGGCACTTCTATGAACGCGCCATTTTCCGGGGTGGCTGCGGACTGCAATTTGTAGCGGGGGGGGCCAGAAAGCTTGGGCCTCCCTGCGCTGCAGATTCCAGCCCCCAGCTGCCTAGTTGTACCTGGCTGGACACAAAAATAGGGCGAAGCCCCACGTACTTTTTTTTTAATTATTTCATGAAATTCATGAAATAATTAAGAAAAAAAGGCCTTCCCTATATTGTTGTGTCCGGCCAGGTACAAATAGACAGCTGGTGTTTGGGGGCAGCCCGTTCCTGCCTGCTGTACCTGGCTGGACACAAATATAGTGCGAAGCCCCACTTCAATTTTTTTTAATTATTTCATGAAATTCATGAAATAATTAAGAAAAAAAGGGCTTCCCTATATTGTTGTGTCCGGCCAGGTACAAATAGGCAGCTGGTGGATGGGGGCAGCCCGTTCCTGCCTGCTGTACCTGGCTGGATACAAATATAGTGCGAAGCCCCACTTCAATTTTTTTAAATTATTTCAGGAAATTCATGAAATAATTTAAAAAAAATTGACGTGGGGCTTCTCACTATATTTGTGTCCAGCCAGGTACAGCAGGCAGGAACAGGCTGCCCCCAACCACCAGCTGCCTATTTGTACCTGGCCGGACACAACAATATAGGGAAGCCCTTTTTTTCTTAATTATTTCATGAAATAATTTAAAGAAAATTGACGTGGGGCTTCGCCCTGTTTTTGTGTCCAGCCAGGTACAACTAGGCAGCTGGGGGCTGGAATCCGCAGCGCAGGGAGGCCCAAGCTTTCTGGGCCACCCCCGCTGCAAATTGCAGTCCGCAGCCACCCCGGAAAATGGCGCGTTCATAGAAGCGCCATCTTCTGGCGCTGTACCCAACTCATCCAGGGCCCTGATGCGGTGGCTCACTGGGTAATAAAGGGGTTAGGGCCAGCTTGGCATTATCAGCTGGCCCTAAGCCCGAAATTCATGGGGTCACGCCAATATTAGACATGACCACCATGAATTTCTAGTAAAGTATTTAAAAAAAACACAACACCCAGAAAAAAGTCCTTTAATTGAAATAAACACACAATTCTTTATTGTTCTAAATTAAACCATACTTACCATCACGCCCATTCCAGCTGAAGCCAACGATCTCCTGAAATAAAAGAAAAATAATAAAGCAACATCATCCTTACCTTTCCATGGTTCCCATGACAGCTTCAGCTCTGCTACATCGAGATGACAGGCTGGACCGCAGCAGAACGCTGCCATCCAGCCTGTCATCCCGCAGACACTGAGAAGCGCAGGCTTGCTTGCGCTCCACAGTGTCTCTCTGTGAGGGCATCCAGATGAGCCGAGTTAATGTCCAATGAACTCGGCTCACCTCATGCACGTCACTGACAGCGTGGGAAAATTCTCCTGCACTCAGCGCTTCAGCGTGGGAGAATTCTCACACTGAAGCGCTGAGTGCAGGAGAATTCTCCCACGCTGTCAGTGACGTGCAGGAGGTGAGCTGAGTTCATTGGACATGAGCTCACCTTATGCACGTCACTGACAGCGTGGGAAAATTCTCCTGCACTCAGCGCTTCAGCGTGGGAGAATTCTCACGCTGAAGCGCTGAGTGCAGGAGAATTCTCCCACGCTGTCAGTGACGTGCAGGAGGTGAGCTGAGTTCATTGGACATGAGCTCACCTTATGCACGTCACTGACAGCGTGGGAGAATTCTCCTGCACTCACCGCTTCAGCGTGAGAATTTTCCCACGCTGTCAGTGACGTGCATGAGGTGAGCCGAGTTCATTGGACATGAACTCGGCTCATCTGGATGTCGTCACAGAGAGACGCTGAGCAGCGCAAGCAAGCCTGCGCTTCTCAGTGTCTGCAGGATGACAGGCTGGATGGCAGCGTTCTGCTGCGGTCCAGCCTGTCATCTCGATGTAGCAGAGCTGAAGCTGTCGTGGGAACCATGGAAAGGTAAGGATGAGGTTGCTTTATTATTTTTCTTTTATTGCAGGAGATCGTTGGCTTCAGCTGGAATGGGCGTGACGGTAAGTATGGTTTAATTTAGAACAATAAAGGATTGTGTCTTTATTTCAATTAAAGGACTTTATTCTGGGTGTTTGTGTTTTTTTTAACTTTGACTATGGGGTTAGTAATGGGGGTGTCTTATAGACGCCTCTCCATTACTAACCTGGGCTTGATGTCAGCTGGCATTATAAGCTGACATCAACCCCAACCCTATTACCCCCTGCCACCGCACCAGGGCAGCGTGGAAGAGCGAGGCTAAGTGCCAGAATTGGCGCATCCTATGAATGCGCCATTTCTGGGGCGGCTGACGGCTGGTGTTTCTAGCCTGGGAGGGGGCCAATATTCATGGCTCCCTTCCTGGGCTATTAATATCAGCCCCCAGCTGTCTGCCTAGCCTTTGCTAGCTATTACATTAGGGGGGACCCCACGTCATTTTTTTTGGGGGGTCCCCCATTTTAATAGCTAGTAAAGGCTATGTATTCAGCTGGGGGCTGATATTAGTAGCCTGGGAAGCTCCGTGGGTATTACCCCCTTCCCAGGCTTCAAACATCTGCCCCAGCCGTCTGCTTAACCTCCGCTAGAGCCTAAAATTAAGGGGAACCCCACGCTAATTTTTTTAATAATAAATCCTTTATTTTAATACTAAATGACAAGTACAGTAACCAACACTATCACTGTACTTCATATATATGTGACTGACATGTTTCTATCTATCTAATCTATGTGTGAAGCTCTATTCTGTCTGTTATAAATTGTCGGGTACCGCTGCTGAATTGCCGGCCGGCTTTTTTAAAGAGACGGTGCATGAAAACACTATTATTTTTTTTGACAAATCCTTTACGCTAAATGACAAGTACAGTAAGCAACACTGTCACTGTACTTCGTATATATGTGGCTGACATGTTTCTATCTAATCTATGTGTGAAGCTCTATTCTGTCTGTTATAAATTGTCGGGTACCGCTGCTGAATTGCCGGCCGGCTTTTTTAAAGAGACGGTGCATGAAAACACTATTATTTTTTTTGATAAATCCTTTACACTAAATGACAAGTACAGTAAGCAGCACTTTCACTGTACTTCGTATATATGTGGCTGACATGTTTATATCTATCTAATCTATGTGTGAAGCTCTATTCTTTCGGTTCTAAATTGTCGGGTACCGGTGTATGCCGCTGCTGAATTGCCGGCTTTTCATGTTTCACTGTTGGCACTGTTCCCATCGATTTGGGCAATCACTGTAATGCCACAACCACCATGGCTGTGGCATTACAGTGAGTGGCAGACAATCCCTGCATGATTGGTGCTCTAATTAGTGCCAGACATGCAGGACACGCTTTTGGTGCACGAACAGTTATCGAACATAACCTCGAACAGCCGAATTGTTTGCAAATCGTTCGGGTTCGTCGAACAACTCGAACACCGCCCAAAACAGCTCGAATTTGAGATTGGCGAACAGTTCTAGTCGAACACCGCTCATCTCTAATTATTACGGCAGTAATATGGGATCACATCTGATGATGGACAAGTTTCTCTACTTCCACAATACAGCAATGCGAATAAAATAAAAAAATCTGGCTGTGTTCTGCTAACAAGCAAGTGGAACAGTAAAATTATGTACTATACTGCTTTTTAACCAAATAATCAGGATTAAGAGCAAAAAAAAAATTAGCCCTGATATCTAGGGCTATGGATATCTCTAACAGCAGCAGACAGAACGTGCATTGGACCCTATTCTGCTGTTTACAGTATCCACAAACTCTGCATGCCTAACTCCTGCTATTACCAGTACTATATGCAGCTGGATTAGTCATTAGAAGGACTGTTAGTTCAGATGGATATATATCTTGCTGTGGAAAACCTATGCCTAACTAATAAACAGCCAATTCTGTCCCTCACTCAGCAGCACCTCTCCCTACTCTGCCTGTTTCCGGGGTAGACTGTGACAAGCTTAGGCTACTGGGTCTTATATAGACCAGATGATGCTATGCGGCCAGCCAATCACTGCAATGCCACAACCAACATGGCTACGGCATTACAGTGAGTGGCAGGCCATCCCAGCATGTTTATTCACTGTCTAAAGAGTAGGAGAGCTGTGTGTGTAAGTGTGCTTGTAGCAGAGCTGTTTATATCTATATGTGCATGTAGCAGAGCTATATGTGTATATGTGCTTTTAGCAGAGCTATGTGTGTGTGTGTATATGTGCATCCAGTAGAGCTGAGTATGTGTCTATGTGCATGTAGCAGGGCTATGTTTGTGTGTATAACACTGCAGAGAGACGCTAACAATAGATTTATTACCTCCTTATTTTACCCTAGTACATTAAAATTTGTGACAGTGTGACGCGCCCCCTGGGGCCGTGGGGTACTCAGTAGCCTGGCCGGTCGGTTCTATTGGGGTAGTCACGGTGGCAGTGACCCAGCTGCGTGGCCCAGGGAGGTCAATTAATCATGAATAGAGGGTAATAAAGCTTTTGGGGATAAAGTTTAGTGACCCCTCCAATAGTATGCAGCTATAGGTGGCCACCGCTGCTGTTCAGATCCACTGGGGCCATTGGTGATGCAGCAGAGTTGTTTCAGCTCTCCATGGGTAGAGCTAGGCCCCAGGGCAGTTAAATAGGGAATTTTAGATGTTGGTGTTGTAGTGCAAGGTAGGTGATGCAGTAATTAAGTCAAGGACACAGCGGGGTGCAGTCTTCCAGTGTTTACTCACAGTTCTTATGGTGTTCCAGATTACAACGGCTAGTCAGTTTATAACAGCCCATCGAGTCCTGTGTCCTCTGGGGAAGTGATCCAGCCAATTCTCAGATAACTTGGGTGCACTTGATCAGGACCCCCTTCTTGTGTACCTTTCCGGGTCGTCTCTTTGCGCTGGTTCTTGCCCTCCTGCCCTGTGCCTCACACACAGTGTCCCGAGCAAGTGGCCCTGGGCCTTGTTGGGCGACGTCCTCTCTGTCCCCTCGGTCCTATATGGCCACCTTTTCGGCGAATGTGTGTGGTTTTGGCTACGGCACTTAAAGATACAGAAGCCTCCGGTTTGCTAGCTGAATCTTGCAGTCCTCCACTAGTATGGGGCCGGTCCCCTACTGTGACCTGATCCCTTCATGGTCGGCGTGAACTCGAGCGCACGGGTAAACTCCGCACTTTCCGTGCCCCTAGGATCCCTTCTCTGTCTCTGGGGCCCTTCTCTGACCCCCTCGCTCCTCTTGTTCTTTCTCTTACTGGGCCCCTCTGACTGGACCCCACTCTTGAATGGTCCTCACTCAATGAGCTTTTGCTCCTAGGACCCTAGGACCAGAACCCTTCTAGATCTTTCTACCTTTCCTTTTATACTACCTGTCATGTGACCCACGTCACCAACTGTCACTCTACGTGGTCCCCTCTACCTTCAGTCCCTCCTTCAGTGCTCCCCTAAACTACTTCCTCCACCCACCTCCTCTACTTAGTTCCATCCTCCAGCCAGGGACCGGGTCTGTGCTCTCACTCAGGAGCAATCTTGCCCTTCCCTAATGGAGTGGTGTAGTGTTGGATGTGAGTGTGTGGGTCCCGGGTAGTGCTCCCTCCTTACCTGAGAGTGGGGTACCACACCTCTGGCTGAGATGCAGTACCTCTATGGCAACTGGAACTTCAGGGGTGCCACATTCCAACCCTGTTAAACACAGCACATCCGCGGGCTGGAACAGAGTAGAAAACAAGAATTTAAGACATGCAAAATTTTTAGAATGCATTCACAGGTAAAAGCAGTGAATAAATAACTTTTTCTTCAAATTATAGGAGGCACTTTTTCTTAAACATTACAAATAACTACCGGGTATATAAAACAATATAAGATCACTTTATATAACACTTTGTCAAACAAGTTCAGTAGGCTCCAGTGAGATCCCTTCCAGGGTGTCAGTCTCACTGTCTCAAGTGCAATATGGGGCACCCGTCCTAAAACCCCCAACATAGGCTCTGGGCGTGGCTGCTGGACATAGCTGATCCACTCGTTGGACCACGTGTTAGGCCACGCCAAATGAGTTTTTGTTCAGTGGCCTATAAAACCAACAAGCACATTAAAAAGTGCCAACTTTTTACAGTAAAAGTTCTGGCTGTTCACTGTCCACAACCATAACATCTGTTGCTTACCGGGTACTAATTATGTTAGCACAACTTATAAATTTCGATACAAAAAACCAACCGGGTAACTATTTACATTTTCTTCCTATGCGGTTCCACAGTTCAGTTCTTATTGCCCCTTCCGGGGTGCCTTTTTCCAGGGTAGCACGTAATCTTCCCTGTCATTAAATGGCACATCCGGGTTACTTGCTGCAGCCAGGGTTGAAGCTGCGGCTTGCTGTCGGCAGGAGTCAGCGGCACCGGATGTCAGGAGCATGTCCTCCGTGCTTGCCTTTCGCACATTGAGCGCATACCACCCCCTCTCCCCTCAATGCTGGGTGTAGGTGACTTGATCACCAGGGTACAAGTCACGGTCAGGGTGTCCTTGTTGAAGGTGGAACTCCACATCCCTCCTGGTAACTAAGAGATCCTGGGCAGCATTGGGCTCTCTAATAAAACCCCAGCCCTTCCGTAGTTTGAATTTTACTACAGTGCCCAGAAGTCTCACACCCCGTTTGGCATGTGCGGCCTTCCGGGCCATGGCTTTGGCCTTCATATTCCTCTCTTCCAAAGCCTGCCATCTTGTTTGCCGCTCCTTCTCCTCCGCTTCCAGCTTTCGAATCTGCTGCTCGTCGGAACTCTTCCTGCTTCAGGGTCTCTTCTGAAGTCTCCTTTACTTGGGTCTCCCCAGGGAACCCCATTAGGTCGCCATCCGGGTTCTCCCATCTGTACTCCACCCTTCCTGTACAGACCACCCGGGAAGTAGGCGCAGGTATCAATGGGGCACCTAGCTGATCCTCCACTCGTGCGGACCAGTCCCACGTGACGCTCTTGTACACCCAGCCAGGTGCAGGGGCTGCTGGTGACTGCAGGGGACCAACCAAGGTCTCTTCAGCTACCGGGGCATGGACGTTACCTGCTGCGGCTGCCTCTCCAGTGCCGCATGTCTCCTTCTCTTTTGTCCCCTCCGGGGCTGGGGCAGTTGCTGCAGGCCACGACAGCGATCACTGCCGGGTGATTTTTTTCTAGCAGCGCGTCCTTCCACTTCTCCACTGCCTTCTGGGCCTGCTCCATTTGCTGGCCCAGCTCCTGCATCTCAGTCTGCAGGAACCCCGAATCCACCGGGGATAGCTGCTTCAGGACTCTTTCCACATTACTAGGGGAGTCTTCTGCTTCCACGCCTTGGACTGGAGGTGAGCTGCTCTTTCCCGCCATTACATGTACCGGGTTAGCTGTCACTCCTCCACAGTCGCCCGTGTATCTGTCCTTCTCCCAGGACTTCTTCTTCCCTCTCCTCTTTCATGGGCTGATCGTTCTCATTTTTCTGTTGGCCACACCAGGAGGCGGATTCCCTTCACTGATAGACAAGTCTATTGATATGGTAGTCGTTGCAACGGGCGGGTATGGCTCTTCGCGCCATTCTCTAGCCCGGCCCACGATGGGAGGTTGCTTATCTTCCTTGGACATATGCATGGCACCTGCTCTTTCTGGGCGGGTGCCACCACTCAATCTAAAACACAGTCTCTGCACGAAACCGGGTGTAACGGGTCGGTACATCCTGTTCGTGACACCAAGTTGACATGCCCCCTGGGGCCGTGGGGTACTCAGTAGCCAGGCCGGTTGGTTCTATTGGGGTAGTCACGGTGGCAGTGACCCAGCTTCGTGGTCCAGGGCAGTCAATTAATCAAGAATAGAGGGGAATAAAGTTTTTGGGAATAAAGTTTCATGATGCAACCCATAGTATGTGACGCGCCCCCAGGGCCGTTGGGTACCCGGTGCCGGGCCGGTGGATGCTGGAGAATGTCACAGTGGCGGTGACCCGGTCCGTGACCCAGGGCAGTGAATAAAAGGGGGTTATGGATAGGGGATTTATAGTGTTTTTAAAGAGTTCATGACGCCACCTGTGGAATGTGGCTAAAGGGAGCCGCCGCTGTGGAGCAGGTCCTCTGAAGCTGATGTTACTGCAGCAGGGATGGTGTGGCTCTCCACAGGAAGAGCTATCTCCAGGGCAGTGTAGATGTTGTAGGTTGTGCTTGGCGTTGTAGTGCAGGGGTTGATGGCGCAGCAATAATCAGCCCACAACTTAATGGTAGTTTACTCTTGTCTTCACTGGTTGTGATTAGACAAGCCGGGATTGGGTACTGGCTAGAAGTGGAAGTCCGGGCAGCCTGGAAGCAAGTAAAGAATACTCCATGCCCAGTGAAGTTGGAGGCCTCGCCTTTCCACTAAACTCTTTGGCCCTGCGGTTTGTAGCTGTGCGGTGGCCCTCGTCCCTGAGTGTAAAGTTTCTGTGCTCACCTTTATTGCAGGCAGCTCGGCCTTGCTGGTGCATCGCTCCCACATGGCGGTGCTGGGCCCTCTGTGCTGCTGAGCCTCCGGTCGTCTGATGGGGTCAGGAGACCTGTAGTCTCCTGCCCTCCGGTTTCTGCTGCTGGGCATTTAGTGCCCCACAGCCTCGGAATCCGGTGTCCGGTTATTCTGTGCGGTACTTCTGGGGTGAGCTGCCGCGCAGCTCCAGTCCCCAGCTCCTCTCTCCTCGATGTCCTCACTTCAACTCCTCACACTAAAACTAACTAACCCCGCCCCCAGATCCCAGTTGCAAGGGGAGTGGCTCCCCTTGCTGGTCTGGAGACAGGAAAGTGTTGCATGTTTAGCATACCTGACTAGGGGATCCCTGCTTGCTTCCAGGCATGGCATCACCTCTTGTGAAGGAGGCAATGCCACTGTGGCAACCGGATCCCTGGGGTGCCACATTTCCCCCTAGTTAACTTCAGTACTCCCGGACTGAGGATACCTTTCAAATTTAACAAATAACAAGAATAATTTACATTACAAAAACCCAACAAAAATTGAAAGCAGTCACTGCGGCGCTTAGTCTTTACGCCACAATCCTGGTAACTGTAATTTGGCTGGTGGGAACCGCATCAACCCACTTTGTGTATCGTTCCTGGGCGTGGCTTCAGGGCACTCTTTTGGTGGACCTGGTCTTCAGTAGTGTTGAGCCACCCCCGTAGTGTTCGAGTTCGGTTCGGATCGTCAAACACCCGTATGTTCGCCGAACTGTTCGTCGAACACCTTCGAACACCGTTAAAACCAATGGCAGGCAAACAAAAACACATAGAAACACATAGAAAACACCTTCAAAAAGCTGACAAACTGCTCAGAAGACACAACTAACACATGGAAAAGTGACAAGTACATATAGTCATGCGAAGAGAAAAGAGGTGGAGGAATAAAAGGAGGGGGAGACACAGATATAGGCATGTCATGCCCTTCTAAAACCAAAAAAGGGCGAAGCTGACACAGCCAGTCCGTTCCTGCCCGTGCGACCTCTGTGTCGCCGGCTTTGTGCCAGAGCTGCGGTGGACCCTGACGGCCAGCCCCCCTCTCCCAATACTGGTGCCTGTCCGCTGGTGGGTCGAGCGAGCCCCCCTGTGGTGGTGGCAGGTCTAAGCTTTATAATTTAAATTGTGTCTCTAATTTGAATGAATACACTTTAAATCCTTTTACAAGGATCTATTGGAGGGCAAGTCTCATGCCAGCAGCCACGTAATTCCAGCTCCAGTAGTGTCCACTAAAGCTAGTGCAGTTAAAAAGCTTTTATAAGGATCGAGCTCGGCAGTCCACCGCAAGGCGTCCTACCGCCAGTCCTAGCCCCTATGCCTTGGGGTGCCTCCTGATGCTCTTCACTGAGTATCAAGGGGTCCCGAAGCATTTCCTTTGAAAAAATGAAGTGTCCAAACTACAGGTGGTGTAGCTTGCTTAACAGCTGGGATAATCCGCTGACTAGCAGACACTGCTACTAGGCACAAAGTATTTCCTGGGCTAGATGCAGTTACAAATTTGTAATTAGATACTCTCGTTGGATGCTGAGAAAGCATTCCATTGAGTCTCCTGGCACGCCATATATTATTCTCTTAAAAAGCTTGGGGTAGGGGTCTAGGGGACCCTTTTATAGCCAAAATCACGGCCATGTATCGCAATACGTCACCTAGGCTGAAGATAAATGGAACTGTAGCACCCCGAGGGCTCGGTTGCTACAGAGGTATTGCACCTCACCCAGAGGTGTGATATCTCACTCTCAGGTAAGGATGGAGTGTGGATCAGGACCCCGACACCTGCATGCATTACACCACATTGCCGTGGGGCAGGGCGACCAATATGCCCCTGAGATGGGCCCGACAGTCCCTGTCCCTGGCTGGAGTGGGGGGAGGGAACACCAAAGAAGGGGAACCCTGTAGTGCAGGAGCAGGGAGGAAGCAGTTCCTGGGTGCATTGAGAAGGGAGTATAAAAGGTGGGCACCATCTTAGTTCAGTGCAGAGAAGTCTGAGCAGAAGTGACAGGGAGCAGGGGCTCTGCATGAGCTCTGCTCTGAATGCGGGCCTAGTAACAAAGGCCCAGGCCTGGAAGAGGGAGAAGGAAGGAAGATGAGCGGAGAAGGCTCCAGGGATGAGGAACGAAGGGATCCCAGGGGTGCGGACGGGCGAGTCGCCACCGCACGCCCGAATCCACCTGCGTGGAGGGGTCAGGCCAAAGGGGGAGACGGGTCCCCGAAACTAGTGGAGGCGGGAAACGACACTCAGCTAGAAACCGGAGGCTGTGACATTTTATATGGCGCAGCCCCTCGCTACACACGCTAGGAAGGCACCACATAGGGTCAGGGAAACTGGCGGCAAGTTTACCAAGAGGAGGCCCGAGGCAGCCAGACAGAAGCGTTGGTAAGAAAGGCCAGACAAAGGACACACAAAGGGGGTCCTGTGAAGCGCTCCAAAGTTATCTGGGAGTTGTCTGAGCCCCTCACCTGGTGAGCACAGTACGACATGGGCAGCCGTTACCTGCAGAAGTGGTCTGGATAATAAGAACTGTGAGTAAAGGCCCTGGACTGCATCACTGACTCCGTATCGTTACTGCTGCTCTCCTTCACCATCACCCCCATCCTCCGCATACAATGCCCTGAGGCTATACTCCTCCCATGGGGAGTTATACTACGCTCTGCTGCACCCACAACACGAGCCTCAGCGGTCTGCCCTGCATCGGCGGTTCACTCTGACCGCAATCCATGGGTGGCGTAGTCAGACATTTAAACATCAAAACCACATAAATAGTTCCGCCACTGGTTTGACCGCCCTGAGCCACGGAACCGGGTCGCCGCCACGGAGACTACAACCACCAGCATCCACCAAAAAGAGTCCGGCTCCGGGTGTCCCAAGGCCCAGGGGGCGCGTCAGAAAATTTTCATCACCTTTCATAATCACCAATGGGACAAGGCAGGGATGTCCTCTGTCCCCTCTCTTATACATCCTAGTAACGAAGCACCTGCTCTCATCAATTCGCCATAACCCCAATATTAGGTGGATTGAGGTGGGAGGCACCGAGTACAAGTGCTCTGCATTTGCTGATGATGTCCTAGTATATATCACTCAATCACATATATCCATCCCTACTGTTATGGCTGAAATTGATCACTTTGGTACATGGTCAAATTTTAAAATCAATGCAGCGAAGTCTGAGGCCCTCGATGTCTCCCTCCCCAAATCCATACAGGATTCCATCCAGTCCAACTTTCCATTTGCCTGGCCCTCACAGGGTATCAAATACTTAGGAATTCCTATTCATAGAGACCTCTCCCGTCTATGTTATCTAAATTTTGGGCCCTTTATTGAACAACTCCATACAGACCACGGTTGGCAAGTTAGAACTGTAAGATTCACTACGTGAACCACTGGTGTTTTGTTTTAATTTGTTCCAAATTATTATGCAAAAAGTGTTTAGGAGTGATAAGGGAAGAATTTGTTTGTTTGTCAGTTAAACTCATTGATGGTGATGTGTGTCAGGGCTCTTTATATCACTGTAAGCAATTGCAGACACCTGTGCTAATTAGTTTGGCAGGTGTGTCCAATGAAAGGCAAGACTACTTAAGAAGGCTGTCCCACATTATTAAGCAGCCTACATTTTCTGACAAAATGGGATAGAAAAAGGATGTATCGGCTGCTGAGAAGCAACAAATTGTGGAGTGTTTAGGTCAAGGCATGACTACAATCAACATTGCCAAGACACTTCATCCTGATCATCGCACAATCAAGAAGTATTTAGCTGATTCACAGTACACAAGTGTGCGTGCTGATAAGGAAAAATTGAGGACTCTTTCCTACAGGCAATTACGTCAGGTTAAAAGAGCAGCGGCAAAAAAGCCTTGTCATAGCAGCAGACAAGTTTTTGAAGCTGCTGGTGCCTCCAACGTCCCCCGAACAACAAGATGCAGAGTCCTTCAGAGGTTTGCAGCTGTGTCGATCTCCTCTATCCACTGCACACAAGCAGAAACGGCTCCAGTGGGCCAAACAATACATGAAGACTAACTTCAAAACTGTTTTGTTCACCGATGAGTGCCGTGGAAAACTCGATGGTCCAGATGGATAGAGTGGAGGATGGCTGGTTGATGGACACCCCACGCAAACACTGCTACAGCGCCAACAAGGAGGAGGTGGAGTAATGTTTTGGGCTGGAATCATGGGGAGAGAGATTGTCGGCCCCTTTAGGATCCCTGAAGGGGTAAAGATGAACTCCATAATGTATGTGGAGTTTCACAAACAGCACTTCCTGCCATGGTTCAAGAAAAAGAAACGTGTATTCCACAGCAAGATCATTTTCATGCATGATAATGCACCGTCTCATGCTGCACATAACACATCTGCATCTCTGGCTGATATGGACATAAAAGGGGACAAACTTATGGTGTGACCCCCATGCTCCCCTTACCTCAACCCCATTCAGAACCTCTGGGGCATCATCAAAAGGAGTGTCTTTGATGGCGGGAGGCAGTTCACATCTAAGCAACAGCTCTGGGAGGGTATTCTGTCCTCATGCAAATCAATTGAAGCAGAAACCATCCAAAACCTGACAAATTCAATGGACGAGACAGTTCAGAAGCTCCTTTCGAACAAGGGGTCCTATGTGCAAATGTAACATCAGCTAGAATAAAGTTTTGAGTTGAAAACTGTTTGATTTCAGTTTGTGATAACTTGCTAATGCTTATAATTTCAAAAATGACCATTTTTTTGTTCTTTATTAAAATGAAAAGGTTGATCGAAGAGTGTGGGGGATCTAAGAGTGTGGCAAACCAGTAGTCATGATTACTTCGAATTCTGACAATCTGAGGGTCATGTTGCAGGTAGTGCAGCAAGAAGGCACTCATGTGTCTTGCGCATCTAGGAGACCCAAAATTATTTTCCGAGCTAGATGCAGCTAAAAATTATTATTAATTTGAAAGCTGGTGGAGCTTAGTATAGATGGCCTAATAGAATCAGTACTGCACACTGCTACAAAGCCCAAATTATTTTCCAGCCAACATACAGATAAACATGATTAGTAATTTTAAATCTGTTGGATCTTAGTATAGATGGCCTAATAGAATCAGTACTGGACACTGCTACAAAGCCCAAATTATTTTCCAGACAAGATACAGATAAACATGATTAGTGATTTTAAAGCTTAAAACGGTTGGTGAGGTGATTTTAACAAATCATCAAGCTTTTACTCTCCCCAGGATAACACAGGGGTAGAAAAGTCGTTTCGGATCCATGATTTGTTCATCTTTATGAACGTGAGTCTGTCTACATTATCAGTGGAGAGCCGCGTGCGCTTATCTGTCAGCACACCACCAGCAGCGCTGAACACACGTTCAGACAGAACGCTGGCTGCGGGGCATGACAAGATCTCCAAGGCGTAAGTGGCGAGCTCTGGCCATTTATCCAGATTGGAAGCCAAAAAAGAGCAAGGGTCTAGTGACACAGTCATGGCTTCAAGGTTTACTTGGAGATACTCCTGTACCATCGTCTCTAGGCGTTGACAATGTGTCAGACTTCTTGTCTCCTGTGGCCTTGCAAAGGATGGGCTAAAAAAGTGGTGAAATGATTCCGCAAAATTGATGTTAAAAGCAGATACTGTGTTTCTGTTACGTTTGAGTGCGGAACACTCGACGGTCCCACGGTGGGCAAGTTGGAACTGTGAGATTCACTACGTGCACCACTGGTGTTTTGTGGAAAAGCACATGTAAGATTCTGCAACAGTCTCTGCTGATACTCCTGCATGCATGCATCCCTTTCTATGACAGGAATAATTTCTGCAAATTTATTTTTGTACCGGGGATCTAACAGTGTGGCAACCCAGGAGTCAGGATTATTTCTAATTCTCACAATTCGAGGGTCATGTTGCAGGTAGTGCAGCAAGAAGGCACTCATGTGTCTTGTGCATCCAGGAGCACCAAGTCCCTGTTGTGTTGGTGGCGAGGTAACAATCATGCTTCCTTCCTCTGTCCTCTCCCCCCAACCTCGCACAACAGAAATGTGATCAAGGTCTCCCTCATCTGATGAGTCTTCCATCAGTTCATCCTCCACTTCTTCCTGGGTTCCTGCACCTTCCTCACTAGTTTGGCTGCACCCTGGTAAAACCATCTCCACCACCCTCACATGCCTGCCGCCATGGTGCTGCCGACCGTCTGGACCTTGCAGATGTTAGCCCTTCCGCATACAACTCCTCCTCCCCTACTTCCTCCACCTCTTCTTGTGCCACCACCTGACTCCGAATTCTGTTTAACATGTGCTCCAGCATGTAAATCACCGGAATAGTCATGCTGATAATGGCATCGTCAGCACTAAACATCTTCGTCGCCATTTCAAAACTGTGCAGAAGGGTGCATAGGTCCCTGATCTGAGACCACTCCTCCAGCGTGATTTGCCCCACCTCTGGATCTCATTGGCCCAGGCTATACATCAGAACGTATTGCACCAGAGCTTGTCGATGCTGCCACAGTCGTTGCAACATGTGCAGAGTTGAATTCCACCTGGTAGGCACATCACATTTTAGCCGGTGAAGTGGCAGGCCCAACGACTTCTGCAGAGATGTAAGTCGCTGAGCTGCGGGATGCAAATGGCGGAAGTGAGCACACAGCGACCGTGCCCTCTGCAGAAGGCCATCTAGTCCGGGATAGTGGGCTAAAAATTGCTGGACAACCAGGTTCAACACGAGAGACATGCAAGGCACATGTGTGACATTGCCCCGGCGAAGGGCCGCACCCAGGTTTGCAGCCTTGTCGTACACGGCCTTCCCTGGTTTCAGGTCCAGTGGAGACAACCATTCATGAAACTGGTTCTCCAGAGCTGACCACAACTCCTCAGCTGTGTGACTCACATTTCCCAGACATTTCAAAGTAAAAACCGCCTGATGACGTTGAGCCCTGCTGCCAGCATAGTAAGGAGGTGTACAGGATCCCTTCTGCGCAGTTAGAAAGCTTGTGGCATGACCAGACAGGCTTTGGGTGCAGGTGGAGGACCGAGAGGAGGTTGAGGAGGCAGAAGCAGTGGAGGAACTTTGAGATAAAGAGGATTGAAGAATAACTCGTGGGGACGGCAAGACTTGGACAGCAGCCCCTTGTCCTGCTGTCACCATAGTTACCCAGTGCCCAGTCAGCGACATGTAACGCCCCTGTCCATGCCTACTCGTCCAAATATCTGTGGTGAAATGCACCCTGTCACACACAGAGTTTCTCAAAGAAGCGGTGATGTTGTGTGCGACATGCTGGTGGAACGCAGGCACACCTTTCTTTGAGAAGTAGTGCCGACTGGGCATCTAGTACTGGGGCACTGCGACGGACATAAGGTCTCAAAAATCCTCTGTGTCCACCAGGCGGAAAGAAAGCATTTCTGTAGCCAAGAGCTTGCAGATGGTGAAATTCAACCTCTTAGCTTTCTCATGGCTAGGAGGAAATGGTCTTTTACTTGTAAACATCTGAGGGACCGAGGGATGGCTGTTGTGCTTAGACGGGGTTGATAAGGGTGTCCCCGGCAAACTGCCGTTCTGTGAGGAAGATGCAGGCGGACATGTTAGGTTGCCTTGATCCAAAGGTGGTGCTATCAATGTCGGACAGCGCTCAACACCAGCTGGTGTTACCACCTCCAAAGAATATGATGACCTGCCAATCACGCTGGCTGTTGCGGGTAAAGAAGTGGCAGATCTGCGTCCCAAAACAGGTGTGACTGCTGTCCCCCCAGTCACAGAGGATGAAGAGGCCGCAGATGCACGAGACGGGGCAGACGGTGGTTGGCCCGGCAGGCTAGGCCGCATTGTAGCACAGTGAGCTTCCCACTGCAACTTATGCTTCATGTCCATGTGCCGGTTCATCCATGAAGTACTCAAACTATGTATTTTTTGGCCTCTACTTAGCTTTTGCTGACAAATGTTACAGATAACATGAGTTGGGTCATCTTTATCGATCTGAAAAAATGCCCAGGCTATGCAAGGCTTAGCACCCATGAGACCTGAAGAGCCACCACGACTTGTGGTCAAAGGCAGAGTTGTGTTTGAGAATGCAGTTGTTGACGTGCTTCCAGTACTACGTCTCTGACCTCGTCGTCACTAGCATCCTCCTCCACCTCCTCTGCTGACCTCATCTCTTGGCTGACTGTGGGTTGACAGTAAGTGGGATCTCCAACCTCATCATCATCACCCTGTGTGTTATCACACCCGTCATCCTCAGAGCCAACCTGTTCCTGCCCTGACAAAAAACTAAAGTTGTCGCTCCAATCAGGTATTTGAGTCTCATCATCGTCTTCCTCATTGTCTCCACCAACAGGAGTTACAGTTTGGGAACGAGGGTCTACATTATGGTCAGAACCTTCTGCGTCTGGTCCTGGATCCGACTCATAAAGATTCTGGGCATCAGTGCAGATCATTTCCTCGTCTGGATTCACAGAAGCTCTGGAGCCGACCTCTGATTCCCAGGCTATAGTATGAGTTAACAGCTCTGCAGACTTAACCATCTGTTCTACCCCATACTCAGACGGGCAGCTGGAGACTTGGGAGCTGTGAGGAAGCAAGTGCGATTGGGGTGACATCTCTGAGGACTGGAGTATTTGTGATGTTGAAGTTGAGGTGGAGGAGAGACAACTTAAAGGAGCACTTGATACCCGTTGAAGCACCTGCTGTTTTTGTGCCTCATCTGGAATTTGTAGCGATTGGCGCGGGAGTAAGAAAGGGATCTTATCACATTGTCCGCTAAAAGAAGTAGACATTTTAGTTTGGCTGGAAGATGGTCTTTCTTCTGCAGATGTTACTGTTGCTTTAACACCTACCCCACGGACACAACCTTTTTTCCCCTTCCCAACACGCCTATTCAGCTTTCCACCAGCAGCAGGCCTTTTTCCAATCATTTTGGTAGTTAACTAATTCACAACTCTGGAGTTGTTTGCACAAAAAAAACAATGGATGGGAACCGAGCAGAGCTGAGTGGTCAAACTGTGGTATTAGGCCAAAAGTATTTGCTGGGTTAGATGCAGATAAAAATTATATGGAATTTGCAACGTGATGGAGGTCAGTATAGATGGACTAATAGAACAAGTGCCACACACTGCTACAAGCTGAAATATTTTTACAGAGTTAGATGCAGAAAAAAATTATATTGAATTTGCAACCTGATGGAGGTCAGTATAGATGGACTTATAGAACAAATTCCACACACTGCTAGAAGCCTAAATATTTTTTCAGAGCTAGATGCAGATACAAATTATTTTTAATTTGCAGCCTGGTGGAGGTTAGTATAGATGGACCAATAGACCAAGTCCCACACACTGCTAGAAGCCAAAATATTTTTTCCGAGCTAGATGCAGAAAAAAATTATATTGAATTTGCAACCTGATGGAGGTTAGTATAGATGGACTAATAGACCAAGTCCCACACACTGCTATAAGCCTAAATATTTTTTCAGAGCTAGATGCAGATAAAAATTATTTTTAATTTGCAACCTGGTGGAGGTTTGTATAGATCGACTAATAGACCAAGTCCCACACACTGCTAGAAGCCTAAATATTTTTTCAGAGCTAGATGCAGAAATATATTATATTGAATTTGCAACCTGATGGAGGTCAGTATAGATGGACTAATAGACCAAGTCCCACACACTGCTAGAAGCCTAAATGTTTTTTCAGAGCTGGATGCAGAAAAAAATTAGATTGAATTTGCAACCTGATGGAGGTCAGTAAAGATGGACAAATAGAACAAGTCCCACACACTGCTACAAGCTGAAATATTTTTTCAGAGCTAGATGCAGATAAAAATTATTTTTAATTTGCAACCTGGTGGAAGTTAGTTTAGATGGACTAATAGACCAAGTCACACACACTGCTAGAAGCCTAAATATTTTTTCAGAGCTAGATGCAGAAAAAAATTAGATTGAATTTGCAACCTGATGGAGGTCAGTATAGATGGATTAATAGAACAAGTCACACACACTGCTACAAGCTGAAATATTTTTTCAGAGCTAGATGCAGAAAAAAATTAGATTGAAATTGCAACCTGATGGACGTCAGTTTAGATGGACTAATAGAACAAACCCCACACACTGCTACAAGCTGAAATATTTTTTCAGAGCTAGATGCAGAAAAAAACTATATTGAAATTGCAACCTGATGGAGGTCAGTATAGATGGACTAATAGAACAAGTCCCACACACTGCTACAAGCTGAAATATTTTTTCAGAGCTAGATGCAGAAAAAAATTATATTGAATTTGCAACCTGATGGAGGTCAGTATAGATGGACTAATAGACCAAGTCCCACACACTGCTAGAAGCCTAAATATTTTTTCAGAGCTAGATGCAGATAAAAATTATTTTTAATTTGCAACCTGGTGGAGGTTAATATAGATGGAATAATAGACCAAGTCCCACACACTGCTAGAAGCCTAAATATTTTTTCAGAGCCAGATGCAGATAAAAATTATTTTTAATTTGCAACCTGGTGGAGGTTAGTATAGATGGACTAATAGACCAAGTCCCACACACTGCTAGAAGCCTAAATATTTTTTCAGAGCTAGATGCAGAAAAAAATTAGATTGAAATTGCAACCTGATGGACGTCAATTTAGATGGACTAATAGAACAAATCCCAAACACTGCTACAAGCTGAAATATTTTTTCAGAGCTAGATGCAGAAAAAAATTATATTGAATTTGCAACCTGATGGAGGTCAGTATAGATGGTCTAATAGAACAAGTCCCACACACTGCTACAAGCTGAAATATTTTTTCAGAGCTGGATGCAGAAAAAAATTATATTGAATTTGTAACCTGATGGAGGTCAGTATAGATGGACTAATAGACCAAGTCCCACACACTGCTAGAAGCCTAAATTTTTTTTCAGAGCTAGATGCTGATGAAAATTATTTTTAATTTGCAACCTGGTGGAGGTTAGTATAGATGGACTAATAGAACAAGTCCCACACACTGACAGAAGCCTAAATATTTTTTCAGAGCTAGATGCAGAAAAAAATTAGATTGAATTTGCATCCTGATGGAGGTCAGTATAGATGGACTAATAGAACAAGTCCCACACACTGCTACAAGCTGAAATATTTTTTCAGAGCTAGATGCAGAAAAAAATGATATTGAATTTGCAACCTGATGGAGGTCAGTATAGATGGGCTAATAGAACAAGTCCCACACACTGCTACAAGCTGAAATATTTTTTCAGAGCTTGATGCAGATAAAAATTATATTGAATTTGCAACCTGATGGAGGTCAGTATAGATGGACTAATAGACCAAGTCCCACACACTGCTAGAAGCCTAAATATTTTTTCAGAGCTAGATGCAGATGAAAATTATTTTTAATTTGCAACCTGGTGAAGGTTAGTATAGATGGACTAATAGACCAAGTCCCACACACTGCTAGAAGCCTAAATATTTTTTCAGAGCTAGATGCAGATAAAAATTATATTGAATTTGCAACCTGATGGAGGTCAGTATAGATGGACTAATAGACCAAGTCCCAAACACTGCTAGAAGCCTAAATATTTTTTCAGAGCTAGATGCAGATAAAAATTATTTTTAATTTGCAACCTGGTGGAGGTTAGTATAGATGGACTAATAGACCAAATCCCACACACTGCTAGAAGCCTAAATATTTTTTCAGAGCTAGATGCAGAAAAAAATTAGATTGAATTTGTATCCTGATGGAGGTCAGTATAGATGGACTAATAGAACAAGTCCCACACACTGCTACAAGCTGAAATATTTTTTCAAAGCTAGATGCAGAAAAAAATTATATTGACTTTGCAACCTGATGAAGGTCAGTATAGATGGACTAATAGACCAAGTCCCACACACTGCTAGAAGCCTAAATATTTTTTCAGAGCTAGATGCAGATAAAAATTAGATTGAATTTGAAAAATGATGGAGGTCAGTATAGATGGACTAATAGACCAAGTCCCACACACTGCTAGAAGGGTAAATATTTTTTTAGAGCTAGATGCAGATAAAAATTATTTTCATTTGCAACCTGGTGGAGGTTAGTATAGATGGACTAATAGACCAAGTCCCACACACTGCTAGAAGCCTAAATATTTTTTCAGAGCTAGATGCAGAAATAAATTAGATTGAATTTCCAAACTGATGGAGGTCAGTATAGATGGACTAATAGACCAAGTCCCACACACTGCTACAAGCTGAAATATTTTTTCAGAGCTAGATGCAGAAAAAAATTATATTGAATTTGCAACCTGATGGAGGTCAGTATAGATGGGCTAATAGAACAAGCCCCACACACTGCTACAAGCTGAAATATTTTTTCAGAGCTAGATGCAGAAAAAAATGATATTGAATTTGCAACCTGATGGAGGTCAGTATAGATGGACTAAAAGACAAAGTCCCACACATTGCTAGAAGCCTAAATATTTTTTCAGAGCTAGATGCAGATAAAAATTATTTTTAATTTGAAACCTGGTGGAGGTTAGTATAGATGGACTAATAGACCAAGTCCCACACACTGCTAGAAGCCTAAATATTTTTTCAGAGCTAGATGCAGATAAAAATTATATTGAATTTGCAACCTGATGGAGGTCAGTATAGATGGACTAATAGACCAAGTCCCAAACACTGCTAGAAGCCTAAATATTTTTTCAGAGCTAGATGCAGATAAAAATTATTTTTAATTTGCAACCTGGTGGAGGTTAGTATAGATGGACTAATAGACCAAATCCCACACACTGCTAGAAGCCTAAATATTTTTTCAGAGCTAGATGCAGAAAAAAATTAGATTGAATTTGTATCCTGATGGAGGTCAGTATAGATGGACTAATAGAACAAGTCCCACACACTGCTACAAGCTGAAATATTTTTTCAAAGCTAGATGCAGAAAAAAATTATATTGACTTTGCAACCTGATGAAGGTCAGTATAGATGGACTAATAGACCAAGTCCCACACACTGCTAGAAGCCTAAATATTTTTTCAGAGCTAGATGCAGATAA
The DNA here is from genome assembly GCF_046119375.1 of Phyllobates terribilis. Classification (NCBI taxonomy): domain Eukaryota; kingdom Metazoa; phylum Chordata; class Amphibia; order Anura; family Dendrobatidae; genus Phyllobates; species Phyllobates terribilis. The sequence goes on along the minus strand of NW_027362761.1, from coordinate 460,843,572 downwards.
AAATTAGATTGAATTTGAAAAATGATGGAGGTCAGTATAGATGGACTAATAGACCAAGTCCCACACACTGCTAGAAGGGTAAATATTTTTTTAGAGCTAGATGCAGATAAAAATTATTTTCATTTGCAACCTGGTGGAGGTTAGTATAGATGGACTAATAGACCAAGTCCCACACACTGCTAGAAGCCTAAATATTTTTTCAGAGCTAGATGCAGAAATAAATTAGATTGAATTTCCAAACTGATGGAGGTCAGTATAGATGGACTAATAGACCAAGTCCCACACACTGCTACAAGCTGAAATATTTTTTCAGAGCTAGATGCAGAAAAAAATTATATTGAATTTGCAACCTGATGGAGGTCAGTATAGATGGGCTAATAGAACAAGCCCCACACACTGCTACAAGCTGAAATATTTTTTCAGAGCTAGATGCAGAAAAAAATGATATTGAATTTGCAACCTGATGGAGGTCAGTATAGATGGACTAAAAGACAAAGTCCCACACATTGCTAGAAGCCTAAATATTTTTTCAGAGCTAGATGCAGATAAAAATTATTTTTAATTTGAAACCTGGTGGAGGTTAGTATAGATGGACTAATAGACCAAGTCCCACACACTGCTAGAAGCCTAAATATTTTTTCAGAGCTAGATGCAGATAAAAATTATATTGAATTTGCAACCTGATGGAGGTCAGTATAGATGGACTAATAGACCAAGTCCCAAACACTGCTAGAACCCTAAATATTTTTTCAGAGCTAGATGCAGATAAAAATTATTTTTAATTTGCAACCTGGTGGAGGTTAGTATAGATGGACTAATAGACCAAATCCCACACACTGCTAGAAGCCTAAATATTTTTTCAGAGCTAGATGCAGAAAAAAATTAGATTGAATTTGTATCCTGATGGAGGTCAGTATAGATGGACTAATAGAACAAGTCCCACACACTGCTACAAGCTGAAATATTTTTTCAAAGCTAGATGCAGAAAAAAATTATATTGACTTTGCAACCTGATGAAGGTCAGTATAGATGGACTAATAGACCAAGTCCCACACACTGCTAGAAGCCTAAATATTTTTTCAGAGCTAGATGCAGATAAAAATTAGATTGAATTTGAAAAATGATGGAGGTCAGTATAGATGGACTAATAGACCAAGTCCCACACACTGCTAGAAGGGTAAATATTTTTTTAGAGCTAGATGCAGATAAAAATTATTTTCATTTGCAACCTGGTGGAGGTTAGTATAGATGGACTAATAGACCAAGTCCCACACACTGCTAGAAGCCTAAATATTTTTTCAGAGCTAGATGCAGAAATAAATTAGATTGAATTTCCAAACTGATGGAGGTCAGTATAGATGGACTAATAGACCAAGTCCCACACACTGCTACAAGCTGAAATATTTTTTCAGAGCTAGATGCAGAAAAAAATTATATTGAATTTGCAACCTGATGGAGGTCAGTATAGATGGGCTAATAGAACAAGCCCCACACACTGCTACAAGCTGAAATATTTTTTCAGAGCTAGATGCAGAAAAAAATGATATTGAATTTGCAACCTGATGGAGGTCAGTATAGATGGACTAAAAGACTAAGTCCCACACATTGCTAGAAGCCTAAATATTTTTTCAGAGCTAGATGCAGATAAAAATTATTTTTAATTTGAAACCTGGTGGAGGTTAGTATAGATGGACTAATAGACCAAGTCCCACACACTGCTAGAAGCCTAAATATTTTTTCAGAGCTAGATGCAGAAAAAAATTAGATTGAATTTGCAACCTGATGGAGGTCAGTATAGATGGACTAATAGACCAAGTCCCACACACTTCTAGAAGCCTAAATATTTTTTTTGAGCTAGATGCAGATAAAAATGATTTTAATTTGCAACCTGGTGGAGGTTAGTATAGATGGACTAATAGACCAAGTCCCACACACTGCTAGAAGCCTAAATATTTTTTCAGAGCTAGATGCAGATAAAAATTATTTTTAATTTGCAACCTGGTGTTAGTTAGTATAGATGGATTAATAGACCAAGTCCCACACACTGCTAGAAGCCTAAATATTTTTTCAGAGCTAGATGCAGATAAAAATAATTTTTAATTTGCAACCTGGTGGAGGTTAATATAGATGGACTAATAGACCAAGTCCCACACACTGCTAGAAGCCTAAATATTTTTTCAGAGCTAGATGCAGAAAAAAATTAGATTGAATTTGCATCCTGATGGAGGTCAGTATAGATGGACTAATAGAACAAGTCCCACACACTGCTACAAGCTGAAATATTTTTTCAGAGCTAGATGCAGAAAAAAATTATATTGAATTTGCAACCTGATGGAGGTCAGTATAGATGGGCTAATAGAACAAGTCCCACACAGTGCTACAAGCTGAAATATTTTTTCAGAGCAAGATGCAGAAAAAAATTATATTGAATTTAAAACCTGATAGAGGTCAGTATAGATGGACTAAAAGACCAAGTCCCACACACTGCTAGAAGCCTAAATATTTTTTCAGAGCTAGCTGCAGATAAAAATTATTTTTAATTTGCAACCTGGTGGAGGTTAGTATAGATGGACTAATAGACCAAGTCCCACACACTGCTAGAAGCCTAAATATTTTTTCTGAGCTTGATGCTGAAAAAAATTAGATTGAATTTGGAACCTGATGGAGGTCAGTATAGATGGACTAACAGAACAAGTCCCACACACTGCTACAAGCTGAAATATTTTTCAGAGCTAGATGCAGAAAAAAATTATATTGAATTTGCAACCTGATGAAGGTCAGTATAGATGGACTAATAGACCAAGTCCCACACACTGCTAGAAGCCTAAATATTTTTTCAGAGCTCGATGCAGAAAAATATTATAATGAATTTGCAACCTGGTGGAGGTTAGTATTGATGGACTAATAGAATGATGCTATGCCCAAAAGGTTTTACTTCACTAGGTGCAGTAAAAAAAATTGTATTCTATACACACGTGGTGTAGCTTGCAACACAGATAGGCTACTCCACTGACTAACACACTCTGCAATAGACCAAAAAGGATTTGCTTTGCTAGATTTAGCCAAATGCTGTGAAAAAAACTTGCACAGCACTGGTACAGACCTGCCTGGCAAAAAGTGATAGGAACTGATTTAACCTAGTCCTTAAAAGGACTGCAATCACAACTCTTCCCTACTCCCAAGCTATCTGTAGATTTGTGCGAAAATTGGCTTGAAATTAACAAAGTATAGCGCACACAGCAACAGCGGTGCCGTCTAACACGCAGCTGCAGCAGTGAGAAAATGGTGGCGACGGGGAAAATGGCTGGGTCTTATAGGCCAAGGACATGTGACATACACTGCCAATGACACATGCCCTTGCTTGTGTGAAAAAATGCAGTTCGCTCCGTGTGTGTGCTGCTCATAGGCTGACAGACTGCACCTCCCCACTCTAAATGCGGGAAAGAGAAAAAAAATGGAGATCTTCATTATTCCTGCAGAGATCCATCCCCTGCCCCTCCCCCCGCCCCGCTGTACACTCAAACTGCGTATTAACATTAATTTACAGCTTTACTGAGAAAAAATCCAGTTATGATTTTGGTGCACGAACATTTATCGAACATAACCTCGAACAGCCGAATTTTTTTCAAATCGTTCATGTTCGCCGAACGGCTCGAACACCGCCCAAAGCAGCTCGAATTTGAGATTGGCGAACAGTTTGAGTCGAACACCGCTCATCTCTAGTCTTCAGCCACGCCTGCGGTTTATTTTCTAGTCCGATTAGTAACTATTTTCAATATTGTCCTGACCACACCTAGTCCTGTGGCCCAATTATCCATAAATTCAACAAATATACTTTTCCAAGACTATTTAACGGGTACAACTATATACAACATACACTTTAATTCTCTTATACTTTAGTTCCTTTACACTTTAGTTTCTCCAGCGAGCAGGGAGCTGACCTTTTGTACTCCGGGTTGATCTATGTAGTACGTTTGTGGTCACTGAACTAACCTGGTTCCTAGTGTCTATCCCTGGTGTGGTGGGTTCAGTGGGAACTACTCTACGGGTAATCTGAGGTAACACTTATAGGCTGGGTAATCTACGAATTCTTTGGCTCACCGTCGGTACGACAGGTTCACTGCTAGCAGAGGGTCGATTCTCCTGATCTGATGATGATGAATCCTCTGTCTCTGGGGCCGACTGGTCTTCCAGCTGTTCTGGGACTTCTGCAGCTTCCGGTGAGGCCACTTGGAGAATGGTAAGGACCGGCACCACAATCACACTGTTCACCTGCGTCCAAGACGGGGGAAATTCTTCGAGTACTGTTTGGACCACTCCCTCCACTCCTTCTGTGGGCTGAGGGCTGTCTTCATCTTCTTTGTGTTTCAACTGTTCAGGACATATCTTCAAGTGATCTCTTGAGACTGCCGCTGAAGCTTCCCCTCCATCTTTGCTGATGAGGCACACTTTGGTGTTGTCGTAATTCGAGGGTAGGATGGTGTATGGCTCAACCTCCCACTGGTCATCTAATTTATGGACTCGTCTCTTCCTCTTAAGTACCTGTTCTCCAGGTGACAAGGGAAAGGCAGGTGAGTGCTGATTGTAAGTCTCTTGCTTCTGTCTAGGGGGATAAACTTCTCTCAACACACTCTTGCACCTTGCGGTATTGTTGCTGCCGCTCGGTATCCCAATCCGCATCTGGTGAAGTCGTCTCTGGTGTTAGGACTCCCATGTCCAAGTCAATGGGTAGCTTACCAGGTCTTGCTCTCATCAGGTAAGCGGGTGTACAGTTGGTGGAGTTCACTGGGATGTGGTTATACAGGTCCACCAAATCTAGTAACTTCTCTGGCCACAGGCTACGTTCTTCAAGGGGCAATGTCTTCAACAGGTCTATCACCACCTGGTTCATCTTTTCACACAACCTGTTGGTCTGGGGATGATACGGCATTGTCCTTATTTTCTTGCAGCCGTACAAGTTACAGAATTCCTGGAACACCTCTGCTTCAAAGGCTGGACCTTGGTCGGTAAGCACCCATTCAGGGTAACCGTGCGGGCGACAAAAGTGCTGTTGGAACGCTTTGGCTGCCGTCTGAGCCGTCTGGTCTTTTAATGGCACTACTACCAGGAATCGGGAGTAGTGGTCTACTATAGTTAGAGCGTAGACTTAGCCTGACCTGCTTGGGGCTAGCTTCACGTGGTCCAAGGCTACCAGTTCTAGTGGTGGTTTGGTGATGATGGGCTGCAGGGGAGCCCTCTGGCTGTCACGGTCTTTTCGTCTCAGGTTGCATGGACCACGTTCTCAACACCATCTCTCGATTGCTTTCCTCATGCCAGCCCAGTAGAATCGCTCACATAGCATGACTTCCAACTTCTTCCACCCGAAGTGCCCTGCTCCATTGTGGTTCGCTTCTAAGACCATTGACGCATCCCGCCTCGGGACTACCACCTGCCAGACCAGTTCATGTGTCCGGAAGTTGATGCTTCTTCAACACAGCTTTCCTTCATAGATGAACAGTTTGCCCTACTCCTTCCACAACTGTTAGGTCTCCTGTGGAGCATCTAGATAAGGGTGCGAGTCAGCTTGTGTCAGCAACTCCTTGACTAGGCGGACAGCCGGGTCGCTATCCTGCGTTTCTGCCCATGCATGGTGGGGCAAAGGGTTGAACGTGGCCTCTTTGTTGGCGGAGCGCTTGTCCCTTACACAGTGGGAGCACTGGGTCACCCCATGACGATGGAAAGCGGGTATCTCTATCTCCTCCAGCTCTTCCGGGTCTTCTCCCCCATCTGGCAAGTTGGGCATCCTGGACAGTGCATAAGCATTTGCATTTTTATGCCCCGCCCGATACTTGATGGTAAACTCGTAGTTAGACGGTTGGGCCATCCATCGTTGCTCTAGGGCACCAAGCTTCGCAGTCTCCAGGTGCGTCAGCGGGTTGTTATCTGTGAAGACTGTAAATTTGGAGGAGGCAAGATAGTGCTTGAATCGCTCTGTTACAGCCCCGATTATGGCGAGAAACTCCAACTTGAAGGAACTGTAGTTGTCGAGGTTCTTTTCCGTGGGCCGGAGCTTCCTGCTGGCGTAGGCAATCACTTTCTCTCTGCCTTGCTGTACCTGGGACAGCACCACTCCCAATCCCATGTTGCTGGCATCTGTATGAAGTATAAAGGGTTGGCTATAGTCAGGGTAGGCCAGGACTTCGTCTCCTGTGAGAGCCATCTTCAGTCGGGTGAAAGATTCGTATTCTGGCTTACCCCAATTGAACAGAGGTTTCGGGTTCTTGGCCTTCTTGGACTGGCCTACTAGGAGGTCCTGCATGGGTGCTGATATCTTGGTGAAACCCTTGATAAATCTCCTGTAGTAGCCTACCAGCCCGAGGAGCTGCCGCACTTCCTTGATAGTGGAGGGTCTTGGCCAGTCCTTGATTACGGTGACTTTTTCAGGATTTGGCGATACACCTTCAGCGCTTACCACATGACCTAGGTACTGCACCTTGGGCTTCAACAGGTGGCATTTGGACGGCTTTACCTTCAGGCCCAAACCAGACAGGGCTTCAAACACCTCGGCCAGGTGCTCCAGGTGGTCTTCATATGTCTTCGAGTAGACAATTACGTCGTCCAGGTACAGCAGGACAGTTTCGAAGTTTTTGTGTCCAAGGCAGCACTCCATTAACCGCTGGAAGGTTCCTGGGGCGTTGCAGAGCCCGAATAGCATGCAGTTGAACTCGCTGAGGCCCATTGGTGTTGTAAACGCAGTCTTTTCTTTGTCCACCTCTGCCACAGGAACCTGCCAGTACCCATTGGTGAGATCCAAAGTGGACAAATAATTAGCAGATCTTAGTGCAGCTGATGACTCCTCAATTCTAGGTAATGGGTAGGCATCCTTATGTGTAATTCTGTTAATTTGCCTGTAATCAACACACATCCTCATTGTACCATCCTTCTTTCTAACGAGAACTAATGGAGCTGCCCAGGGCTACAACTATCCCTTATCACCCCAGCCTCCTTCATCTCCCGTAACATCCCTTTGGCACATTGATAGTGAGCTGGGGGTACAGGCTGGTACCTCTCTTTAATGGGTGGATGATCTTCCGTGGGGATATGATGTTGAACCCCTTTTACCTGCCCAAAGTCTAGTGGGTGTTTGCTGAAGACTCGCACATATTCTTGGACCACCCGGTATACTCCATGCTTTTGGTGCAAAGGGGTGGAGTCAGTGCCCACTTGTAGCTTCTGACACCAATCCTCCACCTGTCCCTTGGAGCCATTATCCTCCGCCGGTTTGGATGGAGTCAAGGGTTCCACTGTCTTTATTGAGTTGTTACTGACAGTGAATAGCTTAGCAAGGGTAGCATACCGGGGTAAGTGGACCTCTTTCTCCCCACAATTCAGGATGCGTATCGGTACTCTCCCCTTGCGGACATCGACTACCCCCCTGGCTGTCAAGATGGTGGGCCTACTATCAGAGTACACGGAAAAAACCTGGGAGTCTGAACTGAAAAATAAATTGATGTGCATGCAAAATGTAAATGCATGTTCACATAAGGCCACTAGACAGAGAAAAACCAAAGACAAGCAAAATACCCAAATAACTTGAAGTAAATGGATAAATCGCACAGTGCAAAAATAATGATAAATAATAAAGGGTATGTAGTTAACATAATTTTGATCAAAATAATGTAAAAGCCATCCCACCACGTCACGGTAACCCTTATGGGACAGTCCTAACTCTAATATTAAAACCTTACCATTTGTAAAGTGACATACATATGGATAAGGGCAGAGAGACTGAACCCCTAGTAGAAACATAGACCTGAGAGGCAGAATGAACATTTCAGCTCAGACAAAGGGCAACCACACCATTATATGCACTAAAGCACACTAAACTACAAGGAAAAAACCTGGGAGTCTGAACTGAAAAATAAATTTATGTGCATGCAAAATGTAAATGCATGTTCACATAAGGCCACTAGACAGAGAAAAACCAAAGACAAGCAAAATACCCAAATAACTTGAAGCAAATGGATAAATCGCACAGTGCAAAAATAATGATAAATAATAAAGGGTATGCAGTTAACATAATTTTGATCAAAATAATGTAAAAGCCATCCCACCACGTCACGGTAACCCTTATGGGACAGTCCTAACTCTAATATTAAAACCTTACCATTTGTCAAGTGACATACATATGGATAAGGGCAGAGAGACTGAACCCCTAGTAGAAACATAGACCTGAGAGGCAGAATGAACATTTCAGCTCAGACAAAGGGCGACCACACCCTTATATGCACTAAAGCACACTAAACTACAAGGAAAAAACCTTTGAGTCTGAACTGAAAAATAAATTTATGTGCATGCAAAATGTAAATGCATGTTCACATAAGGCCACTAGACAGAGAAAAACCAAAGACAAGCAAAATACCCAAATAACTTGAAGCAAATGGATAAATCGCATAGTGCAAAAATAATGATAAATAATAAAGGGTATGTAGTTAACATAATTTTGATCAAAATAATGTAAAAGCCATCCCACCACGTCACGGTAACCCTTATGGGACAGTCCTAACTCTAATATTAAAACCTTACCATTTGTCAAGTGACATAAATATGGATAAGGGCAGAGAGACTGACCCCTAGTAGAAACATAGACCTGAGAGGCAGAATGAACCTTTCAGCTCAGACAAAGGGACGACCACACCCTTATATGCACTAAAGCACACTAAACTACAAAGAAAAAACCTGGGAGTCTGAACTGAAAAATTAATTTATGTGCATGCAAAATGTAAATGCATGTTCACATAAGGCCACTAAACAGAGAAATAGCAAAGACAAGCAAAATACCCAAATAACTGGAAGAGTTCTACTAGGGCCTGATAATCTTGACCCCTGAGACCGATTGCTGCTCGACACCATATCAACATTTCACTCCTAGGGGGCATTGCAATGGGGAACGGATCACTCATCCTGACACTGCCAATTTCCCCTCCAGACAGCTCTACCTGTTGTCTTTTCATCAGGGCTCTGATCTCCTTCTGCAGGCCTCGCTGCTGACTGGAACTGGCAGTCTCTGCGACCTGTTGCAACAAATCAATAATTTCTCCAAGACAATTTTCTATCACATTAGTGCCTAAGGTTATCATGGGATGACTTTCTCGGCGATCAATATCAACAATAATCATTCCTTGTGATGGCAATTCTACTTTTCCAACTTTTATGGTCACCTCTTTATTAGAGATGAGCGTTGTTCTACTCGAACTGTTCGCCAATCTCAAATTCGAGCTGTTTTGGGCGGTGTTCGAGCCGTTCGGCGAACACGAACGATTTGAGAAAAATTCGGCTGTTCGAGGTTATGTTCGATAACTGCTCGTGCACCAAAATCATAACTGGATTTTTTCTCAGTAATGATGAAAATTAATGTTAATACGCAGTTTGAGTGTACAGCGGGGTGGGGGGAGGGGCAGGGGATGGATCTCTGCAGGAATAATGAAGATCTCCATTTTTTTTCTCTTTCCCGCATTTGCAGTGGGGAGGTGCAGTCTGTCAGCCTATCAGCAGCGCACACACGGAGCGAACTGCTGTTTTTCACACAAGCAAGGGCATGTGTCATTGGCAGTGTATGTCACATGTCCTTGCCCTATAAGACCAAGCCATTTTCCCCGTCGCCACCATTTTCTCACTGCTGCAGCTGCGTGTTAGACGGCACCGCTGTTGCTGTGTGCGCTATACCTTGTTAATTTCAAGCCAATTTTCGCACAAATCTACAGATAGCTTGGGAGTAGGGAATAGTTGTGATTGCAGTCCTTTTAAGGACTAGGTTACAGCATTTCCTACGACTTTTATCAGGCAGGTCTGTGCTCTTAAATAGATAGATTGTGGGAGTAAAGACTAATTGTAATTGCAGTCCTTTTCAGGACTAGGTTACATCAGTTCCTATCAGTTTTTGCCAGGCAGGTCTGTGCCAGTGCTGTGCAAGTTTTTTTCACAGCATTTGGCTGAATCTAGCAAAGCTAATCCTTTTTGGCCTATTGCAGAGTGAGTTAGTCAGTGGAGTAGCCTATCTGTGTTGCAAGATATACCACCTGTGTATAGAATACCAATTTTTTTACTGCACCTAGTGAAGTAAAATCTTTTGGGCATAGCATCATTCTATTAGTCCATCTATACTGACCTCCATCAGGTTGCAAATTGAATATAATTTTTTTCTGCATCTAGCTCTGAAAAAATATTTGGGCTTCTAGCAGTGTGTGGGACTTGGTCTATTAGTCCATCTATACTGACCTCCATCAGGTTGCAAATTAAAAATAATTTTTATCTGCATCTAGATCTGAAAAAATATTTGGACTTCTAGCAGTGTGTGGGACTTTCTCTATTAGTCCATCTATACTGACCTCCATCAGGTTGCAAATTAAAAATAATTTTTATCTGCATCTACCTCTGAAAAAATATTTGGGCTTCTAGCTGTGTGTGGGACTTGTTCTATTAGTCCATCTATACTGACCTCCATCATGTTGCAAACTGAATATAATTTTTTTCTGCATCTAGCTCTGAAAAAATATTTGGCCTTCTAGCAGTGTGTGGGACTTTCTCTATTAGTCCATCTATACTGACCTCCATCAGGTTGCAAACTGAATATATTTTTTTGCTGCATCTACCTCTGAAAAATTATTGGGCTTCTAGCTGTGTGTGGGACTTGTTCTATTAATCCATCTATACAGACCTCCATCAGGTTGCAAACTGAATATATATTTTTTCTGCATCTACCTCTGAAAAAATATTGGGCTTCTAGCTGTGTGTGGGACTTGTTCTATTAATCCATCTATACAGACCTCCATCAGGTTGCAAACTGAATATAATTTTTTTCTGCTTCTAGCTCTGAAAAAATAGTTGGCCTTCTAGCAGTGTGTGGGACTTTCTCTATTAGTCCATCTATACTGACCTCCATCAGGTTGCAAATTAAAAATAATTTTTATCTGCATCTAGCTCTGAAAAAATATTTGGCCTTCTAGCAGTGTGTGGGACTTTCTCTATTAGTCCATCTACACTGACCTCCATCAGGTTGCAAATTAAAAATAATTTTTATCTGCATCTACCTCTGAAAAAATATTTGGGCTTCTAGCTGTGTGTGGGACTTGTTCTATTAGTCCATCTATACTGATCTCCATCAGGTTGAAAACTGAATATAATTTTTTTCTGCATCTAGCTCTGAAAAAATATTTGGCCTTCTAGTAGTGTGTGGGACTTTCTCTGTTAGTCCATCTATACTGACCTCCATCAGGTTGCAAATTAAAAATAATTTTTATCTGCATCTAGCTCTGAAAAAATATTTGGCCTTCTAGCAGTGTGTGGGACTTTCTCTATTAGTCCATCTATACTGACCTCCATCAGGTTGCAAATTAAAAATAATTTTTATCTGCATCTACCTCTGAAAAAATATTTGGGCTTCTAGCTGTGTGTGGGACTTGTTCTTTTAGTCCATCTATACTGACCTCCATCAGGTTGCCAACTGAATATATTTTTTTTCTGTATCTACCTCTGAAAAAATATTTGGCTTCTAGCTGTGTGTGGGACTTGTTCTATTAATCCATCTATACAGACCTCCATCAGGTTGCAAACTGAATATAATTTTTTTCTGCATCTAGCTCTGAAAAAATAGTTGGCCTTCTAGCAGTGTGTGGGACTTTCTCTATTAGTCCATCTATACTGACCTCCATCAGGTTGCAAATTAAAAATAATTTTTATCTGCATCTAGCTCTGAAAAAATATTTGGCCTTCTAGCAGTGTGTGGGACTTTCTCTATTAGTCCATCTATACTGACCTCCATCAGGTTGCAAATTAAAAATAATTTTTATCTGCATCTACCTCTGAAAAAATATTTGGACTTCTAGCTGTGTGTGGGACTTGTTCTATTAGTCCATCTATACTGGCCTCCATCAGGTTGCAAACTGAATATAATTTTTTCTGCATCTAGCTCTGAAAAAATATTTGGCCTTCTAGTAGTGTGTGGGACTTTCTCTATTAGTCCATCTATACTGACCTCCATCAGGTTGCAAATTAAAAATAATTTTTATCTGCATCTAGCTCTGAAAAAATATTGGGCCTTCTAGCAGTGTGTGGGACTTTCTCTATTAGTCCATCTATACTGACCTCCATCAGGTTGCAAATTAAAAATAATTTTTATCTGCATCTACCTCTGAAAAAATATTTGGGCTTCTAGCTGTGTGTGGGACTTGTTCTATTAGTCCATCTATACTGACCTCCATCAGGTTGCAAACTGAATATATTTTTTTTCTGCATCTACCTCTGAAAAAATATTGGGCTTCTAGCTGTGTGTGGGACTTGTTCTATTAATCGATCTATACAGACCTCCATCAGGTTTCAAACTGAATATAATTTTTTTCTGCATCTAGCTCTGAAAAAATAGTTGGCCTTCTAGCAGTTTGTGGGACTTTCTCTATTAGTCCATCTATACTGACCTCCATCAAGTTGCAAATTAAAAATAATTTTTATCTGCATCTAGCTCTGAAAAAATATTTGGCCTTCTAGCAGTGTGTGGGACTTTCTCTATTAGTCCATCTATACTGACCTCCATCAGGTTGCAAATTAAAAATAATTTTTATCTGCATCTACCTCTGCAAAAATATTTGGGCTTCTAGCTGTGTGTGGGACTTGTTCTATAAGTCCATCTATACTGACCTCCATCAGGTTGCAAACTGAATATAATTTTTTTCTGCATCTAGTTCTGAAAAAATATTTGGCCTTCTAGTAGTGTGTGGGACTTTCTCTATTAGTCCATCTATACTGACCTCCATCAGGTTGCAAATTAAAAATAATTTTTATCTGCATCTAGCTCTGAAAAAATATTTGGCCTTCTAGCAGTGTGTGGGACTTTCTCTAATAGTCCATCTATTCTGACCTCCATCAGGTTGCAAATTAAAAATAATTTTTATCTGCATCTACCTCTGAAAAAATATTTGGGCTTCTAGCTGTGTGTGGGACTTGTTCTATTAGTCCATCTATACAGCCCTCCATCAGGTTGCAAACTGAATATAATTTTTTTCTGCATCTACCTCCGAAAAAATATTTGGGCTTCTAGCTGTGTGTGGGACTTGTTCTATTAGTCCATCCATACTGACCTCCATCAGGTTGCAAACTGAATATAATTTTTTTCTACATCTAGCTCTGAAAAAATATTTGGCCTTCTAGCAGTGTGTGGGACTTTCTCTATTAGTCCATCTATACTGACCTCCATCAGGTTGCAAACTGAATATATTTTTTTTCTGCATCTACCTCTGAAAAAATATTTGGGCTTCTAGCTGTGTGTGGGACTTGTTCTATTAGTCCATCTATACTGACCTCCATCAGGTTGCAAATCGAATATAATTTTTTTCTCCATCTAACCCAGCCAATAGTTTTGCCCTAATACCACAGTTTGGCCACTCAGCTCTGCTCGGTTCCCATCCATTGTTTTTTTGTGCAAACAACTCCAGAGTTGTGAATTAGTTAACCACCAAAATGAGTGGAAAAAGGCCTGCTGCTGGTGGAAAGGGGAATAGGCGTGTTGGGAAGGGGAAAAAAGGTTGTGTCCGTGGGGTAGGTGTTAAAGCAACAGTAACATCTGCAGAAGAAAGACCATCTTCCAGCCAAACTAAACTGTCTACTTCTTTTAGCGGACAATGTGATAAGATCCCTTTCTTACGGCCACGCCAATCGCTACAAATTCCAGATGAGGCACAAAAACAGCAGGTGCTTCAACGGATATCAAGTGCTCCTTTAAGTGGGCTCTCCTCCACATCAACTTCAACATCACAAATACTCCAGTCCTCAAAGGTGTCACCCCAATCGCACTTGCTTCCTCACAGCTCCCAAATCTCCAGCTGCCCATCTGAGTATGAGGTAGAACAGATGGTTGAGTCTGCAGAGCTGTTTACTCATACTATAGCCTGGGAATCAGAGGTCGACTCCAGCGCTTCTGTGAATCCAGACGAGGAAATGATCTGCACTGATGCCCAGAATCTTTATGAGTCGGATCCAGGACCAGACGCAGAAGGTTCTGACCATAATGTAGACCCTCATTCCCAAACTGTAACTCCTGTTGGTGGAGACAATGAGGAAGACGATGATGAGACTCAAATACCTGATTGGAGCGACAACTTTAGTTTTTTGTCAGGGCAGAAACAGGATGGCTCTGAGGACGACGGGTGTGATAACGCACAGGGTGATGATGATGAGGTTGGAGATCCCACTTACTGTCAACCCACAGTCAGCCAAGAGATGAGGTCAGCAGAGGAGGTGGAGGAAGATGCTAGTGACGACGAGGTCAGGTTGCGCCTTCCTGGACAGAGACGGAGTACTGGAAGCACGTCAACAACTGCATCCTCAAACACAACTCTGCCTCTCACCACAAGTCGTGGTGGCTCTTCAGGTCGCATGGGTGCTAAGCCTTGCATAGCCTGGGCATTTTTTCAGATCGATAAAGATGACCCAACTCGTGTTATCTGTAACATTTGTCAGCAAAAGCTAAGTAGAGGCCAAAAAATACATAGTTTGAGTACTTCATGCTTGAACCGGCACATGGACATGAAGCATAAGTTGCAGTGGGAAGCTCAGTGTGCTACAATGCGGCCTAGCCGGCCGGGCCAACCACCGTCTGCCATATCTGGTCCATCCGCGGCCTCTTCATCCTCTGTGACTGGGGGGACAGCAGTCACACCTGTTTTGGGGCGCAGACCTGCCACCTCTTTACCCGCAACAGCCAGCGTGATTGGCAGGTCATCATTTTCTTTGGAGGTGGTAACACCAGCTGGTGTTGAGCGCTGTCCGACATCGATAGCACCACCTTTGGATCAAGGCAACCTAACATGTCCGCCTGCATCCTCCTCACAGACCGGCAGTTTGCGGGGGACACCCTTATCAACCCCGTCTAAGTACAATAGCCAGCCCTCGGTCCCTCAGATGTGGACAAGTAAAAGACCATTTCCTCCTAGCCATGAGAAAGCTAAGAGGTTGAATTTCACCATCTGCAAGCTCTTGGCTACAGAAATGCTGCCTTTCCGCCTGGTAGACACAGAGGATTTTCGAGACCTTATGTCCGTCGCAGTGCCCCAGTACCAGATGCCCAGTCGGCACTACTTCTCAAAGAAAGGTGTGCCTGCGCTCCACCAGCATGTTGCACACAACATCACCGCTTCTTTGAGAAACTCTGTGTGTGACAGGGTGCATTTCACCACAGACACTTGGACGAGTAGGCATGGGCAGGGGCGTTACATGTCGTTGACTGGGCACTGGGTAACTATGGTGACAGCAGGACAAGGGGCTGCTGTCCAAGTCTTGCCGTCCTCACGAGTTGTGCGTCAATCCTCTTTATGTCAAAGTTCCTCCACTGCTTCTGCCTCCTCAACCTCCTCTCGGTCTTCCACCTGCACCCAAAGCCTGTCTGGTCATGCCACAAGCTTTCTAACTGCGCAGAAGGGATCCTGCACACCTCCTTACTATGCTGGCAGTAGGGCTCAACGTCATCAGGCGGTTTTTACTTTGAAATGTCTGGGAAATGTGAGTCACACAGCTGAGGAGTTGTGGTCAGCTCTGGAGAACCAATTTCATGAATGGTTGTCTCCACTGGACCTGAAACCAGGGAAGGCCGTGTGCGACAATGCTGCAAACCTGGGTGCGGCCCTTCGCCGGGGCAATGTGACACACGTGCCTTGTATGGCTCACGTGTTGAAACTGGTTGTCCAGCAATTTTTAGCCCACTATCCCGGACTAGATGGCCTTCTGCAGAGGGCACGGTCGCTGTGTGCTCACTTCCGCCATTTGCATCCCGCAGCTCAGCGACTTACATCTCTGCAGAAGTCGTTGGGCCTGCCACTTCACCGGCTAAAATGCGATGTGCCTACCCGGTGGAATTCAACTCTGCACATGATGCAGCGACTGTGGCAGCACCGACAAGCCCTGGTGCAATACGTTCTGACGTATAGCCTGTGCCAACGAGATCCAGAGGTGGGGCAAATCACGCTGGAGGAGTGGTCTCAGATCAGGGACCTATGCACCCTTCTGCACAGTTTTGAAATGGCGACGAAGATGTTTAGTGCTGACGATGCCATTATCAGCATGACTATTCCGGTGATTTACATGCTGGAGCACATGTTAAACAGAATTCGGAGTCAGGTGGTGGCACAAGAGGAGGTGGAGGAAGTAGAGGAGGAGGAGTTGTATGCGGAAGGGCTAACATCTGCAAGGTCCAGACGGTCGGCAGCACCAAGGCGGCAGGCATGTGAGGTTGGGGGAGATGGTTTTACCAGGGCGCATGGTAGCAGCCAAACTAGTGAGGAAGGTGCAGGAGCCCAGGAAGAAGTGGAGGACGAACTGATGGAAGACTCATCAGATGAGGGAGACCTTGATCACATTTCTGTTGTGCGAGGTTGGGGGGAGAGGACAGAGGAAGGAAGCATGATTGTTACCTCACCACCAACACAACAGGGACTTGGTGCTCCTGGATGCGCAACACACATGAGTGCCTTCTTGCTGCACTACCTGCAACATGACCCTCGAATTGTGAGAATTAGAAATAATCCTGACTACTGGGTTGCCACACTGTTAGATCCCCGGTACAAAAGTAAATTTGCCGAAATTATTCCTGCCATAGAAAGGGATGCACGCATGCAGGAGTATCAGCAGAGACTTTGCAGAATCTTACATGTGCTTTTCCACAAAACACCAGTGGTGCACGTAGTGAATCTCACAGTTCCAACTTGCCAACAGTGGGACCGTCAAGTGTTCAGCACTCAAACCGTAACAGAACCACAGTATCTGCTGGTAACATCAATTTTGCAGAATCATTTCACCACTTTTTTAGCCCATCCTTTGCAAGGCCACAGGAGACAAGAAGTCTGACACATAGTCAATGCCTAGAGACGATGGTACAGGAGTATCTCCAAGTAAACATTGAAGCCATGACTGTGTCACTGGACCCTTGCTCTTTTTGGGCTTCCAATCTGGATAAATGGCCGGAGCTAGCCACTTACGCCTTGGAGATCTTGTCATGCCCCGCAGCCAGCGTTCTGTCTGAACGTGTGTTCAGCGCTGCTGGTGGTGTGCTGACAGATAAGCGCACGCGGCTCTCCACTGATAATGTAGACAGACTCACGTTCATAAAGATGAACAAATCATGGATCCGAAACGACTTTTCTACCCCTGTGTCATCCTGGGGAGAGTAAAAGCTTGATGATTGGTTAAAATCACCCTACCAACCGTTTTAAGCTTTCAAATTACTAATCATGTTTATCTGTATCTTGGCTGGAAAATAATTTGGGCTTTGTAGCAGTGTGCAGCACTGATTCTATTAGGCCATCTATAATAAGCTCCACCAGATTTAAAATTACTAATCATGTTTATTTGTATCTTGGCTGGAAAATAATTTGGGCTTTGTAGCAGTGTGCAGCACTGATCCTATTAGGCCATCTATACTAAGCTCCACCAGATTTAAAATTAATAATAATTTTTAGCTGCATCTAGCCCGGAAAATAATTTTGGGGCTCCGAGATGCGCAAGACACATAAGTGCCTTCTTGCTGCACTACCTGCAACATGACCGTCATATTGTCAGAATTCGAAGTAATCATGACTACTGGGTTGCCACACTCTTAGATCCCCCAAACTTTTCGATCAACCTTTTCATTTTAATAAAGACCAAAAAATGGTCATTTTTGAAATTATAAGCATTAGCAGGTTATTAGAAACTGAAATCAAACAGTTTTCAACTCAAAACTTTATTCTAGGTGATGTTACATTTTCACATAGGACCCCTTGTTCGCAAAGAGCTTCTGAACTCTCTCGTCCATTGAATTTGTCAGGTTTTGGATGGTTTCTGCTTCAATTGTTTTGCATGAGGACAGAATACCCTCCCAGAGGTGTTGCTTAGATGTGAACTGCCTCCCGCCATCATAGACACTCCTTTTGATGATGCTCCAGAGGTTCTGAATGGGGTAGAGGTCAGGGGAGCATGGGGGTCACACCATAAGTTTGTCCCCTTTTATGCCCATATCAGCCAGAGATGCAGATGTTTTACGTGCAGCATGAGATGGTGCATTATCATGCAAAAAAATGATCTTGCTGTGAAATACACGGTTCTTCTTCTTGAACCATGGCAGAAAGTGCTGTTTGAGAAAATCCACATACATTATGGAGTTCATCTTTAGCGCCTTCAGGGATCCTAAAGGGGCCGACAATCTCTCTCCCCATGATTCCAGCCCAAAACATTACTCCACCTCCTCCTTGTTGGTGCTGTAGCCGTGTTTGCGTGGGGTGTCCATCAACCAGTCATCCTCCACTCCATCCATCTGGACCATCGAGCGCTGCACGGCACTCATCCTTGAACAAAACAGTTTTTAAATCAGTCTTCATGTAATGTTTGGCCCACTGGAGCCGTTTCTGCTTGTGTGAAGTGGATAGAGGAGGTCGACAGGATGGCGTATGCACAGCTGCAAACCTCTGAAGGACCCTGCATCTTGTTGTTCGGGGGACGTTGGAGGCACCAGCAGCTTCAAAAACTTGTCTGCTGCTATGACAAGGCTTTTTTGCCGCTGCTCTTTTAACCTGACGTAATTGCCTGTAGGAAAGAGTCCTCAATTTGCCCTTATCAGCACGCACACGTGTGTACTGTGAATCAGCTACATACTTCTTGATTGCCAAGACACTTCATCCTGATCATCGCACAATGTTGATTGTAGTCATGCCTTGACCTAAACACTCCACAATTTGTGGCTTCTCAGCAGCCGACACATCCTTTTTCTTTCCCATTTTGGCAGAAAATGTAGGCTGCTTAATAATGTGAGACAGCCTTCTTAAGTAGTCTTGCCTTTCATTGGACACACCTGCCAAACTAATTAGCACAGGTGTCTGCAATTGCTTACAGTGATATAAAGAGCCCTGACACACATCACCATCAATGAGTTTAACTGACAAACAAACAAATTCTTCCCTTATCACTCCTAAACACTTTTTGCATAATAATTTGGAGCACAGTGTACATGTGCTTTTTCACAAAACACCAGTGGTTCACGTAGTGAATCTTACAGTTCTAACTTGCCAACCGTGGTCTGTATGGAGTTGTTCAATAAAGGGCCCAAAATTAAGATAACATAGATGGGAGAGGTCTCTATGAATAGGAATTCCTAAGTATTTGATACCCTGTGAGGGCCAGGCAAAGGGAAAGTTGGACTGGATGGAATCCTATATGGATTTGGGGAGGGAGACATCGAGGGCCTCAGACTTCGCTGCATTGATTTTAAAATTTGACCATGTAACAAAGTGATCTATTTCAGCCATAACAGCATGGATGGATATATGTGACTGAGTGATATTTACTAGGACATCATCAGCAAATAGAGAGCACTTGTACTCGGTGCCTCCCACCTCAATCCACCTAATATTGGGGTTATGGCGAATTGATGAGAGCAGGTGCTCCGTCACTAGGATGTATAAGAGAGGGGACAGAGGACATCCCTGCCTTGTCCCATTGGTGATTGTGAAAGGTGATGAAAATGTTCTGATGCACCCCCTGGGCCTTGGGACACCCGGAGCCGGACCCTTTTTGGTGGATGCTGGTGGTTGTAGTCTTCGTGGCGGCGACCCGGTTCCGTGGCTCAGGGTGGTCAAACCAGTGGCAGAACTATTTATGTGGTTTTGATGTTTAAATGTCCGACTACGCCACTCGTGGATTGCGGTCAGAGTGAACCGCCGCTGCAGGGCAGACCGCTGAGGCTGGTGTTGTGGGTGCAGCAGAGTGTAGCATATCTCCCCACGGGAGGAGTATAGCCTCAGGGCAGTGTATGCGGAGGATGGGGGTGATGGTGCAGGGCAGCAGCATTAACGACACGGAGTCAGTGATGCAGTCCAGGGCCTTTACTCACAGTTCTTATTATCCAGACCACGTCTGCAGGTAACGGCTGCCCACGTCGTACTGTGCTCACCAGGTGAGGGGCTCAGACAACTCCCAGATAACTTTGGATCGCTTCACAGGACCCCCTTTGTGTGTCCTTTGTCTGGCCTTTCTTACCAACCCTTCTGTCCGGCTGCCTCGGGCCTCCTCTTGGTAAACTTGGCGCCAGTTTCCCTGACCCTATGTGGTGCCTTCCTAGCGGGTGTAGCGAGGGGCTGCGCCACATAAAATGTCAGAGCCTCCGGTTTCTAGCTGAGGGTCGTTTCCTGCCTCCACTAGTTTCGGGGACCGGTCTCCCCCTTTGGCCTGACCCCTCCACGCAGGTGGATTCGGGCGTGCGGTGGCGACTTGCCCGTCCGCACCCCTGGGATCCCTTCATTCCTCGTTCCTGGAGCCTTCTCCGCTCCTCTTCCTTCCTTCTCCCTCTTTCAGGCCTGGGCCTCTGTTACTAGGCCCGCCTCCGGAGCAGAGCTCATGCAGAGCCCCTGCTCCCTGCCACTTCTGCTCAGACTTCTCTGCACTGAACTAAGATGGTGCCCACCTTTTATACTCCCTTCTCAATGCACCCAGGAACTGCTTCCTCCCTGCTCCTGCACTACAGGGTTCCCCTTCCTCAGTGTTCCCTCCCCCTACTCCAGCCAGGGACAGGGACTGTCGTGCCCATCTCAGAGGCATATTGGTCGCCCTGCCCCACGGCAATGTGGTGTAATGCATGCAGGTGTCGGGTCCTGATCCACACTCCATCCTTACCTGAGAGTGAGATATCACACCTCTGGGTGAGGTGCAATACGTCTGTAGCAACCGAGCCCTCAGGGTGCTACCGTTCCATTTATCTTCAGCCTAGGTGACGTATTGTGATACAGGGCCGTGATTTTGGCTATAAAAGGGTCCCATAGACCCCTACCCCAAGCTTTTTAAGAAAATCATATATGGCGTGCCAGGAGACTCTATGGAATGCTTTCTCAGCATCCAACGAGAGTATCTAATTACAAATTTTTAACTGCATCTAGCCCAGGAAATACTTTGTGCCTAGTAGCAGTGTCTGCTAGTCAGCAGATTATCCCGGCTGTTAAGCAAGCTACACCACCTGTAGTTTGGACACTTAATTTTTTCAAAGGAAATGCTTCGGGACCACGGGATACTCAGTGAAGAGCATCAGGAGGCACCCCAAAGCATAGGGGCTGGGACTGGCAGTAGGATGCCTTGCGGTGGACAGCCGAGCTCGATTCTTATAAAAGCTTTTTAACTGCAGCAGCTTTAGTGGACGCTACTGGAGCTGGAATTACGCGGCTGCTGGCATGAGACTTGCCCTCCAATAGATCCTTGTAAATGGATTTAAAGTGTATTCATTCAAATTAGAGAGACAATTTAAATTAAAAAGCTTAGAGCTGCCTCCACCACAGGGGGGCTCGCTCGACTCACCAGCGGACAGGCACCAGTATTGGGAGAGGGGGGCTGGCCATCAGGGTTCACCGCGGCTCTGGCACAAACCCGGCGACACGGAGGTGGCAAGGGCAGGAGCGGACTGAACGTGTCGGCTTCTCACTTTTTGGATTTTAGAAGGGCATGACATGCCTATATTTGTGTCTCCCCCTCCTTTTATTCCTCCACCTCTTTTCTTTTCGCATGACTATATGTACTTGTCACTTTTCCATGTGTTAGTTGTGTCTTCTGAGCAGTTTGTCAGCTTTTGGACACCTTTGAAGGTGTTTTCTATGTGTTTCTATGTGTTTTTGTTTGCCTGCCATTGGTTTTAACGGTGTTCGAAGGTGTTCGACGAACAGTTCGACGAACAGTTCGGCGAACACACGGGTGTTCGACGAACCGAACCGAACTCGAACACTACGGGGGTGGCTCAACACTACTCTTTATACCCCACCTGAGGCAAGAGCTGAGCATTGCTGGCATAGATGTTAAGATGTTCATCTGGACTGTGGGTAATGTCTGAATCAGTCCAGTATTGTTTATAAAGGATATATGGCATCGTGGTCACCTGGGACCCAGTGTCCAGCAACGCGTTCATTGGGATGCCATCAAGCATGACAGGTAGGACCGGGCATCCTCCCACGTACTTGTCTCACCAGCTTTGTGGGCCTTTTTGTCTTACTCCATGGGGTTGGCCCTCTGCCCCAGGTGTTGCTCGTTTAAATTGCAGAATCTTGCGTAGTGTCCCGCCTTTTGACAGCGGCAGCAGATGGGTTGTCGGCCCTGGTCGTAGCGATCACTGTTCCTCCCTCTGATCGGTGGAATTCTTTTCTGTCGTCGCCACGGGACATCATCTGGACTGGAAGCCAGCTGGATCTTTTCCTTTGGAGACACTTGCATGGCCTGCATGGTTTTGGTTAACGCAGCCACACTTTTGGTCAGCTCCTGGACCTGAAGGTGCAGGTCTGCAGATGGGTCATTGTCCAGAGTCTGAGCGTCAGCCTCCACAGGTTCTGGGGAAAAGGATGCCACCTCCTGGTGGTAGGTGAGGATGCAGCGCCTCCTGGTGTTGATTCCCGCAGCACACGGATGGCTCTGTCTTTAAATTGTGCAAAGTCCAGATCAGGGTTTTGCAGAGCCATAATGTGCAGCTGTGTCCTGTGAGCGCAGGACAGTCAGTAATCTGTCCTCATCATGCACACTCATTGCAATATCCAGCCTCCACCATGATGGCCACTGAGTCAATTTGGAGGTCTGTGTCAGTTACTGATCCAGCCATGGGCCTATTCATCTGGTCCATCAATAGTTACTCTCAACTCATAAGTCCACCAATCTGTCCTCATCATAGACACTGTCAGGGTCTACCTGTTTGATGGCACGCAGCGCCTCCTGCAGGTTTAGAGCATAGTCCCGTACACTGTCCTGCACCCTTTGTTTGCACCCGTAAAACTTCATTTTAATCTCTGCTGCGGTGCGGGTGTCAAAGGAATCCAGTATTTCTTTTACAGTGCCTTTCTCTCTGCCCGGCCAGGTCTTCACTTCTCTCTGGGCTGCACCGATTAGCTGGCCTATGAGGATGCTGACTTTCTGCTCTTCAGACAGGGGGTACACTTTAAACAAACTGTGCAGTCTCTCCTCAAAGTCGTTCAGGGTGTGCGACTCTCCTGAGTACTGGGGCAAGCACGCCGCCCACGGTATGTATGGCATTGATAACGGCATTACAGTGGCAGCGGCCGCGCCTGCGGCTGAACCCTCCTCCATGTTGGGCATCTTCCTCCCCCCTAGTGAACCACAGCCAGGTCCTGGGCGTCTCCTGACGTACCAGTATGCTGCTCTGCAGGCGGAAGGATCTCTTACCCGGCGGTTCTGGATCGGGGCTTCTTTCTTCCCCCTCGGCAGGTGGCAAACCACGTGATAACACCGTTCAATAAAGTCTATGGCACACAGGCCCCGGTTATACCGGGCTTCGTGAATCCTGTTTGTGACACCAAGTTGACGCGCCCCCTGGGCCGTGGGGTACCCGGTGCGGGGCCGGTGGATGCTGGGGAATGTCACAGTGGTGGTGACTTGGTCCGTGACCCAGGGCGGTCAATAAAAGGGGGTTATGGATAGGGGATTTATAGTGTTTTTATAGAGTTCGTGACGCCACCTGTGGAATGCGGCTAAAGAGAGCCGCCGCTGCGGAGCAGGTCCTCTGAAGCTGATGTTACTGCAGCAGGGATGGAGTGGCTCTCCACAGGAAGAGCTAGCTCCAGGGCAGTGCAGATGTTGTAGGTTGTGCTGGGCGTTGTAGTGCAGGGGTTGATGGCGTAGCAATAATCAGTCCACAACTTAATGGCAGTTTACTCATGTCTTTACTGGTGGTGATTAGACAAGCCGGGACAAGGGTACTAGCTAGAAGTGGAAGTCCGGGCAGCCTGGAAGCAAGTAAAGGATCCTCCTTGCTCGGTGAAGTTGGAGGCCTTCCCTTTCCACTAAACTCTTTGGCCCTGCGGTTTGTAGCTGTGCGGTGGCCCTCGTCCCAGAGTGTAACGTTTCTGTGCTCACCTGTATGGCAGGCAGCTCGGGCCTTGCTTGTGCGTCGCTCCCACGTGGCAGTGCTGGGCCCTCTGTGCTGGGCATTATCATGCATGAAATGATCTCGATGGTCCAGATGGATGGAGTGGAGGATGGCTGGTTGATGGACACCCCATGCAAACATGGCTACGACGCCAACAAGGAGGAGGTGGAGTAATGTTTTGGGCTAGAATCATGGGGAGAGAGATTGTCAGCCCTTTTAGGATCCCTGAAGGGGTAAAGATGAACTCCATAATGTATGTTGAGTTTCTCAAACAGTACTTCCTGCTATGGTTCAAGAAGAAGAACCGTGCATTCCGCAGCAAGATCATTTTCATGCATCATAATGCCCCGTCTCATGCTGCACATAACACATCTGCATCTCTGGCTGCTGTGGGCATAAAAGGGGACAAACTTATGGTGTGGCCCCCATGCTCCCCTGACTTCAACCCCATTGAGAACCTCTGCAGCATCATCAAAAGGAGTGTCTATGATGGTGGGAGGCAGTTCACATTTAAGCAACAGCTCTGGGAGGGTATTCTGTCCTCATGCAAAACAATTGAAGCAGAAATCATCCAAAACCTGACAAATTCAATGAATGAGAGAGTTCAGAAGCTCCTTTGGAACAAGGGGTCCTATGTAGTGTTGAGCCACCCCCGTAGTGTTCGAGTTCGGTTCGGTTCGTCGAACACCCGTGTGTTCGCCGAACTGTTCGTCGAACACATTCGAACACCGTTAAAACCAATGGCAGGCAAACAGAAACACATAGAAACACATATAAAACACCTTCAAAAGCTGACAAATTGCTCAGAAGACATAACTAACACATGGAAAAGTAACAAGCACATATAGTCATGCGAAAAGAAAAGAGGTGGAGGAGTAAAAGGAGGGGGAGACACAGATATAGGCATGTCATGCCCTTCTAAAATCCAAAAAGTGAGACGCCGACACGGCCAGTTCGTTCCTGCCCTTGCCACCTCCGTGTCGCCGGGTTTGTGCCAGAGCCGCGGTGGACCCTGACGGCCAGCCCCCCTCTCCCAATACTGGTGCCTGTCCGCTGGTGGGTCACGCCCCCCCCGCAGTGGGGGGGGGGATAACATCTGCAGAAGAAAGACCATCTTCCAGCCAAACTAAGATGTCGACTTCTTTTCGTGGACAATGTGATACGATCCCTTTCTTACGGACACGCCCATCGCTACAAATTCCAGATGAGGCACAAAAACAGCAGGTGCTTCAGCGGATATCAAGTGCTCCTTCAAGTGGGCTCTCCTCCACCTCAATTTCAACATCACAAATACTCCAGTCCTCAGAGGTGTCACCCCAATCGCACTTGCTTCCTCACAGCTCCCAAGTCTCCAGCTGCCCGTCTGAGTATGGGGTAACACAGATGGTTGAGTCTGCAGAGCTGTTTACTCATACTATAGCCTGGGAAATGGAGGTCTGCTCCAGAGCTTCTGTTAATCCAGACGAGGAAATGATCTGCACTGATGCCCAGAATCTTTATAAGTCGGATCCAGGACCAGATGAAGAAGGTTCTGAGCATAATGTAGACCCTCGTTACCAAACTGTCACTCCTGTTGGTGGAGACAATGATGAAGACGATGATGAGACTCAAATACCTGATTGGAGCGACAACTTGACTTTTCGGTCAGGGCAGGAAGAGGTTGGCTTTGAGGACGACGGGTGTGATAACACACAGGGTGATTATGACGAGGTTGGAGATCCCACTTACTGTCAACCCACAGTCAGCCAGTCGATGAGGTCAACGGAGGAGGTGGAGGAGGATGTGACTAGCCCAGGGGATGGGGATGACTCGGTACCCGGGCCTTTGCCTGGCCTTGGGGATGTCGCGGTGGTTGGCTCCCTGGCCCGTACCCTGGGGTCACTCTTTAAAAGAGTGGATAATTGTTTATTTTTTTAAGAGTTCGTGACGCCACCTGTGGTATCTGGTGAGAAGCACCAGCGCTGCAGCAGTCCACTGAGACCCGTGATAAGGCAGCTCGATGGTATAGCTCCCCACAGGTGGAGCTAGGTCTCAGGGCAGCGTATGCAGGGGGAATGCAGGACAGGCGAGACCCAGCTGGGTCAGAGCAAGAACGGGAACGGACACGGTAGTCACTTCAGTACCTTTTACTGGAGGAAATTCAGGCACATCCTGGAGCACTGTAGGGTGAAGGGTGAATATCAGGAACCTCCCCAATGAGCGGGTGTAGGGCCTCCTGTTTCTTACCTCTGCGTAGTAAGTTTCTGACCTGCCTGGAGCTAGGCCTAACTTTGTCTCTGTCCTGCGCTGGCTGACCTTGTGGTAGGGCCTTCTCTTGGAGTTCACGCTCCCACTATGCAGGGCCTAAGCGTCTACTGGCTCTGTTACGTATCAGCACCTTAGCGATCCTGGGACTTGTAGTTCTCCAGGGATTCCGGTTATGCCTTATTGAATCTAGCTAGCAGGAGCCTCGTGCTCCACTGCTGAACTATTAACTGAGTTCTCTAGACTAGACTGAGCTCCACTGCAGACTGACCTCTCTTAGGCTTCTCTACTGCAGGAACTCTTCAGAGGAACTGAACTGCCTAGCTCCACCTTCCCTATTTATATCCCTAACGGGCTCCCTCTGCTGGTCTGAGGTGGAAGGTGGAGATGTGTGAATGTTTATGGGGGCCTCTTGTGGAGGATTCCATCAATACACTCTTCTAGGATCTGTGATACCAAGCACAGCGGGGCGTCACAGATGCTATTGACGACGAGGTTAGTTTGCGCCTTCCTGGACAGAGACGGAGTACTGGAAGCACGTCAACAACTGCATCCTCAACCACAACTCTGCCTCTGACCACAAGTCGTAGTGGCTCTTCAGGTCGCATGGGCTCTAAGCCTTGCATAGCCTGGGCATTTATTCAGAATGATAAGGATGACCCAACTCGTGTTATCTGTAATATTTGTCACCAAAAGCTAAGTAGAGGCCAAAAAATCCATAGTTTGAGTACTTCATGCATGTACAGTCACATGCATATGAAGCATAAGTTGCAGTGGGAAGCTCACTGTGCTACAATGCGGCCTAGCAGGCTGGGCCAATCACCGTCTGCCCCATCTTGTGCATCCGCGGCCTCTTCATCCTCTGTGACTGGGGGGACAGCAGTCACACATGTTTTTGGATGCAGACCTGCCACCTCTGTACCTGCAACAGCCAGTGTGTTTGGCAGGTCGTCAGTTCATTGGGAAGTGGAAACACCTGCTGGTGTTGAGCGCTCTCTGACATCGAGAGCACCACCTTTGGATCAAGGCAACCTAACATGTCCGCCTGCATCTTCCTCACAGACCGGCAGTTTGCCGCGGACACCCTACTCAACCCCGTCTAAGCACAACAGCCAGCCCTCGGTCCCTCAGATGAGGAAAAGTAAAAGACCATTTCCTCCTAGCCATGAGAAAGCTAAGAGGTTGAATTTCACCATCTGCAAGCTCTTGGCTACAGAAATGCTGCCTTTCCACCTGGAGGACACAGTGGATTTTCGAGACCTTATGTCCGTCGCAGTGCCCCAGTACCAGATGCCCAGTCGGCACTACTTCTCAAAGAAAGGTGTGCCTGCGCTCCACCAGCATGTCGCACACAACATCACCGCTTCTTTGAGAAACTCTGTGTGTGACAGGGTGCATTTCACCACAGACACTTGGACGAGTAGGCATGGACAGGGGCGTTACATGTCGCTGACTGGGCACTGGGTAACTATGGTGACAGCAGGACAAGGGGCTGCTGTCCAAGTCTTACTGTCCCCACGAGTTGTGCGTCAATCCTCTTTATCTCGAAGTTCCTCCACTGCTTCTGCCTCCTCAACCTCCTCTCGGTCCTCCACCTGCACCCAAAGCCTGTCTGGTAATGCCACCTGCTTTCTAACTGCGCAGAAGGAATCCTGCACACCTCCTTACTATGCTGGCAGCAGGGCTCAAGGCATCAGTGTTTACTTTTAAATGTCTGGGAAATGTGAGTCACACAGCTGAGGAGTTGTGGTCAGCTCTGGAGACCCAGTTTCATGAATGGTTGTCTCCACTGGATCTGCAACCAGGGAAGGCCGTGTGCGACAATGCTGCAAACCTGGGTGCGGCCCTTCGCCGGGGCAATGTCACACACGTGCCTTGTATGGCTCACGTGTTGAACCTGGTTGTCCATAAATTCTTAGCCCACTATCCCGGACTAGATGGCCTTCTGCAGAGGGCACGGTCGCTGTGTGCTCACTTCCGCCGTTCGCATCCCGCAGCTCAACGACTTACATCTCTACAGAAGTCGTTGGGCCTGCCAGTTCACCGGCTGAAATGCGATGTGCCGACGCGGTGGAATTCAACTCTGACCATGTTGCAGCGACTGTGACAGCACCGACAAGCCCTGGTGCAATACATTCTGACGTATAGCCTGGGCCAACGAGATCCAGAGGTGGGACAAATCACGCTGCAGGAGTGGTCTCAGATCAGGGACCTATGAAGTTGACGCACCCCCTGGGCCGTGGGGTACCCTGAGCCGGGCCGGTAGACGCTGGGGGTTGTAGTCACTGTGGCGGTGACCCGGTCCGTGATCCAGGGCTGTCAATCCAAGGGTAATTTGTATATATGTGTTTTATAATGTCCGACTATGCCACCTCTGGAGTGGGGCAAAAGGGGCCGCCGCTGCGGAACAGTCCTCTGAAGCTGGTGGTTTTGCAGCAATGGTATTATTACTCACCACAGGAAGAGTGTAGCTTCAGGGCAGTGTGGGTGGATGATGGTGGTTGTAGTGCAGGGAGTCAGTAATGAACACAGAGTCCGTGTGATGCAGTCCCAAGATCTTTACTCACAGTTGCTGCAGTCCAGATTACAGGTGCCAGAGCAATCTCACCCGTCGTGCTGTGCATACTCAGTGAGGGGCTCAGTCCACCCCCAGATAGCTCCGGAGTACTTAGCATGACCCCCTTCTGTGTGTCCTTTCTCTGGCCTTCTCCCTACACCTCACACCTAGTGACACTTCTATCCGGTATCCTCGGGCCTTGGCGGGCGACTTGTGTTCCGTCCCCTGGGTCCTATGTGGCTACCTTCTTAGTGAGACTGGTGTGGACTTTTACCTGCAGTACATGAAATGCTGCAGCCTCCGGTTTCTAGTTGAGCCTTGCTGTTTCTCCGCTAGTTGAGGGACCGGTTCCCCTTATCTGGCCTGATCCCTCTACCTCCTGGTAGCAGCAGGAGTACGAGTGGCCTTCTGCACGGCCCGTAGCCCTAGGGTCCCTTCGGTTCCTGGAGCCTTCCTGCTCCCACTCCTCTCTTCTCTCCTTCAGTCCTGGGCCGCCCAGGCTAGGCCCGCCTCTGGAGCAGAGCTCATGCCGAGCCTCTGCTCCTGTCACTTTTCCTCCTCTGACTGGCTTGCTCTTTCTAAGATTTCTTCCTATTTATACTCTCCCTGTCATGTGCTCCGCTAAGCTGCTCCCCTAAGCACCCACTACATAGGACCCTCCCACCAGCTAGGGACCTGGGACTGTGCTCTCCCTTAGGAGCAATCTCGCCCTACCCCCACTGCGTTTATGTGTTGGATGCAGGTGTTAGGGTCCCGAGCCATATGCCTTCCTTACCTGAGGGTGAGATACCACACCTCTGGGTGTGATGCAGTAACTCTGTGGCGACTGAACCCTCAGGGGCGCCACACATCCTTCTGCACATTTTTGAAATGGCGACGAAGATGTTTAGTGCTGACGACGATGCCATTATCAGCATGACTATTCCGGTGATATACATGCTGGAGCACACATTAAACAGAATTCAGAGTCAGGTGGTGGGACAAGAGGAGGTGGAGGAAGTAGAGGAGGAGTCGTATGGGAAGGGATAACATCTCCAAGGTCCAGACGGTTGGCAGCACCAAGGCGGCAAGCATGGGAGGGTGGGGGAGAGGGATTAACCAGGGCGCATGGTAGCAGCCAAACTGTTGAGGAAGGTGCAGGAGCCGAGGAAGAAGTGGAGGACGAACTGGCGATGGGCATGGAAGACTCATCAGATGAGGGAGACCTTGATCACATTTCTGTTGTGCGAGGTTGGGGGGAGAGGGCAGAGGAAGGAAGCATGATTCTTACCTCGCTACCAACACAACAAGGACTTGGTACTCCTGGATGCGCAAGAAACATGAGTGCCTTCTTGCTGCACTACCTGCAACATGACCCTCAGATTGTCAGGATTCGAAGTAATCCCGACTACTGGGTTGCCACACTCTTAGATCCCCGGTACAAAAGTAAATTTGCCGAAATAATTCCTACCATAAAAAGGGATTGACGAATGCTGGAGTATCTGCAGACGCTGTTGCAGAAACTTACATGTGCTTTTCCACAAAACACCAGTGGTGCACGTAGTGAATCTCACAGTTCTAACTTGCCAACCGTGGGACTGTCGAGTCTTCATCACTCAAACCGTAACAGTAACACAGTATCTGCTGGTAACAGTAATTTTGTGGAATCGTTTCACCACTTTTTTAGACCATCCTTTGCTAGGCCACAGGAGACAAGAAGTCTGACACATAGTCAATGCCTAGAGAGGATGGTGCAGGAGTATCTCCAAGTGAACATCGAAGCCATGACTGTGTCACTGGACCCTTGCTCATTTTGGTATTCCAATCTGGAAAAATGGCCGGAGCTCGCCACTCACGCCTTGGAGATCTTGTCATGCCCTGCAGCCAGTGTTCTCTCTGAACGTGTGTTCAGCGCTGCTGGTGGTGTGCTGACAGATAAGCGCACGCGTCTGTCCACTGAGAATGTAGACAGACTCACGTTCATAAAGATGAACAAATCATGGATTCGCAAGGACTTTTCTACCCCTGTGTTATCCTTGGGAGACTAAAACCTTGAGGATTTGGTAAAATCACCTCACCAACCGTTTTAAGCAACTGTGGGGCAATTGATGCCACTTAACCCTAGAACGCATGACCATAAAAATCTACACTTTCATATACCTGGGGCCTTTAGGCCCGTGTGCAAATAACATGGAATAACTCAAACTCAAATGACAAACAACTATATACATGAAGAATACCTAGAGTTTCAAAATTCTAAATAAAGTAATCTTGCAGAAAATAGAAAACAATTAACAGGGCGGGCCTGCGAGGCCCCAGGTATGCGTTCTAGGGTTAAGTGGTGTCTGTGCCACAATTTTGGGATAAAATGGAGACTCTTTTTGGAGTCCCCTTGCTGTGTCTTACGTGACGTTGGCATCGTCAATTCCAGGTGGGTTGGGTCGCTCCCCCCCCCTTTTAACTGTAAGAAACTACATACACTATGGCTTGGGGTAACACAGATGGTTGAGTCTGAAGAGTTGTTTACTCAGAGGTCTGCTCCAAATCTTCAGTGTCTGCTAGTCAGCGTAGAATTTAACTGCATCTAGCCTAAGCAATACTTTGGCAGTAGTAGCCCAGCTGCGAAGCAAGCTGCACCGCCTGTGTATCTAATAAGAATTTTTAAATGCATCTAGCCTAGGCAGACTGTGGGGACCCCCAACCAAACCCAGATGCTCAGCCCCCCTACCGCCCCCCTTTCCTTGACAATACAATAATGTAACTCTTACAACTGGATGGGTGAGGATCGGTCACAGCTTTATTAACTCTTTATACTCATTCCATTAGAAAGGCATTTTATTTCTAAAATAATTCAGCTTGTTGCAGCATGCCCTGGGTCTCCACTCCGGCAAGCTGGCCAACAAGTGTAACTCTCCAACATGTCCTTTCTATTTCCAGGCCACGGAGGATCCTGCGTACTCGTATGCAGGACTCTGACCCCCACCCATCACTCTTAACGCTTGTTCCACTCCGTCCTGGAGTCCTGACAGGAATATGTCCAGTACAATATCCATTAAGTGAACAACGTCGGGCCGTATGAGGCCTGCTTTATCTCCTTCCAGTTGTCGGTGTCGTACCACTACACCGCCTCTGTCTCTTCTAAATTTTGCCATCCGAATATTTATTACCCGCCTTGTCCATTCGATGGCCGTGATGTCTCGCGCACCTTGCCATACCCCTATCGGCACAATCTCTGACCATACTATAGCTAGTTTTGTGAAAAATTCTCTGAAGCGCTCAGTGTCTAGTTTCATTATTGCCATTAGTTATGCGCTGTTGTGATGAACTAGGTTTTTTTCCCCCGGCCTGTATAACTAAGATGACAGGACATCTTACCTCTCTCCCTACCTTGATTACCTCCATTAGTACCTGTGGCCATAGCAGGCCTCTAATACCTCTCTAGTTGAAATATGTGTTATGAATAGTGTTGAGCCACCCCCGTAGTGTTCGAGTTCGGTTCGGTTCGTCGAACACCCGTGTGTTCGCCGAACTGTTCGTCGAACACCTTCGAACACCGTTAAAACCAATGGCAGGCAAACAAAAACACATAGAAACACATAGAAAACACCTTCAAAGGGGTCCAAAAGCTGACAAACTGCTCAGAAGACATAACTAACACATGGAAAAGTGACAAGTACATATAGTCATGCGAAAATAAAAGAGGTGGAGGAGTAAAAGGAGGGGGAGACACAGATATAGGCATGTCATGCCCTTCTAAAATCCAAAAAGTGAGAAGCCGACACGGCCAGTCCGCTCCTGCCCGTGCCACCTCCGTGTCGCCGGGTTTGTGCCAGAGCCGCGGTGAACCCTGACGGCCAGCCCCCCTCTCCCAATACTGGTGCCTGTCCGCTGGTGGGTCGAGCGAGCCCCCCTGTGGTGGAGGCAGCTCTAAGCTTTTTAATTTAAATTGTCTCTCTAATTTGAATGAATACACTTTAAATCCATTTACAAGGATCTATTGGAGGGCAAGTCTGATGCCAGCAGCCGCGGTAATTCCAGCTCCAGTAGCGTCCACTAAAGCTGCTGCAGTTAAAAAGCTTTTATAAGGATCGAGCTCGGCTGTCCACCGCAAGGCATCCTAGTGCCAGTCCCAGCCCCTATGCCTTGGGGTGCCTCCTGATGCTCTTCACTAAGTATCCCATGGTCCCGAAGCATTTCCTTTGAAAAAACTAAGTGTCTAAACTACAGGTGGTGTAGCTTGCTTAAAAGCCGGGATAATCCGCTGACTAGCAGACACTGCTACTAGGCACAAAGTATTTCCTGGGCTAGATGCAGTTAAAAATTTGTAATTAGATACTCTCGTTGGATGCTGAGAAAGCATTCCATAGAGTCTCCTGGCACGCCATATATGATTCTCTTAAAGAGCTTGGGGTAGGGGTCTAGGGGACCCTTTTATAGCCAAAATCACGGCCCTGTATCGCAATACGTCACCTAGGCTGAAGATAAATGGAACTGTAGCACCCTGAGGGCTCGGTTGCTACAGACGTATTGCACCTCACCCAGAGGTGTGATATCTCACTCTCAGGTAAGGATGGAGTGTGGATCAGGACCCGACACCTGCATGCATTACACCACATTGCCATGGGGCAGGGCGACCAATATGCCCCTGAGATGGGCACGACAGTCCCTGTCCCTGGCTGGAGTGGGGGGAGGGAACACTGAGGAAGGGGAACCCTGTAGTGCAGGAGCAGGGAGGAAGCAGTTCCTGGGTGCATTGAGAAGGGAGTATAAAAGGTGGGCACCATCTTAGTTCAGTGCAGAGAAGTCTGAGCAGAAGTGGCAGGGAGCAGGGGCTCTGCATGAGCTCTGCTCCGGAGGCGGGCCTAGTAACAGAGGCCCAGGCCTGCAAGAGGGAGAAGGAAGGAAGAGGAGCGGAGAAGGCTCCAGGAACGAGGAATGAAGGGATCCCAGGGGTGCGGACGGGCGAGTCGCCACCGCACGCCCGAATCCACCTGCGTGGAGGGGTCAGGCCAAAGGGGGAGACCGGTCCCCGAACTAGTGGAGGCAGGAAACGACCCTCAGCTAGAAACCGGAGGCTCTGACATTTTATGTGGCGCAGCCCCTTGCTCCACCCGCTAGGAAGGCACCACATAGGGTCAGGGAAACTGGCGCCAAGTTTACCAAGAGGAGGCCCGAGGCAGCCGGACAGAAGTGTTGGTAAGAAAGGCCAGACAAAGGACACACAAAGGGGGTCCTGTGAAGCGCTCCAAAGTTATCTGGGAGTTGTCTGAGCCCCTCACCTGGTGAGCACAGTACGACGTGGGCAGCCGTTACCTGCAGACGTGGTCTGGATTATAAGAACTGTGAGTAAAGGCCCTGAACTGCATCACTGACTCCGTGTCGTTACTGCTGCTGCCCTGCACCATCACCCCCATCCTCCGCATACACTGCCCTGAGGCTATACTCCTCCCGTGGGGAGTTATGCTACGCTCTGCTGCACCCACAACACCAGCCTTAGCGGTCTGCCCTGTAGCGGCGGTTCACTCTGACCGCAATCCACGGGTGGCGTAGTCAGACATTTAAACATCAAAACCACATAAATAGTTCCGCCACTGGTTTGACCGCCCTGAGCCACGGAACCGGATCGCCGCCACGAAGACTACAACCACCAGCATCCACCAAAAAGGGTCCGGCTCCGGGTGTCCCAAGGCCCAGGGGGTGCGTCAGAACATTTTCATCACCTTTCACAATCACCAATGGGACAAGGCAGGGATGTCCTCTGTCCCCTCTCTTATACATCCTAGTGACGGAGCACCTGCTCTCATCAATTCGCCATAACCACAATATTAGGTGGATTGAGGTGGGAGGCACCGAGTACAAGTGCTCTCTATTTGCTGATGATGTCCTAGTATATATCACTCAATCACATATATCCATCCCTGCTGTTATGGCTGAAATAGATCACTTTGTTACATGGTAAAATTTTAAAATCAATGCAGCGAAGTCTGAGGCCCTCGATGTCTCCCTCCCTAAATCCACATAGGATTCCATCCAGTCCAACTTTCCCTTTGCCTGGCCCTCACAGGGTATCAAATACTTAAGAATTCCTATTCATAGAGACCTCTCCCATCTATGTTATCTTAATTTTGGGCCCTTTATTGAACAATTCCATACAGACCACGGTTGGCAAGTTAGAACTGTAAGATTCACTACGTGAACCACTGGTGTTTTGTGGAAAAGCACATGTACACCGCGTTCCAAATTATTATGCAAAAAGTGTTTAGGAGTGATAAGGGAAGAATTTGTTTGTTTGTCAGTTAAACTCATTGATGGTGATGTGTGTCAGGGATCTTTATATCACTGTAAGCAATTGCAGACACCTGTGCTAATTAGTTTGGCAGGTGTGTCCAATGAAAGGCAAGACTACTTAAGAAGGCTCTCTCACATTATTAAGCAGCCTACATTTTCTGCCAAAATGGGAAAGAAAAAGGATGTGTCGGCTGCTGAGAAGCAACAAATTGTGGAGTGTTTAGGTCAAGGCATGACTACAATCAACATTGTGCGATGATCAGGATGAAGTGTCTTGGCAATCAAGAAGTATGTAGCTGATTCACAGTACACACGTGTGCGTGCTGATAAGGGCAAATTGAGGACTCTTTCCTACAGGCAATTACGTCAGGTTAAAAGAGCAGCGGCAAAAAGCCTTGTCATAGCAGCAGACAAGTTTTTGAAGCTGCTTGTGCCTCCAACGTCCCCCGAACAACAAGATGCAGGGTCTTTCAGAGGTTTGCAGCTGTGCATACGCCATCCTGTCGACCTCCTCTATCCACTTCACACAAGCAGAAACGGCTCCAGTGGGCCAAACATTACATGAAGACTGATTTCAAAACTGTTTTGTTCACGGATGAGTGCCGTGCAGCGCTCGATGGTCCAGATGAATGGAGTGGAGGATGGCTGGTTGATGGACACCCCACGCAAACACGGCTACAGCGCCAACAAGGAGGAGGTGGAGTAATGTTTTGGGCTGGAATCATGGGGAGAGAGATTGTCGGCCCCTTTAGGATCCCTGAAGGCGCTAAAGATGAACTCCATAATGTATGTGGATTTTCTCAAACAGCACTTCCTGCCATGGTTCAAGAAGTAGAACCGTGTATTTCACAGCAAGATCATTTTTCTGCATGATAATGCACCATCTCATGCTGCACATAAAACATCTGCATCTCTGGCTGATATGGGCATAAAAGGGGACAAACTTATGGTGTGACCCCCATGCTCCCCTGACCTCTACCCCATTCAGAACCTTTGGAGCATCATTAAAAGGAGTGTCTATGATGGCGGGAGGCAGTTCACATCTAAGCAACAGCTCTGGGAGGGTATTCTGTCCTCATGCAAAACAATTGAAGCAGAAACCATCCAAAACCTGACAAATTCAATGGACGAGAGAGTTCAGAAGCTCCTTTCGAACAAGGGGTCCTATGTGAAAATGTAACAGCACCTAGAATAAAGTTTTGAGTTGAAAACTGTTTGATTTCAGTTTCTAACAACCTGCTAATGCTTATAATTTCAAAAATGACCATTTTTTTGGTCTTTATTAAAATGAAAAGGTTGATCGAAAAGTTTGGGGGATCTAAGAGTGTGGCAACCCAGTAGTCATGATTACTTCGAATTCTGACAATATGAGGGTCATGCTGCAGGTAGTGCAGCAAGAAGGCACTTATGTGTCTTGCGCATCTCGGAGCCCCAAAATTATTTTCCGGGCTAGATGCAGCTAAAAATTATTTTTAATTTTAAATCTGGTGAAGCTTATTATAGATGGCCTAATAGGATCAGTGCTGCACACTGCTACAAAGCCCAAATTATTTTCCAGTCAAGATACAGATAAACATGATTAGTAATTTGAAAGCTTAAAACGGTTGGTAGGGTGATTTTAACCAATCATCAAGCTTTTACTCTCCCCAGGATGACACAGGGGTAGAAAAGTCGTTTCGGATCCATGATTTGTTCATCTTTATGAACGTGAGTCTGTCTACATTATCAGTGGAGAGCCGCGTGCGCTTATCTGTCAGCACACCACCAGCAGCGCTGAACACACGTTCAGACAGAACGCTGGCTGCGGGGCATGACAAGATCTCCAAGGCGTAAGTGGCTAGCTCCGGCCATTTATCCAGATTGGAAGCCCAAAAAGAGCAAGGGTCCAGTGACACAGTCGTGGCTTCAATGTTTACTTGGAGATACTCCTGTACCATTGTCTCTAGGCGTTGACTATGTGTCAGACTTCTTGTCTCCTGTGGCCTTGCAAAGGATGGGCTAAAAAAGTGGTGAAATGATTCCGCAAAATTGATGTCACCAGCAGATACTGTGGTTCTGTTACGGTTTGAGTGCTGAACACTTGACGGTCCCACGGTTGGCAAGTTGGAACTGTGAGATTCACTACGTGCACCACTGGTATTTTGTGGAAAAGCACATGTAAGATTCTGCAACAGTCTCTGCTGATACTCCTGCATGCGTGCATCCCTTTCTATGGCAGGAATAATTTCTGCAAATTTACTTTTGTACCGGGGATCTAACAGTGTGGCAACCCAGTAGTCAGGATTATTTCTAATTCTCACAATTCGAGGGTCATGTTGCAGGTAGTGCAGCAAGAAGGCACTCATGTGTGTTGCGCATCCAGGAGCACCAAGTCCCTGTTGTGTTGGTGGCGAGGTAACAATCATGCTTCCTTCCTCTGTCCTCTCCCCCCAACCTCGCACAACAGAAATGTGATCAAGGTCTCCCTCATCTGATGAGTCTTCCATCAGTTCGTCCTCCACTTCTTCCTGGGCTCCTGCACCTTCCTCACTAGTTTGGCTGCTACCATGCGCCCTGGTAAAATCATCTCCCCCACCCTCACATGCCTGCCGCCTTGGTGCTGCCGACCGTCTGGACCTTGCAGATGTTAGCCCTTCCGCATACAACTCCTCCTCCTCTACTTCCTCCACCTCCTCTTGTGCCACCACCTGACTCCGAATTCTGTTTAACATGTGCTCCAGCATGTAAATCACCGGAATAGTCATGCTGATAATGGCATCGTCAGCACTAAACATCTTCGTCGCCATTTCAAAACTGTGCAGAAGGGTGCATAGGTCCCTGATCTGAGACCACTCCTCAAGCGTGATTTGCCCCACCTCTGAATCTCGTTGGCCCAGGCTATACGTCAGAACGTATTGCACCAGGGCTTGTCGGTGCTGCCACAGTCGCTGCAACATGTGCAGAGTTGAATTCCACCGGGTAGGCACATCGCATTTTAGCCGGTGAAGTGGCAGGCCCAACGACTTCTGTAGAGATGTAAGTCGCTGAGCTGCGGGATGCGAACGGCGGAAGTGAGCACACAGCGACCGTGCCCTCTGCAGAAGGCCATCTAGTCTGGGATAGTGGGCTAAAAATTGCTGGACAACCAGGTTCAACACGTGAGCCATACAAGGCACGTGTGTGACATTGCCCCGGCGAAGGGCCGCTCCCAGGTTTGCAGCATTGTCGCACACGGCCTTCCCAGGTTTCAGGTCCAGTGGAGACAACCATTCATGAAATTGGTTCTCCAGAGCTGACCACAACTCCTCAGCTGTGTGACTCACATTTCCCAGACATTTCAATGTAAAAACCGCCTGATGACGTTGAGCCCTACTGCCAGCATAGTAAGGAGGTGTGCAGGATCCCTTCTGCGCAGTTAGAAAGCTTGTGGCATGACCAGACAGGCTTTGGGTGCAGGTGGAAGACCGAGAGGAGGTTGAGGAGGCAGAAGCAGTGGAGGAACTTTGACATAAAGAGGATTGACGCACAACTCGTGGGGACGGCAAGACTTGGACAGCAGCCCCTTGTCCTGCTGTCACCATAGTTACCCAGTGCCCAGTCAACGACATGTAACGCCCCTGTCCATGCCTACTCGTCCAAGTGTCTGTGGTGAAATGCACCCTGTCACACACAGAGTTTCTCAAAGAAGCGGTGATGTTGTGTGCGACATGCTGGTGGAGCGCAGGCACACCTTTCTTTGAGAAGTAGTGCCGACTGGGCATCTGGTACTGGGGCACTGCGACGGACATAAGGTCTCGAAAATCCTCTGTGTCCACCAGGCGGAAAGGCAGCATTTCTGTAGCCAAGAGCTTGCAGATGGTGAAATTCAACCTCTTAGCTTTCTCATGGCTAGGAGGAAATGGTCTTTTACTTGTCCACATCTGAGGGACCGAGGGCTGGCTATTGTGCTTAGACGGGGTTGATAAGGGTGTCCCCGGCAAACTGCCGGTCTGTGAGGAAGATGCAGGCGGACATGTTAGGTTGCCTTGATCCAAAGGTGGTGCTATCGATGTCGGACAGCGCTCAAGACCAGCTGGTGTTACCACCTCCAAAGAAAATGATGACCTGCCAATCACGCTGGCTGTTGCGGGTAAAGAGGTGGCAGGTCTGCGCCCCAAAACAGGTGTGACTGCTGTCCCCCCAGTCACAGAGGATGAAGAGGCCGCGGATGCACAAGATATGGCAGACGCTGGTTGGCCCGGCCGGCTAGGCCGCATTGTAGCACACTGAGCTTCCCACTGCAACTTATGCTTCATGTCCATGTGCCGGTTCATGCATGAAGTACTCAAACTATGTATTTTTTGGCCTCTACTTAGCTTTTGCTGACAAATGTTACAGATAACATGAGTTGGGTCATCTTTATCGATCTGAAAAAATGCCCAGGCTATGCAAGGCTTAGCACCCATGCGACCTGAAGAGCCACCACGACTTGTGGTGAGAGGCAGAGTTGTGTTTGAGGATGCAGTTGTTGACGTGCTTCCAGTACTACGTCTCTGTCCAGGAAGGCGCAACCTGACCTCGTCGTCACTAGCATCTTCCTCCACCTCCTCTGCTGACCTCATCTCTTGGCTGACTGTGGTTTGACAGTAAGTGGGATCTCCGACCTCATCATCATCACCCTGTGCGTTATCACACCTGTCGTCCTCAGAGCCAACCTGTTCCTGCCCTGACAAAAAACTAAAGTTGTCGCTCCAATCAGGTATTTGAGCC
Organism: Phyllobates terribilis; assembly: GCF_046119375.1. Taxonomy (NCBI): domain Eukaryota; kingdom Metazoa; phylum Chordata; class Amphibia; order Anura; family Dendrobatidae; genus Phyllobates; species Phyllobates terribilis. The sequence goes on along the minus strand of NW_027362761.1, from coordinate 460,803,877 downwards.
TTATCATCGTCTTCCTCATTGTCTCCACCATCAGGAGTTACAGTTTGGGAATGAGGGTCTACATTATGGTCAGAACCTTCTGCGTCTGGTCCTGGATCCGACTCATAAAGATTCTGGGCATCAGTGCAGATCATTTCCTCGTCTGGATTCACAGAAGCGCTGGAGTCGACCTCTGATTCCCAGGCTATAGTATGAGTAAACAGCTCTGCAGACTCAACCATCTGTTCTACCTCATACTCAGACGGGCAGCTGGAGATTTGGGAGCTGTGAGGAAGCAAGTGCGATTTGGGTGACACCTTTGAGGACTGGAGTATTTGTGATGTTGAAGTTGATGTGGAGGAGAGCCCACTTAAAGGAGCACTTGATATCCGTTGAAGCACCTGCTGTTTTTGTGCCTCATCTGGAATTTGTAGCGATTGGCGTGGCCGTAAGAAAAGGATCTTATCACATTGTCCGCTAAAAGAAGTAGACATTTTAGTTTGGCTGGAAGATGGTCTTTCTTCTGCACCTACCCCACGGACACAACCTTTTTTCCCCTTCCCAACACGCCTATTCCCCTTTCCACCAGCAGCAGGCCTTTTTCCACTCATTTTGGTGGTTAACTAATTCACAACTCTGGAGTTGTTTGCACAAAAAAAAAATGGATGGTAACCGAGCAGAGCTGAGTGGCCAAACTATGGTATTAGGCCAAAACTATTGGCTGGGTTAGATGCAGAAAAAAATTATTTTTAATTTGCAACCTGATGGAGGTCAGTATAGATGGACTAATAGACCAAGTTCCACACACCGCTAGAAGCCCAAATATTTTTTCAGAGCTAGATGCAGAAAATTTTTTTATTCAATTTGCAACCTGATGGAGGTCAGTATAGATGGACTAATAGACCAAGTCCCACACACTGCTAGAAGCCCAAATATTTTTTCAGAGCTAGATGCAGAAAAAAATTATTTTTAATTTGCAACCTGATGGAGGTCAGTATAGATGGACTAATAGACCAAGTCCCACACACTGCTAGAAGCCCAAATATTTTTTCAGAGCTAGATGCAGAAAAAAATTATTTTTAATTTGCAACCTGATGGAGGTCAGTATAGATGGACTAATAGACCAAGTCCCACACACCGCTAGAAGCCCAAATATTTTTTCAGAGCTAGATGCAGAAAAAAATTATATTCAATTTGCAACCTGCTGGAGGTCAGTATAGAAGGACTAATAGAACAATTCCCACACACTGCTAGAAGCCCAAATATTTTTTCAGAGCTAAATGAAGAAAAAAATTATTTTTAATTTGCAACCTGATGGAGGTCAGTATAGATGGACTAATAGACCAAGTCCCACACACTGCTAGAAGCCCAAATATTTTTTCAGAGCTAGATGCAGAAAAAAAATATTTTTAATTTGCAACCTGATGGAGGTCAGTATAGATGGACTAATAGACCAAGTCCCACACACCGCTAGAAGCCCAAATATTTTTTCAGAGCTAGATGCAGAAAAAAATTATTTTTAATTTGCAACCTGATGGAGGTCAGTATAGATGGACCAATAGACCAAGTCCCACACACTGCTAGAAGCCCAAATATTTTTTCAGAGCTAGATGCAGAAAAAAATTATTTTTAATTTGCAACCTGATGGAGGTCAGTATAGATGGACTAATAGAACAAGTCCCACACGCTGCTAGAAGCCCAAATATTTTTTCAGAGATAAATGAAGAAAAAAATTATTTTTAATTTGCAACCTGATGGAGGTCAGTATAGATGGACTAATAGACCAAGTCCCACACACTGCTAGAAGCCCAAATATTTTTTCAGAGCTAGATGCAGAAAAAAATTATTTTTAATTTGCAACCTGATGGAGGTCAGTATAGATGGACTAATAGACCAAGTCCCACACACCGCTAGAAGCCCAAATATTTTTTCAGAGCTAGATGCAGAAATTTTTTTTATTCAATTTGCAACCTGATGGAGGTCAGTATAGATGGACTAATAGAACAAGTCCCACACACTGCTAGAAGCCCAAATATTTTTTCAGAGCTAGATGCAGAAAAAAAATATTTTTAATTTGCAACCTGATGGAGGTCAGTATAGATGGACTAATAGAACAAGTCCCACACACCTCTAGAAGCCCAAATATTTTTTCAGAGCTAGATGCAGAAAAAAATTATTTTTAATTTGCAACCTGATGGAGGTCAGTATAGATGGACTAATAGACCAAGTCCCACACACTGCTAGAAGCCCAAATATTTTTTCAGAGCTAGATGCAGAAAAAAATTATTTTTAATTTGCAACCTGATGGAGGTCAGTATAGATGGACTAATAGAACAAGTCCCACACGCTGCTAGAAGCCCAAATATTTTTTCAGAGATAAATGAAGAAAAAAATTATTTTTAATTTGCAACCTGATGGAGGTCAGTATAGATGGACTAATAGACCAAGTCCCACACACTGCTAGAAGCCCAAATATTTTTTCAGAGCTAGATGCAGAAAAAAATTATTTTTAATTTGCAACCTGATGGAGGTCAGTATAGATGGACTAATAGACCAAGTCCCACACACCGCTAGAAGCCCAAATATTTTTTCAGAGCTAGATGCAGAAATTTTTTTTATTCAATTTGCAACCTGATGGAGGTCAGTATAGATGGACTAATAGACCAAGTCCCACACACCGCTAGAAGCCCAAATATTTTTTCAGAGCTAGATGCAGAAAAAAATTATTTTTAATTTGCAACCTGATGGAGGTCAGTATAGATGGACTAATAGACCAAGTCCCACACACTGCTAGAAGCCCAAATATTTTTTCAGAGCTAGATGCAGAAAAAAATTATTTTTAATTTGCAACCTGATGGAGGTCAGTATAGATGGACTAATAGACCAAGTCCCACACACCGCTAGAAGCCCAAATATTTTTTCAGAGCTAGATGCAGAAAAAAATTATATTCAATTTGCAACCTGCTGGAGGTCAGTATAGAAGGACTAATAGAACAAGTCCCACACACTGCTAGAAGCCCAAATATTTTTTCAGAGCTAAATGAAGAAAAAAATTATTTTTAATTTGCAACCTGATGGAGGTCAGTATAGATGGACTAATAGACCAAGTCCCACACACTGCTAGAAGCCCAAATATTTTTTCAGAGCTAGATGCAGAAAAAAATTATTTTTAATTTGCAACCTGATGGAGGTCAGTATAGATGGACTAATAGACCAAGTCCCACACACCGCTAGAAGCCCAAATATTTTTTCAGAGCTAGATGCAGAAAATTTTTTTATTCAATTTGCAACCTGATGGAGGTCAGTATAGATGGACTAATAGACCAAGTCCCACACACTGCTAGAAGCCCAAATATTTTTTCAGAGCTAGATGCAGAAAAAAATTATTTTTAATTTGCAACCTGATGGAGGTCAGTATAGATGGAGTAATAGACCAAGTCCCACACACTGCTAGACGCCCAAATATTTTTTCAGAGCTAGATGCAGAAAAAAATTATTTTTAATTTGCAACCTGATGGAGGTCAGTATAGATGGACTAATAGAACAAGTCCCACACGCTGCTAGAAGCCCAAATATTTTTTCAGAGATAAATGAAGAAAAAAATTATTTTTAATTTGCAACCTGATGGAGGTCAGTATAGATGGACTAATAGACCAAGTCCCACACACTGCTAGAAGCCCAAATATTTTTCAGAGCTAGATGCAGAAAAAATTATTTTTAATTTGCAACCTGATGGAGGTCAGTATAGATGGACTAATAGACCAAGTCCCACACACCGCTAGAAGCCCAAATATTTTTTCAGAGCTAGATGCAGAAAAAAATTATATTCAATTTGCAACCTGCTGGAGGTCAGTATAGAAGGACTAATAGAACAAGTCCCACACACTGCTAGAAGCCCAAATATTTTTTCAGAGATAAATGAAGAAAAAAATTATTTTTAATTTGCAACCTGATGGAGGTCAGTATAGATGGACTAATAGACCAAGTCCCACACACTGCTAGAAGCCCAAATATTTTTTCAGAGCTAGATGCAGAAAAAAATTATATTCAGTTTGCAACCTGATGGAGGTCAGTATAGATGGACTAATAGAATGATGCTATGCCCAAAAGATTTTACTTCACTAGGTGCAGTAAAAAAATTGGTATTCTATACACAGGTGGTATATCTTGCAACACAGATAGGCTACTCCACTGACTAACACACTCTGCAATAGGCCAAAAAGGATTAGCTTTGCTAGATTCAGCCAAATGCTGTGAAAAAAACTTGCACAGCACTGGCACAGACCTGCCTGGCAAAAACTGATAGGAACTGATGTAACCTAGTCCTGAAAAGGACTCCAATTACAATTAGTCTTTACTCCCACAATCTATCTATTTAAGAGCACAGACCTGCTTGATAAAAGTCGTAGGAAATGCTGTAACCTAGTCCTTAAAAGGACTGCAATCTGTAACATACCTGGCGGCGTCCTTGCATAGTGGTCCATCTCCCACTATGCAAGAGCGCGCACTTGATCTTCTGTCCAGAATGTCTCTCTGGCTTCCCTCCATGCTGTCTGTTTGTGTCTGTTTCTGCTGCTTAAGGGCGGCGCCCGAGCACTTCCTGCTTTTTGTACCTGCTGTGGGTCACACCCCTTGTGCGTCCTCAGCCTATTGCTGTCTGTCACCTGGTATATAGCTCAGCTGCTCCCATCTATTCCTGCCTGAGCATAGTGTTTCATTCAGTGTGTGCTTGCACTCTGAAGGTGCCAGGTCCCGTTCTGTGTTCTCTTGTCTGCCTATCCTGGAGGCTGTATTTCCAGGCCTGTCTGAACACGCTCCTAGCCTGTTCCTCCTGCCTTCTAGGGGCCGATTACCTAGACCCGTTCCTGTATCTTGTCTGACTTGTCTGAACACGCTCCTAGCCTGTTCCTCCTGCCTTCTAGGGGCCGATTACCTAGACCTGCTCCTGTATCTTGTCTGTCCCGTCTGAACACGCACCTTGCCTGTTCGTCCTGCCTCTCTGGGGGCCGTATTCCCAGACCCGCTCCTGTATTCCTCTGCAGTGTCGGTCTCCTCCGTACACTCAGTTCCAGTCTGAACTCTCTCCTATCCTTTACCTGTTTTGCCTCTATGTCCGTTCCCTTCCTTTTTCTGCAGAGTCTGAACTCGTACCTAACTCCTGCTTGTTGTCTCTGTACTCCCGTTTGTGAGTTTGTGGTCCACTCGCTACTTCTCTGCTAGTACCCTGTGGGTGTCTGGCTCTGCCTTTCCCTTCCTGTCTGTTCCGTGTGAACAGAGCCCTGTCCCCCCTACTCAGCCTAGCCTGCTCTGACTCCTTTGCTCACCGCTCCGGTGGTTCTAGCCTGCTCTGACTCCTTTGCTCACCGCTCCGGCGGTTCTAGTCTGCTCTGACTCCTTTGCTTACCGCTCCGGCGGTTCTAGCCTGCCCTGCTTCTGCCCACTGCTCCGGCAGTCCTGTCCTGTCCTGCCCTGCTTCTGCCCGCTGCTCCGGCAGTCCTGTCCTGCCCTGCTTCTGCCCGCTGCTCCGGCAGTCCTGTCCTGCCCTGCTTCTGCCCGCTGCTCCGGCAGTCCTGTCCTGCCCTGCTTCTGCCCGCTGCTCCGGCAGTCCTGTCCTGCCCTGCTTGTGCTTGCTGCTCTTGCAGCCCCGTCCTGCTCTGTTCTTGCCCACCGCTTCGGGCGTTCCCTCTCTGCTGTGGTTGTCTACCGCATCTGCGGTTCTGTGACCCAGTCTGTACTGGGTCTTAACCTTTCTGTGCTCCAGCCCGTCCTTTCGGCCAGTACCTCCCTGCCTGCATACTCGCCTGTATCCACCCATCTGCATACCTGCCGTGTTTGCTTATATCCACCAGTCTGTGCCAGCCTAACCTGCCTGTTCCTGAGTCCCAGTGTGTACTGGGTCCTATCCCGCCTGTGTTCCTACCTGCTAGTGCCTCCCTGTCTGCACTCTAGCTGTGCTTGCCTGTACCCCTCTACCTGTATTGTTCCTGAGTCCCAGTGTGTACTGGGTCCTATCCCGCCTGTGTTCCTACCTGCTAGTGCCTCCCTGTCTGCACTCTAGCTGCGCTTGCCTTTACCCGCCTGCCTGCATACCGGTCGTGCCTGCCTATACCCTCCAGTCTGTGCGCCAGCCTAACCAGCCTGATCCAGTAATCCCTGTGTGGGTCAACCCCCGTGTCCGGAGTTTGACCTGGAGTAGCACCTGGTCCCTCTGCCCGGTTTCTCCCTGGTGCACTGGCGTCGTATGCCGTCGTGCCATCTTGGTCGGATCGGCCAGATACTTAGTCACGCCCCTCCAGGCACTCTCCGGTTCATGGTCCAGTGGAATCACTACAATCACACGCACACGCCGCTCAGCCCGGGCGTGTGCATAACACAATCACAACTATTCCCTACTCCCAAGCTATCTGTATATTTGTGCGAAAATTGGCTTGAAATTAACAAGGTATAGCGCACACAGCAACAGCGGTGCCGTCTAACACGCAGCTGCAGCAGTGAGAAAATGGTGGCGACGGGGAAAATGGCTTGGTGTTATAGGGCAAGGACATGTGACATACACTGCCAATCACACATGCCCTTGCTTGTGTGAAAAAAAGCACTTCGCTCCGTGTGTGCGCTGCTGATAGGCTGACAGATTGCACCTCCCCACTGCAAATGCGGGAAAGAGAAAAAAAAATGGAGATCTTCATTGTTCCTGCAGAGATCCATCCCCTGCCCCTCCCCCCGCCCCGCTGTACACTCAAACTGCGTATTAACATTAATTTTCATCATTACTGAGAAAAAATCCAGTTATGATTTTGGTGCACGAACAGTTATCGAACATAACCTCGAACAGCCGAATTTTTCTCAAATTGTTCGTGTTCGTCGACCGGCTCGAACACCGCCCAAAACAGCTCGAATTTGAGATTGGCGAACAGTTCGAGTAGAACAACGCTCATCTCTAGTTATGAAACTCTAATTTCCTCCCGCCTGGGCAGACTTTCACCCTTTTTTCTGCCCAATACATATACGAGTGGCCTATCACCCACACTGTTGGCTTAGCGTCACCTGTAAAAGAAACAAACCACATTAGAAAAACAAGTCCGGTCTTATGTATCTTGCCAAACACGTAGATCGTCATCTCCCTATCCTCTGAACTTCCGTTTCTGACAGTTCTGCTCTTGCTGCTTCCGTGGCCGCGCCTATGCGGAATGAGTGTGTCCCGTAATCTTTGGGGTGGTTCCCTGCTGATGTTATGCATTTATTAAATATAGCTTGGAACTGGTATCTTGATAATGGCATTCGATCAATGTGTGATAGGAAGAAATTACTTTGTGATCTGATGGTTAGATATGTTTTTACTATTGTTACCCGACTCAGTGTACCGTTTGTGGGTTGTAGAAGTACCCAAGTGCCCCTGCCCGCTGGAACCGTTTTTGATTTGTGTATGCGTAGACGTATTGCATTATTGGCTATGACTACGTCCTGGTGTAATAAGCCTCCACTGGTGGTAATTTTGGATTGAGGGACTAATTCGCTTATGCATAGCGCCCCGAAGAAGGCGATCACAAATGCAGTAGACAGTAGTGTTGCTTCAAATTGTGAGTGTCATGTTAATGGTGTTAGGGATATGATGTGAGAAATCAGTTTTAGTGACACGGGACCGGACGTCTACACTCCTGACTTGGCTGACCCCTTTTCCACCCTTTCATGGATTGTCTGATGATGAACCTTTGTCACATCTCCCCAATTCAGTAGTTGGAAGTGAAATGCTACTCCGGTCAGACACCGCTGCGCTGACGCCCCTGATATGCCCCTCATAATTAGCTGGTGGAGAAATTCTATGGTGACTTGTGATCTGGCTTGTTCACATTGGTCAACCCGTCTGCCTGCTACTAGTCGTGTCCACTCTTCCCATGCCTTACCGTATGCTTGCCACGTCGATGGGGCAACTGACGCTCTGATTAATGGCATCAACTATTCGCCACTAGATCCCATAGGGAAGGTGGGCAACTGTTGCCCAATGGGGGAGCGTTGTGAAAGAGCTCTGTGAAAATCTGCCAATTGAATTGTTATAAAGCGTTAGCAGCAGCTTTAGACCCCTCAGCATAGTGGCTAGCGCGGACCCATACACTGTGTTTTAGGCAAAGGAATGCTAGCCTGGGTAGTAGGCCTAGCATTGGGAGAGACGATGATGTCATCTTATTAATGCAGTGCGCTAGGCTGGGGTTTTTTGTTATGAAGCGTATATTTTTGTAAGCCAGGCGCGCGCCCCATATTTCTATTGCTACCACTATTGGGAAGAAAAATTATTTTCAGGGCTAGATGCAGCTAAAAATTATTATTAATTTAAAAGCTGGTGGAGCATGGTATAGATGGCCTAATACAATGAGTCCCACACACTGCTAGAAGGCCAAATATTTTTTCAGAGCTAGATGCAGATAAAAATTATTTTTAATTTGCAACCTGATGGAGGTCAGTATAGATGGACTAATAGAGAAAGTCCCACACACTGCTAGAAGGCCAAATATTTTTTCAGAGCTAGATGCAGACAAAAAATAATTTTGAATTTGCAACCTGATGGAGGTCAGTATAGATGGACTAATAGAGAAAGTCCCACACACTGCTAGAAGGCCAAATATTTTTTCAGAGATAGATGCAGATAAAAATTATTTTTCATTTGCAACCTGATGGAGGTCAGTATAGATGGACTAATAGAGAAAGTCCCACACACTGCTAGAAGGCCAAATATTTTTTCAGAGCTAGATGCAGACGAAAAATTATTTTTGAATTTGCAACCTGATGGAGGTCAGTATAGATGTACTAATAGAGAAAGTCCCACACACTGCTAGAAGGCCAAATATTTTTTCAGAGCTAGATGCAGATAAAAAATATTTTTAATTTACAACTTGATGGAGGTCAGTATAGATGGACTAATAGAGAAAGTCCCACACACCGCTAGAAGGCCAAATATTTTTTCAGAGCTAGATGCAGAAAAAAATTATATTCAATTTGCAACCTGATGGAGGTCAGTATAGATGGACTAATAGAACAAGTCCCACACACTGCTAGAAGGCCAAATATTTTTTCAGAGCTAGATGCAGCTAAAAATTATTTTTAATTTGCAACCTGATGGAGGTCAGTATAGATGGACTAATAGAGAAAGTCCCACACACTGCTGGAAGGCCAAATATTTTTTCAGAGCTAGATGCAGATAAAAATTATTTTTAACTTGCAACCTGATGGAGGTCAGTATAGATGGACTAATAGAGAAAGGCCCACACACTGCTAGAAGGCCAAATATTTTTTCAGAGCTAGATGCAGATAAAAATTATTTTTAATTTGCAACCTGATGGAGGTCAGTATAGATGGACTAATAGAGAAAGTCCCGCACACTGCTAGAAGGCCAAATATTTTTTCAGAGCTAGATGCAGATAAAAATTATTTTTAATTTGCAACCTGATGGAGGTCAGTATAGATGGACTAATAGAGAAAGTCCCACACACTGCTAGAAGGCCAAATATTTTTTCAAAGCTAGATGCAGAAAAAACTTATATTCAATTTGCAACGTGATGGAGGTCAGTATAGATGGACTAATAGAACAAGTCCCACACACTGCTAGAAGCCCAAATAATTTTTCAGAGGTAGCTGCAGAAAAAAATTATATTCAGTTTGCAACCTGATGGAGGTCAGTATAGATGGACTAATAGAACAAGTCCCACACACAGCTAGAAGGCCAAATATTTTTTCAGAGCTAGATGCAGAAAAAAATTATATTCAATTTCCAACCTTATGGAGGTCAGTATAGATATACTAATAGAATGATGCTATGCCCAAAAGGTTTTACTTCACTAGGTGCAGTAAAAAATTGGTATTCTATACACAGGTGGTGTATCTTGCAACACAGATAGGCTACTCCACTGACTAACACACTCTGCAATAGGCCAAAAAGGATTAGCTTTGCTAGATTCAGCCAAATGCTGTGAAAAAAACTTGCACAGCACTGGCACAGACCTGCCTGGCAAAAAGTGATAGGAATTGATGTAACCTAGCCCTGAAAAGGACTGCAATTACATTTAGTCTTTACTCCCAACCTATCTATTTAAGAGCACAGACCTGCCTGATAAAAGTCGTATGAAATGATGTAACGTAGTCCTTAAAAGGACTGCAATCACAACTATTCCCTACTCCCAAGCTATCTATAGATTTGTGCGAAAATTGGCTTGAAATTAGCGGTGCCGTCTAACATGTAGCTGCAGCAGTGAGAAAATGGTGGCGACGGGGAAAATGGCTGGGTCTTATAGGGCAAGGACATGTGACATACACTGCCAATGACACATGCCCTTGCTTGTGTGAAAAAAAGCACTTCGCTACGTGTGTGCGCTGCTGATAGGCTGACAGATTGCACCTCCCCACTGTAAATGCGGGAAAGAGAAAAAAAAATGGAGATCTTCATTATTCCTGCAGAGATCCATCCCCTGCCCCCCCCCCCGCCCCGCTGTACACTCAAACTGCGTATTAACATTAATTTTCATCATTGCTGAGAAAAAATCCAGTTATGATTTTGGTGCACGAACAGTTATTGAAGATAACCTCGAACATCCGAATTTTTCTCAAATCGTTTGTGTTCGCCGAACGGCTCGAACACCGCCCAAAACAGCTCGAATTTGAGATTGGCGAACAGTTCGAGTCGAACAACGCTCATCTCTAGTCCTATGTGCAAATGTTACATCACCTAGAATAAAGTTTTGAGTTGAAAACTGTTTGATTTCAGTTTGTAATAACCTGCTAATGCTTCTAATTTCAAAAATGACCATTTTTTTGTTCTTTGTTAAAATGAAATGGTTGAAAACTCTGCTGTGCATAATAATTTGGAACATGCATTTTGAGTGCAGTTTGAGTGTTTTATTTTTTAAAAAATATACTGTTATCATAGGCAGTTTGTACAAAAACCTTTCAATTGTACTCTAATAGTTATTTGACTGGAAAATTACAATGACTGCAATTCATATAGGTAATTTGGGAAAATCTGAGAAAATATTATTTGCATAATAATTTGAAACACAGTGTATGTGTACAGAATTATTGGGTAACTATTAGTATGCAGAATTATTATCCAACTAAATGAAAAACTTAAATATTCCCATCTCAATTGTTAATTTTCATTTGTTAAAATGAGCATAATAACCAAACAACTTAAAATGTAAGAACTGGTAGTAGGTTTGGGAGTTGATTTTGAGAAAGACTTCAAGTCATAAAGGTCCAACCAGCTTATCCTTAATAATACCCGCCCATAGCAATATCCAGCCTCCACCATGATGGCCACTGAGTCAATTTGGAGGTCTGTGTCAGTTACTGATCCAGCCATGGGCCTATTTATCTGGTCCATCAATAGTTACTCTCAACTCATCAGTCCTTAAAACCTTTGAAAAATCTATCTTCAGATATTTTTTGTCCCAGTCTTGACATTTCAACTTCTATGATTTGTTCAGTGGTGGTTGGGTTTCAGCCTTCCCTACCTCAGCCATGTCTCTAATCACACCTTGTACTACTGCCACTCCCGGGAGATTGCAGTTCTGGAATATGACAGCCCTGAAGGATAATGGGTTTCTGGTCACTTCATATTTGATTCTTCTCAAATCTTTGGCAGTTAATGTGATTCTTTTTGTATGACCGTGTTGATTATTTGCTACAAAACTTGATGGTTCTATGTTCACGCCCCAATATCTTAACAATTTCAAGAGTGCTGCATCTTTCTTTAAGACTTTTATGATTTTTTTACTTTTCAGAATCAGTAAAATCTATTTTTTGGACCATTTGTCCTGAGGAAAACAAGCTGCCCAATAAATCTTCACACCTTGATGAAGGGTGCTGTATCCTTAGGCCTCACCCTCCCACATTACACAAATATATATCACCTGATGTGCTTCATCCAATAAGCATTCACATTTATACATCTTAGAGTTGTAAAATATGCATAAAAATGATGATATAGTCAAAATATTCACTTATTAATAATTGTGCTTACAGTGTAGTGTGATACACTAAATGGTCATTGTAAAGGCATAATATGTGTTTTTTGTTAGTGATCAGTATGGTAGTATTTTTTGTTCATTATGTGCTGGTAATATGCGTTTGGTTTTGGTCAAGTGGTATTTTTCTCTTGTTTGTGGCATTATTGATATATTAATCTTGGTATAGAAGGTTTCGATTAGTAACAGGATGATGGTTACATTCAGACGGTATGTGGTAGCAATATATGGTCATGATGTGGCGGCATTATTTTGCTTTTGTAAAGTGGTATTATTCAGTCATGACAGTGTATACTGGTAATAAGTGGTGATAGCTTTATTTTACTGGCATAGTGGTATTATTGTTAATACTCTAAAGTGGGGACATTGACACAAACACGATAAAAACATTAGAATAACTTGTATACATTTGTCTTGATGACTTGTAAACATAGTGAAGTCTGATAGCATGGGTTGTCAATTTATTATCGATATATTAATCTGAATTAATTTTTTATAATATGATTTATCTCAATTTTTGCTGCTTCCCATGGTTAATTCATTTGTTGAAGGCAAAGTGATCCACAATAATCAAGTAACTCCAATATTAATCCCTTCCTGAACAGTTGATTTTTCCTTTTTTTTGTGCTTTTCTTTTCTTTCTTCATAACTTTTTTATTGCTCAATCAACACAGGAATATTAGGGCTTTTTTATTGTGAGGTGAATTGTAGTTTTTCAATGATCTTATTCATTTTACTATTAAAACTGCTAAAAAATATAAACAAAAATGCGTTGAACTGGTGAAAAAAAATGCAATTTCGCTATTGTTTTTTGAGATTTGTTTTATTGGTGTTCATTGTACAGTACAAATTACCTACCAAAATGAATTTCCATGTCAGTATGATTATGGCATTACTAAACTTGTACAGTTTTTTTTTTCAGTGGTGAAAAATTGTAAAAATTGTAAAAAAATAAATAAATAAATAATAATAATTTGGCATGTGTTGCTATTTTCTGAAACCCGTAACTTTTTAATTTTTCCATCAATGTAACTGTGTGAGGGTCTGCTTTCTTATGTGGGGATCTGATGTTTTTATTGATACTATCCTGGGATACATACATTATTTTGATCTCTTTTTATTGCATATTTGTAGGAATGTGACGTGCTGTTTCTTTTTCTCTTTATAGATTTTATCATACCAATTTATTAATATTATTTTCGATAGATTTGGCAATACCAAATTAGCTTTTATTTTTATTTATCTTTAATATTTTTCTGACATAAGACATATACATACATCCCTGTGGCCTGGTACTTACCGAAATTGGTCGTATGGATACATTTTGGCGATTTTGGGCGCCCTCTGTGCGCGCACGATTGTCGCCGGGTGTCAGCTGATTCTAACAGCTGACGCCTGACACTCAGTCTCAATGCCAGGAGTGGTGCCAGCACCACTCCCGGCATTTTAACCTGCTAAGTGCTGGGATTACTGCATTTAGCGTTCTGGCAGGGGGAAGAAATTCTCTCTGCCTTTGGATCGGAGACACCGCGAAGGCATTACCGGTCCTGATCATTGCCATAGTGACCTAATGTCATCATGATGACATCCGGGTCACCAGAGCTAGGAAAGGTTCCAGATCATGTGCAGTGCATGATCTGGCAACGGCCTGTCAGTGCAGAACTGTTAGTTTGCATAGTATAGGAATGCTGCTGCATCTTTATACTATACAAGCAGCCTGCAATTAGTAAAAGGCCCATAGTAGGACAAAGTGTAAAAGTTAAAAAAAGTGAAAAAAAAAATAGTAAAAATATATTTTTTTAAATAATCACAAAATAATAATAAAAAAATAAGGATAAACAAAAACGTACACATATTTGGCATCGACATGTCCGGAACGACCTGACTTATAAAACTCTCCTACTAGTTAACCCCTTCAGTGAACAGCGCAAAGAAAAAAAAATAAAAAGAGGCAAAAAACTATGCTTTATTATGATACCACCGAACAAACAGTGGAGTAAAACGCGATCAAAAAGACGAATGTAAATAAAAATGGTACCTCTGAAAACGTCATCTTGTCCCACAAAAAACAAGCCACCATACCGCTCCATTAATGGAAAAATAAAAAAGTTATAGCTCTCAGAATAAAGCAGTGCAAAAATAATTATTTTTTCTATAAAATGGTTAATATTGTGTAAAACCGCCAAAACATAAAAAAACACTATAAATCTGGTACCACTGTAATCGTACTGACTCAAAGAAAAAAGCTGCCTTATCAATTTTACCACACCCAGAACGACATAAAAAAAAAAAACAATTCCTGAATTTCTGTTTTTTATTTCATTCTAACGCCCAAAAATCGAAATAGAGAGCGATTAAAAAATGTCACGTGCCCAAAAATGGTACAATTAAAAACGTCAACTCATTCCGCAAAAAACAAGCTGTCACATGACTCTGTCAAATATGGAAAAATTCTTGCGCTCAAAATACCGGCGATGCAAAACCTAGTTTTTGGAATAAAAATCGTATTTTAGTGTGTGACAGCAGCCAAACATAAAAATCCGATATAAATCTGGTATCGTTGTAATTGCACCGACTCGAAGAATAAAGTCGTCTAATCACTTACACCGCATGAGGAACAACGTAAAAAATAAATAAAACCAATTCTTCACCTGCTGTTGATTTGGTCATTCTGCCTCCCAAAGATCACAGTAAGGCTCAGCTCACATTTATTCTGCGCTCTGTGCTTACACTGAGGTTTCCATGTAAATCTTTGAAATACGTGATTCAGACAGAACCCCCGGCGGAAGATTCCCTATAATGAGGCAGATGAGAGCACTGTGGATGCTGTCTGGCCTATGATCTGTCTGCATCTGTCTTTTTATTAGGCATGTATAAAAGTGACGTTGTCCACAGCACTTCTGAAAAGTACACCACTGAACAGAGGCCAGACCGAGTGCAGAGTAACTCTGCTGCCTCATTATAGTGAATAGATCCCTCGGGGGTTCATCTGAATCACGTCACTCTGAGATTTAGATCGAAACCCAGATATAAGTGCTCATCGTAAAGCGCAGGATAAATGCAATCCAAAATGTTATGTAAAATAATTCCAGCAAAAGCTTTTTTATCGGGAACATAGGGGCTTCCACATTACTGATAGCACAAAGACTCTGGAAAAGCGCCATGGCTCATCGCCTCCCAATAGAGACTGAGCAAATTCTGCACTCCCAAATCCAAATGCCTCCCTCCCTTCTGAGCTCCAATGTGTGCCTAAACCACAGTTAGTGTCCACAGGTGCATGTCTCCAGAAGCATGAGCTGGGCACAACGTACTGGTCACTACAACTTACTGATCACTACAACGGTTGTTTGCAATTTTCACCTAGCAACACCCACTGCTGCTTGTTTCTGGAAAAGACCCATGGAGTCAAAATCGTCACTACACCTGTAGATAAATTCCTAAAGGGGTATAATTTCCAAAATTGGGTCACTTGAGGGGGGATTCTGCTATTCTAGCACTTAGAGACATTGTATATGGAGTCTGCATACTATTCTAGAAAAATCTGCGCTCCAGGAGGCAAATAGCGCTCCGTCCCTCCCGAGTCTCGCTGTAAAGCCACAAATAGGTATTTTTACATTCAGCAGAAATTGTGGGACACATTTTGGTTCCATTTTTACCCATTTCCCAGTGTTAGAATGTAAAATCTGAGGCTAAAACAAAGTTTTGGTGGTAAAAAATGTATTAATTTTTCTCTTCAATGCCCAATAGTATAAAATTATGTGATCCACCTGAGGGGTCAATATGCTTGCCACACCACTAGATTAATTCATTGAGAAGTGTCGTTTGTAAAATGAGGTCTCTTACGGGGGTTCGGCTGTTCTGGCATCGCAGAGGCTCTGCCAATGTGACATGGCACCTTCAAACCAGTCCAGCAAAATCTGAACTCCAATATGATGCTTCTTCCCTTTTGAGCTTTGCACTGTGCATCAAAAGTAGTTTTCGACCACATATTAGGTATCGGCAAACATAAGAAAATTGCACAACTAATTTTGGGGCCAATGTTCTCCTACTATCCTACTAAATTTGGGGCTAAAACAATATTTTTGTGGGAAAAATATATTTTTTTCATTTTTACAGATCCACATTGTAAACTTCCGTGAAGCACCTGTGGGTGCAAGGTACTCACAACACATCTAAATAAGTTACCCTTGCAAAAATAAAAAAAAATAAAAATAAAGTTAAATTTTTGTGAAAAAAATTTAAATGTTCATTAGTTTCTTACACATTCCAAAAATTCCTGTGAAACACTTGAAGGGTTAATAAACTTTGTGAATGTGCTTTTGAGCACCTTGAAGGGTGCAGTTTTTAGAATGGTGTCACTTTTGGGTATTTTCTGTCATAAAGGCCCCTCAAAGTCACTTCAATTGTGATGTGGTCCATAAAAAATGGTTTTGTAAATTTTGCTGGAAAAATTAGAAATTGTTGGTCAACTTTTAACCCTTAAAAGTTCCTTAAAAAAAAAATTGGTTCCAAAATTGTGCTGATGTAAAAACTATTTTGTGTGACATATCTCTCTGATTTAAAGGCATGAAAATTCAAAATTTGAAAATTGCGATATTTTCAATTATTTTTTTTAAATTTCCATTTTTTTCACAAATAAACACCAGTCATACCAAATACATTTTACCACTATCATGAAGTATAATATATGATGAAAAAACAGTCTCAGAATCAGTGGGATCCATCGAAGAGTTCCAGAGTTATTACATCATAAAGTGACACTGGTCAGAATTGTAAAAATTGGCCTGGTCATTAACGTGCAAACAGCTTTGACAGTAAAGGAGTTAAAGAGGGTGAAGGGTGTGATTAGAATTTTTATATTTTTGCATTTTATATATATATTGGAAAAAAAAAATTCATGTTATGTTTTAGTCCCCTTTGGGGTCTTGAACCTTCAGACATTTGATTGCTTGTTCTAAGCATTGCAGTACTACTTTATTGTAGTATATAGTCAACATAGCATTTTCCTATAAAGCACAGCCAGATGGCTTCATAGAAGGTCTAAGATGGCAGCCATGAAGGACTTCAGCAGGCCCTCAGCTGCTGTGACAATACATCGACACCCCACAACTGCTTCATGGGAGCATGATGAGATGCGATCCACACATGCACTGGAAAGTACACTATTAAATGCTGCAGCCATTGATAGAAAGCAGCATTTAAGTGGATAAACAAGCAATCTCTGGTCAATGCTATAACAGGTTTTGAGCCCTCTCCATATGCCTGCATCCATTGGGAAGAAGTTAAAGCAATCATCTGTGATATACAGTATATCCCCAGTAAATGGCCAAGAGAGATTTACAGATCTCTAGATCTAAAGGATCTCCGATTAAGTATATTTGAGGTTTATTGGTGAAATATTTTTATTAGTGATAAGTGAGAACTAAAATGCTCAGGTGCTCATTGTTCGAGTCAAGCAAATTGGAATGCATGCGTGCTTGGACCGAGTAACGAGCCCAATGTAAGTCTATGGGAAACTCAATCCAAATCGATGGGAACAGTGCTCAAATGACATGGGATCAGCATGGGGAAGACCCCTGGAAGCAGTTCTGACTCCCAGATCACTGCTGTCAACAATGTTGTCAGAGGTATTACGCCACTTTTACGGACTCACAATAAAACATGCAAAAACGAAACCAGAATGGATTTTCCTGGAAAAATGTTAAGGAACATCCTTTCCAGGGTAATGACTTGTATATAAAGCAAAATAAATAAACAAAAATAAAAATGCTCCTCCACACCTTGAGCTATGTTCACATGTAGCGTTTTTGATGCGTTTTTGCACTTTTGCATTGCTTTCAACCAAGACAAATGCATTGACTGGGAAATGTCACATCATCAGACACATGCATACAGTGCTGAAAAGACATAGGACCAACATGGGGAAGACCCCCGGAAGCATCTTTGACTCCCAGGTCACTGCCTAAAAGTGTGCCCATTATAAGTGATCCTTGGCGCATGCGAAGATGCCTCCCACCATGCACCTGTCATTGCAGACTTGCAACAATCACCGTCCATGTCCTTGTCCCAGCGCAAAGTTCAGTTGTTCCTACCCCATTCCTTGGAATGCAAGCGCAAGTATGCAGCCAGCCACCCACACACCCACAGGCTGCAATACTATACTGTCAAATTTTTGACAGCTGCTTGCACTTGAAATGTAGCCATTTAGGCTCGTGGAGGCGGAAGCTGTCCACCACCTCATGCCGGCAGCGGCTGGGTGTCCATACTCGATCCCCAGCCGCCACTATTTCTCCAGGTGTCTTCTCCACCTTCCACAAGAAGGGGTCCCATAACATTACCCATGCCCTCCTCCGTGCACTAAGGTGGGAAGTACCGCCTAACCACAAACACGTGGACAGGTGACAGTGGCCAGGTGAATGTGGCCATGGATGATGTGGAGTCAGTCCACATTAAAAATGCAGCCATAGATTGTCCGTGAACCATCTCAAACACATTTCATAGCCAGGGCTGCTTCTCGGCAGGGTTGGACTGGCCCACCAGAGAATCCTCGGGTGGGCCCAGGCTCCTCCATCTGCAGAGTTCATAGTGCCAGGGTAAAGCCATGATGATGATGGAGGCCACCATCTGCTTAGTTTTCTGTTACTTGGAATGCAAGCGCAAGTATGCAGCCAGCTACCCACCCACCCACAGGCTGCAATACTAAACTGCCACATTTCTGGACTGCTTACTTGCACTTGAAATGTGGCCTTTTAGGCTTGTGGAGGTGGAAGTTGTCCATAACCTCATGGTGGCGGTGGCCAGGTGTCCATACTCGGTCCCCAGCTGCCACTATTTGTCCCGGTATCGACTCCGCCTTCCACAAGCACGGGTCCCACAACATTAGCCGTGCCCTCCCCAGTGCACTTACTGGGAAGGACCGCCTAACCACAAACACGTGGACAAGTGAATGTGGCCAGGGACGGTACAGAGCCAGTCCACAGCTTGTCGGTGAGAGTTGTATTTCACCACAGCCATATCTTTTAGCTTGGTGAAAGGACTGACTTTTAGGAAACCATATCTATTCCAGCTGTCATTTCTCCCAGGAAGTCCTCTAGTGCAGTTTGGCGCATAAGCAATGGCAGGAGCCCATCCAACATCAGCTCGAACTTGTCGGTGGTGCTTCGACACACAAACATCTTTCTTTTCCCTTTAATTTCATGACTGCAGAGTTGGGCAATGGCCTGATCTGCAATGCGGTTTCAGAAATAACCAGCAATTAAGCATGTCCAATCCACATTAACAAAAGCAGCCATAGAGTGTCCGGGAACTTTACCACACACTTTTCTTAGCCTAGACTGCATCTCGGCAGGGTTGGATGGACCCACCAGAGAACCGGAGACTCCTCCGGAGGGCCCTGACTTCTCCATCGGGAGAGTTCATAGTGCCGAGGTGAGGCCATGATGATGATAATAGAGGGCACCATTTGCTTCGTTTTCTGTTACTTGAAATGCAAGCGCAAGTATGCAGTCAGCCACCCACCCACCCACAAGCTGCAATACTATACTGCAAAATTTTTGACAGCTGCTTGCACTTGAAAAGTGGCCTTTTAGGCTTGTGGAGGCGGAAACTTTTCAAAACCTCATGGCGGTGGCCGGGTGTCCATACTCGGTCTCCAGCCGCCACTATTTCCCCCCGTATTGTCTCCATCTTCCACAAGCAAGGGTCCCTGAACATTACTGCTGGTACTTTTCTGTGGGAATCTGCTTGCCTCCTACCAGTTTGGAATATTTCCAGTGAACTATGGTACGACACCATGGTATTAGCACTGCCCCCAGTACCAGTAGTGAAGCCATCCCCAATTTCCTTCTCAGGAATTCTATTTGGTAGACTGAGTGGCTGCCCAAATACATTAGTTTCTCACAAAGGAGCTGAAGATAGAATGGCAGTAGGTGCCAGCCCATTAGATATCAGAGGGTGAACGGCAGCACATTGGCTCAGTGGTTAGCACTGAAGCCTTGCAGCGCTGGGATCCGGAGTTAAAATCCCAGCAAGGACAACATCTGCAAGGATTTTGTATGTTCTCCCCGTGTTTGCATGGGTTTTCACCTCAGTAAAAAAGGAGCCATAGATTGTCCGGGAACTTTCTGACACACTTTTCTTAGCCAGGACTGCTTCTCGGCAGTGTTGGACAGTCCCATCAGAGAATCCTCGGGTGTGCCCTGGCTTCTCCATCAGGAGAGTTCATGATAGTGCTAACTTTGCAGCAGCTATGGGGCTCTTGAGCAGGGAAGAAAAGTGAGCCTTCAAAATCAAATCCTCTGGTGGGCCCAATGTTTTTCAGTTTGAAACTGCTTCTCAGTGGGAGTTGTATTTCACCACAGCCATATTCTTTAGCTCGGTGAAAGGACTGGCATAGAGGGAAATCGTATCTACTTCTGCTGTCATTTCTCCGTCGCCATGGTCTGCCCATTGTCACACACGACCATGCCTGGCTGTATGTTCAGCGGTGAGAGCCACAGATCAGGCTGCTGTGTTACAGCTTTCAACAACTCTGAAGGGGTGTGCCGTTTGTCACCTAAGCATTAAGCATGTTATCTTCAGCACAGCCTGTTGCCGCTTGTCCAAGGCAGCACTTACTGGGAAGGACCGCCTAACCACAAACACGTGGACAGGTGAATGTGGCCAGAGATGGTGCGGAGCCAGTCCACATTAAAAATGCAGCCATAGAGTGTCCGGGAACCTTCCCACACACTTTTCTTAGCCAGGGCTGCTTCTTGGCAGGGTTGGACTGGCCCTTCAGAGAACCGGAGACTCTTCCGGTGGGCCCTGGCTTCTCCTTCAGGAGACTTCATAGTGCCGAGGTGAGGCCATGATGATGATAGAGGCCACCATCTGCTTAGTTTTCTGTTACTTGCAATGCAAGCGCAAGTATGCAGCCGGAAACCCACCCACAGGCCGCAATACTAAACTGGCAGATTTCTGGGCAGCTGCTTGCACTTGAAATGTGGCCTTTTAGGCTTGTGGAGGCGGAAGCATTTCATAACCTCATGCCGGCTACGGCCGGGTGTCGATACTCGGTCCCCAGCCGCCACTATTTCTCCTGGTATTGTCTCCGCCTTCTACATTCACGGGTCCCTGACCATTACTGCTGGTACTTTTCTGTGGGAATCTGCTTGCCTCCAACCAGCTTGTAATATTTCTAGTAAACTATGGTACAACTCCATGGTATTAGCACTGCCCCCAGTAATAGTAGCAAAGCCATACGCAATTTCCTTCTCTGAAATTTTATTTGGTAGACTGGCAGTAGGTGCCAGCCCATTAGATATCAGAGGGTGAACGGCAGCACATTGGATCAGTGGTTAGCACTGAAGCCTTGCAGCGCTGGGATCCTAGGTTCAAATCCCAGCAAGGACAACATCTGCAATGATTTTGTAAGTTCTCCCTGTTTTTGCGTGGGTTTCCACCTCAGTAAAAAAGCAGCCATAGAGTGTTCAGGAACCTTCCCAATCACTTTTCTTAGCCAGGACTGCTTCTCGGCAGGGTTGGACAGTCCCAACAAAGACTCCTCTGGTGTGCCCTGGCTTCTACATCAGGAGAGTTCATGATAGCACAAACTTTGCAGCTGCTATGGGGCTCTTGAGCGAGGAAGAAAGGTGAGCCTTCAAAATCAAATCCTCTGATGGGCCCAATGTTTTTCAATCTGAAACAGCTTCTCAATGGGAGTTGTATTTCACCACAGCCATATTCTTTAGCTCAGTGAAAGGACTGGGATAGAGGGAAACTGTATCTACTCTGGCTGTCATTTCTCCGGCACCAGGTTCCGCCGATTGTCACACATGACTATGTCTGGCTGTATGTTCAGTGGTGAGAGCCACAGATCAGGCTGCTGTGCTACAGCTTTCAACAACTCTGCAGCGCTGAGAGGTTTGTCAATTTAGCATTAAGCATGTTATCTTCAGCACAGCCTGTTGCCGCTTGTCCAAGGCAGTGCTGTAGTGCTTTCGGCTTGTGACTGATGTCATTTCGGTAATGGAGGAGGAGGTGCAGGAGCTGAACAATGTGATTACATTGAGGTTACATTGGCGACTCTGTTTTATATACTAAAGAAAGATCCTACTGTTTTGTTTATTTTTACGTTATTTTTTTAAGACAAATGCATTCACCGGGAAATGTCATTTTAACATTTTACAACCTTATCTGACCCTGTGGAGTTTGACACATCATCAGACTCATCCTGTTTCATTTATGATGGAGGGACTCTGAAAATCACAAAGCCTATTTTTATAGGGCCATCAGGTGGCCCTTACTATTCTTAAAGGGCCAGCAGTTCGCTCTCACTATTGTTAGTGAGCCATCAGCAGGCTATGCTTTTTTGTTCCCATTATTATCGAGTGGGTCTCCTATACTGTTATTGCATATTCAGTGACTGCAAGGGCTGCCAAAAATTCAGACGCAACCCAATACTCCTTTGATGAGACATAGAGGTGGGTCTCAGTAAAAATAATGTTCCCATTATAAAGAAGCGGGTCTCCTATAGTGGTAATGCCCATGCTGTGACTGCAAGGGCTGCCAAAATTTGGGAAAAACCCCAATAACAATTTAAAGACACATAGAGCAGGGCCACAGTAATATGACATGTTTCCATTACATAGGAGTGGGTGTGCTATACAGTTATAGGGTATGTAGTGAGTGCAACGGCTGACAAAATTTAGGAAAAACCCTACTAACAATTTATAGACTCATAGAGCAGGGCCACATTAATGACATGTTTCCATTACAAAGGAGCGGGTTTGCTTTACAGTTATAGGGTATGCAATGAGTCCGACGGCTGACAAAATTTAAGAAAAACCCCACTAACAATTTAAAAACACATAGAGCAGGGCCACAGTAATATGACATGTTTCCATTACAATGGAGCAGGTGTGCTATACAGTTATAGGGTATGCAGTGAGTCCAATGGCTTACAAAATTTATTAAAAACCCCACTAACAATTTAAAGACATATAGAGCAGGGCCATAGTAATATGACATGTTTCCATTACAATGGAGCGGGTGTGCTATACAGTTATAGGGTATGCAGTGAGTCCAACGGCTGACAAAATTTAGGAAAAACCCCACTAACACTTTATAGACACATAGAACAGGGCCACAGTAATGACATGTTTTCATTACAAAGGAACGGGTGTGCTATACAGTTATAGAGTAACGACAAATTCCCATTAGAAAGGAGAGGGGCTCCCATACTGTTTGCCTATGCAGTGAAGCAATGGCTGCCAAAAATTTGGAGGAACTCCAATGCCTCTTGCAAGAGACGTAGAGGTCAGAGAGCCTCCTGAAAACAATGTTCCCATTATTAGGAAGTGGGTGTTCCATAGTGTTTGCCCATGCAGTGAATGCAAAAGCTGCCAAAAATTCTGAGGCACTCCAATGTCCCTTGGAAGGGACATAGAGGGCCTCTGAAAAAATGTTCCCATTATTAGAAAGTGGGTCTCCCATAGTGTTTGCCTATGCAGCGAATGCAAGGGCTGCCCAAAATTTGGAGGCACTTCAATGCCCCTTGGAAGAGACATGGAGGTCAGAGGGCCTCCTGAAAACAATGTTCCCATTTTTAGGAAGTGGGTCTCCCATAGTTTTGGCCTATGCAGTGAATGCAAGGGTTGTCAAAATTTTTTAGGCACTCCAATGCCCGTTGTTAGAGACCTGGTGGAGGACCTCATGAAAAAATGTTCCCATTAGAAAGGAGCGGGCCTCCTATACTTGTAAAGCCCATGCACTAAGTGTATAGGCTGACAAACATTTACCCCTGGGGGGTATACATGAACATACTGCTGGGGTGTGCACGCGTCTTCTTGTGCAAAGTGGCTTCGGAGAGAAGTGGCAGTTATTTCAGAGGCCATGACTAACATTCGTCTTCTTCTTCTCTTCCCACAGGTACATGCTCTGCATAATTCCCCTGCTCCTATGTATGCTGTCT
Organism: Phyllobates terribilis; assembly: GCF_046119375.1. Taxonomy (NCBI): domain Eukaryota; kingdom Metazoa; phylum Chordata; class Amphibia; order Anura; family Dendrobatidae; genus Phyllobates; species Phyllobates terribilis. The sequence continues at coordinate 460,779,937 of NW_027362761.1, read as the reverse complement.
GCTAATGCTCTGCTGACCCGTCTCTCTGGTACATGCTCTGCATAATTCCCCTGCTCCTATGTATGCTGTCTGCTAATGCTCTGCTGACCCGTCTCTCTGGTACATGCTCTGCATAAATCCCCTGCTCCTATGTATGCTGTCTGCTAATGCTCTGCTGACCCGTCTCTCTGGTACATGCTCTGCATAATTCCCCTGCTCCTATGTATGCTGTCTGCTAATGCTCTGCTGACCCGTCTCTCTGGTACATGCTCTGCATAATTCCCCTGCTCCTATGTATGCTGTCTGCTAATGCTCTGCTGACCCGTCTCTCTGGTACATGCTCTGCATAATTCCCCTGCTCCTATGTATGCTGTCTGCTAATGCTCTGCTGACCCGTCTCTCTGGTACATGCTCTGCATAATTCCCCTGCTCCTATGTATGCTGTCTGCTAATGCTCTGCTGACCCGTCTCTCTGGTACATGCTCTGCATAATTCCCCTGCTCCTATGTATGCTGTCTGCTAATGCTCTGCTGACCCATCTCTCTGGTACATGCTCTGCATAATTCCCCTGCTCCTATGTATGCTGTCTGCTAATGCTCTGCTGACCCGTCTCTCTGGTACATGCTCTGCATAATTCCCCTGCTCCTATGTATGCTGTCTGCTAATGCTCTGCTGACCCGTCTCTCTGGTACATGCTCTGCATAATTCCCCTGCTCCTATGTATGCTGTCTGCTAATGCTCTGCTGACCCGTCTCTCTGGTACATGCTCTGCATAATTCCCCTGCTCCTATGTATGCTGTCTGCTAATGCTCTGCTGACCCGTCTCTCTGGTACATGCTCTGCATAATTCCCCTGCTCCTATGTATGCTGTCTGCTAATGCTCTGCTGACCCGTCTCTCTGGTACATGCTCTGCATAATTCCCCTGCTCCTATGTATGCTGTCTGCTAATGCTCTGCTGACCCATCTCTCTGGTACATGCTCTGCATAATTCCCCTGCTCCTATGTATGCTGTCTGCTAATGCTCTGCTGACCCGTCTCTCTGGTACATGCTCTGCATAATTCCCCTGCTCCTATGTATGCTGTCTGCTAATGCTCTGCTGACCCGTCTCTCTGGTACATGCTCTGCATAATTCCCCTGCTCCTATGTATGCTGTCTGCTAATGCTCTGCTGACCCGTCTCTCTGGTACATGCTCTGCATAATTCCCCTGCTCCTATGTATGCTGTCTGCTAATGCTCTGCTGACCCGTCTCTCTGGTACATGCTCTGCATAATTCCCCTGCTTCATCTGTCCCACTCCAATCAATATTCACATATGTTTCTTCTTTCCCCACTATATACCTTATCTGATTTTTAGAGGTGTTAAACTGCAGAGACTTGTGTCCTGGCTCTGTCTTTGATCACCCAGCCATCTCCTGTTCAAATGACCAGCTGTTAATTTATCCACAAGCCGTTCCCACAATGCCCTACACCTGATATAGTTTAATGTGGCCTATATATTTAGACTCTCTGTAAGGGGTGCACGCGTGCTGGGGTGTGCACGCGTCTTCTTGTGCAAAGTGGCTTCGGAGAGAAGTGGCAGTTATTTCAGAGGCAGTTAGTCAGGGCAGGAGTCAGGTAACAAACACTTTGACCACTTACTCTCCTTTAACTATGTTTCTGTTAGCTCTCACTTTTTCCTCTATAGTCCTCCACTTTCTAATAACCCCTCAAATCCCTACACCAAGTAAGAAACTCTTCATCTCTCCCTCTATTCTCCCCATTCATCTCACCTCCTCCTCCAAATTATTCCTCAGCATTCAATCCTGGATCTCCAAACACAGACAGCCACCTCATGCTCTCTCTTGCTCCCACCTGCTAACACTTTCTCTGCTCCTCCTCACTGCTGGAGATATCTCTCCAAATCCTGGTCCTCCACGCCATATCCCCACAGTCACTTCTACCTCCTATCCACGACCTTCCTCAAACTGTCGCAACCCTTCTAACCTCATACCCATCCAACTAATACCCACCTCCTCAGCTATACTAACAGGAGCTCTATGGAACGCTCGCTCTGTCTGCAACAAACTTTCCTTCATCCACGATCTTTTCATTACAAACAAACTCTCCTTCCTCGCCATCACTGAAACCTGGCTCACCCCCTCTGACACAGCCTCCCCAGCTGCCCTTTCATATGGCGGATTCCACCTTTCCCACACCCCCCGCCCCAATGGCAAACATGGTGGAGGCGTAGGTTTCCTCCTATCAGAACTCTGCGCTTTCACCAAAATCCCACTGCCACCCTCCGTTACACTCCCCTCTTTTGAGGTGCACTGTGTGCGCATCTATTCCCCCTCCAACCTCCAACTGGCCGTCGTTTACCGACCCCCAGGGCAAGCCACCACCTTCTTAGACCATTTCACTACCTGGCTGCTTCACTTCCTTTCCACTGACATCCCCACTATCATAATGGGTGACTTCAACATCCCCACTGACACTCCCCACTCGTCTGTCTCTAAGCTCCTATCCCTCACCTCCTCCTTTGGACTCACTCAATGGTCTTCCACACCCACCCACAAAGATGGCCACACACTGGACCTCATCTTCACCCGCCTCTGTCCCCTATCTAACCTCTCTAACTCACCACTCCCTCTCTCTGACCATAACCTCCTCACATTCTCTACCCTCTCCTCTCCGGGTGCACAATCCCCACTCCACAAACTCACACACCCTCGCAGAAATCTCAAACACCTTGACCTACACTCTCTCTCTGAATCCCTCCTTCCTCTCACAGACATAAATTCCTTGCACGATGCAGACGTTGCTGCTGCTTCATATAACACCACAATAGCTGCAGCTCTAGACTCAATCGCCCCTCTCACACACACCACACCTCGCACATTCAACAGGCAACCCTGGCACACTAAACTTACCAAAGAACTGCGCCGGGCCTCCAGGGTTGCGGAGCGGAGATGGAAAAGGTCTCACTCCATCGAGCACTTCATCGCATTCAAGCAATCCCTCACTAATTTCAAGTCCGCACTCACTACAGCAAAACAAACCTACTTCTCATCTCTCATATCCTCCCTATCTCACAACCCTAAACAGCTATTTAACACTTTCAACTCTCTCCTTCGTCCCCCAGCACCTCCTCCCTCTTCTCTCATCTCAGCCGACGACTTTGCCTCATTCTTCAAACAGAAGATTGACACCATCAGACAAAACTTTGGCCTAAAGTCCACACAACCCCTCCTCATATCTACTCAACCATCCTCCTCCAAACCCCACTTCTCCACCATTACAGAAGGTCAAGTCTCCTCTTTACTCTCCAAATCACACCTCACCACCTGCGAACTTGACCCAATCCCATCCCACCTCATCACTAACCTCACCTCAGTCTTCATCCCAACCCTAACCCACCTCTTCAATCTATCACTAACAACCGGAGTCTTCCCCTCATGTTTCAAACATGCCGCAATCACACCCATCCTCAAAAAGCCCTCCCTTGACCCTTCCTCTCTGACCAGCTACCGCCCCATATCACTTCTCCCCTTTGCCTCAAAACTTCTAGAACAACATGTCCACCTTGAACTGTCCTCCCACCTCTCCTCCTGCTCCCTCTTCGACCGTCTACAATCTGGCTTCCGACCGCATCACTCGACTGAAACTGCCCTGACCAAAGTCACCAACGACCTACTAAATGCCAAATCCAAGCGACACTACTCCATCCTCCTCCTTCTGGACCTGTCATCTGCCTTTGACACAGTGGACCATTCCCTCTTACTCCAGATTCTCTCATCTCTTGGCATCACGGACTTGGCTCTATCTTGGATCTCCTCATACTTAACAGACAGGACATTCAGCGTCTCCCACTCACGCACCACCTCCTCATCTCGCCCCCTATCTGTCGGTGTCCCCCAAGGTTCAGTTCTAGGACCCCTGCTCTTCTCCATCTACACCTTCGGCCTGGGACAGCTCATAGAGTCTCACGGCTTTCAGTATCACCTCTATGCTGACGACACACAGATCTACCTCTCTGGACCCGATATCTCCTCCCTACTAACCAGAATCCCACAATGTCTGTCCGCCATCTCATCCTTCTTCTCCGACAGGTTTCTAAAACTCAACATGGATAAAACAGAGTTCATCATCTTTCCACCCTCTCATTCACATCCCCCATCCGACCTATCCATCAACGTCAATGGCTGTTCACTCTCCCCAGTCCCACAAGCTCGCTGCCTTGGGGTAACCCTGGACTCTGATCTCTCCTTCAAGCCACATATTCAAGCCCTTTCCACCTCCTGCCGACTCCAACTCAAAAACATCTCCCGGATCCGTGCATTCCTCAGCAAAGACTCTGCAAAAACACTAGTGCATGCCCTCATCATATCCCGCCTCGACTACTGCAACCTCCTGCTCCGTGGCATCCCTTCCAACACTCTTGCACCTCTCCAATCTATCCTAAACTCTGCTGCTCGACTAATCCACCTGTCCCCCCGCTATTCCCCGGCCTCTCCTCTCTGTCAATCCCTTCACTGGCTCCCTATTGCCCAGAGAATTCAGTTCAAAACTCTAACCATGGCATACAAAGCCATCCACAACCTGTCTCCCCCATACATCTGTGACCTAGTCTCCCGGTACTTACCTGCACGCAACCTCCGATCCTCACAAGATCTCCTGCTCTACTCCCCTCTTATCTCCTCCTCCCACACTCGTATACAAGATTTCTCCCGTGCTTCCCCCCTACTCTGGAACTCTCTACCCCAACATATCAGACTCTCGCCGACCGTGGAAACCTTCAAAAGGAACCTGAAGACCCACCTCTTCCGACAAGCCTACAACCTGCAGTAAACACCACTGCACGACCAGCTCTACCCTCACCTACTGTATCCTCACCCATCCCTCGTAGACTGTGAGCCCTCGCGGGCAGGGTCCTCGCTCCTCCTGTACCAGTCGCTGACTCGTTTTGTTAAGATTATGTAAATGCTTTTGTTATGTATATCCCTATCACATGTAAAGCGCCATGGAATAAATGGCGCTATAATAATAAATAATAATAATAATAATAACATACTGTATAAAAAAAATATTTCTACGGGCATCATAAACACTCTTTAAAAAAATTATGTGGGTGTTGCATCTCGGACGACGGTCACCCTGGTGATATGGTGGTGGAGGATGAGGATGAGGAGAAGGAGAAGGACAAGAGCAAATAGCCAAAATCAGGAAGCGTATACCCATGTGTGGGTGTGAAAAGGAGCATGGGAATACACCTCCCAAAAAAAGACACTGGATTTGAGTTTATGTTACGCTGTTATCATTTGGTGGTGTTGAAAAGTCTGGCCCAATCCAGACCTTGTTCATTTTTATAAGAGTCAGCCTGTCAGCATTTTCAGTTGACAGGCGGATGCACTTATCACTTATCATTCCACCAGTGGCACTAAAAACCAGCTCTGACAAAATGCTAGCGGCAGGGCAGGCCAGGACCTCCAAGGCGTAGAGAGCCAGTTCATTCCACATATCAACCTTGGATACCCAATAATTATAAGGCACAGAGGAATCACGGAGGATGTTGGTACGTTCGGCAAGGTACTCCCTCAGCATCTTCCCAAACTTTGCACTCCTTATGAGAGTATCCCACGCCTCAGGGCCTGTGCGATGAGAGGGGCTGGAAAAAATCTCCCAGAACTTTAACAGTGTTCCCCTGCTTCTGCTGGATTAGAGTTGTGTCTCTCTCGCCTGCAGTCCTTGGTTGTCCAATGAACTATGACCTCTGCCGCCAGAGTTTTCAGATGGGAAATTTTAATAGTTCCGCAACAAGGGCCTTCTGGTATTTCCCCATTTTTGTAGACCTGTCCACCTCAGGAATAAGAGATATAAAGTTCTCCTTGTAGCATGGGTCTAGAAGTGTCACCAACCAGTAATGACTGTCACCCAAAAGGGTCATTGGAAAGGCAGCGTAACATAAACCATGTGTGCCAGACTGCTGACAGGCAAGACTTCCGTGTCCTCACCAAGAGGACGAGTGACCATGCTCTCTTCCTCCTCTTTCTCCTCCTCTCTGTCCTCAGGCCATCCATGCTGAACAGACGGTATGACATTTGTGCAGGTAGTTCCATCTACAGCACAGGAAACTAGCTCCTGTTCTTCCTCCTCCTCCTCCTCTTTCTCATTGTCACCCAATCCACGTTGGGATGAGATGAGGCTGGGCTGTGTGTAATCACCATGTATGGTTCCTTGCTTCATCTCATCATGCTCTGCCTGCAATGCATCCTCTTCAATTGAGAGCAGAGAGCATTTCAGAAGACAGAGAAGCGGGATGGTGACACTAATTATGGCGTCAACGCTGCTCACCATCTTGGTGAAGTCCTCAAAGTTTTGGAGGATGGTACAGATGTCTGACATCCATGTCCACTTCTGAGGTTTTATGCGTGGAGTCTTACCTGAATACCAACAGCCTTGTTGATGCGGGTAGTCAACAACTGCCCTCTTCTTCTCACAAATCCATCCCAACATCTTCAACGCGTTCCAACGCGTGGGGACATCGCAGATCAGTCAGTGAACTGGAAGCTGCAAACACTGCTGAAGCACGGCAAGGGAGGCGGAAGCTGTAGCTGACTTTCTAAAATGGGCACACAGGCGGCGTATTTTGACAAGCAGATCCAGCAGATCCAGGTAGGTTTTGAGAAACCACTGAACCACGAGGTTAAGCACATGGGTCAGGCATGAGCCGCCACCAGAATCCGGCCATGCCTAGCTGTAGGGTTAGCAGTGTCAGCCACAGATCTGCCTGCTGTTTCAGAGCAGCCCACAACTCTTCAACGTTGTGTGGTTTGTAAACTAAGCATATTAGCTTCAGCACAGCCTTTTGCCGCTTGGCCAAGGCAATACTGCAGTGCTTCCAGCTTGTGACTGATGTGGTCATTTCGGAGATGGAGGCTGAAGAGGAGGAGGAGGAGGTGCAGGAGCAGTAAAATGTGGGGAAACCCTGATTGACCCAGGGCCCGTAATTCTCGGCGTCGGGAGGACATGTTCCGTCCCAAGGTCCGACTGAGTCCCGGCTTCCACTATATTAACCCAGTGGGCCGTCGGCAAGATGTACCGTCCCTGCCCACAAGCATTTGTCCATGTGTCCGTGGTTAGGTGGACTTTCCCAATAACTGCGTTGTTGAGGGCACGTGTAATATTGTGGGACTCGTGCTCATGTAATGCGGGGATGGCACACAGGGAGAAATAGTGGCTGCTGGGGACCAAGTACCAAGGGACAGCCGCCGCTATCAGGTTTCAGAAAGCTTCCGTCTCCATGAGCCTAAAAGGCAACATTTCTTGCACAAGCATTCGCAAAATGTGTGAATTTTGTAGTGTGGCCTGTGAGGCGTTAGCTGCGTATTTGTGCTTGCATTCCAAGGACTGGGATAGAGACAACTGAATGCTGCGCTGGGAAAAGAACATGGACATACTTGCTCATGGTGTTACTTGAGTGTGTGTGACGAGAGGTGCAGGCCAGGAGGCATCTTCACATGTGCCATGGACAGGAGATTGGCGTACATGCACAACAGCGGAAGAAGCAGTGGTGGACCCTGGGGTTCGGCCCACTTAGTCAGGTGCTTTGCTGCCATGTGCCTGATCATGCTGGTGGTGGTCAGGCTGCTAATTTTGCTACCCATGCTGATGCTGGTCTGGCAGATGATGCAAATGGCCTATTTGGGGTTATCTGCTAAGTGTTTAAAAAATAACCAGACTGAGGAAGACCTAACAGTTGTACTGGCAATTTCCCTCATGTTGGCGTTACGAGGAACACTTTCCCACCTTGTGTCTGCGGCCACCACACTGCTTCTTCCTGCCTCTTTTGGTGCTACGCCTCCCTCCCCCTGTGTGCTGTTGTCCTCGCTCTGTGTGTCCCCCTTCCAGGTTGGATCAGTTACTATATCATCCACCACCTAGTCTTCCACTTCCGCACCCTGGTCTTCCTCCTGACTTTCTAGCAATTGTGTCTCATCATCATCATCCACCTCTTGCAACGGTAATTGCACTTTACCACCATTGTTTTCGTGTGACCGTGGCTGCTCCAATATTTGGACATCGCTACACACTTTCTCCTCTTGAGTCGCTTGAAGCTGGATGGGCGAGAGGCCCTAAACTACAAATGGAAAAGTGAACAGCTGGGATCAGTTGTCTCTGGGCACTCGGCATGGTAGGAGGAAGGGTGAGGAATATGCAGTCCAGACTCACGGCTACTGAGACTTGACCGTGTGGAAGACAGGGTGGAGGTGGTGGTGACCAAGTGAATGGAAGCATTATCTGCTATCCAACCAATAATCTTTTCACACTGCTGTGTGTGCAATAGTGGTTCTCTGCGGTCCTCTAGTAATTGGGATAAGAAGGTCGAGCGAGAAGATGTGGGTGTTTGCTGTGGCACAATTTCACCTCGCCCATGGCCACGTCCTCAGCCTCTGCATACACCATCCCCATTACGTCCACTTCCCCGTCCCTTGCCACGTACCTTGCCCATTTTAAATGGAGGACAATATTTTCCACGTTCACGAGAAATGGTTAATTTTGGAACGCAGTTATATGTGATATGTCTGACAGAGAACCATGATTTTAAATAGCAGGCCTGTAATTTACTAATATTATTCTACATGGAGACCTAGTGTGAATAGCTTCACCGACACACTGCAACAGAATGGAAATGGAAGAAATGTATGATTTTAAAAGTCTTTTCGGTGATATGTCTGATAGAGAACCCTGGCATTTAATTGCAGGCTTGTAATTTACTAATATTATTCTACACAGAGACCTAGTGTGAATAGCTTCCCCAATACACTGCAACGGAATGAAAATGGAAGAAATGTATGTTTTCAGAAGTCTTTTCGGTGATTTGTCTGACAGAGAACCATGGCTTTAAATTGTAGGCCTGTAATTTACTAATAATATTCTACATGGAGACCTAGTGTGAATAGCTTCATAGACACACTGCAACAAAATGGAAAAAGAGGCCAATATTTTCCACGTTCAGTTCAAATTTCTGGATTTTTGTCGCTGTAATATGGAACAGATCTGGCTTTATTCTGCAGTGAGCAGAAAAATGGTGTACTGTGGATTGCTTTTTAAGCAAATAACCAGGATTAAGATAAAAAAAAAATTCCCTAGCCCCTGATATCTGGGGCGATGTCTAGAAATATCTGCAATTATTAAAGCAGCAGCCAACAGGACGTTCAATTGACCCTCTTGTGCTGTTTTATACACTGCAGTTTGCCACATATGCTGTCTGCCTGCCTAGCACTGATTATATGCAGCTGGATTAGTCCTCAAAAGGACAATTTGTTCAGATGGATATAGATATACGTTGTGGAATAGATATACTAACTATGAACAAGCAAATCTCTCCCTGACGCAGCAGCTGCTCTCCCTACTCTGCCTGATTGCAGAGTAGATGGTGACGAGCATGGCGTCACCAGGTCTTATATACACGTGATGACACTGTGCAGCCAGCCAATCACTGTAATGCCTACAACCAACATGGCAGCGGCATTACAGTGCGTGGCAGGCAATCCCTGCATGTTCATTGGCTCTCTAAACAGCGCCAAACATGCAGGGAAGGGACTCGAGTTCCCCCCCGTGCAACCTATAAATACTCGCTGAGCACCGAGCACATCGAGCACAGTGATACTCGATCGCTCATCACTAATTTTTATTTTGTATTTTTCAAATCAAATAATTTATTTTTTCACTTCAACTATAGTGGGGAAAATAAGTATTTGATACACTGCAGATTTTGCAGGTTTTCCCACCTACAAAGAATGGAGAGGTCTGTAATTTTTATCGTAGGTACACTTCAACTGTGATAGACAGAATCTAAAAAAAAATCCAGAAAATCACATTGTATGATTTTTACGTAATTATTTTGCTTTTTTTTGCATGAAATAAGTATTTGATAAAATAGAAAAACAGAACTTAATATTTGGCACAGAAACCATTGTTTGCAATTACAGAGGTCAGACATTTCCTGTAGTTCTTGACCAAGTTTGCACACACTGAAGCAAAGACTGCGACCCACTACTCTATACAGATTGTTTCCAGATCTTTCAGGTTTTGGTGCTGTTGCTGGGTATCATTGAGTTTCAGCTCCCGCCAAAGATTTTCTTTTGGGTTCAGGTCTGGAGACTGACTAGGCCACTCCAGGACCTTGAAATGCTTCTTACAAAGCCACTCTTTAGTTTCCCTGGCTGTGTGTTTTGGGTCATTGTCATGCTGGAAGACCCAACTACGACCCATCTGCAATGCTCTTATTGTGGGAAGGAGGTTGTTGGACAAAATTTTGCGATACATGACCCCATACATCCTCCTTTCAACACTGTGCATTCGTCCTGTCTCCTTTGCAGAAAAGCACCTCCAAAATATGATATTTCCCCCACCATGCTTCATGGTTGGGATGGTGTTCTTGAGGTTGTACTCATCCTTCTTCCTCCTCCAAATATGGTGAGTGCAGTTGATACCAAAATGATTTTTGGTCTCATCTGGCCACATGACCTTCTCCCATGCCTCCTCTTGATCATCCAGATGGTCATTGGCAAACTTCAAACAGGCCTGGACATTTTCTAGAGTGAGCCGGGGGACCTTGCGTGCCCTGCAGGATTTTAATCCATGACGGCGTAGTGTGTTACTAATGGTAATGTTTGAGATTGTGGTCCCAGCTCTCTTCAGGTCATTGACCAGGTCCTCCTGTGTAGTTCTGGGCTGATTCCTGACCTTTCTCAGAATCATCCTTACCCCACAAGGCGAGAATTGGAATGGAGCCCTAGACCGAGGAAGATTGATAGTCATCTTATGTTTCTTCCATTTTCTAATAATCGTGCCCACAGTTGTTGCCTTCTCAAACAGCTGCTTGCTTATTGTCTTGTAGCCCATCCCAGCCTTGTACAGGTCTACAATTTTGTCCCTGGTGTCCTTAGACAGCTCTTTGATCTTGGCCATGGTGAAGAGGTTAGAGAATATGATTGATTGAGTGTGTGGACAGGTGTCTTTTATACAGGTAATGAGTTCAAACATGTGCAATTAATACAGGTCATGAATGTAGAGTAGTAGGGCTTCCTAAAGAAAAACTAACAGGTCTGTGAGAGCCAGAATTCTTGATGGTTGGTAGGTAATCAGATACTTATGTCATGCAATAAAATGCGATTTAATTATTTAAAAATCATACAATGTGATTTTCTGGATTTTTTTTAGATTCTGTCTCTCAGAGTTGAAGTGTACCTATGATAGAAATTACAGACCTCTCCATTCTTTGTAGGTGGCAAAATCTGCAGTGTATCAAATACTTATTTTCCCCACTGTATATTACAAATAAAATTATTTAAGCAGCTTTATAAATCAAATGTAATGACAAGAAAGGACAAACTTTAAAGAACTCTAGTATACCATACACGGGTGATGGTGGTATAGGTTACTTTTGAGTATTTGGGTTTATAGTAATATTTCTACATAATTATAAGCCACTATTTCTTTCATTGAAAATGTTGAATGCAGCAATTAATATCACTCATTTTTTATAATTGTAGGGTATATTAAATGTGTATTATGTATGTTATGATTTTATACAGTTCCCCAATCTCTCTAGCATTCACGTACAACTTCAAGCATTGAAGATGTTGTCGTATTTTCTGCTGAAAGAACTCAATGTATATTTGATTATATAGAATGGCACATATAGAATACTACGCTTTTACAAACTGCATCTCAAAAGGTACACTAATTATAATTAAGATCTATTTTTCAGAAAAGTTAATTACTGCATATCTAATGCAATTTTCATATTGAGCCCTGAGATCTTTAACTGAAACTTAATGAATTAAACAATAGTTTATATTGAAGATGCATACATTAACTCATGCTTACCGAGCCATGACACTTGCCCAATGTTAGACTTAGATCAGACTAATTTTTACATTCTGAGATAGCACATCTTTATGTAATTATGTTGCCAAAATCTACATAGTATACAATGAACCCTTAAAGGGATTGTACCATTTCATACATATTTGGCTTATTTACAAGATATGTTTACCATGAATAATAAATGCAGATCTCACCTCGGAAACGCAAAACAATCTTGAGTACAGGGCCCAGTAATTCACTGATATCAGTGGACAGATGCAGCTCCCTCCATTCATTTGCATTAGTGTTCTGATGTTAAATAGAAAATGATATTGTGGTACCGTGTTAGCCAGAAAAATCGTTGTAAATAATTTTATGCACAAAAATAATACAAGTATTCTAGGAGTGATACCTTTATTGGCTAACCAATCTGGTTAGCCAATAAAGGTATCACTCCAAGAATTTTTTTTTTTCATTTTTGAGCACAAAAGTATTTATTAGGCTGAGTTCACACGATGCGTTTTTCATGCGTTTCCGCGGTGTTTTTGCAGTTGCGGAAACGCCGCGGAAACGCATGAAAAACGCATGGTAGAAGGGCAGCAATGTTCCCCAATTGAAATCCGCATGTGCTGTGCCCATGATGCGGATTTTTCCGCAGCGTTTACGCTGCGGTCAAAAATCCGCAGCATGTCAATTAATTTTGCAGAAACGCTGCTCTTTTGCCGCCATTGACTTGCATTAGACCGCATGGAATCCGCATCACTGTATATGTTGATGCGCTTTTCATGCGGTCTAATGTGCGGATGGTACCCGGGTGTGGATGAGAGGACTCTCATCCAGACCCAGGTACCATTAAAAAAAAAAGAATAAAATAAAAAATATATATATTCTCACCTTCTGACGGCCCGCGCTGCGTCCTGCTGGCTTCCCGGGGACTTCGCAGTTGAATGAAGGACCTTCGCTGACGTCAGAGTCATGTGACCGGGTCACGTGACGCTGACGTCGGAAGGTCCTAAAGTCTTCACTGCCGGCAGCCGGGACCGATGAAGCAGGACACCGGGGGCCATCAGAGGGTAAAGTATAGATTTATTTTTTATTTTTTGACATTCACACACTATATAAATCCATGCCGGTTGCATGGATTTATATAGTGTAAAGTTGACAAGCACTTTCCAAGTGATGCTAAAATCGCTTGGGAAGCGCTTGTCAAACCGCATGCGGAAATGAAAGTGAAGACCGCTTCATTTCCGCATGTCCCTGGCAGGAAACCGCATGTACAATCCGCATGCGTTTTTTCCTGCCAGAGAGATGCAGAAACGCTCAGGAAAAAATCCTGAGCATTTCTGCATCGTGTGCACATACCCTAAACGCTGCGGAAAAATCCGCAGCATGTGCATAGAACTTGCGGAATCCCATTGGGGACCATGGGGTGCGGGTTACCAAGCGTTTTACAAGCGTTTCCGCTGCGGAAATTCCGCATCAAAAACGCTTGAAAAACGCTACGTGGGCACACAGCCTCATACTACAAAATACTCCCACAATTGTGCGCCATTGATTGCAAACAAGATTTGTTATTTTGCACACCCAAAAAATGTATTTCCTAACAAAATTATTAAAGACCATGATAACAAAATTAGTACACTCCAATAAAACTCTTAGGAGTGAAGCTAAAGTTTAGACAACAACATTCCAATTAACAATAATTCAACAACTGGTAAGTCTAATTATTAATTGCACAGGTGTCCAGTAGACAATTGACTTAAAGAAAATCCCTTCCCATTTCATGATATAAGCCATGGCACCACATGGAAGAGAAATGTCTCAAGACCTGAGAAAGAAAATAATTTATTTACACAAGAAAGGTAAAGGCTTCAACAAAATCAGCAAAGCTTTACTTATCAATTAGAATACTTTAGCAAACATGATACAAACATTTAACAAAGATGGAACTGCAGCCATCTCACAAAGAAGCCCAGGCTGACCACTGAAGTTAACACCAAAACAGGAGTGTCTTCTGATGAGAAAGGTTGAAAGAAATCAGCATACAAGTGTTATAAATGTTTTCAAACACTCACACCAGTGAGTAACGGTCAAGGAACGTACTTACAAAGAGAGATGTTGTACCTGCACCCAACTGGTCCCTGTACATACTTGGAAAGTCCCTAACCATACAACTAAAAAACATCTCCTCAGACCTGGCTCCCTAAAAGTCCATTGTAGGGTTTCTCATACCTCCTGAGGAACCAGAGGCCGCAATGCAAATCCTACAAAGAGAAAAGAGAGCGTGCAGGGAGACACGAGAACCCAGGGTAAGAAACTAAACACGATCACTCAGGATAGAAAGGGATAAATGCAGATAACAAAAAAATCAACTGATTAAGTGAAAAACTTCCCAGACCCCCAAACATAAAAGAAAGGGAGGGGTGCTGGGAAGGAGGACTCACAGGCAGGAAAAGCTACTGGTGTTAATCAAGCAAAATAATCCTTGGATGAGGAGCTGCAACTCCTAACACCATCTAAATAAAAGTATAGCCAGAAAAAAAAGTTAGCGGGAGGTGATTATATAAATCTCATCCCAAAATGTGATAGGACAGAATCAAAAGAGAAAATGGAAAACACCTAAAGTAAAGCAAACCATAAAAAGGAAAGGAAAGACAAAAGAACCATTAGCATTTGGACAGAGATGAATCGGACAGTGGCTCAACAGAGAGGGAAACAGACCATAAAGCAAAAGGTCACCAGATCATATCCCGAAACTGAGCCATGACAACACGTTCACTGCAGTTAGCTGAAGAAGTACAAAGCCAAACCAGGCTGTGTTTCCCATGACACCTTGACACTATACATGTCAGAGGAATGCCACAAAGGAAGCCTCTCGTAAGTCCGCCTACAAATCCAGGGCCCATATAAAGATTACTGGGACTCTATACTCTTAAATAATGAGACCAAGATAAATGTTTTTGGAACTGATGGCTTCAAAATTATATGGCTTTGGAAAGGTGAAAAGTACAAAGAAAAATGCATAGTGCCTAGAGTAAAACATGGTGGTGGCAGAATCTTGTGAGGCTGCATGAGTGCTGCTGGCATCGAGAAGCCACATTTCAGCCACATTTAATTAATAGTATCACAGATACACAGATGTACTGCTCTATATTGAAAGAGAAGATGGTACTTTCACTCCATGCCATTGATAGACAACAGGACAAAGATCCAAAACACATATGTAAGGCCAGTGTGAAAGTGATTCAGTGGCAAGTATCTTTCCTAATCCAAATTAAACACTTATCGGCTAATTATAAAGAGGAAAAATGAGCACCACTCTCCATCAAGCATCCAGGCCCTAAAAGAGGTAGTTCTTGAAAAATGGAAAGTGATACGTATTGCAATATGTCACCAACTTGTTCATTCCAAGACTTAATGCTGTTCTTAAAAATCATGAAGGTCATACAAACTCCTAGCTGTAGTTGTTTTTAATGTGGAGTGTATTCTTTTTTGCATGAACTTATTTGATTAAAACTGAAGAATTTGTAATGAAAATTATATTGTTAACCTTACTTTTATGTTATGGTTTAAAAACATTTTCTATGAAACTTAGTCTTGTCAAAATTTTGGAAATTGCTCTTGTGGTCAGCGAAATAATTATTAAAAGGTGTACTCATTTATGCTGAGCATTGTATATACAAGATATAAATGGCCTTTTAAAGTTTGAACACTTAAATGCTCTTTTCACTGCAACCTTCACACTACAAGAGGTTTACCTACCACAGAGCATGATGTCACATCAATAGGATATGCTAATAATTTCCAATTAGTAAGGGTCCACCTACAAAAATTCCCACCAATACTGAGCATTCTGGAGACATATACAGTGAATACGGAAAGTATTCAGACCCCCTTAAATTTTTCACTCTTTGTTTAATTGCAGCCATTTGGTAATTTTTTTTCTCATTAAAGTATACTCTGCACCCAATATTAACTGGAAAAGCAGAAATGTAGAAATTTTTGCAAGTTTATTAAAAAAGGAAAACTGAAATATCACATGGTCATAAGTATTCAGACCCTTTGCTCAGACACTCATATTTAAGTTACATGCTGTCCATTTCCTTGTGATACTCATGAGATGGTTCTACTCCTTCATTGGAGTTTAGCTGCGTTTAATTAAACTGATAGGACTTGATTAGGAAAGGCACACACCTGTCAATATAAGACCTCACAGCTCACAGTGCATGTCAGACCAAATGAGAATCATGAGCTCGAAGGAACTGTCCAAGGAGCTCAGAGACAGAATTGTGGCAAGGCACAGATCTGGCCAAGGTTACAAAAGAATTTCTGGAGTACTCAAGGTTCCTAAGAGAGCAGTGGCCTCCATAATCCTTAAACGCAAGAAGTTTGGGACCACCAGAAGCCTTCCTAGACCTGGCCGTCCAGCCAAACTGAGCAATCGTGGGAGAAGAGCCTTGTTGAGAGAGGTAAAGAAGAACCCCAAGATCACTGTGGCTGAGCTCCAGAGATGCAGTAGGGAGATGAGAGAAAGTTCCACAAAGTCAACTATCACTGCAGCTCTCCACCAGTCAGGCCTTTATGACAGAGTGGCCCGACGGAAGCCTCTTTTCAGTGCAAGACATATGAAAGCCCGCATAGAGTTTGATCAAAAGCACATGAAGGACTCCCAAACTATGAGAAATAAGATTCTCTGGTCTGATGAGATGAAGATAGAACTTTTTGGTGATAATTCTAAGCGGTATGTGTGGAGAAAACCAGGCAGTGCTCATCACCTGCCCAATACAATCCCAACAGTGAAACATGGTGGTGGCAGCATCATGCTGTGGGGGTGTTTTTCAGCTGCAGGGACAGGACGACTGGTTGCAATTGAAGAAGACATGAACGCGGCTAGATACAGGGATATCCTGGATGAAAACCTCTTCCAGAGTGCTCTGGACCTCAGACTTGGCCAAGACTCACCTTTCAACAAGACAATGTCCCTAAGCACACAGCTAAGATAACAAAGGAGTGGCTTCAGAACAACTCTGTGACCATTCTAGACTGGCCCAGCCAGAGCCCTGACCTAAACCTAAATGAGCATCTCTGGAGAGACCTGAGAATGGCTGTCCATCAACGTTCACCATCCAACCTGATGGAACTGGAGAGGATCTGCAAGGAAGAATGGCAGCTCTCCACTAGTCAGGCCTTTATGACAGAGTGGCCCGACGGAAGCCTCTTTTCAGTGCAAGACATATGAAAGCCCGCATAGAGTTTGATCAAAAGCACATGAAGGACTCCCAAACTATGAGAAATAAGATTCTCTGGTCTGATGAGATGAAGATAGGACTTTTTGGTGATAATTCTAAGCGGTATGTGTGGAGAAAACCAGGCAGTGCTCATCACCTGCCCAATACAATCCCAACAGTGAAACATGGTGGTGGCAGCATCATGCTGTGGGGGTGTTTTTCAGCTGCAGGGACAGAACGACTGGTTGCAATTGAAGAAGACATGAACGCGGCTAGATACAGAGATATCCTGGATGAAAACCTCTTGCAGAGTGCTCTGGACCTCAGACTTGGCCAAGACTCACCTTTCAACAAGACAATGTCCCTAAGCACACAGCTAAGATAACAAAGGAGTGGCTTCAGAACAACTCTGTGACCATTCTAGACTGGCCCAGCCAGAGCCCTGACCTAAACCTAAATGAGCATCTCTGGAGAGACCTGAGAATGGCTGTCCATCAACGTTCACCATCCAACCTGATGGAAATGGAGAGGATCTGCAAGGAAGAATGGCAGAGGATCCAAAAATCTAGGTGTGAAAAACTTGTTGCATCATTCCCAAGAAGACTCATGGCTGTACTAGCTCAAAAGGGTGCTTCTACTCAATACTGAGCAAAGGGTTTGAATATTTATAAACATGTGATATTTCAGTTTTTTTCAGTCAAGATGGGGTGCAGTGTGTACTTTAATGAAAAAAAAATGAACTTTTTAGAATTTACCAAATGGCTGCAATGAAACAAAGAGTGAAAAATTTAAAGGGGTCTGAATACTTTCCGTACCCACTGTACTTCAATGGATTTGGCTGAGAGTGCTGCTCTACAGGAACAAAATTCTTAAATGGAATCTGTGCTCCCAATTTACAGTATGAACTAAGCACAAAGCTTTTTGGCAGTTTTATCACCTAAAAAAAAAATTTTACTTTTATTGTTCTCATCGCTGCCTCTGTTGTTCAGAAAATGAAGTTTATTAAATTGAGATCATTAGGGCACTTGGTGCACCCTTGGCAGCATGGCCCCACCTGTCCCTGTGCTTGACAGCTTTTGATGGCCTGAGTGAGAGCTTACTCTGGGCTATCCAGCTCTGCAAATCACCAGTGAGGGAGGTGGTGCTTGTAAAACCTCAGAGCTCACTTATTGTCTACACTGCTGTCAACGTGACATAAATACTGCAGGCAATAACAGACAACTAGAGCAGCAACAGAGACTCAGCACCGCACCCAATGATGGAAAATAAACCATTGTTTGCTTTTTTATAAACAAACTTCACTTGGGCAGAGGTGTTTTCTGAAAACCCATTTAATAGGATTAAGGAAAAGTAATTTTGCATAAACTAGAGATGAGCGGATTGATGTACTGGAGGATTGAGCTTGAGTTGAATTTCCTAAAATCAGCATTTAAATGTGAATTTGAACACTTAAGGATTAGATTCATACAAATTGGCAATAAAATTAAAAATTCAAGGCACCGTTTCACACTGATGAAGAATCAATGAGCAAGTTAATGGTGCAAGACACAGCTGGAGGGCTTCCCCATAATGTCCTGCAGCAATCAGGGAAGATGTGTTGCTCTGCCCATTAGGGAAGCTACAACAGCTAGTAGAAAAGATAGGGGCCAGCCCAAGAGTTTTATGCTTGTGTTGTGTAGGCATAGAGCACACAGCATATTGACAGAAAAAACCTAATTCGATTGTGGTGTACTATTTCAGTGATGATGTGTCTCAAGCAAAATATCAGAGTATTTAGCGCACAAATCACTTTTTATACTTTGATGATAGCCCCACATACCTCCAGATTCAGTGATAGGGATGGGCAGCTGTAACTTTTCAGTCATGGTGTTTTGAAATTCTCCCTGCCCATCGTATTAGCATTTCTTCCAGGCATTGCTCCCTAAGTCACCGCAATAACCCAGAATATCCTGTGCTTGCGCAATGACATTCAGCTTTCTGCTCCGGAGCTGCTGAGCGTCAGCATAGTGAGTGGGAAGACAGGCGCGCATAGCGGGCGCGCTCACAAACTGTCATGTGGCCACTGACACCCAGCTTTTCTGGAGCATGAGCACATAGGATATGAAGCTGGGATGTACAGCCAGATTCAGTGCACATGCCCGGAAAGCTGAGCATCATTGCGCAAGTGCGGAATTGCCTGCTGCTCTGCTAGCAACCTATGCTCCTGGAGTTAATTTTCATTTATCAGCTCCACCACAATTCAACGGAGACCCTTAGCAGTACCATGAATTCCTGAACCAGTGCACCTTGCACTATAAGCTATTGGCCCTTTGATCGGGCTAAAGTGAGATTCCTGTGACCACAGATCTACAGGCCTTTCTGGTGGCCTTCCGAAAGGTCTTCGATGAGCCTGGTCATGTAGCCTCTACTCCGTCTTCCCTTCTCAGACTGTGTCAGAGAGATCTGTCAGTTAACAAGTACGCTGTCGGGTACCACACCCTGTCTTCTGAACTAGGTTGAAACTATGCAGCGTTGGTAGCCGCCTTCTGGGAGGGATTATCCAGAAGGATCAAGGATGAATTTTCTGGTCATGACATCACTGCTACCCTTTCGAATTGATTTCTCTGGAAATATGCATTGACCTCAGGTTCCAGGAAAGGACCAGAGAGGTGACCCGTGAGAGGAGATCTTCACGTTTGGCTCTGTCCTTCCAGTGATCGCTAGTTCCCCGGTTTCCAGAGACTGCAAACTATTCTGGACCCATGTAGGTCGTTCGTGTTAGGCAGGCCATGCAGCAGCCGGAACGTGGTCATGCCAAGGAAGTGTGCTACAGCTGTGGTAGCACAGCACATTTCAGCCATTGCTGTCCGGAGAGGTCTGAAAAACTCCAAAACCTAGGGCCAGTAGGTGAAGCTTCTCTAGATGAGAGTGGAAATTCGCCGACTTTGAATATGTCTGTGTCCGTTGAGGCATCCGGTTCGTCGAGACAGCTTTTCTTAACTCTTGTTTGGCGGGAAATTTTCTGCAGCAGGCCGTGGTTGATCGGTATCATATTCCTATCTGACACCTCCAGAATCTTCTCAGAGTATCAACCGTCAAAGGAAAGAACCTATCTGAAGTCATTCAGGTCATCATGGAACAACTAAAACTCCAGATAGGAGCATTGCATTCAGAGAAGATCACGCTCTATGTGCCGTCTCATATATTTCCTCCACTTCTCTTAGGTCTTCCATGGCCGAGAACTCTTGAGCCTGTTCTAGACTGGAGGTCCGGTGAAGTGCTTCATTGGGGACAGTTGTATCACAAGTGGTGTCTGGTCCATTCTTGATAATGGAACATATAATTACCACTATACATAGAATGGAATTAATTTTAACCATAATAGTGTTTAGGGTTGAATTACCATGCAGACAAGTCACCAAGTCGCACATGTATACACATATTTTAATTTATCCAATGAAGATAGTATTTTAAATGATTCATTTTTATTCAACAAAGGTTATTCTGGAGATCCTGCGCATCCTTGTAGGCATTCTCTGCTTTAGTGTGTATGCCTTTCTGTAATTTAACTCTACTATATTTATAATGGTTCACCATGGGGTTCAATGGGCTTCTTCTCTCTCTATATTTGCGGCTCTACAAGCAATAGCAGGTGTTCCTCATTAGGAAGGCTATATTAAGGCCAGTTGTCTGGGCTGCCACACCCTGAGGAAGAAGAACTGGGTCCTTTGAAACACTTCGGTCTTTGTGGCTAGTTCTGGACTCCGTATTTTTTGGCTGTGACGTCACGTTGCCACGCCCCCTACCAGCCGCGCTTTCTCACTAGCGCTTCCGGCCACAGAACGGTGTTTCTGAAACAGCATCGCGTGGCTGCAAGGAGGCACATCAATGGGAGGACTCTCCTGCACCGTACAGCCTGTTTTTGAGGTAATACATGCTCGATCCCCTTGCGCATGCTGACGGGCGCAGGACACAGCACTCCACTTGGCAGCATTTCCCTGCTACATGAGGACTTGGCTAATGTACACATTGCCTCACTGGAGCCATTCATTCCTCTCACAGTAAGTCATATATTGACATATCCACAGCTTATCTTTACCCATTTACTATAGTTGGGGCACGATCTATAGGTTGAATCAACCACACGTACTATAAGCAACAAGTGGTTAACTATATCTCCACTTCCATCTACCATTCATTCTATCCCCTTTTCTGCACGCTTTTCAGCAGCAGAGTGGAATCTAGCGCTGTAATTATTGTTGTTTTGTTTAGATAATTCTTGATTTATAGGTAGGCATTCACACGGGGCTTACCAAACTACGAGCAGCTTATTTCCTTTCTCTTTGTGAAAGCGCCAGTGTATATATCCGTTTTTGTGTGTTCACTTATTTAATTTTGTGGAATCCCATTGTTTTGTTGTCTGAGTAAAGGTAAACCTTTCTTAATCTCTATGGCATCACATTAGTAATAGGAAACCTCTTTATATTGGTATTATTAATAATATGATCCTCCGTGTAAATTAAAAACAACCTATTAGGGACTATATGACTTGTTAAAAGTGCTGATTCTTATTATCTTGGTCAGTATTGAGTATAGAGGATAAAGAATAACAATATCTAATTTCTGTAATGGTTGGATTGAGCTCATAGTTTTTTCTTAGTTTTATATACAACAAATGAACAAAACTTTGCAGCGAACCAGTAAAAAGATGTAAACAAAATATGTTTTAGTTGTTGAGATCCAGGTTTCTTTTAATGCCTTTGGCACCAATTTCTAGATAAACAAGACAAGTCACTGCTCCTGTCTTAACCCTGGTTCAATGCAAACAGAATTTGCTGCAAGCTTTTGAAAGCTCTAAAAAGTATTAAGCACCACTGGGAAAAATGGTAGATAACCCCAATGGTAAAACTCTCATCTTTTACTTTAAACTTTGTAAACATCTCAGCGGATAAGAAATCAGTTAAATGGGTTAAAGTTGCAAAACAAAACACATTTTTGAGCTATTTTGTAGGAATAATTACCATAATATAGCAATCATTTGACAGATGCTGCAAAAATTGATGGGCTGACAGATAAATAATCAACAAAAATGCCATGAAAACAATCCAATAGCTTTTGAAGGCAAAGAAATGGAATATTTTTTGCATCCAAGTATTAAAGATAATGCATAGAGTATATCTTAAATTATTCTAAAGATGTGGATACTGTGTTTGAATATGGCAACAAAGTGCAATTTGCGTAGCACAGCGAACTTCTGCTCTGAATGAATAGTGAAGGCTGCAGCCGTTCAGCCGTCACTGATTGGCTGTAGTGGTCACATCACTTTTATGTCATGTGACAGAAGATGCAGTACAGAGATCAGTAGAATGGTGCCAGTCCGGGAGAGAAGTATACTTTTTTTTTTTAATTTATGCTGCACAACTGTGCTTTTAAGAATACATTTTCCAATAGTGAACAACCCCATTGAATGTGTTAGATTTGCTGGTATGCCGGATGCAGTTAAATACATTTGATCTACTTTATCTCAAAAGTCCGCATCAGTATTGTATTTATCTCCCTTCCACTAGTTTGCCAGCTTTCCTGATTTTCCTTAACCCCTTCATGAAATCCTCTGTACATGTACGGCAGAACAATTGTGCGGGCTCGCTACAAGCGCCGGTGCGGTCAAATGCGGGTGTCAGTGCTAAATGACAGCTGACACCCTGCAGCAATTCTCATGATTGGTGCTAGCACAGATCGTGGGTGCTTAACTCCATTGATGCTGGTGTCAAGGGATCACAGAGAGGGAGCTACCTCTCTGCTCCATTCGGCACAGCCAGATTGTGATCGCGTTGTGCCGAGGGTCTCCATGGTGACCCAGGTACAGACTTGACTCCCAGTCTGCGAGACGCTGAACAAATGCCCTGCAGTGCAAAAGCATGGCAGAGTATTAGATCAGCGATCAGGGCAGGGCAGGGAAAGTTGATGATATTTAAAAAAAATCACAAAATAAAAAACAAAAAAAAGGAAAAAAATGTAATCCAATAAATACATATATTTATGTAAAAAAAAACAAAAATAAATAAAGTACACTTATTTGATATCGCCGCATCCGGAACAACCTGACTTGTAAAACTGTCACACTAGTTAATCCTTTCAGTGAACACCGTGAAAAAAGACTAAAAAAATTGCAAAAAACTATGCTTTTTCAGCATACTGCTGATAAAAAGTGGGATAAAACGCAATCAAAAAGTCTAATGTAAATAAAAATGTTAATCCAGTGAAGCACCATTATTGAGTCATAAAGAGATCCAAACAATTGGTTATAGAAAAATCAATCAACATGGGGAGATGCATGTTCTCAGCAAATACTTGTTTGGACACTCACCTACGCTTGGTAGCATTATTTATATGGGACTGATTTACCTATGATTAGGAGTTCCATGATTAACCATATAGGAGACTATGCCATCCACTCAAGTATTGCCTTTGACACTACAGTAGCTGTGAGCCCACATTTTTTACCTCTGTAATACTAGAGAGGAATTATTCTCATGTGTTGTTATTTAGCACAACTCTTTTTTAACTTGTGTTTAAATGTTTAATATTTAATAAAATGTTGATTGATTTTTCTATTACCAATTGTTTGGATCTCTTTAAGACTCAATAATGGTGCTTCATATGGTTAATATGCTTGTGAGTCTTGATCAATAATGCAGCACTTTATCCAGGATTTCTTTATGTTTTGCTACAGTGGTGGCCAAAAGTATTGGCACCCCTGCAATTCTGTCAGATAATACTCAGTTTCTTCCTGAAAATGATTGCAATCACAAATTCTTTGGTATTATTTTCTTCATTTAATTTGCTTGCAAGGAAAAAACACAACAGAGAATGAAGCAAAAATCAAATCATTGATCTTTTCACACAAAACTCCAAAAATGGGCCAGACAAAAGTATTGGCACCCTCATTCTTGGTTGCACAACCTTTAGCCAAAATAACTGCGAACAACCGCTTCCGGTAACCATCAATGAGTTTCTTACAATGCTCTGCTGGAATTGTAGACCATTCTTCTTTGGCAAACTGCTCCATGTCCCTGATATTTGAAGGGTGCCTTCTCCAAACTCCCATTTTGAGATCTCTCCACTGGTGTATGGGATTCAGGTCTGGACTCATTGCTGGCTGTAAAGGGTCTGGGAGGTGGAACCTCTGAGCTACTATACAAAGGGGCAGTCCTTGTAAGGAAGCGGGTGGCTCCCAGGGAAGGCGGGCAGGTAGTCACGGCAAGTGACAGGGACAGTCTCTGGATAGAAGGGCAGGAGGTCACGGCAAGTGACGGGAACAGTCTCTTGACAGGCAGGTGGTCACGGCAAGTGACAGCAGGGTAGGAGTCTCTTAGACAGGCAGGTGATCACGGCAAGTGACAGCAGGGTAAGAGTCTCTTGGCTGGCTGGCAGGTGGTCACGGCAAGTGACGGCAGAGCCTCCAGGTAGGCTAACTGGCGGATAGCAGGTGAGCGCTCCCAGGTGAGTGGGTAAGAGTCTCTCAGCTGGCTGGCAGGTGGTCACGGCAAGTGACGGCAGAGACTCCAGGTAGGCTAGCTGGCGGGTAGCAGGTGAGCGCTCCCGGGTGAGCGGATAAGAGTCTCTCGGCTGGCTGGCAGGTGGTCTCAGCCAGGTATCAGGCAGGAATCAGGCAGGTATCAGGCAGGTAACAGGCAGGTGCTTCCTGATCCGCAGGCGGACTGGTCCATAGACAGACTGGCGGATGCTGGCAGACAGACTGGCGGACCGCAGGGAATGCAAGCAGGTAGACAGAGCTGGAAAACAGACAGGCAACGGGACCTGAGGGCTGAAGCTGAGGTGAAAGGCTTTGCAACAACTTTGCTCGGGCACCTCCATTTTGGAGGAGGTGCCTTACATATGGGAGCTCCACCGGCAATTGGCCGGGGACTCCTTAGGACGGTGCGCGCGGCCCCTTTAAGAGAGAGGGAGCTCGCGCGCACGCGCCCTAAGCACAGTGCTCGGGAAGCGGCAAGCGCGGGCAGCAGCGCGGGAAGAGGACGCCGAGGACGGAGCAGGGAGGTGAAAGGAACGGCGTCTCTGCCTAGCAGGAGGCAGGGACGACGACGCTACAGTACCCCCCCCTTTAGGCCCCCCCTTTTTTAGGCTGGAGAGAAATTTATCAAGGATGAGCGGGGCATGGATGTTCTCCCGGGGCTCCCACATTCTCTCCTCAGGACCAAACCCCTTCCAATCCACTAGAAAAAAGGTCTTTCCTCTTACCCTTTTAGTGGCCAGAATGCTCTCTACCTCAAACTCGTCTTCAGCGGAAACCGGAGCAGGAGGCATACCTGTAGACTTTGAAAAAGAGTTAAGTACCACAGGTTTGAGGAAAGATACATGGAAGGAGTTAGGGATCCGCAAGTTGGCTGGGAGTTTCAATTTATAGGCCACCGGGTTGATTTGTTTGATAACTTCCAGTGGGCCGATGAACCGAGGCCCTAACTTGTAGGAAGGAATCTTGAGCCGGACATACTTGGACGAGAGCCAGACTTTTTCTCCAGGATGGAATTGGGGCGGATCCAGACGTCTCTTGTCAGCCTGTTTCTTCATCCGCTCGGAGGACTGAAGAAGTGCGGATCTGGTACTCTCCCAAATGGAGGAGAATTCGCTAACAAGAGATTCCGCGGCCGGATTATCCACTGAGGCAGAGACGGGAAACGGGATCCGAGGATGTTGACCGTAGACAATAAAAAACGGGGATTTGGAGGAAGACTCGCTCTCGTGATTGTTATAGGAAAATTCGGCCCATGGTAAAAAATCCACCCAGTCGGAATGGTGGGCATTAACAAAGTGCCGGAGGTAACTGGTTAAACTTTGGTTGATCCGCTCTACTTGACCATTGTACTGTGGGTGATAAGCAGAGGAGAAGTCCAAGATGACCCCCAGCAGTTTACACATGGCTCTCCAGAAGTGAGAGGTGAACTGAACTCCTCAGTCGGATACGATGTGGAGAGGGAGACCATGAAGACGGAAAATATGATGGATAAAGTCTTTAGCCAATTCAGATGCAGACGGAAAGCCCGGCAGGGGAATGAAGTGAGCCATCTTAGAGAAGCGGTCAGTGACCACCCAGATGACCGTACAACCAGCAGAGACAGGGAGATCCGTTATAAAGTCCATGGCTATATGCTGCCACGGGGCAGCAGGTATGGGAAGAGGCAGAAGGCGACCGGCTGGCAGATGTTTAGGAACCTCGTTGCGGGCGCAGGACGCACAGGCTGAGACAAAGTGTATTACGTCCTTGTGCAGGGTAGGCCACCAGTAATGCCGGGTAATAAGCAGGAGGGTCTTTTTCTGGCCAGCATGGCCAGCTAGCTTAGATGAATGTCCCCAGTGTAGGACTTTCTCACGATCAGGTACTGTTACGAACGTCTTTCCGGGTGGCTCCTCCTCTAGATCGGAGAACAAAAAGGATCGGGACAAGGCATCAGCTTTGATATTTTTGTCTGCCGGGCGAAAATGAAGAATGAAATCAAAGCGGGCGAAGAACAAGGACCACCGGGCTTGGCGCGGGTTAAGTCTTTGGGCACTCTGGAGATAAGCCAAGTTTTTGTGATCTGTGTAGATTATTACCGGGTGAAGAGCCCTCTCGAGCAGGTAACGCCACTCCTCCAGTGCCAACTTAATGGCTAACAATTCTCGGTCTCCTATAGAATAATTGCGCTCAGATGAGGAGAAGAGTTTGGAGAAGAAGCCGCAGGTTACCATACTTTCGGAAGACGACTTTTGGGTGAGCACTGCTCCTGTTCCCGAGGAGGAAGCGTCTACTTCTAAGAAGAATTGTTTGTGGCTGTCCGGACGGTGCAGGACAGGAGCGGAGGAGAAAGCTTGTTTCAAAGACAGGAAGGCCTCCTCTGCCTCGGGCGGCCATTCTTTGGGATTAGCGCCCTTATGGGTGAGCGCAGAGATAGGGGCAGTCCGGGAAGAGAAGTGTGGAATGAAGAGGCGGTAGTAGTTGGCGAAGCCCAGGAACCACTGGATAGCCTTTAACCCCTCTGGTTGGGGCCACTTCTGGATGGCAGAAAGTTTCTCAGGATCCATTCGTAGACCGGTCTGAGAGATGATGTAGCCCAGAAATGGAAGAGAGGTCTGCTCAAAGAGGCACTTCTCAAATTTTGCGTAGAGGTGGCTTTGCCTGAGCCTGAGCAGGACCTGACGAACGTCCCTCCGGTGTGTGGGGAGATCCGGAGAGAAGACCAAGATGTCGTCCAGGTATACCACCACGCAGGAGTAGAGAAGGTCACGGAAGATATCATTGACCAACTCTTGAAAGACGGCGGGAGCATTACAGAGACCGAAGGGCAATACGAGGTATTCATAGTGGCCGTCCCGGGTGTTGAATGCCGTCTTCCATTCATCCCCCTGATGGATACGAACCAGGTTATAGGCCCCACGGAGATCCAGCTTGGTGAAGATTCTAGCACCCTTCAGACGGTCAAATAATTCGGGAATGAGCGGAAGGGGGTATTTATTCTTCACCGTGATCTGGTTAAGGCCTCTATAGTCTATGCAGGGACGGAGTGAGCCGTCCTTCTTTTTAACGAAGAAGAAGCCTGCTCCCGCCGGGGAGGTAGATTTCCGGATAAATCCCCGGGCCAGGTTCTCCTCGATATATTCAGACATGGACCGGGTCTCAGCAGCGGACAAAGGGTAAATACGCCCTCAGGGCGGAGTAGCGCCAGGTACCAAGTCGATGGGGCAATCGTATGGTCTATGAGGAGGTAATGTCTCTGCTTCCTTTTTATTAAAGACATCAGCATAAGACCAATAGGGTATCGGCAGGCCGGGTAGATTGGCTGGGGGAGGAGAAGGACGGGCAGGACGAACGGGAACTAAACAAGTCTTATGACAGTCCTGTCCCCAGCGAAGGACTTCTCCGGTCTGCCAATCAAGCATGGGTGCATGTTTCTGGAGCCAAGGTAGGCCAAGCAAAAGGGCATGAGAGAGTCCAGGTAGAACATGAAAGAAGATGCTCTCAGAGTGCAGCATTCCCACCTGCAGAGTTATGGGTTCGGTGATAAGTTGGATGGGATGCGGTAAGAGACCCCCGTCCACAGAGGCGACAGATAAGGGTTCGACCAGAGGTTTGGTGGGAATGCGGTATTTCTCTACCAGGGACTGAGAAATGAGATTTCCGGCAGCTCCAGAATCAAGTTGAGCTAGTTCAAAGTAACGGTTCTCCCCGCAGATGATAGAGACTGACAGCATCAGAGATGGAGAGGGTTTACTCTTGTCTAGGACGACCTATCTGAGCGATCCTAGACACAGGCATTTCCCGACCTCTCCGGGCAGGAATGGATCCAGTACTCCTTACTGCCACAGTAGAAGCAGCTCCCCTCGGCACGGCGTGACTCTTGACGGGTTTTGACCATCTTGGTCTGGTCGACCTGCATAGGCTCGGGTGAGAGCGCCTGGGGAGTAACAGAGGAAGTGATGGGATTCTGGAAGGTAGGAGCAAGGCAAAGAAACCTCCTCTCACGGGTGACCTCTTTGGTACGCTCCTGGAACCGGATGTCAATCCGGGTGGCAAGAGTTATTAAGTCGTCGAGAGTGGTAGGAATGTCCCGACCGACAAGTTCATCTTTAATCCGGCCAGATAGACCTTCCCAGAAGATGGACACCAGGGCGTCATTATCCCAGGCAAGCTCAGAAGCAAGGGTACGGAACCGTATGGCATATTGGCCCATGGTGAGACTCCCTTGACGGAGGCGTAGCAGAGATGAGGCGGATGAGGTCTTTCGTCCTGGTTCGTCGAAGACTTTCCGGAAGGCTGTGAGAAAGGCTGGCAGGTTGGACACCAGGGGGTCTCCTCTCTCCCATAGAGGATTTAGCCAGGCCAGCGCCTCCCCAGTGAGATGGGACATGATGAAGGCCACTTTGGCTTGGTCGGTGGAAAACTGGTGTGCCAAAAGTTTGAAGTGCAGGGTGCACTGGTTAATGAAGCCCCGTGCCTGACCGGGATCTCCACCAAAACGAGGCAGAGCGGAAAGGCGGGGACCGGGAAAGGATGCCATGGTATTGATGGGCAGCCGCGCTGCCGGGGTAGTAGTTGTGCGAGTGGAAGCAGCTCCCAACGAGGTAGTCAGTGGGTCCAGGCGGGAGTGAACACTACGCAGGTGGCCCAAGATGAAGTCCTGTTGGGACCTCTGACGGGAAAGTTCATGACATAGGTCCGAGAGCGAGGGAGCTTGTGTGCCACCGGGTTCCATGGCCCGAGCAAACTGTAACTGGTCTGGGAGGTGGAACCTCTGAGCTACTATACAAAGGGGCAGTCCTTGTAAGGAAGCGGGTGGCTCCCAGGGAAGGCGGGCAGGTAGTTACGGCAAGTGACAGGGACAGTCTCTGGATAGACGGGCAGGAGGTCACGGCAAGTGACGGGAACAGTCTCTTGACAGGCAGGTGGTCACAGCAAGTGACAGCAGGGTAGGAGTCTCTTAGACAGGCAGGTGGTCACGGCAAGTGACAGCGGGGTAAGAGTCTCTCGGCTGGCTGGCAGGTGGTCACGGCAAGTGACGGCAGAGCCTCCAGGTAGGCTAGCTGGCGGGTAGCAGGTGAGCGCTCCCAGGTGAGCGGATAAGAGTCTCTCGGCTGGCTGGCAGGTGGTCTCAGCCAGGTATCAGGCAGGAATCAGGCAGGTATCAGGCAGGTAACAGGCAGGTGCTTCATGATCCGCAGGCGGACTGGTCCATAGACAGACTGGCGGATGCTGGCAGACAGACTGTCGGACCGCAGGGAATGCAAGCAGGTAGACAGAGCTGGAAAACAGACAGGTAACGGGACCTGAGGGCTGAAGCAGAGGTGAAAGGCTTTGCAACAACTTTGCTCGGGCACCTCCATTTTGGAGGAGGTGCCTTATATATGGGAGCTCCACCGGCAATTGGCCGGGGACTCCTTAGGACGGCGCGCGCGGCCCCTTTAAGAGAGAGGGAGCGCGAGCGCACGCGCCCTAAGCACAGTGCCCGGGAAGCGGCAAGCGCTGCCAGCAGCGCGAGAAGAGGACGCCGAGCACGGAGCAGGGAGGTGAGAGGAACGGCGTCTTTGCCTAGCAGGAGGCAGGGACGCCGACGCTACACTGGCCACCTTAGAAGTCTCCAGTGCTTTCTCTCAAACCATTTTATAGTGCTTTTGGAAGTGTGTTTTGGGTCATTGTCCTGCTGGAAGACCCATGACCTCTGAGGGAGACCCAGCTTTCTCACACTGGGCCCTACATTATGCTGCAAAATTTGTTACTAGTCTTCAGACTTCATAACGCCATGCACACGGTCAAGCAGTCCAGTGCCAGAGGCAGCAAAGCAACCCCAAAACATCAGGGAACCTCCGCCATGTTTGACTGTAGGGACCGTGTTCTTTTCTTTGAATGCCTCTTTTTTTTTCCTGTACACTCTATATTCATGCTTTTTCCCAAAACGCTCTACTTTTGTCTCATCTGACCAGAGAACATTCTTCCAAAAACGTTTTAGGCTTTCTCAGGTAAGTTTTGGCATACTCCAGCCTGGCTTTTTTATGTCTCAGAGTTAGAAGTGGGGTCTTCCTGGGTATCCTACCATACAGTCCCTTTTCATTCAGACGCCGACGGATAGTATGGGTTGACACTGTTGTACCCTCGGACTGCAGGGCAGCTTGAACTTGTTTGGATGTTAGTCGAGGTTCTTTATCCACCATCTGCACAATCTTGCGTTGAAATCTCTCATCAATTTTTCTTTTCCGTCCACATCTAGGGAGGTTAGCCACAGTGCCATGGGCTTTAAACTTCTTGATGACACTGCACATGGAAGACACAGGAACATTCAGGTCTTTGTAGATGGACTTGTAGCCTTGAGATTGCTCATGCTTCCTCACAATTTGGTTTCTCAAGTCCTCAGACAATTC
Source organism: Phyllobates terribilis (assembly GCF_046119375.1). Classification (NCBI taxonomy): domain Eukaryota; kingdom Metazoa; phylum Chordata; class Amphibia; order Anura; family Dendrobatidae; genus Phyllobates; species Phyllobates terribilis. The sequence goes on along the minus strand of NW_027362761.1, from coordinate 460,748,985 downwards.
TTTGGTCTTCTTTCTTTTCTCCATGCTCAATGTGGTACACACAAGGACACAGGTTGAGTCAACTTTAATCCATGTTAACTGGCTGCAAGTGTGATTTAGTTATTGCCAACACCTGTTAGGTGCCACAGGTAAGTTACAGGTGCTGTTAATTACACGAATTAGAGAAGCATCACATGATTTTTCAAACAGTGCCAATACTTTTGTCCACCCCCTTTTTTAGGTTTGGTGTGGAATTATATCCAATTTGGCTTTAGGACAATTCTTTTGGGGTTTTTTCATTGAAGACAAATTAAATGAAGATAATAATACCGAAGAATTTGTGATTGCAATCATTTTCAGGAATAAACTGACTATTATCTGACAGAATTGCAGGGGTGCCAATACTTTTGTACACCACTGTATGTCAATAAAAATGGTATAACTGAAAACTTCATCTTGTCCCGCAAACAACAAGCCATGATACAGCTCCATGAACACAAAAATAGAAAACCTATAGCTCTGAGATATTGCTGTAATCATACTGACCCAAAGAATAAGATGGTCTTATTACTTTTACCACATGTTGAACGGCATCCTTCATGGGTGTAGCTTCCAAAATGGGGTCACTTGTTTACACTGTTTATCTGCAAACACAATATGGCATCTGTTATCTATTCCAGCCAATTTTGCGCTCCAAAAGTCAAATGGCAATCCTTCCTTTCTGAGCCCTGCCAACGTGAACATTTTTGTGGGAAATGTTATTTTTTTCCTTCCACATTGCTTTAATTCCAGTGAAACACCTAAAGGGTTACACTTCTTGAATGTGGTTTTGAGCGCTTTGAGGGGTGCAGTTTTTAAAATGGTATCACTTTTGAGTGTTTTTTGTCATATAGGCCCCTTAAAGTCACATCTAATGTGATGTGGTCCCTAAAAAAATGATTTAGTACATTTTGTTGGAAAAATGAGAAATTGCTGATAAACTTTTAACCTTTCTAACAAAATAAATTATGTTTACAAAATGATGCAGATGTAAAGTAGACATATGGGAAATGTTATTTATAAATTATTTTGTAGAGCATAACTAACTGATTTTCCATTACCCCTGTGGGAGTGTGTGTTATGTCCATGACAAATATATACAGCATTCTAGAATGCTGTATTTGTCCTCCATCACATCCCTTTATAGTTTTAGCAGTCTTCTCTCATCACTTATTATGTTATGTCGGTCGTCTCATTTGATGCATTTATGAATAATAAAATTGACTTATTTTTTCATATCTTTTCAGTGTCTAGGTGTTTTCCATATGCTAATTATAAAGCTCATATTTGATAATCTACCATACCCTTTAGAAAAAGACCCTTTTTAAGGTTAAATATGAAAATCACCCCTGAAACCAGATAAAAAGGGGAGAAGTTGACTCAATCTTTGCATTGTGTTTCTGTGTGTGCTACACTAAGCATAGAGAACAGAAAGAGGAGAAGAGAACTGTCTGATGACTTGAGAACCAAAATTGTGAAAAAATATCAACAATCTCAAGGTTACAAGTCCATCTTCAGAGATCTTGATGTTCTTTTGTCCACGGTGCACAATATAATCAAGAAGTTTGCAACCCTTGCCACTGTAGATAATCTCCCTGGACAAGAACGGCAGAGAAAAATTGATGAAAGGTTGCAATGCAGGATAGTCCAGAGGGTGGATAAGCAGCCCCAATCAAGTTCCAAAGAAATTCAAGCTGTCCTGCAGGCTCATGGCGCATCAGTGTCAGGGCAAACTATCAGTTGGCATTTGAATGAAATGGAACTCTATGGCAGGAGACCTGGGTGAACCCCACTGCTGACACAGAGACATAAAAAATCTTGACTGCAGTTTGCCAAAATGTACTTGAGTAAGTCAAAATCCTTCTGTTAAAGCGTCTTGTGGACAGACCAAGATATAACTATTTGGTAATGCCCATCATTCTACTGTTTATTGAACACAGAATGAGGCCTTCAAAAAAAAAAAAAAGGAAAACAGTGCCTACAGTCAAATATGGTAGAGGGTCAAGGATGTTTTAGGGTTGTGTTGCTGCCTCTGGCACTGTGTGCCTTGACTGTGTGCAAAAAATCATGAAATCTGTAGATTAACAAAGGATTTTGGGTTGCAATTTAATGCCCAGTGTGAGAAAGCTAGGTTTGTGTCCTACGTCAAGGGTCTTCCAGCAGGACAATGACGCCAAGTATACTTCAAGAAATACCCAAAAATGGATGGAAACAAAGCATTTGAGAGTTCTGAAGTGGCCAGCATTGAGTCTGGATCTACCATGGGTATGGAAAGTATTCAGACCCCTTTAAATTTTTCACTCTTTGTTTCATTGCAGCCATTTGGTAAATTCTAAAAAGTTAATTTTTTTCTCATTAAAGTACACTCTGCACCCCATCTTGACTTAAAAAAACAGAAATGTAGAAATTTTTGCAAATTTATTAAAATAGAATAACTGAAATATCACATGGTCACTGTTAGGAGGGCGGTTGCAGACAACTTTAATTTAATGGAACGCAACCGACCCCGGGGTCCGCAATGAAGCCTGGTGGACTGCTGCCGAACACTTTCCTAGTGGAAAGGAAGGCGACAACTTAAATGTAACCCTTCTGTGTTAACTTCACACGGGACCAGTTATAGCGGTACGCTCTTTCTCCAATAGGTGCACGGAAGAAGAGCATCCGGCGATGAACCTACAAACTGCCTAACCTCTCCGTGTTAACTTCACACGGGAGGAGACTAACGGTTCACACTATCTCCAAGAACCGCAGGGAGACGTGTGACCGGGGAGAAGCAGTAGCCCTGTCTTCGATACAGGCACTATGCTATGGGGAATGGCGCTAAAACGGTTCACACAATCTCCAAGAACCGCAGGGAGACGTGTGACCAGAGAAGAAGCAGTAGCTCTGTCTTCGATACAGGCGCTACGCTATAGGAGTAGGCGCTAGTGTACGGGTGTGATTCCCACCTGGTATTCATGCACTCAGCCGGCGTGCTACCGGACTGAGCCGACCCGCTCAATATGGCTCTTAGAGGAGCTCCAGAGTGAAGTGTGCACACACAAAACAACCAGCTCAAATGATCTGAGCGCGCCGCCATGTTTGTGGGCGGGCCTTTTAAAGATTAAGCCCTGCCCCACTGTCGCACCATTGGTGACGACACCCGTGACCAATCAGGCGGTGCCAGGTCACCGGATCAGCTGGTTCCTGAACCACCAATCACGGTTCGCCATGTCACGGACATGCTCAGTGCGGCGCTTCTCAGACTTAGGCTGCCGGAGCCCCGACTTCCTCCGCAACCTATGCTTCATAGTGCTGGGCACAAACACCCAAGATACAACCCGAGTATTTCGTGCACTAGCTAGGCGTTGGGACTGAAGGAAATGCTGAATTGGAGACCACAGAATCCTCAGATGGCTCTGAACCCATTTCAGATGCAGCAAACGCCCGACGCCTAACATTATCCCCCCCTTTAACATCCTCCTCCACTTGGCGCTCTACTCGGGCCAAAATTTTAAAAGGACCAGTAGAGCAGGGGGCAAAGTGAGCAGATTCCCTGCGTACCCAAGATACACCCAAGATACAACCCGAGTATTTCGTGCACTAGCTAGGCGTTGGGACTGAAGGAAATGCTGTGCAACATCAGCCCCGGCTGGACCTGAAAGAGAGACCACAGAATCCTCAGGTGGCTCTGAACCTATTTCAGATCCAGCATACACCTGACGCCTAACACATAAGTATTCAGATTCTTTGCTCAGACACTCATATTTAAGTCACATGCTGTCCATTTCCTTGTGATCCTCCATGAGATGGTTCTACTCCTTCATTTGAGTCCAGCTGTGTTTAATTAAACTGATAGGACTTGATTTGGAAAGGCACACACCTGTCTATATAAGACATCACAGCTCACAGTGCATGTCAGACCAAATGAGAATTATGAGCTCAAAGGAAATGCCCAAGGAGCTCAGAGACAGAATTGTGGCAAGGCACAGTTCTGGTGAAGGTTACAAAAGAATTTCTGCAGTACTCAAGGTTCCTAAGAGCACAGTGGCCTCCATAATCCTTAAATGGAAGAAGTTTTAGACCACCAGAAGTCTTCCTAGACCTGACCATCCTGCCAAACTGACCAATCGTGGGAGAAGAGCCTTGTTGAGAGAGGTAAAGAAGAACCCCAAGATCACTGTGGCTGAACTCCAGAGATGAAGTAGGGAGATGTGAGAAAGTTCCACAAAGTCAACTATCACTGCAGTTTGCTCAAAAACACATGAAGGACTCCCAGACTATGAGACATAAGATTCTCTGGTCTGATGAGACGAAGATAGAACTTTTTGGTGACAATTCTCAGCATTATGTGTGGAGAAAGCCAGGCACTGCTCATCACCTGCCCAATACAATCCCAACAGTGAAACATGGTGGTGGCAGCATCATGCTACGGGGTGTTTTTCAGCTGTAGGGACAGGACAACTGGTTGCAATTGAAAGAAACATGAATGCGGCCAAGGACAGAGATATCCTGGAAGAAAACCTCTTCCAGTGTGCTCTGGATCTCATACTTGGCCGAAGGTTCACCTTCCAACATGACAATGACCCTAAGCACACAGCTAAAATAACAAAGGAGTGGCTTCACGACAACTCTGTGACCATTCTGCCCTAAACCCAATTGAGCATCTCTGGAGAGACCCGAAAATGGCAGTCTACCAAGGTTCACCATCCAACCTGACAGAACTGGAGAGGATCTGCAAGGAAGAATGACAGAGGTTCCCCAAATCCAGGTGTGAAAAACTTGTTGCATCATTCCCAAGAAGATTCATGGCTGTACTAGCTCAAAAAGGTGCTTCTACTCCATACTGAGCAAAAGGTCTGAATACTTATGACCATGTGATATTTCAGTTTTTCTTTAATAAATTTGCAAAAATTTCTACATTTGTTTTTTTCAGTCTAGATGGGGTGTACTTTAATGAAAAAAAATGAACCAAATAGCTGCAATGAAACAAAGAGTGAAAAATTAAAGGGGTCTGAATACTTTCCGTACCCACTGTAAATCCCATTGAACACCTGTGGAGAGGTCTTAAAATTGCTGTTGGGAGAAGGCACCTTTTGAAAAATATGAAAGACCTGGAACAGTTTGCAAAAGCAGAGTGGTCCAAAATTCCATTTGAGATTTGTAAGAAGCTTTTTGATGGTTATAGGAAGCGATTGATTGCAGTTACTTATTCAAAAGGATGTGCAACCAAATATTAAGTTGAGGGTGCCAACAATTTTGTCCTGCCCATTTTTGAGGTTTTGTGTGAAATTATGTCCAATTTGCCATTTTTTCTCTTTTTTTGTGCTGTTCCAATACACACAAAGGAATTAAACATGTGCATAACAAAACATGTCAAATTGCAATAATTTTCAGCAGTCAGGTTCCCTTAAATAAATTATTAAACATTTTTTTAAATATATTTACAAAATAATTTGCATAACAGACATTTGGATTAGCCTCTAGAAAATATATCTACATACAACAGCAGATAAAAGAACAAAAGTAAACGTGTTTGTTATAGGTAATTAAATCAATCTTAATTTATTGTGACTCTTTTCTAAATGGTACAAAATATGCTATATAAATCCATGCAGACATTATATAATAGATTAATAATTAAATTATTTTTAAATAACAACGCAATATTTTTTGTAGCATTTTCATTGTATAATATTGTTTTAATTTTGAAAAAAGCCTCTAAGTAGAGTAAAAAAAATAGTCTTTAATAAAGCCTTTTAATACATTACACTAGATGCCCTGACTACTGCTGAGGTTATCTCAAAATCACCTTTATGGTTGGCTAATCAGGAACAAATGTTAATGTTTCTCTAATAATGTATGTTGTACAGCGATCAAAAGACTCTGTTAGTAGATGAGAAATAGCAGGGGATTTCCTTAGCATTGCACTTCTTCTTTTAGCCTTTGTTATGGAAATATTACAATAAAGTGATTTATTGAGGTATTTAGATAGACATTTTATACCTAAAACGTCCTTTGAATTAAAAGGAAATTTAGAAGACGGTACAATATCTTTAAATAGTGATCAGCAGATAATCTAATGCTCTAGTGTCTATCAAAATTAGTCCAAAACTCCATTCTAATTTAGTTTCCAGTAATACAAAATTTTGATGAAAAAGACTTCTAAAGTAGCAAGTCAGAGTGGTTCCCTAGGCTCCTCAGGGAAAGCTAAAAAAATCCTATGATTTTATATATTCTGAAGACACAGGAGAATCAAAACCATCATACCTTCATAACACAGGAAATGAACAGAGAAGGGGACACCGTAGTAATGAAGAATGATAGTAACTCTTTGGAGGATACAAAAGAAGGACTTGTATTGTATACTACTGTATCAAAAATGTGAATGAGCACTTCCAAGCCTACTTGATCGGTGTTGATTTACATCAGTGAGTGTGCCCTAACAGTTAGAAATAGTATGAAACCTTGATTTTTATGTAAAATTACTGAAAGCTGTAATTAAACTATTCCCCTCCAGCCCAAATGATTACACTTTATTTTTCACAATATCTATTGAATATATAGCATTTCATAGTTTTAAGGTTGAAATAATTCCATCAAGCTCAATCCATAACTAAAATGTCACGCACAGTGTAGGAAAGACAAAGTGCAACACAAAGGGATGAGGGGAAGGGAGCCCAGACACTAGGGAAAGGAGGAAGTGGAGACCTCCTAGGCTGATCTGCAATCACCCTGTCTCCCCCATCATGCCTATATTGGTTCCTCACCAATCACCGCGCAGGAAACCTATCCCTGTATTTCCCTAGCGCTTCACCCTGGATAGGGAAGGGGGGGTGAGCGCTAGTTGATTCCCACTGACAACTAAAGACAGCAAGGAGAGACAGACATGGGTGGAAGTAGCTTAGCTTGAGTTGACTTCAGAGAAATAGCACATACGTCTTCTTAGCACCAGAGAGGAAGTAAGTACTGTACTTGCTTCAAGCCTTCACAAAGGGTCAGATGAATATCACCGGCACCTTCCTCTAGCAACAGCCAGTATTTAAACACCCAGCCTGGGTGTCAATTAGCCAGCGGGAGGTAGCCGCTGGGTCCTAGAGTGATACAGCTAAGAAGGTGTCTATTATGCCAAATGAAGAGATCTTCTGCAACCAACTGCAGGGCGACTGTCTGTCACTTCTGACACACCCGTGACACTAATATTTTAAACCCAGTGGCATAAGTTGAAGCTCATGGGCCCCAATGCAAATGCTCAAATGCGGCCCCCAATTATTACAAGTCTTTAGTAGTATTGGTCTACTCATATAGGCCAATGTGACTTTTTGAGCCCCTTAGGCTCCAGGGCCTGTGTGCGATTGCAACCATTGCACCTATTGTAATTGGCTAAACCAAAAAAAGGCAAAAAGCCCTTGAGGCATAAGTTAAATGCCCCATATTGGGGGGAAAATTCCTTATACAACAACATGTCTAGTTCCCTGAATGAACGTCCCATCACAGAAATGTAACCTGTAATATTAGATTTTTCAAGAACAGCCTCCTTGAACTTCCTATTGAGAAAAACATTACAACATGTTCTGGCCAAGAGTTATATAGTTTCAATGCTTATCAAGCAATGATATGCCATCTTTGATGATGATGATAATGATGATTATAAAACCTTCTTTCCTGTAGTTATAAAGGATGCCGCCTTGTCAAATTGCAGGCCTAAGTGTAAGGATTGTTAGAAAGATCTCTGTACAACCCATTCAAAATATTTAAACATTGTAATTAGATCACCCATAGATAGTGTTGAGCAAGCACTAAAATGCTCGGGTGCTCAAAGCTCGGGCCGAGCTCGCCATGATACCCAGGTGCTCGACCCGAGCAACAAGCCCAATGTTAGTCTATGGGAGACCCGAGTATTTTTGCGGCGGCACCCCCGGCAGTCTGTAGAAAGCCTAAAAAGTGCCCAAAAGATAGTGACAGTGCTCAAAAGACATGGGGACAGCATGGGCATCGCCCCAGGAAGCATTTCTGACCTCCAGGTCACTGCTGTCAACAACGTGGTCAAAGGTATTAAGCCACTTTAACGGGCTCACAATAAAACATTCAAAAACTAAACTGAAACGGTTTTCCTGTGAAATATGTTAAGGAACTTCCTTTCTAGGGCTTGTGTATAAGGTAAAATAAATAACCAAAAACAAAAATGCTCCTCCACACCTTGGGCTATGTTCACAAGTAGCATTCTTTCAACCGTGATAAAATCAATTTACCGGGAAATGTAATTTTAACATTTCACAATCTTATCTGGCCATGTGCTGTGTGACACATGCATACAGTGCTGAAAAGACATGGGAACAGCATGGGGAAGACCCCTGGAAGCATCTCTAACACCCAGGTCACTGCCTAAAAGTGTGCCCATCAGAAATGATCCTTTCCGCATCAGAAGATGCAGACTTGCAACTATCCCCGTGCAAGTCCTTGTCCCAGGGCAGTGTTCAATTGTTCCTCCCCCATTCCTTGCAATGCAAGTGCAAGTATGCAGCCTGCCACCCACCCACCCCTAGGCTGCAATACCATACTGCTAGCTTGCTTGCACTTGAAATGGGGCCTTTTAGTTTGGAGGAGGCCGAAGCTGGCCACTACCTCATGGCTGCGTCGGCAGCGAGGTATCCAAACTCAGTCCCCAGCCGCCTGGCGGCCGGGTGTCCACGCTCAGGCCCCAGCCGCCACGGGGCGGTCGGGTGTCCATACTCGGTCCCCAGCCGCCCCTATTTCTCCTTCGAACATCCCCCCACACTTTTCTTAGCCCAGTCTGATTTAGGGCAGCATTGGACGAGCCCACCAGAGAACCAGACTCCTGCGGTGGGCCCTGGCTTCTCCATCTGGGGAGTTGAAAGTGCCAAGGTGAGGAGCATGATGATGATGATAGAAGTTAGCATCTGCTTTGTTTTCTTGGAATGCAAGCGTAAGTGTGCAACCTGCCACCCATCCACCCACCCCCAGGCTGCAATACCATACTGCTAGCTTGCTTGCACTTGAAATTGGGCCTTTTAGGTATGTGGAGGCAGACGCCAGCCACCATGTCATGGCTGTGTCGGCGGCCTGGTATCTATACTCAGTCCCCAGCCGCCCGCGGCTGGGTGTTCACGCTCGGTCCCCAGCCGCCAGGGGGCGGCCGGGTGTCCATACTCGGTCCTCAGCTTTGTTTTCTTGGAATGCAAGCGCATGTATGTAGTAGCAGCTAGACCTGAGGTGGTCATCGTTTTGGCGCATATCCTACCTCCTCCGAGGATTGCTGGATGTTTTCCTGCTACTATCCCAGTTCTATGACTCCTGTTAAAACAAAGCTTCAGGTGATGAATGATGGATGAGGTGGTGGCAAAGGAGAAAGAGCAGGAGGAACAGGGACCATTCACATCAATATCAGGCCAGTCAACCACACATGTCTAGTAGGATATGTTTCTGTTCGAAAAGGAGAGGTTCGGCTACACAGTTATAGGGCATGCAGTGAGTGCAATGCCTACCAAAAATTTCGAGGCACTCCAATGCCCCTTGGAAGTGACATGGAGGTCAGAGGGCCTTAGCTAAACCATTTTTTCCATTAATAGCAACTGGGTCTCCTGTGCACTGTTGGCCTAAGCAGTGATTGGAAGGCTTTCCAAAAATTATGAGGAACTGCAATGCCCCTTGAAACAGACGTGATTTACAGCATACTAAAAACCTTCTACCCATTATTGGGGAGTGGGTCTCCCTTAGTGTTAGCCTATGCATTGAAAAGCAAAAGCTGACTAAAATTAGGAGGAAATGCAATGCCCGTTGGAAGAATGGTGGAGTTCGCAGTGGAATAAAAAGACAATATCAATGTCCCTTGAAAAAGTGGTGGAGGTCGCAGTAGCTTAACAAGACGGTTTACAGTTTTTATGCCCCTTGGAAGAGACATGGAGGTCGCAGTGGAATAAAAAAACAATATCAATGCCCCTGGGAAAAGTGGTGGAGGTCGCAGTAGCTTAACAAGATGGTTTTAATGCCCCTTTGAAAAGTGAAGGAGGTCACATTAGCTTATCAAGATGGTTTTAATGCCCCTTGGAAGAGAAGTGGAGGTCGCAGTAGCTTAACAAGATGGTTTTAATGCCCCTTGGAAGAGTGGTGGAGGTCACAGTAGCTTAACAAGACAGCTTTAATGCCCCTTGGAAAGTGGTGGAGGTCTCAGTAGCTTAACAAGACAGCTTTAATGCCCCTTGGAAAAGTGGTGGAGGTCGCAGTAGCTTAACAAGACGGTTTTAATGCCCCTTACAAAAGTGGTGGAGGTCACATTAGCTTAACAAGATGGTTTTAATGCCCCTTGGAAGAGACGTGGAGGTTGCAGTAGCTTAACAAGATGGTTTAAATGCCTCTTGGAAGAGTCGTGAAGGTCGCAGTAGCTTAACAAGACGATTTTAATGCCCCTTGGAAAAGTTGTGGAGGTCGCATTAGCTTAACAAGATGGTTTTAATGCCCCTTGGAAGAGACGTGCAGGTTGCAGTAGCTTAACAAGATGGTTTTAATGCCCCTTCGAAGAGTGGTGGAGGTCACAGTAGCTTAACAAAACAGCTTTAATGCCCCTTGGAAAAGTGGTGGAGCTCGCAGTAGCTTAACAAGACAGCTTTAATGCCCCTTGGAAAAGTGGTGGAGGTCGCAGTGGAATAAAAAGACAATATCAATGCCCCTGGGAGAAGTGGTGGAGGTCGCAGTAGCTTAACAAGACGATTTTAATGCCCCTTGGAAAAGTGAAGGAGGTCGCATTAGCTTATCAAGATGGTTTTAATGCCCCTTGGAAGAGAAGTGGAGGTCGCAGTAGCTTAACAAGACACCATTAATGCCCCTTGGAAAAGTGGTGGAGGTCGCAGTAGCTTAACAAGACGGTTTTAATGCCCCTTGGAAATGTGGTGGAGGTCGCATTAGCTTAACAAGACAGTTTTAATGCCCCTTGGAAAAGTGGTGGAGGTCGCATTAGCTTAACAAGACAACTTTAATGCCCCTTGGAAGAGTGGTGGCGGTCTCAGTAGCTTAACAAGAAGGTTTTAATGCCCCTTGGAAAAGTGTTGGAAGTCACATTAGCTAAACAAGATGATTTTAATGCCTCTTGGAAGAGACGTGGAGGTTGCAGTAGCTTAACAAGATGGTTTAAATGCCGCTTGGAAGAGACGTGGAGGTCGCAGTAACTTAATAAGACGGTTTTAATGCCACTTGGAAAATTGGTGGAGGTCGCATTAGCTTAACAAGATGGTTTTAATGCCCCCTGGAAGAGACGTGGAGGTTGCAGTAGCTTAACTAAATGGTTTAAATGCCCCTTGGAAGAGACGAGGAGGTCAGAGTGGTTTAACAAGACAGTTTTAATGCCCCTTACAAGAGCCATGCAGTACTGCTTATTAAAACATTATTCCCATTATTGGGGAGTGGGTCTCCCATAGTCTTTGCCTATGCCTTCCAAGCAAAAGCTGCCAAAAATTAGGATGGAGGAACTTTCAGTGCTGGCAACACGGACCACGGTCACCCTGGTGGTATAGTGGTGGTGGAGGCTGAGGATAAAGAGAAGAGCAAAAAAAAGCCGAATTGAGGAAGCGTATACCCATGTGTGGATGTGAAGCCGTGCATGGGAATACACCTCCTGAAATAACACAGTGGATTTGACTTTATGCTACTCTGCTGTCATTTGGTGGTGATGATAAGTCCGACCCCATCCAGCCCTTGTTCATTTTGATAAGGGTCAGCTTTTCGGCATTGTCAGTTGACAGGCAAGAGTGCTATCAGTTATAATTCCCCCAGCGGCACTAAAAACACGCTTCGATAACACGCTAGCGGCAGGGCAGGCCAGGACCTCCAAGGCATACAGAGCAAGTTCATTCCAAGTGTCCAGCTTGGATACCCAATAATTAAAAGGCACAGCGGAATCACAGAGGACGCTGGTACGGTTGGCAAGGTACTCCCTCACCATCTTTTGAAACTTTCCACTCCTTGTAGGAGTACCCAGTGCCTCAGGGCCTGTAAGCTGGGCGGGTCTCAGAAAACTGTCCCAGAACGTTGACAGTGTTCCCCTGCCTCTGCTGGATTGGAGTTGCGTCTCTCTCGCCTGTACGCCTTGGTTGGTCAACGAACTGTGACCTCTGCCGCTAGCGTGTTCAGATGGGAATTTTTTTAACAGTTCTGCAGCAAGGGCCTTCTGGTGCTGCCCCATTATTGTAGACCTCTCCACCTCGGGAATAAGAGAGTGAAAGTTCTCCTTGTAGCGGGGGTATAAAAGTGTCACCAACCAGTAATGACTGACACCTAACATTTTGGCAACGCGAGGGTCACGGTTAAGGCAGAATAACGTAAAGTCAGCCATGCGTGCCAGACTGGTAACGGGCAAGACTTCCAGGTCCTCACAAAGATGACGACAGACCATGCTCTCCTCCTCCTCCTCCTCCCCCCTGTCCTCAGGCCACGCACGCTGAACTGACTGCATGACAGTTGTACAGGTACTACCATCTACAGCGCATGATACCAGCTCCTGTTCTTCCTCCTCTTCATCCTCCTCTCCCTCATTGTCCCCCAATGCATTTTGGGATGAGATGAGGCTGGGCTGTGTGTAATTGCCCGCTACGGCTTCTTGATCCGTCTCATCATACTCTGGCTGCAATGCCTCCTCTTTAATTCTCTGCAGAGAGCGTTGCAAAAGACAGACAAGTGGGATGCTGACGCTAATGATGGCGTCATCGCCACTCACCATCTTGGTGGACTCCTCAAAGTTTGTCAGGATGGTACGTATGTCAGACATCCAGGTCCACTCCTGAGGTCTTATGTGTGCAGTCTGACCTGAATATCGACGGCCTTGTTGTAGCTGGTACTCCACAACTGCTCTCTTCTGCTCACAAATCCTTTGCAACATGTGGAGGGTAGAGTTCCAACGTGTGGGGACATTACACACAAGTCAGTGTGCCGGAAGCTGCAAATGCTGCTGCAACACAGCAAGGGCGGCGGAAGCTCTAGACGACTTACGAAAATGAGCTGACAGGCGGCGTACTTTGACTAGCATATCTGGCAACTCTGGGTATGATTTAAGAAACCGCTGAACCACGAGGTTAAGCACATGAGCCAGGCATGGCACGTGTGTGATCTCGCCTCGCCTCAGAGCCGCCACCAGGTTACGGCCATTGTCAGACATGACCATGCCTGGATGTAGGTTCAGCGGTCTCAGCCACAGATCTGCCTGCTCTTTCACAGCTGTCCACAACTCACAAGCAGTGTGAGTTTTATCACCTAAGCTTATGAGTTTCCGCACAGCCTGTTGCCGCTAGGCTGAGGCAGTACTGCAGTGCTTCCAGCTTGTAACTGATGTGGTGATATCCGAGATGGAGGCTGAACATGAGGAGGAGGAGGAGGATGATGCGCAGGAGCTGTACTCTGTGGGGGCAACTCTGACTGACATAGGGCCCGCAATCCTCGGTGTGGGGAGGATGTGTCCCATCCCAAGGTCTGACTGGGTCCCGGCTTCCACTATGTTTACCCAGTGTGCTGTCAGGGAGATGTACCATCCCTGGCCACAAGCACTTGTCCACGTGTCCGTTGTCAGGTGGACTCTCCCAGTAACTGCGTTGTTGAGGGCATGGCAGATGCTCTGGGACACGTGCTTGTGTAGTGCGGGGATGGCACACCAGGGAAAGTAGTGTCGGCTGGGGACTGAGTACCGAGGGACGGCCACCGCCATAAGGTTGCGGAAGGATTCCGTCTCCACCAGCCTAAAAGGCAGCATTTCCAACGCAAGCAGTCGTGAATTTGCGCTTTCTTTCAAAGCTCTGAGATATGGACAATTGAACGCTGCGGTGGGACGTGGACGTGGACGCTGATGCTGTTTCTTGAGAAACTGCCATAACAAGTGAAGACTGAGAGGAGGGGGCATCTTTGCATGCAGAATGGACAGGGGATTGCCTTGTACGCACAACAGGGGGTTCTATTACATGCACAACAGCGGAAGAAGCAGTGGTGAAACCCACTGACACTGGTCGTGGACCCTGAGGTTCGCCCCACAAAGCCGGGTGCTTTGCTGCCATGTGCCTGATCATGCTGGAGCTGGTCAGGCTGGTAATTTTGTCACCTCTGCTGATGCATGCATGGCAGGTGGTACAAATGGCCTTTTTGGGGTTATCAGCAGAGTCTTTAAAAAAATTCCATACTCTGGAAGACCTGCCGGTTGTACTGGCAACTAGAGATGAGCGTTGTTCTACTCGAACTGTTCGCCAATCTCAAATTCGAGCTGTTTTGGGCGGTGTTCGAGCCGGTCGGCGAACACGAACAATTTGAGAAAAATTCGGCTGTTCGAGGTTATGTTCGATAACTGTTCGTGCACCAAAATCATAACTGGATTTTTTCTCAGTAATGATGAAAATTAATGTTAATACGCAGTTTGAGTGTACAGCGGGGCGGGGGGAGGGGCAGGGGATGGATCTCTGCAGGAACAATGAAGATCTCCATTTTTTTTTCTCTTTCCCGCATTTGCAGTGGGGAGGTGCAATCTGTCAGCCTATCAGCAGCGCACACACGGAGCGAAGTGCTTTTTTTCACACAAGCAAGGGCATGTGTGATTGGCAGTGTATGTCACATGTCCTTGCCCTATAAGACCAAGCCATTTTCCCCGTCGCCACCATTTTCTCACTGCTGCAGCTGCGTGTTAGACGGCACCGCTGTTGCTGTGTGCGCTATACCTTGTTAATTTCAAGCCAATTTTCGCACAAATATACAGATAGCTTGGGAGTAGGGAATAGTTGTGATTGCAGTCCTTTTAAGGACTAGGTTACAGCATTTCCTACGACTTTTATCAGGCAGGTCTGTGCTCTTAAATAGATAGATTGTGGGAGTAAAGACTAATTGTAATTGGAGTCCTTTTCAGGACTAGGTTACATCAGTTCCTATCAGTTTTTGCCAGGCAGGTCTGTGCCAGTGCTGTGCAAGTTTTTTTCACAGCATTTGGCTGAATCTAGCAAAGCTAATCCTTTTTGGCCTATTGCAGAGTGTGTTAGTCAGTGGAGTAGCCTATCTGTGTTGCAAGATATACCACCTGTGTATAGAATACCAATTTTTTTACTGCACCTAGTGAAGTAAAATCTTTTGGGCATAGCATCATTCTATTAGTCCATCTATACTGACCTCCATCAGGTTGCAAACTGAATATAATTTTTTTCTGCATCTAGCTCTGAAAAAATATTTGGGCTTCTAGCAGTGTGTGGGACTTGGCCTATTAGTCCATCTATACTGACCTCCATCAGGTTGCAAATTAAAAATATTTTTTTTCTTCATTTAGCTCTGAAAAAATATTTGGGCTTCTAGCAGTGTGTGGGACTTGTTCTATTAGTCCTTCTATACTGACCTCCAGCAGGTTGCAAATTGAATATAATTTTTTTCTGCATCTAGCTCTGAAAAAATATTTGGGCTTCTAGCAGTGTGTGGGACTTGGTCTATTAGTCCATCTATACTGACCTCCATCAGGTTGCAAATTAAAAATAATTTTTTTCTTCATTTATCTCTGAAAAAATATTTGGGCTTCTAGCAGCGTGTGGGACTTGTTCTATTAGTCCATCTATACTGACCTCCATCAGGTTGCAAATTAAAAATAATTTTTTTCTGCATCTAGCTCTGAAAAAATATTTGGGCTTCTAGCAGTGTGTGGGACTTGGTCTATTAGTCCATCTATACTGACCTCCATCAGGTTGCAAATTAAAAATAATTTTTTTCTGCATCTAGCTCTGAAAAAATATTTGGGCTTCTAGCAGTGTGTGGGACTTGGTCTATTAGTCCATCTATACTGACCTCCATCAGGTTGCAAATTGAATAAAAAAATTTTCTGCATCTAGCTCTGAAAAAATATTTGGGCTTCTAGCGGTGTGTGGGACTTGGTCTATTAGTCCATCTATACTGACCTCCATCAGGTTGCAAATTAAAAATAATTTTTTTCTGCATCTAGCTCTGAAAAAATATTTGGGCTTCTAGCAGTGTGTGGGACTTGGTCTATTAGTCCATCTATACTGACCTCCATCAGGTTGCAAATTAAAAATAATTTTTTTCTTCATTTAGCTCTGAAAAAATATTTGGGCTTCTAGCAGTGTGTGGGACTTGTTCTATTAGTCCTTCTATACTGACGTCCAGCAGGTTGCAAATTGAATATAATTTTTTTCTGCATCTAGCTCTGAAAAAATATTTGGGCTTCTAGCGGTGTGTGGGACTTGGTCTATTAATCCATCTATACTGACCTCCATCAGGTTGCAAATTAAAAATAATTTTTTTCTGCATCTAACCCAGCCAATAGTTTTGGCCTAATACCACAGTTTGGCCACTCAGCTCTGCTCGGTTACCATCCATTGTTTTTTTGTGCAAACAACTCCAGAGTTGTGAATTAGTTAACCACCAAAATGAGTGGAAAAAGGCCTGCTGCTGGTGGAAAGGGGAATAGGCGTGTTGGGAAGGGGAAAAAAGGTTGTGTCCGTGGGGTAGGTGCAGAAGAAAGACCATCTTCCAGCCAAACTAAAATGTCTACTTCTTTTAGCGGACAACGTGATAAGATCCCTTTCTTACGGCCACGCCAATCGCTACAAATTCCAGATGAGGCACAAAAACAGCAGGT
Source organism: Phyllobates terribilis (assembly GCF_046119375.1). Classification (NCBI taxonomy): domain Eukaryota; kingdom Metazoa; phylum Chordata; class Amphibia; order Anura; family Dendrobatidae; genus Phyllobates; species Phyllobates terribilis. Next base: position 460,732,373 of record NW_027362761.1, on the reverse strand, counting down.
GCTTCAACGGATATCAAGTGCTCCTTTAAGTGGGCTCTCCTCCACATCAACTTCAACATCACAAATACTCCAGTCCTCAAAGGTGTCACCCAAATCGCACTTGCTTCCTCACAGCTCCCAAATCTCCAGCTGCCCGTCTGAGTATGAGGTAGAACAGATGGTTGAGTCTGCAGAGCTGTTTACTCATACTATAGCCTGGGAATCAGAGGTCGACTCCAGCGCTTCTGTGAATCCAGACGAGGAAATGATCTGCACTGATGCCCAGAATCTTTATGAGTCGGATCCAGGACCAGACGCAGAAGGTTCTGACCATAATGTAGACCCTCATTCCCAAACTGTAACTCCTGTTGGTGGAGACAATGAGGAAGACGATGATAAGACTCAAATACCTGATTGGAGCGACAACTTTAGTTTTTTGTCAGGGCAGGAACAGGTTGGCTCTGAGGACGACGGGTGTGATAACGCACAGGGTGATGATGATGAGGTCGGAGATCCCACTTACTGTCAACCCACAGTCAGCCAAGAGATGAGGTCAGCAGAGGAGGTGGAGGAAGATGCTAGTGACGACGAGGTCAGGTTGCGCCTTCCTGGACAGAGACGTAGTACTGGAAGCACGTCAACAACTGCATCCTCAAACACAACTCTGCCTCTCACCACAAGTCGTGGTGGCTCTTCAGGTCGCATGGGTGCTAAGCCTTGCATAGCCTGGGCATTTTTTCAGATCGATAAAGATGACCCAACTCGTGTTATCTGTAACATTTGTCAGCAAAAGCTAAGTAGAGGCCAAAAAATACATAGTTTGAGTACTTCATGCATGAACCGGCACATGGACATGAAGCATAAGTTGCAGTGGGAAGCTCAGTGTGCTACAATGCGGTCTAGCCGGCCGGGCCAACCACCGTCTGCCATATCTTGTGCATCCGCGGCCTCTTCATCCTCTGTGACTGGGGGGACAGCAGTCACACCTGTTTTGGGGCGCAGACCTGCCACCTCTTTACCCGCAACAGCCAGCGTGATTGGCAGGTCATCATTTTCTTTGGAGGTGGTAACACCAGCTGGTCTTGAGCGCTGTCCGACATCGATAGCACCACCTTTGGATCAAGGCAACCTAACATGTCCGCCTGCATCTTCCTCACAGACCGGCAGTTTGCCGGGGACACCCTTATCAACCCCGTCTAAGCACAATAGCCAGCCCTCGGTCCCTCAGATGTGGACAAGTAAAAGACCATTTCCTCCTAGCCATGAGAAAGCTAAGAGGTTGAATTTCACCATCTGCAAGCTCTTGGCTACAGAAATGCTGCCTTTCAGCCTGGTGGACACAGAGGATTTTCGAGACCTTATGTCCATCGCAGTGCCCCAGTACCAGATGCCCAGTCGGCACTACTTCTCAAAGAAAGGTGTGCCTGCGCTCCACCAGCATGTCGCACACAACATCACCGCTTCTTTGAGAAACTCTGTGTGTGACAGGGTGCATTTCACCACAGACACTTGGACGAGTAGGCATGGACAGGGGCGTTACATGTCGCTGACTGGGCACTGGGTAACTATGGTGACAGCAGGACAAGGGGCTGCTGTCCAAGTCTTGCCGTCCCCACGAGTTGTGCGTCAATCCTCTTTATGTCATTTTTCCTCCACTGCTTCTGCCTCCTCAACCTCCTCTCGGTCTTCCACCTGCACCCAAAGCCTGTCTGGTCATGCCACAAGCTTTCTAACTGCGCAGAAGGGATCCTGCACACCTCCTTACTATGCTGGCAGTAGGGCTCAACGTCATCAGGCGGTTTTTACATTGAAATGTCTGGGAAATGTGAGTCACACAGCTGAGGAGTTGTGGTCAGCTCTGGAGAACCAATTTCATGAATGGTTGTCTCCACTGGACCTGAAACCAGGGAAGGCCGTGTGCGACAATGCTGCAAACCTGGGTGCGGCCCTTCGCCGGGGCAATGTCACACACGTGCCTTGTATGGCTCACGTGTTGAACCTGGTTGTCCAGCAATTTTTAGCCCACTATCCCAGACTAGATGGCCTTCTGCAGAGGGCACAGTCGCTGTGTGCTCACTTCCGCCGTTCGCATCCCGCAGCTCAGCGACTTACATCTCTACAGAAGTCGTTGGGCCTGCCACTTCACCGGCTAAAATGCGATGTGCCTACCCGGTGGAATTCAACTCTGCACATGTTGCAGCGACTGTGGCAGCACCGACAAGCCCTGGTGCAATACGTTCTGACGTATAGCCTGGGCCAACGAGATTCAGAGGTGGGGCAAATCACGCTGGAGGAGTGGTCTCAGATCAGGGACCTATGCACCCTTCTGCACAGTTTTGAAATGGCGACGAAGATGTTTAGTGCTGACGATGCCATTATCAGCATGACTATTCCGGTGATTTACATGCTGGAGCACATGTTAAACAGAATTCGGAGTCAGGTGGTGGCACAAGAGGAGGTGGAGGAAGTAGAGGAGGAGGAGTTGTATGCGGAAGGGCTAACATCTGCAAAGTCCAGACGTTCGGCAGCACCAGGGCGGCAGGCATGTGAGGGTGGGGGAGATGATTTTACCAGGGCACATGGTAGCAGCCAAACTAGTGAGGAAGGTGCAGGAGCCCAGGAAGAAGTGGAGGACGAACTGATGGAAGACTCATCAGATGAGGGAGACCTTGATCACATTTCTGTTGTGCGAGGTTGGGGGGAGAGGACAGAGGAAGGAAGCATGATTGTTACCTCGCCACCAACACAACAGGGACTTGGTGCTCCTGGATGCGCAACACACATGAGTGCCTTCTTGCTGCACTACCTGCAACATGCCCCTCGAATTGTGAGAATTAGAAATAATCCTGACTACTGGGTTGCCACACTGTTAGATCCCCGGTACAAAAGTAAATTTGCAGAAATTATTCCTGCCATAGAAAGGGATGCACGCATGCAGGAGTATCAGCAGAGACTGTTGCAGAATCTTACATGTGCTTTTCCACAAAATACCAGTGGTGCACGTAGTGAATCTCACAGTTCCAACTTGCCAACCGTGGGACCGTCAAGTGTTCAGCACTCAAACCGTAACAGAACCACAGTATCTGCTGGTAACATCAATTTTGCGGAATCATTTCACCACTTTTTTAGCCCATCCTTTGCAAGGCCACAGGAGACAAGAAGTCTGACACATAGTCAACGCCTAGAGACGATGGTACAGGAGTATCTCCAAGTAAACATTGAAGCCACGACTGTGTCACTGGACCCTTGCTCTTTTTGGGCTTCCAATCTGGATAAATGGCCGGAGCTAGCCACTTACGCCTTGGAGATCTTGTCATGCCCCGCAGCCAGCATTCTGTCTGAACGTGTGTTCAGCGCTGCTGGTGGTGTGCTGACAGATAAGCGCACGCGGCTCTCCACTGATAATGTAGACAGACTCACGTTCATAAAGATGAACAAATCATGGATCCGAAACGACTTTTCTACCCCTGTGTCATCCTGGGGAGAGTAAAAGCTTGATGATTGGTTAAAATCACCCTACCAACCGTTTTAAGCTTTCAAATTACTAATCATGTTTATCTGTATCTTGACTGGAAAATAATTTGGGCTTTGTAGCAGTGTGCAGCACTGATCCTATTAGGCCATCTATAATAAGCTTCACCAGATTTAAAATTAAAAATAATTTTTAGCTGCATCTAGCCCGGAAAATAATTTTGGGGCTCCGAGATGCGCAAGACACATAAGTGCCTTCTTGCTGCACTACCTGCAGCATGACCCTCATATTGTCAGAATTCGAAGTAATCATGACTACTGGGTTGCCACACTCTTAGATCCCCCAAACTTTTCGATCAACCTTTTCATTTTAATAAAGACCAAAAAAATGGTCATTTTTGAAATTATAAGCATTAGCAGGTTGTTAGAAACTGAAATCAAACAGTTTTCAACTCAAAACTTTATTCTAGGTGATGTTACATTTTCACATAGGACCCCTTGTTCGAAAGGAGCTTCTGAACTCTCTCGTCCATTGAATTTGTCAGGTTTTGGATGGTTTCTGCTTCAATTGTTTTGCATGAGGACAGAATACCCTCCCAGAGCTGTTGCTTAGATGTGAACTGCCTCCCGCCATCATAGACACTCCTTTTAATGATGCTCCAAAGGTTCTGAATGGGGTAGAGGTCAGGGGAGCATGGGGGTCACACCATAAGTTTGTCCCCTTTTATGCCCATATCAGCCAGAGATGCAGATGTTTTATGTGCAGCATGAGATGGTGCATTATCATGCAGAAAAATGATCTTGCTGTGAAATACACGGTTCTTCTTCTGAACCATGGCAGGAAGTGCTGTTTGAGAAAATCCACATACATTATGGAGTTCATCTTTAGCGCCTTCAGGGATCCTAAAGGGGCCGACAATCTCTCTCCCCATGATTCCAGCCCAAAACATTACTCCACCTCCTCCTTGTTGGCGCTGTAGCCGTGTTTGCGTGGGGTGTCCATCAACCAGCCATCCTCCACTCCATTCATCTGGACCATCGAGCGCTGCACGGCACTCATCCGTGAACAAAACAGTTTTGAAATCAGTCTTCATGTAATGTTTGGCCCACTGGAGCCGTTTCTGCTTGTGTGAAGTGGATAGAGGAGGTCGACAGGATGGCGTATGCACAGCTGCAAACCTCTGAAGGACCCTGCATCTTGTTGTTCGGGGGACGTTGGAGGCACAAGCAGCTTCAAAAACTTGTCTGCTGCTATGACAAGGCTTTTTTGCCGCTGCTCTTTCAACCTGACGTAATTGCCTGTAGGAAAGAGTCCTCAATTTGCCCTTATCAGCACGCACACGTGTGTACTGTGAATCAGCTACATACTTCTTGATTGCCAAGACACTTCATCCTGATCATCGCACAATGTTGATTGTAGTCATGCCTTGACCTAAACACTCCACAATTTGTTGCTTCTCAGCAGCCGACACATCCTTTTTCTTTCCCATTTTGGCAGAAAATGTAGGCTGCTTAATAATGTGAGAGAGCCTTCTTAAGTAGTCTTGCCTTTCATTGGACACACCTGCCAAACTAATTAGCACAGGTGTCTGCAATTGCTTACAGTGATATAAAGAGCCCTGACACACATCACCATCAATGAGTTTAACTGAAAAACAAACAAATTCTTCCCTTATCACTCCTAAACACTTTTTGCATAATAATTTGGAACGCGGTGTACATGTGCTTTTCCACAAAACACCAGTGGTTCACGTAGTGAATCTTACAGTTCTAACTTGCCAACCGTGGTCTGTATGGAATTGTTCAATAAAGGGCCCAAAATTAAGATAACATAGATGGGAGAGGTCTCTATGAATAGGAATTCCTAAGTATTTGATACCCTGTGAGGGCCAGGCAAAGGGAAAGTTGGACTGGATGGAATCCTATATGGATTTAGGGAGGGAGACATCGAGGGCCTCAGACTTCGCTGCATTGATTTTAAAATTTTACCATGTAACAAAGTGATCTATTTCAGCCATAACAGCAGGGATGGATATATGTGATTGAGTGATATATACTAGGACATCATCAGCAAATAGAGAGCACTTGTACTCGGTGCCTCCCACCTCAATCCACCTAATATTGGGGTTATGGCGAATTGATGAGAGCAGGTGCTCCGTCACTAGGATGTATAAGAGAGGGGACAGAGGACATCCCTGCCTTGTCCCATTGGTGATTGTGAAAGGTGATGAAAATGTTCTGACGCACCCCCTGGGCCTTGGGACACCCGGAGCCGGACCCTTTTTGGTGGATGCTGGTGGTTGTAGTCTTCGTGGCGGCGATCCGGTTCCGTGGCTCAGGGCGGTCAAACCAGTGGCGGAACTATTTATGTGGTTTTGATGTTTAAATGTCCGACTACGCCACCCGTGGATTGCGGTCAGAGTGAACCGCCGCTACAGGGCAGACCGCTAAGGCTGGTGTTGTGGGTGCAGCAGAGCGTAGCATAACTCCCCACGGGAGGAGTATAGCCTCAGGGCAGTGTATGCGGAGGATGGGGGTGATGGTGCAGGGCAGCAGCAGTAACGACACGGAGTCAGTGATGCAGTTCAGGGCCTTTACTCACAGTTCTTATTATCCAGACCACGTCTGCAGGTAACGGCTGCCCACGTCGTACTGTGCTCACCAGGTGAGGGGCTCAGACAACTCCCAGATAACTTTGGAGCACTTCACAGGACCCCCTTTGTGTGTCCTTTGTCTGGCCTTTCTTACCAACACTTCTGTCCGGCTGCCTCAGGCCTCCTCTTGGTAAACTTGGCGCCAGTTTCCCTGACCCTATGTGGTGCCTTCCTAGCGGGTGGAGCAAGGGGCTGCGCCACATAAAATGTCAGAGCCTCCGGTTTCTAGCTGAGGGTCGTTTCCTGCCTCCACTAGTTCGGGGACCGGTCTCCCCCTTTGGCCTGACCCCTCCACGCAGGTGGATTCGGGCGTGCGGTGGCGACTCGCCCGTCCGCACCCCTGGGATCCCTTCATTCCTCGTTCCTGGAGCCTTCTCCGCTCCTCTTCCTTCCTTCTCCCTCTTGCAGGCCTGGGCCTCTGTTACTAGGCCCGCCTCCGGAGCAGAGCTCATGCAGAGCCCCTGCTCCCTGCCACTTCTGCTCAGACTTCTCTGCACTGAACTAAGATGGTGCCCACCTTTTATACTCCCTTCTCAATGCACCCAGGAACTGCTTCCTCCCTGCTCCTGCACTGCAGGGTTCCCCTTCCTCAGTGTTCCCTCCCCCCACTCCAGCCAGGGACAGGGACTGTCGTGCCCATCTCAGGGGCATATTGGTCGCCCTGCCCCACGGCAATGTGGTGTAATGCATGCAGGTGTCGGGTCCTGATCCACACTCCATCCTTATCTGAGAGTGAGATATCACACCTCTGGGTGAGGTGCAATACGTCTGTAGCAACCGAGCCCTCGGTGCTACAGTTCCATTTATCTTCAGCCTAGGTGACGTATTGTGATACAGGGCCGTGATTTTGGCTATAAAAGGGTCCCCTAGACCCCTACCCCAAGCTTTTTAAGAGAATCATATATGGCGTGCCAGGAGACTCTATGGAATGCTTTCTCAGCATCCAACGAGAGTATCTACTTACAAATTTTTAACTGCATCTAGCCCAGGAAATACTTTGTGCCTAGTAGCAGTGTCTGCTAGTCAGCGGATTATCCCGGCTGTTAAGCAAGCTACACCACCTGTAGTTTGGACACTTAATTTTTTCAAAGTAAATGCTTCGGGACCACGGGATACTTAGTGAAGAGCATCAGGAGGCACCCCAAGGCATAGGGGCTGGGACTGGCACTAGGATGCCTTGCGGTGGACAGCCGAGCTCGATCCTTATAAAAGCTTTTTAACTGCAGCAGCTTTAGTGGACGCTACTGGAGCTGGAATTACGCGGCTGCTGGCATGAGACTTGCCCTCCAATAGATCCTTGTAAATGGATTTAAAGTGTATTCATTCAAATTAGAGGGACAATTTAAATTAAAAAGCTTAGAGCTGCCTCCACCACAGGGGGGCTCTCTCGACCCACCAGCGGACAGGCACCAGTATTGGGAGAGGGGGGCTGGCCGTCAGGGTTCACCGCGGCTCTGGCACAAACCCGGCGACACGGAGGTGGCACGGGCAGGAGCGGACTGGCCGTCTCGGCTTCTCACTTTTTGGATTTTAGAAGGGCATGACATGCCTATATCTGTGTCTCCCCCTCCTTTTACTCCTCCACCTCTTTTCTTTTCGCATGACTATATGTACTTGTCACTTTTCCATGTGTTAGTTGTGTCTTCTGAGCAGTTTGTCAGCTTTTGGACACCTTTGAAGGTGTTTTCTATGTGTTTCTATGTGTTTTTGTTTGCCTGCCATTGGTTTTAACGGTGTTCGAAGGTGTTCGACGAACAGTTCGACGAACAGTTCGGCGAACACACGGGTGTTCGACGAACCGAACTGAACTCGAACACTACGGGGGTGGCTCAACACTACTGGCAACATCTCTCGTGTTGGTGTTACGGGGAACTGTTGCCCGCCTTCTGTGTGCGGCCACCACACTGCTTCTATCTGCCTATTGGGGTACTCTGCCTCTCTCCCCCTGTGTGCTGCTGGCCTCGCTCTGCGTGTCCTCCTGCCACGTTGGGTCAGTTGCTAGATCATCCACCACCTCCTACTCTTCCACTTGCGCACCACGATCCTCCACGATCCTCCTCCTCACTTCATGGCAATTGTGTCTCGTCATCGTCCACCTCTTGTGACAAATTGCCAGCATCGACTTCCTATGGCCTTGGCTGTTCAAATATTTGGGCATCGCTACATGGGATCTCCTCTTCCACCACTTCAAGCGGAGCAGGCGAGGGGCACAAATATGGAAATGGACCAGTGAAGAGCTCTTCAGAGTGTTTAAGTGTGGGATCAGTTGCTGTCTGATGACACTCGGCATGGTGGGAGGAAGGAGCATCAGGGTGAGGAGGAGTATGCGGTCGAGACTCACGGCTACTAAAACTTGACCGTGTGGAAGACAGACCGCTGCTATCCAATTAATAACCTGTTCACACTGATCAGTTCGCAATACTGTTGTTGTAGTGTGCTTCCCTAGTAATTCGGTCAAGAAGTGGGAGCGAGAAGATGTGGCTGTTGGTTGTGGCACATTTTCACCTTGGCCACGGCCCCATCCTCTACACGCACCATCACCAGAACGTCCAGTTCCTTGTCTCTTGCCACGCGCCTTGACCATTGTAAATGAAGTAAAATAGCTTACAATCGCACTATCAATGGAAAAGGGGTAATAAAAAGGAGATTAGAACCGTGGAAGAGGAAAACTACAGTTCTATTTTTCTGGCCTACATCAGAATCTTTTAAACAGATATATTGGTGTCTGAACAATCAGGGAGACACTATTACTGTTTTTCTTTACGGAAAAAATAGCAAAAGCTGGATAATACAGAGATTTGAACCGTGGAATTGGAAAACCACAGTTCTAATTTAATGGTGTATACCACACTTTTTTAAATAGATATATTTGAGGCTGAACAGTCAGCGACACACTCAAACTGTTTTGATCATGTAAAAAAGGCCCAGAAATGGATAATACAGAGATTTGAACTGTGGAACTGCAAAACCACAGTTATATTTATGTGGCATACACCAGAATCTTTCAAACAGATATATTTGTGTCTGAGCAATCAGGGAGACACTATTACTGTTTTTATTTACGGAAAAAATACCAAAAGCTGGATAATACAGAGATTTGACCCGTGGAACTGCAAAACCACAGTTATATTTTTCTGGCCTACACCAGACTCTTTTAAACAGATATATTGGTGTCTGACCAGTCAGGGAGACACTATTACAGGTTTTTTTTATGGCAAAAAATGCCAAAAGCAGGATAATACAGAGATTTGACCCGTGGAACTGCAAAACCACAGTTATATTTTTCTGACCTACACCAGACTCTTTTAAACAGATATATTGGTGTCTGACCAGTCAGGGAGACACTATTACCATTTTTTTAATGGGAAAAAGATGCCAAAAACCGGATAATACAGAGATTTGACCCGTGGAACTGCAAAACCACAGTTATAGTTATGTGGCGTACACCAGACTCTTTTAAACAGATATATTGGTGTCTGACCAGTCAGGGAGACACTATTACTGTTTATTTTTACGGTAAAAAATGCAAAAAGCAGGATAATACAGAGATTTGACCCGTGGAACTGCAAAACCACAGTTATAGTTATGTGGCGTACACCAGACTCTTTTAAACAGATATATTGGTGTCTGACCAGTCAGGGAGACACTATTACTGTTTATTTTTACGGTAAAAAATGCAAAAAGCAGGATAATACAGAGATTTGAGCGTGGAACTGCAAAACCACAGTTGAAGTTATGTGGCGTACACCAGACTCTTTTTAACAGATATATTGGTGTCTGAACAGTCAGAGAGACACTATTACTGTTTTTTATTTACGGCAAAAAATGCCCAAAGCACAAAAACAGGATAATACAGAGATTCGACCCATGGAACTGCAAAACCACAGTTATATATTTCTGGCCTACACCAGACTCTTTTAAACAGATATATTTGTGTCTGACGAGTCAGGGAGACACTATTACCGTTTTTTTTTACGGCAAAAAATGCCAAAAACAGGATAATACAGAGATTTGACCCGTGGAACTGCAAAACCACAGTTAAAGTATTGTGGAGTACACGAAATTCTTTTAAACAGATATATTGGTGTCTGACCAGTCAGGGAAACACTATTACAGTTTTTTTTTACGGCAAAAAATGCTAAAAACAGGATAATACAGAGATTTGACCCGTGGAACTGCAAAACCACAGTTATATTTCTGTGGCCTACACCAGACTCTTTTAAACAGATATATTGGTGTCTGACCAGTCAGGAAGACACTATTACAGGGGTTTTTTTACGGCAAAAAATACCAAAGGCAGGATAATACAGAGATTTGACCCGTGGAACTGCAAAACCACAGTTAAAGTATTGTGGAGTACACCAAACTCTTTTAAACAGATATATTGGTGTCTGACCAGTCAGGAAGACACTATTACAGGGTTTTTTTACGGCAAAAAATACCAAAGGCAGGATAATACAGAGATTTGACCCGTGGAACTGCAAAACCACAGTTCAATTTTTCTGGCCTACTCCAGACTCTTTTTAACAGATATATTGGTGTCTGAACAGTCACAGACACGCTCAATTTTTTTTTTTTGGGGGGGGGGGAATACCAAAAGGTTAATAAGACGCGTATTTGGACAGTCTGACTGAGGAATAAAAAAAATACAGGATTTAGATGAAAAAAAACATTTGTTTCCTGGCCCCTGAGACCGGGGTGATAAGTCTAGCAATTTGACCAACAGGAGCACACAGGACTGTAATGCAGCGTTTGCTATTATAACCACTGCGTATCCTATACAGCCTGCCTGCCTGATATCTGGGATGGATATTAGTCCTAAGAAGGACTGTTTGTTTGATTTGGCAGGCTTTAGAGACCCTACACTACCTATTTCGCACTATATATCTCTTCCTAACTCAGCAGCACTCTCCCTACACCGTCTGATCCGGAGCGACTGTGTCCAAGATGGCAGCGCCCGGTTTTAAATACTCGAGGTGACGCTGTGCGGCCAGCCAATCAATCACTGTAATGCCCGCAAACAACATGGCTGCGGCATTACAGTGACTGGCTGGCAATCCCTGCATGTTCATTGGCTCTGTAAAGAGCGCCAAACGTGCAGGGCGGACACCCAAGCTCCCGCTCGAGTAACCCGGAAATGCTCGGTGCTCGCCGAACATCCCGAGTAGCGAGTAACGAGCAGTGTCGAGCATGCTCGCTCAACACTACCCATAAACCATCATTTTTCCCAACTGAATAACCCCAAGTCTTATAACAAATGTATCAAAGAGCTAGCAGAAACATTTGTAGTGACTTAATCAACAAATTAGTAAATTCTTAAATAGGTAAAATTCTAGAGAGCGCAACAAGACCATGGGGTCTTGAAAAAAAACGTGGATGTCACAAAATCTTCTCTTTTGTAAAGAAAATCCCTTTACAACATGTAAGCCAAGAATATTCTCAAGAAGGTAGGAATATCATGGGATAGGTCTACAATCAAGAGAAACCTTTATTATTGTAAATCCATGGGGTTTGCAAGAGAAAAACTTTTCAATGTTCCTGCAGAAGCTAATGACAGAGTAGAAATAACTATTCAGAATGTTCGATGAGAAGCACCTTTCAATGTACCTGCAAAAAAAGAGAAATCGAAGCTTGTGACCCAAAGAAGCAGGAGGATGAGGCAGTCAGCACCCATACCACTTAAGAACTGCTACCTTGCTCTCACGCAGGACTACTATGAAGATGTACATCAAAAAAGTGCTTTGCCCACAAAGAACACTCCAGTAGGCATTCAGAAGCCTCTTGAACGAAGAAAAAGATGAGCTGTAGTGTAGAAGAAAAGGAGAGTGGTAGTCGTGTGGGATTCCCTACTGAGAGGGACAGAAGCAGCTATCTGCTGACAGGACAAGAAGTGTGCTGTCTTCCAGGTGCCCAAATCAAAGATGTGTCTGATAGGGTATCAAGACTCTTTAGTGCTACAGACGACTAACCACCAGTACCAATACACGTAGGAACAAATGGCACAGCAAAAAAGGACCTGTAAACTGTATGTAGAGACTTTGAAGACCTAGGCCGAGAAGTGAAGGAACTAGGAGCACAGGTCATCTTCTCATCCATCTTCACAGTGGAACAGTGGATGGCCATGGAGCAAGGAGATTGAACAGGACTCTACAGGTGAACAACTGGCTATGTTAATGGTACCATCAGCAATGTTTTGGGTTTCTTGACCACGGAGTGAATTACCTGTATGATGGACTCCTTGCTAGAGATGGGTTGCATCTTACAAAAACAGAAAAACACATATTTGGTAGATGCCTTGCTACACTCATCAGGAAACTAGAGTAATATGGGATGGGAAATATACGGCCAGGTAAAAGTATGCAGCTAATTAATTCTTTTGAGAATCCTGCTATTAGAAGTGGAAACACAGAACAAAGACAATAAATTCTGAATGAAAATAGAGGAGCAAGAGAAACCAACTACAAACTAAAATGTGTCTATACAAATGCACAGAGAATGGAAAACAAACAAGGAGAATTGGAGCTGCTAACACAGGAAGAGAGATATGATATTATGGGCATCACTGAAACTTGGTGGAATGATACACCTGATTGGAATACAAACCTTGAAGGCTACAATTTATTTATTAGATACAGGCTTAACAAAAAGAGAGGAGGTGTTGCATTGTATGCTAGGAAAGAGTATATCTCCACATACAGTACAGAGCAAAAGTTTGGACACACCTTCTCATTTAAAGATTTTTCTGTATTTTCTTGACTATGAAAATTGTACATTTACACTGAAGGCATCAAAACTATGAATTAACACATGTGGAATTATATACTTAACAAAAAAGTGTGAAACAACTGAAAATATGTCTTATATTCTAGGTTCTTCAAAGTAGCCACCTTTTGCTTTGATGACTGCTTTGCACACTCTTGGCATTCTCTTGATGAGCTTCAAGAGGTAGTCACCGGAAATGGTTTTCACTTCACAGGTGTGCCCTGTCAGGTTTAATAAGTGGGATTTCTTGCCTTATAAATGTGGTTGGGACCATCAGTTGTGTTGTGCAGAATTCAGGTGGATACACAGCTGATAGTCCTGCTGAATAGACTGTTAGAATTTGTATTATGGCAAGAAAAAAGCAGCTAAGTAAAGAAAAACGAGTGGCCAGCATTACTTTAAGAAATGAAGGTCAGTCAGCCCGGAAAAATTGGGAAAACTTTGAGAGTGTCCCCAAGTGCAGTTGCAAAAACCATCAAGCGCTACAAAGAAACTGGCTCACCTGAGGACCACCCCAGGAAAGGAAGACCAAGAGTCCCCTCTGCTTCTGAGGATAAGTTTATCGAAGTCACCAGCCACAGAAATCACAGGTTAACAGCAGCTCAGATTAGAGACCAGGTCAATGCCACACAGAGTTCTAGCAGCAGACACATCTCTTCAACAACTGTTAAGAGGAGACTTTGTGCAACAGGCCTTCATGGTAAAATATCTGCTAGGAAACCACTGCTAAGGACAGGCAACAAGCAGAAGAGACTTGTTTGGGCTAAAGAACACAAGGAATGGACATTAGTCCAGTGGAAATCTGTGCTTTGAGTCCAAATTTGAGATCTTTGTTTCCAACCACCATGTCTTTGTGTGACGCAGAAAAGGTGAACGGATGGACTCTACATGCCTGGGTCCCACCGTGAAGCATGGAGAAGGAGGTGTGATGGTCTGGGGGTGCTTTGCTGGTGACACTGTTGGGGATTTACTCAAAATTGAAGGCATACTGAACCAGCATGGCTACCACAGCATCTTGCAGCGGCATGCTATTCCATCTGGTTTGCGTTTAATTGGACCATCATTTATTTTTCAACAGAAAAATAACTCCAAACACACCTCCAGGCTGTGTAAGGGCTATTTGACCAAGAAGGAGAGTGATGGGGTGCTACGCCAGATGACCTGGCCTCCACAGTCACCAGACCTGAACCCAATCGAGATGGTTTGGGGTGAGCTGGACCGCAGAGTGATGGCAAAATGGCCAACAAGTGCTAAGCATCTCTGGGAACTCCTTCAAGATTGTTGGAAGACCATTTACTGTGGCTACCTCTTGAAGCTCATCAAGAGAATGCCAAGAGTGTACAAAGCAGTCATCAAAGCAAAAGGTGGCTATTTTGAAGAACCTAGAATATAAGACATATTTTCAGTTGCTTCACACTTTTTTGTTAAGTATATAATTCCACATGTGTTAATTCATAGTTTTGATGCCCTCAGTGTGAATGTACAATTTTCATAGTCATGAAAATACAGAAAAATCTTTAAATGAGAAGGTGTGTCCAAACTTTTGGTCTGTACTGTATATCCAAGCTTCAGAGAATGGTAGCTCTTTAGAAACTGTTTGGGTAAGAATACAAGAAGAGAAGAATAGAAAGGACACTATTGTAGGTGTTTAATATAGGTCATCGGGACAAACTGAAGATATGGATGAACTATTTTTACATCAGATGTCTTTATTCTCAAACAATACAACATAGTGATCATGGGAGATTTTAACAATACAAATATTTGTTGGGAATCTCTCTCAGGCAAAAGTAATGGGTCCAGAAAATTCTTATCCACACTTACAGACAACTTTATCTTTTTCAAGGTAGAAGAGAGTACAAGAGGATCTGCCATCCTGGATTTAAATCTTACCAACAGGGAGGAAATGTTTGAGGAAGTAACGAGGCTGGAAATTTAGGAGGCAGCGATCAGGCTATCCTCGAATTTTGGATTGCAAGAGGAAGAAGACCTGTAAGGACTCAGACTTTACGTTTTGATTTCAGAAAGGCAGATTTTAATGGACTCAGAAAGAGGGTAGGAAAGGACCAATAGCTGGATGTTCTAAAGAACAGAAATGTCTGAGAAGGATGGGAGCTTTTGCTAAATGAAATTCTCACGGCACAATCAGTAACAATCGTGAAAAGCAGCAAGAATTGGAAGTATTTAAAGAGACCACAATGGATAAACACAGAACTTAAACACTTGCTAAAAAATATATATATATATATATATATATATATATATATATATATATATATATATATATATATATAAAAAAAAAGGAAAGAGGGAGGGGGGCATATCAGAAGAAGAATATAATGCTGTCTGAAGGGAATGTAGGGCAAGCGTTAATAGAGCTAAAGCCAGTAATGAAGTGAAGCTTGCAAGGGAGACCAAAAGCAATAGAAAAGAATTTTGGGGGTATGTCAAAAGCAAAAGAAAAGTCATGGGTAGTATAGGATTTTTACAGGAAGAAAAGGGTGAAGTGGTAAAAAATGATTTTGAGAAGGCTGAATTTTTAAATTACTCTTTTGCATCTGTGTTCTCTAAGAATGCAAATGTAACATCAACTGATCTTCACTGTGCTATTGAAGGAATAAAAGAATCCACACTATCCATAAACTGAGAGATGATGAGAGAGCAATTAGCTAGTTTAAAAGATTTAAATCTCCTGGTCCAGATAAATAATATCCTAGTCTACTGAAAGAGCTAACAAAGGAAATTGCAGAACCACTAGCCAGAATTTTTTAAAAATCTTGGAGAACAGAAGTCCCAGAAGATTGGAGAAGGGCAAATGTTGTTCCTATATTCAAAAAGGAAAGAAGATGGAACCAGGAAATTTCAGGCCAGTGAGCATTACTTCTATACAAGGAAAGATCTTTGAACAAATTATTAAACAACATGTAAGCACTTGGATAAGAATACAGTAATTAACCAGAGCCAGCATGGGTTTTTAGTAGACAAGTCATGCCAGACTAATCTAATTTCCTTCTATGATCAAATCACTGACTGGGTAGATCAGGGAAATGTGGTAGATATAGTATATCTCGACTTCAGCAAAGCATTTGATAAAGGATCTTATTTATCCTTATTGAAAAAATGACTATGTATAGAATTGACAAAGCTATGATAAGGTGGATTCATAACTGGCTCTGTGATCGTACTCAAAGAGTGGTAATAAATGGTTGCACATTTAATTGGAAGAGTGTTTTAATTGGGGTACCATAAGGCTCCGTCCTTTTCACAGTGTTGTTCAACATTTTTATAAATGATCTAGATCATCTAGGTAAACTAAACAAATTTGCAGATGATGCAAAGCTAGGAGGGATAGCTAACATTAGAGATGACAAAGAAAGGATTCAGAAGGATCTAGATAAGCTTGAATAATGGGCAACGAATAATAAAAGGGTGTTTAACAGGGAGAAATGCAAATTTCTACATCTGGGCAAGAAAGAAAATGAAAATTACATCTACAGAATGGGAGGATTTGAACTGAGCACCGTGTGAAAAATACTTGGGTATACTAATAGATTACAGACTTTACATCAGTCAACAGTGTAATGCAGCTGCAAAAAAGGGACAGTTCCGGGATGTGTTAAGAGAAGCATAAAGTCTAGAACACATTAAGTAATTATTCCCCTCTACTTCTCCTTGGTCAGACCACATCTGGAATACTGTGACCTGTTCATTGAAAAACTGGAGCAAGTTCAGAGAAGAGCTACCAGTATGGTGTGTAGACTGCAAACTATGTTCTACGAGAAACGGTTAAAGGATCTTGGAATGTTTAGCTTGCAAAAACGAAGGCTAAGAAGAGACTTAATAGCTGTCTACAAATGTCTGAAGGGATGTCACAGAATAGAGGGAACATCCTTATTCTCATTTGCACATGGAAACATGAGAAGCAATGGAATGAAACTGAAATGGAGAAGATACAGATTAGATATTTGAAAAAACTTTTTGACAGTGAGGGTGATCAATGAGTGGAACAGGCTGCAACGAGAGATGGTGAATTCTCCTTCAATGGAAGTCTTCAAACAGAGGCTGGACAGACATCTGTCTAAGATGGTTTAGTGAATCCTGCATTGAGCAGGGGGTTGGACACGATGAGCCTGGAGGTCCCTTCCAATTCTAACATTCTATGATTCTATAATGAGATGCAAACTACCGAATACAGTTATAAACCCTGTCAAAATTATGTTTTCAGAAAAACATCAAAATATACTTGTACACAGGCTCCGACTTGGGAACTGGGACACCAGAGAATTCTCTGGTGGGCCCAGGTCCTCGGTGGGCCCCTGAGCAGGATGCACGGGGGCCCGCTGGTTAACATGGCTGCCGGTGCACCTGCACCGTGGCCCCGCGTTGCAGGGGGGGCCTTTGCAGTGCGGCTGATGAGGGAAATCTGGCCTGCTTCTTGGACCCTTAGGCTCCTGGGGGCCCATGGCCAGATTGCCATCATCATGTGCGACAGGCAGGGAGTGATCCCTCCACTGCTGACAGGAGGAAAATGGCAGTGGAGCTGAGGGATCCTTCCTCTGTTTCCTGCCCGGTGCTTTCTTACTGATGACACAGGCTCGCACAGCTTGATGATGATGGAGGAGGTGAGGGGGAGATATGGAAATGATTATGATAGAGGAATTGTGGGGAGATGTGGCAATGATGATGATGGAAGAGGTGGGGGATATGGCAATGATGATGATGGAGGAGGTGGGGGAGATATGGCAATGATGATGAAGGAGGTAGGGGGGGATATATGGCAATGATGATGATGAAGGTGGTAGGGGGGAGATATTGCAATGATAATGAAGGAGGAAGTGGGGGGGGTATTGCAATGATGATGATGGAGGAGGTGGAGGAGAGATATGGCAATGATGATGATGGAGGAGGTGAGGGGGGATATGGCAATGATAATGATGAAGGAGGTTAGGGGGAGATATGGCAATGATGATGATGGGGGAGGTGGGGAAGAGATATGGCAATGATGATGATTGAGGAGGTGGGGAAGAGATATGGCAATGATGAGGATGGAGGAGATGGGGGAGATATGGCAATGATGATGGAGGAGGTGTGGGGGAGATATGACAATGATGATGGAGGAGGTATGGGAAGATATGGCAATGATGATGATGGAGAAGGTAGGGGAGATATGGATATGATGATGATGGAGGAGGTGGGGGAGATATGGCAATGTTGATGATATAGGAGGTAGGGGAGACATGGCAATGATGGTGGAGGAGGTGGGGGGATATGGCAATGATGAAGGAGGAGGTGGGGGAGATATGGCAATGATGATGGGGAGGTGTGGGTGAGATATGACAATGATGATGGAGGAGGTATGGGAAGATATGGCAATGATGATGATGGAGAAGGTGGGGGAGATATGACAATGATAATGATGGAGGAGGTGGGGCAAGATATGGCAATGTTGATGATGGAGGAGGTAGGGGAGATATGGCAATGATGATGGAGGAGGTGGGGGGGATATGGCAATGATGATGATGGAGGAGGTGGAGGAGATATGGCAATGATGATGATGGAGGAGGTGGGGGGGTATGCCAATGATGATGATGGAAGAGGTGTGGGGGAGATATGGCAATGATGATGGAGGAGGTGAGGGGGAGATATGACAATGATGATGGAGGAGTTATGGGGAGATATGACAATGATGATGATGGAGAAGGTGGGGGAGATATGGCAATGATGATGGAGGAGGTGTGGGGGAGATATGACAATGATGATGGAGGAGGTATGGGAAGATATGGTAAAGATGATGATGGAGAAGGTGGAGGAGATATGGCAATGAAGATGATGGAGGAGGTGGGATAGATATGGCAATGATGATGATGGAGGAGGTGGGGGGGAAATATGGCAATGATGATGATGGAGAAGGTGAGGGGCAGATATGGCAATGATGATGATGGAGGAGGTGGGGGAGATATGGGAATGATGATGATGGAGGAGGTGGGGGAGATATGGCAATGATGATGATGGAGGAGGTGAGGGGGAGATATGGCGATGATGATGATGGAAGAGGTGGGGGAGATATGGGAATTATGATGATGGAGGAGGTGGGGGGAGATATGGCAATGATGAAGGTGGAGGAGGAGGGGGGAGATATGGCAATGGTGATGATGGAGGAGGTGAGGGGGGAGATATGGCAATGATGATGATGGAGGAGGTGGGGGGGTATGGCAATGATGATGATGGAAGAGATGTGGGGGAGATATGACAATGATGATGGAGGAGTTATGTGGAGATATGACAATGATGATGGAGGAGGTTGGGGAGATATGGCAATGATGAAGGTGAAGGAGGAGGGGGGGAGATATGGCAATGGTGATGATGGAGGAGGTGGGGGGAGATATGGCAATGATGTTGATGGAGGAGGTGGGGGGTTATGGCAATGATGATGATGGAAGAGGTGTGGGGGAGATATGACAATGATGATGGAGGAGGTGTGGGGGAGATATGGCAATGATGATGGAGGAGTTATAGGGAGAAATGACAATGTTGATGGAGAAGGTGGGGGAGATATGATAATGTTGATGATGGAGGAGGTAGGGGGAGATATGGCAATGATGATGGAGGAGGTGTGAGGGAGATATGACAATGATGATGGTGGAGTTATGGGGCGATATGACAATGATGATGATGGAGGTGGGGGAGATATGGCAATGATGATGATAGAGGAGGTGGGGGGAGATATGGCAATGATGACAGAGGAGGTGTGGGGGAGATATGGCAATAATGATGGAGGAGGTGGGTTCGATATGGCAAAGATGATGATGGAGGTGGGGGGAGATATGTCAATGATAATGATGGAGGTGAGGGGGAGATATGGCAATGATGATGATGGAGGAGGTGGGGGGTATATGGCAATGATGATAATGATGGAGGAGGTGGGGAATATGGCAATGATAATGATGGAGGAGGTGGGGGGAGATATGGTAATGATCATGTTGGAGAAGGTGGGGGAGATATGACAATCATGGAGAAGGTGGGGGAGAGCCAGGATGGAGGCGGTCCATGGCCAGATTGCCCTCATTGTGTGCGACGGGCATGGACTGATCCCTCCACTGCTGATAGGAGGAAAATGGCAGTGGAGCTGAGGGATCCTTCCTCTGTTTCCTGCCCGGCGTTTTCTTCCTAGAGGAGGTGGGGGTAGATATGGCAATGATGATGGAGGAGGTGTGGGGGAGATATGGCAATGATGATGGAGGAGGTGGGTTTGATATGGCAATGATGATGATGGAGGTGGGGGGAGATATGGCAATGATGATGATGGAGGTGGGGGAGATATGGCAATGATGATGATGGAGGTGGGGGAGATATGGCAATGATGATGATGGAGGAGGTGGGGGGAGATATGGCAATGATGATAATGATGGAGGAGGTGGGGGATATGGCAATGATGATGATGGAGGAGGTGGGGGGAGATATAGAAATGAAGATAATGAAGGAGGTGGGGAGGAGATATGGTAATGATCATGTTGGAGGAGGTGGGAGAGATATGACAATGATGGAGAAGGTGGGGGAGAGCAAGAATGGAGGAGGTGGATGAGACATGGCAATGATGGAGATGGTGGGGGGAGAGCAATGATTGACAAGGTGGGAGAGAGCAATGATGGAGTAGATGGGGGAGAGAAATGATGGGGATTGGGGAGAGCAATGATGCAGGAGGGGGAGAGAAATGATGGAAAATTATTTGGACGCTATATGCTGTTAATTTCTGGTCTGGTCACAGTGTGGTAATATTTCTCCCTTGTACAGTATGTGGTATTATTCGGTCACTATGTGGTGGTAATATGTGGTCTGGTCTCATTGTGTGGTGGTATTTCTCCCTAGTATGTGGAATTATTTGGTCGCTATATGCTGGTAATATCTGGTCTCTTCATGGTGTGGCGGTATTTGTCCCTTGTATGTGGTATTATTTTGTCAATATGCTGGAAATATGTAGTCCAGTCATGGTGTGGCAGTATTTCTCGCTTGTATGTGGTGCTATTGGTGTTGGTATAGTGGATTGTGTTGTGTATGGTGGTCATTTGTTCTCTCTGATATTAATTAGAAGATTCTTTATTTACATTAGTGATTAAATACTTGGAAAAGAGCAGCAGAGATGCACTTACAGGGGTTCTCTGGGGAAAATAAGTAATCACCTCTTCACAGGATATGTGATAAACTATTGATTAGTGGGCAGTCTGAATTCTGGGACCTCCACCGATTGATAGAATGTGGAGTTTTTAATCCCCATTAGACTGGAGCTCATGTGCGACTTGACCACTGATCCATTCATTCCATCAGTGGCTGTTCTTGTTTTTTTCTGGAAGCCCCAAAGAGAATGAATGGAGCTGTGGTAAGGTGTCCCATCTGCTGCTGCATTTTAAAATGGGGATAAGTGCCTGTCATGAATAAAACTTCCCCATTCTTTTAATTGGTGCGTTTTCCAATGTTCGGACTCAAACGATCAATAAGTTATAAACGACCCTGTAGAGCCCATGGAATGGTGATAACTAGTGTTGAGCATTCCGATACTGAAATATCGGGTATCGACCGATATTCGCGGTATTGGAGTTCCGATACTTTTAGAATATTGGATACCGGAATCGGAAGTTCCCATAATGCCTGCGCTCTGCAGTGTCTCTGAAGGATGACAGGCTGGATGGCTAAGAATAATGTAGAATGTATTACATGAAAAGCCGGCAATTCAGCAGCGGCATACACCGGTACCCGAAAATTTAGAACAGAAAGAATAGAGCATCACACATAGATTAGATAGATAGAAACATGTCAGTCACATATATAAGAAGTACAGTGACAGTGTTGCTTACTGTACTTGTCATTTAGTGTTAAAGGATTTATTAAAAAAAATAATAGTGTTTTCATGCACAGTCTCTTTAAAAAAGCCGGCAGGCAATTCAGCATCGGTACCCGACAATTTAGAACAGAAAGAATAGAGCATCACACATAGATTAGATACATAGAAACATGTCAGTCACATATATAAGAAGTACAGTGATAGTGTTGATTACTGTACTTCTAATTTAGTGTTAAAATAACTCTATTCTTTCTGTTCTAAATTGTCGGGTACCGGTGTATGCCACTGCTGAACTGCCGGCTTTTCATGTAATACATTCTACCTTATTCTTAGTTGTTTTCCTTCATGTAGAATTAACCTACAAGGAAAGGGTTTATTTTCATTCCGATATTTGTGTCCCTTTTACTTGCATTGGTTTCCGGTATCGGAATCGGCGATATCCGATATTTTTGGGGTATCGGTCCGATCCAATCCGATCCGATATTTCCCGATATCGTAAGGTATCGCTCAACACTAGTGATAACTTGTTTTAACCAAAGAACCCCTTTAATGCAAACTACTGTAATTGTACATCCCTGTTACAGTAAGTGCACAATAGATGTGCAGGAGCTGCCTGTCATTTACAGTTGGTACTCTATTATAATAGGGATAACGGCTAACAGATATTTGCATATACAGTACAGACCAAAAGTTTGGACACACCTTCTCATTTAAAGATTTTTCTATATTTTCATGACTATGAAAATTGTACATTCACACTGAAGGCATCAAAACTATGAATTAACACATGTGGAATTATATACTTAACAAAAAAGCGTGAAACAACTGAAAATATGTCTTATATTCTAGGTTCTTCAAAGTAGCCACCTTTTGCTTTGATGACTGCTTTGCACACTCTTGGCATTCTCTTGAGGAGCTTCAAGAGGTAGTCACCGGAAATGGTCTTCCAACAATCTTGAAGGAGTTCCAAGAGATGCTTAGCACTTGTTGGCCCTTTTGCCTTCACTCTGCGGTCCAGCTCACCCCAAACCATCTCGACTGGGTTCAGGTCTGGTGACTGTGGAGGCCAGGTCATCTGGCGTAGCACCCCATCACTCTACATCTTGGTCAAATAGCCCTTACACAGCCTGGAGGTGTGTTTGGGGTCATTGTCATGTTGAAAAATAAATGATGGTCCAACTAAACGCAAACCGGATGGAATAGCATGCCGTTGCAAGATGCTGTGGTAGCCATGCTGGTTCAGTATGCCTTCAATTTTGAATAAATCCCCAACAGTGTCACCAGCAAAGCACCCCCACACCATCACACCTCCTCCTCCATGCTTCACGGTAAGAACCAGGCATGTAGAGTCCATCCGTTCACCTTTTCTGCGTCGCACAAAGACACCATGGTTGGAACCAAAGATCTCAAATTTGGACTCATCAGACCAAAGCACAGATTTCCACTGGTCTAATGTCCATCCCTTGTGTTATTTAGCCTAAACAAGTCTCTTCTGCTTGTTGCCTGTCCTTAGCAGTGGTTTCCTAGCAGCTATTTTACCATGAAGGCCTGCTGCACAAAGTCTCCTCTTAACAGTTGTTGTAGAAATGTGTCTGATGCTAGAACTCTGTGTGGCATTGACTTGGTATCTAATCTGAGCTGCTGTTAACCAGCGATTTCTGAGGCTGGTGACACGGATAAAATTATCCTCAGAAGCAGAGGTGACTCTTGGTCTTCCTTTCCTGGGGCGGTCCTCATGTGAGCCAGTTTCTTTGTAGGGCTTGATGGTTTTTGCAACTGCACTTGGGGACACATTCAAAGTTTGCCCAATTTTTCAAACTGACTGACCTTCATTTCTTAAAGTAATGATGGCCACTCGTTTTTCTTTACTTAGCTGCTTTTTTCTTGCCATAATACAAATTCTAACAGTCTATTCAGTAGGACTATCAGCTGTGCATGCACCTGACTTCTGCACAACACAACTGATGGTCCCAACCCCATTTATAAGGCAAGAAATCTCACTTATTAAACCTGACAGGGCACACCTGTGAAGTGAAAACCATTTCTGGTGACTACCTCTTGAAGCTCATCAAGAGAATGCCAAGAGTGTGCAAAGCAGTCATCAAAGCAAAAGGTGGCTACTTTGAAGAACCTAGAATATAAGACATATTTTCAGTTGTTTCACACTTTTTTGTTAAGTATATAATTCCACATGTGTTAATTCATAGTTTTGATGCCTTCAGTGTGAGTGTACAATTTTAAAAGTCATGAAATTACAGACAAATCTTTAAATGAGAAGGTGTGTCCAAACATTTGGTCTGTACTGTAGCTGTAGGGTGGGCCTCAATGATCAATTCCTCCTGTGGGCCCCAGATACCCCAGTCTGACGCTGCTTGTACAGCTCTCTAATTAGATTCTAAAGACTTATGAAACCAATATTAACATACCAAGCACCAAAATAATGGTAAGAGAAAATGATCTGAGGCACACCATATTATCTATCAAACATGATGGAGATATAGGAATACCGTACAGTATAGGCATGATTCCATTGGCAGATATGGGCAGAAATTATTGCTATCTATCCAATACTACACTGCTCAAAAAATAAAGGGAACACTTAAACAACAGAATATAACTCCAAGAACATAAAAATTCTGTGAAATCAAACTGTCCACTTAGGAAGCAACAATGATTGACAATCAATTTCACATGCTGTTGTGCAAATGGAATAGACAATAGATGGAAATTATTTGCAATTATCAAGACACCCTCAAAAAAGGAGTGGTTCTGCAGGTGGGGACCACAGACCACATCTCAGTACCAATGCTTTCTGGCTGATGTTTTGGTCACTTTTGAATTTTGGTTGTGTTTTCACCCTCGTGGTAGCATAAGGCGGACTCTACAAGCCACAGAAGTTTCTCAGATAGTGCAGCTCATCCAGGATGGCACATCAATGCGAGCAGTGGAAAGAAGGTTTGCTGTGTCTGTCAGCGTAGTGTCCAGAGGCTGGAGGCGCTACCAGGAGACAGGCCAGTACACCAGGAGACGTGGAGGGGGCCATAGGAGGGCAACAACCCAGCAACAGCACCGCTACCTCCGCTTTTGTGCAAGGAGAATCAGGAGGAGCACTGCCAGAGCCCTGCAAAATGACCTCCAGCAGGCCACAAATGTGCATGTGTCTGCACAAATGGTTAGAAACCGACTCCATGAGAGTAGTATGAGGGCCCGACGTTCACAGATGGGGGTTGTGCTAACAGCCCAACACCGTGCAGGATGCTTGGCATTTGCCACAGAACACCAGGATTGGCAAAGTTTCCACTGGCGCCCTGTGCTCTTCACAGATGAAAGCAGGTTCACACTGAGCACATGTGACAGACGTGACAGAGTCTGGAGACGCCGTAGAGTGCGATCTGCTGCCTGCAACATCCTTCAGTATGACCGGTTTGGCAGTGGGTCAGTAATGGTGTGGGGTGGCCTTTCTTTGGAGGGCTGCACAGCCCTCCATGTGCTCTCCTGAGGTAGCCTGACTGCCATTAGGTACCGAGATGAGATCCTCAGACCCCTTGTGAGACCATATGCTGGTGCGGTTGGCCCTGGGTTCCTCCTAATGCAGGACAATGTCAGACCTCATGTGGCTGGAGTGTGTCAGCACTTTCTGCAAGATGAAAAAATTGAAGCTATGGACTGGCCCGCCTGTTCCCCAGACCTGAATCCGATTGAGCACATCTGGGACATCATGTCTTCCTCCATCCACCAACATCACGTTGCACCACAGACTGTCCAGGAGTTGGCGGATGCTTTAGTCCAGGTCTGGAAGGAGATCCCACAGGAGACCATCCACAACCTCATGAGGACCATGCCCAGGCGTTGTAGGGAGGTCATACAGGCACGTGGAGGCCACACACAATACTGAGCCTCATTTTGACTTGTTTTAAGGACATTACATCAAATTGGATCAGCCTTTAGTGTGTTTTTCCACTTTAATTTTGTGTGATTTTGTTGTCAGCACATTCAACTTTGTACAGAACAAAGTATTCAAAGTATTCAATGAGAATATTTCATTCATTCAGATCTAGGATGTGTTATTTGAGTGTTCCCTTTATTTTTTTGAGCAGTGTATATATATATATATATATATATATATATATATATATATTTTGTAATGTCCCAATCCAAATGGACTAGCTGGGGATAGCATAGTGTGAACAAAGCCCTCCTTCTCCATAGAAATCCCAATCTAAACAACCAGTTGGGGATATTGCAGTGTGAATAAAGCACTACAGGGAGAAGTCCTTCCTTCTCTAAAGAGTTAGTGGTGCAATGTGATACTTAAATCGAAGGTGTTGAACTAAGCATGTGAAAATTTTGCAAGTGCTGATTTGGAAGTATGTGTAAATCCGGCATGTGTTAACCCTTTATTTTTCTCTTTTCTATGAAATCTAGTGGAAAACCCTTTGAGATCTCACTGACTTTGAGATCATGAAAATATAGAAAAATCTTTAAATGAGAAGGTGTGTCCAAACTTTTGGTCTGTACTGTATATAATTGGGATAAATAGCTTGTGAAAGGAAAGTAAACTCTGGGCCTTACTGCTATTCATTCTCTGCCAAGATCTGTCTCCTTTTGATCACTCTGTCCTCCTGTCAGATTTCCTTTTCTCTTTATTCTGGTTCATACTAACCACCATCTCTGTCTCTCCTCACTTCAGGACACCTAAGTCATGTGGCACTGCTTATCGTCCAGACCTTAGGTCTACTTCAGACGCACACTGAGCCCTATCTGACGTCCTATCTGGAAACTGTCTCTGTCCCTTTGTGTTAGCCCCTCCCACTTTATTCTAGTTCCAAACATTAATTCTAACTCTCCATACTGATGGGCAGAACACAGTACCAATACTAATAATCTACATCACAGTTCACATTACACTATACAACAATTCACTTGTTCTTCAAGGGGGAAGGTTGGCAGTATGTCCATCTCCTTACAAAACCATCAAGAATTTGTGCTTGTATTGTAAACGTCAAGCATTTAAACTTTTGTATAAGTATATAAGTTGACTTTCATTCTGATCTCCTGCCTTTTCCCAGCTGCATGATATCATACCTCTGCATAGTGGTCAATATCATAAGATAGAAAGATATGAGAGAGATGAAGAGAGACAGAGCGAGAAGGAGAGAGGAAGATTTCATATATGGTTTTATTAGTTCATTGTTTCCATACTAACCTTGAAGAATTGCTAGAAAGGACAGCAACGTGCGCTTGTGTATGTTATAATGAGCATTTGGTGCTATAACAGGTGGGGAAAGCTATTGGGATATGGGTATATTAGAAAGCGATAGGAACTCTAGCAGATGTTAAAACAGGATGATGTATTACTACTCACTATGAGATTCAGAATATACAGGCATAATATAAAAAAAATAAAAATTCATACCTCTGTATGAGCTATACAGCTGTGTGGGATGCTGCTATTTTTTCTGTTTCTCATTTGTAACAAATTTGTCACTCAAATCATGTGAATTAGAATTTTTAGTCCTGAAGTATTGTTTTATTATTTATTGGGCAGTCAGCTTGCATGTAGTGTATGAAGTAATGGAGCATTCAACGTGCGCAAGTCACCTCAACCTTCAGACTTAGGTTAATAACTAATCAGAATATAGTGGGTTAACCAATTTTAATGAGCTGGTGGACAAAAAAAAAAATATCAAAACTATTTCTTAAGAAATGTGTTTAATATTGACGTCTGGAATCTTTTTTTATGTACAGTCATAACCGTCATACTTAGACTAGTTGAATTATATCACATTCAAGGAGATTTGGCTGAAAAGTAAAGAAAGAGAAAATGTAGACGGTATTTCACTTGTGCATAAGGAGGGGAGATTATTGTCAATAAATTAAAATAGAACAAAAAATAAAACTCCAATTTAGTCGAAAGTGAAATATCAAGTATGTACAAACCATCTTTAAAAAAAAAAAAAGCAGAAAACCAGATTTTTAGTTAGAACTTTTCTCTGGATTATATGAAAATGGTGATTGTGATTTATTTTGGATTTGTAAGATCAAGAAATGTCTTTTATTGGATTATTTATAGTTCAGGCACACGGGAGTAACAATTATGGTCACAGGGCATGAGACCATGACTAATTCTCTGAGTGATGGAGGTCCCGACCCAGTGCTGTTTTCAAACAGGTGCACCTCCGGTTGAAAACTATTGCACAGGAGATAACTAGTGACTCCATGCCCTACGCTTACTCTACAGCTGCAGGCCTATCAGGGGCCCGCAACTACAGAGCACTGTGACATAACGTTAACATTGCAGGCGGGCCTCACAACCTGCATGGCTTCATTATATCACCTGCGACATGACTTCAGCATGCTCTGCAGCTGTGGTCCTCAGATAGGCCTGCAGCGGTAGAGCAATTGTGGGGCAGGGAGTCAGCCAGGAGAAGGAAGAAGAGGATCAAGTGGCTTGGCAAGGTGGAAGTCACTTTTACTACATGGCTTCTAGACTTGGAGGACAGTATTCATTTATGGGGATTCGATTTGGAGGATATTATTAATTTATGGGGGCCAGAACTGAAGGCCATTATTGAGTTATGGGGACCATAATTGGAGGATGTTATTAACTAATGGGTGACAAAATTAAATGACATTATTCAGTTAAGGGATACAATGAAGGGAGGACATTATTAATCTATTGGGGCCAGAATTAGATGACATTATTAGTTTATGGGGACCTGAATTAGAGGATATTATTCAGTGGCCCCGCTTCCTCCTGTCAGCACCCGCACTGCCCGGCCACCCGCCCGCCCGCACAGAATGATAGGGGTGGAAGTGTCTGCTGATGCTCCCTCCTCCATCATCATTGCTCGCGCTGACTGCCAGATGGAGGGGTCGCCAGTTCAAGCAATAATGATGGAGGAGGGAGCGTCAGCAGATGCTTCCGCCCCCATCATTCTTCCTCAGCATCTGACGTCTCAGGACAGCTGGCGCAATGATGTCATTACAGGATGCCTGCTCCTCTGAGATGTGTGGTGCTTCACACAGCATGCTGAGGAGACTGGCGCATAGTGTAGAAACAGGAGAAGTTAGTATTGTATTTATTTTTTCTAATTAGTGGCCATAATACAGTCTGGGAGGTGCATTATACTGTATGGAAGACCATGGGGGTGCATTATACTGTATGGAGGACCATGGGGGTGCATTATGCTGTATAGAGGACCATGGGGGGTGTATTATGCTGTATGGAGGACCACTGGGTGCATTATGCTGTATGGAGGACCATGGGGGTGCATTATACTGCATGGAGGACCATGGGGGTGCATTATACTGCATGGAGGACCATGGGGGTGCATTATGCTGCATGGAGGACCATGGGGGTGCATTATGCTGTATGAAGGACCATGGTGTTGCATTATGCTGCATGGAGGACCATGGGGTGCATTATACTGTATGGAGGATTATGGGGGATACATTCTATTGTGTGGAGGACCATGGCGGTGCATTATGCTGTATGGAGGACCATGGGGGTGCATTATGCTGTATGGAGGACCACTGGGTGCTTTATGCTGTATGGAGGACTATGTTGGTGCATTATGCTGTATGGAGGACCATGGGGGTGCATTATACTGCATGGAGGACTATGGGGGTGCATTATGCTGCATGGAGGACCATGGGGGTGCATTATACTGCATGGAGGACCATGGGGGTGCATTATGCTGTATGGAGGACCATGGGGGTGCATTAGGCTGTATGGACAATCATGGTGGGTGCATTATATTGTGTGGGGGACCATGGGAGTGCATTGTACTGAATGGAGGATCGGGGCATATTATATTGTATGGCAGACCATGGGAGGCGCATTATACTTGTATAGAGGACTACGGGAAGGTACATTATATTGTATGGGAGACCATTGAGTGCTCATTATATTGTGTGGAGAGCCATGGGGTGCATTATATTGTATGGCGGACAATGGGGGTGTATTATATTGTATGGAGGACCATGTGGCTTACATTTTATTTTATGGAGAACAATGTGGAGTGCATTATATTGTATGGAGGACAAAAGGGGTTCTATATATTGTGTGGTGGACCATGGGGGTTGCATTATCTTGTATGGAGGAGCATGGAGGTTCATTATAATGTATGGAGGAACATGGGGTGCATTATACTGTATGGAGGATCATGGTCAGTGCAATATATTGTGTGGAGAATCATGGGTGGTGCATTATATTGTATGGAGGACTATGTTTTGTGCATTATATTGTATGGAGGACCACGAGGGTGCATTATATTGTATGCAGGACCATGGGGGTGCATTATATTGTATGCAGGACTATGAGGGTGTATTATATTTTATGCAGGACCATGAGGGGTGTATTATATTGTATGCAGGACCATGGGGGGTACATTATATTGTATGCAGGAACATGGCAGGTACATTATATTGTATGAAGGACCATTGGGGGTGCATTATATTGTAAGGAGTATCATGGGGAGAGCATTTTATTATATGGAGGACCATGGGGAGAGCATTTTATTATATGGAGGACCACGGACGGTGCATTATATGTTATGGAGGACCATTGTGAGTGCATTATATTCTATAGAGGACAATGGGGAGTGCATTATACTATATTGAGGATTATGAGGGTGCATTACACTATATGGAAGACTATGTGGGGCCATTATAATATGTAGGGGTCCATTATACTGTATGCAAGCAATTATACAGTGTGAAGGTTTGTGCGGGTCCATCATACTGTGTGGGGGCCATTATACTGTTTGGAGGGCTAGTGCGGGCCATTATACTGTATGTAGGCACATTAACGGGCATGGAGAGCTGTGTGGGGGTCACAGTTGGGGGATCATACTGTGATGCAGTCACCATACTGTGCCTTGGGAGTTGAGGTGAGGTGCAGTAGGGTCATTATACTGTGCTTGTGAAGGAATTCACCTTGGGGGTATCATACTGTGTTTGGCGAGCACTTTTGTTTGCATAATACTTTATAGGGGCAATGAAAGAGGAATCTAGGATTTCAGCTGGAGGAAAATTACTGTGTAAAGGTTGGAAAGTTGTGAGATATGCTCTTCTGTGACCCCAGCAATTATTTATTATTATTTTTTTGGGGCATGGGGTTGCCAAATTAAAACTTCTGCTATGGGGCCCAATGATTTCTATGTACGCCCCTGAAATTATTACTACATGGGGGCTAGAATTGGAGGACATTATTATTTTATGGGGGCCACATAAAGGGACATTATTGTGATATTGGGGCTACATAGTGGGACATTAGTTTGACATGGGGGTCACATAGGGTGACACTATTGATTTATGGGGCCAAAAAGTGAAATGTAACTACTATATCAGGTCCAAAAAGAAGGACATTACACCTGTGTAGGGCCATAATACGTGGAAAATATTACTGTATGGTTGCCATGGAGGTGGAAATTCTACTGTATTTGGGGAGAAAGGGAGCAGAAGCATTAATACTGTGTGGAGGACACATAAGGATAAGGAAACATTACTACTGTATTGTATTTTATTTTTTAAGATAATGTTTCTGTGGGACAAAGAGGAGGAACTGTTACTATAGAAGTAGGAAATATAGGAAAGGGTGATCTAGAAGTGATCAGCCATTGATATTTGCGTTTTGCAGAGATGAGTCCTGATTGGATAAAGTCATAGAGACTTGTACTGAATGAAGAAGAAAAGCGAAAATGAATTACTTCAATTAGAAATGTCACTGGTAAGTATCTGGAGTTATGTTTATTGCAGTTTTGGGTTTATGCGATTGATAATCCATTGCATGAATTTATGATGCTATATTGAGGTGTTTGGGCTGTCATGTTATTGAAACTATGTGAAAGGCGCAAGTATGGGAGTTATATTCTATAAATGAGATTCACAAACATGCATAAAAAGAATTGCTTCAAGATAAAAAATGTATTATACCATATCTGGAGTACATACTTTATTACAGCTCTTTTTTCATTAACTAAGACAATATAAAGATTTTGCATTTTGCATTACATGTAACTCTCCATTCCACTTTAATTTTCCATCTATCGAAGGAGCATCATTTTTTTCCAAACAAAAGCAGCAAAAAAGCTAAATTCATCTCTGCCTCAAACCTCTTCAAGAAAGAAATAAAAGCAGTATTAAAAACCTATAAAGTCAACAAATATAAAATGCTTCTATTTGTTCTGTGTATACATGTATACATACATATATCTTGTATTTTACATCATACTTTGATATGAAATTATTCCAACAATTAAATTTCAGAGTTGATGCAGCAATTGTTATTTGTAAGGCTCAACAGTTGAATAAAAAAGAAGGCAGGCACAAAAAAAATCATAGGTTCTAAATAAGAAGTAGAAATAATTAAGAAACAGTGTAAACATGGAAAAAACACTTTCATAATTACTAAAGCTATGGATACTTTTTCATTCTTTTTATGTTATTATTATTGCATTAAGTGTATAATGTGGAAAAAATGCATTTCGGTAATTGGTTTTTAGACATTTTTTAACTATTTTGCTTTTGCAACTTGTTAGTATTACTATACATTAGAAGCAACTATATGTTGTTTAGTGTCAATGCCTACACCCATGCTCCATGACCTCTACTCCTGCATTTCTTATCCTGAATGTGAATTTAAGCACAATTGTGCTTTGTTCTAATATGATTACAATTGAGCTAAGGGGAAATGGCAGGAGGAGCTGGAAACATCACAATTCCAGCTGTCGGGAATGACACTGAACTGCTTTAAAAAGATTGCAATAGACATATAATGCAAGCAAGCTGCAGAAGCAAAAAGATGCAAAGGTGTCTAGTAATTAAAGGGAATATGTCGGTAGGATCCATCTTCCTAAGTCATCTATGTGAGCATGCAGGTCAGCGAAAGTTGAATAACATAATACATTGATATCAACAATCCGATGTTTTATATCCATGAAATTAACGTTTTTCCTAATATGTAGATGAGCTGTTAAGATCTAAGGGCAGAACACAGATCTCCCTGAGAATCTGCCTCCAGAGCTTACTGTAAATGAAAGGGGAAGTTACCAGTGTGAGACATGTAATAACTGACAGTCTGCTTTCCTGATCTACATGCCTTACATTGAAAATGCTCGCTTTCATTTAAAATAATCTCTGGAGGTGGATTCTCAGGGAGATCTGTGTCCCTCCCATAGATCTTAATAGCTCATTTAAATATTAAGAAAAAATTGGATTTCTCTAGAATAAGACATCAGACTGCAGACATCATGTCCATATAGAAGGCTTAGGAGAATAGATCCCACTGACAAATTCTCTTTAAACTTTTCTTTGGCTCAAACCAATTTTATGCCTTAGACAAGACCATGCAGTATAACATTTAGACAATATATTTGCTATGCAGACCTTTAACACTTTCACCCTGAACCCTGTTTTCACCTTTCTGACCAGGCCATTTTTTTTTAATTCTGACCACTGTCACTTTATGAGGTAATAACTCTGGAACGCTTCAATGGATCCCGGTGATTCTGAGATTATTTTTTCATTACATATTGTACTTTATGATAGTTGTAAAATTGATTTGATGTGACTTACATTTATTTGTGAAAAAATCTGAACTTTGGCAAAAAATTGTGAAAATTTTGCAATTTTCAAACTTTTAATTTTTATGCCCTTAAATCATTGAGTCATGTCACACAAAATAATTAATAAATAACATTTCCCACATGTCTACTTTACATCAGCACAATTTTAGAAACTTTTTTTTGTTAATAATTTATAAGAGATAAAAGTTAACCAGCGATTTCTCATTTTTACAACAAAATTTACAAAACCATTTCTTTAGGTACCACATCACATTTGAAGTGACTTTGAGGGGTCTACATGACAGAAAATACCCAAAAGTGACACCATTCTAAAAACTGCACCCCTCAAGGTGCTAAAAACAACATTCAAGAAGTTTATTAACCTTTCAGGTGCTTCACAGGAATTGTTGGAATGTGGAAAGAAAAAAATAAACATTTAACTTTTTTTCACAAAAATGTTACTTTAGACCCAATTTTTTTTACTTTCACAAGGGTAACAGGAGAAAATGGACCCCAAAATTTATTCTGCAATTTCTCCTGAGCACAAAGATACTTAATTTGTGGGGAAAAATCACGGTTTTGGCGCACGGCAGGGCTCGGAAGGAAATGAGCACCATGTAACTTTTTGAATGTAAAATTTGCTAGCATAATTAGTGGACGCCATGTCGCGTTTGGAGAACCGCTGATCTGCCTAAACAGTGGAAACACCCCACAAGTGACACCATTCTAGAAACTAGATCCCTCAAGGAACTTGTATAGATATGCAGTGAGCACCTTGAACCCCAAGGTGCTTCACAGAACTTTATAATCTTGAGCCATGAAAATAAAAAAATCACATTTTTCCCACACAAATGCTTTTTAGCACCATATTTTGCATTTTCACAAGGGTAACAGGAGAAATCACACCATGCAATTTGTTGTGCAATTTCTCCTGAGTACACTGATTCTCACTATGTGGAGGAAAACTACTGTTTGGGCACATGGCAGGGCTTGGAAGGGAAAGAGTGCCATTTGACTTTTTGAATGCAAAATTTGCTAGAATAATTAGTGGACGCCATAATGTGCCTAAACATTGGAAACCTCCATTGGAATCACCATTTTATAAACTAGACCCCTCAGGGAACTTATCTAGATATGTTGTGAGCAAGTTGAAACCCCAGGTGCTTCACAGAAGTTTATAACGTTGAGTGTGAAAATTAAAAAAAAAAATCACATTTTTCCCGCAAGAATATTTTTTAGCCTCAAATTTTGCATTTTCACAAGGGTAAAAGGAGAAAATGAACCCCAATTTCTCCTGAGTATGTAGATAACCCATATGTGGTCAAAAATTACTTTTGAGGCATAGCGCAAAGCTCAGATGGAAAGAGGCACCATATTGGAGTTCAGATTTTGCTGGACTGGTTTGAGTGTGCCATGCCACATTGGTAGAGCCCCTGAGGTGCTAGATCAGCGAACCCCCTGTTAGTGACCCCATTTGACAAACTACACCTCTCAATGAAATCATCTAGGGGATCATATTGACACCACAGATGTGTCACAGCATTTTATACCATTGGGCAGTGAAGAAAAAATAATTTAATTTTTACCACCAAAATTTTGTTTTAGCCACAGATTTTATATTTTCACACTAGGAAATGGCTAAAAATGTCACCAAAATTTGTCCCACAATTTCGGCTGAATTTAGAAAAACCCCATATGTGGCTGTGCAGTACTGCTTAGCCATACAGCGAGACTCGGGAGGGACGGAGCGCTTCTTGCCTCCTGGAGTGCAGATTTTCCTAGAATAGTTTGCGGACTCCAGATACAGAGCCCCTACGTGCTAGAAGAGCAGAATCCCCCTCAAGTGACCCCATTTTGGAAATTATACCCCTTTGTAAATTTATCTACAGGTGTAGTGGTGATTTTGACTCCATGGGTGTTTCCGGAAACAAGCAGCAGTGGATGTTTGTAAGTGAAGATTGCAAACTGCCGCTGTAGTGACTAAAACATTGTAGTGACCAGGACGTTGTAGTAACCAGTACGTATGCCTAGCTTGTAAATCTAGAGACATGAACCAGTAAATTAGGTGGGCTCTCATTGCTACAGGAATGCCAAACATGTGGATGCTTACTGCGATTTAGGCACACTGTGAAGCTCAGAAGGGAAGGGGACATTTGGATTTGGGAGCACAGAATTTGCTGGACTTCTTTTGGAGGGTGAGCAGCCATTTCGTTTTTCCAGAGCTTTTGTGCTACCAGTAACATGGAAGTACTCTATATTTCCGTTAACAGATGAAGGACCTGAGTGGGGACTTGCTTTTTTTGCGAATGGAATTGAAGCTTTTATTGGGAACATTTTACAAAACATTTGGAATCGCATTTATCCTGCGCTTTACGCTGAGCTCTTATATCAGGGTTTCCATCTAAATTTCTGAGTGACATGAGGGATCCATTCACTATAATGAAGCAGCAGAATTACTCTGGACTCCGCCTGTCCTTTTTTCAGCGTGGTCCTTCTTTTCAGAAAACTGTGGCCGACCGCACTTTTATGCACGCCTAATAAAAAGATGAACACTGCCGGATCATAGGCTGCCAGGGTTTCGCTCTGAATCACGTATTTCAGAGATTTACATGGAAACCCGAGTTTAAGTGCAGAGTGCCAGATAAATGTGAGCTGATCCTTACTGCAATCTTTGGGAGGCAGAATGAAAAAACAGAAGGTTTAACAGAAGGTGAAGAATTAGTTTTATTTATTTTTTACGCCATTCCTCATGCGGTATAAGTGATTAGGTGACATTATTCTTCGTGTCAGTGCAATTACTGCGATACCAGGTTTATATCAGGTTTTCATGATTGGCAGCAGTCCCACACTAAAAGACACTTTTTATTGTAAAAACAAGTTTTTGCATCGCAATAGTTTGATAGCTTTAATTTTTCCATATTTCCAGAGTCATGTGACAGCTTTTTTTTTTTTTGTGGGACAAGTTGACGTTTTTATTGGTACCATTTTCGGGCAAATTACATCTTTTGATCGCATTCTATTCCATTTTTGGGTGGCAGAATGAACAAAAACCAGCAATTCAGGAATTGCTTTTTGGGGATATTTTTATGCCATTCCACATGTGGTAAAATTGATAAGGCAGCTTTATTGTTTGGGTCAGTACGATTACAGCGATACCACATTTACATCGTTTTTTTATGTTTTGGTGCTTTTACATGATGAAAACTATTTTAGGCTATGTGAGCACGATGTGGATTTGAAGCCAAAATTTCCTGAGTGTTTTTGCCTCTCCCTGGCAGAAGCCTTTTAGTAGATCAATGAATGCTTTTTGGAGCTAAGTAAAGTTATTCGCTGGGACATTGCTTAAACCCTTGGATTACCATTAGAACTGGGGTAAATATATTGGAGTCATTTAAATGATTAAAGAATGTGTCTGTTGCATTTCAAATAAAGTGTCTACATTGTGTCTGTGTGATTATTTAACTCTTTACTTTACTTTAATTAAGTTTGGTCATGAAAAGGTCTGATTGACACCTTGTCATCACCAAACAAAAGAGCTTGGTGTGAGCTAGTCCCATTCGCCCAATCTTCATTAGCATTTCTATTCATATAATTTCTATCACTGATGTCACAGCTGTAGAATACAGCATTGTATACTGACAGGGGTGTAAAATCACCCTTATCAGTGTACATTGTTGTGCAGGAGGTCACTGGGGTTGATCAGCTGAAGATCAGCTTTTCAGCCTTGGTGAACTTACCACCCTGAGAACAGTCTTGCGAATGTTCCCAGGGTCCGGTGACCATCAGCTGATTGCTGACAACAGTGCAGGTCCTGGAAGAACAATATACTGTGCTTCCAGGACCCGCTCCCCGCAGTGTACCG
Organism: Phyllobates terribilis; assembly: GCF_046119375.1. Classification (NCBI taxonomy): domain Eukaryota; kingdom Metazoa; phylum Chordata; class Amphibia; order Anura; family Dendrobatidae; genus Phyllobates; species Phyllobates terribilis. The sequence continues at coordinate 460,695,239 of NW_027362761.1, read as the reverse complement.
CTGGCCGCCGGGCTGAAGACATCACCCCCGGGGACCAGGAGGACACCGGGGGCCACCAGACAGGTGAGAGTAGATGTTTATTTTTTTATTTTTACTTTCTTTTTCTTCTCTTTACTATGGGCACGCAGGCTGGGAGGAGTAAACTACTGCTCCTCCCATCCATGCCACTCTCGCTGGTATCAGCCAGAGCGGCTGTCAGATGAGAGGAGTAATAGCCTCCTCTCCCGACCCGGGTACCACCCTCAGCGCGTTTCTGGTGCGAATTCGCGCCCATTGACTTTCATTGAAACGCAGCAAATCCGCAGGTATAGATGTTATACCTGCGGGTTTGCTGCGATTCAATGGAAGTCAATGGGTGCAAATTTGCGGTGGAAACACCCAAACAATGGTAATGCTTCGGTTTTTGCGGAAATGGTAATCCGGAGTGGAAATTTCCGCATCATGTGCACACCACATCCGGATTACCATTGCTATACATGGCAGACCTATTAAGCCGTTTTAATGCATTTCCATGGCGGTTAAAAGGCTGCGGAAACGCATTAAAACCGCATCGTGTGCACATAGCCTTATAGAAAAAATAATTATTTTTGCATCGCCTTATTCTGAGAGCTGTATCTTTTTTATTTTTCCGCTGATGAAGCTGTATTGAGTCTTGTTTTTTTGCGGGACAAGGTGACATTTTCAGCTATGCCATTTTTATTTACATACATCTTTTTGATCGCGTTTTTTTTCCACTTTTTGTTCGGCGGTATGATGATAAAGCAGAGCTTTTTGCATTGTTTTTGTTTATCTTTTTTTACATTTTTTTTACAATGTTCACTGAATAATTAACTAGTGAGACAATTATATAGAACGTGTTGTTCCAGACACGGCGATACCAAATATGTGTATTTTTTTTTTTACACAGAAAGATGTATTTTTTGGATTAATATTTTTTTGTTCTTTATTTTGTGATTTTTTTTTTATATTTTTTGAATTTTTATTAACTTTTTCATACCTCCCAACTTTTGAAGAACAGAAAGAGGGACACATCATGCAGCACGCATATCGTGCCGTGACAAATTTTGGCAATGCGCCTGGCCACACCCCAATCCAAGCTTATTCCCCATTATCTTTCTCCCCCGGCAGGAGGAGTTGTCAGAGGCCAGAGAACTAGAACTGTGGTTTTCCTCTTCCACGGTTCAAATAGGGGTGTAATCCACCTTTTTGCATATAAAAAAACAGTTTGAGTGTCTCGCTGACTGTTCAGACACAAATATATCTGTTTAAAAGATTCTGATGTAGGCCAGGGAACAAGAACTGTGGTTTTCCTCTTCCATGGTTCAAACCTGGGTGTAATCCACCTTTTTGCATAAAAAAAACAGTTTGAGTGTCTCGCTGACTGCTCAGACACAAATATATCTGTTTAAAAGATTCTGGTGTAGGCCAGAGAAATAAAACTGTGGTTTTCTTCTTCCACGGTTCAAATCTGGGTGTTATCCGTCTTTTTGTCTTTCTTCCTTAAAAAAAACAGTTTGAGTGACTCACTGACTGTTCAGACACAAATATATCTGTTTAAAAGATTCTGGTGTAGGCCAGAGAAATAGAGCTGTGGTTTTCCTTTTCCACGGTTCAAATTTGAGTGTAATCCACCTTTTTGCAAAAAAAAAAAAACAGTTTGAGTGTCTCGGTAACTGTTCAGACACAAATATATCTGTTTAAAAGATTCTGGTGTAGGTCAGAGAACTAGAACTGTGTTTTTCCCCTTCCACAGTTCAGATCTGGGTGTTATCCACCTTTTTTGCCTTTTTTCCATAAAAAAAAACAGTTTCAGTGTCTCGCTGACTGTTCAGACACAAATACTGTATATCTGTTTAAAAGATTCTGGTGTAGGCCAGAGAACTAGAACGTGGTTTTCCTCTTCCACGGTTCAGATCTCCTTTTTATTACCCTTTTGCCATTGATAGTGCCAGTGTAAGCTATTATACTTCGTTTACAATGGGCAAGGCGCATGACAAGGGACGTGGAACTGGACGTTCTGGTGATGGTGCGTACAGAGGATGGGGCAGTGGCCAAGGTGAAAATGTGCCACAACCAACAGCCACATCTTCTCGCTCCCAGTTCTTGACCGAATTACTAGGGAAGCACACAACAGCACCACTATTGTGAACTGATCAGTGTGAACAGGTTATTAATTGGATAGCAGATAATACTTCCAGTCACCTGGGCCCCACCACCTCCGGTCTGTCTTCCACACGGTCAAGTGTTAGCAGCCGTGAGTCTTGACTGCATTCTCCTCCTCACCCTGATGCTCCTTCCTCCCACCATGCCGAGTGTCGTCAGACAGCAACTGATCCCACACTTAGACACTCTGAAGAGCTCTTCACTGGTCCATTTCCATATTTGTGCCCCTCGCCTGCTCCGCTTGAAGTGGTCGAAGAGGAGATCCCATGTAGTGATGGCCAAATATTTTAACAGCCACGGCCACAGGAAGGCAACGCTGGCAATTTGTCACAAGAGGTGGACGATAACGAGACACAATTGCCACGAAGTGAGGAGGAGGACCGTGGTGCAGAAGTGGAAGAGGAGGAGGTGGTGGATGATCTAGTAACTGACCCAACGTGGCAGGAGGACACGCAGGGCGAGGCCAGCAGCACACAGGGGGAGGGAGGCAGAGTACCCCAACAGGAGGGTGTGGTGGCCGCAGACAGAAGGTGGGCAACCATTCCCCGTAAAACCAACATGAGGGACGTTGCCAATACAACCGGTAGGTCTTGCAGAGTCTGGAATTTTTTTAAAGACTCTGCTGATAACACCAAAAAGGCCATTTGTACCACCTGCCATGCAAGCATTAGCAGGAGTGACAAAACTACCAGCCTGACCACCACCAGCAAGATCAGGCACATGTCAGCAAAGCACCCGACTTTGTGGGGTGAACCTCACGGTCCACGAGCAGTGTCAGCGGGTGTCGCCACTGCTTCTTCCGCTGTTGTGCGTGTAAGAGAACCCACTGTTGTGCGTGCAAGGCAATCCTCTGTCTATACTGCATGGAAAGATGCCCCCTCCTCTCAGTCTTCACTTGTTATGGCAGTTTCTCAAGAAACAGCATCAACGTCCACGTCCATGTCCCACCGCAGCGTTCAATTGTCCATATCCCGGGCCTTTGAACAAAAGCGCAAATTCGCAGCCAACGCCCCACAGGCCACAGTCCTAAATTCGCACATTTCACGACTGCTTGCGTTGGAAATGCTGCCTTTTAGGCTGGTGGAGACGGAATCCTTCTGCAACCTTATGGCGGTGGCCGTTCCTCAGTACTCGGTCCCCAGCCGACACTATTTTGCCCAGTGTGCCATCCCCACACTACACAAGCACGTGTCCCAAAACATCTGCCATGCCCTCAACAACGCAGTTACTGGGAGAGCCCACCTGACAGCGGACACGTGGACAAGTGCTTGTGGCCAGGGACGGTACATCTCTCTGATGGCACACTGGGTAAACATGGGTGGAAGCCGGGACCCAGTCGGACCTTGGGACGGAACACATCCTCCCCACATCGAGGATTGCGGGCCCTATGTCAGTCAGAGTTGCCCCCACAGTGTACAGCTCCTGCGCATCATCCTCCTCCTCCTCATGTTCAGCCTCCATCTCAGATATCACCACATCAGTTACAAGCTGGAAGCACTGCAGTACTGACTCAGCCAAGCGGCAACAGGCTGTGCTGAAACTCATAAGCTTAGGTGATAAACCTCACACTGCTTGTGAGTTGTGGACAGCTGTGAAAGAGCAGGCAGATCTGAGGCTGAGACCACTGAACCTACATCCAGGCATGGTCATATGTGACAATGGTCATAACCTGGTGGCGGCTCTGTGTCGAGGCAAGATCACACGCCTACCATGCCTGGCTCATGTGCTTAACCTCGTGGTTCAGCGGTTTCTTAAATCGTACCTCGAGTTGCCAGATCTGTTCGTCAAAGTACGTCGCTTATTTTCACAAGTCGGCTACAGCTTCCGCCGCCCTTGCTGTGTTGCAGCAGCGTTTGCAGCTGCCGGCACACCGACTGGTGTGTGATGTTCCCACACGTTGGAACCCTACCCTCCACATGTTGCAAAGGATTTGTGAGCAGAAGAGAGCAGTTGTGGAGTACCAGCTGCAACAAGGCCATCGATATTCAGGTCAGACTCCACTCATAAGACCTCAGGAGTGGACCTGGATGTCTGACATATGTACCGTCCTGACAAACTTTGAGGAGTCCACCAAGATGGTGAGTGGCGATGATGCCATCATTAGCGTCAGCATCCCACTTGTCTGTCTTTTGCAATGCTTTCTGTAGAGAATTAAAGAGGAGGCATTGCAGCCAGAGTATGATGAGAAGGATCAAGAAGCCGTAGAGAGGGTGATTACACACAGCCCAGCCTCATCTTATCCCAACGTGCATTGGGGGACAATGAGGGAGAGGAGGAGGAAGAACAGAAGCTGGGATCATGCGCTGTAGACGGTAGTACCTGTACAACTGTCATACCGTCGGTTCAGTGTGGGTGGCCTGAGGACAGGGGTAGGAGGAGGAGGAGAGCATGGTCAGTCGTCATCTTGGTGAGGACATGGAAGTCTTGCCCGTTACCAGTCTGGCACTCATGGCTGACTTTATGTTACGCTGCCTTAACTGTGACCCTCGCGTTGTCAAAATGTTGGGTGACAGTCATTACTAGTTGGTTACATTTTTAGACCCCCGCAACATGGAGAACTTTCACTCTCTTATTGCTGAGGTGGAGAGGTCTACAAAAATGGGGCAGTACCAGAAGGCCCTTGCTGCAGAACTCTTAAAAAATTCCCATCTGAACACGCTAGCGGCAGAGGTCACAGTTCATTTCCCAACCAAGGTGTACAGGTGAGAGAGACACAACTCCAAACCAGCAGAGGCAAGGGAACACTGTCAACATTCTGGGACAGTTTTCTGAGACCCACCCTGCTTACAGGCCCTGAGGCGCAGGGTACTCTCACAAGGAGTGGAAAGTTTCAAAAGATGGTGAGGGAGTACCTTGCCGACCGTACCAGCGTCCTCCGTGTTTCCTCTGTGTCTTTTAATTATTGGGCATCCAAGCTGGACACTTGGAATGAACTCACTCTGTAAGCTTTGGAAGTCCTGGCCTGCCCTGCCGCTAGCGTGTTATCAGAGCGTGTTTTTAGTGCCGCTGGGGGAATTATAACTATAAGCGCACTCGCCTGTCAACTGACAATGCTGACAAGCTGACCCTTATCAAAATGAACAAGGGCTGGATTGGGCCAGACTTCTCATCACCACCAAATGACAGCAGAGTAACATAAAATCAAATCCACTGTGTTATTTCGGGAGGTGTATTCCCATGCACCGCTTCATACCCACACACGGGTATACGCTTCCTCATTTCGGCTGTTTTTTGCTCTTCTCCTTTTCCTCAGCCTCCACCACCACTATATCACCAGGGTGACCATGGTCTGTGTTGCCAGCATTGCAAGTTCCTCCGTCCTAAATTTTGGCAGCTTTTGCTTGGAAGGCATAGGCATATGGGAGACCCGCTCCCCAATAATGGGAATAATGTTTTTAATATGCTGGACTGCATGGCTCTTGTAAGGAGCATTAAAACCATCAAGTTAAGCTACTGTGACCTCCACGTCTCTTCCAAGGGGCATTGATATTGTCTTTTTATTCCACTGTGACCTCCACCACTCTTCCAAGGGGCATTGATATTATCTTTTTATTCCACTGGGTCCTCCACGTCTCTTCCATGGGGCATTAAAACCGTCTTGTTAAACCACACTGAACTCCACGTCTCTTCAAAGGGGCATTAAAACCATCTTGTTAAGCTACTGTGACCTCCACGTCTCTTCCAAGGGGCATTAAAACCATCTTGTTAAGCTCCTGTGACCTCCACCACTCTTCCAAGGGGCATTGATATTGTCTTTTCATTCCACTGCGACCTCCACCACTCTTCCAAGGGGCATTGATATTGTCTTTTTATTCCACTGCGACCTCCACCACTCTTCCAAGGGGCATTGATATTGTCTTTCTATTCCACTGGGACCTCCACCTCTCTTCCAAGGGGCATTAAAACCGTCTTGTTAAACCACTCTGAACTCCACGTCTCTTCCAAGGGGCATTAAAACCGTCTTGTTAAGCTACTGTGACCTTCACGTCTCTTCCAATGGGCATTAGAACCATCTTGTTAAACCATTCTGAACTCCACGTCTCTTCCAAGAGGCATTAAAACCATCTTGTTAAACCACTCTGAACTCCACGTTTCTTCCAAGGGGCATTAAAAACGTCTTGTTAAGCTACTTTGACCTCCACGTCTCTTCCAAGGGGCATTGATATTGTATTTTTATTCCACTGCGATGTCCACCACTCTTCCAAGGGGCATTGATATTGTCTTTTTATTCCACTGGGACCTCCACCACTCTTCCAAGGGGCATTGATATTGTCTTTTTATTCCACTGGGACCTCCACATCTCTTCCAAGGGTCATTAAAACCGTCTTGTTAAACCACTCTGAACTCCACGTCTCTTCCAAGGGGCATTAAAACCGTCTTGTTAAGCTACTGTGACCTCCATGTCACTTCCAAGGGGCATTAAAACCGTCTTGTTAAACCACTCTGAACTTCACAGCTCTTCCAAGGGGCATTGAAATGTTGTTTTTAATTACCTCTAACCTCCACGACTCTTCCAACGGGCATTGCATTTCCTCCGAATTTTAGTCAGCTTTTGCTTTTCAATGCATAGGCGAACACTAAGGGAGACCCACTCCCCAATAATGGGTAGAAGGTTTTTAGTATGCTGCAATCCACATCTGTTTCAAGGCGCATTGCAGTTCCTCATAATTTTTGGAAAGCCTTCCATTCACTGATTAGGCCAACAGTGTACAGGAGACCCAGTTGTTATAAATGGAAAAAACTGTTTAGTTAAGGCCCTCTGACCTCCATATCACTTCCAAGGGGCATTGGAGTGCCTCGAAATTTTTGGTAGGCATTGCACTTACTGTATGCCCTATAACTGTGTAGCCGAACCACTCCTTTTGGTACAGAAACATATCCTACAAGACATGTGTGGTTGACTGGCCTGATATTGATGTGAATGGTCCCTGTTCCTCCTGCTCTTTCTCCTTTGCCACCACCTCATCCATGATTCCTCACCTGAAGCTTTGTTTTAACGGGAATCATAGAACTGGGATAGTAGCAGGAAAACATCCAGCAATCCTCGGAGGAGGTAGGATATGCGCCAAAACGCTTACCCCCTCAGGCCTAGCCGCTACTACATACATGCACTTGCATTCCAAGGAACAGAAAGCTAAGGAGATCGATGCCCTCATCATCATGAATAATTTACTCGTTGTGTAGGAGGCCGACCACTGCTGCTGTCTACCTTCTGAACTTTGTGTTGAAGACTGATTGACCCAGGACCCGCAATCCTCTATGTCTGGAGGACGTGTTGCATCCCAGTGTCCAACTGTGTCCCGGCTTCCACAATATTAACCCAGTGGGAAGGCATCAGTGAGATAGATGGACCATCACTGGCCACATTCACTTGTCCACATGTTTGTGGTTAGGCTGTCCATCCCACTAAATGCACTGGGGCGGGCACAGGTAATGTTTTGTTATGTGTGCTTGTGTATAAGGCGCACCGGGACAAATAGGGGTGGCTGGGGACCGTTTATGGACACCCGGCCGCCCCCAGGCAGCTGGGGACCGTGTGTGGGCATCCGGCCGCGGGGCAGCTGGGGACCGAGTATGGACACCCGGCCGCCCCCTGGCGGCTGGGGACCAAGCGTGGACACCCGGACGCCGGGCGGCTGGGGACTGAGTATGGATACCAGGCCACTGACGTAGCAATGACGTGGTGGCCAGATTTCGCCTCCACATACCAAAAAGGCCCAATTTCAAGTGCAAGCAAGCAGTATGGTATTGCAACCTGGGGGTGGGTGGGTGGCAGGCTGCATATTTGCGCTTGCATTGCAAGGAATGGGGGAGATACAATTGAACACTGCCCTGGGACGAGGACTTGAACGGGAATAGTTGCAAGTCTGCATCTTCTGATGCGGCAAGGATCACTTCTGATGGGCACACTTTTAGGCAGTGACCTGGGTGTCAGAGATGCTTCCAGGGGTCTTTCCCATACTGTTCCCATGTCTTATCTGGAACATGGCCAGATAAGGTTGTAAAATGTTAAAATGACATTTCCCGGTGAATGCATTTGTCACGGTTGAAAGCAATACAAAAGCGCAAAAAAGCATAAAAAATGCTACTTGTGAACATAGCCCAAGGTGTGGAGGAGTATTTTTGTTTTTGGTTATTTATTTTACCTTATACCCAAGTCTTTACCCTGGAAAGGATGTTCCTTAACATATTTCACAGTAAAACAGTTTCAGTTTCGTTTTTGTGTGTTTTATTGTAAGCCAGTAAAAGTGGCTTAATACCTCTGACCACGTTGTTGTCAGCAGTGACCTGGGGGTCAGAAATGCTTCCTGGGGCGATCCCCATGCTGTCCCCATGTCATTTCAGCACTGTCACTATCGTTTTGGGCACTTTTTAGGCTTTCTATGGACTGCTGAGAGGGCCGCCGCAAAAATGCTCGGGTCTCCCATAGACTAACATTGGGCTCGTTGTTCGGGTCGAGCACCCAAGTATCACGGTGAGCTCGGCCCGAGCTTCAAGCACCCGAGCATTTTAGTGCTCGCTCAACACTAATAATGACCCAAAACACACAGCTAAAAACACCCAAAAATGGCTAAGAGGAAAACATTGGACTATTCTGAAGTGGCCTTCTATGAGCCCTGACCTAAATCCTATTGAGCATCTTTGGAAAGAGCTGAAACATGCCGTCTGGAAAAGGCAACCTTCAAACACGAGACAACTGGAGCATCTTCCTCATGAGGAGTGGGCCAAAATACCTGTCGAGAGGTGCTGAAGTCTTATTGACAGTTACAGGAATCATTTGATTACAGTGATTGCCTCAAAAGGTTGTTCAACAAAATATTAAGTTAAGAGTACCATCATTTCTGTCCAGGCCTATTTCATGAGTTTAATTATTTTTTAAATTCTATGGAAGCAGGGTTGAAAAGAAATGACTGACTTTCAATTGTTAATTTTCATAGATTTTTATTTTATTATTACTTGTGTCAGATTCAAGTTATTTCTGTGACCATTGTGGGTTTTTCTTTCATTAAACGAGGGGTACCCACAATTTTGACCACGTGATATATATATATATATATACACATACAGTGCAGACCAAAAGTTTGGACACACCTTCTCATTTAAAGATTTTTCTATATTTTCATGACTATGAAAATTGTACATTCACACTGAAGGCATCAAAACTATGAATTAACACATGTGGAATAGTGTGAAACAACTGAAAATATGTCTTATATTCTAGGTTCTCCAAAGTAGCCACCTTTTGCTTTGATGACTGCTTTGCACACTCTTGGTATTCACAGGGTAGACTGTGACGAGCATAGCGGTGCCAGGTCTTATAAAGACCTGATGATGCTGTGCGGTCAGCCAATCACTGTAATGCCCACAACCAACATGGCTACGGCATTACAGTGTGTGGCAGGCAATCCCTGCATCTTAATTGGCTCCCTAAAGAGCACCAAACATGCAGGGAGGAGACCCGAGCTCCCGTCCGAGCAACCAAGAAATACTCGCCGAGCTTGTCGAGCACCATGATGCTCGGGCGAGTACTGAGAAGTGGAAAGCACGTTCACTCATTACTATTACTTTATTAATGTTGAACTGGGCAATTTCTTGCTTGAAAAAAATCTTACAGTTGTTGGTACTATGAAACCAAATCAACGAGATATTCCTCCGGTGATGAAGCACATTCTACAGCGAGCACTTTATGATAGTGTTTTTGGTTTCAGCAACAAAACAACAATGGTGTCTTACAAAGCAAAGAAGGAAAAATCCATTACATTATTATTATTTATTTATATAGCGCATCCATGGTGCTGTACATAAGAGGTTACATACCAAATAATGATATCACTTACATTAAATTAACTAACAATGATAGACTAGTACAGAGGGAAGAGGACCCTGCCCTTACGGGGTTACATTCTGCAGGAATGGGGAACGAGACAGTAGGTTGAGGGGTTGCAGTAGCTCCGGTGTTGTTGAACTGGCAGCAAGCTAGGTCATGGCAGGCTGTAAGCTTGTTTGAAGAGATGGGTTTTCAGGTTCCGTCTGAAGGATCCAAATATGGAGGTTAATCGGACGTGTTGAGGCATAGAATTCAATAGGATGGGAGATATTCGGGAGAAGTCTTGGAGGCGATTGGGTGAGGAACGAATAAGTGTGGAGGAGAGAAGGAGGTCTTGGGAGGACCGGTTATATTACTCAGTACCATGCATCATGATTCCAGGATTGACAGCAATGACAGGAAACAGAAACCAGAAATCATCCTGCACTATAATAAAACTAAAGGAGGTGTTGACAAGATGGATGAAATGGTTGGAGAATATTCATGCAAGAGGCAAACAAAACGTTGGCCTGTAGTAATTTTTTCAAATATGCTTTATGTATCAGCCCCTTAATTCCTACATTATTTATACTGAAACTCATCAATTTCCATGCTAGGAGGAAGGACAGGAGATGCCTATTCTTGAAGGACCTTTGCCATGAACTTGTAATGCCTCACGTGATGCAGCGAAGCAACATAAAATGCTTGCCAAAGCAAACTAGAGAAGTTATGTGTCACGCCGTAAACAGCGAAACCAGGAAATGGCTGAGTGTTGGGACCCGCACCTGCCCTGCCACACTAAGGGGGCCCTGACTTTCCCTTATCTGAGGGGTACCTCTAATGGTGAGGAGGCCTGAGTCACCAGCATCTCCTTCACTCCTGCGTCGGCCCTGACAGTAACCCCCTCTTTCCCCCCAGGGAGGGAGACAGTACAAAATAATGATGACAAGATAGGGAAATACAGACAGGGTAAACAGAAATAGCAGACACATGAAATGCCCACTCAGCCACAGAGGAAACACAAGGGAGTTAAGGAGGGGAAACCAAAAAGGAGAGAAAGGAGGTAAACACGCAGCAAAACAGCAACCACGATAGCTAAGTAAACCTCCAAGCTCCTATACACAATGCTCGTCCTTCACTCTCCAAGTCAGGCAGAAGAACTGATCACTGACACTCCTGAGGTAAATCTATATAGAAGGGAAGAGTAGTTAATCCAAATCATCTGAGAGACCAGAATATCAGAAAAACCCAGATTAATTCCCGCACTGCTGGCAAAAAGCAGTAAGTTAATAAACTGGAGAGAAGCTTCAGCCCAGTGTGTGTGAACTATGCCCAGAGTGCTACAGTTCTATGGAACCTCTCTGTTGCAGTAACCATGTGACATTATGAAATGGTGTGGCTTATTCCATTTACAGACAATTCCAGAGCCAGGAGAAAGAAAAAGAAAGCGTTGTTTTATTTGTCCAACAAACAAAGACAGGAAAACTGAGCTTTACTGTACCATTGTCTGTGAGGAACATTCTTCAGAAAAGATAATGTGTAAATTGTGCGAAAGATCAATAAAATTGAAAAGGAAAAGTTGGAAAAGAAATGTAGCTGCAGTTAGTTTACTTCAATATTTATATACCCTTGTTTGTGTGTTTTTCATATCTTTGTTTGAAATTTGAAAAAAAATTGTTAAATGATAAAAAGGATTCATCACATGAAATGCATAATGGGGGCTTTTTAGGCCCATGTGCTTACTTTTTTGGTGTTTTCTGAAAACAATTATAATTACAATGTTGTGCATTTTTCACATCTTACGTTGCAATTTTGAAATAAACTTGTAAAAGTTATTTAAGCTCCTCCATATGATTTGCACAAGGGCCTAAAAGGTCCGGGTTATATAAAAGTGTATATTTCAGATGTCACGCATTCTAGGGTTAAACTTCATTGGTGCCAATAACAATGAGCAGGACTGTATGCTTAGGTGACAAACTGCACACTGCAGCAGAATTTTTGAAAGCTGTAACAGAGAATGCAGATCTGTGGCTCTCACCGTTGAACCTACAGCCAGGCATGGTCATGTGTGACAATGGCCGGTACCTGGTGGCCGCTCTGAAGCTAGGCAAGCTCACACACGTACCATGCCTGGCCCATGTGCTCAACTTAGTGGTTCAGCGGTTTCTCAAAACCTACCAGGATCTGTCAGAGCGGCTTGTGAAATTATGCTGCATGTGTGCCCATTTCAGAAAGTCAGCTACAGCTTCTGTCGCCCTGGCAGTGCTTCAGCAGCATTTCCAGTTTCCAGCTGGTGTGAGATGTGACCACACATTGGAAATCAATGTTGCAGATGTTTGGAATGATTTGTGAGGTGCAGAGGGCAGCTGTTGAGTACCAGATTCAACACGCCCATGGGCATTGAGGTCAGCCTCCGCACAGAAGAGCTGATGTCTGTCATCTGTGCCGTTCTCCAAAACTTTGAGGACTCCACCAAGATGGTGAGTGGCGCTGATGCCATAATTAGCGTCACAATCCCCCTATCGAAAAGCTCGCTGCTCACAATTAAAGAGGAGGCATTGCAGGTGGAGCAAGGAACTATACAGGGTGATGCTACTCTGCCCAGCCTCATCTCATCTCAATGCGTATTGAGTGATAATGAGTGATAATGAGGAGGAGGAGGGGGAGGAAGAGGAGGAGAACATAGACAGTCGTCCTCTTGGTGAGGACAGGGAAGTCTTCGCTGTTGGCAGTTTTGCACACATGGCTGACTTTATGTTCCGCTGCCTTTACTGTGACCCTTGCGTTGTACGCATTTTGGGCATTACAGAAAACTGGCGAAGCACAAGAGAAGTCTTGGAGACGGACGTGTGAGGTTCTGATAACGGAAGATGTTAGTCTTAGATCAGTTGCAGAATGGAGGGCACGGGAGGGGTAATAGACAGAAATGAGAGCTGAGATATAGGGCGGTGCAGAACTGTGGAGAGATTGGTGGGTGAGAGAGAAGAGTTTATATTGTGTTCTGTAGTGAATGGGTAACCTAACCAGTGCAATGACTGGCACAGGGTAGAGGCGTTGGTGAAGTGACTTGATAGAAATATGACCCTGTCTGCTGCATTCAGAATGGATTGGAGAGGAGACAGTTAGTTTAGAGGTAGACCGATTAGAAGAGAGTTGCAGTAGTGAATAAGAGCGACAGTAAGAGTTTTTGCAGTATCAAAGGTGACAAAGGTCAGATTTTGGAGATGTTTTTAAGGTGTAGGTGACATGAGTGAGTAAGTGAGTGAGTGATTTTCCATGGGGAATAAAGGAAAGTTGTGTGTCAAATATGACTCCAAGACAGCAGGTGTGCTGAGTGGGAGTTATTGTGGCACCACCTAAAGGAAATTGCAAAGTAAGGAATAGGTAGGTTAGTAAAAGTCAGATAAAAGTAGGTTAGTAAAAGTCAGGTAAAGGTAGGTTAGTAACAGTCAGATATAGGTAGGTTAGTAAAAGTCAGGTATAGGTAGGCTAGTAGATGGAGGAAACAGAAGGATGTTTTTGGAGATATTCAGTTCAGGCTCTTCCCATCTGAAAACTCTGGAGGCAGAGGTCACAGACAGTTCATTGGACAACCAAGGAGTACAGGCAAGGGAGACACAAACCAGATGTGGCAGAGGCAGGGGAATGCTGTCAAAGGTCTGGGACAGCTTTCTTAGACCCACGCAGCACACAGGCCCTGATACCTGGGGTACTCTGACATGGAGGGAAAAGTTTTGGAAGATGTTGAAGGACTACCTTGGTGACCGTACCAGTGTCCTCCATGATTCCTCTTTGTGCCTTACAACTGTTGGGTATCCAAGCTGGACACATGGCATGAACTGTCTCTGTACGCCTTGGAGGTCATGACCGCTAACGTTTTGTCAGAGATGGTTTTTAGTGCCGCCGGGGGCATTATAACTGATATAACTGATAGGCGCATTCGCCTGTCAACTGAAAATGCTGATAAGCTGACTTATCAAAATGAACAACAGCTGGATTAGGCCAGACTTTTCAACACCACCGGATGATAGAATCGGAACATAAACTCAAATCAAGTGTTTATTTTTGAGGGATCTATTCCTATGCAACTCTTCACACCCAAACATGGGTATGCGCTTCAGGAATTCTTCTATTTTATGACTCTCTCCTCCTTCTCCTCATCCTCCACCATCATATAAACAGGGTGACCACTATGCCATGCCCACATAATTTTTTTAAGGGTGTTTAAAATTTGAGACAGCGAATATTTCAATATTCATTTTGTATTACGATCGCCAGTTTTGCAATATTCGCCAATGTAATTTTTGAATATTTGTCAAACATTGCCAAATGCCATTGGATTCAATGGGGGCAAGAACAAATGCATACACAACACCTTTAAATGGGCCCAAAAGCTGCCAAAACACATCAAATTAGTGGCAGACACCAGGAAAGTGCCATCAATTGACCCAGAGTGCAATTAGTATAATTATTATTTATTATTATAGCGTCATTTATTCCATGGTGCTTTACATGTGAAAAGAGGTCACCGACTGGTACAAAAGGAGAGAGGACCCTGCCCGTGAGGGCACACAAACAGCCTATAAGGGATGGGTGAGGATACAGTTGGTTAGGATAGAGCTGGTCATGTAGCGGTATTGTGGAGCGAGGGTTACTGCAGGTTGTACGCTTGTCGGAAGAGGTGGGTCTTCAGCTTCCTTTTGAAGGTTTCAACAGTAGGCGAGAGTCTGATCTGTTGGGGTGCAGAGTTCCTGAGTAGGGGGATGCATGGGAGAAATCTGGTATGCAATTGTGGGAAGGGGAGATAAGAGTGGAGTAGAGAAGGAGATCTTGTGAGGATCGGAGGTTGAGTGCAGGTATGTACCGGCAGACTAGGTTACAGGTATATGGAGGAGACAGGTTGTGGATGACTTTGTGTGCCATGTGCCATGGTTAGGGTTTTGAACTGGAGTCTCTGAGCAATGGAGAGACAGTTAAGGGATTAACAGAGAGGAGAGGCCAAGGAATAGCAGGGGAACAGGTGGATTAGTCGGGCAGCAGAGTTTAGGATAGATAGGAGGGGTGCGAGAGTGTTAGAAGGAGGCCACAGAGCAGGAGGTTGCAGTAGTCTAGGCGAGAGATGATGAGGGTGTGCACTAGTGTTTTTGAAGATTCATGGTTGAGGAATGTGCGGATCTGGGAGATATTTTTGAGTTGGAGTCGGCAGGAAGTGTAAAGGGTTTGGATATGTGGTTTGAAGGAGAGTTTAGATTCCAGGGTTATCCCAAGACAGCAAGCTTGAGAGACTGGGGAAAGTGAACAACCATTGACGTTGATAGGTCAGATGGGGGGTTTGAATGAGATGGTGGAAAGATGGTGAATTCTGTTTTATCTATGTTAAGTATTAGAAATCTAGCAGAGAAGAAGGATGAAATAGCGGACAGACACTGTGGGATTTTTGTTAGTACCTGATCCTCCTTCCTCTCACCATGCCGAGTGCCCAGAGACAACTCATCCCACACTTGAACACTCCGAAGAGATGTTAATTTTTCCATTTATAAATTCGGGCCTCTCGCCCAGCCCATTTTGAGTAGGGCAACAGAATATCGCATGTAGCGATACCCAAATATTTGTGCAGCCATGGTCACCGAAGGAGACGGTGGGAAAGTGCAATTACTGTCGCAAGAAGTGGATGATGATGAGACACAATGGACAGAAAGTCAGGAGGAGGACCAGGGTATGGAAGTGTAAGGCGAGGTGGTGGATGAGGAAGTCGATGGGCTGAACACCAGGGTCCTGAAACAATGTCTGAGGTTGACACCACTGCCTCTTCCCCTGTTCTACGTGCACGCCAAGCCTCCATCCATGATGCAGGCAAAAATCCCTCCCACCCTGCACCTGTCGTTGCACACTTGCAACCATCACCTCAGCAACCACGTCCATATCCTTGCCCCAGTGTAGCATTCAGTTGTCCCTACCCCAGTCCTTTTAACGCAAGCGCAAATGTGCAGCCGACCACCCACAGCCACAAGACTAAACTAACACATTTCTTGACTTCTTGCACCAGAAATGTTGCCTTTTAGGCATGTGGCAGTGGAAGCTTTCCGCAATCTTATGGCGGCGGCTGGCCCACAGTACTCAATCCCAAGCCACCACTATTTCTCCCTGTGTCGTCCCCGCCTTATATAAGCACGGGTCCCAGAACATTACCCGTACCCTCACCAGTTACTGGGAAGGACCGCCTAACCACAGACAAGTGGACAAGTTCTCATGACCAGGGATGGTACATCTCACTGATGGCACGCTGGGTTAAAATTGTTGTCAGTCTCCTAGACAACGAGCTAACTCCTTTATGATGATAGAGGCCACCATCTCTTTAGCTTTCTGGTACATTTCTGTGGGAATGAGCTTGTTTCCAAACAGCCAGGAATATTTCCAGTGAATTATGGCACACCATGGCTTTAGAAGTGCATCCAGTTCCAGAAGCGAAGCCATCCACAATTTCCTTCTCAGGAATTTTAGTTGTTAGACTGAGTGGCTGCCCAAACATTAGTTTCCACACAAAGGAGCTGAAGACACTGAGTGGCAGTAGGTGCAAGTTTCTCTAGCATGACCTGTTTGTTATTGTTAGATACCAGAGGGAGAACAGAATTGTGCTTTGCCAAGGTGCCAGATTGCATCTTAACTCTTATAGACCCTGCCCTTGCGGGCTTACATTTTACAGGATGGTGGGGAAGGAGACAGTAGGTTGGGGAGTTGCAATAGCTCAGGTGGTGTTGAGGTGGCAGCTAGGTAATGGCAAGCTGTAGGCGGTCTTGAAGAGATGGGTGTTCAGGTTCTGTCTGAAGGATCCGAATGTGGTGCCTAATCAGACGTGTTAAGGCACAAAATTCCAGAGGATGGGGGATATTCAGGTGAAGTCTCGGAGGCGATTGGGGGAGGAACGAATAAGTGTGGAGGAGAGAAGGAGGTCTTGGTAGGACCGGAGATTACGTAAGGGAATATATCTGGAGATTAGTTCAGAGATATACGGAGAAGAAAGGTTATGGATGGCTTTGTACGTCAGTGTTAGTAGTTTGAACTGGATACGCTGGGCAATTGGGAGCCAGTGAAGGGATCTTATAGATTGCAAACTTATAGATTGCTGGAGCCAGTCAACCGTAAAAAAGCAGTCATAGGGTGTCCGGGAACTTTCACACAGACTTTTCTTAGCCAGGGCTGCTTTTCGGTGAGAGTTGTATCTCACCACAGCCATATTCTTTAGGTCGGATGAAAGGATTGGCATAGAGGGAAACCGTATTTACTCCGGCTGTCATTTCTCCACCACCAGGTTCCAGCCCTTGTCAAACACGAACATGCATGGCATACGCTGTTTGTTCAGTGGTGAGAGCCACAGATCCGCCTGCTCTGTTACAGCTTTCAACAACTCTGCAGCGGTGTTCGGTATGTCACCTAAGCATAAACATATTATCTTTAGCAAAGCCTGTTGCCGCTTGGCCGAGGCAGTTCTGCAGTGCTTCCAGCTTGTGACTGATGTGGTCATTTTGGAGATGGAGGCCAAAGAGGAGGAGGTGCAGGAGCTGTGCAATGTGATTACATTGAGGTTACAATGGCGAGTCTGGTTTTTATACTAAAGATTCTGCTGTATTTTTCTATTTTATATTATTTTTTTTACGTCTCTTCAAATGTGTATTGGAGTGTGTCCTGATTTTTTCCAGTTTTTGAAATTGCTGCATACACAGAATAACAGTGCAGGAGACCCACTCTTTAATAATGGGAAGGACAATTCAAATAGATTCTATATTCTAGAATATTACCTGTCTTATCTGAAATTCGTTTACGGGTGAGGTAGCGCAGTATGGATAGCGTATTACACCGATCCAGCCTGGTATTATTGCCTGGCTGGATTATTGCTGCTGCTGGTGCTGCCGAAAAAAAATAAAAATCTATTCTATTCCCTATTGATACATGCATTTACAGTAAGGACAGGTGCTGCTAGGTGGTATCATCAGCTCTAGATGAGTGTTCATTCTGGTCGCATAAATCTCTTCCAAAGTCCATAACTTTTTTTTTTATTATTTCTTTGGCCTTATATACAAGTCATTACCCTGGAAAGAATGTTTCTTAACTTTTTTTTTCCAGGAAAATCCATTTTAGCTTGCTTTTTGTATGTTTTATTGACAGTCCGTAAAACTGGTGCAAAACTCTGGCAACATTGTTCACAGATATACTATTTGTCAGCAACCAACTGTGAATGCTAGGTTTGCACACAGAACTGCCATACTTTAAATGGAGTGTAATATTTGACATGTTCTCTAAAATTTCTGTATTATTACGGCATTAATATGGGATCACATCTGATGGCCACGGTTTCAGGCAGTTGCCTAATAGTATGGTATTTGTCAGCGACCAACTGTGAATAGGTTCAACACAACAGAGCTGACATGCTCCACAAAATGTCTGTATTGTTACTGCAGTAATATCGGATCATGTGTGATCACGGAAAAGTTTCTCTGCTTCCACAATACAGTAATGCGAATATAATCAAAAAAATCTGGCTGTATTCTGCTAACAAGCAAATGGAGCAGTAAAATAGTGTACTCTGGATTGCTATTAAAGCAAATAATCAGGATTAAGAGCAAAAAAAAAAAATTGCCCGGATATGTAGGGCTATATGGATATCAGTAAAAGCAGCAGCAGAGACAGAATGTGCAATAGACCCTATTGTGCTGTATGCACTGCCACAAATCCTGCCTGCCTGCCTAACTCCTGCTACCAGGATTAATATATGCAGCTGGATTAGTCCTTAGAAGGACTGTTAGTTCAGATGGATATATATCTTGCTGTGGAATACCTATACCTAACTAATAAGCCGCCCATTCTCTCCCTAGCTCAGCAGCATCTCTCCCTACTGTGCCTGTTTCCGGGTTAGACTGTCAAAAGCATAGGGCCACCAGGTCTTATATAGACCTGAAGATGGTATGCGACCAGCCAACATGGCTACGGCATTACAGTGCAAGGCAAGTAATCCCTGCATCATAATTGGCTGTCTAAAGAGCAACAAACATGCAGGGTGGGGACCCGAGCTCCCGCCCGAGCATCCTGGAAATACTCAAGGTGTGCCGAGCATGGTGAGCAGTGAGATGCTCAGGCGAGTACCGAGCAGTGACAAGTATGCTTGCTCATCATTAGCAACGAACATAACGCAATTGACGTGTGGTGCACTCTATACAATATACAATGTGGTGCGAATTACAATTGATAAACGCCTAAATCATGCAGCTCGCTCCATGCTGTAATGAAAAAGATGTTTTTCTATTTACCGAGAAAACACAAACATTACATAAACTATCTGCAGTTTTAAATAAGTCCTTTGGGAAAGCCAATTGGAACTAACATTGTATTCCCTGAACATGCTAGAAGAAAGCGTTACCCAAGGTGCATCCTTGTCTGGCAACATATCGACAACCATCACTAAGGATTTCTTTAAGAATATCATGCTGATTAATGACAGGTAAGTATTTGGAAATTATTCCCCTGATTATATTAAAGGCTATAGGGTGTAGAGAAAGTAGTTGAAAATTAATTCAAGTTGGCAGATCTGGTACTGGTATTTTATAGGTATTCCTCCCTGGATTTCATATTAACCCTACCCAGGGCTGAATTTATGAGGGGCTTGCTATATGTTACAGGTCTGGGTGGTGGAACCTCTGTGCTGAGATGCAAGGAGGGACCAGAGGGGCGTAACTAAGAGCCAACTCGGACCAACCCTGGCCACATGGTGGCTTAATCGACTCCGTGAACCAGGGATGACAGGGCAGGTGTACCAGGTGCCACTCTGGGACAGACCTTGTTTGAGAGAATGCGATTCCAATGGGTCAGATGGCTGAAGCTGACTGGTACAGCAATTGAGCACGGCAGGTAGCTTGACGGATGGTCCGGGTAGGCAGGCAGGCGGGCTCAGCAGATTGCCAGACTGGTGATCCAGGTAGTCAAGCAGGCGGACACGGCAGGTGGCCTGACAGGTGATCCGGGTAGACAGACAGGCGGACACGGCAGGTAGCCTGACAGGTGATCCGGGTAGACAGGCAGGCGGGCACGGCTGACAGACAGGCTGGCGGGCACGGCTGACAGACAGGCTGGCGGGCACGGCTGACAGACAGGCTGGCGGGCACGGCTGACAGACAGGCTGGCGGGCACGGCTGACAGACAAGCTGAAGGGGACAGCTGACAGACAGGCTAGCAGGTACTGGAACCTGAGGGCTGAGGAGAGTGTTAGCACACAAACAACAACCTTGCACAAGCATCTCCATTTTAGAGGAGCTGCTTTATAAAGGAGTGGTCCTCCGGCAATTGGCCGGGGCCTCTATAGGACGGCGCGCGCGGCCCCTTTAAGAGGGAGGGAGCACACGCGCACCCTAAGCACAGTGCCCAGGAAGCTGCACGCAGTGCGTGCAACAGCAGCAGCAGGAGAGCTGGAGGACGCCAGACCGGGACCGTGGCGGTGAGGGGAACGGCGTCTCTGTCTGGCAGGAGGCAGAGACGCCAATGCTACAGTACCCCCCCTTTACGCCCCCTCTTCTTTAGGCCCACAAGAAATTTTTCAAGAAGACGAGGGGCATGAATGTTCTCCCTGGGCTCCCAAGATCGCTACTCAGGACCAAACCCCTTCCAATCCACAAGAAAGAAAGTCTTTCCTCCTACCCTCTTGATGGCTGTAGCATTGGCGTCTCTGCCCCTTGCTAGGCAGAGACGCCGTCCCTCTAACCTCCCCGCTCCTGGTGCGGCGTCCTCTAGCGCTTCTCTCCCCGCTGCTTCCGGCATGCGCTCCTTCCCCGGCTGTGTGCTTAGGGCGCGCGCGCTCCCCCTCTCTTAAAGGGACCGTGCGCGCCGTCCTAAGGAGCCGTGCAGTGTACATCTTGCGCAATGTATGCATTCCGTGAGCAACCGCTCGAGGATCCATACTGCTGCGAGAGATGTGAGCATATCGTGCACTTGGAAGCCCAAATTCTGCATCTAAGTGCTCAGATAGCGGTACTGAGGAGCATCGACAACATGGAACGGAGTTTGCTGCTCACCGAGCAGACACTCAATGGGTCAATACTGGGGGTGGAGCATAGAGGGGAAGTGCAGGCTGAACAGGCAGGGAGCTGGATAACAGTTAGGAGGGATAGAGGGAAGAAGTACAGGAAGGCTGGTTCAGAACCGGCATTATTGGAGCACGACAGATCCTCTGACCGCCGGGGGAGTGTATGCTCCAGTAATGAGGGGGAGGGGGGAAGTGTAGGGCAGGCAAGACAGGTTCTGGTAGTGGGTGACTCTATTATTAGCAGGACAGACAGGGCAATCTGTCACAAAGACCGGGATCGCCGAACGGTGTGCTGCCTCCCTGGCGCTCGAGTCCGGCACATCGCGGATCGGGTTAACAGGTTACTGGGTGGGGCTGGCGAAGACCCAGCGGTCATGGTCCACATCGGCACCAATGACAAAGCGAGTGGTAGATGGAGGGTCCTTAAAAATGATTTCAGGGACCTAGGTAGGAAGCTTAGGGCAAGGACCTCCAAGGTAGTTTTCTCAGAAATACTACCAATCCCGCGAGCCACACAGGAGCGCCAACGGGAAGTTAGGGAGGTGAATAAGTGGCTAAAGAGTTGGTGCAAGGCAGAAGGTTTGGGTTCATGGAGAACTGGGCCGACTTCGCGGTCGGCTACAGGCTCTACCGTAGGGACGGGCTGCACCTCAATGGGGAGGGTGCAGCGGTGCTGGGGAAGAAGATGGCTAATAGGTTGGAGGAGTTTTTAAACTAGAGACGGGGGGGGGACCAAGGAAATAGGTGTGAGGCAAGCAAGGGGGAAGGGGAGAAGTGAATATAATGAGGGTGGAGAGGGGGGTGGGGATAGTACAGTTAGATCGTTAGAGAAGAATAGGATGCTAAATAACCCCAAAGTTTTATCTTGCATGCTGACCAACGCAAGAAGCCTGACCAATAAGGCAGATGAGCTGCAGGCGCTTATATCGGAGGAGAGGTATGACATCGTAGGTATAACAGAGACTTGGCTAGACGATAGCTACGACTGGGCGGTAAATTTATTAGATTATAGTTTATTTAGAAGGGACCGGAAACAGGGGAAAGGCGGAGGAGTCTGCTTATATGTAAAGTCATGTCTAAAACCCAGACTAAGGGAAGATATAGGAGAGGGAGAAGAGGGGGTCGAGTCCATGTGGGTAGAGATAGAGGGGGCAAAAAATAATAATAAAATATTACTGGGGGTCTTCTATAAGCCACCAAATATAACAGAGGAGAATGAGAGTCTGCTATTAGGACAAATAGACAAAGTAGCAAAACATAATGAAGTGATTGTAATGGGGGATTTCAACTACCCGGATATTGACTGGGAAACAGAAACCTGTAGATCTCAGAAAGGAAAAAGGTTCTTGACAAATATTAAGGATAATTATCTCTCCCAACTAGTGCAGGAACCAACGAGAGGGAAGGCCGTGTTGGACTTAATATTGACTAATAGGCCTGATAGAATAACTGAGGTACAGATAGGGGGGCACCTAGGTAATAGCGACCATAATATTATCGACTTCAAAATGCCCTTCAGTAGGGTTATCAATAAGGGAACAACAAAAACATTAAACTTTAGGAGGGCGAAGTTTGATCAGCTGAAAGAAAGCCTTCAACTTATCGACTGGGACAAAGTTCTTAATCAAAGGAATACGAATAGTAAATGGGAAACCTTCAAAAGAATTCTGAATACTCAGTGTGAGAGGTATATACCGTATGGGAATAAAAGGGCCAGAAATAAGAGGAAACCAATATGGTTGAACAAGAACGTAAAAGGGGCGTTAAATAGCAAAAAAGAGGCATTCAAGAGATTAAAACAGGAAAACAGTAAGGAGGCACTAATGTGTTACAAGGAAAAAACGAGTACCTGTAAAAAACAAATAAAAATAGCGAAGGAGGAAACAGAGAGATGTATTGCTAGGGAAAGTAGATCAAATCCCAAACTGTTCTTTACGTATATAAATAGTAAAAGGATTAAATCGGATAATATTGGACCGATAAAAAGTGAGGAAGGCAAAATCATAGAGAAAGATGAGGATAAAGCTAATCTATTAAATAATTTTTTTTCGACAACTTTCACAAAGGAAATCGAACTAACAGGAGAAATGAGAAGTGACAAACTTAATCCTCCACTAAGTATGACAAATCTAACCCAAGCTGGGGTACAGAAACGCCTCAGTAGCATTAAAATAAACAAATCACCAGGACCTGATGGCATACACCCACGGGTACTAAGGGAACTAAGTAATGTGATAGACAGACCGTTATATCTTATATTTAAGGACTCTGTTGAGACTGGGTCTGTGCCACTTGATTGGCGACAGGCGAATGTAGTGCCAATATTCAAAAAGGGAGCGAAAAGTGACGCCGGAAACTATCGGCCGGTGAGTCTGACGTCCGTTGTGGGCAAAATTTTTGAAAGCTTCATTAAAGAGGCAATTACGGAGCATCTTGATGCTAATAATCTTTTAATCCCAAACCAACATGGATTCATGAGGAATCGCTCCTGCCAAACAAACCTGATTGACTTCTACGAGGAGGTTAGCTCTCGAGTAGATCAGGGGGAACCAGTGGATGTCGTGTATCTCGACTTCTCAAAAGCGTTCGATAGCGTGCCACATAATAGGTTGGTATACAAAATGAGAATGATGGGGCTGGGGGAAAATGTCTGCAAGTGGGTAGCTAACTGGCTAAAGGATAGAAGGCAGAGGGTGGTTATAAATGGAATATACTCAGATTGGGTAAGCGTCACTAGTGGGGTACCACAGGGGTCTGTACTAGGCCCAATGTTATTTAATATCTTTATTAACGACATAGTCAACGGGATAAATAGTAAAATATCAATATTTGCAGATGACACAAAGTTATGTAAAACAATTAATACAAAAGAGGACAGTGCAGACCTACAGAGGGATTTGGATAAGCTGGGTATGTGGAGCATTAAATGGCAAATGAGATTTAACGAGGAGAAATGTAAGGTCATACATATGGGAAGGAAAAATGGAAGTCACCAGTACTCACTGAATGGGAAATCATTGGGGAATTCAGAGATGGAGAAGGACTTGGGCATCTTGATTGATAGCAAACTAAATTGGAGTGCCCAAAGTCAGGCCGCTGCTGTAAGGGCAAACATTGTAATGGGATGTATCAGAAGAGGTATAGCTGCAAAGGATGAGAACATTGTTCTTCCACTGTACAAAGCACTGGTCAGACCACACTTGGAATACTGTGCTCAGTTATGGGCCCCAATATATAGAAAGGATATAAATGAGCTTGAAAAGGTACAAAGGAGGGCAACAAAATTAATAAAGGGAATGGAGGGACTGCAATACCCAGAGGTTGGCAAAACTAGGACTATTCAGCCTGGAAAAGAGAAGGTTGAGGGGGGACATAATAAATGTGTACAAATATGTTAGGGGACAGTATAGAGATCTTGCCTGGGATTTGTTCAAAAGGAGGGATATTACGGTAACAAGAGGGCACTCACTAAGACTGGAAGAGAAAAGGTTTCAGCACCAGCATAGGAAGGGGTTATTTACGGTAAGAGCAGTGAGAATATGGAATTCACTGAGTGAGGAGACGGTAATGTCGGATTCACTACACCAGTTCAAGCGGGGACTGGATGCATTTCTAGATACCAGGCAGATTTCAGCATATACTTAAAAATAAAATAAAATAGTAGGTTGATACAGGGATTTATTCTGACTGCTGGTTTCAGAGTCGGGAGGGAATTTTTCCTCAGGTGAAGATTGGCCAAATCATTTGGGGTTTTTGCCCTCCTCTGGATCAACTTTAGCAATAACTGAACTAACAGGTCGAACTTGATGGACACAAGTCTTTATTCGGCTTTACAAACTATGTTACTATGTTACTATGACCTCCCATATATAAGGCACCTCCTCCAAAATGGAGGTGCCCGAGCAAAGTTGTTTGCACTGTGTCTCACCTGGAGCGCTCACCTGTTACCTGCCGGTTACCTCCCTTGGCTATCTGTCCGCTCACCTGGGAGCATCCGCCTGCCTTGTCTGTCAGACCGCTCACCAGGGAGCGCCCACCAGTTACCTGCCAGTTACCTGCCTTGTCTGTCTGCCCGCTCACCTGGGAGCGCCCACCTGTTACCTGCCAATTACCTGCCTCGTCTGTCTGCCCGCTCACCTGGGAGCGCCCACCTGTTGTTACCTGCCAGTTACCTGCCTCATCTGTCTGCCGGCTCACCTGGGAGCACCCACCAGTTACCTGCCAGTTACCCGCCTAGTCTGACTGCCCGCTCACCAGGGAGTACCTGCCTGTTTCCTGCCAGCCTGCCTGGAGACCCTGCCGTCACTTGCTGTGACCACCTTCCTGGTAAACCTAAAGACTGCTACTTGCCCTGCTTTCTCGAACTGTGACCACGTGTCTGCTACCAGAGACTTCCGCCTGCTTGCCGTGTCCATCCGCCATACCGGTCAGTCCCAGCCATCTGACCCGTGGGAGCCACCTGCTCTCTTACAAGGTCGTCACCAGAGTAGCACCTGGTCCCTCAGCCCGGATCCTCCCTGTTCACGGTGTCGTTAGCTGCCATACGACCAGGGTCGGTTCAGGTGGATACTTAATCAAGCCCCTCTGGGTCCCTCCTTGCACCTCGGCACAGAGGTTCCACCACCCGGACCCGTAACAATGGCCAAAATGTTCTCTACCTCAAAGATGTCCTCAGCGGAGACTGGAGCTGGAGCGGTACCTGGAAGGAATTAAGGACAACAGGTTCGAGGAGAGACACGTGAAAGGAGTTGGGGATCCGTTAGGAGGCCGGGAGTTTCAGCTTGTAAGCCACAGGATTTATTTGGTTCAGAATCTCGAACGGAATGATGAACCGCGGACCCAACTTATATGATGGTATCTTGAGACGGACATATTTGGAGGAAAGCCAGACCCTGTCTCCCGGACGGAATTGAGGCAGATCCAGACGTCTCTTATCAGCATGCTTCTTCATCTGCTCGAAGGACTGAAGAAGCGCAGATCTAGTGTCCTCCCAAATTGCAGAAAATTCACTGACGAGAGACTCCGTGGCAGGATTGTCCACTGAAGCAGAGACGGGAAACGGAATCCGGGGGTGTTGACCGTAGACCACGAAAAACGGAGACTTAGCAGAGAACTCACATGGTTGTTATAGGAAAACTCGGCCCAGGACAGGAGCTCAACCCAATCGCTATGGTGAGCCTTGACAAAGTGCCGAAGAAAACTGGTAAGGATCTGATTGATACGTTCCACTTGACCATTGGACTGAGGATGGTAGTCAGAAGAGAAATCCAAAGAGACATCCAGCAGCTTGCACGTGGCTCTCCAAAAGCGAGAAGTGAACTGAACTCCTCGGTCCGAGACAATGTGGAGGGGTAAGCCGTGGAGATGGAAGATGTGACGGATAAAGTACTTAGCCAGCACAGATGCAGATGGAAGACCAGGTAGAGGAATGAAGTGAGCCATCTTGGAAAAGCGGTCGGCGATCACCCAAATGACAGTACAACCGGCCGATACAGGATGATCCGTTATGAAATCCATTGCAATATGTTGCCACAGAGTGTAAGGCACAGGAAGAGGAAGGAGACGACCCGCTGGAAGGTGGCTGGGTATCTTGTTATGGGCACAAGAGGAATAAGCCGCGACAAAATCCACAACATCCTTGCACAGGGTGGGTCACCAATAGTGCCGGGTCATGAGCAGAAGTGTCTTCCTCTGACTGGAATGGCCAGCCAGTTTGGACGAATGGCCCCAGAGTAAGACCCTCTTTCAATCCTGAGCCGCTACAAAGGTCTTACCAGGGGGAAGATGAGATAGGTCAAACGGAGCAACAGTCATTATTCTGGAGGGATCAATGAAGTGCAGAGGCTCCTCCTCCAGGTCGGAAGACAGAAAAGAGCAGGATAGAGCATCAGCTTTAATGTTCTTGTCTGCCGGGCGGTAATTAAGGTTGAAGCAGAATCGAGCAAAGAACAAAGACCATCTGGCATGACGTGGGTTTAGTCTCTTGGCGGTCTGAAAATAAGCAAGGTTTTTATGGTCAGCGTAGATGACCACCGGGTGCAGAGCCCCCTCAAGCAAGTAGCGCCACTCCTCCAGCACTAATTTGATGGCCAGTAGTTCACGATCTCCTATGGAGTAATTATGCTCGGCCGAAGAGAAGAGTTTGAAGAAGAAGCCACAGGTCACCATTCGCCCGGACGAGGATTTCTGAGTGAGCACTGCTCCGGCTCCGGAGGAAGAGGCATCAACCTCCCGGAAGAACTTTGTATTGCCATCAGGACAGTATAGCACAGGAAAAGGCTTGTTTAAGAGAGATAAAGGCCTTCTCTGCCTCGGGAGACCACTCACTGGGATTTGCTCCCTTATGGGTAAGAGCAGAGGTGGGAGCTGTCTGGGAGGAGAAATGAAGAATGAAGAGGCAGTAATAGTTAGCGAATCCCAGAAACCACTGAATGGCCTTCAACCCCTCAGGTCGGGGCCACTTTAAGACGGCAGACACCTTCTCAGGATCCATCCGCTGTCCGGTCTCCGATATGATATACCCCAGAAATGGCAGGGAGGTCTGCTCAAAGAGGCATTTCTCGTACTTAGCATACAGGCGATTTCTCCGAAGCTTCAGCAGTACCTGACAAACATCCCTCCGGTGAGAGGGAAGATCAGGGGAGAACACCAAGATATCGTACAGGTACACCACCATGCAGGAATACAGGAGATCTCGAAAGATATCATTTACCAACTCCTGGAAGAGGGCTGGAGCATTGCACAGACCGAAGGGCATCACGTGGTACTCGTAGTGACCATCTGGAATGTTGAATGCCATCTTCCATTCGTCTCCCTGGCGGATCCGGACCAGATTGTACGCCCCACGCAGGTCGAGCTTAGTGAAATCCTTGGCGCCCTTTAGGCGGTCAAACAGCTCTGAGATAAGAGGCAATGGGTACTTATTCTTGATGGTAATCTGGTTTAGACCCCTATAGTCGATACAAGGACGAAGAGAGACATTCTTCTTCTTGATGAAGAAGAATCCTGCTCCAGCCGGAGAGGTGGATTTCTGGATAAATCCCCTAGCAAGATTTTCTTCAATATATTCAGACATGGCACGGGTTTCGGCCAGCGACAAGGGGCTAGATTCTCCCGCGAGGAGGTGAAGCACCAGATATTAGGTCGATGGGGCAATCGTACGGCCTATGAGGTGGTAGTGTCTCTGCCTCCTTTTTAACAAAAACGTCCGCATCGGAACAGTAGGGTGCAGGCAGGCCAGGTCGGTTAGCCGGAGTAGACGGGGTCAAGCAGGACGAACTGGAACCAAACAGGTCTTATGGCATTCCTGCCCCCAACGGAGGACCTCTCCCAAGCTCCAATTCAGGACGGGCTCATGTCTCTGTAACCAAGGCAGGCCAAGCAAGATGAGATGAGAGAGACCGGACAGTACATAAAAGGAGATCCTCTCCGAGTGCAGCATTCCCACCTGAAGAGTTACCGGTTAAGTGACCAACAAGATGGTTTCAGGGAGAAGTTTTTCATCCACAGAGGAAACTGCTAAAGAATCCAGATGTATGGTAGTAATCTGAAAACGCTCCACAATGGCCTGTTGAATGAGATTCCCAGCGGCTCCAGAATCCAGATGGGCAGTCTCGAAGAAGCGGATCTCACCACTGGTAACAGAAACGGACAGAGTCAAGGGCGGAGGGGAAAAACTCTTGCCTAAGACGACCTCTCCGAGCGGTCCTAGACACTGGAGTTTCCCGGTCTCACCAGGCAAGAGGGGATCTGATGCTCTATATTGCCACAATAGAAGCAACTCCCCTCGGCACGATGGGTCTACTGGCGAGACTTGACAATCTCGGCTTGGTCAATTTGCATCGGTTCTGCAGAAGACACCCGGGGGAGTGCAGGTTGCGAGACTGGACTTTGGAAGACGGGAGCGAGACGCGGACGTTTCCTCTCACGGGTCATCTCCTTAGCGCGTTCCAGGAAATGGATGTCAATCCGGGTAGCTAATGACACCAGGTCGTCCAGGGAGGGTGGTATGTCACGACCGGCTAGCTCATCCTTGATTCGTCCGGAAAGGCCCTTATAAAAAGGTGGACACCAGGGCCTCATTGTTCCAGGCAAGTTCAGATGCGAAAGTTCGGAGACGTACGGCATACTGGCCCACAGTGAGACTCCCTTGGCGGAGACGGAGAAGTGAGGAGGCAGTAGAAGATTTTCGTCTGGGCTCATCGAAACACCTTCTGGAAGGAAGCGAGGAAAGCCTGAAGATCGGACACCAGGGGATCCCCTCTCTTCCACAGAGGATTAAGCTACGCCTCTCCGGTGAGGTGAGACATAATGAACGCCACTTTGACCAGGTCGGAGGTGAACTGGTGTGCCAGGAGTTCAAAGTGCAGCATGCACTGATTTATGAAGCCCCGACATAGAACGAGGTCACCACAAAAACGTGTAGGCGCAGAGAGTCGGGGTCCAAAGCCAGGTGCCACAGCGCTACTGGGTTGAGGTGTGGCCAGAGCGGGTGCCGCTCGGCTAGAGACGGACTCAGTCGGGGTGGACAGCGCGTCCAGGCAGGAGTTGACTGTCCGGGATAGGTCAGGATAGTATCCTGTTGGGATGTCTGACGAGAGACCTCTTGGTACAGGTCTGAGAGCAAAGGAGCCTGGGAGCCACCGGGTTCCATGGCCTGTGCAAACTGTTATGGGTCCGGGTGGTGGAACCTGTGTGCTGAGATGCAATGAGGAACCAGAGGGGTGTAACTAAGTGCCAACTCGGTCCGACCCTGGCCACACGGCGGCTTAATCGATTCGGTGAACCAGGGAGGGACCAGGCAGGTGGACCAGGTGCCACTCTGGGACCGACCTTGTGTGAGAGCAGACGACTCCCACGGGTCATATGACTGAAGCTGAAGCAGCGAATGAGCACAGCAGGTAGCTTGACGGGTGGTCCGGGTAGGCAGGCGGGCGGGCTTGGCAGGTAGCCAGACAGGTTATCCAGGTAGTCAAGCAGGCGAACACGGCAGTTGGCCTGACAGGTGATCCGGGTAGACAGACAGGCGGACACGGCTGACAGACAGGCTGGCAGGCACGGCAGATATACAGGCTGGCGGGCACGGATGATAGACAGGCTGGCGGGCACGGCTGACAGACAGGCTGGCAGGCACAGCAGACAGACAGGCTGGCGGGCACAGCAGACAGACAGGCTGGCGGGCACAGCAGACAGACAGGCTGGCGGGCAAGGTTCATAGACAGGCTGTCGGGCATGGCTGACAGACAGGCTGTCGGGCATGGCTGACAGACAGGCTAGCAGGTACTGGAACCTGAGGGCTGAGGAGAGTGTTAGCACACAAACAACAACCTTGCAAAGGCACCTCCATTTTGGAGCAGGTGCCTTATATAGGAGTGGTCCTCCGGCCATTGGCCGGGGACTCTTTAGGACGGCGCGCAGCCCCTTTAAGAGGGAGGGAGCGCGCGCCCTAAGCACAGAGACCGGGAAGCTGCGGGCAACAGCAGCAGCAGGGGAGCTGGAGGATGCCAGACCGGGACCGCGGTGGTGAGGAGAATGGTGTCTCAGTCCGGCAGGAGGCAGAGACGCCAATGCTGCACTATAACCTCTGTCAATCAATCTATCGCATATTTTATTGCCTTCTTTAACAAACATATTGTTGTCAGAACAAATACACTTAGCTCTTTCTAATTCACGATAGGGGATATATTTTGTTGTATCGTGTGGATGACAGCTGAAGGCCAACAGAATAGTATTCCAGATATATCTTTCCTATAAAGGGATGTGTGTGCTTCATCCAAGGATTACCATTTAGAAATAAATCCAAAAAGAGGGTGTAAATATTAGGAGGACAATGGGTAAGACAGAGGCTGCAATAATTTTAGTTTAAATAGAAAATAAAATTGGGTACGGACCATATGCTGCCCTACCAAACAATGTGAAGATTGTCAACATATCGACTGAACCAAACCAAATTGTCAAAAAACGAATTGCTGGAATTGAAAATTATTTTTTTTCCCAACATGCCATATAAAGTATTGAAAGAGAAGATGAGAATTTTTAACCCATCGTGGATCCTTCAACCTGCAAAAAAAATCATTAGTTATGACCCAATAAATATTGTATTGCAATAATGACATTGTTTTAATTCTGAGGTATAGGAAATGTACTTATCAAGATGAGGCTGGATAGCTTGAATATCAAGGTGGTGTGAAATAGCAGAATAAAGATTAAAGAAGTTGTTCACTACTTTATATGAATCCCCCAATGTATCCCCCCAGGGCCCAGAAGTGTTTTTGTAAATACCTTGCGGTACCTTTTCTGCCTCTGAGAGGCGCTATCGCTGGCCGCCAGAGGCATCGCGTGACCCATCACTGATGTCACGTCAAGTGAGGCGTGACATCAGGGACGCGCTCCCCGTGGTGGGCGCTGGGCTGTGGGCGGGGTTACCCCACGTGTCACACCCAGCATCCACCATGCGTTTTCCCAGTGAATGAGGAGAGGGAGAGCATTAGGTGGATGCCGAGTGTGATGAGCTGGGTAACCCCACCCACAACCCAGCGGCCATTGGTGGAACGCGGAAGAGGGACCCTCGGCTGCAGCCTGGACTTGTCGTGACGTCAGCGGATGTCAGAGCCGGCTATCACCGGGGGTCACGTGATGCCTGTGAGCTCACAGGCAGAAAAGGCATCACAAGGTATTTAGAGAAACACTTATGGGCCCTGGGGGAATACATTGGGGGATCATATAAAGAAGTGGACAACCCCTTTAATGACATCACATGAGATAAAAGAAAAATGAAAATCCCTATGAAATTTATCAAAAAATTGTTATACAGTTGAACTATCATTAAGATATTCTGGTATTATGCAGTCCACAATTTTCCTTCCATCTAGAATTTAGAGGGGATGAAAAGGAAGGATGTTCTGGAATTTATGGCACTCATCTCAGTCAAAGCAAAAAGATGATGTTACCACTGACAGCAACACTTAGTTTTAGTCAATGTTCTGCAAACAACTGTCAATCTGGTCACATGAGCTCCTCTTTATAGCAAAGTATTTTAAAGGCTGGGATCACACCGCCGTCGATTTTCTCATGCGAGAGAATCAAGCCAACTGTGCTAATGTCACTCGGATCAAACTCAGTGTCACCTTAGTGTGATACGATTCTCTCGCATGAGGGAATCATATCACAAGTATGGAGAAGACAGAGAACTTAATTTCTCAATCTTCTCCTTTCTCTGTGTCTGCAGTAATCGGGCTGTACTCGGATGACATCCGAGTGCAGTCAAATGTTTCACAAGCACCCATAGATGGGTGTGCGTGACCCGATTATCAGATTCACTCGCAGCATGCTGCAATTGTTTTCTCATACCGAATTGACATGAGAAAAAAATTGCAGATCTGCACTGCCCCATTGTATAACATTGGCTTGAGTACTATCCGATAAAAAATCGTGTTATACATTTGTGTGAGCGAGCCTAAAACAGTCGTGTGAGCGAGGCCATCTATCCAAAGTTATACAAGCTATTGATTCATGAGGTGTACTTAATTTTTCATGCTGCTTCTGAAGTTTGGCATCAGCTTTGTTAAATAAATGACATGGTGTAATTTGTCATGTGTTTTTCATCTGAGGTTGTATTTACCTAATTTTAAGACCTTGTAAAGATTATGTATGTCTTTATATGGAAAACCATAGAATTCCAAAAGCGTATACTTAGTTTTTCTCATGACTGTACATCTTTTTGTGAGAGAAAATTATTTAGTTTATTGAGGACAAGAGAAGCAAGAAATTTCAATTTCAGGAATTTGCTGTCAGCAGAATAAAGAGAAAAGGAGGAAATATGTCCTCACTCAGTAAGGGTAATATTACCTTCACTCAGGTTGGATCCTGACTACAGAAGCGATTCTGGTCTGGCAGGATTGCCTCTTCACCTGTGATTCAAGCTCAGATACAGATTGTTAAAATTCTCACCCCCATCTTCAGCTAGTGCGAAGTAGGAGAGGCTTTATAAAAGCTAACAGACTGCAGCAGTGACAGGATGGAAATTATGTGGGATCTTCTCCTGTCCCTGTATAACATTGGATGTGTATCATAAGAGCAACATAAAAAATGTTTGCATAAATAAAAAAAAGTGCTACTTCAACTTTCTTCAACATTTTTTTAAGTCCTTTATTATTAAAAATAAATAAATAAATACACATATTTGGCAATGCCCCCGTCTATAACAGCTCGCACTATAAAATAAACTTTTCACTTAGCTCTCCCATTGAACACAATAAAAAAGAGCCAGAATCCATAGCAATCAAATCAATCAGAATCCATTGCTGTTTTATGATAATATCACTACAAAACATTGAATGAAAGCACTCAAAGTCTAAGGAACCCTACATTTCTAAAAGTATTTACTACAGTTGATCATGAAAAATTTAAGGCCTCACACAACTCGACAAAACCAATAAAGTTAAAGCTTTTACAATACATCAGCACATAAAAATTATATATACCTTATTTTGAGGACTATAAGAGGCACCCCGAATTTTGGGGAGAATAGGAAAAAAATGTTTTAGCAAAATGGTGGTACGTCTTATAAACAGATTTTACGGTAGGTTACAGGGAGGGGGTGGGCGGCTGCAGTGGAGCAGGGTCACAGGATGTAGACAGGATATAGGGTTGCAGCTGCTGGAAGCTGGCGGCGGCAGGAGTGGGGCAATGCTGCGAGGACCGGGATGTGATCTCGGGCGAGATCTGGGGAGCTGAGATCTCAATCTGCACATGGGTCATCTCCAGCGGCCATTTTTCTAAAGCACACTGCAGGGAAATCAATAGAAAAGTTCACAGACTCTGCTCAAGGCTGACATTTTCTGACAGCCGTGGGCACGCAGCCTCACAGCGCAGGGATACCCCCTCTTCCCAGCCTGTGGCTCACAGCATCGCCCCACTTTTGCCACCGCAAGCCTCCAGCAGCAGTGACCCTGCCTTCTGTGACCCAGCTCCACCGCAGCCGCTCTCCCCCCTGATAAGCTAAATTTAGATTATAAGGCGCACCCAAATTTGGGAGAAGAAAAGTGCTTCTTATAATCTGAAAAATACTGTATATATTTTTTAACTGGATTCTATTGTAAAAAAGTGATACATTATAAGTAAACTATATATATTTGTTCAAAAAGAAAGAAAGCTTTAGAGCTCACAATGCTTGTCCAACCTGAAGCTGAAGACACTGCAGTGATTTGGATTTGCTAATCTTTATGAATTTATGATGAAGTATTTTTGTGATGCTAGTCACCATTCACAGGCACGCCATGAGATGGGGAAGTCAAGTAGTCTGGGGTCAAAAGACAGTAGGGTACATCATAAACAGAGGGGTGAGGCAAAGGCGTAGTCAGGTCAGAATCTGAGGTCAGATTTCCAAGAAGGTAGTGGATCAAGACAAACGGGCTGGGCAAACGGATGGTCAAAGGCAAATCCAAGGTCGGGCAGCAAAGATCAAAATACTAGAACTCAAAGCACAGAGCAAAGACACAACAACTGGAGCAGAGCCATAACTGCCAGTGATTAGAGGCAAAAAGCTAGCTAAATAGCATGGGAATCATTCTGAACAGGACACACCTGTAGGAAACCCAGCATGCTCCGCTCCTGATTGGGTGACTGGACTGTCTCTCACCACTCTGACCGCTCAGCACACGCAAGCCTCAAATTTGATGGCTGAGTTATCTATCACAATACAGCTCAGCAGGCCCCTGCACCTGATTTGATGACTGAGCTGCCACTCAACACACTGAGTGGAGTAATCGAGACTGTTTCCCAGGAAACCTAGAAGGCCCTGACAAGGTGATCAACCTTCACAGCTCAGGCTGGAACCCAGGATCTTTCCTCTGGTCTGTATCCTTTCCAGTGGATGAGTTACTGGAGGGAATTATAGACCTTGTGAGAATCCGCAATTTGTTGTACCTCGTACTCTAAACTGTCATTGACAGAAACTGGAGGAGGCAGGGATGAGGGAGACAAAATTCAAGAACCAAACTTCTTTAACAGGGACCTTAGGGATGCAATTGGATGGAGGAAGCTTCAACCTAAAAGCCACTAGATTGACCCCTTCCAGAATTTCATTAGGACCAATGAACTTCGGACGCAACTTCAACAAAAGGACTGTAAGTTTAATATTTTTGGATGACAACTAAACCTTATCACCAACTTTAAAGACAAAACCAGCAGACCATTTTCTATCAGCCTTCCGTTTTTGGTAGAAAACTCACCAAAATGAGGATTAAAACCATAATTACAGAAAAACTGTGAGATCTCAGTGGATTGATTGACTCGACTGTTAAAGGCGAACTCAGCAAGAGGTAAAAATGAAGACCAGTCCTCCTGCTGAGCCACAATAAAACACCTTAAAATTTGTTTCAAAGATTAATTTGTCCTTTCTGTCTGACTCTTGGTTCCAGGGTGGTAGCCAGAAATTGACAAGTCAATGCCCAGTTTCTTACAAAAAGCTCTCCAGAAGTTATAGACAAATTGCACTCCCCTATCACACACAATGTTAAGAGGAATTCAATGTAATCTCACAACATGGC
The DNA here is from genome assembly GCF_046119375.1 of Phyllobates terribilis. NCBI lineage: Eukaryota > Metazoa > Chordata > Amphibia > Anura > Dendrobatidae > Phyllobates > Phyllobates terribilis. The sequence goes on along the minus strand of NW_027362761.1, from coordinate 460,659,652 downwards.
AAAAAGACAACTTGGAGAGAGTCTCAGCATAACCATGATAAAGAAATAAAATGAGACCATTTACTGAATCGGTCAACCACCCAAATAACATTTTTCTAACCAGACAGACGCAAATCCATGATAAAATCCATGGACAGATGAGCCCACGGTCTTTCTGGATTGACAATGGAGCCAATTCGCCTATCGGCCGGTTATGACAGACTTTAGCACATGTGCAAACCTCCCAAGCTGATAAAAAATCTTTAATATTAGTTTATAGATTGTCACCAAAAAAGCCTAGTAATACTTTCCAGATAGCAGTGACCCCAGGATGACCACTCAAGATGGAATCATGTAACTCCTGCACCAGACACAATATTAGGTACACAGGTACAAATAATTTGGATCCTGTAGTGGTGGAAGGAGCCAATGACTGTACTTTACAGATCTCTTCTTCCAAGTCCGAGGATATCACAGAAAACACAATGCCCTTAGGGAGAATGGAGGATGGTGGTTTTGGAGATAAAACTGAACTAAGATTTCCTGATAATGTGTCAACTTTTAAATTCTTGGACCTCAGTCTGAATGTGATAGAGAAATTATGCCTTGACAAAATAAAGGACCACCTGGCATGTATAGGAGACAGCAGTTTAGTTGATTCAATATACGCTAAACTCTTATGTTCAGAGACCACGTTGACTTGATGAATAGAGATGAGCGGTGGTCGACTCGAACTGTTCGCCAGTCTCAAATTCGAGCTGTTTTGGGCGGTGTTCGAGTCGTTTGACGAACTCGAACGATTTGCAAAAAATTCGGCTGTTCGAGGTTATGTTCGATAACTGTTCGTGCACCAAAAGCGTAACTGGATTTTTTCACAGTAATACTGTTAATCAATGTTAATAGACAGTTTCAGTGTAGAGTGGGCAGGGGGAGGGGCAGGGGATGGATTTCTGCAGAAATAATGCCGATCTCCATTTACAGTGGGGCGGTGCAGTCTGTCAGCCTATCAGCAACGCACACACGCAGTGAAGTGCTTTTTTTTCACACAAGCAAGGGCATGTGTCATTGGTTGTGTATGTCACATGTCCTTGCCCTATAAGACCCAGCCATTTTCCCCGTTTCCACCATTTTCTCACTGCTGCAGCTGAGTGTTAGACGGCACCGCTGCTGCTGTGGGCGCTATACAGTATAACTGTGTGAATTGCGAGCGAATTTCCAGTTACATAGAGAGATAGGTTTAGGGAGTAGGGACTAGTTCTAATTGCAGCCCTTTGGAGGGCTAGGTTACAGCAGTTCATAGCACTTTTTGCCAGGCAAATCTGTGCCAGTGCTGTGCAAGTGTTTTTCACAGCATTTGGCGAAATGTAGCTCAGCCAATCCATTTGGGTCTGTAGCAATGTCTGTTTGTCATTGGAGTAGCCTATCTATGTTGCAAGCTACACCACCTGTGTATCTAATACCAATTTTTTACTGCATCTAACCCAGTAAATCCTTTTGGGCATAATAGCAATGTCTCATAGTCAGCGGAGTAGCCCACCTGTGAAGGAAGCTACACCGCCTGTGTATCGAATTCTAATTTTTTTACTGCATCTAACCCAGGAAATCTTTTTGGGCCTAGCAGCGGTGTCTGGTAGTCAGCGGAGTAGCCCACCTGTGAAGGAAGCTACATCGCCTGTGTATCTAATTCTAATTTTTTACTGCATCTAACCCAGGAAATCCTTTTGGGCCTAGTAGCAGTGTCTGGTAGTCAGCGGAGTAGCCCATCTGAAGCAAGCTACACCACCTGTGTATCTAATAACAATTTTTTACTGCATCTAACCCAGTAAATCCTTTTGGGCATAATAGCAGTGTCTCGTAGTCAGCGGAGTAGCCCACTTGTGAAGGAAGCTACACCACCTGTGTATCTAATTCTTATTTTTTACTGCATCTAACCCAGGAAATCTTTTTGGGCCTAGTAGCAGTGTCTGGTAGTCAGCGGAGTAGCCCACCTGTGAAGGAAGCTACACCGCCTGTGTATCTAATTCTAATTTTTTACTGCATCTAACCCAGGAAATCCTTTTGGGCCTAGTAGCAGTGTCTGGTAGTCAGCGGAGTAGCCCATCTGAAGCAAGCTACACCACCTGTGTATCTAATAACAATTTTTTACTGTATCTAACCCAGTAAATCTTTTTGAGCCTAGTAGCAGTGTCTGGTAGTCAGCGGAGTAGCCCACCTGTGAAGGAAGCTACACCGCCTGTGTATCTAATTCTAATTTTTTACTGCATCTATCCCAGGAAATCCTTTTGGGCCTAGTAGCAGTGTCTCGTAGTCAGCAAAGTAGCTCACCTGTGAAGGAAGCTACACCGCCTGTGTATCTAATTCTAATTTTTTACTGCATCTAACCCAGGAAATCCTTTAGGGCCTAGAAGCAGTGTCTGGTAGTCAGCGGAGTAGCCACCTGTGAAGGAAGCTACACCGCCTGTGTATCTAATTCTAATTTTTTATTGCATCTAACCCAGGAAATCCTTTTGGGCCTAGTAGCAGTGTCTGGCAGTCAGCGGAGTAGCCCATCTGAAGCAAGCTACACCTCCTGTGTAGCTAATAACAATTTTTTACTGCATCTAACCCAGTAAATCTTTTTGGGCATAGCAGCAGTGTCTCGTAGTCAGCGGAGAAGTCCACCTGTGAAGGAAGCTACACCGCCTGTGCATCTAATTTTAATTTTTTACTGCGTCCAAGCCAGGAAATCCTTTTGGGCCTAGTAGCAGTGTCTGGTAGTCAGTGGAGTAGCCCATCTGAAGCAAGCTACACCACCTGTGTATCTAATAATTTTTTACTGCATCTAACCCAGGAAATCCTTTTGGGCATGTAGTAGTGTCTCGTAGTCAGCGGAGTAGCCCATCTGAAGCTAGCTACACCGCCTTTGTATCTAATAACAATTTTTAACTGCATCTAGCCCAGGCAATACTTTGGGCCTAGTAGCAGTGCCTGCTAGTCAGCGGAGTAGTCCAGCTGTTAAGCAAGCTACACCGCCTGTAGATCTAATTACAAATTTTTAACTGCATTTAGCCCAGGCAATACTTTGGGCCTAGTAGCAGTGTCTGCTGGTTCGGCGAACATGCCGGTGTTCGATGAACCGAACCCGAACACTACGGGCGTGGCTCAACACTATTGATGAACTGCTCCCTCCAAAAAATGTCTCCATTCCTCAAAGACTAGTTTAACAGTGAGTAACTCACGATTCCCAACATCATAATTTCTTTCAGCAGATGAAAATTTTCTTGAGTAAAAAGCACATGGCCGCAAATTGGTCAGAGTTTTGGAACCCTGACATAAAACTACCCCTTCCCTGACCTCTGAAGCATCCATGTCTACAATGAATGATTCTTGGAGATCAGGTTGAAATAGAACAGGAGCAGACATAAAACACTCTTTCAATTTTCATTTCTCCAATTTAGCAAACAAAGAATTCTCCCTCAACCTTTGTAATACTACACAGACATGATCTTCATGAGAATCCAAATCAGGCTAAAAAAACAAAATATCATCATAGTTACATAGTTACAAAGTTTATAGTTCATGAGAATCCAAATCAGGCTAAAAAAACAAAATATCATCAAGGTAAATCACAACAAATTACCCAATGCAATAAGAAAAAATATCTTTAATAAGGTTTTGAAATATTGCTGGTGCATTGGTTAACCCAAATTGCATAACAAGATTTTTCGAATAAACCATCCGCATTGAAAACGCTGTTTTTCACTCATCACCCTTCTTGATACATATTAAATTGTAAGCCCCTCTAAGGTAAAGTTTAGAAAACAATTTAGCCCCCATCAGCTAATTATATAAATCGAGGAAGAGTGGAAGTAAGTATTCTTAACCGTCATTTTGTTCAGGTCTTGGAAATCGAGGCAAGAATGGAGATCACCCTCTTTCTTTTTGTTAAAGAAGAATTCAGCAGCTACAAGAAAGGAGGAAGGACGAATATGACCCTTCAATAATTCTGAAATGTAACTTTCGTTTACATCATTTTCCATGGTGGTATGTTCAGGCCCAGACAAATTGTAAAGGCGGGCTTTAGATAATTTAACACCAGGGACAAGATCAATAGCTCAATCATAAGGATGATGAGGAGGTAATGTCTCCACCTCTCTTTCTGAAAACACATCTCCGAAGTCTTTCAGGTACCTCGACAGACCGTCCAGACTAGCAAATGATTTGACAGTAAAAAAACCGTTACGGTATAAATGTGTTTTTTTATTTATCAATGCTTTTTGAAGCACACCTGCTTCTTCCTCAGGACAAAACAATACGGCTCAGAGGACGTGAGTATAAATAGATAACTTATTTAAAAAAGGGCGAGCTACAACGGCCTTCTGAAATCATATGATCAAGAACAACGGCATCATATTGAAAAAAATTCTTTTAAGTGTGTGAATGCAATGATTGCAAAATTAAAATAAGTATTTGGAAAGGCAAGGGGAGGAAAATGTATGAAATAAATTGTATTAGAATAGAGCACAAAATATTATTATTTTAATACAATTTATTTTTTAAATTTTTCCTCCCCTTGCAAGTTAATAGCGTTATTTTACATGACAGGTTCCCTTTAAAAGTCAATGGCATCTATCAAAATTCAATGGGATGCATTTGAAAATGGATCAATCAAACATATCATAGCTCTAGTGAGAAAGAAAAAAGCCAGAGAAAAAAAAACAAGATTGCCTGCTATTTTCTGCATTAAATACGTATATATGTATGTTGCTGCTCATAATAAAAAAATATATATTGAGTAAAGCAAATGTGTCTGAAAACAAAGATCTTCATTTATTCACCTTTTCCATATACTTCTTGCCTGGCATACTTTGTAACATATTCTATATGATAGATATAATATATAAAAAAGCATTTTTCCTCTTATTCCCTCAAGTGTTTATCAAGTTTATATCCAGAAATCTCCCCCACCATATTTTTCTAGGTTAACTATGCGAGTTCATAGGTATTATGAGGCAGCATAAGCCCTCTCTGTCCTTCCTCACAACAGCAGAAATAAATCATAGTACACTGGAGACTGTGGTTTCAGGTACCATGCTGGGAACTTCATTACTTGAGCTGTGTCACATATTACTATGCATATTGCTACTGATTGGACACAGTCTCATAAATGCAGCCTATTTCTGTCATAGTCTTTGGGAGAAGATATCTGTTTTCTGCTTAGACAGATGCTCTACCAGAGGGAGGGGTGTAAGGAACGGATAATGACAAAGCTACGGAGCAGCTGTGTGTCCTTGCCCCCCTAGAAAAGATCCCTTTGCTTAATGATATGTCTAATTCATTGTAACACTTCCTTAAACCCCCATTGCAATCATTTTCCTTCATAGTTTAAGGGTTAAAATTTGTCATGTCGGGTAGTCTCCGTTTCTTACATTTTTGTTGCTTGAGCCGATCCTTTTGCCGTGTCTAGGTTTAAAGATATTTCATACAAAATAATGATATAGTATAATCCTGTGCCATCCTATCTACCAGCAACATGAAGCACACAAGTGTTTTTACATTTTTTTGTCAACAACATAAAATTAATGAACCAAATGCAGCAAATTAATGAATATATCCATTAGCAAGCTTTTGATAGACTAAGCAAGCAATTATTGCGTGCCATGCATTTCCATAAATTATAATTTACTTGTTCAGAGATTACTTCATGAATGGCATATTACTTTATACGTGGTAAAATGAAAAGGTAGATAATATTACTGGATCACTGGTTCTTCCCACTTATTTTCTCTATTTAGTGGATTAATCAAGCTGTAGCTTGTAATAGACATAATCATTTTACCAACATAATATTTATTTTTTTACTCAAGTAGCTGTAATAAATGTATTCATTTTCTTATTTCAGTATTAGCCAAACTGTAGAGGCTGTTCAGAGGCACATACAGTACCTTTTGCCCTGTACTGCATATTCTGCCATATCGTTCCTCTGCACAACATTCTGTTTTGGGGATATTGCCAAAGAAGCAATGTTTCCAGGCAAGAATACATCTGTAAAAATAACCAATGGAACATGTTTTTTCTCACCTGTCCTGGCTTTAGTCTAGGACTCTCCATCCCAACAATGTGCCGCCAGAGTATACAAGTAGTTTGATGTCCATGCCTTTACTTTGTTGATGGACTTCTGAACGCTGTGCTTAATTACTTTCTCCTCGGCCCTGCTGTTCCAGTGTGACTGTTTGTATACTCAGCTCTACCCATTGTAAGGTGGCTGCCGGACAGGTCGTGGACGGGAGGTATGTGTCCCCGAAGTGCCAAGCTTCGGTGATGTAGGACCCGGAGAAGCAGGCTCCAGCACACATAGTGCTGAGAGGAATTTAATGGGCCCAGATTACAGGGCCGGATTTTACGAGCAGCTGAAAGAGCTGGGGGGAACAGCTGCTCACTTACCTCCAGTCCAGGTCTTGGAAGGCTGATTTAAGACAGCTGCGCCTGTCTCAGTTTGTCTGTGTGTGTTGGGCAAGGTGAGCAGACCTTGCATGTGCTGCTTAGTCTCTGCACGAGGCAGAGAAAAGCACTTTAATTTTAACGGCTGAGGCCGTGCTGCATGGGCTTGATATTTTGAGCTTTGTTTTCTGTTATTCCTTTTTTGTGCCAGGAAAAGGCTGTTACTTTTGTTTCTTCACTGGTGTATGGACACTAAATAAACCACGAGTTTGTTTGAACCCACGGACTGCATCACTGTGTGAACCTATGCCTACCTCCAATGCGGTTCAGTGAGTACAAACCCCTACAATTGGTGGAGAATGCTGGCACAGATCCCAAGCGGCAGTGTGACTGCTACAAGAAGATGTATACAGTATGTCCTGGGTGAAGTCGGCCACAAGCCAGCAAGTGTTGCCGGACAAAATGGAGGACCTGCTTAAACATCTGTTGCAGGCACAGCAGGTGCAACAAGCGCAGCACCAGCAGCAACTTCAGCAACAGCAGGCTCAGTAGGCTCAGTTCCATCAGCAGTACATGCAGAGCCAACAGAACATACAGGAGCAGCAACGGGAGCAGCAGCAGGAAACAAATAAACTTCTGATGCAGCAGTTCCAACAGCAGAAAAGACAAATGGAAATCTTGGCAGAACAGATCCGTGGCAGGACGACCGTCACATCCTCAGATCTAGGTGATGACTCACATGTCAGGAAGACGGTAAGAAGAGCATTACAAAAGATGACCCCAGGTGATGACATTGAGGCGTTCCTGACGGTCTTTGAGATGGTGGCAGAGCGGGAGAAATTGCCTTCAGAGCAGTGGGCGGAGGTACTGGCGCCATATTTGACAGGCGAGCTGCAGAAGGCCTATTATGACTTGGACTTGCAGGACGCAAAAGAGTACGCTAAGTTGAAAACTGAGATTTTGGCACGCTTGGGAGTGACTCTGACTGTCAGGGCGCAACGGGTGCACCACTAGGCCTATTGTAGTGACAAACCTCCCTGGTCCCGGTTGTTTGACCTCCTACACCTGGTCCAAAAGTGGTTTCAACCTGAATCTTCCCAGCACATATGGTGGAGAAGGTCGTTATAGACAGGTTTATACACTCTCTCCCGAAGTCAGTGAAATCCTGGGTTGCCCAGGGAGATCCCTATAATGCCGATGACTTGGTGGGGTTGGTGGAAAGATACCAGGTGGTTGAGAGTCCGTTGGGAAAACAAGGGGTTGTAGCCTCTTAATTCTGGGGTTCCCAAAAGGTGGCGGACACCCAAAAGAAGGGAGCTAGAGCCACACCTGGGGGGCGTCCTAGAATTCAGGAGGGGTTTGAATTGCTGCCCAAGGTCCCACCCCATAATATAGTGTGTTGGAGATGTCATACCCCTGGCCATATTGCCGCACGGTGTCCCATGAACTCTGAACCAATGGACTGCAACATGGGCCAGCGTTGCTCTTATTTTGCCTACCCCGCCTGCAGCGCGGTTCCTCAACATGGCGAGGGCCCTCAGGCATGCTTAGTGTCAGTAAACGGGGTACAAGTCTCTGGACTATTGGACTCAGGAAGTTTGGTGACCCTGATAAGGGCCACACTCCCTTATCGACTGGTTCCTGGAAAGGTGGTGGGTGTCCGGTGTTTCCATGGGGACGCTAAGAACTATCCTGTGGCCCAGGTGGATGTAAACACAGACTGTGGCACCACATCTCATGAAGTGGCGGTTGTTAAGGACCTATTGCATCCCATAATAATTGGACGTGACTTTGCATTATTCAGGGAAATGTGGGGGAAAGCGGGGACACCTGGTTGCTTGGACGACATCCAGATCGCCCCTAAGGAAACTTACCCGCAGAACATGGTAGATGAGTTTCTCATGTGTGTGTTTGTGGGCGATGAGGATGAGGCAACATCCCCTGAGGCCAATATCCCTGAGCTGGAGGTGTCCGAGGGAAACTTTGGAACTGCCCAACTCAGGGATTTAACTCTGAAAGGGGCCTTTGAAAATGTTACTGTGTTAAATGGAGTGCCTCAGGAACCGGGGGCTGACACTCGATTCCCTCATTTTGCTGTGAATGGGGATTTGCTGTACAGAGTAGCCAAGCCAAGGGGTGAGGTAATAGAACAGTTGCTGGTGCCAGGGCCCTATAGACTCAGGGTATTAGACATGGCTCATTCTCATGTGTTGGGTGGTCACCTGGGTGCAGACAAGACTCAGGAATGGATCCTCCAGAGATTCTACTGGCCAGGTTGCTATAGAGAAAAAAAGAGTTATTGTCGTTCCTGCCCCACATGCCAGATAACCTCCCCAGTGGCCCACTTCTGCAGTCCCCTAGTGCCCCTACCCATCATCGAGGTTCCATTCGAACGCATAGCAATGGATCTAGTGGGGCCTCTGGTCAAGTCCACCCAAGGGCATCAGTATATCCTGGTGATATTAATTTATGCTACACGGTATCCGGAGGCCGTATCACTACGAAACTCCTCCGCCTGGTGTATAGCCCGGGAGTTAGTCGACATGTTTTCAAGAACAGGGTTGCCTAAGGAGATCCTAACAGACCAAGGAACTCCATTTATGTCAAAGGTCATGAGGGAATTGTGCAAGACATTGTAGAATGCACAACTGAGAACCTCCGTGTACCATCCCCAGATGGACAGACTGGTATAGAGGTTTAACAAAACCTTGAAAGTAATGTTGAGGAAAGCAGTGGAAAAGGATGGCCGAGACTGGGACTGTCTCCTTTCCTATCTGTTGTTCGCCATCAGGGAAGTTCCCCAAGCTTCCACAGGTTTCTTCCCGTTTGAACTACTCTATGGACAACACCCTCGAGGACTCCTGGATGTGGCGAAAGAGTCCTGGGAAGCTGAGACCATTCCCTATAGGAGCGTGGTGGAGCACGTTGCCAAGATGCAAGAGAGGATTGCCCATGTGATCCCCATTGTGAGGGAGCACCTCCTCAAGGCACAAGAGGCAGAGTCCAGGGTGTAAAATAGGTCAGCCCGGGTGAGATCATTCAACCAAGGAGATCGAGTGCTTGTGCTAATGCCCACAGTGGAGAGCAAGTTCATGGCCAAGTGGCAGGTCCCCTATGAGGTGGTAGAGAAAGTGGGGGAAGTAAACTATAAAATCCACCAACCGGGGAAGAGGAAGCCCTACCTAATTTACCATGTTAACTTGATTAAGCCATGGCAAGATAGAGAGCCCGTGGAAGCTCTCTGTTTAGTGGCTGAGGCTGAGGCCAATGTGAAAGAGGTCAAGGTGGCAGAGTCACTGTCACGTGCCCAAAAGCAACAGTGCAAAAAGTTGCTACAGCGAAATAAAGACCTGTTTTCAAAGTTGCCAGGACTCACTCAGGTCATAGAGCATGAGGTTCTCACAGAGCCTCATGTTTGCGTCAATCTAAAACCATACCGGATCCCTGAGGCCCGCAGAGAGGTGATCTCAAAAGAAGTGAGGCGGATGCTTAACCTGGGAGTCATTGAAGAGTCCAAAAGTGGATGGTCCAGTCCTATAGTCTTAGTGCCGAAACCAGATGGAGAATGGCGGTTTTGCAATGAAAATTGGAAGCTGAACGAGGTCTCAAAGTTCGACACCTACCCAATGCCTAGGGTAGATGAGCTTATCTAAAGTCTAGAACCCGCTCGGTACATCACCACTCTGGACCTCACCAAAGGATATTGATAAATTCCCCTGTCCAAACAGGCTAAGGAGAAGACAGCCTTCTCGACGCCAGACGGATGTTATCAACACGTCAGGATGCCGCTTGGGTTGCAGGGAGCTCCGGACACCTTCCAGAGAGCCATGGACCGGATGTTAGCACTCCACAAAGAGTATGCAGTGGCCTACCTAGATGACATTGTCATATTCAGCCAGGACTGGGAAAGTCATCTGGACAAAGTTCAAGCCATACTTGATGCCCTAAGGAAGGCAGACTTTTCTATCACCCCGAAGAAATGTGCCATGGGGATGGAGGAAGCCAAGTACCTAGGGTACGTGGTTGGTAGAGGGGAAATAAAACCACAAATAAATAAGGTCGATGCGATCTTGAACTGGCCACAGCCCCTCTCGAAGAAGCAGGTCAGGGCGTTTCTAGGCATTGTGGGATACTATCGAAGATTTGTCCCTAACTTTGCCCTGATAGCAGCCCCGCTGACAGATCTTCTGAAAGGGATGAAGTCAGCTATGGCCAAGTGGTCCCCGGAAGCAGAAGCGGCCTTCCAGGAATTGAAACTGGTCCTCTGTAAACAGCCAGTCTTGGTGGCGCCCAACTTCTCCAAGGAGTTTGTGGTTCAGACGGATTCATCGGATGTCGGGCTGGTAGCAGTCTTGTTCCAGGAGATTAATGAAGAAGAACACCCTGTAATATACCTCAGTCGCAAGCTCTCTACTTGTGAGAAGAACTACTCCATTGTAGAAAAAGAATGTTTGGCCATTAAGTGGGCGTTATACACTCTGAGGTATTACCTGTTAGGCAGAAGGTTCAGGTTAGTGTCAGACCATGCCCCACTGAGGTGGATGCGAGAAAAGAAGGGGAACAATGCCAGAGTGACTAGGTGTTTCCTGGCTCTACAAGATTTTAGTTTCCGGGTAGAGCATAGGCCTGGGAAACAGCATGGGAATGCTGATGACTTGTCAAGGGTTTATTGTATGGTGACAGAAGGTGCCAAGCCCCCCGGCTTTGGGCAGAGGGGGGGTATGTAAGGTGGACGGGGAGGTATGTGTCCCCGAAGTGCCAAGCTTCGGTGATGTAGGACCCGAAGAAGCAGGCTCCAGCACACATAGTGCTGAGAGGAATTTAATGGGCCCGGATTACAGGGCCGGGTTTTACGAGCAGCTGAAAGAGCTGGGTGGGGACAGCTGCTCACTTACCTCCAGTCCAGGTCTTGGAAGGCTGATTTAAGACAGCTGCGCCTGTCTCAGTCTGTCTGTGTTTGGCAAGGTGAGCAGACCTTGCATGTGCTGCTTAGTCTCTGCACGAGGCAGAGAAAAGCATTTTTGTTTTAATGGCTGAGGCCGTGCTGCATGGACTTGTTATTTTGAGCTTTGTTCTGTTATTCCTTTCTTGTGCCAGGAAAAGGCTGTTACTTTTGTTTCCTCACTGGTGTATGGACACTAAATAAACCACGAGTTTGTTTGAACCCGCGGACTGCATCACTGTGTGAACCTGTGCCTACCTCCAACGCGGCTCAGTGAGTGCAAACCCCTACACCATTCATATACAAGTTACCATTCTGCATACTCAGCTCTGATTTTCCACATTCACGGTGCTGTGCTTACACTCAGCTCTGCTGTTACACGCTGCTCCAGTCTCTGTCTAGCATATCTAGCGCTGCTGTTGCACACTGCTCCTGGTGCCATTCAGCATTTCTAGATCTATTTCCCTGACCTACGCTGCTCAAGGGAAAATCCAGTATATCCAGCTCTGCTGTTCAACCTTTCATTAACTGTTTCTGTTCTACACAACCAGACCTATGGATTAGAGAATCCACAGCATTAGCTGAGATTTCACACCTGGCACTAGTTTTCTATGAAGGCTATATATGAAATCTGACAAAAAGAAACTTCTGTGTGCCTCCAAGGAGAGTCATATAGTACTCATTAGAAGTCTGTAGGTTTCTTATTGATACGGTATAATGAAGCCTTAATATGGTAGTGCCCATGAGGCCTACTATGCAAAAAACTAATTATAATGCTTCCACACATATGGGGCCCAAGCTGAGATTTCACACCTGGCTCCAGATTTCTATGAAGGTTATATATGTAATCTGATAAAAAGAAACTTCTGTGTGCCTCTAAAGGAGGCCATATAGAACTTTATAAAAGTCTATAGGTTTCTTATTGATATGATGAGACCTTAATATAGTAGTGTCTGTGAGCCATAATATGCAAAAACAAATTACTATGCTTCTACACATACAGGGCCCAATTCCTCAAATCTTTTATTTCAGTATTCTGGCTTACAAAGCTATGATAAGTTGCATAATTTTGACGCAACTCAAGGATGCACTAAAATTTTGCAACTTTTTACTTTCTATGCATTCCCTAAGCCTCAAATCTTACTTCAGCAAGGACTGTATGGCACTTTTCCAATACTCCTGATTCACGAAGAGGCACATGCCTCTTTGTGAATCAGGAGCATCTGGCTTCAGCATCTCTTCATTAAGACTGGTGTGAACATTGGCGATCTTGATAAATTGGGCTCATAAAGTTTGCAGTCATCTGGCATAAATTATTTTAGTAGTAGTCCAGGGTAGGGCACCAAGTCATGTTTTTGAAGCATTATGGTCCCATAATATCATTATTGGATTTCATATTCATATATATTTTCATTGGAATTTAATATGTCTTGATTTTCATATACTCTCTGACTTTTTGCCACTCTTTAACAAAACTTCTGTTCAAGTAGTGGTCAATGTCTCTTATAAAACCACATACACTTCAACTCTAAACAGAGTCACCCCTCACACACAACTAAACTCGACATTGCTCAATATTAAGTGAGCATTTACTACTGCTAAACAGGACCATTTCCCCATGATCATATATTTTCTGTATCGCATGCATAATACTCTTAACTGTCGTCTCTTACTTTAGATGAGGACTTTGCCACATATTTCAAACAAAAGATCAACAGCATTTTCGAAAACTTCAACCTACAGTCCCTGCAACTATTCCAAATGGCTGATTAGTGCCCATCCTTCATAACCTGCTTCTCCACGATTAATAATGAAAAAATTCCAACCTATTGTGTAAATTTCACCTTAGCACCTGTGTATTTGATGCAATTCAAGCGCATCTCATCAATAAATTTACTTCTGTGTTTATCCAAACCCTAAGCCTCCACATCTTCAACCTATCAATAACAATTTGGCATACTTTCTACCTCTTTAACCCCTTGGTGGCAAAGCCAAATTTGGCCTTCATGACCAAGTCCCCTTTTTCCATTCTGATGTGTCACTTTATGTGGTAATGAATTTTGAATTCTTCTATATATCCCAGTGATTCTGAGAAGGTTGTTTCCTGACACATTGTACTTTATGATAATGATAAGATTAGGTCAATATAGCTTGATTGTTTTTGAAAATATATGAAATTGAACAAAAAAAATTGGAAAATTAGTAATTTTAAAACTTTTAATTTGTATACCCTAAACCAGTTGCTCATACTACTCACAAAACATTAGCCAATGCCATATGTCTTTTAGTCAGCATCATTTTTAAAACATCCTTTTACTTTGTAAAAATAAATATTCAAAGAACATACATACTGTATATATTTGTATAAAGCTAGAGACATATCGCTATCTGTCTCTCCATTAATTATTAGAAAGAAATCAGGCTTGTTTACTCCATATAACTGCCTACATATGAATACCTAAATATTCAATAAACCACTCACATGAATAATAAAATAAAGTAAATTTAATTTAATGCAATTATAAACATATAACATGAACAGGTACACATAAATAAGAAATTTAAAGAGGAAGGATCAAGTAAAGATAGACAGTGGTGAGTGCAAATGGCCAGGTTAATGTTAATTTAATATGCTGTATTCAAAGATGGCTGCTGCAAATTTGTACAGGTACACAGTCTGAAATTGACCCCCTTAAACCAGGCTAAGACATATAAGCAAAATTAAAAAAGTTTTGTACCTTACCCATAGTGTAATGAAGTGACCATCAAGACCACCACGGCCACCCTGATGCACGTTTCGCACACGTGCTTTATCAAGGAAGTCTGTTTCATAAATAGCAGGATACTGTTATATTATTGTCTGCATAATTTGCTTACCAACAGGACTTGACAGCACCACAAATAAAGTCAAATATAAAGAAATGCAAAAATATAGAAGCTACAAGAGTCCATGTAAATTAAGGTAACAAATAAGGATGAGCTAACCCGAAATTTAAAGATCAGGGTCCATCGTAGTGTTTGGTACCGAACCCCGAACACAGACTTTTAACAGGATGTCCGGATGCCTAATAAGGTTTGTTGAAAGGCTGCAGCACAGCCAATCAACAAGCTTTAAGGCTGTGAGCACTTCTGGAGCCATCACAACCACGCCAAGTATTGGCATGGCTGTGAGTGGCCGACACACCATGTGACCCAGCCTGTATAAATGCCGGATCACGAGTGCCGCCATCAATTTGCTCTGATTTGCTCTTAGTGTAGGGCCAGGACGCAGCTGGAGTGAAGGACAGTGTTAGGTTGCACACTCTTCAAAAAAGCAGCTGCGTGAACTCTGCATGTGTCTTAGTGGGAGTACTGTGCCAAAAAGCTGCTGTGTGTACTCTGCACACATATCTGTGGGAATACTGTGCAAAAAATCCACTGTGTGTACTCTGCACCCCCGCCTGTGGGAGTACTGTGCCTTTAAGCCTCTGTGTGTACGCTTCACCCAGCCTGTGGGAGTACTGTTCCAAAAAAGCCTCTATGTACTCTGCAGCCATGTCTGTACGAGTAGTGTGCCTAAAAAATAAATCTACTCTGCAGCTGTCTCTTTGACATTTGTAGTCCAAACAAATAATTTTACTGTACCGCTGTGTCTATACAAGTAGTGTAGTAAAATAATAATTGTACTCTGCAGTCCTGTCTTTGCTATTTTTGATCAAAAAAGTAATTCTACTTTGCAGCCATCTCTTTGCCATTTATTGACCAAACAAATGATTTTACTGTACCATTGTGTCTGTAAGAGTAGTGTGCCTAAAAATAAATCTACTCTGCCGCCATTTCTGTGCGAGTAGTGTGCCGAAAGTCCTTGCAGTCCTTAGTCTTGGCTTTACTTTCTCTCCCGTGTCTTCTTTTGATTTACACACAGCAATAAATCTCTTTGTGCGCAAATTAGTTATAAAGAAATTACATGACAAGACACCCATAAAGGGGAATGGACTGAGATGGAGCAGGAATCCATTGCCATTTTGGAAGAACTAAGTGGAGAAACTGACATGCCATCATCTGAGGGGAAAACTACGTGACATCATTGGTCTGATTGTTTCTGGGAATGGAGGCCTTTGTGATAAGATTGTTAAAATCTCATCGCCAATTCTTTTGCCAAAGAGGTTATTCGCAACAAGTTATTAAAAGGGGCTGGGCAAGAGCTTTGAAGACCAAAGGACGGACCTTCTCAAACCTAAGGTTAGGCTACCCTCTGAGTTAAGGTCTATCTCCACCTACCATGAAATGGCGAGCTTTAGGATCTAAGAGCCCCAAACTGTTTTTTTTCCATGCAAGAGCAATGTATTAAAGGAGTTCCATATCACGCAACATATCCATTGTGTCACTGATATCATGATTTATCATGCTACTTGCAATTTGATTTATGTATGTATGACATCGAGACAACTCAAGATTTGCATTAGAGAGCATATCCGCGATATCAATAATGCACAACAAATGATTGAGGATTCTCAGTTGAAACCTTTACCTAGGCACTTTTACCACTTTGCGCCAGAGCCTGTTTTTGCCTTCATGACCAGGCCAATTTTTTCAATTCTGACCACTGTCACTTTATGAAGTAATTACTCTGGAACGCTTCAACGGATTCCCCTGATTCTGAGACTGTTTTTTCGTGACATATTGTACTTCAAGATAGTGGTAAAATTTCTTCAAGATCACTTGCGTTTATTTGTGAAAAAATCAGAAATTTGGCGAAAATTTTGAAAATTTTGCAATTTTCAAACTTTGAATTTTCATGCCCTTAAATCAGAGAGATATGTCACACAAAATAGTTAATAAATAACATTTCTCACATGTCTACTTTACATCAGCACAATTTTGGAACCAAAATTTTTTTTGGTTAGGAAGCTATAAGGGTTAAAAGTTGACCAGCGATTTCTCATTTTTCCAACAAAATTTACAAAAACATTTTTTTAGGGACCACATCTTATTTGAAGTGACTTTGAGAGGCCTTTATGACAGAAAATACCCAAAAGTGACACCATTCTAAAAACTGCACCCCTCAAGGTGCTCAAAACCACATTCAAGAATTTTATTAACCCTTCAGGTGTTTCACGGGAATTTTTGGAATGTGAAAGAAAACAATGAACATTTAACTTTTTTTCACAAAAATGTTATTTTAAACCCAATTTTTTTATTTTCACAAGGGTAACAGGAAAAAATGGAATACACAAATTGTAGTGCAATTTCTCATTAGTGCGCTGACACCCCATATGTGAGGGAAAACCACTGTTTGGGCGCACTGCAGGGTTCGGAAGGGAAGGGGCGTCATTTGACTTTTTGAATGGAAAATTTGTTTGAATAATTAGCAGACGCCATGTTGCGTTTGGAGAGCTCCTGATGTGCCTAAACAGTAGAACCCCCCCACAAGTGACACCATTTTGGAAACTAAACCCTTTAGGAAACTTATCTAGATGTGTGGTGAGCACCTTGAACCCCAAGGTGCTTCACAGAAGTTTATAATATTGAGCTGTAAAATAAAATTTTCACATTTTTCCCACAGAAACGTTTTTCATCCCTTTATTTTGCATTATCATAAGGGTAATAGGATAAATTGCACCATGAAATTTGTTGTGCAATTTCTCCTGAACATGCCGATACCCAATATGTGGAGGAAAACCACTGTTTCTGCACACGGCAGGGTTTGGAAAGGAAGGAGCGCCATTTGACCTTTTGAATGTAAAATTTGCTTGAATAATTAGCAGACGCCATGTTGCATTTGGGGAGCCTCTGATGTGCCTAAACAGTGGAAACCCCCAACAAGTGACACCATTTTGGAAACTAGACCCCTTAGGGAACTTATCTAGATGTGTGGTGAGCACCTTGCACCCTCAGGTGCTTCACAGAAGTTTATAATATTGAGCCGTAAAAATAAAATTTTCATATTTTTCCCACAAAAAATGTTTTTCATTCCCTAATTTTGCATTATCATAAGGGTAATAGGATAAATTTCACCATGAAATTTGTTGTGCAATTTCTCCTGAGTACGCCGATACCCCATATGTGGGGGAAAACCACTGCTTTGGTGTACGGCAGGGTTCGGAAGAGAAAGGAGCGCTATGTTGGCTGGGATAGGTTGCAGACACCATGTCACATTTGAAGAGTCGCTGACATGCCGAAACAGCAGAAACCCCCACAAGTGACCCAATTTTGTAAACTACACCTCTCAAGGAATTCATCTAGGAAAGTAGTGAGTATTTTTTAATTTTTAAATTTATACCATTGGGCAGTGAAGAAAGCATAATTGTATTTTTACCACAAAAAATGTTTTACCCTTAGATTTTACATTTTCACACAGGGCAATGGGTAAAAATGGTGCCAAAATGTGTCACACAATTTCTTCTAAAAGTGGCAATACCCCATATGTGGCTTTATTGTACCGCTTTGCCATACAGCGAGATCTGAGAGGGACGGAGCGCTATTTGACAATTGGAGAACAAATTATTGTAGATTAGGCATTTTGATTTGGGAGCACAACATTTTCTGAATTTCTTTTGGGGGGCAAGGGCCATTTCGCTTTTCCAGAGCCTTTCTGCTACCAGTAACTTGGAAGTCCCTTATATTTTTAACAGATGACAGACCTGAGTGGGGACTAGCTTTATTTGAAGACCGAGTTGAAGCTTTTATTGGCAATATTTTACGTAACATTTATCCGGCGCTCTAGGCTGAGCACTTACATCGGGGTTTCCATCTAAATTTCCAAGTGATGTAATTCAGATGAAACCCCTGCAGGATCCATTCACTATAATGAGGCAGCAGAGTTACTCTGGACTCCGTCTGGCCTCTGTTTAGCGGTGTCCTTTTTTACAGAAGTGCACAAAACTGTGGCCAACCGCACTTTTATGCACTCCTTAAAAAACTTACACCGTGGGATCACAGGCCAGATGGCATCCACAGTGGCCTATATCTGCCTCATTACAGGGAATCTTCTGTCATGGGTTCGGTCTGAATCATGTATTTCAGAGACTTACATGGAAACTCTGGTGTAAGTGCTCAGCGCAGAGCGCAGGATAAATGTGAGCAGAGCCTTACTGCGATTTTTTGAAGACATAATAAACAAATCAGTAGCAGGTGAAGAATTGGTTTTATTTATTTTTTACGCCGTTCCTCGTGCGGTATAAGTGATGAGATTACTTTATTCTTCGGGTCAGTGTGATTACAGAGATACCAGATTTATATCGAGTTTTTATGACTGACAGCTGTCACACACTAAGAGAAGCTTTTTTTTGCAAAATCTAGTTTTTGCATCGCCATATTTTGAGAGCTATAATTTTTCCATATTTCGGCCGACAGAGTCATCTTGTTTTTTGGTGCGGGACGAGTTGACATTTTTAATGGTACCATTTTTGGGTACGTGACATTTTTTGATCACTTTCTATTCCGTTTATTGGGATGTAAAATTAACAAAAACCAACAATTCAGGAATTGTTTTTTGAGGGGGTTTTTATGCCGTTCTGTGTGTGGTAAAAGTGATAAGGCAGTGTTATTCTTCGGGTCAGTACGTTTACAGCGATACTACACTTACTGTATATTTTTTTATGTTTTGGCGCTTTTACACAATAAAACAATTTTATAGAAAAAATATTTTTTTTGCATCACTTTATTCTGAGAGCTATAACTTTTTTATCTTTTGGCTGATGGAGCTGTATGGCCGCTTTTTTTTTTTTGCGGAACAAGATGACGTTTTCAGCGGTATCATTTTTATTTCCATTTTGATTTTTGATCGCATTTTTTTCCACTTTTTGTTTGGCGATATGATGAAAAAGCATAGTTTTTTGCTCCGTTTTTTATTTATTTTTATTATGGTGTGCACAGAAGGAGTTAATTAGTGTGACAGTTTTATAGATCAGGTTGTTTCAGACGTGGCGATACCAAATATGTGTACTCTTTTTGTTTTTGCATAAATATACGGATTTATTGGTTTAATATTTTATTTATTTATTTTTATTTATTTTGTGATTTTTTTAACAGTTTGAAATCATTTTTTAGACTTTTTTTTACATTTTTACTTAGTCCCTGTATGGGGCATTAATTTTTATTTTTCTAATCACTGTTCTCATGCAATGCAATAGACATGTATTGCATTGCATGAGAAGTTTGCTGACAGTTTCACACTGTCTGTCTCCTGCTGGACTCAGCTGCAGGCTGAGCTCAGCAGGGCACCATATATGCTGCCATAACAACTGCAGGTCCTGGAAGACTTCAGGGGGCCGTCGGAGAGGTAAGTGGACGACCCTCTCTCCTCTCACTATCTTCTATATGCCGCGATCACTATAGATCGCTGCATTTAGAAGATAGCAAAGGGTTAACATCATTGGGACCTGATCCAATCAGGTCCCGATGATGTCCCCTGTCAGAGCTGTCGCTCTGAACCGCAATTGCAGCACTTGAAGGACCCTGGGGGTCCTGAGGGCTGCGGGACCACCGGCCGTTCATAAACGTCGGCGATGCACAGAGCCCAGGCAGCGCCAATGTTTATGTACAGTGGGCGGTCGGGAAGCGGTTAAGATTGCCTGTGACTGTGATGCCAACCTCTTAGAGGTCATTGGCATAGATCAGATTTTGAAGGACAAATGCAGAGGTACCCTGAAAATGAATCTAGCCAACTTGAGACCAAATGGATCATGAGAGTAAATTCTGTTCAGCCAGGAGGACCCAATGAGGTGTTTAGTTTTGTCCCTTTTCTCTAAATATTTGCCTTAGGGTGATCTAACATTCTTTTTTTTATTTAGGATCATGTACTTTGTTTATACGAGGGTCAATCAATAAGTAATGCCTCCTATTTTTTTTCTCCTTTTAATTGGCAAGAAATTCAAATGCAATTACATAGGTTGAAAACCACAACATTAACGATTAATTTGTCACTTTTCAATATATTCTCCATCCATCTCCACAGTCTTGGTCCACCGTTTAACAAGGGCATGTATTCCAGCATGGTAAAAAGCATTCTTGGGACCCACCGTGCACAAACTTTTCTGTATCCCAGTTGTCCAATAATTTTCATCACACTGCCTTAACTGAGGCAGATAATTCCACGGTCACCACGAATGATGTCATCGACTCGCTGAATGTTGCTTGGAGTCACTGCTGTTACTGGCCTGCAACTCCACATTTTGTCAGCCAATGGTGATGGCCCTTCAGCTGTGTTACAGCGACGAACCCATCGTCTAACAGTACTGACATCCACTGTTGCATCACCGTACACATTTTTCAGTCTCTCATGAATTCGAAGGGGCGTTTCACCTTCTGCATGCAAGAATTCAATCACAGAACGTTGTCTAATACGAACATCGATGTCAGCCATTTTGCAAACGGATACAGTCCTGCCACCTGTTGGTGCAGGAAGTTGCAATTGCTGTAGATTGGAGAAGAAGGTTTGAGGAATTGTGCCAAATTCAAATATTTAACATAACTACCTTATTTAAGGAGAAAAAAAAATAGGAGGCATTACTTATTGACTGACCCTCGTATATTTTTAATTAATTTTTTTTTTCTTTATCATAATATTTTTTTTATTCTTTCTATCTTACATTATTGTTGATTATTTTTTATCTTTTTTTTTCATTTTTATTTGTTTTTACTTCATATTCTTTTCACATAGTGTATTATTTTTGGGACGTTTCACATCTTTTATGATTTTTATACACTCACTGGTATACCTTTTTTTCCCATCATATTTTTCATATATTTGATCTGCATTTATCTCTTGATACATTGCATACACATTTTTACAGATGATATACACATACTGTATTCACATCTTTTATATTCTCATTCAGTATGTTAAGATATTTTAAACATCCGCATGCACATTAATTTTTCCGCATTGTCTCTTCTTTACACCTTTACTTTTCTCATATTCCGTCTTTTATTGTTTTCTTTTTACTTTGGTTTCTTTATGTTTGCACTTTCGGCACTTTTTTTTCGATGATTGTATGATCCTTTCTGAGCCTGAATTATGCACATATAGATTCTGCTTCAATATCCGCTGCATTTTTTGCATTATGCACCTTTTTTATTACATATTTTAAGTCATGCACTTTTTCATTTATTCCTTCATTATGAGTACAATCATTTATTCTATCAACTGACATTTACACTTACTATTTTTCTTTATCACAATATATATCTTTCACTTTTCAATTAAACATGTTAAATATTTCTATACTTATTGATCCATATACACTTTTCAACAGGCTCTCCTTACATACAGGCATCATCATTATGCACTAAGCACTTTGTACATTCTTTGCTTATTATTTATATACATAAAATCTCAGTAATGGCAAAGTCTGTCTTCACTGAATACAGATTTTACCTCAGACTTCAGATTTTTGATAATGATTGATCAATTTTGGCAGAGAAAGAAGCATTTTTTTATATAAGATATAATACAAAGTTGCTTATTTTCACTTGTACTATTGATTTAAGAAAAAATATTAAAACAATGGTTACTCTAAGCAAAATTCTGCTTTATTTTGGCAAACTACAGACTCTTTGCATACTGCTGATCAATATGTGGGGTATCTGCTGCACTTAATAATATTGCACAATTGCTTACATATGTAAGGAAGTTGATTTTACATTTCTTACTTTCATGAAAACAAGTGGGTCACCATTACGCCTGGTTCTCCATATAACAGTGATTTGGCTTTTATTCCCCTCAGCCTGGCAGTGAAACACCAGAGGGAAACTGATATGAGAAAAAAGATTTTGTTTTCTATGGTTTTGTTCACATTTATCTGGTGCATAAGTTGTTTGCAACAGACTCTTCTAAGAGCTGGAACAGAAAACACTGTGTTACGTTGCTGTACAACTTGGGAAAAAGCCGAATGAAATCTGTTGCTGTTTTGAAATGAGTTTTCATCGTTCTAGGTCTAATATCTTATCCTGATGAGATGTCTGTGTAGTTTTACATGCTGCCCACCATTCAAATGATCTTAAGACCATGAAAAATATAGCTGGACCAAGCCCATCAAAGCAGGACTTGGTCTGGCTAATATGGAAATGTCCTGGATATGGAGAAATTCTTCTATAACTTTTATATGTCCTAAAAGAATACACTATAAGGTTATTAAGGGAAAAAAAAGCAGAAAATTTCCTTTTTGCCTTCATATGTCCAACCTTTGAGTTGACACTTATTAGTTTATTTAAAGGGAACACATTTAAATACCATTGAAAATGCTATATAACTGCAGTTAGAGGGTTAATCTACAGGTAAATACTGTTACAATAATGCATGGCTACCTTACTGACAATGACAATGAAGTTATTTCCTCCAGGGGGCTGCCAACTTTCAGTCATTGGGTGTGTGCATGGGACGACTACAGTCACCGCTCACATCACTAATTAATTAAGCACGCGCCGACACTTTGATTACCAGTTTGCTGGGCACAGATGTGCTGCACAGTGATCTGTCAATCAAAGTTGAGTACAGCCATCACTCACAGTATAGTGAGCAATGCTATGAGGAATGCCAGTAGCCGCTCATTGCAAGTCCCATGACTGAATGTCAGTGACTCACTAAAGGAAATAAGTTCACTTTCTCCAGGTAGCCGCACTGCCAGTACGGCAATCAGTCAGAATTGTAATGCTATTTTACTTACAGATTAAAGAATATATCCTAGACTTTGTGAAAAACAAAAAATGTGCCTAAGCACTAACAGGCAGGTAGTTGCTACCTACCTGCCTGTTGTGCCCAGTGCCATTCTTTCTGGACACAGAGCAGTCACAGACCACTTCTGATGGTGATTCAGCTGCCTCTGCTAAACATACATCAATGGAGCAGCGGTTTCTTTTCCACCCTGTTCTGTCAATGCCATGAATTCTGATGTCATTCTGACTGACAGACGGCTCCCCCAGTTAAGCAGCGGGGACCCAGCTGGCAATCAGAATGACATTGAATTTTCCACCCTGTCAACAGAATGGAGCATAAAAGAAGCTTCTTCTCTGTCGACGTGACGCTACCCCCTGATTAAGGCATGCAAAAATGCGCTTCGGGGTGGGTGCACACCGTGGATGTAGCAAGTCATCTATAACATAAGCTCAGGTATATATTTTATTACACTTTACCCTATTTTGCATATATTATATTATGTACCTATATTGATAACCTTTCCAATACTTCCTGCAAGTTGCCTCCCTACATACAGTAGGCATTATAGTTAGACATACAGTACTTAGTCACTATTTCTTGTTGGCACTTGCACTTTCATCATCATGTGTAGACAGAGTTTGGCCTCTTCTTGTTAATCATATCTCCTAGATAAGGGTTAATACTTTGTTTCCTATATTTGCACTTGAACTTTTTGATATTTAGTTTTTATATGAGACTTGGTTGTTTATCTTTAATTAATTATTCGGGATACTTATAAAGGTATTATCTTGCCTATTTTTGCATTTGCACTTTGATATCTATCTAGCTATTTCTTTTATATATTTGATAATATTCCTTTATACATAGGTACTTCTTCATATGCCATTTTTCTTACATCATTTTAAGATTTGTTATGTATTAATTTTTCATGGTATGCGCCCATTGTAATTCTTTTGCATGTCCATTGCTGGCAGTATTTATTGTCTAATAAAATGAAATGTTTTTAAAAAATATCAATGTGACCATATCTCGGTTTTGTTCTCCCTGTGTTCCCTAATCAAAAGTTTTTACCAAGGGCCTTGTTATTACATCTAGTCCAACACACACACGCACAAATATATGCAATTATCATTTCACTGTAAATAACCTTTACCTGTGGGTATGTGTATGTTTATATGTATATATGTGTATGATTGCATAATATACACATACATATACATATGTGTGTGTATATGTGTGTCCTTTGATACTCTTTCTAATCAATGTGACATCAGCACAGGCAGAGTCTGTGACCACTCTGTGCCAGGAAAGAACAGTTCCAGGCACAACAGGCAGGTAGGTAGCAACTACCTGCCTGTTTGTGCAAAGCAAAAAATGTGCCTTAGCACTAAGTCCTAGATATCCCTTTAAAACTCCGTATTTGCAGTTAAATAGTGTTTTCCAAGGTGACACATTCCCATTTTATATTTTTTAAACACTGGCACATAAGAGAACACAGAAAAATCCCATAATAAATCAATGGGGTCTTTCTGCTTCAGTTTGTTTCATTCACGGAATGGAGATGTTTTAGACATGATTTCTATTTGTCTGTTCCTAAACAGGAACAGAGAGAGTTATCGAACATTGGTGTGAATACAGTCTTAATCTAATCTCCCAGATCACCCATTCAAGATAAGCCGCAGTCATCTACTCAACAGGGGCAGACATACCATTGGTGAAACGTGTGCAGATGCACAGGGGCCCAAGAGATAAAGGGGCCCACATTCAGCTCCAAAGCATGAGGAATTGTGCATTACGATGAGCTATTGGACTGCAAGGGGTCCATATATTGTTCTTCTTGAACAGGGGTCCTCTTCTGTGTCCGCCCTTTCTTCCTTGATTGGTTAAATTGTTTAAATATTAGAGAAGATATAAGAAATAAATCCAGAATGCCCTTGAGAAGAATATTAGAGATATAATTCCATGTCAATCATTTAAATAATAATAATAAATAATTTTCATTCATATAGTGCCAACATATTCCGCTGCACTTTACAATTAAGTAGGGACATGTACAGATAATAAAAACAATACAATGATACACATTTCAACAGTTACAGGAAGAGTGAGGGCCCTGCTCACAAGCTTACAATCTATATGGAAATAGGGGGGCACAATAGGTAGAACATGCTCATCAGCCAGTATCTGTCTAAGTGCAGTTACCGTGTGCTATTGGGTGCATGGAGGATGTGGAGACAGATGAATAGTCAGGAGCAGATTAAGATTAACATTTAGGAGGTAACAGGGGAGAGTTAGGTTAGTGAGTTGAGGTGATAAGCTTGTCTTCACAGATGTGTTTTTAAAGCAAATTTAAAAACATGGAGGCTAGATATTAGATGGATTGCTTTGGGTAGTGTATTCCAGAAAACTGGCGCAGCACAAGAGTAGTCTTGGAGATGGAGGTGTGAGGTTCGGATTAAGGAGGATGTTAGTCTTAGATCAGTTGCAGAATAGAGAGCACGGGAGGGGCGATAGACAGAAATGAGGGATGAGATATATGGAGGTGCAAAACTGTGAGAGCTTTGTGGGTGAGAGAAATGAGTTTATATTGTATTCTGTACTGAATGGGTAACCAGTGCAATGACTTGCACAGGGTAGAGGTGTCAGTGAAGCGGCCTGATAGAAATAGGACCCGGGCTGCTACATTCAGAATGGATTGGAGAGGAGAGAATTTGTTTAGAGGGAGACCGATTAGAAGAGAGTTGCAGTAGTCAAGACGAGAGTGAATTTGTATCATATTTGGAATGAGATTATAAAAACCCCTTCAGTATGCAGTTGTAACAGAACACCTAGCAGCAGCAGGGGGGGAGACAAGAGTCAAAGGGTTGCGAGTGACAGATCTCACACTTTGACCAGCTCAGAGCAGAACAAAAGGCTTGCTTGCTATGTGGATACCATGCGGTCTAAATTGCTTTAAGTCAGCTATTATTGTAAGCCCCAGCTGTACATTGTGTATATTTCCGAGATCCCCAGACCGGCCCGAATGCTTTCCAGGGTTTTGATCTGTTCTGGCCTCACAGGGTGAGAAGTTACAATAGCTAGTAGGAAACATATAGCAAAGTTGTGTTTGGTCTTAGTGCGTAGCAGGGGCTTGGCTGGATCCATTGGCACCAGACCTGCCTCCCTAGGACCGTCCATTAAGGAGTTACGACCCATCTGAAGATTTGGAGTTTTTAGCTACCAGAGGCACAGGGAGGGAACTTAGGTTCAGCCCAAAGGGCAGGAGGGAAATGACCCAAAAGGGGATAAAAGCTAGTGTAAGGTTATGTGGTCTCCCTCTGTCATGCTTGCTGTTCACTCCGAAAGGGGATCCACGTCAAGTAACATGCTGCGAAGGAACTAGGAGCCAGCTGGTAGTCCAGGCCACCTTGCGGCGCAGCGCACACGTGGTCGAGCATCACACCGGTAATTGACATGGTCCATCTGCTTATATCTGTGGTACTATACCCTGTATTTGCATATCTGATCATTGTATATGTATAACCATTGTGTATGTAGTGTATTGTTTAGTGTGTCCTTAAGGCAATTAAATATATAATTTAACCTTGGGCTGCTCTTTAATCTTGATCCACGAATTCACACGTGCATTTCTCAGTTTAGCATTCCATGCTATCGGGGCTGGTTTCTGGCCAGATATAACCCTGTTAACGGACCAAGCATAGATCGAACGAGGAACTGGTGGCAGTCCTACCCAGCTGACTAGGCACTGTTTCACTGGTGATAGTGAAAGGGGTCTCTCAGCCTGCCAGGGGTGTGAACGAGTGTGGTTCCAGGTCAGTGACTATGTGGGCCCCACCCTCTCAGTCCCAGTGCATCCCTGAGTCCTTGTGGACAGGGGGTATCTGTGTAAAACTCTGCGAAGCTGATCTTATGTGTCCCCGAGGGGTGCGGAACGTCACATTGGTGAAAGTGGGGAGACCACATTACGTGATCCGTCTGAGGCAATAGTGATGACAAGGCTGGATGGTGTGGATTCTTCACATGTGATGGCAGTGGTGGAATACTGTGTGATCTCTCTGGTGCCATTCTTCACAGCACTTATTTGGAAAAACAAGCCAATTAACTTCTAATAAATAGCTCCAAGAAATTATAAGGTCCACAGTGATGGAAAAATTAAAACTTTTTGCTGTGATATTCTGGATCAAAATATATATCCTTCTTCTAACATTAAATATGGATGAATGATGTATTAAACCTCCCTGCTACACATGCATAGATCTGAGAAGTCAGCATTAAGAGTACAGTACAAAGATTATCTATCAAATACATCTATAAATCATGACCTGCCAGTGTAGCCATATGATTCATTAACGCTTCCAGCACTAATCTCTTCTGAGTGAAATATTCAATTATGCTTATGAAAATGCTGAAAACCTGGGAACTTTCATAAGAAACTCTTACTATTTACATTCTACTCAAGGCAAGGCAATTGATTGAGAATTTCCATGGATATTTGTACAATACGTAAGAATATTGGAAGAAAATGTATTTAAAACCATGACATTTGCGGTGTCAGGAAAGAGAATGAATAAATGAAATGAAGCAATGTATACAATAAAGTGTCACTTCTAACCCATTGCATAGCCTTATATCTTTTCAATTTAAATGGTGTATATACATGCATAACTCATAAATAGATCTCTATTGAGAAAAAATATATATATTTTTTTTTCCTCTGCATAGTATTTTACTCAGCACAGCAGTCTGTTTTTCAAATATATTTTTGGCTCTGTAGCTGTGGACAGGAAACTGAAAACATAGGCAGCCATTTTAAACTCTATAAAGAACAGTGTTCTGACACCAATTCACATACACTGTAGAAAATACAATATAAAAATATTTTCCTGCTCTCCTCCCACTTTACTGTCTCAATGACTGTACATTATGAGCACATTACTTTCCCAGGTAAGTAAAAAGTATATAAGAACAAGGGAATAAATAGGAGGAAGGACACATGCAGTATACTAAGGCAGAGAAACCCACATTTCAGAAGCATCCCGGCAGCTAAACAAGTGGATTTCTTCTTTTAAGTTTTCCAGACCACCAAATAAAGCCCAAAAATATTCAAAATATTCATATTGTACAAGTAAAAATAATTTTTCAATTGTGACTCCAACTATAAGCAGAACAAAGAGTCAACAATGCTCACTGAAATGTCATGGCTTGGAATCCCTGAAAAACAAGATTTCAATGTAAATCCCGGCAGAGTCATTCACTATTATGGGGGTGATGGAGTCACTTTGAACACTATCTGCTCCTGTCCTGGCTATGTTCATCTTTATTAAACATGTTTTTGCACCCATCTGAAAAAGATTAACACTACCAGGACATAGACCAGACATAGTCCAAAGTTACTCTGTCGGTCTCATAAAAGTGAATACTTCCGTCTGGGCTCTATTGGGGTTTACATCATCATTCCGACAGAAACCCTAATGCAATATTCAGTGGAGATCACAGTATATGTGAGAACCTAACCTTATTTGTATGCATGAATATGCCTGGTGCTGTAGCTTAGCTCTGTGTAAAGAACCACTCCAGCGTTTTTTCTTAGCTCAGCCCTGGAGTGGTGCCACTAATCTAAGTTGCCTGACCCTAGTTTTATACTTACCAGGCACCATCTTCTTCTGTTCTTGGTACTGCTCTGGTCATCTTCTGCAGGTTGTGACCTGCTGGATCGCTCAAGTGTTTGCTGTAAGTCTATGAGAGCCAGAATGAGGCCAGAACGAGACTCTCATAGACTTACATTGAGAGCTTATAATCATTACCTCTAACTTCCAGTCAGACAGAAGCTGCAGTCACAAAATGATGGATAGAGACTGGAGCGTCACTGGGAAGAGATGAAGACGGCAGCTAATGAGAATATTACTAGGGACAGATAACTTACATTACTGCCACCACTCCAGTGTTGAAATTAAAAAAAAAACACTGGAGAAGTGCTTTGAGTCATTGGAGCTTATCCTCACAGCCATTTTGTTTTGCAGATTGTTTCAAACATCTCTCTGGTTTTTAGGATAAATAATTAATGTATATTCCTTTTTTAGGCGATTTCGAGATATTAACTAAATACTTATAAATAATAAATTAAAGACATACATTTAGAACCTGTTTAACAAAATATACTTGTGTGATAACATGTTGTCATTGTTGCTCGAAAACTTATTTTTTCACATCAATCTCTCAAACCAGCAAATCATACTCACTTAAACATTGCAGTTGACTATGTAATATACATCATTGTACAGAACAGAGAATATTTTGATACCATGTCTATTGACTTAATTCTATATGATTACCAAGAAAACCTGAAACAGAGCTCTACATTCTAAATTCCATTTATTATGTTATGTTCTTACAGTGTAAGTGCTGCAACAATTCATTAACTGTGATAATTGCATCTACACGTCCAGATGTTTTCATAGTGAACTATTTTTAACACCATATAGACTTATAGACTAAGGTTATCACTTTTATCTATAGAAAGTAAGTATGTATTCAAATTGTAGTCGTGCATTTTGATATTTAATTTAATCATGAATATACTGTATATGTGCATATAAATATACTGTATACACACGCACACAATGCTCAGCATAAATGAGTACTCTTCTTTGAAAAGAAAGATTTTAATCAATATCTCAATGGGGACAAGAACGATTTCCAAAAATTTGACAAGATTGGGTTTCATAGAACATTTTTTAACCAATAACATGAAAGTAAGGTTAATAATATACCTTTCATTTCAAAATCTTTATTTTTACTTAACTTAGTTGATACAAAAATGAATACAGTCCATAGCGAAAACTACTATAGTATTTTGTATGACCTCCATGATTATTTTTTTGTAAAGAATGTTTTTATTAACATTTTTCAGATTACAAAAACGCAACGTATATAAATAAAGGAAATTAAGTAAGAAATGGTTGATTTGACTAAAAATAAACCGTTCTATATATAACCTTTAAGATATACAGTCATGGCTGAAAAGTGTTGGCACCCTTGAAATTGTTCCAGAAAATGAAGTATTTCTTCCAGAAAATTATTGCAATTACAGATATTTTGTTATAATCATGTTTATTTCATTTGTGTGTATTGGAACAACACAAAATAACTGAGAAAAAAAGGCAAATTTGACATTCCCTGATCTGGGCAAAGGTTAGAGGAGGTAAGCTGTGACCATTAACTATTAGGAATATATATCGTGTAAAGTGGCTGTAGAACAACTAGTGGGTGAGAGATAGACCTGTAGTAATGCTTTAGTACATATAGGACTAGAAGAAGTTAATAGGCCATAACAGGATGATTATGAGCAGCTGAAGAGTTGGGAGACACGGCTGCTCACCATGTCTCCATCCGTGGGTGTGGTTCACTTTGTAAAGTTGGACCGGTTTGTCTCACACAAGTCAGTGTGTGTGGAGGTGGCAGACCTCCTGGATTGTGTGGCTTTGCTAAAAGACTAAGAAGCTGGACTCTGTGCCAAGTGGGCAAACCAGCACGATTGTATGGACTTTTTACTTTAAGTTTCACTTTGTGCCGTAAGTCTGTATTTGAGTCTTCCGGTGATGTGGTTTATAAGGACTGCAATAAACCAGCCAGACTTTTAAATAGAAACGGTTCCTGTGATAGCTCATATCATTTCCAAGTGAGTAGCATTGTTATAATAGATAGTAATATAAAAACATATAAATAAGTGTGTATATATATATATATATATATATATATATATATATACATACATACACACACACATACATACATATACACATTATTAATTTGTATAGTTAGTGATATCAGATAAATAAAAAATAAACACTTTTTTATATACTGTATATATAGATCTTTACTAGTGTTGAGCGAGCATGCTCGACACTGCTCGGTACTCGCCCGAGCATCTCACTACTCGGGATGTTCGGCGAGCACTGAGCATTTCCGGGTTACTCGGGCGGGAGCTCGGGTCTCCGCCCTGCATGTTTGGCGCTCTTTACAGAGCCAATGAACATGCAGGGATTGCCCACCAGTCACTGTAATGCCGCAGCCATGTTGTTTGTGGGCATTACAGTGATTGGCTGGCCTCACAATGTCACCTCGAGTATTTAAAACCGGGCGCCGCCATCTTGAACACAGTCGCTCCGGATCAGACAGTGTAGGGTCAGTGGTGCTGAGTTAGGGAGAGATATATGGTGCGAAATAGGTAGTGTAGGGTCTCTAAAGCCTGCCAAATCAAACAAACAGTTCTTCTCAGGACTAATATCCATCCCAGATATCAGGCAGGCAGGCAGGCTGTATAGGAGACACAGTGGTTATACCAGCAAACGCTGCATTACAGTCCTGTGTGCTCCTGTTGGTCAAATTGCTAGGGGCCAGGAAAAATCCTTTTTTTTTTTAATCTAAATCCTGTATTTTTTTTTTCCTCAGTCAGACTGTACAAATACGCATCTTATTAACCTTTTCGTATCCACCCCCCCCCCCCCAAAAAAAAAAAAAAAATTGAGTGTGTCTGTGACTGTTCAGACACAAATATATCTGTTTAAAATAGTCTGGTGTAGGCCAGATAACTAGAGCTGTGGTTTTGCAGTTCCACGAGTCAAATCTCTGTATTATCCTGCTTTTGGCATTTTTTCGATAAAAAAAACTGTAACAGTGTCTCCCTGACTGTTCAGACACCAATATATCTGTTTAAAAGAGACTAGTGTAGGCCAGATATCTAGAACTGTGGTTTTGCAGTTCCACAGTTCAAATCTCTGTATTATCCTGCTTTTGGCATTTTTTCATAAAAAAACAATTGTAATAGTGTCTCCCTGACTGTTCAGACACCAATATATCTGTTTAAAAGAGTCTGGTGTAGGCCAAATAAATAGAACTGTGGTTTTGCAGTTCCACGGTTCAAATCTCTGTATTATTCTGCTTTTGGCATTTTTTCCATAAAAAAAAAACAGTAATAGTGTCTCCCTGACTGATCAGACACAAATATATTTGTTTAACCCTAGAACGCATACCTGGGGCCTCGCAGGCCCGCCCTGTTAATTGTTTTCTATTTTCTGCAAGATTACTTTAGTTAGAATTTTGAAACTCTAGGTATTCCTCAGGTATATAGTTGTTTGTCATTTTTGCTTGAGTTATTCCATGTTATTTGCACACGGGCCTAAAAGGCCCCAGGTATGTGAAAAAGTAGATTTTTATGGTCATGCGTTCTAGGGTTAAAAGAGTCTGGTGTAGGCCAGAGAAATAGAACTGTGGTTTTGCAGTTCCATGTGTCAAATCTCTGTATTATCCTGCTTTTGTCATTTTTTCCGTAAAAAAAAAACAGTAATAGTGTCTCCCTGACTGCTCAGACACAAATATATCTGTTTAAAAGAGTCTGGTGTAGGCCAGAGAAATAAAACTGTGGTTTTGCAGTTCCACGGGTCAAATCTCTGTATTATCCTGCTTTTGGCATTTTTTCCGTAAAAAAACCCAGTAATAGTGTCTCCCTGACTGTTCAGACACCAATATATCTGTTTAAAAGAATCTGGTGTAGGCCAGATAACTAGAACTGTGGTTTTGCACTACCAGGGTTCAAATCTCTGTATTATCCTGTTTTTAGCATTTTTTACATAAAAAAATAACTGTAATAGTGTCCCCCTGACTGTTCAGACACAAATATATCTGTTTAAAATAGTCTGGTGTAGGCCAGAAAAATAGAACTGTGGTTTTGCAGTTCCATGGGTCAAATCTCTGTATTATCCTGCTTTTGGCATTTTTCCTTAAAAAAAAAACAGTAATAGTGTCTCCCTGACAGTTCACACACAAATATATCTGTTTAAAAGAGTCTGGTGTAGGCCAGAGAAATAGAACTGTGGTTTTGCAGTTCCATGGGTCAAATCTCTGTATTATCCAGCTTTTGGCATTTTTTTCCGTAAAAAAAACAGTAATAGTGTCTCCCTGACTGCTCAGACACCAATATATCTGTTTAAAAGAGTCTGGTGTAGGCCAGAGAAATAGAACTGTGGTTTTGCAGTTCCACAGATCAAATCTCTGTATTATCTTGCTTTTGGCATTTTTTCCGTAAAAAAAACTGTAATAGTGTCTCCCTGACAGTTCAGACCAAACATATCTGTTTAAAAGAGTCTGGTGTAGGCCAGAGAAATAGAACTGTGGTTTTGCAGTTCCACGGGTCAAATCTCTGTATTATCCTGCTTTTTGCATTTTTTTCCGTAAAAAAAAACTGTAATAGTGTTTCCCTGACTGTTCAGACACCAATATATCTGTTTAAAAGAGTCTGGTGTAGGCCAGATAACTAGAACTGTGGTTTTGCAGTTCCACGGGTCAAATCTCTGTATTATCCTGCTTTTGGCATTTTTTCCGTAAAAAAAACAGTAATAGTGTCTCCCTGACTGTTCAGACACAAATATATCTGTTTAAAAGAGTCTGGTGTAGGCCAGAGAAATAGAACTGTGGTTTTGCAGTTCCACAGGTCAAATCTCCTTTTTATTACCCTTTTTCCATTGATAGTGCGAGTTTAAGCTATTTTACTTCATTTACAATGGGCCTAGCGCTTGGCAAGGGACATGGAACTGGACGTTCTGGTGATGGTGCGTGTAGAGAACGAGGCCATGGCCAAGGTGAAAATGTGCCACAACCAACAGCCACATCTTCTCGCTCCCACTTCCTGACTGAATTACTTGGGAAGCACACTACAACACCAGTAATGCAAACTGATCACTGTGAACAGGTTATTGGATAGCAGATAATACTTCCAGTTACCTGGGCACCACCACCTCCGGTCTGTCTTCCACACTGTCAAGTTTTAGTAGCCGTGAGTCTCGACCGCATACTCCTCCTCACCCTGATACTCCTTCCTCCCACCATGCCGAGTGTTGTCAGACAGCAACTGATCCCACACTTGGACAATCTGAAGAGCTGTTCACTGGTCCATTTCCATATTTGTGCCCCTCGCCTGCTCCGCTTGAAGTGGTGGAAGAGGAGATCCCATGAAGCGATGGCCAAATATTTGAACAGCCACGGCCAGAGGAAGGCGACGCTAGTAATTGGTCACAAGAGATGAATGATGACGAGACACAATTGCCACGAAGTTAGGTGGAGGATCGTGGTGCGCAAGTGGAAGAGGAGGAGGTGGTGGATGATCTAGTATTTCACCCAACGTGGCAGGAGGACACGCAGAGCGAGGCCAGTAGCACACAGGGGGAGGGAGGCAGAGTACCCTAACACCCTGCCCTGTAACACCGACACAAGGGACGTTGCCAGTACAACCGGTAGGTCTTCCAGAGTCTGGAATTTTTTTAAAGACTTTGCTGATAACCCCAAAAAGGCCATTTGTACCACCTGCCATGCCAGCGTCAGCAGGGGTGACAAAACTACCAGCCTGAACACCACCAGCATGATCAGGCACATGGCAGCAAAGCACCTGATTTTGTGGGGCGAAACCCAGGGTCCACGACCAGTGTCAGCGGGTGTCACCACTGCTTCTTCCGCTGTTGTGCGCGTAATAGAACCCCCTGTTGTGCATACAAGGCAATCGCCTGTCTATACTGCATGCAAAGATGCCCCCTCCTCTCAGTCTTCACTTGTTATGGCAGTTTCTCAAGAAACAGCATCAACGTCCATGTCCCACTGCAGCGTTCAATGTCCATATCCCAGAGCTTTGAACAAAATCGCAAATTTGCAGCCAACGCCCCACAGGCCACAGTCCTAAATTCGCACATTTCACGACTGCTTGTGTTGGAAATGCTGCCTTTTAGGCTGGTGGAGACGGAATCCTTCCGCAACCTTATGGCGGTGGCCGTCCCTCGGTACTCGGTCCCCAGCCGACACTATTTTGCCCGGTGTGCCATCACTGCACTACACAAGCATGTGTCCCAAAACATCTGCCGTGCCCTTAATAAAGCAGTTACTGGAGACTCCACCTGACAACAGACACGTGGACAAGTGCTTGTGGCCAGGGACTGTACATCTCCCTGACGGCACACTGGGTAAACATAGTGGAAGCCGGGACCCAGTCGGACCTTGGGACGGAACACATCCTCCCCACACCGAGGATTGCGGGCCCTATGTCAATCAGAGTTGCCCCCACAGTGTACAGCTCCTGCGCATCATCCTCCTCCTCCTCCTCATGTTCAGCCTCCATCTCAGATATCACCACATCAGTTACAAGCTGGAAGCACTGCAGTACTGCCTCAGCCAAGCGGCAACAGGCTGTGCTGAAACTCATAAGCTTAGGTGATAAACCTCACACTGCTTGTGAGTTGTGGACAGCTGTGAAAGAGCAGGCAGATCTGTGGCTGAGACCGCTGAACCTTCATCCAGGCACGGTCGTGTGTGACAATGGACGTAAACTGGTGGCGGCTCTGAGGCGAGGTGAGATCACACACGTACCATGCCTGGCTCATGTGCTTAACCTCATGGTTCAGCGGTTTCTTAAATCGTACCCCGAGTTGCCAGATCTGCTCGTCAAAGTACGCTGCCTGTCAGCTCATTTTCGTAAGTCGGCTACAGCTTCCGCCGCCCTTGCTGTGTTGCAGCAGCGTTTGCAGGTTCCGGAACACCGACTGGTGTGTGATGTCCCCACACGTTAGAACACTACCCTCCACATGTTGCAAAGGATTTGTGAGCAGAAGAGAGCAGTTGTGGAGTACCAGCTGCAACAAGGCCGTTGATATTCAGGTCAGACTCCACACATAAGACCTCAGGAGTGGACCTGGATGTCTGACAAATGTACCTTCCTGACAAACTTTGAGGAGTCCACCAAGATGGTGAGTGGCGATGACGCCATCATTAGCGTCAGCATCCCACTTGTCTGTCTATTGCAACGCTCTCTGCAGAGAATTAAAGAGGAGGCTTTGCAGCCAGAGTATGATGAGATGGATCAAGAAGCCGTAATGGGCAATTACACACAGCCCACCCTCATCTCATCCCAATGTGCATTGGGGGACAATGAGGGAGAGGAGGAGGAGGAGGAAGAACAGGAGCTTGTATCATACGCTGTAGACGGTAGCACCTGTACAACTGTCCAACCGTCGGTTCAGCGTGGGTGGCCTGAGGACAGGGGGGAGGAGGAGGAGGAGGAGAGCATGGTCAGTCGTCATCTTGGTGAGGACATGGAAGTCTTGCCCATTACCAGTCTGGCACGCATGGCTGACTTTATGTTACGCTGCCTTAACTTTGACCCTCGCGTTGTCAAAATGTTGGGTGACAGTCATTACTGGTTGGTGACACTTTTAGACCCCCGCTAAAAGGAGAACTTTCACTCTCTTATTCCTGAGGTGAAGAGGTCTACAAAATTGGGGCAGTACTAGAAGGCCCTTGCTGCAGAACTGTTAAAAAAATTCCCATCTGAACACGCTAGCGGCAGAGGTCACAGTTCGTTGACCAACCAAGGCGTACAGGCGAGTGAGACACAACTCCAATCCAGCAGAGGCAGGGGAACACTGTCAACATTCTAGGACAGTTTTCTGAGACCCGCCCAGCTTTCAGGCCCTGAGGCACAGGGTACTCTCACATGGAGTGGAAAGTTTCAAAAGACGGTGAGGGAGTACCTTGCTGAATGTACCAGTGTCCTCCGTGATTCCTCTGTGCCTTTTAATTATTGGGTATCCAAGCTGGACACTTGGAATGAACTCGCTCTTTACGCCTTGGAGGTCCTGGCCTGCCCTGCGGCTAGCGTGTTATCGGAGCGTGTTTTTAGTGCCGCTGGGGGAATTATAACTGACAAGCGCACTCGCCTGTCAACTGACAATGCTGACAAGCTGACCCTCATGAAAATGAACAAGGACTGGATTGGGCAAGACTTCTCATCACCACCAAATGACCGCAGAGTAACATAAAGTCAAATCCACTGTGTTATTTCGGGAGGTGGATTTCCATGCACCGCTTCACACCCACACATGGGTATATGCTTCCTCATTTCGGCTGTTTTATGTTCTTGTCCTTATCCTCAGCCTCCACCACCACTATACCACCAGGGTGACCTGGGTCCATGTTACCAGCATTGCAAATTCCTCCGTCCTAATTTTTGGCAGCTTTTGCTTGGAAGGCATAGGCAAAGACTTTGGGAAACCAACTCCCCAATATTGGGAATAATGTTTTTAATATGCTGTACTGCATGGCTCTTGTAAGGGGCATTAAAATCGTCTTTTTAAGCTACTGTGACCTCCACATCTCTTCCAAGGGGCATTAAAACCGTCTTGTTAAGCTACTGCAACCTCCACCACTTTTACCAAGGGGCATTAAAACCGTCTTGTTAAGCTACTGCGACCTCCACCACTATTTCAAGGGGCATTAAAGCCGTTTTGTTAAGCTACTGCGACCTCCACGTCTCTTCCAAGGGGCATTAAAACCGTTTTGCTAAGCTACAGCGACCTCCATTACTTTTCCAGGGGGCATTGATATTGTCTTTTTATTCCACTGCAACCCCCACCATTCTTCCAAGGGGCATTAAAACCATCTTGTTAAGCTACTGCGACCTCCACCACTTTTCCAAGGGGCACTGCTATCGTCTTTTTATTCCACTGCGACCTCCACCATTCTTCCAAGGGGCATTAAAACCGTCTTGTTAAGCTACTGCGACCTCCACGTCTCTTACAAGGGGCATTAAAACCATCTTGTTAAGCTACTGCGACCTCCACGTCTCTTCCAAGGAGCATTAAAATCATCTTGTTAAGCTACTGCGACCTCCACCACTTTTCCAAGGGGCATTGATATTGTCTTTTCATTTCACTGCGACCTCCACCATTCTTCCAAGGGGCATTAAAACCGTATAGTTAAGCTACTGCGCCCTCCACCACTTTTCCAAGGAGCATTTTTTTTGTCTTTTTATTCCACTGCGACCTCCACCATTCTTCCAAGGGACATTAAAACCGTCTTGTTAAGCTACTGCGACCTCCAAGTCTCTTCCAATGGGCATTAAAACCGTCTTGTTAAGCTACTGCGACATCCAGCACTTTTCCAATGGGCATTAAAACCATCTTGTTAAGCTACTGCGACCTCCTCCAATTTTCCAAGGGGCATTAAAACCATCTTGTTAAGCTTCTGCGACCTCCACGTCTCTTCCAAGGGGCATTAAAACCGTCTCGTTAAGCTACAGCGACCTCCACCACTTTTCCAAGGGGCATTAAAACAGTCTTGTTAAGCTACTGCAACCTCCACCACTATTCCAAGGGGCATTAAAACTGTCTTGTTAAGCTACTGTGACCTCCACGTCTCTTCCAAGGGGCATTAAAACCGTCTCGTTAAGCTACTGCTACTTCCACCACTTTTCCAAGGGGCATTGATATTGTCTTTTTATTCCACTGCGACCGCCACCATTCTTCCAAGGGGCATCAAAACTGTCTTGTTAAGCTACTGTGAGCTCCACCACTCTTCCAAGGGGCATTGATATTGTCTTTTTATTCCACTACGACCTCCACCATTCTTCAAAGGGGCATTAAAACCGTCTTGTTAAGCTACTGCAACCCTCAACACTACTGCAAGAGGCATTAAAACCATCTTGTTAAGCTACTGCGACCTCCAACACTTTTCCAAGGGGCATTAAAACCATCATGTTAAACCACTCTGAACTCCACAGCTCTTCCAAGGGGTATTAAAATGTTGTTTTTAATTACCTCTATACTCCACGACTCTTCCATTGGGCATTGCATTTCCTCCTAATTTTTTTCAGCTTTTGCTTTTCAGTGCATAGGCGAACACTAAGGGAGACCCACTCCCCAATAATGGGTAGAAGGTTTTTAGTATGCTGTAATCCACGTCTGTTTCAAGGGGCATTGCAGTTCCTCATAATTTTTGGAAAGCCTTCCATTCACTGCTTAGGCTAACAGTGTACAGGGGACCCAGTTGCTATAAATGGAAAAAACAGTTTAGTTAAGGCCCTCTAACCTCCATGTCACTTCCAAGGGGCATTGGAGTGCCTCGAAATTTTTGGTAGGCATTGCACTCACTGTATGCCCTATAACTGAGTAGCTGAACCGCTCCTTTTGGTACAGAAAAATATCCTACAAGACATGTGTGGTTGACTGGCCTGATATTGATGTGAATGGTCCCTGTTCCTCCTGCTCTTTCTCCTTTGCCACCACCTCATCCATCATTCATCACCTGAAGCTTTGTTTTTATGGGAGTCATAGAACTGGGATAGTAGCAGGAAAATATCCAGCAATCCTCGGAGGAGGTAGGATATGCGCCAAAACGCTGACCACCTCAGGCCTAGCCGCTACTACATATATGCGCTTGCATTCCAAGGAACAGAAAGCTAAGGAGATGGATGGCCTCATGATCATGAATAACTTACTTGTTGTGTTGGATGCCGACCACTGCTGCTGTCTACCTTCTGAACTTTGTGTTGAAGCCTGATTGACCCAGGACCCGCAATCCTCTATGTCTGGAGCATGTGTTGCATCCCAGTGTCCAACTGTGTCCCGGCTTCCACAATTTTAACCCAGTGTGAAGGCGTCAGTCTGATGGACCATCCCTGGCCACATTCACTTGTCCACGTGTTTGTGGTTAGGCTGTCCTTCAAATAGGGGCGGCTGGTGACCATTTATGGACACCCGGCCGCCCCCAGGCGGCTGGGGACCAAACGTGGACACCCAGCCGAAGGGCGGCTGGGGACTGAGTATGGATACCAGGCAGCCGACGCAGCCATGACGTGGTGGCCAGATTCCGCCTCCACATGCCTTAAAGGCCCAATTTCAAGTGCAAGCAAGCTAGCAGTATGGTATTGCAGCCTGGGGGTGGGTGGGTGGCAGGCTGCACACTTACGCTTGCATTCCAAGAAAACACAGCAGATACTAACTTCTATCATCATCATGCTCCTCACCTTGGCACTCTCAACTCCCCTGATGGAGAAGCCAGGGCCCACCGGAGGAGTCTGGTTCTCTGGTGGGCTCAGCCAATGCTGCCCTACACCAGGCCAAGCTAAGAAAAGTGTGGGGAAGGTTACCGGGACAAATAGGGGCAGCTGGGGAATGTTTATAGACACCCGGCCGCCCCCAGGCAGCTGGGGACCGTGTGTGGACACACGGCCGCGAGGCGGCTGGGGACCGAGTATGGACACCCGCCGCCCCCTGGCGGCTGGGGACAAAGCGTGGACACCAGGCCGCCGGGCGGCTGGGGACAGAGTATGGATGCAAGGCCGCCGACGCAGCCATGACATGGTGGCCGGCGTCTGCCTCCACATGCCTAAAAGGCCCAATTTCAAGTGCAAGCAAGCTAGCTCTATGGTATTGCAGCCTGGTGGTGGGTGGGTGGCAGGTTGCACACTTACGCTTGCATTCCAAGAAAACAAAGCAGATGCTAACTTCTATCATCATCATCATCATGCTCTTCACCTTGGCACTCTCAACTCCCCTGATGGAGAAGCCAGGGCCCACCGCCGACGCAGCCATGACGTGGTGGCCCGATTCCGCCTCCACATGCCTAAAAGGCCCAATTTCAAGTGCAAGCAATCATGCAGTATGGTATTGCAGCCTAGGCGTGGGTGGGTGGCAGGCTGCATACCTGTGCTTGCATTGCAAGTAGTGTTGAGGGAGCATGCTCGACACTGCTCGTTACTTGTCCGAGCATCACGCTAATCGGGATGTTCGGCGAGCACCGAGCATTTCCGGGTTACTCGGGCGGGAGCTCAGGTCTCCGTCCTGCACGTTTGGCGCTCTTTACAGAGCCAATGAACATGCAGGGATTGCCAGCCAGTCACTGTAATACCGCAGCCATGCTGTTTGTGGGCATTACAGTGATTGGGTGGCCGCACAGTGTCACCTCGAGTATTTAAAACCGGGCGCCGCCATCTTTGACACAGTCGCTCCGGATCAGCCAGTGTAGGGTCAGTGCTGCTGAGTTAGGGAGAGATATATGGTGTGAAATAGGTAGTGTAGGGTCTCTAAAGGCTGCCAAATCAAACAAACAGTCCTTCTCAGGACTCATATCCATCCCAGATATCAGGCAGGCAGGCAGGCAGGCTGTATAGGAGATGCAGTGGTTATACCAGCAAACGCTGCATTACAGTCCTGTGTGCTCCTGTTGGTCAAATTGCTAAACTTATCCCCCGGTCTCAGGGGCCAGGAAAAATTATTTTTATTTTACATCTAAATCCTTTATTTTTTATTCCTCAGTCAGACTGTCCAAATACGCGTCTTATTAACCTTTTGGCATTTCCCTTCTCCAAAAAAAAAATTGAGTCTGTCTGTGACTGTTCAGACACCAATATATCTGTTTAAAAGAGTCTGGTGTACGCCACATAACTATAACTGTGGTTTTGCAGTACCACGGGTCAAATCTCTGCATTACCTTGCTTTTTGCATTTTTGCCGTAAAAAAAAAACAGTAATAGTGTCTCCCTGACTGTTCAGACACCAATATATCTGTTTAAAAGAGTCTGGTGTACGCCACATAACTATAACGGTGGTTTTGCAGTTCCACTGGTCAAATCTCTGTATTTTTCTGTTTTTGGCATTTTTTGCCTTAAAAAAAAAACTGTAATAGTGTCTCCCTGACTGGTCAGACACCAATATATCTGTTTAAAAGAGTCTGGTGTAGGCCAGAAAAATAGCACTTTGGTTTTGCAGTTCCACGGGTCAAATCTCTGTATTATCCTGTTTTTGGCATTTTTGGCCGTAAAAAAAAACTGTAATAGCGTCTCCCTGTCTGGTCAGACACCAATATATCTTTTTAAAAGAATCTGGTGTAGGCCAGAAAAATAGAACTGTGGTTTTGCAGTTCCACGGCTCAAATCTCTGTATTATCCTGTTTTTGTCATTTTTTGCTGTAAAAAAAATGTAACAGTGTCTCCCTGACTGGTCAGACACCAATATATCTGTTTAAAAGAGTCTGGTGTACGCAACATAACTATAACTGTGATTTTGCAGTTCCACGGGTCAAATCTCTGTATTATCCTGTTTTTGGCATTTTTTGCCGTAAAAAAAAATGTAATAGTGTCTCTTTGACTTGTCAGACACCAATATTTCTGTTTAAAAGGGTCTGGTGTACGCCACATAACTATAACTGTGGTTTTGCAGTTCCACGGGTCAAATCTCTGTATTATCCTGCTTTTGGCATTTTTTGCCGTAAAGAAAAAACTGTAATAGTGTCTCCCTGACTGGTCCAACACCAATATATCTGTTTAAAAGAGTCTGGTGTACGCCACATACCTTTAGCTGTGGTTTTTCAGTACCACGGGTCAAATCTCTGTATTATCCTGCTTTTTGCATTTTTGCCGTAGAAAAAAAACAGTAATAGTGTCTCCCTGACTGGTCAGACACCAATATATCTCTTTAAAAGAGTCTGTTGTAGACCAGAGACATAGAATTGTGGTTTTGCAGTTCCACGGGTCAAATCTCTGTATTATCCTGTTTTGGGCATTTTTTGCCTTAAAAAAAAAACTGTAATAGTGTCTCCCTGACTGTTCAGACACCAATATATCTGTTTAAAAGAGTCTGGTGTGCGCCAAATAACTGTAACTGTGGTTTTGCAGTTCCACGGGTCAAATCTCTGTATTATCCTGTTTTTAGAATTTTTTGCCGTAAAAAGAAACTGTAATAGTGTCTCTTTGACTTATCAGACACCAAAATTTCTGTTTAAAAGAGTCTGGTACACGCCACATAACTATAACTGTGGTTTTGCAGTTCCACTGATAAAATCTCTGTATTATCCTGCTTTAGGCATTTTTTGCCGTAAAAAAAACTTTAATAGTGTCTCCCTGACTGTTCCGACACCAATATATCTGTTTAAAAGAGTCTGGTGTACGCCACATAACTATAACTGTGGTTTTGCAGTTCCACGGGTCAAATCTCTGTATTATTCTGCTTTTTGCACTTTTTGCCGTAAAAAAAAAGCAGTAATAGTGTCTCCCTGACTGTTCAGACACCAATATATCTGTTTAAAAGAGTCTGGTGTAGGCTAGAAAAATAGAACTGTGGTTTTGCAGTTCCACGGGTCAAATCTCTGTGTTATCATGTTTTTGGCATTTTTTGCCATGAAAAAAAACTGTAATAGTGTCTCCCTGACTGGCCAGACACCAATATATCTGTTTAAAAGAGTCTGGTATACGCCACATAACTATAACTGTGTTTTTGCAGTTCCACGGGTCAAATCTCTGTATTATCCTGCTTTTTGCATTTTTTCCAGTAAAAAAACAGTAATAGTGTACCCCTGACTGATCAGACTCCAATATATCTGTTTAAAAGAGTCTGGCGTACGCCACATAGCTATAACTGTGGTTTTGCAGTTCCACGGGTCAAATCTCTGTATTATTCTGCTTTTTGCATTTTTTGCCGTTAAAAAAAAAACGGTAATAGTGTCTCCCTGACTGTTCAGACACCAATATATCTGTTTAAAAGGGTCTAGAGTAGGCCAGAAAAATAGAACTGTGGTTTTGCAGTTCCACAGGTCAAATCTCTGTATTATCCTGTTTTTGGCATTTTTTGCCGTAAAAAAAAACTGTAATAGTGTCTCCCTGACTGGTCAGACTCCAATATATCTGTTTAAAAGAGTCTGGTGTACGCCACATAACTATAACTGAGGTTTTGCAGTTCCACGGGTCAAATCTCTGTATTATCCAGCTTTTGGCCTGTTTTACGAAAAAAAAACCAGTAATAGTGTCTCCCTGTCTGTTCAGTCACAAATATATCTGTGATGGTGCGTGTAGAGGATGGGGCCGTGACCAAGGTGAAAATGTGCCACAACCAACAGCGACATCTTCTCGCTCCCACTTCATGACCGAATTACTAGGGAAGCACACTACAACACCAGTATTGGGAACTGATCAGTGTGAACAGGTTATTAATTGGATAGCAGATAATACTTCCATAAACCTGGGCACCACCACCTCCGGTCTGTCTTCCACACGGTCAAGTTTTAGTAGCCGTGAGTCTCGACCGCATACTCCTCTTCACCCTGATGCTCCTTCCTCCCACCATGCCGAGTGTCGTCAGACAGCAACTGATCCCACCCTTGGACACTCTGAGGGGCGGCTG
This sequence comes from Phyllobates terribilis, assembly GCF_046119375.1. NCBI lineage: Eukaryota > Metazoa > Chordata > Amphibia > Anura > Dendrobatidae > Phyllobates > Phyllobates terribilis. The sequence continues at coordinate 460,615,684 of NW_027362761.1, read as the reverse complement.
ACGGCTGGTGTTTCTAGCCTGGGAGGGGCCCAATATTCATAGCACCCTTCCTGGGCTATTAATATCTGCCCCCAGCTGTCTGCCTAGCCTTTGCTAGCTATTAAAATAGGGGGGACCCCACGTCATTTTTTTGGGGGTCCCCCATTTTAATAGCTAGTATAGGCTAGGTATTCAGCTGGGGGCCGATATTAGTAGCCTGGGAAGCTCCGTGGGTATTACCCCCTTCCCAAGCTTCAAACATCTGCCCCAGCCATCTGCTTAACCTCCGCTAGAGAATAAAATTACCGGGAACCCCATGCCAATTTTTTTTTTAATAAATCCTTTATTTTAACACTAAATGACAAGTACAGTAATCAACACTATCACTGTACTTCTTATATATGTGACTGACATGTTTCTATCTATCTAATCTATGTGTGATGCTCTATTCTTTCTGTTATAAATTGTCGGGTACCGATGCTGAATTGCCGGCTGGCTTTTTTAAAGAGGCGGTGCATGAAAACACTAATATGTTTTTTAATAAATACTTTAACACTAAATGACAAGTACAGTAACCAACACTGTCACTGTACTTCTTATATATGCGACTGACATGTTTCTATCTATCTAATCTATGTGTGATACTCTATTCTTTCGGTTCTAAATTGTCGGGTACCGGTGTATGCCGCTGGTGAATTGCCGGCTTTTCATGTTTCACTGTGAGCACTGTTCCCATCGATTTGGGCAACCACTGTAATGCCACAACCACCATGGCTGTGGCATTACAGTGAGTGGCAGACAATCCCTGCATGATTGGTGCTCTAAATAACGCCAGACATGCAGGACCCGCTTTTGGTGCACGAAGAGTTATCGAACATAACCTCGAACAGCCGAATTTTTTGCAAATTGTTCGCGTTCGTCGAACGACTCGAACACCGCCCAAAACAGCTCGAATTTGAGATTGGCGAACAGATCTAGTCGAAAACCGCTCATCTCTACTTGTTATGGCAGTTTCTCAAGAAACAGCATCAACGTCCACATCCAAGTTCCACCGCAGCGTTCAATTGTCCATATCCCAGAGCTTTGACCGAAAGAGCAAATTCGCAGCCAATGCCCCACAGGCCACAGTCCTAAATTCGCACATTTCATGACTGCTTGCGTTGGAAATGCTACCTTTTACGCTGGTTGAGACGGAATCCTTCCGCAACCTTATGGCGGTGGCCGTCCCTCGGTACTCGGTTCCCAGCCGACACCATTTTGCCCGGTGTGCCATCCCCGCACTATACAAGCACGTGTCCCAAAACATCGGCCGTGCCCCCAACAACGCAGTTACTGAGAGAGTCCACCTGACAACAGACATGAGGGCAAGTGCTTGTGGCCAGGCACTGTACAGTCATGGCCAAAAGTTTTGAGAATGACACCAAAATTATATTTTCACATGATCTGCTGGCCTCTGGTTTTTATTAGTGTTTGTCTGATGTTTATATCACATACAGAAATATAATTGCAATCATATTATGAGTACCAATAGGTTATATTGACAGTTAGAATGAGTTAATGCAGCAAGTCAATATTTGCAGTGTTGCCCCTTCTTCTTCAAGACCTCTGTAATTCTCCCTGGCATGCTCTCAATCAACTTTTGGACCAAATCCTGACTGATAGCAGTCCATTCTTGCATAATCAATGCTTGCATTTTGCCAGAATTTGTTGGTTTTTGTTTGTCCACCCGTCTCTTGATGATTGACCACAAGTTCTCAATTAAGATCTGGGGAGTTTCCAGGCCATGGACCCAAAATCTCTATGTTTTGTTCCATGAGCCATTTAGTTATCACTTTTGCTTTATGGCAAGGTGCTCCATCATGCTGGAAAAGGCATTGTTGGGCGCCAAACTGCTCTTGGACGGTTGGGAGAAGTTGCTCTTGGAGGACATTCTGGTACCATTCTTTATTCATGGCTGTGTTTTTAGGCAAGACTGTGAGTGAGCCAATTCCCTTGGCTGAGAAGCAACCCCACACATGAATGGTTTCAGGATGCTTTACAGATGGCATGAGACAAGACTGGTGGTAGCGCTCACCTCTTCTTCTCCGAATAAGCTGTTTTCCAGATGTCCCAAACAATCGAAAAGGGGATTCATCAGAGAAAATGACTTTGCCCCAGTCCTCAGCAGTCCCCTCCCTGTACCTTTTGCAGAATATCAGTCGGTCCCTGATGTTTTTTCTGGAGAGAAGTGGCTTCTTTGCTGCCCTCCTTGAAACCAGCCCTTGCTCAAAGAGTCTCCACCTCACAGTGCGTGCAGAAGCACTCACACCAGTCTGCTGCCATTCCTGAGCAAGCTCGGCACTGCTGGTAGTCCGATCCCGCAGCTGAAACAGTTTTAAGATACGGTCCTGGCGCTTGCTGGTCTTTCTTGGGCGCCCTGGAGCCTTTTTGACAACAATGGAAGCTCTCTCCTTGAAGTTCTTGATGATGCGATAGATTGTTGACTGAGGTGCAATCTTTATAGCTGCGATACTCTTCCCTGTTAGGCCACTTTTGTGCAGTGCAATGATGGCTGCACGTGTTTCTTTAGAGATAACCATGGTTAACTGAAGAGAAACAATGATACCAAGAACCAGCCTCCTTTTAAAGTGTCCAGTGATGTCATTCTTACTTTATCATGACTGATTAATCGCCAGCCCTGTCCTCATCAACACCCACACCTGTGTTAATGGATCAATCACTAAAACGATGTTAGCTGCTCCTTTTAAGGCAGGACTGCAATGATGTTGAAATGTGTTTTGGGGGTTAAAGTTCATTTTCTGGGCAAATATTGACTTTGCAAGTACAGTAATTGCTATTAAGCTGATCACTCTTTGACATTCAGGAGTATATGCAAATTGCCATTACAAAAAATGAAGCAGTAAACTTTGGAAAAATTACTATTTGTCTCATTCTCAATACTTTTGGCCATGACTGTACATCTCCCTGACGGCACACTGGGTAAACATAGTGGAAGCCGGGACCCAGTCGGACCTTGTGATGGAAAACATCCTCCCCACACCGAGGATTGCTGGCCCTATGTCAGTCAGAGTTGCCCCCACAGTGTACAGCTCCTGCGCATCATCCTCCTCCTCCTCCTCATGTTCAGCCTCCATCTCAGATATCACCACATTAGCTACAAGCTGGAAGCACTGCAGTACTGCCTCAGCCAAGCGGCAACAGGCTGTGCTGAAACTCATAAGCTTAGGTGATAAACCTCACACTGCTTGTGAGTTGTGGACAACTGTGAAAGAGCAGGCAGATCTGTGGCTGAGACCGCTGAACCTACATCCAGGCATGGTCGTGTATGACTATGGCCGTAACCTGGTGGCGGCTCTGAGGCGAGGCGAGATCACACACATACCATGCCTGGCTCATGTGCTTAACCTCGTGGTTCAACAGTTTCTTAAATCATACCCCGAGTTGTCAGATCTGCTCGTCAAAGTACTCCGCCTGTCAGCTCATTTTCGCAAGTCGGCTACAGCTTCCGCCGCCCTTGCTGTGTTGCAGCAGTGTTTGCAGCTTCCGGCACAATGACTGGTGTGTGATGTCCCCACATGTTGGAACTCTACCCTCCACATGTTGCAAAGGATTTGTGAGCAGGAGAGAGCAGTTGTGGAGTACCAGCTGCAACAAGGCCATCGATATTCAGGTCAGACTCCACACATAAGACCTCAGGAGTGGACCTGGATGTCTGACATATGTACCATCCTGAAAAACTTTGAGGAGTCCACCAAGATGGTGAGTGGCGATGACGCCATCATTAGCGTCAGCATCCCACTTGTCTTTCTTTTGCAACGCTCTCTGCAGAGAATTAAAGAGGAGGCATTGCAGCCAGAGTATGATGAGATGGATGAAGAAGCCGCAGCGGGCGATTACACACAGCCCAGCCTCATCTCATCCCAATGTGCATTGGGGGACAATGAGGGAGAGGAGAAGGAAGAGGAGGAGGAAGAACAGGAGCTGGTATCAGGCGCTGTAGACGAGGAGGAGGAGGAGGAGAGCATGGTCAGTCATCATCTTGGTGAGGACACGGAAGTCTTGCCCGTTACCAGTCTGGCACGCAAGGATGACTTTATGTTATGCTGCCTTAACCGTGACCCTCGCATTTTCAAAACGTTGGGTGACAGTCATTACTGGTTGGTGACACTTTAAGACCCCCACTTCAAGGAGAACTTTCACTCTCTTATTCCTAAGGTGGAGAGGTCTTCAAAAATGGGGCAGTACCAGAAGGCTCTTGCTGCAGAACTATTAAAAAAATTCCCATCTGAACACGCTAGCGGCAGAGGTCACAATTCATTGCCAAACCAAGGCGTACAGGCGAGACAGACGCAACTCCAATCCAGCAGAGGCAGGGGAACACTGTCAACGTTCTGGGACAGTTTTCTGAGACATGCCCAGCTTACAGGCCCTGAGGCGCGGGGTACTCTCACAAGGAGTGGAAAGTTTCAAAAGATGGTGAGGGAGTACCTTTCCGACCGTTCCAGCATCCTCCGTGATTCCTCTGCGCCTTTTAATTTTTGGGTATCCAAGCTGGACACTTGTAATGAACTCGCTCTGTACGCCTTGGAGGTCCTGGCCTGCCCTGCCGCTAGCGTGTTATCGGAGCGTGTTTTTAGTGCCGCTGGGGGAATTATAACAGATAAGCGCACTCGCCTGTCAACTGACAATGCTGACGAGCTGACCCTTATCAAAATGAACAAGGGCTGGATTTGGCCAGACTTCTCATCAGCACCAAATGACAGCAGAGTAACATAGTCAAATCCACTGTGTTATTTCGGGAGGTGTATTCCCATGCACCGCTTCACACCCACACATGGGTATACGCTTCCTCATTTCAGCTGTATTTTGCTCTTCTCCTTATCCTCAGCCTCCATCACCACTATACCACCAGGGTGACCTTGGTCCATGTTGCCAGCATTGCAAGTTCCTCCGTCCTAATTTTTGGCAGCTTTTGCTTGGAAGGCATAGGCAAAGACTATGGGAGAACCACTCCCCAATAATGGGAATAATGTTTTTAAGATGCTGTACTGCATGGCTCTTCCAAGGTGCATTTAAACCGTCTTGTTAAGCTACTGCAACCTCCATGTCTCTTTCAAGGGGCACTGAAACCGTCTTGTTAAGCTACTGCGACCTCCACCACTTTTCCCAGGGGCATTGATATTGTCTTTTTATTCCACTGCGACCTCCACGTCTCTTCCAAGGGGCATTAAAACCGTCTTGTTAAGCTATTGCAACCTCCACGTTTCTTTCAAGAGGCATTAAAACCGTCTTGTTAAGCTACTGCAACCTCCACAACTTTTCCAAGGGGCATTGATATTGTCTTTTTATTCCACTGCGACCTCCACTTCTCTTCCAAGGGACATTATAACCGTCTTCTTAAGCTACTGCAGCCTCCACATCTCTTCAAAGGGGCATTAAATCCATCTTGTTAAGCTACTGCGACCTCCACCACTTTTCCCAGGGGCATTAATATTGTCTTTTTATTCCACTGCAACCTCCACGTCTCTTCCAAGGGGCATTAAAACCGTTTTGTTTAGCTACTGCAACCACCACGTCTCTTCCAAGGGTCATAAAAACTGTCTTGTCAAGCTACTGCGACCTCCACCACTTTTCCCAGGGGCATTGATATTATCTTTTTATTCCACTGCGACCTCCACGTCTCTTCCAAGGGGCATTAAAACCGTCTCGTTAAGCTACTGCAACCTCCACGTCTCTTCCAATGGGCATTAAAATAGTTTTGTTAAGCTACTGCGACCTCCTCCACTTTTCCCAGGGGCATTGATATTGTCTTTTTATCCACTGCGATCTCCACGTCTCTTCCAAGGGGCATTAAAACCGTCTTGTTAAGCTACTGCAACCTCCATGTCTCTTCCAAGGGGCAATGAAACCGTCTTGTTAAGCTACTGCGACCTCCACCACTTTTCCCAGGGGCATTGATATTGTTTTTTTATTCCACTGCGACCTCCCCGTCTCTTCCAAGGGGCATTAAAACCGTCTTGTTAAGCTACTGCGACCTCCACCACTTTTCCAAGGGGCATTGATATTGTCTTTTTATTCCACTGCGACCTCCACTTCTCTTCCAAGGGACATTAAAACCGTCTTGTTAAGCTACTGCAACCTCCACGTCTCTTCCAAGGGGCATTAAAACCGTCTTGTTAAGCTACTGCGACCTCCACCACTTTTCCCAGGGGCATTGATATTGTCTTTTTATTCCACTGCGACCTCCACGTCTCTTCCAAGGGGAATTAAAACCATCTTGTTAAGCTACTGCGACCTCCATCACTTTTCCCAGGGGCATTGAAATTGTCTTTTTATTCCTTTGCGACATCCACGTCTCTTCCAAGGGGCATTAAAACATCTTTATCAATGATTTAGATGAAGGAATTGAGGGTAAACTGATTAAATTTGCTGATGACACAAAGCTAGGAGGGATAGCTAATACTAGAGAAGAGAGAGAGAGGATTCAAAAAGACCTAAATAAACTGGAGCAGTGGGCAGCAACCAACAGAATGGTTTTTAACAGGAAAAAATGCAAAGTATTACATCTGGGCAATAAAAATGAAAAAAGCATATACAGAATGGGAGGAATAGAGCTAAGCAACAGTACATGTGAAAAAGACTTAGGTATACTAATAGATCATAGACTGAACATGAGTCAACAGTGTGATGCAGTAGCAAAAAAGGCAAATACAATTCTGGGATGTATTAACAGAAGCATACAGTCTAGATCACGTGAAGTCATTATCGGTCTTTACTCCTCTTTGGTCAGACCTCATCTGGAATACTGTGTACAGTTTTGGGCACCACATTTTAAAAAAGACATAGACAAACTGGAGCAAGTTCAGAGAAGAGCGACCAGAATGGTGACTGGTCTGCAAACCATGTCCTATGAGGAACGGTTACAGGATCTGGGAATGTTTAGCTTGCAAAAAAGAAGACTGAGAGGAGACTTAATAGCTGTCTACAAATATGTCAAGGGCTGTCACATTGTAGAAGGATCATCTTTATTCTCATTTGCACAAGGAAAGACTAGAAGCAATGGGATGAAACTAAATGAGAGGAGACACAGATTAGATATTAGAAAAAACTTTTTGACAGTTAGGGTGATTAATGAGTGGAACAGGCTGCCACGAGAGGTGGTGAGTTCCCCTTCAATGGACGTCTTCAAACAGAGGCTGGACAGACATCTGTCTGAGATGATCTAGTGAATCCTGCTTTGAGCAGGGGGTTGGACCAGATGACCCAGGAGGTCCCTTCCAACTCTACCATTCTATGATTCTATGATTCTATGAAAACCATCTTGTTAAGCTACTGCAACCTCCACGTCTCTTCAAAAGGGCATTAAAACCATCTTGTTAAGCTACTGCGACCTCTACCACTTTTCCTAGGGGCATTGATATTGTCTTTTTATTCCACTGCGACCTCCACGTCTCTTCCACGGGCATTAAAACAGTTTTGTTAATCTACTGCAACCGCCACGTCTCTTCCAAGGGGCATTAAAACAGTCTTGTTAAGCTACTGCGACCTTCATCACTTTTCCCAGGGGCATTCATATTGTCTTTTTATTCCACTGCGACCTCCACGTCTCATCCAAGGGGCATTAAAACCATCTTGTTAAGCTACTGCAACCTCCACGTCTCTTCCAAGGGGCATTAAAACCGTTTTGTTAAGCTACTGCGACCTCCACCATTTTTCCAAGGGGCATTGATAGTGTCTTTTTATTCCACTGCGACCTCCACCATTCTTCCAACGGGCATTGCATTTCCTCCTAATTTTAGTCAGCTTTTGCTTTTCAGTGCATACGCAAACACTAAGGGAGACACACTCCCCAATAATGGGTAGAAGGTTTTTAGTATGCTGTAATCCATGTCTGTTTCAAGGGGCATTGCAGTTCCTCATAATTTTTGGAAAGCCTTCCATTCACTGCTTAGGCCAACAGTGCACAGGAGACCAAGTTGCTATAAATGGAAAAAACTGTTTAGTTAAGGCCCTCTGACCTCCATGTCACTTCCAAGGGGCATTGGAGTGCCTCGAAATTTTTGTTAGGCATTGCACTCACTGCATGCCCTATAACTGTGTAGCCGAACCGCTCCTTTTGGTACAGAAACATATCCTACAAGACATGTGTGGTTGTCTGGCCTGATATTGATGTGAATGATCCCTGTTCCTCCTGCTCTTTCTCCTTTGCCACCCCCTCATCCATCATTCATCACTTGAAGCTTTGTTTTAACGGGAGTCAAAGAACTGGGATAGTAGCAGGAAAACATCCAGCAATCCTCGGAGGAGGTAGGATATGCGCCAAAACGCTGACCACCTCAGGCCTAGCCGCTACTACATACATGCGCTTGCATTCCAAGAAAACAAAGCAGATGCTAACTTCTATCATCATCATCATGCTCCTCACCTTGGCACTCTCAACTTCCCTGATGGAGAAGCCAGGGCCCATTTGAGGAGTCTGGTTCTCTGGTGGGCTCGTCCAATGCTGCCCTAAAGCAGGCCAGGCTAAGAAAAGTGGGGGGGAAGTTCAGCGTAGAAATAGGGGTGGCTGGGAACCGGTTATGGACACCCGACCGCCCTCAGGCTCCTGGGGACCGTAAGTGGACACCCGGCCGCGTGGCGGCTGGGGACCGAGTATGGATACCTAGCTGCCGAATCAGCCATGAGGTAGTGGCCAGCTTCGGCCTCCTCCAAACTGAAAGGCCCCATTTTAAGTGCAAACTAGCAGTATGGTATTGCAGCCTGGGGGTGGGTGGGTGGCAGGCTGCACACTTACGCTTGCATTCCAAGAAAACTCCATACTCCTCACCTTGGCACTCTCAACTCCCCTGATAGAGAAGCCAGGGCCCACCGGAGGAGTCTGGTTCTCTGGTGGGCTTGTCCAATGCTGCCCTAAAGCAGGCCAGGCTAAGAAAAGTGTGGGGGAAGTTCCCAGGAGAAATAGGAGCGGCTGGGGACCGTTTATGGACACCCGGCCGCAACCAGGCGGCTGGGGATGGTGTGTGGGCACCCGGCTGCGGGGCGGCTGGGGACCGAGTATGGACACCCGGCTGCCCCCTGGCGGCTGGGGAAAGAGCGTGGACACCCGCCGCCGGGCGACTGGGAACTGAGTATGGATACCTCGCTGCCCAAGCAGCCATGAGGTAGTGGCCAGCTTCGGCCTCCTCCAAACTAAAAGGCCCCATTTCAAGCGCAAGCTAGCAGTATGGTATTGCAGCCTGGGGGTGGGTGGGTGGCAGGTTGCACACTTACACGTGCATTCCAAGAAAATAAAGCAGATGCTAACTTCTATCATCATCATCATGCTTCTCACCTTTGCACTCTCAACTCCCCTGATGGAGAAGCCACGGCCCACCGGAGGAGTCTGGTTCTCTGGTGGGCTCATCCAATGCTGCCCTAAAGCAGGCCAGGCTAAGAAAAGTGTGGGGGAAGTTCCCAGGAGAAATAGGAGCGGCTGGGGACCGTTTATGGACACCCAGCCGCCCCTAGGCGGCTGGGGACCGTAAGTGGACACCCAGCCGCGGGGCGGCTGGGGACCGAGTATGGATACCTTGCTGCCGAAGCAGCCATGAGGTAGTGGCCAGCTTCGTCCTCCTCCAAACTAAAAGGCCCAATTTCAAATACAAGCTAGCAGTATGGCTTTGCAGCCTGGGGGTGGGTGGGTGGCAGGCTGCACACTTACGCTTGCATTCCAAGAAAACAAAGCAGATGCTAACTTCTATCATCATCATCATGCTCCTCACCTTGGCACTCTCAACTCCCCTGATGGAGAAACCAGGGCCCACCGGAGGAGTCTGTTTCTCTGGTGGGCTCGTCCAATGCTGCCCTAAAGCAGGCCAGGCTAAGAAAAGTGTGGGGGAAGTTCACAGGAGAAATAGGGGTAGCTGGGGACCATTTATGGACACCCAGCCGCACCCAGGCGTCTGGGAACGGTGTTTGGACACCCGGCCGCGGGGCGGCTGGGGACCGAGTATGGACACCCGGCTGCCCCCTGGGGGCTGGGGACCGAGCTTGGACACCCGCCGCCTGGTGGCTGGGGACTGAGTATGGATACCTCGCTGCCGAAGCAGCCATGAGGTAGTGGCCAGCTTCGACCTCCTCCAAACTAAAAGGCCCCATTTCAAGTGCAAGCTAGCAGTATGGTATTGCCGCCTGTGGGTGGGTGGGTGGCAGGTTGCACACTTACGCTTGCATTCCAAGAAAACAAAGCAGATGCTAACTTCTATCATCATCATCATGCTCCTCACCTTGGCACTCTCAACTCCCCTGATGGAGAAGCCACGGCCCCAGAGGAGTCTGGTTCTCTGGTGGGATCGTCCAATGCTGCCCTAAAGCAGGCCAGGCTAAGAAAAGTGTGGGGGAAGTTCCCAGGAGAAATAGGGGCCGCTGGGGACCATTTATGGACACCCGGCCACCCCCTAGGCGGCTGGGGACCGAGCTTGACATCCGGCAGCTGGGCGGCTGGGGACTGAGTATGGATACCAGGCCACCGACGCAGCCATGACATGGTAGCCGGCATCTGCCTCCACATGCCTAAAAGGCCCAATTTCAAGTGCAAGCAAGCTAGCAGTATGGTTTTGCAGCCTGGGGGTGGGTGGGTGGCAGGCAGCATACTTACACTTGCGTTGCAAGGAATGGGAGAGGTACAATTGAACACTGCTCTGGGAGAAGGACTTGCACAGGGATAGTTGCAAGTCTGCATCTTCTGATGCGGCAAGGATCACTTCTGATGGGCACACTTTTTGGCAGTGACCTGGGTGTCAGAGATGCTTTCCGGGGTCTTCCCCATGCTGTTCCTGTGTCTTTTCAGCACTGTATGCATGTGTCACACAGCACATGGCCAGATAAGATTGTAAAATGTTAAAATGACATTTCCCGGTGAATGCATTTGTCACGGTTGAAAGCAATACAAAAGTGCAAAAACGCATAAAAAATGCTACTAGTGAATATAGTCCAAGGTGTGGAGGAGTATTTTTGTTTTTAGTTATTTATTTTACCTTATACACAAGTCTTTACCCTGGAAAGGAAGTTCCTTAACATACAGTAAAGACCAAAAGTTTGGACACACCTTCTCATTTAAAGGTTTTTCAGTATTTTCATGACTATGAAAATTGTACATTCACACTGAAGGCATCAAAACTATGAATTAACACATGTGGAATTATATACTTAACAAAAAAGTGTGAAACAACTGAAAATATGTCTTATATTCTAGGTTCTTAAAAGTAGCCACCTTTTGCTTTAATTACTGCTTTGCACACTCTTGGCATTCTCTTGATGAGCTTCAAGAGGTAGTCACCAGAAATTGTCTTCCAACAATCTTGAAGGAGTTCCCAGAGATGCTTAGCACTCGTTGGCCCTTTTGCCTTCACTCTGTGGTCCAGCTCACCCCAAACCATCTCGATTGGGTTCAGGTCTGGTGACTGTGGAGGCCAGGTCATCTGGCGTAGCACCCCATCACTCTCCTTCTTGGTCAAATAGCCCTTACACAGCCTGGAGGTGTGTTTGGGGTCATTGTCCTGTTAAAAAATAAATGATGGTCCAACTAAACGCAAACCGGATGGAATAACATGCCGCTGCAAGATGCTGTGGTAGCCATGCTGGTTCAGTATGCCTTCAATTTTGAATAAGTCCCCAACAGTGTAACCAGCAAAGCACCCCCACACCATCACACCTCTTCCTCCATGCTTCACGGTGGGAACCAGGCATGTAGAGTACATCCGTTCACCTTTTCTGTGTCGCCCAAAGACTCAGTGGTTGGAACCAAAGATCTCAAATTTGGACTCATCAGACCAAAGCACAGATTTCCACTGGTCTAATGTCCATTCCTTGTGTTCTTTAGCCCAAACAAGTCTCTTCTGCTTGTTGCCTGTCCTTAGCAGTGGTTACCTAGCAGCTATTTTACCATGAAGGCCTGCTGCACAAAGTCTCCTCTTAACAGTTGTTGAAGAGATGTGTCTGCTGCTAGAACTCTGTGTGGCATTGACCTGGTTTCTAATCTGAGCTGCTGTTAACTTGCGATTTCTGAGGCTGGTGACTCGGATAAGAGGTGACTCTTGGTCTTCCTTTCCTGGGGGGGTCCTCATGTGAGCCAGTTTCTTTGTAGCGCTTGATAGTTTTTGCAACTACACTTTCAAAGTTTGCCCAATTTTTCGCACTGACTGACCTTCATTTTTTAAAGAAATGATGGCCACTCATTTTTCTTTACTTAGCTGCTTTTTTCTTGCCATAATACAAATTCTAACAGTCTATTCAGTAGGACTATCAGCTATGTGTCCACCAGACTTCTGCACAACACAACTGATGGTCCCAACTCCATTTATAAGGCAAGAAATCCCATTTATTAAACCTGACAGCGCACACCTGTGAGTGAAAACCATTTCTGGTAACTACCTCTTGAAGCTCATCAAGAGAATGCCAAGAGTGTGAAAAGCAGTCATCAAAGCAAAAGGTGGCTACTTTGAAGAACCTAGAATATAAGACATATTTTCAGTTGTTTCACACTTTTTTTTTAAGTATATAATTCCACATGTGTTAATTCATAGTTGTGATGCCTTCAGTGTGAATGTACAATTTCCATAGTCATGAAAATACAGAAAAATCTTTAAATGAGAAGGTGTGTCCAAACTTTTGGTCTGTACTGTATTTCACAGGAAAACCGTTTCAGTTTAGCTTTTGAACGTTTTATTGTGAGCCCGTAAAAGTGGTTTAATAGCTCTGACCACGTTGTTGACAACAGTCACCTGGGGGTCAGAAATGCTTCCTGGGGCGATCCCCATGCTGTCCCCATGTCATTTGAATACTGTCACTAACGTTTTGGGCACTTTTTAGGCTTTCTACAGACTGCCGGGGGTGCCGCCGCCAAAATGCTCGGGTTTCCCATAGACTAACATTGGGCTCGTTGCTCGGGTCGAGCACCCGAGTATCACGGTGAGCTCGGCCCGAGCTTCGAGCACCCGAGCATTTTAGTGCTCGCTCAACACTAATCTTTACACCAAACTGAGTCTTTGCTTTCTATTGGCATCTTAACAGCTTAGTAAGGCTTACTGTACATTCTATGGAGAGGTAGCAACCTATGACAATGTCAAATAAAAAATGAATAAATATTACCTGTTCTTCCTCACAAGTTAGTTTTTGTCTATTAGCCTTCCTAGCAATAGCGGTAGTTGGATTTTTCGAAGTAGTTGACCACATATTTTTCTCCAGTTAAGCATACAACTATATTAGTATGTAAAGTAGAAATAATGTCACAACTTTTCTATCTGCAGCTGAAACAAAGATTTTAGTTCATATACTAAATAGTGAAAACAATTAATTCCTTCCTTTTCCTCTTGCTTCATAGGGCAAATGTGGATTATGAGTCTAAAGTAATTTATATTAACACGCTGGTTTCATGCAGCCCTTATTAAAATCATAAATATAATGGAATTAATAACATTTATTTCAAATATACCACAGTCATGAAACATTTATGTTGCATTCTTAGATAAACCTCTTTTTCACAGAGTTAATACATGAATAAAATACATTGGCCTAATACAAAAAAATGTAAAATTGTTGTCGTTTGGTGTAAGGGAAATTATGTCCCACTAACATGTAATTGATGTCTGTTCCTAAATTCACACATTAACAGTTAATTGTAAAAATGAACCGCAGTGATAAACTGATAACTAATTTCAGGAAAGTCCCTCGTTGTGATGACCTATCAGTCCTGAAGGATATTTCAGTGGAGGCTTTCTGGACAGAGGTCAACGGCAAATTGACAGTAGTCTTGCCAACATGGCATAATTACCATGTAAGAAAACTTCACGTAACCAATTTTATTAACATACAAACAAATGAAGCAGCACACAAAGATTTCTGTGATATATGTGACAGTGAATATAACATTACTGCTATACTGTACCTACCATAATTCTAGAATTGAGGTACTTGACACACAAATTGATCAATTAACCTGCACCCTTCTGCTACAACAAGGAGTACCCTGTAGATGGGAACCTACACTGTGAATTTTAAACTTACATTTCCTGGTATAAGAAAACACCAGAGCATAGTTTAGTGTTTTCCTTACTTGCCTTCCATTAGTGTTTCTGCTTTTACTTGTATTGTTTATCCCCATATAATATGTGCTCCATGGACAATGCTACCAGGTGTGCGTCTTGTGAGATGTATGCATGCCTTGAACAGACATTTGAGGATGAATATGTCTGCGCTTGATGTCAGCGAGTTACATGTTTGGAAGCCCAGATAATATATCTAAATGTGCAACTAGCAACACTCAGGAGCATTGCAAACCTGGAGAGGAGTTTAGAGCTCACTGAGCTTGCGCTGGCTGGGGCCAGTGATATGGAGGAGGGTGGAAGTGGGGACGATCAGGACCCCGAAGTTAGAAGAAGGGGTAGGGGGAAAAGTGCCAGGGAGCCCAGTCCTGATCTGGCACAACCTAATAAATATGCCTGTTTGGCTGATATTAGGAATGCAAGCCCAGGACTGGGATCACTGCAACAGGACGTTTCTCCTAGCAACCAGGAAGACGACTGCTGTAGGAAGGAGGGAAATAAGAGTGCAGCAAAGGCCAGACAGATGTTGGTGGTACAGGACTCTATAATTAGGCGGACAGACAGGGTTATCTGCCGCTGAGACCATGAATGCTGAACAGTGTGTTGTCTGCCGAGTGCTCGGTTTCGACATATTGCGGATTGGATAGAAAGATTGCTGGGTGGGGCTGGGGACAACAATGGTCATGGTACACATCGGTACTAATGACAAAGTTAGAGGGAGGTGGAAGGTCCTTAAAAATGATTACAGGGAACTAGATCAGACAGATGGAGGAGCTTTTAAACTAGGATCTGGGGGGAGTGAGGGTAGTCGTGCTAATAAGGGGATAGATAGAGTAGACAGAGAGAGTGGGACAGCAGGGGTTATATAGGATCTAGGGGGGCTGGGATATGCAAGGAAAGTAGGGAGCTGAGTAGGAGTAACAAATGTGCTAGTTGTATTAAATGTCTGCTAGCAAATGCAAGAAGTCTTGCAAACAAAATGGCTGAACTGGAGACTGTTATGTCGGTCACGGAATACGATGTGGTGGGTTTTACGGAAACCTGGCTGGATGAAAGCCATGACTGGGTGACAAACATAGGGATACACTACATTTAGAAAGGACAGGAAAAACAAAAAAGGTGGAGGGGTGTTTATTTTCATAAGATCCAACTTAAAACCTGTGCTCAATGACGACATTGGGAGAAGCTGCGACAATGTAGTCAGTTTGTGTAAATGTACATGGGGATGGCAATAATGGAAAGCTGCTAATTGGAGTTTGTTACAAGCCTCCTAATGGAGCTGAACTGGTAGAGGACGAAATGCTGGAACAAACTAAAAATGTAGCAAATAATAATAGGGTCCTTATTATGGGGGATTTTAACTATCCAGATATTCAATGGGACATAGAATTGTCCAGTTGTGCTAAAAGCTGCAAGTTCTCATTTACAGTTAAGGACAATTACCTCTCTCAGCTGGTAGATGAGCCAACCAGGTAGGTAATCTGCTAGATCTGGTTCTGTCAAATAGACCAGATACAATTTCAGATCTACAGGTCCGGGAGCATTTGGGAAACAACGACCATAATATGGTTAGTTTCAAATGTAATATTTAATAAAACATTTCAAAAAGGAAATGCAAAAACCTGGAACTTTAGGAAAGCTGATTTCAACAAATTAAGGGAAGAGCTTAATCGTGTAGACTGGAACCATGTCATGGTAACTGGGGATACCGAATGTAAATGGGGCATGTTTAAGGAAATACTGCTAGAATCCTGTCAAAAATTTATACCCTCTGGTAATAAAATGTCTAGGAATAAAAAGAAACCATTTTGGATAAATAAGATAGTACAAAGTTTAATAAGACAAAAAACTAAGGGCATTCAAAATCTTGAAGGCTGAGAATACAGAAATAGCATTTCAGGAGTATAAAGGCCTAAATAAGAAATGTAAAAAATAAATCAAGCTAGCAAAATTATCTACAGAGCAACAAATTGCCAGGGACATTAAAATAAATCCCAAAAATTTTTATATATACATCAATACCAAAAAGAGAAAATCAGATGGGATCGGATTCTTAAAAGACGATAACAACAAGATAATTATAGAGGACAAAGAAAAGGCTGAGATATTAAACAGATACTTTTCATCCATGTTTACCAAAGTCTGTTCCAGGGATCTTTCAACAGAGCAAAAATCAAAGTTCACCACTTGATATAACTAGTTTAACACAAAAAGAAGTATGGCTAGTTTTGAGCAAATTAAACATTGACAAATCCCCTGGCCCAGGTAGTATTCATCCACGGATACTGAGGCAATTGAGCTCAGTAATTGACAAACCGCTGTATCTCATATTCTTAGACTCTCTTGTAACAGGGGTAGGGCCACAGAATTAGAGGATAGCCAGTGTGGTACAGATATTTAAGAAAGGTAAGAAGGTGGATGCAGGTAACTACCATTCAGTAAGTCTGACATTGGTAGTGTGCAAAGTTTTTGAGGGCATCATAACAGATGACCTGAAGAGTTATATCACAGAGAATAATATAATAAATAATAATCAGGACGGATTAATGAAAAATAGGTAGTGTCTAACCAACATGTAGGGGTTTTATGAGGAGGTAAGTGCAAATCTGGATGTTGGTAATCAGAGATGAGCGGTGTTCGACTCGAACTGTTCGCCAATCTCAAATTCGAGCTGTTTTGGGTGGTGTTCGAGCCGTTCGGCGAACACGAACGATTTGAAAAAAATTTGGCTGTTCGAGGTTATGTTCGATAACTGTTCGTGCGCCAAAATCATAACTGGACTTTTTCTCAGTAATGCTGAAAATTAATGTTAATACGCAGTTTGAGTGTACAGCGGGGTGGGGGGAGGGGCAGAGGATGGATCTCTGCAGGAATAATGAAGATCTCCATTTTTTTTTCTCTTTCCCGCATATACAGTGGGGAGGTGAGGTCTGTCAGCCTATCAGCAGCGCACACACGGAGCGAACTGCTTTTTTTCACACAAGCAAGGGCATGTGTCATTGGCAGTGTATGCCACATGTCCTTGCCCTATAAGACCAAGCCATTTTCCCCGTCGCCACCATTTTCTCACTGCTGCAGCTGCGTGTTAGACGGCACCACTGTTGCTGTGTGCACTATACTTTGTTGATTTCAAGCCAATTTTCGCACAAATCTACAGATAGCTTGGGAGTAGGGAAGAGTTGTGATTGCAGTCCTTTTAAGGACTAGGTTACATCATTTCCTACGACTTTTATCAGGCAGGTCTGTGCTCTTAAATAGATAGGTTTTGGGAGTAAAGACTAACTGTAATTGCAGTCCTGTACAGGGCTAGGTTACATCAGTTCCTATCACTTTTTGCCAGGCAGGTCTGTACCAGTGCTGTGCAAGTTTTTTTCACAGCATTTGGCTAAATCTAGCAAAGCAAATCCTTTTTGGCCTATTGCAGAGTGTGTTAGTCAGTGGAGTAGCCTATCTGTGTTGCAAGCTACACCAAGTGTGTATAGAATACAAATTTATTTACTGCACTTAGTGAAGTAAAACCTTTTGGGCATAGCATCATTCTATTAGTCCATCTATACTAACCTCCACCAGGTTGCAAATTCAATATAATTTTTTTTCTGCATCTAGCTCTGAAAAAATATTTCAGCTTCTAGCAGTGTGTGGGACTTGTTCTATTAGTCCATCTATACTGACCTCCATCAGGTTGCAAATTCAATCTAATTTTTTTCTGCATCTAGCTCTGAAAAAATATTTCAGCTTGTAGCAGTGTGTGGAACTTGTTCTATTAGTCCATCTATACTGACCTCCATCAGGTTGCAAATTCAATCTAATTTTTTTCTGCATC
Source organism: Phyllobates terribilis (assembly GCF_046119375.1). Lineage (NCBI taxonomy): Eukaryota > Metazoa > Chordata > Amphibia > Anura > Dendrobatidae > Phyllobates > Phyllobates terribilis. Next base: position 460,597,801 of record NW_027362761.1, on the reverse strand, counting down.
TAGCTCTGAAAAAATATTTAGGCTTCTAGCAGTGTGTGGGACATGGTCTATTAGTCCATCTATGCTAACCTCCACCAGGTTGCAAATTAAAAATAATTTTTATCTGCATCTAGCTCTGAAAAAATATTTAGGCTTCAAGCAGTGTGTGGGACTTGTTCTATTAGTCCATCTATACTGACCTCCATCAGGTTGCAAATTCAATCTAATTTTTTTCTGCATCTAGCTCTGAAAAAATATTTAGGCTTCTAGTAGTGTGTGGGACTTGGTCTATTAGTCCATCTATACTAACCTCCACCAGGTTGCAAATTAAAAATAATTTTTATCTGCATCCAGCTCTGAAAAAATATTTAGGCTTCTAGCAGTATGTGGAACTTGGTATATTAGTCCATCTATACTAACCTCCACCAGTTGGAAAATTAAAAATAATTTTTTTCTGCATCTAGCTCTGAAAAAATATTTAGGCTTCTAGCAGTGTGTGGGACTTGGTCTATTAGTCCATCTATACTAACCTCCACCAGGTTGCAAATTAAAAATAATTTTTATCTGCATCTATCTCTGAAAAAATATTTAGGCTTCTAGCAGTGTGTGGGACTTGGTCTATTAGTCCATCTATACTGACCTCCATCAGGTTGCAAATTCAATATAATTTTTTTCTGCATCTAGTTCTGAAAAAATATTTAGGCTTCTAGCAGTGTGTGGGACTTGGTCTATTAGTCCATCTATACTAACCACCACCAGGTTGCAAATTAAAAATTATTTTTATCTGCATCTAGCTCTGAAAAAATATTTAGGCTTCTAGCAGTGTGTGGGACTTGGTCTATTAGTCCATCTATACTGACCTCCATCTGGTTGCAAATTCAATCTAATTTTTTTCTGCATCTAGCTCTGAAAAAATATTTAGGCTTCTAGCAGTGGGTGGGACTTGGTCTATTAGTCCATCTATACTGACCTCCATCAGGTTGCAAATTCAATATAATTTTTATCTGCATCTAAACCAGCCAATACTTTTGGCCTAATACTACAGTTTGGCCACTCAGCTTTGCTCGGTTCCCATCCATTGTTTTTTCGTGCAAACAACTCCAGAGTTGTGAATTAGTTAACCACCAAAATGAGTGAAAAAAGGCCTGCTGCTGGTGGAAAGGGGAATAGGCGTGTTGGGAAGGGGAAAAAAGGTTGTGTCCGTGGGGTAGGTGTTAAAGCAACAGTAACATCTGCAGAAGAAAGACCATCTTCCAGCCAAACTAAAATGTCTACTTCTTTTAGCGGACAATGTGATAAGATCCCTTTCTTACGGCCACGCCAATCGCTACAAATTCCAGATGAGGCACAAAAACAGCAGGTGCTTCAACGGATATCAAGTGCTCCTTTAAGTGGGCTCTCCTCCACCTCAACTTCAACATCACAAATACTCCAGTCCTCAGAGGTGTCACCCCAATCGCACTTGCTTCCTCACAGCTCCCAAGTCTCCAGCTGCCCGTCTGAGTATGGAGTAGAACAGATAGTTGAGTTTGCAGAGCTGTTTACTCATACTATAGCCTGGGAATCAGAGGTCGGCTCCAGAGCTTCTGTGAATCCAGATGAGGAAATGATCTGCACTGATGTCCAGAATCTTTATGAGTCGGATCCAGGACCAGACGCAGAAGGTTCTGACCATAATGTAGACCCTCATTCCCAAACTGTAACTCCTGTTGGTGGAGACAATGAGGAAGACGATGATGAGACTCAAATACCTGATTGGAGCGACAACTTTAGTTTTTTGTCAGGGCAGGAACAGGTTGGCCCTGAGGATGACGGGGTGATGATGATGAGGTTGGAGATCCCACTTACTGTCAACCCACAGTCAGCCAAGAGATGAGGTCAGCAGAGTAGGTGGAGGAGGATGCTAGTGACGACGAGGTCAGGTTGCGTCTTCCTGGACAGAGACGTAGTACTGGAAGCACGTCAACAACTGCATCCTCAAACACAACTCTGCCTCTGACCACAAGTCGTGGTGGCTCTTCAGGTCGCATGGGTGCTAAGTAGTGTTGAGCCACCCCCGTAGTGTTCGAGTTCGGTTCGGTTCGTCGAACACCCGTGTGTTCGCCGAACTGTTCGTCGAACTGTTCGTCGAACACCTTCGAACACCGTTAAAACCAATGGCAGGCAAACAAAAACACATAGAAACACATAGAAAACACCTTCAAAGGTGTCCAAAAGCTGACAAACTGCTCAGAAGACACAACTAACACATGGAAAAGTGACAAGTACATATAGTCATGCGTTAAGAAAAGAGATGGAGGAGTAAAAGGAGGGGGAGACACAGATATAGGCATGTCATGCCCTTCTAAAATCCAAAAAGTGAGAAGCCGAGACGGCCAGTCCGCTCCTGCCCGTGCCACCTCCGTGTCGCTGGGTTTGTGCCAGAGCCGCGGTGAACCCTGACGGCCAGCCCCCCTCTCCCAATACTGGTGCCTGTCCGCTGGTGGGTCGAGAGAGCCCTCCTGTGGTGGAGGCAGCTCTAAGCTTTTTAATTTAAATTGTCCCTCTAATTTGAATGAATACACTTTAAATCCATTTACAAGGATCTATTGGAGGGCAAGTCTCATGCCAGCAGCCGCGTAATTCCAGCTCCAGTAGCGTCCACTAAAGCTGCTGCAGTTAAAAAGCTTTTATAAGGATCGAGCTCGGCTGTCCACCGCAAGGCATCCTAGTGCCAGTCCCAGCCCCTATGCCTTGGGGTGCCTCCTGATGCTCTTCACTAAGTATCCCGTGGTCCCGAAGCATTTCCTTTGAAAAAATTAAGTGTCCAAACTACAGGTGGTGTAGCTTGCTTAACAGCCGGGATAATCCGCTGACTAGCAGACACTGCTACTAGGCACAAAGTATTTCCTGGGCTAGATGCAGTTAAAAATTTGTAAGTAGATACTCTCGTTGGATGCTGAGAAAGCATTCCATAGAGTCTCCTGGCACGCCATATATGATTCTCTTAAAAAGCTTGGGGTAGGGGTCTAGGGGACCCTTTTATAGCCAAAATCACGGCCCTGTATCACAATACGTCACCTAGGCTGAAGATAAATGGAACTGTAGCACCGAGGGCTCGGTTGCTACAGACGTATTGCACCTCACCCAGAGGTGTGATATCTCACTCTCAGATAAGGATGGAGTGTGGATCAGGACCCGACACCTGCATGCATTACACCACATTGCCGTGGGGCAGGGCGACCAATATGCCCCTGAGATGGGCACGACAGTCCCTGTCCCTGGCTGGAGTGGGGGGAGGGAACACTGAGGAAGGGGAACCCTGCAGTGCAGGAGCAGGGAGGAAGCAGTTCCTGGGTGCATTGAGAAGGGAGTATAAAAGGTGGGCACCATCTTAGTTCAGTGCAGAGAAGTCTGAGCAGAAGTGGCAGGGAGCAGGGGCTCTGCATGAGCTCTGCTCCGGAGGCGGGCCTAGTAACAGAGGCCCAGGCCTGCAAGAGGGAGAAGGAAGGAAGAGGAGCGGAGAAGGCTCCAGGAACGAGGAATGAAGGGATCCCAGGGGTGCGGACGGGCGAGTCGCCACCGCACGCCCGAATCCACCTGCGTGGAGGGGTCAGGCCAAAGGGGGAGACCGGTCCCCGAACTAGTGGAGGCAGGAAACGACCCTCAGCTAGAAACCGGAGGCTCTGACATTTTATGTGGCGCAGCCCCTTGCTCCACCCGCTAGGAAGGCACCACATAGGGTCAGGGAAACTGGCGCCAAGTTTACCAAGAGGAGGCCCGAGGCAGCCGGACAGAAGTGTTGGTAAGAAAGGCCAGACAAAGGACACACAAAGGGGGTCCTGTGAAGCGCTCCAAAGTTATCTGGGAGTTGTCTGAGACCCTCACCTGGTGAGCACAGTACGACGTGGGCAGCCGTTACCTGCAGACGTAGTCTGGATAATAAGAAATGTGAGTAAAGGCCCTGAACTGCATCACTGACTCCGTGTCGTTACTGCTGCTGCCCTGCACCATCACCCCCATCCTCCGCATACACTGCCCTGAGGCTATACTCCTCTCGTGGGGAGTTATGCTACGCTCTGCTGCACCCACAACACCAGCCTTAGCGGTCTGCCCTGTAGCGGCGGTTCACTCTGACCGCAATCCACGGGTGGCGTAGTCGGACATTTAAACATCAAAACCACATAAATAGTTCCGCCACTGGTTTGACCGCCCTGAGCCACGGAACCGGATCGCCGCCACGAAGACTACAACCACCAGCATCCACCAAAAAGGGTCCGGCTCCGGGTGTCCCAAGGCCCAGGGGGTGCGTCAGAACATTTTCATCACCTTTCACAATCACCAATGGGACAAGGCAGGGATGTCCTCTGTCCCCTCTCTTATACATCCTAGTGACGGAGCACCTGCTCTCATCAATTCGCCATAACCCCAATATTAGGTGGATTGAGGTGGGAGGCACCGAGTACAAGTGCTCTCTATTTGCTGATGATGTCCTAGTATATATCACTCAATCACATATATCCATCCCTGCTGTTATGGCTGAAATAGATCACTTTGTTACATGGTAAAATTTTAAAATCAATGCAGCGAAGTCTGAGGCCCTCGATGTCTCCCTCCCTAAATCCATATAGGATTCCATCCAGTCCAACTTTCCCTTTGCCTGGCCCTCACAGGGTATCAAATACTTAGGAATTCCTATTCATAGAGACCTCTCCCATCTATGTTATCTTAATTTTGGGCCCTTTATTGAACAATTCCATACAGACCACGGTTGGCAAGTTAGAACTGTAAGATTCACTACGTGAACCACTGGTGTTTTGTGGAAAAGCACATGTACACCGCGTTCCAAATTATTATGCAAAAAGTATTTAGGAGTGATAAGGGAAGAATTTGTTTGTTTGTCAGTTAAACTCATTGATGGTGATGTGTGTCAGGGCTCTTTATATCACTGTAAGCAATTGCAGACACCTGTGCTAATTAGTTTGGCAGGTGTGTCCAATGAAAGGCAAGACTACTTAAGAAGGCTCTCTCACATTATTAAGCAGCCTACATTTTCTGCCAAAATGGGAAAGAAAAAGGATGTGTCGGCTGCTGAGAAGCAACAAATTGTGGAGTGTTTAGGTCAAGGCATGACTACAATCAACATTGTGCGATGATCAGGATGAAGTGTCTTGGCAATCAAGAAGTATGTAGCTGATTCACAGTACACACGTGTGCGTGCTGATAAGGGCAAATTGAGGACTCTTTCCTACAGGCAATTACGTCAGGTTGAAACAGCAGCGGCAAAAAAGCCTTGTCATAGCAGCAGACAAGTTTTTGAAGCTGCTTGTGCCTCCAACGTCCCCCGAACAACAAGATGCAGGGTCCTTCAGAGGTTTGCAGCTGTGCATATGCCATCCTGTCGACCTCCTCTATCCACTTCACACAAGCAGAAACGGCTCCAGTGGGCCAAACATTACATGAAGACTGATTTCAAAACTGTTTTGTTCACGGATGAGTGCCGTGCAGCGCTCGATGGTCCAGATGAATGGAGTGGAGGATGGCTGGTTGATGGACACCCCACGCAAACACGGCTACAGCGCCAACAAGGAGGAGGTGGAGTAATGTTTTGGGCTGGAATCATGGGGAGAGAGATTGTCGGCCCCTTTAGGATCCCTGAAGGCGCTAAAGATGAACTCCATAATGTATGTGGATTTTCTCAAACAGCACTTCCTGCCATGGTTCAAGAAGAAGAACCGTGTATTTCACAGCAAGATCATTTTTCTGCATGATAATGCACCATCTCATGCTGCACATAAAACATCTGCATCTCTGGCTGATATGGGCATAAAAGGGGACAAACTTATGGTGTGACCCCCATGCTCCCCTGACCTCTACCCCATTCAGAACCTTTGGAGCATCATTAAAAGGAGTGTCTATGATGGCGGGAGGCAGTTCACATCTAAGCAACAGCTCTGGGAGGGTATTCTGTCCTCATGCAAAACAATTGAAGCAGAAACCATCCAAAACCTGACAAATTCAATGGACGAGAGAGTTCAGAAGCTCCTTTCGAACAAGGGGTCCTATGTGAAAATGTAACATCACCTAGAATAAAGTTTTGAGTTGAAAACTGTTTGATTTCAGTTTCTAACAACCTGCTAATGCTTATAATTTCAAAAATGACCATTTTTTTGGTCTTTATTAAAATGAAAAGGTTGATCGAAAAGTTTGGGGGATCTAAGAGTGTGGCAACCCAGTAGTCATGATTACTTCGAATTCTGACAATATGAGGGTCATGCTGCAGGTAGTGCAGCAAGAAGGCACTTATGTGTCTTGCGCATCTCGGAGCCCCAAAATTATTTTCCGGGCTAGATGCAGCTAAAAATTATTTTTAATTTTAAATCTGGTGAAGCTTATTATAGATGGCCTAATAGGATCAGTGCTGCACACTGCTACAAAGCCCAAATTATTTTCCAGTCAAGATACAGATAAACATGATTAGTAATTTGAAAGCTTAAAACGGTTGGTAGGGTGATTTTAACCAATCATCAAGCTTTTACTCTCCCCAGGATGACACAGGGGTAGAAAAGTCGTTTCGGATCCATGATTTGTTCATCTTTATGAACGTGAGTCTGTCTACATTATCAGTGGAGAGCCGCGTGCGCTTATCTGTCAGCACACCACCAGCAGCGCTGAACACACGTTCAGACAGAACGCTGGCTGCGGGGCATGACAAGATCTCCAAGGCGTAAGTGGCTAGCTCCGGCCATTTATCCAGATTGGAAGCCCAAAAAGAGCAAGGGTCCAGTGACACAGTCGTGGCTTCAATGTTTACTTGGAGATACTCCTGTACCATCGTCTCTAGGCGTTGACTATGTGTCAGACTTCTTGTCTCCTGTGGCCTTGCAAAGGATGGGCTAAAAAAGTGGTGAAATGATTCCGCAAAATTGATGTTACCAGCAGATACTGTGGTTCTGTTACGGTTTGAGTGCTGAACACTTGACGGTCCCACGGTTGGCAAGTTGGAACTGTGAGATTCACTACGAGCACCACTGGTATTTTGTGGAAAAGCACATGTAAGATTCTGCAACAGTCTCTGCTGATACTCCTGCATGCGTGCATCCCTTTCTATGGCAGGAATAATTTCTGCAAATTTACTTTTGTACCGGGGATCTAACAGTGTGGCAACCCAGTAGTCAGGATTATTTCTAATTCTCACAATTCGAGGGTCATGTTGCAGGTAGTGCAGCAAGAAGGCACTCATGTGTGTTGCGCATCCAGGAGCACCAAGTCCCTGTTGTGTTGGTGGCGAGGTAGCAATCATGCTTCCTTCCTCTGTCCTCTCCCCCCAACCTCGCACAACAGAAATGTGATCAAGGTCTCCCTCATCTGATGAGTCTTCCATCAGTTCGTCCTCCACTTCTTCCTGGGCTCCTGCACCTTCCTCACTAGTTTGGCTGCTACCATGCGCCCTGGTAAAATCATCTCCCCCACCCTCACATGCCTGCCGCCTTGGTGCTGCCGACCGTCTGGACCTTGCAGATGTTAGCCCTTCCGCATACAACTCCTCCTCCTCTACTTCCTCCACCTCCTCTTGTGCCACCACCTGAATCCGAATTCTGTTTAACATGTGCTCCAGCATGTAAATCACCGGAATAGTCATGCTGATAATGGCATCGTCAGCACTAAACATCTTCGTCGCCATTTCAAAACTGTGCAGAAGGGTGCATAGGTCCCTGATCTGAGACCACTCCTCCAGCGTGATTTGCCCCACCTCTGAATCTCGTTGGCCCAGGCTATACGTCAGAACGTATTGCACCAGGGCTTGTCGGTGCTGCCACAGTCGCTGCAACATGTGCAGAGTTGAATTCCACCGGGTAGGCACATCGCATTTTAGCCGGTGAAGTGGCAGGCCCAACGACTTCTGTAGAGATGTAAGTCGCTGAGCTGCGGGATGCGAACGGCGGAAGTGAGCACACAGCGACCGTGCCCTCTGCAGAAGGCCATCTAGTCTGGGATAGTGGGCTAAAAATTGCTGGACAACCAGGTTCAACACGTGAGCCATACAAGGCACGTGTGTGACATTGCCCCGGCGAAGGGCCGCACCCAGGTTTGCAGCATTGTCGCACACGGCCTTCCCTGGTTTCAGGTCCAGTGGAGACAACCATTCATGAAATTGGTTCTCCAGAGCTGACCACAACTCCTCAGCTGTGTGACTCACATTTCCCAGACATTTCAATGTAAAAACCGCCTGATGACGTTGAGCCCTACTGCCAGCATAGTAAGGAGGTGTGCAGGATCCCTTCTGCGCAGTTAGAAAGCTTGTGGCATGACCAGACAGGCTTTGGGTGCAGGTGGAAGACCAAGAGGAGGTTGAGGAGGCAGAAGCAGTGGAGGAAAAATGACATAAAGAGGATTGACGCACAACTCGTGGGGACGGCAAGACTTGGACAGCAGCCCCTTGTCCTGCTGTCACCATAGTTACCCAGTGCCCAGTCAGCGACATGTAACGCCCCTGTCCATGCCTACTCGTCCAAGTGTCTGTGGTGAAATGCACCCTGTCACACACAGAGTTTCTCAAAGAAGCGGTGATGTTGTGTGCGACATGCTGGTGGAGCGCAGGCACACCTTTCTTTGAGAAGTAGTGCCGACTGGGCATCTGGTACTGGGGCACTGCGACGGACATAAGGTCTCAAAAATCCTCTGTGTCCACCAGGCGGAAAGGCAGCATTTCTGTAGCCAAGAGCTTGCAGATGGTGAAATTCAACCTCTTAGCTTTCTCATGGCTAGGAGGAAATGGTCTTTTACTTGTCCACATCTGAGGGACCGAGGGCTGGCTATTGTGCTTAGACGGGGTTGATAAGGGTGTCCCCGGCAAACTGCCGGTCTGTGAGGAAGATGCAGGCGGACATGTTAGGTTGCCTTGATCCAAAGGTGGTGCTATCGATGTCGGACAGCGCTCAAGACCAGCTGGTGTTACCACCTCCAAAGAAAATGATGACCTGCCAATCACGCTGGCTGTTGCGGGTAAAGAGGTGGCAGGTCTGCGCCCCAAAACAGGTGTGACTGCTGTCCCCCCAGTCACAGAGGATGAAGAGGCCGCGGATGCACAAGATATGGCAGACGGTGGTTGGCCCGGCCGGCTAGACCGCATTGTAGCACACTGAGCTTCCCACTGCAACTTATGCTTCATGTCCATGTGCCGGTTCATGCATGAAGTACTCAAACTATGTATTTTTTGGCCTCTACTTAGCTTTTGCTGACAAATGTTACAGATAACACGAGTTGGGTCATCTTTATCGATCTGAAAAAATGCCCAGGCTATGCAAGGCTTAGCACCCATGCGACCTGAAGAGCCACCACGACTTGTGGTGAGAGGCAGAGTTGTGTTTGAGGATGCAGTTGTTGACGTGCTTCCAGTACTACGTCTCTGTCCAGGAAGGCGCAACCTGACCTCGTCGTCACTAGCATCTTCCTCCACCTCCTCTGCTGACCTCATCTCTTGGCTGACTGTGGGTTGACAGTAAGTGGGATCTCCGACCTCATCATCATCACCCTGTGCGTTATCACACCCGTCGTCCTCAGAGCCAACCTGTTCCTGCCCTGACAAAAAACTAAAGTTGTCGCTCCAATCAGGTATTTGAGTCATATCATCGTCTTCCTCATTGTCTCCACCAACAGGAGTTACAGTTTGGGAATGAGGGTCTACATTATGGTCAGAACCTTCTGCGTCTGGTCCTGGATCCGACTCATAAAGATTCTGGGCATCAGTGCAGATCATTTCCTCGTCTGGATTCACAGAAGCGCTGGAGTCGACCTCTGATTCCCAGGCTATAGTATGAGTAAACAGCTCTGCAGACTTAACCATCTGTTCTACCTCATACTCAGACGGGCAGCTGGAGATTTGGGAGCTGTGAGGAAGCAAGTGCGATTTGGGTGACACTTTTGAGGACTGGAGTATTTGTGATGTTGAAGATGATGTGGAGGAGAGCCCACTTAAAGGAGCACTTGATATCCGTTGAAGCACCTGCTGTTTTTGTGCCTCATCTGGAATTTGTAGCGATTGGCGTGGCCGTAAGAAAGGGATCTTATCACATTGTCCGCTAAAAGAAGTAGACATTTTAGTTTGGCTGGAAGATGGTCTTTCTTCTGCACCTACCCCACGGACACAACCTTTTTTCCCCTTCCCAACACGCCTATTCCCCTTTCCACCAGCAGCAGGCCTTTTTCCACTCATTTTGGTGGTTAACTAATTCACAACTCTGGAGTTGTTTGCACAAAAAAACAATGGATGGTAACCGAGCAGAGCTGAGTGGCCAAACTGTGGTATTAGGCCAAAACTATTGGCTGGGTTAGATGCAGAAAAAAATTATTTTTAATTTGCAACCTGATGGAGGTCAGTATAGATGGACTAATAGACCAAGTCCCACACACCGCTAGAAGCCCAAATATTTTTTCAGAGCTAGATGCAGAAATTTTTTTTATTCAATTTGCAACCTGATGGAGGTCAGTATAGATGGACTAATAGACCAAGTCCCACACACTGCTAGAAGCCCAAATATTTTTTCAGAGCTAGATGCAGAAAAAAATTATTTTTAATTTGCAACCTGATGGAGGTCAGTATAGATGGACTAATAGACCAAGTCCCACACACTGCTAGAAGCCCAAATATTTTTTCAGAGCTAGATGCAGAAAAAAATTATTTTTAATTTGCAACCTGATGGAGGTCAGTATAGATGGACTAATAGACCAAGTCCCACACACAGCTAGAAGCCCAAATATTTTTTCAGAGCTAGATGCAGAAAAAAATTATATTCAATTTGCAACCTGCTGGACGTCAGTATAGAAGGACTAATAGAACAAGTCCCACACACTGCTAGAAGCCCAAATATTTTTTCAGAGCTAAATGAAGAAAAAAAATATTTTTAATTTGCAACCTGATGGAGGTCAGTATAGATGGACTAATAGACCAAGTCCCACACACCGCTAGAAGCCCAAATATTTTTTCAGAGCTAGATGCAGAAATTTTTTTTATTCAATTTGCAACCTGATGGAGGTCAGTATAGATGGACTAATAGACCAAGTCCCACACACTGCTAGAAGCCCAAATATTTTTTCAGAGCTAGATGCAGAAAAAAATTATTTTTAATTTGCAACCTGATGGAGGTCAGTATAGATGGACTAATAGAACAAGTCCCACACGCTGCTAGAAGCCCAAATATTTTTTCAGAGATAAATGAAGAAAAAAATTATTTTTAATTTGCAACCTGATGGAGGTCAGTATAGATGGACTAATAGACCAAGTCCCACACACTGCTAGAAGCCCAAATATTTTTTCAGAGCTAGATGCAGAAAAAAATTATTTTTAATTTGCAACCTGATGGAGGTCAGTATAGATGGACTAATAGACCAAGTCCCACACACCGCTAGAAGCCCAAATATTTTTTCAGAGCTAGATGCAGAAAAAAATTATATTCAATTTGCAACCTGCTGGAGGTCAGTATAGAAGGACTAATAGAACAAGTCCCACACACTGCTAGAAGCCCAAATATTTTTTCAGAGCTAAATGAAGAAAAAAATTATTTTTAATTTGCAACCTGATGGAGGTCAGTATAGATGGACTAATAGACCAAGTCCCACACACTGCTAGAAGCCCAAATATTTTTTCAGAGCTAGATGCAGAAAAAAATTATATTCAGTTTGCAACCTGATGGAGGTCAGTATAGATGGACTAATAGAATGATGCTATGCCCAAAAGATTTTACTTCACTAGGTGCAGTAAAAAAATTGGTATTCTATACACAGGTGGTATATCTTGCAACACAGATAGGCTACTCCACTGACTAACACACTCTGCAATAGGCCAAAAAGGATTAGCTTTGCTAGATTCAGCCAAATGCTGTGAAAAAAACTTGCACAGCACTGGCACAGACCTGCCTGGCAAAAACTGATAGGAACTGATGTAACCTAGTCCTGAAAAGGACTCCAATTACAATTAGTCTTTACTCCCACAATCTATCTATTTAAGAGCACAGACCTGCCTGATAAAAGTCGTAGGAAATGCTGTAACCTAGTCCTTAAAAGGACTGCAATCACAACTATTCCCTACTCCCAAGCTATCTGTATATTTGTGCGAAAATTGGCTTGAAATTAACAAGGTATAGCGCACACAGCAACAGCGGTGCCGTCTAACACGCAGCTGCAGCAGTGAGAAAATGGTGGCGACGGGGAAAATGGCTTGGTCTTATAGGGCAAGGACATGTGACATACACTGCCAATCACACATGCCCTTGCTTGTGTGAAAAAAAGCACTTCGCTCCGTGTGTGCGCTGCTGATAGGCTGACAGATTGCACCTCCCCACTGCAAATGCGGGAAAGAGAAAAAAAATGGAGATCTTCATTGTTCCTGCAGAGATCCATCCCCTGCCCCTCCCCCCGCCCCGCTGTACACTCAAACTGCGTATTAACATTAATTTTCATCATTACTGAGAAAAAATCCAGTTATGATTTTGGTGCACGAACAGTTATCGAACATAACCTCGAACAGCCGAATTTTTCTCAAATTGTTCGTGTTCGCCGACCGGCTCGAACACCGCCCAAAACAGCTCGAATTTGAGATTGGCGAACAGTTCGAGTAGAACAACGCTCATCTCTAGTGCTAAGCCTTGCATAGCCTGCAGATCGATAAAGATGACCCAACTCGTGTTATCTGTAACATTTGTCAGTAGAGGCCAAAAAATACATAGTTGGAGTACTTCATACATGAGCCGGCTCATGGACATGAAGCATAAGTTGCAGTGGGAAGCTCACTGTGCTACAGTGCGGTCTAGCCAGCCGGGCCAACCATCGTCTGCCCCATCTTGTGCATCTGCGGCCTCTTCATCCTCTGTGACTGGGGGGACAGCAGTCACACCTGTTTTGGGATGCAGACCTGCCACCTCTTTACTCACAGTCAGCGTGATTGGCAGGTCATCATTTTCTTTGGAGGTGGTAACACCAGCTGGTGTTGAGCGCTGTCCGACATCGATAGCACCACCTTTGGATCAAGGCAACCTAACATGTCCGCCTGCATCTTCCTCACAGACCGGCAGTTTGCCGGGGACACCCTTCTCAACCCCGTCTAAGCACAACAGCCAGCCCTCGGTCCCTCAGATGTGGACAAGTAAAAGACCATTTCCTCCTAGCCATGAGAAAGCTAAGAGGTTGAATTTCACCATCTGCAAGCTCTTGGCTACAGAAATGCTTCCTTTCCGCCTGGTGGACACAGAGGATTTTCGAGACCTTATGTCCGTCGCAGTGCCCCAGTACCAGATGCCCAGTCGGCACTACTTCTCAAAGAAAGGTGTGCCTGCGCTCCACCAGCATGTCGCACACAACATCACCGCTTCTTTGAGAAACTCTGTGTGTGACAGGGTGCATTTCACCACAGACACTTGGACGAGTAGGCTTGTACAGGGGCGTTACATGTCGCTGACTGGGCACCGGGTAACTATGGTGACAGCAGGACAAGGGGCTGCTGTCCAAGTCTTGCCGTCCCCACGAGTTGTGCGTCAATCCTCTTTATCTCAAAGTTCCTCCACTGCTTCTGCCTCCTCAACCTCCTCTCGGTCCTCCACCTGCACTCAAAGCCTGTCTGGTCATGCCACAAACTTTCTAACTGCGCAGAAGAGATCCTGCACACCTCCTTACTATGCTGGCAGCTGGGCTCAACGTCATCAGGCGGTTTTTACTTTGAAATGTCTGGGAAATGTGAGTCACACAGCTGAGGAGTTGTGGTCAGCTCTGGAGAACCTGTTTCATGAATGGTTGTCTCCACTGGACCTGAAACCAGGAAAGGCCGTGTGCAACAATGCTGCAAACCTAGGTGCGGCCCTTCACCGGGGCAATGTCACACACGTGCCTTGTATGGCTCACGTGTTGAACCTGGTTTTCCAGCAATTTTTAGCCTTCTATCCCTGACTAGATGGCCTTCTGCAGAGGGCACGGTCACTGTGTGCTCAATTCCACCGTTCGCATCCCGCAGCTCAGCGACTTACATCTCTACAGAAGTCGTTGGGCCTGCCACTTCACCGGCTAAAATGCGATGTGCCAACCCGGTGGAATTCAACTCTGCACATGTTGCAGTGACTGTGGCAGCACCGACAAGCCCTGGTGCAATACTTTCTGACGTATAGCCTGGGCCAACGAGATCCAGAGGTGGGGCAAATCACGCTGGAGGAGTGGTCTCAGATCAGGGACCTATGCACCCTTCTGCACAGTTTTGAAATGGCAATGAAGATGTTTAGTACTGACGATGCCATTATCAGCATGAATTTTCCGGTGACTTACATGCTGGAGCACATGTTAAACAGAATTCGGAGTCAGGTGGTGGCACAAGAGGAAGTGGAGGAAGTAGAGGAGGAGGAGGAGTTGTATGCGGAAGGGCTAACATCTGCAAGGTCCAGACGGTCGGCAGCACCAAGGCGGCAGGCATGTGAGGGTGGGGGAGATGGTTTTACCAGGGCGCATGGTAGCAGCCAAACTAGTGAGGAAGGTGCAGGAGCCCAGGAAGAAGTGGAGGACGAACTGATGGAAGACTCATCAGATGAGGGAGACCTTGATCACATTTCTGTTGTGCGAGGTTGGGGGGAGAGGACAGAGGAAGGAAGCATGATTGTTACCTCGCCACCAACACAACAGGGACTTGGTACTCCTGGATGCGCAAGACAACTGAGTGCCTTCTTGCTGCACTACCTGCAACATGACCCTCGAATTGTGAGAATTAGAAATAATCCTGACTACTGGGTTGCCACACTGTTAGATCCCCGGTACAAAAGTAAATTTGCAGAAATTATTCCTGCCATAGAAAGGGATGCACGCATGCAGGAGTATCAGCAGAGACTGTTGCAGAATCTTACATGTGCTTTTCCACAAAACACCAGTGGTGCATGTAGTGAATCTCACAGTTCCAACTTGCCAAACGTGGGACCGTCGAGTGTTCAGCACTCAAACCATAACAGAAACACAGTATCTGCTGGTAACATCAATTTTGCGGAATCATTTCACCACTTTTTTAGCCCAAACTTTGCAAGGCCACAGGAGACAAGAAGTCTGACACATAGTCAACGCCTAGAGATGATGGAACAGGAGTATCTCCAAGTAAACATTGAAGCCATGACTGTGTCACTAGACCCTTGCTCTTTTTGGGCTTCCAATCTGGATAAATGGCCGGAGCTCGCCACTTATGCCTTGGAGATCTTGTCATGCCCCGCAGCCAGCGTTCTGTCATGGATCCGAAACAACTTTTCTACCCCTGTGTCATCCTGGGGAGAGTAAAAGCTTGATGATTTGTTAAAATCACCTCACCAACCATTTTAAGCTTTCAAATTACTAATCATGTTTATCTGTATCTTGGCTGGAAAATAATTTGGGCTTTGTAGCAGTGTGCAGTACTAATTCTATTAGGCCATCTATACTAAGCTCCACCAGATTTAAAATTACTAATCATGTTTATCTGTATCTTGGCTGGAAAATAATTTGGGCTTTGTAGCAGTGTGCAGTACTGATTCTATTAGGCCATCTATACTAAGCTCCACCAGATTTAAAATTACTAATCATGTTTATCTGTATCTTGGCTGGAAAATAATTTGGGCTTTATAGCAATGTGCAGTACTGATTGTATTAGGCCATCTATACTAAGCTGCACCAGATTTAAAATTACTTATCATGTTTACCTGTATCTTGGCTGGAAAATAATTTGGGCTTTGTAGCAGTGTGCAGTACTGATTCTACTAGGCCATCTATACTAAGCTCCACCAGATTTAAAATTACTAATCATGTTTATCTGTATCTTGGCTGGTAAATAATTTGGGATTTGTAGCAGTGTGCAGTACTGATTCTCTTAGGCCATATATACTAAGCTCCACCAGATTTAAAATTACTAATCTTGTTTATCTGTATCTTGGCTGGAAAATAATTTGGGCTTTGTAGCAGTGTGCAGTATTGATTCTATTAGGCCATCTATACTAAGCTCCACCAGATTTAAAATTACTAATCATGTTTATCTGTATCTTGGCTGGAAAATAATTTGGTCTTTGTAGCAGTGTGCAGTACTGATTCTATTAGGCCATCTATACTAAGCACGAATAGATTTAAAATTACTAATCATGTTTATCTGTATCTTGGCTGGAAAATAATTTGGGCTTTGTAGCAGTGTGCAGTACTGATTCTAATAGGCCATCTATACTAAGCTCCACTAGATTTAAAATTACTAATCATGTTTATCTGTATCTTGGCTGGAAAATAATTTGGGCTTTGTAGCAGTGTGCAGTGCTGATTCTATTAGGTTATCTATACTAAGCTCCAGCAGATTTAAAATTACTAATCATGCTTACCTGTATCTTGGCTGGAAAATAATTTGGGCTTTGTAGCAGTGTGCAGTACTGATTCTATTAGGCCATCTATACTAAGCTCCACCAGATTTAAAATTACTAATCATGGTTATCTGTATCTTGGCTGGTAAATAATTTGGGCTTTGTAGCAGTGTGCAGTACTGATTCTATTAGGCCATCTATACTAAGCTCCACCAGATTTAAAATTAGTAATCATGTTTATCTGTATCTTGGCTGGAAAATAATTTGGGCAAAGTAGCAATGTGCATTACTGATTCTATTAGGCCATCTATACTAAGCTGCACCAGATTTAAAATTACTTATCATGTTTACCTGTATCTTGGCTGGAAAATAATTTGGGCTTTGTAGCAGTGTGCAGTACTGATTCTATTAGGCCATCTATACTAAGCTCCACCAGATTTAAAATTACTAATCATGTTTATCTGTATCTTGGCTGGAAAATAATTTGGGCAAAGTAGCAATGTGCAGTACTGATTCTATTAGGCCATCTATACTAAGCTGCACCAGATTTAAAATTACTTATCATGTTTACCTGTATCTTGGCTGGAAAATAATTTGGGCTTTGTAGCAGTGTGCAGTACTGATTCTATTAGGCCATCTATACTAAGCTCCACCAGATTTAAAATTACTAATCTTGTTTATCTGTATCTTGGCTGGAAAATAATTTGGGCTTTGTAGCAGTGTGCAGTACTGATTCTATTAGGCCATCTATACTAAGCTCCACTAGATTTAAAATTACTAATCATGTTTATCTGTATCTTGGCTGGAAAATAATTTGGGCTTTGTAGCAGTGTGCAGTGCTGATTCTATTAGGTCATCTATACTAAGCTCCACCAGATTTAAAATTACTAATCATGCTTACCTGTATCTTGGCTGGAAAATAATTTGGGCTTTGTAGCAGTGTGCAGTACTGATTCTACTAGGCCATCTATACTTAGCTCCACCAGATTTAAAATTACTAATCATGTTTATCTGTATCTTGGCTGGAAAATAATTTGGGCAAAGTAGCAATGTGCAGTACTGATTCTATTAGGCCATCTATACTAAGCTGCACCAGATTTAAAATTACTTATCATGTTTACCTGTATCTTGGCTGGAAAATAATTTGAGCTTTGTAGCAGTGTGCAGTACTGATTCTATTAGGCCATCTATACTAAGCTCCACCAGATTTAAAATTACTAATCTTGTTTATCTGTATCTTGGCTGGAAAATAATTTGGGCTTTGTAGCAGTGTGCAGTACTGATTCTATTAGGCCATCTATACTAAGCTCCACCAGATTAAAAAATTACTAATCATGTTTATCTGTATCTTGGCTGGAAAATAATTTGGGCAAAGTAGCAATGTGCAGTACTGATTCTATTAGGCCATCTATACTAAGCTGCACCAGATTTAAAATTACTTATCATGTTTACCTGTATCTTGGCAGGTAAATAATTTGGGCTTTGTAGCAGTGTGCAGTACTGATTCTCTTAGACCATCTATACTAAGCTCCACCAGATTTAAAATTACTAATCTTGTTTATCTGTATCTTGGCTGGAAAATAATTTGGGCTTTGTAGCAGTGTGCAGTACTGATTCTATTAGGCCATCTATACTAAGCTCCACCAGATTTAAAATTACTAATCATGTTTATCTGTATCTTCCCTGGAAAATAATTTTGTCTTTGTAGCAGTGTGCAGTACTGATTCTATTAGGCCATCTATACTAAGCTCCTTCAGATTTAAAATTACTAATCATGTTTATCTGTATCTCGGCTGGAAAATAATTTGGGCTTTGTAGCAGTGTGCAGTATTGATTCTATTGGGCCATCTATACTAAGCTCCACCAGATTTA
This sequence comes from Phyllobates terribilis, assembly GCF_046119375.1. Lineage (NCBI taxonomy): Eukaryota > Metazoa > Chordata > Amphibia > Anura > Dendrobatidae > Phyllobates > Phyllobates terribilis. The sequence continues at coordinate 460,579,640 of NW_027362761.1, read as the reverse complement.
AAATTACTAATCATGTTTATCTGTATCTTGGCTGGAAAATAATTTGGGCTTTGTAGCAGTGTGCAGTACTGATTCTATTAGGCCATCTATACTAAGCTCCACCAGTTTTAAAATTACTAATCATGTTTATCTGTATCTTGGCTGGAAAATAATTTGGGCTTTGTAGCAGTGTGCAGTACTGATTTTATTAGGCCATCTATACTAAGCGCCACTAGATTTAAAATTACTAATCATGTTTATCTGTATCTTGGCTGGAAAATAATTTGGGCTTTGTAGCAGTGTGCTGTACTGATTCTATTAGGCCATCTATACTAAGCTGCACCAGATTTAAAATTACTAATCATGTTTATCTGTATCTTGGCTGGAAAATAATTTGGGCTTTGTAGCAGTGTGCAGTACTGATTCTATTAGGCCATCTATACTAAGCTCCTTCAGATTTAAAATTACTAATCATGTTTATCTCTATCTTGGCTGGAAAATAATTTGGGCTTTGTAGCAGTGTGCAGTATTGATTCTATTAGGCCATCTATACTAAGCTCCACCAGCTTTAAAATTACTAATCATGTTTATCTCTATCTTGGCTGGAAAATAATTTGGGCTTTGTAGCAGTGTGCAGTACTGATTCTATTAGGCCATCTATACTAAGCTCCACCAGATTTAAAATTACTAATCATGTTTATCTGTATCTTGGCTGGTAAATAATTTGGGCTTTGTAGCAGTGTGCAGTACTGATTCTATTAGGCCATCTATACTAAGCTCCACCAGATTTAAAATTACTAATCATGTTTATCTGTATCTTGGCTGGAAAATAATTTGGGCTTTGTAGCAGTGTGCAGTACTGATTCTATTAGGCTATCTATACTAAGCTCCACCAGATTTAAAATTACTAATCATGTTTACCTGTATCTTGGCTGGAAAATAATTTGGGCTTTGTAGCAGTGTGCAGTACTGATTCTATTAGGCCATCTATACTAAGCTCCATCAGATTTAAAATTACTAATCATGTTTATATGTATCTTGGCTGGAAAATAATTTGGGCTTTGTAACAGTGTGCAGTACTGATTCTATTAGGCCATCTATACTAAGCTCCACCAGCTTTCAAATTAATAATAATTTTTAGCTGCATCTAGCCCGTAAAATGATTTTGGGTCTCCTGGATGCGCAAGACACATGAGTGCCTTCTTGCTGCACTACCTGCAACATGACTCTCAGATTGTCAGAATTCGAAGTAATCCTGACTGCTGGGTTGCCACACTCTTAGATCCCCCACACTCCTCGATCAACCTTTTCATTTTAATAAAGAACAAAAAAATGGTCATTTTTGAAATTATAAGCATTAGCAGGTTATTAGAAACTGAAATCAAACAGTTTTCAACTCAAAACTTTATTCTCGGTGATGTTACATTTGCACATAGGACCCCTTGTTCGAAAGGAGCTTCTGAACTGTCTCGTCCATTTAATTTGTCAGGTTTTGGATGGTTTCTGCTTCAATTGTTTTGCATGAGGAGAGAATACCCTCCCAGAGCTGTTGCTTAGATGTGAACTGCCTCCCGCCTTCATAGACACTCCTTTTGATGATGCTCCAGAGGTTCTGAATGGGGTTGAGGTCAGGGGAGCATGGGGGTCACACCATAAGTTTGTACCCTTTTATGCCCATATCAGCCAGAGATGCAGATGTGTTATGTGCAGCATGAGACGGTGCATTATCATGCATGAAAATGATCTTGCTGTGGAATACACGGTTCTTCTTCTTGAACCATGGCAGGAAGTCCTGTTTGAGAAACTCCACATACATTATGGAGTTAATCTTTACCCCTTCAGGGATCCTAAAGGGGCCGACAATCTCTCTCCCCATGATTCCAGCCCAAAACATTACTCCACCTCCTCCTTGTTGGCGCTGTAGCCGTGTTTGCGTGGGGTGTCCATCAACCAGACATCCTCCACTCCATCCATCTGGACCATCGAGCGTTGCACGGCACTCATCGGTGAACAAAACAGTTTTGAAGTCAGTCTTCATGTATTGTTTGGTCCACTGGAGCCGTTTCTGCTTGTGTGGAGTGGATAGAGGAGGTCGACAGGATGGCTTACGCACAGCTGCAAACCTCCGAAGGACTCTGCATCTTGTTGTTCGGGGGACGTTGGAGGCACCAGCAGCTTCAAAAACTTGTCTGCTGCTGTGACAAGGCTTTTTTGCCGCTGCTCTTTTAACCTGACGTAATTGCCTGTAGGAAAGAGTCCTCAATTTTCCCTTATCAGCACGCACACGTGTGTACTGTGAATCAGCTACATACTTCTTGATTGTGCGATGATCAGGATGAAGTGTCTTGGCAATGTTGATTGTAGTCATGCCTTGACCTAAACACTCCACAATTTGTTGCCTCTCAGCAGCCGACACATCCTTTTTCTTTCCCATTTTGGCAGAAAATGTAAGCTGCTTAATAATGTGGGACAGCCAGTCTTGCCTTTCATTGGACTCACCTGCCAAACTAATTAGCACAGGTGTCTGCAATTGCTTACAGTGATATAAAGAGCCCTGACACACATCACCATCAATGAGTTTAACTGAAAAACAAACAAATTCTTCCCTTATCACTCCTAAACACTTTTTGCATAATAATTTGGAACACAGTGTACATGTGCTTTTCCACAAAACACCAGTGGTTCAGGTAGTGAATCTTACAGTTCTAACTTGCTAACCATGGTCTGCATGGAGTTGTTCAATAAAGGGCCCAAAAGTAAGATAACATAGACGGGAGAGGTCTCTATGAATAGGAATTCCTAAGTATTTGATACCCTGTGAGGGCCAGGCAAAGGGAAAGTTGGACTGGATGCAATCCTGTATGGATTTGGGGAGGGAGACATCGAGGGCCTCAGACTTCGCTGCATTGATTTTAAAAATTGACCATGTAACAAAGTGATCTATTTCAGCCATAACAGCAGGGATGGATATATGTGATTGAGTGATATATACTAGGACATTATCAGCAAATGCAGAGCACTTGTAATCGGTGCCTCCCACCTCAATCCACCTAATATTGGGGTTATGGCGAATTAATGAGAGCAGGTGCTCCATCACTAGGATGTATAAGAGAGGGGACAAAGGACATCCCTGTCTTGTCCCATTGGTGATTATGAAAGGTGATGAAAATGTTCTGACGCGCCCCCTGGGCCTTGGGACACCCGGAGCCGGACCCTTTTTGGTGGATGCTGGTGGTTGTAGTCTCCGGTTCCGTGGCTCAGGGCGGTCAAACCAGTGGCGGAACTATTTATGTGGTTTTGATGTTTAAATGTCCGACTACGCCACCCATAGATTGCGGTCAGAGTGAACAGCCGCTGCAGGGCAGACCGCTGAGGCTGGTGTTGTGGGTGCAGCAGAGCGTAGTACAACTCCCCACGGGAGGAGTATAGCCTCAGGGCAGTGTATGCGGAGGATGGGGGTGATGGTGCAGGGTAGCAGCAGTAACGACACGGAGTCAGTGATGCAGTCCAGGGCCTTTACTCACAGTTTTTATTATCCAGACCACTTCTGCAGGTAACGGCTGCCCACGTCGTACTGTGCTCACCAGGTGAGGGGCTCAGACAAGTCCCAGATAACTTTGGAGCACTTCACAGGACCCCCTTTGTGTGTCCTTTGTCTGGCCTTTCTTACCAACGCTTCTGTCCGGCTGCCTCGGGCCTCCTCTTGGTAAACGTGGCGCCAGTTTCCCTGACCCTATGTGGTGCCTTCCTAGCGGGTGTAGCGAGGGGCTGCGCCACATAAAATGTCACAGCCTCCGGTTTCTAGCTGAGGGTCATTTCCCGCCTCCACTAGTTTCGGGGACCGGTCTCCCCCTTTTGCCTGACCCCTCCACGCAGGTGGATTCGGGCGTGCGGTGGAAACTCGCCCGTCCGCACCCCTGGGATCCCTTCATTCCTCGTTCCTGGAGCCTTCTCCGCTCCTCTTCCTTCCTTCTCCCTCTTCCAGGCCTGGGCCTCTGTTACTAGGCCCGCATCTGGAGCAGAGCTCATGCAGAGCCCCTGCTCCCTGTCACTTCTGCTCAGACTTCTCTGCACTGAACTAAGATGGTGCCCACCTTTTATACTCCCTTCTCAATGCACCCAGGAACTGCTTCCTCCCTGCTCCTGGACTACAGGGTTCCCCTTCCTCGGTGTTCCCTCCCCCCACTCCAGCCAGGGACAGGGACTGTCGTGCCCTTCTCAGTGGCATATTGGTCGCCCTGCCCCACGGCAATGTGGTGTAATGCATGCAAGTGTCGGGGTCCTGATCCACATTCCATCCTTACCTGAGAGTGAGATATCACACCTCTGGGTGAGGTGCAATACCTCTGTAGCAACCGAGCCCTCGGGGTGCTACAGTTCCATTTATCTTCAGCCTAGGTGACGTATTGCGATACAGGGCCGTGATTTTGGCTATAAAAGGGTCCCCTAGACCCCTACCCCAAGCTTTTTAAGAGAATAATATATGGCGTGCCAGGAGACTCTATGGAATGCTTTCTCAGCATCCAACGAGAGTATCTAATTACAAATTTTTAACTGCATCTAGCCGAGGAAATACTTTGTGCCTAGTAGCAGTGTCTGCTAGTCAGCGGATTATCCCAGCTGTTAAGCAAGCTACACCACCTGTAGTTTGGACACTTAATTTTTTCAAAGGAAATGCTTCAGGACCCCGGGATACTCAGTGAAGAGCATCAGGAGGCACCCCAAGGCATAGGGGCTGGGACTGGCAGTAGGACGCCTTGGCGGTCTACCGCCGAGCTCGATCCTTATAAAAGCTTTTTAACTGCAGCAGCTTTAGTGGACGCTACTGGAGCTGGAATTACGCGGCTGCTGGCATGAGACTTGCCCTCCAATAGATCCTTGTAAAAGGATTTAAAGTGTATTCATTCAAATTAGAGAGACAATTTAAATTAAAAAGCTTAGACCTGCCTCCACCACAAGGGGGCTCGCTCGACCCACCAGCGGACAGGCACCAGTATTGGGAGAGGGGGGCTGGCTGTCAGGGTCCACCGCAGCTCTGGCACAAAGCCGGCAACACGGAGGTGGCACGGGCAGGAACAGACTGGCCATGTCGGCTTCGCACTTTTTTGGTTTTAGAAGGGCTAACAAATTGAATGGAAAATCGGCTCAAATTGTTAGCGGACACCATGTTGCATTTGGAGAGACCTTGTGTGCCCAAACATTGGAGCTCCCCCACAAGTGACCCCATTTTGGAAACTAGACCCCCCAAGGCACCTATCTAGATGCATAGTGAGCACTTGGAACCCCCAGGTGCTTCACAAATTGATTCGTAAAAATGAAAAAGTGAAAAAAAAAACACTTTTTCATTTTTATGAATCAATTTGTGAAGCACCTGGGGGTTCCAAGTGCTCACTATGCATCTAGATAGGTGCCTTGGGGGGGTCTAGTTTCCAAAATGGGGTCACTTGTGGGGGAGCTCTAATGTTTGGGCACACAGGGACTCTCCAAATGCAACATGGTATCCGCTAACAAATTGTCGGCTCAAATTGTTAGCGGACACCATATTGCGTTAGGAGAGCCCCTGTGTGCCCAAAAATTGGAGCTCCCCCACAAGTGACCCCATTTTGGAAACTAGACCCCCCAAGGCACCTATCTAGATGCATATTGAGCACTTGGAACCCCCAGGTGCTTCACAAATTGATTCATAAAAATGAAAAAGTGAAAAAAAAACACATTTTCATTTTTATGAATCAATTTGTGAAGCACCTGGGGGTTCCAAGTGCTCACTATGCATCTAGATAGGTGCCTTGGGGGGTCTAGTTTCCAAAATGGGGTCACTTGTGGGGGAGCTCTAATGTTTGGGCACACAGGGACTCTTCAAATGCAACATGGTGTCCGCTAACAAATTGTCGGCTCAAATTGTTAGCGGACACCATGTTGCGTTTGGAGAGGCCCTGTGTGCCCAAACATTGGAGCTCCCCCAAAAGTGACCCCATTTTGGAAACTAGACCCCCAAGGCACTTATCTAGATGCATAGTGAGCACTTGGAACCCCCAGGTGCTTCACAAATTGATTCATAAAAATAAAAAAGTGAAAAAAAAACACTTTTTCATTTTTATGAATCAATTTGTGAAGCACCTGGGGGTTCCAAGTGCTCACTATTCATCTAGATAGGTGCCTTGGGGGGTATAGTTTCCAAAATGGGGTCACTTGTGGAGGAGCTCCAATGTTTGGGCACACAGGGACTCTTCAAATGCAACATTGTGTCCGCTAACAAATTGTCGGCTCAAATTGATTCATAAAAATGAAAAAGTGAAAAAAGAACACTTTTTCATTTTTATGAATCAATTTGTGAAGCACTTGGGGGTTCCAAGTGCTCACTATGCATCTAGATAGGTGCCTTGGGGGGTCTAGTTTCCAAAATGGGGTCACTTGTGGGGGAGCTCCAGTGTTTGGGCACACAGGGCCTCTCCAAACGCAACATGGCGTCCGCTAACAATTTGAGCCGATTTTCCATTCAATTTGTTAGTGGACACCATGTCGCGTTTGGAGAGCCTGTGATGTGCCTAAACAGTGGAGCTACCCCACAAGTGACCCCATTTTGGAAACTATACCCCTCAAGGATTTTATTAAGGTGTATAGTGAACATTTTGAACCCAGAGGTACGACACAGAATTTGATAACATTAGGTCATCATATTGAATAAGTTGTCATTAGTCTTGAGCGCAAGTGCTCGCTACTTGAGTTTGCATCGGGTACTCAGGTATGCACCATGTACAGCGTGTGCTCGAGTGACATGCTCGAGTCCCTGCTCCGCATGTTTCACGGTTATTAGACACCCAAAAAAAAACATGCGGGGATCGCTCGTGCATGGCAGGCAATCCCCGTAAAGTTTTTTTGGCCGAGAAGCATATGGGGCGGAGACTCGAGCATGTCACTTAAATACCCACGATACTCAATGCATACCAGAGCATCCGATGCAAACTCAAGTAGCGAGCACTTGCGCTCAACACTAGTCGCCATATCGTCATCTTTTTTTCTTACTTTTGAAAAAAATCCCAACCCCATCACAACCCTAACCCCAAACCCAGCCCTAACCATAGCCCAACCCTAACCCGAGAGTTTATTTTTGACGCCGTTCCTTGTGCGGTATAAGTGATTAGACGACTTTATTCTTCGGGTCGGTGTGATTACAGCAATACCAGAATCATATGGGGTTTTTATGACTGACAGCTGTCTCACACTAAAAGATGCATTTTTTGTAAAATCTAGTTTTTGCATCGCCATATTTTGAGAGCTATAATTTTTCCAGATTTTGGCAGACAGTCATGTGATGGCTTGTTTTTTTGTGGGATGAGTTGACGTTGTTATTGGTGCCATTTTCAGGCACGTGACATTTTTTGATCGCTTTCTATTCCGATTTTTGGGAGGCAGAATAAACAAAAACCAACAATTCAGGAATTGTTTTTTTTATTTTTTTTTAATTCTGTTCCGCGTGTGGTAAAATTGATAAGGCAGCTTTATTCTTCGGGTCAGTACGTTAACAGCGGTACAACATTTATATCGTTTTTCTATGTTTTGCACTTTTACATAATAAAAGCAATTTTATAGAAAAAAATATTTTTAGCATAGCTTTATTCTGAGAGCTATAACTTTTTTATTTTTTGGCTGATGGAGCTGTATGTCAGCTTGTTTTTTGCGGGACGAGATGACGTTTTCAGCAGTACCATTTTTATTTATATTTGTCTTTTTGATCGCGTGTTATTCCATTTTTTGTTTGGCAGTATGGTGATAAAGCATTGTTTTTTGCTTTGTTTTTTTTTTTTTTTTTTTTACCGTGTTCACTGAAGGGGTTAACTAGTGGGACAGTTTTATAGGTCAGGTTGTTCCGGACGCGGCGATACCAAATATGTGTACTTTTATTGTTTTTTCCTTTTTTTTTTTTATAATAATATTTATTGATGGGTAAATTTTTTTTTATTTTTGGTGGATTATTTATTTATTTATTTTTTTATATATATATATATTTTTTTTTTTCGCTTTCTGAAAGTTTATATGCTTTATTACTTTGTCCCACTATGGGACTTTCACTGTTTTTTCTCTGATCGCCTGCATGGCACAGGAATGCAGCACCATCCCTGTGCCATGCAGGCTATCAGCGCTGGACAGGGAGAAGATTGTTTGGAGATGCACTGCGCATGTCCAAACAATCTTCCTGTTTGTCTGGTGACCCGGATGTTGTCATGACGACATCGGGTCGTCATGGCAACACCCGGGAAGCCGCGTGAGACAGCGCTGGAAGCCGGAAGAGGAGGTGAGTATCTGCGATCACCTCCCCTTCCCACCGCAATGCTGCGATCGACTTCGATCGACTTCGATCGCAGCATCGCGGGGGTTAATGTGCTGAGAGCGGTGCAGGACCGCTCCCTGCACATAGTATCGGGTGTCAGCTGTGACAATCAGCTGACACCCGGCGGCGATCGCGCCCGCACAGCCTGTGTGCGCGCGCGATCGCCATGACGTACTAATACGGGTCTGGCTCTTAAATCCCAGGGCACAGACGCGTATTAGTACGTCAGATGTTGTTAAGGGGTTAAAGTCAGAGCAGTCGGGCTGTAGAATGCCCTACCACAAGAGGTAGTGTTGGCAGACACTATAACAGCTTTCAAAAAAGGGCTGGACGATTTCCTCGATACACATAACTTTGTGGGTTACAGTTAAATTAGACAAAATGTAACACCTATAGTAGTAGTAAATTTGATCCAGGGTTCTTTTACTGATCGCCTTTTCTCGTGGTCAAGAAAGAATTTTTCCCCGTGATGCAAATTGGCTGAATGTGTTCTGGAGTTTTTGCCTTCTTCTGGATCAACAGATTTAGGTATTGGGATTTTAGTAATACTATTATTAGAATCATAAGAGTAATACAAAAAATACAACTAATTAAAAAGATTATAAACTGGTTCATTTGTAATAGCAATAGTGCAGCAATAATAAAAATGGTAATACATTTGTGAGGCCTAGTCCCAGTAAGTTAGTGTGGTGTTAGTGTAGAGAGTACAATTGGGGGAGAAAGGTTGAATTTGATGGACCTAGGTCTTTATTCAACCTACGTTACTATGTTACTATGTTGCCTACAAATTAAAAGAGAAGGTAGGATCCAGTTCTCATTTAACATCAGCCTTAGGCATTTGGGAGGAGTACTTAGCCCCATACCAAGGCACTCACTTCCCCCAAGTGTATACTACAAAATTCAAAAGTAACACCTCCTGACAAAATTAGTCAAATGTTAACAAGACCAAACTACTGTCCCTGCAAACAGTAGTAACTGCTGTCACAGTAGCATGCCTCTCTTCACATTTGATTCATTTTTCTAGCAGATTCTGGCCATTTTTTTTGTTTTGAAGTAATTTTATTAAAAATTCTACATTTGAAATTGTCATATATACGAATTATTCCTATATCTATTATTCATATCTTTAGGCTTAAGTGCAATGATGTAATTTGCATATGCTAACTCCAACATCAGAAACAAGAGCAAAATTTGAGGTTGTTTGACGTATGTTTCAGAGGCGGATTTAATGCCTGTTCAGTTGCACAGAAGACCAGAGGCAAGGCGCGTTCATCCCAGTCAGAGAGCAGTAACAGATCAAAATTAGAGATGAGCAAATTGATCCACGGAAGATCGAGGTCAACTTGAATTAACTGACATTAACGGTCTCATGTGATTTCTAACACTTTAAGATTTGATTCGCCAAAAAAAAAAAAACTTGACAAGCACCATTTCCCACACTGTTGAGAGCAGGAAAACATCAATTTGTGCTGCAATATAGGCCTACTCATAATACCCTTCAGCTATGACATCTTATGGATTATCATATCTTGTACAGTGGTGGTCAGTACCTGGTCCTTCACAGATCCGTGGTTCTCAGTGCACAATTTGCAGAGTAATATTCCATCTCCAGAGTCACTAAGTGAGTCTATATCACCTGTAGAATGTAAGCTCTTATGGTCAGCAAGGTCCTTTGTCTCTCTTTCACCTGTAGAGTGTAAGCTTTTATGGTCTGCAGGGTCCTTTCTCTCTCTCTTTCATCTATAGAGTGGAAGCTCTTATGGTCAGCAGGGTCCTCTCTCTCTCTCTCTCTCTCTCTCTCCTGTAGAGTGTAAGATCTTATCATCAGCAGAGTCTTCTGTTTCTCGCCTGAAAAGTGTAAGCTCTTATGTGCAGTTGAGTTTTCTCTCCACTATGTGTATTCTTTCCAAACAATTACAAGTTTTCCAATATTGAGATGCACGCAAGTTTATTTACCGCAAATGAAATTCTGGGGAAAATTGCATCGTAAAGGATTCACTCATCTGTAATCACAATAGTCCCTGGCAGCCTGCTAAGAGGGTAAGTACATAGATTATGTGTGGTAAGTGCCATATTTTTTGGACCACAAGATACACTTTTTTTCACCCAAATTTGGGAGGAAAATGGGGGGGGGGTGTCTTATGGTCCGAACGTTACCTGCGGTGGTGGTGAAGTGGGATCGTAGGGCCCTCCCTCCTTCAGGAGCACGGTGGTGGTAGCGGCCGCGGCAGCAGAGGTGAGGCTGAGCGGCTGGGGCCTGTGCCTGGCCAGTACAGGGGCTGCGGCCGGTGTTGGGCAGTGAGCAACATCGGGCGGCAGAGGAGAGCGGCCTGCGCAGGTTTCCGGTGTGCGCGGCCATCTTCCTAGAGCTGTGATCTACAGGAAAATGGCCGCCCGAGCCGGTGCATGCGCAGACTGGTAGCTCCGGCAGCCATTTTCCTGTAGATCACAGCTCTAGGAAGATGGCCGCGCACACCGGAAACCTGCGCAGGCCACTCTGCTTTGACGCCCGATGCTGCTCACAACCCGGCACCAGCCCCAGTCTGGTACAGGCCCCAGACACAGGCCTCGGCCCCAGCCACAGGCCCAGGCATCAGCCACAGGCCCTGGCCTCAGCCACAGGCCCCGGCATCAGCCACAGGCCCAGGCATCAGCCACAGGCCCTGGCCTCAGCCACAGGCCCCAGCACAGGAACCGACCAGGCTAAGGGCCCCAGCCAGGCACAGGCCCCGGCCCAGCACAGGCTACTCAGCATCTCACTTCTTCAGCTGCAGCCGCTGGCTTTCTGAGGGACCCTGCCTCCTGTGACCCTCGCTCCACCACCACCCAGGTAAGATACCCTATCTATTCAGACTATAAGATGGACCCCCATCTTATAAAAAATATTTTTTTTTTATTTTCCACCCCAAAATTTGGGGTGCGTCTTATGGTCTGATGTGTCTTATAGTTCGAAAAATACGGTATATACAGTAGGTTGGGTGTGGCTTAGTAGCACAAATAGTGATAACATAATGTTCCCCGTAAGATAATATTAAAATGAGAATTTAATAGTCTTATTTGCAAAAGAAAGAAGGTAAGTACAATAGCAAAGTAATTCAATCTACATATCCAGCATATGAGTGAAAAGCTTTTACACCAGAAAATTGGCATGACATTTTTTAAAAAGTGGAAAAAGGTTTGTGCTACACGTAGTTGTGCAAGAATTTTGCAACTTTTGCCATTTTTTTCACCAGTTTCACCCACCTCCGTCAAAATGGGTAGAGCTGTCTAAGTGCGTGACATCACAGCTTGTGATGATAAGCAGTAATCTTATTCCAGTCTTTGAGGCACACGAAGGCAAATCCCATTTCTTAGACGTGACAGATTTACTGAGAAGCTTGCGCCTCTCAATGAATCAAAAGCATCTGGCTCCACCATGCTCCTTCATTAAGACAGGTGTGAGAATTGCCAGTCTTGATGAATTGGGGCTAGAGTGTATTGCAGAGCTTTCATTTATTTTTCATGGAGACAGTATAAAAGTAATAACAGCAGTTTTTGCTTTTGTTTAACCAGTTAGATGCAATGATCACAACATTGACCACAGCATCTAAGGGGTCAAACGACCAAGATTGAAGTTATCTCTGATACTGGGCTTTAGAGTGGAGACCTCATTTCTGAAACATCCACTGTACATTAGAATAGTGGTCTCCAAGCCCTATTCCTTCTCACTATGGTTGAGAATAAATTAAAGGGAGTCTGTCAGCACAGAATTACTATTCAAACCAAGTACAGGTGCTCAGTGCATCATGGTGGGGTCAACAATTAAGTGTACCTTCCCATTTGCTTCTTGTTTTCCATCTATCTCCCACCTTCTCTAGTTCTGTAAAGCCAAAGATGTCAATCAAAGAAGAGGTGGGGTGGAAAGAGGGAAAACAAGCAGGTGGGGAGGGTGTAGCTAAATGTTTGGCTATATCATGATACAACAAGTGCCTGTACTTGGTTTAAACAGTCATTTTGTGCTGGCAAAGTCCCTTTAAACACTAAGGTTTGCATGACCACTGCTGTTCTATACATGTTTAAGTTCTTAGCTATCTTTATATATCCCATAGACACTAAAAGGAACAGCAGTAGTCATGCACAGTTATACTGCACCACTAATCCTGATTGGAATGAAGAGGAACAGGTACATATCCCAGTACCAGGACTCCCAGTAATCAGAAACCATAAATAGGTGATAAAAGTATTTTTGGAAAGAGAAACCCTAGTTAAATTATATAGAAACTTGATAGATTAAGAACCTAAAAGATAATGTTAAACCCACTAGCTCCACTCCTGTCATCTTATGGGAAAATATCCGCTAGTAAAATATAATATGTGACAATGTAATATATAATTTTAAGCACATAATTCCTTCAAGCAATGTTAACAAAAATGAGGGACTCCTATAGGGTCCTATAGAAAGAACTACTAGCATTACACAACATGAGGAAAGTGGAGTATTCACATCAATTACAAGAAGACATTAAAAGAGTAAATATCTAATTTCTGAAAGCTGAAATACGTATAGAGCCTGATTAAGTACCTAAAATTTCTATATCTGAGACTCCAGTGAAACGACTGTAAAATCTAGTTTGTAAGCTGTAATGTTTACCAGCACACTTTTTTGCTCAATTGACAAAGAATAAAAGCATTAGAGACTAATAAATTGTCTTAGAAAACCGACTATGAACTGTAATTATGTCACTTCTTTCAAATCCGATTTTTTCTTTTTAGTTGGAAGATGAAATCTATAGAAGTTTAATTAATTCCTGTCTGTAGAAATGTAATACTTCACCTGAACATTAAAAAGTTAGGGAGAATATCCAATCATTCTTATTCAGGAGAACAAATTACCAAATACAATTTACATAGTAATTGTAACAGCTGGACCCAGCGGGTTTTGGAACATGACATGACACAGAGCTGAAAACCTACTAATATATAAAGTCCACCCCATGACTTGATTTAGTTTGTCTGAGAAACTTAAGGGGACACTCCAGGCAAAATTGATGTATGATATGCTTAGTGCAGGGCTTAAAGGAGTGCTGCACATGATACAGTGGCCCTTCAGCAGAGGTGGAACCTGAAGCTTCTTTGACTCCCATTTACACTGTGTTCTCTATAATACTGGTGTATTTTATTTTGGCATCTATTAGATAATCTTGTGGTTATCAAAAGCTTTAAATATATGGAGGTGGGGGGGTGATGTAATGTAATGACATCCTGCTGAAAAAGAGACAATTCATGAACTGATGAATGTCACTTAACAACTATTGCATAGTTATCAGCAGTCCTGGATTTGGCAGGAGTTGTCCCATTTTTCCCAAACACTCCCCATATAGTTTGGTGCTCCCAAGCTGAAAGGGATGGGGTTTGTGTAAAACCCTACCCAAAATGTGGTAGATAGAGTTGAGCGAACATGCTCGACACTGCTCGGTACTCGCCCGAGCATCACGCTACTCGGGATGTTCGGCGAGCACCGAGCATTTCCGGGTTACTCGGGCGGGAGCTCGGGTCTCCGCCCTGCATGTTTGGCGCTCTTTACAGAGCCAATGAACATGCAGGGATTGCCAGCCAGTCACTGTAATGCCGCAGCCATGTTGTTTGTGGGCATTACAGTGATTGGCTGGCCGCACAGCGTCACCTCGAGTATTTAAAGCCGGGCGCCGCCACAGACGCTCCGGATCAGACAGTGTAGGGACAGCGCTGCTGATATAGGGAGAGATATATCCTGCAAAATAGTTAGTGTAGGGTCTGTAAAGGCTGCCAGATCAAACAAACAGTCCTTCTCAGGACTAATATCCATCCCAGGTATATCAGGCAGGCAGGCAGGCAGGCTGTATAGGAGACGCAGTGGTTATACCAGCAAACGCTGCATTACAGTCCTGCGTGCTGCTCCTGTTGCTGAAATTGCTGGACTTAGCTCCAGGTCCCGGGGGCAAGGAAAAATCCTTTTTTCTTCATCTAAATCCTCCTTTTTTTTCCTCCTTCACAATGTACAAATACCCATCTTATTAACCTTTTGGTGCCCCCCCCCCCCCAAAAAAAAAGTGTGCCTCTGATTTTTCAGACACAAATATATCTGTTGAAAATAGTCTGGTGTAGGCCAGAGAAATAGAAGTGTGGTTTTGCAGTTCTATGGGCCATTTGTATCTAAAAAAAACAGTTTGAGTGTGTCGCTCACTATTCAGCTGCAAATATATATATATTTTAAAAAGCCTGGTATACACCAGTAAATTATTACTGTGGTTTTGATGTTCCACGGTAAAACATCTCTATTATCCTGTTTTTGGCATTTTTTGCTGTATAAAAATAATAATAGTGTCTCCCTGATTTTTCAAACACAAATATATCTGTTGAAAATAGTCTGGTGTAGGCCAGAGAGACAGAAGTGTGCTTTTGATGTTCCACGGTAAAACATCTCTATTATCCTGCTTTTTGCATTTTTTGCTGTAAAAAAAAAAAAAAATAGTGTCTCCCTGATTTTTCAGACACAAATATATCTGTTGAAAATAGTCTGGTGTAGGCCAGAGAGACAGAAGTATGCTTTTGCTGTTCCACGGTAAAAAATCTCTATTATCCTGCTTTTTGCATTTTTTGCTGTAAAAAAAAAAAAAATAGTGTCTCCCTGATTTTTCAGACATAAATATATCTGTTGAAAATAGTCTGGTGTAGGCCCGAGAAATACAAGTGTGGTTTTGCAGTTACACGGTACAAACCTCTGTATTATCCACTTTTGGGCCATTTGTATCTAAAAAAAAGAGTTTGAGTGTGTCGCTCACTGTTCAGCCGCAAATATATATATATTTTAAAAAGCCTGGTATACACCAGTAAATTATTACTGTGGTTTTGATGTTCCACGGTAAAACATCTCTATTATCCTGTTTTTGGCATTTTTTGCTGTATAAAAATAATAATAGTGTCTCCCTGATTTTTCAGACACAAATATATCTGTTGAAAATAGTCTGGTGTAGGCCAGAGAGACAGAAGTGTGCTTTTGCTGTTCCACAGTAAAAAATCTCTATTATCCTGCTTTTTGCATTTTTTGCTGTAAAAAAAAAAAAATAGTGTCTCCCTGATTTTTCAGACACAAATATATCTGTTGAAAATAGTCTGGTGTAGGCCCGAGAAATACAAGTGTGGTTTTGCAGTTCCACGGTACAAACCTCTGTATTATCCACTTTTGGGCCATTTGTATCTAAAAAAAACAGTTTAAGTGTGTCGCTCACTGTTCAGCCGCAAATATATATATATATATTAAAAAGCCTGGTATACACCAGTAAATTATTACTGTGGTTTTGATGTTCCACGGTAAAACATCTCTATTATCCTGTTTTTGGCATTTTTTGCTGTATAAAAATAATAATAGTGTCTCCCTGATTTTTCAGACACAAATATATCTGTTGAAAATAGTCTGGTGTAGGCCAGAGAGACAGAAGTGTGCTTTTGCTGTTCCACGGTAAAAAATCTCTATTATCCTGCTTTTTGCATTTTTTGCTGTAAAAAAAAAAAAATAGTATCTCCCTGATTTTTCAGACACAAATATATCTGTTGAAAATAGTCTGGTGTAGGCCCGAGAAATACAAGTGTGGTTTTGCAGTTCCACGGTACAAAGCTCTGTATTATCCACTTTTGGGCCATTTGTATCTAAACAGTTTGAGTGTGTCGCTCACTGTTCAGCCGCAAATATATATATATTTTAAAAAGCCTGGTATACACCAGTAAATTATTACTGTGGTTTTGATGTTCCACAGTAAAACATCTCTATTATCCTGTTTTTGGCATTTTTTGCTGTATAAAAATAATAATAGTGTCTCCCTGATTTTTCAGACACAAATATATCTGTTGAAAATAGTCTGGTGTAGGCCAGAGAGACAGAAGTGTGCTTTTGCTGTTCCACGGTAAAAAATCTCTATTATCCTGCTTTTTGCATTTTTTGCTGTAAAAAAAAAAAAAATAGTGTTTCCCTGATTTTTCAGACACAAATATATCTGTTGAAAATAGTCTGGTGTAGGCCCAAGAAATACAAGTGTGGTTTTGCAGTTCCACGGTACAAACCTCTGTATTATCCACTTTTGGGCCATTTGTATCTAAAAAAAACAATTTGAGTGTGTCGCTCACTGTTCAGCCGCAAATATATATATATTTTAAAAAGCCTGGTATACACCAGTAAATTATTACTGTGGTTTTGATGTTCCACGGTAAAACATCTCTATTATCCTGTTTTTGGCATTTTTTGCTGTATAAAAATAATAATAGTGTCTCCCTGATTTTTCAGACACAAATATATCTGTTGAAAATAGTCTGGTGTAGGCCAGAGAGACAGAAGTGTGCTTTTGCTGTTCCACGGTAAAAAATCTCTATTATCCTGCTTTTTGCATTTTTTGCTGTAAAAAAAAAAAAATAGTGTCTCCCTGATTTTTCAGACACAAATATATCTGTTGAAAATAGTCTGGTGTATGCCCGAGAAATACAAGTGTGGTTTTGCAGTTCCACGGTACAAACCTCTGTA
Source organism: Phyllobates terribilis (assembly GCF_046119375.1). Lineage (NCBI taxonomy): Eukaryota > Metazoa > Chordata > Amphibia > Anura > Dendrobatidae > Phyllobates > Phyllobates terribilis. Next base: position 460,562,802 of record NW_027362761.1, on the reverse strand, counting down.
TTATCCACTTTTGGGCCATTTGTATCTAAAAAAAACAGTTTGAGTGTGTCGCTCACTGTTCAGCCGCAAATATATATATATTTTAAAATGCCTGGTATACACCAGTAAATTATAACTGTGGTTTTGCTGTTCCACGGTAAAAAATCGCTATTATTCGGGTTTTGGTAGTTTTTTCAGTAAAGAAAAACAGTAGTGTCTCCTGACTGTTGTGGCACAAAAATATATCTGTTGAAAATAGTCTGGTGTAGGCCCGACATCCCAGTGTGGTTTCGCAGTTCCACGGGTAAAATCACTGTACTATCCAGTTTTGGGCCTTTGGTATCTAAAAAAAAAGCAGTTTGAGTGTGTCGCTCACTGTTCAGCCGCAAATATCTCTATTTAAAAAGCGTGGTATACCCAAGTAAACAATAACTGTGGTTTTCCTCTTCCACGGTTCTAATCTAATCTTTATTACCCTTTTTCCATTGATAGTGCAAGTGTAAGCTATTTTACTTCATTTACAATGGGCAAGGCGCATGGCAAGGGACGTGGAAGTGGACGTTCTGGTGATGGTTCGTGCAGAGGACGGGACCGTGGCCAAGGTGAAAATGTGCCACAACCAACAGCCACATCTTCTCGCTCCCAATTCTTGACCGAATTACTAGGGAAGCACAGAACAACACCAGTATTGAGAACTGATCAGTGTGAACAGGTTATTAATTGGATAGCAGACAATACTTCCAGTTACCTGGGCACCACCACCTCCGGTCTGACTTCCACAGAGTCAACTCTTAGTAGCCGTGAGTCTCGACCGCATACTCCTCCTCACCCTGATGCTCCTTACTCCCACCATGCCGAGTGTCGTCAGACAGCAAGTGATCCCACACTTGGACACTCTGAAGAGCTGTTCACTGGTCCATTTCCATATTTGGGCCCCTCGCCCGATACGCTTGAAGTGGTGGAAGAGGAGATCCCATGTTGCGATGCCCAAATATTTGAACAGCCACAGCCACAGGAAGTCGACGTTGGCAATCTGTCACAAGAGGTGGACGATGACGAGACACAATTGCCAGGAAGTGAGGAGGAGGATCGTGGTGCGCAAGTGGAAGAGGAGGAGGTGGTGGATGATCTAGTAACTGACCCAACGTGGAAGGAGGACATGCAGAGTGAGGCCAGCAGCACACAGGGGGAGGGAGACAGAGTACCCCAACAGGCAGGAAGAAGCAGTGTGCTGGCCGCAGACAGAAGGCAGGCAACTGTTCCCCGTAACACCAACACGAGAGACGTCGCCAGTACAAGCGGTAGGTCTTCCAGAGTCTGGAATTTTTTTAAAGACTCTGCTGATAACCCCAAAAAGGCCATATGTTCCACCTGCCATGCCAGCATCAACAGGGGTGACAAAACTACCAGCCTGACCACCACCAGCATGATCAGGCACATGGCAGCAAAGCACCCGACTTTGTGGGGCGAAACCCAGGGTCCACGACCAGTGTCAGCCGGTGTCACCACTGCTTCTTCCACTGTTGTGCGTGCAATAGAACCCCCTGTTGTGTGTGCAAGGCAATCCCCTGTCCATACTGCATGTAAAGATGCCCCCTCCTCTCAGTCTTCACTTGTTATGGCAGTTTCTCAAGAAACAGCATCAACATCCACGTCCACGTCCCACCGCAGCGTTCAATTGTCCATATCCCAAACCTTTGAACGAAAGCGGAAATTCGCAGCTAACGCCCCACAGGCCACAGTCCTAAATTCGCACATTTCACGACTGCTTGCATTGGAAATGCTGCCTTTTAGGCTGGTGGAGACAGAATCCTTCCGCAATCTTATGGCGGTGGCCGTCCCTCGGTACTCGGTCCCCAGCCGACACTATTTTGCCCGGTGTGCCATCCCCGCAATACACAAGCACATGTCCCAAAGCATGTGCCGTGCCCTCAACAACGCAGTTACTGGGAGAGTCCACCTGACAACGGACACGTGGACAAGTGCTTGTGGCCAGGGATGGTACATCTCTCTGACGGCACACTGGGTAAACATAGTGGAAGCCGGGACCCAGTCGGACCTTGGGACGGAACACATCCTCCCCACACCGAGGATTGCGGGCCCTATGTCAGTCAGAGTTGCGCCCACAGTGTACAGCTCCTGCACCTCATCCTCCTCCTCCTCATATTCAGCCTCCATCTCAGATATCACCACATCAGTTACAAGCTGGAAGCATTGCAGTACTGCCTCCGCCAAGCAGCAACAGGCTGTGCTGAAACTCATAAGCTTAGGTGATAAACCTCACACTGCTTGTAAGTTGTGGACAGCTGTGAAAGAGCAGGCAGACCTGTGGCTGAGACCGCTGAACCTACATCCCGGCATGGTCGTGTGTGACAATGGCCGTAACCTGGTGGCGGCTCTGAGGCGAGGTGAGATCACACACGTACCATGCCTGGCTCATGTGCTTAACCTCGTGGTTCAGCGGTTTCTTAAATCGTACCCCGAGTTGCCAGATCTGCTCGTGAAAGTACGCCGCCTGTCAGCTCATTTTCGCAAGTCGTCTACAGCTTCCGCCGCCCTTGCTGTGTTGCAGCAGTGTTTGCAGCTTCCGGCACACCGACTGGTGTGTGATGTCCCCACACGTTGGAACTCTACCCTCCACATGTTGCAAAGGATTTGTGAGCAGAAGAGAGCAGTTGTGGAGTACCAGCTGCAACAAGGCCGTCGATATTCAGGTCAGACTCCACACATAAGACCTCAGGAGTGGACCTGGATGTCTGACATATGTACCATCCTGACAAACTTTGAGGAGGCCACCAAGATGGTGAGTGGCGATGACGCCATCATTAGTGTCAGCATCCCACTTGTCTGTCTTTTGCAACGCTCTCTGCAGAGAATTAAAGAGGAGGCATTGCAGCCAGAGTATGATGAGATGGATCAAGAAGCCGTAGAGGGCGATTACACACAGCCCAGCCTCATCTCATCCCAACGTGCATTGGGGGACAATGAGGGAGAGGAGGAGGAGGAAGAACAGGAGCTGCTATCATGCGTTGTAGACGGTAGTGCCTGTACAAGTGTCATACCGTCGGTTCAGCGTGGATGGCCTGAGGACAGGGGGGAGGAGGATGAGGAGGAGGAGGAGGAGAGCATGGTCAGTCATCATCTTGGTGAGGACACAGAAATCTTGCCCGTTACCAGTCTGGCACGCATGGCTGACTTTATGTTACGCTGCCTTAACCGTGACCCTCGCGTTGTCAAAATATTGGGTGACAGTCATTACTGGTTGGTGACACTTGTAGACCCCCGCTACAAGGAGAACTTTCACTCTCTTATTCCTGAGGTGGAGAGGTCTACAAAAATGGGGCAATACCAGAAGGCCCTTGCTGCAGAACTCTTAAAAAAATTCCCATCTGAACACGCTAGCGGCAGAGGTCACAGTTTGTTGCCCAACCAAGGCGTACAGGCGAGAGAGATGCAACTCCAATCCAGCAGAGGCAGGGGAACACTGTCAACATTCTGGGACAGTTTTCTGACACACGCCCAGCTTACAGGCCCTGAGGCGCGGGGTACTCTCACAAGGAGTGGAAAGTTTCAAAAGATGGTGAGGGAGTACCTTGCCGTACCAGCGTCCTCCGTGACTCCTCTGTGCCTTTTAATTATTGGGTATCCAAGCTGGACACTTGGAATGAACTCGCTCTGTACGCCTTGGAGGTCCTGGCCTGCCCTGCCGCTAGCTTGTTATCGGAGCGTGTTTTTAGTGCCGCTGGGGGAATTATAACTGATAAGCGCACTCGCCTGTCAACTGACAATGCTGACAAGCTGACCCTCATCAAAATGAACAAGGGCTGGATTGGGCCAGACTTCTCATCACCACCAAATGACAGCAGAGTAACATAAAGTCAAATCCACTGTGTTATTTCGGGAGGTGTATTCACATGCACCGCTTCACACCCCCACATGGGTATACGCTTCCTCGTTTCGGCTGTTTAATCTTCTTCTCCTTATCTTCAGCCTCCACCACCACTATACCACCAGGGTGCCAGCATTGCAAGTTCCTCCGTCCTAATTTTTGGCAGCTTTTGCTGGGAAAGCATAAGCAAATACCATGGGACACCCACTCCCCAATAATGGGACTTATGTTTGTAATATGCTGTACTGCATGGCTCTTGTAAGGGGCATTGCAAGTTGCTCCGTCCTAATTTTTGGCAGCTTTTGCTGGGAAAGCATAAGCAAATACTATGGGAGACCCACTCCCCAATAATGGGACTTATGTTTGTAATATGCTGTACTGCATGGCTCTTGTAAGGGGCATTGCAAGTTGCTCCGTCCTAATTTTTGGCAGCTTTTGCTGGGAAAGCATAAGCAAATACTATGGGAGACCCACTCCCCAATAATGGGACTTATGTTTGTAATATGCTGTACTGCATGACTCTTGTAAGGGGCATTGCAAGTTGCTCCGTCCTAATTTTTGGCAGCTTTTGCTGGGAAAGCATAAGCAAATACTATGGGAGACCCAATCCCCAATAATGGGACTTATGTTTGTAATATGCTGTACTGCATGTGACGCGCCCCCTGGGCCGTGTGTACACGTGTGTGGGATACTCGGTGCCGGGTCTCTGGGGTCTGTAGTCTCCGTGGCGGTGACCCGGTCCCGTGGCTCAGGCTGGTCAAACCAGTGGCAATCTTTCTTAGATTTTGAGGTTAATTGTCCGACTGCGCCACCCGTGGATTGCGGTCAGGGAGTACCACCGCTGCGAGGCAGACCGCTGAGGCTGGTGTTGTGTGCGCAGCATAAAATGGGATAACTCCCCTCGGGACGAGTATAGCCTAGGGCAGTGAGTGTGGATGATGGGGGTGATGGTGCACGAGCGCAGCAGGAATGACTCAGAGTCTTTGCAGTGCAGTTCAGGGTCTTTACTGATGATTATAAGGTAGACCCTCCCGGGAGTACTGGCTAGCATAAGAGGCCTGGTCAGTCTGTGAGCAAGCAGGAGTTCCCCTAGCCAGGTGGAGTTGTAGGCCTCCCCGTCTGTCTGCACTCTTCCTGGCTACCTTGCTGTAAGCGGGTAGAAGTAGCCCACGTCCCTGAGTGTACCGTGTAGTGCTCACCCGTATGGCTGGTGACTTGGGGCCTTCTGTTAGCCTCCGCTCCACGACGGCGGTGCTGGTCCCTTGCTTGTGACTGAGCCTCCGAGCTTCTATGGCCAGAGGACCTGAAATCCCCTGCCGGCTAGTTTCTGCTGCTGGATATATAAGTCCTCACAGCTTCGGACTCCTGTGTCCGGTTCCTATTGTCTTCTGCCTGGGCGAGCTCTGCTCAGCTTCCAGCCCCTCGTCTTTAGCTCCTAGCTCCTACAGAGCTCCTTGCTGTTACTTTCCCTTGCTCTCACTCTGACTCTGACTGTTCTCTGTTCTCTGACTCACTCAACCCCGCCCCGGATCCAGTTTATAAGGGCAGAATTCTCCCCTCCCAGGACTGGGGCAGGAGGATGTTGCATGTTTAAGGGATCCTGACCAGGAAACCTCCCACTTGCTCTCCGACGTAATCTCTATTACTGTGGTGACCAGACCCCTGGGGTGCTACACATGGCTCTTGTAAGGGGTATTGCAGTACCTCATAATTTTTGGAAAGCATTCCATTCACTCCTTAGGCCAACAGTGCACAGGAGACCCAGTTGCTATAAATGGAAAAAAAGGTTTAGTCAACGCCCTCTGACCTCCATGTCATTTCCAAGGGGCATTGGAGTGCCTCGAAATTTTTTGTAGGCATTGCACTCACTGTATGCCCTACAACTGTGTAGCCGAACCGCTCCTTTTGTTACAGAAACATATCCTACAAGACATATCTGGTTGACTGGCCTGATATTGATGTGAATGGTCCCTGTTCCTCCTGCTCTTTCTCCTTTGCCACTACCTCATCCATCATTTATCACCTGAAGCTTTGTTTTAATGGGAGTCATAGAACTTGGATAGTAGCAGGAAAACATCCAGCAATCCTGAGAGGAGGTAGGATATGCGCCAAAACGCTGACCTCCTCAGGCCTAGCAGCTACTACATACATGCGCTTGCAGTACAACAAAACAAAGCAGATGCTAACTTCTATCATCCTCATCATGCTCCTCACCTTGGAACTCTCAACTCCCCTGATGGAGAAGCCAGGGCCCACCGGAGGAGTCTGATAGTCCGGTGGGCTCGTCCAATGCTGCCCTAAAGCAGGCCAGGCTAAGAAAAGTGTGGGAAAGGTTACCGGTACAAATAGGGGTGGCTGGGGACCGAGTATGGACACCCGGCCACCCCCTGGAGGCTGGGGAGCAAGCGGGGACACCCGGCCACCAGGCGGCTGGGGACTGAGTATGGATACCAGGCCGCCGACACAGCCATGGCGTGGTGGCCAGATTCTGCCTCCACATGCCTAAAAGGCCCAATTTAAAGTGCAAGCAAGCGAGCAGTATGGTATTGCAGCCTGGGGGTGGGTGGGTGGCAGGCTGCATACTTGCACTTGCATTGCAAGGAATGGGAGAGGTACAATTGAACACTGCCCTGGGACAAGGACTTGAATGGGGATAGTTGCAAGTCTGCAACGACAGGTGCAAGGTGGGAGGCATCTTCGCATGTACCATGAACAGGGGTTTGGCATGCACACACTACAGCGGAATAGGCTCTCCTTCCCACTAAATGCACTGGGGAGGGCACAGGTAATGTTTTGGTATACGCGCTTAATCTTATGTATAAGGCACACCAGGACACATAGGGGCGGCTGGGGACTGAGTATGGATACCTCGCTGCCGAAGCAGCCATGAGGTAGTGGCCAGCTTCGGCCTCCTCTAAACTAAAAGGCCCCATTTCAAGTGCAAGCTAGCAGTATGAATTGCAGTCTGGGGGTGGGTGGGTGGCAGGCTGCACACTTACACTTGCATTAAAAGAAAACATAGCAGATGCTAACTTCTGTCATCATCATCATGCTCCTCACCTTGGCACTCTCAACTCCACCGATGGAGAAGTCAGGGCCCACAGGAGGAGTTTGGTTCTCTGGTGGGCTCGTCCAATGCTGCCTAAAGCAGGCCGGGCTAAGAAAAGTGTGTGGGGGGATGTTCCAAGGAGAAATGGGGGCGGCTGGGGACCGTTTATGGACACCCGACTGCCCCCAGGCGGCTGGGGACCGTGTGGACACTCGGCCGCGGGGCGGCTGGGGACTGAGTATGGACACCCGGCCGCCAGGTGGCTGGGGACTGAGTATGGATTCCAGGCCGCCAACACAGCCATGACGTGGTGGCCAGATTCCGCCTCCACATGCCTGAAAGGCCCAATTTCAAGTTCAAGCAAGCAAGCAGTATGGTATTGCATATACCGCGAAGGAAAAAATGCGATCAAAGCTACACAGCAGGTAGTTGATCATAAAATATAGCTTTTATTAAATAAAAGCTGACCACCAATGATACACTACTTGGACATATACATTAGAGATCTGTTGATCAGGACCACTAGTGTCTATACTATATATATTTTTGGTGGGCGCCTCACGTGTGGACTTCTTTGTCCATTGAGCATGATGGTATTTTAAGATATTTTTGTTATGTACGTTGTGCACTGTTCTGCCATATTATGTGATGTATTCTTTTTTAAATCATATATTTAATAAAAGCTATATTTTATGATCAACTACCTGCTGTGTAGCTTTGATCGCATTTTTTCCTTCGCGGTATATGTATCATTAGCGATTTGCCTACAGTAAATGTCATTAGGTGCTAGCCATGGAGCTCTAATTATTAGTTAATATGCACCTGCTGAGAAACTTTGATTAGTATGGTATTGCAGCCTGGGGGTGGGTGGGTGGCAGGCTGCATACTTGCGCTTGTATTGCAAGGAATGGGGGAGGTACAATTGAACTCTGCCCTGGGACTAGAACTTGCATGGGGATAGTTGCAAGTCTGCATCTTCTGATGCGGCAAGGATCACTTATGATGGGCACACTTTTAGACAGTGACCTGGGAGTTAGAGATGCTTCCAGGGGTCTTCCCCATGCTGTTCCCATGTCTTTTCAGCACTTTATGCATGTGTCACACAGCACATGGCCAGATAAGGTTATAAAATGTTAAAATGACATTTCCCGGTGAACGCATTTGTCATAGTTGAAAGCAATACAAAAGTGCAAAAACGCATAAAAAATGCTACTTGTGAACATAGCCGAAGGTGTGGAGGAGTATTTTTGTTTTTGGTCATTTATTTTAACTTATACACAAGTCTTTTCCCTGGAAAGGATGTTTCTTAACATATTTCACAGGAAAAAAGTTTCACTTTCGTTTCATTGTGAGCCTGTAAAAGTGGCTTAATACCTCTGACCACGTTGTTGACAGCAGTGACCTGGGGGTCAGAAATGCTTCCTGGGGCAATTCCCATGCTGACCCCATGTCATTTGAGCACTGTCATTATCGTTTTGGGCACTTGTTAGGCTTTTAAAAGACTGCCAGTGGTGCCACCGCAAAAATGCTCGAGTCTCCCATAGACTAACATTGGGCTCGTTGCTCGGGTCGAGCACCCGAGTATCACAGCGAGCTCGGCCCGAGCTTCGAGCACCCGAGCATTTTAGTGCTCACTCAACACTAGTGGTAGTATTTAATTTGTGGACATCCTCTGGGGTGTTCCAAAGTGGGGGTAGGACTTAAATGTCCCCTTTTTACCAACAACAATAATGGTAGCTTTTCTATTGGCCAGTGATATAGTCTACTCACAGCGATGGTGACTGAGAGCAACATTTTTTTTTCACTTTTTGCTTGCTTCTATAGTCTCCATAGGAGACTAGAAGCAGCACTTGTCTGATCGTCTCTGCTACTTACTGATGATCAGCAGATCACCTGTATGTAGCAGAAATGGTCGTGTGCTATGAGCGCCGACCACTAGGTGGCGCTCATAGCGACCAGCTCATGACAACCACTGGAGTCTGCTGCAGACCCAGGGTTGTCATGCCCACCCATCGGTGACCCGCGATCACGTGACGGGGTCACCGATGGGCGAAGTGACGCGCCTCCGGCGCAGCAATGTTAAATGCCGCTGTCAGAGATTGACAGCAGCATTTAACATGTTAAGAGCCGCAGGTGGATCGCGATTCCACCCGCGGCTGTTGCGGGCACATGTCAGCTGTAATAATCAGCTGACATGTGCCCGGTTCAGTGCGGGCTCAGCACCGGAGCCCGCACTGAACCGTGGGGTTACAGCCTGTGCGTACAAATACGGCACAGGTTGTAAAGTGGTTAAGATTTTTATTCAACCAACGCATTTCAGAACAGAACTGACATCTTTTTCAACTTAAAAAAAAAAACTTTGTTTTTTACCTTGAAAAAGTCACCAGTCTGATGCCAAAACACTTGGTTGATTAAAAACCTTAATTTTATACCATCGAGGATTTTTCATTCCCGTAAGCGCAGCCCAAGTACCGTAATATCTCCACTGAAGTGAGTTGCTATCTGGAAGAATTTTCCTCCAGCCACCAGACTGCAGATGCAGATTCTAAGGCTCTTATAGGTCTTGTGATACATAGTTTGTAAAGCCGAATAAAGACTTGCGTCCATCAAGTTCGACCTGTAAGTTCTGTAGTTGCTAAAGTTGATCCAGAGGAGGGCAAAAACCCCAAATGATTTAGCCAATCTTCACCTGAGGAAAAATTCCCTCCCGACTCTGAAACCAGCAGTCAGAATAAATCCCTGTATCAACCTACTATTTTATTCTATTTTTAAGTATATGCAGAAATCTGCCTGGTATCTAGAAAAGCATCCAGTCCCCGCTTGAACTGGTGTAGTGAATCTGACATTACCGTCTCCTCACTCAGTGAATTCCATATTCTCACTGCTCTTACCGTAAAGAACCCCTTCCTATGCTGGTGCTGAAACCTTTTCTCTTCCAGTCTTAGTGAGTGCCCTCTTGTTACCGTAATATCCCTCCTTTTGAACAAATCCCGGGCAAGGTCTCTATACTGTACCCTAACATATTTGTACACATTTATTATGTCCCCCCTCAACCTTCTCTTTTCCAGGCTGAATAGTCCTAGTTTTGCCAACCTCTCTGGGTATTGCAGTCCCTCCATTCCCTTTATTAATTTTGTTGCCCTCCTTTGTACCTTTTCAAGCTCATTTATATCCTTTCTATATATTGGGGCCCATAACTGAGCACAGTATTCCAAGTGTGGTCTGACCAGTGCTTTGTACAGTGGAAGAACAATGTTCTCATCCTTTGCAGCTATACCTCTTCTGATACATCCCATTACCCTGTTTGCCCTTACAGCAGCGGCCTGACTTTGGGCACTCCAATTTAGTTTGCTATCAATCAAGATGCCCAAGTCCTTCTCCATCTCTGAATTCCCCAATGATTTCCCATTCAGTGAGTACTGGTGACTTCCATTTTTCCTTCCAATATGTATGACCTTACATTTCTCCTCGTTAAACCTCATTTGCCATTTAATGCTCCACCTACCCAGCTTATCCAAATCCCTCTGTAGGTCTTCACTATCCTCTTTTGTATTAATTGTTTTACATAACTTTGTGTCATCTGCAAATATTGATATTTTACTATTTATCCCGTTGACTATGTCGTTAATAAAGATATTAAATAACATTGGGCCTAGTACAGACCCCTGTGGTACCCCACTAGTGACGCTTACCCAATCTGAGTATATTCCATTTATAACCACCCTCTGCCTTCTATCCTTTAGCCAGTTAGCTACCCACTTGCAGACATTTTCCCCCAGCCCCATCATTCTCATTTTGTATACCAACCTATTATGTGGCACGCTATCGAACGCTTTTGAGAAGTCGAGATACACGACATCCACTGGTTCCCCCTGATCTACTCGAGAGCTAACCTCCTCGTAGAAGTCAATCAGGTTTGTTTGGCAGGAGCGATTCCTCATGAATCCATGTTGGTTCGGGGTTAATAGATTATTAGCGTCAAGATGCTCCATGATTGCCTCATTAATAAAGCCTTCAAAAATTTTGCCCACAACGGACGTCAGACTCACCGGCCGATAGTTTCCGGCGTCACTTTTTGCTCCCTTTTTGAATATTGGCACTACATTCGCCTGTCGCCAATCAAGTGGTACAGACCCAGTCTCAACAGAGTCCTTAAATATAAGATATAACGGTCTGTCTATCACATTACTTAGTTCCCTTAGTACCCATGGGTGTATGCCATCAGGTCCTGGTGATTTGTTTATTTTAATGTTACTGAGGCGTTTCTGTACCCCAGCTTGGGTTAGATTTGTCATACTTAGTGGAGGATTAAGCTTGTCACTTCTCATTTCGCCTGTTAGTTCTTTTTCCTTTGTGAAAGTTGACGAAAAAAATTTATTTAATAGATTAGCTTTATCCTCATCTTTCTCTATGATTTTGCCTTCATCACTTTTTATCGGTCCAATATTATTCGATTTAATCCTTTTACTATTTATATACGTAAAGAACAGTTTGGGATTTGATCTACTTTCCCTAGCAATACGTCTCTCTGTTTCCTCCTTTGCTATTTTTATTTGTTTTTTGCAGGTTCTAGTTTTTTCCTTGTAACACATTAGTGCCTCCTTGCTGTTTTCCTGTTTTAATCTCTTGAATGCCTCTTTTTTGCTATTTAACGCCCCTTTTACGTTCTTATTCAACCATATTGGTTTCCTCTTATTTCTGGCCCTTTTATTCCCATACGGTATATACCTCTCGCACTGAGTATTCAGAATTCTTTTGAAGGTTTCCCATTTACTATTCGTATTTCCTTGATTAAGAACTTTGTCCCAGTCTATAAGTTGAAGGTTTTCTTTCAGCTGATCAAACTTCGCCCTCCTAAAGTTTAATGTTTTAGTTGTTCCCTTATTGATAACCCTACTGAAGGGCATATTGAAATTGATAATATTATGATCGCTATTACCTAGGTGCCCCCCTATCTGTACCTCAGTTATTCTATCAGGCCTATTAGTCAATATTAAGTCCAACACTGCCTTCCCTCTCGTTGGTTCCTGCACTAGTTGGGAGAGATAATTATCCTTGATATTTGTCAAGAACCTTTTTCTTTTCTTCGATCTACAGGTTTCTGTTTCTCAGTCAATATCCGGGTAGTTGAAGTCCCCCATTACAATCACCTCATTATGTTTTGCTACTTTGTCTATTTGTCCTAATAGCAGTTTCTCATTCTCCTCTGTTATATTGGGTGGCTTATAGCAGACCCCCAGTAATATTTTATTATTATTTTTTGCCCCCTCTATCTCTACCCACATGGACTCGACCCCCTCTTCTCCCTCTCCTATATCTTCCCTTAGTCTGGGCTTTAGACGTGACTTTACATATAAGCAGACTCCTCCGCCCTTCCCCTGTTTCCGGTCCCTTCTAAATAAACTATAATCTGTTAAATTTACCGCCCAGTCGTAGCTATCGTCTAGCCAAGTCTCTGTTATACCTACGATGTCATACCTCTCCTCCGATATAAGCGCCCGCAGCTCATCTGCCTTATTGGTCAGGCTTCTTGCGTTGGTCAGCATGCAAGATAAAACTTTGGGGTTATTTAGCATCCTATTCTTCTCTAACGATCTAACTGTACTATCCCCACCCCCCTCTCCACCCTCATTATATTCACTTCTCCCCTTCCCCCTTGCTTGCCTCACATCCCACCTATTTCCTTGGTTTCCCCCCCCCCGTCTCTAGTTTAAAAACTCCTCCAACCTATTAGCCATCTTCTTCCCCAGCACCGCTGCACCCTCCCCATTGAGGTGCAGCCCATCCCTACGGTAGAGCCTGTAGCCGACAGCGAAGTCGGCCCAGTTCTCCATGAACCCAAACCCTTCTGCCTTGCACCAACTCTTTAGCCACTTATTCACCTCCCTAACCTCCCGTTGGCGCTCCTGTGTGGCTCGCGGGATTGGTAGTATTTCTGAGAAAACTACCTTGGAGGTCCTTGCCCTAAGCTTCCTACCTAGATCCCTGAAATCATTTTTAAGGACCCTCCATCTACCACTCACTTTGTCATTGGTGCCAATGTGGACCATGACCGCTGGGTCTTCGCCAGCCCCACCCAGTAACCTGTCAACCCGATCCGCGATGTGCCGGACTCGAGCGCCAGGGAGGCAGCACACCGTTCGGCGATCCCGGTCTTTGTGACAGATTGCCCTGTCTGTCCCCCTAATAATAGAGTCACCCACTACCAGGACCTGTCTAGCCTGCCCTACACTTCCCCCCTCCCCCTCATTACTGGAGCATACACTCCCCCGGTGGTCAGAGGATCTGTCGTGCTCCAATAATGCCGGTTCTGAACCAGCCTTCCTATACTTCTTCCCTCTATCCCTTCTAACCGTTACCCAGCTCCCTGCCTGTTCAGCCTGCGCTTCCCCACTAAGCTCCACCCCCAGTGTTGACCCATTGAGTGTCTGCTCGGTGAGCAGCAAACTCCGTTCCATGTTGTCGATGCTCCTCAGTACCGCTATCTGAGCACTTAGATCCAGGATTTGGGCTTCCAAGTGCACGATATGCTCACATCTCTCACAGCAGTATGGATCCCTGAGCGGTAGCTCAGGGAATGCATACATTGCGCAAGATGTACACTGCACGGCTCCGGCCAACATGGACGTCATTCTAAATATGGGGATACAGTCAGTATATATGTACAAGTACAAAACACAATTATTTATATATAGGTGTATGGACGGGGATCAATTAGGGATGTGCAAGTGTATCGATTAGATATCGGCGCGGGATCAGTTAAGTATGGACGGGGGATCAATTAAGTATCAATTAAGTATGGACGGGGGATCAGCTGAGTGGGTCAGGTGGATTAATTAAGTGTGGACGGTGTGTCAATTAACTATGGACTGGGATCAATAAGTATGGACTGGGGAAATAATTAATTGTGGACTAGGGATTCAATCAATTAATTATGGACAGGGGGTTTAATTAAATAGGATGGGGGGTAAAGCAAATAAATAGGTATGGACGGTGGGTCAATTAACTAAGGACTGGGGATCAATAAGTATCAATAATATCAATAAATATGGACTGGGGAAATAATTAATTGTGGTCTGGGGAATCAATCAATTAATTATGGACAGGGGTTAATTAAATATGGTGGGGGATAAGGCAAATAGATAGGGACTGGGGATGAGTAAAAGTGGACAAGGGGAATCTATTAAATAGGACAAGGGGGATCAATCAATTATGGGCTGGGGGGGTCAATCATTTAAATATGGTCAGGGGGATCACTTTAATATGGACGGGGGGTGGTCGGGGATCAATTAAATGAGGACGGGGGGGTCAATTTAATGTAGTCAGAGGGATCAGTTAAATATGGACGGGGGTGTTCAGGGGAATCAATTTAAATATGGACGGGGGGGTAATCAATTAAATATGGACTAGGGAATACAATACAATTACAATACAGATACAAATACAATACAGTACAGTACACACTTGGGTTCAGTAGGGCCGCTTATCGCGGCCTCCTGCCCCTCATTCACCTCCTCTAGGGACGCTGCACGCTATCACAGCGCGCTTGTCCCTCCGGTCGCCTCTTACCGGTCCTCCTGATCACCTCCTGGTCACCACCACCTGGCACCCTCCGCTGGCCGGCACTGCACGCTGCCACAGCGCTCTCTTGCGCTCGTCCCTCCGGTCGCCTCCTACTGGTCCTCCCGGTCCGCTCGGTCACCTCCGCCTGGCTCTCCTCCCTTCCCAGGAGCTCTCTCCACACACAGCACAACTCTTGCAGCACACGGCAGGCTCCGCCTCCACCACTTCCTGTCAGGCCTCCTCCCACCACTTCCTGTCAGGCCTCCCTACACAACCCCTCCAGGTGAGTACTGCCATCGCTCTCACCCTCTGTTACGTCTCTTGCAGTATTGCCCTACTGTGCACTTCTGCCCAACCAGACCTCAGCATAATATTAATTTTGGCACAATGGCTAGTCTATACCTGCAGCTGTGCTTAGTACTGCCTTCATGTGAATGGGACTGAGCTGAAATACAAGACACAGCCACAATGTATATTTAAAGGGAACCTGTCACATGAAAAAAATGCCATTAACCTGCAGATAGGGGTCAATCTGCAGGTTAACAGCGTTCTGAACCTGTTCGGTGCCCACACTTAGAGCCCCGCTGCAGAGAGGAAATTAACTTTATTCCCCCCTGGCAGCATTCTGGTTTCAGTCACAGGTTGGTGTCAACAAGGTTTTAATCACCGCTCTGTGTGTAGAGAGCAGTGGCTGTAATCGCTGTCTGACAGTGTCGGGGGCACGGTTACAGCCACCACTCTCTATACGCAGAGCGGTGACTGAACCTGTGCTGGCGACAACCACATCATTGAAACCAGAATGCTGCTGGGGGGAAAAGTTATTTTGCTCCCGGCAGTGGGAGTCTAAGTGCCGGTGTTGGGCAAGTTCATAATGCTATTACCTGCACATTAGTCCAATATCTACAGGTTAATAGCATTTTTTCACGTGACAGGTTCTCTTTAAAAACCCCTTCATCTTCTTTTATCTGACATGACAAAATCAATGTATATAATACACTAAATAGATATAAAGAGTTAAATCTGAATTTACAAAGTACTTACATATAATACTTTTAGAACATATGAATCAATGGGAGGAAGTTATTAATGATTATGGACAGTTTATGAAGTTGCTTTTGTTCTTCTTTATGGGAGTTTGTCCTGGCATAAAGGCATTTTGCATATATCCTTTCTATGTTTTTTTCTTACACTTAACCTATTTTGTTCTCTTCAGTTCAAAGTAAGCATTTTTTAAATTGCCCTCTAGGGATAATCACTAGCATGCATTGTATACTGTGGAATGGATGTCATCCTTCATGACAATAGGGTATTAGTCATGTCACAGTGTCAGCAAATTGCTTGATAATGTTGTTCCTTAATAAGACCTCTTATACAGAATTAAGGCAAACATGTCTATTTATTAGCTGCCATTAATGTTTGCTTTTTTTAACTAACCTTTAGCTAGTAAATGCAAAACAACTTAACCATCAGTATTGTTTCAGGTCTAAACTATGCAACCTATTAAATGCCTAGTCACATAATAAAGTAATATTGTTAGAAAATGGAAGCAAGATTGCATTATCATATAAATAATATCCTACATTGTAATCTATGGCTTCTTAGATTATAATAATCCATTGTATAATCTAAAATATATACAATGGAATTATTACTTCATACATCTACGTAATAGTAAATGTATGAATTACAGCATCATAATGAGGCTGGTATTGTATTTTACACCAGTGCGAACTATACAGGTTAAAACGAAGGAATATAATTATATTGAAAGGGGGTCTTCCTTGCTGATTTTATGAAGGATGGAAAATGCTGACCTGTACAATCCAGTGTTATAGCAGAAATTTCACTATCCATAAAAAGTACCTCTCAATCATATAGATAATATTTTAACCACAGAGTAAAATAAGTCCTATATTAAACACCATATGAATAATCTGACAAATTAGGTTTATCTGACTCCCAGAAGTTAGAAATAGTCACCCTATACTTTCCCTTATCTATACCTATATCTATTTCGTGCATAGTTTATTTTTTTTAGGATGGCAAAGGAAAAAGTTTGTGGGAAGGTGGCAGAAAAATTTTAATTGAGAAATAATTGAAACCAGTTAACCCTCCGTCAGAAGCAGCTGATCTGACAAGCACAGCTCAGTTAGTTTTGTTTCTCTCTGGTCTCCAAATTATCAGAAAATCTAACCCTCCCAGTTATTTCCTGTCTTTACATTCTCTTTGAAACCTGATTTCATAGTGCTACAGCAGACCTCCTGGAGAGCAGATCTGATCTTGTGGCTTCTCAGGCTCACTGCGCCCGAACTCGTCTCACATTTTAAGGTTACTATTTTATCTTTTTACTCATCACAATTGTTTATTTAGCTTGTGTTATGAATGAATAAAGCAAAGTTTGTGAAAGTAAGTAGGGTTTTCTTAGAAAAAAAGAGGGTGCCCTCTAAGGCACATTGTTTAGCAATAGTTATCTCATGAAAGGTCGAGGCTATTTGTCGGTAGCTGAGAAATTTGGTACTTTTTGTTTTAACATGTTTATTGTTATTAAATATTTTTTTGGGCATCTGATTTTGTGTCTCTTTTAATACATCCCTATGAAGGTCACTGATTACTTTTAAAGTCCTGAAATTGAGATAATTAGATATTACAGGTGGTTTTATAACCTGTGCCTGTCAGGTGCACTGTGCCTAAACTCGGGAATGCCAGAGGTGCGCCTGACGGAGGGTTAAGATATAATTCACCAAATAATATGCAGTATCAATCCACAGTCGTAGTTTTGACTCCATACATCTATAAAAAAAAGCTGTAATGATATCAACAAGCTGTAAAAAACAATATATAACAATAGGTAGTTAATCAAATCATATGTCAAGTTCATAACAGAACCCTCCTACCTACATCTTACAATAATCAGAACACAAACATGCGATTTATAATATAAGTTTGACTGAAGAATATACAAAACTCTTGACCCTGTTGATAGTGGCCATGAATAGATAAAAATATGAGGTATGATGAGACCATCAACCGTACCTTATGTCTGCCTGCCTGTCTGGTGTACAGTATGTTTATTATGCAGTGCTACTGACAATGGCTCACGTTCAGCATATACTCCCTGTCCATCATGTTGTCTAAACTATACTGCTGCTTCCAGGGCTGCCCTTGCTGACCCTACACTGGTAGACATCTCATTGCCTGATCTGTCATAGTTTTTTATCGTGCAGCTTCTGCCACTCATGAGCCACGCAGGTAACACATCTCGTGGCTCCATATTGTGTTTTATATTTCTAAACTGTACTGCTGCCGCCCTTCCTGGCCCTACACTGCCAGACATCTCTTAGCATGCCCTGTCAGATTTTTCTACTGGACAGCTCCTGCCACTGCTACTGCACAGACACACCATCCACACATCTCCTGGCTGCACACTGTGTTAGTGATATTCTGTACTGCTGCTGTCAGGGCTGCAGTTGCTGTCAGTACACTGCCAAACAGCTGCTTGCCTGACCCATCAAATTTTGAGACTGTGTAGCTATTGCAGCTACCATTAACATTATACACCCAAACACTTGGATAGTTTCATAAAAAGCACTTGTAGATGTTAATCATTTTGAGAATATTAGACCTATTGTAGATCCTAAAAAGGGATAATTTTTAGACTTGTAGTGGGGAAGCCTTTACTTCTTCATTTCGAAACATTTAAAACTGTTCCAGTTCCCTGGATGGCTTGTGAAAAGCTTTCACTTCTTCTTCACTGAGCAAACTGATACTTCACAAACAGCAACAATTTTTGCACTTTGTGAAAAAGATACTGCTTATTCTGTTCGCACCCCCTGTGTTTAAACACCAGCAAGTCAGGCATCAGCCCCCCAAAAATGATAAATTTTGGACCGTTTCTACAATTCAATTAAAAAAAGTATGATACTGCGGTTTATTACAAAATGGGCTTATGGTTACCACTGGTTCCCATTTGTTTTCCTTTTCTCAGATATATTGAGGTCACTTGGCTATTACTAAGTTTCTGTTAGCACATTAAACAGCACAAAAGAGGTTCAGAACAGTACAAAACAAGCATAATTTACCTATTTCACAAGTAATCAGAGGCTTTGGAATATTGGGGATATGCCACAAATCAAATTTTTGTGGAAAAATTGATAAAGTTAACAAATTTTCATTTCAAAATATTTGGTCATATTTAATATTCATATAGCATAGAGTTCTTTATTGTGTTTTTTTGCAATTTTTTTCTCTGGAACTATTCTTGGGTATTTATTAGTGTTGAGCGAGCATGCTCTATACTGCTCGGTACTCGCCCAAGCATCTCACAACTCGGAATGTTCGGCGAGCACCGAGCAGTTCCAGGTTACTCGGGCGGGAGCTCGAGTCTCCGCCCTGCACGTTTTGGCGCTCTTTACAGAGCCAATGAACATGCAGGGATTGCCAGCCAGTCACTGTAATGCCCAGCCATACCTCGAGTATTTAAAACCGGGCGCCGCCATCTTGGACACAGTCGCTCCGGATCAGACAGTGTAGGGTCAGTGCTGTTGAGCTAGGGAGAGATTTATACTCCGAAATAGTTAGTGTAGGGTCTCTAAAGCCTGCCAAATCAAACAAATAGTCCTTCTCAGGACTAATATCCATCCCAGATATCAGGCAGGCAGGCTGTATAGGAGACGCAGTGGTTATACCAGCAAACGCTGCATTACAGTCCCGTGTGCTCCTGTTGGTCAAATTGCTAGACTTATCACCCCGGTCTCAGGGGCCAGGAACAATTATTATTTTTTTCCTCTAAATCCTGTATTTTTTTTTTCCTCAGTCAGACTGTCCAAATATGCCTCTCATTAACCTTTTGGTATCCCCCCCCCGCAAAAAAAAATAAATTGAGTGTGTCTGTGACTGTTCAGACACCAATATATCTGTTTAAAAGAGTCTGGTGTAAGCCAGAAAAATATAACTGTGGTTTTGCAGTTCCACGGTTCAAATCTCTGTATTATCCAGCCTTTGGTATTTTTTCCGTAAAGAAAAGCAGCAATAGTGTCTCCCTGATTGTTAAGACACAAATATATCTGCTTGAAAGATTCTGGTGTAGGCCAGAAAAATATAACTGTGGTTTTGCAGTTCCAGAGTTCAAATCTCTGTATTATCCTATTTTTGGCATTTTTTACATAAAAAAAACAGTTTGAGGGTGTCGCTGACTGTTCAGCCCCAAATATATCTATTAAAAAAAGTCTGGTATACGCCAGTAAATTAGAACTGTGGTTTTGCAGTTCCACGGTTCAAGTCTCTGTATTATCCAGCTTTTGGCAAATTTTATGTAAAAAAAAATAAAAAAATAGTGTCTCCCTGTCTGTTCTGTCACAAATATATCTGTTTAAAAGAGCCTGGTGTAGGCCAGAGAAATAGAACTGTGGTTTTCCTCTTCCATTGTTCTAATCTCCTTTCTATTACCCTTTTTCCATTGATAGTGCGAGTGTAAGCTATTTTACTTCATTTACAATGGGAAAGGCGCATGGCAAGGGACGTGGAACTGGACGTTCTGGTGATGGTGCGTGTAGAGGACTGGGCCGTGGCCAAGGTGAAAATGTGCCGCAACCAACAGCCACATCTTCTCGCTCCCACTTCTTGACTGAATTACTAGGGAAGCACACTACAACACCAGTATTGCGAACTGATCAGTGTGAACAGGTTAATAATTGGATAGCAGATAATACTTCAAGTTACCTGGGCACCACCACCTCCGGTCTTTCTTCCACACGGTCAAGTTTTAGAAGCTGTGAGTCTCGACCGCATACTCCTCCTCACCCTGATGCTCCTTCCTCCCACCATGCCGAGTGTCGTCAGACAGCAAGTGATCCCACACTTGGACACTCTGAAGAGCTGTTCACTGGTCCATTTCCATATTTGTGCCCAAATATTTGAACAGCCACAGCCAGAGGAAGTCGACGCTGGCAATTTGTCACAGGAGGTGGACGATGATGAGACACAATTGCCAGGAAGCGAGGAGGAGGATCATGGTGCGCAAGTGGAAGAGGAGGAGGTGGTGGATGATCTAGTAACTGACCCAACGTGGCAGGAGGACACGCAGAGCAAGGCCAGCAGCACACAGGGGAAGGAAGGCAGAGTGCCCCAACAGGCAGGAAGAAGCAGTGTGGTGGCCGCACACAGAAGGCGGGCAACAGTTCCCCATAACACCAACACGAGGGATATTGCCAGTGCAACCGGTAGGTCTTCCAGAGTCTGTAAGCTTTTTAAAGACTCTGCTGATAACCCCAAAAAGGCCATTTGTACCACCTGCCATGCCAGCATCAGCAGGGGTGACAAAACTACCAGCCTGACCACCACCAGCATGATCAGGCACATGTCAGCAAAGCACCCGACTTTGTGGGGCGAACCCCAGGGTCCATGACCAATATCAGCGGGTGTCACCACTGCTTCTTCCGCTGTTGTGCAAGTAATAGAACCCCCTGTTGTGCGTGCAAAGCAATCCCCTGTCCATACTGCATACAAAGACGCCCCCTCCTCTCAGTCTTCACTTGTTATGGCAGTTTCTCAAGAAACAGCATCAACGTCCACGTCCCACTGCAGCGTTCAATTTTCCATATCCCAGAGCTTTGAACGAAAGCGCAAATTCGCAGCCAACGCCCCACAAGCCACAGTCCTAAATTCGCACATTTCACGACTGCTTGCGTTGGAAATGCTGCCTTTTAGGCTGGTGGAGATGGAATCCTTCCGCAACCTTATGGTGGTGGCCATCCCTCGGTACTCGGTCCCCAGCCGGTGTGCTATCCCCGCACTACACAAGCACGTGTCCCAAATCATGTGCCGTGTCCTCAACAATGCATTTACTGGGAGAGTCCACCAGACAACGGACACGTGGACAAGTGCTTGTGGCCATGGATGGTACATCTCCCTGATGGCACACTGGGTAAACATAGTGGAAGCCATTACCCAGTCGGACCTTGGGACAGAACACATCCTCCCCACACCGAGGATTGCGGGCCCTATGTCAGTCAGAGTTGCGCCCACAGTGTACAGCTTATCACCTCATCCTCCTCCTCCTCCTCATGTTCAGCCTCCATCTCAGATATCACCACATCAGTTACAAGCTGGAAGCACTGCAGTACTGCCACAGCCAAGCAGCAACAGGCTGGGCTGAAACTCATAAGCTTAGGTGATAAACCTCACACTGCTTGTGAGTTGTGGACAGCTGTGAAAGAGCAGGCAGATCTGTGGCTGAGACCGCTGAACCTACATCTAGGCATGGTCGTGTGTGACAATGGCCGTAATCTGGTGGCGGCTCTGAGACGAGGCGAGATCACACACATACCATGCCTGGCTCATGTGCTTAACCTCGTGATTCAGCGGTTTCTTAAATTGTACCCAGAGTTGCCAGATGTGCTCGTCAAAGTATGCCGCCTGTCAGCTCATTTTCGCAAGTCGGCTACAGCTTCCGCCGCCCTTGCTGTATTGCAGCAGCGTTTGCAGCTCCCGGCACACCGACTGGTGTGTGATGTCCCCACACGTTGGAACTCAACCCTCCACATGTTGCAAAGGATTTGTGAGCAGAAGAGAGCAGTTGTGGAGTACCAGCTGCAACAAGGCCGTCGATATTCAGGTCAGACTCCACACATAAGACCTCAGGAGTGGACCTGGATGTCTGACATATGTACCAACCTGACAAACTTTGAGGAGTCCACCAAGATGGTGAGTGGCGATGACACCATCATTAGCGTCAGCATCCCACTTGTCTGTCTATTGCAACGTTCTCTGCAGAGATTAAAGAGGAGGCATTGCAGCCAGAGTATGATGAGATGGATCAAGAAGCCGTAGCAGGCGATTACACACAGCCCAGCCTCATCTCATCCCAACGTGAGTTGGGGGAATATGAGGGAGAGGAGGAGGAGGAGGAGGAAGAACAGGAGCTGGTATCATGCGCTGTAGACGGTAGTACTTGTACAACTGTCATACCGTCAGTTCAGCGTGGGTGGCCTGAGGACAGGGGGGAGGAGGAGGAGGAGGAGAGCATGGTCAGTCGTCATCTTGGTGAGGACATGGAAGTCTTGCCCGTTATCAGTCTGGCACGCATGGCTGACTTTATGTTACGCTGCCTTATCGGTGACCCTCGCGTTGTAAAAATGTTGGGTGACAGTCATTACTGGTTGGTGACACTTTTAGAACCCCGCTACAAGGAGAACTCTACTCTCTTATTCCTGAGGTGGAGAGGTCTACAAAAATGGGGCAGTACCAGAAGGCCCTTGCTACAGAACTGTTAAAAAAATTCCCATCTGAACACGCTAGCGGCAGAGGTCACAGTTCGTTGACCAACCAAGACACACAGGCGAGAGAGACGCAACTCCAATCCAGCAGAGGCAGGGGAACACTGTCAACATTCTGGGACAGTTTTCTTAGACACACCCTGCTTACAGGCCCTGAGGCGTGGGGTACTCTCACAAGGAGTGGAAAGTTTCAAAAGATGGTGAGGGAGTACCTTGCCGACCGTACTAGCGTCCTCCGTGATTCCTCTGTGCCTTTTAATTATTGGGTATCCAAGCTGGACACTAGGAATGAACTCGTTCTGTACGCCTTGGAGGTCTTGGCCTGCCCTGCCACTAGCGTGCTATCGGAGCGTGTTTTTAGTGCCGCTGGGGGAATTATAACTGATAATCGCACTCGCCTGTCAACTGACAATGCTGACAAGCTGACCCTTATCAAAATGAACAAGGGCTGGATTGGGCCAGACTTCTCATCACCACCAAATGACAGCAGAGTAACATAAAGTCAAATCCACTGTGTTATTTCGGGAGGTGTATTCCCATGCACCGCTTCACACCCACACATGGGTATACGCTTCCTCATTTCGGCTGTATTTTGCTCTTCTCCTTATCCTCAGCCTCCACCACCACAATACCACCAGGGTGACCTTGGTCCGTGTTGCCAGCATTGCAAGTTCCTCCCTCCTAATTTTTGGCAGCTTTTGCTTGGAATGCATAGGCAAAGACTATGGGAGACCCACTCCCCAATAATGGGAATAATGTTTTTAAGATGCTGTACTGCATGGCTCTTCCAAGGAGCATTAAAACCGTCATGTTAAGCAACTGCGACCTCCACCATTTTTCCAAGGGGCATTAAAACCATCATGTTAAGCTACTGTGACCTCCACCACTCTTCCAAGGGGCATTAAAACCGTCTTGTTAAGCTACTGCGACCTCCACCACTTCTTCAAGGGGCATTAAAACTGTCTTGTTAAGCTACTGCAACCTCCACCACTTTTCCCAGGGGAATTAAAACCATCTTGTTAAGCTACTGCGACCTCCACCACATTTTCAAAGGGCATTGATATTGTCTTTTTATTCCACTGTGACCTCCACGTCTCTTCCAAGGGGCATTTTATACCTGTTATGTTCTGCTACCAGAGCTAAGGAAAGAGAGGAGATCTGTCCCTACGATAGAACTCAGCTGAATCCCTACGATGTAACAGGGAACCTGATCCTGCGATCAGACCTGCTAAAGTCCTAAGCTAGTCTGTACGAAGACCTATAGATGTGGGGGAGGAATCCCTACAAGTACTAAGGACTGGGAGGAATATGGGACACCTCCTAACAGAAATAGTAGCAGACAGAAGAACAAACAAAATATAAAGAACATAGAGGTCAGTAAACCAAGCAAACTAACAGAGCAAGACACAGAGCACAGGCTAGCTAGAAAGTAGATATACAATGAAGTCCAGCAAAGCCAGAAGGGCGGAGCAGGATTAAATAGGCCAACAAGGTCATGTGACCAGCAAAGGAAAAAACCTAAGAGCAAGGTTCTAACAATACCATCTTTATAAGCTACTGCGACCTCCACAGCTCTTCCAAGGGGCATTAAAACCGTCTTGTTAAGCTACTGCGAGCTCCACCACTCTTCCAAGGGGCATTGCCTTTCCTCCTAATTTTAGTCAGCTTTTGCTTTTCAATGCATAGGCGAACACTAGGGGAGACCCACTCCCCAATAATGGCTAGAAGGTTTTTAGTATGCTGTAATCCACATCTGTTTCAAGGGGCATTGCAGTTCCTCATAATTTTTGGAAAGCCTTCCATTCACTGCTTAGGCCAACAGTGCACAGGAGACCCAGTTGCTATAAATGGAAATAACGGTTTAGTTAAGGCCCTCTTACCTCCATATCACTTCCAAGGGGCATTGGAGTGCCTCGAAATTTTTGGTAAGCATTGCACTCACTGCATGCCCTTTAACTGTGTAGCCAAACCGCTCCTTTTGGTACAGAAACATATCCTACAAGACATGTGTGGTTGACTGGCCTGATATTGATGTGGATGGTCCCTGTTCCTCCTGCTCTTTCTCCTTTGCCATCACCTCATCCATCATTCATCACCTGAAGCTTTGTTTTAACGGGAGTCATAG
The DNA here is from genome assembly GCF_046119375.1 of Phyllobates terribilis. Classification (NCBI taxonomy): domain Eukaryota; kingdom Metazoa; phylum Chordata; class Amphibia; order Anura; family Dendrobatidae; genus Phyllobates; species Phyllobates terribilis. The sequence continues at coordinate 460,537,924 of NW_027362761.1, read as the reverse complement.
AACTGGGATAGTAGCAGGAAAACATCCAGCAATCCTCGGAGGAGGTAGGATATGCGCCAAAACGCTGACCACCTCAGGCCTAGCTGCTACTACATACATGCGCTTGCATTCCAAGAAAACAAAGCAGATGCTAACTTCTATCATCATCATCATGCTCCTCATCTTGGCACTCTCAACTTCCCTGATGGAGAAGCCAGGGCACACCGGAGGAGTCTGGTTCTCTGGTGGGCTCGTCCAATGCTGCCTTAAAGCTGGCTGGGCTAAGAAAAGTGTGTGAGGGGATGTTACAAGGAGAAATGGGGGCAGCTGGGGACCATTTATGGACACTAGGACGCCCCCTGGCGGCTGGGGACCGAGCGTGGACACCCGGCCACCGGGCGGCTGGGGACCGAGTATGGACACCCGGCCGCCCCCTGGTGGCTGGGGACTGAGCGTGGACAACCGGCCGCCGGGCGGCTGGGGACTGAGTATGGATACCTCGCTGCCGAATCAGCCATGAGGTAGTGGCGAGCTTCGGCATCCTCCAAACTAAAAGGCCCCATTTCAAGTGCAAGCAAGCTAGCAGTATGGTATTGCAGCCTGGGGGGTGGGAGGGTAGCAGGCTGCATACTTGCGCTTGCATTGCAAGGAATGGGGAGTTACAATTGAACACTGCCCTGGGACAAGGACTTGCACGGGGATAGTTGCAAGTCTGCATCTTCTGATGCGGCAAGGATCACTTCTGATGGGCATACTTTTAGGCAGTGACCTGGGTGTCAGAGATGCTTCCAGGGGTCTTCCCCATGCTGTTTCCATGTCTTTTCAGCACTGTATGCATGTGTCACACAGCACATGGCTAGATAAGATTGTAAAATGTTAAAATTACATTTCCCGGTGAATGCATTTGTCACGGTTGAAAGCAATACAAAAGTGCAAAAACGCATGAAAAATGCTACTTGTGAACATAGCCCAAGGTGTGGAGGAGTATTTTTGTTTTTGGTTATTTATTTTACCTTATACACAAGTCTTTACCCTGGAAAGGAAGTTCCTTAACATATTTCACAGGAAAACTGTTTCAGTTTCGTTTTTGAACGTTTTATTGTGAAACCGTAAATGTGGCTTAATACCTCTCACCACGTTGTTGACAGCAGTGACCTGGGGGGCAGAAATGCTTCCTGGGGCGATGCCCATGCTGTTCCCATGTCTTTTGAGCACTGTCACTATCGTTTTGGGCACTTTTTAGGCTTTCTACAGACTGCCGGGGTTGCCGCAAAAATGCTCGGGTCTCCCATAGACTAACATTGGGCTCGTTGCTCGGGTCGAGCACCCGAGTATCACGGTGAGCTCAGCCCGAGCTTCGAGCACCCGAGCATTTTAGTGCTTGCTCAACACTAGTATTTATGCAATACTGTATGTCTCATGTGTAAATCAGTCTTAGGAATTTAGCTATCTTTGCAAGATGGGTTTCCCAATTGCCAGGTTTCAGTTGACCAACAGACAAGAAGTATACAACTTATAATGGTTCTATATGACAAGTCTCTTCAGGTGAAAAAGGGCTAAGGGGGTGATCAAAAGTTCTTTAGAATCAAAGCCCAGAGGTTTTTTCCTGTACAGTCTAAAATTATGTTGCTCAGCTATGGAGTTTAGGGTGTTGTTAGTCTCCAATCAGAGTTGATAAGGATGAGTTTACGTATGAATGTATTAATACTATATGAAAAAGATAGATACAAACATAAAAAGCAGGCCATTGTGCATCTATGTGACCTTTACACAGCAGATGTCAGACCTGTGGCTGCTAGAGATGAGTGAATAAATCTGAGTGAAATTAAATTTCCTGTAATGCAAATGTTTTGTAATTCACTACTGCGGCTGCTGGCCACCATTTTTCTGAACTATTAAGGCCATAAAAAGGTTGATCTATTTGTGTTCAGTGTATAAAATAAATGTTGTAGAAAAATATGGGGCAGCATGATGTAGGAGCAGAGAACCTGATTCCGGAGATGTATCACTTACTGGGTGTAAACAGGGACCCCGTAATACAAAAGATTGCTGACCCAACCTATTTTCTGGACCCCAGACAGACGGATAACTCGGGACAGCTGCAGCAATTGGTAAGAAGCTTTATTCTTACACTACCTGAATTTATCCCTCTTTGTTTTGGTGGTTCCAGTGCGTGTTGGGTGAGTATTCGCAGATCATTCGATCTGTTCATAGTAAGTGGGTCCATTATTGTTAGATAAAGAGCCCTGATGAGACCTTGTGTACTGCATTGAGTTTGTGTTGTATGGGAAGTGTGGTTTTGGTACTTCACTGGTCATCTGTACGTTGGGTTGGATTGTTTCATTGATTGTACCCGGTGGAGTCTATGTTGGTGATGGTCGGCAGCAGTTTCTTGTATTGCCAAGGAAACCCGTATGGTTTCAGCTCCTAGACGTAGAGTGATGGTATTTGTCTGATTATAGTCAGGCAAGGAGTGACAGAGCAGAAAGCCTATGTGTGTGTGGTAAGAGTCCCCACTGGTTTGTCTCTCTAGTCCTGTATATCTGTTTTTAAAGAAACAGATGGTGGGTAGCAATATGTTCAGTAAGGAACAGATTGAGCATGGTTGGACTGCTACTGAATTTGTAAAAGAAACAGAAGATGGGTGATAATCTGTTCAATAAGGGGCAGATTGAGCATGGTAGAGGTGCTGTATAGAGTATACAAGCCATAGTGTTGTGTGGTGTGAATCCCCGCTGGTTTGTGTCTCTATTCCTGTTTTTAAAGAAATTTGTGCAGAAAATGCACAGGTTTTATTCAGTGTTTGGTTGTCCACCGGGTGGCAGGCTTGATGAAGGTTTCTGGAAAGTATTCAAGGAACAGAAAGGTTGTTTAAATGATGTTGGTTTACAAGACCAGGCTGAGATATGGTGGAAAAAACTCTAAATCTGTAACTAGAGGCGAGTTGGCGGAAGAAAAACATGGTGATAAGTATTTGTATGTTAAAGTATGTAAAAAAGATGGCGTTGATACCCCTGCCGCTCCCAGTTTGACTCCACCCCCTTACATTGTCCCTAAAGGATGGACATGTTGTGTATGTAGGAATCAGAATCCAGATTGGGTGCTATGCGCCCATAAGTCTCAGCCAGGCCCCTAATGAATATTATGCCTGCACTGGATGGGACCATGCCCCTTCAGGCCCTACCCTGCCCTTCAGCACCTTCCCTGACACAACCCAAATGGATGCAGCAGTTATACATCAGCCTTTTGCTGCCATGAAAGACTCACTAGGACAATTAGTCAGGGTGGTCAGCTCACTTAACCCCACCTGCTGCTCGACTGCACCAGACTGCTACCACCAGCCCTCACACTCCAGTCTAGGGGACCCAATATTGTAAAGCCCCAGGAGGGTGTATGGCGTCCCTGGAATCCTAGTGAAATGCTGACCATGATGAGTAGAATGCCAGACCCTGAAATGATTCCCATGCTATTTGTTAGAGAAAGTAGAAAAAATTAGAAAGGTTTTCTCCTGTTAGTAGTAGTGTTATACCCGCTCTGGCAAAGATGGCAGGACTTAGTATATGAGAACACGTCTAAAATTCACACCTGTTTACAGTCTTGTGCCTTTGTTGAAGTTTTAAAAGCCCGTGATTACAGAGACAATAATAGTGTCCCACCTAGTACCCGGCTGTTATACAAAGTAGCCAAGGGTGTGGAAGCAACAAATTCCCTGAATAACAAGGCAAAAAAAGAAACCTGGTCGAGAGCCCCTCTTATGTATGTGTCACACTGTCACAGAATACTGGAGGTAGGGGGCCTAAGCTGACCCTAAGCTGGGGCCCTGACTAATCCCTCAACCTGGAGGTACTGTTAAAGGTACAGAGGTCCAGGCCGCCAGCGTAACCCCTACCTCCTGAGGATCCCTGCACCTCAGTAATCTAGTCCTGAGAAGGACCCCGATCACAACAATTGGGAACCAGAAATAATATGCCCACACACAGTATTTAGACGAACGAGACAGTACAAGGGAAAAAACCAAAACCACCTTGCATACAACTTCTACACAACAACAGAGGGAACACCAACGGGAAAGGAGATAAATGATAAAGCGAGGAAAGGGAAAAAACACTTCCAAATACACTTATCTCAGCAACTCCAAACACCACGATCCGCTCTGTAAGTCTGAATGAAAAGCTTTCACCGACACCTCCCAAACAGACCTGCAGGAATATGAAGGAGTCTCACTAAAGAAGCATTGATTGCAGCTGGGCGAGGCTGGACCTCAGCTAGCCCAGAGAGAGAGAGAATTAACTCCTTCACTGCCGAAAAAACACAAAGCACCAACAAGTCAGCTGCGAGAAGTCAGGCTGTGTACTCGTGACGATCTTCGTGGCAACACACCCGTGACAGTACCCCCCCTTCTACGAGGGGCCTCCAGACCCTCAGGGCCAGGTTTATTCGGGTGAGTCGTGTGGAAGGCCCGAACTAATCGGTCTGCGTTAATATCCGACGCAGGAACCCACATCCTCTCCTCAGGACCATACCCCTTCCAATGAACCAAGTACTGAAGGGACCGGCGATTAAAGCGTGAATCAATGACCCTCGATACCTGGAACTCCAAGTTACCATTGACAACCACAGGAGGGGGAGGTAAAGGTGACGGTACCACCGGCGCCACATACCTCTTAAGCAATGATCTGTGAAACACGTTGTGAATTTTAAACGTAGGGGGGAGGTCAAGACGGAATGCCACCGGATTAATAACAGAACTGATTCTGTACGGCCCGATGAACCTGGGACCCAGTTTCCAGGAGGGAACCTTAAGTTTAATATTCCTGGTAGACAACCATACCTGATCGTTCACACTTAGGTCCGGACCAGACACTCTCCTCCTATCAGCCATACGTTTGTATCGGTTCCCCATAGTATTCAGATTCTTCAGCACCCCTCTCCATACTGCCGAAACCACCACCCCCTCCTGAAGAATAGGAATCGGGTCGTCCGTATTCCCGGCCCCAGGGAAACTACGAGATAAGGCATCCGCCTTTACATTTTTAGACCCAGGACGATATGTAACGACGAAATTAAACCTGGTAAAAAACAATGACCACCTAGCTTGTCTGGGATTCAGACGTTTAGCGGACTCCAGATATAGCAGGTTCTTGTGATCGGTGATGACGGTGACCGGATGAACTGCCCCCTCCAAAAAATGGCGCCACTCCTCAAAAGCTAACTTAATGGCCAAGAGTTCCCTATTGCCGACATCGTAATTCCTCTCAGCGGACGACAATTTTTTAGAGAAAAAGGCGCACGGATGCCACTTACCAGGGGACGAACCCTGTGACAATACTGCTCCCACCCCTACCTCGGAAGCGTCTACCTCTACAACGAATGGCTGAGACGCATCAGGTTGAATGAGTATGGGTGCCGAGGCAAAACATTTTTTCAAGGAGGAGAATGCTTGACAAGCCTTGTCAGACCACCTAGAAAAATCCGTCCCCTTTTTAGTCATGTCTGTGAGAGGCTTAACCATGGACGAGAAATTACGAATGAACTTCCGGTAATAGTTAGCAAACCCCAGGAAACGTTGTAGTGCCTTAAGATTCTCCGGCCGATCCCACTCAAGAACTGCCCGCACTTTCCCAGGGTCCATACGAAAACCGGACGCTGAAACCAGGAAGCCTAAAAACTGGAGTTCCTGTACAGCGAACACACACTTTTCCCACTTGGCATACAGTTTATTATCCCGCAAGATCTGTAACACCTGTCTAACGTGCTCCTGATGAGACACCAGATCCGGCGAGTAAATTAAGATATCATCCAGATATATGACAACAAACTGTCCCACCAGGTGGCGAAAAATATCATTAACAAAGTGTTGAAACACCGCCGGGGCATTAGTCAGACCGAATGGCATGACAAGGTTCTCATAATGCCCCTCCGGAGTGTTAAACGCCGTCTTCCACTCATCCCCCTCCTTCATCCTAATCAGATTGTACGCCCCCCTGAGATCCAACTTAGAGAACCATTTGGCGCCCACGATCTGATTAAAGAGATCGGGAATAAGTGGGAGCGGATACGGATCTCGGACCGTAATCCGATTAAGTTCACGGAAATCCAGGCAAGGGCGTAGGCCTCCATCTTTCTTCTTAACAAAGAAGAACCCCGCGGCCACCGGTGAAGATGAAGGTCTAATATGCCCCTTAGCTAGACTTTCAGAAATATAATCCTTCATGGCCTGCCTCTCAGGACCAGAAAGGTTATACAACCTAGCTTTAGGTAACTTGGCCTCAGGGAGCAGTTTTACAGAACAGTCATACTCGCGATGAGGAGGTAGTTCCTGACACCCATTCTCCGAGAATACATCCTCAAAGTCCGCCAGAAATGGAGGTAAGACCCAAGGAGTAACCGCACCGATGACCGTGTTCATGCAGTTTTTATTACAGAATTTACTCCATTGGCTTATCTCTCTGGTTTGCCAATTAATAACCGGGTTATGCTTAGCTAACCAAGGAAGGCCCAACACTATAGGAGTGGGAAGACCCTCCAACACGTAGCAAGACAACAGTTCTTTATGTATTGCCCCCACTTGAAGTTTTACGCCATGCACAGCTTGCAAAAAACTTCCCTGACCGAGAGGCCTGGCATCGATCGAGAATATGGGGATGGGTTTAGCCAACTCACTCAATCGCATACCTTGAACCCGGGCAAACCGAGCATCAACCAGATTAGCCCCGGCCCCACTATCCAGAAGAACAGATATCCTCTCAGTTCTCGCACCCACCACCACCTCCGCCGGTACGAGAAACTGAGACGAACCTAGGGACGAAATACCTACTCCCAGATTGCCGTCCACCACACAACCTGGGATCAACAGTTTTTTCGACGACTCTTTACTCTGCAAGGGACGGGATGGACACCCCCCAATAAAATGTCCCTTTTTCCCGCAGAGGAAACACCTTCCTGTCTTATGGCGCTCCACCGGTCCCCTTCCCCGAAATTATGTCCCTCCTAATTGCATAGGCTCCTCCGGACTGACCAGGGGAACCACCATATGAGGGGACCTTGTAGGAGGTGGAGACATTACAGGGGGTAGAGTTATCCCGCACCTCTCCCGAAGCCGTCTGTCAACGCGAATGGCAAGGGCCATAGCGGCTTCCAGTGACGCGGGAGAGTCATACTGTGCCAACACATCCTGTAATTTGTCGGATAAACCATGACAAAACTGGCTCCTAAGAGCCGGGTCATTCCACTGGGTGTCCGTGGCCCACCTACGGAACTCCGAACAGAATTCCTCCGCCGGACGATCTCCCTGCTGAATCCTACGTAACTTAGACTCAGCAAGGGAGATCCGATCTGGGTCATCATATACGAGTCCCAGAGCAGCGAAAAACCTATCCACTGACTGGAGAACCGGGGAGCTTGGGGGAAGAGAGAACGCCCAAGATTGTGGGTCCCCTTGTAGGAGCGAGATGACAATTCCCACCCTTTGTTCTTCGCTGCCCGATAACCGAGGCCGCAGCCGAAAGTACAATTTGCATGCCTCCCGGAAAACAAAAAACTTGTCCCGCCCCCCAGTGAACCTGTCAGGGAGAGCTACTTTAGGTTCTGGTCCGGCTTGCTCCAGAGGATGCAAAACCTTGGACCTAACGTCCGCCAGCCCCATGGACAAACTCTGCAACTGCCGAGCTAGACCGGCTACTGGATCCATGGTAGCTGGAGAAAAACTAAGTTGGTCGGTGAAAATGTCACACTGTCACAGAATACTGGAGGTAGGGGGCCTAAGCTGACCCTAAGCTGGGGCCCTGACTAATCCCTCAACCTGGAGGTACTGTTAAAGGTACAGAGGTCCAGGCCGCCAGCGTAACCCCTACCTCCTGAGGATCCCTGCACCTCAGTAATCTAGTCCTGAGAAGGACCCCGATCACAACAATTGGGAACCAGAAATAATATGCCCACACACAGTATTTAGACGAACGAGACAGTACAAGGGAAAAAACCAAAACCACCTTGCATACAACTTCTACACAACTACAACAGAGGGAACACCAACGGGAAAGGAGATAAATGATAAAGCGAGGAAAGGGAAAAAACACTTCCAAATACACTTATCTCAGCAACTCCAAACACCACGATCCGCTCTGTAAGTCTGAATGAAAAGCTTTCACCGACACCTCCCAAACAGACCTGCAGGAATATGAAGGAGTCTCACTAAAGAAGCATTGATTGCAGCTGGGCGAGGCTGGACCTCAGCTAGCCCAGAGAGAGAGAGAATTAACTCCTTCACTGCCGAAAAAACACAAAGCACCAACAAGTCAGCTGCGAGAAGTCAGGCTGTGTACTCGTGACGATCTTCGTGGCAACACACCCGTGACAGTATGACCAGTCCAGGCAAGGACAAAGAAATTTCAGATGTTATAATCGTGAAAAGCCTAAACACACAGAAGCTGCAGCTGTGCTAAACTAATGATAACCGTCCTCCTTCCCCCTTCTCCAGCAGGGAGGGGCAGAGTCAGTGTTTCACTAAGAATCGTATTTCTTCTGTATCAGTCTGCGGGTATTTCTTTTAACTTTCCCTCACTACTTACATCTCTCATGCTGTTACGGCCATTCTTTCTTTCTCAGTACTGCTTGACATCTCAGACTTTAATGTGCCCTCCTCATGTCTGATAACATCACCATTCACTGTTGCACTACTCTGAATCCAGCCACCTTGTTGCCTCTGGAGGGTGGAGAGGGGTGGTAGTGGTAATGTGGGTGATCTGCTAGTTAAGCCACAAAAGGAACATGACTGTATACAAATAATGCCCACGGGGGGGTTCAGTCATGTTACTGAGGTCCCACTAGATAACCCAGACCATGAACTTTTTGTAGATGGATCGCGATATGGCGTGGATGGTTGGTTCTACACTGGATATGCTGCTGTTTCCCTTCATGGAACCATAAAAGCAGAGTAGCTGCCGGCACACATGTCCACCCAGGAAGCTGAACTCCGTGCCCTTGAAGAAGCCTGCAGACGTGCTAAATATCAAGCTGCCACGATTTATACAGACAGTCGCTATGCTTTCATGACTATGGATCTATATGGAGAGCTTGATCTTTTCTCACAGCCGCATGTAAGTCTATCAAGAATGATAACTCCATCCAACGCCTGATGGAGTACCTACTTTTACCCGAGAAAGTTGCCATGGTGAAAGTCAAAGGCCATGCAAAGGACGACTCAACCATAGCTAAAGGCAACCACCTGGCCGACCAGACTAAAAGATCTTGCCAACCAAGAGACAACCCAGCTAGGGTGGCAGCTGCACAGGTGGACTCTGCCGCACACCCACCGGTGACCTACGACCTTCTCCATAAGCTACAACAACAGGCTGGTGTTGAAGAATTCGCCAGATGACAAGAGAAGTGAGTCATGCAGTCACCAGAAGGACTGTGGCACATGGAGGACAAAGTTTACCTTTCCCGAGTTCAGTATCCCATGATGGCTCAAGCTACCCTTGGCAATATCCACCAGTCAAAGACTGCCATGACAGACCTCGTCCACCACCATTGGTATGCCACTGGGTTCAGTATCACTGCAGCCAAAGACATTCAAGCCTGTCTGATCTGTGCACTCAACAATGTGAGACGCATCAGCAAGACGTCTATGAGACACACACTGAGGCCCATGTACCTGTTCCAGTGTCTTCAGAAGGATTACAGTCAACTTCCCAAGATGCAAACCTATGAGTATGTACTTGTGTGTGTTGACTAGTGATGAGCGAGCATGTTCGCTACTGCTCGGTGCTCACCCGAGCACCTTACTGCTCGACATGCTCGGTGCTCACCCAGTATTTCCGGGGTTGCTCGGCGGGAGCTTGGGTCTCCTCCCTGCATGTTTGGCGCTCTTTAGAGAGCCAATGAACATGCAGGGATTGCCTGTCACTCACTGTAATGATGTAGCCATGTTGGTTGTGGTATTACAGTGATTGGCTGGCCGTACAGTGTCATCAGGTCTATATCAGACCTGGCGCCCCCATGCTGGTCACAGTCACTCCAGAATCAGACAGTGTAGGGAGAGCTGCTGCTGAGCTAGGGAGAGATTCGCTTGTTTCTAGTTATTGTAGGTGTGCAGACTATATTAAAGACACATATCCATCTCAACAAACAGTCCTTCTGAGGACTAATCCATCTGCAGAGATATCAGGCAGGCAGTGCATATAGGCAGGCAGGCAGGGTATATAGCAGACTGCAGTGCACATAGCACAAGAGGCTCCATTCCAGTTCTGCCTTCTGCTAGATATTTCTAGACAAAGGCCCAGGTCTCAGGAATACATTTTTTTGGATCTTAATGCTCATTATTTGCTTAAAAAGCAATCCAGAGAACATTGTTTTTCTGAGCCATTTGCTTGATAGCACTGCAGAATACAGCCAGGTCCTTTCCATATTACAGCACAGCACTAAAAATCCATTTTTTTTACAATGTGGGATCAAAGTTTGTGACACCGGTTTGCTGTTCTAAATAGTTACCTACAGGCCAGGTATTTAAAACTGTGTTTTCTCCGTCACACGGATCACAAATACGTTTTCAGAAAATACTGCCACTTCTGGTTTTCATTAAAAAAAAATTTCAGTGTGTCAGCAAAGTTTTTGACACCGGTTTGCTGTTCAAAATAGTTACCTACAGGCCAGGTATTTAAAACCGTGTTTTCTCCGTCACACGGATCACATATACGTTTTCAGAAAATACTGCCATTTCGGATCTTCATTAAAAATTTGTTGCAGTGTGTCAGTGAAGCACTTGAGACCAGTTTGCTTTTCAAAATAGTTTCCTACAGGTCAGGTATTTAAAACTGTGGTTTGTCTGTCACACGGATCACATATAAGTTTGCTCCAAATTCAGTCATTTCATGTGAGCGTGGAAGATACTGTCCTCCATTTAAAATGGGCAAGGCACGTGGCAAGGGACCTTAAGGTCCCAATTAATAGGGGACCGCAGAACACCACTATTGAACACAGAGCAGTGTCAAAAGGTTATTGGTTGGATAGCAGATAATGTTTCCAGTCATTTAGCCACCACCTTGTCTTCCACACCGTCAAGTCTCAATAGCTGTGAGTCTGGACCGCTTATTCCTCACCCTGAACCTCCTTCCTCCCACCATGCCGAGTGCCCAGAGACAACTGATCTCTCACTTGGACACTCCAAAGAGCTGTTTACTTTCCCATTTATAGATTCGGACCTCTCGCCCGGTCCACTTGAAGCGGGGTAAGAGGAGATCACATGTGGAGATGCCCAAATATTTGAGCAGCTATGGTCACACGAAGGCGACGTTGGGAAAGTGTCACAAGAGGTGGACAATGATGAGACACAATTGCCATAAAGTCAGGAGGAGGACCAGAGTGCGGAAGTGGAAGACGAGGTGGTGGATGATATATTAACTGACCCAACCTGGCAGGAGAATATGCAGAGCGAGGACAGCAGCACACAGGGGGAGGGAGGCAGAGCACCCCAACAGGCAGGAAGAAGCAGTGTGGTGGCCGCAGAAAGAAGGCAGGCAACCGTTCCCCGTAACACCAACACAAAGGAAGTTGCCAGTACAACTGTTAGGTCTTCCCGAGTCTGGTTGTTTTCTAAAGACTCTGCCGATAACCCAAAAAAGGCCATTTGCACCACCTGCCAGGCCAGCATCAGCAGGGGTGGCAAAACGAACAGCCTGACCACCACCAGCATGATCAGGCACATGGCAGCAAAGCACCCGACTTTGTAGGCCAAACCTCGGGGTCCAGAAATAATTTCTGCTTGTGGCACCATTGCTTCTTACGCTGTTGTGCATGCAAGCCAATCCCATGTCCATGGTACATGCGAAGATGCCTCATGCCCTTCACCTGTCATTGAACACTCTCAAGTAGCAACATCAGGAAGCATGTCCATGTCCTTGTCCCAGTGCAGCGTTCAGTTGTCCATACCCCAGTCCTTGGAACGCAAGCGCAAATACGAAGCCAACGCCCCACAGGCCACAGTACTAAATTCCCACATTTCACGATTGCTTGCGCTCGAAATGTTGCCTTTTAGGCTTGTGGAGACTGAAGCATTCCGCAACCTGATGGCGGTGGTCATCCCTCGGTACTCGGTTCCTAGCCACCACTATTTCTCCTGGTGTGCCGTCCCCGCATTACACAAGCACGTGTCCCAAAACATTAGCCATGCCCTCAACAACGCAGTTACTGGGAAAGTCCACCTAACCACGGACACGTGGACAAGTGCTTGCGGGCAGGGACGGTACATCTCGCTGACGGCATACTGGGTTAACATAGTGGAAGCCGGGACCCAGTCGGACCTTGGGACAGAACACTTCATCACGACGCTGAGGATTGCGGGCCCTGGGTCAATCAGGGTTGCCCCCACAGTCTACAGCTCCCGCACTTCATCCTCCTCAACCTCCAACTCCTATTCAGCCTCCATCTCAGAAATGACCACATCAGTCAGCTGGAAGCACTGCAGCACTGCCTCAGCTAAGAGCAACAAGCTGTGTTGAAGCTAATATGCTTAGGTGACAAACCACACAATGCTAAAGAGTTGTGGACAGCTCTGAAAGAGCAGGCAGAATTGTGGCTCACACCGCTGAACCTACAGCCAGGTATGGTCGTGTGTGACAATGGCCGGAACCTGGTGGCGGCTCTGAGGCGAGCTCACACACGTACCATGCCTAGCCCATGTGCTTAACACAGGTTTCTCAAATCCTACTTGGACTTGCCAGATCTGCTTGTTAAAGTACGCCGCCTGTGGGCCCATTTTAGAAAGTCACCTACAGCTTCCGCTGCCCTTGCCGTGTTTCAGCAGCGTTTGCAGCTTCCAGCTCACAGAATAATATGGGATGCCCCCACGCGTTGGAACTCTACACTGCAGAGGTTGGGGAGGATTTGTGAGCAGAAGAGGGCATTTGTTAAGTACCAGCATCAACAAGGCCGACGGTATTCAGTTCAGACTCCACACATAAGACCTCAGGAGTGAACATGGATGTCAGACATATGTACCATCCTCCAAAACTTTAAGGACTCCACCAAGATGGTGAGCGGCGATGACGCCATAATTAGCATCACCATCCCACTTCGCTGCCTTCTGAAACACTCTCTGCTCACAATCAAAGAGGATGCATTGCAGGCGGAGCACGATGAGATGGAGCAAGGAACCATACAGAGTGATTACACACAGCCCAGCCTCATCTCATCCCAATGTGGATTGGGTGACAATGAGGAAGAGGAGGAGGAAGAACAGGAGCTAGTTTCATGCGCTATAGACGGTACTACCTGCACAACTGTCATACCGTCTGTTCAGCGTGGATGGCCAGAGGACAGAGAGGAGGAAGAGGAGAGCATGGTCAGTCATCCTCTTGGTGAGGACACGGAAGTCTTGCCTGTTAGCAGTCTGGCACACATGGCTGAGCTTATGTTACGCTGCCTTTCCCATGACCCTGGTTGGTGACACTTCTAGACCCACGCTACAAGGAGAACTTTATATCTCTTATTCTTGAGGCAGACAGGTGTACAAAAATGGGGCAGTACCAGAAGGCCCTTGTTGCGGAACTATTAAAAAAATTCACATCTGAAAACGCTGACGGCAGAGGTCAGAGTTCGTTGGACAACCAAGGAGTACAGGTAAGTGAGACACAAATGCAATCCAGCAGAGGCAGCGGAACACTGTCAAAGTTCTGGGACAGTTTTCTCAGGCCCTCCCATCGCACAGGCCCTGAAGTGCGGGGTACTCCAACAAGGAGTGCGAAGTTTGGGAAGATGCTGAGAGAGAACCTTGCCGACCGTACCAACATCCTCCGTGATTCCACTGTGCCTTTTAATTATTGGGTATCCAAGCTGGATATGTGGAATGAACTGGCTCTCTACGCCTTGAAGGTCCTGAGCAAACCTGCCGCTAGGATTTGATCAGAGCGGGTTTTTAATGCCGCTGGTGGAATTATAACTGATAAGCGCATCCGCCTGTCAACTGAATATGCTGACAGGCTGACTCTTATAAAAATGAAGAAGTGCTGGATTGGGCCAGACTTCTCAATAACACCAAATGATAGCAGCGTAACATAAACTCAAATCCAGTGTCTTTTTTTGGGAGGTGTATTCCCATGCACCTCTTCACACCCACACATGGGTATATGCTTCCTGATTTTGGCTATTTGCTCTTGTCCTCCTTCTTCTCCTCATCCTCATCCTTGACCACCATATCATCAGGGTGACTGTGGTCCGTGATGCAACACCCACATAATTTTTTTAAAGGGTGTTTATGATGCCCGTAATCAAAATGTTTTTATACAGTATGTTCATGTATACCCCCCAGGGGTAAATGTTTGTCAGCCCATACACTTAGTGCATGGGCATTACAAGTATAGGAGACCCTCTCCTTTCTAATGGGAACATTCTTTTATGAGGCCCTCTAAGTCTCTTCCAAGGGGCATTGGAGTGCCTCACAATTTTTGGCAGCCCTTGCATTCACTGCATAGGCCAACACTTTGGGAGATCCTCTCCTTTCTAATGAGAAATTGTTGTTACTGTGGCCCTGCTCTATGTGTCTTTAAATTCTTAGTGGGTTTTTCCGAAAATTGGTCAGCCGTTGGACTCACTGCATACCCTATAACTGTATAGCAGACCCTCTCCCTTCTAATGGGAACATGTCGTACTTGTTACTGTGGCCCTGCTCTATGTGTCTTTAAATTCTTAGTGGGGTTTTTCCTAAAATTGGTCAGCCGTTGGACTCACTGCATACCCTATAACTGTATAGCAGACCCTCTCCTTTCTAATGGGAATTTGTCATTACTGTGGCCCTGCTCTATGTGTCTTTAAATTCTTAGTGGGGTTTTTCCCAAATTTTGGCAGCCCTTGCAGTCACAGCATGGACATTACCACTATCAGAGATCAAGTAGCAGCGGGACTTGATATTTTATAGTTATTCCCCATCATTACAGCGAACAAAAATGTGTACTGGATAAATTATATCTACAATGACCAACTGTTGGATGCCAACTCTGACCAGCACATGAATGTGGCACCCTTATAGTTTCCTTGCTTGTTTTGGCTTGTGTGTGTATGTGTGTCGATCCAATGGTGTGACAGACAGAATCCGGTGAAGCAGTGTAGGAAGACCGGCTTCTTCTATTAAGGGAGGGGAATGTATCTGGGGGAGTCTGTAAATGGGCACTGCGGCTAGAACATCCACCCACTGCCACAAGAGAAGGGAATTGTGAGAGCAGGAGTTATTTTATCTATCCTGACTCCATATTGATTTTTGTACATGTATCTTATGCTTACCAGAATGGAGTTTGAGCATGTGTGTTTTGTCCATGTATTTTGCTCTGAAAGAGAAACCTGTGATCAGATAAGAAGCTTTTAGGAATGTCTCTGTTTAAAGATGTAGCAATAACAAGAAATGTGAGGAAGGGGTGATAGGACACCACCTAGTTTCCTAACTTTGGTGTCAATAGTGTTAAATTAGCCAATGAGATGTATGTATGTTTATGCCAGCACGTATGTACAGATAAGCTGAGCCAATTATATTGCTACAACGAATGTTCAAGAAATGTCTATGTATAAGTGACAATGATGTAATAAAGTCAGACCTACCCTGATGCTCAAAAGAATCAGTGTAGTGCTTCCGTGGTGCACATATTTGAATTTTACATTTTAATTTGGAACAGGCACAACTTCTCAGAACGTCCCACGTTATGAGGGGACAGCATGGGCTACTTGCTGCAGTTTTGATAAAATCAGTGTTTTATCAGCAGGATCTAGTAAACCTGCAGTCATGTAGCCCTGCGTACACTTTCTGTGACACACAAGCCTTGGATTCAGGATTTTTTTTTGTGTCAGAGGGGTAATAAACTGTTCTCGTTTTTAGCAAGTTAAGAATAAAAAAATGCAGCTATTAAGGTACTGCTACTGCAGTGTATCAAAGATCAATCAATTAAGCCAGCAGTTCCCTATATATCACTTGAATTTTTGGATTATTATCTATAGACTATCACTTATATTTTCAATCTGCTACTGCACTGCAGTAGTATACCACAATTAGACTAGGTCTTTTTCTATCTTTATGTGGAATGAATTGTGTGCACTGACCTCATATTCCCACACTGGCCTTCAATTCTTATAATTCCTGTGATGGTCGCCCTGATTGGCTGCGCTAAACCATGTGATGTGATAGATAGGTGCAAGCATGATGAGGAAGCCTGCGTGGCCCTCCTTGACATCATCAGAATGAGTTGAGACCTTGCATAGAGCTCCAGACCGAGGAAGATTGACAGTCATCTTGTGTTTCTTCCATTTTTTAACAATTGCTTCACAATGTTATACCACACAGATCCATTCACTCCAACCATACAACACAGGAAACGCTTTCACAAATCACTCAACCATCTGCTCACTTTCTGTATCTTCCTTCTCTTAGTTGCAGGTGATATTTCTCCTAATCCAGGACCCTCCAGTAATAATAACACCAACTCTTTCCCTGTTACATTCAGCAACCCTGCTAATCTCTTTATTATTCCCTTCATATCTTTTGTCTCATTCAACTGTGCCCTTTGGAATGCACGCTCAGCATGTAATAAACTCTCTTACATCCATGACTTTTTCCTCTCTAATTCCCTCAACCTTCTGGCTCTCATTGAAAACTGGATCCAGCAGTCGGACACCACCGCCGCTGCAGCACTATCCTATGGTGGCCTACACTTCGCTCATACTCCGAGACCTGACAACAGATCAGGTGGAGGTGTTGGTCTGCTTCTTTCAACAAAATGTACTTTTCAGGTTATCCTCCAGTACCCTCCCTTGTCTTCCCTTCTTTTGAGGCTCACACAGTCAGACTCTACCGGCCCTTCTCCCTGTGAGTGATCGTTGTCTATGGCCCTCCAGGTCCCTCCCATCAGTTTCTGGATCACTTTGCTGCCTGGCTTCCAAATTTTCTATCCTGCGACATCCCCACAATAATCATGGGAGATTTTAACATCCCAATTGGCGATCCTCTTTCCCCATCTGTCGCTCACCTTTTATCACTAACCTCCTCCTTCGGCCTTTCACAGCTTGCTAATTCTCCTACACATGAGGACGGGAACACATTGGACCTGATCTTCTCCTGGCTTTGCTCAGTACATGATTTTACTAACTCTCCCCTTCCACTGTCTGACCATAATCTTCTTTCATTCTCTGTCAAGAACTGTGACTCTACTCAAGACCCCCCCACTTTCCACACTTATAGAAATATACGCGCCATTAACACCCAGAAATTTATGAAAAAGTTGCAATCATCATTGGCCCCAATCTCCTCCCTCTCATGTCCTGACTCTGCACTGAAGCTTTATAACGAAACATTGCAATGTGCCCTGGATGAAGCCGCACCTCCTACGCAGAGAACAATTCGGCATAGACGGCGACAGCTCTGGTACACCAGCAGTGTTCCAGGTGCGCTGAAAGGCTGTGGAAAAAATCTAATCTGCCCGAAGATTTCCTCCATTATTAATTTATGCTTAAAACATATAACTCTGCGCTTCACCGCTTCAAACAAACCTACTTTAACAACCTCATAATCTCACATTCCAATAATCCTAAACGACTCTTTGACACATTTCATTCTCTCCTCAATCAAACAGCACAGGCCCCGATCACCAACCTCAGCGCTGACGATCTGGCCAATTATTTCAAAGAAAAAATTGACCATATCCGACAGGAAATTTTCTCCCAATCACCAAACGTTATGCATGCTCTCCCCCGCCACATTGTATCTTGGTCACTTTCTGACTTCGAACCAGTCACGGAAGATGAAGTGATCAGGCTCCTTGCATCTTCTCGCCCTACTACCTGCACCAGTGACCCTATTCCCTCACATCTCCTTCAGTCCCTTTCTCCAGCTGTCACCATTCACCTAACTAAAATTTTCAACCTCTCTCATCTGATATCTTTCCTTCTTCTTTTAAACATGCCAGCATACATCCATTACTTAAAAAACCATCCCTTGATCAGAACTGCACGGCCAACTACAGACTTGTTTCCAATCTTCCCTTTATCTCTAAACTCCTGGAACACCTGGTTCAATCCTGTCTAATCCACTATCTCTCAGACAACTCTCTTCTTGTCCCTTTACAATCTGGTTTCAGCTCTTTACATTCTACTGAAACTGCCCTCACTAAAGTCTCTAATGATCTACTAACAGCTAAATCTAATGGTCACTACTCCCTGCTGATTCTCCTGGATCTCTCTGCAGCATTCGACACTGTGGATCACCAGCTCCTCCTCACTATGCTCCGCACTATTGGCCTCAAGGACACTGTTCTCTCCTGGTTCTCCTCCTATCTCTTTGACCGCTCCTTCTCTGTGTCTTTCGCCGGCTCCTCCTCCTCTCTCCTTCCCCTTACTGTCGTGGTTCCTCAAGGATTAGTCCTAGGACCCCTTCTTTTCTCCTTATACACCGCTCCCATTGGACAAACAATCAGCAGATTCGGTTTTCAGTACCATCTCTATGCTGATGACACACAATTATACACCTCTGCTCCGGACATCACCCCTTCATTATTACAAAAGACCAGTGATTTTCTTTCTGCTGTGTCTAACATTATGTCCTCCCTCTGTCTAAAACTGAATCTGTCAAAAACTGAACTACTCATATTTCCTCCCTCCACTAACCTACCTGTGCCCGATAATGCCATTTCCGTTTGTGGCTCAACCATTACTCCCCAGCAACAAGCCCGCTGTCTTGGGGTCATTTTTGACTCAGATCTTTCCTTCACTCCTCACATCAAATCACTCGCTCGTTCATGTCATCTACACCTCAAAAACATCTCAAGAATCAGGACTTTTCTCACGCTTGACTCGGCAAAATCTCTTACTGTAGCTCTTATTCATTCCCGTCTGGACTTCTGCAACTCTCTACTTATCGGCCTCCCTCTTACTAAACTCTCCCCTCTCCAATCCGTCCTTAACGCAGCAGCCAGGATCATATTCCTCGCCAACCGCTACACCGATGCCTCTTCCCTGTGCCAGTCATTGCATTGGTTACCCATCCAATATAGAGTTCAATTTAAACTTATCACGCTTACCCACAAAGCGCTCCATGCTTCAGTACCCCCTACATCTCCTCCCTTGTCTCAGTCTACCACCCTACACGTGCCCTCCGTTCTGCCAGTGACTTAAAACTAAAATCCTCCATAATCCGAACTTCCCACTCCCGTCTCCAAGATTTCTCGAGTGCTGCGCCAATTCTTTGGAATGCACTACCCAGGACAGTTCGATTAATTCCCAATACCCACAGTTTCAAGCGGACCCTAAAAACCCATTTCTTTAGACAGGCGTATCGCCTCCACACACTATCTGTCCATCCCAGTTTTCCCCCATATTAAAGTCTTCTTCATATTCAGGTTCATACCAACCATGCACATAATAGCCTCGGTCAGGACTGCACACATACTGGCAGGCGACCAGTCCATGTATTATTTATCCTATTTAGTATATCAAGGCTGCATTATACAATATATGTTCATTCTACCTTTTGTGTCTCCCCCATTTCCTCATAGACTGTAAGCTTGCGAGCAGGGCCCTCACTCCTTTCGATATGAAATATGCTTATTCTGTATTGTCTGTATAAGTCCCCCCTAAAATTTGTAAAGTGCTGCGGAATATGTTGGTGCTATAAAAATAAAAAATGATTATTATATTATTATTAATTGCACCAACAGTTGTTGCCTTCTCAACAAGCTGCTTACCTATTGTCCTGCAGCCCATCCAAGCCTTGTGCAGGTCTACAATTTTGTCCCTGGTGTACTTAGACAGCTCTTTGGTCTTGGCCATGATGGGGAGTTTGGAGTGTGATTGATTGACTGTGTGGACACTAGTCTTTTATACAGGTAATGAGTTTAAACAGGTACAATTAATACAGATAAAGAGTGCAGAATAGGAGGGCTCCTTAAAGAAAAATTTACAGTTCTGTGAGAGCCAGAATTCTTGCTGGTTGGTAGGTGATCAAATACTAATTTCATTCAATAAAATGCAATTTAATTATTTAGAAATCATACAATGTGATTTTCTGGTTTTTATTTTTAGACTCTGTCTCTCACAGTTTAAGTGTACCTATGATAAAAAAAATACAGATGTTTCCATTCTTCGTAAGTGGGAAAACTTGAAAAATCGGCAGTGTATCAAATACTTATTTTCCCCACCGTAGGAAAATCCTAATTAATGGCATCATGTGGGTAAATTATATCTAATTAGGTCACAGTACAGAGATAATGCAATGATGTCAGAGCACAAAAATAACATAAAATATAGCACCATAAAAAGTTCAAAAGCAATCAAAAATATGAGAAGCAGATGTAATGAACTATTTTACTATCTAGTGTTCCTCAGGAAGTCTATGTTACTGTTCGGGTTCTGCACCCCGAACATCAGGTATTTCCCACCCTGTCATCTGTGTGACAGCGTGAGAAACACCGGCGGGTCTGATCGGTGGTAAAATCGTTACCGCCAGTCACAGCGCTGCGGGCTCAAGCTGTCAGATGTTAGCTTGAGCCCGCAGCTGTGATTGTGACCGGCGGTAAAAAGTTTGCTGCTGGTCACAAGCGTCGGGTGATGTGAATACTTCTCCCATCAGCCTACACCTGCTGTCGCTGATAGCAACAGCAGCAGGCGCCGCTGATGGAAGCAGTCATCAGCCGGCACCTCTGCTGAAAGTAAAATTGGTCCTTTGTCTGCATCTACCACATGACCAGGAGCAATTTGTATCCACTGAAAGTGAAATTGCTATTAGAGTTGTGGTGAATTGATTCACAGGACTCGGTTTATTAGTCACGTCAGTAATCTGTGGACCCTGAATGGGTGTCCTGTGAACTACCCCTTACTTGACTGCATCTATAGCTCTTCTTCTGATTAGCCAGAATGACGCTTGGTCACACCAAAATGACAAAATCATGTCAGGCCAGCTACTGGGAAGAGGAGCTGATGATCCCATCAGATAAGGTGGGGCAGCATGGTGGCTAAGTGGTTAGCACTGCAGCCTTGCAGCACTGAGGTCATGGGTTCAAATCCCCCCAAGGATAACATCTGCAAGGAGTTTGTATGTTCTCCCCATGTTTGCATTGGTTTCCTCTGGTTTCCTTCCACATTCCAAAGGCATACCGATAGGGAGTCTAGATTGTGAGTCCCAATGAGGACAGTGCCGATAATGTCTGTAAAGTGATGGGGATTTTATGGCACTAAATAAGTGAGTAAAATAAATAAATAAGAGGTGGTTCTCAGGCCTCCTGCCCAGCAGCTATCAGATTACTGATGGATTGGTTCCTGTGAATCAATTTGCACCAACTCTATTTATTATGTTAAGTAATTTTTCATTATAAAAGATAGTGTTTGTTTGCTGAGCCCATATTAGCTCTTTAAAAGTATTTATTTTAGATTGTAAATACCTGTATTTTTATTGAGAATATTGCAGAAGAACAAAAATCAGGGGTAGGTTGAAATTAAAAAAATTGGTCCTATAATGTTTATAATGTAAAATATATTAGCAAATTCAAGAATCTTATTAGCAAGAAGCAAAGTAACTTACTGAATAATGCAAAAAAATAATCCAAATACCAAAAAAAACCGCAACAAATAACAATACAGACATTAGTAAAATATTAGTACAGAGAAAGCGAAACAGACTTATCAATTTTATTCTGCACTTATCCAGTACCTGTTTTAACATCAGTGTGTACAGACAACATGGGAGGTCAAATGAATGGAACTCATTTATGAAATAAAATGCATATTTGCAGTTCAATACTTACGATTTAAGAGGAAAACACAAAATAGTTTTCTAGCATTGCAAAAGTCAGATGAGTCCAATAAACAACACTTTCCTTATAAAACTTTCCTTTTTTAGAGCGCTCTGTGGTATGTTTTACATCTTTATTGAAACTTGCCTGGGAGATAATACAAAAGTGCAAATGACGATCTCACTTCTTAATTGGAGTCATTAACAGTTTTTAGTTCCCCTGTGGTGTAAGCTCAGCCACCTCATTGACATAAAATGTTGGTGTTTTATACTCACTGGATTAACACATTTCCATTGACAAATGTATGGACTTAATTTATATTTTATGCAGTTAATACCATGAAATAGTCATTTCTTTTACTGGCCATAATATAATTTTCATGAATTGTGGTTTCTTAGTGATGTTAGGGTTATGTGCACACTGAGCTATTTTCTGACAGTCAAAAACCACAAGCATTTTATTAGAAACAGTTATAGGAAAGTCTCCTTCTTGGAGCAGTTTTTGTAGAAGCTTTGTGTTTCCTGCAACAGTTTTGAAGAGTTTTTCAAATATTTTTTAAGAGTTTTTTCTTTAAGAATATTGGCAGTCTTTTGATTTGACCATTGTCACTCACAGTGTAGGAAAGACAAAGTGTAACACAAAGGGATGAGGGGAAGGGACCCCAGACACGAGGGAGAGGGGGAGTGGAGACCTCCTAGGCTGATCTAATATCACCCTGACGCCCCTACCATCCCTATATTGGCTTCTCACCTATCGCCGAAAAGGAAACCTAAGCCCTGTAAATCCCTAGAGCTAGGCCCTGAAAAGGGAAGGGGGAGTGAGCACTGGTCAGTCTCCACTATAAACTAAAGACAACAAGGAAGACAAACACAGGGGGAAGAAACTTAGCTTGAGCCGACTTCAGAGAGATTACACCAAACGTCCTCCAAGCACCAGAGAGGAAGTAAGCAGACTGCAATAGCTCCAAGCCTTCACAAGGGAACATGTAAATATCACCGGCTCCTCCCTTCAGCAAACTGAAAGTATTTAAACACCCAGGCCAGGGTGTCAATCAGAGCAGGTAACCGCTGGGTCCTAAAGTAAGACAGATTTAAGAAGGCGTCTGTAATGCCAAATGAAGTGACCTTCTGCAACTAGCTGCAGAACGACTGTCTGCACATCTGACACACCCGTGACAACCATGCCTAGTTTGTTGCATTTTTCATCAGGACCCACTCCAAAGAAGTGACATCCACTTTCTTTTTTCCAGCTAGGTGGTTTTGAAAGCCTGAAGTGTTTAAAAGACACTAAAAAGACTGAACGTATGAACAGGATGTCATTTTGCCATATAAATGTATAGGAAGTTTCTTTTGATTGTTTTGTGAGCACTTTTCATCGTTTTAAGGAGTGGAGCAGCTCAAAAAAGCATTAAAAAGTTGCAGTGTAAACATAACTTTAAATGGTTTGTCCAGTACTTTTATATTGATCAAATTCATCGACTGCACTGAATTTTCTCAAAAAATTAGATTTGTGGTTAATCTGTATACTGGAAAGCTTGTAATTGCTTGAAAAATACATGTGGGGGAGAGGAGGGAGAAAGAGAGAGAGAACCCAGCTGATCATAAGAGCTTACACTCTACAGGAGAAAGAGACTAAGGCCATGGCCACACTGTCAGTATTTGGTCAGTATTCGGTCAGTATTTTTTCTCAGGAGTTGGAGCCAAAACCAGGTGGGGAACAATCAGAGAAAAGGTATAATAGAAACAGGTGCACCAATTCTGCATTTATCACCCACTCATGGTTTGACTCCCACTCCTGAAAAAAAATACTGACCAAATACTGACAGTGTGGCCATGGCCTTACCTACTGACTCTGGAGGTGGAAAACGACTTTGATGTATAAACTGTGCTCCACTGGTGATCACTGATCTATGATGGCCCAGGTGCTGTCTACCACTGCACATTGTATGATAAGGAAGCCACTGCAGTAACACAA
Source organism: Phyllobates terribilis (assembly GCF_046119375.1). Classification (NCBI taxonomy): domain Eukaryota; kingdom Metazoa; phylum Chordata; class Amphibia; order Anura; family Dendrobatidae; genus Phyllobates; species Phyllobates terribilis. The sequence goes on along the minus strand of NW_027362761.1, from coordinate 460,514,219 downwards.
AATGACATTAACCTGCTCTGTGATAATTCAGCAGTGTGGAAAATGGTGCTGGGCAAGTTATTTTCTTTATATGCGTACTGTAAATCGAATCTAAAAATGTTAAAATTTGTGTGAAACCTCGAATTTCAAGAAATTCAACTCCAACTCAATCTTCTGTGGATCGATCCGCTTTTTGTAGTGCTGACCATCAATAATAAAAGTACTTTTGAAGTGGAAAACTCAACATTAAAACGCACATTTATTGACCAAGTGTAACCAAATTTTTGTATTGTCCCATTGTATCTTTAACTAAAAAGTGTAAAGAAATTTTGCAGTAGATTTTGATTCTATATATAGGGGAAATTAGAAAACAGATGAAAGCAAATTTAACATGATGATTTTGGGCAGTGCATGGCTAGAAGTACATTGGACATGAATCATATTCTTTGTTATGGCTGGTAGCTGTGCCGAATGCCTTGTAATTCTGATGCATTGGTGAGTACAGTGTTAAGAATGTGCGGGATGACACTGGCTGAGCTGTCGTGGCTGAATGTTTATGCGGTGTATTCCATGATGTCAAATAAAGAGGAGAACAGGAGAGTAGTTGAAAAATAACTCTCTTTTACTGATGGTTATAGATAGCAGTACAAAAGTTTAATGATGCGATGCAGAGGCGCATCAGTATCCTCCTCCTTAAGGGGTAAGAAAACAATTCAGGATTACGCTTCTTCAGTGTGACGACACAGAATTTATTCTTAATCATGCCAGACATATCATTCAGCAGGTCAAGAGATATAAGCTATTGTTCAAATGAGCCTGAATGTTGACTCTTGTTGTAGGTTGAATTGATGTTTATTGATTTGTTGAATAGTTGCTGACTACCTATTGTATCAGTCCTTGCAGCTTATTGTTCTGCTCTCCTTGTGGGACAAAGGCGCAGGTTAATTGAACAATCAATGTTTTTAAATTTGATGAATGCCTGCTCACTACCTATTGAATCAGTCCATACAGCTTTCTGTTCTGCAAACATTAAAGGACAAAATATGCAGGTTAATTAAACACTCGAACAATGAGAGATGACCTCCTCCCATTTCCCCCCCATATCTGTGGATAACAGACTGAAGGACAGCTGTGGGTATAAAATGGGACCTCTCTCCTTCTACAGAGAGACTCTAGAGGACAGCAGCCAAGGCACCATGGCTCCAACTTGAGGAATACAGATTCAATCCACTTCCCATCACTGAACCCCATGGAAACGTTTGGGAAACCTAGGTTGGGACAATCAGGTCACCTTGCTACATACTTCAATAGACTCTGTCAGCTTCCTAAGCTTTACGTGACCTCCTCTCTTTGGGTGACCACCAAAGTGGGGTGCTACTGGCTGTGGTAGTTGGCCTTAGAATCCACGAAGTCACAGATGTTCTAATTCCAGGCGAGCCAGTGGAAGGGTGAGACTGTGTCAGTTGCACCATATTATGTACTTGCTAGAACTGTGCTATATGTTATTAACTGTTGGTGATCCAATAAAGTATTTCTACATTGTGTTACCCTCATGCTCTATTGACCGACTAGTACTCTGCCCACGGGGGGGGGGTTGAGACCTGGTCCATGCGATCTTTCTAAAAACAGCCAGGCCAGCGGACTAGAGCACCCACTGACCTTCATGTCTCTACACTCAGATCTGTTCTAACTCAGCCATCACTTCTCCGTGGGAGCCATCTACTTTTATACACAATAAACCACACCACTTTAACCTCCAAATTGAGACTGGAACTTTAAATAAACTTTGCTTCTCCCACCCTTCCAGATCTTTCTACATTACAAATTGGTGAGGTTAACACTCTACGTTCTATGCTGAATCATTCTTCTTAAAGTAACATACACAACAATATAAGGCAAAAGCCTAACTGTCAAAAGGAAGACATCAGACCCAAAGCATTAAAGTAATCCCCAAGTTTGGGGTATTAATGTTGCATCACTGTATGTACTTTTATCTGTGTGTACTCTAAAAGTACTGTCTAGTGGTAAAAATTTTCATTAGTGATGTTTGTGATCACTCATGCATCATTAAATAAAGGGACTAGGGGTGTAACTAGAGTTCTATAGGCCCCAGGGCCTACAACGACTGGTTTGTAGTTCTGATGCAATTTGTCATTGTGGCTCTGCTTGGGTCTTTAAATATGTATGTTTCTCCTTGATAAAAAAATACTACTTTGCATGTAACAAATGCCACAATACAAAAACCCAGTGTACTCTCACCAATACGACTATATAAAAAACAATACCCCCACACAACCAAATAATGCCACCATACTGATCATTAAAAAAAAACATGGTGCCAAGACCAATATTAAAACCATACAGTGACCATAAGATGGTAGATACCAGTTGTACGCCATCACTCAGTATACAGTATGTTTATACTTGACAGATAAATCACCACTGACTTTCCCTCTTACCTAAACCTGCTACCATTGCCTGCAGTGTCTCCAGACTTGTCTCCCATTGTCCACATCTGGGATGACCTAGGTCAGCAATTGCAAAGGGAGCTGCCAGCAGAGGATCTTGATGATTTATTTAGGTGCAATCAATGGGGCATAAAATTTCTGTTGAAACCATTCATAACCTCAATGATTACACGCCAAGGTGTACAAGTGCATGTATTTCTGTGCATGACGCTCATGCTCAATACTGATGTTGAGAACATTTTGGGCCTAATTCATTAAAGCTTTAAATAGTTGCAAAATTTTTCCACAACATGAAGTTGTGCTTAAATTTTATGAATTTTGGCTTTCACAACAAGGATGCGGGTGCCATTTATCAAATGCACTAAAACGACAATTCATTAAACGATGCACGACTCTTAGAGAAGCACTTCCAACAAAGTTTTATCCTCTTAATATATTGCAATCATATTATACAAGACTGTGTACTTATAATTGCTCATTTTGCCTTTCTACCTAGTAATTTTTTCTCTTTTCTCTGTTCTATGTAGAAACAGGAAGTCTCTTGTTCCTGCAGAAATCATTCCCCTCTTCAACTCCTGACCCAGCTGCTCCACTCCTCCCCACTGCCGGTGACTTTTGCAGTGACTTATGACTCATGCAGGGAAAATAAACTTCTTGTTTCTACATAGAGCTTAGAAGGATTCAGCTAATCAGTTTTTAATCATGTGATGTCATAGAGCTAATGGAAAAGAGAATAATTAACTGGATAGAAAGGCAAAATGAGAATTTGTAAGTGCACAGTGCTATAAATTATAACGATTGCAATATATTAAGGGGATAAACTTTAATCGGAGTGCTTCTTTGATGAATCCGGAGTATCTACCGCAAGGAGGGCATGCCTCATTATTAATATTGCTGTGAAAAAAAAAGGTTGTGATAAATCAGGGTCTCTGTTTCTAATTTTTAATAATTTCCATATCTAGTTAGGTCCATATATATTTGGACAGAGACAACATTTTTCTAATTTTGGCTCTAGACATTACCACAATGAATTTTAAACAAAACAATTCAGATGCAGTTGAAGTTCAGACTTTCTGCTTTCATTTGAGGGTATCCACATTAAAATTGGATGAAGGGTTTAGGAGTTTCAGCTCCTTAACATGCGCCACCCTGTTTTTAAAGGGACCAAAAGTAATTGGACAGATTAAATAATTGTAAATAAAATGTTCATTTCTAGTACTTGGTTGAAAACCCTTTGTTGGCAATGACTGCCTGAAGTCTTGAACGCATGGACATCACCAGATGCTGTGTTTCCTCCTTTTTGATGCTCTGCCAGGCCTTCACTGCGGTGGTTTTCAGTTGCTGTTTGTTTGTGAGCCTTTCTGTCTGAAGTTTAGTCTTTAACAAGTGAAATGCATGCTCAATTGGGTTGAGATCAGGTGACTGACTTGGCCATTCAAGAATATTCCACTTCTTTGCTTTAATAAACTCCTGGGTTGCTTTGGCTTTATGTTTTGGGTCATTGTCCTTCTGTAGCATAAAACGACGACCAATCAGTTTGGCTGCATTTGGCTGGATCTGAGCACACAGTATGGCTCTGAAGACATCAGAATTCATTCGGCTGCTTCTGTCCTATGTCTCATCATCAATAAACACTAGTGACCCGACCCAGTGCCACTGGCAGCCATGCTTGCCCAAGCCATCACACTGCCTCCGCCGTGTTTCACAGATGATGTGGTATGCTTTGGATCATGAGCTGTACCATGCCTTCGCCATACTTTTCTCTTTCCATCATTCTGGTAGAGGTTGATCTTAGTTTCATCTGTCCAAAGAATGTTCTTCCAGAACTGTGCTGGCTTTTTAAGATGTTTTTTAGCAAAGTCCAGTCTAGCCTTTTTATTCTTGATGCTTATGAGTGGCTTGCACCGTGCAGTGAACCCTCTGTCTTCTCTTTATGGTAGATTTGGATATTGATACGCCTACCTCCTGGAGAGTGTTGTTCACTTGGTTGGCTGTTGTGAAGGGGTTTCTCTTCACCATGGAGATTACTCTGCGATCATTCACCACTGTTGTCTTCCGTGGGCGCCCAGGTCTTTTTGCATTGATGAGTTCACCAGTGCTTTCTTTCTTTCTCAGGATGTACCAAACTGTAGATTTTGCCACTCCTGTAGCAATTTCTCGGATGGGTTTTTTCTGTTTTTGCAGCTTAAGGATGGCTTGTTTCACCTGCATGGAGAGCTCCTTTGACCGCATGTTTACTTCACAGCAAAACCTTCCAAATGCAAGCACCACACCTCAAATCAACTCCAGGCCTTTTATCTGCTTAATTGAGAATGACATAATGAAGGGATTGCCCACACCTGTCCATGAAATAACCTTGGAGTCAATTGTCCAATTACTTTTGGTCCCTTTAAAAACAGGGTGGCACATGTTAAGGAGCTGAAACTCCTAAACCCTTCATCCAATTTTAATGTGGATACCTCAAATGAAAGCTGAAAGTCTGAACTTCAACTGCATCTGAATTGTTTTGTTTAAAATTCATTGTGGTAATGTCTAGAACCAAAATTAGAATAATGTTGTCTCTGTCCAAATATATATGGACCTAACTGTATAACACGTCTATCAATCCTGTGATTTTCAAAATAGCACAACTTGTTGTGGAGTATACAGTCATATGAAAAAGTTTGGGCACCCCTATTAATCTTAAGCTTAATGTTTTATAAAAATTGGTGTTTTTGCAACAGCTATTTCAGTTTGATATATGTAATAACTGTTGGACACAGTAATGTTTCTGCCTTGAAATGAGGTTTATTGTGCTAACAGAAAATGTGCAATCTGCATTCAAACAAAATTTGACCGGTGCATAAGTATGGGCACCCTTATCATTTTCTTGTTTTAAATACTCCTGCCTACTTTTTACTGACTTACTAAAGCACTTTTTTTGGTTTTGTAACCTCATTGAGCTTTGAACTTTATAGCCAGGTGTATGCAATCATGAGAAAAGCTACTTAAAGTGGCCACTTGCAAGTTGTTCTCCTGTTTGAATCTCCTCTGAAGAGTGGCATCATGGGCTCCTCAAAACAACTGTCAAATGATCTGAAAACAAAGATTATTCAACATAGTTGTTCAGGGGAAGGATACAAAAAGCTCTCTCAGAGATTTAACCTGTCAGTTTCCACTGTGAGGAACATAGTAAGGAAATGGAAGAACATAGGGACAGTTCTTGTTAAGGCCAGAAGTGTCAGGACAAGAAAAACATCAGAAAGGCAGAGAAGAAGAATGGTGAGATCAGTCAAGGACAATCCTCAGACTACCTCCAGAGAGCTGCAGCATCAACTTGCTGCAGATGGTGTCACTGTGCATCGGTCAACTATACAACGCACTTTGCACAAGGAGAAGCTGTATGGGAGAGTGATGCGAAAGAAGCCGTTTCCGCAAGTACGCACAAACAGAGTCGGCTGAGGTATGCAAAAGCACATTTGAAGAAGCCTATTTCTTTTTGGAAGACGGTCCTGTGGACTGATGAAACCAAGATTGAGTTGTTTGGTCATACAAAAAGGCGTTATGCATGGTGGCAAAAAAACACAGCATTCCAAGAAAAACACTTGCTACCCACAGTAATATTTGGTGGAGGTTCCATCATGCTTTGGGGCTGTGTGGTCAATGCCGGCACTGGGAATCTTGTTAAAGTTGAGGGACGCATGGATTCCACTCAGTAGCAGCAGATTCTTGGCAATAATGTTCAAGAATCAGTGATAAAGTTGAAGTTACGCAGTGGATGGATCTTTCAGCAAGACAATGATCCAAAACACCGCTCCAAATCTACTCAGGCATTCATGCAGAGGAACAATTACAATGTTCTGGAATGGCCATCCCAGTCCCCAGACCTGAATATCATTGAACATCTGTGGGATCATTTGAAGAGGCTGTCCATACTCGGCGACCATCAAACTTAACTGAACTGGAATTGTTTTGTAAAGAGGAATGGTCAAAAATACCTTCATCCAGTATCCAGGAACTCATTAAAAGCTACAGGAAGCGACTAGAGGCTGTTATTTTTGCAAAAGGAGGATCTACTAAATATTAATGTCACTTTTCTGGTGAGGTGCCCATACTTATGCACCTGTCAAATTTTGTTTGAATGCAGATTGCACATTTTCTGTTAGTACAATAAACCTCATTTCAAGGCAGAAACATTACTGTATCCAACAGTTATTACATATATCAAACTGAAATAGCTGTTGCAAAAACACCAATTTTTATAAAACATTAAGCTTAAGATTAATAGGGGTGCCCAAACTTTTTCATATGACTGTATATTAAGAATTTCTAATTGCACACAAGAAGTAGCTAAAGAGTGGGTACAGTAAACTGGTTTGGCAATTGATAAAAAGGATATTCATTTTTCATTAAAACTGCCACAAGTATGCATAAGAAATGAAATAATAAATTGGAGTTTAAACTTGAAAAGCAAAAACCGTGTTTACTTTAATAATGGTAAATGCATTAAAAACTTTGACACATAATTGGCAAAATCCTACTTTTGTCTTGTGAACAAACTTATTCTCAATGGAAAGTCATTTTGTCCTTCTAAGAAAATAAATAATGTTTGATATTACTGTTTATGCAGATAATTCCTACCATGACCTAACATCACCACATAACATAATTCCCAGGGATGGATGAAGGTTCTATAATTTTATTCAGACATTATATGATAAATCGTTAGACCATATGATGAATTTTATAATATATTCTTTATTCATTTTTATGATCAGTAGGCCAAGATATCAGCTATCATGTTTTGAAAAAACGTTTTTCACTAGTGCTGTGTTTGTTAACTTCCAAGCTGCAAACTCAAGAGCACCTTTGCCTAAGTGCAGACTAGTGAAATCAGTAAAAATCCAATATAAAAAGTTAGAGATGCGCTAAGAAGTAAATCCAAAACTAAAATGTGGAAATAATATCAGTATTTCATATGGATATAAACCAATTGGATGTATAGGTAAAGGTTCCAGAAAACGGTGTTTCCTACCTTTTTATATGATGATCCTTTTGTTCGCTCCCAATGAACTGCCCTTCAGAGCACTGCATTTTGCTCAATAGAGATCCTGGCAAATGTCCTGCAGAGCATTGCACTATGCTCTTGCACTACGTTCAATAGAAATCCTGGTAAATGTCCTGCAGAGTATTGCACTGTGCTCAATAGAGATCCTGGTAAATGTCCTGCAGAGTGTTGCACTGTGCTCAATAGAGATCCTGGTAAATGTCCTGCAGAGTGTTGCACTGTGCTCAATAGAGATCCAGGCAAATGTCTTGCAGAGCATTGCACTTTGCTCGATGGAGATCCTGGCAAATGTCGTGCAGAGCGTTGCATTATGCTTATTAGAGATCCTGGCAAAATGCCAAAAATAGTCCATCCCGTTGTGCTGGCTACTGGATTGTGTGTCCGTGTGTCCCAATCTTTGGTGCACTTATTGTGTCCACAATCCTCGTGATGGAGAAGGAGCTGAGCGATATGGATGTGGGGCCGGCCGGTCACCGTATATCGCACAGTGATTCCAACAGGCTGCCGCCTTTGCAGGTAAGTGACATCTCTCAGGCAATGTGGAGTCTCCGTCAGGAAATTAATTCCGGAGTGAGTACCTTTCTTACGCGTTTCAGCTGTTATGACTACCTTCATCAGAGATGGGGCCTGAAATCTATAGTTGTCTGTTTGAACTCTGCTTGAACTCTGTTTGAATTCTGAGATTTGGGTTCATATTTTTTAATTTTTTTTTTGGATTCCGATTATTTTTAGAAAGCAAATAGTTCAATCTCACTATTGAACTATCATGTTTTAGGTTAAACATACAGGATAAGACAATTGTCTTCCACCAGTCAAAATGAAAATACATGCCTCGTTTTATGAATATTTTCTTTTTTAATAAATTTGGAAAAATTTCTACATTTCTGTTTTTTTTCAGTCAAGATGGGGTGCAGAGTGTACTTTACGACTGACGCAAACTTTGCATCTTCTATAATAGTTTTCATTGTTTTTGACAGGGACTGAACTGGGTTTAACTTGTTCTAGAGTATGATTATAAATTCTCAACGCATTTTTTCCAATATTTTGCAAAGGGTTTGGTCTTTTGTAAACTTGGAGTTTAGTTTAAAGCGGTTGCCCAGTTTAGAAAACCTATTTTATATACCTTCTTGGGGAATTCTGGGGTAATAGATTTATGGTTTTGATCTCTTAGAGTGGAGAGTGGTTTAAAGTGTCGATCGCTCTATCCTGTATTATGTACTGTCATGTATTATGGAGACAAGCCATTGATGTGAATATGTAAAGCGTAATGCTTATTGTCTAATGTGGTAGAGCTGTGATTAAATTAGACAATTACATCCCACAGATTATATCTAAGCACTGGGTATCCCAGCAAAACCTTTCCAACAAGTAGGTACTGTCTAAAATGGAGAATCCTTTTTAAGAACCACTCTTTTTAAAATCAATTGTTCCATATAATGTACACCATTCCATACAAAAACATCTCCTATCGACTTTTTATAGATGGGTACTTAATAACAGGTAGTTAATGTCTCTCAGGATTCAAAATGGTCAGACTCATAACACAATTGTAACCTCCTCAGGTTTACAAGGATCCACTAAAAATTGAAAAGCATAATAATAGCACTTCCTGCTGTTCTTTAAATTGCATTAAATGTTTTAATTAACTGATGACTTCCTTCAATTGCTTACAGTTCCTAAGATCAGTGAAATATTTTCTTAAGAGCTATAGAGAAGTGATATGACTAGTCCATTTTATCAAAATAATAATCAGAAAGATGAGGGCTCAACACAGGGGCACAATAATGTTATAGGAATTCATCCCAAAGTAACAGCATCAAAAAAAGAATATAAAACTGAGCAATATGATAATAAAAAAAAATTATTGTGTACGGTAGTCCTTCATATTGGTAATCTCACCCAGAGCAAGCTCTAACAGCATCAAAACAAATGTGCTGCACAGAGCTGGGAAAAATAAGGAAAATGAAAATGTATTACTTCTAAACTATGGTAGCATTATCTGCTACATACTCTTCTGTACTATTATTTATGTATATTTTTGTGTACCTTTCTGAAAATAGCTACAACAGTGCATATGTCGAACACCTACCAACTGGTTCCATTAGCAAGCAGCAGAATAGCAAAAGTACAGTCAATTATAAACTTGGAACAATCATAAAAATGGTGCTAGAAATAAAGGGCACTATTCCACAGATATAACAGAGTAAACACAAAACTCAACAGATACTAAAAGTTGCAAGGACCCTGCATGGAAGATTACAATATATGAGGAAATAGAGGAGACATGAAAGGTAAATGGTAAAAAGTGCTTTTTTTGTATGGCCAGCCATCAATATAATAAATAGGGTATTTAAATAACACTGCATGAACTGGTGACTAGCAAGTACAGATACAGAGGGCTATTAAGTGGATGGAGGGTGTGCAAACAGATGACACGAGGGGCCAGATTTGGAAGAAACATTTGTAATGGCAAAATTGGAAAGGTTATATAAGTGAGGTGAGGCGATAGGCCAGTCTAAAGAAATGCGTTTTTAGGCCATACTTAAAATTGTGGTTATTGGCAATTAATCGTATTGTCCTGAGTAGAGCATTCCAGAGAATTAGTGCAGCTCGCGAGATGGGAGTTGGAGATTTGGATTATTGAGGACGTTAGTCTTAGTTCATTAGTGGAACAGAGTGTACAGGTAAGGTGAAAGAGATGAAGGAGGAGATATACAGTGGGTACGGAAAGTATTCAGACCCCTTTAAAAAAAATTCTCTCTTTGTTTCATTGCAGCCATTTGGTAAATTCTAAAAAGTTCATTTTTTTCTCATTAAAGTACACTCTGCACCCCATCTTGACTGAAAAAAACAGAAATGTAGAAATTTTTGCAAATTTATTAAAAAAGAAAAACTGAAATATCACATGTTCATAAGTATTCAGACCACTTGCTCAGACACTCATATTTAAGTCACATGCTGTCCATTTCCTTGTGATCCTCCTTGAGATGGTTCAACTCCTTCATTGGAGTCCAGCTGTGTTTAATGAACCTGATAGGACTTAATTTGGAAAGGCACACACCTGTCTATATAAGACCTCACAGCTCACAGTGCTTGTCAGACCAAATGAGAATCATGAGCTCCAAGGAACTGCCCAAGGAGTTCAGAGACAGAATTATGGCAAGGCACAGATCTGGCCAAGGTTACAAAAGAATTTCTGCATTGCTCAAGATTCCTAAGAGCACAATGGCCTCCATAATCTCTTCCTAGACCTGGCCATCCAGCCAAACTGAGCAATTATGGGAGAAGAGCCTTGGTGAGAGAGGTAAAGAAAAACCCTAAGATCACTGTGGCTGAGCTCCAAAGGTGCAATAGGGAGATGGGAGAAAGTTCCACAAAGTCAAATCACTGCAGCCCTCCACCGGTCAGGCCTTTATGGCAGAGTGGCCCGATGGAAGCCTCTCTTCAGTGCAACACATATGAAAGCCCGCATAGAGTTTGCTCAAAAACACATGAAGGACTCCCAGACTATGAGAAATAAGATTCTCTGGTCTGATGAGATAGAACTTTTTGGTTATAATTCTAAGTGGTATTGTAGCATCGGAGTCTCTGCCTCCTGCCGGGCAGAGACGCCGTTCCCCTTAGCACCGCGGTCCCGGTCCGTCGTCTTCCTGCTCCCCTCCTGCTGCTGCTGTGGCGCGCACCACATGCAGCTTCCCGGGCACTGAGCTTATGGCGCGCGCGCTCCCTCCCTCTTAAAGGGGCCACGCGCACCGTCCTAAAGAGTCCCCGGCCAATGGCCGGAGGACTTCCCCTTTAAAATGCACCTCCTTCAAAATGGAGGTGCCTGTGCAAGGTTGTTGTTTTGTGTGCTAACACATTCTTCAGGCCCCAGGTCCTGCTGCCTGTCAGCCTTGCCCGCCAGTCTGTCTAACAGTCCTGTCCACCAGTCTGTCTAACAGTCCTGCCCGCCAGTTTGTCTAACAGCCCTGCCTGCCTGTTTGCCTACTCGGAGCACCCACCAGTTACCTGGCGCACTCGCCAGTCTGCCTGCCTGGAGAACCTGCCAGTTACCTGCCGTGCTCACCAGTCTGCCTACCTGGAGCACCTGCCGGTTACCTGCCATGCTTTCCTGCTTGCCTACCCAGATCACCTGTCTGGCTATCAGCCGTACCAGCCTTCCTGCCGTGCTCATCTGCTCTGCCGGTCAGCTCCTGTCATCTGACCCGTGGGAGTCACCTGCTTTCACACAAGGTTGGTCCCAGAGTGGCACATGGTTCACCTGCCCGGTCCCTCCCTGGTTCATGGAGTCGACTAAGCCGCCGTGTGACCTGGGTCGGTCCTAGTAGGCACTAAGGTTACGCCCCTCTGTTCCCTCCTTGCACCGAAGCACAGAGGTTCCACCACCCGGACAATAACAGTTTGCACAGACCATGGAACCCGGTGGCCCCCAGGCTCCTTCGCTCTCTCACCTGTACCAAGAGGTCTCTCGCCAGAGATCCCAACAGGATACTATCCTGTCCTATCTGCGGACAGTCAACTCCCGCCTGGACGTGCTGTCCACCATGACTGTGTCCGTCTCTAACCGAGCAGCACCCGCTCTGGCTACACCTCAACCCAGTGGCGCTGTGGCACTCGGCTTTGGACCCCGGCTCTCTGCGCCTCCACGTTTTGGTGGTGACCCCGTCCTATGTCGGAGCTTCATAAATCAGTGCACGCTGCACTTTGAACTCTTGGCACACCAGTTCACCTCCGACCGGGCCAAGGTGGCATTCATCATGTCTCACCTCACTGGAGAGGCGTTGCCATGGCTTAACCCTCTGTGGGAAAGAGGGGACCCCCTGGTTTCCAATCTTCTGGCTTTCCTCGCTGCCTTCCGGAAGGTCTTTGATGAGCCCGGACGAAAATCTTCTACTGCCTCCTCACTTCTCCGTCAAGGGAGTCTCACTGTGGGCCAGTATGCCGTCCATTTCCGAACCTTCCATCTGAACTTGCCTGGAACAATGAGGCCCTGGTGTCCACCTTTTGAGAGGGCCTTTCCAGATGGATCAAGGATGAGCTTGCTGGTCGTGACATCCCTTCCACCCTGGATGACCTGGTGTCATTAGCTACCCGGATTGACATCCGTTTTCTGGAACATGCTAAGGAGACGACCCGGGAGAGAAGATTTCTGTGTTTCGCTCCAACATTCCAAAAGCCAGCCTCGCAACCAGCAACCCCCCGGGCATGTTCACCAGAGCCTATGCAAATTGACCAAACCAAGATGGTCAAGTCTCGCCTGGATACACGCCGAGCCGAGGGGAGTTGCTTCTACTGTGGCAGTATCGAGAATTTGATCCATTCCTGCCCGGTGAGGCCGGGAAACTCCAATGTCTAGGACCGCTCGGAGAGGTCGTCCTAGACAAGAGTAAATCCTCTCCGTCCTTGACTCTGTCTGTTTCGATTTCCAGTGGTGAGACCCGCTTCTTCAAGACTGCCTATCTGGATTCCGGAGCCTGGGAACCTCATTCAACAGGCCATTGTGGAGCATTATCAGATTCCTACCATATGTCTGTCTGAACAGTTGGCGGTTGCCTCTGTGGATGGGAAACTTCTCCTGGAAACCATCTTGCTTGTCACTGAGCCTGTAACCCTTCAGGTGGAAATGCTGCAATCAGAGAAGATCTCCTTTCATGTGCTGTTCGGTCTCTCTTACTCCCTCTTACTTGGTCTACCCTGGTTACAAAGACATGAGCCCGTCCTGAATTGGAGATCTGGTGAAGTGCTTCGTTGGGGTCAGGAATGCCATGAGTCCTGTCTAGTTCCGGTTTGTCCTGCTTGACCCCGGTCTACTCCGGCTAATCTACCTGGTCTGCGGCATCCTACTGGTCCTATGCAGAGACACTACCACCTCATAGGCCGTATGATTGCCCCATCGACCTGGTACCTGGTGCTTCTCCTCCCCACGGACAAATCTACCCTTTGTCGCTGGCCGAGACCCGTGCCATGTCTGAGTACATAGAGGAGAATCTTGCTAGGGGATTTATCCAGAAATCTACCTCCCCGGCTGGAGCAGGATTCTTCTTCGTCAAGAAGAAAGATGGCTCTCTAAGTCCCTATATCAATTACAGGGGCCTTAACTAGATTAACATAAAAAATAAGTACCCCCTGCCTCTCATCTCAGAGCTGTTTGACCACCTTATAGGCGCGAAGATCTTCACCAAGCTCGATCTTCGTGGGACATACAATTTGGTCCGGATTCACCAGGAAGACGAGTGGAAGATGGCATTCAACACCGGGGACGGTCACTACGAATACCACGTGATGCCCTTTGGTCTCTGTAATGCTCCAGCCATCTTCCAGGAGCTGGTGAACGATATCTTTCGAGACCTCCTGTATTTCTGTGTGGTGGTGTACTTGGACGATATCTTGGTTTTCTCTCCGGATCAGCCCTCACACTGGAGAGATGTTCGTCAGGTTCTGCTGAGGCTCCGGAAGAATCGTCTGTACGCTAAATACGAGAAATGCCTCTTTGAGCAGACCTCTCTGCCGTTCCTGGGTTATATTATCTCTGAGATTGGTCTGCGTATGGATCCCGAGAAGGTGTCTGCCGTCTTAAAGTGGCCCCGACCAGAGGGGTTGAAGGCGATTCAACGATTCCTGGGGTTCGGAAACTATTACCGCCTCTTCATTCCTCATTTCTCCACCCGGACTGCTCCCTTCTGTGCGCTCACCCGTAAAGAAGCAAATCCCAGGGAATGGACTTCCGAAGAGGAGAAGGCCTTTGTCTCCTTTAAACAAGCCTTCTCCTCCGTTCCTGTGCTACACCATCCAGATTGCATAAAAGCAGTTCTTCCTGAAGATTGATGCCTCCTCCTCCGGGGCCAGAGCAGTGCTCACCCAGAAATCCTCGTCTGGGCGAATGGTGACCTGCGGATTCTTCTCCAAGCTCTTCTCCTCGTCCGAACGCAACTACTCTATAGGAGATCGAGAACTGCTGGCCATCAAATTAGTGTTGGAGGAGTGGCGCTATTTGCTTGAGGGGGCTCCCCACCCGGAGGTCATCTACACTGACCATAAAAACCTTGCTTATTTGCAGAATGCCCAAAGACTAAATCCGCGTCAGGCCAGGTGGTCTCTATTCTTTGCCCGATTCTGCTTCACTCTGCCCTACCGCCCGGTGGACGAGAACATTAAAGCTGACACTCTATCCCACTCATTCCTGTCTTCCAACCAAGAGGGTGAGCCTCTACATATCATTGACCTCTCCAAAGTGATGACTGTTGCTCCGTTTGACCTATCTCATCTTCCACACGGTAAGACCTTTGTAGCTGTTCCGGATCGGAAGAAGGTTCTACTCTGGGGTCATTCATCCTAATTATCCGGTCATGCTGGTCAGAGGAAGACCTTTCTGCTCGTTGCCCGACATTACTGGTGGCCTTCCCTGCACAAGGATGTTGCGGACTTTGTTGCGGCTTGTTCCTCTTGTGCCCGTAACAAGGTTCCCAGGCACCTTCCAGACGGCCGTCTCCTTCCTATTCCTGTGCCTTTCGCTCCGTGGCAACACATTGCAATGGACTTCATTACGGATCTCCCTGTTTCTGCCGGTTGTACTGTCATTTGGGTGGTCGTCGACCGCTTTTCTAAGATGGCCCACTTCATCCCTCTGCCTGGTCTTTCGTCTACATCTGTGCTGGCTAAGGACTTCATCCTTCACAACTTCCATCTTCACGGTCTACCCCTCCACATTGTCTTGGATCGCGGAGTTCAATTCACTTCGCGCTGCTGGAAAGCCACGTGCAAGCTGCTGGATGTCTCCTTGGATTTTTCTTCGGCCTATCATCCTCAGTCCAATGGCCAAGTGGAATGCATCAATCAAATCTTCACCAGTTTTCTTTGACACTTTGTCAACGCTCACCAGAGCGATTGGGTTGAGCTCCTGCCCTGAGCAGAGTTTTCCTATAACAACCATGAGAGCGAGTCTTCTGCTAAAACTCCGTTTTTTGTGGTCTACGGTCAACACCCCCGGATTCCGTTTCCCGTCTCCTCTTCAGTGGACAATCCTGACGCGAAGTCTCTCATCAGCGAATTTACTGCAATTTGGGAGGACACTAGATCTGCGCTTCTTCAGTCCTTGGAGCGGATGAAGAAGCATGCTGATAAGAGAAGTCTGGATCCGCCACAATTCCGTCCGAGAGACAAGGTCTGGCTTTCTTCCAAATATGTTCGTCTTAAGATACCATCTTACAAGTTGGGTCCATGATTCATCTGACCGTTCGAGGTTCTGAACCAAATTAACCCGGTGGCTTACAAGCTGAAACTCCCAGTCACCTTACGGATTCCCAACTCCTTTCATGTATCTCTACTCAAACAAGTTGTTCTTAATTCTTTCTCTGATGATCCAGGTACCACCCCAGCTCCAGTCTCCACTGAGGACGTCTTTGAGGAGGAGAAGATTTTGGCCACCAAGAGGGTAAGAGGAAATACTTTCTTTTTTGTGGATTGGAAGGGGTTTGGCCCGGAGGAGAGGTCTTGGGAACCCAGGGAGAATATTCATGCCCCTCGTCTTCTTAAAAATTTCTCGTGGGCCTAAAGAAGAGGGGGCGTAAGGGGGGGTACTGTAGCATCGGTGTCTCTGCCTCCTGCCGGGCAGAAATGCCGTTCCCCTCACCGCCGCGGTCCCGGTCCGGTGTCTTCCTGCTCCCCTTCTGCTGCTGATGTGGTGTGCATCGCGTGCCGTCCTAAAGAGTCCCCAGCTGGAGGACTTCCCCTTTTATAAGGCACCTCCTCCAAAATGGAGGTGCCTGTGCAAGGTTGTTGTTTTGTGTGCTAACACATTCTTCAGCCCTCAGGTCCCACTGTCTAACAGCCCTGCCCGCCAGTCTGTTTACCTGCTGTGCCCACCAGCCTGCCTATCCGGAACACCCGCCAGTTACCTGCTGTGCCCGCCAGTCTGCCTACCTGGAGCACCTGCCAGTTACCTGCCGTGCTGGCCAGCTTGCCTACCTGGAGAAAATGTCTGGCTATCCGCTGTACCCGCCTGCTTGCCTACCAGGAGCACCTGTCTGGCTATCAGCCGTACCTGCCAGCTTATCTACCCGGATCACCGGCCAGCCTTCCTGCCGTGCTCATCCTCTCTACCGGTCAGCTCCTGTCATCTGACCCGTGGGAGTCACCTGCTCTCACACAAGGTCGGTCCCAGAGTGGCAACTGGTTCACCTGACGGTCCCTCTCTGGTTCACGGAGTCGACTAAGCCGCCGCGTGACCTGGGTCGGTCCGAGTAGGCACTTAGTTATGCCCCTCTGGTCCCTCCTTGCACCGAAGTACAGAGGTTCCACCACCAGGACCCGTAACAGGTATGTGTGGAGAAAACCAGGCACTGCTCATCACCTGCCCAATACAATCCCAACAGTGAAACATGGTGGTGGCAGCATCATGCTATGGGGATGTTTTTCAGCTGCACGGACAGGACAAATGTTTGCAATTGAAGGAAACATGAATACGGCCAATTACAGAGATATCCTGGATGAAAACCTCTTCCAGAGTGCTCTGGACCTGGGACTTGGCTGAAGGTTCACCTTCCAACAAGACAATGACCCTAAGCACACAGCTAAAAGAACAAAGGAGTGACTTCAGAACAACTCTGTGATCATTCTTGACTGGCCCAGCCAGAGCCCTGACCTAAACCCAATTGAGCATCTCTGGAGAGACCTGAAAATGGCTGTCCACCAACGTTCACCATCCAACCTGATGGAACTGGAGAGGATGATCTGCAAGGAAGAATGGCAGAGGATCCCCAAATCCAGGTGTGAAAAACTTGTCGCATCATTCCCAAGAAGACTCATGGCTGTACTAGCTCAAAAGGGTGCTTCTACTCAATATTGAGCAAAGGGTCTGAATACTTATGACCATGTGATATTTCAGTTTTTCTTTTTTAATATATTTGCTACAATTTCTACATTTCTGGGTTTTTTTTCAGTCAAGATGGGGTGCAGAGTGTACTTAAATTAAAAAAAAAATGAACTTTTTAGAATTTACCAAATGGCTGCAATGAAACAAAGAGTGAAAAATTTAAATGGGTTTGAATACTTTCCGTACCCACTGTAGGGTGGTGCAGAACTGTGGAGAGTTTTGTGTGTGAGGGTGATAAGTTTATATTTGACTCTAGCGGATGGGGAACCAATGCAATGACTGGCACAGGGTAGGGGCATCGGTGTAGCAGTTGGAGAGCAATATAATCCTGGCTGCTGAATTCAGGATGGATTGGAGAGATGAAAGTTTAGTAAGAGGGAGACCGATTAGTAGAGAGTTGCAATAGTCCAGACGATAAATGAATAAGAGCAAAAGTAAGAGTTTTTGCAGAGCCAAAGGTAAGAAAAGGTTGAATTCTAGAAATGTAGGTGACATGAGTGAGCGATGTTTGGACGTAGGGAGTGAAAGAAAGATCTGAGTCAAATATAACCCTAAGACAGCAGGCGTGCTGCTAGGAAGTAATCGTAGGACCCCACACAGAAATGGCAATATTAGGTTTGGGAAGGTCAGTAGAGGAAGGAAACACAAGGAGTTCAGATTTTGACAGATTTATTTTTAGATATAGGGAGGAAATAATGTTAGAGACAGCAGAAAGACAATCACTGGTATTTTGTAGTAATGCAAGGGTGATGTCAGGAGACAATGTGTATAATTGGGTGTCATCAGCATAGAGATGGTACTGAAAACCAAATCTACTAATGGTTCATCCAATAAGGACAGAGTATAGAAAAAAGAAGAGGTGACCTAGAACTGAACCCTGAAGAGCCCCGACAGTAAGTGAAAGAGGAGACGAAGAGGAACCAGAAAAAGATACAGTGAAAGAACGGTCAGAAAAGCAGGAGAGAACAAAGAGAGCAGTATCCTTGAGCCCTCTAGAGCGAAGCATAGTGAGGAGGAGCTGGTGATCCACAGTGTCGAATGCTGCAGGGAAATCCAGGAGAATCAGCAGGGAGAAGCGACCATTAGATTTTGATGTTAATAGATCATTAGAGACTTTATTAAGGGCAGTTTCTGTAAAGCGTAAGGAGGGGAAACCGGATTGTAAAAGGTCAAGAAGAGCGCTATCTGAGAGATAGCAGATTAGATTGGATTAGACTAAACATTCCAGAATAGTGAATGGTTATATTCTATTATAAGTAGATGTTCCGCTGTACATGGTCAGCGTATGGCAAGTGTGGTCATATGGAGCAGGCTTATGAGGTAAACCCATACCATACCTGGCAGACGTCAGTTGTGTTACTCAGCTGGCAACTGACTATAACAGCAGAGAAATACCGCTGTCAATGTCTCACAGTTGCATACAAGGAGCACACCATTCCAGGTGCCCACTGCCTTTACTAATGACAATGATTCCAGGGTGTTGGTTTGTTGCCATGACAAGGAGGGCTTCACAGGAGACTGTCATTTTAGCTGACTACTGCAAGTAAATAGAACAAGTGATCAGACAATCGTAGGTTCAAGTCCCTTAAGGTGACTAAAAAAAAAATAAAGCTTTCTTAATAAAAAAAATTAAATCAATCTTCCTTTCTCCCATTAAAAATGAATATATTAAGGTATTTATGAAAAATAAATATATTTGGTAACACCACATCACAAACCAAACTTTTTTTTTTTTTTTCAAACATCTCGATTTTGCTACCTATAATTTTAAAAACAATTATACAACTCTGGTATCGTCATAACCATACTGATCTGAAAAATCGTATTGCAAAGTAATTTTTACCACAAAATGAATGTCATAAAAGCAAAATTTAAAGAAAAATCTATTTTTTTTCACCAATTGACTTAGAATTTTTTCTAATTATTCAGTACAAGGTAAATGGTGAAATGAAGAGTGTCTGCTCAAAAAACAAGTTGCCATATGGCTGTGTCAATTGGAAAATACAAAATAAGTAGGAGAGGAAAAAACAAAAGCGCAAAAATGAAAATTGGCTCATGAAAAGGTGAAAATTGTAAAAATGATAAGATTGATCAGTTGAACATATTGCTTGATTGACGTTTCATTTACAATATATTTTGACTATTGCAATAACTAAGACATCAATCTCTATACCATACCGACCCAGAGCACTATAATTGAGAAAAATCTCCAGTGAATAATGTGTGGGATATAAAAGACATTTAAAAATAAAACAATTTTTAATTAATCAAATTAAAAATGAATCACATGAAATGCAGAGGTGAAAAATACCCAGAGGTGGATAAAAATCCTAACAGGAGGCTACCTGGGCCACTAGATAAGTAGGAACTTGCTGCTATCAATACCAAGGTATATAATCTGAAAGTGTAATGCAGATTTCAGTAAGTGCAGTCAGAATTATATGCTATCAATTACAAGTCACTAATCACACACAAAAAGACAAACGTAGAAAAAAAAAATTTCCAAAGAACATTGGAACAAGGAAGCTGCAATGTCATAACACACATTTCCTGAAGCATTACATTGAACTAAGGGAAGAAAAGGGACCTTGAGAGCTATGTCCATAATGTATTTGGAGAAAATTGTAGTATTTATAGACATATAACAGTTATTCTATCATTACCATTAATATTAACAATAGTATTAACATCTTGCAACTAATAATAATAATATTCATCATCATCATATAATGTTATCCTGTCTTAATATGCCCACCAACATGGAGGAAATAAATCCTTAACACAGTCAAGTGTCTAAAGATACAATGATGTCAAACTTATGTTTTTTTTCTTCTCTTTTATTGTAACTGCATAATATTTTTATTGCAGTTGCAGGCCAGTAGGGAATGCACAGTGGAATTAGTTTCTTGGTGCTCATCCTTAAGATACCAGAGTTATTTTATTTAGGCACTACAGTATTACCATGGGGCTGCAAATTTCAAAAGTGGAATTCTCATGGTAACAGATAAAAATCTAAGGTGAAAGCATAATATGGTTAAGGGGTAGGTCATGCAGAATAGAAAATTGTATATAGATCTTGCAAATCTAATTCAACCAGTATATTGTCATGAAAGAAGCAGAAATGAGAAAATGTGAAATGTCAATTTGAACAGAAGCCAACTTCGAAAAATAATAAAATAATAATTTGACATTGCACATTATTTCAACATTTACTACAAATATTAAGCATTATGCATTATAGACATCACTGAATTTTTCTTTGTCCTTTAGTAATGCACTTCTTTAGAGAATTCACTACTTTAAGAAAAATTGTTGACAAGCTAGATGATTAATGTTTAAGTAATAGATATTGTTGATTAATTATCAAATCTTTTGAAATTCAAAGTCTCCAGATTTGGCAAATTTCTCCAAACATTTGATTTAAAGGGAAATAAATTCACCACAGGTACTCCAATTGCCCTCAAAAGATAACACTCCATGATCTTCTAAGTTTGGAGAACTTCAGGAGAGACACAAGGGGTCTCACACATTTGCCTGTGTGACCAAATCAATAGTTTGATCAATTGGAGACAAATAGCATACACAAGAATCATCAGCCTGTGTACAAAGCTTTGTCTGCCAAACCCACAGACAAACATGCTCTTTATTACAAAAAGTAAAAAGGAAGGAAATAATGGTAAAGTACCAAAAAGGGTAAATGGTCCGCCTATCAGCAGCAAGGCACATGTCCCAGTAACCTAAACTCTCGAATCCAGCCTAAACAGATTATCAATGATTTAAGCAATTTCACAGAATCAGCAAACCTATATCCAGAACTTATAGTAATGTAAGAAAGCAGGAGGAAATGTCCTGGATGGCAAGTATGTCCAACTGATTTGGCTGGCCTGGGTGATGTAAGTGCCAGGAGAAGGTGCTCCAGTAACAATAGGTTACTGTGGTGGTTTTATTTTGACTGGATTTTGAGTTCAGGGTTTAGAAAAAAAAAACAAAAGACTGGGTGGGAACGGTTGCTCCTGTACTCCAATCGGGGTATGGTAGTTTTGCTGAGGTTGGAGAAAGACAGAGCTGGTGGATTGTTTATGTTCTAGCCTGAGAGGTTCCTGTGACACCAATTTGGTGAGACCATTTGATTTATATTGCCTTACCCAAAGAAAGGACTGTTTTGTTATCCATCTGTGCTGAAGAAATCTGTGGTCATAAAGTATGAGGGAACCCGTGGATATTCGGGTTCGTCGGGTTCGGTCGAACTGAAGTCCAAAGGTCAATTTGACCTGAACTTGACCCCGAACCCAATAAAAGTCAATAAGAACCCGAAGTTTGGTGCTGTAAAATGGCTGTAGTAAGGGCTAGTGGGCTGCAAAAGAAAGCAAAAAGGTGGTAAGAGCAGGAAAATTGCCCTGCAAACAAATGTGAATAGGAAAATTACTTAAAAGAACATAGAATAGAAAAAAAAAAAATAACAATCTTGAAACAGGAGGCGGAGGTCCACGTGGAGGAGAAGGCAGATGTGGCGGTTTAGGCGAAAGAGGCAGAGGAGACAGTAGCCAACACCGTTTTAGTGTTTTTTTATTTTTATTTATTATTTGAGGGGTACTCTGAAAATAGGCTCTGTGGGGGCACTCTACATACAGGCAGTGTAATAATCTGCTGGGCCCTTTCTCTCTCTGTATACAGGCCCTGTAATACTCTGCACTTTTTTTGGGTGCAAAGAATAAGGAAAGCATCAAACAAGAGATGTGGCCATGTTGCTGCAGGTGATGGTGTAGCTCCTGTAGGGAGAGAGGATGTGGTCGATCTGTGCCTGCTACGCGCCCAAATGAAACACCTTCCTCTGGTGCATGCAGGTGACAGGACATTCTGCATAATTTCATAACCCAGAGTACAGCTGGATGAATGGTGAGGCCATAACAAGTAGAAGCAGTTTTAGATTGGATGGCTGAGAATGCCTCCAATTCCTTTGCTTTGTCTTCCAACTGGTCCCCTGCTGAAAGTGCAGCATTTGCACCTGTGGACCATGAGCATCTATCTTCCATATCACCCTCTTGCAAATCAGGCAAGCAGTCAGAGCCCCAGGTCATGCAACAATCACTTCTACTTTTTGATGACTCCGCTGGGGGCAATCCAACTGGCCCTGCACTACAAGTGGAAGAGATTAAATGCACTGATGCCCAATCACTTGTTCTGTTTGAGTAGAGTACGTGGGAGGGGTAGTGCAAATCATTAGCTGACCACCACAGCACATCTCGGATGTTGTTGATGACAAAATACAGGTGCCAACTGCTGAGGCTTTCTTCTGTGCACAGACCGGCAAGGAGGTCCGGGGTGAGGACTGGGTGGAACATCATGTGGGGGATTATTATTATTTTTTAGAGCACCATTGATTCCATGGTGCTGTACATGAGGAAGGGCTACATACAAAACAAAAATAGAAATTACAATGAACAAACTAATAGCGACAGATAGGTAGAGAGGGGTGAGGACCATACCCTTGCGGCCTTACATTCTACAGTGTAATAGGGAAGGAGAAAGTAGGTTGGGGATTGCCGCAGCTCCAGTGTTGGTATGGCAGCAGCTCTGGTAGTGGTGAGGTGACAGCAGAGTCATTATAGGTTGTAAGCTGTTCTGAATACAAGGGTTTTCAAGTTCTGCTTGAAAGTTTTGAATGTGAAGGATAATAGGACGTGTTGGGACACAGTATTCCAGAGGATGATGGGATATTTGGGAGAAGTCTTGCAATCGATTGTATGAGAAACTTACGAATGGAAAGAATCCATCATGCTGTGGACTGTGGAAGAGATGTATGTGACCAGAAATAACACTCATTTCCATCATATGATAGCCATATGAGACAATATGAAACAGAACAAGATGGCAAAAAACAAGAACTTGACTTTTCCTTTGAAAAATATTTGGGACGATTTTAAAAAGATTGTGAAGTGGAATAAATTGGAAAAAAGCTGTTAGGGCACTCTGCATCAGGCTGTTAGAGCACTCTGAACCATGCTGATAGGGCACTCTGCAACAGTGCTGAGACTAAAAAGACAGCACAACCTGTGATCCGGCTTTAATACAGGACCAGTTACGTGTTGCGCCTAAAAGCTTGTTTATTGGCTGTTCTGCAGCCTCTACAAACTTTATTCGTCACTGAAGCCGAACAGTAAAACAGACTTCTGGAAAAAAGTTAATGTTCGAAGTTTGGCACCAAATACCAGGTATCCAATATGAACCCTGAACTCTACAGTTTGGGTTCGCTCATTCCTAGTTGTCACCTTTGAGCTGAAAATTTTATGAAAAACAATATATATATATATTTTTTATATTAACCCCTTTATCCCCCAAGGTGGTTTGCACGTTAATGACCTGGCCAATTTTAACAATTCTGACCACTGTCACTTTATGAGGTAATTACTCTGGAATGCTTCAATGGATCCCCCTGATTCTGAGATTGTTTTTTCGTGACATATTGTACTTCATGATAGTAGGAAAATTTCTTCAATATCACTTGAATTTATTTTTGAAAAAAATGGAAATTTGGCAAAAATTTGGAAAATTTCACTATTTTCAAACTTTGAATTTTCATGCCCTTAAAATCAGAGAGATATCATACAAAATAGTTAATAAATAACACTTCCCACATGCCTACTTTACATCAGCACAATTTTGGATCCAAAGATTTTGTTTTGTTAGGGAGCTATAAGGGTTAAAAGTTGACCAGCAATTTCTCATTTTTACAACAAAATTTTTATAACTTTATGACAGAAAATAACCAAAAGTGACACCATTCTAAAAACTGCACCCCTCAAGGTGCTCAAAACCACATTCAAGAAGTTTATTAACCCTTCATATGCTTCACACCAATTAATTGAATGACAAAAATGAACATTAACTTTTTTTCACTAAAATTTTATTTTAGACCCCAATTTTTTTATTTTCACAAGGGTATTTTCACAAGCTATCATCGATCGCTCCAGTCACAGCAGTCTGGGGGCTTTACAGTCATTACAGGGTGTCATGGGGCAGTGACAGGCAGGTCACAAGCTGATCACCGCCCCATGACCGCCCTGTCACTGCGCGGTCGCGCTACGATCGGCGATAGCACCGATATTAGCGCTTTGGGGGCAGGACTGGGGTCTCTTAGTAACAGCCTAGGATCGGTCCAAGCGACCAGATAGCTGAAACACTCCCAGTAAGCAAAAAAAACACAGAGTTATTAAATCTGGATATATAGGTATAAATTGTTTAAATGATAATAAAATCAACCTATAAAACATAACACCATGTCCAACACAAGAACAGCCTTAGTGATGTCAAAGTGACCTCATAATATAACGGATGGTAACCTCGTAGTAACAAACAGTCCATTTAAAAACACAGTGCCCTGACAAACTCTTAATATTTTTTAAAATTAAAAATACAGTCCACAATTAACCCCATTTGCCGGTAAATTTGAATTAAAGCAAAGTTATTCTCCACTAATTGAATTTTTAAGCACATAAAAAAAATTGACAAAAAAATAATACAGCACATTTTTTAGAGACTATGGATTTTTGTAAAATATGACTGGAATTCAATTCCAAGCGAATAAATTCACCCATCTATACTTGCACGCACACTTTGTGAGTTAGACAGTTGAAGTTAAATGTCTGGATTTCAGGAAATTTTTTTGCGTTTGCGAAAATGCAAGCATTCAGTACAGTCACTTATAGCAAGTAAGCACAATGTCTATGTTTTTTTTCTGCATAAAGTATTGTGCTATCTTGCTTCTGTTTTTCAGCGCATTAATAATTAAGAATATAAAATGTGTAATTGTAATTCAAATGCAGCAACTACACCATATCACTCATCAATTACATTGGCACTGCTGCTGCTATAACCTTCCCTATTTCACTTTCCTCCTATCAATGTCTGCATTGTTCCCAGGCTACTATTCACATCTTCTCGAGTGCTCCAGTTATGCAACACATTATTCTCTTGAGTGTGTGTCCAATGTTTTAGGGCTTGCTTTTCCTATCTATATTTCTGACCTGTGAGCTCTAACAAACTCTCACTCTTCTAAAATCACCTGAAAATGGCTACTACATTCCCTGCCTAGGCTTTTATATGGGCTGTGATAGTCCCTCCTGATTGACAGCACTACACTATGTGATGTGATAGGGAAGGCCAAGTGGTCTCACCTGGGGTCATGTCAGCCTTCATCTATTGATGCAATTGTATGCAATGTGTGAATAGGCAGCAGACATTTTTTTGTGATTTGAATTGAATCACTAAAATTGTCAAAATTCACCAGCACCTGTGAACTTCATGAAATTTTACTCAAATTTGATTAATTTAGAAGAGATTTGAGGATTTGTAATTAATATGCTTAAAAATCCCTTGACGTTTTGTATGCACAGCTCATATGCAATCTTATGTGTCTACATGGTTAGGGTCTGGCCCAGAAATCAATGAAATTGCTTGAAAAGTTCAGCTTTTTCCCTAGGCCTCATTCAGATGTCCATTTTTCACATACGTGTCCTATATATGTTTTTCACCAACACATACTCAATATAATCTATAGAGATGTTTACATGTCTGTGTTTTTTTTTGTAGACTATGTGTCCCCAAAGAAATCCTAGAGACTTGTCCGTTTTTTATCCGAGCCACAGATCAAAATCACCCATGCAAGTCTATGGGTCCGTAAAAATGTCAAAATATACATGAATGGCATCAGAGTGCAATCCATATGCTGCCCATAAGTGAACCTGACATCTGACACATAATGCGAGATCCACAAGTTGCATATACCACTGGCACTGGCTGCATGATTTCAGCCAGGTATAGTATGTTTGACTTTGAGAAGCTGGGCATATCACAGAAAAACATTCTTTAAAAGCCACCGGGAACCAAGCTGCACAGGAGACTAGTTGAAAAGGCCGGTCACCTTAGGATTCTCCCTACCCGCTCTCCTTGAGTGACAAGTCCCTCCCTCCATGCGTGTATAGGAAGAGATCTGTCCGTTATTGGTAGCCAGTGAGGAAAAGCCAACATGGAGACCAGCCTTTTCAACTAGTCACCCAGGAAGCTTTTAAAGTATGTTTTCTCTGAAACTCTGCAGTGTTTCAGAGTCAAACGCACTTGGATGAAATCAGCCCGCCAGTGCCTTATACTGTACAAAGCTGAAAAAGAGAATGGACAGCACCCCCAAAAACATACGTTGATCTAATGCCTCTCGGCAAAAGTATATAAAACTGAAAATGAGGTTCTTAGTTTAACATTCTGATCAGACTGTATGAAGCCCACTGCCACGTCACAGCAAACCTCGCAGTGGGTCCTAACATTTCCTGCCTGAATGGGAGCGGAGTCGTGCGCCAACCACTGCCGCTGCGACAATGTACCAGCAGGGCGGGCGGCCTGGTGCCTCACAGCACCCATGCTGCAAGGCCGAGTCCCCATGACTCCAGGCCGCGCCGCCCCACAAGCACAAAACCACAGCAACAATGGCCGACACACTGCACCAACACCACATGAAATGAGCACTGTGACTCACCTTCCTCAAGCTCTCAAGTGAGAGCAAAAATAGGCTGGACCCTCTTTGCAGTCTCCTGCTAATTAAAATCACCTGTGCCAAATTAGCAGGAGACTGCAAAGAGGGTCCAGCCTATTTTTGCTCTCACTTGAGAGCTTGAGGAAGGTGAGCTACAATGCTCCTTTCATGTGGTGTTGGTGCAGTGTGTCGGCCATTGTTGCTGTGGTTTTGTGCTTGTGGGGTGGCGTGGCCTGGAGTCATGGGGACTCGGTCTTGCAGCATGGGTGCTGTGAGGCACCAGGCCGGCCGCCCTGCTGGTGTATTGCCACTGTGGCGGTGGTTGGCACACGGCTCCGCTCCCGTTCAGGCAGGAAATGTTAGGACCGACTACGAGGTTTGCCGTGACATGGCAGTGGGCTTCATACAGTCTGATCAGAATGTTAAACTAAGAACCTCATGTTCAGTTATATATATTTTTGCCGAGAGACATTAGATCAAATGTATGATTTTTGGAGGTGCGGCCCATGCTCCTTTTTTTTTGCCTTATACTGTACATGTTGCCCATGGTTTGGGCAGCATGTAACATTTGTCAGGTTCCCTTTAACATTTCAATGGCTAGTAGAAGTTTTGCAATTTATTTCAAAATTCCTGATAAAACCCTTATGGAAAAAACTGACCAAACACTGATAAAACTTGGATCAAAAACACAGATGAAATTAGGACCTTTTTTTAGCGTACCAGAAAAATCATGGATCTTTGAATAGGCCTCATTCATGACTTGTCTGGTACATCAAAAATTGGCTTTTCATCTCCCAACTGCAGTTTATTTTAAAAAAAACAACTTTTCTTTACTCACCCCCACTGATCAATAAATGAGTTGTGCAGAATTTAATAAATATGGCTACTTTTTTCCAGCAACAGTGTCTCACTTGTCCAGAGGTTGTGTGTGGAATTGCAGCACAAAATCATCGACCGGTATGGTAATGTTCTTGGAAGGTAGCAGCAATGTTTTTCTAATCCTCTTTAAGGCTACGTCCCCACAGTGAGCTTATGGTGCGTTTTTGATATTGCAGATTTTCTGCACCATTTCTGCACATATTATGTAAATTAGGTTACCTGCGTTTTTTACATGCTTTTTTATGCGTTTTTCATGCGTTGGTTTTTGTCTCTTGTTGATAAGTCATGTTTTAAACAAATCTGCATTGTTCTTGATATTTCCTGTTATTTGGATTTGACAAAACTTTGACACAGTCATGTGTGGATTTTATGTGTTTTTGGTGCTTTTTCGCATCAGACAGTTTTATTACATGTGAGGAATGTCTATTTCTTACACATTCCTCCCATGTAATAAAGCTGTCAAACAGTTGCAAATCATGCACACGGGAGCGATTTAACCTTATCACCGAGCAGCTATAAATACTCGGAGCTTGGACCGAACATACTCGCTCAACCCTACTTGGATCGAGTAATCAGAGGGAAAAAAATTGCAGCATGCACAATTTGTTTCCGATAATTGGAACACACTCGGATATTCAACTCTATGGGTCAGTGAAAAAAATTGGACAGCACTCGGATGAGATCCGAGTGTGGTCCCATTTTCATAGACTAAATGGTGAAGTCTGATCAGAGTGTGATTAACATAACGAGACCAATTTTCTTGGATGAGAGAAATATAGTCATTTGACCTCAGCCTTAAAGGGTTACAAAAACATTGCTACCTCCTTCCAAATACAACTCCACACCTGTCCATGAGACTGAGCTGCAATGCCACACTCAATCTGTGGACAGGTCAGACCCTGTTGCTGGAAGAAAGCAGCCATGTTTTTAAAATTTTGAACAACTAACTCATGAGGTAAAAGTCCTATTAAATGTGAAGGGTAACATTATATTTTGTATATTTTGGATGCTGAAGGTTTTGAGTACAACAAAGTCTTGGTGTTGATTTTAAAAGTGACCTAAAACAAAATTCATTTTGTATCTCGATGCCTGAAATTATCTCCACATCCCCCATTCCCTTATGAAAAATCACAATGTCAAATGGTCCCAGACATTCCCTAGGGTACTTGCCAGGCTAATTAGGGTGAGCTTAATCACAAAGAATATAGTTGATATAACAGTTTTTGTACACATGAGAGTAATGAACACTCTGTATACAGGCATTGATTTGTTACTGCAATTTACACTCAGCTCTCTGGGACTAATGCTTCTCTTTGTGGTTGCATATAAGATTATTAATGATAGCTTAACAACTGTTGAAATGGAAAAATAAGAAGTTTAATATTGTAAGGAAATATTTTGATATTTTGCCATTTGAAAAAAATGAAATTGTTTATCAAAAATAGTTTATAATAGGTAGAGGGCAAATAAAATCCTAATGAAGTTTTTGTAGATAATGGATTATGGGATCATGAAGAACAATAGGTACTACTAGAAGAAGTTTTTAGGTGTTTATCTTGATATAATCCCCTCTACATGCGCTCTATTCAGGACTACAGTGTACGGCGCATTTTACTGTATACTGACTTTGATTTGATAGACAGGCAATTTGTGGCATTCCTTATTACAGAAGCATTCTAGGCTAGCTATAAACATGGCTTCTAGGGGAAAGGATATGACTGTTCCACAAAGCCATAGGGACTTTGACTGCTGCTCAAGATATGTGCACAGAGCTCTGCAGATTGCATGAAGCTCACGGCTTATGTATGTTAATTGCATGCATATACACAATATACAGTGTATATTGCTGCATATAGTACAAGCAATCAGATGCAGATTCCCTATGGGGACTAATATATACAGCATAAAATGCTTAAGTTCAAATCACCCCTTCTTCCTACAATAAAAATAAAGATGATAAAAAAAACACATATATGGTCAGGGGCGTACATAGAAATCATGGGGCCCCATAGCAGAAGTTCTAATTGCCCCCCCCCCCCAAAAAAAAGTAAATAATTGTCGTGGTAACGGAAGAGCATACCTCACTACTTTCCAGCCCTTACATAGTAATTTTCCTCCTGCTGAAGTCCTGGATTCCTCTTTCATTGCCCCCATAAAGTATAATGTCAACAAAAGTGCCCCCCAAACACAGTATGATACCCCTATAGTGCATTCCTCCACATGAATAGTACGATGGCCCTACTGCAGAGGTGTATCTAGGTCTTCTGGCACCCGGGGCAGGAATTCAGTTTGTTGTTGCTCCCCCACCCCCAAGCACATACGCAACTTGCATATTTCATCACGTGCTGACTAGCTCCTCTTCCTAATTCTCTCAATGTTCAGTGAAAAACTGAGAGAAGCAAGAAGAAAAGCAAGCTGTCATGTGACTGTAAGTATGAAAATCGCATATGAGTGAAGTGGCCATGTCATGACTGCTGGAACCAGCAAACACAGCTGAATCCTGACAGGATATTACACACTGTTAGGATTGGCATGCTACAGGGCTTCATTTCATAATTAAAGGGCTCGTCCAGGTTTGAGATGAAAGTCTGCAGTCAATCTATGTGACTGCAGGCTTCTTAATTCTCACAGCACATGTACTGCACATTTTTAGGATTCTCCCTTGCACAAGTATGCGATTTGTATACCTCTAGCCACATTCCGACTAGACATGTCCGGCCTCACTCAATTTTCATTGAGTGAGGTCCCACTTGTGTAGTTGGCACGTGACCGCATGTATGCAAATTGCCGGCACAAGAGAATCCTGACCGCGTGCAGTGCGCACTGTGAGAATTCAGAAGTCTGCAGTCCCATAGAATGACTTCAGACTCAGCACAAACCAGGACAACCCCTTTAATGCTTCTAACATAAATAAAAAATATGAGAATAAGTCAGTGACTCGCCCAGGGGGATATGGGGGACTCGGTACCCGGGCCTTTACCTCCTTGGGATGTCACGGCAGTCGGCTCCCGGGCCCGTACTCTGGGGTCACGCTTTAAAAGAGGGTTTGTTAACAGTTTGTCTCGTGACGCCACCTGTGGTTCCTGGTAATGGGTACAGGCGCTGCTGCCGACCTCCGGGGGTGATGGGATGGCAGTTGGGATGTTTCTGCTCCCCACAGGTGGAGCGGGCCCCCGGGGCAGGGTTGATGGAAGGGATGCAGGTGAGAGGTGGCCCGGTCGGGTCAGGGGGAATGACGGACACACACACACACAGGGGATATGCTTCAGTACCTTTACTGGTGTAACGGCACGTATGGTCCAGGGTACCTATTAGGAGGGTGCACTTCTGGACTCTCCCCAGTGAGCGGTAGTAGGTCTCCTGGTCCGTTTCTTCCCTTTCTCTAAAGCTTCTGGCCAGCCTGGAACTAGGCCTAGCTTTTATGCTGTTTCACTCTCTCACCTGTCTGCTTGTAGTAGAACTTTTCTTTGGCTACCACTATCCCTGGATGCTGGGGCCTTCGTGGTTCCTAGTTCTGTAAAATGATGGTAGCTTCAGGTTGACCAGGGATCTGCCGGTTGTCCCTACTGGGTGTAGTGGACCCTGTAGGCGCGGACACGGTGTCCGGCTTGTGTCCTGGGGTGAGCTTCAGATGCTCCTCTGCCCCCTTAACTCCTCTCTCCTCTCTCCCTGCCTCGGACACACTCGGGGCCCTCAACACAGCAGCAGATGTGCTGCTCCTTCACTGATCTAAAGCGTCAGCACACTCTCTGACTACCTAACTCCACCCTCCAGTTTATATATCCCTAACAGGGCTCCCTCTGGTGGTGTGAGGTGGAAGCTTGGAGGTGTCTGTTGTCTAATGGGGGCCTCTGGTGGACAAGTCCGTCCATGCACCGTTTTGGGTTCTGTGGTACCTGTGGTAGCAGGGTGCCACATTGCCCCCTAGTACAACTCAGTACTTCTGGACTGAAGCATTTTAAACACATAACAACAACAATTATGATAACAATAACACATACAAAATTTTAAAAATTACAGTGAGTCCCATAACCAGGTGTCCATCTCACTGGTGAAGGTGTAACATGAATAGCATGAGGGACCCGTCTGAAAAACCTCAATGTAGGCCCTGGGCATGGCTACAGGGCATAAGTGATCCAGGTGTTGGACCACGTCTTCAGCCACGCCAAACGGGTTTTTGTTCAGTGGTCTTCTTAATATAAAACCAATAGGGGGCACTTTAATAAGTGCAACTAGGTACAAGGGACAGTTTTTGGCTGCTCACAGTCCTCAGCCTACAAGTCTCTATACCCTCACGGGTAACTAAAAGCACACATATAACTTTTTCAGTTCACACAATAAATAACAGTAGGCAATACCCAACTGGGTAACTATTTACACTGTAGGCATTTAGTACCTTATTCCCTATACCTGGCAGGGATTTGGCCTTGTGTGCTGCTTGTGGATCTACGTAGCACTGTGGTGATACTGGTGTCTGTGCATGCACTATCCGCTAACCTGTCAGGTGTACGTGCAGGTAAGTTATAGAACTGCCTCAACATCTCTATAGGACTGGCAAGTGCACTGTTTACTGGACCCTCAGGTTCTGCTTCAACTGGCGATCCTTCTCTTACTGGGGACTCTTCCTGTTCCTGAGCAGGTTCTTCTAGAGTGTTCACAGGTTCTTCTTGTGGTGGAGGTTCTTCTGGTGGCTGACCGAAGTGTATCACTGGTATGATAACTGCTCCATCGAGTTGAGGCCAGTCCGCGGGGAAGTCTCCTAGGACAGTATGAACTACATCTTCCTTGGGTTTTTCCGGTATTACAAGAGGTACTTCTTCCTCCTGCGTCTTCAGTAGACCTGGGCACAATTTCAAGTGGTCTCTTGAGACTGTTGTGGTTGTCCTACCTCCATCCTTGCTGATCAGGCAAGTTTTGGTGTTGTCAAATTTGGAATTTAACACGGTGTAGGGCTCTCTTTCCCACTGGTCATCGAGCTTGTGACCTCTTCTTTTCTGTTTTAGCACTATTTCTCCGGGTGCCAAGGGTTCTGCTGGTGCATGCTTGTTATACTGGCCTTCTTGTCTTTCCCTGACTTTGTTTAGGCTGTCTTCAACACAGGCCTGTACTCTCCTGTACTGCTCTTGCCAATTTGTGTCCCAGTCTTCAGTGGACATATCTGCAGCAGGTTCTACCACTCTGAGCTCCAGGTCCATGGGCAATTTTCCAGGTCTTGCTCTCATGAGGTACACTGGGGTACAATTAGTAGAACTCACAGGTATGTGGTTATACAGGTCCACTAGGTCAGGTAGCTTTTCTGGCCACTGGTTCCTCTCCTCCAAAGGTAGGGTTTTTAACAGGTCAATGACGAAGTTATTCATTTTCTCGCACATACCGTTGGTTTGAGGATGATACGGTGTAGTCCGGATCTTCTTGCATCCGTACAGGTGACAGAATTCTTTAAACAGCTCAGCTTCAAAGGCAGGGCCTTGATCTGTTAGAACCTTGTCCGGGTATCCATGAGGCCTGCAGAAGTATGCTTGGAACATTCTTGCTGCAGTTTCTGCTGTCAGATCCTTGACAGGGGCTACCACCAGGAACCGAGAATAGTGATCCACCATGGTCAGGGCACAGGAATAGCCTGACCTGCTGGGTGACAGTTTGACGTGATCCAGAGCGACAATCTCCAGGGGTTGGGTTGTTTTGATGGACTGCAAGGGTGCTTTTTGACTCCCGTAGTCTTTCCTTCTGAGGCTACAGGGCCCACAATTCTGGCACCACCTCTCTATGGAACTCCACATTCCAACCCAATAGAACCGGTCCTTCAGCAGGGTTTCCAGCTTCTTCCAGCCAAAGTGACCTGCTTGGTCATGGTAGGCCTCTAGCGCCATCTGGATATCCATCCTGGGCACTACAATTTGCCACACCATTTCATGGGTTCTAGGGTTGACATACCTCCTGCACAGCTTTTCTCTTCTCTCATTCCACAGGTGTTTGGCTTGGGGAGGAGCATCCTTCTAAAGGTGAGAACCTTCTTGGGTTATCAGTCCTCTGATGAGGCTGACAACCGGGTCACTGTCCTGGGTCTCCTTCCAGCTGTGATGATGTAAAGGGTTTATCGTCTTACTATGATGTCTTCTGGAGGCGTGTTGCTTGTGGATCATTCCATTCCTGTGGAAAGCAGGTAATTCGATTTCTTCTAGGTCATCCACTTCATCCTCGGTGTCCGACTGGTGGGGCATTCTTGATAGGGCATCAGCATTGGTGTTCTTGTGACCTGCCCGGTACTTGATTGTGAACTGGTAATTCGACTATCTGGCCACCCAACGCTGTTCCATGGCTCCCAACCTGGCTGTCTCCATGTGTGTCAAGGGGTTATTGTCGGTAAAGGCTGTGAATTTAGTTGAGGCTAGGTAATGCTTGAATCTTTCAGTGATAGCCCAGACCAAAGCCAGGAACTCCAGCTTGAAGGAACTGTAATTCTCCGGGTTCCTCTCAGTGGGGCAAAGCTTTCTACTGGCA
This sequence comes from Phyllobates terribilis, assembly GCF_046119375.1. Lineage (NCBI taxonomy): Eukaryota > Metazoa > Chordata > Amphibia > Anura > Dendrobatidae > Phyllobates > Phyllobates terribilis. The sequence goes on along the minus strand of NW_027362761.1, from coordinate 460,479,951 downwards.
TAGGCAATTACCTTTTCTCTGCCGTTTTGCTTCTGGGACAACACAGCTCTCTGTCCCTCATTGCTGGCATCTGTGTATAACAGGAAAGGTTGGCTGTAGTCAGGGTAAGCCAGGATTTCTTCACCGGTTAGAGCTTCCTTCATCAATGCAAAGGACTCAGTCTGTTCTTTGCCCCACTGGAATGGGGGACTTTTAACTCTTTTGGACTGTCCTACTAGGAGATCTTGTAAAGGTGCTGCCTTTTTGGTGTAGTCCTTAATGAACCTCGTGTAGTACCCGACCAGTCCCAGAAATTGACGTACTTCTTTGACGTTCCTTGGTTCAGGCCACTTCTGGATGGCAGTGACCTTCTCCGGGTCTGGTGCTACCCCCTCTGAGCTGACTACGTGTCCCAGGTAATGAACCTTCCGTTTGAGCAGGTGGCTCTTGGAAGGTTTTAGTTTCATCCCATACCGGGACAATGCCTTAAATACCTCCGCCAGGTGCTTTAGATGGTCTTCATACGTCCTCGAGTACACAATAACGTCATTCCAGGTATAGCAGCACTGTCTCAAAATTCCGGTGTCCCAAGCAACACTCCATCAACCTCTGGAACGTTCCGGGTGCGTTGCAGAGTCCAAACGGCATGCTGTTGAATTTGCATATTCCCATCGGGGTGGTGAAGGCTGTCTTCTCCCGGTCTTCCTCAGTAACAGAGACTTGCCAGTAGCCGCTAGTGAGATCTAATGTAGAGAAATAATTGGCAGATTTTAGTGCAGCCAGGGATTCCTCTATACGGGGCAAAGGGTATGCATCCTTATGTGTTATTCGATTAATTTGTCTATAACCTACACACATCCTCATGCTACCGTCCTTCTTTCTGACCAGGACCAGGGGAGCTGCCCAGGGGCTACAGCTATCCCTTACTACCCCTGCCTTTTTCATGTCATGCAACATTTCTTTTGCTTTTTGGTAGTGTGCTGGTGTTATGGGTCTGTAACGCTCCTTAATGGGTGGATGGTTACCTGTGGGTATATGGTGTTGTACCCCTTTGATCCTTCCAAAATCAAGTGGGTGTTTACTAAACACCTGTTCATATTCCTGAACCACTCTGTAAATACCATGTTTTTGAAGGACAGGAGTGGACTCAGTTCCAACATGGAGCTGTTGACACCATTCCTCCAGCTGGGTTTCGGAGTCATTGTCCTCCACTGTATCTGGTGGGGTCAAGGATTCCACGGTGTGCATGGCATTATTATTCACAGTATACAGTCTGGCAACAGTGGCGTATCTTGGCAATTTGACTTCCTCCTCCCCACAATTTAGGAGGCGTACGAGTACCCTCCCATTGCACACATCAACTACCCCTCTAGCAGTTAGGAGTGTAGGTCTGTGCTCTGAGTTTACGGGCTCTACTACCGCCTGGTAGTTCTGTCCCTTGAGACCTACTGCTGCCCTACACCAAATCAGCATTTCACTCATTGGGGGAATCACAATGGGTATCGGGTCTGTCACCCGTACTTTACCAATTTCACCACCTGTTAGTTTTACCTGTTGCTGGTACAGGAGGGCTCGAATCTCTCTCTGGAGCACCTTCCTCTGCCCTGGTTTGGCAGTGTCAGCAATCTGTTGGAGTAAAAACAACACTTCTCCCAAACAGTTACCAACAACATTTGTGCCAAGTATCATATAGGGGTTTGTATCACCAGGATTAGACTCTATTACAATCAGTCCTTGGTCCTTTAGTTCCACTCTTCCCACCTTCACTGTCACATCCTTAACCCCGACTAGGTTAAGTGGAAGGCCATTGGAGGCATACACAGAGAGGTTTGGGGCTGGCGGGTGGAGTTCATGTATGGACCAGTACCTCTTGTAAAGGACATCAGGTATGATGGTTACCTGTGACCAGGTGTCCAGTAGTGCAGGTGTTGCTATGCCGTCCAGCACAATAGACAGGAAAGGTCTTCCTCCCACAAACCAGTCGTACCAGCTCGATGGGCCTGGTTGATCTACTCCTGGGTCTCGGCCCTTGGCCCCAGGGTTTGCCGCTTAAAGGACAGATCCATGTGGTGTGGCCTGCCTTGTGGCAATGGTAGCAGATGAATTCTCCTGGAGGGCGACGTTGATCGTTGGTCCTCCCACTTCTTCTCATCCAGGGGACATCCTCAGGGCTGTCGGCGAGTAGGATCCTTTCTTCCGGCTTGGGCTCCGTCTGTAGCTGCAGGGTGCTCAGGACAGTGGCCAGGGTCTTGCTTATCTGACGCACTTCAGAGCGCAGGCTGTCCAGTTCCCTAGAGGACGCTGCTTGCACTTTTGCCTCAGCCGCTAATGAAGGGGCAGTGAGTGCTGTGGGCACTGGGGTGGCCCCACCCTGGTAACGCTAGATAGCAGTATCTGATGTTTCCAGGGGCTGAAGGCCCTTAATAGCCATGTCCTTCAGGGTGTCAAAGGTGGCATTTGGATGATCTAAGGCCTACCACCATACAGTTCTGCTCTCCTCCTGGGACCTTAACCCCCGGATAAATTGTTCTATCAGCATTTTGTCTTCATCATGTATGCTGGCTGGAATAACCTGTTTCAGGGCCCGCAGGGCCTCTTGTAAATGCCAGGCATAGTCCCGGATACTGTCCTCAGGTTTCTGGGTACAGTGGTAGAACTTCATCAGAAGATCTGTCTCAGTGCTGTTTTCAAAGACAGTTTGCAGTCTCTTAAATATAATAGATGCTGATTCCTGGTCTGCGGCTGGCCAGGTTTCAATTTCCTGCTCTGCGGCACCAGTCAATTGTCCCAGCACAACAGTGGCTCTCTGTTTACCAGTCATTGAGTACATGTCCAATACATCGCATATTTTCCTTTTGAACCCAGACAGGGTGTCTGGTCTGCCGTCATACTGGGGAAGCCATTTCACTCCGGGGACGTACGGCAGGGCCATGGGTATCACTGGAGTCACGACCCCTGCTGGTGGGGCGGCCGCTGCAGCATGAGCAGCGCCGGGCGCGAGTTGAACATCGGGAGCGTTAACTGGTGCTCCGGCGTTTTGCTGGTCGTCGGCCATAGTTGCGCCCCCCTAGTAATCCGTAGCCTACCTTCTTTACTTTTTATCAGGTAGGCCACAGCTCCGCAGATCACCGTCTCCTTCCAGGACCTGACGCTTCCTGGTGCTGCGTCAGAGCGCGAGGCGGGGCTTGAGCTTCGCGCGCTACTAACGGTCACGCCTCTCTGGTTCCGGCTGTTACGCTCCTCTTCTTCCCGCGTGGCGACGCAGTAATGGCGGCGATGTTCACCACAGTACAAACACAGTTCAAATACGGCACACAGTGCCTGGTGGCAACGGGCACGAAATCCTGTTTGTGACGCCAGGAAGAGATGACTCGCCCAGGGGGATATGGGGGACTCGGTACCCGGGCCTTTACCTCCTTGGGATGTCACGGCAGTCGGCTCCCGGGCCCGTACTCTGGGGTCACTCTTTAAAAGGGGGTTTGTTGACAGTTTGTCTCGTGACGCCACCTGTCGTTCCCGGTAATGGGTACCGGCGCTGCTGCAGACCTCCGGGGGTGATGGGATGGCAGCTGGGATGTTTCTGCTCCCTACAGGTGGAGAGGGCCCCCGGGGCAGGGTTGATGGAAGGGATGCAGGTGAGAGGTGGCCCGGTCGGGTCAGGGGGAATGACGGACACACACACAGGGGATATGCTTCAGTACCTTTACTGGTGTAACGGCAGGTATGGTCCAGGGTACCTATTAGGAGGGTGCACTTCTGGACTCTCCCCAGTGAGTGGGTAGTAGGCCTCCTGGTCCATTTCTTCCCTTTCTCTAAAGCTTCTGGCCAGCCTGGAACTAGGCCTAGCTTTTATGCTGTTTCACTCTCTCACCTGTCTGCTTGGAGTAGAACTTTTCTTTGGCTACCACTGTCCCTGGATGCTGGGGCCATCGTGGTTCCTAGTTCTGTAAAATGATGGTAGCTTCAGGTTGACCAGGGATCTGGAATCCTCTTGGTATGCCGGTTGTCCCTACTGGGTGTAGAGGACCCTGTAGGCGTGGACCCAGTGTCCGGCTTGTGTCCTGGGGTGAGCTTCAGATGCTCCTCTGCCCCCTTAACTCCTCTCTCCTCTCTTCTTGCCTCGGCCACACTCGGGGCCCTCAACACAGCAGCAGATGTGCTGCTCCTTCACTGATCTAAAGCGTCAGCACACTCTCTGACTACCTAACTCCACCCTCCAGTTTATATATCCCTAACAGGGCTCCCTCTGGTGGTGTGAGGTGGAAGGGTGGAGGTGTCTGTTGTGTAATGGGGCCTCTGGTGGAGAAGTCCGTCCATGCACCCTTTTGGGTTCTGTGGTACCTGTGGTAGCAGGGTGCCACATCAGTATCACAAAAAAACAATTACATCCAGGTACCTGATAGATGACGTTGTCTATAGAGTCGCTCTCTTTCTTTTCTTTTTCATCTTGTCCAGACTCCATGATGATTTTTCTTATCCACAGCTTATCTCTGCAGACTTCCAACTTCTCCAGTCTTCTGCAGCACATCCCCACACAATGACCTTAAAGACAGCAGTGACATTATAATACTCCTGAATAAAAATATCTGCCCTACGCTGCGCCCCTGAATAAATAATTGCCCCTCACTATATTCCCTGCACAAAATATGACCGACACACTGTCCCTCTTATAGTACATGCTCTCCACACAGCCCCTTCCTTTCCATACTGGGCCTCTTCTTCACACTGTCCTCTCACACTGTGTCCTCCCTATAGGGCCCCGTCTCTATACTGTGTCCCCACATAACACTCCCCCTCCTTGGCATCCCCCTCCTAACTGTGCCCTTACACTGCTGCCCCATGCTACCTACCCCACACACACACTACTCAGTCTTTATTCTGTGCCCACTAACACTCCCTCCTATACTATTTCCTCACACTATTCCTCTCAATAGTCTCCTCACATGTTTCCCCCTACCTCCTAGTACATTTAACCTCTCCCTTTCCATACTCACTCCTCACACATCCCATCACCCTCGCTCACCACACTGTGTCTGCACCTACTGTGTCTCCTTGCTCCCCAAACTTGTGTCCTCAAATCTTCCCCCATTACACTAAATCTCCTCCAGCCCCATTACACTAAATCTCCCCCACACAGTAAATTCCCCAGCCACGTAACACAAAATCTTCCCCACCTCTGTTACGCTAAATCTCCCTTTTCAGTAAATCTCCCTCAGCTCTGTTACACTAAATCTCCTCTAGCCTCATTATGTTAAATCTCCCCCTCACAGTAAATACCCCCAGCCCTGTTAAACTAAATCTCCCCCACACTCAGTAAATACCCCCCCCACACACAGTAAATACCCCCACACACACAGTAAATACCCCTACAGTAAATACCCCACACACAGAGTATATACCCCCCACAGTAGATACCCCCTCAATAAATACCCCCCACACACACAGAGTATATACCCCCACATTAAATCCCCACACACACACGCACAGAGTATATACCCCAACAGTAAATACCCCCCTTCACACTCAAAATCCCCCCCTCCATTACATTTAATCTTCGGTATCTTCAGCTCAAGTGTGGAACACTTACCACCGATGCTATTAGCACTTCTGGGCGCAGGCACGTGAAGTCAGCAGCGTGATCTGATCACGCTGCTGGCATCGCTTTGACCCGGAGGTCAGAGCTTCAATTGTACTCGCGTCTGAAAGACACGAGTACAATCACTATGAATCGGCGCACTGCACGTTCTGTGAGCCGGCTGTCAGCTTGACAGGAGGCTCAGAGAACGACCGAATCCAAGTCCAGTGGGTGGCAGACTGCAGCGCCGGGGGAGACACTTCTGACCGCTGCATTAGGTGGCCTGATTGCGCCCCCCTGCCGGCTGCGCCCAGGGCACATCCCTCGGCTGCCCCCCTAGATACGCCTCTGCCCTACTGTACCCCACCTCAACTCCCAAGGCAAAGTATGGTGACTCCAACACAGTTTGGTCCCCAACTGTGACCCCCACACAGCCCTCCATGCAGTATAATGGGCCTACATATAGTATAATGGCCCCACACTGTATAATGGCCCCCACTAACCCTCCAAACAATATAATTGCCCCCACACAGCCCCCACACAGTATGATGGACCTCACACAAACCTTCACACTGTCTATTTGTTTGCATACAGTATAATGGCCCTTCACAGCCCTTCAAATATTATAATGGCCCCACATAGCCTTCCATATAGTATAATGCTCCCACAATAATTCTGAATATAGTATAAAGGACTCGCCAAGGTCCACCATATAATATAATGCACTCCCCATGGTGGTCCATACAATATAATGCACCGTCTATGGTCCTCCATACAATATAATGCACCCCCCAATGGTCCTCTATACAATATAATGCACCCCCCAGACCCTCCATACAATATAATGCACCCTCATGGTCCTCTTATGATATAAAGCATTTTGCATGGTCCTCCATACAAAATAATGCACCCGCCATGATCCTATATGCCATATAATGCACCCCTATGGTCCTCCATACAATATAATATACCCCCCAATGATCCTACATACAATATAATGCACCCCCATGGTCCTCCATACAATGCACCCTAATGGTCCTCCATACAATATAATGCACCCCCATGGTTCTCCATACAATATAATGCACTCCCCATGGTCCTCCATACAATATAATGCACTCCCCATGGTCCTCCATACAATATAATGCACTCCCCATGGTCCTCCATACAATATAATTCACTCCCCATGGTTTACCATGCCTGTGCAATAGTAAGAAAATCCTGAAAACATGACCTGTTGGTGAGCCTTGATGATTGGAGTTGGGGAACTCTGCTCTATACAATATAATGCACCCCGCATGGTCCTCCGTGTAATATAATGCATTACGCATGGTCCTCCATACAATATAATGCACTCCCCATGGTCCTCCATACAATATAATATACCCCACATGGTCCTCCATACAATATAATGCACCCCATGGTTCTCCATGCAATATAGTGCACCCCCCAATGATCCTCTATACAATATAATGCACCCCCATGACCCTCCATACAATATAATGCACCTCCCATGGTCCTCTTGTGATATAAAGCCTTTTTACATGGTCCTCCATGCAAAATAATGCACCCACCATGATCCTTTATGCAATATAATGCACCCCCCCCATGGTCCTCCATAGAATATAATGCACTTCCCAATGATCCTTCATACAATATAATGCACCCCCATGGTCCTCCATACAATATAATGCACTCCCCATGGTCCTCCATACAATATAATGCACCGTCTATGGTCCTCCATACAATATAATGCACCCCCCAATGGTCCTCTATACAATATAATGCACCCCCAAGACCCTCCATACAATATAATGCACCCCCATGGTCCTCTTATGATATAAAGCATTTTGCATGGTCCTCCATACAAAATAATGCACCCGCCATGATCCTATATGCCATATAATGCACCCACATGGTCCTCCATACAATATAATGCACCCTCCAATGATCCTTCATACAATATAATGCACCCCCATGGTCCTCCATACAATGTACCCTAATGGTCCTCCATACAATATAATGCACCCCCATGGTTCTCCATACAATATAATGCACTCCCCATGGTCCTCCATGCAATATAATGCACTCCCCATGGTCCTCCATACAATATAATGCACTCCCTATGGTCCTCCATACAATATAATGCACACCAGCATGGTCCTCCATACAATATAATGCACCCCCCATGGTCCTCCATACAATATAATTCACCCCTCATGGTCTTTCATACAATATAATCCACTCACCAGGGTCCTCCATACAATATAATGCCCTCCCCATGGTCCTCCATACAATACAATGCACACAACAAGGTCATCCACACAATGTAATGCATTTCCCATGGTCCTACATACAATATAATATACCCCACATGGTCCTCCATGCAATATAATGCACCCTCATGGTCCTCCATACAATGTAATGTACCTTCATGGTCCTCCATACAATATAATGCACTCCGCATGGTCCTCCATACAATATAATGCACCCCCATGGTCCTCCATACAATATAATGCACTCCCCATGGTCCTCCATGCAATATATTGCACCCCCCATGATCCCTCATACAATATAGTGCACTCTCCATTGTCCTACATAAGATATAATGCACTCCCAAGGTCCTCCATACAATATAATTAATTTTCCATGGTGCTCCATAGAATATCGGTAAACACTGTAAGCAGAAAACAATTGAAAACTGCAAAATTGCATTTTTTTGTTGCAACAATACTGTAAAAAATTCTGTAAGAAGTGATCAAAATGTCATATCTATCCCAAAATGCTATCAATAAAACGGCCATCTCACCCCACAAAATATAAACCTTCACACAGCTCCTTCGACAGAAAAATGAAAATGTTACAGATCTCTGAAAATCAAAAACATTTTATTTTTCAAAATTCAGATTTTTTCAACACTAAAAAAATAAAAAAACACTGGACAAATTTGGAATTGCTGTAATTGTACTGATGAGAAGAATTATATTCTCGGGCCATTTTTACCACACAATGTATGGAATAAAAACAATTGCCATTAAAAATGTCAGAATTGCGTTTTTTTGCTGTTTCACTGCACTTGGATTTTTTTCCCATTTTTCAGTACACTATGTGGTAAAATAAATGGTGCCATTCAAAAGTACAACTCACCCTCATACCTCTATATATACAGAGTTATGGCTCTTGGAAGGAAAGGAGGAAGAAATAAAAATTAAAAAACAGAAATTGGCCATGTTGGGAAGGGGTTAAAAAAACATAATTGAGGGCCCATACACATTTTGCCACAAACAATGATATGTCTCATATAGAATAGGATTTTGGTGTATACTACTTGTGCATAAACATTATCTTTTCTACAGCTTATGCCACTTTTCATGTCCTACATGAGTGTGACAAATTTACTATACAATATGCCAAAAAAACTTGCATACATTGTATCAGAAATCAAAAGATTTAATTTTCTTGTACACGGACCGCCCAAAAATGTGCAAAATGTATTAAGCGGCATGTAAATTAGAACACCTTACTACATCTAGCTCTAAATTTTTGATACATTTTTAATTTAATCAAACACCATCAAACTAGAGATGAGAGGATCAGTCCGCGGAGTATCGAATTTGAGTTAAACTTCCTGAAATCTACAATTTCATTCGAATTCGAACAATCTGCGATAAGATTCACGGGTCACAATTAAAATAAAATGCCCAGTGCCGTTTCACACATGCTGCACACTCAGTGAGTGGGCTAATGGTGTCTGGCGTGGCAGCACACACTTCCCTATAATGTCCTGCCACAATCTGATCACATGGAGTAGCACATGCAGAATCAAACATAGGGGCTGGCCAAGAAATGTTATTTTATGCCTGTACTGTGTAGGGTTAGGAATGCTCAGAACACACAAGATAGGGATAGAAAAAAGACCTAATGTGATTGTGGTGTACTACTTCAGTGCTGATGTATCACATTAAAAATGGGAGTGATAGTCTCAGGCTGTGAATAGACATCTAAGATTCAAGTGATATACAGTGAACTGTTGTAGCATTCAACCATCACCAGTGTGAGGCTACTGCGTCTGAGTGTCCGCCTCCTGTAGGCATACAGTCCCCTAAAAGTACACGCAGAGCATGCGTTTGCTCTGCCATCACCATTGCAGTCTATGGCCCCCGTCAACGCATATGTTCAGACCCTGTTTTGTAGGGGATTTCGATGCATACTCCGACAGAGACACTGAATGCAATGTGAAAGCACCCTTAGTGAACAAGGCAATTTTGACCTTAATGACCGGGAAAAAAATTTTAAATCTGACTAGTGATGAGCGAGTATGTTTGGTTAACCCTTTCAGCGAGTATGCTCGGGCGAGTACCGAGTATCTTCAGCATACTCGGTGATATGTTTGAATCACTCCCGCGTGCATGATTTGCGATTGTTTGACAGCTTTAATACATGTGAGGAATGCGAAAGAAACAAGCATTTGTAGCACCCCGAGGGCTCGGCTGCTACAGGGGTATTGCACCTCAGACCAGAGGTGTGATATTCCACTCCCGGGTAAGGATGGAGTGTGGACCAGGGCTCGGTAGGCTGCATGCACCACACACACCCCATTTCCGAGGGACAGCTCAACGGTGCTCCCACAGAAGTGCAGGCACGACAGCTTCTGTTCCTGGCTGGAGTGGAGAGGGGGAGGAAAACCCAGTGGTGTAGGAGCAGATAGGGGTGGGTCTCTGGGCATAGGTAGGAGCCCATTGGTTGCTAGTCAACTGGGCTCGGGTGTTAGAAGGAGGTATAAAAGGTGGGCACCATCTTAGAACAGTGTTCAGTCTGGGAGAGGAAGTGACAGAGCAGGGCCTCTGTGGAGCTCTGCTCCGGAGGCGGGCCTAGCCTGTGAGGCCCAGCCAGCACTGAAAGAGAAAGAAGAAGTTCAGTCAGTTCAGTGGAGACAGTCTGAGGAGAAGACAGGAAGCAGAGCCCCTGCATGGGCTCTGCTCCGCAGGCAGGCCTTGTCAGGAGGCTGGAGACTGAGAGAGAGAGAGAGAAGAAGGAACAGAAAGGACAGTAAGAAAGGAAGCAAGGAACAGGAACACAGAGAAAGGCCCAGAGACACGAAGGCAGAAGGAACCCTAAGGACCCAGGAGATTGCGGGTGACGGGTTGGCAGAACAGGGTACCGGAACCCAAATTGGTGGAGGCAACAGATTCCTCAGCCAAAGATCGGAGGTTGTTACCACATCTTGGTGCGACCCCTCACTACATCCACCAGAAAGGCATACCGTATAGGGTCAGGGAAACCGGGAGAGGTTTCGCCAACAGAAGGCCCGAGGAAGCTGGACAAAGGTGGGTCACTGGTGGGGACGGCCAGAGAAAGGAAAGAGAAGGGAGTTCTGTGCCACACTCTGGAATTGCCTGGGAGTTGACCGAGTCCCTCACCTGGTGGACGCAGCACGGCTTGGGCAGTCATCGCCTGCAGCATTGACATGAATAACAACTGTGAGTAAAGCATTGAAAACTGCAACTGCACGTCTCTGTGGTTCCTCGCCGCACCAGCACCATTAGTACTGGGACGCTCACACCATCACTCCCATCATCTTTCACATTAGCTGCCCTGAGACAATACTTCTCCCGTGGGGAGTCATCCCAAACTTAGCTGCGCAAACAACATCAGCCTCAGCGGTCTGCAGCGCAGCGGCGGTCCCCACTGACCGCAATCCACGGGTAGCGTAGTCGGACAATTATAACACCAATAGACTGCCACTGGTTTGACCACCCTGGGCACGGACCGGGTCACCGCCACGGAGAACTACAACCCCCAGCGATCCGGCTCCGGGTATTCCCCCTGCACAGCAGCACAGCACAGGCCCAGGGGGCGCGTCAACTTTGGCGTAGTCGGCAGGATTCAAACCAACCCACCACCAACGGGTATTGCGTGCCTGAAGAAGATTGTACATGTAGCTTAAAAAGAAGTCTCCCACCATTTCCAGAAGTTTCCCGCCATCCGGAGCCGATTCCCGCCATCAGACGCCATTTTGGACCGTTTCCCGCCATCTTCATCCGTTTTTCCCGCCCTGGCAGAGCGGACGCCATTATGTGCGCACCAAAAGACAACAGGAAGCCACCTCCCATCGTGGGCCAGGTCCCAGAATGGCGCCAACGGAGGAGCCTGCCCCCACCAGCAATGAATGCAGCAGTGGGGATGTCCATCAACGTGGGGGGGCTGCCCCTGAAGGTGATTGTCAGCAGATGCCCCCAAGACCAACCCCTATGGGGGCGGATAGGAAAGAAAACTGAGGGGCTGGGTGCGGCCTGGATCAGTCTGGACCTGCTGCACCCGGAGATGGAGGGAGCAGAGAACTCCACCAGCACCCTGGCCCGCAGCCTGCTGCAAGCGGAGCCACCTTGCAGCCTGACAGAATTGCTGGCCCAGCTGCCTAGAGACCCTGACTGCGCACGAGCGGCGCTAGAGGACCTAAACAGAAGAATGGTCCGGGCGCAGCGGGATGTGTTTGCCGGGTGGAAGGAGGAGATGGCCCGGCAGCAAGAAGGCAGCCAGCGGAGGACCCCGCCGGGACTGGGCAGCGTGCTTACCGCTGGGCGCGGAGAAGAGGGACCGGCAGCTGCAGATGACGACGCGGAGGAGGCCACGGAGACCGAGGCAGGTAATGGGGACGCCACCACCCCAAGCCCTGGGAACACCAGCCTGCCCTCACCCTCCGTTGCGGGACCCGAGGCCCCGGGGACCGTACCTGAGACCACGCCTCCACCGCCACCACCTAGGCCTCAGGCAGCAAGCACCGTCGTCATGCCCCGCCCCGCGCTGTGCCCTCTGAACCCGGGCGCCGTAAAGCAGGAGGCGTAACAGGCCGGGACGCAAGGCCTAGTACACCCGGGCGCCGCTGCCTCACCAGCGCCCCCTGCCTTGGCGGTGCCACTCCCGGGCACGACCAGCAGACGACCACCGGCCTAGTCGCAAGGCCTGTTCTCCCCAGGCGCCTCCCAACCGCGTGTGCCCCCGGTCTCGAAACTACCACCCCTGGGCACGGACCTGTATGCTCAACTGGCAGGTCCGGAGGAGGAGTGGGCACGGCGTCAGAAGAGGGAGCAGCTGCAGGCCCGAAGCGCGGAGGAGAAGACGCGCACCCGCCGGAACCCCCATGCAGCACGCGGTCCTAAAACACCTGGGACCGTGGTGAAGTTCCACCTGAACAAAGGGTGGGGGTTCATTTGGGACTCTGCCACCGCCACAGACATCCATGTTGACGGGAGGGATGTGGAGAGTCACCTGCCAGAGGGCCATCCGGAACGGGATCTGTTTCCAGGAGACTTGGTGTCCTACACCCGACACCGAGGCCTAAAGGGATGGTATGCCCTTCATGTCCAGAGAATAAGAGGAGGAGCGGTACCTCTCGGACCCCGAGTACCAAGAGGACCCGGACGGGTCTGAAGATTATGAGGAAGGTGCGCAAGGAGGACACTGTTACTAATGAACGGTAAAGTGTAACTGTATATAGTTACCCGTAAGGGTATAGAAACTGTTGCTGAATTGGAGTGTGATCCCCGTTGGGACTAATGTGAAACTGTTAAAGAACTGTTACCTGTGTGCCCTATTCCCTAAGTTATCTGGCTGAGGACTGAGAGCAGATATCCCTCTTCCCTACCTGGCTGAGGACTGAGAGCAGCCATCTCCCTAATAGAAAAATGGACACCTGGTCGCAAGTTGCACAGTGGCCAGTGAAGAAGAGAATTTACTAAAATGTTTTACCAGAAAAAGTTTGATATGCTGAATAGTTTTATATGCTGCTAGAAAATGTTATATGACAAAAGAGTTCCAGTAATATTAAAAGTACAGTATAATGTCTAGTAAAGAGAAAGTGTTTCCCATAAAGGGAAGTTGAATAATGCCGGCCGGTTTCTAATGTGAAAAGTTTTGAAAAAGTATTGCATGTTTTTGAATTGTCTGTGCTCTTTTCCAGCCCGAGGACGTGCTGTGATTTACCAGGGGGGAATGTAGCACCCCGAGGGATCGGCTGCTACAGGGGTATTGCACCTCAGACCAGAGGTGTGATATTCCACTCCCGGGTAAGGATGGAGTGTGGACCACGGCTCGGTAGGCTGCATGCACCACACACACCCCATTTCCGAGGGACAGCTCAATGGTGCTCCCACAGAAGTGCAGGCACGACAGCTTCTGTTCCTGGCTGGAGTGGGGAGGGGGAGGAAAACCCAGTGGTGTAGGAGCAGATAGGGGTGGGTCTCTGGGCATAGGTAGGAGCCCATTGGTTGCTAGTCACCTGGGCTCGGGTGTTAGAAGGAGGTATAAAAGGTGGGCACCATCTTAGAACAGTGTTCAGTCTGGGAGAGGAAGTGACAGAGCAGGGCCTCTGTGGAGCTCTGCTCCGGAGGCGGGCCTAGCCTGTGAGGCCCAGCCAGCACTGAAAGAGAAAGAAGAAGTTCAGTCAGTTCAGTGGAGACAGTCTGAGGAGAAGACAGGAAGCAGAGCCCCTGCATGGGCTCTGCTCCGCAGGCAGGCCTTGTCAGGAGGCTGGAGACTGAGAGAGAGAGAGAGAAGAAGGAACAGAAAGGACAGTAAGAAAGGAAGCAAGGAACAGGAACACAGAGAAAGGCCCAGAGACACGAAGGCAGAAGGAACCCTAAGGACCCAGGAGATTGCGGGTGACGGGTTGGCAGAACAGGGTACCGGAACCCAAATTGGTGGAGGCAACAGATTCCTCAGCCAAAGATCGGAGGTTGTTACCACATCTTGGTGCGACCCCTCACTACATCCACCAGAAAGGCATACCGTATAGGGTCAGGGAAACCGGGAGAGGTTTCGCCAACAGAAGGCCCGAGGAAGTTGGACAAAGGTGGGTCACTGGTGGGGATGGCCAGAGAAAGGAAAGAGAAGGGAGTTCTGTGCCACACTCTGGAATTGCCTGGGAGTTGACCGAGTCCCTCACCTGGTGGACGCAGCACGGCTTGGGCAGTCATCGCCTGCAGCATTGACATGAATAACAACTGTGAGTAAAGCATTGAAAACTGCAACTGCACGTCTCTGTGGTTCCTCGCCGCACCAGCACCATTAGTACTGGGACGCTCACACCATCACTCCCATCATCTCTCACATTAGCTGCCCTGAGGCAATACTTCTCCCGTGGGGAGTCATCCCAAACTTAGCTGCGCAAACAACATCAGCCTCAGCGGTCTGCAGCGCAGCGGCGGTCCCCACTGACCGCAATCCACGGGTGGCGTAGTCGGACAATTATAACACCAATAGACTGCCACTGGTTTGACCACCCTGGGCACAGACCGGGTCACCGCCACGGAGAACTACAACCCCCAGCGATCCGGCTCCGGGTATTCCCCCTGCACAGCAGCACAGCACAGGCCCAGGGGGCGCGTCACATTCCTCACATGTATTAAAGCTGTCAAACAGTCGCAAATCATGCACACGAGAGTGATTCAAACATATCACCGAGTACGCTGAAGATACTCGGTACTCGCCCGAATATACTCGCTGAAAGGGTTAACTGAACATACTCACTCATCACTAAATCTGACCAGTGTCACTTCATGAGGTAACAACTCTGGAATTCTTTAATGTATCTCAGTGATTCTGAGCTTAATTTTTCGTGACACACTGTACTTTATGTTAGTTGTAAAGTTAGGTCCTTATGATTTGCATTTATTTGTGAAAATATCAAAATTTTGGTAAAAATGTAAAAAATTCACATATTTCAAACTTTCAATTTGTATATCCTTAAACCAGTTAGTCATGCTGTACAAAATAATTAATAAATAACATTTCCTATATGTCTACTTTATCTGAATCATTTTTCAAATGACATTTTATTTTGTTGGGATTTTAGAAGGGTTAAAAGTTCAATAGCAATTTCTCATTTTTTCAAGACATTTACAAAACCCGTTTCTTTAGGGACCTATTTAGATTTAAATGGACTTTGCAGAGCCTACATATTGGAAACTTACCAAAAGTGATACCATCTTAAAAACCGAACCCTGCAAGTACTACAAAACTGTTGTCAGTAAATTTTTTAATCCTTCAGGTGCTGCACAGAAATTACTGCAAAGTTGAATAAAAAAATTAAATTTTTCCTCTAAAATGTTGCTTTAGCCCCAATTTTTCACTTTTACAAGGAATTGTATAAGCAAATGGAACCCGAAATTTGTTACCCAGTTTCTTATGAGTGCTCTGAAATACAAAAAAAGTGGACCCTACAGTATATTACGCACTTTCTTCTGAGCACAATGATACCTCACATGTAGTCAAAAAGTACTGTTGGGAGACACGGCAGGGCTCAGAAGAGAAGAAGAGACATTTGGTATTTGGAATGTAAATTTGTGTGAAATAGATTGCATACCTCCCCATATGTGGTCAAAAACTGCTATTTGGGCACATGGCAGGGCTCAGAAAGGCAAAAAGCTATTTGATTTTTGGAGCATAAATTTGTCTAGAATAGATTGTGAATGCCATGTCGCATTTGCAGAGTCCCTGACATGCCAAAACAGCAGACACCCGCTAAAAGTGACCCCATTTTGGAAACTATACCCCTCAAGCAATTCATCTAGTGGTGTACTGATTACTGATCACTTTATAACATTCAGATGTGAAAAAAATAATCTTTTTTTTCCACTAAAATACTGTTTTAACACCTAATTTATAATTTACAAAAGGTGTAATAGGAAAAAATGGACCCCATAATTTCTTATGCAATTATTACCGAAAGCAGCAGTACCCCATATTTGGTTGTACACTAGTATTTAAGCACAAGGCAGGTATCGAATGGGAAGGAGCACTACTTTTCTTTTAGAAGGCAGATTCCATTTCAACAGATTGTAGGCTCCATTACCCGAGACCCTGAGGTGCCAGATCAGCAGAACCCCCCCCCCCCCCCCAAGTGACCCCATATTGAAAACTTCACTGCTTAAAGATTTAATCTAGGGGTGTCGTGAGTATTTTTAACCCACAGATGCCTCACAGTATTTTTTAGCATTGGGACGTGGAAATATAACATTTTAGTTGTAAAAATGTAATTTTTTTATTTGCTGTAAATTTGTCAGTTACACAAGGGTTAATAGATGAAACTGGACCCCATACTTTATTGAGCAATTTCATCCAAATGCGGTGATGCCCCATATGTCATCAGAAACGTCTGTAAGGCCATACTTAAGGGCTAAGAAGGCAGGAGCACTATTTGGCTTTTGGAGCACAGATTTTGCTTGAATAGTTTGTTGGCGACATTTGCAGAACCCCTGAGGTACCAGAACAGTAGAAAACCCCCAAAAAGAAGCTCCTGATAAACTCACCTTAAAGCTACAGAGACAATTTTGTAACATCGACGCCATGCTTTATTCTGGTCAACTGCAAATATGCCAGTTTAGTGCCTATACTTTGTGCTCCCATACAGTGTAGTGCCCCCATACCTTCTACCCAGCTTATTAATTAGGCCAGTGATGGAAAACCTTTTACAGGCCAAGTTCCCAAGCTGCAACCCATAACCCAATTATTTATCGCCAAGTGCCAACACGGCAAATCAACCTGAATACTGAGGTTTTAGTTTAGAAAAAACAACTCGTACAGAGAGCAGGTGAGGGCAGCATAGAGCAGCCAAAGGAAGGAGCAGGGGTGTGAGACTGCCGAAATAAAGAATGTGCTCAGCCCAATCTTTGTATATATTCTACCCCCCCCCGAATCCATTTATATATGCTGCCTCCCCCCCAATCCATGTATATATGCTGCCTCCCCCTAATAATATATATATGCTACCTCCCCCCAATCCATGTATGTATGCCGGCAGCTGGCAGCATGTATTGCAGCGCACAGGCCTGGCAAGTTCGTGCGCTGCAATAAACTTCAGCTAGATGTGTGTCAGAGAACGCACATCTAGCTGAAGTAGGGGCTGGCGTCAGCAGCCTCAGTCCGTACCCGCCGGGCCCGGTCCAGGTCCAGGAGCACTAGTGCTGCGGCGATGGCACACATGCCCTTAGGAAGGGCTCTGCGTGCCCCCTCTGGCATGCGTGCCATAGGTTCGCCAGCACTGAATTAGGCTCTCTCCACTACAATAATGCCAAACATGTGGCTGCTTACTGCAGTTTAGGCACAGTGGGGCTCAGAAAGAGTGGGGCATTTGGATTTGATAGTGTAAATTTCACTGGATTTTATTTGAGGGTGTGGGAGCCACCGCTTTTCCAGAGTCTTTGTATTACTAGTAACGTGGTAATCCCCTATATTTCCAGTGACAGAAGATGGACCTGAATGGGGGCTGGTTTTGTACAGGATAACTTAGGGTTTTTGTTGGCAACATTTTGAGAGACATAGTATATTTTGATCACTTCCAGTATAAAGCTGGGATCACATTCTTCTATTCTACATTGAGCATTTATTTTAGGGTTTCCGTGTAAATCTCACAAAAATGTGATTTAACCCCTTAAGCCCTGGAGCATTTCCGTTTTTGCTCCCCTTGTTCCCAGAGCCATAGCGTTTTTATTTTTTGGTCAATATGGCCATGTGAGGGCTTATTTTTTGGGGGACGAGTTGTACTTTTCAACGCCATTACTAGTTTTACCATATCCTGTACGGGAAAACGGGAAAAAAAATCCAAGTGCGGTAAAATTGCAAAAAAAGTGCAATACCACAGTTGTTTTTAATTTTTTTTTACCACGTTCACTGAATGCTAAAACTGACCTGCCCTTCTTATTCTACAGGTCATTACGAGTTCATAGACACCAAACATGTATAGGTTCTTTTATATTTAAGTGGTGAAAAAAAATTCCAAAATTTGGTAAAAAAAAAAATAAAAAAATAGCGCCATTTTCTAAGACCCGTAGCGCCTCCATTTTTCGTGATCTGGGGCTGGTTGATAGCTTATTTTTTGCGCACCGGGCTGACATTTTTATTGATAACATTTGGGGTAGATCCGATGTTTTGATCGCCCGTTATTGCATTTTATTGCAATTTTGCGGTGACCAAAAAACGTAATTCTGGCGTTTAGAATTTTTTTCTCGTTACGCCGTTTACCGATCGGATTAATTCTTTTTTTATATTGATAGATCGGGCGATTCTGAACGCGGCGATACCAAATATGTGTATGTGGGGTTTATTTTTTATTATTTTATTTTGAATGGGGCAAAAGGGGGGTGATTTAAACTTTTATATTTTTTTATTTTTTTTTATATTTTTAAAAACTTTTTTTTTTTATTTTTGCATGCTTCTATAGTCTCCATAGGAGACTAGAAGCAGCAACTATCCGATCGCCTCTGCTACATACAGGGGACGAGCAGGTCCCCTGCATGCAGCAGAAATGGTCCTGTGCTATGAGCGCCGACCACTAGGTGGCGCTCATAGCGACAAGATCATGACAACCACAGGCGTCTGCTGCAGACCCTGGGTTGTCATGCCCACCCATCGGCGACCCGCGATCACGTGACGGGGTCGCCGGTGGGCGGGGCTTATGACGCGCTACCCGGAAGCGCGCGTTAAATGCTGCTGTCAGAGATTGACAGCGGCATTTAACATGTTAACAACCGCGGGTGGATCGCGATTCCACCCGCGGCTGTTGCGGGCACATGTCAGCTGTAAGAATCAGCTGACATGTGCTCCGTTCAGTGAGGGCTCAGCGCAGCAGCCCTCACTGAACGGGTAGTACGCAAATATGCGTACTAATACGTCCCCGGTAATTAAGGGGTTAAATAAAAAAAAACACGAAACCACCCACTAAAATAAGGAACATGGAGATACTTTGGACTCCATCGGGCATCTGCTCTGGTGGTATCCACACTTGTGCGCTAACAAGACCCCTACAATAATGTGACACCACCGGAACAGAGATCAGACAGAGTCCAAAGTGCCATCTGCCTCAACAGTGTGTGGTTCCGTTGAGGGTTTTGTCTGAATAGTGTTTTTTGGGATTTACACGGAAACTCTGACGTAAGAGCTCAGCAGAGAGCGCAGGATAAATGTGATCCGAGTAATGATGAATGAGCATGCTCGTTTAACTCTTTAACCAATACAGCCTGAACACATGCAGGGATTGCTTGTTTGTTAGGGAATCCTCACATGTGTTGAGACTGTCTTACCGCCGTAAATCATGCAGACGCAGGCACTCAAACATAATATACGAACATGCCGAAGCTACTCGGTAAGCACCCGAGCATGCTCGTTTAAAGGGTTAAATGAGCACGCTCGCTCATCACGAGACATAAGCCTTATTCTGACTTTTGGGAGACAGATTGAACAAATAGATAGCAGGACAAGAATTTTTTTTTTTTTCAACCCCTGACGAAGGCTGACTCTGAAACGCGTGTCGGGATAGAAACTCCATCATGTGTCCCCTTGTCCTCTGGACCTCAGACTTGGCTGAAGGTTCACCTTCCAAAAAGACAATGACCCTAAGCACACAGCTAAAATAACAAAGAAGTGGCTTCAGAACAGCTCTGCGACAATTCTTGACTGGCCCAGCCAAACCCCAGACCTAAACCCAATTGAGCATCTCTGGAGAGACCTGAAAATGGCTGTCCACCAACGTTCACCATCCAACCTGACGGAACTGGAGAGGATTTGCAAGGAAGAATGGCAGAGGATCCCCAAATCCAGGTGTAAAAAACTTGTTGCATCATTCCAAAGAAGACTCATTGCTGTACTAGCTCGAAAGGGTGCTTCTATTCAATACTGAGCAAAGGGTCTGAATACTTATGACCATGTGATATTTCAGTTTTTCTTTTTTAATAAATTTGCAAAAATTTCTACATTTCTGGGTTTTTTTCAGTCAAGATGGGGCGCAGAGTGTACTTTAATGAGAAAAAAAAATGAACTTTTTAGAATTTACCAAATGACTGCAAACGACGAAAGAGTGAAAAATGTAAATGGGTCTGAATACTTTTCCGTACCCACTGTAAATGTCAGGAGCTTCCTTCATCATAGCACTTTTTCTTCATTTTGAGGCTTCCTATCACTACAGCACTTTACTTTTGCCTTGATCTTGGAGATCTTCACTGTTTAACATGCTATATACTCTCCATGTTAAAAGCATATTTTGTAATACCCTGCTTTATTCCTTTTAATATTGTACATTTGTCTATGATCTACATGTACATGTGGGGAATACATGCTTGTTTAGCACCTTCTTTCTGATTGTTTCTTTCCCACCCCCTTACATGTATTTTAGCTTGATCCAATAAAGCTTGTTTTAAATTTTACTAGATTTGTCTTTTTTCGGTTAAATTTCTTTGGTTCCAGTGTTTCATTTACCGATTGATCAGTATAGTCCAATCTACACATGTACCCTAATTTGGATTTATACACACTGTTGTACACTTATTTATTTATTTTTTTAGGGTTGATTGATTTAATATCACCTTCTTATATGTATTATGACTTTTTGAGCTTTGTTTAATAAATCAGCAGAGGCATATCATAAATCCACTCTTTCTCATCATAGAGATACCAGGGTAGTGAAATTTTTGCTGTGTTTTATTATTACTTTTTTTTGTGTGTTTTCCGTATGGAATAAATAACGTGACAGCTTTATAGATCGGGTCGTTTTGGACGCGTACATGCCAATTATGTGTGTTCTTTTTTTGTTTATTTTTGTTTTATCAGAAAGGCTGCGTCTTTATTGGCAAAATGGCTTGATTTTTGTGGGATTTTTTTTACTATATTACATATTTTATGTAACTTTTTTAACTTTTTAACTTAGTCCCACTGTGGGACATGTACTTTTTTTACTTTGATCAGTGGTCTCACTTGTGTACTTGTGTACTGCAGTGCCGGAAAACCAGTTTTTCACTGACTCAGCTAGTTAGACTCTGAGTCAGCAAGATCTAACAAGCCATTAGATGACCTCAGGGTAACATGGCATCGATCGGCACCCGCGATTATGATCGCGGTTAGTTGATCCTGTAAAAAGGGGTCATTTAACAACCTTTTAAACACTTAGATACCGCTATCACTATTGACAGTAGTATTTAAGGAGTTAATTTCCCCAATCAGTTCCAAACCCAATATTGCAGGCTGTCAGCTGCCATGGACAGCTGTCACCTGTAGGAATTTTGCCCATGAGGCAGCACTATTTACTTATTCCCCATCACTATTTTAACATGACGATGAGGGAATCCCTAAACGACTGCCATTTCAATGCGTATTGGCGGTTGATAAGGAGTTAAGCAAAGTGTTCACTTGCCACTTGTGTGTTGTTGGAAATAATTTGTTGTTTTTTTTTATTTTTACAATTAGTCTAACATCAGACTTTTTTTTCCTACAACTTTGATGTAGAAGGTCTCTTTATTTTTGGAAAACTTGTTTTATTGTCTATTCTAGATACCAAACACCCCATGGACATACTGCTCTTGTTGCCACATATTTGTTACCGGTCCTAAACCTACGTGTTTGAACTTCACATTTTACCTTTCATTAACTCAGTTTTCATTAAAAAAAACCTAAACAATAAGAGGTTCAGGTTTTGCTACATTTTGACTAGTCGCATTTACATAAAGTGCGTAGCGACCTCTTTATATAGGGTTAATCTTTCTTTGACAAGGGTCAGAGAATTTTAAACCAAAAATTGGTTAAATTTAACAAAGTTTAGAAACAAATGAAATGTTATAGTTTTGTCCAAAATATATGCTAATCCCAAACATGGCATGGGCGATGGACATGGCAGGGTGCTAGAAAAAAAAAACTAAAAACACAGATAAAACTGTGGTTGCCAATAGTGCTGTCAGCAACCGCCCCAGCAGTAATGGTACCAAATGAAATCATATTTGGTCTTCTTTGCAAACTGTGGCAAATGCATTAGTGGGGAAGAAGCAAAAGGCGAAATGATATACAGTACAGACCAAAAGTATGAACACACCTTCTTATTTAAAGATTTTTCTGTATTTTCATGACTATGAAAATTGTACATTCACACTGAAGGCATCAAAACTATGAATTAACACATGTGGAATTATATACTTAACAAAAAAGTGTGAAACAACTGAAAATATGTCTTATATTCTAGGTTCTTCAAAGTAGCCACCTTTTTATTTGATGACTGCTTTGCACACTCGGCTTTCTCTTGATGAGCTTCAAGAGGTAGTCACCGGAAATGGTCTTCCAACAATCTTGAAGGAGTTCCCAGAGATGCTTAGCACTTGTTGGCCCTTTTGCCTTCACTCTGCGGTCCAGCTCACCCCAAACCATCTCGATTGGGTTCAGGTCTGGTGACTGTGGAGGCCAGGTCATCTGGCGTAGCACCCCATCACTCTCCTTCTTGGTCAGATAGCCTTTACACAGCCTGGAGGTGTGTTTGGGGTCATTGTCCTGTGGAAAAATAAATGATGGTCCAACTAAACGCAAACCGGATGGAATAGCATGCCGCTGCAAGATGCTGTGGTAGCCATGCTGGTTCAGTATGCCTTCAATTTTGAATAAATCCCCAACAGTGTCACCAGCAAAGCACCCCCACACCATCACACCTCCTCCTCCATGCTTCACGGTGGGAACCAGGCATGTAGAGTCCATCTGTTCACCTTTTCTGCATCACACAAAGACACAGTGGTTGGAACCAAAGATCTCAAATTTGGACTCATCAGACCAAAGCACAGATTTCCACTGGTCTAATGTCCATTCCTTGTGTTCTTTAGCCCAAACAAGTCTCTTCTGCTTGTTGCCTGTCCTTAGCAGTGGTTTCCTAGCAGCTATTTTACCATGAAGGCCTGCTGCACAAAGTCTCCTCTTAACAGTTGTTGTAGAGATGAGTCTGCTGTTAGAACACTGTGTGGCATTGACCTGGTCTCTAATCTGAGCTGCTGTTAACCTGCGATTTCTGAGGCTGGTGACTCGGAAAAACTTATCCTCAGAAGCAGAGGTGACTCTTTGTCTTCCTTTCCTGGGGCGGTCCTGATGTGAGCCAGTTTCTTTGTAACGCTTGGTGGTTTTTGCAACTTCACTTGGGGATACTTTCAAAGTTTGCCCAATTTTTCAGACTGACTGACCTTCATTTCTTAAAGTAATGATGGCCACTCGTTTTTCTTTAATTAGCTGCTTTTTTCTTGCCATAATACAAATTCTAACAGTCTATTCAGTAGGACTATCAGCTGTGTATTCACCTGACTTCTGCACAAAACAACTGATGGTCTCAACCCCATTCATAAGGCAAGAAATCCCACTTATTAAACCTGACAGGGCACACATGTGAAGTGAAAACCATTTCCGGTGACTACCTCTTGAAGCTCATCAAGAGAATGCCAAGAGTGTGCAAAGCAGTCATCAAAGCAAAAGGTGGCTACTTTGAAGAACCTAGAATATAAGACACATTTTCAGTTGTTTCACACTTTTTTGTAAAGTATATAATTCCACATGTGTTAATTCATAGTTTTGATGCCTTCAGTGTGAATGTACAATTTTCATAGTCATGAAAATACAGAAAAATCTTTAAATGAGGTGTGTCCAAACTTTTGGTCTGTACTGTATATGTCCCATCGCTCATCTCAATTACTGCAGGATGATTTAGCCTCTTGCAGCGACAACATGAGCTGGAGTCAGCATTCTGCTCAGTCCACATCCTCCGCCGCCATAATGGTTCACATCGTGCAGAGCAAATATATCAAATCTGTCATTGACAGCTGTTTTTATTCTTCTCCAAAGTCCCCTAACCCACAGTACCCTGGGGGCTAAGGAACATACTGCACCATAAAAATTCTACCAATTGATATCTTGGAAGATATGAACATTCACTCTTTGTTCTCGTTAGACATGGGGATGGAAGCGATGAACAACATAATTATTATGCCAATCTGTGTGGCAGGCTTTTGGTGTAGGAGTCAGATAGGGGATAAGGAGAACTAGCCATTTCACATACAGATGCATCTGTCAGCCGAATCATGGATGATGATAATGATGATGAAGATGATGATTCCGTTTTGGGCAAAACATGGGAGCCAGACAGGAGCTATGAGGAGTTTAAGTCATCAGAGGAGGAGGTAGATGGCATATGTGATACACAGTGTAATTGCTAAGCAGTAAAATCATCCTCTGCTGCCAAATCAGTTTTTACTGTGGTCAGCTGTGGAGCAGGTGATGCCACACATGATGTTGATATAAGAGGCTCTACAGAGCCTGAAAGGTGTGGTCACGTGGTGACTAGAGATGAGTGAACTTGTTCGGAAAACGTTTGCCAATCTCAAAGTCAGCACGAACATTACATATTTGGATTCGTGTTTGAATTCCAGAGCATATTTTTTACTCAAAATCGGTAAAATTCGGCCAAAGTTCAGTAAATGATCGAGTTTCCACTAATGCTTTTGTTCGGACTTTGGCTAGGATAGTGATGCTGTATGATGAGCGGGGGAGACGTGTTTGATGAGGGGAGGGGTTGGGGAGAAGTCAGAGGAGCGGCGGACTGTTATTCTTTTTTTGTTTAACTTAATATTTGGAGATTCTGGCAGCCAATCAGGGCACAGAAATCCTTCACAACGTCCAGACACAAGGGCTTGTGTCATTACCTGTCGAAGTCACATGTCCCTCTCCATATAAAAAATGGACATGTTGTTTTTGTGCCATTTTGTCAGTGTAAAAGCGCAGAGAGGCTGCTTCTGCTGCTGCAAGTAGTCACATAGTTATCTAGGCAGTTTATTGTCAGCTAGTTCAGATAGATAGGATCCTGTGTGCAATCAACCTTCCAACATATCAATTCTATGTGCTAATAGTGTGGTCCACATTCCAAAATCAAAATCCTTTCTGCTATTAGTGTGGTCCAGACTCCAATGCCCATTTCAGAATCTAAATCATTTTGGTAATAGTGTGGTCCAGACACCAGTCCACATTTCAGAATCAAAATCCTTTCTGCTAATAGTGTGGTCCAGACACCAGTCCACATTTCAGAATCTAAATCATTTCAAATTTCCAAATCTAAATCATTTAGATTTCAGAATCTAAATCTTTTCTGCTAGTAGTTTGGTCCAAATGTAGCGCCCCGTGGGTTCGGCCGCTACAGGGGTATTGCACCTCTGCCAGAGGTGTGATATTCCACTCCCGGGTAAGGATGGAGTATGGACCAGGGCTCAGTTAGCTGCATACAGCACACACACCCCATTTCCGAGGGACAGCTCAACGGTGCTCCCACTAGACAGAAGTGCAGGCACGACCGACTATGTCCCTGTCTGGAGTGGGGAGGGGGGTGGAACACCCAGTGCTGTAGGGGCAGATAGGGGTTGGTTCCTGAGCGTAGGTAGGAGCCCATTGGTTGCTGGTCACCTGTGCTCATGGTCAGAGGGAGGTATAAAAGGTGGGCACCATCTTAGCTCTGAGAGAGAGAGAGAGAAGTTCATTCTGTCCAGTGAGGAGAAGACAGGGAGTAGATGCTCTGTAGGAGCTCTACTCCAGAAGGGCCTAGTGAGAGGCTGAGGAGGAGGTGAAAGGGAGCTGAGATTGTGGCTCATCCCAGCTCCAAGAGAAAGGAACAGAATGGAACAGGAAGGAACAGAAAATGAGAAGAAGAGACAGAGAAACAGAAGGGCTTAGGAACAAGAAGGTGGAAGGGACCCTAAGAACCCACGAGAATCCAGGGTGAAGGGTCAGGCAGATTAAGGGTACCGGATCCCAAGTTGGTGGAGGAGAAACTACCCTCAGCCAAAGACCGGTCGTCGTGATCATTTATTGGTGCAACACCTCATCAAACCTACTAGGAAGGCACCATATAGGACAGCGGAGGACGGGGCCCACGTTTACCCACACAAGTTCACGGCAGCTGGACAAAAGTGTGTCACTGGTGAGGCACGCCAGAGAAAGGACAAAAGGGGGTCCTGAGTAGTGTTGAGCCACCCCCGTAGTGTTCGAGTTCGGTTCGGTTCGTCGAACACCCGTGTGTTCGCCGAACTGTTCGTCGAACTGTTCGTCAAACACCTTCGAACACCGTTAAAACCAATGGCAGGCAAACAAAAACACATAGAAACACATAGAAAACACCTTCAAAGGTGTCCAAAAGCTGACAAACTGCTCAGAAGACACAACTAACACATGGAAAAGTGACATATAGTCATGCGAAAAGAAAAGAGGTGGAGGAGTAAAAGGAGGGGGAGACACAGATATAGGCATGTCATGCCCTTCTAAAATTCAAAAAGTGAGAAGCCGACACGTTCAGTCCGCTCCTGCCCGTGCCACCTCCGTGTCGCCGGGTTTGTGCCAGAGCTGTGGTGAACCCTGACGGCCAGCCCCCCTCTCCCAATACTGGTGCCTGTCCGCTGGTGGGTCGAGCGAGCCCCCCTGTGGTGGAGGCAGCTCTAAGCTTTTTAATTTAAATTGTCTCTCTAATTTGAATGAATACACTTTAAATCCATTTACAAGGATCTATTGGAGGGCAAGTCTCATGCCAGCAGCCGCGTAATTCCAGCTCCAGTAGCGTCCACTAAAGCTGCTGCAGTTAAAAAGCTTTTATAAGGATCGAGCTCGGCTGTCCACCGCAAGGCATCCTACTGCCAGTCCCAGCCCCTATGCCTTGGGGTGCCTCCTGATGCTCTTCACTGAGTATCCCGTGGTCCCGAAGCATTTCCTTTGAAAAAATTAAGTGTCCAAACTACAGGTGGTGTAGCTTGCTTAACAGCCGGGATAATCCGCTGACTAGCAGACACTGCTACTAGGCACAAAGTATTTCCTGGGCTAGATGCAGTTAAAAATTTGTAATTAGATACTCTCGTTGGATGCTGAGAAAGCATTCCATAGAGTCTCCTGGCACGCCATATATGATTCTCTTAAAAAGCTTGGGGTAGGGGTCTAGGGGACCCTTTTATAGCCAAAATCACGGCCCTGTATCACAATACGTAACCTAGGCTGAAGATAAATGGAACTGTAGCACCCTGAGGGCTCGGTTGCTACAGAGGTATTGCACCTCACCCAGAGGTGTGATATCTCACTCTCAGGTAAGGATGGAGTGTGGATCAGGACCCGACACCTGCATGCATTACACCACATTGCCGTGGGGCAGGGCGACCAATATGCCTCTGAGATGGGCACGACAGTCCCTGTCCCTGGCTGGAGTGGGGGGAGGGAACACTGAGGAAGGGGAACCCTGTAGTGCAGGAGCAGGGAGGAAGCAGTTCCTGGGTGCATTGAGAAGGGAGTATAAAAGGTGGGCACTATCTTAGTTCAGTGCAGAGAAGTCTGAGCAGAAGTGGCAGGGAGCAGGGGCTCTGCATGAGCTCTGCTCCGGAGGCGGGCCTAGTAACAGAGGCCCAGGCCTGGAAGAGGGAGAAGGAAGGAAGAGGAGTGGAGAATGCTCCAGAAACGAGGAATGAAGGGATCCCAGGGGTGCGGACGGGCGAGTCGCCACCGCACGCCCGAATCCACCTGCGTGGAGGGGTCAGGCCAAAGGGGGAGACCGGTCCCCGAAACTAGTGGAGGCAGGAAACGACCCTCAGCTAGAAACCGGAGGCTGTGACATTTTATGTGGCGCAGCCCCTCGCTACACCCGCTAGGAAGGCACCACATAGGGTCAGGGAAACAGGCGCCAAGTTTACCAAGAGGAGGCCCAAGGCAGCCGGACAGAAGGTTTGGTAAGAAAGGCCAGACAAAGGACACACAAAGGGGGTCCTGTGAAGCGCTCCAAAGTTATCTGGGAGTTGTCTGAGCCCCTCACCTGGTGAGCACAGTACGACGTGGGCAGCCGTTACCTGCAGACGTGGTCTGGATAATAAGAACTGTGAGTAAAGGCCCTGGACTGCATCACTGACTCCGTGTCGTTACTGCTGCTGCCCTGCACCATCACCCCCATCCTCCGCATACACTGCCCTGAGGCTATACTCCTCCTGTGGGGAGTTATGCTACGCTCTGCTGCACCCACAACACCAGCCTCAGCGGTCTGCCCTGCAGCGGCGGTTCACTCTGACCGCAATCCACGGGTGGCGTAGTCGGACATTTAAACATCAAAACCACATAAATAGTTCCGCCACTGGTTTGACCACCCTGAGCCACGGAACCGGGTCACCACCACGAAGACTACAACCACCAGCATCCACCAAAAAGGGTCCGGCTCTGGGTGTCCCAAGGCCCAGGGGGTGCATCAGAACATTTTCATCACCTTTCACAATCACCAATGGGACAAGGCAGGGATGTCCTCTGTCCCCTCTCTTATACATCCTAGTGAAGGAGCACCTGCTCTCATCAATTCGCCATAACCCCAATATTAGGTGGATTGAGGTGGGAGGCACCGAGTACAAGTGCTCTCTATTTGCTGATGATGTCCTAGTATATATCACTCAATCACATATATCCATCCATGCTCTTATGGCTGAAATAGATCACTTTGTTACATGGTCAAATTTTAAAATCAATGCAGCGAAGTCTGAGGCCCTCGATGTCTCCCTCCCCAAATCCATATAGGATTCCATCCAGTCCAACTTTCCCTTTGCCTGGCCCTCACAGGGTATCAAATACTTAGGAATTCCTATTCATAGAGACCTCTCCCATCTATGTTATCTTAATTTTGGGCCCTTTATTGAACAACTCCATACAGACCACGGTTGGTAAGTTAGAACTGTAAGATTCACTACGTGAACCATTGGTGTTTTGTGGAAAAGCACATGTACACTGTGTTCCAAATTATTATGCAAAAAGTGTTTAGGAGTGATAAGGGAAGAATTTGTTTGTTTGTCAGTTAAACTCATTGATGGTGATGTGTGTCAGGGCTCTTTATATCACTGTAAGCAATTGCAGACACCTGTGCTAATTAGTTTGGCAGGTGTGTCCAATGAAAGGCAAGACTACTTAAGAAGGCTGTCTCACATTATTAAGCAGCCTACATTTTCTGCCAAAATGGGAAAGAAAAAGGATGTGTTGGCTGCTGAGAAGCAACAAATTGTGGAGTGTTTAGGTCAAGGCATGACTACAATCAACATTGTGCGATGATCAGGATGAAGTGTCTTGGCAATCAAGAAGTATGTAGCTGATTCACAGTACACACGTGTGCGTGCTGATAAGGGCAAATTGAGGACTCTTTCCTACAGGCAATTACGTCAGGTTAAAAGAGCAGCGGCAAAAAGGCCTTGTCATAGCAGCAGACAAGTTTTTGAAGCCGCTGGTGCCTCCAACGTCCCCCGAACAACAAGATGCTGGGTCCTTCAGAGGTTTGCAGCTGTGCATATGCCATCCTGTCGACCTCCTCTATCCACTTCACACAAGCAGACACGGCTCCCGTGGGCCAAACATTACATGAAGACTGATTTCAAAACTGTT
The DNA here is from genome assembly GCF_046119375.1 of Phyllobates terribilis. Lineage (NCBI taxonomy): Eukaryota > Metazoa > Chordata > Amphibia > Anura > Dendrobatidae > Phyllobates > Phyllobates terribilis. The sequence goes on along the minus strand of NW_027362761.1, from coordinate 460,450,190 downwards.
TTGTTCACGGATGAGTGCCGTGCAGCGCTCGATGGCACAGATGGATGGAGTGGAGGATGGCTGGTTGATGGACACCCCACGCAAACACGGCTACAGCGCCAACAAGGAGGAGGTGGAGTAATGTTTTGGGCTGGAATCATGGGGAAAGAGATTGTCAGTCCCTTTAGGATCCCTGAAGGCGCTAAAGATGAACTCCATAATGTATGTGGATTTTCTCAAACAGCACTTCCTGCCATGGTTCAAGAAGAAGAACCGTGTATTTCACAGCAAGATCATTTTTTTGCATGATAATGCACCATCTCATGCTGCACATAAAACATCTGCATCTCTGGCTGATATGGGCATAAAAGGGGACAAACTTATGGTGTGACCCCCATGCTCCCCTGACCTCTACCCCATTCAGAACCTCTGGAGCATCATCAAAAGGAGTGTCTATGATGGCAGGAGGCAGTTCACATCTAAGCAACACCTCTGGGAGGGTATTCTGTCCTCATGCAAAACAATTGAAGCAGAAACCATCCAAAACCTGACAAATTCAATGGACGAGAGAGTTCAGAAGCTCCTTTCGAACAAGGGGTCCTATGTGAAAATGTAAGATCACCTAGAATAAAGTTTTGAGTTGAAAACTGTTTGATTTCAGTTTCTAATAAACTGCTAATGCTTATAATTTCAAAAATGACCATTTTTTTGGTCTTTATTAAAATGAAAAGGTTGATCGAAAAGTTTGGGGGATCTAAGAGTGTGGCAACCCAGTAGTCATGATTACTTCGAATTCTGACAATATGAGGGTCATGTTGCAGGTAGTGCAGCAAGAAGGCACATATGTGTCTTGCGCATCTCAGAGCCCCAAAATTATTTTCCGGGCTAGATGCAGCTAAAAATTATTATTCATTTTAAATCTGGTGGAGCTTAGTATAGATGGCCTAATAGGATCAGTGCTGCACACTGCTACAAAGCCCAAATTATTTTCCAGTCAAGATACAGATAAACATGATTAGTAATTTTAAATCTGGTGGAGCTTATTATAGATGGCCTAATAGAATCAGTGCTGCACAGTGCTACAAAGCCCAAATTATTTTCCAGCCAAGATACAGATAAACATGATTAGTAATTTGGAAGCTTAAAACGGTTGGTAGGGTGATTTTAACCAATCATCAAGCTTTTACTCTCCCCAGGATGACACAGGGGTAGAAAAGTCGTTTCGGATCCATGATTTGTTCATCTTTATGAACGTGAGTCTGTCTACATTATCAGTGGAGAGCCGCGTGCGCTTAACTGTCAGCACACCACCAGCAGCGCTGAACACAAGTTCAGACAGAACGCTGGCTGCGGGGCATGACAAGATCTCCAAGGCGTAAGTGGCTAGCTCCGGCCATTTATCCAGATTGGAAGCCCAAAAAGAGCAAGGGTCCAGTGACACAGTCATGGCTTCAATGTTTACTTGGAGATACCCCTGTACCATCGTCTCTAGGCGTTGACTATGTGTCAGACTTCTTGTCTCCTGTGGCCTTGCAAAGGATGGGCTAAAAAAGTGGTGAAATGATTCCGCAAAATTGATGTTACCAGCAGATACTGTGGTTCTGTTACGGTTTGAGTGCTGAACACTTGACGGTCCCACGGTTGGCAAGTTGGAACTGTGAGATTCACTACGTGCACCACTGGTGTTTTGTGGAAAAGCACATGTAAGATTCTGCAACAGTCTCTGCTAATACTCCTGCATGCGTGCATCCCTTTCTATGGCAGGAATAATTTCTGCAAATTTACTTTTGTACCGAGGATCTAACAGTGTGGCAACCCAGTAGTCAGGATTATTTCTAATTCTCACAATTCGAGGGTCATGTTGCAGGTAGTGCAGCAAGAAGGCACTCATGTGTGTTGCGCATCCAGGAGCACCAAGTCCCTGTTGTGTTGGTGGCGAGGTAACAATCATGCTTCCTTCCTCTGTCCTCTCCCCCCAACCTCGCACAACAGAAATGTGATCAAGGTCTCCCTCATCTGATGAGTCTTCTATCAGTTCGTCCTCCACTTCTTCCTGGGCTCCTGCACCTTCCTCACTAGTTTGGCTGCTACCATGCGCCCTGGTAAAACCATCTCCCCCACCCTCACATGCCTGCCGTCTTGGTGCTGCCGACCGTCTGGACCTTGCAGATGTTAGCCCTTCCGCATACAACTCCTCCTCCTCTACTTCCTCCACCTCCTCTTGTGCCACCACCTGACTCCGAATTCTGTTTAACATGTGCTCCAGCATGTAAATCACCGGAATAGTCATGCTGATAATGGCATCGTCAGCACTAAACATCTTCGTCGCCATTTCAAAACTGTGCAGAAGGGTGCATAGGTCCCTGATCTGAGACCACTCCTCCAGCGTGATTTGCCCCACCTCTGGATTTAGTTGGCCCAGGCTATACGTCAGAACGTATTGCACCAGGGCTTGTCGGTGCTGCCACAGTCGCTGCAACATGTGCAGAGTTGAATTCCACCGGGTAGGCACAACGCATTTTAGCCGGTGAAGTGGCAGGCCCAACGACTTCTGTAGAGATGTAAGTCGCTGAGCTGCGGGATGCGAACGGCGGAAGTGAGCACACAGTGACCGTGCCCTTTGCAGAAGGCCATCTAGTCTGGGATAGTGGGCTAAAAATTGCTGGACAACCAGGTTCAACACGTGAACCATACAAGGCACGTGTGTGACATTGCCCCGGCGAAGGGTGCGCACCCAGGTTTGCAGCATTGTCGCACACGGCCTTCCCTGGTTTCAGGTCCAGTGGAGACAACCATTCATGAAATTGGTTCTCCAGAGCTGACCACAACTCCTCAGCTGTGTGACTCACATTTCCCATACATTTCAAAGTAAAAACCGCCTGATGACGTTGAGCCCTACTGCCAGCATAGTAAGGAGGTGTGCAGGATCCCTTCTGCGCAGTTAGAAAGCTTGTGGCATGACCAGACAGGCTTTGGGTGCAGGTGGAAGACCGAGAGGAGGTTGAGGAGGCAGAAGCAGTGGAGGGACTTTGACATAAAGAGGATTGACGCACAACTCGTGGGGACGGCAAGACTTGGACAGCAGCCCCTTGTCCTGCTGTCACCATAGTTACCCAGTGCCCAGTCAGCGACATGTAACGCCCCTGTCCATGCCTACTCGTCCAAGTGTCTGTGGTGAAATGCACCCTGTCACACACAGAGTTTCTCAAAGAAGCGGTGATGTTGTGTGCGACATGCTGGTGGAGCGCAGGCACACCTTTCTTTGAGAAGTAGTGCCGACTGGGCATCTGGTACTGGGGCACTGCGACGGACATAAGGTCTCGAAATCCTCTGTGTCCACCAGGCGGAAAGGCAGCATTTCTGCAGCCAAGAGCTTGCAGATGGTGAAATTCAATCTCTTAGCTTTCTCATGGCTAGGAGGAAATGGTCTTTTACTTGTCCACATCTGAGGGACCGAGGGCTGGCTATTGTGCTTAGACGGGGTTGATAAGGGTGTCCCCGGCAAACTGCCGGTCTGTGAGGAAGATGCAGGCGGACATGTTAGGTTGCCTTGATCCAAAGGTGGTGCTATCGATGTCGGACAGCGCTCAACACCAGCTGGTGTTACCACCTCCAAAGAAAATGATGACCTGCCAATCACGCTGGCTTTTGCGGGTAAAGAGGTGGCAGGTCTGCGCCCCAAAACAGGTGTGACTGCTGTCCACCCAGTCACAGAGGATGAAGAGGCCGCGGATGCACAAGATATGGCAGACGGTGGTTGGCCCGGCCGGCTAGGCCGCATTGTAGCACACTGAGCTTCCCACTGCAACTTATGCTTCATGTCCATGTGCCGGTTCATGCATGAAGTACTCAAACTATGTATTTTTTGGCCTCTACTTAGATTTTGCTGACAAATGTTACAGATAACACGAGTTGGGTCATCTTTATCGATCTGAAAAAATGCCCAGGCTATGCAAGGCTTAGCACCCATGCGACCTGAAGAGCCACCACGACTTGTGGTGAGAGGCAGAGTTGTGTTTGAGGATGCAGTTGTTGACGTGCTTCCAGTACTATGTCTCTGTCCAGGAAGGCGCAACCTGACCTCGTCGTCACTAGCATCTTCCTCCACCTCCTCTGCTGACCTCATCTCTTGGCTGACTGTGGGTTGACAGTAAGTGGGATCTCCAACCTCATCATCATCACCCTGTGCGTTATCACACCCATCGTCCTCAGAGCCAACCTGTTCCTGCCCTGACAAAAAACTAAAGTTGTCGCTCCAATCAGGTATTTGAGTCTCATCATCGTCTTCCTCATTGTCTCCACCAACAGGAGTTACAGTTTGGGAACGAGGGTCTACATTATGGTCAGAACTTTCTGCGTCTGGTCCTGGATCCGACTCATAAAGATTCTGGGCATCAGTGCAGATCATTTCCTCGTCTCGATTCACAGAAACGCTGGAGTCGACCTCTGATTCCCAGGCTATAGTATGAGTAAACAGCTCTGCAGACTCAACCATCTGTTCTACCTCATACTCAGACGGGCAGCTGGAGATTTGGGAGCTGTGAGGAATCAAGTGCGATTGGGGTGACACCTTTGAGGACTGGAGTATTTGTGATGTTGAAGTTGATGTGGAGGAGAGCCCACTTAAAGGAGCACTTGATATCCGTTGAAGCACCTGCTGTTTTTGTGCCTCATCTGGAATTTGTAGCGATTGGTGTGGCCGTAAGAAAGGGATGTTATCACATTGTCCGCTAAAAGAAGTAGACATTTTAGTTTGGCTGGAAGATGGTCTTTCTTCTGCAGATGTTACTGTTGCTTTAACACTAGAGATGAGCGTTGTTCTACTCGAACTGTTCGCCAATCTCAAATTCAAGCTGTTTTGGGCGGTGTTCGAGCCGTTCGGCGAACACGAACAATTTGAGAAAAATTCGGCTGTTCGAGGTTATGTTCGATAACTGTTCGTGCACCAAAATCATAACTGGATTTTTTCTCAGTAATGATGAAAATTAATGTTAATACGCAGTTTGAGTGTACAGCGGGGTGGGGGGAGGGGATCTCTGCAGGATGGATCTCTGCAGGAACAATGAAGATCTCCATTTTTTTTTCTCTTTCCCGCATTTGCAGTGGGGAGGTGCAATCTGTCAGCCTATCAGCAGCGCACACACGGAGCGAAGTGCTTTTTTTCACACAAGCAAGGGCATGTGTCATTGGCAGTGTATGTCACATGTCCTTGCCCTATAAGACCAAGCCATTTTCCCCGTCGCCACCATTTTCTCACTGCTGCAGCTGCGTGTTAGACGGCACCGCTGTTGCTGTGTGCGCTATACCTTGTTAATTTCAAGCCAATTTTCATACAAATATACAGATAGCTTGGGAGTAGGGAATAGTTGTGATTGCAGTCCTTTTAAGGACTAGGTTACAGCATTTCCTACGACTTTTATCAGGGAGGTCTGTGCTCTTACATAGATAGGTTGTGGGAGTAAAGACTAATTGTAATTGGAGTCCTTTTCAGGACTAGGTTACATGAGTTCCTATCAGTTTTTGCCAGGCAGGTCTGTGCCAGTGCTGTGCAAGTTTTTTTCACAGCATTTGGCTGAATCTAGCAAAGCTAATCCTTTTTGGCCTATTGCAGAGTGTGTTAGTCAGTGGAGTAGCCTATCTGTGTTGCAAGATATAACACCTGTGTATAGAATACCAATTTTTTTACTGCACCTAGTGAAGTAAAATCTTTTGGGCATAGCATCATTCTATTAGTCCATCTATACTGACCTCCATCAGGTTGCAAACTGAATATAATTTTTTTCTGCATCTAGCTCTGAAAAAATATTTGGGCTTCTAGCAGTGTGTGGGACTTGGTCTATTAGTCCATCTATACTGACCTCCATCAGGTTGCAAATTAAAAATAATTTTTTTCTGCATCTAGCTCTGAAAAAATATTTGGGCTTCTAGCAGTGTGTGGGACTTGGTCTATTAGTCCATCTATACTGACCTCCATCAGGTTGCAAATTAAAAATAATTTTTTTCTGCATCTAGCTCTGAAAAAATATTTGGGCTTCTAGCAGTGTGTGGGACTTGGTCTATTAGTCCATCTATACTGACCTCCATCAGGTTGCAAATTAAAAATAATTTTTTTCTTCATTTAGCTCTGAAAAAATATTTGGGCTTCTAGCAGTGTGTGGGACTTGTTCTATTAGTCCTTCTATACTGACCTCCAGCAGGTTGCAAATTAAATATAATTTTTTTCTGCATCTAGCTCTGAAAAAATAGTTGGGCTTCTAGCGGTGTGTGGGACTTGGTCTATTAGTCCATCTATACTGACCTCCATCAGGTTGCAAATTAAAAATAATTTTTTTCTGCATCTAGCTCTGAAAAAATATTTGGGCTTCTAGCAGTGTGTGGGACTTGGTCTATTAGTCCATCTATACTGACCTCCATCAGGTTGCAAATTAAAAATAATTTTTTTCTGCATCTAGCTCTGAAAAAATATTTGGGCTTCTAGCGGTGTGTGGGACTTGGTCTATTAGTCCATCTATACTGACCTCCATCAGGTTGCAAATTAAAAATAATTTTTTTCTGCATCTAGCTCTGAAAAAATATTTGGGCTTCTAGCAGTGTGTGGGACTTGGTCTATTAGTCCATCTATACTGACCTCCATCAGGTTGCAAATTAAAAATAATTTTTTTCTGCATCTAGCTCTGAAAAAATATTTGGGCTTCTAGCGGTGTGTGGGACTTGGTCTATTAGTCCATCTATACTGACCTCCATCAGGTTGCAAATTAAAAATAATTTTTTTCTGCATCTAGCTCTGAAAAAATATTTGGGCTTCTAGCAGTGTGTGGGACTTGGTCTATTAGTCCATCTATACTGACCTCCATCAGGTTGCAAATTAAAAATAATTTTTTTCTTCATTTAGCTCTGAAAAAATATTTGGGCTTCTAGCAGTGTGTGGGACTTGTTCTATTAGTCCTTCTATACTGACCTCCAGCAGGTTGCAAATTGAATATAATTTTTTTCTGCATCTAGCTCTGAAAAAATAGTTGGGCTTCTAGCGGTGTGTGGGACTTGGTCTATTAGTCCATCTATACTGACCTCCATCAGGTTGCAAATTAAAAATAATTTTTTTCTGCATCTAGCTCTGAAAAAATATTTGGGCTTCTAGCAGTGTGTGGGACTTGGTCTATTAGTCCATCTATACTGACCTCCATCAGGTTGCAAATTAAAAATAATTTTTATCTGCATCTACAGTACCTCTGAAAAAATATTTGGGCTTCTAGCAGTGTGTGGGACTATTTGTATTAGTCCATCTATACTGACCTCCATCAGGTTGCAAATTCAAAATAATTTTTTTCTGCATCTAACCCAGCCAATAGTTTTGGCCTAATACCACAGTTTGGCCACTCAGCTCTGCTCGGTTACCATCCATTGTTTTTTTGTGCAAACAACTCCAGAGTTGTGAATTAGTTAACCACCAAAATGAGTGGAAAAAGGCCTGCTGCTGGTGGAAAGGGGAATAGGCGTGTTGGGAAGGGGAAAAAAGGTTGTGTTTGTGGGGTAGGTGTTAAAGCAACAGTAACATCTGCAGAAGAAAGACCATCTTCCAGCCAAACTAAAATGTCTACTTCTTTTAGCGGACAATGTGATAAGATCCCTTTCTTACGGCCACGCCAATCGCTACAAATTCCAGATGAGGCACAAAAACAGCAGGTGCTTCAACGGATATCAAGTGCTCCTTTAAGTGGGCTCTCCTCCACATCAACTTCAACATCACAAATACTCCAGTCCTCAAAGGTGTCACCCAAATCGCACTTGATTCCTCACAGCTCCCAAATCTCCAGCTGCCGGTCTGAGTATGAGGTAGAACAGATGGTTGAGTCTGCAGAGCTGTTTACTCATACTATAGCCTGGGAATCAGAGGTCGACTCCAGCGCTTCTGTGAATCCAGACGAGGAAATGATCTGCACTGATGCCCAGAATCTTTATGAGTCGGATCCAGGACCAGACGCAGAAGGTTCTGACCATAATGTAGACCCTCATTCCCAAACTGTAACTCCTGTTGGTGGAGACAATGAGGAAGACGATGATAAGACTCAAATACCTGATTGGAGCGACAACTTTAGTTTTTTGTCAGGGCAGGAACAGGTTGGCTCTGAGGACGACGGGTGTGATAACGCACAGGGTGATGATGATGAGGTCGGAGATCCCACTTACTGTCAACCCACAGTCAGCCAAGAGATGAGGTCAGCAGAGGAGGTGGAGGAAGATGCTAGTGACGACGAGGTCAGGTTGCGCCTTCCTGGACAGAGACGTAGTACTGGAAGCACGTCAACAACTGCATCCTCAAACACAACTCTGCCTCTCACCACAAGTCGTGGTGGCTCTTCAGGTCGCATGGGTGCTAAGCCTTGCATAGCCTGGGCATTTTTTCAGATCGATAAAGATGACCCAACTCGTGTTATCTGTAACATTTGTCAGCAAAAGCTAAGTAGAGGCCAAAAAATACATAGTTTGAGTACTTCATGCATGAACCGGCACATGGACATGAAGCATAAGTTGCAGTGGGAAGCTCAGTGTGCTACAATGCGGCCTAGCCGGCCGGGCCAATCACCGTCTGCCATATCTTGTGCATCCGCGGCCTCTTCATCCTCTGTGACTGGGGGGACAGCAGTCACACCTGTTTTGGGGCGCAGACCTGCCACCTCTTTACCCGCAACAGCCAGCGTGATTGGCAGGTCATCATTTTCTTTGGAGGTGGTAACACCAGCTGGTGTTGAGCGCTGTCTGACATCGATAGCACCACCTTTGGATCAAGGCAACCTAACATGTCCGCCTGCATCTTCCTCACAGACCGGCAGCTTGCCGGGGACACCCTTATCAACCCCGTCTAAGCACAATAGCCAGCCCTCGGTCCCTCAGATGTGGACAAGTAAAAGACCATTTCCTCCTAGCCATGAGAAAGCTAAGAGGTTGAATTTCACCATCTGCAAGCTCTTGGCTACAGAAATGCTGCCTTTCCGCCTGGTGGACACAGAGGATTTTCGAGACCTTATGTCCGTCGCAGTGCCCCAGTACCAGATGCCCAGTCGGCACTACTTCTCAAAGAAAGGTGTGCCTGCGCTCCACCAGCATGTCGCACACAACATCACCGCTTCTTTGAGAAACTCTGTGTGTGACAGGGTGCATTTCACCACAGACACTTGGACGAGTAGGCATGGACAGGGGCGTTACATGTCGCTGACTGGGCACTGGGTAACTATGGTGTCAGCAGGACAAGGGGATGCTGTCCAAGTCTTGCCGTCCCCACGAGTTGTGCGTCAATCCTCTTTATGTCAAAGTTCCTCCACTGCTTCTGCCTCCTCAACCTCCTCTCGGTCTTCCACCTGCACCCAAAGCCTGTCTGGTCATGCCACAAGCTTTCTAACTGCGCAAAAGGGATCCTGCACACCTCCTTACTATGCTGGCAGTAGGGCTCAACGTCATCAGGCGGTTTTTACATTGAAATGTCTGGGAAATGTGAGTCACACAGCTGAGGAGTTGTGGTCAGCTCTGGAGAACCAATTTCATGAATGGTTGTCTCCACTGGACCTGAAACCAGGGAAGGCCGTGTGCGACAATGCTGCAAACCTGGGTGCGGCCCTTCGCCGGGGCAATGTCACACACGTGCCTTGTATGGCTCACGTGTTGAACCTGGTTGTCCAGCAATTTTTAGCCCACTATCCCAGACTAGATGGCCTTCTGCAGAGGGCACGGTCGCTGTGTGCTCACTTCCGCCGTTCGCATCCCGCAGCTCAGCGACTTACATCTCTACAGAAGTCGTTGGGCCTGCCACTTCACCGGCTAAAATGCGATGTGCCTACCCGGTGGAATTCAACTCTGCACATGTTGCAGCGACTGTGGCAGCACCGACAAGCCCTGGTGCAATACGTTCTGACGTATAGCCTGGGCCAACGAGATTCAGAGGTGGGGCAAATCACGCTGGAGGAGTGGTCTCAGATCAGGGACCTATGCACCCTTCTGCACAGTTTTGAAATGGCGACGAAGATGTTTAGTGCTGACGATGCCATTATCAGCATGACTATTCCGGTGATTTACATGCTGGAGCACATGTTAAACAGAATTCGGAGTCAGGTGGTGGCACAAGAGGAGGTGGAGGAAGTAGAGGAGGAGGAGTTGTATGCGGAAGGGCTAACATCTGCAAGGTCCAGACGGTCGGCAGCACCAAGGCGGCAGGCATGTGAGGGTGGGGGAGATGGTTTTACCAGGGCGCATGGCAGCAGCCAAACTAGTGAGGAAGGTGCAGGAGCCCAGGAAGAAGTGGAGGACGAACTGATGGAAGACTCATCAGATGAGGGAGACCTTGATCACATTTCTGTTGTGCGAGGTTGGGGGGAGAGGACAGAGGAAGGAAGCATGATTGTTACCTCGCCACCAACACAACAGGGACTTGGTGCTCCTGGATGCGCAACACACATGAGTGCCTTCTTGCTGCACTACCTGCAACATGACCCTCGAATTGTGAGAATTAGAAATAATCCTGACTACTGGGTTGCCACACTGTTAGATCCCCGGTACAAAAGTAAATTTGCAGAAATTATTCCTGCCATAGAAAGGGATGCACGCATGCAGGAGTATCAGCAGAGACTGTTGCAGAATCTTACATGTGCTTTTCCACAAAATACCAGTGGTGCACGTAGTGAATCTCACAGTTCCAACTTGCCAACCGTGGGACCGTCAAGTGTTCAGCACTCAAACCGTAACAGAACCACAGTATCTGCTGGTAACATCAATTTTGCGGAATCATTTCACCACTTTTTTAGCCCATCCTTTGCAAGGCCACAGGAGACAAGAAGTCTGACACATAGTCAATGCCTAGAGACGATGGTACAGGAGTATCTCCAAGTAAACATTGAAGTCACGACTGTGTCACTGGACCCTTGCTCTTTTTGGGCTTCCAATCTGGATAAATGGCCGGAGCTAGCCACTTACGCCTTGGAGATCTTGTCATGCCCCGCAGCCAGCGTTCTGTCTGAACGTGTGTTCAGCGCTGCTGGTGGTGTGCTGACAGATAAGCGCACGCGGCTCTCCACTGATAATGTAGACAGACTCACGTTCATAAAGATGAACAAATCATGGATCCGAAACGACTTTTCTACCCCTGTGTCATCCTGGGGAGAGTAAAAGCTTGATGATTGGTTAAAATCACCCTACCAACCGTTTTAAGCTTTCAAATTACTAATCATGTTTATCTGTATCTTGACTGGAAAATAATTTGGGCTTTGTAGCAGTGTGCAGCACTGATCCTATTAGGCCATCTATAATAAGCTTCACCAGATTTAAAATTAAAAATAATTTTTAGCTGCATCTAGCCCGGAAAATAATTTTGGGGCTCCGAGATGCGCAAGGCACATAAGTGCCTTCTTGCTGCACTACCTGCAGCATGACCCTCATATTGTCAGAATTCGAAGTAATCATGACTACTGGGTTGCCACACTCTTAGATGCCCCAAACTTTTCGATCAACCTTTTCATTTTAATAAAGACCAAAAAAATGGTCATTTTTGAAATTATAAGCATTAGCAGGTTGTTAGAAACTGAAATCAAACAGTTTTCAACTCAAAACTTTATTCTAGGTGATGTTACATTTTCACATAGGACCCCTTGTTCGAAAGGAGCTTCTGAACTCTCTCGTCCATTGAATTTGTCAGGTTTTGGATGGTTTCTGCTTCAATTGTTTTGCATGAGGACAGAATACCCTCCCAGAGCTGTTGCTTAGATGTGAACTGCCTCCCGCCATCATAGACACTCCTTTTAATGATGCTCCAAAGGTTCTGAATGGGGTAGAGGTCAGGGGAGCATGGGGGTCACACCATAAGTTTGTCCCCTTTTATGCCCATATCAGCCAGAGATGCAGATGTTTTATGTGCAGCATGAGATGGTGCATTATCATGCAGAAAAATGATCTTGCTGTGAAATACACGGTTCTTCTTCTTGAACCATGGCAGGAAGTGCTGTTTGAGAAAATCCACATACATTATGGAGTTCATCTTTAGCGCCTTCAGGGATCCTAAAGGGGCCGACAATCTCTCTCCCCATGATTCCAGCCCAAAACATTACTCCACCTCCTCCTTGTTGGCGCTGTAGCCGTGTTTGCGTGGGGTGTCCATCAACCAGCCATCCTCCACTCCATCCATCTGGACCATCAAGCGCTGCACGGCACTCATCCGTGAACAAAACAGTTTTGAAATCAGTCTTCATGTAATGTTTGGCCCACTGGAGCCGTTTCTGCTTGTGTGAAGTGGATAGAGGAGGTCGACAGGATGGCGCATGCACAGCTGCAAACCTCTGAAGGACCCTGCATCTTGTTGTTCGGGGGACGTTGGAGGCACAAGCAGCTTCAAAAACTTGTCTGCTGCTATGACAAGGCTTTTTTGCCGCTGCTCTTTCAACCTGACGTAATTGCCTGTAGGAAAGAGTCCTCAATTTGCCCTTATCAGCACGCACACGTGTGTACTGTGAATCAGCTACATACTTCTTGATTGCCAAGACACTTCATCCTGATCATCGCACAATGTTGATTGTAGTCATGCCTTGACCTAAACACTCCACAATTTGTTGCTTCTCAGCAGCCGACACATCCTTTTTCTTTCCCATTTTGGCAGAAAATGTAGGCTGCTTAATAATGTGAGAGAGCCTTCTTAAGTAGTCTTGCCTTTCATTGGACACACCTGCCAAACTTATTAGCACAGGTGTCTGCAATTGCTTACAGTGATATAAAGAGCCCTGACACACATCACCATCAATGAGTTTAACTGACAAACAAACAAATTCTTCCCTTATCACTCCTAAACACTTTTTGTATAATAATTTGGAACGCAGTGTACATGTGCTTTTCCACAAAACACCAGTGGTTCACGTAGTGAATCTTACAGTTCTAACTTGCCAACCGTGGTCTGTATGGAGTTGTTCAATAAAGGGCCCAAAATTAAGATAACATAGATGGGAGAGGTCTCTATGAATAGGAATTCCTAAGTATTTGATACCCTGTGAGGGTCAGGCAAAGGGGAAGTTGGACTGGATGGAATCCTATATGGATTTGGGGAGGGAGACATCGAGGGCCTCAGACTTCGCTGCATTGATTTTAAAATTTTACCATGTAACAAAGTGATCTATTTCAGCCATAACAGCATGGATGGATATATGTGATTGAGTGATATATACTAGGACATCATCAGCAAATAGAGAGCACTTGTACTCGGTGCCTCCCACCTCAATCCACCTAATATTGGGGTTATGGCGAATTGATGAGAGCAGGTGCTCCGTCACTAGGATGTATAAGAGAGGGGACAGAGGACATCACTGCCTTGTCCCATTGGTGATTGTGAAAGGTGATGAAAATGTTCTGACGCACCCCCTGGGCCTTGGGACACCCGGAGCCGGACCCTTTTTGGTGGATGCTGGTGGTTGTAGTCTTCGTGGCGGCGACCCAGTTCCGTGGCTCAGGGCGGTCAAACCAGTGGCGGAACTATTTATGTGGTTTTCATGTTTAAATGTCCGACTACGCCACCCGTGGATTGCGGTCAGAGTGAACCGCCGCTACAGGGCAGACCACTGAGGCTGGTGTTGTGGGTGCAGCAGAGCGTAGCATAACTCCCCACGGGAGGAGTATAGCCTCAGGGCAGTGTATGCGGAGGATGTTGGTGATGGTGCAGGGCAGCAGCAGTAACGACACGGAGTCAGTGATGCAGTTCAGGGCCTTTACTCACAGTTCTTATTATCCAGACCACGTCTGCAGGTAACGGCTGCCCACGTCGTACTGTGCTCACCAGATGAGGGGCTCAGACAACTCCCAGATAACTTTGGAGCACTTCACAGAACCCCCTTTGTGTGTCCTTTGTCTGGCCTTTCTTACCAACACTTCTGTCCGGCTGCCTCGGGCCTCCTCTTGGTAAACTTGGCGCCAGTTTCCCTGTCCCTATGTGGTGCCTTCCTAGCGGGTGTAGCGACGGGCTGCGCCACATAAAATGTCAGAGCCTCCGGTTTCTAGCTGAGGGTCGTTTCCTGCCTCCACTAGTTTCGGGGACCGGTCTCCCCCTTTGGCCTGACCCCTCCACGCAGGTGGATTCGGGCGTGCGGTGGCGACTCGCCCGTCCGCACCCCTGGGATCCCTTCATTCCTCGTTCCTGGAGCCTTCTCCGCTCCTCTTCCTTCCTTCTCCCTCTTCCAGGCCTGGGCCTCTGTTACTAGGCCCGCCTCCGGAGCAGAGCTCATGCAGAGCCCCTGCTCCCTGCCACTTCTGCTCAGACTTCTCTGCACTGAACTAAGATGGTGCCCACCTTTTATACTCCCTTCTCAATGCACCCAGGAACTGCTTCCTCCCTGCTCCTGCACTACAGGGTTCCCCTTCCTCAGTGTTCCCTCCCCCCACTCCAGCCAGGGACAGGGACTGTCGTGCCCATCTCAGGGGCATATTACTCGCCCTGCCCCACGGCAATGTGGTGTAATGCATGCAGGTGTCAGGTCCTGATCCACACTCCATCCTTACCTGAGAGTGAGATATCACACCTCTGGGTGAGGTGCAATACGTCTGTAGCAACCGAGCCCTCAGGGTGCTACAGTTATATTTATCTTCAGCCTAGGTGACGTATTGCGATACAGGGCCGTGATTTTGGCTATAAAAGGGTCCCCTAGACCCCTACCCCAAGCTTTTTAAGAGAATCATATATGGCGTGCCAGGAGACTCTATGGAATGCTTTCTCAGCATCCAACGAGAGTATCTAATTACAAATTTTTAACTGCATCTAGCCCAGGAAATACTTTGTGCCTAGTAGCAGTGTCTGCTAGTGAGCGGATTATCCCGGCTGTTAAGCAAGCTGCACCACCTGTAGTTTAGACACTTAATTTTTTCAAAGGAAATGCTTCGGGACCATGGGATACTTAGTGAAGAGCATCAGGAGGCACCCCAAGGCATAGGGGCTGGGACTGGCAGTAGGATGCCTTGCGGTGGACAGCCGAGCTCGATCCTTATTCAAGCTTTTTAACTGCAGCAGCTTTAGTGGACGCTACTGGAGCTGGAATTACCGCGGCTGCTGGCATGAGACTTGCCCTCCAATAGATCCTTGTAAATGGATTTAAAGTGTATTCATTCAAATTAGAGAGACAATTTAAATTAAAAAGCTTAGAGCTGCCTCCACCACAGGGGGGCTCGCTCGACCCACCAGCGGACAGGCACCAGTATTGGGAGAGGGGGGCTGGCCGTCAGGGTTCACTGCGGCTCTGGCACAAACCCAGCGACACGGAGGTGGCACGGGCAGGAGCGGACTGGCCGTGTCGGCTTCTCACTTTTTGGATTTTAGAAGGGCATGACATGCCTATATCTGTGTCTCCCCCTCCTTTTACTCCTCCACCTCTTTTATTTTCGCATGACTATATGTGCTTGTCACTTTTCCATGTGTTAGTTATGTCTTCTGAGCAGTTTGTCAGCTTTTGGACACCTTTGAAGGTGTTTTCTATGTGTTTCTATGTGTTTTTGTTTGCCTGCCATTGGTTTTAACGGTGTTCGAAGGTGTTCGACGAACAGTTCGACGAACAGTTCGGCGAACACACGGGTGTTCGACGAACCGAACCGAACTCGAACACTACGGGGGTGGCTCAACACTATTTAACACCTACCCCACGGACACAACCTTTTTTCCCCTTCCCAACACGCCTATTCCCCTTTCCACCAGCAGCAGGCCTTTTTCCACTCATTTTGGTGGTTAACTAATTCACAACTCTGGAGTTGTTTGCACAAAAAAACAATGGATGGGAACCGAGCAGAGCTGAGTGGCCAAACTGTGGTATTAGGCCAAAACTATTGGCTCGGTTAGATGCAGAAAAAAATGATATTCAATTTGCAACCTGATGGAGGTCAGTATAGATGGACTAATAGAACAAGTCCCACACACAGCTAGAAGCCCAAATATTTTTTCAGAAGTAGATGCAGAAAAAAATTGTATTCAGTTTGCAACCTGATGGAGGTCATTATAGATGGACTAATAGAACAAGTCCTACACACAGCTAGAAGCCCAAATATTTTTTCAGAGGTAGATGCAGAAAAAAAAATATATTCAGTTTGCAACCTGATGGAGGTCAGTATAGATGGACTAATAGAGAATGTCCCACACACTGCTAGAAGGCCAAATATTTTTTCAGAGCTAGATGCAGATATAAATTATTTTTAATTTGCAACCTGATGGAGGTCAGTATAGATGGACTAATAGAGAAAGTCCCACACACTGCTAGAAGGCCAAATATTTTTTCAGAGTAAGATGCAGAAAAAAATTATATTCAGTTTGC
Source organism: Phyllobates terribilis (assembly GCF_046119375.1). Lineage (NCBI taxonomy): Eukaryota > Metazoa > Chordata > Amphibia > Anura > Dendrobatidae > Phyllobates > Phyllobates terribilis. The sequence continues at coordinate 460,433,901 of NW_027362761.1, read as the reverse complement.
AACCTGATGGAGGTCAGTATAGATGGACTAATAGAACAAGTCCCACACACAGCTAGAAGGCCAAATACTTTTTCAGAGCTAGATGCAGACAAAAAATTATTTTGAATTTGCAACCTGATGGAGGTCAGTATAGATGGACTAATAGAGAAACTCCCACACACTGCTAGAAGGCCAAATATTTTTTCAGAGCTAGATGCAGATATAAATTATTTTTAATTTGCAACCTGATGGAGGTCAGTATAGATGGACTAATAGAGAAAGTCCCACACACTGCTAGAAGGCCAAATATTTTTTCAGAGCTAGATGCAGATAAAAATTATTTTTAATTTGCAACCTGATGGAGGTCAGTATAGATGGACTAATAGAGAAAGTCCCACACACTGCTAGAAAGCCAAATATTTTTTCAGAGCTAGATGCAGAAAAAAATTATATTCAGTTTGCAACCTGATGGAGGTCAGTATAGATGGACTAATAGAACAAGTCCCACACACAGCTAGAAGCCCAAATATTTTTTCAGAGGTAGATGCAAATAAGCAAATAAAAATTATTTTTAATTTGCAACCTGATGGAGGTCAGTATAGATGGACTAATAGAGAAAGCCCCACACACTGCTAGAAGGCCAAATATTTTTTCAGAGCTAGATGCAGATAAAAATTATTTTGAATTTGCAGCGTGATGGAGGTCAGTATAGATGGACTAATAGAACAAGTCCCACACACTGCTAGAAAGCCAAATATTTTTTCAGAGCTAGATGCAGAAAAAAATTATATTCAGTTTGCAACCTGATGGAGGTCAGTATAGATGGACTAATAGAACAAGTCCCACACACTGCTAGAAGCCCAAATATTTTTTCAGAGCTAGATGCAGAAAAAAATTATATTCAATTTGCAAACTGATGGAGGTCAGTATAGATGGACTAATAGAATGATGCTATGCCCAAAAGATTTTACTTCACTAGGTGCAGTAAAAAAATTGGTATTCTATACACAGGTGGTATATCTTGCAACACAGGCTACTCCACTGACTAACACACTCTGCAATAGGCCAAAAAGGATTAGCTTTGCTAGATTCAGCCAAATGCTGTGAAAAAACCTTGCACAGCAATGGCACAGACCTGCCTGGCAAAAACTGATAGGAACTGATGTAACCTAGTCCTGAAAAGGACTCCAATTACAATTAGTCTTTACTCCCACAATCTATCTATTTAAGAGCACAGACCTGCCTGATAAAAGTCGTAGGAAATGCTGTAACCTAGTCCTTAAAAGGACTGCAATCACAACTATTCCCTACTCCCAAGCTATCTGTAGATTTGTGCGAAAATTGGCTTGAAATTAACAAGGTATAGCGCACACAGCAACAGCGGTGCCGTCTAACATGCAGCTGCAGCAGTGAGAAAATGGTGGCGACGGGGAAAATGGCTTGGTCTTATAGGGCAAGGACATGTGACATACACTGCCAATGACACATGCCCTTGCTTGTGTGAAAAAAAGCACTTCGCTCCGTGTGTGCGCTGCTGATAGGCTGACAGATTGCACCTCCCCACTGTAAATGCGGGAAAGAGAAAAAAAAATGGAGATCTTCATTATTCCTGCAGAGATCCATCCCCTGCCCCTCCCCCCACCCCGCTGTACACTCAAACTGCGTATTAACATTAATTTTCATCATTACTGAGAAAAAATCCAGTTATGATTTTGGTGCACGAACAGTTATCGAACATAACCTCGAACAGCCGAATTTTTCTCAAATCGTTCGTGTTCGCCGAACAGCTCGAACACCGCCCAAAACAGCTCGAATTTGAGATTGGCGAACAGTTCGAGTCGAACAACGCTCATCTCTATTCCTGAGCCATACTTCTGAACTGCCTGGGAGTTGACCGAGCCCCACACCTGGTGGACGCAGCACGGCTCGGGCGGTCACTACCGGTGCCGAAGTGACCCGGAGCACATGAACTGTGAGTAAAGACCCTGGACTGTAACTTGTTGTCTGTGTGCTCCTTCGCACCTCCAGCAATACCGGTATTGGGACTCTCACCACCATCACTCCCACCATCCACTACACTGCCCTGGGGCCGCACTCTTCCCGTGGGGAGTCACACCACCTCAGCTACACCCACCATCAGCCCCAGCGGTCTGCCCTGCAGCGGCAGTTCCTAATGACCGCAAATCCACGGGTGGCGTAGTCGGACATTATCTAAAGCACGTAGCAGACTACCATTGGTCTGACCACCCTGAGCCACGGGACCGGGCCGCCACTACTACTCCCAGCGTCTCCCTACTGCCCGGTTCCGCGTGCCCCACGGCCCAGTGGGCAAGTCAGCTTTGGCGTAGTCGGCGGGATTTCATGCCCGCTAACCACGGGTACTGCTCGCCTGAAAAGAGACTGTTTCATTGTACTAAAGATGGCGCCCGCCCCAGAAGAACGAGCGCCATAATGTGCGCGCCAAAAGACCACAGGAGGCCGACTCCCATCGTGGGCCGGGTCCCAGAATGGCGCCAAAGGGGAAGTCCGCCCCCAACAACCATGAGCACGGCTGTAGAAATGTCCGTCAACGTGGGGGGCTGCCCCTGAGAGTGATTGTCAGCAGAATGCCCCAGGACCACCCCCCATGGGGGCGGAAAGAGAAGAAAACTGCGGGGCAGGGGGTGGTCTGGATCAATCCAGACAGACCGCACCCGGGGATGGACGCCCTCAGCAGCACCAGCCTCCTGGCCCGAAGCCTGCTGCAGGCCGAACCGCTCTGCAGCCTAGCAGAAGTCCTAGCGCAGCTCCCCCGAGACCCGGAGCGTGCGCGAGCTGCACTGGAGGATCTGGAGAGGAGGATGGTCCAAGCGCAGCGGGGTGCGCTCAGCGAGTGGAGAGAAGAACTGGCCCAGCAGGCTGGAATCCACCAGCGACAAGCCTCAACCGCACCCCGGAGTCTGCCTGCCTCTGAGGACGACGCAGGAGGAGAGAGGACCGGAGGCGACGCCGCTGAGGAAGCCACGAGGACTGAGGCAAGTGAAGGGGACGTCACCACCCCAAGCCCAGCAACCGCAAGCCTGCCCCAGCCTCCCGTCGCAGCACCCAAAGCCCCACTCACCGCACCTGTTGCTGCCCTGCCACTGCTCCCAGCTAGGCCTCAAGCGGCGATCGTCGTGGCCACGCCCTGCCCGGCGCCGCGCCCCTTGACCCCGGGCGCCGTAAGGCGAGAAGCGTCATCGGCCCGGTCGCAAGGCCTGGATGACCCGGGCACCATTACTAAGCCTGCGCCCCTGTCCCAGACGGAACTGCCACCTAGCGCAGCCGAGAGACCCCCGGCCTGGTCGCAAGGCCGAGTGCCCCCGGGCGCTGCTCCCAGATCAGGTCCCCCCACTATACCACGGCTGTGTGTGGACCTGATTGCACATCATACCGGTCCGGATGGACTGCCGCTGGAGTGGCCGACTGAAGTGACCAGCAGTCAGCCATGGAAAATCCAGCCCCCGCGCGAGCCTCTGATACCGGCTCCAGAACCTGTAGAGGTCATCCTACCCCCACTGGAGGACGTCCAATTTGAGTGGGACCCCGCCGCCGAGAACTTGATGGGGTTCTCTCAAGAGACCCGGGCAGGCGCGGTCCGTTGTCTGGAGGCCTGTCATCAGCAACTGGCGACCTTTGAGCGGGAACGACGAGAGAGGCGCGTCAGAGAGGAACGGCTCCAGGCCCAGAGTGCTGAACAAAAATTTAAGGCCCGCCAAGACCCCCGAGCAGCCCGTGGTCCCCGAATCACCGGGACCATAGTCAAATTCCACATGGAAAATGGCTGGGGTTTCATCAGGGGCCCAGAAACCGCAGGCGACATCTTTGTGACCCGCAGGGACGTTGAGAGTCATCTACCTGAGGGACACCGTGGCCGTGACTTGTACCCTGCTGATGTGGTCACCTTCACCCGCCACGTAGGCGCAAAAGGACCGTACGCCCTACATGTTCATCGGCTCACTGAGGAGGAGCTACAACACCACGGCTATGAGGAGAGCCAAGAGGACTCCGATGGGTCTGAAGAACCATATGAGGAGGAAGAAGGAGCATATGGAGGACACCGCTACTAGTCTGACCACCCTGAGCCGCGGGACCGGGCCGCCACTACTACTCCTAGCATCTCCCTACTGCCCGGTTCCGCGTGCCCCACGGCCCAGGGGGCGAGTCACAGACACCAGTCCACATTTTAGAATATAAATCCTTTCTCCTAATAGTGTGGTCCAAACACCAGTCCAAATTTCAGAATCTAAATTCTTTATGCTAATAGAGTGGTCAAGACACCAGTCCACATTTCAGAATCTAGATCATTTTGCTAATAGTGTGGTCCAGCCACTCTTATCTCAGCAAATAAATATTGATTGTTAATTTAGTGACAGGTGACTGACAGGTCTGGACCTAGGGTTGTGAAATAGCTGGTTAAAAGAGGGGAAAGGTATATCCAACCTGAGTTGGAAAAAGCGAGGTCATGGTGGTGTAAGGGGGAATAGGCTTAGTGTTCAAGGTGTACATTGGGAAGGTGGTAATGTTACTGAGAGCTCTACTGAACAAACACCGTATCGTCCTATGCAAAGACAATTGACATCTTCTGTTACTGTAGGGGTTATTCCACTCCCTTTCTTTGGCAGCCACACAGCGGCACACCTTGTAGATGAGGGCCAGAAAGAGCATGTGCTCCAGTGGATGGCAAGTGCTGCATCAAGTGGCCTCTCCTCCTTTTCTCCATCTTAACATCACACACAGTACAATCCCCAGAGGTGGCACCCCAATTACCCTTGTTTCCCCCCACGTCAAAACTCTCCAACCACCCAACTGACTGTGGGGAACCACAGACGCGTGAGTTTGGAGACCTGTTCACACATTCTATTCCATGGGCATCAGAAGTCTGCTCCAAAGATTCACAGACTCAAGAGGAGGAAAGCATCTGCACAGATGCCCAAAAAATTTTTCAGTTGGATCCGGGGTCAGACAAAGTAGGGTCCGCTCCATCAACTGCATCTGCTGCTTTTTCCTCCTCCATCACTGTGGCAAGTGTTCTCTCACAGGTCTCTGGCTGCAGAACTTCCACTTTTTAACCCACTACAGTCGGGGTGAGTGGGAGCCCATCAGATGTTACAGAAGTGGACATTCCTGCTGTTTTTGTTTCACCAAGCCTACCACCTTTCTCAATCCACCAAAACATCTCCGCCTACACCTCACTCACAGTCCAGCAGTTTGTCGTGTTCAACCTACTCCACCCTCTCTCAGCATAGCAGCTAGCCCTCAGCCCATAGTTGTGGTCACCTAAAAGATTGTTTTCTCCTACACATGCCAAAGCTAAGACCTTGAACTTCACCATCTCCAATCTGTTGACCACAGGAATATTGCCTTTCTGCCTGGTGGATACAGATGGTTTCCGAAAGCTGATGGCCATCACAGTCCCCCAGTACCAGTCACCCAGTCGCCATTACTTCTCTAAGAAAACTGTGCCTGTGCTACACCATCATGTCAAAGACAACATCACCCATTCCTTGAAAAAATTTCTGACAGGGTGCATTTCACCACTGACACCTGGATGAGAAAGCATGGCCAGGGTCCTTACATCACCCTAACTGGGCAGTGGGTGACTCTGGTGGCTGTGGGGGTAGGCAGGGAAGAGGCTGCTCCACAAGTCTTGGAATCCCCAAGGCTTGCGCACAAACCTCTATGTTTAACACTTCATCCACTGCTCCACCTCCTCTAGGGCATCCACCTGCTCCCTCAACCTCTGCCTTAATGAGTCACACATTACAACAGTGCAGAGAGAATAACCCCACCTCTGTACTGCGCAGCCAGGGATCACCGCAATCAGGCAGTGTTTAAATTAATATGCCTTGGAGATCGCTGTTACAGAGCTCAAGAGTTGTGGACAGCTATCCAGCCCGAGTTAGAGAAATGGCTGTCTCAACTGAACCTGGAGCAAGGGAGGGGTGTATGATAATGGTGTGAACCTGGTTTCTGCCTTATGCCGGGGCAACCTCACACACGTGTCTTGCATGGCTCACTTCCTCAACCTGGTGGTACAGCAATTTCTCCTCCACTATCCCTGCCTGGATGCGCTGCTGCAGAAAGCACTGCTGCTGTGTGCTCACTTTCGCCGTTCGCACCCTACGGGTCATTGACTTGCATTGCTATAGAGGTCTTTCGGCCTACCTGTTAACCGGTTGATATGCCATGTGCCGATATTGTGGAATTCCACTCTGCACATTCTGCAGCGACAGTGGCAGCAGAGACGAGCCCTGGTGTAGTACATAATTTTGGATAGCCTGAGCCAATGCAGTACAGACATGGTGCAAATCATGCTTCCGGTCATATTCTGGTCATCTACATGCTGGAGCACACTTTGAAAAATCTGCAGCAGAAGGAGGTGGTGGTCCCAGAGGAAAAGGAGGAAGCAGTGAAGGATGCAGAAGGGAAGTTCCCGACTGTCGTCACACAGGCGGGTGCCATGGGAGGATGGATTACAGCGATGGAGGTGGGCTCATGGTGCCAAACAAGCTGTTAATGAAGGTGCAGGAGCCTAAGAACAAATGTAAGATGTCGTGGAGGAAGAGGAGATGAGTGTACAACAGTCAGGAGATGAGAGGATAATGATCCCCTCTTTGTTGTCCGTGGTAGGCGAGGGAAGACGAAGGAAGCAAGCTTGAGTTTTACCCCACCACCAACACACCATGGGCTTGGCCCTCATGGAAGCGCCTGAAACATGAGCGCCTTCTTGCTGCACTTTCTACAACATGATGCCTGTATTTTTAGGGTTAGAAATAGTGCTGACTACTGGGTTGCAACTCTGTTAGATCCAAGGTACAAGAGTAAATTTTGCTAGATGCTTTCTCCCCTGAGAAGGGATGAGCCCATGCTGGAGCATCGAAACACGCAGGTAGACAATCTTAACAGTGTTTTTTCCCAAGACAGTAGTGAGTCACACAATGTGAATCGCAGCTCTAGACTTCCAACCCCTGGAATCTCGCGTCATCAACGATGTAAGTGTCAGAAGCAATTTCTGTAAGTAGTTTCACACATTTTTTAGACCAGCCTGTGCACCAGCAGAACAGAGTACGAGTCTGAATGACTGGAGAGGATGGTGCAGGAGTATCTCAAGCTCAATATCAATGCCATTCGGGGAGGTTAGGAGTCCTGACAGATAAGTGCATCTGGCTGTCCCCTAAAAGTGTAGACTGCCTAACTTTCATCAAGACAAACAAGTCATGGATCTCCAATGACTTTTTCACCCCAGTCACAGACTGGGCAGACAAGACGATGGTGTAGTTTTTAGTGTTCTGCATTGATCATGCGTTATTGCAGTCTGTGACACCTTTGACGTGGCTTCTGTGCCTGCTGTTGCTACTACTGCTGTTGCTAACAATTTTTTGAAACGTGGAGACTCCAAATTCTGTCTCTATCTGGTGGGTTTCCTGTAGTGGAAGGGATGTCAGAGCCCATTTATACTATTTCTATTCTGGGGAAATTAATGCCACTTTAGTGGTATGTTGCAATAATTCTTTGAAATGTGGAGACCCCAAGTGGGTCTCCTTCATGTGTGTTGCCTGTTGCAGTAGGGCTCCCAGACCGGCAGGCCTGCACTTCCTTTCAGTCAACTACCGACTACAATAGTAGTCTACGAAACTGATATTTGTGCCACCTGAGTGTGGCTGAGCAAAAAAGCAGTCTGAGCTGTTGCATGAGGTATCAGGGCTCCCAGCACAGCAGGCCTACACCGGTCCCTCACCCACCGCATCTTAATTTGAACTTAAATTCAAAGTGGTAATGCTGGCCCAGACCCTGATATCTCATGAAAAGCCCATGGCTGACTGCTGCTGTGCCATTAAAAAATTTCCACTGTGGGTCAATTGATGCCAGAACAGTACTTGAATCCGGACCCAAACATGGATCCCATTCACATGAATGGGGGCCCGAACATCCAATGTTTGCCAAGCTATCATTTGCATGACAGCGACGTAAACACTGCCTCTGATAGGCAGTAAGATTAATATCACTGGTCAGAGCGCTGCGGTTCCCACTCATTCAGATGACAGTGTGAGCCCGAAAATGTGACCAGAGGTAAAAGTTTACCTCCAGTCACAGGAGTCGGTAGATGGGACTACTACACCCATCAGCCTATGCCTGCTGTTGCAGCGAGAACAGGCACAGCTGATGAGAGTATTCATCTGCTGGCACCTGCACTATAAATTAATACATTTAAAAAAAATGGAATGTTCCCCTGTATTCTTGACAATTAGCCAGGCAAAACTGACAGCTGCGGGCTGCAACCCTCAGCTGTCAGCTTTAGCAAGGCTGGTTATCAAGAATAGAGTGGTCCCAACTCCATTATTTTAATTAAAGAAATAATTGAAAAAAATGCAGGGAGTCCCCCAATTTTTGAAAACCAGTCAAGCTAAAGCAGACAGCTAGGGGCTGATATTCTCTGGCTGGTAAGGGGCTATGGATATTTGCCCCCCCAGCCTAAAATAGCAGCCAACATTGGCCCCAAAAAAGGCTCATCTATTGGATGCGCCAATTCTGGCACTTTGCCCGGCTCTACCCACTTGCAAAAACAGCAATATCCCTTACCTATCCGAAGTTCTGTCCCACGCCATAACCCAAGTCTGGGATAAATAGTTTTCAACCTGTTCGATGCCAAGACGCGACCGTCCCGGCTGAAAACCACTGAGGAATGAGCTAATGCAAGCCCAGCCTCCGTGAATAGCGGTGACATAATAGAGTTCACCGCTGATCATTGAGGCTGCGTTCCCAGGACACGACAAGAGATGAGCAAATCCATTTGCGCAGGAGCAAGTTTGAGTGGAATTTCCTGAAACTGTGAGGCAGTTTAATGCAAATTCGAACATTTTGAGATTCGATTTGTGGTTTTAAGAAAAAAATCTCCCAACACCATTTCCCATGCAGCTAAAACATCATATGGAGCTGCAGCTGTTTGTGAGCCTGTGTACCATGTTTTCCAAATATGTTTTGCAGTTTATTTTAATAAAAATGGACACGTTAATATGTGTCTGCTAGTTCTAACTTTTATTTGAACAAGTAAGTGTTAACAATAAAATAAAAAACGTTTTCACTCAATTTTTGGCGATTCTTTAAAGGTCAGACGTATTTAATCTTTCTTTTATAACGTGTAAATGTTTCACAAGAAAATAATTTACACATTACTGAAAAATAGTCATGGCTCTAATTTAAAGTTTCGTGTTGACAAACTGCTTGCCTAGAGGTTACATTTAAATAAAGTAAAATCATGAAAATCTTCTTCGGTCTCTTTGCACAGACATGCCTTCATAATGCGCATGAAGTAGTTTTCACAGGTTTATACTAGGTGCAGTCAAATTGTAAGTCTGTTGTTGACTCCAGACAAAACTGTGATTATTATCATCTTTTACTCGGATCAATTATTTAAAAATAACCAAAGGTTGAAAAATAATCTATTGAAAGGGTCAACTTATACTTAATTGTCACATCCAGTAGGGGCTAGTAACGCATACCTTTAATAAAAATTGTAGATTTCTGATATTAGGTTTTGTAGTGCGGCGGTGTTCACACTGTGCGGTAATGAGGCAGTGACCCAGTAAAGTTCAACTTAAATGTCTTTTATTTTCCAAAACTCACAAAGTAAAGGTAAACAGTATCTTCCAGATCACAGCCTAGTCGTAACACAGTCCTTCTCCAAACTCATTACTGGGGCAATAGCACCGCCGTGTCTCACCGAGGGGTGCCAGGAGTTTTGTTTCCCTTGGCTCTGTGTTTGCTTCACACAGACCTGTGTTGCAGAGCAACCTGCTCTGCAGCTTGCAGACAAAATACTGACACACCCAAACCTTTGCTGCAGGTTTATAAATGAAAACTGTGGACATGAGCCACATGCAAGACCCGGGCTGGAGGGAGTGATTCACCCCACTGCCATCCTGTAGTCCACTCCAAGAATAAAAGCCTATGCTGGGTTTTACTAGATCTGCTTGCCTGTGATTGCAATGCACTCCAGCGGGTTCAATATGCTTTGGTGCGCATTCTGGGGGATACATATCGTCCCTCGCATATAATTCCCCTCACTGCCTCACAGTTTGTAAAAACGTATTTCAGTTTAGGGTGTTGTGCAGATTTAGAGTGAATCTCATATTAATGAAAATGCTCCCAATAGTATTTTCATATAGCGTAAATTCTACATTATTTCTGCTTCTTTTTTTTGTACAGAAAATCTGCTGCATTTAACAGTTCAATCAAAATTAATTTGATTCCATGAAAACTCATGCCCACTGAGCATTTAAAGCGCACCTGTCAGCAATATTGTGTTCAGTAAACTACATACACTGTCAGGTGGACGCCATTACACTGATTATAATGATACCTTGGTTGATGAAATCCGTTCTGTGGTCCTTGTGTTATCTTTACTTTCAGTTTGGAGAAATTCTTGTGCTTTGGGGTGGGCTCTATCTGGTGCTCTTCTTACTTATTTATCTGTATGCTCTTATGACAGCTCACTGTGCCTTCACTGACCTGCCTCCTATTTTACCTAGCCCCGCACAAATAGATGCATTATGTAAAATAGGAGGCAGGTCGACCTGTCATAAGAGCATACAGATGAATATGTAAGCAGAGCACCAGATAGAGCCCACCCCACAGCCCCGCCCCGAAGTACGAGCATATCATTATCTCTAAACTGAAAGTAAGGATTACACAAGAACTACAGAACGGATTTAATCAACCAAGGTATCATATTAATCAGTGGAATGCCCTCCACTTGACAGTGTATGTAGTTTACTGAGCACAATCCTGCTGACAGGTGCGCTTTAAAGTCGCTGTTGAATTGAGCATTTTTTGGTGTTTTTTTCATATAGACTACTTCTATGGGGAGCCTGAGCCGAGACAAATGCAAAAAATACAATATAAGTTTTAAGTGAAGAATCTTTGTGTTTATGTACTAAAAAAACACATAAAAGCTGCAGCATCAAATATGCACCAAAAAAGCATAGAAAAATAGGAAAATGCATAAAGAAATAATCTGATTAGATTTATATTGCGATTTTTGGTACAGACACATGCATAAAATACGCAGTAGAAGAAATGCTTTGTTCCCACTACATGGGAACATAACCTAAATAGTAAAAGACATAATGGAGGACCTAGGAATATTGGCTTAAGAAAAAAAAGTTGTTGGCCACCAACACCAGGTAATGAATGTTATTGAATCTCACAGGCCCATTCTGTAACAGAATGCACAATAAGTAATGGGTAGCACATTTGTCCTTTTTTTGTGGTATAAGTGCCCCCTCAAGAACCATGACATGGCTAGCTTGTGAATACTTCTGCTGTTATCCCTTGTTTAATTGTGAGGCTATATACTTATCTGAAAAGATAAAGCATGAATTTTGGATACCTCAAAATGCATTGGGCAGTATGGTGGCTCAATGTTTAGCATTGCAATGCTCGGTTATTTTGCAGCACTGGAGTCCATGGTTAAGATCGGGTATTAGTATGTCCTCCCTGTGTCTGCATTGATTTCTCCCCCACAGTAGATTATGAGCCCAAAAGGTTACAGTGATAGCAATGTCTGTAAAATCACTACAGAATATGTTGGTGCTATATAAGCGAGCATCTTAATTAATTAAAATATTAAACAACTTTCACAATATTCCTGATTTAAAATATTCTCATTTTATGTTTACAGCTTCTGTTTAGTTTATGGTTACAAACTTATCTTGTGTGCAGTCTGATCCATCAATTTACTTTCACATCAAAGCCTGTACCCCTTCTCCCTGCTTAGCCTACAGACAGAAAGAGTGCAGGATCTAACTATACAGAATTTATTTGCAGTTTCTTACACATAAGTTTGTATCTGAGCTTTGCAGTCGTGAGTAGTGTTGAGCATTCCGATACTGAAATATCGGGTATCGGCCGATATTCACTGTATCGGAATTCCGATACTTAATTCCGATACTTTTATAATATCGAATACCGGAATCGGAAGTTCCCATAATGCCTGCGCTCTGCAGTGTCTGTGAAGGATGACAAGCTGGGTGGCAGCGCTCAGCTGAGATCCAGCCTGTCATCAGAATGCCATCCCAGCGTGGGAGAATTCTCCTGATTGTTTAAAAGCCGGCGGGCGGTAAAAAGCCGCCGGCTTTTAAACAATCACACAGCCCCATACTGCTTCCCCGCAGCCTCCCACCCCGATCCTCCGCTCCCCTCACCACCTCCAATCCCAATCGTAAATTAGGACCGGGCGGGGAGCGCAGCACCAAGGAGTGAAGGACCCGGGCGGGGAAGCCGGCAGTGAAAAGACTTCACCGCCGGCTTTCCCGTTCTGTGCTGCGCTTTCCCGCCGGTTATTTCAAATGAACAGCTGAGGTATCAGGTGATGCCGATCAGCTGTTCATTTGAAGTCGCCGCGGTGCCCTCAGAGGGTTCATGTGAGTTCATGCTTGACTGCATTGCATGAACTCACATGAACTTTCCCACGGCCGCACAGGTCAGCCTCACCTCCCGGACCCGTCATGATTAGTGTGTGTGCGGGGTGTGTGTGCGGGGTGTGTGCGCGCGATGTGTGTGCGGTGTGTGTGCGGGGTGTGTGTGTGCGGGGTGTGTGTGTGCGGGGTGTGTGTGTGCGGGGTGTGTGTGTGCGGGGTGTCTGTGCGATGTGTCTGTGCGTGCAGGCAGACATAGGCCGATGTGACACTACTACTCCCATCGGCCTATGTCTGTCCCCCGTCCACTCGTGCCAGCAGGATCAGCTTGATGGGAGCAGTAGTTCCCATCAGCCTGATCCTGCTATTTAAATTGCCCTACTGTGTCCCCAATAAATGTTAGATACATGTCATTGGTGGCCAGTGGTTACCTACAATAAATGAGTTCATACATTACCTGTCCCCGCCGATCGCCACCTAAAATAAAGTAAAAAATAAAAAACTACACCTATACTCACCTAGACACCTAATTCCCCGAAGCCATCGATCTCCTGTAATAAAATATAAAATAATAAACCACAACCTTATCCTTACCCCTCCGTAGTAGTCCACGAGTGTCCCACGATGATCTCCAGTTTAGAGCAGCCACATAGAATGTGACCGCTCTGAACCGGATGCGCCATTTCTGGGGCGGCTGACGGCTGGTGTTTCTAGCCTGGGAGGGGGCCAATATTCATGGCACCCTTCCTGAGCTATTAATATCAGCCCCCAGCTGTCTGCCTAGCCTTTGCTAGCTATTAAATTAGGGGGGACCCCACGTCATTTTTTTTTGGGGGGGTCCCCCATTTTAATAGCTAGTAAAGGCTAGGTATTCAGCTGGGGGCTGATATTAGTAGCCTGGGAAGCTCCGTGGGTTTTACCCCCTTCCCAGGCTTCAAACATCTGCCCCAGCCGTCTGCTTAACCTCCGCTAGAGACTAAAATTATGGGGGATCCCACGCCATTTTTTTTTTAAATAAATCCTTTATTTTAACACTAAATGACATTTGAGGAGTTAATAAAGATGCAGTCCCTAAATTATTATTTTTTTAATTAATTTTTCCCAAAACTTTTGACGTGGGCTTCGCCATATTTTTGTATGCCAGCCAGGTACAGCATCCAGCTTCTATGAACGCGCCATTTTCCGGGGCGGCCGCGGACTGCAATTTTCAGCGGGGGGGGGGCAGAAAGCTTGGGCCTCCCTGCGCTGCAGATTCCAGCCCCCAGCTGCCTAGTTGTACCTGGCTGGACACAAAAATAGGGAGAAGCTCCACGTTTTTTTTTTTTTAATTATTTCATGAAATTCATGGAATAATTAAGAAAAAAAGGGCTTCCCTATATTGTTGTGTCTGGCCAGGTACAAATAGGCAGCTGGTGGTTGGGGGCAGCCCGTTCCTGCCTGCTGTACCTGGCTGGACACAAATATAGTGTGAAGCCACACGTCAATTTTTTTTTAATTATTTCAGGAAATTCATGAAATAATTAAAAAAAAATTATGTGGGGCTTCGCCCTATATTTGTGTCCAGTCAGGTACAGGAGGCAGGAACGGGCTGCCCCCAACCACCAGCTGCCTATTTGTACCTGGCCGGACACAACAATATGGGGAAGCCCTTTTTTTTTAAATTATTTCATGAAATAATTTAAAAAAAATTGACGTGGGGCTTCGCACTATATTTGTGTCCAGCCAGGTACAGCAGGCAGGAACGGGCTGCCCCCAACCACCAGCTGCCTATTTGTACCTAGCCGGACACAACAATATAGGGAAGCCCTTTTTTTCTTAATTATTCCATGAATTTCATGAAATAATTAAAAAAAAAAATGTGTGGCGCTTCGCCCTATTTTTGTGTCCAGCCAGGTACAACTAGGCAGCTGGGGGCTGGAATCTGCAGCGCAGGGAGGCCCAAGCTTTCTGGGCCCCACCCGCTGCAAATTGCAGTCCGCAGCCGCCCCGGAAAATGGCGCGTTCATAGAAGCGCCATCTTCTGGCGCTGTACCCAACTCATCCAGGGCCCTGGTGCGGTGGCTCACTGGGTAATAAAGGGGTTAAGGCCAGCTTGGCATTATCAGCTGGCCCTAAGCCCGAAATTCATGGGGTCACGCCAATATTAGACATGACCGCCATGAATTTCTAGTAAAGTATTTAAAAAAAACACAAACACCCAGAAAAAAGTCCTTTAATTGAAATAAACACACAATTCTTTATTGTTCTAAATTAAACCATACTTACAGTCACGCCCATTCCAGCTGAAGCCAACGATCTCCTGCAATAAAAGTAAAATAATAAACCAACCTCATCCTTACCTTTCCATGGTTCCCACGACAGCTTCAGCTCTGCTACATCGAGATGACAGGCTGGACCGTAGCAGAACGCTGCCATCCAGCCGGTCATCCCGCAGACACTGAGAAGCGCAGGCATGTTTGCGCTCCTCAGTGTCTGGCTGTGACGGCATCCAGATGAGCCGAGGTCATGTCCAATGAACTCAGCTCACCTCATGCACGTCACTGACAGCGTGGGAAAATTCTCCTGCACTCAGCGCTTCAGCGTGAGACTTCTCCCACGCTGTCAGTGACATACATGAGGTGAGGTCATGTCCAATGAACTCAGCTCACCTCATGCACGTCACTGACAGCGTGGGAAAATTCTCCTGCACTCAGCGCTTCAGCGTGAGAATTTTCCCACGCTGTCAGTGACGTGCATGAGGTGCGCCGAGTTCATTGGACATGACCTCGGCTCATCTGGATGCCGTCACAGCCAGACACTGAGGAGCGCAAGCATGCCTGCGCTTCTCAGTGTCTGCGGGATGACAGGCTGGATGGCAGCGTTCTGCTGCGGTCCAGCCAGTCATCTCGATGTAGCAGAGCTGGAGCCGTCGTGGGAGCCATGGAAAGGTAAGGATGAGGTTGCTTTATTATTTTACTTTTATTGCAGGAGATCGTTGGCTTCAGCTGGAATGGGCGTGACTGTAAGTATGGTTTAATTTAGAACAATAAAGAATTGTGTCTTTATTTCAATTAAAGGACTTTATTCTGGGTGTTTGTGTTTTTTTTTTTAACTTTGACTATGGGGTTAGTAATGGGGGTGTCTTATAGACGCCTCTCCATTACTAACCTGGGCTTGATGTCAGCTGGCATTATAAGCTGACATCAACCCCAACCCTATTACCCCACTGCCACCGCTACAGGGCAGTGGGAAGAGCGAGGCTAAGTGCCAGAATTGGCGCATCCTATGGATGCGCCATTTCTGGGGCGGCTGACGGCTGGTGTTTCTAGCCTGGGAGGGGGCCAATATTCATGGCACCCTTCCTGGGCTATTAAAATCAGCCCCCAGCTGTCTGCCTAGCCTTTGCTAGCTATTAAATTAGGGGCGACCCCACGTTATTTTTTTGGGGGGGTTCCCTCGTTTTAATAGCTAGTAAAGGCTAGGTATTCAGCTGGGGGCTGATATTAGTAGCCTGGGAAGCTCCGTGGGTATTACCCCCTTCCCAGGCTTCAAACATTTGCCCCAGCTGTCTGCTTAACCTCCGCTAGAGCCTAAAATTAAGGGGAACCCCACGCCAATTTTTTTTTAAATAAATCCTTTATTTTAACACTAAATGACAAGTACAGTAATCAACACTGTCACTGTACTTCATATATATGTGACTGACATGTTTCTATCTATCTAATCTATGTATGATTCTCTATTCTTTCTATTCTAAATTGTCGGGTACAGATGCTGAATTGCCGGCCGGCTTTTTTAAAGAGACGGTGCACGAAAACACTAATATTTTTTTAAATAAATCCTTTACACTAAATGACAAGTACAGTAAGCAACACTGTCACTGTACTTCATATATATGTGACTGACATGTTTCTATCTAATCTATGTATGATTCTCTATTCTTTCTATTCTAAATTGTCGGGTACAGATGCTGAATTGCCGGCCGGCTTTTTTAAAGAGACGGTGCATGAAAACACTAATATTTTTTTAAATAAATCCTTTACACTAAATGACAAGTACAGTAAGCAACACTGTCACTGTACTTCATATATATGTGACTGACATGTTTCTATCTATCTAATCTATGTGTGAAGCTCTATTCTGTCTGTTATAAATTGTCGGGTACCGCTGCTGAATTGCCGGCCGGCTTTTTTAAAGAGACGGTGCATGAAAACACTAATATTTTTTAAAATAAATCCTTTACACTAAATGACAAGTACAGTAAGCAACACTGTCACTGTACTTCATATATATGTGACTGACATGTTTCTATCTATCTAATCTATGTGTGATGCTCTATTCTTTCTGTTGTAAATTGTCGGGTACCGGTGTATGCGCTGATGAATTGCCGGCTTTTCATGTCATTCTACATTATTCTTAGTTGTTTTACTTCATGTAGAATTAACCTACAAGGAAAGAAAGGGTTTATTTTCATTCCGATATTTGTGTCCCATTGACTTGCATTGGTTTCCGGTATCGGAATCGGCGATATCCGATACTTTTAGGGTATCGGCCCGATCCAATCCGATACGATATTTCCTGATATCGGAAGGTATCGCTCAACACTAGTCGTGAGCAAAAGCTTTGAGACTGACACAATTTTTGATTTTTCTCAGTTTGCTGCTTCTGTGCTTCTGTGTTTTTAGATCTCTTAGATGTTTTGTATGGTTAGTGAAATATAATTACAAGCATTTGATAATTTTTTTAAAATTTTATTGACAAATACATGAGGTTTATGCAAAAACTCAATAGTTACAGTGTTAATCCTTATTTTTCAAGACTCTCGCAATTTGGCCTATGTAAGATTCTGGGTCAAATCCTGATTGACTATAACCTATTCTTGCCTAATCAGTAGTGAAGAGCAGATAAGGCAACAATTGGATTTGCCTGTTCGTGCATTTTATCCTGGGAAATTTGATGCGTCTTTCCAGACTCCAGAACATAATAATCGTAAAAAATAATTTTACTCACCTCACCACTCACCTTTCCGACCCCTCCACTATTCTCTGCCAACCACCTGGTCTTCATCATATCTTCAAATCAGCTGACGCGGCGATAAAATCTCCGGCCTTGGTTGCTATGCTGAGGCATCTGGATTAGCTGGGCTCAGGTTTGCTGGGCTTGTGACATCATGGGCCTCAATCTTTACTGACGTATGGGCAGAACCCTTTCAGGCCTAGTAAACTTGGAAGGATTTTAGCGCTGCCAAATTGATGATGCGATGAGGATCGGACAGTTGGCAGTGTGTAGCAGAGGGGCAGCAGAGGTGAGTATAAGTTTTTTTTTTTATATTTTTCACCTTTTGAAGACCTTTTACTGTTCAGTGGCCGCCATTTTGATGAATCTGGGCTGAAGAAAATTACAAAAAATCTGCAATGTGGTTAATGCAGATTTTGTATAATTAGAATAGAAATCAATTTCATTTGAATATATACTCTCATCTCTACTAATCAGTGCTGGTGTTTATAAGAATTTCTGTATTTTTGTTTGTCCAACCGATTTTTGAAGATTGACCATAAGTTCTCAATGGAATCGAGATCTGGGGAGTTTCCTGGCAATAGACCCAAAATGTCAATGTTTTGTTCTCTAAGTTATTTAGTTTAAACAAGTACCTTGTGACATGGTGGTTTATCATACTGGAAAAAGCATTGTTTATTACCAGATTGCTCCAGGATTATTGGGAGAAGTTGCTGTAAGTGGATATTTACATACCATTCTTTACTCATGGCAGTGTTCTTAGGCAAAATTGTAAATGAGCCCCTCTCTCGGATGAAAAGCAACCCCACACCTGAAAGGTCTCAGGATGCTTGATTGTTGGCATGACACAGGACTTATGGTAGAGCTCCTCTTTTCTTCTCCATACAATCATTCTACCAGATGTTCCAAACTGTCTGAAGGGAGCTTTAACAGAAAAAACAAATTTACACCAGTCTCCTGTAGTCCAATCCTTGTACTTCCTGCAAAGTTATTTTCTCTGATGAAGCCCCCTTCAAACATTTCAATGTCATGCTAGCAATAAATCAACCTGAGAACATTAATGTGTGGGGTATATTTTCTTCCATAGAGTGGGCTAACTCATAATTTTACCTAAGAACACAGCCATGAATAAAGAACATATTCTCCCAATGATCTAGGATCAATTTGATGATTAACAATGTTTTTTCTAGCATGATGGAGACCATGTCACAAGATAAAAGTGATAACTAAGTGGCATAGTGAACAAAATATGGAAATTTTGGGTCCATGGCTAGGAAACTCTCCAAATCACAATGCCATTTAGAACCTGTGTTTAATCCTCGAAATGTGGATAGACAAACTCAAACACAGAAATTGGGATAATCTTCAAGCACTAATTAGGCAAGAATGGGTTGTCATCAGTCAGAATTTGGCCCAGAAGCTGAAATCCAACAGCGAGGGCAAATTGCAGAAGTCTTGAAAAATAAAGGTGAACGCTGTAAATATTGAGACTTTCCATAAAACTGATGCATTAGTCAATAAAAGTTAAAAAAAAAACTTACGAAATACTGAACTTAAGTAATCATAGACATATCTGACTAAAATTTATTTCAATGGCCACCATATAATGCTAAATTTTCCCTCCTATGACTGCGGCAATAAAAATGTATGTTCAACTCCTCTGAGAACAGCTGATCACCGGGTACTTTCTAAGGCCAAATCTGGGAAATAGTTCCCTTGATGACATGTGTTATCTCACATGCACATCAAACTTTCATTTGCTAAATATAGTGCTGTCCTATATGTATAAAGAGGTGTAACTGACCACTTGACAAAATACATACATACTGTATATGCAAAAATATATCACCTTTTATGTGTAATTCCCTGGAATGTTGACAGAATCATTATGACAGGTAGTTGTATATTCTGAAATCATGAATTATCAGTTTGTTACATAGACATAATAGTTTAATATTCATTGTGTTTTCTGTGTTTCTTTTCTTCTTCTGAATGTTAATCTAATAACTTGGAAAACATCCAGTACGAGGTAACACCTGTACAGTAAAGCAATATGTAATAAAGCCATAGCTTAGCATTTTCTGTATATCCCTGTACAGCACAATGACTTGCACCTGCTTTATTTAGACACTCTAATGATTTCTGCTCAATTACAATTGCATATACCTCCATTGTGATAGCCCAGCTTTTTCCTCTTTTTAAGGACACAAAGCGTATAAATCGAATGAGTGCAATGCGAGAAAAAAATCAGATTGCACTTGCACCCATGTTATTCTATGAGCCAGTGCAGATCTGCATATTTTTTCTTAACTGTATTCAGTATAAGAAAAAAAAAACACTCCGAAATCTTTTTTTTACCGATACATTACAATTCTGTAGCATGGAAAACTGTAAATGGTCTTGTAAATGGTTAATAGCTGCTGAGTAAAAAAAAGTATTGTACTCGGATAACAAGTGAGGAACTAATCGTAACACTTTTTTTAGATGAGAATGGGACCGATATTTTTATACGCTAGTGTGAGCGTACCCTAAAAACAGTTTAAATTTAAAGTAAAAATATATTTTATTATAATTGTAATTTCATAATTGAAAATATTGATACCTGGAATTGCTAAGACTCCAGTATGCTAAAATTTGCATTGTAACTTACTTTTATAGAGAATAAGAATCTACCATGGAGGCTCGAACAGATGTGAACAAAGCTTTACATGCTCAATACATAATGTTAATCTCCAAATACTTCAGAGTTGGATTTAAGCAGATGAATAATTTAAAGAGAACCTGTCATGACAGATTCACCTCTATAGCAAATAGCAGAGCAGTACAGTAGTAGACTGTGGAATATTACATCTTTCAATGTGTCTTTGGCACAATTAGTAAAGCACTTGGAAGCCAGAAATTGAAGCCACAAAGATGAACATTCAAAGAGGAATATTATCACTATACAGTGATTATATTATGGTAGATATCAGTTCTACACATTGTGAATGTTCTGCAGACCCTATAAGTGAATACAATACTGTTAATTAAGGTGATATCTTCTCTGAGTTGTTAACTTTTGTTCTCAGCCAGGCCCATACCCCTATGAAAACATTTTTAACCATAACTTGATTCTGAGGAATTTGCCACAGAAATGTTTAGTTCCAAATGTGTTCCTTATCCTCTACATGAATATGCAATTCATAGTGCTACAGATGGTAATTATTCCATCTATAGTAATTGTACCTCAATTAGCAGCAGTGGCCTCCATAATTCTGCACAGAGTATTAGTAGTCACTTATTTGCCACATTTATGCTTCACGTGGCCCCTTATATTCCCCATTTTAGACCTCAAATATTTCTAATGACACTTTTAGTGCCCCCACACAGTAATACCAACATTCTTTTTGTCCCCTACACCATTTCTTCCCTTATTTTTCTAATACCAGCAGTAGTTTACTCCCACTCAGTAATATTGCTCTTTTTAGTATGCCCACACAATAATAATACCTCCTTTGTACCCCTCCCAGTAATAATGACCCCTTTATGCTCACACACAATAATGTATCCCTTGGAGCACCCAGAGTAGCAATGACTAGTTTACCCTCTGTGCCCGCACATAGAGGCAGTGATTCTTTTATGTGTCCCCCACTATCTATTAAACATTTCCCATGGCAAGGAAAAAGCAGTTACTGGAATCTTCAGTATGTCATTAGTATCTTGCCTAAGCATGTGTCCTGGATGCCGGGTGCTAATATTACCCCTGGTTTTAAGACTGCAAGATCCATACAGAATTGAGAACATCCAAATCATGTTGTTTACAGAAAAAAATATTAAATATACAGATGTTTTATGATTGCAAAATCATTTTGCAATCTGAGACAGTTTGTAAACTGTGTGCTGATACATAAGTCTGCAGCATTGTCCCATAGCATTCTAAGTACATGTCTTTTATGACCGATCAAAGCTTAGTTTTCTAAATAGCTAGGTATGGCAAGAAAATATAATATTATTTTGGTATTTGTGTGAAAAACAGTAAATTTTAATGTCATTCAATGCTCCAGTAGGCAGAATAGAGTTACCTCTCTCAATATATCTATACAATGAATACATTTTGTGTTAAAGAAGACAAGCAAAATAATGCTAATGAGGATTGGAGCTGTAGACATAGTCATCACTTACAGAACTCAATTATAATTATTACAAGGATACAGAAATGTCATCCAAGTGATGCTAAGACATAGAAAGTAATATAACTCTAATAAAATGTGTCTGAAATGCCAAGGAATGTGACATTAGGATTATTTGGAAGAGAGTAATTAAGAATGACAAAAATGACAAAAAAAGGAAAACAATGTGACAAGATGCTATAGAAATGGATTTAGACATTGGGCACAAAAAACAAATGAAAAATGTAAATAACAATTGAAATAATACTATTTTAAAAAATAAATTCCAGCGATGGATAAACTTTAAGCAGCAAAAAAAAAAACTTTGATTTATGTTTAGGCTTAGAAATATTGTTAAATTGATATTAAGTCATTAATGCTAGATTTAATCAGAGTCAACCCCTTTAAAAAAAAAGTGACACCTCTGCAATCAGCAGTCATGTCTCCCAGAAAACTGGTGACTTTGTGGACAGATGTCACCGTAAACAACGTAATTATCCTGCAATAGTGGTAATGTAGTATTATATGGCAGCTGTCACGGTTCCACCCCTCACTGTGCCTGGGATGCAGTTACTGACAGCTCAGCCATCCAATTTTGTACAGAGGCATGCTGGAGCTGTCAGTACTGTGATTGACAGTTCGACCATTCAATCTGGTACAGAGGCGTGCAATAGCTGTCAGTGTGGTGATTGACAGCTCGGCTGTCCAATCTGAGACTGGGAGGCACTGGCTATCTTCAGGTGTTCATTATTCCAGTTAAATGCTTGACTACTTAACTGAGCTGTTTCCCTCAGATCTCTGCCAGACATACATTCAGCTAGTGTGTGGTTTGTTCTCTGTGCCTTGAGTTTATTGATCTTCTGTTGCCTGACCTTGGACCATGTTCTGACCATCCGTCTGTTTAACCCCTCCTGCTCTGATCTGCTTTCCTCCTGGTATTCTGATCTAAGGAACGTTACCTGACTACGCCTTTGCCTCTTCCCTCTGTTTATGATGTACCCTCCTGGCTTTGACTTCGGACTCCTTGACTATCCCGTCTCATGGCCTGGCCGTGAAAAGTGACTCAGCATCACAGCAGCCATTCAGATGAAGAAACATAAATGGCTTTCCATGCTTGTTCTCCTAATTTTGGAACTTCCATAGATGTAAATGTACAGTTGAGCAAGTGATACCATCTCTTAGGCTCCATAGGGATCCACATCCCATCATCTACTTATGGCATATCCCATCAATGTGACAAAAATGTCTGAGATACCAGTTGAAAGTATAAAGCCATTTACAACAAAAGATGAGTCATGTGGTTACCCAGTAGTAATTTAAAGTACTCAGCCGTTCATCCTTATCAAACAGATCGCAAGGAACCCACAGGACGGTGCCTTCAAGCAAATTGGATGAATTCCATCATACAATCTAAAGCTTCATTAAAATGGTGACTTCTGAATTTCATAATAAAAAATAACCACATAAATAGATGAAAGCCAGAGGTGAATACCTACGTATTTCGAACTTCATCAGTTCTTAATCATGTTAAAGTTTGAAAAAAGTAAGTTTTCAGCTCTCGCTTTTATCTATCTGTGGATATTTATCATTAAGAAATTTAGAAGTTACTATTTTAAAGAAGCATTGAATTGTGTGATGGAATTTATCCAAGTTGCCATGAAACCATTTGCCCATAATTTTTAACTTGTTAACTTTTGCCTTCGCAAGCTTAGGAAACCTTGGCTCCATGTAGAAGGCGTTATGGAGTAACTAGATAGGATGGGGAGTGGTAATCCTTACAGTTATACGTTCAGCCTCCGTTTGATATCCATAAGAAAACTTTAACCCCTTTGTTTGTGTACCCTAAATATTACAAAAAATATCTTAAATGCATTTTAATGACTTTCCTCTACTAAATCATGTCAGTAAAATACTCAAATACTTTATAATATTAGCTTTACTAATTTACCATTTACTTGGTTTAGAAAGTTCTATTTAATTACATAGTTGTCTCTTATTTGAAAGGTCTTGATCTTATAGAATGATACAGATAATTCTTAGTAGTGTAAAATGTTTACATGTTTATTGGAATAGAATATTTACATAGAGGAAGAATAATTATACTAAACATGATGTACAGTAATGTGTTGCTACTAGTGTAAACCAAAAACAAAAACAAAAATGATGGATCCTAATGTAATAACTAAGAGGCACAAGCAACTTCACTTCCTAACATCCTACTGAGAAATCAGCATGCATTCCCTTTAACAAACAAAACAAAATTGATTGCATTAGTGGGGGTAAATCAGCATGTGTCTTGTTTCCTTAATAACATAACAACATTGTTTGCTGCTATATTGTTATTATGTTGTTCTTGGCCCTGACATTATGATTAGACATTCAAATGTTGATCTCCAGTTCATGTTGGACTACTGAGAAAAAGAATATTTATCTCTTGTTGAGGTTCCAGAAAATTACATTAGTAGAAACCCAGTTAATTGTCTAATTCCAGCTCATGTATTGTTAGCAGTAAAAGGCACTGTGGGAGAGAGTACTTCATCTATAATAACTCTGAGAGCTTGTTATCCAGCAGGAAACTTCTTTGAAACTTATTACATACTATGGAGAACACTCCAAATAATTGTATATCACAGTAACAATAAGACTTCATCACAGCACGCACAATGGAATACAGTTCTAATCAGACCCAGACTATTAAATCATAATTAATTCAATGACTTATGATTAATGTCTTATCTGATTGCATTTTTTACCCTCTGTATTTGGCGAAAATTGTCATTGAAACTTTTTCCCATATGGGAACACTAAATGGTTAGCTGGAGGCATTTCATAATTCTCTCAAAATATTCTTGTCCTTCACATCATGTCCTTATCAGGTCATGAAGAAGAGATGGTGTTTGTTTCACCGGTGACAGTCAATGGATTTTGAACACAAATCAGGGGTGACCGTGCCAAACAATATTGCTATTAAGAGAACCCAGGGATGTATCCATGAGGAAAGTGGGATGGACAGTTGCCCCACACCCAGTTGAAATAATGCAGGGATGCTGAAAAAAGTGCTGGATGAGGATGTCTTGCGTCGTGACTTCCCCTCTGTCTTCAGTTTTGTTCATTAAAGTTATAGCAGCCCCAATTTCTTGCAGCCTGTTGTCACTTGATCCAACTTCTGTCTTTATGAAAAGGATTGGTAGGGAGTACATGAAAGCACACGGGAAAATTACAGCAGGCATTGCCTTCTCCATTTCATCAATTCTTCTTCACCCCTCCTTTGCAGGAGATATGTTATGTGTGCAACTTTATGTTTGTGTTGTATATATGTATGTAATGTACATGTATATGTGTGTAATATAATGTGGAACAATATGTGTTCAATGTATGTGGGCAATCTGCAATATAGCAGTACTATGTTTGTGTATCGTATAGTGGTATTACCTCTGTGTGGGTGTATTGCTATTTTTGTATTTAGTATAGCAGTACTATGTTTGTGTACACTATAGTGGTACTATCTATGTGTGTGCAGTATAGTGCTAATTATGTGTTCAGTATAGCAATACTGTGCATGTGTGCTGTTTTTTGTGACATTATGTTTTATGGGGGACTAATTGAGTAAAGTTCTATGTGTATGGATATGTGTGTATATAATGTATATGAGTGGTGTATGTGTAAGTCAAGTCTCAGAATCTAATGTATTAGAATAATTTTCTGGACATATATTTTTTATATGGAAATTCTGTATGTTTGAAAAACTCTGATAGAAGTGAAGCTAATTAAGAAATGTTTAGTTATTTGGGAATGTATCATGATAAAAAGGGTTTATGTGGAACAAAACATTGATGGTATATCGATAGGTGCGGTTCCAACCTCTGGTAATCCAACTTATCAGAAGAAAACATCACATAGCAGCTTCTTCACAATTTCACCAGATATGGCATTTTCTATTAGCTGCCTTTGGTATAGCAGCTTAGCAGCATATTCTCATTCATATGGGCTGCAATTATTTACTGTATCTATTTGCTAACTATTACCTACAAGAACTTCCAGAAATGGACATCACCTCTATGCAAAATCAGCATATTTCAACTGAAGGTCAGTAATACCATTAGCCTAAACAGCATAAAAATACAGCTGACAGGTTACAAACTGCAGGGGACGGACCAGAGGAGCAGCAAAAACAGATGAAAATGCCGGACGGTGAATATCAGACAGGGGGCTGTGGACTTGGATTTTAAGCACCACTCCAGAAGTAAAATAAAAAAAAACTGCTGGAGTGGTGCTTTAAATACTAAAGGATTCTGATGATATGCTTAGGCACATTTTGAGAAGCGTTTCAACTTTACTTGTTATAAAAATATGTGAAAAGTTTTTCTAGAGTCTAGAAAAGACTGGACATGTGATGTTTCTTTTATGCATTAATTACCATCAGCACTAATATTTAAAAATATAATGTAATAAGGCTGTAAAGGAAAATTAGGCATATAAGTATTTAAATTTAGTTTAATTATATCATAACAGGCACATCACATTTTGTAGAGAAAAGTTACTTCAATTTTGCCAAAAATCATCTGATGGAATCAAATTTCACGCTTTACTCTTGTTAGAAACTTTGTTGCTGTGGAAACAGTTACCGAAGCCATAAAAGCAGCACTCTCTAGCTGACACAAAATATTATTCAATTTGGATAACATTCAAACATGCATTTCTTTACAAAAAATATATATCTTGAATTTGAAATTTAAATGTCAATAAGCTTCAGGCAATGTGGAAAAGAAAATATGTGTCAAAATTTTAAATATGGGAAACAGTTATTCATACGAATGAAAATGTGAAGACTGAGATGGAAAAGTTTCAAGCAAAACTAGAAGTAATTTACATAATATGGTTAATGGCTTCTTGTGGGATTATTAAAGGGTTATGGGCGAAAAATAGTTGAAATGTCCATGTTTGCATTCATCAATGACATAAACCAGTTCATTAGTAGTTGATTTAGTATGTTATTTCTACACTTATGACCTTCATTATAACCCAACATTCATTAACCATTATATAAAAATGTTAGCAAGCTAATTGCTCACTCAACAAGCATAGTTTGACTGAGAAGGTACAATGTTATAATATACAGCATATTTCTATGAATATGACTGTATCCACTTTACTAAGAGTGGAGAAGATATGTTTGAGAGCATATACTGAATAATCATAAGCCATTTTTAGACTCATATTATTATGTCTAACGCACATTATAAACGAATCTGTTCAGAGCCGGCATATACTTACCCATGGCCTTCATAACTTAATGCCACATTTGGCAGATGAAGAGTCACTAAGAAGATGAATTATATATCCTTTATCAGATAGGTTAGCTTGCGCTCCATGGTAGATCGGAATATGTTCCATACAGAAAGACAGTTCATGTTCACGAAGTTGCCCTTATAAATCCAACATCAGACAACTTACAGTAGAAGAAGGATTATGATGTAGGACTGTGCAAAATATTTATTTGCCTATGTAACTTGATCAGGCCATTTTGCCACTAAACAGTGATAATGACCGCATTAATATTGGTTGCTTGTGCTTATACTATAGTAAACAAAGTTGCCTGTTATGCCTTTTAGTTAGGGATGAGCGGACCTGTAGAAGTTCTGGTTCTGGTACCCGACCCGAACTTTATTGCATTGTTTGGTTCTGGAACCAGAACTGTACCCAAACTTGAGCCAGAACCCGAACCCTATTGAGAACAATGGAGAACCGAATTTTACTGGAAAAAAAAATTCTCTCTGCAGCTGACTTCCCCCGGAACTCCGAACATTGCAACGGACTTCCGGGAGAAGTCTGTGTCCGGGGCTTAGCTCCGGACACTAACTATCCGGTGCAAAGACTGAACTTTTAAGTTCGGGTTCTCTCATATCTACTTCTAGGCGTCAATCTCTTCAATATGACAGCTAAAGCTGTAGGATATACACTTATTTGATTTATTTATTGATTCTTCAGGACATTCTTGCTATAAGGGCAGGTGCAGACGAGCGTATTTTCAGTCCGAGTGCCATCCGACAATCGGATAGCACTCAGACCTATATTAGTCTATGGGGCCGTACACAGAAACTGTCGGAGGAAAAAAATCACTGCATTCCCAAGTTTAATCTGATATTCAGATGGCACTAGGCCATACAAGTCAATGAGTGCGTGGAAAACATATAAAATTTTTGATTTCTGCGACCTAGAGAATTTTTTTATCCATCTTCTCCTTAACCAAGAGAATCATGTCGCACTATACAACACTCTGATCAAACTTTGATCAGACTGTCATTGGCATAATCAGCCCAATTCTCTCGGATGAGATAATCTATGGACATGTGCTCCTGCCCCAAGGGTTGCTAACCAGAATTAATCTTTTTCCTGGAAAACTTACAGTATCCAAAAATCATAGACTGCCAATATTTTAAAAATAATGAATGATAGATATTAGAGATAATAAATTAACATATATTCAAGTGGAATTGAATTCTACTTGAATCTTACAAAGTGCTAATTTTTTGCAATTGGCTTCTGTGCAGATTCAGCAAAATGCCGATCTCTGACAGTCATTTTTCTGAACCATAAAGGGTCATCAAAAGGTGAAAAAAATAAAAAAATTCTCATACTCACCTTATTGATGTGCTGTCTGGCCCCTCCACTTCTCATCCTCACATGTCCGGTCCTCGTTGCATCTTTTTATTACGATGAGAAACTTGCTCAGAGCTATGCTGATGGCATGTTCTTCTTTCTTTGCATATTGTTGCCTGCTTATGATTGGTCATCATTATGCAGGGAGAAGAAGTACACATCCCTAGTGAAATCTGTCTGATTCAACCCATTTGGACTAAAAAAAAAAGTTAACTCATTAGGTGTCAAATACGTCGATTGCTCAAATCTCCACAACAGAGAGGTGAAATAAAAAATAAAAATGTTTCATTATGTTCTCCAGCCACTAATACATCTTGTGTCCAGTTCAACGTGAAAAATTTGGGTAAAGGTCCTCTTTAAAATTCATAACCTGCTGAATCTTCTCCAGCTTTAAAAAGTCATGGGGGCTAAAAAAAAATCCCCCGGGACTAACCGGGAGTTTACAGATGATTGGCAGCCCCAATTGCTATTGATCGTACCTTTTCAAGGGTTACACTGGCATTGCTTTGGAGCAGCTGTTGACATTATACTACAATGAGTTCTAAAAGTAATGTAAATAAAAGTCCCAGCTGCCAGCATGGCAATGAGATTCCACTGGTAAGGTTTAGCCTTATATTGACCAAAATATGCACATTACACCATGTTTATAGGACTTATGTAAAGAAAAATTCTTGGATCCAGATTCATCAAGACTGGTGATTTTCATTCTTGTCTTCTTGGAGTCAGACGCCTCTTAATTAATTAGGAGCATCTGACAAGTGTCATGTGCCTCTGTGTTCCTTGCCACAAGGCCAGATGAAGAGATCCATGGTAAGGAATGCTACAGCTTGTCATGAATTAGATGAGCTGAGGAGTCATGCCCACTACCACAGCTCTACCTATTTTGGAGGAGCTGGGAGAAACTGCAGTGAAAAAATTTTGCGCAACTTTAATTTGCTAAAAATGTTGCAACTTCTCAAAAAAAGTTTTATAACAAAATTCTGGCATAAAAGCATTTATGAATCAGGGCCTTGGGCTATGGCGCCCAAAGAACTATGCTTAGTCATAATATATATTGCTCGGTTTTCTTTTTATTTTGCATAAGATGTAAATGAAATTTAAAAGTATTTTCATTTATTATAAAATTTTCTCACTGAGAATGTTTATCCAATAGATTGTTGTGGAATTTTGACTAGATAAGTGGTTATAATATGCATAGCAACTTAATATTTTTCTGTATCTTTTAACTGTGCTTTGAAGTCTTTTGTGAATTTTTCATAAAAATTGTGGTATAATAAAGATTATTAAAGTACATTTTGTGGAATAGTCTTCTTTGTTTATAAGTTCCGTTTCTTATTTCAGGAGTATCTATTCATTTCTATTAATTATAGCCTCAGTCACAGAGGGGTTAAATTATCATTAAAACCGTTATCTGACAAGATAGATGATAAATGACTGATCCAGTGTTGGCACCTGTTTTAACCACAAAATCATTTGTCTTCCAAAGTCCTCAATTTGAAAATAGTTCTTCAGCATTGGTGATAAGTGATTGAACAGTGGGTACCACTATTGGCAGGGGCGTAACGGTCGCGGTCTCAAAGTGTGTGGGCCCGCCGATGCCAGCCCTTTTTTCAGCTGAAGGTGAGTCATCGAACCCACATTCAGTTGAAATGTATTGCCGTGAAGAAATTGAAGAAAGTTCTCTCACCTGTGCAATACTAAGGAAATCCTGAAAACATGACGTGTTGGGGGACGTGAAGACTGGATTTTGGGATACATTGGTCTATGGGAATGGAACTCTTTTTCTCATGATCAAAGGGGATGAAAGGCATGCTCTACACTAGGAATAATGACCAGTTACTCTTTTTTCTTGAAATGAATGAACCACGCAGTAGTCAAATCCCTCAACATTTGTGGCATTTCTCATCTTTATGCTATTAAAAAAATATAGTGAGTTTAGAGATATATTTATAACATAGAGAAGATAAAAAAATCTAAATACGCAGCATGCTGAAATCTTGCAGTTGAAGCATTATTATTAATATGTGCAATTTCAGTCTGTGTTTAGCAAACTATGAATTATTTCCTAATTTATAACCACATGACTTGCAGTATGCAGTGTAAAATGCTATGCCTATGTCGACAATGTCTATAAACAGTGGATGACATACTGTTTCACATGAGTAGCCGATGTTAATAAAGACATCAATATTGGTGATAACATCAATATATAATTGGTGGTAAATCACATACAAATATATTCACTTGGTAATTTAGTAACCCACTCATGCCAGTAGTTTACCATGGTTACATGCAGTCCTGCATTTACATCCTTACACTACTGCAGCAGTGGGATCCATAAATTATCACCTACTTATTTTTCCAGTAGTTATTAAAAAAGTAAATCCATGAAGTGTTTCCTGGAAAACAATTTTTCTAGCATGCGCTTGCATCTGTGTTCTCAAGGGCATTACAAGTGTTTGGGACAGAGAGCCAGAATGAAATAATCGTACATTATCTTGCCACTTGCATAGATGCAGAAATTCTCTCAATTAGGTTACTGATACTAGAGGAACAGTTGTAGGAACACTAATTTGTCAACCTAAGCTGATCTCTACTGCAGCACCTGTGCACAAGTGCAAGGGGCTTGTAAGAAAAAAAAATACAAAAATTATTGCAGCCGTTACTTTTCGAAAAAGTCAAAGTTTTGCAAAGTACATATACAGAAAAATAACAGCAATCCATCAGCTACCAGCTGCTTCCATTAAGAATTCTAATGTATGGATGTGTTGTCTAGTTTAACAGATGGGACATCACCCCGACTAGAAACTGTATTTTTTAAAGCTAAAGCAGATCATGTGGATTGTAGGTATTTTACTACTGTATATTTTATTTTACTATTTTATTTTCTATATAAATTAAAGCAGCAAATTATAATATCTGGGAAGATATGTTGCATTTGAATAAAAAATATTTATCAATTGTACTGTAGAATCTGTGGAGGATTGTAAATTAATGATGGGATACTATTATGCAGTGTATATAGAAATGTTTTGTTTTAGAATAAAGGCTGCCAAACATTTCTGTACAATTGCTAAGTATACAGAGCTGCACACCATTATTGGCATTCCTTCATTTTTTTCATAGACTGTACAATATATTCAGAAATAAATGGAAATGTATCAAAGTTATATCCTCAGGATTCTCTAGTGGTCCAAAGTAATACAACAATAAAACATTGTTTTTCAACTTCCATGTTGTAATTTTAAAGAAAAAACAGAATAAACAGCATGTGCAACAATAAAGGCATCCCTTATTAATACTTAGTTGCACACTATTCCTTTGCATTTTGTTCAAACTCTTGAATGTTTTCATGGTACTTATTCCCAACGGCAGATTCAGCTCACCCCAAAGATTTTCAATGGGATTCAGGTCAGGACTCATTGCTGGCCATTTTAAAACAGTCCATTTTTTCTTTTTCAACCATTCCTGTGTACTTTTGGATGTGTGCTTTGGATCATTGTCTGGATGGAGGACCCATGATCTTCGAATCAAAGTTTTCTTACACTCAGTAGGACATTTCGCTCTAAAATCTCTTGATAATTCTCTGATTTCATGATTCCTGTGATATGGTTAAGACCTCCAGTATCAAATGAAGCAAAGAAACCACTACACCATTACGGATCCTGCACCATGCTTAACTGTTAGTAAGGTTTTCTTTTTCTTATAAACTTCATCGCGCCACCTGTAAACAAACTGTTGTTTTGCATTGCCAAGAAGCTCTATTTTTGTTTCATCTGTCCACAGAACATTTTCCCATGAGGATTGAGGTTTGTCAAAGTACTCCTTGACAAAGACCAGTCATTCCTTTTTATGTCTTTTCTTCAGCAATGGTTTCTTCCTTGGCCTTTGCACATAAGCTCTGCTTGTTTAGTGGTTTAGTGTGAGGCATAGGGTAATTGTTGAAACCATGACCCCCAGACCTCCAGTTGTTCCTTTTTATGTCTTTTCTTCAGCAATGGTTTCTTCCGTGACCTTCCCACATAAAGCTCTGCTTGGTTTAGTATGCGGAATATAGTACTTGTTGAAACTATAACCCCAGACTGTTCCAAGTTAGCCTTCAGTTCTTTGGATGTTTGACATGGTGTTTTTTCCACCATTTGCACTAACCTTCGAAGACATCTCTTGTCAATTTTCTTCTTTATCCCACGTCCAGGGAGGTTCTTGACGGTTCCATGCTTGGCAAACTTCTTAATAACATTACACACTGTTAAAACTGGTATACCAAGGTCTTTGGAGATGGTCTTATACCCTTTGGAATTCTTGTGTTTGCTAATAATAGCAGTTCTGCTGTCCTCAGACAGCTCCTTTGTCTTCATCATTATGACAAAGGAACAGGGCCTACAATGTGGCTTTTTAAAACAATAAAGTCATCATTCATTGGCTAATTCAAGTCACATGGGCACTGCCAATTAAACACAGGTGTTTCCATACTAAATGAATGTAAAGGGTGCCAATACCAGTGACACAGCAAACTTTGTTTTTCTATGGTTTGCTTAAACCCTTGGCTTACCATCAGAACTGGGGTGAGTATATTGGTTCATTTAAATGATTAAAGAATGTGTCTGCTGTATTTCAAAAAAAGTGTTTACTCTGTGTCTGTGTGTTTATTTAACTCTTTACTTTAATTAAGTTTGGTAATTAAAAGGTCTGATTGACACCTTGACATAACCAAACAAAAGAGCTGGGTGTCAAATAGTCCCATTCACCCAATCTTCATTAGCATTTCTATTCCTGTAATTTATGTGGCTTCTGTGAGCTGTTATTTTAAGCCTGGAAGGTGCCATAAGGCAAACATTTTCCCTGGCCATAATTAACATCTCACAGCTGGTTCATTAGCTGCTAGGTCCCCCCAGTCAGCAACAAGCAGCGCTTTGTACACAGAATATTTTTGTTGCGTCCAAAACGCTGTGTTCTAATGCTGCACATTTGTTGTTGGTACATGTGAATTCATCGCATATATTGACACTTCAAATCGGTCAAAATCTTCAGCGGAGACTAGTGTGTCAGCTACAGAAATTGACATGCTGCAGGTGAGTCTAAGTACTTGGCCACGATCAGGAGTCGCTGCAAGATTGACGCTGCGTGTTTATACAGCATCAAACCCGTAACATCCAGATGTTACAGCATAGTGGATGGGATCTATAAAAATCCCAGGTCCACTATGTGTGCATCAGAGGCTGCGAATCACCCGTGGACACGGACAAGCGGCGAGTCTTTCAGGACCGCAGCATGTCAAATTCTCTTGCGGAGTCACTAGTCTCCACAACAGAAATTTTACCACTGGAAAGTATAGAATGCAGTAAATCCGCATGGTTCAGTGAACACATGTGGATTTACCTGCGTTCAATAAAATGCAACTT
The DNA here is from genome assembly GCF_046119375.1 of Phyllobates terribilis. Classification (NCBI taxonomy): domain Eukaryota; kingdom Metazoa; phylum Chordata; class Amphibia; order Anura; family Dendrobatidae; genus Phyllobates; species Phyllobates terribilis. The sequence goes on along the minus strand of NW_027362761.1, from coordinate 460,400,280 downwards.
CGACCACTGGGGGGCTGATATTAGTAGCCAGGGAAGGGGCCATTAGCCAACAATGTTCCCTGGCTATTAATATCAGCCCACATCTGTTTGTCTAGTCTTTAGTGGCCAGATTACAGGGGACCCCAGAAAAACATTTACGTGGGGTCCCCCTATAAAATCTAACCAGCAAAGGCTAAACAAGACAGCTGCAGGCTGATATTAATAGCCATGAAGGGGCCATGAATACTAGCCCCCTCCATGACTATTAATATCACCCCTCAGCAGTCCCAGAAATGGCACATCCATAAGATATGCCAAATCTGGCGCTTAGCCTCTCTCTTCCCACTGCCCTGTAGTGGTGGTGAGCAGGGTAATGGGGTTGGGGTTCACGTCTGCCTTGTCCTGGCGGCTGGCATGAAGCCCAGGTTACTAATTGAGGGTATCTATAAGACGCCCCTATTACTAACCGCGTAGTAAAGTGGTCGCGCTTTTTCAATAAAACACACGGCGAGAATAAAGTATTTTAATGAAATAAAACACACGGTTCAACAATTTTTTTTATTACCCGCCATCCACGAATCCATCAATCTTCTGAAAAAAACGTAAAATAAAAAACAACCATATTCCTCCCCTGTCCGCTGTCAACGACGCAGTCCACGATTACGTCAATAAGTGTCCCATGACGATCTGTATCATTTCTACAGCAGTGAGATATGCCATCACTGATGTCACTGCTATAGAAGACAGCAATGTACACTGACAGGGGTGTAAAATCACTCCTGTCAGTGTACATTGCTGCAGGAGGTCATTGGGGTTGATCAGCTGAAGATCAGCTGATCATCCCTGGTGAGCTTACAATCAGCTGATGGTCACGTGACCATCAGATGAGCGTTGACGTCAGGATCAACTGAGCAATCACGTGACCATCAGCTGAGCGGTGACGTGACCGATCAGCTGATGGTCACGTGACTGCTCAGCTGATCCTGACGTCACAGCTCAGCTGATGGTCATGTGACCATCACCTGATACTGACATCACCGCAGGTCTTGTAAGTACAGTATACTACTGGGAGCGAGCCCAGGAGGAGATGATCGCCACCGGGGGCGGCCGGACAGGTGAGTATAGAGGTTTATTTTTTGATTTTTACTTTTTTTTTTTTCTTTTTTTTACACCGCGTGGCAGCCGGCTTGGATGGGAAGACTACTGCTCCTCCCGTCCATGCCACTACCGCTGTTATCAGCGGGAGCGGCGGTCAGGATGAGAGGAGTTTAGTCCTCCTCTCCACCCCAGGTATCACACGCAGCGAATTTCTGCCGCGAATTCGCGGCCATTGATTTTAATTGAAACGCAGCAAATCCACATACACCTACGGGTTTGCTGCATTTCAATGGACCTCAATGGGTATGAATTCACTGCGGAATCATGCTAGAAATGGTCTTGCTGCGTTTTTTAATGCAATGCAAATCCGAAGTGAAATTTTCTGCATCATGTGCACTGCACATCCGGATTCGCATTGCTATGCATGGCAGAACTATTACCAAGCGTTTTTGCAGCGTTTCCGCGGCGGGAAAGCCACCAAGAGAACGCATCAAAAACGCATCGTGTGAACTTAACCTATAGCTAGAAAAATATATTTGCCTTCCATCCTGGATCTTGGAGCTTCTCTACAACAAAGGACTGACTATTACTTGCTAAATTTCAGCACAATCAAAGAAAATCACCATTGTTGACCTCCACATGGAAAAACGGTCTGTACAATACAAGAGTTGCCATCTTACTACCCTCAAAAATACAGTGGGGAAAAAAAGTATTTAGTCAGCCACCAATTGTGCAAGTGCTCCCACTTAAAAAGATGAGAGAGGCCTGTAATTGACATCATAGGTAGACCTCAACTATGAGAGACAAAATGAGAAAACAAATCCTGAAAATCACAATGTCTGATTTGGAAAGAATTTTTTTTTAAATTTTGGTGGAAAATAAGCATTTGGTCAATTACAAAAGTTCATCTCAATACTTTGCTATATATCTTTTGTTGGCAATCACAGATGTCAAACGTTTTCTGTAAGTCTTCACAAGCTTGGCACACACTGTTGCTGGTATGTTGGTCCATTCCTCCATGCAGATCTCCTCTAGAGCAGTGATGTTTTGGGGCTGTCACTGGGCAACACAGACATTCAACTCCCTCGAAAGGTTTTCTATAGGGTTAGATCTGGAGACTGGCTAGGCCACTCCAGGACCTTGAAATGCTTCTTACGAAGGCACTCCTTCGTTGCCCTGGTGGTGTGCTTCATCCTTTCATGTACACGGATCAGTCATCCTGGTCCCTTGGCAGAGAAACAGCCACATGATATTGCCACCTCCATGCTTCACAGTAGGTTCGGTGTTCTTTGGATGCAACTCAGCATTCTTTCTCCTCCAAACACGATGAGTTGTGTTTCTACCAAACAGTTCTACTTTGGTTTCATCTGACCATATGACATTCTCCCAATACTCTTCTGGATCATCCAAATGCTCTCTAGCAAACTTCAGACGGGCCCGGGCCATGCAATGGCTTAAGCAGGGGGACACACTGAATCCCTGGTGGCGTAGTGTGCTACTGATGGTAGCCTGTGCAACGTTGGTCCCAGCTCTCTGCAGGTCATTCACTAGGTCCTCCCATGTGGTTCTGGGATTTTTGCTCACCATTCTTGAGATCATTTTGACCCCACGGGGTGAGATGTTGTGTGGAGCCCCAGATCGAGGGAGATTATTAGTGGTCTTGTATGTCATTTTCTAATTATTGCTCCCACAGTTGATTTCTTCACACCAAGCTTCTTGCCTATTGCAGATTCAGTCTTCCCAGCCTGGTGCAGGGCTACAATTTTGTTTTTGGTGTCCCTCGACAGCTCTTTGGTCTTCACCATAGTGGAGTTTGAAGTGTGACTATTTGAGGTTGCGGTGTCTTTTATACTGATAACAAGTTCAAACAGGTGCCAGTACTACAGGTAATGAGTGAAGGACAGAGGAGCCTCTTTAAGAAGAAGTTACAGGTCTGTGAGAGCCAGAAATCTTGCTTGTTTGTAATTAACCAAATACTTATTTTCCAACAAAATTTGAAAAAAAATTCTTTCCAAACCAGACATTGTGATTTTCAGGATTTGTTTTCTTATTTTGTCTCTCATAGTTGAGGTCTACCTATGATGTAAATTACAGGCCTCTCTCATCTTTTTAATTGGTAGAACAATTGGTGGCTGACTAAATATTTTTTTCCCCATCGTATATATATGTACATTTTGAAAAACATTTTTTATTTGTACCTTATTTTAAGTCCAAAAACCTGACTTGAATCTGCAAATATTGGATCTTATACTACGTACTGCAATTTTGCTCATTGTAATTTCAGTTCTGCTATGAAGTTCATCCTGTGTCTGAGCTTCACAATAGGTTTAGTATAGCATCCACAGAGACCTTTAGCAGATGCCCAACTGTCATGATAACCTATCGGTTCCACACAATCGCGTCACAGGGGCCAATGTGGGCCGGTGCATGAGCGGCAAGCTAGACATTTGAATGATGCTGTCAATGAGAGATGGAGGCATATAAATGGTTAACAGCAGTGTTTAGTGTTTGCTTTGGCCACTGCAGTTACAGTTACAGGTAGATGCCAGCTATGTAACGCAGCTGACATCTACCACATGTGAAGTAGCCTCAGTTTCTGAGCACTCTTCAAACATGCAATAGTGACCTGTGATGAAAACGCATGCCAAAGGTTGTTAAAGAGGTTTTCTCAGAATTGTTTTTTTTTAGCACCATGTAGTCTAATAACCTCTAAAGTAATCCAACAAAGCCTTGAGATATTTTCTGGCTTTTTTCATCTTTTTCTGGCTCCAGCTCCTCCATAACTGGGTTTCTGCTCAGTGTAAAGTGGATGCCTTCAGTGCTGACCATGTCACCACTGTAAGCTGCATTTCTCATAACCACCCTACTTCTCCAGGCTCCCTGCTCCTCGCCATGCACAAATCATAATACCTACTTCTCTAATACAGTCATTGCCAAAAGTATTGAGAATGACACAAATAGTACTTTTTCCAAAGTTTACTGCTTCATTTTTTGTAATGGCAATTTGCATATTCTCCTGAATGTCAAAGAGTGATCAGCTTAACAGCAATTACTGTACTTGCAAAGTCAATATTTGCCCAGAAAATGAACTTTAACCCCCAAAACACATTTCAACATCATTGCAGTCCTGCCTTAAAAGGAGCAGCTAACATCGTTTTAGTGATTGATTCATTAACACAGGTGTGGGTGTTGATGAGGACAGGGCTGGCGATCAATCAGTCATGATTAAGTAAGAATGACATCACTGGACGCTTTAAAAGGAGGCTGGTTCTTGGTATCATTGTTTATCTTCAGTTAACCATGGTTATCTCTAAAGAAACACGTGCAGCCATCATTGCACTGCACAAAAATGGCCTAACAGGGAAGAGTATCGCAGCTACAAAGATTGCACCTCAGTCAACAATCTATCGCATCATCAAGAACTTCAAGGAGAGAGCTTCCATTGTTGTCAAAAAGGCTCCAGGGCGCCCAAGAAAGACCAGCAAGCGCCAGGACCGTATCTTAAAACTGTTTCAGCTGTGCCGAGCTTGCTCAGGAATGGCAGCAGGCTGGTGTGAGTGCTTCTGCACGCACTGTGAGGCGGAGACTCTTTGAGCAAGGGCTGGTTTCAAGGAGGGCAGCAAAGAAGTCACTTCTCTCCAGAAAAAACATCAGGGACCGACTGATATTCTGCAAAAGGTACAGGGAGTGGACTGCTGAGGACTGGGGCAAAGTCATTTTCTCTGATGAATCCCCTTTTCGATTGTTTGGGACATCTGGAAAACAGCTTATTCTGAGAAGAAGAGGTGAGCGCTACCACCAGTCTTGTCTCATGCCAACAGTAAAGCAGTTGGCATGCAGTTTTGAGTTTTGAGGCAAATATGATGTGTTGATTGCTTCTTGTTTCATTTTTTCCGACATTGCAGCATCCAAACAAATGCAATTTTGGTGTACTGACTTTTATTGTCTATTCATGCTGTCTACCGGTTGCATTAATTAATTATATATTTTGACAGGTGAGACTTTTATGCGGAGTGATACCAAAAATTTGTAGTTTATAAAATTCTTTTATTTTTAATGGGCGATTCAATTTTTTTTAAAAACTTTTTAGTGTATTTGTTAGTCCTTTATGAGAACTTGGACCTGCAATCACGGAAAAATCACAGACACTTATGACCACCAAATCACCATGTTGGCAGAAACGGTGGTCTTTAACCACTCCCCAGCTGCCATAATAACCCATTAGTGCCCTGCGGTTACATCATGGGGGGGGGGGGCAATGGCTGTGTGGAAAGTGTCCCTTTGCTTGAGTGCTGTAAATGTAGCTGTCACATAATAACAGCGGCATTTAACAGGTTAATATCCATAGTCGGAGTTTCTCTTCACGCACATCTTCCAGAGGCGGATCCTGACTGTATGTCACAGCTATTATCTGTCAGATATGCATATCCTACACCCTTAGTAACTCAGGTAGGATTAGACAGTCATCAATCAGCATGAGTAAAGTGTCTGCCTGTCTTTTATCAATCACCTCTTTTACGCTGATTTATTCCATTCCCCCACTACTGAGATTCTAACTCTTTTTACCTTTGAATCCATGTAGTTGGATTAAATGTAAATAATCCATATGTACCTCACCATGTCTCTAGGTTCCAGCACTACCCCAAGGGGGCATATAAATATATCACAGACCTACAGTCATGGCCAAAAGTTTTGAGAATGACACCAAAATTATATTTTCACATGATCTGCTGGCCTCTGGTTTTTATTAGTGTTTGTCTGATGTTTATATCACATACAGAAATATAATTGCAATCATATTATGAGTACCAATAGGTTATATTGACAGTTAGAATAAGTTAATGCAGCAAGTCAATATTTGCAGTGTTGCCCCTTCTTCTTCAAGACCTCTGTAATTCTCCCTGGCATGCTCTCAATCAACTTTTGGACCAAATCCTGACTGATAGCAGTCCATTCTTGCATAATCAATGCTTGCATTTTGCCAGAATTTGTTGTTTTTTGTTTGTCCACCCGTCTCTTGATGATTGACCACAAGTTCTCAATGGGATTAAGATCTGGGGAGTTTCCAGGCCATGGACCCAAAATCTCTATGTTTTGTTCCATGAGCCATTTAGTTATCACCTTTGCTTTATGGCAAGGTGCTCCATCATGCTGGAAAAGGCATTGTTGGGCGCCAATCTGCTCTTGGACGGTTGGGAGAAGTTGCTCTTGGAGGACATTCTGGTACCATTTTTTATTCATGGCTGTGTTTTTAGGCAAGACTGTGAGTGAGCCGATTCCCTTGGCTGAGAAGCAACCCCACACATGAATGGTTTCAGGATGCTTTACTTGTCTCATGCCCTATTTTTGTGTCCAGCCAGGTACAACTAGGCAGCTGGGGGCTGGAATCTGCAGCGCAGGGAGGCCCAAGCTTTCTGGGCCCCCCCCCGCTACAAATTGCAGTCCGCAGCCACCCCGGAAAATGGCGCGTTCATAGAAGCGCCATCTTCTGGCGCTGTACCCAACTCATCCAGGGCCCTGGTGCGGTGGCTCACTGGGTAATAAAGGGGTTAGGGCCAGCTTGGTATTATCAGCTGGCCCCAAGCCCAAAATTCATGGGGTCACGCCAGTATTAGACATGACCGCCATGAATTTCTAGTAAAGTATTTAAAAAAAACACAACACCCAGAATAAAGTCCTTTAATTGAAATAAAGACACAATTCTTTATTGTTCTAAATTAAACCATACTTACCATCACACCCATTCCAGCTGAAGCCAACGATCTCCTGCAATAAAAGAAAAATAATAAACCAACATCATCCTTACCTTTCCATGGTTCCCACGACAGCTTCAGCTCTGCTACATCGAGATGACTGGCTGGACCGCAGCAGAACGCTGCCATCCAGTCTGTCATCCCGCAGACACTGAGAAGCGCAGGCATGCTTGCGCTCCTCACTGTCTCGCTGTGACGGCATAAAGATGAGCCGAGGTCATGTCCAATGAACTCGGCTCACCTCATGCACGTCACTGACAGCGTGGGAAAATTCTCACGCTGAAGTGCTGAGTGCAGGAGAATTCTCCCACGCTGTCAGTGATGTGCATGAGGTGAGCTCATGTCCAATGAACTCAGCTCACCTCCTGCAGGTCACTGACAGCGTGGGAAAATTCTCCTGCAATCAGCGCTTCAGCGTGAGAATTTTCCCACGCTGTCAGTGACGTGCATGAGGTGAGCCGAGTTCATTGGACATGAACTCGGCTCATCTGGATGTCGTCACAGAGAGACGCTGAGCAGCGCAAGCAAGCCTGCACTTCTCAGTGTCTGCGGGATGACAGGCTGGATGGCAGCGTTCTGCTGCGGTCCAGCCTGTCATCTCGATGTAGCAGAGCTGAAGCTGTCGTGGGAACCATGGAAAGGTAAGGATGAGGTTGCTTTATTATTTTTCTTTTATTGCAGGAGATCGTTGGCTTCAGCTGGAATGGGCGTGATGGTAAGTATGGTTTAATTTAGAACAATAAAGGATTGTGTCTTTATTTCAATTAATGGACTTTATTCTGGGTGTTTGTGTTTTTTTTAACTTTGACTATGGGGTTAGTAATGGGGGTGTCTTATAGACGCCTCTCCATTACTAACCTGGGCTTGATGTCAGCTGGCATTATAAGCTGACATCAACCCCAACCCTATTACACCCTGCCACCGCACCAGGGCAGCGTGGAAGAGCGAGGCTAAGTGCCAGAATTGGCGCATCCTATGAATGCGCCATTTCTGGGGCGGCTGACGGCTGGTGTTTCTAGCCTGGGAGGGGGCCAATATTCATGGCTCCCTTCCTGGGCTATTAATATCAGCCCCCAGCTGTCTGCCTAGCCTTTGCTAGCTATAAAATTAGGGGGGACCCCACGTCATTTTTTTGGGGGGGTCCCCCATTTTAATAGCTAGTAAAGGCTATGTATTCAGCTGGGGGCTGATATTAGTAGCCTGGGAAGCTCCGTGGGTATTACCCCCTTCCCAGGCTTCAAACATCTGCCCCAGCCGTCTGCTTAACCTCCGCTAGAGCCTAAAATTAAGGGGAACCCCACGCCAATTTTTTTAATAATAAATCCTTTATTTTAATACTAAATGACAAGTACAGTAACCAACACTATCACTGTACTTCATATATATGTGACTGACATGTTTCTATCTATCTAATCTATGTGTGATGCTCTATCTTTCTGTTCTAAATTGTCGGGTACCGCTGCTGAATTGCCGGCCGGCTTTTTTAAAGAGACAGTGCATGAAAACACTATTATTTTTTTAAATAAATCCTTTACACTAAATGACAAGTACAGTAAGCAACACTATCACTGTACTTATTATATATGTGACTGACATGTTTCTATCTATCTAATCTATGTGTGAAGCTCTATTCTTTCTGTTCTAAATTGTCGGGTACCGCTGCTGAATTGCCGGCCGGCTTTTTTAAAGAGACGGTGCATGAAAACACTAATATTTTTTTTAATAAATCCTTTACACTAAATGACAAGTGCAGTAACCAACACTGTCACTGTGATTCTTATATGTGTGACTGACATGTTTCTATCTATCTAATCTATGTGTGATGCTCTATTCCTTCTTGTCTAAATTGTCGGGTACCGGTGTATGCCGCTGCTGAATTTGCCGGCCGGCTTTTTTAAACAGAGTGTCTTCTGAGCAGTTTGTCAGCTTTTGGACACCTTTGCAGGTGTTTTCTATGTGTTTCTATGTGTTTTTGTTTGCCTGCCATTGGTTTTAACGGTGTTCGACGGTGTTCTAAGGTGTTCGACGAACAGTTCGACGAACAGTTCCTCGAACATCCCGGTGTTCCACGAACCGAACCGAACCCGAACACTACGGGGGTGGCTCAACACTAATACCGATACCCATATGTGGGGGAAAACCACTGTTTGGGCGCACGGCAGGGTTCGGAAGGGAAGGCGCGCCATTTGACTTTTTGAACGTAAAATTTGCTGGAATAATTAGCGGATGCCATGTTGTATTTGGAGAGCCCCTGATGTGCCTAAACAGTGGAAACCCCCCACAAGTGACCCCATTTTGGAAACTAGACCACTCAGGGAACTTATCTAGATGTGTGGTGAGCACCCTTAACCCCCAGGTGCTTCACAGAAGTTTATAACACTGAGCAATGAAAATTAAAAAAAAATCACATTTTTCCTTCAAAAATGTTTGACTTCTTGTCCCTTCCTCACTAGTCTTTGTACTTCACAATGCTGTGAGTATCTGATTAACATATAAAAGACACATTATTATATAAGTATTCAAAAAACAGATACTGTATGTATTCATATGGACATTTCTCCTTTGGCTGGTGCCCTTCTCCCGGAAGCCGCCAAAATACAATTCAACACTGCCTATAGATAAATAGAGCACTTTTTTTGCTTAGATGAAAACCTATTACATTACATTCCCATTACATTACATTCCCAAAGTTTTCAAGGATTAAATAGTCACTTTGCATAAAATTATAAAGATATTGCATATGATTAAAGGGGTTGTCCGGCATTAGGCTACAAGTTTGCAGTAACTTGTGAATCCTCACCGAACACGCACTGCACACTATGAGGATTTTCTGGTGGGACACTGGGAGCACTTGCGAGGCTAGACACAGTCTAGTCGGAGTGTGGTTGGAAGTATGCAGATCAGAGAGTTGGGGTCACATGAACACCCAGTGCCAGCATCGGAGAATCATCACTGCGGGCAGTGCAGTATAGCCAAAGGCTGGGCAACCCTTTTAAGTAAATAAATTATTGAATAGTGTAGTGAATTTTTTTATAGGATAGATAGATAAATAGATAGATAAGTCTGTCTCTTCACAGTGTTTCATGGCAGACTATTAGTATACTAGATGGTGGCCCGATTCTAACGCATCGGGTATTCTAGAATATGTATGCGGCAGACCGGGAGAAATCAGCAGAGCGGTGTTTAAATTTGGCACCAAAATCGCTGATTTGTCGCGGCCAGCAACCGCGATCAATCAGCAAAGTGGTGTTTAAATTTGGCGCCAATAATGCTGATTGGTCACGGCTGGGACCATTCAGCAGAGCGGTGTTTAAATTTGGCAGCAATAATGCTGATTAGTCGCGGCCGGCAATTTGGCACCAACAATGCTGATTAGTCGCGGCCAGCAACCGCGACCAATCAGCAGAACGGGGTTTAAATTTGGCGCCAAAATCGCTGATTGGTGGCGGGCGGCGATCGCGACCAATCTACAGAGCGGGGTTTAAATTTGGCGCCAATAATGCTAATTGGTCGTGGCCGGCGACTGCGACCAATCAGCAGAGCGGTGTTTAAATTTGGCGCTAAAAATCGCTGATTGGTCGCGGCTGGCAACTGCGACCAATCAGCAGAGCGGTGTTTAAATCTGGCGCCAATACTGCTGATTGGTCATGGCCGGCAACCGCTACCAATCAGCAGAGCAGGGTTTAAATTTGGCGCCAATAATGCTGATTAGTCGCGGCCCGCAACCGCGACCAATCAGCAGAGCGGGGTTTAAATTTGGCGCCAATACTGCTGATTGGTCTCGGCCGGCGACTGCGACAAATCAGCAGAGCGGTGTTTAAATTTGGCGCCAATAATGCTGATTGATCGCGGTCGCCGGCCGAGACCAATCAGCAGAGCGGGGTTTAAATTTGGCGCTAAAAATGCTGATTGATCGCGGCCTGCGACCGCGACCAATCAGCAGAGCGGGGTTTAAATTTGGCGCCAATAATGCTGATTGGTCGCGGCCGGCGACCGCGACCAATCAGCAGAGCGGCGTTTAAATTTGCCGCCCATATCGCTGATTGGTAGCGGGCGGCGGCTGCGGCCAATCAGCGACCGGTGATACTGAGAACGGGGAGTGGCGTTGATGTGCGGGTACTTTCGGTGTGAGTAGCCGGGAGATGAACGGCTAGCGCCGGTCATCTCCCGGCTGCATCGCCGCTGACTTCCATGTGGCTACCGTCGGGAGATCAGCGGCTAGTGCCACTGATCTCCCGACGGCAAGTGTGATGGGAGGACTGGGGAGCGAGGCCGCCGGTCGGGGTACTTGTGCTGCGTGCAGCCAGGAGATGAGCAGCTGGCACCGCTCATCTCTCAGCTGCGTCGCCGCTGATCTCCCGACGGTGGCCTGAGTGTTTAAAATCCAGCGCCAATTCGTAGACGTGCTGCGGCAGTCGCTGATTGATCGTGGCTGGCTGTGCGCGACCAATCAGCGAACCGTGTTATTGAGTACTGGAGAGCGAGTTTAAATTTGGCGCCCAAATCGCTGATTGGTCGCAGGCGGCGGCCTTGACCAATCAGCAGAGCGGCGTTTAAATTTGCCGCCCATATCACTGATTGGTCGCGGCTGGCTACCGCGACCAATCAGCAGAGCGGGGTTTAAATTTGGCACCAATACTGCTGATTAGTCGCGGCCAGCATCCGCGACCAATCAGCAGAGCGTTGTTTAAATTTGGCGCCAATCTCGCTGATTGGTCGCGGGCGGCTTGCGGCCGCGACCAATCAGCAGAGCGTTGTTTAAATTTGGCGCCAATCAGCAGATCATTGTTTAAATTTGGCGCCAATCTCGCTGATTGGTCGCGGTCGGCTGGCAGCGACCAATCAGCAGAGCGTTGTTTAAATTTTGCGCCAATAATGCTGATTGGTTGCGGCCGGCGACCGCGACCAATCAGCATAGCGGTGCTTAAATTTGGCGCCAATCTCACTGATTGGTCGCAGCCGGCAGCTGCAACCAATCAGCAGAGCGGTGTTTAAATTTGGCGCCAATAATGCTGATTGGTCGCGGTCGCCGGCCGAGACCAATCAGCAGAGCGGGGTTTAAATTTGGCGCTAAAAATGCTGATTGATCGCGGCCTGCGACCGCGACCAATCAGCAGAGCGGGGTTTAAATTTGGCGCCAAAATCGCTGATTGGTCGCGGCCGGAGGCCTCGACAAATCAGCAGAGAATTGTTTAAATTTGGTGCCAATCTCGCTGATTGGTCGCGGGCGGCTTGCGGCCGCGACCAATCAGCAGAGCGTTGTTTAAATTTGGCGACAATCAGCAGATCGTTGTTTAAATTTGGCGCCAATCTCGCTGATTGGTCGCGGTCGGCTGGCAGCGATCAATCAGCAGAGCGTTGTTTAAATTTTGCGCCAATAATTTTGCGCCAATAATGCTGATTGGTTGCGGCCGGCGACCGCGACCAATCAGCAGAGCGGTGTTTAAATTTGGCGCCAATCTCGCTGATTGGTCGCGGGCAGCGTCCGCGACCAATCAGCACAGCAGTGTTTAAATTTGTCGGCAAGATCGCTGATTGGTCGCGGGCATCGTCCGCGACCAATCAGCACAGCAGTGTTCAAATGTGTCAGCAAGATCGCTGATTGGTCGCGTGCAGCATCCGCGACCAATCAGCACAGCAGTGTTTAAATTTGTCGACAAGATCGCTGATTGGTCGCGGGCAGCGTCCGCGACCAATCATCACAGCAGTGTTTAAATGTGTCGGCAAGATCGCAGATTTGTCGCGGGCAGGGTCCGCGACCAATCAGCACAGTAGGTTTAAATGTGGCGCCAAGATCGCTGAATGGTCACGGGCAGCGTCCACGACCAATCAGCACAGCAGTGTTTAAATGTGTCGGCAAGATCGCTGATTGGTCGCGGGCAGTGTCTGCGACCAATCAGCACAGCAGTGTTTAAATGTGGCGCCAAAATCGCTGATTGGTCGCGGGCAGCGTCCGAGACCAATCAGCACATCAGTGTTTAAATGTGGCTCCAAGATCGCTGATTGGTCGTGGGCAGCGTCCGCGACCAATCAGCACAGCAGTGTTTAAATGTGGCGCCAAGATGGTGATTGGTCGTGGCCGCTATTTAAATGTGTCGCCCAAATCAGTGATTGGTCGCGTGCAGTGGCCACGACTAATCAGCACAGCGGTGTTTAACTTTTGCGCCAAGATCACTGATTGGTCGGGGCCGGAGAGCGCGACCAATCAGCGAATCGTATTGTGAGGACCGGGGAGCGGAATCGTATTAGTGAGGACCGGGGAGCGCTGCCTGTGCGGCTACTTCTGCTGCGAGAAGCCGGGAGATGAGCGACTGCTCGCAGCAGAAGTATGCCGACCCGCAGCGCCGCTCCCCGGTCCTCCCTTGACACCCTAGCCGCATGGATGTCAGCGCCGCTGCCTGTGCGGCTACTTCCGCTGCGAGAAGCAGGGAGATGAGCGGCTGCTCGCAGCAGAAGTATCCCGACCCACAGCGTCGCTCCCCGGTCCTCCCTTCCGCATGGAAGTCAGCGGCGCCGGCGGTCGAGGTCCTTCTGCTGCTACCGGCCGGGAGATGAGCGCCTTGCGCCGGTCATCTCCCGGCTGCATCTCCGTCCCGCAGATGAGCCGCTAACGGCCGCCATCTTTTTTCTGAAATCCCGCGTTGCTGATTGGCCGCTGCCAGACCAATGAGGGACGCGGGATTTCCTGGACAGACAGACAGACAGAAAGACAGACAGACGGGATAAGACGATTCTATATATAGATGCAGTATTATTTATCAGGGTCCTTTGCCTTTGTTCACTCTTTTCTAAATGCGATCAGACAGTAAAACATGCAAGAAAAATTTTACTTTTACGCAAATTATTAAACATAACACCTCCCAAACTTCTCATTTTATATTTCCTCATAATTAAACCAAGAATTACACAAAAGTTAGTAGTTTATGGCCAAAACCTCACTTGCACTTCCCAGGAGTTTGTTCCCAAGACAGATTGTCTCACCTTAAAATAGAAGTCTCTCTTCAGTAATTGCGCCTCCATATGTGGTGACTTACCAAGTGATTGCCTTTTGCTCAAGCCCCTTATGGGGATGTCATTCATTTAAGAGCCAGCATTACTGTACTTTTGAAAAAGCAGTGAAATAAATTTGTAGTTAAAAGAAAGTGCAAATGTAACTCCTGCTGCTTTCTGGAAGATTGAATGTATTAACTTACCCCGTTTTATGTACTTTATAATATGTAGAATGCAAATTATGCCGTTTACATGAAACTGTAGAAACATTTAGGAAATTTGGAAATTAAAAATGCTTCATAAACAGTGTGATTATTTAGGAAATATCAATTAATGGCTACAAACAACACATAAAAAGCATAGTTGTCAAAAGAATAATGAGCTATTTGTCTCTAGAACAATTACTTTTAATTGTCAGTTTTCCTGAAAGATATATTTCTAGAATGCTAAAAGGTTACTAGAACTAACTGACATTAGATGAATTATCGAAGAAACTTGTATCAATACTTTTACTGATATGAATTGGAGCCAAACTATTTTCTTGTATGGGCTTTGTTTTATTTTTCTGTAAATGTCTCATGATGCTTACATGCTGAGAAAATCCTGCAGTTTGGGTGACCATGACAGTCATTCATTTGAACTTTGGGGGAACATAGACCATTACATGAAGTTACACATAAACATGCTTTACAAATATGACAAGGAAAATGTCAGAATATCAGATTCTTTGCTATTATAGGAGCATCACTCTTTATTACTAACATGAAACATAACACATAAACAATAATGTTTGCTTAAATGGCAACTGTGGGTTTTATTATACCAGTCCTTTACTTGCTCTTATGTAGGTGCCTAAAATTTTCTTATAATCCATAAGTGAGAAAGACAGGTAGTAACAACCTTGCCCTGCAGCTACTAAAATTGCATTAGTGGTTGTCAATATAACAATTCTCTACTTACATCTATCACTGCTCAACAGTAGTGTTGATTGAATATTCCAAAATTCAAATTTGGCAGATTTGCTCAGATTCGATTCTGAAAATCAATTTGCATCAAATTTGTTTAATGTGAATCAAACGCTCAAAATGTACTCCAGACCCTAGAGCATACTAAATAAAATAATACAGTATATGATGTATTCTTAGTGTATCCTTTGTGCTGTATACAGCAGTCCCAGTGAACCCTATGTGATGTAAACAGCAGTGTCTCCTACATCATGTGTATATAGCTGTCATAGTTTCTTTTATGTGATGCAGTCAACAGAGTTTTAGTGTCTCCTACCTGATGAATATATAGCATTCTTAGCATATCCTATATAATGCATATTGGAGTCTCAATGTCTGCTATCTGATGTATACAGACATCTCAGTATCTCATATGTGATGTATATAGCAGTCTCAGTGTATCCTATGTGATATAGAGCAGTTTCAGTGTATCATACTTGATCTAAATACAGCAGTATCCATGTCTCTTATGAGATGAATACTGGAGACCTCCAATTGCTTGAGTTCTATAAACATTCTGTGAGCAGTGATGAATTTCCCACTTTGAGAAGATATGCATTGAAATATTCATACTTATTTGAAACAACTTACTGGTATAAACAGTTGTTTTCAAAACTATGCTCCGGACTGAACAATGCAAGAGAGATTAGCAACATCATCAATACCATCTAACATCACATGCTTCACCAGCTTCTCAACCACCCAAATCAGTTCTCCTGCTTTGCAATGATTATGAGCAAACAGCCAGAAACACGTGTCTTCTAATGGAGTTTCTGGTTTGGCTTCTTATCCTAAGTTATGTGGTAAAGCTTTTTAAAGAGGGCCCTTGACCAGTTTTAGTATGTTAAACTATCCACATCATAGAATAGAGGAGACCGAGCTGAATAAAATGTCATTGTTTATTTAATTTCTTCATTTCTAGGTATCAGCTGTAAAATGTATATGTTAATTTCCACTATAACCATATATATCAAACAAAGAAAGATAGTTCGAACTTTCATTTATTTTTCCTGCATGACGTTACCTGCTTATGATTAGTCAACATCATGCAAGGGAAAAAGTGAACACCTCCAGTTAAGACTCTCTGCTAATGCCACCATATAATCATATATATGGTGGCATTAGCAGAGAGTCTTCACTGGAGGCGTTCACTTTTTTCCTTGCATGATGCTGGATTCAGAAGGGAACTGAAGGTAAACTAATCAAATTTGCAGATGATGCAGAGCCAGGAGGGATAGCTAACACTAGAGAATACAGAGAAAGGATTCAGAACACTCCGGATAAGCTTGAATAATGAGCAACAACTAATAGAATAGTATTTAACAGGGAGAAATGCAACATTTCTACATCTGGGCAAGAAAAACTAAAATTACATCTACAGAATGGGAGGAATAGAGCAAAGCAATAGCACGCATGAAAAAGACTTGGGTATACTAATAGATCACAGACTGCATATGAGTAAACAGTGTGATGCAGCAGCAAAAAAGAAAAACACAGTTCTGGGATGTATTAAGAGATGCATAGAGTCTAGATCAAGAGAAGTAATTATCACACTCTACACCTCCTTGGTCAGAACTCATCTGTAATACTGTGTCCAGTTCTGGGCACCACAGTTTAAAAAAGACATGGAAAAATTGGAGCAAGTTCAGAGAAGAGCAACCAGGATGGTGAGTGGGCTGTAAACTATGTCCTATGGGGAACTGTTGAAGGATCTGGGAATGTTTAGCTTGCAAAAAAGAAGGCTAAGAGGAGACTTAATAGCTGTCTACAAATATCTGAAGGGATGTCACAGTTTAGAGGGATCATCCTTATTTTCATTTGCACATGGAAACACGAGAAGCAATGAAATGAAACTGAAAGAGAGAAGATACAGATTGGATATTAGAAAAACTTCTTGAAAGTGAGAGTGATCAATGAGTGGAACAGGCTGCCATGAGAGGTGGTGAGTTCTCCTTCAGTGGAAGTCTTCAAACAGAGGCTGGGCAGTCATCTGTTTGAAGATATATGGCGGAGACAGATTATGGACAGCCTTCTATGTCAGTGTTAGTAGTTTGAACTGAATTCATTGGGTAATTGGAATTCAAAGCAGAGATTTTCAGAGCAGAGAGGCAGAGGAGTAGTAAGTGGAGAGGTGGATTAATCGAGCATCAGAGTAATTGATGGACTGGAGATGTACGAGAGTGTTAGCTAGCTGGGAAGCCATAGATGAGGATATTGCAGTAGTCGAGACAGGAAATGATAAGGGCATGAACTAACATTTTAGTAGATTCAGGGTTGACCAAAGGATAGATTCTGGAAATATTTTTCATTTATAGATGTCAAGGTTTACTAGAAAGCAGCATACTTCTGGTACAGGGGAAAATGTGATGCAATTTATAGCAATAAATAGATTTGGTATGGAAGTTGAATGGGATGGAGGAAAAAGACTAATTCTGTTTTGTCCACATTGAGCTTTAGGAAGCATGATAAGAAGGAGGATATGGCTTATAAACACTCTGGGATTCTGGACAGTAGAGAAGTGACATCTGGGCCCAAGAGGTAGAGTGTCATCAGTGAATAGATAGTAGCAGGATGAGGAAGTCGTATGAGTGGAGATGCTAAATGTTCTGTTCTTAAGGTATGAAGAGATCCAGGAGATGGTAAGGTCTTTGATTCCAAGGGAAGAAAGGATCTATAGTGGTTAAATGTGTGAAAGGCAGAGGACAGGTCTACAGGTTTGGTAGGAGGAGGAGTATAGAGAATAGGTGTGACGTGCTTTGCAGAGGAACCCAGCAAGACTGGCACCAAACCAGCAAAGGCGCAGCCACAGGTGCACTTGGCACTATCTGCCCAGCTAGGCGAGCCCTTGAGGGCCGGGAATACTCTTCACCCAGCTCCCAGTAAATAGTAGGGGAACTTTGGCAGAGTCCTTCCCAGGCCCACTGTCACCGGAGAGCTGGCGTCTGGTGACTCGGCTGGTGCCTAGTCAAGAACCAGGTGAGTACCTCTGCAAGAACCCCAGGAAGTGAAACCAGAAGAGAACATGATAAAAACCCTGAAAAGATAGCAACATTAAAGCTAGCACCACTCACCACTACAGCACATAGGAACTGCAATAAACAGCAAAGCACTGAGCAGGCAGCAGTACTAAATAGCCTGCCTAATGATCAGGTGTTGAATACCTCCCAATCATCCCCAGACAGCTACTCCCTGCTATCCAGCACAGTAGAATGAACCTAATTTCACCACTGTTTAGTGCCAGACAAGCAGCATCCTACATTACCTGGCAACTGGGGAAATCAGTCAAAGACACGGCGTCCCGTGTCCTCACACATCATACAATACAGAACACGATGCTCCATAAGATTGGGACAGTTTCCGTGCACATGTAGCAGCTCCGCCTACAGGGTTAGGACAATGGCGACGCCTGCAACCGGAGAAGCATAGCACCGGACATGCTCCATTCCCAGGTGGGAGCACAGAATCACGATTCCTAACAGTACACCCCTCCCTAGGAGAGACCTCCGGGCACTCACCACCCACCTAGTCCGGAAACCTCTTACGGAACTCAGCGATGATACAATTGGCATGTAAATTACCTCTCGAGACCCATGACCTCTCCTCAGGGCCATACCCCTTCCAATGAATCAAATACTTAATGTCAATTGCCAGGGTGAGAAGTATGGGTGAAGTGAAAACCACTGTAACACAGCGCAGCAGGGAAGCTATGTCAGAGGGCGTTAGCCCTTTTTCGGTGAGGTCCAGGAAGGATAGGTTGCGAGCTGCAAAGAGGTTGTGAATGACATGAAGCTTATTGCAGATGGAACTGAAGTTCCAAAGTGTTCCAGAGAGAGGGAGCGGCAGAGTGGGGGTCAAGTGAATGGGTTTTATGTTGGAGTTCTAGTAGCTGGGGAGTAATTGGAATGAGATATAATAAAGGGTATAAGCTGTGGAGTTTCAGGATTGTGAGATGTATCCTCATCAGTACGGAGAAGCTGAGAGACATAGAGGAGGTGGGAGAAGAGTTCATGGCTTGTTTTGGATTTTAAAGGGAGGCATCTTAGGTTTAGGAGCAGTTCAGCAGATTACATAAGATTAGTGGGTAAGCAGGAAGGAGAGATAAATACTTTTTTGGTGAGTGATGGAATTTGGGGATAGTGAAGGAGACTAAGGATTAGTGGAGCTATGACTCTAAGGGCAGGTGTAAGCATGGTGAAAAGTGTGAAGATGAATAAGAAGGTGCAGTTAGTAAACAGTTGCAGTTCTTACCTTCTGTCTACTTCTGGTACTCTACATTTCTGGTGCACGAGTACTTCTAATGTGCACTTATGGCTGCAGTTTATGGAGCTGCTCGCATAGACCATGGTTATCATAGACCTAGGGCTCCAAATTTATACAGATTTAATTGCACATGAAAAATATCAGGTGTGAACAGAAGGGGGGAGCCAAGGGTAGACATGGCAGAGAATCAAAGTAAGGGATGAACTAAGTGAAGTGAGCTAATGTAAACAGTTTGATAGTTCACACAGTAGGGGAGAGGATGAAAACACAAATAAAAAATAGACAGATGTAAACGTGTGAACTTGGATCAATATAATCAATCAGATTTCATTGATATCATAATCAAGAAACAGGAGAAATACGTGTGGATGACACAGATTGATAGTCAGATCAAAAGGTGGTGGTGGCAACATTGAAGGATATATATACCATGGGATTACATTTCTGGTATATTTCTAATGTGAACTTAAAGGCTGCATTTTAAGAAACTGCACACATAGACCACCATCCATAGAGAGAAAACAAAAAATGCTAAAAATTAACATTTTACTTTTTCAACATATAGATGTATTTTGTCTTAATCTATAACATTAAGATCACTGTAATCCCTGTACCAGTCATTTCAATAAATGTATAAATCTAAACAATTAAATGAATTGCATAATTTTCCTCTAGAGAAAACAAATGTTAGTATTTCATATTGCTTTTAATATAAGTAATATACTCGTAACATAGATTCAAAGGAAAATATAAAAGATTCATGAGCACTAAATCTATTTTGCAAACAGCATTAGAATATTCTCCCAATAAATTGTAGCAAGCATTTTCATACAGCAAAAAAAATCTACCAAATTGGCCTTTGCAATGCAGGTGGCTTTGATTGACAGCTAAATTGATTAATCACTATGCAATTCTATTATTTTCTAAATCCTTTCACCTTTTATTCCCAGAGCTTACACCTGAGATCAGTAGAGCAGAAACCTATATTACTGAGAAATGTCTGAAAAGCTCTTTATGAAGAAAAAAAAATGTTTGTGACTCAAAAAGAATGTTAAATAATATGCATAAAGTGCAATTAAATTGTCATGACTTACAGTGAGAGAAAATCACTTTAGAACCTGCTAACCTTAATATGGTATTTTCAATTATGTGCCTCAAATGTTTCCTATTGTTTGATTAACAACTATTTATATAAGGAGAACATTTTCAAATTATTATAAACAACATCAATCTGAGATATTGGAACATGTGAAACTGTATTAGATAAAATGTTTGAACAAAGTCTTAACAATTGTTGGATTCAAACCTTAGAGACCTAAAATTTGTTCTGCCAATAATATATTTTCAATTAAATTTACTTTTCGCAGAGCGTATATGGCATACCACTGCAGAGTTAGCATAGTGCAGAGCCATAGGCACTCTGTAGGATCCCACATGGTGTCTCCACACCACACTGTATAAAAGCTACACTTCCAGAAAATAATATTTCCTTAACAGAATAATAAATTCTGTTGGATTCTATACTCAGATCCCAAAAACTCTTTGGCCCTGATTTATGCTCAACTTGGAGCTTTTCAAAAACGTTGCAATCTTTGGTGTTTTTATGCCACTTTTTCCCAGCTTCCTCAAAATGAGCATAGCTGGGACAGGGATATCATGGGGGCGTGATGCTGGTGAGGTGCACTGATTTGTCCGCCACTTGTCAGATGCTCTTGATTCATTAAGAGTAGTGTTGAGCCACCCCCGTAGTGTTCGAGTTCGGCTCGGTTCATCGAACACCCATATGTTCGCCGAACTGTTCATAGAACTGTTCGTCGAACACCTTCGAACTCCGTTAAAACCAATGGCAGGCAAACAAAAACACATAGAAACACATAGAAAACACCTTCAAAGGTGTCCAAAACCTGACAAACTGCTCAGAAGACACAACTAACACATGGAAAAGTGACAAGTACATATAGTCATGCGAAAAGAAAAGAGGTGGAGGAGTAAAAGGAGCGGGAGACACAGATATAGGCATGTCATGCCCATCTAAAACCAAAAAAGTGCGAAGCCGACACGGCCAATCCGTTCCTGCCCGTGCGACCTCCGTGTCGCCGGGTTTGTGCCAGAGCCGCGGTGGACCCTGACGGCCAGCCCCCCTCTCCCAATACTGGTGCCTGTCCGCTGGTGGGTCGAGCGGGTCTAATCTTTTTAATTTAAATTGTCTCTCTAATTTGAATGAGTACACTTTAAATCCTTTTACAAGGATCTATTGGAGGGCAAGTCTCATGCCAGCAGCCGCGTAATTCCAGTTCCAGTAGTGTCCACTAAAGCTGCTGCAGTTAAAAAGCTTTTATAAGGATCGAGCTTGGCGGTCCACCGCAAGGCGTCCTACCGCCAGTCCCAGTCCCTGTGCCCTGGGGTGCCTCCCTGATGCTCTTCACTGAGTGTCCCGGGGGCCCGAACCATTTCCTTTGAAAAAATTAAGTGTCCAAACAACAGGTGGTGTAGCTTGCTTAACAGCTGGGATAATCCGCTGACTAGCAGACACTGGTACTAGGCACAAAGTATTTCCTGGGCTAGATGCAGTTAAAAATTTGTAATTAGATACTCTCGTTGGATGCTGAGAAAGCATTCCATAGAGTCTCCTGGCACGCCATATATTATTCTCTTAAAAAGCTTTGGGTAGGGGTCTAGGGGACCCTTTAATAGGCAAAATCACGGCCCTGTATCGTAATACGTCACCTAGGCTGAAGGTAAATGGAACATTTTCATCACCTTTCATAATCACCAATGGGACAAGGCAGGGATGTCCTCTGTCCCCTCTCTTATACATCCTAGTGACGGAGCACCTGCTCTCATCAATTCGCCATAACCCCAATATTAGGTGGATTGAGGTGGGAGGCACCGAGTACAAGTGCTCTGCATTTGCTGATGATGTCCTAGTATATATCACTCAATCACATATATCCATCCCTGCTGTTATGGCTGAAAATTTGACCATGTTGTTACATGGTCAAATTTTAAAATCAATGCAGCGAAGTCTGAGGCCCTCGATGTCTCCCTCCCCAAATCCATACAGGATTCTATCCAGTCCAACTTTCCCTTTGCCTGGCCCTCACAGGGTATCAAATACTTAGGAATTCCTATTCATAGAGACCTTTATTGAACAACTCCATACAGACCACAGTTGGCAAGTTAGAACTGTAAGATTCACTACGTGAACCAATGGTGTTTGTGGAAAAGCACATGTCCACTGTGTTCCAAATTATTATGCAAAAAGTGTTTAGGAGTGATAAGGTAAGAATTTTTTTGTTTGTCAGTTAAACTCATTGATGGTGATGTGTGTCAGGGCTCTTTATATCACTGCAAGCCATTGCAGACACCTGTGCTAATTAGTTTGGCAGGTGTGTCCAATGAAAGGCAAGACTACTTAAGAAGGCTGTGCCACATTATTAATCAGCCTACATTTTCTGCCAAAATGGGAAAGAAAAAGGATGTGTCGGCTGCTGAGAAGCAACAAATTGTGGAGTGTTTAGGTCAAGGCATGACTACAATCAACATTGCCAAGACACTTCATCCTGATCATCGCACAATCAAGAAGTATGTAGCTGATTCACAGTACACATGTGTGCGTGCTGATAAGGGAAAATTGAGGACTCTTTCCTACAGGCAATTACGTCAGGTTAAAAGAGCAGCGGCAAAAAAGCCTTGTCATAGCAGCAGACAAGTTTTTGAAGCTGCTGGTGTCTCCAACGTCCCCCGAACAACAAGATGCAGGGTCCTTCAGAGGTTTGCAGCTGTGCGTAAGCCATCCTGTCGACCTCCTCTATCCACTGCACACAAGCAGAAATGGCTCCAGTGGGCCAAACAATACATGAAGACTTACTTCAAAACTATTTTGTTCACCGATGAGTGCCGTGCAACGCTCGATGGTCCAGATGGATGGAGTGGAGGATGGCTGGTTGATGGGCACCCCATGCAAACACAGCTACGGCGCCAATAAGGAGGAGGTGGAGTAATGTTTTGGGCTGGAATCATGGGGAGAGAGATTGTCGGCCCCTTTAGGATCCCTGAAGGGGTAAAGATGAAATCCATAATGTATGTGGAGTTTCTCAAACAGCACTTCCTGCCATGGTTCAAGAAGAAGAACTGTGTATTCCGCAGCAAGATCATTTTCATGCACGATAATGCACCGTCTCATGCTGCACAAAACACATCTGCATCTCTGGCTGATATGGGCATGAAAGGGGACAAACTTATTGTGTGACCCCCATGCTCCCCTGACCTCAACCCCATTGAGAACCTCTGGAGCATCATCAAAAGGAGTGCCTATGATGGCGGGAGGCAGTTCACATCTAAGCAACAGCTCTGGGAGGGTATTCTGTCCTCATGCAAAACAATTGAAGCAGAAACCATCCAAAACCTGACAAATACAATGGACGAGAGAGTTCAGAAGCTCCTTTCGAACAAGGGGTCCTATGTGCAAATGTAACATCACCTAGAATAAAGTTTTGAGTTGAAAACTGTTTGATTTCAGTTTCTAATAACCTGCTAATGCTTATAATTTCAAAAATGACCATTTTTTTGTTCTTTATTAAAATGAAAAGGTTGATCGAAGAGTGTGGGGGATCTAAGAGTGTGGCAACCCAGTAGTCAGGATTATTTCGAATTCTGACAATCTGAGGGTCATGTTGCAGGTAGTGCAGCAAGAAGGCACTCATGTGTCTTGCGCATCTAGGAGCCCCAAAATTATTTTCCAGGCTAGATGCAGCTAAAAATTATTATTAATTTGAAAGCTGGTGGAGCTTAGCATAGATGGCCTAATAGAATCAGTACTGCAAATTGCTACAAGGCCCAAATTATTTTCCAGCCAAGATACAGATAAACATGATTAGTAATTTTAAATCTGGTGGAGTTTAGTATAGATGGCCTAATATAATCAGTACTGCACACTGCTACAAGGCCCAAATTATTTTCCAGCCAAGATACAGATAAACATGATTAGTAATTTTAAATCTGGTGGAGTTTAGTATAGATGGCCTAATAGAATCAGTAATGCAAACTGCTACAAGGCCCAAATTATTTTCCAGCCAAAATACAGATAAACATGATTAGTAATTTTAAATCTGGTGGAGTTTAGTATAGATGGCCTAATTGAATCAGTACTGCAGACTGCTACAAGGCCCAAATTATTTTCCAGCCAAGATACAGATAAACATGATTAGTAATTTTAAATCTGGTGGAGTTTAGTATAGATGGCCTAATAGAATCAGTACTGCACACTGCTACAAGGCCCAAATTATTTTCCAGCCAAGATACAGATAAACATTATTAGTAATTTCAAAGCTTAAAATGGTTGGTGAGGTGATTTTAACAAATCATCAAGTTTTTACTCTCCCCAGGATGACACAGGGGTAGAAAAGTTGTTTCGGATCCATGATTTGTTCATCTTTATGAACGTGAGTATGTCTACATCATCAGTGGAGAGCCGCGTGCGCTTATCTGTCAGCACACCAAAAGCAGCACTGAACACACGTTCAGACAGAACGCTGGCTGCGGGGCATGACAAGATCTCCAAGGCGTAAGTGGCGAGCTCCGGCCATTTATCCAGATTGGAAGCCCAAAAAGAGCAAGGGTCCAGTGACACAGTCATGGCTTCAATGTTTACTTGGAGATACTCCTGTACCATCGTCTGACTATGTGTCAGACTTCTTGTCTCCTGTGGCCTTGCAAAGGATGGGCTAAAAAAGTGGTGAAAAGATTCCGCAAAATTGATGTTACCAGCAGATACTGTGTTTCTATTACGGTTTGAGTGCAGAACACTCGACGGTCCCACGGTTGGCAAGTTGGAACTGTGAGATTCACTACGTGCACCACTAGTGTTTTGGGGAAAAGCACATGTAAGATTCTGCAACAGTCTCTGCTGATACTCCTGCATGCGTGCATCTCTTTCTATGGCAGGAATAATTTCTGCAAATTTACTTTTGTACCAGGGATCTAACAGTGTGGCAACCCAGTAATCAGAATTATTTCTAATTCTCACAATTCGAGGGTCATGTTGCAGGTAGTGCAGCAAGAAGGCACTCATGTGTGTTGACTCACATTTCCCAGACATTTCAAAGTAAAAACTGCCTGATGACGTGAAGCCCTGCAGCCAGCATAGTAAGGAGGTGTGCAGGATCCCTTCTGCGCAGTTAGAAAGCTTGTGGCATGACCAGACAGGCTTTGGGTGCAGGTGGAGGACCGAGAGGAGGTTTAGGAGGCAGAAGCAGTGGAGGAACTTTGAGATAAAGAGGATTGACGCACAACTCGTGGGGACGGCAAGACTTGGACAGCAGCCCCTTGTCCTGCTGTCACCATAGTTACCCAGTGCCCAGTCAGCGACATGTAACGCCCCTGTCCATGCCTACTCGTCCAAGTGTCTGTGGTGAGATGCACCCTGTCACACACAGAGTTTCTCAAAGAAGCGGTGATGTTGTGTGCGACATGCTGGTGGAGCGCAGGCACACCTTTCTTTGAGAAGTAGTGCCGACTGGGCATCTGGTACTGGGGCACTGCGACGGACATAAGGTCTCGAAAATCCTCTGTGTCCACCAGGCGGAAAGGCAGCACTGTAGCCAAGAGCTTGCAGATGGTGAAATTCAACCTCTTAGCTTTCTCATGGCTAGGAAGAAATGGTCTTTTACTTGTCCACATCTGAGGGACCGAGGGCTGGCTATTGTGCTTAGACGGGGTTGAGAAGGGCGGTCCCGGCAAACTGCCGGTCTGTGAGGAAGATGCAGGCGGACATGTTAGGTTGCCTTGATCCAAAGGTCGTGCTATCGATGTCGGACAGCGCTGAACACCAGCTGGTGTTTCCACCTCCAAAGAAAATGATGACCTGCCAATCACGCTGGCTGTTGCGGGTAAAGAGGTGGCAGGTCTGCGTCCAAAAACAGGTGTGACTGCTGTCCCCCCAGTCACAGAGGATGAAGAGGCCGCGGATGCACAAGATGTGGCAGACGGTGGTTGGCCCGGCCGGCTAGGCCCCATTGCAGCACAGTTTGCTACCCACTGCAATTTATGCTTCATATCCATGTGCCGGTTCATGCATGAAGTACTCAAATTATGTATTTTTTGGCCTCTACTTAGCTTTTGCTGACAAATGTTACAGATAACACAAGTTGGGTCATCCTTATCGATCTGAAAAAATGCCCAGGCTATGCAAGGCTTAGCACCCATGCGACCTGAAGAGCCACCACAATTTGTGGTCAGAGTCAGAGTTGTGTTTGAGGATGCAGTTGTTGACGTGCTTGCAGTACTACGTCTCTGTCCAGGAAGGCACAATCTGACCTCGCCGTCACTAGCATCCTCCTCCACCTCCTCTGCTGACCTCATCTCTTGGCTGACTGTAGGTTGACAGTAAGTGGGATCTCCAGCCTCGTCATCATTACCCTGTGTGTTCTCACACCCGTCGTCCTCAGAGCCAACCTCTTCCTGGCCTGACAAAAAACTAAAGTTGTCGCTCCAATCAGGTATTTGAGTTTCACCATCGTCTTCCTCATTGTCTCCACCAACAGGAGTTACAGTTTGGGAACGAGGGTCTACATTATGGTCAGAACCTTCTGCGTCTGGTCCTGGTTCCGACTCATAAAGATTCTGGGCATCAGTGCAGATCATTTCCTTGTCTGGATTCACAGAAGCGCTGGAGCCGAACTCTGATTCCCAGGCTATAGTATGAGTGAACAGCTCTGCAGACTCAACAATCTATTCTACTCATATCCCATACTCAGACGGGCAGCTGGAGACTTGGGAGCTGTGAGGAAGCAAGTGCGATTGGGGTGACACCTCTGAGGACTGGAGTATTTGTGATGTTGAAGTTGAGGTGGAGGAGAGCCCACTTAAAGGAGCACTTGATATCCGTTGAAGCACCTGCTGTTTTTGTGCCTCATCTGGAATTTGTAGCGATAGGCGTGGTGTTAAGAAAGGGATCTTATCACATTGTCCGCTAAAAGAAGTAGACATCTTAGTTTCGCTGGAAGATGGTCTTTCTTCTGCAGATGTTACTGTTGATTTAACACCTACCCCACGGACACAACCTTTTTTTTCCTTCCCAACACACCTATTCCCCTTTCCACCAGCAGCAGGCCTTTTTCCACTCATTTTGGTGGTTAAATAATTGACAACTCTGGAGTTGTTAGCACAAAAAACAATGGATGGGAACCGAGCAGAGCTGAGTGGCCAAACTGTGGTATAAGTCCAAAAGTATTGGCTGGGTTAGATGCAGATAAAAATTATATTGAATTTGCAACCTGGTGGAGGTTAGTATAGATGGACTAATAGAACAAGTCCCACACACTGCTACAAGCCGAAATATTTTTTCAGAGCTAGATGCTGAAAAAAATTATATTGAATTTGCAACCTGGTGGAAGTTAGTATAGATGGACTAATAGAACAAGTCCCACACACTGCTACAAGCCAAAATATTTTTTCAGAGCTAGATGCAGATAAAAATTATATTGAATTTGCAACCTGGTGGAGGTTAGTATAGATGGACTACTAGAACAAGTCCCACACACTGCTACAAGCCGAAATATTTTTTCAGAGCTAGATGCAGATAAAAATTATATTGAATTTGCAACCTGGTGGAGGTTAGTATAGATGGACTAATAGAACAAGTCCCACACACTGCTACAAGCCAAAATATTTTTTCAGAGCTAGATGCAGATAAAAATTATATTGAATTTGCAACCTGGTGGAGGTTAGTATAGATGGACTAATAGAACAAGTCCCACACACTGCTACAAGCCGAAATATTTTTCAGAGCTAGATGCAGATAAAAATTATATTGAATTTGCAACCTGGTGGAGGTTAGTATAGATGGACTAATAGAACAAGTCCCACGCACTGCTACAAGCCGAAATATTTTTTCAGAGCTAGATGCAGATAAAAATTATATTGAATTTGCAACCTGGTGGAGTTTAGTATAGATGGACTAATAGAACAAGTCCCACACACTGCTACAAGCCGAAATATTTTTTCAGTGCTAGATGCAGATAAAAATTATATTGAATTTGCAACCAGGTGGAGGTTAGTATAGATGGACTAATAGAACAAGTCCCACACACTGCTACATGCCGAAATATTTTTTCAGAGCTAGATGCAGATAAAAATTATATTGAATTTGCAACCTGGTGGAGGTTATTATAGATGGACTACTAGAACAAGTCCCACACACTGCTACAAGCCAAAATATTTTTTCAGAGCTAGATGCAGATAAAAATTATATTGAATTTGCAACCTGGTGGAGGTTAGTATAGATGGACTAATAGAACAATCCCACACACTGCTACAAGCCAAAATATTTTTTCAGAGCTAGATGCAGAAAAAAATTATATTGAATTTGCAGCCTGGTGGAGGTTAGTATAGATGGAATAATAGATCAAGTCCCACACACTGCTACAAGCCGAAATATTTTTTTCAGAGCTAGATGCAGATAAAAATTATATTGAATTTGCAACCTGGTGGAGGTTAGTATAGATGGACTAATAGAATGATGCTATGCCCAAAAGGTTTTACTTCACTAGGTGCAGTAAAAAAAATTGTATTCTATACAAAGGTGGTGTAGCTTGCAACACAGATATGCTACTCCACTGACTAACACACACTGCAAGAGGCCAAAAAGGATTTGCTTTGCTAGATTTAGCCAAATGCTGTGAAAAAAACTTGCACAGCACTGGCACAGACCTGCCTGGCAAAAAGTTTTAGGAACTGATGTAACCTAGCCCTCAAAAGGACTGCAATTACAATTAGTCTTTACTCCCAACCTATCTATTTAAGAGCACAGACCTGCCTGATAAAAGTGATAGGAACTGATGTAACCTAGCCCTCAAAAGGACTGCAATTACAATTAGTCTTTACTCCCAACCTATCTATTTAAGAGCACAGACCTGCCTGATAAAAGTGATAGGAACTGATGTAACCTAGCCCTCAAAAGGACTGCAATTACAATTAGTCTTTACTCCCAATCTATCTATTTAAGAGCACAGACCTGCCTGATAAAAGTCGTAGGAAATGATGTAACCTAGTACTCAAAAGGACTGCAATCACAACTACTCCCTACTCCCAAGCTATCTGTAGATTTGTTCAAAAATTGGCTTGAAATTAACAAAGCATAGCGCACACAGCAACAGCGGTGCCGTCTAACATGCAGCTGCAGCAGTGAGAAAATGGTGGCGACGGGGAAAATGGCTGGGTCTTATAGGGCAAGGACATGTGACATACACTGCCAATGACACATGCCCTTGCTTGTGTGAAAAAAAGCAGTTCGCTCCGTGTGTGCGCTGCTGATAGGCTGACAGATTGCACCTCCCCACTGTAAATGCGGGAAAGAGAAAAAAAAATGGAGACCTTCATTATTTCTGCAGAGATCCACCCCCTGCCCCTCCCCCCGCCCCGCTGTACACTCAAACTGCGTATTAACATCAATTTTCAGCATTACTGAGAAAAAATCCAGTTATGATTTTGGTGCACGAATAGTTATCGAACATAACCTCGAACAGCCAAATTTTTTTCAAATTGTTCGTGTTCGCCGAACGGCTCGAACACCGCCCAAAACAGTTCGAATTTGAGATTGGCGAACAGTTCGAGGCGAACACCGCTCATCTCTAATTAAGAGGTATGCACCTCTTAATGAATCAGGAGCAACCGACTCCTACATGCTCCTTTATCAATCGGAGCCTTTGTATGTTCCTATATAAAACCATTATCATACGCAGGTAACAGTTTTTACATAATTATCATGTTATGGCATTTTTACATCCAGGTTTCTACATAGGGTCAAATATTCTCATAAATGAATGTTAGTGCAAAGCTATTTACAAAAAAGTAAATCTTTACAATAAAGTAAAGATTTAGGCTCCAGTTCATCATTTGTATTTTTTAATTTGTCACTTTCCTTTTTTGTCTTGTGGTGTTAGGTGCCGCTTTTGGCTGCAAATTAAGCGATTTATGAATTTGGCACAAGGTCAAAAATGGGCTGTTTTCCTGTCTTGACTGTCTTAAACTGTTTATGGGACCTTTGGCGCCGAAAGTTGCATGTTGGCACCAAAAGTCACAAAAACGGAGCCAAAATTACTCAAAAATACTCAAAAAAGCAAGAGGGGTGGGCGGATTGGAGTGGAGTTGCCAAATTTTGGAACTTTTTAAAAAGTTGCAATTGATGAATCATGCAAAACCATCTGGAATTTCTAAACCATGCCCACAATGTAAAAAAGAAAACAGACAAGCATTTAAATAGATTTAAAAAAAGGCGCAAATAAAATAATGAGTTTGGCTAAAAACACGCAAATCTAGAAAAAAACAGGTATAAGGGCGATGATGAATCAAGGCTTAAGTGTACACAGTAGGTGAAATAAGTATTGAACACATCACCAATATTCTAAGTAAATATATTTCTAAAGTAGCTATTGAAATCAATGTCTCATCAGATGTCGGAAACAACCCATCCAATCCACACAGGCAAAGAAATCAAATAGATGTCCATAAGTTAAGTTATGTATAATAATGAGAAATGACACAGGGAAAATGTATTGAAAACATGAAGAGAGGTGCAAAAAGCCATGGAAAAATGATAATAATCTTTTCATTTATATAGAGCCAACATATATCGCAGCGCTTTACAATTCAGGCAATATCGGCACTGCCCCATTGGGTCTCACAATCTACATTCCCTATCAGTATGTCTTTAGAGTGTGGGAGGAAACTGGAGAACCCCGAGGAAACCCATGCAAACACGGGGAGAACATACAAACTCCTTGCAGATGTTGTCCTTGGTGGGATTTCAATCCAGGACTCCAATGCTGCAAGGCTACAATGCTAACCACTGAGCTACGGTGCTGCCCGAAAGTCATGACACCAGATGAAATTTATCAGTAATTATAAATCCATACTGTCACTTAGTGAAAAATAATATCAGCTAGTTCAACTGAGCATCACATGCTCGAAACAAAGTTGTTTACCCTCAATTTTGTAAACGTGCCAACAATTTTGTCTATTTTTACCCATTTTGTGGGTTTTGTGTGAAATTTGCCTTTTTTTCATTCTTTTTTGTGTGGTTGAAATACACACAAAGGAAATAAACATGTGAAAAACAAAATATGTGTAATTGCAATAATTTTCTGGGAGAAATACTTCATTTTCTGGAACAATTTCAAGGGTATCAATACTTTTGACCATGACTTTATATACAGTACAGACCAAAAGTTTAGACACACCTGCTCATTTAAAGATTTTTCTTTATTTTCATGACTATGAAAATTGTACATTCACACTGAAGGCATCAAAACTATAAATTAACACATGTGGAATTATATACTTAACAAAAAATGTGTGAAACAACTGAAAATATGTCTTATATTCTAGGTTCTTCAAAGTAGCCACCTTTTGCTTTGATGACTGCTTTGCACACTCTTGGCATTCTCTTGATGAGCTTCAAGAGGTAGTCACCGGAAATGGTCTTCCAACAATCTTGAAGGAGTTCCCAGAGATGCTTAGCACTTGTTGGCCCTTTTGCCTTCACTCTGCGGTCCAGCTCACCCCAAACCATCTCGATTGGGTTCAGGTCTGGAGACTGTGGAGGCCAGCTCATCTGGCGTAGCACCCCATCACTCTCCTTCTTGGTCAAATATCCCTTACACAGCCTGGAGATGTGTTTGGGGTCATTGGCCTGTTGAAAATAAATGATGGTCCAACTAAACGCAAACTGGGTGGAATAGCATGTGGCTGCAAGATGCTGTGGTAGCCATGCTGGTTCAGTATGCCTTCAATTTTGAATAAATCACCAACAGTGTCACCAGCAAAGCACCCCCACACCATCACACCTCCTCCTCCATGCTTCACGGTGGGAACCAGGCATGTAGAGTCCATCCGTTCACCTTTTCTGCGTCGCACAAAGACACTATGGTTGGAACCAAAGATCTCAAATTTGGACTCATCAGACCAAAGCACAGATTTCCACTGGTCTAATGTCCATTCCTTGTATTCTTAAGCCCAAACAAGTCTCTTCTGCTTGTTGCCTGTCCTTAGCAGTGGTTTCCTAGCAGCTATTTTACCATGAAGGCCTGCTGCACAATGTCTCCTCATAACAGTTGTTGTAGAGATGTGTCTGCTGCTAGAACTCTTTGTGGCATTGACTTGGTCTCTAATCTGAGCTGCTGTTAACCTGCGATTTCTGAGGCTGGTGACTCGGATAAACTTATCCTCAGAAGCAGAGGTGACTCTTGGGCTTCCTTTCCTGGGGCGGTCCTCATGTGAGCCAGTTTCTTTGTAGCACTTGATGGTGTTTGCAACTGCACTTGGGGACACTTTCAAAGTTTTCCCAATTTTTCAGACTGACTGACCTTCATTTCTTAAAGTAATGATGGCCACTCATTTTTCTTTACTTAGCTGCTTTTTTCTTGCCATAATACAAATTCTAACAGTCTATTCAGTAGGACTATCAGCTGTGTATCCACCTGACTTCTGCACAACACAACTGATGGTCCCAACCCCATTTATAAGGCAAGAAATCCCACTTATTGAACCTGACAGGGCACACCTGTGAAGTGAAAACCATTTCTGGTGACTACCTCTTGAAGCTCATCAAGAGAATGCCAAGAGTGTGCAAAGCAGTCATCAATGCAAAAGGTGGCTACTTTGAAGAACCTAGAATATAACACATATTTTCAGTTGTTTCACACTTTTTTGTTAAGTATATAATTCCACATGTGTTAATTCATAGTTTTGATGCCTTCAGTGTGAAAGTATAATTTTCATAGTCATGAAAATACAGAAAAATCTTTAAATGAGAAGGTGTATCCAAACTTTTGGTCTGTACTGTATGTATACAGTATATACACATATACAATAGGAGAGATGTTCCCACTAATTTACCTCCGGGTCCTGTCTACGTTTTCTATTAGGCCCAATATTAGGCCTAATATTTTTTGAGCAAAAAATCAGTAAAACTTCATAGTATGCTCTGAAACTGCAAAAAAAAATATCACATTTGGAAAATGTTTCTGGAGTTAAATACTTTTGCCATGATAAAAATGGCAAAATCAGTCCTGCGAGAACTCTGCCTTAGAGTATCCAACAAATAGTTTTATTTCCCATGCTTTTTTAAATTTATAATACATTCTCTTTTCTAGCATGTGAAGGATAAAATGTCACAGTAATGATTTCAATTAAAAAAATCCAGCAAAATAGAATTCCTTAAATGATGACAGTTAAGAAGCTGCATTAGGTAATGTTCACCTGGCTGTTAAATGCGGATCCCTTGTACATGGTACCAAAGATTTATAACTAGCTGTCAAAACTACCGGCGTTATTAAAATACCTTTTCTTTAATTATAGGGAAGCCCATATTAAGACATAATAAATATAGAAAATATGTTTAACTATTAGTTTTTAATTTTTCACTATGTAATTATTACTCAATGACATAAATTGTAAAATTGTAAAACGAGAATAGAAGAACAAAGTTTTCCAAACCAAATAGATGTGAGAGTGAGGAGAAAGTGAATAAGCATTCAGCTTTATTGGCAATTATCCAAGATTTCACAAAAAGCTCTGTTCAATTACTGCTGCAAAACAGTGCTTAACCTTGAAGGGTTCTGTTACAACAGGCTCATTACCACAAGATTGACGTACTATAGAACTTATGTAGTGCATTATTTAATGGGAGAATGCCAAATCAATGATCCTGGTATAAATCTGAAGTAAGCAGCTTGAATCACTATTTAAAGATAAAATTAGTAAAATATTTACTCATTAAATACTTTTCAGATATTTTAATTATTAGGCTGGGTGAAGTATAGGTATGTTATGCATAGTAAGCTATGTTCAAAACAAATTTGGGCATCTTTATAATGTATACATTTATCCATTGGCTTCTGGAAGACCATAGATGACGAAAAGTGCACGATTCAGTCTATTATACGTATCTGTCTATTCTTCTTTTTCTTTTCCCGTATAGGAAAGCTGCACATTGCCCGTAGTAAAAAAGGATACAAGGAAGTATACATTTTGGTTTTACAAATTGGAAGCCAATGGACCACAAATGAAACTGTATGATCCACTTTATCCTCAGACATTGAGGGAATTTCTCCGTATATTAGTCTAAAGCATGCATCAGTGATATTGGTGATGTAGAGATCTATTGTAATTATTCAAAAGTTTCGACAAATCTACCACGATTTAAAAAAAATAAATACCTTTCCTTTTGATAAAGAACAGAATTATGGATGTGATGAAAAAAAAAATAAAAGTAAAAAATGTTTTACTCATCCAGTAAATCGTTCGCCACCTCATAGTTAATAATGAGTAAATTGGGTAACTTTTGACAGATTGTAGATTTTAATTAAAGGGAGATTTATGAAAACTAGAGTAAGCTAAAGGTAAAGTCTAATTGCAAATAATCAGGTTATTACTTTTGTTTTACAAATGGCTTCTGAAAAATGTAAGTGGTAATCTGGTTGCACTAGATTAGCTTTTTAAAGGGGTTTTCCAGGTTTGGCACTTAAGTCTGCTGTCACTCTATTTGACTGCAGACTTGTGAATTCAGTCAGTGTGCACAATGCATGCTGTCAGGATTCTCCATTGTCAGTGTTGGAAGTGGGTGAGCACATGACGACAAGTATGCCATTCGTTTTTTATTTTCAAATTATCTTTATTATTTCTTTAATGGGGGGAATACAATACACACGATGGGATTAAAAACATGCAAGTAACAAGGTCAGTAGGAAGGGAAGGCAAGGGTCTATGGTTGGGGAAGGATTGGAGGGACATAGGAAATAAATGTGAATTTACAGTAGGTCAACCAAACCATTTGCACTCTACCTAAAATCTGAACATAAATCAAAGAACCCTTTATTTTCAGGAAAAGGTAAAAAAAAGAAAAAGAGGTATCTGATATTAGTATTACCTTGGGAAAAGTCTTACATCTTACCGGGGCTCTTAGAGGAAAAATGAGTGTTCCATAAGGACCAATGAGTATCATACTTATTCATTGTGCTATTTCTCATGGCGGCCGCTAGTCAAAAAGTATTATTTGTGATTACTCTGTCAATTACCGCTGATATCAAAGGCACATTCTTTTGTTTCCAATTAGTTGTTATAAGTAATTTTGTAAGCAAAAAAAGATGGATAGCAATTGGTCTAACTTTGTGAGATAGGTCTTTTGCTTCCAATGAAAGAAGTGCTAACTGAGGTGAATAAGCGATATCTACATTACATACTTTGCACAGTAATGCAAATACCTCTTTCCATAAATTTACTATTAATGGACATTCCCATAGTATATGATAAAGGCTACCTTTGAGTCCACAGTCTCTCCAGCAAGATTCAGGATGATTCTGGAATGCTTTGTGCATCCTTACCGGTGTGAAATACCACTTAGTCAAGGTTTTATAATATGTTTCTTGCAAGCTAGCATTAATTGAGTTTGTGTATGTTATTTTAATTGCTTTCCTCCATCTTTCTGTGGAGAATTGAGTACCTATATCTCTTTCTCAGTTATTCATATACGTTTGTTTAGTAAATAAATTATCTTCATTAAACTTTGCATAAATGTTTTTGTGTTCCACAAAGTGTTCTTTTCTGGGTTTTTCAAAAGACAAAATATTTCTCTAGAAATAACCAAAGGGAATTTGTATTTTTTTCTGATATATTTCCTTATCTCGAGATATGCATACAATTCTATTTCAGGAAGCCTATATTTCTCTTTGAGTTGCTGAAAAGTGTAAAAGGAATCTGCTTTATTTTCCTTCAGTATTCCAGAGAAATCTTTGATCCCATTTTTCTCCCATAATATATGGTTAAAATTTGAAATTGCAATTTTGAGAGTGGAAATATGGATATTTTCTAGATTGGCTGGTAAGATGTTAGAATTTGTTCTATTAAACAGCAATTTTGATGCTAATATTGATGATTTGATGGTCAGATGTAACCGTAAATCTAATGATTTGTAAAAAAAAAATGACAATACCATTGATAAAAAGGATAAGTCCTTGTTGAATTCTCTTTCTAATTCGATCCAACAGAGTTTAATTGGTAAATTTAGGAGGCAGTTCCTACTCTGCATGACTAAATTAGCAAGGTGGTACGCATTTAAATTGGTGACACTCATGCCTCCATTTAATTTGTGTTTATAAATAATCCGTTTAGAAATTCTAGGAGGTTTGCAACTCCAGATAAAGTTTGATAATTGTTTTTGAAATTTGTTCATCCAGACTTGTGGAATAAGAAGAGGTATGGTGCGAAAAATATATTGGAGCTTGGGAGGCAGAGGCATTTTATATATAATTATTTTTCCCAACCAATAAGTTTCTACCTTCTCTATCTTAGAAAAGCTTTCTTGTATTTTTTTTATAGATATTAGAGAGATTTATTTATATAATCTTGTCCCCAGGTTTAGTCAATTTAATCCCAAGATATGTAATATTGGCTTTTTCCCATGTGTAAGGAAACTCATTCTTGATTATATTTTTTGTCTTTGGATCTATGTTAAAACTTAAGATTTTTGATTTACTTGGGTTAATTTTATAATATGAGATTTTAAAGAATTCTTCAATTAAATGAGTTAGTTCCCAGATAGAGTTCAGTGGGTTTATTAACATTACAATAATATCATCCGCGAAAAGGCTTATCTTGTATTGTCTTTTGTTAGTTGGAACACCTGTGATTAAATTATTCATCCTGATCGCTTCTACAAAAGGCTACATTATCAGGGTAAAGAGGATCAGGGACAGTGGACAGCCTTGCAGTGTGGCATTGGATATGTTAAAATATTTAGAAGGGAGATTATTTACTAAAACATTAGTTGATGGACATGTGTATAAGGTTGAGATGGCAGTAAAAATTGGACCATGGATACCAAATTTAGATAAAGTTGCAAACATATAGCTCCAGTTAATCCTATCAAATGTTTTTCAGCATTGATAGAGAGAAGTATTGAAGGAATTTTTATTTTTTCTATGTGGGCAATCAAGTCTAAGGTTCTCCTGGTACCGTCTGATGTCTGTCTGCCCTTTACAAACCCGACTTGATCCGTATGTATCAGGCTAGGTAAAAATTCTGATAATCTATTTGCTATTATTTTTGTCAACACTTTGATATCTGTATTAAGAAGAGATATAGGCCTGTAATTTGAGATTAATGTGGGATCTGTTTGTTGCTTGGAAATCACTATAATATTGGCTTGGAGGTTCTCAGATGGCATGTTTTTTTCTTCAGTTGTTTGATTAAAAAAATTGGTCAAGGGAGTACATAGGATATGTTTGAAAGTTGAATAAAAGTCATTTGAGAAGCCATCAGGACCTGGGGCCTTATTTTCTTTTAATTTATATAATGTGGTCTCAACTTCTGGACTTGAAAAGGGGGCATTTAAACAAGCTAATTGTTCTTCTTTCAGTACTGGGAGTTGAATACCAGATAAAAAGTTATTTACATCTATTTCTTTGGGATGTTGTTAGTGAAGAGCGAGCACTAAAATGCTCGGGTACTCATTGCTCGAGTCGAGCAAGTTGGAATACTCTGGTGCTCGACTCGTGCAACGAGCCCAATGTGAGTCTATGGGAAACTCGAGCATTTTTCAGTCTCCCCCCGGCGGTCTTCAGAGGGCCTAAAAATTGCCCAAATCGATGGGAATAGTGCTCTAATGACATGGGGAAGACATCTGGAAGTATTTCTGACTCCCAGATCACTGCTGTCAACGACGTTGTCAGAGTATTACGCCACTTTTATGGACTCACAATAAAACATTCAAAAACCAAAATGGATTTTCCTGGGAAATATGTTAAGCAACATCCTTTCCAGGGTAATGACTTTTATATAAGGCAAAATAAATAACCAAAACCAAAAATACTCCTCCACATCTTGGGCTATGTTCACACGTAGCGTTTTTGATGCGTTTTTGCACTTTTTCATTGCTTTCAACCAAGACAAATGCATTTACTGGCCATGTGGTGTGTGACACATCATCAGACACATGCACACAGTGCTGAAAAGACATGGGAACAGCATGGGGAAGACCTCTGGAAGCATTTCTGACTCCCAGGTCACTGCCTAAAAGTGTGCCCATCATAAGTGATCCATGGCGCATGTGAAGATGCCTCCCGCCATGCACCTGTCGTTGCAGATGTCCACGTCCTTGTCCCAGTGCAGTGTTCAGTTGTCCCTACCCCATTCCTTGGAATGCAAGCGCAAGTATGCAGCCAGCCACCCACCCTCCCACAAGCTGCAATACTATCCTGCCAAATTTTTGACAGCTGCTTGCTCTTGAAATGTGGCCTTTTAGGCTTGTGGAGATAGAAGCTGTCCACAATCTTATGTCGGCGGCGATCGGGTATCCATACTTGGTCCCCAGCCGCCACTATTTTTTCCGGTATCGTCTACGCCTTCCACAAGCACGGGTTCCAAAATATTACTCGAGCCCTCCCCAGTGCACTTACTGGGAAGGACCGCCTAACCACAAACACGTGGACAGGTGAATGTGGCCAGGGATGGCATGGAGCCAGTCCACAGCTTTTTTTGCTGAGTTGTATTTAGCTCGGTGAAAGGACTGGCATAGAGGGAAACCGTATCTACTCTAGGTGTAATTTCTCCCAGGAAGTCCTCTAATGCAGCTTGTTGCAGAAGCAATGGCAGCTCATCCAACATCAATTCACACTTGTCGGTGGTTCTTTGACACACACATCTTTCTTTGCGCATTTAATTTCATAACTACAGAGTTGGGCAATGGCCTGATCTGCAATGCGGTTTGAGAAATAACATGCATAAGCATGTCTGATCCGCATTAAAAAAGCTGCTCTACAGTGTCCAGGAACCTTCCCCCACACTTTTCTTAGCCAGGGCTGCTTCTCGGCAGGGCTGGACGGGCCCACCAGAGAACCGGAGACTCCTCCGGTGGGCTTTGGCTTCTCCTTCAGGAGAGTTCATAGTGCCGATGTGAGGCCATGATGATGATAGAGGCCATAATCTGCTTAGTTTTCTGTTACTTGGAATGCAAGCGCAAGTATGCAGCCAGCAAGCCAGCCACCCATCCACAGGCCGCAATACTAAACTGCCAGATTTCTGGGCAGCTGCTTGCACTTGAAATATGGCCTTTTAGGCTCATGGTGTTATGTTCTGCTACCAGAGCTAAGGAAAGAGAGGAGATCTGTCCCTACGATAGAACTCAGCTGAATCCCTACGATGTAACAGGGAACCTGATCCTGCGATCAGACCTGCTAAAGTCCTAAGCTAGTCTGTACGGAGACCTATAGATGTGGGGAAGGAATCCCTCCAAGTACTAAGGACTGGGAGGAAAATGGGACACCTCCTAACAGAAATAGTAGCAGACAGACGAACAAACAAAATATATAGAACATAGAGGTCCGTAGACCAAGCAAAGTAACAGAGTTAGATACAGAGCACAGGCTAGCTAGAAAGTAGTTATACAATGAAGTCCAGCAAAGCCAGAAGGGCGGAGCAGGATTAAATAGGCCAACAAGGTCATGTGACCAGCAAAGGAAAAAACCTAAGAGCAAGGTTCTAACAGTACCCCCCCTTCTAAGAGGATCCTCCGGATCCCCTAGGACCAGGCTTATCAGGAAATCTCCTGTGAAACGCTCTGATAAGTCTGGACGCGGAAACATCATCTGACCTCACCCAAGAGTTATCCTCGGGTCCGAAACCTTTCCAGGCCACAAGATACTGCAAACTACCTCTATACCGTCTAGAGTTAAGGATGCGAGAAATTTCATATTCCCCGTCCTCCACCACTGGAGGAACAGAGGCAGAGGCGTCACCATCCGACACAACAGCTTTTTTTAACAGAGAGACATGAAATACCGGATTAATTCTTCAGGAGGTAGGAACCTCCAACCTAACAGCAGATTGGTTGACAACCTGAAGCACCTTAAAGGGCCCTACAAACTTGGGACCCAATTTCTTAGAAGGAATCCTCAACCGCAGATTCCTAGAGGACAACCAAACCATGTCACCAACAGCGAACAAAACTTCCTGTCGTTTCCTATCAAAGTAGTCTTTAGATTTTCTGTTGGCCTCCTGAAGATTACCACGCACATCCGTCCAAACTCTCTCCAAATCACCGGAACAAAAAATTCTCCTCCTCAGGCACGGCAGATCCCAACTTGGAGAACGATCCAAACGACGGATGTCTCCCAGAACAACAAAAAAAAGGCGAACAACCAGCAGAAGAAGATGTATGATTGTTCAGAGCAAATTCAGCAAGTGACAGAAACTCAGACCACCCCTCTTGATTGTCTGCCACAAAACAACGCAAGAACTGCTCAACATCCTGGTTTTTCCTTTCTGTCTGGCCATTAGATTCAGGATGATATCCGGACGAGAACGACAAATGAACGCCCAACCTGTCACAAAAGGCACGCCAAAAACGAGCCACGAACTGAGGACCCCTATCAGAAACAATGTCAGTAGGAATGCCATGAAGTCTGACAATTTCCTTGACAAAGGCCTTAGCGAGAGTTTTAGCGCAGGGCAGTTTGACAAAGGGAACCAAGTGACACATCTTGCTAAAACGGTCCACGACCACCCAGATAACAGTAAAACCCTCAGAGGGGGGAAGGTCAGTTATAAAGTCCATAGCCAAATGTGTCCAAGGAGCACTGGGAACCTCCAAAGGACAAAGCAACCCCGCAGCAGGAGTATGTGAGGACTTAGATTAGCACATATAGTACATTGACGCACCCACTTAATGACCTCCTTCTGCCATCCAGGCCACCAAAAACTGCGACCCACCAGTCTCTTGGTCTCAGAGATTCCGGGATGACCTGCCAACCGAGACTCGTGACACTCAACAAACAAATCTCTCCTAAAGGTCCCAGGCAAAAACAACCTCCCATGAGGAGTGTTAGATGGGGCATTCTCCTGTGCTTTAAGAATCTCATCTTCCAAAACGGAGTCCAAAGCAGCTATCACAACACCTTCTTGTAAAATGTTCTCCTCTTTCTCAGCACCGACTATGGGAGAAAAACTGCGAGACAAGGCATCCGCCTTAACATTCTTAGTACCAGGGATGTAAGTAACGGAGAAATTAAACCGCGAGAAAAACAGTGCCAACCTAGCCTGACGGGCATTCATGCGCTTGGCAGCATCAAGATATATCAGATTTTTATGATCCGTAAGAACCTGAACGGGAAATTCCGCACCTTCCAAGAAGTGGCGCCAGTGTTCAAATGCGAGTTTAATAGCCAGCAATTCCCGATTACCAATATCGTAATTCAGTTCAGTCTCCGAAAATTTTTTTGAAAAAAAGGCACAGGGATGTAATCCATCCCCGTTATCCTGAGACAATACTGCGCCAACCCCCACAGAGGAAGCATCAACCTCAACCAAAAACGGCTTAGTCACATCAGGCTGCATAAGGATGGGAGCAGAGGTGAACCTCTCCTTGAGATACACAAAAGCTTCAATGGCCTCAGAAGACCACTGAACCGCATTAGCACCTTTCCTGGTGAGATCGGTCAGAGGTTTGACAATACTAGAAAAATTTTTTATGAATTTTCTGTAATAATTGGCGAAACCTAAAAACCTCTGTATCGATTTCAAACCAATAGGCCTAGGCCATTCCTGTACAGCTTGAACTTTCACCGGGTCCATCTCAAAACCATCGCTGGAGATAATGTAACCCAAAAAACTAATTCTCTGTACAGCGAACTCACATTTCTCCAGCTTAGCAAAAAGCGAATTGTCCATTAATAACTGTAATACCTCACGTACGCTCCGCCAATGAGACTCCAGATCCGGCGAATAAATCAAAATGTCATCCAAATACACAACCACATTTTTGCCGATCAAAGGTCTAAGGATGTCATTAATAAGATTCAGAAAAAATGCAGGAGCATTAGTAAGACCAAAAGGCATAACCAGATTCTCAAAATGACCCACAGGAGTGTTAAAAGCAGTCTTCCATTCGTCACCCTCCTTCATGCGCAACAGATTGTATGCCCCCTTAAGGTCAATTTTAGAGAACCACTTGGCCCCCATTAACTGGTTAAACAGATCAGGAATCAATGGCAGTGGGTAAGGATTGCGTACAGTAATTTTGTTAATCTCACGAAAATCCAGACAAGGACGTAAACCGCCGTCCTTTTTTTTTACAAAAAAAAATCCAACCGCCACAGGAGACTTAGAAGGCCTAATGTGACCGGCGGCCAAACTTGTCTGTATGTATTCCTCCAAAGCCTTCCTCTCAGGAATAGTAAGGTTAAATAAACGACTTTTAGGAAGAGTCGCTCCAGGGACAAATTCAATAGAACAATCATAGTCTCTATGGGGAGGCAAAACCTGCGATTCCTTCTCAGAAAAAACTCTCCAAAAATCCTGAATAGGAACAGGCAATTCTCCCCTATCCAAAGCTGCAATACGCTCGTTACAACACTTGTCATAACATTTCTGGCTCCAGGATTTAATTTCACTGGTAGACCAATCCAGTACAGGATTGTGAAATTTTAACCAGGGCAATCCCAATATTACTGGAGAAGGCAAGTTATTCAAAACTACCAAATCCAATTTCTCATGGTGAACACCATTAATAGTGAGAGGAAATTCACAGACCTTGAGAGTAATATTCTTCAAAGGGGAACCATCCACAGAAACCACAGCAATGGGGGATGATAAAGGTTCGGGTTTTAAATTGAGTCTTTCCAAGAATCCCCCATCAATTACATTCAGAGTAGACCCGCAATCAACAAACACCCGAAATTCCATTAATTTTTCCTGAGCAATCGTAGAAGCAACTAAAAATACACCCTTGGAATTTAAACAGGCAATACGGGCATGACTGACCATTTTTTTTTTCTTTCTTCATACGAGGCTCACAGCCTTTAATCAAATGACCAGATTTTCCGCAATAGAAACACAAGCCTTCAAAAAATCTACGTTTTTTTTCTTGAGAGCGATGTGCCACCGATCCAATCTCCATCGGTTCACCACTGTTAGTACACACATTCTCATAACCAGAAACTGACATAGCAGAGGATTTGCTCTCATTAACCCTTGCACGCAGTCTCCTATCCACCCGTATAGCTAATTGCATAGCCTGTTGCAAATCTTCAGGTGTAGGATAAGCAATTAGCAGGTCTTTAACCCTTTCATTGAGCCCAGCAAGAAATAGACTTTTCAGAGCAGAATCGTTCCACCCTGTTTGAGTAGACCAACGACGGAAATGAGTACAATATTTTTCCACATTACCTGATCCCTGTTTCAAACGTCTCAACTCAGTCTCAGCTGATGCGACACGGTCAGGATCATCATATAATAGTCCCAAAGCAGAAAAAAAACTATCCACTGATCTGAAGCATGTATCACTAGGTTGCAAAGAAAAGGCCCACTCCTGAGGCTCTTTGCGCAAAAATGACATTATGAACCCTATGCGCTGGGATTCATCCCCAGAGGACTTGGGTCTCAAACGAAAATACAATAAGCAAGCATTTTTAAATGAAAAAAATTCTTGGTGTTCACCAAAAAATAAATCCGGCAAACATACCTTAGGCTCCAAGAAATGTGCTCCAGGACAGTTACTCACGTGCTGACGGAGCTCGGCCACCTCCAGAGAGAGTCCCTGCAGGCGATGAGCCAAATCCTGAACCGACACCATGATGGAACAGAAAAATCTTTCCTTAGAGAATTTGCAGGCTGGACTTACTGTTATGTTCTGCTACCAGAGCTAAGGAAAGAGAGGAGATCTGTCCCTACGATAGAACTCAGCTGAATCCCTACGATGTAACAGGGAACCTGATCCTGCGATCAGACCTGCTAAAGTCCTAAGCTAGTCTGTACGGAGACCTATAGATGTGGGGAAGGAATCCCTACAAGTACTAAGGACTGGGAGGAAAATGGGACACCTCCTAACAGAAATAGTAGCAGACAGACGAACAAACAAAATATATAGAACATAGAGGTCCGTAGACCAAGCAAACTAACAGAGTTAGATACAGAGCACAGGCTAGCTAGAAAGTAGTTATACAATGAAGTCCAGCAAAGCCAGAAGGGCGGAGCAGGATTAAATAGGCCAACAAGGTCATGTGACCAGCAAAGGAAAAAACCTAAGAGCAAGGTTCTAACACATGGAGGCGGAAACTTTCCACAACCTCATGCCGGCGGCGGCCAGGTGTCCATACTCGGTCCCCAGGCGCCACTATTTCTCCCGGTATCGTCTCCGCTTTCCACAAGCATGGGACCCAAAACATTACCCGTGCCCTCCCCAGGGCACTTACTGGCAAGGACCGCCTAACCACAAACACGTGTACAGGTGAATGTGGCCAGGGACGGTACGGAGCCAGTTCACAGCTTTTTTTGCTGAGTTGTAATTCACCACAGCCATATTCTTTAACTTGGTGAAAGGACTTGGGAAACCATATCTACCCAGCAGTCATTTCTCCCAGGAAGTCCTTTAAAGCTGCTTTCACTTGAAATGTGGCCTTTTAGGCTCATGGAGGTGGAAGCTTTCCATAACCTCATGCTGGCGGCAGCCGGCTGTCCATACTCGGTCCTCAGCCACCACTATTTCTCCCGGTATCATCAGCGCCTTCCACAAGCACAGGTCCCACAACATTACCCGTGCCCTCCCTAGTGCACTTGCTGGGAAGGACTGCCTAACTACAAACACGTGGACAGGTGAATGTGGCCAGGGACGGTACGGAGCCAGTACACAGCTTTTTTTGCTGAGTTGTATTTAGCTCGGTGAAAGGACTGGCATAGAGGGAAACCGTATCTACTCTGGGTGTAGTAATTTCTCCCAGG
This sequence comes from Phyllobates terribilis, assembly GCF_046119375.1. Taxonomy (NCBI): domain Eukaryota; kingdom Metazoa; phylum Chordata; class Amphibia; order Anura; family Dendrobatidae; genus Phyllobates; species Phyllobates terribilis. The sequence goes on along the minus strand of NW_027362761.1, from coordinate 460,355,426 downwards.
AAGTTCTCTAATGCAGCTTGTTGCAGAAGCAATACAGCCCGTCCAACATCAACTCCCACTTGTCGGTGGTGCTTTGACACACACACATCTTTCTTTGCGCATTTAATTTCATGACTATAGAGTTGGGCAATGGCCTGATCTGCAATGCAGTTTGAGAAATAACATGCATAAGCACGTCCAATCCACATTAAAAAAGCAGCCATAGAGTGTCCGGGAACCTTCCCCCATACTTTTCTTAGCCAGGACTGCTTCTCAGCAGGGTTGGACGGTCCCACCAGAGAATCCTCTGGTGTGCCTTGGCTTCTACCTCAGGAGAGTTCATGATAGCGCTAACTTTGCAGCTGCTATGAAGCTCTTGAGCGTGGGAGAAAGGCTAGCCCTCAGAATCAAATCCTCTGGTGGGCACAATGTTTTTCAATCTGAAACAGCTTCTCAGTGGAAGTTGTATTTCACCACAGCCATATTCTTTAGCTCGGTGAAAGGACTGGCATAGAGGGAAACCGTATCTACTCCGGCTGTCATTTCTCCGTCACCAGATTCCGCTCATTGTCAAACACGACCATGCCTGGCTGTATGTTCAGCGGTGAGAGCCACAGATCAGGCTGCTGTGTTACAGCTTTCAACAACTCTGCAGCACTGGGCGGTTTGTCACCTAAGCATTAAGCAGGTTATCTTCAGCACAGCCTGTTGCCGCCTGGCCAAGGCAGTGCTTCAGTGCTGTCAGCTTGTGACTGATGTGATCATTTCGGATATGGAGTAGGAGGTGCAGGAGCTGAACAATGTGATTACATTGAGGCTAAATTGGTGACGCTATATGCTAAAGAAAGATCCTATTGTTTTGGGTTTCTTTACATTATTTTTTAAGACAAATGCATTCACCAGGAAAGGTCATTTTAACATTTTACAACCTTATCTGACCATGTGGTCTGCGACACATCATCAGACACATCCTGTTTTATTTATGATGGATGGACTCTGAAAGTCATAAAGCCTATTTTTATAGGGCCATCAGACGGCCCTAACTATTCTTAAAAGGCCAGCAGTCAGCCCACGCTATTGTTAGAGAGCCATCAGCCGGCTATGCTTTGTTGTTCCCATTATTAACAAGTGGGTCTCCTACACTGTTATTGTATATCCAATGACTGCATGGGCTGCCAAACATTTGGATGCAACCCAATACCCCTTTGAAGAGACATAGAGGAGGGTCTCAGTAAAAAAAATGTTCCCATTGCAAAAGAGCGGGTCTCCTATAGTGGTAATGCCCATGCTGTGACTGCAAGGGCTGCCAAAATTTTGGAAAACCCCACTAAGAATTTAAAGACACAGAGAGCAGGGCCACAATAACGACAAATTCCCATTAAAAAGGAGAGAGTCTGCTATACAGTTATAGGGTATGCAGTGAGTCCAACGACTGACCACTTTTGGGAAAAACCCCACAAAGAATTTAAAGACACATAGAGCAGGGCCACAGTATCAAGTACGACATGTTCCCATTAGAAAGGAGAGGGTCTGCTATACAGTTATAGGGTATGCAGTGAGTCCAACGGCTGACCAATTTTAGGAAAAACCCCACTAAGAATTTAAAGACACATAGAGCAGGGCCTCAGTAACGACAAATTCCCATTAGAAAGGAGAGAGTCTGCTATACAGTTATAAGATATGCAGTGAGTCCAACGGCTGACCAATTTTAGGAAAAACCCCACTAAGAATTTAAAGACGCATAGAGCAAGGCCACAGTAACGACAAATTCCCATTGGAGAGGAGAGAGTCTGCTATACAGTTATAGGGTATGCGGCGAGTCCAACGGCTTCACAATTTTAGGAAAAACCCCACTAAGAATTTAAAGACACATAGAGCAGGGCCATAGTAACGACAAATTACCATTAGAAAGGAGAGAGTCTCCCATAGTGTTGGCCTATGCAGTGAATGCAAGGGCTGCCAAGAATTGGGGGCACTCCAATGCCCCTTGGCAGAGACTTAGAGGGCCTCATAAAAAAAATTTCCCATTAGAAAGGAGCGGGTCTCCTATACTTGGAATGCCCATGCACTAAGTGTATGGGCTGACAAACATTTACCCCTGGTGGATATACATGAACAAACTGTACAATTTTTTTTTTACGGACATCATAAACACCTTTAAAAAAATTATGTGGGTGTTGCATCACGGACGACGGTCACCCTGGTGATATGGTGGTGAAGGATGAGGAGAAGGAGGAGAAGGAGGACAACAGCAAATAGCCAAAATCAGGAAGCGTATACCCATGTGTGGGTGTGAAGAGTTGCATTGGAATACACCTCCCAATAAAAGACACTGGATTTGAGTTTATGTTATGCTGCTATTATTCGGTGGTGTTGAGAAGTCTGGCCCAATCCAGCCGTTGTTCATTTTTATAAGAGTCAGCCTGTCAGCATTTTCAGTTGACAGGCAGATGCGCTTGTCAGTTATAATTCCACTAGCGGCACTAAAAGTCCACTCTGATAAAACGCTAGCGGCAGGGCAGCCCAGGACCTCCAAGGCATAGAGAGCCAGTTCATTCTACGTATCCAGCTTGGATACCCAATAATTAAAAGGCACAGAGGAATCACGGAGGACGTTGGTACAGTCGGCAAGGTAATCTCTTAGCATCTTCTCAAACTTTGCACTCCTTGTGAGAGTACCCCGCACTTCAGGGCCTGTGCGATGGGAGGGTCTGAGACAATTGTCCGAGAACTTTGACAGTGTTCCCCTGACTTTGCTGGATTGCATGTGTCTCTCTCGCCTGTACTCCTTGGTTGTCCAACGAACTGTGACCTCTGCCGCCAGCGTTTTCAGATTTTTTTTAACCGTTCCGCAGCAAGGGCCTTCTGGTACTGCTCCATTTTTGTAGACCTGTCCTCCTCAGGAATAAGAGATATAAAGTTCTCCTTGTAGCATGGGTCTAGAAGTGTCACCAACCAGTAATGACTGTCACCCAAAATTTTGAGAACGCGAGGGTCATGGGAAAGGCAGCATAACATAAACTCAGCCATGCGTGCCAGACTGCTAACAGGCAAGACTTCCATGTCCTCACCAAAAGGATGACTGACCATGCTCTCCTCCTCCTCCTCTCTGTCCTCTGGCCATCCACGTTGAAGAGACGGTATGACAGTTGTGCAGGTAGTACTGTCTATAGCACATGAAACTAGCTCCTGTTCTTCCTTCTTCTCCTCCTCCTCTTCCTCATTGTCACCCAATCCACATTGGGATGAGATGAGGCTGGGCTGTGTGTAATCACCCTGTATGGTTCCTTGCTCCATCTCATCGTGCTCCACCTGCAATGCATCCTCTTTGATTGTGAGCAGAGAGCATTTCAGAAGACAGAGAAGTGGGATGGTGATGCTAATTATGGCGTCATCGCCGCTCACCATCTTGGTGGAATCCTCAAAGTTTTGGAGGATGGCACATATGTCTGACATCCATGTCCACTCCTGATGTCTTATGTGTGGAGTCTGAACTGAATACCAATGGCCATGTTGATGCTGGTACTCAATAACTCCCCTATCTGCTCACAAATCCTTTCCAACATCTGCAGTGTAGAGTTCCAATGCATGGGGACATCACATACCAGTCTCTGAGCCGGAAGCTACAAATGCTGCTGAAAGATGGCAAGGGCGGCAGAAGCTGTAGGTGACTTTCTAAAATGGGCACACAGGTGGCGTACTTTAATAAGAAGATCTGGCAGCTCTGGGTAGGATTTGAGAAACCACAGAACCACGAGGTTAAGCACATGGGCCAGGCATAGTACGTGTGTGAGCTCGCCTCAGAGCCGCCACCAGGTTCCGGCCATTGTCACACACGACCATGCCTGGCTGTAGGTTCAGCAGTGTGAGCCACTGATCTGCCTGCTCTTTCAGTGCTGTCAACAACTCTTCAGCATTGTGCTGTTTGTCACCAAAGCATCTTAGTTTCACCACAGCCTGTTGCCGCTTGGCCAAGGCAGTGCCGCAGTGCTTCCAGCTTGTGACTGATGTGGTCATGTCAGAGATGGAGGCTGAAGAGAAGGAGGAGGATGAGGTGCAGGAGCTGTAGACTGTGGGGTCAACCCTGATTGACCTAGGGCCCGCAATCCTTGGCGTCGGGAGGACGTGTTCCGTTCCAAAGTCCGACTGGGCCCCGGATTCCACTATGTTAACCCAGTGTGCAGTCAGCGAGATGTACCATCCCTGCCCACAAGCTCTTGTCCACGTGTCCATGGTTAGGTGGACTTTCCCGGTAACTGCGTTGTTGAGGGCACGGCTAATGTTTTGGGACACATGCTTGTGTAATGCAAGGATGGCACACCGGGAGAAATAGTGCCAGCTGGGGACCGAGTACCGAGGGACGCCCCCGCCATCAGGTTGCAGATTGTTTCCGTCTCCATGAACCTAAAAGGCAACATTTCTAGCGCAAGCAGTCGTGAAATGTCGGAATATAGTACTGTGGACTGTGGGGCGTTGACTGCATATTTGCGCTTGCGTTCCAAGGACTGGGGTATGGGCAACTGAACGCTGCTCTGGGACAAGGACGTGGACGTGCTTCCTGATGCTGCTACTTGAGAGTGTGCAATGACAGGTGCAGGGCAGGAGGCATCTTCGCATGCACCATGGACAGGGAATTGGCTTGCATGCACAAAAGTGGAAGAAGACACTGTTCCTGGACCCTGGGTTCGGCCCACAAAGTGGGGTGCTTTGCTGCCATGTGCCTGATCATGCTGGTGGTGGTCAGGCTGGTCATTTTATCACCCCTGCTGACGCTGGTTTTGCAGGTGGTGCAAATGGCCTTTTTGGGGTTATCGGCAGAGTCTTTAAAAAACAACCAGACTCGGGAAGACCTAACAGTTGTACTGGCAACTTCCGTCGTGTTGGTGTTACGGGGAAGGGTTGCCTGCCTACTTTCTGCAGCCACCACACTGCTTCTTCCTGCTTGATGGGGTGCTCTGCCTCCCTCCCCTTGTGTGCTGCTGTCCTCGCTCTGCATGTCCTCCTGCCAGGTTTGATCAGTTACTGTATCATCCACCACCTCGTCTTCCACTTTCACACTCTGGTCCTCCTCCTGACTTTCTGGCAATTGTGTCTCATCATTGTCCACCTCTTGGGACACTTTCCCAACATCGCCTTCGTGTGACCGTGGCAGCTCAAATATTTGGGCATCGCTAATGGAGGTCAGAAATGGCAGTATTTTCTGAAAACGTATATGTGATCAGTGTGATGCAGAAAACACAGTTTTAAATGCCTGGCCTGTAGGTAACTATTTTGAACAGCAATCTGGTGTCAATTGCTTCACTGACACACTGCAACAAATTTTTAATGGAGGCCAGAAATGGCAGTATTTTCTGAAAACGTATATGTGATCCGTGTGATGGAGAAAACAGTTTTAAATAGCTGGATTTTTAGCGCTCTAATTTGTAAAGGACCTGGCTGTTTCTGCAGTGCCAACAAGCAAATGGCGCAGAAAAACGGTGTTCTCTGGATTGCTTTTTAAGCAAATAATGAGGACTAAGACCTGGGCCTTTGTCTAGAAATATCTAACAGCAGCAGAAGGCCGAATTGGAATGGAGCCTCTTGTGCTATGTGCACTGCAGTCTGCTATATACACTGCCTGCCTGCCTATATACACTGCCTGCCTGATATCTCTGCAGATGGATTAGTCCTCAGAAGGACTGTTTGTTGAGATGGATATGTGTCTCTAATATAGTTTGGTACAACCACACTAACTAGAAACAAGCAAATCTCTCCCTAGCTCAGCAACAGCTCTCCCTACACTGTCTGATTCCGGAGTGACTGTGAAGAGCATGGTGATGCTAGGTCTGATAGAGACCTGATGACTGTGCGGCCAGCCAATCACTGTAATGCCACAACCAACATGGCTACGGCATTAAGTGAGTGGCAGGCAATCCCTGCATGTTCATTGGCTCTCTAAAGAGCGCCAAACATGCAGGGAGGAGACCCGAGCTCCCGCCGAGCAACCCTGGAAATACTCGGCGAGCGCCAAGCATGTCGAGCAGTGAGATGCACGGGCAAGCACCTAGCAGTAGCGAACATGCTCACTAGTTGTATATCCAAATAATCTTTAAGATTATATATTGCATAATAATATGAAACAAAGACTTCAGAGTTGTCCTTTGGGTGTGATAAAAGATAATTAGATTTTTGGATATGTGTGACTTTTGTTTTTCATTCTTTGTTGTTTGATTTTTTCTGCCATTAGTTTGGACATTTTTTTGTATTCAAAATAATGCCTTATCTTAATGGATTGGATCATTTTATCGTATTTTTCTATTAATTGAGATCTTAGTTCCAATCTCAGTTTCAGGATTTTTGAATATGTACTATGAGATGGATTAGTTTGTTGCAGTTTTTCTTCTTTGTCAATTTTGTCAGTAATTTCCTGAATTTTAATTTTAGTTTGTTTATTATATTGTGAGTTGAGTTGGATCAACAATTACCTCAGAACTGCCTTGTGGGCGTTCCATATTGTGGCTGGTGCAATTTCTTGTGAACTATTTTCCTTAAAGTAATTTTTTAATGAATTTTCAATTTTATTTTTATATAGTGGATGTTTTAATAGAAATGAATTGCATCTCCATATTCTGGTTCGCTCACAATTGTTCTGTTGCAATTATATTGTGGCCAGGAGTCTGTTAGACTTTAGTCTGTGTTCATCACCTTAAGTGTCCATTGCTTAAGTGTGAGAAATATGAATTAATCCTGAATAATATGATGCATGCAGACTGTACCTTACCTTCCACCACCGCACTCTAATCAGCATCTCTGATTATCCATTCCTCTTACATGTACGTGACTCAGCTTTCCCATCCTGACTTCCATGCAGACTTCTCTATACCTCTCTGCTCCTATTTACTAATGGTACATGACTCAGCTTTCCCATCCTGACTTCCGTGCAGACTTCTCTATACCTCTCTGCTCCTATTTACTAATGGTATGTTCTTCAAATTACACCAGCTTCCCTCCACTTTCATTTATGACCTTATTTACTTAGCCTTTGACTATCCAGCATTCGGTTCAGCCTTAATCAGCTGATCAAGATGAGCACAGACCACTCCCCTCTGGTTCACAGCTGAATGCATTCTGTAACAACTATATTGTGGGCCAGGAGTCTGTTAGACTTTAGTCTGTGTCCATCACCTTATGTGTCAATTACTTAAGTGTGAGAAATATGAATTAATCCTGAATTGAACCTGAAGTGAACTGAAGGTAACTGGATACTAAGTCACAGTAAACAATGTTTGTCTTTGTTTTCACTCTCACCCCCTTAATCCATCACCTTTTCCAACCACCCCTAATCCCTACACCTAATAATGAACTCTTCATCTCTCCCTCCATTCTCCCCACCCATCTCACCTCCTCCTCAGAGCTATTCCTCAACATACAATCCTTTGTCTCCAAACACATACAGCCACCTCTTGCCCTCTCCTGCTCCCACCTACTAAAGCTTTCTCTGCTCCTCCTCACTGCCGGCGACATCTCTCAACATCCCGGCCCTCCTCACCACATCCCTACAATCACTTCCACCTCCTACCCACGATCTATCCCAAAATCTCGTAACCCTTCTAACCTTATACGTATCCGCCCAGCCCCCGCTTCCCCAGTCCCTCTAACAGGAGCTCTATGGAACGCTCGCTCCATCTGCAACAAACTTTCCTACATTCATGACCTTTTCATCACTAACAAGCTTTCCTTCCTTGGCATCACTGAAACCTGGCTAGCCCCCTCTGACACGGACTCTCCTGCTGCACTTTCGTATGGCGGATTCCACCTCTCCCATACCTCCCGCCCCACCGGCAAGCACGGTGGAGGAATAGGTTTCCTCCTCTCAGATAACTGCTCCTTCACCCATATCCCACTGCCGCCCTCAATTACTCTTCCCTCTTTTGAAGAGCACTGCGTGCACATTTACTCCCCCTCCAACCTTCAACTGGCTGTCATTTACCGCCCCCAGGATCAACCACCACTTTCTTTGACCACTTCACCACTTGGCTACTGCATTTCCTCTCCGTTGACATCCCCACTATCCTCATGGGCGACTTTAACATCCCCATTGACACTTCCCTCTCAGCTGCCTCTAAGCTTCTATTCCTCACTTCCTCCTTCGGTCTTACTCAGTGGTCTTCCACACCCACCCACAAAGATGGCCACACACTGGACCTCATCTTCACCCACCTCTGTTCCCTATCTAACCTCTCTAACTCACCTCTCCCTCTCTCTAACCACAATCTACTTACATTCTCTTCCCTCTCCTCTCCAGGGCAACAATCCCCACTCCACAAACTTGCATACCCTCGCAGAAATATCAAACACCTTGACCTACACTCACTCTCTGAATCCCTTCTCCCTCTTATAGACATTAGTTCCTTACATGATGCAGATGTTGCTGCCACTTTATACAACACCACAACAGCTGCAGCTCTCGATTCGGTCGCTCCCCTCACACATACCAAAGCTCGCACAAACAACAGACAACCCTGGCACACCAGCCTAACTGATGAACTGCGACGGGCCTCCAGGGTTGCTGAGCATAGATGGAAAAGGTCCCACTCCAATGAGCACTTCATCACATTCAAACAGTCCCTCACTACTTTCAAGTCCACACTCACTGCAGCAAAACAAACATACTTCGCATCTCTCATATCCTCCCTGTCTCACAACCCCAAACAACTATTCAACACCTTCAATTCTCTTCTCCGTCCCCCAGTGCCTCCTCCCTCTCCTCTTATTTCAACTGAAGACTTTGCCACATTCTTCAAGCAGAAGATTGACACCATCAGACAAAGCTTTTGCCTAAAGCCCCCACAGCCCCTCCCCACACCTACTCAACCCTCCTCCTCCAAAACCACCTTCTCCACCATTACGGAAGATCAACTTTCCTCTTTACTCTCCAAATCACACCTCACCACCTGTAAACTTGACCCAATCCCGTCCCACCTCATCCCAAACCTTACCACTATCTTCATCCCAGCCCTAGCCCACCTCTTCAACCTATCACTAACAACTTGTGTCTTTCCCTCATGCTTCAAACATGCCTCAATCACACCCATACTCAAAAAGCCCTCCCTTGACCCATCCTGTCTGACTAGATATCGCCCCATATCACTTCTCCCCTATGCTTCAAAACTACTGGAACAACACGTCCATTCTGAGCTGTCCTCGCACCTCTCCTCCTGCTCCCTCTTTGATCACCTACAATCTGGTTTCCGACCGCACCATTCTACTGAAACTGCACTGACTAAAGTCACCAACGACCTACTAACCGCCAAATCTAAGCGACACTACTCTGTCCTCCTCCTCCTTGACCTGTCTTCTGCCTTCGACACAGTGGACCATTCCCTCTTACTACAAACTCTCTCATCTCTCGGCATCACAGACTTGGCCCTATCCTGGATCTCCTCATACCTAACAGACATGACATTCAGTGTCTCCCACTCACACACCACCTCCTCATCTCGCCCCCTATCTGTCAATGTCCCCCAAGGTTCAGTTCTAGGACCCCTGCTCTTCTCCATCTACACCTTAGGCCTGGGACAGCTCATAGAGTCTCATGGCGTTCATTATCACCCCTATGCTGATGACACACATATCTACCTCTCTGGACCTGATATCACCTCCTTACTAACCAAAATCCCACAATGTCTGTCTGCTATTTCATCCTTCTTCTCTGCTAGATTTCTAAAACTTAACATGGGCAAAACAGAATTCATCATCTTTCCGCCATCTCATTCACCCCCCCAACTGACCTATCTATCAATGTCAATGGCTGTCCACTCTCCCCAGTCCCTCATCTCCCGCCTTGACTACTGCAACCTCCTGCTCTGTGGCCTCCCTTCCAACACTCTCGCACCCCTCCAATCAATCCTAAACTCTGCTGCCTGACTAATCCACCTGTCCCCCCGCTATTCCCCGGCCTCTTCTCTCTGTCAATCTCTTCACTGGCTCCCCATTGCTCAGAGACTCCAGTTCAAAACCCTAACCACGACATACAAAGCCATTCACAACCTATCTCCTCCATATATCTCTGACCTAGTCTCCTGTTACATACCCGCACGCAACCTCCGATCCTCACAAGATCTCCTTCTCTACTCCCCTCTTATCTCTTCCTCCCACAATCGCATACAAGATTTTTCCCGTGCTTCCCCCCTACTCTGGAACTCTCTACCCCAACGTATCAGACTCTCGTCGACCGAGGAAACTTTCAAAAGGAACCTGAAGACCCACCTCTTCCGTCAAGCCTACAACCTGCAGTAACCACCGCTGCACGACCAGCTCTACCCTCACCTACTGTATCCTCACCCTAGATTGTGAGTCCTCGCGGGCAGGGTCCTCGCTCCTCCTGTACCAGTCGCAGTCACATTGTGTTCAAGATTATTGTAATTGTTCTTGTATGTATACCCCTTTTTCACATGTAAAGTGACATGGTATGGCGCTATAATAATAAATAAAAATAATAATAATAAATTGTTAAAGTTAAAAATGAAAAGAATACTTGGGCATGGTCGGACCATGTGATGTTTCCTTTGGTGATCTCTTTAATTTTTAGTAGTGAATGAATATTTGTAAAAACTAAATCTATTCTGGTGAAAATGTGTATCTGAAAAAACTGTGTATTCTCTAGAGGCCGCATTCAAACATCTAAAAGCACCGTAGATATTTTCTTGATTTAACCATTTTTTTAAAGTAAAAATCTTATGTCCGAGAGTAGCCGTGGTGTCTACTTGTTGGTCTGGGATGATATTAAAATGCCATATGACAATTAAGTCGAGTGCAAACACAAAAAGAATCTGTATATATGAATGCAAACAAATAACAGAGTAATATAAGAACCATCAGGAAAGCAAAAAAAAAAAAGAGTGAGAAAAAAAAACAAAACTGAAAATAAATAATCACCAATCTGGTTCAGACGACCTGAGCAAAGGACTAGCCTTTACTAAGGTGGGGGGAGGGGGAAAGTTCGGCCAGAGGAAAGTCCACCAGCAATAATAAATCCAGAGGATTAATCAAGTTGACGAAGCATAGACTGAAAAGTGAAATTAAGTTCAAGTGTCACCTTCTCCCTTTCCTGGCGAAGGTGATTGATTCATTCTCTCGGATCGTGTTGTACAAGGAATCTCCTTCCTTCTTCCATATCTTGGATTATATGTGTGGACCCTTTATTAGAGATGAGCGTTGTTCTACTCGAACTGTTCGCCAATCTCAAATTCGAGCTGTTTTGGGCGGTGTTCGAGCCGGTCGGCGAACACGAACAATTTGAGAGAAATTCGGCTGTTCGAGGTTATGTTCGATAACTGTTCGTGCACCAAAATCATAACTGGATTTTTTCTCAGTAATGATGAAAATTAATGTTAATACGCAGTTTGAGTGTACAGCGGGGCGGGGGGAGGGGCAGGGGATGGATCTCTGCAGGAACAATGAAGATCTCCATTTTTTTTTCTCTTTCCCGCATTTGCAGTGGGGAGGTGCAATCTGTCAGCCTATCAGCAGCGCACACACGGAGCGAAGTGCTTTTTTTCACACAAGCAAGGGCATGTGTGATTGGCAGTGTATGTCACATGTCCTTGCCCTATAAGACCAAGCCATTTTCCCCGTCGCCACCATTTTCTCACTGCTGCAGCTGCGTGTTAGACGGCACCGCTGTTGCTCTGTGCGCTATACCTTGTTAATTTCAAGCCAATTTTCGCACAAATATACAGATAGCTTGGGAGTAGGGAATAGTTGTGATTGCAGTCCTTTTAAGGACTAGGTTACAGAATTTCCTACGACTTTTATCAAGCAGGTCTGTGCTCTTAAATAGATAGATTGTGGGAGTAAAGACTAATTGTAATTGGAGTCCTTTTCAGGACTAGGTTACATCAGTTCCTATCAGTTTTTGCCAGACAGGTCTGTGCCAGTGCTGTGCAAGTTTTTTTCACAGCATTTGGCTGAATCTAGCAAAGCTAATCCTTTTTGGCCTATTGCAGAGTGTGTTAGTCAGTGGAGTAGCCTATCTGTGTTGCAAGATATACCACCTGTGTATAGAATACCAATTTTTTTACTGCACCTAGTGAAGTAAAATCTTTTGGGCATAGCATCATTCTATTAGTCCATCTATACTGACCTCCATCAGGTTGCAAACTGAATATAATTTTTTTCTGCATCTAGCTCTGAAAAAATATTTGGGCTTCTAGCAGTGTGTGGGACTTGGTCTATTAGTCCATCTATACTGACCTCCATCAGGTTGCAAATTAAAAATATTTTTTTTCTTCATTTAGCTCTGAAAAAATATTTGGGCTTCTAGCAGTGTGTGGGACTTGTTCTATTAGTCCTTCTATACTGACCTCCAGCAGGTTGCAAATTGAATATAATTTTTTTCTGCATCTAGCTCTGAAAAAATATTTGGGCTTCTAGCGGTGTGTGGGACTTGGTCTATTAGTCCATCTATACTGACCTCCATCAGGTTGCAAATTAAAAATAATTTTTTTCTTCATTTATCTCTGAAAAAATATTTGGGCTTCTAGCAGCGTGTGGGACTTGTTCTATTAGTCCATCTATACTGACCTCCATCAGGTTGCAAATTAAAAATAATTTTTTTCTGCATCTAGCTCTGAAAAAATATTTGGGCTTCTAGCAGTGTGTGGGACTTGGTCTATTAGTCCATCTATACTGACCTCCATCAGGTTGCAAATTAAAAATAATTTTTTTCTTCATTTAGCTCTGAAAAAATATTTGGGCTTATAGCAGTGTGTGGGACTTGTTCTATTAGTCCTTCTATACTGACCTCCAGCAGGTTGGAAATTGAATATAATTTTTTTCTGCATCTAGCTCTGAAAAAATATTTGGGCTTCTAGCGGTGTGTGGGACTTGGTCTATTAGTCCATCTATACTGACCTCCATCAGGTTGCAAATTAAAAATATTTTTTTTCTGCATCTAGCTCTGAAAAAATATTTGGGCTTCTAGCAGTGTGTGGGACTTGGTCTATTAGTCCATCTATACTGACCTCCATCAGGTTGCAAATTGAATAAAAAAAATTTCTGCATTTAGCTCTGAAAAAATATTTGGGCTTCTAGCGGTGTGTGGGACTTGGTCTATTAGTCCATCTATACTGACCTCCATCAGGTTGCAAATTAAAAATAATTTTTTTCTGCATCTAACCCAGCCAATAGTTTTGGCCTAATACCACAGTTTGGCCACTCAGCTCTGCTCGGTTACCATCCATTGTTTTTTTGTGCAAACAACTCCAGAGTTGTGAATTAGTTAACCACCAAAATGAGTGGAAAAAGGCCTGCTGCTGGTGGAAAGGGGAATAGGCGTGTTGGGAAGGGGAAAAAAGGTTGTGTCCGTGGGGTAGGTGCAGAAGAAAGACCATCTTCCAGCCAAACTAAAATGTCTACTTCTTTTAGCGGACAATGTGATAAGATCCCTTTCTTACGGCCACGCCAATCGCTACAAATTCCAGATGAGGCACAAAAACAGCAGGTGCTTCAACGGATATCAAGTGCTCCTTTAAGTGGGCTCTCCTCCACATCAACTTCAACATCACAAATACTCCAGTCCTCAAAGGTGTCACCCAAATCGCACTTGCTTCCTCACAGCTCCCAAATCTCCAGCTGCCCGTCTGAGTATGAGGTAGAACAGATGGTTGAGTCTGCAGAGCTGTTTACTCATACTATAGCCTGGGAATCAGAGGTCGACTCCAGCGCTTCTGTGAATCCAGACGAGGAAATGATCTGCACTGATGCCCAGAATCTTTATGAGTCGGATCCAGGACCAGACGCAGAAGGTTCTGACCATAATGTAGACCCTCATTCCCAAACTGTAACTCCTGTTGGTGGAGACAATGAGGAAGACGATGATAAGACTCAAATACCTGATTGGAGCGACAACTTTAGTTTTTTGTCAGGGCAGGAACAGGTTGGCTCTGAGGACGACGGGTGTGATAACGCACAGGGTGATGATGATGAGGTCGGAGATCCCACTTACTGTCAACCCACAGTCAGCCAAGAGATGAGGTCAGCAGAGGAGGTGGAGGAAGATGCTAGTGACGACGAGGTCAGGTTGCGCCTTCCTGGACAGAGACGTAGTACTGGAAGCACGTCAACAACTGCATCCTCAAACACAACTCTGCCTCTCACCACAAGTCGTGGTGGCTCTTCAGGTCGCATGGGTGCTAAGCCTTGCATAGCCTGGGCATTTTTTCAGATCGATAAAGGTGACCCAACTCGTGTTATCTGTAACATTTGTCAGCAAAAGCTAAGTAGAGGCCAAAAAATACATAGTTTGAGTACTTCATGCATGAAACGGCACATGGACATGAAGCATAAGTTGCAGTGGGAAGCTCAGTGTGCTACAATGCGGCCTAGCCGGCCGGGCCAACCACCGTCTGCCATATCTTGTGCATCCGCGGCCTCTTCATCCTCTGTGACTGGGGGGACAGCAGTCACACCTGTTTTGGGGCGCAGACCTGCCACCTCTTTACCCGCAACAGCCAGCGTGATTGGCAGGTCATCATTTTCTTTGGAGGTGGTAACACCAGCTGGTCTTGAGCGCTGTCCGACATCGATAGCACCACCTTTGGATCAAGGCAACCTAACATGTCCGCCTGCATCTTCCTCACAGACCGGCAGTTTGCTGGGGACACCCTTATCAACCCCGTCTAAGCACAATAGCCAGCCCTCGGTCCCTCAGATGTGGACAAGTAAAAGACCATTTCCTCCTAGCCATGAGAAAGCTAAGAGGTTGAATTTCACCATCTGCAAGCTCTTGGCTACAGAAATGCTGCCTTTCCGCCTGGTGGACACAGAGGATTTTCGAGACCTTATGTCCGTCGCAGTGCCCCAGTACCAGATGCCCAGTCGGCACTACTTCTCAAAGAAAGGTGTGCCTGCGCTCCACCAGCATGTCGCACACAACATCACCGCTTCTTTGAGAAACTCTGTGTGTGACAGGGTGCATTTCACCACAGACACTTGGACGAGTAGGCATGGACAGGGGCGTTACATGTCGCTGACTGGGCACTGGGTAACTATGGTGACAGCAGGACAAGGGGCTGCTGTCCAAGTCTTGCCGTCCCCACGAGTTGTGCGTCAATCCTCTTTATGTCAAAGTTCCTCCACTGCTTCTGCCTCCTCAACCTCCTCTCGGTCTTCCACCTGCACCCAAAGCCTGTCTGGTCATGCCACAAGCTTTCTAACTGCGCAGAAGGGATCCTGCACACCTCCTTACTATGCTGGCAGTAGGGCTCAACGTCATCAGGCGGTTTTTACATTGAAATGTCTGTGAAATGTGAGTCACACAGCTGAGGAGTTGTGGTCAGCTCTGGAGAATCAATTTCATGAATGGTTGTCTCCACTGGACCTGAAACCAGGGAAGGCCGTGTGCGACAATGCTGCAAACCTGGGTGCGGCCCTTCGCCGGGGCAATGTCACACACGTGCCTTGTATGGCTCACGTGTTGAACCTGGTTGTCCAGCAATTTTTAGCCCACTATCCCAGACTAGATGGCCTTCTGCAGAGGGCACGGTCGCTGTGTGCTCACTTCCGCCGTTCGCATCCCGCAGCTCAGTGACTTACATCTCTACAGAAGTCGTTGGGCCTGCCACTTCACCGGCTAAAATGCGATGTGCCTACCCGGTGGAATTCAACTCTGCACATGTTGCAGCGACTGTGGCAGCACCGACAAGCCCTGGTGCAATACGTTCTGACGTATAGCCTGGGCCAACGAGATTCAGAGGTGGGGCAAATCACGCTGGAGGAGTGGTCTCAGATCAGGGACCTATGCACCCTTCTGCACAGTTTTGAAATGGCGACGAAGATGTTTAGTGCTGACGATGCCATTATCAGCATGACTATTCCGGTGATTTACATGCTGGAGCACATGTTAAACAGAATTCGGAGTCAGGTGGTGGCACAAGAGGAGGTGGAGGAAGTAGAGGAGGAGGAGTTGTATGCGGAAGGGCTAACATCTGCAAGGTCCAGACGGTCGGCAGCACCAAGGCGGCAGGCATGTGAGGGTGGGGGAGATGATTTTACCAGGGCGCATGGTAGCAGCCAAACTAGTGAGGAAGGTGCAGGAGCCCAGGAAGAAGTGGAGGACGAACTGATGGAAGACTCATCAGATGAGGGAGACCTTGATCACATTTCTGTTGTGCGAGGTTGGGGGGAGAGGACAGAGGAAGGAAGCATGATTGTTACCTCGCCACCAACACAACAGGGACTTGGTGCTCCTGGATGCGCAACACACATGAGTGCCTTCTTGCTGCACTACCTGCAACATGACCCTCGAATTGTGAGAATTAGAAATAATCCTGACTACTGGGTTGCCACACTGTTAGATCCCCGGTACAAAAGTAAATTTGCAGAAATTATTCCTGCCATAGAAAGGGATGCACGCATGCAGGAGTATCAGCAGAGACTGTTGCAGAATCTTACATGTGCTTTTCCACAAAATACCAGTGGTACACGTAGTGAATCTCACAGTTCCAACTTGCCAACCGTGGGACCGTCAAGTGTTCAGCACTCAAACCGTAACAGAACCACAGTATCTGCTGGTAACATCAATTTTGCGGAATCATTTCACCACTTTTTTAGCCCATCCTTTGCAAGGCCACAGGATACAAGAAGTCTGACACATAGTCAACGCCTAGAGACGATGGTACAGGAGTATCTCCAAGTAAACATTGAAGCCACGACTGTGTCACTGTACCCTTGCTCTTTTTGGGCTTCCAATCTGGATAAATGGCCGGAGCTAGCCACTTACGCCTTGGAGATCTTGTCATGCCCCGCAGCCAGCGTTCTGTCTGAACGTGTATTCAGCGCTGCTGGTGGTGTGCTGACAGATAAGCGCACGCGGCTCTCCACTGATAATGTAGACAGACTCACGTTCATAAAGATGAACAAATCATGGATCCGAAACGACTTTTCTACCCCTGTGTCATCCTGGGGAGAGTAAAAGCTTGATGATTGGTTAAAATCACCCTACCAACCGTTTTAAGCTTTCAAATTACTAATCATGTTTATCTGTATCTTGACTGGAAAATAATTTGGGCTTTGTAGCAGTGTGCAGCACTGATCCTATTAGGCCATCTATAATAAGCTTCACCAGATTTAAAATTAAAAATAATTTTTAGCTGCATCTAGCCCGGAAAATAATTTTGGGGCTCCGAGATGCGCAAGACACATAAGTGCCTTCTTGCTGCACTACCTGCAGCATGACCCTCATATTGTCAGAATTCGAAGTAATCATGACTACTGGGTTGCCACACTCTTAGATCCCCCAAACTTTTCGATCAACCTTTTCATTTTAATAAAGACCAAAAAAATGGTCATTTTTGAAATTATAAGCATTAGCAGGTTGTTAGAAACTGAAATCAAACAGTTTTCAACTCAAAACTTTATTCTAGGTGATGTTACATTTTCACATAGGACCCCTTGTTCGAAAGGAGCTTCTGAACTCTCTCGTCCATTGAATTTGTCAGGTTTTGGATGGTTTCTGCTTCAATTGTTTTGCATGAGGACAGAATACCCTCCCAGAGCTGTTGCTTAGATGTGAACTGCCTCCCGCCATCATAGACACTCCTTTTAATGATGCTCCAAAGGTTCTGAATGGGGTAGAGGTCAGGGGAGCATGGGGGTCACACCATAAGTTTGTCCCCTTTTATGCCCATATCAGCCAGAGATGCAGATGTTTTATGTGCAGCATGAGATGGTGCATTATCATGCAGAAAAATGATCTTGCTGTGAAATACACGGTTCTTCTTCTTGAACCATGGCAGGAAGTGCTGTTTGAGAAAATCCACATACATTATGGAGTTCATCTTTAGCGCCTTCAGGGATCCTAAAGGGGCCGACAATCTCTCTCCCCATGATTCCAGCCCAAAACATTACTCCACCTCCTCCTTGTTGGCGCTGTAGCCGTGTTTGCGTGGGGTGTCCATCAACCAGCCATCCTCCAATCCATTCATCTGGACCATCGAGCGCTGCACGGCACTCATCCGTGAACAAAACAGTTTTGAAATCAGTCTTCATGTAATGTTTGGCCCACTGGAGCCGTTTCTGCTTGTGTGAAGTGGATAGAGGAGGTCGACAGGATGGCGTATGCACAGCTGCAAACCTCTGAAGGACCCTGCATCTTGTTGTTCGGGGGACGTTGGAGGCACAAGCAGCTTCAAAAACTTGTCTGCTGCTATGACAAGGCTTTTTTGCCGCTGCTCTTTCAACCTGACGTAATTGCCTGTAGGAAAGAGTCCTCAATTTGCCCTTATCAGCACGCACACGTGTGTACTGTGAATCAGCTACATACTTCTTGATTGCCAAGACACTTCATCCTGATCATCGCACAATGTTGATTGTAGTCATGCCTTGACCTAAACATTCCACAATTTGTTGCTTCTCAGCAGCCGACACATCCTTTTTCTTTCCCATTTTGGCAGAAAATGTAGGCTGCTTAATAATGTGAGTGAGCCTTCTTAAGTAGTCTTGCCTTTCATTGGACACACCTGCCAAACTAATTAGCACAGGTGTCTGCAATTGCTTACAGTGATATAAAGAGCCCTGACACACATCACCATCAATGAGTTTAACTGACAAACAAACAAATTCTTCCCTTATCACTCCTAAACACTTTTTGCATAATAATTTGGAACGCGGTGTACATGTGCTTTTCCACAAAACACCAGTGGTTCACGTAGTGAATCTTACAGTTCTAACTTGCCAACCGTGGTCTGTATGGAATTGTTCAATAAAGGGCCAAAAATTAAGATAACATAGATGGGAGAGGTCTCTATGAATAGGAATTCCTAAGTATTTGATACCCTGTGAGGGCCAGGCAAAGGGAAAGTTGGACTGGATGGAATCCTATATGGATTTAGGGAGGGAGACATCGAGGGCCTCAGACTTCGCTGCATTGATTTTAAAATTTTACCATGTAACAAAGTGATCTATTTCAGCCATAACAGCAGGGATGGATATATGTGATTGAGTGATATATACTAGGACATCATCAGCAAATAGAGAGCACTTGTACTCGGTGCCTCCCACCTCAATCCACCTAATATTGGGGTTATGGCGAATTGATGAGAGCAGGTGCTCCGTCACTAGGATGTATAAGAGAGGGGACAGAGGACATCCCTGCCTTGTCCCATTGGTGATTGTGAAAGGTGATGAAAATGTTCTGACGCACCCCCTGGGCCTTGGGACACCCGGAGCCGGACCCTTTTTGGTGGATGCTGGTGGTTGTAGTCTTCGTGGCGGCGATCCGGTTCCGTGGCTCAGGGCGGTCAAACCAGTGGCGGAACTATTTATGTGGTTTTGATGTTTAAATGTCCGACTACGCCACCCGTGGATTGCGGTCAGAGTGAACCGCCGCTACAGGGCAGACCGCTAAGGCTGGTGTTGTGGGTGCAGCAGAGCGTAGCATAACTCCCCACTGGAGGAGTATAGCCTCAGGGCAGTGTATGCGGAGGATGGGGGTGATGGTGCAGGGCAGCAGCAGTAACGACACGGAGTCAGTGATGCAGTTCAGGGCCTTTACTCACAGTTCTTATTATCCAGACCACGTCTGCAGGTAACGGCTGCCCACGTCGTACTGTGCTCACCAGGTGAGGGGCTCAGACAACTCCCAGATAACTTTGGAGCGCTTCACAGGACCCCCTTTGTGTGTCCTTTGTCTGGCCTTTCTTACCAACACTTCTGTCCGGCTGCCTCGGGCCTCCTCTTGGTAAACTTGGCGCCAGTTTCCCTGACTCTATGTGGTGCCTTCCTAGCGGGTGGAGCAAGGGGCTGCGCCACATAAAATGTCAGAGCCTCCGGTTTCTAGCTGAGGGTCGTTTCCTGCCTCCACTAGTTCGGGGACCGGTCTCCCCCTTTGGCCTGACCCCTCCACGCAGGTGGATTCGGGCGTGCGGTGGCGACTCGCCCGTCCGCACCCCTGGGATCCCTTCATTCCTCGTTCCTGGAGCCTTCTCCGCTCCTCTTCCTTCCTTCTCCCTCTTGCAGGCCTGGGCCTCTGTTACTAGGCCCGCCTCCGGAGCAGAGCTCATGCAGAGCCCCTGCTCCCTGCCACTTCTGCTCAGACTTCTCTGCACTGAACTAAGATGGTGCCCACCTTTTATACTCCCTTCTCAATGCACCCAGGAACTGCTTCCTCCCTGCTCCTGCACTGCAGGGTTCCCCTTCCTCAGTGTTCCCTCCCCCCACTCCAGCCAGGGACAGGGACTGTCGTGCCCATCTCAGGGGCATATTGGTCGCCCTGCCCCACGGCAATGTGGTGTAATGCATGCAGGTGTCGGGTCCTGATCCACACTCCATCCTTATCTGAGAGTGAGATATCACACCTCTGGGTGAGGTGCAATACGTCTGTAGCAACCGAGCCCTCGGTGCTACAGTTCCATTTATCTTCAGCCTAGGTGACGTATTGTGATACAGGGCCGTGATTTTGGCTATAAAAGGGTCCCCTAGACCCCTACCTCAAGCTTTTTAAGAGAATCATATATGGCGTGCCAGGAGACTCTATGGAATGCTTTCTCAGCATCCAACGAGAGTATCTACTTACAAATTTTTAACTGCATCTAGCCCAGGAAATACTTTGTGCCTAGTAGCAGTGTCTGCTAGTCAGCGGATTATCCCGGCTGTTAAGCAAGCTACACCACCTGTAGTTTGGACACTTAATTTTTTCAAAGGAAATGCTTCGGGACCACGGGATACTCAGTGAAGAGCATCAGGAGGCACCCCAAGGCATAGGGGCTGGGACTGGCACTAGGATGCCTTGCGGTGGACAGCCGAGCTCGATCCTTATAAAAGCTTTTTAACTGCAGCAGCTTTAGTGGACGCTACTGGAGCTGGAATTACGCGGCTGCTGGCATGAGACTTGCCCTCCAATAGATCCTTGTAAATGGATTTAAAGTGTATTCATTCAAATTAGAGGGACAATTTAAATTAAAAAGCTTAGAGCTGCCTCCACCACAGGGGGGCTCTTTCTACCCACCAGCGGACAGGCACCAGTATTGGGAGAGGGGGGCTGGCCGTCAGGGTTCACCGCGGCTCTGGCACAAACCTGGCGACACGGAGGTGGCACGGGCAGGAGCGGACTGGCCGTCTCGGCTTCTCACTTTTTGGATTTTAGAAGGGCATGACATGCCTATATCTGTGTCTCCCCCTCCTTTTACTCCTCCACCTCTTTTCTTTTCGCATGACTATATGTACTTGTCACTTTTCCATGTGTTAGTTGTGTCTTCTGAGCAGTTTGTCAGCTTTTGGACACCTTTGAAGGTGTTTTCTATGTGTTTCTATGTGTTTTTGTTTGCCTGCCATTGGTTTTAACGGTGTTCGAAGGTGTTCGACGAACAGTTCGACGAACAGTTCAGCGAACACACGGGTGTTCGACGAACTGAACCGAACTCGAACACTACGGGGGTGGCTCAACACTACCCTTTATAGAATAGGATGAGCTTAGTGGGAAATCCCCATTTGTATGGTATGTTCCAAGCTCTCAAGATATTTGTTATGTCCATAAATGATTTACTTAGGTTCAGTGTTTCTTTAGAACGGTCTGTATAGATTCTGATGTTTTCAAATGGTGCCGGTAGGTTGGAATTCTTCCTCATATAGTCCAATAGTTGTTCTTTAATGTGATAGAAGTGAAACCTTGCAATAACTTCTCTAGGAATTTCTTTGGAAAGAAATTTAGGTTTCGGGAGTCTGTGGGTTCTATCTATCGTTGTGTCTATTGGTGTTGTTGATGGGAGCGCTTTTTTTGTTAGATCCTTGATGAAGGATGGCAGTTTATTTGGTGAGACATTTTCAGGAATTCCCCTGAATTTTAAATTATTTCTTCTGCTTCTGTCCTTTATGTCCGTTAGTTTTAATTTTAGTTACTTAACCTCTTCTTTTAAAGAGGTATGGTCTTTTTCCAGGGCGTCCTGTTTAATTGAAACCTCATCAACTTTTTTAACAGTTTCTCCCATCTTAATGTTAATGTTATCCATGGATTGTTGTAGTGTCCATTTTCTTGCTTAGCTTAAGTTTCATTTGGTTAGCAGAGGCCATAAATAATTCTCTAATAAAGGTCTCATGTACTGTCAAGTTAACGGTTGATGTGTCCAAAGTAGTACGTGATGAGTTACTATTGCTATTTGTGTCATAGGAGGCAAGTGGAGAGCCTTTATCTAGTCTGGGACGATTTTGCACTGGGGTTACGTTTGGTGAGTAATCATCCGATTCTTCATCAGGATTGGAGTCACAGTCCGATTTATCAACAATTAAGCTTCTGTCATTCCCCAATCCTTTTCTTTTCCCTCTTGTCGGTATCATGCGCCTATTAAAAGGGTCCACCTCTATGTCCTCTACTACATCAAAATTATCTTGAAAGTCCCAAAAAGATTCAGACCTAAGTGATCTGAGGGAAGTGGAGCATCTTAAAGTAGAATTACAGGGAGCTTCCATATTCCTACCTTGTGGTATAGGTTTATTCCCCCATTTTTCCAAGTCATTTCTAACCTTGGTCATAATGCTTCACTTTGTAGGTTTATTTAAATTAGATACATCTGCATCTTGTGGAAGGATCATAGATTTGGTTATTAAAGCCCTTTCCTTGGGTCTGACAACTACTGTAGTGTAATTTATGTCATCAGCACGTTTTTGGATATCATCTTTATTACCTTTACTAGCCAGTAAGGTAACATTTGCCATATTAGTAAATGAGCTATTCAGTAAAAATGAAGGTGAAGAAATATTGCATGCATCTATTAGGCTGTGTGCACACGATGCGTTTTTAATGCGTTTCCGTGGCGTTTTTTCAGCTGCGGAAACGCATTAAAAACGCATGGTAGAAGGGCAGCAATGTTCCCCAATGGAAATCCGCATGTGCTGTGCCTATGCTGCGGATTTTTCCGCAGCGTTTATGCTGCGCTCAAAAATCCGCAGCATGTCCCTTAATTTTGCGGAAACGCGGCGTTTTCACCGCCATTGACTTGCATTAGAATGCGCCAATACAGCAAGACTGCATTTGTACTTGCGTTATTGGCGCGTTCTAATGTGCGGATGGTACCCGGGTGTGGCGAAGATGAGACTCTCCTCCACACCCAGGTACCATAAAAAAGCTGTAAAAACAAGAATAAAATAAAAAATAAATGTATACTTACCTTCTGTCGGCCCGCGCACCACTCCTGCTTGGTTCCCGGCACTTTGCAGTGAGTTGAAGGACCTGCGCTGACGTCAGAGTCATGTGACGGGTCACGTGACGCTGACGTCGACAGGTCTTTCAATTCACTGTTGCCGGAAAGGGAGAACGGAGTGAGCGGGACACCGGGGACCATTGGAGGGTAAAGTATACATTTATTTTTTTATTTTTACCACTCTCTCGGGTCACACTATATAAATCCATGCTGTTTGCATGGATTTATATAGTGTGACCTAGTTGTCACAAGCACTTTCCAAGTGATGCTAATCGCTTGGAAAGCGCTTGTCAATCCGCATGCGGAAATGTCAGTGATAATCCTGAGCATTTCTGCATCGTGTGCACATAGCCTTTCAGTTCCGATGCTTAAGGAAGGTCCTGACCCCTTAAGGAGATGCATGGACTTTTCCTTATGATTGTCCTCTAAAGCTTCTAAAGTGTGCAGTGTGATCAGTAAGCTGCTTGTTGGTGGCATAGAAGAAGGCTGAGAGCTGCTTAAGGCTGAGCTCTCTCCCGAACTCACAGGGAGCCCTGACTCTTTGTGACAGTGCAGGGACTGTTCACTGTGATTGGCAGCTGAAGCCTCAAGGCGCCACGAAGTACGTTCTGAGTCTATCACCCTGCACTGAGGCAAAGGAAGTTTACTTACCGTGCGGGGGTTGTCCAGATCTCTTGGTGTTGTAGAGGGTGATATCTGAAGGGTTAAGTCCCTCTTCTTAGGAGATGTCATAGAACACCTTAGGTCAACGCTGCAAGGGACCGTGGACAGCAGAGGATCTTTGGATAACACTGGAAGTGAAGGTTTCTGCGGCGGAGCAGGAATCTTGCTTTGGCTTGTGTCTTTCTTGCTGGTGTCTTTATGCTTGGTCCAACGTGGAGAAGACTTCTGCTGTAAAGGATGTTTTTTCTTCAAGGAAGATGTGGCACACTATGGATCTGTGCTTCAGAGCTCCTTTGAAAGTGAGGATCCTTCTTTGGATAATTGTAAAACCTCTGTAACAGATGGAACGCCGGAGCAGGTATCTTCTCCTTTGATCCGGCGGGAAGGGGACTTCTTGTGCTCTAAAGGATTTAGAGAATGACATTTCACATACTGGATCTGAACCACAAGGGATTGTAAAGGTAAGAGAAACTTTTACCCGGGCTTTAGTCTTCAGCTGAAATGCTGTCAGAGCACTATGACTCAGCTCTTTTTCCAGGCACTTAGATCTGAAAGGAGGTCCTTTTCTTTTCTTTCCCTGAGGGAGAAATTGTAGTCCAAGAGGGTCCAAAATGTTCCCAAGGGATCCAGGCAGGCTCCTGTCTACAAATGGGGTAGATGGGTCCTCTTGGAAGGCTTTGAAGCCACTTTTCAGATGGATCTTTGCAGGAGCTCAGGCAGACATGTCCATGCTGGCTGAGCTTCAGGCCACACCCCTCACAAGTATGCCATTTGCATACATGCGGTCACGTGCTGACTAGACATGCGCAGTCTCACTCATTATAAGTGAAATGAGCAAGGCTGGACATGTCTAGATGGAATTTAGCCAGAAGTATGAAAATCATATACTTGTGGTCACATGACAGCTTGTTCCCGATGCTGCACCAGAAAATCCTGACAGCACACACTGTGCGCTCTGTGTGGATGCACAAGTCTGCAGTCACATAGAGTGACTGCAGACTTAACCCCCAAGCCTGGACAGCACAGTTTAATTTATAATTTCTGAAATAATGGTAGCAAATTGTAGGCATGAAATAAGGTAGGTGTCTAGGTATATGCCTAAAATTATATCTTTATAAAGACATTTGAAAAAGGGTCCCTGCTAAGCAGAGAGAAAATGGCTACACATGTTCATATGTATATATAAAATATTGTCTTTATTGAAATAAATACCACATCACAATACATATCTATGCACACACGGATCACATCATGGCAACATGGTGCTGGAGACCAAAGTAGTGAATTAAAAACCACAAACAAAAAAACATAAAATCCGGTGACACAGCGGCCTCAAATGGTATGCCCGTATGTAGTGGAAAACTAAGAGGAAAAAATTAAATCTATGACCAATATGTATATCTCCTATTAAATGTAATTTGTCAGATAGATATATTTAGAATATTTTACTCCTCTCAATAAGTTTCAATCCAACTATGACATCCAGAGTGCAAACAGATGTAGCTATTGGAGCACATACTCCCTAATAGTACAAATAGTATACACAATATTACTTAAAAGTTATGTACCTGGACAGTCACTGGACCACCAAACGAAAAGCTGTTGGCGTCACCCCGACGCACGTTTCGGTAGAAAACCACAAAAAAAATTCTTATTTTTTTTCATCACTAAAATAATTTAAAAAACTGGACTTGTTGGGTATCATCGCAATTAATTGATGAGCAGAATCATATTGTAAGGTCATTTTTACCAGAAAATGTACACCGTAAAAACAATTCCCAAAAAACAAATGTCAGTATTACTTTTTTTTCACAATTTCTCCCCACTTGGAATTTTTTTCCCATTTTCAAGTACACTGTGTGGTAAAAAGAATGAAGTCATTTAAAATTTCAACTCGTCTCGAAAAAACAAACCCTCGTATACCTATGGGAACAGAAAAATAAAAGAGTTATGGTTCTGGGAAGAATGGGAGGTAAAAACAGAAACACAAAAAATGGAAATTGGCCATGGTGTGAAGGGGTTAAAAATAATCTTTTTTCAGTTGAAATGGTGGAGGAGGCAAAATTCGAATTCACCTGTTCGAGAGTTTTTCCCTGGAAATTTTATTTGTGAAAAAGTTATTTGCTGTAGATTTAGTGTCCCTTATTATGCTCATTGGTTTCTGCGCATAACCCTCCTGAGCTTAGCAAGCTTAGAGGCCTCAGCCTAACAAGCAAGGTCTGGTTATTTCAGAGTGGCCTACTATGATCCAAAGATGCAATGAGGACTGGATGGATCGCGGTGAGGAGTGGAGGGGACGGAGAGGTGAGCATAAGGATTTTTTTTTACTTTTTGATGGCTTTTTACTGTTCAGAAAAATGGCAGCCATTTTGTTGAATACGGATTTTTGTAAAAAAAAATTACAATTAATTTCCACTCGCATTTAATCACTCAGCTCTAGTTGAAATGTATAATTTTAATAACAGTTTGTGTGAAGTTTCCGTTTAGTGAAATTAATATAATCTATTATAAATTGGTGTAACCTGCTTATGTATTCTTGGATTTTTCTTTATTTTGAGAAATGTGTCTTGATTTTCACATTAGGGAAATCATATTTTTTTTGGAGAAACTAGATCTGTAATTTCTTCCAGGTGTGACAGAAAATGCAGCTAACATACAGAGCTTGATATAATTAGAGCGCTTTATATTTTTGGTTCTGTTCAGGAAAAAACATAAGATTTACCTGAGAACTAAGCAATAAGAAAATGTTTGCATGGATTTATGACTGCTCCGAACAGTGAAAAACAAAATGAAAAATTCCTTGCATGGATAATTTATAATTTACATAGTCAAAACATAGTGTATTCCATATGTACAGATGTTAAAGTTGATGTTTGATGTTTGTTTCATTCACTGACAATTGTATTTACGCTGTTGGCTGCAAGAAAATACAAAAAACAACATATGGAGTCAGATATTTTATGAATTCCAATCCAGTATATACAGTATGTACAGAATACAGTATCATAAATTATGATGCTAAATAGCCTGGTATTCATCCACCCTGGAGACCAAGTAAGAGGGCAACCACCTTTAAAGCACACCTGTCAGCAGGATTGTGCACAGTAAACTTCATACACGGTGAGGTGGGTGACATTACACTGTTTAAAATGATAGCTTGGTTGATGAAATCCGTCCTGTGGTTCTTCTGTAATCTTTACTTTCAGTTTGGAGATAATGATATGCTCTTGCTTCGGGGCAGCCTGTGGGGGGACTCTTGTGTAATCTTTACTTTCAGTTTGGAGATAATGATATGCTCGTGCTTCGGGGAGGAACTGTGGGGTGGGCTCTATCTGGTGCTCTGCTTACATATTCATCTGTATGCTCTTATGACAGATCATTGTGCCTTCACTGACCTGCCTCCTATTTTACCTAGCCCTGCACTACTAGATGCATTATGTAAAATAGGAGGCAGGTCAGTGAAGGCACAGTGACCTGTCATAAGAGAATACAGATGAATATGTTAGCAGAGCACCAGATAGAGCCCACCCCACAGTTCCTCCCCGAAGCACGAGCATATCATTATCTCCAAACTGAAAGTAAAGCTTACACAAGAACCACAGGATGGATGCTGATGTTGTTGCATGCCACAAGATCGCCCTTCATGAACAAGTATTGGACAAGATCTTTATCACGGTTATGGAACAAAGAAATTCGAACATAGCTCACTAGGAGATTCCACTGCTGTTGCCTGGAACTTAAGAGCTCAGACTTACTCTTGGTCAGATCCATATCTATAGGAACATTGTTCAGTTCACTTTGTGTTATTATTAGTGATGAGCGAACGTGCTCGCCACTGCTCGGTACTCGCCCGAGCATCACGGTGCCCGACAAGCTTGGCGATCGTCGAGTATTTCCGGGTTGCTCAGGCGGGAACTCGGGTCCCCTCCCTGCATGTTTGGCGCTCTTTAGAGAGCCAATGAACATGCAGGGATTGCCTGCCACGCACTGTAAAGCCGTTGCCATGTTGATTGTGGACATTACAGTAATTGGCTGGCCACACAGCACCATCAGGTCTATACAAGACCTGGCGCCGCTATGCTCGTCACAGTCTACCCCGGAATCAGGTAGAGTAGGGATACGTGCTGCTGCGTCAGGGTGAGATTTGCTTGTATATAGTTAGTATAGATATTCCACAACATACATATATATATATACAGTACAGACCAAAAGTTTGGACACACCTTCTCATTTAAAGATTTTTCTCTGTTTTCATGACTATGAAAATTGTACATTCACACTGAAGGCATCAAAACTATGAATTACCACATGTGGAATTATATTCTTAATAAAAAAGTGTGAAACAACTGAAAATATGTCTTATATTCTAGGTTCTTCAAAGTAGCCACCTTTTGCTTTGATGACTGCTTTGCACACTCTTGGCATTCTCTTGATGAGCTTCAAGAAGTAGTCACCGGAAATGGTTTTCACTTCACAGGTGTGCCCTGTCAGGTTTAATAAGTGGGATTTCTTGCCTTATAAATGGGGTTGGGACCATCAGTTGTGTTGTGCAGAAGTCAGGTGGATACACAGCTGATAGTCCTACTGAATAGACTGTTAGAATTTGTATTATGGCAAGAAAAAAGCAGCTAAGTAAAGAAAAACGAGTGGTCATCATTACTTTAAGAAATGAAGGTCAGTCAGTCCGAAAAATTGGGCAAACTTTGAAAGTGTCCCCAAGTGCAGTTGCAAAAACCATCAAGCGCTACAAAGAAACTGGCTCACATGAGGACCGCCCCAGGAAAGGAAGACCAAGAGTCACCTCTGCTTCTGAGGATAAGTTTATCCGAGTCACCAGCCTCAGAAATCGCAGGTTAACAGCAGATCAGATTAGAGACCAGGTCAATGCCACACAGAGTTCTAGCAGCAGACACATCTCTACAACAACTGTTAAGAGGAGACTTTGTGCAGCCGGCCTTCATGGTAAAATAGCTGCTAGGAAACCACTGCTAAGGACAGGCAACAAGCAGAAGAGACTTGTTTGGGCTAAAGAACACAAGGAATGGACATTAGACCAGTGGAAATCTGTTCTTTGGTCTGATGAGTCCAAATTTGAGATCTTTGGTTCCAACCAGCATGTCTTTGTGCGACGCAGAAAAGGTGAACGGATGGACTCTACCTGCCTGGTTCCCACCGTGAAGCATGGAGGAGGAGGTGTGATGGTGTGGGGGGGCTTTGCTGGTGACACTGTTGGGGATTTATTAAAAATTGAAGGCATACTGAACCAACATGGCTACCGCAGCATCTTGCAGCGGCATGCTATTCCATCCGGTTTGCGTTTAGTTGGACCATCATTTATTTTTCAACAGGACAATGACCCCAAACACCTCCAGCCTGTGTAAGGGCTATTTGACCAAGAAGGAGAGTGATGGGGGGCTACGCCAGATGACCTGGCCTCCACAGTCACCAGACCTGAACCCAATCGAGATGGTTTGGGGTGAGCTGGACCGCAGAGTGAAGGCAAAAGGGCCAACAAGTGCTAAGCATCTC
Organism: Phyllobates terribilis; assembly: GCF_046119375.1. NCBI lineage: Eukaryota > Metazoa > Chordata > Amphibia > Anura > Dendrobatidae > Phyllobates > Phyllobates terribilis. The sequence goes on along the minus strand of NW_027362761.1, from coordinate 460,326,081 downwards.
TGGGAACTCCTTCAAGATTGTTGGAAGACCATTTCCGGTGACAACCTCTTGAAGCTCATCAAGAGAATGCCAAGAGTGTGCAAAGCAGTCATCAAAGCAAAAGGTGGCTACTTTGAAGAACCTAGAATATAAGACATATTTTCAGTTGTTTCACACTTTTTTGTTAAGTATATAATTCCACATGTGTTAATTCATAGTTTTGATGCCTTCAGTGTGAATGTACAATTTTCAAAGTCATGAAAATACAGAAAAATCTTTAAATGAGAAGGTGTGTCCAAACTTTTGGTCTGTACTGTATATATATATATACACAATATATATATATATATATATATACACATATATATCCAACTGAACTAACAGTCCTTCTGAGGACTAATCCAGCTGCATAAATTCAATGGTGATAGCAGGAGTTAGGCAGACAGGGTATGTGGCAGACTGCAGTGCATATAGTGCAAAAGGGTCCATTGAACGTCCTGTCTGCTGATGCTGTAATAATTCCAGATATTTGTAGACATAGCCCCAGATATCAGGGGCCAGGGCAGATTTTTTTTTTATTTTAATCCTGGTTATTTGCTTAAAAAGAAATCCAGAGTACAACATTTTTCTCCTACATTAGCTTATTAACACTGCAGAATACAGCCAGATCTGTTCCATATTTCAGCAATAAAAATCCAGAAATTTGAATTGAATTTGCAAAATACTGGCCTCCTTTTCCATTCTGTTGCAGTGTGTCAATCAAGCTATTCATACTAGGTGTATGTAAAGAATAGTATTAGTAAATTACAGGCCTCCTATTTAAAACCATGGTTCTCTGTCAGACATAACACCTATAAGAGTGTTCCAAAATCATCCATTTCTTCCATTTTCATTTCCTTTCAGTGTGTCGGTCAAGCTATTCACACTATGTGTCTGTGAAGAATAGTATTAGTAAATTACAGACCTACTATTTAAAACCGTGGTTCTCTGTCAGACATATCACCTATAAGAGTGTTCCAAAATTAGCCATTACTTCCATTTTTATTTCGTTGCAGCGTGTCGGTGAAGCTATTCACACTAGGTCTCTGTGTAAAATAATATTAGTAAATTACAGGCCTGCTATTTAAAATTGTGGTTCTCTGTCAGATGTATCACATATAACTGCATTCCAAAATCAGCCATTTCTCGTGAACATGGAAAATATTGTCCTCCATTTAAAATGGGCAAGGTACGTGGCTAGGGATGGGGAAGTGAACGTGATGGTGATGGTGCATGCAGAGGCCGAGGACGTGGACGTGGGCAAGCTGAAATTGTGTCACAACAAACACCCACATCTTGTCTCTTGACCTCCCTGTTCCAATTAATAGGGGACTGCAGTACACCACTATTGAACCCAGAGCAGTGTCAAAAGGTTGTTGGTTGGATAGCAGATAATGCTTCCAGTCACTTTACCACCACCACCCTGTCTTCCACACGGTCAAGTCTCAGTAGCCATGAGTTTGGTCCCCATATTCCTCACCCTGATCCTCCTTCCTCCCACTATGCCGAGTGCCCGGAGACAACTTGCCCAAATACTGGAGCAGCCACGGTCACTTGAAGGCAACAGTGGAAAAGTGCAATTACTGTCACAAGAGGTGGATGATGATGATGATGATGAGACACAATTGCCAGAAAATCAGGAGGAGGACTAGGGTGCGGAAGTGGAAGACTCTGCAGATAACCCCATAAAGGCCATTAGTATCACCTGCCAGGCCAGCATCAGCAGGGGTAGCAAAACTAGCAGTCTGACCACCACCAGAATGATCAGGCATATGGCAGCAAAGCACCAGACTAAGTGGGCCGAACCCCAGGGTCCAGAAACAGTGTCTGCGGGTGAGACCACTGCTTCTTCTGCTCTTGTGCATGCATGCCAATCTCCTGTCCATGGCGCATGCCAAGATGCCTCCCTCCCTGCATGAGTCGTTGCACACTCTCAACTAGAACCACCAGCAAGCACGTCCACATCCTGGTCCCAGTGCAGCATTCAGTTGTCCCTACCAGAGTCCCTGGAAAGCAAGCGCAAATATGAAGCCAACGCCCCACAGGCCACATTACTAAATTCAGACATTTCACGAATGCTTGCGCTTGAAATTTTGCCTTTTAGACTCTAGGACATGGAAGTTTTCTGCAACCTGATGGATGCAGCCGTCCCTCGGTACTCGGTCCCCATCCGCCATTATTTCTCCCGGTGTGCCATCCCTGTATTACACGAGCACGTGTCCCAGAACATTAGACGTGCTCTCAACAAGGCACCTAACCACAGACACATGGACAAGTGCTTGTGGGCAGGGACGGTACATCTCGCTGAAAGCACACTGGATTAATATAGTGGAAGCCGGGATCCAGTCAGACCTTGGGACGGTACACGTCCTCCCGAAGCTGAGGATTGTGGGCCCTGGGTCAATCAGGGTTGCCCCCACATTCTATAACTCCTGCACCTCCTCCTTCTCCTCCTCTTCAGCCTCCATCTCCGAAATGACCACATCAGTCGCAAGCTTGAAGCACTGCAGCACTGCCTCGGCCAAGCGGCAACAGGGTGTGCTGAAGCAAACATGCTTAGATGACAAATCTCACAAACGCTGAAGAGTTGTGGACAGCTCTGAAAGAGCAGGCAGATCTGTGGCTCACACCGCTGACCCTACCGCCAGGCATGGTCATGTGTGACAATGGCCAGAAAGTGGTGGCGGTTCTGAGGACAGGCGAACTCACGCATGTACCATGCCTGGCCCATGTGCTTAACCTTGTGGTTCAGTGGTTCCTCAAAACCTACCCGGATTGGCCATATCTGCTTGTTAAAGTACTCCGCCTGTGTGTCCATTTTAGAAAATTATCTACAGCTTACGCCGCCCATGCCGTGCTTCAGCAGCGTTTGCAGCTTCCAGCTCACTGACTAATCTGCGATATCCCCACACATTAGAACTCTACATTACAGATGCTGGGAAAGATTTGTGAGCAGAAGAGGGCTGTTGTTGACTACCAGCATCAACAAGGCCGTTGGTATCCAGTTCAGACTCCACACATAAATCCTCAAGGAGTGGAAATGGATGTCAGACATATGTACCATCCTCCAAAACTTTGAGGACTCCACCAAAATGGCGAGTGGCAATGATGTCATAATTAGTGTCATCATCCCGCTTCTCAGTCTTCAGAAATGCTCTCTGCTCACAATTAAAGAGGATGCATTGCAGACGGAGCATGATGAGATGGAGCAATTGATTCCACACAGCCAAGCCTCATCTCATCCCATCATGGATTGGGTGACAATGAGGAAGAGGAGGATGAGGAGGAAGAAGAGGAGCTAGTTTCCTACTCTATAGACGGTACTACATGCACAACTGTCATACTGGCTGTTCAGCGTGGATAGCCTGAGGACAGGGAGGAGGAGGATGAGGAGGGGATCATGGTCAGTCGTTCTCTTGGAGAGGACATGGAAATCTTGCCTGCTAGCAGTCTGGCACACATGGCTGAGTTTATGTTGCGCTGCCTTTCCCGTGACCCTCGCATTGTTCAAATTTTGGGTGACAGTCATTACTGGTTGGTGACACTTCTAGACCTTCGCTACAAGGAGAACTTTCTCTTATTCAAGCGCAGGACAGGTCTAATAAAATGGTGCAGTATGAGAAGGCCCTTGTTGTGGAATTATTTAATAAATTCCCATCTGAAAACGCTGGCGGCAGAGGTCACAGTTCATTGGACAACCAAGGAGTACAGGTGAGAGAGACACAAATGCAATCCAGCAGAGGGAGGGGAACACTGTCAAAGTTCTGGGACAGTTTTTTCAGACCCTCCCATCGCACAGGCCCTGAGGTGCGGGGTACTCTCCGAAGGAGAGATGCTGAGGGAGCACCTTGCTGACAGTAGCAATGTCCTCCATGATTTCTCTGTGCCTTATAATTATTGGGTATCCAGGCTGAACACGTGACATGAACTGGCTCTCTATGCCTTGGAGGTCCTGGCCTGCCCTGCCACTAGCGTTTTGTCAGAGCAGGTTTTTAGTGCTGCTTGTGGAATTATAACCGAAAGGCGCATCTGCCAGTCAACTGAAAATGCTGACAGGCTGACTCATAAAAATGAACAAGGGCTGGATTGGGCCATACTTCTCAACACCACCGAATGATAGCAGCGTAACATAAACTCAAATACAGTGGTTATTTTTAAAGGTCTAAATCTATTCCCATGCACCTCTGTCTTCACACCCAGACATGGGTATATGCGTCCTCATTTTGTCTATTTGCTCTTGTCCTCCTCCTTCTCCTCATCCTCCTCCATATCACCACCATATCTACATCTCTTGCAAAGGACATTGGAGTTCCTCCAAATTTTTGGCAACTGTTGCATTCACTGCATATGCAAACAGTATGGGAGATCCACTTCCTAATAATGGGAACATTGTTTTTAGGAGGCCCTCCGACCTCTATTTCTCTTGCAAGGGGCATTGGAGTGCCTCCAAATTTTTGGCAGTCGTTGCATTCACTGTATAGGCAAACAGTATGGGAGACCCACTCCTTTTTAATGGGAACATGTCGTACTCATTACTGTAGCCCAGCTCCATGTGTCTTTAAGTTGTTAGTAGGGTTTTTCCAAAATTTTGTCAGCTGTTGGACTCACTGCATACTCTATAACTGGATAGCAGACCCTCTCCTTTCTAATGGGAACATGTCATTACTATGGCACAGATCTATGTGTGTTTAAATTGTTAGTAGGGTTTTAACTAAATTTTGGCAGCCGTTGGACTCACTGCATACCCTATAACTGGATAGCAGACCCTCTCCTTTCTAATGGAAACATGTTGTTACTGTGGCCCAGCTCTATGTGTCTTTAAATTGTTAGTTGGGTTTTTCCCAAATTTTTGCAGGCATTGCAGTCACAGCATGGGCATTATCACTGTAGGAGACCCACTCCTTTATAATGGGAACATGTTTTTTTACTGAGACCCTCCTCTATGTCTCTTCAAAGGGATATTGGGGTGTGTCCAAATTTTTGGAAGCCCAGCCACTCACTGCATTAGCAATAACAGTATAGGAGACCCACTGTTAAATAATGAGAACAACAAAGCATAGCTGACTGTTGGCCCTTTAAGAATAGTAAGGCTGTAAAAATAGTGTTTGTGACTTTCACAATCTCTCCTTCATAAATGAAACAGGATGTGTCTGATGATGATTCACACACCACATGGCCAGAAAAGTTTGTAAAATGTTAAATTTACATTTCCCGGTGAATGCATTTGTCTTGCCTGAAAGCAATGCAAAAGTGCAAAAACGCATCAAAAACGAATCAAAAACGCTATGTGTGAATATAGCCCAAGGTGTGGAGGAGCATTTTTGGTTTTGGCTATTTATTTTGCCTTATATACAAGTCATTATCTTGGAAAGGATGTTGCTTAACCATTTTAGTTCAGTTTTTGTATGTTTTACTGTGAGTCCGTAAAAGTGGCATAATACCTCTGACAACCTCTGACAACGTTGTTGAAAGCAGTAACCTGGGAGTCAAAAATGCTTCCAGGGGTCTTCCCCATGCTGTTCCAATTTCATTTGAGCACTGTTCCCATCGATTTGGGCAATTTTTGGGCCCTCTGCAGGGGGGATTCGCCGAAAAATGCGTGAGTTTCCCATAGACTTACATTGGGCTCGTTCCTCGCACCGAGCACTCGAGAATTCCAATTTGCTCAACCCGAGCAACAAGTACCCGAGCATTTTAGTGCTCTCTCATCACCAGTTATTATAAGATGTGGTTCAGTTGAGGTTGCTGACAGAAAGTCTGGGTTATGAGAGGAAGATGGATCATGACTAGTGTTGAGCATTCCGATACTGAAATATCGGGTATCGGCCGATATTCACGGTATCGGAATTCCGATACTTAATTCCGATACTTTTGCAATATCGTATACCGGAATCGGAAGTTCCCATAATGCAATGAGCCATTTTCATTTTATTCAGCCAATGAGGATCCTAAGAAGTGTGGGCACATCCTGTTAGGCATGTAGGCATCTTAACTAATGGCATGGCTGTGATTGGCTGCTGAAATGATGTCATGATGCACTATAAAAGCCGCCGCCGCCATTTTGAGCTCACTCTGCTGTGAATTCAGTTAGGGATAGGATGCTGTTGTTCTGAGGGACAGTTTTAGCTACCTATTTGGTCTATTCTGCTTTACCCAAGCTACTTTATAAATCGCTGTGCCTTGCAGCACTAGTGCACAGTTCTCTGTGCTGTTCACCGCTTTCTGCAAGGTCTGTGTGTGTGAGTGCAGCTCACCCTGTAGTGTGTGCTTCAACCACGTCTGGTTGTAGTGCACTCAGTGTGTGTCACTGCCTCATACATTGTCCTTTTTTGCCAATTCATAATTTTTCCTGATATCTCCTATTAGTGTGGTGGTTCCATCCGTATTCAGGTAAATTGGTTCCAAACACACAATATAGGAGTAGATAGAGAAATTGTTTTGGTCTTGCAGTGCTAGTGCACAGTGCTCTGCATCTGTACTGTTCACCGCTGTCTGCAAGGTCTGTGTGTGTGAGTGCAGCTCACCCTGTAGTGTGTACTTCAGCCACGTCTTGTTGTAGTGCACTCAGTGTGTGTCACTGCCTCATACATTGTCCTTTTTTGCCAATTCATAATTTTTCCTGATATCTCCTATTAGTGTGGTGGTTCCATCCGTATTCAGCTAAATTGGTTCCAAACACACTATATAGGAGTAGATAGAGAAATTTTTTTGGTCTTGCAGCGCTAGTGCACAGTGCTCTGCATCTGTACTGTTCACCGCTGTCTGGAAGGTCTGTGTGTGTGAGTGCAGCTCACCCTGTAGTGTGTGCTTTAGCCACGTCTGGTTGTAGTGCACTCAGTGTGTGTCACTGCCTCATACATTGTCCTTTTTTGACAATTCATAATTTTTCCTGATTTCTCCTATTAGTGTGGTGGTTCCATCCGTATTCAGCTAAATTGGTTCCAAACACACTATATAGGAGTAGTTAGAGGTGCCTTTCTGCAGCATTGGGCCCTGCAGCCCCAGCCAGATTAGTATTAGCCTATTTTTTGTAGCCTCATCTATTGCATTGTAGGTTACCTTCCTACATTGTCATAGCTACAAAAAGTTTGTGATACTATCGGTATTACATCTTTAGGCACATCCAGTGTCTTTTTGTGACAAAAAAAAACTAAATAAAGTTCACCAAACACTCCACTTTACAGTTGTGTAGGCCACATTAGCTCATATTAAAGTCTAGTCCACACTTTATAAAATTAGTGTTTCTTAAACCTGTTAGCAGCTGTTCAGGAATAAGCACACTAAGCCCTTAGTACTTTTCTGCCTATCTTTATCAGTCTACCAAGATGAAGAAGGCAGGGAGTAAGGCATGTGGTCCTGGGCGTGGGCGTGGGTGTGGAGTTTCTGCAGGGAGAGGACGTGAGGATTCTGTGCCTGCAGGGAGAGGACATGGGGATTCTGTGCCTGCTGCGGGCACCAGTGACTCAGCATCCCCCAGTTTTACCAGGGAACAGTCCTTTATGCGCAGCTTTGTAGGAGCTAGCCATACCCCACTGCTGCGGGAGGACCAAATTGAAGCCGTTGTCGGATGGATGGCAGCTAACGCATCCACTTCAATTAGTTCCAGATCCTCTCAGGTCCTGAGCACTGAAGAGCACCCATCTGTCTCTTCACCACCTGCCAAATTGTCCAGGCAGTCAGAGAGCCCTGGACAGGAGCCATCTCTACTTCTGTTCTCTGAATCTTCTGGCTTGGAAAGAGGGGGCCAGCCAAGCAGAATTCGAGAATTTGAAGAAGAGGTAGTATGCAGTGATGCGCAACCGTTTTGTCTCTCTGAATCTGAAGAGGCGGGTGGGCCAGTGCCTATGGTCAGCAGCACACCTCAGTACGCATCTGATGATGAGACTCAGGTGCCACTTTCTGGTGCGTACTGTGCTGTCGAGACTACCCAGGAGAAGCAGTTGTTTGAAGAGGGTGGTGTAGATGATGAGGTCCTTGACCCATCATGGCGTGAGGGACAGGAAGGTGGTGGGAGCAGCTCTGAGGAAGAGATTCCCCGAATGGCCCAAAAAGGAGGGAGAGGGAGGGGGCAGACTTGGTTGACTGTAGCCTCCACTTCGGCACCCATTAGGAGCATGGCTCTTCCAAAATCCAAAGCGGGCGCTCCCAAGACTTGCAGTGCCTGGCCTTTTTTTGACACAGTTGCAGATGACATTTGCTTTGTCAAATGCAAGCTGTGTAATCAGAAGGTGAAAAGGTGAAAAGAGGGAAAAGTGTCAGCAACCTCAATACCACAAATATGTGGAAACATGTGTGGACCAAGCACGTGGTGGAGTTACAAAAACACACTGAAGACCTAGGCCAACCTACAGCGCCACCTACCACCTCTTGAGCTCGTGTTGTAGCCTCTTCCTCCAGCTCACACACAGCTGGTTCGGCTTCCTCACAGGATCGCCATGGGAGAATCTCTGGCATTGTTGTACAGAGACACAGTGTAATTCCACCCACAGCACCACTTTCCCAGTCATCCTCACACTCCCAGGCCAGTCTACAGCCATCGTTAGCACAGGCATGGGAGAAAAGGCGCCCATACTCGGCAAACCACCCCCGAGCACAGGCTCTGAATGCTGGCATTGCTAAACTACTGGCCCTTGAAATGCTATCATTCAGGCTGGTGGAGACTGACACATTCCGTAACTTTATGGCATTGGCAGTCCCACAATACAATGTGCCCAGCCGCTTTTATTTCAGCAGGCAAGCCGTCCCTGCCCTGCAACATCATGTGGAGGGAAAAATTAAACATGCGCTACAAAACGCCGTCAGTAGCAAGGTCCACCTGACCACCGATGCGTGGACCAGTAAGCATGGACAGGGACGATACCTTTCCCTCACTGCCCATTGGGTAAATGTTGTGGAGCCGGGTACAGATCTTGAGAGTGGCACTGCACGTGTTCTGCCAACTCCAAGGATTGCAGGAATCCAGTCTGTACACATTGACTCCTCCTCATGCTCCAGTTCCTCTGAATCAGCGCTGCAAGAGAAGTCACGGTCTACCTTCACACCTGTTATGATGACCGATATGAGCACAGCCGTGGCCAAACGTCAACAGGCCGCATTAAAATTAATTTCTTTGGGGAATCGAAGCCACACAGCGCAGGAGCTCTGGAATGCCATCAAGCAGCAGAGCGACGTGTGGTTTGTGCCAGCGAATCTCCAGCCAGGCATTGTAGTGTGTGACAATGGCCGAAATCTGGTGGCAGCTCTGGGCCTAGGCAACCTCACTCACATCCCATGTCTGGCACATGCGCTCAACTTGGTCATGCAGAGTTTTTTGAGGGACTATCCGGATCTTGATGCACTGCTTCACAAGGTCCGCATAGAGTGCGCTCACTTGCGGCGTTCCAGCAACGCAAGATCACGCATTGCAGCTCTGCAGCGCCGATTACGTCTTCCGGAACATCGCATCATATGTGACCTACCCACCAGGTAGAATTCAACGTTACATATGTTGGAGAGGTTGTGTGAGCAGCAGGCAGCAGTAATGGAGTACCAGCTGCAGCAGGCGCAAACAAGTCGCAGTGGTGGGCCTCTATGAAGGACATTTGCCACGTTTTGCGTGCCTTTGATTATTCCACGCGGATGGCGAGTGCAGATGATGCACTAGTCAGCATGACTATCCCTCTTATCTGCCTGCTTGAAAAAACACTGCAAGCACTAAGGGACGAGGTTTTGGAAGAGGTGGAGGATGAGGAGTCACAAATGCCATCTGCTTCTCTACAGTCTGCGCAACGTGGTTCCTCACAAAGGCCTAGGCAGGGGACACTTTGTGAGGAGGAGTCAATGGATGAGGAAGACATCTGTCCAGAGGAGGGAGGTACACAATTCTCTAGTAGTCAGTATCTAGAGCGAGGGTGGGGTGATGCAGAGCAGGCAGAGATCACGCCTCAAGCAGGGGACAGCGTTTCTTGGCCAGTTGGCAGTCTGCAGCACATGGTTGATTTCATGCTGCAGTGCCTGAGAAACGACCGCCGCATCGCCCACATTCTCAACACGGCTAATTATTGGGTGTCCACCCTCCTAGATCCTCGCTACCGGGACAACTTACAAAGCCTCATAACACCGTTGAACCGGGAGCGTAAAATGCGGGAGTACCAAGACGCACTGGTGCATTCCATCATGTTCTCCATTCCAACCGAGAGCAGTGCTGCTAGTGCTTTACAAAGCAGCTCAGTGCGTCGAGGCAGTGGAGGAAGCTCTGCACAAAGAGGGAGCAGAAGCAGCGCCTCAGCACAAGGCAAGACCAGTATGGCCGAAATGTGGCAAAGTTTTGTGTCCCCGCCACCACAAATGTCTACACCATCACAGACGGCTCCAGTCAGCAGGAGGCAACGTTTCCGTCAGATGGTGACAGACTACATGTCTTGCCCTCTTAGTGTACTCCCAGACGGCTCTTCTCCCTTCAAGTTTTGGGTCTGTAAGCTGGATACATGGCCAGAGCTTAGTCAGTATGCATTGGAGGTGCTAGCTTGCCCTGCTGCTAGTGTATTATCGGAACGCGTCTTTAGTGCCGCAGGTGGTGTACTAGCAGACCGTCGCATGCGACTATCCTCCGATAACGTTGACCGGCTTACTTTTCTCAAAATGAACAAGGCCTGGATCTCTCATGAATTTGCCAGTCCTCTTCCAGAATAAATAATTGGTTGGCAACAGTATCCAGGTCTCCTGTTGTGTTCATGTTTCTACCACCTGAACTGTAATCCCTGAGCTCCAACACCGCCAGTTGGCACTTGGAAGTGCCGTCTGCACAGTCAACACTTGCTGCCGTGTTATTGGGGTTCAGTAATGTCAGCTGTTACCCTGCTGTGCGGACGGCAATTTTTCCTGCTCTGTCCACATTCTCACTACTACAGATTTTAAAGTTGCTCCAATTACACCTCTGGCTCCTCTGTTTTCAGTATTTTCCCTGAGCTCCAACACCGCTAGTTGGCGCTCGGAAGTGCCTTCTGCACAGTCAACACTTGCTGCCGAGTTATTGGGGTTCTGTAACGTCAGCTGTTCCCCTGCTGGGCGGACGGCAATTTCTCCTGCTCTGTCCACATTCTCACTACTACAGATTTTAAAGTTGCTCCAATTACACCTCTGGCTCCTCTGTTTTCAGTATTACCCCTGAGCTCCAACACCGCCAGTTGGCGCTCGGAAGTGCCGTCTGCACAGTCAACACTTGCTGCCGTGTTATTGGGATTCAGTAACGTCAGCTGTTCCCCTGCTGTGCGGATGGCAATTTCTCCTGCTCTGTCCACATTCTCACTACTACAGATTTTAAAGTTGCTTCAATTACACCTCTGGCTCCTCTGTTTTCAGTATTACCCCTGAGCTCCAACACCGCCAGCTGGCGCTCGGAAGTGCCGTCTGCAAAGTCAACACTTGCTGCCGTGTTATTGGGGTTCAGTAACGTCAGCTGTTCCCCTGCTGTGCGGACGGCAATTTCTCCTGCTCTGTCCACATTCTCACTACTACAGATTTTAAAGTTGCTCCAATTACACCTCTGTCTCCTCTGTTTTCAGTATTATCCCTGAGCTCCAACACCGCCAGTTGGCGCTCGGAAGTGCCGTCTGCAAAGTCAACACTTGCTGCCGTGTTATTGGGGTTCAGTAACGTCAGCTGTTCCCCTGCTGTGCGGACGGCAATTTCTCCTGCTCTGTCCACATTCTCACTACTACAGATTTTAAAGTTGCTCCAATTACACCTCTGGCTCCTCTGTTTTCAGTATTATCCCTGAGCTCCAACACCGCCAGTTGGCACTCGGAAGTGCCATCTGCACAGTCAACACTGGCTGCCGTGTTATTGGGGTTCAGTAACGTCAGCTGTTCCCCTGCTGTGCGGACGGCAATTTCTCCTGCTCTGTCCACATTCTCACTACTACAGATTTTAAAGTTGCTCCAATTACACCTCTGGCTCCTCTGTTTTCAGTATTATCCCTGAGCTCCAACACCGCCAGTTGGTGCTCGGAAGTGCCGTCTGCAAAGTCAACACTTGCTGCCGTGTTATTGGGGTTCAGTAATGTCAGCTGTTCCCCAGCTGTGTGTCCGGCAAATTCTCCTGCTTTGTCCACATCCACTGTACTACTGATTTAAAACTTGCTCCAATTACACCTCTGGTTCCTCTGTTTTTAGTATTTACCCTGGGCTCCAATACCGCTAGTTGCTGCTCAGAAGTGCCGTCTGCACAGTCAACGCTTGCTCCAGTGTTATTGGGGTTCAGTAACGTCAGCTGTTCCCCAGCTGTGTGTCCGGCAAATTCTCCTGCTTTGTCCACATCCACTGTGCTACTGATTTAAAACTTGCTCCAATTACACCTCTGGTTCCTCTGTTTTTAGTATTTACCCTGGGCTCCAATACCGCTAGTTGCTGCTCAGAAGTGCCATCTGCACAGTCAACACTTGCTCCTGTGTTATTGGGGTTCAGTAACGTCAGCTGTTCCCCAGCTGTGTGTCCCACAAATTCTCCTGCTTTGTCCACATCCACTGTACTACACTTGCTGCCGTGTTATTGGGGTTCAGTAACGTCAGCTGTTCCCCTGCTGTGCGGACGGCAATTTCTCCTGCTCTGTCCACATTCTCACTACTACAGATTTTAAAGTTGCTCCAATTACACCTCTGGCTCCTCTGTTTTCAGTATTATCCCTGAGCTCCAACACCGCCAGTTGGCGCTCGGAAGTGCCATCTGCACAGTCAACACTGGCTGCCGTGTTATTGGGGTTCAGTAACGTCAGCTGTTCTCCTGCTGTGCGGACGGCAATTTCTCCTGCTCTGTCCACATTCTCACTACTACAGATTTTAAAGTTGCTCCAATTACACCTCTGGCTCCTCTGTTTTCAGTATTATCCCTGAGCTCCAACACCGCCAGTTGGTGCTCGGAAGTGCCGTCTGCAAAGTCAACACTTGCTGCCGTGTTATTGGGGTTCAGTAGTGTCAGCTGTTCCCCAGCTGTGTGTCCGGCAAATTCTCCTGCTTTGTACACATCCACTGTGCTACTGATTTAAAACTTGCTCCAATTACACCTCTGGTTCCTCTGTTTTTAGTATTTACCCTGGGCTCCAATACCGCTAGTTGCTGCTCAGAAGTGCCATCTGCACAGTCAACACTTGCTCCTGTGTTATTGGGGTTCAGTAACGTCAGCTGTTCCCCAGCTGTGTGTCCCACAAATTCTCCTGCTTTGTCCACATCCACTGTACTACTGATTTAAAACTTGCTCCAATTACACCTCTGGTTCCTCTGTTTTTAGTATTTACCCTGGGCTCCAATACCGCTAGTTGCTGCTCAGAAGTGCAGTCTGCACAGTCAACGCTTGCTCCAGTGTTATTGGGGTTCAGTAACGTCAGCTGTTCCCCAGCTGTGTGTCCGGCAAATTCTCCTGCTTTGTACACATCCACTGTACTACTGATTTAAAACTTGCTCCAATTACACCTCTGGTTCCTCTATTTTTAGTATTTACCCTGGGCTCCAATACCGCTAGTTGCTGCTCAGAAGTGCCGTCTGCACAGTCAACGCTTGCTCCAGTGTTATTGGGGTTCAGTAACGTCTGCTGTTCCCTAGCTGTATGTTCGGCAAATTCTCCTGCTCTGTCCACATTCACACTACTACAGATTTTAAAGTTGCTCCAATTACGCCTCTGGCTCCACTCTGTTTTTATTATTTACCCTGGGTTCCAGCACCGCCAGCTGTTTCCTAGCAGTGTCTTTGGCACGGGTACTCCCTCCTGCCCAGCCTGGTTCCAGCACGCCAGCTGTTTCCGGGTAGTGTCAGCGTCACTTTGCCTCCAATGCGTTGTCCTGTCGTGTTGCGGTCAGGTTAGCCGACTCTATGGTGCCTGCAGTTTAGGTGACTCCTATGTAGGCTGCGGGATCTGGCAATGAAGGCTGGTTCCATAGTGCCAATAAGACAAGCACCCCCTTTAGGACTGTGGGTTTTGGTAACTGCGGCTGGCTCGCGGCCTTGAAACTTTTTTTTACATGGGTACCTTCTGCTACCCATCCGGGTTCCAGTACCGTCAGCTGTTTTTCGGTAGTTCCATTTGCTTTTATACCTTCTACTACCCATCCGGGTTCCAGTACCATCAGCTGGTTCTCGGCAGTGCCTTTGGATTAGGTGCCTCCTTCTCGGTATCCAAGTTCCACCAACGTCTGCTGGTCCTTTGTAGTGCTTTATGGCACAGGTACCTCCTGCTTAGTAACCGAGTTCCAGTACCGTCAGCTGGTCTTCGGCAGTTCCATTGGCTCTTGTACCTTCTGCTACCCATCCGGGTTCCAGTACCGTCAGCTGGTCCTCGGTAGTTCCATTTTCTCTTGTACCTTCTGCTACCCATCCGGGTTCCAGTACCGTCAGCTGGTTCTCGGCAGTGTCTTTGGCACGGGTACTCCCTCCTGCCCAGCCTGGTTCCAGCACGCCAGCTGTTTCCGGGTAGTGTCAACGTCACTTTGCCTCCAATGCGTTGTCCTGTCGTGTTGCGGTCGGGTTAGCCGACTCTATGGTGCGTGCAGTTTAGGTGACTCCTATGTGGGCTGCGGGATCTGGCAATGAACGCTGGTTCCATAGTGCCAATAGGACAAGCACTCCCTGTAGGACTGTGGGTTTTTGTAACTGCGGCCGGCTCGCGGCCTTGAAACTTTTTTTTACATGGGTACCTTCTGCTATCCATCCGGGTTCCAGTACCATCAGCTGGTCCTCGGTACTTCCATTATCTCTTGTACCTTCTACTACCCATCCGGGTTCCAGTACCGTCAGCTGGTTCTCGGCAATGTCTTTGGCACGGGTACTCCCTCCTGCCCAGCCTGGTTCCAGCACGCCAGCTGTTTCCGGGTAGTGTCAACGTCACTTTGCCTCCAATGCGTTGTCCTGTCGTGTTGTGGTCGGGTTAGCCGACTCTATGGTGCCTGCAGTTTAGGTGACTCCTATGTAGGCTGCGGGATCTGGCAATGAAGGCTGGTTCCATAGTGCCAATAGGACAAGCACCCCCTGTAGGACTGTGGGTTTTGGTAACTGCGGCCGGCTCGCGGCCTTGAAACTTTTTTTTACATGGGTACCTTCTGCTACCCATCCAGGTTCCAGTACCATCAGCTGGTTCTCGGCAGTGCCTTTGGATTAGGTGCCTCCTTCTCGGTATCCAAGTTCCACCAACGTCTGCTGGTCCTTGGTAGTGCTTTCTGGCACAGGTACCTCCTGCTTAGTAACCGAGTTCCAGTACCATCAGCTGGTCCTCGGTAGTTCCATTGGCTCTTGTACCTTCTGCTACCCATCCGGGTTCCAGTACCATCAGCTGGTTCTCGGCAGTGCCTTTGGATTAGGTGCCTCCTTCTCGGTATCCAAGTTCCACCAACGTCTGCTGGTCCTTGGTAGTGCTTTCTGGCACAGGTACCTCCTGCTTAGTAACCGAGTTCCAGTACCATTAGCTGGTCCTTGGTAGTTCCATTGGCTCTTGTACCTTCTGCTACCCATCCGGGTTCCAGTACCATCAGCTGGTCCTCGGTAGTTCCTCAGCCTTCTTGTACCTTCTGCTACATTTCCAAGTTCAAGCTTTTTGAAATGGTTCTTAGTAATCGCTCTGGATCTCCCTGACGAGGACCCTGAAGACCAACCCGAAGAAGACGAGGACCCCGAAGACGACGACCCTGAAGACGAGGACCCTGAAGACCACCCCAAAGAAGACGAGGACCCTGAAGACCACCCCGAAGAAGACGAGGACCCTGAAAACCACCCCGAAGAAGACGAGGACCCCGAAGACGAGGACCCAGAAGACCAACCTGAAGAAGACGAGGACCCCCGAAGACAATGACCCTGAAGACCACCCCGAAGAAGACCAAGAAGATGACCCTGAAGAAGTTGACCAAGAGGACAAAGAAGAGAAGACAAGCACCAAGATACAGAAGAACAAGAGACAGAAAACCAAGAAGCAGAAATACAAGAATCTGCAGAACAAAAAGCAGAAGAACATTAAGCATAAGACTAAAAATCAGAGCAAAAGATAATATCTAAATTATAAGCAGAAGATGACTAAGCAGTGTATGGGGGTGAGTCCGTTCCTCCTCGTGGTGCCCCTGGAAAAGACCTGCTGCTGCAGGCCAAACTGAACGCAGACAAATCCTGTTGTAAATCTTTTATGACGGGCAGAACGAAAGGTGTAATGTCCAACCTTTTATAGATAACAACTACAGGAATGCCTGTCACTAATAAGAATATGATGAAGAAGAAGAATATAAAGAAGATGAAGAAGCAGAATATGAAGAATGTAAAAAAAAGGAATAATACGAAGAAGGTGAAGAAGAAGAAGATGAAGAAGGTGAAGAAGAAGTGGATGAAAAAGATGCTGAGGATGATGAAGGAGAAAGTGTGGGAGAAGTAAAAAAGAAGGTGAAGAGCATGGAAGTAGTGAAACATAAATATCTGACAAAATATCAAAATACTTAACATAGTCAATATTTCCGTAACTCAGAACGTCTTAAAAAAAATATTAATTCCTGCTATTCCATTTGATTGGGCTAAACCTCTATGCCTTTATTGTCTCCCCCACCTCCCCCAATACATTCTACATTATTCTTAGTTGTTTTCCTTCATGTAGAATTAACCTACAAGGAAAGAAAGGGTTTATTTTCATTCCGATATTTCTGTCCCATTGACTTGCATTGGTTTCCGGTATCAGAATCGGCGATATCCGATACTTTTTCGGTATCGGTCCTATCCAATCCGATCCGATATTTCCCGATATCGTAAGGTATCGCTCAACACTAATCATGACACAAAGTGCCCTCTTAGTCTTCACTTGACTCTACTGAAAATGTTTCTGGTGCTTTTGGAACCAGTAGTTTTTCTGTAAGTGGTATTGGGCGTATTGCAGATGGAATGTTTGGATACTGTAAAGTTCTTCTTCCTTGATACTCCTTTCCTATCGGGCGGCATCATGCAGAATTTGCAACAGATAGGGTGATCGGTTGGCTCTCTCAATATCGTTGGGACTGCAAAAGGCATAGTTTGCCTCTTTCCATGCAGCCACTGGATAAGATGTGATGCACATCTATTGCAGCCGATATGTGGGGCCCAACTCTTGTCTAGATCTCCTATTTTGCAGCCCAAATACAGGTTGTAGGCTTTTCTTATCATGGTAGTCAAGTTTCACCTGTGTGATGCAAAAGTGACTTCTCTGCATTTGTAGCAACAACTATCTGCTATGTTAATAGAAGAATGAGGTATATTATATATTGGCTGACAAACAGGAAATCCCTGCATGTGTCACAGGTGTATGACAGATGTGACACATGCAGTCGTGGCAAAACTTACATCAATGCCGAGCACGCCGCAAATACTCGGCGTGCACTCGAGCGTGCTCATCGAAGGGGTTAATGATACATACTCGCTCAACACTACTCCCTATTCTTTGATATTTGTAAGCTAAATGCCCCCTACTCAAATACATTATACTAAATTATAACCAAGGTGATGATCAGTCCCTCTGTTGTACATTAAAACCCAATTTCTGGACAGTGTAATTACCCCATGGCGACCTGTACCAAAGTTTCAGAACTAGAGATGAGTCAATTTTGTGGGACTTGGTGAATTTAAAGAGGACCATAAGGGGGGCTGCAGAGAGGAATAAAACTTTTTTTTTTGCCTCTCCTTTGCAGAGATATTAGCAATCAAAGTATTTAGCACCTAATGAGTTAACTTTTGACTAAATTTTAATAAGTCCAAGTGGATATTTCCATTTCAGTAGGTGGTCCTACCATAACTCCTAGGCAGCATGCCTGCTGTCTTGGGGTTATATTTGACTATGATCTTTTCTTCACTATCTACATCCATTCACTTGCTTGCTCATGTCACCTAAACCTCAAAAATATCTCCAGAATCTGCCCTTTTCTTACCTTTGAAATTGCAGAAACTTCCACTGTCACTCTTATTGATTATTGTCTATAATACTGCAAATCACTACTACTCAGTCTCCTTCTTGATAAATTCTCGACTCTTCAATGTTTCCTGAATACAACAGCCATGCAAATATTTCTGTCCAGCTGCTACACAAATACCTCCACTCTGTGCCATTCATTGCTCTGGTTGCCAATCTGCTATATAATGCACCATAAACTTATCACTCTCACCCACAAAGCTCTCCACAGTTCTGCACCACCCTGCATTTCCTCCCTCATCTCTGTCTACCTGTGCTCTTCATTCCACTAATGATTTAAGGCTAAATCCCGAATAATTTCAACATCCAACTCCCTTCTCGAAAACTTTTCTCATGCCATGCCAGAATAAATTACCCCAGACATTTCAGTTAATTTCAATATCCACAGTTTTAAGCATTTTCTAAAAACATATATTTTTAGATAGGCTAGTCACATTATCTCACTAAACTTTTCCCTGTTCTCCCTACCTAAATTGTCGTTAGAATGTTGGCTCTTCTATAATCTTCTTCCACACCCCCCATGTGCTCTGTAGCATTTTTCATCTGGATATACAGTATACAGGTATGGACTGATGACCAACTCATGCAGCTTTATTTGCATACCTTTTTTATATATATATAATTATAGCTGTAACATACACTGGAAGCACTTTTTACCTTTTGCACCCTCTGCCTGCCATTTCTTTATAAGTTGCAAACTTGGCCCTCGCTCCCCTTGCCTAAATTATAGTAACTACTAGAAACGAATACAAGAAAATCAAAGTAAATAATATCCATGTCTCTATCCCATTTCCCAACTATTCCTATTAGCAACAGAATTTACCCGTTGACAAGTGGTAGTGGACAGACACAAAGTTATATGACAACAACAGACCAGTAGATTGGAGTTTTGGGATTCGATGCAGCAAACTCCCCAGAAGCCTATTCCTCATCATTATCCTTTTCCTACCAGGTTAACAAAGAACAGAAGTTCAGCCACAGGCAAGCTACATTGTGAATTGATGGCTTCAATAGGAAGCATACAACTGCCAATCTTCTACAAAAGTTTAGAAATGTCATAGCAGAATGGCATATCCTCTTTAGACCCCTTTGATGTCTTGAATGTGTCATTACTGATAATGGAGCTAATACTGAGTGTTGACAAATCTAACACATACTGTGCAGAATTTTCTGATAAATTGGTAGGTCTCTCCAGGACATTTTCCTCATTTGATAAGTGTGTGCAGAAGCTAAGCAATTCCTACTCACCTTCTGATCAGACAATGATGTGAAGAAATGCAGGCAGCTTTGCTACAAATGCCGCAGGTGTTGTGTTAGAAACAATGATGGCTCCTTTAGCCACTCCCTTCTATTCTTACTCTGAAAAATTGTGTACCTCGTGTAATATCCCCCCAAAAAAGAAAGTTCATGCTAGAAGAGCTTTCTGGCCCAAAGATTGACACAATATTTAATAAGGCATAGGCAAGACAAATGTCATGCTTCTTCAACATCAATTAAAATCTACCTTATGTAAGATTGTCGGTAAACAAGAAAAACCAGAGCTAGTCCTTTTTATTACTTGACTGTTGTGCAGACTGGATTTGTCTGGGTCTTCCTTTGGCCTATTATACACTGCTCAAAAAAATAAAGGGAACACTTGAACAACA
This sequence comes from Phyllobates terribilis, assembly GCF_046119375.1. NCBI lineage: Eukaryota > Metazoa > Chordata > Amphibia > Anura > Dendrobatidae > Phyllobates > Phyllobates terribilis. The sequence goes on along the minus strand of NW_027362761.1, from coordinate 460,306,487 downwards.
GAATATAACTCCAAGTAAATCAAACTTCTGTGAAATCAAACTGTCCACTTAGGAAGCAACACTGATTGACAATCAATTTCACATGCTGTTGTGCAAATGGAATAGACAATAGATGGAAATTATTGCCAATTATCAAGACACCCTCAATAAAGGAGTGGTTCTGCAGGTGGAGACCACAGACCACATCTCAGTACCAATGCTTTCTGGCTGATGTTTTGGTCACTTTTGAATGTTGGTTGTGCTTTCACACTCGTGGTAGAATGAGACGGACTCTACAACCCACAGAAGTTGCTCAGGTAGTGCAGCTCATCCAGGATGGCACATCAATGCGAGCTATGGCAAGAAGGTTTGCTGTGTCTGTCAGCGTAGTGTCCAGAGGCTGGAGGCACTACCAGGAGACAGGCCAGTACACCAGGAACTTGGAGGGGGCCGTAGGAGGGCAACAACCCAGTAGCAGGACCGCTACCTCCACCTTTGTGCAAGGAGGAACAGGAGGAGAATTGCCAGAGCCCTGCAAAATGACCTGCAGGCCACAAATGTGCATGTGTCTGCACAAACGGTTAGAAACCGACTCCATTAGGGTCATGAGGGTGTTATGAGGGCCCGACATCCACAGATGGGGGTTGTGCTCACAGCCCAACACCGTGCAGGATGCTTGGCATTTGCAACAGAACACCAGGATTGGCAAAGTCGCCACTGGCGCCCTGTGCTCATCACAAATGAAAGCAGGTTCACGCTGAGCACATGTGACAGATGTGACAGAGTCTTCAAACGCCGTAGAGAGCAATCTGCTGCTGCAACATCCTTCAGCATGACCGGTTTGGCAGTGGGTCAGTAATGGTGTGGGGTGGCATTTCTTTGGAGGGCCACCCAGCCCTCCATGTGCTCGCCAGAGGTAGCCTGACTGCCATTAGGTACCGATATGAGATCCTCAGATCCCTTGTGAGACCATATGCTGGTGCGGTTGGCCCTGGGTTCCTCCTAATGCAGGACAATGCCAGACCTCATGTGGCTGGAGTGTGTCAGCAGTTCCTGGAAGATGAAGGCATTGAAGCTATGGACAGGCCCGCCCATTCCCCAGACCTGAATCTGATTGAGCACATCTGGGACATAATGTCTCGCTCCTTCCACCAACATCACGTAGCTCCACAGACTGTCCAGGAGTTGGCAGATGCTTTAGTCCCGGTTTGTGAGGAGATCCCACAGGAGACCATCAGCAACCTCATCAGGAGCATGCCCAGGCATTGTAGGTAGGTCATACAGGCACATGGAGGCCACACAATACTGAGCCTCATTTTGACTTGTTTTAAGGACATTACATCAAAGTTGGATCAGCCTGTAGTGTGTTTTTCCACTTTAATTTTGGGGGTGACTCCAAATCCAGGCCTCCATTGGTTAATAAATTTGATTTCCATTGATTATTTTTGTGTGATTTTGTTGTCAGTACATTCAACTTTGTACAGAACAAAGTATTCAATGAGAATATTTCATTCATTCAGATCTAGGATGTGATATTTGAGTGTTCCCTTTATTTTTTTGAGCAGTGTACATACGTCTATATTCCTCGCATATAAGACAAGTGAGGCCAAAAAATTGAAATACACCTCCATCAGCATGCATAGTCTAGGAAAAAAAACATTATCTCAAAATATGATGTTGAAACATTGGCTAAGTCAATTTTTGGTGATCTGTGAAGGAAGTCGCATTCCAGAATTGTGTTAATAAAAATGTTATTATGATTATTAGAGATGATTGAACATTTTGAATTTTTTTAAAAAATGGATTTGCAGCAAATAAATGTGCCTGAAAATCGTAGGTTGCTTTATCGTGTTAAAATGATGAGCCTAACATTGTAAAGTTGCCTGATAGTGTAGGCTGCTTGTTTTAGGCTATGTGCACACAATCTCTTTTTCAAGCGGATTCAGCCTGGAATCTGCCTGTAAAAGCACAAAAGCACCAAATAAAAAGAACATAATGCACAGCAATGTAAAATATGTGTGCTAGGCACATGTTCTTATGTCATATGTGATTTCTTTAATCTCTTCCCGACATTGATCGTATCGGTATGTCCTATTTTGCAGTGCGTTCCTGCAAATTATATTACAGGTATGGCCTGGTGATCATGCGGGTATAAGAGCAATGCTCGCACGATTGCCTCTGGGAGCTCAGCTTAAGTGATAGCCGAGACCCGGCTGTCACTGCCAGAAGTGGTGCCTGCACCGCCCTCGGCGGTTTGACCCCATAAATGCTGTGATCAAGAGCGATCACAGCATTTAGAAGGAAGGGAGAGGACTCCCGTCTGATCGGCGCCCCTGTAACATCATCGCGGGGGGCCCGGTGGTTGCCATTACATCCTGATGTGTTCAGCTATGGAGGACTGGTTAGACCATGCCCAGAGCATGATCTAAGAAGTTACTGTTAGTGTAAAACTGACAGGTAGAATGCATTGCAATGTATCGGAGTAAAAAGTCCCATAGAGAGATTATGTAAAAAAGTTTAAAAAAAATTATAAATACCATGTATATTAAAAATCTCACATAATAAAGAACAAAAAAAATGAAAAAAATATACCAATAAATACTTTGTTTATTATTGTTTTTATATAAGTGCACATATTTGGTATCACCACGCCTGGAACAACCCAACCTATAAAACTGTCACACTACTTAACCCCTTCAGGGAACACCATAAAAAAAGAAATAAAAAACGTGGCAAAAAAACTATGCCTTTTCCTCATATCGCCAAACAAAAAGTGGAATAAAATGAGATCAAAAAGACAAATGTAAATAAAAATAGTATCACTGAAAACGTCTTGTCCCAGAAAAACCAGGCTGCAATACTGCTCCATCGGCTGAGAAATAAAAAACTTATAGCTCTCAGAAAATAGTGATGTAATAACAATTATTTTTACTAAAAAATTGTTTTTATTCTGTAAAAGTGGCAAAACATAAATATATGATATACAGTAAATGTGGTGTCGCTGTAATCATACTGACTCAAAGAATAAAGCTATCTTATCACTTTTACCACATGGTGAACAGCATAAAAAGAAAAATCTCCAAAAGAATTCCTGAATTGCAATTTTTTTCATTCTGCCTCCCAAAAATCAAAATAGAAAGCTATCAAAACTTGCTGTGCCCATAAATGGAACCAATAAAAATGTATTTATATGTGTATTTTTTTACTTGTCCCATAAAAAACAAGTCCTCACATGACTCTGTCAGCAGAAATATGGAAAAATTATAGCTCTCAAATATGGCGATGCAAAACTTGTTTTTGCAAAACACAAGTGTCTAGTGATGAGCGAGCACTAAAATGCTCGGGTGCTCGATGCTCGAGTCGAGCACATTGGAATACTTGGGTGCTCGACCCGAGCAACGAGCCCAATGTAAGTCTATGGGAAACTCGAGCATTTTCCAGGCGGCTCCCTCCGGCGGTCTGCAGAGGGCCTAAAAATTGCCCAAATCGATGGGAACAGTGCTCAAATAACATGGGGACAGCATGGGGAAGACATCTGGAAGCATTTCTGACTCCCAGGTCACTTTTGTCAACAACGTTGTCAGAGGTATTACGCCACTTTTAAGGACTCATAATAAAACATACCAAAACGAAACCAAAATGGATTTTCCTAGGAAATATGTTAAGGAACATCCTTTCCAGGGTAATCACTTGTATATAAAGCAAAATAAATAACCAAAAGCAAAAATGCTCATCCACACCTTGGGCTATGTTCACACGTAGCGTTTTAGATGTGTTTTTTCACTTTTGCATTGCTTGCAACCGTGACAAATGCATTCACCAGGAAAGGTCATTTTAACATTTTACAACCTTATCTGGCCATGTGGTGTGTGAGATATCATCAGACACATCGTGTTTCATATATGAAGGAGGGACTCTAAAAGTCACAAAGCCTATTTTTATAGGGCTATCAGGCAGCCTTTACTATTCTAAAAGGGCCAGCAGTCGGCCCTCACTATTCTTAGAGAGCCATCAGCTTTTGTTTTATTGTTCCCATTACTAAAGAGTGGGTCTCCCAAACTGTTATTGCGTTTGCAGTGAGTGGCAGAGCTGCCCAAAATTTGGACACAGCCCAATACCCCTTTGAAGAGACTTAGAGGAGAACCTCCTGAAAACAATGTTCCCATTAATAGGAAGTAGGTCTCCCATTCTGTTTACCTATGCAGTGAATGCAACTGTTACAACTCTCCTGTTAGGTTTTTTTTAGTTTGCCGGTCACATGACCAGTTTTGCCTTTTTAATCCGGCTCCGCCCTCCTGGCATTGCTGGACTTCATTTGTATTTACTACTGTTGAGCTAGCTTGGTGCTCTGTTGCCGTTCTCTGTTAGTTTTGCTAGGTCTTCTGACCTCTTTACTTTTTGTTGTGTGTTTGTCTTTGACTGCTACGATTTCTGCTAGGAGGTGTCCAACTTTTCCCAGTCCCTAGTTCTTGTAGGGATTCCTCCCTCACATCTATAGGTCTTCGTACAGACTAGCCGAGGACTTTAGCGGGTCTGATCGCAGGATCAGGTTCCCCGTTACATCGTAGGGATCTAGTTTAGTTCTATTGTAGGGACAGATCTCCTGTCTTTCCTTAGTCTCTGTAGCAGATCATAACAGTAAGTCCAGCCATAAAAAAAAAAAATAATTTCTCTAAGGAAAGACCTCCAGTTTTCCATCATGGTCTCGGTGCAAGATTTGGCTCAACGCTTGCAGGGACTCTCTCTGGAGGTGGCTAAGCTCCAACAACACGTGAGTAGCTCTTCTGGAGCGCATTTTGTGGAACCAAAGGTACGTCTGCCTGATCTATTTTTTGGCGAACAACAAGATTTTTTTTCTTTTAAAAATGCTTGTCTATTATATTTTCGTTTGAGACCCGGATCCTCTGGTGGTGAATCACAGCGCATAGGGTTCATAATGTCACTTTTGCGCAAATATCCTCAGGGATGGGCCTTCTCTCTCCAACCTAGTGATCCGTGCTTTAGATCAGTGGATAGTTTTTTTTCTGCTTTGGGTTTATTGTACGATGATCCTGATCGTGTCTCATCTGCTGAGTCTGAATTAAGACGTTTGAGGCAGGGATCAGGTAATGTGGAAAAATATTGTTCTCACTTCCGTCGGTGGTCTGCCCAGGTGGGGTGGAACGATTCAGCTTTGAAAAGCTTGTTTCTTGCAGGGCTAGGTGAAAGGGTTAAGGATTTACTGATTGCTTATCCCACACCTGGAAACTTGCAGGAGGCAATGCAATTAGCTATACGGGTGGACAGTAGACTGCGTGCAAGGGTTAATGAGAGCAAATCCTCTGCTATGTCAGCTTCGAGTCCTGAGAGGTTCAGTGCTGACAATGGTGAGCCGATGGAAATTGGGGCGATGACACCCCGCTCTCAGGAAAAAGATCGCCGACTTTCTGAAGGCTTGTGTTTCTATTGCGGAAATTCTGGTCATTTGATTAAGAGCTGTGTGCTTCGTATGAAGAAAGAAAAAAAAAAATGGTTAGTCATGCCCGTATTGCCTGTTTAAATTCTAAGGGAGTATTCCTATCTGCCACTACTGCTGCTCAGGATGAATTAATTGAATTTCGGGTATTTGTGGATTGTGGATCTACTCTGAATGTGATTGATGGGGGATTCTTGGAAAAACTTAGATTAGAACCTAAAACTTTGTCATCCCCTATTGCTGTGGTTTCTGTCGATGGCTCTCCCTTGAAGAGTGTTACTCACAAGGTCTGTGAATTTCCCCTCACTATTAATGGTATTCATCAAGAGAATTTGGATTTGGTGGTATTGGATAATTTGCCTTCTCCAGTAATATTGGGGTTACCCTGGTTAAAATTGCACAATCCTGTACTGGATTGGTCTACCAATGAAATTAAGTCCTGGAGCCCTAAGTGTTATGACAAGTGTTGTAACAGGCGCATTGCTGCTGTGGATAGAGGGGAATTGCCTGTACCTATTCAGGATTTTTGGAGAGTTTTTTCTGAGGAGGAGTCGCAGGTTTTGCCTCCCCATAGAGACTATGATTGTACCATTGAATTTGTCCCTGGAGCGACTCTTCCTAAGAGTTGTTTATTTAATCTTACTATTCCTGAGAGAAAGGCTTTGGAGGAATACATACAGACAAGCTTGGCCGCTGGTCACATTAGGCCTTCCAAGTCTCCTGTGGCTGTTGGATTTTTTTTGTAAAAAAAAAAGATGGCGGTTTACGTCCTTGTCTGGACTTTCGTGAGATTAATAAAATTACTGTACGCAATCCTTACCCACTGCCATTGATTCCTGATTTATTTAACCAGTTAGTGGGGGCCAAGTGGTTCTCTAAAATTGATCTCCGGGGGGCATACAATTTGTTGCGCATGAAGGAGGGTGATGAATGGAAGACTGCTTTTAACACTCCTGTGGGTCATTTTGAGAATCTGGTTATGCCTTTTGGTCTCACCAATGCTCCAGCATTTTTTCAGAATCTTATTAATGATATCCTTAGACCTTTAATCGGCAAAAATGTGGTTGTGTATTTGGATGACATTTTGATTTATTCGCCTGATCTGGAGTCTCATTGGCGGAGCGTACGTGAGGTATTACAGTTATTAATGGACAATTCGCTTTTTGCTAAGCTGGAGAAATGTGAGTTCGCTGAACAGAGAATTAGTTTTTTGGGCTACATTATCTCCAGTGAAGGTTTTGAGATGGACCCGGTGAAGGTTCAGGCTGTACAGGAATGGCCTAGGCCTATTGGTTTGAAATCAATACAGAGGTTTTTGAGTTTCGCCAATTATTACAGAAAATTCATAAAAAATTTTTCTATTATTGTCAAACCGCTGACCGATCTCACCAGGAAAGGTGCTAATGCGGTTCAGTGGACTTCTGAGGCCATTGAAGCTTTTGTGTTTTTAAAGGAGAGGTTCACCTCTGCTCCCATCCTTATGCAGCCTGATGTGACTAAGCCGTTTTTGGTTGAGGTTGATGCTTCTTCGGTGGGGGTTGGTGCGGTGTTGTCTCAGGAAAACAAGGATGGAGTACATCCCTGTGCCTTTTTTTCAAAAAAATTTTCCGAGACTGAACTTAATTACGATATTGGTAATCGGGAATTGCTGGCGATTAAACTCGCATTTGAACACTGGCGTCACCTCTTGGAAGGTGCTGATTTTCCCATTCAGGTTTTCACTGATCATAAAAATCTGATCTATCTTGATGCTGCCAAGCGCTTGAATGCCCGTCAGGCTAGGTGGGTACTTTTTTTCTCGCGGTTTAATTTTTCCGTTACTTACATCCCGGGTACCAAGAATGTTAAAGCGGATGCTTTGTCTCGCAGCTTTTCTCCCATGGTCGGTGTTGAGGAGGAAGAGGAGACCATTTTACAAGAAGGTGTTGTGATTGCTGCTTTGGACTCCGTTTTGGAGGATGAGATTCTTAAAGCACAGGAGAATGCCCCATCTAACACTCCCCATGGGAGGTTGTTTGTGCCTAGGACCTTTAGGAGAGATTTGTTTGTTGAGTGTCATGAGTCTCGGTTGGCAGGTCATCCAGGAATTTCTGAGACCAAGAGACTTGTGGGTCGCAGTTTTTGGTGGCCTGTATGGCAGAAGGAAGTCATTAAGTGGGTGCGCCAATGTACTGTGTGTGCTAGATCCAAGTCTTCGCATGCTCCTGCTGCGGGGTTGCTTTGCCCTCTGGAGGTTCCTAGTGCACCTTGGACACATCTGGCTATGGACTTTATTACTGACCTTCCTCCCTCTGAAGGTTTCACGGTCATCTGGGTGGTCGTGGACCGTTTTAGCAAGATGTGTCACTTGGTTCCCTTTATCAAACTGCCTTGCGCTAAGACACTCGCTAAGGCCTTTGTCAAGGAGATTGTCAGACTACATGGTGTTCCTACTGACATTGTTTCTGATAGGGGACCTCAGTTCGTGGCTCGTTTTTGGCGTGCCTTTTGTGACAGGTTGGGAGTCCATTTGTCGTTTTCATCCGGATATCATCCTGAGTCTAATGGCCAGACAGAAAGGAAGAACCAGGATGTTGAGCAGTTCTTGCGTTGTTTTGTGGCAGACAATCAAGAGGGGTGGTCTGAGTTTCTGCCACTTGCTGAATTTGCTCTTAATAACCATACATCCTCTTCTGCTGGGTGTTCGCCTTTTTTTTGCTGTTCTGGGAGACATCCGTCTTTTGGGTCATTCTCCAAATTGGTTTCGGCTGTGCCTGAGGAGGAGAGTTTTTCCGTTGATTTGGAGAGAGTTTGGACGGATGTGCGTGGTAATCTTCAGGAGGCTAACAAAAAATCTAAGAGGTACTTTGATAGGAAACGGAAAGAGGTTTTGTTTGCTGTTGGTGACATGGTTTGATTGTCCTCTAAGAATCTGCGATTGAGGATTCCTTCTAAAAAATTGGGTCCCAAGTTCGTAGGGCCCTTTAAGGTGCTTCAGATAGTTAACCAATCTGCTGTTAGGCTGGAGGTTCCTACGTCCTGGAGGATTAATCCGGTGTTTCATGTTTCTCTGTTGAAAAAAGCTGATGTGTCGGATGGTGACGCCTCTGCCACTGTTCCTCCGGTGGTGGAGGACGGGGAATATGAAATTTCCCGCATCCTAAATTCTAGACGGTATAGAGGGAGTTTGCAGTATATCGTCGCTTGGAAGGGTTTCGGACCTGAGGATAACTCATGGGTGAGGGCGGATGATGTTTCTGCTTCCAGACTTGTCCGAGCATTTCACAGGAGGTTTCCTGGTAAGCCTGGGCCTAGGGGATCCGGAGGATCCTCTTAGAAGAGGGGGTACTGTTACAACTCTCCTGTTAGGTTTTTTTTAGTTTGCTGGTCACATGACCAGTTTTGCCTATTTAATCCGGCTCCGCCCTCCTGGCATTGCTGCACTTCATTTGTATTTACTACTGTTGAGCTAGCTTGGTGCTCTGTTGCCGTTCTCTGTTAGTTTTGCTAGGTCTTCTGACCTCTTTACTTTTTGTTGTGTGTTTGTCTTTGACTGCTACGATTTCTGCTAGGAGGTGTCCAACTTTTCCCAGTCCCTAGTTCTTGTAGGGATTCCTCCCTCACATCTATAGGTCTTCGTACAGACTAGCCGAGGACTTTAGCGGGTCTGATCGCAGGATCAGGTTCCCCGTTACATCGTAGGGATCTAGTTTAGTTCTATTGTAGGGACAGATCTCCTGTCTTTCCTTAGTCTCTGTAGCAGATCATAACAGCAGCGGTTGCCAAAAATTTGGAGGCACTCCAATGCCCCTTGGAAGAGACATGGAGGTTAGAGGGCCACCTGAAAACAATGTTCCCATTATTAGGAAGTGGGGCTCTCATTATGTTTGCCTATGCAGTGAATTCAAGGGTTGCCAAAAATTTGGAGGCACTCCAATGCCCCTTGGAAGAGACGTGGAGGTCAAAGGGGCTCCTGAGAACAATGTTCCCTTTATTAGGAAGTGGGTCTCCCATTGTGTTTGCCTATGCAGTGAATGCAAGGGTTGCCAAAAATTTGGAGGCACTCCAATGCCCCTTGGAAGAGAAGTAGAGGGGGGCCTCCTTAAAAAAATGTTCCCATTATTAGGACGTGGGTCTACCATTGTGTTTGCCTATGCAGTGAATGCAAGGGCTGCCAAAAATTGGGAAGCAGTCCAATGCCCCTTGGATGAGACGTGGAGGAGGGCCTCATAAAAATTTTTCCCATTTTCCTATACTTGTAATGCCCATGCACTAAGTGTATGGGCTGACAAACATTAGCCCCTGGGGGAAATACATGAACATACTGTATAAAAAATTTTTTTACGGGCATCATAAACACCCTTTAAAAAATTATGTGTGTGTTTTGCATCACGGACCACGTTCACTCTGGTGATATGGTGGTGGAGGATGAGGAGAATGAGGAGGACAAGAGCAAATAGCCAAAATCAGGAAGCGTATACCCATGTGTGAGTGTGAGGAGGTGCATGGGAATACACCTCCCAAAAAAAGACACTGGATTTTAGTTTATGTTACGCCGCTATCATTCGGTGGTGTTGAGAAGTCTGGCCCAATCCAGCCCTTGTACATTTTTATAAGAGTTAGCCTGTCAGCATTTTCAGTTGACAGGCGGATGCGCTTGTCAGTTATAATTCCACCAGCGGCACTGAAAACCCGCTCTGATAAAACGCTGGCGGCAGGGCGGGCCAAGACCTCCAAGGCATAGAGAGCCAGTTAATTCCACGTATCCAGCTTGGATGCCCAATAATTAAAAGGCACAGAGGAATCACGGAGGAGGTTGGTACAGTCGGCAAGGTACTCCCTCAGCATTTTCCCAAACTTTGCACTCCTTGTGAGAGTACCCCGCGCCTCAGGGCCTGCGCAATGGGAGGGGCTGAGAAATTTCTTCCAGAACTTTGACAGTGTTCCCCTGCCTTTGCTGGATTGAAGTTGTGTCTCTCTCGCCTGTACTCCTTGGTTGTCCAACGAACTGTGACCTCTGCCACCAGCGTTTTCAGATGGGAATTTTTTTAATAGTTCCACAACAAGGGCCTTCTGGTACAGCCCATTTTTGTAAACCTGTCCGCCTCAGGAATAAGAGATATAAAGTTCTCCTTGTAGCGTGGGTCTAGAAGTGTCACCAACCAGTAATGACTGTCACCCAAAATTTTGAGAACGCGAGGGTCATGGGAAAGGCAGCGTAACATAAACTCAGCCATGCATGCCAGACTACTAACAGGCAAGACTTCCGTGTCCTCACCAAGAGGATGACTGACCATGCTCTCCTCCTCTCTGTCCTCTGGCCATCCACACTGAACAGACGGTATGACAGTTGTGCAGGTAGTACCATCTATAGCGCATGAAACTAGCTCCTGTTCTTCCTCTTCCTCCTCTTCCTCATTGTCACCAAATCCACATTGGGATGAGATGAGGCTGGGCAGTGTGTAATCACCCTGTATGGTTCCTTGCTCCATCTCATCGTGCTCTGCCTGCAATGCATCCTCTTTGATTGTGAGCAGAGAGCATTTCAGAAGACAGAGAAGCGGGATGGTGACGCTAATTATGGCGTCATCGCCGCTCACCATCTTGGTGGAGTCCTCAAAGTTTTGGAGGATGGTACATATGTCTGACATCCATGTCCACTCCTGAGGTCTTATGTGTGGAGTCTGAACTGAATATCGACGGCCTTGTTGATGCTGGTAGTCAACAACTGCCCTCTTCTGCTCACAAATCCTTCCCAACATCTGCAGTTAGAGTTCCATCGCGTGGGGACATCACACACCAGTCTGTGAGCTGGAAGCTGCAAACGCTGCTGAAACACGGCAATGGAGGCAGAAGCTGTAGGTGACTTTCTAAAATGGGCACACAGGCGGCGTACTTTAACAAGCAGATCCGGCAGCTCCGGGTAGGATTTGAGAAACCGCTGAACCATGAGGTTAAGCACATGGGCCAGGCATGGTACGTGTGTGAGCTTGCCTCTCCTCAGAGCCACCACCAGGCTCCGGCCATTGTCACACATGACCATGTCTGGCTGTACGTTCAGCAGTGTGAGCCACAGATCTGCCTGCTCTTTCAGAGTTGTCCACAACTCTTCAGCACTGTGCAGTTTGTCACTGCAGTGCTGCAGTGCTTACAGCTTGTGACTGATGTGGTCATTTCGGAGATGGAGGCTGAAGAGGAGGAGGAGGCTGAGGAGGATGAGGTGCAGGAGGTGTAGACTATGGGGGCAACCCTGATTGACCCAGGGCCCGCAATCCTTGGCATCGGGAGGACATGTTCCGTCCCAAGGTCCGACTGGATCCCGGCTTCCACTATGTTAACCCAGTGTGCCGTCAGCGAGATGTACCGTCTCTGCTCACAAGTACTTGTCCACGTGTCAGTGGTTAGGTGGACTTTCCCGGTAACTGCGTTGTTGAGGGCCCAGCTAATGTTTTGGGTCACGTGCTTGTGTAAGGCAGGGACTGCACACCATGAGAAATAGTCGCAGCTGGGGACTGAGTACCGAGGGATGGCCGCCGTCACCAGGTTGCGGAATGCTTCCATCTCCATGAGCCTAAAAGGCAACATTTCGAGTGCTAGCAGTCGTGAAATGTTGGGATTTAGTACTGTGGCCGGTGGAGTATTGGCTGCGTATTTGTGCTTGCATTCCAAGGACTGGGGTATGGACAACTGAATGCTGCGCTGGGACAAGGACGTGGACATGCTTCCTGATGCTGCTACTTGAGAGTGTGCAATGACAGGTGCAGGGCAGGAGGCATCTTCGCTTGCACCATGGACAGGGAATTGGCTTGCATGCACAACAGCGGAAGAAGCAATGGTGCCAACCACAGACACTGTTCCTGGACTCAGGGGTTTGGCTCACAAAGTCGGGTGCTTTGCTGCCATGTGCCTGATCATGCAGGTGGTGGTCAGGCTGGTCGTTTTGCCACCCCTGCTGATGCTGGGCTGGCAGGTGGTGCAAATGGCCTTTTTGGGGTTATCGGCAGAGTCTTTAAAAAATAACCAGACTTAGGAAGACCTAACAGTTGTACTGGCAACTTTCTTCGTGTTGATGTTACGGGGAATGGTGACCAGCCTTCTTTCTGCTGCCACCACACTGCTTCTTCCTGCCTTTTGGGGTGCTCTGCCTCCCTCCCCCTGTGTGCTGCTGTCCTCGCTCTGCATGTCCTCCTGCCAGATTGGGTCAGTTACTATATCACCCACCACCTCATCTTCCACTTCCGCACTCTGGTCCTCCTCCTGACTTTCTGGCAATTGTGTCTCATCATCGTCCACCTCTTGTGACACTTTCCCACCGTCACCTTCGTGTGACGGTGGCTGCTCAAATATTTGGGCATTGATACATGCGATCTCCTCTTGCCCCGCTTCAAATGGACCGGGCGTGAGGCCCGACTCTATAAATGGAAAGTGAACAGGTCTTCGGAGTGTTCAAGTGTGGGATCAGTTGTCTCTGGGCACTCAGAATGGTGGGAGGAAGGAGGTTCAGGGTGAGGAATATGCGGTCCAGACTCACAGCTACTGAGACTTGACCGTGTGGAAGACAAGGTGGTGGTGGTGGCTAAGTGACTGTAAGCATTATCTGCTATCCAACCAATAACCTTTTCACACTGCTCTGTGTTCAATAGTGGTATTCTGTGGTACCCTATTAATTGGCACAGGAAGGTCGAGCGAGAAGATGTGGGTGTTTGTTTTGGCACAATTTCAGCTTGCCCACAGCCTCGGCCTCTGCATGCACCATCATCACCATCACGTCCAGTTCCCCGTCCCTTGCCACATGCCTTGCCTATTTTAAATGGAGGACAATATCTTCCACGCCCACAACAAATGACTGAATTTGGAGCGAACTTATATGTGATCCGTGTGACGGACAAACCACAGTTTTAAATAACTGACCTGTAGGTAACTATTTTGAACAGCAAACTGGAGTCAATTGCTTCACTGACACACTGAAACAAATTTTTAATGGAGGCCAGAAATGGCAGAATTTTCTGAAAACGTATATGTGATCCGTGTGATGGAGAAAACACAGTTTTAAGTACCTGGCCTGTAGGTAACTATTTAGAACAGCAAACCGGTGTCAAAAACTTTGCTGACACACTGAAAAAAAAATGTAATGGAGGCCAGAAATGGCAGTATTTTCTGAAAACGTATATGTGATCCGTGTGACAGAGAAAACACAATTTTAAATACCTGGCCTGTAGGTAACTATTTAGAACAGCAAACCAGTGTCAAAAACTTTGCTGACACACTGAAGAAAAAAATTAATGGAGGCCAGAAATGGCAGTATTTTCTGAAAACATATACGTGATCCGTGTGACGGAGAAAACACAGCTTTAAATTGCTGGATTTTTAGCGCTATAATATGGAAAGGACCAGGCTGTATTCTGCAGTGCCAACAAGCAAATGGCACAGAAAAACTGTGTTCTCTGGATTGCTTTTTAAGCAAATAATGAGGATTAAGATCCAAAAAAATTAATCCTGGCCCCTGAGACCTGGGCCTATTTCTAGAAATATAACAGCAGCAGCAGACAGAACTGGAATGGAGCCTCTTGTGCTATATGCACTGCAGTCTGCTATATACCCTGCCTGCCTATATACACTGCCTCCCTGATATCTCTGCTGATAGATTAGTCCTCAGAAGGACTGTTTGTTGAGATGGATATGTGTCTCTAATATAGTTTGGTACACCTACACTAACTAGAAACAAGCAAATCTCTCCCTAGCTCAACAGCATCTCTCCCTACACTATCTGATTCCGGAGTGACTGTGACGAGCATGGCGGTGCCAGGTCTGATATAGACCTGATGACTCTATGCAGCCAGCCAATCACTGTAATGCCACAACCACCATGGCTACGGCATTACAGTGAGTGGCAGGCAATTCCTGCATGTTCATTGGCGCTCTAAAGAGCGCCAAAAATGCAGGGAGGAGACCTGAGCTCCCGCCGAGCAACCCCGGAAATACTTAGCGAGCGCCGAGCAGTGAGATGCTCTGGCGAGCACCGAGCAGTAGCGAACATGCTCGCTCATCACTATTTACAACCTTATCTGGCCATGTGGTATGTCACACATCATCCGACATATCCTGTTTCATTTATGAAGGAGGGACTCTGAAAGTCACAAAGCCTATTTTTATAGGGTCATCAGGCGGCAATTACTATTCTTAAAGGGCCAGTAGTCGGCCTTCACTATTGTTAGAGAGCCATCAGCCGGCTATGCTTTGTTGTTCCCATTATTAATGTGTGGGTCTCCTATACTGTTATTGCGTATGCAGTGACTGCAAGGACTGCCCAAAATTTGGATGCAACCCAATACCCCTTTGAAGAGACATAGAGGAGGTTCTCAGTAAAAAAAATGTTTCCATTAAAAAGGAGCGGGTCTCCTATAGTAATAATGCCCATGCTGTGACTGCAAGGGCTGCCAAAATTTGGGAAAAACCCTACTAACAACCATAGAGCTGGGGAACAGTAACGAGTACGAGAAAGGAGAGGGTCTGCTATTCAGTTATAGGGTATGCAGTGAGTGCAACGGCTGCCAAAATTTAGGAAAAACCCTACTAATAATTTAAAGACACATAGAGCTGGGCCAGAGTAACGAGTAAGACATGTTCCCATTAGAAAGAAGAGCGTCTGCTATTCAGTCATAGGGTATGAAGTGAGTCCAACGGCTGCAAAAATTTAGGAAAAACCCCACTAACAATTTAAAGACACATAGAGCTGAGCCACAGTAAGGAGTACGACATGTTCCGATTAGAAAGGAGAGTGTCTGCTGTTCAGTTACAGGGTATGCAATGAGTGCAACGGCAGCCAAAATTTAAGAAAAACCCTAACAATTTAAAGACACATAGAGCTGGGCCACAGTAACGAGTACGATATGTTCCCATTAGAAAGGAGAGGGTCTGCTGTTCAGTTATAGGGCATGCAATGAGTGCAACGGCAGCCAAAATTTAGGAAAAACCCTACTAACAATTTAAAGACACATAGAGCTGGGCCACAGTAATGACATGTTCCCCTTAGAAAGAAGAGGGTCTACTATTCAGTTATAGGGTATGCAAAGAGTCCAAAGGCTGCCAAAATTTAGGAAAAACACCACTAACAATTTAAAGACACGTAGATCTGGGCCACAGTAACGACATGTTACCATGAGAAAGGAGAGGGTCTGCTATAAAGTTATAGGGTATTCAATGAGTCCAACGGCTGCCAAAATTTAGGAAACCCCACTAACAATTTAAAGACACATAGAGCTGGGCCACAGTAACGAGTACAACATGTTCCCATTAGAAAGGAGAGAGTCTGCTATTCAGTCATAGGGTATGCAGTGAGTCCAACGGCTGCCAAAATGTAGGAAAATCCCTACTAACAATTTAAAGACACATAGAGCTAGGTCACAATAAGGTTTACGACATGTTCCCAATAGTAAGGAGAGGGTCTGCTGTTCAGTTATAGGGTATTCAATGAGTGCAACGGCAACCAAAATTTAGGAAAAACCCTACTAACAATTTAAAGGCACATAGAGCAGGGCCACAGTAACGAGTACGACATGTTCCCATTAGAAAGGAGAGGGTCTGCTATACAGTTATAGGGTATGCAATGAGTCCAACGGCTGCCAAATTTTAGGATAAACCCGACTAACAATTTAAAGACACATAGAAGTGGGCCTCAGTAGCGACATATTCCCATTAGAAAGGAGAGGGTCTGCTATTCAGTTATAGGGTATGCAATGAGTCCAACGGCTGCCAAATTTTAGGATAAACCCCACTAACAATTTAAAGACACAGAGGTGGGCCTCATTAGCGACATATTCCCATTATAAAGGAGAGGGTCTCCCATACTCTTTGCCTATGCAGTGACTGCAATGGCTTTCAAAAATTTGGAGGCACTCCAATGCCCCTTGCAAGAGACGAAGAGGTCGGAGGGCCTCCTAAAAACAATGCTCCCATTATTAAGAATTGGGTCTCTCACACTGTTTGCCTATGCAGTGAAGCAACGGCTGCCAACAATTTGGAGGCACTCCAATGCCCCTTGCAAGAGACGTAGAGGTGGGAGGACCTCCTGAAAACAATATTCCTATTATTAGGAAGTGGGTCTCCAATACTGTTTGCCTATGCAGTGAAGCAACGGTTGCCAAAAATTTGGAGGAACTTCAATGTCTCTTGCAAGAGACGTACTGTAGATATATTGATATGGTACATATGGTGGTGATATGGTTGTGGAGAATGAGGATGCGGAGAAGGAGGAGGACAAGAGCAAATAGACAAACTCAGGAAGCGTATACCCATGTCTGGGTGTGAAGACAGAGGTGCATGGGCATAGAATTAAACCTCCCAAAAAAAGCCAGTTCATGCCACGTGTCCAGCTTGGATACCCAATAGTTATAAGGCACAGAGGAATCATGGAGGACATTGGTACAGACAGCAAAGTACTCCCTCAGCATCTTCCACAGCTTTTCCCTGCTTGGGAGAGTAACCCGCGCATCAGGGCTTGTGCGATGGGAGGGTCTGAGAAAACTGTCCCAGAACTTTGACAGTGATCCTCTGCCTCTGCTGGATTGCATTTGTGTCTCTCTCGCCTGTACTCATTGGTTGTCCAACGAACTGTGACCTATGACGCCAGCGTTTTCAGATGGAAATTTCTTTAATAATTCCGCAACAAGGGCCTTCTCGTACTGCCCCATTTTATGAGGCCTGTCCTGAACTGGAATAAGAGACAGAAAGTTTTCCTTGTAGCGTGGGTCTAGAAGTTTCACCAACCAATAATGACTGTCACACAAAATTTGGGCAACGCGAGGGTCACGGGAAAGTCAGCGTAATATATACTCAGCCATGTGTGCCAGACTGCAAAGAGGCAAGACTTCCGTGTCCTCACCAAGAGGACGAATGGCCATGCTTTCCTCCTCATCCTCCTCCTATTTCTCCTCCTCCCTGTCCTCAGGCCATCCACGCTGAACAGAAGGTATGACAGTTAAGCAGGTAGTACCATCTATAGCGCATGAAACTAGCTCCTGTTCTTCCTCCTCTTCCTCATTGTCACCCAATCCACATTGGGATGAGATGAGGCTGGACGATATGGAATCACCCTGTATGGTTCCTTGCTCCATCACATCGTGCTCCGCCTGCAATGCATCCTCTTTATTTGTGAGCAGAGTGTGTTTCAGAAGACAGAGAAGTGGGATGGTGACGCTAATTATGGCGTCATCACCGCTCACCATCTTGGTGGAGTCCTCCGAGTTTTGGAGGATGGTACATATGTCTGACATCCATGTCCACTCCTGAGGTTTTATGTGTGGAGTCTGACCTGAATACCAATGGCCTTGTTCATGCTGGTAGTCAACAACTGCCCTCTTCTGCTCACAAATCCTTCCCAACATCTGCAATATAGAGTTTGAACACATGGGGACATTGCAGATCAGTTGGTGAGCTGGAAGCTGCAAATGCTGCTGAAGCACGGCAACGGAGGCAGAAGCTGTAGCTGACTTTCTAAAATGGGCACACAGGTGGCGTTCTTTAACAAGCAGATCTGGCAGATCCGGGTAGGTTTTAAGAAACCACTGAACAATGAGGTTAAGCATATGGGCCAGGCATGGTACGTGTGTGAGCTCGCCTCACCTCAGAGCTGCCACCAGGTTCCAGCCATTGTCACACACGATCATGCCTGGCTGTAGGGTCAGTGGTATCAGCCACAGATCTGCCTGCTCTTTCAGAGCTGTCCACAACTCTTCAGCTTTGTGCGGTTTTTCACCTAAGCATATTAGCTTCAGCACAGCCTGTTGCTACTTTGCCGAGGCAGTGCTGCAGTGCTTCCAGCTTGTGGCTGATGTGGTCATTTCAGAGATGGAGGCTGAAAAGGAGGAGGTGCAGGGGCAACCCTGTTTGACCCAGGGCCCGCAATCCTTGGCTTCGGGAGAACGTGTTCCGTCCCAAGGTCCGACTAGGTCTCGGCTTCTACTTTGTTAACCAAGTGTGCCGTCAGCAAGATGTACTGTCCCTGCCAACAAGCACTTGTCCTCGTGTCCGTGGTTCGGTGGACTTTCCCGGTAACTGCGTTGTTGAGGGCACGTCTAATGTTGTGGGACACATGCTCGTGTAATGCAGGGATGGCACACCAGGAGAAATAGTGGCGGCTGGGGACCGAGTACCGAGGGATGGCCCCATCATCAGGTTGCGGAAAGCTTCAATCTCCACGAGCCTAAAAGGCAACATTTCGAGTGCAAGCTTTTGGGGAATGTGCGAATTTAGTAGTGTTGCCTGTGGCACGTTGGCTGCGTATTTGCGCTTGCGTTCCAAGGACTGGGGTAGGGACAACTGAATGCTGCGTTGGTACAAGTACGTGAACATGCTTGCTGATGGTGCAAGTTGAGAGTGTTCAACGACAGGTGCAGGGCGGGAGGCATCTTGGCAAGCGCCATAGGCAGGGGATTGGCGATCACGCACAACAGCGGAACAAGCAGTGGTGTCACACGCAGATACTCTTGCTGGACCCTGGGGTTCAGCCCACTTGCTTCGCTCCCAGTAGTTTGCCCCCAGCAATTCGACCCCGGGTACATTTCGCTCCCGCATATTTCGTCCCCAGCATTTGGCCCCCAGGATGTTTTGCCCCCGCACATCTCACCCCCGCACATATCGCCCCCAGTTCGCCCCCGTCTGCGGGCGAAATGTGCGGGGGCAAATCTTCCTGGGGGCGAAATGATAGGGGCGAAATGTGCGGGGGCAAATTGCTGGGGGCGAACTGCTGGGGGCAAAACTTCCTATAACCGGCCCACTTAGTCGGGTGCTTTGCTGCCATGTGTTTGATCATGCTGGTGGAGGTCAGGCTGATAGTTTTGCTACACCTGCTGATGCTGGCCTGGCAGGTGGTGCAAATGGCCTTTTTGGAGTTATCTGCTGAGTCTTTAAAAATAACCAGACTCGGGAAGACCTAACAGTTGTACTGGAAACTTCCGTCGTGTTGGCGTTACGAGGAACGCTTTCCTGCCTTGTGTCTGCGGCCACCACACTGCTTCTTCCTGCCTGTTGTGGTTCTATGCCTCCCTCCCCCTGTGTGCTGCTGTCCTCGCTCTGTATGTCCCCCTGCCAGGTTGGGTCAGTTACTATATCATCCACCACCTCGTCTTACAATTCCGCACCCTGGTCCTCCTCCTGACTTTCTGGTAATTGTGTTTCATCATCATCATCATCATCATCCACCTCTTGAGACAGTAATTGCACTTTCCCACCATCACCTTCGTGTGACTTTGGCTGCTCCAATATTTGGGCATCGCTACACACGTTCTCCTCTTGAGTCGCTTGAAGCTGGCCAGGGGGAGGCCCGAATCTACAACTGGAAACGTGAACAGATCTTCTGAGTGTCCAAGTATTGGGATCAGTTGTCTCCGGGCACTCGGCATGGTAGGAGGAAGGAGGATCAGGGTGAGGAATATGCGGTCCAGACTCACGGCTACTGAGACTTGACCGTGTGGAAGACAGGGTGATGGTGGTGGTGTCAAAGTGACTGGAAGCATTATCTGCTATCCAACCAACAACCTTTTGACACTGCTCTGGGTTCAATAGTGGTGTACTATGGTCCCCTAGTAATTGGAACAGGAAGGTGTTTGTTGTGGCACAATTTCACCTTGCCCACGGCCATGTCCTCTGCATGCACCGTTGCCATCATGCCCACTTCCCCATCCCCTGCACCTTGCCCATTTTTAATGAAGGACAATATTTTCCACGTTCACGAGAAATGGATGATTTTGGAACGCAGTTATATGTGATACGTCTGACAGAGAACCACAATTTTAAATAGCAGGCTTGTAATTTACTAATATTATTCCACACAGAGGCCTAGTGTGAATAGTTTGACCGACACACTGCAACAGAATGGAAATGGAAGAAATATCTGACTTTGGAACAGTCTTATAGGTGATATGTCTGACAGAGAACCATGGTTTTAAATAGCAGGCCTGTAATTTACTAATACTATTCTACACAGAGACCTAGTGTGAATAGCTTGACCGACAAATTGCAACAGAATGGGAAAGGAGGCCAATATTTTCCATGTTTAGTTTAAATTTCTGGATTTTTATCGCTGAAATATGAACAGATCTGGCTTCATTCTGGAGTGAGAACAAGCAAATGGAGCAGAAAAATTGTGTACTCTGGATTGCTTTTTAAGCAAATAACCATGATTAAGATAAAAAAAAAAATTTCCCTGGCCCCTGATATCTGGGACTATGTCTACAAATATCTTTAATTATTACAGCAGCAGCAGACAGGACGTTCAATGGACCCTCTTGTGCTGTATCGTACACTGAAGTCTGCCACATACACTGCCTGCCTGCCTAGCACTGATTATATGCAGCTGGATTAGTCCTCAAAAGGACTGTTAGTTCAGATGGAGATATATATATATATATATATATATATATATATATATATATATATATATATGTAGTGGAACACCTATACTACTAGGACGTTTAATGGACCCTCTTGCCCTATATGCACTGCAGTCTGCTACATACCCTGCATTAAATAATTAAAAATTGCATAATTTTATAGTGTATAGAAGTTACCTCACTAATGATTACAGTAGTATCAGAGTTATAAAAAAATGGACAAAAAATTAGCAATTTGTTACCTGTTATAAAAAGTAAACAACTAAAATGCCAAAGATATCAGAAACATGTATGACTGCCTTATATGTTTTAAACTCTTATGAGTTGACATGAACTGATCTTTTGGAATTCAAATTCACCAATTTCGCTGAAGTTTCCTCAAAAATTCAATTATTAGCAAATAAATTTGTGCAAATCTCAACACTGGAAAGCTTGTATTTGCTTGGAAAGTACACTTGGGGCAAAGCAAGAAAGAGAACTTAGCTAACTATAAAAGCTTACATTCTACAGAGAGTGAGAAAGAGAGGACCCTGCTGACCGTAAGAGCTTACATTCTGCAGGAGAGACAAAGAGGACCCCGCTGACCATAAGTGCTTACACTCTACAGGAGTGAGAGAGAAAGGGAGAGAGAGACACTGCTGATCACTAGAGCTTACACTCTTTATTGCAAGAGAGAGAGGACCCCACTGATCATAAGAGCTTACACTCTATATTAGGCCTAATTCATAAGTTTCCAGTAAGTGTGGTGACAGTTTTCACATGTACTGAAGACACATACACACAAAGACCCAAGCAAAGGAATGGGCCTGTGCACATGTCAGTGTATTTCGCGGACCATGTGTCCATGGGCAAAACATGCTGACATGTCCGTTTTTTGCACGTCACAATGGCCGCGAAATGTCCCACACACGTGCACACTGATGACACACAAATGACATCCGTGTCATCAGTGTGACACGTAACAGCACCTGGAAATCAGCAGTACAGTTAGCACTGTTCCCAAGCACCAGGTTCTAGAGGCATCTCTCATCATTGTCCCCTGCTTGCCCTGAGATCAGCGAGAGAAAGTGACAATGTTGAGAGTAGTATTCTGCCCCCGCTGTCTCCAACAATTGTAAATTTAAGCATAATTTAAAAACTCATTATACTCACCTCATTCTCTGAAGCCATTGTCCCCTGTAAACAAACCAAAAAGAAAAAATCACAATATCCCTCACCTCTCTGAAGTTCTGAAGTTGAAATAATCCAGTGTCCCATGCCGTAATTCATCTGTGTGACATTTCTTCATGAGCGTGTGCGGTGGCTTGAGGCGACTGCACCCACTGAGAAGCAGGGGAGAAACACTTGATTCAGCGAGCAGGGCCCTGAACTGCGCTGAGCTCACTGAGTGACAGGATATCACTCACTGAGTTCAGCGCAATTCATGGGCCCGCTCGCTGCATCGAGTCATTTTCCCCTGGTCCTCAGCATGTGCGGTCGCCTCAAGTCACCGCTCATGCTGATGAAGTAATGTCGCACAGATGGATTACTGCGTGAGACACTGGATTATTTCATCTTCGGACAGTTGAGGGATACTTATTTTTGGTTTGTTTACAGGGGACAATGGCTTCAGGGAATTGGGTGTAAAGGTGAGTATGATGTGTTTTTTAATTCATTTTTATTTTTACAGTTTTTGGAAATATCGGGAACAGAATACTACTCTCACCATTGTCACTTGCTCGCGCTGATATCAACTGGGACAATGATGAGAGATGCCTTCAGCACCCAGCGCTTGGGAACAGCGCTCACTGTACCGGTGATTCCCAAGCGCTGGTACATGTGATTCTGCTGTGGCACACGGTTGCCACAAAGGTACGCATAGACACACGGACACAGATATCTCAAGTAATGGTTTTTCCAGCATCAGAAATATCAGGACATTTGAAAGAGGCCTTAGAAAGAGAAATGTCCCGCTGACTATAAGAACTTACACTCTACATAAGAAAGACACTCAACAGAAGAAAGAGACTTACCCAGTGACTCTAGAGGTGCAAAAATACTCTATCGTTCAAACTGTGTGGGGAACCACTGATCTATGATGACCCAGGAACTACTGTACTACTGATATAGCGGCAAGGCATTATGTAGAGGCCTACATGGAAACGTAAAATGACATTAGCCTGCTCTCTGATGCTTCAGGAGAATCTGAAATAGAGCCAATAGTTTTTTTTCTTTTTTTGCGATCCAATCTCAAAATGGTTGAATTCGCATGAAACCGCGAATTTCAGGAAATTGGATTCAAACTCGATCCACTAATCCCTATTCATGTGTGCCTAATCATATGACTTTTTTGTCCACTTTTTATTATTCACTCAAGTAGATCGGCCTAGAGTTCTCTGAGCATCATTGGATGAATGATACATAGTATTCCTATTCGTGGCGATGAGCTGAAAATTTACTTGTTTATGACTTTACCAGATTTAAATAGTGGGTTTTTTATGTTTTGCTACTTTTGCACGCTAAAAGCATTTTTACAAAACAATAATTGATTTTACTTCGCCGTATTTTGAGAGCTGTAAGTTTTACATTCTACTGATGGGAGAGCTGTATGAGAGCTTGTTTTTTGCACAATATGGCTGTGTGCTCACGATGCATATTTAATGCGCTTCCGTGGCGCCATTTCCGCCACAAAAACGCCTTAAAAACGCATGTTAAGTTGTCTGCCATGTTTCCCAATGATAATCCGCATGTGCTGCGGAAATTTCCGCTGCGGATTATCATTGCGGAAAAATCAACAGCACAACCATTTCTGGTGCGTAATTGCGCCGAAATCGCCGCCATTGACTTGCATTGAAGCGCATAACATCTGCATGCATACATGTATGGTACCCGGGTCTGGAGAAGAGAAGACTCTCCTCCAGACTTGGGTTCCGTTAGTAAAAAAAGAATAAAATGTAAAAAATAAAAAAAACATTATAATTACCTCTCCGGCGGCCCCCGGTCTCCTCTCCGGTGGCTTCCTCTGTCATTGACGTCCCGTGGTGTTTTGAAAGGACCTGCGGTGACGTCATTTAGTCATGTGATGGTCACGCGACCGCTGACGTCGGCAGACGCGTAACCTGTCAGCTGACTAAATGACGTCAGCGCAGGTCCTTTCTGAACACCGTGGGACGCCGAGGACAGATCACACCACCGGAGAAGGTAGGTATAATGTTTTTTTTTTTTTTTTTACGTTTTAATTCTTTTTTTTTACTATTGATGCGGCATTTAAAGCAGCATAAATTGGTCACACACTATAAATCCATGCCAGTTGCATGGATTTATATTGTGTGACCAACTTGTCAAGCACTTTTCCAAGTGATGCAGAAAATCGCTTGGAAAAGTGAATGAAAAAACGCATGCAGAAATGCATGCAAAACCGCTTGAAAAACGCTTATCCCTGGCAGAAAAAACGCATGTAAAATCTGCATGCGTTTTTTCTGCCAAGGAGATGCAGAAATGCTCATGAAATTTCTGCTTCATTTCTGCATCGTGAGCACAAAGCCTATGTTGATAATTTTTATTAGTACCAATTTTTGCAACATCTTATTTTGCATTCATTTTTTTTCCGATATTTTGGAAGCACAATTAAAAAAAAAATAACAATAATTAAGGAATTGTTTTCTATTTTTTTAAGCCATTTACTGTGCCATAAAAGTAAGGAAACCATTTTATTCTTTGGGTCAGAATGATGACAGTGTTGCAAGATTTATATGCAGTAAGTTTTTTTATGTGTTGCTATTTATGCATATTCTGAGAGTTTGATCATTTTGCAAGGTGATTATTGGTCTAAGTCAATGCAATATTTCTGTATTGCTGTGCATTAGACCTGTCAGTTTACACTAACAAATGGACTACAAGACCCTGTTCATGGCATGACCAAAGAGACTATGGTAGCTGGCAGACGCATAGGCCATTACTTGATCTTGGTTTGGCATAGCAACCTTTGGCACGCAATTGAGGTGGTGCAGATGGAGTCCTCTCCTTCTAGTAATCATATAGATCAGGGGTCCTCAAACTTTTTAAACAGGGGGCCAGTTCACTATCCCTCAGACCATTGGAGGGCCGGAATATAATTTAAAAAAAAAAAACTATGAACAAATTCCTATGCACACTGCACATATCTTATTTTGAAGTAAAAAAACAATACAGGAACAAATACAATATTTAAAATGAATAACAAGTAAAGTTAAATCAACCGGTATTTCAATAGGCAGCATAGGCCTCCAATAGGCAGGTAAATATCTCCAATAGGCAGGTAAATGTCCCCAATAGGCAGGTAAATGTCCCCAATAGGCAGCATAGGTCCTCAATAGGCAGCATAGGTCCCCAATAGGCAGGTAAATGTCCCCAATAGGCAGCATAGGTCCCCAATAGGCAGGTAAATGTCCCCAATAGGCAACATAGGTCCCCAATAGGCAGGTAAATGTCCCCAATAGGCAGGTAAATGTCCCCAATAGGCAGCATAGGTCCTCAATGGGCAGGTAAATGTCCCCAATAGGCAGCATAGGTCCCCAATAGGCAGGTAAATGTCCCCAATAGGCAGGTAAATGTCCCCAATAGGCAGCATAGGTCCTCAATGGGGAGGTTAATGTCCCCAATAGGCAGCATAGGTCCTCAATGGGCAGGTAAATGTCCCCAATAGGCAGCATAGGTTCTCAATAGGCAGGCTGTTTCACCCTTATAATGCCCTATGCAGGCTGGTCCCCCCTTATAATGCCCCATGCAGGCTGTTCCCCCCTTATAATGCCCCATGCAGGATGTCACCCCCATATAATGCCCCATGCAGGATGTCCCTTTCTCCCACCATATAATGCCCCATGCAAAATATCACTCCCCTGTCTTTATAATGCCCCATGCAGGATGTCACTCCCCCATATAATGCCCCATGCAGGATGTCACCCCCCACATAATGCCCCATGCAGGATGTCACCCCCCATATAATGCCCCATGCAGGATATCACTCCCCTGTCTTTTTAATGCCCCATTCAGGATGTCACCCCCCATATAATGCCCCATGCTGCATATCACCCCCCCATATAATGCCCCATGCAGGATATCACTCCCCTTTCGTTATAATGCCCCATTCAGGGTGTTACCCCCCCATATAATGTCCCATGCAGGATATCACTCCCCTGTCGTTATAATGCACCATACAGGATATCACCCCCCCATATAATGCCCCATGCAGCATGTCACTCCCCCATATAATGCCCCATGCGGGATGTTACCCCCCCATATTATGCCCATGCAGGATGTCACCCCTAATATTATGCCCCATGCCTCCATACATTAAAAAAAAAAAAAATACTCTCCTCACTTCTCACCTGCTGCCACTGCTCGGGTCCGGACTCCAGCGTCGCCGGCGTCTTCCCGCTCTGCGCTGCCTGTGACGGCTCAGGGGAGGGCGTGGTGGAAAGACGTCACCGCACCCTCTGACCTGAGACATCACAGGGAGCGCACAACAGGAAGACAGAGGATCTGCAGAGGCACGGGGAGAGGTAAGTATCCGGCTGCCAGGGCCCTGAGCAAGCGGGGGAGAAGGGCGGGCGCTGACACCGCTCTTCTCCGCCCATAGCCCGGCAGGCCGGATAAAAATCCTTCGCGGGCCGCATGTGGCCCGCAGGCCGTAGTTTGGGAACCCCTGATATAGATGCTCCTCATACTATTGACAGTTGCATCTAGGAGTTAAATAGCAATGATTTCCTCTAGAACTGATTGTGGCCAATGCAGCAGGATGTTAGTTGTAGAATACATCTGACACCCGCTCATCCTGCACCTGCTGGCGGGCGCTGTACACTTATTCCTCAGCACCATAAAAATACAGTGCTGAGGCATAAGGATCCTTAATGATGGATGAAAAAATGCGTATCAGAGGTCATTCATGGGTTAAACAAAATAAATCAATAAATGTAATGCCAGAAGAAATTGTAATCATTAGCAATTATCTAGGTCAGACAGACAACCATGTTGTGTATAGAAGTCGCCGTGGACATTGGGAGTTCTGCATTTAAGAGGGTCTGTCATCAATTTTTACAACACAAAATGTATACATTTACTGTTGCATTTGTATACATTTAAAGTTTGCAATAGATTTCTTAGACTTGGTGAGGCTGGAAAATTTACTTTGAAAAAATCCATGTCAGAATGGCTGTTTATTTCTGATATTATAACGCTTAGCAAAGACACAAGTTGCAAAATTCTAGGAATTTTATGACATAGCTACAGTGTTTTGTTAATAGAGATGTAATAAGTCACTTTCTTGTATACTTGTCAGCTATTGTTTTCATGCTTTATCTGGAATGCTCACTTCTCTGATAAGATACTGTACAATGTGGGAAAAGGAACCCATAGAAATACAGACAGAACTACCTCTGAGAACGCTTTTGGCATATAAATGGCTAGAAATATCCCAGGAAGTCACAAAAATGTTACAGCACTGTGAGAATCTGTATAAAAATAAACACTGCTTTATTTCAGGACTGCTCCCTAGAGAACATTAGACAGAATTAGACAGAATGGCCTTAATCTTGACAGTTGAAGGAGGGTGGCTCAGTCATGATCTGGGAGCAAAACAAGTGAACCAGGCTATTCAAACATAATCTTCCTGGGAGTAAGCGAATATTCTCGTCTCCATCATGCAAATCATTATATGTGAATGTGTTTGGCTTATGCTATGAGAAACATATAAATTAAGGTTGCTTTCAATATATGCATCCAACATGCAGAAGTCAGTGGCAAAGTTATATGCTATGCTAACTCCTCGGTTCCCTGCTGAGTCTAGCCATTGCTGGTTGAAATCCATCAGAATCTAAGAACCAAGTCCTGAGAACTGAAAAATTGACTTGAACCTATATTTTATATGGAATATTGCTAACTAAAAACTAAGGACGCATTTACACCAATCAATAATCAATAACGAGCCTTAGTAGGAACGATTATCGTACTGTCTTACAGACTGCCAGTCACCCAACGAGCTAACAAAATGCTTGTTCGACAGATGAAATGATTGTTAAGCTTCCTTAAATATCAACATTCTAGACAAAATATCTGCTACCAAAAACAATGATGTTCTGTGTGCACAGAAGGATTGGATTAATGATAGTATATGCAGTAAGTGAATAGAAGAAAGGTAGCACTCACCATAGGTATGCGGGATCTGCAATCTTTATTTGGAATAAGACATACGGGAGCAGCGGTGCAGGAGGAGTGCGGGGGAGAGCGTTACTAGACTATGGCCATTTCGCCCTTGAAAGCCATGGAAGCTTGTTATTAGCATTGCGGACCCTAGGTTGTTGATCCTGCAGTAAATCTCTCTTGATGACGTCTGCTCTGGATGTACGAGTCCCTGTGCCGGCTTAACTCTTTCATAGAATTAATGATTGTCCTGTGTGCATGGAAGTGCGGCCGGCATGTCTAAACAGATTATTAAACGACTGCTGATTCACTACATGTAGCCAACTGATGGTCCCTTAACGGGGTTGTCCACTACTAGGACAACTGCTTCTCGATCTGAGTGTTTTGCGCCAATAAAATAAAATTACTTATACTCGCCAACTGTGTTGGCGCCGTTCTAGTCGTGTCGGCAGTCGTGTTTCGGGGCTCTCATGCAGTTGTTAGGACACGTAAGCTCAGCACCCAATCAGGGCCGGCGTAACTGGCTCCGCCTTTAGACGTATTGTACATCAACAGGGGGCTAGAGCTGCGGCTGCTCTCTGACTTCCTCTTGATGTTCGATTTGAATGAATTCCAACTATATATTTTCATAAAAATGCTGCTCATGAATGTCCATTAGGCTTTTTTCCCTTATAAAATAATTTAGAAACCGACAACTGATTGATCTATCATGTGGCATCCTATTTACTTTTTTCCAACTTTTTATTCCCCCATTACATAAAATTATGTGTATGTTACTTTAAGAAGTTTTATACTGACATGTTTATTTTTTTTATGTGTTTGTATGTATCCTACTGTAATTGTTCCAAAGTTTAATTGTTGGACTTACAGCTGCAGGGGGCAGTACTATCTGTATTCACATATTTCTCATGTACACATATAGCATGTACACTATACAGAGGGATTTTAGGATGTATCTTTCCCTTATAGTAGTAACATACACAGGATACATACACAGGAGTATATAACTAAACAGTTTTACTAATAATGTATCTGTTTGCTTTCATTTATTGTTAATAGCTCATATATTTCAGATTCACAATGTCTTTCGCTTGCTTCCAGCCTTTTCCACTATTCCTTATTATTTTTGGCTTGTGAAAATTTTCTTTGGCTCCAGTAGGTTTCACCACTGTTCATCTATCCAGATGAAAGTTACTGAATAAAGACACAAATGGAGAGAGTTCATTGCTTGTTGTCAAAGTTTGTGACAGTTCTGACAAAAAGTACAAGAGCCGACTCAGTTATGGCAGCGACAGCTGAAACAGGAAATTATAGTGCACATTAGGGAGATGCCGACATCTAAGCGAGCATACTCATTAGGGCGCCCTCAAGCAGAATGCTAGAAAAATAAAATGTATTGTAAATTGTAGCATAAAAACGCTGCAACAAGTACAATGTTAATCAGCATTTTCATAATTTTAGGAACACGCTGTTAACGAAATGTATTTAAAAAAAGAATCAAATTTTCTAATTTGCCATTTTCTAATTGCATAAAGCGCGTTGTATAAAAAAACGCAACATTTACCCTTACAGGTATTGTCTCATGCTGGTAAATCGGTAATACTACAAATTGATTGTAGAAAAAATAGATACTTTTTTTTTTTATTAAAAATCCTGCATGTTCTTAAGAACAGAGGTATTTTTAGTTTTGTAGTATACTGCTCATTGTTTATACGGGCCACTTCTGGAGTCTATTAGAGGTGGCTAGTTTCCTAGGCAAGCTCTTCAATTTACTTATAGCAACATTCACATATTCAGTATTTGGTCAGGATTTTACATCAGTATTTATAAGCCAAAATCACGAGTGGAACAATCAGAGGAAAAATATAATAGAAACACATCACCACTTCTGTATTTATCACCCACTCCTGGTTTTGGCTTGCAAATAATGATGTAAAATACTGACCAAATACTGAAAGTGGGAACGTGGCCTTAGAGCTTGGTTATCCAGATCCAGCCAAGTTCAGTTCCACTTCTCTGCACCAATGCTGCAAAGACAAACCTGGTTCTGTTTGCAGCACAGGAGAGCGGACAGTTCGGACCAGTATCACATCCACCGTCCGCTTGTTCGAACTGTAAGGCAAAGTTCCAACATTGAGTATTTGAAGCAATTTTTGATTTTGCAGATACTTTTGAAGCATTTTTGCACCAATTAAGGTTATCTACGTTTTTCTACGTAAACTAGATTATCTACGTTTTTTTAAGATACCCTTTTTAAGGTATTTCAAATCTGTTGAATTTCTTATTTTGACTGGACTTAGCCCAGTATGCACCAAGGCAAAAGGTGCTTATGAGTATGCTGCTTTAAAGGAGACAGGTGATAGCGCTAGTGCAAGCTCCCTTTTTCAGAATATATATAATATATATATATCAGGGGCATACATAGAAATCATGGGGCCCTATAGCAGAAGCTCTAATTGGGCCCCCCCCCCCACAAAAAATAAATAAATATTTGTCTGTGTCACAGAAGAGCAGATCTCACAACTTTCCATCCTTTACACAGTAATTTTCCTCCTGCTGAAGTCCTAGATCCCTCTTTCATTGCCCCATAAAGTGTGATTCCAACAAAAGTGCACCCCAAACACAGTATGATTACCCCATGGTGCATTCCTCCACATTAGCCTCCACATGCACAGTATAATGACCCTATTGTACCCAACTTCAACTCCCAAGGCAAAGTATGGTAACCCCAACACAGTATGATCCCCAAACTGTGACCCCTAAAGCTATCCATACACAATAATGTGCCTACATACAGTATAATGGCCCGCACGAGCCCTCCAAACAGTATAATGGACCCCACACAACCCTTCATAATGTATAATTGCTTTCATACAGTATAATGGCCTCCCACATAGCACTCAAAATATTATAATGGCTCCACAGCCTTCAATAGAGTGTAATACACCACCGATAATCCTCCATATAGTATAATGCGACCCACATAATCCTCCATATAGTATAATGCGCCCCCCATAATCCTCCATATAGTATAATGAACTTCCCATGGTCCTCCATAGAATATAACGCACTCCCCATAGTCCTCCATACAGTATATTACACACCCCATAGGGTAAAATGCAGCCCCACGGTCCTGTAGTATTATGGGCACCACGTACTCACTGATTTTAAAATACCATATATTTTAAATAAGCCGACCCGAGTATAAGCCGAGGCCCCTAATTTTATCACAAAAAACTGGGAAAATGTATTGACTTGAGTATAAGCCTAGGGTGAGAAATACAGCAGCTATTGGTAAATTTCCCCATCCTGGTATGTGTGACACCCCCTCATCCTCCAATTCTGGTATGTGTGGCCTACCCAATCCCCCCCAATCCTGGTAAGTGTGACCTCACCAATCCCCCAATCCTGGTATGTGTGGCCTTCCCTATCCTTTAATCCTGGTATGTGTGGCCTTCCCAATCCCCCAATCCTGGTATGTGTGGCCTTCCCAGTCTCCCAATCCTGGTATGTGTGGCCTCCCCAATCCCGGTATGTGTGGCCTTCCCAGTCCCCCAATCCTGGTATGTGTGGCCTCCCCAATCCCCCAATCCTGGTATGTGTGGCCTCCCCAATCCCGGTATGTGTGGCCTCCCCAATCCCCCCCCAATCCTGGTATGTGTGGCCTCCCCAATCCTGGTATGTGTGGCCTCCCCAATCCCCCCAATCCTGGTATGGTTGGCCTCCCCAATCCCCCCCAATCCTGGTATGTGTGGCCTCCCCAATCCTGGTATGTGTGGCCTCCCCAATCCCCTCCAATCCTGGTATGTGTGGCCTCCCCAATCCCCTCCAATCCTGGTATGTGTGGCCTCCCCAATCCTCCCCAATCCTGGTATGTGTGGCCTCCCCAATCCTCCCCAATCCTGGTATGTGTGGCCTCCCCAATCCCCCCCAATCCTGGTATGTGTGGCCTCCCCAATCCCCTCCAATCCTGGTATGTGTGGCCTCCCCAATCCTCCCCAATCCTGGTATGTGTGGCCTCCCCTATCCCCCCCAATCCTGGTATGTGTGGCCTCCCCAATCCCCCCAATCCTGTTATGTGTGGCCTTCCCAATCCCCCAATCCTGGTATGTGTGGCCTTCCCAATCCCCCAATCCTGGTATGTGTGGCCTTCCCAGTCTCCTAATCCTGGTATGTGTAGCCTTCCCAATCCCCCCCAATCCTGGTATGTGTGGCCTCTCCAACCCCCCCAATCCTGGTATGTGTGGCCTCCCCAATCCCCCCAATCCTGGTATGTGTGGCCTCCCCAATCCCCCCAATCCTGGTATGTGTGGCCTCCCCAATCCTGGTATGTGTGGCCTCCCCAATCCCGCCAATCCTGGTATGTGTGGCCTCCCCAATCCTCCCCAATCCTGGTATGTGTGGCCTCCCCAATCCCCCCCAATCCTGGTATGTGTGGCCTCCCCAATCCCCCCAATCCTGGTATGTGTGGCCTTCCCAATCCCCCCCAATCCTGGTATGTGTGGCCTCCCCAATCCCCCAATCCTGTTATGTGTGGCCTTCCCAATCCCCCAATCCTGGTATGTGTGGCCTTCCCAATCCCCCAATCCTGGTATGTGTGGCCTTCCCAGTCTCCTAATCCTGGTATGTGTGGCCTCCCCAATCCCGGTATGTGTGGTCTTCCTAGTCCCGCAATCCTGGTATGTGTGGCCTCCCCAATCTCCCCCAATCATGGTATGTGTGGCCTTCCCAGTCCCCCCCAATCCTGGTATGTGTGGCCTCCCCAATCCCCCCCAATCCTGGTATGTGTAGCCTTCCCAATCCCCCCCAATCCTGGTATGTGTGGCCTCCCCAACCCCCCCAATCCTGGTGTGTGTGGCCTCCCCAATCCCCCCCAATCCTAGTATGTGTGGCATCCCCAATCCTGGTATGTGTGGCCTCCCCAATCCTGGTATGTGTGGCCTCCCCAATCCCCCCCAATCCTGGTATGTGTGGCCTCCCCAATCCTTGTGTGTGTGGCCTCTCCAATCCTGGTATGTGTGGCCTCCCCAATCCTGGTATGTGTGGCCTCCCCAATCCCCCATTCCTGGTATGTGTGGCCTCCCCAATCGCCCCCCCCAATCCTGGTATGTGTGGCCTCCCCAATTCCCCCAATCCTGGTATGTGTGGCCTCCTCATCCCTCAATCCTGGTATGTGTGGCCTCCTCATTCCCCAATCCTACTATGTATGGCCCCAATCACTGCACACATAAAATAATAAACACTTATACTCACCTTCCTTCCTCACCTCTCCTCCAGCACTGCATCCTGTCTGCTGCAGCTCATGTCGGCATCTGAGCAGTGCGTGCTCTCAGAAGCTGAGGTGAGCTGCTGCTGCTGCCGGCACATTCACGCTTCTCCATGCTGGGACTATGGGCGTGGAGAAGCATGAATATGCACTCTCTTTAGTAGCAGGCACTGTCAGCAGGAGCTGCGACTCAGCGCTCCTCCTTGGCTGCTACTTAAGAGAATGAATATTCCCTCTTCTCCACGCCCATGGGAGTGGGGAAGAGGGAATATTCATTTCCCTTTAGCAGCGGGCACACGAGGTAGCTGAAGCAGCGGCTACCACGTGTGTTCGCTCCTCCACCGCCGCAGCCCACTCCTCCGCCACCGCAACCTCCCTCCCCCCCAATACTCACCTATCCTCCTGGTTCCCATGCTGTTTGGGGCCCTCCCGGCTCACGGGCCCTCTTCCGGTCACGGGCCCCATAGCAGTGGCGTGGCCTGCCGCCATTGGCGGTACGCCACTGATATATATAGAATATGACTTAAGAAAATCAGAGATATAAAAGTGAGAGTCCTGGGATAACTTTTCCTTGATATAATGCCAATGCGTATATCTGAAAGAAATTAGATGAGAAACTCAAATGCAATTTGAGCAGCAATTTTATAAATCTTGCAGAACTATTTAAAGGGGTTTTCACATTTCATTCTTTAGCAGTACAGCTTTCAGCTTCTTTTGCTTGATGAGAGGGGAGGGATTTTAGAGGAAGGTAGAAGTGGTGCACTGCTGAAAATTTAGTTCCAATGATGAGTATTCAGATAGTTTTGATGCTGTATATTTTTCCTGCGCAAAAATCACAGCATATTACTTTTCCTGAAAAGTGGATAGGATTTACTGAAATGCTGTGTGTTTTTGCAATCCACAATGTGTTACATTTTCTTGCAGTAAGTAAGTGTTTTATTTGCAAATTTTCCCCATAGACTTTAATGAGATGGAGAGAAACCACAGACAAAAAACACACATGCCTTTTCGTGTGGTTCCGCAGTGAAAACACATTAAAAATGCATGTAATCCACATATTACTTTATCAACAAAGTTTTAAAAAAGCTAAGTGACTCAAAATATCCAAAACAAAGCAGATTTATTTAAGAGATGATATACCAAAAGGAAACAAGCACCACAGCAGAGAAAATGCAATACAAACACATGTAGATTACCTGTAGTAATGACCAATGTTTTTCTACAATGCATTTTAATAATTTGTATTGTTGATTATGCTGAGTTATAAATGGTACATTAAATGGGGTACTGAATTCTTCCACTTTTTTGTTGTGTTGTGGTTAGTAGGGATTTCTCTCTACCACTCTTTTTATTTCTTCTTTTCGGGCTTATAACTTTTTTTGATTGCTTTCTATTCCAATTTTTGGGAGGCAGAATGAACAAAAACAAACAATTATGGATTTTTTTGGGGGGTGGTGGGGGTTTATGCCATTCACTGTGTGGTAAAAGTGATAAGACAACTTTATTTTTCTGGTCAGTACGATTACAGTGATACCAAATGTATCTAATTTTATAATGTTTCGGCTCTTTTACACAATAAAAACTATTTTATAGAAAAAAGAATAGTTTTGCATTGTTTTATTCTGAGAGCTATAACTTTTTTTATTTGTCTGCTGATGGAGCTGAATGGTGGCTTGCTTTTTACAAGATGAGATGATGTTTTCAGATATTCCATTTTTATTTACATTTGACATTTAGATCATGTTTTATTCCACTTTTTGTTCAGCGGTATGCTGAAAAACATCGTTTTAAGCCACTTTTTTTTACGGTGATCACTGAAAGGATTAACTAGTGTGACAGATTTATAGGTCACGTCATTCCGAAGGAGGTGATACAAAATATGTGTACTTTGTTTATTTTTGATTTTACATAAAGATATGTATTTATTGAATTAATATTTTTCCATTTTCTTTGCTCTTTATTTTGTGATTTTTTTATATATATTTTTACAATTTAAAAAAAAAATGTTATGTTTACTTTTTACATTGTCCCTGTATGAGAAATAATCTTTCCCTGCCTTGATCACAGATCTAATACTCTTCACTGCTTTTGAATTGTAGGGCATTAGATCAGTGCATTACACACAGGGAGGAGGCATGTCAGCTCCTGCTCTGAGCAGGAGCTGACAGGCCACCATACCTGGGTGACCCTGTGGCCATCTTTTGGCCCTGGGTCAGCATGGAGACCATTGGCACAACATGAACGCAATTGCATTGTGTCGTTCGAAGCAGAGAGGCAGCTATGTCAGTCGATGTCGCTGTCAATATTGACAGTGGCGTCAGAGGGTTGAAATGCCTGTGATCGGTGCTAGCACCGGGCATTGCTGCAGGATGTCAGCTCTCATACTGCGCTGAAACCCACTTTTGATGGCGACAGCAGTAAGCCTGCATGATCGTCACACTGTACAACAAACCTCCCACAGCGCCGTACATTAACGACGAATGTCGTGAAGGGATTAACAGCTTCAAGTTTCAATAACGATTTGGCAGCTAAAAGATGTGTGTGGTTGATTCTTCTGGTGGCTTCCGACTACATTATACATGGAACTTTTCTAAAAAATGCTGGTGGCCAAGTCTCTGCAAATGATGTCCAATAAGTTGTCAGAAAAAAATGCTTCAATGAAAACACCACCCGCTTTCTCCTGAAGCATCTTCTGCATCAAAAATTATGCTGTTATGCCGGCATGTAAAAGATGCCGTATGCACGTATGCTTTCTTTCACAGGCTGCAATTCTTCTTACAACCACTGGGCGCTGAGGATATGTAAGCACTAGTGTTGAGCATTCCGATACTGTAATATCGGGTATCGGCCGATATTCGCGGTATCGGAATTCCGATACTTAATTCCGATACTTTTACAATATCGGATACCGGAATCGGAAGTTCCCATAATGCCTGCGCTCTGCAGTGTCTGTGAAGGATGACAAGTTGGATGGCAGCGCGATCCAGCCTGTCATCAGAATGCCATCCCAGCGGGGGAGAATTCTCCTGATTGTTTAAAAGCCGGCGGGCGGTATAAAGCCGCCGGCTTTTAAACAATCACACAGCCCCATACTGCTTCCCCGCAGCCTCCCACCCCGATCCTCCGCTCCCCTCGCCACCTCCCATCCCGATCGTAAGTTAGGACCGGGCGGGGAGCGCAGCTCCAAGGAGCGGGGAGTGAAGGACCCGGGCGGGGAAGCCGGCAGTGAAAAGACTTCACCACCGGCTTTCCCGTTCTGTGCTGCGCTTTCCCGCCGGTTATTTCAAATGAACAGCTGAGGTATCAGCTGATGCCGATCAGCTGTTCATTTGAAGTCGCCGCGTTGCCCTCAGAGGGTTCATGTGAGTTCATGCTTGACTGCATGAACTCACATGAACTTTCCCACGGCCGCACAGGTCAGCCTCACCTCCCAGACCATCAGCCCGTCATGATTAGTGTGTGTGCGGGGTGTGTGTGCGTGGTGTGTGCGCGATGTTTGTGCGGGTGTGCGCGGTGTCTGTGCGATGTGTGCGGTGTGTGTGCGTGCAGGCAGACATAGGCCGATGTGACACTACTACTCCCATCGGCCTATGTCTGTCCCCCGTCCACTCCTGCCAGCAGGATCAGCTCGATGGGAGCAGTAGTTCCCATCAGACTGATCCTGCTATTTAAATTGCCCTACTGTGTCCCCAATAAATGTTAAATACATGTCATTGGTGGCCAGTGGTTACCTACAATAAATTAGTTCATACATTACCTGTCCCCGCCGATCGCCACCTAAAATAAAGTAAAAAATAAAAAACTACACCTATACTCACCAAGACACCTAATTCCCCGAAGCCATCGATCTCCTGTAATAAAATATAAAATAATAAACCAAAACCTTATCCTTACCCCTCCGTAGCAGTCCACGAGTGTCCCACAAAGATCTCCAGTTCAGAGCAGCCACATAGAATGTGACCGCTCTGAACCGCTGCCGCCACTAGAATGACGGGGCCGTAAGGGTTCACCGGAGTTCAGGCAGCGCTGCTCCGGTTAGCTCCTTTACGGCCCTGCTGTATCGTGTGAAATTCCCACGGTACAGCAGTGCCGTAAAGGAGGTCTCCGGAGCTGCGCTGCCTGAATGCACTCCGGTGACCTCAGTCAGTGGCTCCCGCTGCCGGGAGCGGACGTGTTCCCGGCAGCGTGAGCTTACAGCAGCCATGCACAGCTGTCACCATCTCCAGATGTGACAGCTGTGCATGGGAGATCAGCGCAGGAACGTGGACAGGTAACTATTATTTTTAGTAAACTAAGAATTAAATAAAATTGTGTGTTTTATTTCAAATAAATTATTTTTTTCTGGGTGTAGTGTGTTTTTTCTTTTTAACACTTTGTAGGTTAGTAATGGGGGTGTCTTATAGACGCCCATCATTACTAACCTGGGCTTCATGGCAGCTGGCGCTGACATGAACCCCACCACTATTACCCCCTGCCACCACACCAGGGCAGCGTGGAAGAGCGAGGCTAAGTGCCAGAGTTGGCGCATCCTATGGATGCGCCATTTCTGGGGCGGCTGACGACTGGTGTTTCTAGCCTGGGAGGGGGCCAATATTCATGGCACCCTTCCTGGGCTATTAATATCAGCCCCCAGCTGTCTGCCTAGCCTTTGCTAGCTATTAAAATAGGGGGGACCCCACGTCATTTTTTTGGGGGGGGTCCCCCATTTTAATAGCTAGTAAAGGCTAGGTATTCAGCTGGGGGCTGAAATTAGTAGCCTGGGAAGCTCCGTGGGTTTTACCCCCTTCCCAGGCTTCAAACATTTGCCCCAGCCGTCTGCTTAACCTCCGCTAGAGACTAAAATTATGGGGGATCCCACGCCATTTTTTTTTTAAATAAATCCATTATTTTAACACTAAATGACATTTGAGGAGTTAATAAAGATGCAGTCCCTAAATTATTATTTATTTTTTAATTAATTTTTCCCAAAACTTTTGACGTGGGCTTCGCCATATTTTTGTATGCCAGCCAGGTACAGCATCCAGCTTCTATGAACGCGCCATTTTCCGGGGCGGCTGCGGACTGCAATTTTCAGCGGGGGGCAGAAAGCTTGGGCCTCCCTGCGCTGCAGATTCCATCCCCCAGCTGCCTAGTTGTACCTGGCTGGACACAAAAATAGGGAGAAGCTCCACGTTTTTTTTTTTTTTATTATTTCATGAAATTCATGGAATAATTAAGAAAAAAAGGGCTTCCCTATATTGTTGTGTCCAACCAGGTACAAATAGGCAGCTGGTGGTTGGGGGAAGCCCGTTCCTGCCTGCTGTACCTGGCTGGACACAAATATAGTGCAAAGCCCCACGTCAATTTTTTTTTAATTATTTCAGGAAATTCATGAAATAATTAAAAAAAAATTATGTGGGGCTTCGCCCTATATTTGTGTCCAGTCAGGTGCAGCAGGCAGGAACGGGCTGCCCTCAGCCACCAGCTGCCTATTTGTACCTAGCCGGACACAACAATATAGGGAAGCCCTTTTTTTCTTAATTATTCCATGAATTTCATGAAATAATTTAAAAAAAAAATACGTGGGGCTTCGCCCTATTTTTGTGTCCAGCCAGGTACAACTAGTCAGCTGGGGGCTGGAATCTGCAGCGCAGGGAGGCCCAAGCTTTCTGGGCCCCACCCGCTGCAAATTGCAGTCCGCAGCCGCCCCGGAAAATGGCGCGTTCATAGAAGCGCCATCTTCTGGCGCTGTACCCAACTCATCCAGGGCCCTGGTGCGGTGGCTCACTGGGTAATAAAGGGGTTAAGGCCAGCTTGGCATTATCAGCTGGCCCTAAGCCCGAAATTCATGGGGTCACGCCAATATTAGACATGACCACCATGAATTTCTAGTAAAGTATTTAAAAAAAACACAAACACCCAGAAAAAAGTCCTTTAATTGAAATAAAGACACAATTCTTTATTGTTCTAAATTAAACCATACTTACAGTCACGCCCATTCCAGCTGAAGCCAACGATCTCCTGCAATAAAAGTAAAATAATAAAGCAACCTCATCCTTACCTTTCCATGGTTCCCAGGACAGCTTCAGCTCTGCTACATCGAGATGACAGGCTGGACCGCAGCAGAACGCTGCCATCCAGCCTGTCATCCCGCAGACACTGAGAAGCGCAGGCATGCTTGCGCTCCTCAGTGTCTCGCTGTGACGGCATCCAGATGAGCCGAGGTCATGTCCAATGAACTCAGCTCACCTCATGCACGTCACTGACAGCGTGGGAAAATTCTCCTGCACTCTGCGCTTCAGCGTGAGAATTTTCCCACGCTGTCAGTGACGTGCATGAGGTGCGCCGAGTTCATTGGACATGACCTCACCTCATGCACGTCACTGACAGCGTGGGAAAATTCTCACGCTGAAGCGCTGAGTGCAGGAGAATTCTCCCACGCTGTCAGTGACGTACATGAGGTGAGCCGAGTTCATTGTCGGCTCATCTGGATGCCGTCACAGCCAGACACTGAGGAGTGGAAGTATGCCTGCGCTTCTCAGTGTCTGCGGGATGACAGGCTGGATGGCAGCGTTCTGCTGCGGTCCAGCCTGTCATCTCGATGTAGCAGAGCTGGAGCCGTCGTGGGAGCCATGGAAAGGTAAGGATGAGGTTGCTTTATTATTTTTCTTTTATTGCAGGAGATCGTTGGCTTCAGCTGGAATGGGCGTGATGGTAAGTATGGTTTAATTTAGAACAATAAAGAATTGTGTGTTTATTTCAATTAAATGACTTTTTTCTGGGTGTTTGTGTTTTTTTTAAATACTTTACTAGAAATTCATGGTGGTCATGTCTAATATTGGCGTGACCCCATGAATTTCGGGCTTAGGGCCAGCTGATAATGCCAAGCTGGCCTTAACCCCTTTATTACCCAGTGAGCCACCGCACCAGGGCCCTGGATGAGTTGGGTACAGCGCCAGAAGATGGCGCTTCTATGAACGCGCCATTTTCCGGGGCGGCTGCGGACTGCAATTTGCAGCGGGTGGGGCCCAGAAAGCTTGGGCCTCCCTGCGCTGCAGATTCCAGCCCCCAGCTGACTAGTTGTACCTGGCTGGACACAAAAATAGGGCGAAGCTCCACGTTTTTTTTTTTTAAATTCATGAAATTCATGGAATAATTAAGAAAGAAAGGGCTTACCTATATTGTTGTGTCCGGCTAGGTACAAATAGGCAGCTGGTGGTTGGGGGCAGCCCGTTCCTGCCTGCTGTACCTGACTGGACACAAATATAGGGCGAAGCCCCACATCAATTTTTTTAAATTATTTCATGAATTTCCTGAAATGATTTAAAAAAAATTGACGTGGGGCTTCGCACTATATTTGTGTCCAGCCAGGTACAGCAGGCAGGAACGGGCTGCCCCCAACCACCAGCTGCCTATTTGTACCTGGTTGGACACAACAATATAGGGAAGCCCTTTTTTTCTTAATTATTTCATGAATTTCATGAAATAATTAAAAAAAAAAAATACGTGAAGCTTCTCCCTATTTTTGTGTCCAGCCAGGTACAACTAGGCAGCTGGGGGATGGAATCTGCAGCGCAGGGAGGCCCAAGCTTTCTGCCCCCCCCCCCCCGCTGAAAATTGCAGTCCGCAGCCACCCCGGAAAATGGCGCGTTCATAGAAGCTGGATGCTGTACCTGGCTGGCATACAAAAATATGGCGAAGCCCACGTCAAAAGTTTTGGGAAAAATTAATTAAAAAATAAATAATAATTTAGGGACTGCATCTTTATTAACTCCTCAAATGTCATTTAGTGTTAAAATAAAGGATTTATTTTAAAAAAAATTGACGTGGGGCTTCGCCCTATATTTGTGTCCAGCCAGGTACAGCAGGCAGGAACAGGCTGCCCCCAACCACCAGCTGCCTATTTGTACCTGGCCGGACACAACAATATAGGGAAGCCCTTTTTTAAAAAAATTATTTCATGAAATAATTAAAAAAAAATTGACGTGAGGCTTCGCACTATATATACATCCTATGGATGCGCCATTTCTGGGGCGGCTGACGGCTGGTGTTTCTAGCCTGGGAGGGGGCCAATATTCATGGCACCCTTCCTGGGCTATTAATATCAGCCCCCAGCTGTCTGCCTAGCCTGTGATAGCTATTAAATTAGGGGGGACCCCACGTTATTTTTTTGGGGGGGGTTCCCCCATTTTAATAGCTAGTAAAGGCTAGGTATTCAGCTGGGGGCTGATATTAGTAGCCTGGGAAGCTCCGTGGGTATTACCCCCTTCCCAGGCTTCAAACATTTGCCCCAGCTGTCTGCTTAACCTCCGCTAGAGCCTAAAATTAAGGGGAACCCCACGCCAATTTTTTTTTAAATAAATCCTTTATTTTAACACTAAATGACAAGTACAGTAATCAACACTGTCACTGTACTTCATATATATGTGACTGACATGTTTCTATCTATCTAATCTATGTGTGATGCTCTATCTTTCTGTTCTAAATTGTCGGGTACAGATGCTGAATTGCCGGCCGGCTTTCTTAAAGAGACGGTGCATGAAAACACTATTATTTTTTTAAATAAATCCTTTACACTAAATGACAAGTACAGTAAGCAACACTGTCACTGTACTTCATATATATGTGACTGACATGTTTCTATCTATCTAATCTATGTGTGAAGCTCTATTCTGTCTGTTATAAATTGTCGGGTACCGCTGCTGAATTGCCGGCCGGCTTTTTTAAAGAGACGGTGCACGAAAACACTAATATTTTTTTTAATAAATCCTTTACACTAAATGACAAGTACAGTAAGCAACACTGTCACTGTACTTCATATATATGTGACTGACATGTTTCTATCTATCTAATCTATGTGTGATTCTCTATTCTTTCTATTCTAAATTGTCGGGTACAGATGCTGAATTGCCGGCCGGCTTTCTTAAAGAGACGGTGCATGAAAACACTATTATTTTTTTAAATAAATCCTTTACACTAAATGACAAGTACAGTAAGCAACACTGTCACTGTACTTCTTATATATGTGGCTGACATGTTTCTATCTATCTAATCTATGTGTGAAGCTCTATTCTGTCTGTTATAAATTGTCGGGTACCGCTGCTGAATTGCCGGCCGGCTTTTTTAAAGAGACGGTGCACGAAAACACTAATATTTTTTTTAATAAATCCTTTACACTAAATGACAAGTACAGTAAGCAACACTGTCACTGTACTTCATATATATGTGACAGACATGTTTCTATCTATCTAATCTATGTGTGAAGCTCTATTCTTTCTGTTGTAAATTGTCGGGTACCGGTGTATGCCGCTGATGAATTGCCGGCTTTTCATGTCATTCTACATTATTCTTAGTTGTTTTCCTTCATGTAGAATTAACCTACAAGGAAAGAAAGGGTTTATTTTCATTCCGATATTTGTGTCCCATTGACTTGCATTGGTTTCCGGTATCGGAATCGGCGATATCCGATACTTTTTGGGTATCGGCCCGATCCAATCCGATACGATATTTCCTGATATCGGAAGGTATCGCTCAACACTAGTAAGCACACATAGTATAAGCTAGTTTGGCAGAGTATTTTAAAAGCATGTTTTATTGCCACTATGATAAAAAAAGACCATTTTTGTTTTTTGAAACAGTACATTGACACTGTCTGTATTAACATAGATTGCAGGCAGACATTACAACTCATTAAAATGCTTTTTTTCCAGTTGATTATTAAATCTCCTTGATTTTGGATCACACCTCATTAAAACAATTATAATCAGATGCAGCATTTGACTTCCCCTGTGAGAAATGGCTAAAAAGGTTATGTTTGTTTTACTAATTTAAATTACCTATGAGCTCCAGTAAACAATCTCTGATCAAGAATGGTCTACTGCATTTACAATTGTGATGAACCTGTTTGAAACGTGAAAAGAGAAAATATTAAAAATGGTAAATGGTACTGTCAGAGAAAGACTAGTATAGTGATTGGCTATTTCTGTCAGTTACAAAGACAATGAATGGAGCCAAGGTCAAGCACGTATACCTCCATTCCATTCAACACGCTGAGGGTTGAACATTCAGACCCCCAGTGATCAGTGAGTTATTGTGCAGGTGCTATATCCCAAATAGTGAAGACGTGAAAAAACAAAAGAATTTATTTATCCTAAAGTTGATAAGGATGTAATTGGTGTTGGTATGTGGATGTGACATCTGGAGTGCACTGGAAAATGCTGATATTTGAAGAACATTCAAAGGTTTTGATGTCACAATGTGGAAAGGTGAACAAATGATGATGCTATAGGACTGGTACGTGGAAAGGTGAAGAAACAATGATGCCATAGGACTGATACAAAGAAAGTAAAAAAATATTTATAAGTAAAAAAAATAAGTAAAGAAGAGCAAATATTTAAGTAATTTAGTGTGAATAAATAATATATAAATAAGAATATGTAAACAAAAAGATGCATTTGCAACCGTCCAAAATTGCCATACTATAATCCATGATGAGCTCACTTGTAAAAGCCTGTGAAGAGAAATTCTTCATTAACTCCTATAGGTGTCAGGTTCCGTAAATTGTAAATCCATTTCGACTCCCGCCTCAAGAGCTCATGGGTAACATTATTGCCTTTAATGTTAGTTCGCACAGAGTCCAACCCCATAATTTGAAGACTGTTTTGTTGCCCGTTATGGTAAAGAAATGTTCAGAAATAGAGGTCATTGCCTTACCATTTTCTCTGATGCTCCTGGCTTTGACAATGTTTCTAAGATGTTGCTTACCCTCTTTTGGAGTTCCTCAGTTGTTTGGCCTGCATAAATCTTGGGACATCCACAGATGAGGACATACACAATGTTCCGGATGCGACAGTTGAAATATATTCTAGATTTAATCTGTCCAGGAAAAATCTAAATATTAATATTTTCACCCGCAACCATAAATGG
The DNA here is from genome assembly GCF_046119375.1 of Phyllobates terribilis. Taxonomy (NCBI): domain Eukaryota; kingdom Metazoa; phylum Chordata; class Amphibia; order Anura; family Dendrobatidae; genus Phyllobates; species Phyllobates terribilis. The sequence goes on along the minus strand of NW_027362761.1, from coordinate 460,262,359 downwards.
GCAAACAATGCAACTTCCACATGAACCCACCAAAGATGAGCCCCTACCTAACTTGTGGGTTGGCAGCTTGAAATAGCTAGATGTGAGACCATCCTTCAGATTTCTGACTCTTCTGGCCACCAATCTTGAAGCTGTGGAAATAAATGGCCTAAGTCTAGGTTCACTAAGTAAAATGCCCCAGTTTTTTTGCAAAATCTGATGAATGTCATGCATTGGTTGATGAAAGAGGTTAAAACATTGATGGTTTGAGTTGTATGTTGAGGCTTTGGTTGAAAAATATTTTGTCTATCACTTTTGAATCATTGCTGGAAGGCTCGAGATACAATCTTATGTGAAAAGCCTCTTGTCAGAAACCTGGCTGTCAGGTCACCAGCATGCACCCAAAAATCATCATTGGCCCATTAGGATGGCATTTTGTAAGTGGATAGGATGACATCTAGAATAATGTAGAAGGCTTTTGGTGGCTGTGGCTTTGCGGAACAGAGTAGTCATAATGTGAGTGTACTCCTTGACAATTTTCAAATCCAGAAAATCAACTGTAGAAGATGAGCAATTAGAGATTGGTGATATCTTGAGCGAGTTGTTATTAAGACTAGAAATAAAAGTCTCACAGTCCTCCACAGAGCCCTTCTAGAAAAACAGGATATCATAAATAAATCAATACCACCGGAGCATGTGAGAGCAAAATGTCTCCAACAGGTGCATGCATGTCTCCTCCCACCAACTCAGGAAAAGGTTGGTGTAAGAGGGGGTACACCATGCACCCATTGCGGTTCCAGAAATCTGTCTATAGAAGACAAGGTCAAATATTAAGTAACTGCTTTCCAAACATAGCAAAAGAGATATAGGACAAAGAAATCATGTCTCATATCACCTGAAATTTGAAGATTCAGAAAATGCAGAACCACTCCAATACCCAAATCATGGTTGATTCTGTTATATAACGATAAAATATCCAACGTCACAACAATAGTATCAGATGGAATAGTTAACTCACACAGTTGTTGGATGAAAATTTTTTTGCCTTTGTTGTTATTTTCCGAGACCCTTAACATTTTCAATTTTTGCCCAATGGGGCTGTGAGAGAGATTATTTTTTGTGCCCTGAACCAATCTTTTTATTGATATCATATTGAAGTTAATATGATGATTTGATCACTTCTGATCGCATTTATTTGCAGTCTTGTGGTAGCTGAGAAAACATAATTCTGGGGTTTACGTTTTTTCCATTTTATATTTTAATAGATCGGACTTTTACAGACATAATGATACCACATATGTGTATTTTAATTTTTGTTTATTTCTTTATATTTAATGTGGAAAATGGGGAGTGATTTGAACGTTTATATTTCATTATTTTTCCTTAGATTTTTAAAAACTTTTTTCACTTTTTACTGTAATTGTTAGTCCCCTTAGAGAACTTGAACCTGTGATCATCCCATCGCTTGTGCTATATACATCAATACCAGAATAGTCTCGTATATAGTAAAATCATGGTCTACTATGAACACTAGCCTACTGCTGGTTATTGTCATGACAGGCAGAGAAGTCTTCAGCAGACCTCTGGCCATCTTGGCAGCCCATCGGAACCCCGGAAGCACATTCCAGGGTGCTGATGGGCGTATGGAATGTCATGCTCTGTAAATGCCGCTGTTAGAGAATGATAGTGGCATTTAACAGTTTATGGATGGATGTAAATCATATGAGAACATTGCGCCATTTCTTCTTGGAAAGGCTGGAGCTCTCTTGTTTTCATGTGGTTTACATTCAGTCCAATAGTAGAGACAAACAAGATATCTCCTATGAGATGCTACAATAATGGGAATGACAGCTCTATTTCAGGGCATGACTGTTAATATACTATGTGGCACCGTAGGCTTAATTAAATATGTTATTGGATATTTTTGTACTTAGCAAAGGCAGATGGTAAGTCAGGGGATGCATGCCAGAAACAAAAGGTTCAACCTATTTTTATACTTCACCCATGCCCTTCCTCGCCCTTTCTCCTACCTTTCAAAATAAAGGTATCAGCCAGCCAAGTAAATAATCCTCTCTTTGTAGCCATGACAAGATCAGCTACATCTCTGGGTCTTTAAGGAATGAGGTACATATAGTATTTTTTATTACTTTCATAACTAAAACCAATAAAACATATTGAATATTTTTGTAATCTGTTTTTATTTTCTAATTGTTAATTATAGTATATTCTTTTCTGTCAATGTTTATGGGGGCTGTCATCTAGCACCAACTTTTGTTAGCAACATTTAGCGTTATCCTTTACAGCAACCACATGGACCATGAGCAGCAATAGTGTAATGATAATTAAATAAATATTGAATAGTAATCACTACAGAACAGGAGATATGAGCTTAAATTAGGTCCTGAGGCCAAAATGAAAACTCCAAGATTTCTGTAATTTTATAATATAGATATTAATAATTTAAAGATATTATATAAAAAAGAGTTTTTGCTCTTCTTGTACTCCCGCTGATCTCCTAAATATTCTGTTTTGTTTTTTTAATCTGGTGTATGGTTCCAGAGATATGAATAGTTTTATTTAGTTCTAATTTTTATGGATTTTACCAAGTGGTGTTGTTCACAGGATAACAATGCAGAGCAGCCTAAAAACACAGCCCAAGAGAAACCTACAACCCCTGGCAAAAATTATGGAATCACCAGGCTCGGAGGATGTTCATTCAGTTGTTTAATGTTGTTGAAAAAAAGCAGATCACAGACATGGCACAAAACTAAAGTCATTTCAAATGGCAACTTTATAGCTTTAAGAAACACTAAAAGAAATCAAGATAAAAAAAATGTGGTACTCAGTAAGGTTAATTTTTTTCAGACCAAGCAGAGGGAAAAATTATGGAATCACTCAATTCTGAGGAAAAAATTATGGAATCATGAAAAACAAACACACAATACATCACTAGTATTTTGTTGCACCACCTCTGGCTTTAATAACAGCTTGCATTCTCTGAGGCGTGGACTTAATGAGTGACAAACAGTACTCTTCATCAATCTGGCTCCTACTTTCTCTGATTGCTGTTGCCAGATCAGATTTGCAGGTTGGAGCCTTGTCATGGACCATTTTCTTCAACTTCCACCAAAGATTTTCAATTGAATTGAGATCCGGACTATTTGCAGGCCATGACATTGACCTTATGTGTCTTCTTTCAAGGAATGTTTTCACAGTTTTTGCTCTACGGCAGGATGCATCATCATCTTGAAAAATGATGTCATCATCCCCAAACATCCTTTCAATTGATGGGATAAGAAAATTGTCCAAAATATCAATGTAAACTTGGGCATTTATTGAAGATGCAATGACAGCCATCTCCCCAGTGCCTTTACCTGACATGCAGCCCCATATCATCAATGACTGTGGAAATTTGCATGTTCTCTTCATGCAGTCATCTTTATAAATCTCATTGGAACGGCACCAAACAAAAGTTCCAGCATCATCACCTTGCCCAATGCAGATTCGCCATTCATCACTGAATATGACTTTCATCCAGTCATCCACAGTTCACGATTGCTTTTCCTTAGTTCCTTAGCCCATTGTAACCTTGTTTTTTTCTGTTTAGGTGTTAATGATGACTTTTGTTTCGCTTTTCTGTATGTAAAACCCATTTCCTTTAAGCGGTTTCTTACAGTTTTGTCACAGACATTGACTCCAGTTTCCTCCCATTCGTTCCTCATTTGTTTTGTTGTGCATTTCCTGTTTTGGAGACATATTGCTTTAAGCTTCTGGTCTTGACGCTTTGATGTCTTCCTTGGTCTACCAGTATGTTTGCCTTTAACAACCTTCCCATGTTGTTTGCATTTGGTCCAGATTTTAGACACAGCTGACTGTGAAAAACCAACATCTTTTGCAACATTGCGTGATGATTTACCTTCTTTTAAGAGTTTGATAATCCTCTCCATTGATTCAATTGACATCTCTCGGGTTGGAGCCATGATTCATGTCAGTCCACTTGGTGCAAAAGCTTTCCAAGGTGTGATCACTCCTTTTTAGATGCAGATTAACGAGAAGATCTAATTTGATGCAGGTGTTAGTTTTGGAAATGAAAATTTACAGGGTGATTCCATAATTTTTTCCTCAGAATTGAGTGATTCCATAATTTATTCCCTCTGGTTGGTCTGAAAAAAATTACCTTACTGAGTATCACATTTTTTTATCTTGATTTCTTTTAGTGTTTCTTAAAGCCATAAAGTTGCAATTTGAAATGACTTTAGTTTTGTGCCATGCCTGCGATCTGCTTTTTTTCAACAACATTAAAAAACTGAATGAACATCCTCCGAGCCCGGTGATTCCATAATTTTTTCCAGGGGTTGTATGAGCCATCTCCCCTTAGTAAAAACCATAAAAATAAGCATTTTATTAAAATGCCCATGTCTCTGGAACCGTATGATGAATTTAACAATAAAAAAGCAATACTTAGGGGAGACGATTTAAAATAAGAGAAAAAATAGCCCCTTTTGCCCTGGTGGCATAACTAGAGTAAAATGGGCAAAATTTGGACCTGGACCCCTACCTGCATGTTGGTCAGATGTATTGGTCCTTGTAGCAGTCTAGATCCTATAAAAGCATACGTGTTCGGTCCCCATGTAAAAATGTTCCCATCCTGGCCCCTTGCTTTAATAATGCCCCCATCCTATTCCCTGTCTTTAGTAATGTCATCTATCCTTGGACCCTTCTTGTATTACTGTCCCCCCATCTTGGGTCCCTTCCTGGTATTATATCCCCCATCGTGAGCCCCATTCTGTAATAATGTTGCTTATCCTGGGCCCTTTATTTTATACTGTCCCCCCATCCTGAGCCACTTTCTGTAATAATATCTTCCACCCTGGCTCCTTTACTTAATAATGTCTACATCCTGGGCCCCATTAGATAACAATGTCTTCCATCCTGTGCCCCTTCCTGGTGTAATGTTCCCAATCCTGTGTCCCTTCCTGGTATAATTTCACCTATCCAGGACCCATTCAATACATTTCAGCTGAATGTGTGTCCTCGGATGCACATCCAGGTGAAACAGACATTGGCGAGACCCCATACTACACGGCACCAATCATTACACCCCTGCCACTGATCAGAAGAGCTTACACTCTGCAGGAGAGAGAGAGAGAGAGAGGACCCTGCTGATCATAAGAGCTTACACACTACAGAACACATAGTGATAAAGGAAACCACTGATCATAAAAGTTTACACACTAGAAAAAAAGAAAGGACTCCACTGATCATAAGAGCCTACACACTAAAGAAGACACAGAAAGAAAGGATACCACTGGTCATAGGAGCTAACACACTAGAGAAGAAAGAGAAATAGAGGACCCCACTGACCATAAGAACTTACACTCTACAGAAAATGCAGACTTACCCAATGACTGTGGAGATGTAAAACGACTGCCACACAAACTGTGCTCCACTGGAAACTGCTGATCTGTGATGGCCCAGGTACTGTCTACCACTATACAAGGTATGATAATCTGACAGATGTCATAGCTGCAGGGCTTTATGGAGAAGCCTGTGTGACGAGAGAGAAAGACATTAGCCTGCACTCTGATGTATTAGCAATGTGGGCAATGGTGCAAGTTTTTTTTTTGTGAATCATGAATCAAATGTAAAAGTATTTGAATTCACGTGAAACTGCAAATTTCATGAAATTTGACCTAATCCTTCACAGATTAATCTGCTCATCTCTACCAGAGAGCTGTGTAGCTGTTGCTAATGTATATAGCTTACAAATCATTACTCATACAAGATATAATTGAATGTACTGCTCAGCTGAGAGCAGGGCTAGCTATGTTCTGGTTTGCTTCCTTTGAATAAACTTTAGCAGTATGAAACTGAAAAACCCATTAAGTCAATCAAATTAACTTCTATGAAATGAAGAACAGTGGAATATCCAGGATAGTCAAAATAAAGCAAGAAAGGAAATAAATTGGGACGAGCGGGCACTAAAATGCTCGAATGCGCATTACTTGAACCGAGCAATTCCTAATGCTCAGATGCTTGTTTCAAGTAACGAGTATAATGGGAGTCAATGGGAAATCCAAGCATTTTTCCAGCAGACCTTACAAGGAGGTCTGGGGGGCAGTGAAAATGTTGAAATGGATAGAAAAAGTGCTGAATGGAAGGAGAACAGCTGCTGAGAACAATGGTGTCACACTTTTACTCCACTTTAAAGAATGACAATGAAACATTCAAAATCAACAAGAAATTATTTTCTGTATAATGACTTGTATATCAGGTACATTTTAAAAAGGATATTAAAAAAATATTCATTTAAGTAGACCAAAATTAAATTTTTAATTAATTTGTATTCATTTTTTATTATATTTTTATTAAAAAATTGGAAATTTCAGTGTAATTTATGAAGCAAGAAAGAACTGTCAAAAATTAGATACAAGAGGGACTCAGACACACCCTATATTAGACATAAAAGAGGACCTCATACACATTCTGTTCAAATTGTCATGTAGTAGTACTCCTAGAATCATAAAGCCTGCCAAAAATTACAAGCAGGGTCATCCACACACCCTTGAAGGCACCAACTGTAGTACCTCATTCAAATACTGTGAACAAAGTGTAGTTGTGATACTCCTACATTCATAAAAGCTCTGCACACAGTGCAAAGCACACCAAAGATTACAAGCAAGGTCATCCATACCCTATTGAAGGCACAACGGTAATGCCCCATTCAAATATTAAAAAAGTGTAGTTGTGGTACTCCTACACTTTTAAAGGCTCTGCACACAGTGCAAAGCCAGAAATAAAATATAAGGAGTATCATCTAGGCATCCATAGACCCTTGAAGGCAACAACAGGCGGACCTCATTCAAATTTTGAAGATTAAAAACACTTTATGTGCTGCTGTCACGGGTATGTCAGGTTTGACAGGCAGTCATTCTGGATCTGGCTGTAAAAGGTCGCTGCGCTTGGTCTTGCAGACACCTTCTTGATCCTTTCATCATCCCTCCCTCTCTAAGACCCAGCGGTGATCTCCACCTTCTGCTGCTAATTAACACACCCTTGCTGGATCTTTAAATACACTCAGTTTCTCCAGAGAGTTGCTGGTGATAAAGTAAATTCCTCTGTTCAGGTCTGGAATTCTAGCAGCCGGCTAGATTCTCCTTGTGGATTGTAGTCGTGATATCCCCTTGTCTGTTTCCCTTGTTTGTCTTTAGTTGCAGTGGGGCTGACTAGAGCTCACCCCTTCCCCTTCCTACCTAGGGCCTAGCTTTAGGTTCAGCTAGGGCTAAGGTATCCTGCTCAGCAATAGGTGCGGAACCTATTTAGGGACGATAGGGGAGTCAGGGTGTCTTTAAATCTGCTTAGGGGTCTCGACTCTCCCTTTCCCTAGTTGCAGGGTTTCCCCTCTTTTCCTGTCATTGTACGCTGGGTTCTTCACATACCTAGCATGACAGCTGCTGTCTTCTGGTGGCGTGTAAAAGTCAGGGCTAATCCAGGCATTGTTAATTTTCATTACAGTGAGTCTGTCAGCATTTTCTGTCTGTTATGACCTGCCCGGTGGCATTAAAATCCCACTCAGACAAGACACTAGCGGCTGGACAGCACAACACCTTCAAGGCATAGAGGGACAGCTCATGCCAGCTGTCCAGCTTTGGGACCCAATAGTTGAAGGTCACAGAGGAATTAGGAAGTATGCTGGTTTTGTCGGCCAAGTATTGCTTGACTATATTTAAAAATCTTTCCCTCCTTGTCAAAAAACCCGGTCATCAGGGCATGGTGCGGGATGGTGTCATGATATTGGCCCAGGCCTTTCATAGTGTACTTTTGCATCTGCTGTACCTGGTGTGTGTCTCCCTCGCCTCTCCTCCTTGGTTGGGCAAGGAAGCTTGCCCCCTACTGCTATCGTTGTCTGATGGGATTTTTTTCATCATATTTTCTACAATGGCCTTCTGTTATAGCACCATTTTAGTAGACCTCTCTGCCTTAGGAAGGAGAGATGCAAAGTTCTCCTTGAAGCATGGGTCTAGCAGGGTGAACAACCAGTACTCTTCTTTTGGCTGAGATGAATGTAACACGAAGGTCACCGGAAAGGCAGCGGTGCATAAAGTCAGCCATATGTGCCAAGCTCCCTACAGCTAACACTTCCCTGTCTCCACCATGATGACTATGCTCCATCTCCTCCTCCTCCATTTCTTCCTTTTCATTTCCCTCCTCAGCCCACCCACGTAGGAGATACCAGACGAAGCTTGTGTGGGTACTAATCTCGAGGCTGCCCAGAATACGACGAGCGTGTTGGAGCTGGTATTCTACAACTGGCCTCTGCTGCTCGCAAAGTCTTGCCAGCATGTGAAGTGTGGAGTTCCAGCATGTGGTCACATCGCACACTAGTCGGTAACCTGGCACTTGCATGTGCTGCTGCAGCATTCCCAGAGTGGCAGCAGCTGTAACCGGCTTGCGGAAATAGGTGCTGACGCGGCGTACCTTGACAAGAATCTCTGGCAAATTTGGGTAGGTTTTCAGAAACCGCTGAACCACCAAGTTTAGCAAGTGGGTTAAGTTTCACAGTCACCACCAGGTTACAGCCCTTATCACACACAACCATGCCTGGTAGGAGGTTCAGTGGTGAGAGACACAGATCTGTCTGATCTGATATTCCTTTAAATAACTCTGCTGCGGTGTGCGGTTTGTCTCCTAGATAAGTTATCTTCAGCAGAGTCGGTTCCACTTCGCTGAGGCAGTGCTGCAGATCTTCCAGCTTCCGGCTGATGTGGACAACATGCTCTGAGATAGCACTTAGAAGATGGAAGATGAGGATGAGTAAGATGGGTGCAGGAACTGGTCTATAGAGATGAGCGTTGTTCTACTCGAACTGTTCGCCAATCTCAAATTCGAGCTGTTTTGGGCGGTGTTCGAGCCGTTCGGCGAACACGAACGATTTGAGAAAAATTCGGCTGTTCGAGGTTATGTTCGATAACTGTTCGTGCACCAAAATCATAACTGGATTTTTTCTCCGTAATGATGAAAATTAATGTTAATACGCAGTTTGAGTGTACAGCGGGGTGGGGGGAGGGGCAGGGGATGGATCTCTGCAGGAATAATGAAGATCTCCATTTTTTTTTCTCTTTCCCGCATTTGCAGTGGGGAGGTGCAGTCTGTCAGCCTATCAGCAGCGCACACACGGAGCGAACTGCTGTTTTTCACACAAGCAAGGGCATGTGTCATTGGCAGTGTATGTCACATGTCCTTGCCCTATAAGACGAAGCCATTTTCCCCGTCGCCACCATTTTCTCACTGCTGCAGCTGCGTGTTAGACGGCACCGCTGTTGCTGTGTGCACTATACCTTGTTAATTTCAAGCCAATATTCGCACAAATCTACAGATAGCTTGGGAGTAGGGAATAGTTGTGATTGCAGTCCTTTTAAGGACTAGGTTACAGCATTTCCTACGACTTTTATCAGGCAGGTCTGTGCTCTTAAATAGATAGATTGTGGGAGTAAAGACTAATTGTAATTGCAGTCCTTTTCAGGACTAGGTTACATCAGTTCCTATCAGTTGTTGCCAGGCAGGTCTGTGCCAGTGCTGTGCAAGTTTTTTTCACAGCATTTGGCTGAATCTAGCAAAGCTAATCCTTTTTGGCCTATTGCAGAGTGTGTTAGTCAGTGGAGTAGCCTATCTGTGTTGCAAGATATACCACCTGTGTATAGAATACCAATTTTTTACTGCACCTAGTGAAGTAAAATCTTTTGGGCATAGCATCATTCTATTAGTCCATCTATACTGACCTCCATCAGGTTGCAAATTGAATATAATTTTTTTCTGCATCTAGCTCTGAAAAAATATTTGGGCTTCTAGCAGTGTGTGTGACTTGTTCTATTAGTCCATCTATACTGACCTCCATCAGGTTGCAAACTGAATATAATTTTTTTCTGCATCTAGCTCTGAAAAAATATTTGGCCTTCTAGCAGTGTGTGGGACTTTCTCTATTAGTCCATCTATACTGACCTCCATCAGGTTGCAAATTAAAAATAATTTTTATCTGCATCTAGCTCTGAAAAAATATTTGGCCTTCTAGCAGTGTGTGGGACTTTCTCTATTAGTCCATCTATACTGACCTCCATCAGGTTGCAAATTGAAAATAATTTTTATCTGCATCTACCTCTGAAAAAATATTTGGGCTTCCAGCTGTGTGTGGGACTTGTTCTATTAGTCCATCTATACTGACCCCCATCAGGTTGCAAACTGAATATAATTTTTTTCTGCATCTAGCTCTGAAAAAATATTTGGCCTTCTAGTAGTGTGTGGGACTTTCTCTATTAGTCCATCTATACTGACCTCCATCAGGTTGCAAATTAAAAATAATTTTTATCTGCATCTACCTCTGAAAAAATATTTGGGCTTCTAGCTGTGTGTGGGACTTGTTCTATTAGTCCATCTATACTGACCTCCATCAGGTTGCAAACTGAAGATAATTTTTTTCTGCATCTAGCTCTGAAAAAATATTTGGCCTTCTAGTAGTGTGTGGGACTTTCTCTATTAGTCCATCTATACTGACCTCCATCAGGTTGCAAATTAAAAATAATTTTTATCTGCATCTACCTCTGAAAAAATATTTGGGCTTCTAGTAGTGTGTGGGACTTTTTCTATTAGTCCATCTATACTGACCTCCATCAGGTTGCAAACTGAATATAATTTTTTTCTGCATCTATCTCTGAAAAAATATTTGGCCTTCTAGCAGTGTGTGGGACTTTCTCTATTAGTCCATCTATACTGACCTCCATCAGGTTGCAAATTAAAAATATTTTTTTTTCTGCATCTACCTCTGAAAAAATATTGGGCATCTAGCTGTGTGTGGGACTTGTTCTATTAATCCATCTATACAGACCTCCATCAGGTTGCAAACTGAATATAATTTTTTTCTGCATCTACCTCTGAAAAAATATTTGGGCTTCTAGCTGTGTGTGGGACTTGTTCTATTAGTCCATCTATACTGACCTCCATCAGGTTGCAAACTGAAGATAATTTTTTTCTGCATCTAGCTCTGAAAAAATATTTGGCCTTCTAGCAGTGTGTGGGACTTGTTCTATTAGTCCACCTATACTGACCTCCATCAGGTTGCAAATTCAAAATAATTTTTTGTCTGCATCTAGCTCTGAAAAAATATTTGGCCTTCTAGCAGTGTGTGGGACTTTCTCTATTAGTCCATCTATACTGACCTCCATCAGGTTGCAAACTGAATATATTTTTTTTCTGCATCTACCTCTGAAAAAATATTTGGGCTTCTAGCTGTGTGTGGGACTTGTTCTATTAGTCCATCTATACTGACCTCCATCAGGTTGCAAATCGAATATAATTTTTTTCTCCATCTAACCCAGCCAATAGTTTTGGCCTAATACCACAGTTTGGCCACTCAGCTATGCTCGGTTCCCATCCATTGTTTTTTTGTGCAAACAACTCCAGAGTTGTGAATTAGTTAACCACCAAAATGAGTGGAAAAAGGCCTGCTGCTGGTGGAAAGGGGAATAGGCGTGTTGAGAAGGGGAAAAAAGGTTGTGTCCGTGGGGTAGGTGTTAAAGCAACAGTAACATCTGCAGAAGAAAGACCATCTTCCAGCCAAACTAAAATGTCTACTTCTTTTAGCGGACAATGTGATAAGATCCCTTTCTTACGGCCACGCCAATCGCTACAAATTCCAGATGAGGCACAAAAACAGCAGGTGCTTCAACGGATATCAAGTGCTCCTTTAAGTGGGCTCTCCTCCACATCAACTTCAACATCACAAATACTCCAGTCCTGAAAGGTGTCACCCCAATCGCACTTGCTTCCTCACAGCTCCCAAATCTCCAGCTGCCCGTCTGAGTATGAGGTATAACAGATGGTTGAGTCTGCAGAGCTGTTTACTCATACTATAGCCTGGGAATCAGAGGTCGACTCCAGCGCTTCTGTGAATCCAGACGAGGAAATGATCTGCACTGATGCCCAGAATCTTTATGAGTCGGATCCAGGACCAGACGCAGAAGGTTCTGACCATAATGTAGACCCTCATTCCCAAACTGTAACTCCTGTTGGTGGAGACAATGAGGAAGACGATGATGAGACTCAAATACCTGATTGGAGCGACAACTTTAGTTTTTTGTCAGGGCAGGAACAGGTTGGCTCTGAGGACGACGGGTGTGATAATGCACAGGGTGATGATGATGAGGTTGGAGATCCCACTTACTGTCAACCCACAGTCAGCCAAGAGATGAGGTCAGCAGAGGAGGTGGAGGAAGATGCTAGTGACGACGAGGTCAGGTTGCGCCTTCCTGGACAGAGACATAGTACTGGAAGCACGTCAACAACTGCATCCTCAAACACAACTCTGCCTCTCACCACAAGTCGTGGTGGCTCTTCAGGTTGCATGGGTGCTAAGCCTTGCATAGCCTGGGCATTTTTTCAGATTGATAAAGATGACCCAACTCGTATTATCTGTAACATTTGTCAGCAAAAGCTAAGTAGAGGCCAAAAAATACATAGTTTGAGTACTTCATGCATGAACCGGCACATGAACATGAAGCATAAGTTGCAGTGGGAAGCTCAGTGTGCTACAATGCGGCCTAGCCGGCCGGGCCAACCACCGTCTGCCATATCTTGTGCATCCGCGGCCTCTTCATCCTCTGTGACTGGGGGGACAGCAGTCACACCTGTTTTGGGGCGCAGACCTGCCACCTCTTTACCCGCAACAGCCAGCGTGATTGGCAGATCATCATTTTCTTTGGAGGTGGTAACACCAGCTGGTGTTGAGCGCTGTCCGACATCGATAGCACCACCTTTGGATCAAGGCAACCTAACATGTCCGCCTGCATCTTCCTCACAGACCGGCAGTTTGCCGGGGACACCCTTATCAACCCCGTCTAAGCACAATAGCCAGCTCTCGGTCCCTCAGATGTGAACAAGTAAAAGACCATTTCCTCCTAGCCATGAGAAAGCTAAGAGGTTGAATTTCACCATCTGCAAGCTCTTGGCTACAGAAATGCTGCCTTTCCGCCTGGTGGACACAGAGGATTTTCGAGACCTTATGTCCGTCGCAGTGCCCCAGTACCAGATGCCCAGTCGGCACTACTTCTCAAAGAAAGGTGTGCCTGCGCTCCACCAGCATGTCGCACACAACATCACCGCTTCTTTGAGAAACTCTGTGTGTGACAGGGTGCATTTCACCACAGACACTTGGACGAGTAGGCATGGACAGGGGCGTTACATGTCGCTGACTGGGCACTGGGTAACTATGGTGACAGCAGGACAAGGGGCTGCTGTACAAGTCTTGCCGTCCCCACGAGTTGTGCGTCAATCCTCTTTATGTCAAAGTTCCTCCACTGCTTCTGCCTCCTCAACCTCCTCTCGGTCTTCGACCTGCACCCAAAGCCTGTCTGGTAATGCCACAAGCTTTCTAACTGCGCAGAAGGGATCCTGCACACCTCCTTACAATGCTGGCAGTAGGGCTCAACGTCATCAGGCGGTTTTTACTTTGAAATGTCTGGGAAATGTGAGTCACACAGCTGAGGAGTTGTGGTCAGCTCTGGAGAACCAATTTCATGAATGGTTGTCTCCACTGGACCTGAAACCAGGGAAGGCCGTGTGCGACAATGCTGCAAACCTGGGTGCGGCCCTTCGCCGGGGCAATGTCACACAGGTGCCTTGTATGGCTCACGTGTTGAACCTGGTTGTCCAGCAATTTTTAGCCCACTATCCCAGACTAGATGGCCTTCTGCAGAGGGCACGGTCGCTGTGTGCTCACTTCCGCCGTTTGCATCCCGCAGCTCAGCGACTTACATCTCTACAGAAGTCGTTGGGCCTGCCACTTCACCGGCTAAAATGCGATGTGCCTACCCAGTGGAATTCAACTCTGCACATATTGCAGCGACTGTGGCAGCACCGACAAGCCCTGGTGCAATACGTTCTGACGTATAGCCTGGGCCAACGAGATCCAGAGGTGGGGCAAATCACGCTGGAGGAGTGGTCTCAGATCAGGGACCTATGCACCCTTCTGCACAGTTTTGAAATGGCGACGAAGATGTTTAGTGCTGACGATGCCATTATCAGCATGACTATTCCGGTGATTTACATGCTGGAGCACATGTTAAACAGAATTCGGAGTCAGGTGGTGGCACAAGAGGAGGTGAAGGAAGTAGAGGAGGAGGAGTTGTATGCGGAAGGACTAACATCTGCAAGGTCCAGACGGTCGGCAGCACCAAGGCGGCAGGCATGTGAGGGTGGGGGAGATGGTTTTACCAGGGCGCATGGTAGCAGCCAAACTAGTGAGGAAGGTGCAGGAGCCCAGGAAGAAGTGGAGGACGAACTGATGGAAGACTCATCAGATGAGGGAGACCTTGATCACATTTCTGTTGTGCGAGGTTGGGGGGAGAGGACAAAGGAAGGAAGCATGATTGTTACCTCGCCACCAACACAACAGGGACTTGGTGCTCCTGGATGCGCAACACACATGAGTGCCTTCTTGCTGCACTACCTGCAACATGACCCTCGAATTGTGAGAATTAGAAATAATCCTGACTACTGGGTTGCCACACTGTTAGATCCCCGGTACAAAAGTAAATTTGCCGAAATTATTCCTGCCATAGAAAGGGATGCACGCATGCAGGAGTATCAGCAGAGACTGTTGCAGAATCTTACATGTGCTTTTCCACAAAACACCAGTGGTGCACGTAGTGAATCTCACAGTTCTAACTTGCCAACCGTGGGACCGTCAAGTGTTCAGCACTCAAACCGTAACAGAACCACAGTATCTGCTGGTAACATCAATTTTGCGGAATCATTTCACCACTTTTTTAGCCCATCCTTTGCAAGGCCACAGGAGACAAGAAGTCTGACACATAGTCAACGCCTAGAGACGATGGTACAGGAGTATCTCCAAGTAAACATTGAAGCCATGACTGTGTCACTGGACCCTTGCTCTTTTTGGGCTTCCAATCTGGATAAATGGCCGGAGCTAGCCACTTACGCCTTGGAGATCTTGTCATGCCCCGCAGCCAGCGTTCTGTCTGAACGTGTGTTCAGCGCTGCTGGTGGTGTGCTGACAGATAAGCGCACGCGGCTCTCCACTGATAATGTAGACAGACTCACGTTCATAAAGATGAACAAATCATGGATCCGAAACGACTTTTCTACCCCTGTGTCATCCTGGGGAGAGTAAAAGCTTGATGATTGGTTAAAATCACCCTACCAACCGTTTTAAGCTTTCAAATTACTAATCATGTTTATCTGTATCTTGGCTGGAAAATAATTTGGGCTTTGTAGCAGTGTGCAGCACTGAT
Organism: Phyllobates terribilis; assembly: GCF_046119375.1. Taxonomy (NCBI): domain Eukaryota; kingdom Metazoa; phylum Chordata; class Amphibia; order Anura; family Dendrobatidae; genus Phyllobates; species Phyllobates terribilis. Next base: position 460,247,078 of record NW_027362761.1, on the reverse strand, counting down.
TCTATTAGGCCATCTATAATAAGCTCCACCAGATTTAAAATTACTAATCATGTTTATCTGTATCTTGGCTGGAAAATAATTTGAGCTTTGTGGCAGTGTGCAGCACTGATCCTATTAGGCCATCTATACTAAGCTCCACCAGATTTAAAATTAATAATAATATTTAGCTGCATCTAGCCCGGAAAATAATTTTGGGGCTCCGAGATGCGCAAGACACATAAGTGCATTCTTGCTGCACTACCTGCAACATGACCCTCATATTGTCAGAATTCGAAGTAATCATGACTACTGGGTTGCCACACTCTTAGATCCCCCAAACTTTTCGATCAACCTTTTCATTTTAATAAAGACCAAAAAAATGGTCATTTTTGAAATTATAAGCATTAGCAGGTTATTAGAAACTGAAATCAAACAGTTTTCAACTCAAAACTTTATTCTAGGTGATGTTACATTTTCACATAGGACCCCTTGTTCGAAAGGAGCTTCTGAACTCTCTCGTCCATTGAATTTGTCAGGTTTTGGATGGTTTCTGCTTCAATTGTTTTGCATGAGGACAGAATACCCTCCCAGAGGTGTTGGTTAGATGTGAACTGCCTCCCGCCATCATAGACACTCCTTTTGATGATGCTCCAGAGGTTCTGAATGGGGTAGAGGTCAGGCGAGCATGGGGGTCACACCATAAGTTTGTCCCCTTTTATGCCCATATCAGCCAGAGATGCAGATGTTTTATGTGCAGCATGAGATGGTGCATTATCATGCAAAAAAATTATCTTGCTGTGAAATACACGGTTCTTCTTCTTGAACCATGGCAGGAAGTGCTGTTTGAGAAAATCCACATACATTATGGAGTTCATCTTTAGCGCCTTCAGGGATCCTAAAGGGGCCGACAATCTCTCTCCCCATGATTCCAGCCCAAAACATTACTCCACCTCCTCCTTGTTGGCGCTGTAGCCGTGTTTGCGTGGGGTGTCCATCAACCAGCCATCCTCCACTCCATCCATCTGGACCATCGAGCGCTGCACGGCACTCATCCGTGAACAAAACAGTTTTGAAATCAGTCTTCATGTAATGTTTAGCCCACTGGAGCCGTTTCTGCTTGTGTGAAGTGGATAGAGGAGGTCGACAGGATGGCGTATGCACAGCTGCAAACCTCTGAAGGACCCTGCATCTTGTTGTTCGGGGGACGTTGGAGGCACCAGCAGCTTCAAAAACTTGTCTGCTGCTATGACAAGGCTTTTTTGCCGCTGCTCTTTTAACCTGACGTAATTGCCTGTAGGAAAGAGTCCTCAATTTGCCCTTATCAGCACGCACACGTGTGTACTGTGAATCAGCTACATACTTCTTGATTGCCAAGACACTTCATCCTGATCATCGCACAATGTTGATTGTAGTCATGCCTTGACCTAAACACTCCACAATTTGTTGCTTCTCAGCAGCCGACACATCCTTTTTCTTTCCCATTTTGGCAGAAAATGTAGGCTGCTTAATAATGTGAGACAACCTTCTTAAGTAGTCTTGCCTTTCATTGGACACACCTGCCAAACTAATTAGCACAGGTGTCTGCAATTGCTTACAGTGATATAAAGAGCCCTGACACACATCACCATCAATGAGTTTAACTGACAAACAAACAAATTCTTCCCTTATCACTCCTAAACACTTTTTGCATAATAATTTGGAACACAGTGTACGTGTGCTTTTCCACAAAACACCAGTGGTTCACGTAGTGAATCTTACAGTTCTAACTTGCCAACCGTGGTCTGTATGGAGTTGTTCAATAAAGGGCCCAAAATTAAGATAACATAGATGGTAGAGGTCTCTATGAATAGGAATTCCTAAGTATTTGATACCCTGTGAGGGCCAGGCAAAGGGAAAGTTGGACTGGATGGAATCCTATATGGATTTGGGGAGGGAGACATCGAGAGCCTCAGACTTCGCTGCATTGATTTTAAAATTTGACCATGTAACAAAGTGATCTATTTCAGCCATAACAGCATGGATGGATATATGTGATTGAGTGATATATACTAGGACATCATCAGCAAATAGAGAGCACTTGTACTCGGTGCCTCCCACCTCAATCCACCTAATATTGGGGTTATGGCGAATTGATGAGAGCAGGTGCTCCGTCACTAGGATGTATAAGAGAGGGGACAGAGGACATCCCTGCCTTGTCCCATTGGTGATTGTGAAAGGTGATGAAAATGTTCTGATGCACCCCCTGGGCCTTGGGACACCCGGAGCCGGACCCTTTTTGGTGGATGCTGGTGGTTGTAGTCTTCGTGGCGGCGACCCCGTTCCGTGGCTCAGGGTGGTCAAACCAGTGGCGGAACTATTTATGTGGTTTTGATGTTTAAATGTCCGACTACGCCACCCGTGGATTGCGGTCAGAGTGAACCGCCGCTGCAGGGCAGACCGCTGAGGCTGGTGTTGTGGGTGCAACAGAGCGTAGCATAACTTCCCACGGGAGGAGTATAGCCTCAGGGCAGTGTATGCGGAGGATGGGGGTGATGGTGCAGGGCAGCAGCAGTAACGACACGGAGTCAGTGATGCAGTCCAGGGCCTTTACTCACAGTTCTTATTATCCAGACCACGTCTGCAGGTAACAGCTGCCCACGTCGTACTGTGCTCACCAGGTGAGGGGCTCACACAACTCCCAGATAACTTTGGAGCGCTTCACAGGACCCCCTTTGTGTGTCCTTTGTCTGGCCTTTCTTACCAACCCTTCTGTCCGGCTGCCTCGGGCCTCCTCTTGGTAAACTTGGCGCCAGTTTCCCTGACCCTATGTGGTGCCTTCCTAGCGGGTGTAGCGAGGGGCTGCGCCACATAAAATGTCAGAGCCTCCGGTTTCTAGCTGAGGGTCGTTTCCTGCCTCCACTAGTTTCGGGGACCGGTCTCCCCCTTTGGCCTGACCCCTCCACGCAGGTGGATTCGGGCGTGCGGTGGCGACTCGCCCGTCCGCACCCCTGGGATCCCTTCATTCCTCGTTCCTGGAGCCTTCTCCGCTCTTCTTCCTTCCTTCTCCCTCTTCCAGGCCTGGGCCTCTGTTACTAGGCCCGCCTCCGGAGCAGAGCTCTTGCAGAGCCCCTGCTCCCTGCCACTTCTGCTCAGACTTCTCTGCACTGAACTAAGATGGTGCCCACCTTTTATACTCCCTTCTCAATGCACCCAGGAACTGCTTCCTCCCTGCTCCTGCACTACAGGGTTCCCCTTCCTCAGTGTTCCCTCCCCCCACTCCAGCCAGGGACAGGGACTGTCGTGCCCATCTCAGAGGCATATTGGTCTCCCTGCCCCACGGCAATGTGGTGTAATGCATGCAGGTGTCGGGTCCTGATCCACACTCCATCCTTACCTGAGAGTGAGATATCACACCTCTGGGTGAGGTGCAATACCTCTGTAGCAAACCGAGCCCTCAGGGTGCTACAGTTCCATTTATCTTCAGCCTAGGTGACGTATTGTGATACAGGGCCGTGATTTTGGCTATAAAAGGGTCCCCTAGACCCCTACCCCAAGCTTTTTAAGAGAATCATATATGGCGTGCCAGGAGACTCTATGGAATGCTTTCTCAGCATCCAACAAGAGTATCTAATTACAAATTTTTAACTGCATCTAGCCCAGGAAATACTTTGTGCCTAGTAGCAGTGTCTGCTAGTCAACGGATTATCCCGGCTGTTAAGCAAGCTACACCACCTGTAGTTTGGACACTTAATTTTTTCAAAGGAAATGCTTCGGGACCACGGGATACTCAGTGAAGAGCATCAGGAGGCACCCCAAGGCATAGGGGCTGGGACTGGCAGTAGGATGCCTTGCGGTGGACAGCCGAGCTCGATCCTTATAAAAGCTTTTTAACTGCAGCAGCTTTAGTGGACGCTACTGGAGCTGGAATTACGCGGCTGCTGGCATGAGACTTGCCCTCCAATAGATCCTTGTAAATGGATTTAAAGTGTATTCATTCAAATTAGAGAGACAATTTAAATTAAAAAGCTTAGAGCTGCCTCCACCACAGGGGGGCTCGCTCGACCCACCAGCGGACAGGCACCAGTATTGGGAGAGGGGGGCTGGCCATCAGGGTTCACCGCGGCTCTGGCACAAACCCGGCGACACGGAGGTGGCACGGGCAGGAGCGGACTGAACGTGTCGGCTTCTCACTTTTTGGATTTTAGAAGGGCATGACATGCCTATATTTGTGTCTCCCCCTCCTTTTACTCCTCCACCTCTTTTCTTTTCGCATGACTATATGTACTTGTCACTTTTCCATGTGTTAGTTGTGTCTTCTGAGCAGTTTGTCAGCTTTTGGACACCTTTGAAGGTGTTTTCTATGTGTTTCTGTGTGTTTTTGTTTGCCTGCCATTGGTTTTAGCGGTGTTCGAAGGTGTTCGACGAACAGTTCGGCGAACACACGGGTTTTCGACGAACCGAACCGAACTCGAACACTACGGGGGTGGCTCAACACTACTGGTGTAGGAGGTGGAGGAAACCCTGACAGAAGTAGGGTCAGCAATCCTTCGTGTCTGTAGCACATGTGCTGTGCCAGGTTAGGACTCGGCCCTTGCTTCCAAAATTCTCACCCAGTGTGCCATCAGGAAATTGTAGTATCCTTGGCCACAAGTGCTTGTCCACATGTTGGTCATTAAGTGAACAATTCTTGTAACTACATTGGTAAGGGCACAGGTGATGTTCCTGGACACATGCTGGTATGAGGCAGGGACGCCACACTGGGAGACATAGTGGTGGCTGGGGACTGAGTACCAAGTGACTGCTGCTGCTGCCATGAGTCTGCATAAATCCTCCATGTCTACCAGCCTAATTGGCAACATTTCCATGGCAAGCAGCTGGAAATGTGCCAGTGGGTGGTTGGAAACTTTCTTTTTTGTTCCAAGGCTTGGGGTAGGGACAGCTGAGTGCTGTACTGTGACATGGCAAGTTTTTGGCAGTGCCTGATGATGGTGCCTCAGAATGTCCAAGGACAGGTGCAGGGTGGAAGGTAACTGCACCAGTGTCATGGACAGAGGATTGGGAAGCACCTAACACAGGGTAAGAGGCAGTGGTGTCACCCGCTGGTACCAATCGTGGACCCAGGAATTAGGCCCACCAAGTCGGGTGCTTAGGTGACATGTGTCTTATCATGCTGGTGGTGGTTAGGCTCCTAGCCCCTGCTGATCTTGGCACAGGTTGCAAATGACCATTTTTTTGTCTCAAAACTCTCTTTAAAAGAGTCACAGACTGGGGAAAACCTTACTCTTTGTTGGAGAAATTTATGAGTGTCGGTGTTCTCCCTCTGGTCAGCCCACTGCCCCTTCCTGCCCTTTTCAGGGCTGCCAATCCCTCCCCCTCAGCGATACTGGTCTCACTTTCCATGGCAGCTTCCCAGGTTGGGTCGGTGTCTTCGTCATCCACCACCTTGTCTTCCTCCACCACACCCTGATCCTCCTGACTTGGTGACTTAACAAAAACCTGACTTATCGGCAACTGTGTCTTATCATCATCTTCCTCCTGACAAAATTTGCCATTCCCCACCATCATCTTCTTGATACCGTAGCTGCTCTAAGTTTTGTGTAACACTAAACAACATCTACCTTTGTCCCTCTTGGAACATGCAGCTTGAGAGGCTACAATCAAGAAATTATGTTGTAAAGAGATCCTCGGAGTGTCCTAGTGTAGGATCACTGGTCTCCTGGGACTCAACATGGTGGTAAGAAGGATAAGGATGAGGATTAAGTGATCCAGACTGTTGGCTGGTAAGACTGAACCTTGTGGAAGATTGGGTAGTGCTGGCAAGCATGTTGAAAGTATTATCTGCTATCCAACCGATCACCTGTTCACACTGCTCTAGCTTCAGAAGTGGTGAAGTGGTATCCATGCCTCCCTGCAAAGTGGGACAGGAAACTATGTGTTGTGGAAGGCCATGTTTCTTGTGCTCCAGCAACAGATGTAGTCGCACATGCCCCAAGTACTCGGCGTCTGTGTGCACCATCATCAGCACTTCCACTTCCCCATGGGTTAACGCACGCCTTATGCATTTTCTAATTGCAAAGTCTCTGGAAACCAAGTTTATTTTTAATAAGAAAAAATTGGTCTCCTGCAGCAGGTAAAGTGGTTTTTGGCAGTTTAGCATACCACCATAATGTAACACAAAGCACGTTACACTTTATGAATGACTAATTGAGTCCAGAAAGATTTTTTGAACGTTTTTTTGGAGGTTAATACCACCGTAATGTGACACTAACCATGTTAATCTTTATAAATGACTAATTGAATTCAGAAAAAAACTTTAAACTTTTTTTTGGAGTTTAATATACCATTGTAATGTAACACTAGCCACTTTAAACTCTATGGATGACTATTTCAATCCACAGAAATTTTTTAATGTTTTTTTGAAGTTTTATATACCACCGTAATGTAAATCTAACCATGTTAAACTCTATGCATGACTAATTGAATTCAGAATAAAATGTGGAACTTTTTTTTTAGTTTTATATACCACCGTAATGTAATACTAACCACGTTAAACTTAATGGATGACAATACAGTCAATTTTTTCACACACCCCCCAAAAATGTGGTCACCTGCAGCAGATACATATTTAGCAACTGACTGCAAAGCCCTAAGCCCTTCATAGAGGCTGTATTCTGCCACTCTCCCTGCTCCTGCAACCATCCCTCCCTAGGTTGAATGCAGTATGTATCTGATGCAAACAGCAAAGCACAATATTAACACTTAGAATGACTGTCAGTATGATGGTTCCGCATCAGCACCAGTATCAACACTAAAGGACTCTGATTCATTAAACTGTGCACACACAGGCCTGGACAACCAGTTTCTCCTTCCAATAAGAATTGTCCCTGAGCTGTGCAATGGCGTCAATGTGCTCAGTGTAGCAGCCAATCAGAGTAATACCACTGCCAAGATGGCTATGGCATTACAGTGACTGGCAGGCAATCCCCGCATGTTTATTGCCTGTGTAACAATGTATATCTGAGAATCACTGAGTACGTTCGCTCACCCCTAGAAATAAATAAAGCTGGACAGCTACTATGTGTTAGCTAGTGGAGAAAGAGCCATCAGAAGAGCAGCAGCTCTGATAAGTTTTTAACATTTTTGCACTTCACCCAGCTAAATAAGGACTTGCAGACACCATGTAGCAGCAAAATAGTAGAAAATTTTTAATGAGGAAAGCTAGAAAGTTGCTTAACTTTGCAAATATAAGATAAAATATAACTCTGTGTGAAGGGGTACATAGCCTTTAGAGCAGAGGCAGATGACGCGCCCCCTGGGCCGTGGGGTACCCGGTGCCGGGCCGGTAGATGCTGGGGGTTGTAGTCACAGTGGCGGTGACCCGGTCCATGACCCAGGGCGGTCAATCCAAGGGAAATTATATGTATAGGTTTTAATAAAGAGTCCGACTACGCCACCTGTGGAATGCGGCTAAAGGGGCCGCTGCTGCAGAGCAGTCCTCTGAAGCTGATGTTGCTGCAGCAGGGATGGTGTGGCTCTCCACAGGAAGAGCTAGCTCCAGGGCAGTGTAGAAGATGTTGCAGGTTGTGCTGGGCATTGTAGTGCAGTAATAACCACAGAGTCAGTATAGTGCAGTCCCAGGGTCTTTACTGATGACAATTAGGCAAGCCTGGATTGGGGTACTGGCTAGAAGTAAGAGTCCGGTCAGCCTGGAAGCAAACATAGAGTCCTCCTGGCCAGGTGAAGTTGTAGGCCTCCCCTTCTCACTATACTCTTTGGCTTTGCTTCTTGTAGCTGTGCTATAGCCCACGTCCCTGAGTGTAACGTTCTGTGCTCACCCGTATGGCTTGCAGCTCGGGCCTTACTCATGCGTTGCTCCCTTGTAGCGGTGCTGGTTCCTCTGTGCTGCTGAGCCTCTGGGCATCTGATGGGGCCAGGAGACCTTCAATCTCCTTCCCTACGGTATCTGCTGCTGGACCTTCAGTGCCCCATAGCCTCGGACTCCAGTGTCCGGTCCTCTGTGTTTCTCTAGCTAGGACGAGCTACCTCAGTTCCAGTCCCTAGCTCTTGTCTCCTCGACGTCCTAAACTCAACTCCTCACACTAAGACTAACTAACCCCGCCCCCAGATCTCAGTTGCCAAGGGGAGGGGACTCCCCTTGCTGGTCTGGAGCCAGGAAAGTGTTGCATGTTTAGTATCCCTGGCTAGGGGATCCCTGCTTGCTTCCAGGCATGGCATTACCTCTTTTTAGGGAGGCAAAGCCACTGTGGCAACCGGACCCCTGGGGTGCCACATTCCCCCCTAGTTAATTTCAGTACTCCAGGACTAAGGATACTTTTCAAAATTAACAAATAACAATAACAAGGCACATAGAAAATTTTTAACATTACAGTCTTTAACAGGTTACAGTATAATCTGCAACCAGGTGTCCATTCCACTGAGCAAGGTGCAATTTGAACATGAGGGACCCGTCCGCAAACCCTCAACGTAGGCCCAGGGCATGGCTGCAGGGCATTGGTGATCCGGCGTTGGACCACGTCATCGGCCACGCCAAATGGGTTTTTGTTCAGTGGTCTTTTAATATAGCACCAATAAGGGGAACTTTAACAAGTGCAACTATTTACAATGGAAAGTTCTTTGGTTATTCACCGTCCATAACCTACAAGTCTTTGTACCCCTTTCGAGTAACTGGATAAATACATATAACATTTTCAAACTGGCAATGTCTCTGGCATACCCTTACGGGTAACTATATACAGCATACATTTTAATACTCTTATACTTTAAACTTTACATTTTAATTTCTCCAACGAGCAGGGAGCTGACCTTTTGTACTCCTGGTCGATCTACGTAGTACACTGGTAGTTACTGCTCTACCCTGGTCCCTTGTGTCTACCCCTGTTGTGGTGGGTTCAGTGTGACCTACTCTACGGGTAGTCTGAGGTAACACTGGTAGGCTGAGTAATCTCCTACGAATTCTTTGGCTCACCATGGGTACGACAGGTTCACTACTAGCAGAGGGTAGATTCTCCTGGTCTGCTGATGATGAAACTTCTGTCTCTGGGGCCGACTGGTCTTACAGCTGTTCAGGGACTTCTGCAACTTCCGGTGAGACCGCTTGGAGAAAGGTAATGACCGCTACTACAATTGTATTGTTTACCTATGTCCACGACCGGGGAAATTCTCCGAGTACTGTCTGGACCACTTCCTCCACTTCTTCTGTGGGCTGAGGGTTGTCTTGATTTTCTTTAGTGTGTTTTAACTGCTCAGGACATATCTTCAAGTGGTCTCTTGAGACTGCCGCTGAAGTTTCTCCTCCATCTTTGCTGATAAGGCACACTTTGGTGTTATCGTAACTCGAGGGTAGGATGGTGTACGGCTCTACCTCCCACTGATCATCTATTTTGTGGAGTCGTCTCTTTCTCTTAAGGACTTGTTCTCCAGGTAACAAGGGGACAGCAGGTGCATGTTGATTATAAGTTTTCTCTTGCTTTTGTCTTGCCTGGGACAAACTTCTTTCAACACTCTCTTGCACTTTGCGGTATTGTTGCTGCCGCTCGGTATCCCAATCTGTATCTGGTGAGGTTGTCTCTGGTGTTAGGACTCCCATGTCCAAGTCGATGGGCAGCTTACCAGGCCTTGCCCTCATCAGGTAAGCGGGTGTACAATTGGTGGAGTTCACCGGGATGTGATTATATAGATCCACCAGATCTGGCAACTTCTCTGGCCACAGGCTGCGTTCTTCAAGGGGCAACATCTTCAACAGGTCTATCACCACCTGGTTCATATTCTCACACAACCCGTTGGTTTGGAGGTGATGTGGCGTTGTCCTGATTTTCTTGCAGCCGTACAGGTTGCAGAATTCCTGGAACACCTCTGCTTCGAAGGCTGGACCTTGGTCAGTAAGCACAGGGTCAGGGTGACCGTGCGGGCGACAGAAGTGCTGTTGAAATGCCTTGGCTGCCGTCTGAGCCGTCTGGTCTTTCACTGGCACTACTACCAGGAACCGGGAGTAGTGGTCTACGATGGTGAGAGCGTAGACATAGTCTGACCTGCTTGGGGCTAGCTTCACGTGGTCCAAGGCAACCAGTTCGAGTGTCTGTTTGGTGATGATGGGCTGCAGGGGAGCCCTCTGGCTGTCACGGTCTTTTCATCTCAGGTTGCATGGTCCACATTCTCGACACCATCTCTCGATTGCTTTTCTCATGCCAGCCCAGTAGAATCGCTCACGTAGCAGGACTTCCAACTTCTTCCAACCGAAGTGTCCTGCTCTATCGTGGTACGCTTCTAAGACCATCGACGCATCCCGCCTCGGGACTACCACCTGCCAGACCAATTCATGTGTCCGGGAGTTGATGCTTCTTCGACACAGCTTTCTTTCGTAGATGAACAGTTTGCCCTTCTCCTTCCACAACTGCTTGGTCTCCTGTGGAGCATCTGGATCAGGGCACGAGTCAGTCTGTGTCAGCAACTCCTTTACCAGGCGGACAGCCAGGTCGCTATCCTGTGTCTCTGCCCATCCATGGTGGGGCAATGGGTTGAACGTGACCTCCCTATTGGCGTAGCACCTGTTCTTCACACAATGGGAGCACTGGGTCACCCCATGACGATGGAAAGTGGGTATCTTTATCTCTTCCAGCTCTTCCAGGTCTTCTCCCCCATCTGGCAAGTTGGGAATCCTGGACAGTGCGTCAGCATTTGCATTTTTATGCCCAGCCCGATACTTGATGGTGAACTCGTAGTTAGATAGTCGGGCCATCCATCGTTGTTCCAGGGCACCAAGCTTCGCAGTTTCCAGGTGCGTCAGCAAGTTATTGTCCGTGAAGACCGTAAATTTGGAGGAGGCGAGGAACTCCAACTGTCACAGCCCAGACTACGGCGAGGAACTCCAACTTGAAGGAACTGTAGTTATTGGGGTTCCTTTCCGTGGGCCGGAGCTTCCTGCTGGCATAGGCAATTACTCTCTCTCTGCCCTGCTGTATCTGGGACAGCACCGCTCCTAACCCCACGTTGCTCGCGTCCGTATGGAGTATGATGGGTTGGCCATAGTCGGGGTAGGCCAGGACTTCGTCTCCCGTGAGGGCCATCTTCAGTCAGGTGAAGGATTCGTCTTCTGGCTTATCCCATTTGAACGGAGGCTTCGGGGTTTTGGCCTTCCTGGACTGGCCTACTAGGAGGTCCTGCATGGGTGCTGCTATCTTGGTGAAGCCTTTGATAAACCTTCGGTAGTAGCCTATCAACCTGAGGAACTGCCGCACTTCTTTAATAGTGGAGGGTCTTTGCCAGTCCTTGATTACAGTGACCTTTTCAGGGTCTGGTGCTACACCTTCGGCGCTTACCACATGACCTAGGTACTGTACCTTGGGCTTCAACAGGTGGCATTTGGACGGCTTCACCTTCAGGCCAAACCCAGCTAGGGCTTCAAACACCTCTGCCAGGTGCTTCAGGTGGTCTTCATAGGACTTGGAGTAGACAATGAAGTCATCCAGGTACAGCAGGACTGTCTCGAAGTTCTTGTGTCCTAGACAGCACTCCATCAACCGCTGAAAGGTTCCTGGGGTGTTGCAGAGCCCGAATGGCATGCAGTTGAACTCGCTGAGGCCCATCGGCGTTGTAAATGCGGTCTTTTCTTTATCCGCCTCTGCTACAGGAACCTGCCAATACCCACTGGTGAGATCCAAAGTAGAGAAATAATTAGCAGATCTTAATGCAGCTAGGGACTCTTCAATTCTGGGTAACGGGTAGGCATCCTTATGTGTAATGCGGTTAATTTGCCTGTAGTCAACACACATTCTCATTTTACCATCCTTTTTCCTGACGAGAACTAATGGAGTTGCCCAGGGGCTACAACTATCTCTTATCACCCCAGCCTCCTTGATCTCCAGTAACATCCCTTTGGCACATTGATAGTGAGCTGGGGGTACAGGCCGGTACCGCTCTTTAATGGGTGGATGATCTCCCGTGGGGATATGGTGTTGTACCCCTTTTACCTGCCCAAAATCTAGTGGGTATTCTGTCCTCTCACGATAGCACGGTGTGCAGTGAGACATATAGCTAAACCCCCTGTCTTCTTTAAGAAAAAGAGAGGCTGTGAACTTGTAACCTTCTTTTATTGATTGTAGATTTCACAGGAAAGGGTGAAACTATAGGATGTAATAACCAGTAGTGTTGAGCGAACATGCTCGACACTGCTCGGTACTCGCCCGAGCATCACGCTACTCGGGATGTTCGGCGAGCACCGAGCATTTCCAGGTTACTCGGGCGGGAGATCGGGTCTCCGCCCTGCATGTTTGGTGCTCTTTACAGAGCCAATGAACATGCAGGGATTGCCAGCCAGTCACTGTAAAGCCGCAGCCATGTTGGTTGTGGGCATTACAGTGATTGGCTGGCCGCACAGCGTCACCTCGAGTATTTAAAACCGGGCACCGCCATCTTGGACACAGTCGCTCCAGATCAGTGTAGGGACAGCGCTGCTGATTTAGGGAGAGATATAAACTGCGAAATAGTTAGTATAGGGTCTGTAAAGGCTGCCAGATCAAACAAACAATCCTTCTCAGGACTAATAACCATCCCAGATATCAGGCAGGCAGGCTGTATAGGAGACGCAGTGGTTATACCAGCAAACGCTGCATTACAGTCCTGTGTGCTGCTCCTGTTGCTGAAATTGCTGGACTTAGCTCCAGGTCTCAGGGGACAGGAAAAATCCTTTTTTTTTTTCATCTAAATCCTCTTTTTTTTTTTCCTCCTTCACACTGTACAAATACCCATCTTATTAACCTTTTGGTGTCCCCCCCCCAAAAAAAAAGCATGTCTCTGATTTTTCAGACACAAATATATCTGTTGAAAATAGTCAGGTGTAGGCTAGAGAAACAGAAGTGTTGTTTTGCACTTCCACGGTTCAAACCTCTGTATTATCCACTTTTGGGCCATTTGTATCTAAAAAAAAAACAGTTTGAGTGTGTCGCTCACTGTTCAGCCGCAATTATATCTATTTAAAAAATTCTGGTAAACCCCAGTAAACAATAACTGTGGTTTTGCCATCCCACGGTAAAAAATCTCTATTATTCAGGTTTTGGCATTTTTTACGTAAAGAAAAACAGTAATAGTTTCTCCCTGATTGTTCAGATTGTTTAAAAGAGTCGGGTGTAGGCCAGAGAAATAGAACTGTGGGTTTCCTCTTCCACGGTTCTAAGCTACTTTTTATTACCCTTTTTCCATTGATAGTGCAAGTGTAAGCTATTTTACTTCCTTTACAATTGGCAAGGCGCGTGGCAAGGGACGTGGAAGTGGACGTTCTGGTGATGGTTCTTGCAGAGGACGGGGCCGTGGCCAAGGTGAAAATGTGCCACAACCAACAGCCACATCTTCTCGCTCCCACTTCTTGACCGAATTACTAGGGAAGCACAGAACAACACCAGTATTGAGAACTTATCAGTGTGAACAGGTTATTAATTGGATAGCAGATAATACTTCCACCACCTCCGGTCTGTCTTCCACACGGTCAACTCTTAGTAGCCGTGAGTCTCGATCGCATACTCATCCTCACCCTGATGCTCCTTCCTCCCACCATGCCGAGTGTCGTCAGACAGCAATTGATCCCACACTTGGACACTCTGAAGAGCTGTTCACTGGTCCATTTCCATATTTGTGCCCCTCGCCTGATACGCTTGAAGTGGTGGAAGAGGAGATCCCATGTAGCGATGCCCAAATATTTGAACAGCCACGGCCACAGGAAGTCGACGCTGGCAATTTGTCACAAGAGGTGGACGATGACGAGACACAATTGCCAGGAAGTGAGGAGGAGCATCGTGGTGCGCAAGTAGTAGAGGAGGAGGTGGTGGATGATCTAGTAACTGACCCAATGTGGCAGGAGGACATGCAGCGTGAGGCCAGCAGCACACAGGGGGGGGAGGCAGAGTACCCCAACAGCAGAAATACGCAGTGTGGTGGCCGCAGACAGAAGGCGGGAAACCGTTCCCCGTAACACCAACACGAGGGACATTGCCAGTACAAGCGGTAGGTCTTCCAGAGTCTGGAATTTTTTAAAGACTATGCTGATAACCCCAAAAAGGCCATATGTTCCACCTGCCATGCCAGCATCAGCAGGGGTGACAAAACTACCAGCCTGACCACCACCAGCATGATCAGGCACATGGCAGCAAAGCACCCGACTTTGTGGGGCGAAACCCAGGGTCCACGACCAGTGTCAGCAGGTGTCACCACTGCTTCTTCCACTGTTGTGCGTGCAATAGAACCCCCTGTTGTGTGTGCAAGGCAATCCCCTGTCCATACTGCATGTAAAGATGCCCCCTCCTCTCAGTCTTCACTTGTTATGGCAGTTTCTCAAAAAACAGCATCAACGTCCACGTCCACGTCCCACTGCAGCGTTCAATTGTCCATATCCCAGACCTTTGAACAAAAGCGGAAATTCGCAGCTAATGCCCCACAGGCCACAGTCCTAAATTCGCACATTTCACGACTGCTTGCATTGGAAATGCTGCCTTTTAGGCTGGTGGAGACGGAATCCTTCCGCAATCTTATGGTGGTGGCCGTCCCTCGGTACTCGGTCCCCGACACTATTTTGCCCGGTGTGCCATCCCCGCACTACACAAGCATGTGTCCCAAAGCATCTGCCGTGCCCTCAAAAACGCAGGTACTGGGAGAGTCCACCTGACAACGGACACGTGGACAAGTGCTTGTGGCCAGGGACGGTACATCTCTCTGACGGCACACTGGGTAAACATAGTGGAAGCCGGGACCCAGTCGGACCTTGGGAAGGAACACGTCCTCCCCACACCGAGGATTGCGAGCCCTATGTCAGTCATAGTTGCCCCCACAGTGTATAGCTCCTGCGCATCATCCTCCTCCTCCTCCTCATGTTCAGCCTCCATCTCAGATATCACCACATCAGTTACAAGCTGGAAGCACTGCAGTACTGCCTCTGCCAAGCAGCAACAGGCTGTGCTGAAACTCATAAGCTTAGGTGATAAACCTCACACTGCTTGTGAGTTGTGGACAGCTGTGAAAGAGCAGGCAGATCTGTGGCTGAGACCGCTGAACCTACATCCCGGCATGGTCGTGTGTGACAATGGCTGTAACCTGGTGGCGGCTCTGAGGCGAGGTGAGATCACACACGTACCATGCCTGGCTCATGTGCTTAACCTCGTGGTTCAGCGGTTTCTTAAATCGTACCCCGAGTTGCCAGATCTGCTCGTGAAAGTACGCCGCCTGTCAGCTCATTTTCGCAAGTCCGCTACAGCTTCCGCCGCCCTTGCTGTGTTGCAGCAGCGTTTGCAGCTTCCGGCACACCAACTGGTGTGTGATGTCCCCACACTTGGAACTCTACCCTCCACATGTTGCAAAGGATTTGTGAGCAGAAGAGAGCAGTTGTGGAGTACCAGATGCAATAAGGCCGTCGATATTCAGGTCAGACTCCACACATAAGACCTCAGGAGTGGACCTGGATGTCTGACATATGTACCATCCTGACAAACTTTGAGGAGGCCACCAAGATGGTGAGTGGCGATGACGCCATCATTAGTGTCAGCATCCCACTTGTATGTCTTTTGCAACGCTCTCTGCAGAGAATTAAAGAGGAGGCATTGCAGTCAGAGTATGATGAGATGGATCAAGAAGACGTAGTGGGCGATTACACACAGCCCAGCCTCATCTCATCCCAACGTGCATTGGGGGACAATGAGGGAGAGGAGAAGGAGGAGGAGGAGGAAGAACAGGAGCTGCTATCATGCGCTGTAGACGGTAGTACCTGTACAAGTGTCACATCGTCGGTTCAGCGTGGGTGGCCTGAGGACAGGGGGGAGGAGGAGGAGGAGGAGGAGGAGGAGGAGAGCATGGTCAGTCGTCAACTTGGTGAGGACACGGAAATCTTGCCCTTTACCAGTCTGGCACGCATGGCTGACTTTATGTTACTGTAACATACCTGGCGGCGTCCTTGCATGGTGGTCCATCTCCCACTGTGCAAGAGCGCGCACTTGATCTCCAGTCCAGAATGTCTCTCTGGCTTCCCTCCTTGCTGTCTGTTTGTCTGTTTCTGCTGCTTAAGGGCGGCGCCCGATCACTTCCTGCTTTTTGTACCTGCTGTGGGTCACACCACTTGTGCGTCCTCAGCCTATTGCTGTCTGTCACCTGGTATATAGCTCAGCTGCTCCCATCTATCCCGGCCTGAGCATAGTGTTTCATTCAGTGTGTGCTTGCACGCTGAAGGTGCCAGGTCCCGTTCTTTGTCTCCTGCCTTGCGGTATCAGTTCCCGTGTCTGAACTGAGTCCTGTCTATGTCTCCTGCCTTGCGGTATCAGTTCCCGTGTCTGAACTGAGTCCTGTCTATGTCTCCTGCCTTGCGGTATCAGTTCCCGTGTCTGAACTGAGTCCTGTCTATGTCTCCTGCCTTGCGGTATCAGTTCCCGTGTCTGAACTGAGTCCTGTCTGTGTTCTCTTGTCTGCCTATCCTGGAGGCTGTATTTCCAGGCCTGTCTGAACACGCTCCTAGCCTGTTCCTTCCGCCTTCTAGGGGCCGATTACCTAGATCCGTTCCTGTATCTTGTCTGTCCTGTCTGAACACGCTCCTAGCCTGTTCCTCCCGCCTTCTAGGGGCCGTTTACCTAGATCCGTTCCTGTATCTTGTCTGTCCTGTCTGAACACGCTCCTAGCCTGTTCCTCCCGCCTTCTAGGGGCCGATTACCTAGACCCGCTCCTGTATCTTGTCTGTCCTGTCTGAACACGCTCCTTGCCTGTTCATCCTGCCTCTCTGGGGGCCGTATTCCCAGACCCGCTCCTGTATTCCGCTGCAGTGTCGGTCTCCTCCGTACACTCAGTTCCAGTCTGAACTCTCTCCTATCCTTTACCTGTTTTGCCTCTATGTCCGTTCCCTTCCTTTTTCTGCAGAGTCTGAACTCGTACCTACTCCTGCTTGTTGTCTCTGTACTCCCGTTTGTGAGTTTGTGGTCCACTCGCTACTTCACTGCAAGTACCCTGTGGGTATCTGGCTCTGCCTTTCCCTTCCTGTCTGTTCCGTGTGAACAGAGCCCTGTCCCCCCTGCTCAGCCTTGCCTGCTCTGACTCCTTTGCTCACCGCTCCGGCGGTTCTAGCCTGCTCTGACTCCTTTGCTCACCGCTCCGGCGGTTCTAGCCTGCTCTGACTCCTTTGCTCACTGCTCCGGCGGTTCTAGCCTGCTCTGACTCCTTTGCTCACCGCTCCGGCGGTTTTAGCCTGCTCTGACTCCTTTGCTTACCGCTCCAGCGGTTCTAGCCTGCTCTGACTCCTTTGCTCGCTGCTCCGGCAGCCTTGCTCCGCTCTGACCCTTTTGCTCACTGCTCCGGCAGTCTCGCTCCGCTCTTATCCTTTTGCTCACTGCTCCGGCAGTCTTGCTCCACTCTTGCTCACCGCTCCAGGCGGTCTCGTCCTGCTTTACTCTTGCTCACTGCTCCGGCAGTCTCGCTCAGCTCTGACCCTTTGCTCACCGCTCCTGGCGGCCTTGTCCTGCTCTACTCTTGCTCACCGCTCCAAGCGGCCTTGTCCTGCCCTGTTCTCGCTCACCTCTCTGGGCGGCCTCACTCTGCTGTGTTTGTCCGCCACATCTGTGGTTCTGTTCCTGAGTCCCAGTGTGTACTGGGTCCTATCCCGCCAGTGTCCCTACCTGCTAGTGCCTCCCTGTCTGCACTCTAGCTGTGCTTGCCTGTACCCCTCTGCCTGTATTGTTCCTGAGTCCCAGTGTGTACTGGGTCCTATCCCGCCTGTGTTCCTACCTGCTAGTGCCTCCCTGTCTGCACTCTAGCTGTGCTTGCCTGTACCCCCCTGCCTGCATACCCGCCTGCCTGCATACCAGTCGTGCCTGCCTATACCCACCAGTCTGTGTGCCAGCCTACCAGTCTGTTCCTGTATTCCCCTGTGTGGGTCAACAGCCGTGTCCGGGGTCTGTCCTGGAGTAGCACCTGGTCCCTCTGCTCGGTTCCTCCTTGGTGCACTGGCGTCGTATGTCGTCGTGCGACCCTGGTCGGATCGGGTGAATACCTAGTTACGCCCCTCCAGGCATTCACTCTCCGGCACGGTCCAGTGGAATCACTACAATCACACGCACACGCCGCTCAGTCCGGGCGTGTGCATTACAGCATGCTCAGGCCATGGTTTCCATTGAGCCCCACGGCCTTCGCTCTCTGATAAGTTTTCCAGCGAATACATGCATTAAAATAAATAAATAAATTTTTTTTTCCTTAGCTGAGTTCCAGGCGAATTACGCACCGTCCAGATGTATCTATCAGCTCTCGTTCCTGCGGATCCGCCACGTTACTATGGGGATCCAAGACAGTGTCGTGCATTTGTGGAGCAATGCATGCTACACTTTAAGGCCTACCCTCTCTATTTTCCTTCCGATTGGGCTAAAGTGGCCTTTATGATTGACTACCTAGCGGGTGATGCCTTGAAATGGGTCACCCCCCTATGGGAAGCATGGGATCCTGTCGTCCTTGACCTGCAGGCCTTCCTGGTAGCCTTTCGTATGGTCTTCGAGGACCCTAACCCTGAAGCCCCTGCTGAAGCTTCACTTCCCAATATCCCGAAGCAGCCCCGACGGGTAATGTGTGTGGGCAGCGCAATAGTCCTCCAGCCCAATGAGACTACTGCCCACCCAGAATCCTCACAGGGTGACTACGCTTTCCGGAATACTTCTCCCAACCTCAAGAGGCAGTCCAGACGTGCTAGACGTAGAGGCAAGCCGTCACGCCAGGGTCTGTCCTCCCTGAGACCTCCTGACCCCAACCTTGAAGTCCCTACTGAAGCTTCATCTCCCTGTATCCCGGAGAAGCCCCAACGGGTAATGTGCGTGGGTAGTGCACCAGTTCTCCTGCTCGAAGAGACTTCTGCCCATCCAGACTCCACACAGGAGAACTTCCTGCACCCAGCATCAGATGCTTCACCCACTTTAACCGGTGTGCATGTCCAAGGATGCTCCAAAGCTGTGGTTACCTCAGAGTCTGTGCACCTCTACTACCTGGTGGAGGACCCCCTGTTGCCTCCTGAATCCTCCGGGATACCACTCGATGACAAATGGAGAGAGACTTCTCTACACCCGGTACTCGATACTTTGTCCGCTTCGTCCTGTGAGCCTGACAATGGGTACCCCAAAGTGGTAGTTACCCCCAAGTCTCTACACCCCTCCGACCAGGCGGAGGACCTCCAGTTGTCTCCAGAACCCTTCGGGGTGCTACCTGGTAGCGAAAGGACAGAGACTCTCCTATACTCTGTACCTGATACCTCGCTCGCTTCGTCCACTGAGTCCAACCTAGTGTACTCTGAAGCAGATGTTTTCTCTGAGCCTCTGCACTCTTCTGACCCGGCGGAGGACCTCCAGTTGTTTCCTGAATCCTCCGGGGTACCACCAGATAACAAAGAGACAGTGACTTTTCCTCATTATGTACCTGATAACCCGTCTATTTCTTCCTGTGAGCTTGACAAGATGTACCTCGAAGCAGAGATTACCCCCAAGTCTCTGTCCCCCTCCAACCCGGTGAAGGACTTCCAGTTGTCTCCTGTACCCTCTGGGGTGCCACCTGAAAATATGTGGAGAGAGACTTCCTTGTGTGCTGTTCCTGGTACTCCACCCGTTTTGTCTGTTGCTGAGGATGGCTGGATAGGAGGTAGCATCCTAGCTAACCAGATGAGATCAATTTTTCCTGTGGACTGTGGAAGTGATCTCCTTGAAGTGAACGACTGGTCCTCGAATTCCCTGCGGAAGATTCTGGCAGGCCTGAAGAAGAGGGGGCGTAAGGGGGGGGTACTGTAACATACCTGGCGGCGTCCTTGCATGGTGGTCCATCTCCCACTGTGCAAGAGCGCGCACTTGATCTCCAGTCCAGAATGTCTCTCTGGCTTCCCTCCTTGCTGTCTGTTTGTCTGTTTCTGCTGCTTAAGGGCGGCGCCCGATCACTTCCTGCTTTTTGTACCTGCTGTGGGTCACACCCCTTGTGCGTCCTCAGCCTATTGCTGTCTGTCACCTGGTATATAGCTCAGCTGCTCCCATCTATCCCAGCCTGAGCATAGTGTTTCATTCAGTGTGTGCTTGCACCCTGAAGGTGCCAGGTCCCGTTCTTTGTCTGCTGCCTTGCGGTATCAGTTCCCGTGTCTGAACTGAGTCCTGTCTATGTCTCCTGCCTTGCGGTATCAGTTCCCGTGTCTGAACTGAGTCCTATCTATGTCTCCTGCCTTGCGGTATCAGTTCCCGTGTCTGAACTGAGTCCTGTCTATGTCTCCTGCCTTGCGGTATCAGTTCCCGTGTCTGAACTGAGTCCTGTCTGTGTTCTCTTGTCTGCCTATCCTGGAGGCTGTATTTCCAGGCCTGTCTGAACACGCTCCTAGCCTGTTCCTTCCGCCTTCTAGGGGCCGATTACCTAGATCCGTTCCTGTATCTTGTTTGTCCTGTCTGAACACGCTCCTAGCCTGTTCCTGCCGCCTTCTAAGGGCCGTTTACCTAGATCCGTTCCTGTATCTTGTCTGTCCTGTCTGAACACGCTCCTAGCCTGTTTTTCCCGCCTTCTAGGGGCCGATTACCTAGACCCGCTCCTGTATCTTGTCTGTCCTGTCTGAACACGCTCCTTGCCTGTTCATCCTGCCTCTCTGGGGGCCGTATTCCCAGACCCGCTCCTGTATTCCGCTGCAGTGTCGGTCTCCTCCGTACACTCAGTTCCAGTCTGAACTCTCTCCTATCCTTTACCTGTTTTGCCTCTATGTCCGTTCCCTTCCTTTTTCTGCAGAGTCTGAACTCGTACCTACTCCTGCTTGTTGTCTCTGTACTCCCGTTTGTGTGTTTGTGGTCCACTCGCTACTTCACTGCAAGTACCCTGTGGGTATCTGGCTCTGCCTTTCCCTTCCTGTCTGTTCCGTGTGAACAGAGCCCTGTCCCCCCTGCTCAGCCTTGCCTGCTCTGACTCCTTTGCTCACCGCTCCGGCGGTTCTAGCCTGCTCTGACTCCTTTGCTCACCGCTCCGGCGGTTCTAGCCTGCTCTGACTCCTTTGCTCACCGCTCCGGCGGTTCTAGCCTGCTCTGACTCCTTTGCTCACCGCTCCGGCGGTTTTAGCCTGCTCTGACTCCTTTGCTTACCGCTCCAGCGGTTCTAGCCTGCTCTGACTCCTTTGCTCGCTGCTCCGGCAGCCTTGCTCCGCTCTGACCCTTTTGCTCACTGCTCCGGCAGTCTCGCTCCGCTCTTATCCTTTTGCTCACTGCTCCGGCAGTCTTGCTCCAGTCTTGCTCACCGCTCCAGGCGGTCTCGTCCTGCTTTACTCTTGCTCACTGCTCCGGCAGTCTCGCTCAGCTCTGACCCTTTGCTCACCGCTCCTGGTGGCCTTGTCCTGCTCTACTCTTGCTCACCACTCCAGACGGCCTTGTCCTGCCCTGTTCTCGCTCACCTCTCTGGGCGGCCTCACTCTGCTGTGTTTGTCCGCCACATCTGTGGTTCTGTTCCTGAGTCCCAGTGTGTACTGGGTCCTATCCCGCCAGTGTCCCTACCTGCTAGTGCCTCCCTGTCTGCACTCTAGCTGTGCTTGCCTGTACCCCTCTGCCTGTATTGTTTCTGAGTCCCAGTGTGTACTGGGTCCTATCCCGCCTGTGTTCCTACCTGCTAGTGCCTCCCTGTCTGCACTCTAGCTGTGCTTGCCTGTACCCCCCTGCCTGCATACCCGCCTGCCTGCATACCAGTCGTGCCTGCCTATACCCACCAGTCTGTGTGCCAGCCTACCAGTCTGTTCCTGTATTCCCCTGTGTGGGTCAACAGCCGTGTCCGGGGTCTGTCCTGGAGTAGCACCTGGTCCCTCTGCTCGGTTCCTCCTTGGTGCACTGGCGTCGTATGCCGTCGTGCGACCCTGGTCGGATCGGGTGAATACCTAGTTACGCCCCTCCAGGCATTCACTCTCCGGCACGGTCCAGTGGAATCACTACAATCACACGCACACGCCGCTCAGTCTGGGCGTGTGCATTACAGTTACCCTGCCTTAACCGTGACCCTCGCGTTGTCAAAATGTTGGGTGACAGTCATTACTGGTTGGTGACACTTTTAGACCCCCGCTACAGGGAGAACTTTCACTCTCTTATTCCTGAGGTGGAGAGGTCTACAAAAATGGGGCAGTACCAGAAGGCCCTTGCTGCAGAACTCTTAAAAAAATTCCCATCTGAACACGCTAGCGGCAGAGGTCACAGTTCGTTGCCCAACCAAGGCGTACAGGCGAGAGAGATGCAACTCCAATCCAGCAGAGGCAGAGGAACACTGTCAACGTTCTGGGACAGATTTCTGACACCCGCCCAGCTTAAAGGCCCTGAGGCGTGGGGTACTCTCACAAGGAGTGGAAAGTTTCAAAAGATGGTGAGGGCGTACCTTGCTGACCGTACCAGCATCCTCCGTGATTCCTCTGTGCCTTTTAATTATTGGGTATCCAAGCTGGACACTTGGAATGAACTCGCTCTGCACGCCTTGGAGGTCCTGGCCTGCCCTGCCGCTAGCGTGTTATCGGAGCGTGTTTTTAGTGCCGCTGGGGGAATTATAACTGATAAGCGCACTCGCCTGTCAACTGACAATGCTGTCAAGCTGACCCTTATCAAAATGAACAAGGGCTGGATTGGGCCAGACTTCTCATCACCGCCAAATGACAGCAGAGTAACATAAAGTCAAATCCACTGTGTTATTTCGGGAGGTGTATTCACATGCACAGCTTCACACCCACACATGGGTATACGCTTCCTCATTTCGGTTGTTTTATGTTCTTCTCCTTATCCTCAGCCTCCACCACCACTATACCACCAGTGTGCCAGCATTGCAAGTTCCTCCGTCCTTAATTTTGTCAGCTTTTGCTTGGAAGGCATAAGCAAATCCTATGGGAAACCCACTCCCCAATAATGGGACTTATGTTTATAATATGCTGTACTGTATGGTTCTTGTAAGGGGCATTGCAAGTTGCTCCGTCCTAATTTTTGGAAGCTTTTGCTTGGAAGGCATAAGCAAATCCTATGAGGGACACACTCCCCAATAATGGGACTTATGTTTGTAATATGCTATACTGCATGGCTCTTGTAAGGGGCATTGCAAATTGCTCCGTCCTAATTTTTGGAAGCTTTTGCTTGGAAGGCATAAGCAAATTCTATGGGAGACCCACTCCCCAATAATGGGACTTATGTTTGTAATATGCTGTACTGCATGGTTCTTGTAAGAGGCATTGCAAGTTTCTCCGTCCTAATTTTTGGAAGCTTTTGCTTGGAAGGCATAAGCAAATACTATGGTAGACCCACTCCACAATAATGGGACTTATGTTTGTAATATGCTGTACTGCATGGCTCTTGTAAGGGGCATTGCAAGTTGCTCCATCCTAACTTTTGGAAGCTTTTGCTTGGAAGGCATAAGCAAATCCTATGGGAGACCCACTCCCCAATAATGGGACTTATGTTTGTAATATGCTGTACTGCATGGTTCTTGTAAGGGGCATTGCAAGTTGCTCCGTCCTAATTTTTGGAAGCTTTTGCTTGGAAGGCATAAGCAAATCCTATGGGAGACCCACTCCCCAATAATGGGACTTATGTTTGTAATATGCTGTACTGCATGGCTCTTGTAAGGGGCATTGCAAGTTGCTTCGTCCTAATTTTTGGAAGCTTTTGCTTGGAAGGCATAAGCAAATCCTATGGGAGACGCACTTCCCAATAATGGGACTTATGTTTGTTATATGCTGTACTGCATGGTTCTTGTAAGGGGCATTGCAAGTTGCTCCATCCTAATTTTTGGAAGCTTTTGCTTGGAAGGCATAAGCAAATCCTATGGGAGACCCACTCCCCAATAATGGGACTTATGTTTGTAATATGCTGTACTGCATGGCTCTTGTAAGGGGCATTGCAAGTTGCTTCGTCCTAATTTTTGGAAGCTTTTGCTTGGAAGGCATAAGCAAATCCTATGGGAGATCCACTCCCCAATAATGGGACTTATGTTTGTAATATGCTGTACTGCATGGCTCTTGTAAGGGGCATTGCAAGTTGCTTCGTCCTAATTTTTGGAAGCTTTTGCTTGGAAGGCATAAGCAAATCCTATGGGAGACCCACTCCCCAATAATGGGACTTATGTTTGTAATATGCTGTACTGCATGGCTCTTGTAAAGGGCATTGCAAGTTGCTCCGTCCTAATTTTTGGAAGCTTTTGATTGGAAGGCATAAGAAAATCCTATGGAAGACCCACTCCCCAATAATGGGACTTATATTTGTAATATGCTGTACTGCATGGCTCTTGTAAGGGGCATTGCAAGTTGCTCCGTCCTAATTTTTGGAAGCTTTTGCTTGGAAGGCATAAGCAAATCCTATGGGTGACCCACTCCCCAATAATGGGACTTATGCTTGTAATATGCTGTACTGCATGGTTCTTGTAAGGGGCATTGCAAGTTGCTCCGTCCTAATTGTCGGAAGCTTTTGCTTGGAAGGCATAAGCAAATCCTATGGGAGACCCACTCCCCAATAATGGGACTTAAGTTTGTAATATGCTGTACTGCATGGCTCTTGTAAGGGGCATTGCAAGTTGCTTCGTCCTAATTTTTGGAAGCTTTTGCTTGGAAGGCATAAGCAAATCCTATGGAAGACCCACTCCCCAATAATGGGACTTATGTTTGTAATATGCTGTACTGCATGGTTCTTGTAAGGGGCATTGCAAGTTGCTCTGTCCTAATTTTTGGAAGATTTTGCTTGGAAGGCATAAGCAAATCCTATGGGAGACCCACTCCCCAATAATGGGACTTATGTTTGTAATATGCTGTACTGCATGGCTCTTGTAAGGGGTATTGCAAGTTGCTTCGTCCTAATTTTTGGAAGCTTTTGCTTGGAAAGCATAAGCAAATCCTATGGGAGACGCACTCCCCAATAATGGGACTTATGTTTGTTATATGCTGTACTGCATGGTTCTTGTAAGGGGCATTGCAAGTTGCTCCATCCTAATTTTTGGAAGCTTTTGCTTGGAAGGTATAAGCAAATCCTATGGGAGACCCACTCCCTAATAATGGGACTTATGTTTGTAATATGCTGTACTGCATGGCTCTTGTAAGGGGCATTGCAAGTTGCTTCGTCCTAATTTTTGGAAGCTTTTGCTTGGAAGGCATAAGCAAATCCTATGGGAGACCCACTCCCCAATAATGGGACTTATGTTTGTAATATGCTGTACTGCATGGCTCTTGTAAGGGGCATTGCAAGTTGCTTCGTCCTAATTTTTGGAAGCTTTTGCTTGGAAGGCATAAGCAAATCCTATGGGAGACCCACTCCCCAATAATGGGACTTATGTTTGTAATATGCTGTACTGCATGGCTCTTGTAAGGGGCATTGCAAGTTGCTCCGTCCTAATTTTTGGAAGCTTTTGATTGGAAGGCATAAGAAAATCCTATGGAAGACCCACTCCCCATTAATGGGACTTTTATTTGTAATATGCTGTACTGCATGGCTCTTGTAAGGGGCATTGCAAGTTGCTCCGTCCTAATTTTTGGAAGCTTTTGCTTGGAAAGCATAAGCAAATCCTATGGGAGACCCACTCCCCAATAATGGGACTTATGCTTGTATTATGCTGTACTGCATGGTTCTTGTAAGGGGCATTGCAAGTTGCTCCGTCCTAATTTTCGGAAGCTTTTGCTTGGAAGGCATAAGCAAATCCTATGGGAGACCCACTCCCCAATAATGGGACTTATGTTTGTAATATGCTGTACTGCATGGCTCTTGTAAGGGGCATTGCAAGTTGCTTCGTCCTAATTTTTGGAAGCTTTTGCTTGGAAGGCATAAGCAAATCCTATGGGAGACCCACTCCCCAATAATGGGACTTATGTTTGTAATATGCTGTACTGCATGGTTCTTGTAAGGGGCATTGCAAGTTGCTCCGTCCTAATTTTTGGAAGCTTTTGCTTGGAAGGCATAAGCAAATCTTATGGGAGACCCACTCCCCAATAATGGTACTTATGTTTGTAATATGCTGTACTGCATGGCTCTTGTAAGGGGCATTGCAAGTTGCTCCGTCCTAATTTTTGGAAGCTTTTGATTGGAAGGCATAAGAAAGTAATATGGGAGACCCACTCCCCAATAATGGGACTTATGTTTGCAATATGCTGTACTGCATGGCTCTTGTAAGGGGCATTGCAAGTTGCTCCATCCTAATTTTTGGAAGCTTTTGCTTGGAAGGCATAAGCAAATCCTATGGGAGACCCACTCCCCAATAATGGGACTTATGTTTGTAATATGCTGTACTGCATGGTTCTTGTAAGGGGCATTGCAAGTTGCTCCGTCCTAATTTTTGGAAGCTTTTGCTTGGAAGGCATAAGCAAATCCTATAGGAGACCCACTCCCCAATAATGGGACTTATGTTTGTAATATGCTGTACTGCATGGCTCTTGTAAGGGGCATTGCAAGTTGCTTCGTCCTAATTTTTGGAAGCTTTTGCTTGGAAGGCATAAGCAAATCCTATGGGAGACCCACTCCCCAATAATGGGACTTATGTTTGTAATATGCTGTACTGCATGGTTCTTGTAAGGGGCATTGCAAGTTGCTCCGTGCTAATTTTTGGAAGCTTTTGCTTGGAAGGCATAAGCAAATCCTATGGGAGACCCACACCCCAATAATGGGACTTATGTTTGTAATATGCTGTACTGCATGGCTCTTGTAAGGGGCATTGCAAGTTGCTTCGTCCTAATTTTTGGAAGCTTTTGCTTGGAAGGCATAAGCAAATCCTATGGGAGACCCACTCCCCAATAATGGGACTTATGTTTGTAATATGCTGTACTGCATGGTTCTTGTAAGGGGCATTGCAAGTTGCTCCGTCCTAATTTTTGGAAGCTTTTGCTTGGAAGGCATAAGCAAATCCTATGGGAGACCCACTCCCCAATAATGGGACTTATGTTTGTAATATGCTGTACTGCATGGCTCTTGTAAGGGGCATTGCAAGTTGCTTCGTCCTAATTTTTTGGAAGCTTTTGCTTGGAAGGCATAAGCAAATCCTATGGGAGACCCACTCCCCAATAATGGGACTTATGTTTGTAATATGCTGTACTGCATGGCTCTTGTAAGGGGCATTGCAAGTTGATCCGTCCTAATTTTTGGAAGCTTTTGCTTGGAAGGCATAAGCAAATCCTATGGGAGACCCACTCCCCAATAATGGTACTTATGTTTGTAATATGCTGTACTGCATGGCTCTTGTAAGGGGCATTGCAAGTTGCTCCGTCCTAATTTTTGGAAGCTTTTGATTGGAAGGCATAAGAAAATCCTATGGAAGACCCACTCCCCAATAATGGGACTTATATTTGTAATATGCTGTACTGCATGGCTCTTGTAAGGGGCATTGCAAGTTGCTCCGTCCTAATTTTTGGAAGCTTTTGCTTGGAAGGCATAAGCAAATCCTATGGGTGATCCACTCCCCAATAATGGGACTTATGCTTGTAATATGCTGTACTGCATGGTTCTTGTAAGGGGCATTGCAAGTTGCTCCGTCCTAATTTTCGGAAGCTTTTGCTTGGAAGGCATAAGTAAATCCTATGGGAGACCCACTCCCCAATAATGGGACTTATGTTTGTAATATGCTGTACTGCATGGCTCTTGTAAGGGGCATTGCAAGTTGCTTCGTCCTAATTTTTGGAAGCTTTTGCTTGGAAGGCATAAGCAAATCCTATGGGAGACCCACTCCCCAATAATGGGACTTATGTTTGTAATATGCTGTACTGCATGGTTCTTGTAAGGGGCATTGCAAGTTGCTCCGTCCTAATTTTTGGAAGCTTTTGCTTGGAAGGCATAAGCAAATCCTATGGGAGACCCACTCCCCAATAATGGGACTTATGTTTGTAATATGCTGTACTGCATGGCTCTTGTAAGGGGCATTGCAAGTTGCTCCGTCCTAATTTTTGGAAGCTTTTGATTGGAAGGCATAAGAAAGTCCTATGGGAGACCCACTCCCCAATAATGGGACTTATGTTTGTAATATGTTGTACTGCATGGTTCTTGTAAGGGGCACTGCAAGTTGCTCCGTCCTAATTTTTGGAAGCTTTTGCTTGGAAGACATAAGCAAATCCTATGGGAGACCCACTCCCCATTAATGGGACTTAAGTTTGTAATATGCTGTACTGCATGGCTCTTGTAAGGGGCATTGCAAGTTGCTCCGTCCTAATTTTTGGAAGCTTTTGCTTGGAAGGCATAAGCAAATCCTATGGAAGACCCACCCCCCAATAATGGGACTTATGTTTGTAATATGCTGTACTGCATGGTTCTTGCAAGGGGCATTGCAAGTTGCTCCGTCCTAATTTTTGGAAGCTTTTGCTTGGAAGGCATAAGCAAATCCTATGGGAGACCCACTCCCCAATAATGGGACTTATGTTTGTAATATGCTGTACTGCATGGCTCTTGTAAGGGGCATTGCAAGTTGCTCCGTCCTAATTTTCGGAAGCTTTTGCTTGGAAGGCATAAGCAAATCCTATGGGAGACCCACTCCCCAATAATGGGACTTATGTTTGTAATATGCTGTACTGCATGGTTCTTGTAAGGGGCATTGCAAGTTGCTCCGTCCTAATTTTTGGAAGCTTTTGCTTGGAAGGCATAAGCAAATCCTATGGGAGACCCACTCCCCAATAATGGGACTTATGTTTGTAATATGCTGTACTGCATGGCTCTTGTAAGGGGCATTGCAAGTTGCTTCGTCCTAATTTTTGGAAGCTTTTGCTTGGAAGGCATAAGCAAATCCTATGGGAGACCCACTCCCCAATAATGGGACTTATGTTTGTAATATGCTGTACTGCATGGCTCTTGTAAGGGGCATTGCAAGTTGATCCGTCCTAATTTTTGGAAGCTTTTGCTTGGAAGGCATAAGCAAATCCTATGGGAGACCCACTCCCCAATAATGGTACTTATGTTTGTAATATGCTGTACTGCATGGCTCTTGTAAGGGGCATTGCAAGTTGCTCCGTCCTAATTTTTGGAAGCTTTTGATTGGAAGGCATAAGAAAATCCTATGGAAGACCCACTCCCCAATAATGGGACTTATATTTGTAATATGCTGTACTGCATGGCTCTTGTAAGGGGCATTGCAAGTTGCTCCGTCCTAATTTTTGGAAGCTTTTGCTTGGAAGGCATAAGCAAATCCTATGGGTGATCCACTCCCCAATAATGGGACTTATGCTTGTAATATGCTGTACTGCATGGTTCTTGTAAGGGGCATTGCAAGTTGCTCCGTCCTAATTTTCGGAAGCTTTTGCTTGGAAGGCATAAGTAAATCCTATGGGAGACCCACTCCCCAATAATGGGACTTATGTTTGTAATATGATGTACTGCATGGCTCTTGTAAGGGGCATTGCAAGTTGCTTCGTCCTAATTTTTGGAAGCTTTTGCTTGGAAGGCATAAGCAAATCCTATGGGAGACCCACTCCCCAATAATGGGACTTATGTTTGTAATATGCTGTACTGCATGGTTCTTGTAAGGGGCATTGCAAGTTGCTCCGTCCTAATTTTTGGAAGCTTTTGCTTGGAAGGCATAAGCAAATCCTATGGGAGACCCACTCCCCAATAATGGGACTTATGTTTGTAATATGCTGTACTGCATGGCTCTTGTAAGGGGCATTGCAAGTTGCTCCGTCCTAATTTTTGGAAGCTTTTGATTGGAAGGCATAAGAAAGTCCTATGGGAGACCCACTCCCCAATAATGGGACTTATGTTTGTAATATGTTGTACTGCATGGTTCTTGTAAGGGGCACTGCAAGTTGCTCCGTCCTAATTTTTGGAAGCTTTTGCTTGGAAGACATAAGCAAATCCTATGGGAGACCCACTCCCCATTAATGGGACTTAAGTTTGTAATATGCTGTACTGCATGGCTCTTGTAAGGGGCATTGCAAGTTGCTCCGTCCTAATTTTTGGAAGCTTTTGCTTGGAAGGCATAAGCAAATCCTATGGAAGACCCACCCCCCAATAATGGGACTTATGTTTGTAATATGCTGTACTGCATGGTTCTTGCAAGGGGCATTGCAAGTTGCTCCGTCCTAATTTTTGGAAGCATTTGCTTGGAAGGCATAAGCAAATCCTATGGGAGACCCACTCCCCAATAATGGGACTTATGTTTGTAATATGCTGTACTGCATGGCTCTTGTAAGGGGCATTGCAAGTTGCTCCGTCCTAATTTTCGGAAGCTTTTGCTTGGAAGGCATAAGCAAATCCTATGGGAGACCCACTCCCCAATAATGGGACTTATGTTTGTAATATGCTGTACTGCATGCTTCTTGTAAGGGGCATTGCAAGTTGATCCGTCCTAATTTTTGGAAGCTTTTGCTTGGAAGGCATAAGCAAATACTATGGGAGACCCACTCCCCAATAATGGGACTTATGTTTGTAATATGCTGTACTGCATGGCTCTTGTAAGGGGCATTGCAGTTCCTCATAATTTTTGGAAAGCCTTCCATTCACTGCTTAGGCCAACAGTGCACAGGAGACCCAGTTGCTATGAATGGAAAAAAAGGTTTAGTTAAGGCCCTCTGACCTCCATGTCATTTCCAAGGGGCATTGGTGTGCCCCGAAATTTTTGGTAGGCATTGCACTCACTGTATGCCCTATAACTGTGTAGCCGAGCCGCTCCTTTTGGTACAGAAGCATATCCTACAAGACATATCTGGTTGACTGGCCTGATATTGATGTGAATGGTCCCTGTTCCTCCTGCTCTTTCTCCTTTGCCACTACCTCATCCATCATTTATCACCTGAAGCTTTGTTTTAACGGGAGTCATAGAACTTGGATAGTAGCAGGAAAACATCCAGCAATACTCGGAGGAGGTAGGATATGCGCCAAAACGCTGACCACCTCAGGCCTAGCCGCTACTACATACATGCGCTTGCATTCCAACAAAACAAAGCAGATGCTAACTTCTATCATCCTCATCATGCTCCTCACCTTGGCACTCTCAACTCCCCTGATGGAGAAGCCAGGGTCCACCGGAGGAGTTTGGTTTACTGGTGGGCTCGGCCAATGCTGCCCTAAAGCAGGCCAGGCTGAGAAAAGGGTGGGAAAGGTTACCGGGACAAATAGGGGTGACTGGGGACCGAGTATGGACACCCGGCCGCCCCCTGGAGGCTGGGGAGCAAGCGGGGACATCCGGCCACCGGGCGGCTGGGGACTGAGTATGGATACCAGGCCGCCGATGCAGCCATGGTGTGGTGGCCAGATTCCGCCTCCACATGCCTAAAAGGCCCAATTTAAAGTGCAAACAAGCAAGCAGTATGGTATTGCAGCCTGGGGGTGGGTGGGTGGCAGGCTGCATACTTGCGCTTGCATTGCAAGGAATGGGAGAGGTACAATTGAACACTGCCCTGGGACAAGGACTTGAACGGGGATAGTTGCAAGTCTGCAACGACAGGTGCAGGGTGGGAGGCATCTTCGCATGTACCATGAACAGGGGTTTGGCATGCACACACTACAGCGGAATACGCTCTCCTTCCCACTAAATGCACTGGGGAGGGCACAGGTAATGTTTTGGTATACGCGCTTAATCTTATGTATAAGGCACACCAGGACAAATAGGGGCGGCTGGGGACTGAATATGGATACCTCGCTGCCGAAGCAGTCATGAGGTAGTGGCCAGCTTCGGCCTCCTCCAAACTAAAAGGCCCCATTTCAAGTGCAAGCTAGCAGTATGGCATTGCGGTCTGGGGGTGGGTGGGTGGCAGGCTGCACACTTACACGTGCATTAAAAGAAAACAAAGCAGATGCTAACTTCTGTCATCATCATCATGCTCCTCACCTTGGCACTCTCAACTCCCCTGATGGAGAAGCCAGGGTTCACCGGAGGAGTCTGGTTCTCTGGTGGGCTCGTCCAATTCTGCCCTAAAGCATGCTGGGCTAAGAAAAGTGTGTGGGCGGATGTTTCACGGAGAAATAGGGGCGGCTGGGGACCATTTATGGACACCCGGCTGCCCCCAGATGGCTGGGAACCGTGTGTGGACACCCGGCCGCGGGGCGGCTGGGGACCGAGCATTGACACCCGGCCACCGGGCGGCTGGGGACTGAGTATGGATTCCAGGCCGCCAACGAAGCCATGACGTGGTGGCCAGATTCCGCCTCCACATGCCTAAAAGGCCCAATTTCAAGTGCAAGCAAGCAAGCAGTATAGTATTGCAGCCTGGGGGTGGGTGGGTGACAGGCTACATACTTGCGCTTGTATTGCAAGGAATGGGGGAGGTGCAATTGAACACTGCCCTGGGACTAGAACTTGCACGGGGATAGTTGCAAGTCTGCATCTTCTGATGCGGCAAGGATCACTTATGATGGGCACACTTTTAGACAGTGACCTGGGTGTCAGAGATGCTTCCAGGGGTCTTCACCATGCTGTTCCCATGTCTTTCAGAACTTTATGCATGTGTCACACAGCACATGGCCAGATAAGGTTGTAAAATGTTAAAATGACATTTCCCGGTGAATGCATTTGTCACAGTTGAAAGCAATACAAAAGTGCAAAAACGCATAAAAAATGCTACTTGTGAACATAGCCCAAGGTGTGGAGGAGTATTTTTGTTTTTGGTTATTTATTTTACCTTATACACAAGTCTTTACCCTGGAAAAGAAATTCCTTAACATATTTCACAGGAAAAAAGTTTCAGTTTCGTTTTTGAACGTTTTACTGTGAGCCCGTAAAAGTGGCTTAATACCTCTGACCACGTTGTTGACAGCAGTGACCTGGGGGTCAGAAATGCTTCCTGGGGCGATCCCCATGCTGTCCCCATGTCATTTGAGCACCGTCACTATCGTTTTGGGCACTTGTTAGGCTTTTAAAAGACTGCCGGGGGTGCCACCGCAAAAATGCTCGGGTCTCCCATAGACTAACATTGGGCTCGTTGCTCGGGTCGAGCACCCGAGT
Organism: Phyllobates terribilis; assembly: GCF_046119375.1. Lineage (NCBI taxonomy): Eukaryota > Metazoa > Chordata > Amphibia > Anura > Dendrobatidae > Phyllobates > Phyllobates terribilis. The sequence goes on along the minus strand of NW_027362761.1, from coordinate 460,214,249 downwards.
ATCACAGCGAGCTCGGCCCGAGCTTCGAGCACCTGAACATTTTAGTGCTCGATCAACACTAATAACCAGGTATTCAGAACATATACATACATATATACATACATACGTACAATACATAGATACAGGTAATCTGCAATACAGTGTAACATGAGGTAATACAAACTGATGACACCTATTTAATACATCAACATACTTCTAATGTGCATTGTACCTCTTACACTGCATACTAACACATAGATAGTAACTTACCAACTATGCTTAGGACAGGCTGTTTGAGAAGCATAAGACAGGAGATGAGTGGTCTGATACCCCTGCAGTATCATAATATCAAGTCCACAATGCATTGCAATATTCCCAGAATGCCTCAGAAACTCCCAAAATACATTGCAAACTGAAACTAAAACGTTTACATTAAATGGTCAGCAGATGGTGCTGTTACCAAACAAACAAAGTTCAATACATAAGAATGTGTAATGAACATAAACATGTATTTCAATAGCCTGGCTTTATTGTCAGGACAGGACAGTGGGTGTTTGCTGAAGATCAGCTCATACTCCTGGACCACCCGGTATACTCCATGTTTCTGGTGCTGAGGGGTGGAGTCAGTGCCCACGTGTAGCTTCTGACACCAATCCTCCATCTGTCCCTTAGAGCCATTATCCTCCGCCGGTTTGGATGGAGGCAAGGGTTCCACTGCCTTTATAGAGTTGTTACTAACTGTGAATAATTTAGCAAGGGTAGCATACCGGGGTAAATGGACCTCTTCCTCCCCACAATTAAGGATGCGGACTGACACTCTCCCATTGCGGACATCAACCACCCCCCTGGCTGTCAAAATGGTGGGCCTACTGTCAGAGTATACGGGCTCTACCAGGGCCTGGTAATCTCAACCCCTGAGACCGATTGCTGCCCGACACCATATCAACATTTCACTTCTAGGGGGCATGGCAATGGGGAATGGGTCACTCATCCTGACACTGCCAATTTGACCACCAGACAGTTCTACCTGTTGTCTTCTCATCAGGGTTCTGATTTCTCTCTGCAGAACACGCTGCTGGCTGGAACTGGCAGTCTCCGCAACCTGCTGTAACAAGAGAATAATTTCTGAAAGGCAATTTTCTATAACATTAGGGCCTAAGGTTATCATGGGATGACTTTCTCCGCGATCAATATGAACAATTATCATTCCTTGCGATGGCAACTCTACTTTGCCGACTTTTATGGTCACCTCTTTATACCCCACCTGAGGCAAGGGCTGACCATTGCTGGCATAGATGTTAAGATTAGAGATGAGCGTTGTTCGACTCGAACTGTTCGCCAATCTCAAATTCGAGCTGTTTTGGGCGGTGTTCGAGCCGTTCGGCGAACACGAACGATTTGAGAAAAATTCGGCTGTTCGAGGTTATGTTCGATAACTGTTCGTGCACCAAAATCATAACTGGATTTTTTCTCAGTAATGATGAAAATTAATGTTAATACGCAGTTTGAGTGTACAGCGGGGCGGGGGGAGGGGCAGGGGATGGATCTCTGCAGGAATAATGAAGATCTCCATTTTTTTTTCTCTTTCCCGCATTTACAGTGGGGAGGTGCAATCTGTCAGCCTATCAGCAGCGCACACACGGAGCGAAGTGCTTTTTTTCACACAAGCAAGGGCATGTGTCATTGGCAGTGTATGTCACATGTCCTTGCCCTATAAGACCAAGCCATTTTCCCCGTCGCCACCATTTTCTCACTGCTGCAGCTGCGTGTTAGACGGCACCGCTGTTGCTGTGTGCGCTATACCTTGTTAATTTCAAGCCAATTTTCGCACAAATCTACAGATAGCTTGGGAGTAGGGAATAGTTGTGATTGCAGTCCTTTTAAGGACTAGGTTACAGCATTTCCTACGACTTTTATCAGGCAGGTCTGTGCTCTTAAATAGATAGGTTGTGGGAGTAAAGACTAATTGTAATTGCAGTCCTTTTCAGGACTAGGTTACATCAGTTCCTATCAGTTTTTGCCAGGCAGGTCTGTGCCAGTGCTGTGCAAGTTTTTTTCACAGCATTTGGCTGAATCTAGCAAAGCTAATCCTTTTTGGCCTATTGCAGAGTGTGTTAGTCAGTGGAGTAGCCTATCTGTGTTGCAAGATATACCACCTGTGTATAGAATACCAATTTTTTTACTGCACCTAGTGAAGTAAAATCTTTTGGGCATAGCATCATTCTATTAGTCCATCTATACTGACCTCCATCAGGTTGCAAATTGAATATAATTTTTTTCTGCATCTAGCTCTGAAAAAATATTTGGGCTTCTAGCAGTGTGTGGGACTTGTTCTATTAGTCCATTTATACTGACCTCCATCAGGTTGCAAACTGCATATAATATTTTTCTGCATCTAGCTCTGAAAAAATATTTGGCCTTCTAGCAGTGTGTGGGACTTGTTCTATTAGTCCATCTATACTGACCTCCATCACGTTGCAAATTCAAAATAATTTTTTGTCTGCATCTAGCTATGAAAAAATATTTGGCCTTCTAGCAGTGTGTGGGACTTTCTCTATTAGTCCATCTATACTGACTTCCATCAGGTTGCAAATTAAAAATAATTTTTATCTGCATCTAGCTCTGAAAAAATATTTGGCCTTCTAGCAGTGTGTGGGACTTTCTCTATTAGTCCATCTATACTGACCTCCATCAGGTTCCAAACTGAATATATTTTTTTTCTGCATCTACCTCTGAAAAAATATTTGGGCTTCTAGCTGTGTGTGGGACTTGTTCTATTAGTCCATCTATACTGACCTCCATCAGGTTGCAAATAGTGTTGAGCATTCCGATACTGTAATATCGGGTATCGGCCGATATTCGCGGTATCGGAATTCCGATACTTAATTCCGATACTTTTACAATATCGGATACCGGAATCGGAAGTTCCCATAATGCCTGCGCTCTGCAGTGTCTGTGAAGGATGACAAGTTGGATGGCAGCGCGATCCAGCCTGTCATCAGAATGCCATCCCAGCGGGGGAGAATTCTCCTGATTGTTTAAAAGCCGGCGGGCGGTATAAAGCCGCCGGCTTTTAAACAATCACACAGCCCCATACTGCTTCCCCGCAGCCTCCCACCCCGATCCTCCGCTCCCCTCGCCACCTCCCATCCCGATCGTAAGTTAGGACCGGGCGGGGAGCGCAGCTCCAAGGAGCGGGGAGTGAAGGACCCGGGCGGGGAAGCCGGCAGTGAAAAGACTTCACCGCCGGCTTTCCCGTTCTGTGCTGCTCTTTCCCGCCGGTTATTTCAAATGAACAGCTGAGGTATCAGCTGATGCCGATCAGCTGTTCATTTGAATTAGCTGCGGTGCCCTCAGAGGGTTCATGTGAGTTCATGCTTGACTGCATGAACTCACATGAACTTTCCCACGGCCGCACAGGTCAGCCTCACCTCCCAGACGATCAGACCGTCATGATTAGTGTGTGTGCGGGGTGTGTGTGCGGGGTGTGTGTGGGGTGTGTGTGTGCGGGGTGTGTGTGCGGGGTGTGTGCGCGATGTTTGTGCGGGTGTGCGCGGTGTCTGTGCGATGTCTGCGAGTGTGTGCGGTGTCTGTGCGGGTGTGTGTGCGCGGTGTCTGTGCGATGTCTACGAGTGTGTGCGTGCAGGCAGACATAGGCCGATGTGACACTACTACTCTCATCGGCCTATGTCTGTCCCCCGTCCACTCCTGCCAGCAGGATCAGCTCGATGGGAGCAGTAGTTCCCATCAGACTGATCCTGCAATTTAAATTGCCCTACTGTGTCCCCAATAAATGTTAAATACATGTCATTGGTGGCCAGTGGTTACCTAAAAGAAATTAGTTCATACATTACCTGTCCCCGCCGATCGCCACCTAAAATAAAGTAAAAAATAAAAAACTACACCTATACTCACCAAGACACCTAATTCCCCGAAGCCATCGATCTCCTGTAATAAAATATAAAATAATAAACCACAACCTTATCCTTACCCCTCCGTAGCAGTCCACGAGTGTCCCACGAAGATCTCCAGTTCAGAGCAGCCACATAGAATGTGACCGCTCTGAACCGCTGCCGCCGCTAGAATGACGGGGCCGTAAGGGTTCACCGGAGTTCAGGCAGCGCTGCTCCGGTTAGCTCCTTTACAGCCCTGCTGTATCGTGAGAAATTCCCACGGTACAGCAGTGCCGTAAAGGAGGTCTCCGGAGCTGCGCTGCCTGAATGCACTCCGGTGACCTCAGTCAGTGGCTCCCGCTGCCGGGAGCGGACGTGTTCCCGGCAGCGTGAGCTTACAGCAGCCATGCACAGCTGTCACCATCTCCAGATGTGACAGCTGTGCATGGGAGATCAGCGCAGGAACGTGGACAGGTAACTATTATTTTTAGTAAACTAAGAATTAAATAAAATTGTGTGTTTTATTTCAAATAAATTATTTTTTTCTGGGTGTAGTGTGTTTTTTCTTTTTAACACTTTGTAGGTTAGTAATGGGGGTGTCTTATAGATGCCCATCATTACTAACCTGGGCTTCATGGCAGCTGGCGCTGACATGAACCCCACCACTATTACCCCCTGCCACCGCACCAGGGCAGCGTGGAAGAGCGAGGCTAAGTGCCAGAGTTGGCGCATCCTATGGATGCGCCATTTCTGGGGCGGCTGACGACTGGTGTTTCTAGCCTGGGAGGGGGCCAATATTCATGGCACCCTTCCTGGGCTATTAATATCAGCCCCCAGCTGTCTGCCTAGCCTTTGCTAGCTATTAAAATAGGGGGGACCCCACGTCATTTTTTTTGGGGGGGTCCCCCATTTTAATAGCTAGTAAAGGCTAGGTATTCAGCTGGGGGCTGATATTAGTAGCCTGGGAAGCTCCGTGGGTTTTACCCCCTTCCCAGGCTTCAAACATCTGCCCCAGCCGTCTGCTTAACCTCCGCTAGAGACTAAAATTATGGGGGATCCCACGCCATTTTTTTTTTAAATAAATCCATTATTTTAACACTAAATGACATTTGAGGAGTTAATAAAGATGCAGTCCCTAAATTATTATTTATTTTTTAATTAATTTTTCCCAAAACTTTTGACGTGGGCTTCGCCATATTTTTGTATGCCAGCCAGGTACAGCATCCAGCTTCTATGAACGCGCCATTTTCCGGGGCGGCTGCGGACTGCAATTTTCAGCGGGGGGCAGAAAGCTTGGGCCTCCCTGCGCTGCAGATTCCATCCCCCAGCTGCCTAGTTGTACCTGGCTGGACACAAAAATAGGGAGAAGCTCCACGTTTTTTTTTTTTTAATTATTTCATGAAATTCATGGAATAATTAAGAAAAAAAGGGCTTCCCTATATTGTTGTGTCCAACCAGGTACAAATAGGCAGCTGGTGGTTGGGGGCAGCCCGTTCCTGCCTGCTGTACCTAGCTGGACCCAAATATAGTGCAAAGCCCCACGTCAATTTTTTTTTAATTATTTCAGGAAATTCATGAAATAATTAAAAAAAAATTATGTGGGGCTTCGCCCTATATTTGTGTCCAGTCAGGTACAGCAGGCAGGAACGGGCTGCCCCCAACCACCAGCTGCCTATTTGTACCTAGCCGGACACAACAATATAGGGAAGCCCTTTTTTTCTTAATTATTCCATGAATTTCATGAAATAATTAAAAAAAAAAATACGTAGGGCTTCGCCCTATTTTTGTGTTCAGCCAGGTACAACAAGGCAGCTGGGGGCTGGAATCCGCAGCGCAGGGAGGCCCAAGCTTTCTGGGCCCCACCCGCTGCAAATTGCAGTCCGCAGCCGCCCCGGAAAATGGCGCGTTCATAGAAGCGCCATCTTCTGGCGCTGTACCCAACTCATCCAGGGCCCTGGTGCGGTGGCTCACTGGGTAATAAAGGGGTTAAGGCCAGCTTGGCATTATCAGCTGGCCCTAAGCCCGAAATTCATGGGGTCACGCCAATATTAGACATGACCACCATGAATTTCTAGTAAAGTATTTAAAAAAAACACAAACACCCAGAAAAAAGTCCTTTAATTGAAATAAAGACACAATTCTTTATTGTTCTAAATTAAACCATACTTACAGTCACGCCCATTCCAGCTGAAGCCAACGATCTCCTGCAATAAAAGTAAAATATTAAAGCAACCTCATCCTTACCTTTCCATGGTTCCCAGGACAGCTTCAGCTCTGCTACATCGAGATGACAGGCTGGACCGCAGCAGAACGCTGCCATCCAGCCTGTCATCCCGCAGACACTGAGAAGCGCAGGCATGCTTGCGCTCCTCAGTGTCTCGCTGTGACGGCATCCAGATGAGCCGAGGTCATGTCCAATGAACTCAGCTCACCTCATGCACGTCACTGACAGCGTGGGAAAATTCTCCTGCACTCAGCGCTTCAGCGTGAGAATTTTCCCACGCTGTCAGTGACGTGCATGAGGTGCGCCGAGTTCATTGGACATGACCTCACCTCATGCACGTCACTGACAGCGTGGGAAAATTCTCACGCTGAAGCGCTGAGTGCAGGAGAATTCTCCCACGCTGTCAGTGACGTACATGAGGTGAGCCGAGTTCATTGTCGGCTCATCTGGATGCCGTCACAGCCAGACACTGAGGAGTGGAAGTATGCCTGCGCTTCTCAGTGTCTGCGGGATGACAGGCTGGATGGCAGCGTTCTGCTGCGGTCCAGCCTGTCATCTCGATGTAGCAGAGCTGGAGCCGTCGTGGGAGCCATGGAAAGGTAAGGATGAGGTTGCTTTATTATTTTTCTTTTATTGCAGGAGATCGTTGGCTTCAGCTGGAATGGGCGTGATGGTAAGTATGGTTTAATTTAGAACAATAAAGAATTGTGTGTTTATTTCAATTAAATGACTTTTTTCTGGGTGTTTGTGTTTTTTTTAAATACTTTACTAGAAATTCATGGTGGTCATGTCTAATATTGGCGTGACCCCATGAATTTCGGGCTTAGGGCCAGCTGATAATGCCAAGCTGGCCTTAACCCCTTTATTACCCAGTGAGCCACCGCACCAGGGCCCTGGATGAGTTGGGTACAGCGCCAGAAGATGGCGCTTCTATGAACGCGCCATTTTCCGGGGCGGCTGCGGACTGCAATTTGCAGCGGGTGGGGCCCAGAAAGCTTGGGCCTCCCTGCGCTGCAGATTCCAGCCCCCAGCTGCCTAGTTGTACCTGGCTGGACACAAAAATAGGGCGAAGCTCCACGTTTTTTTTTTTTAAATTCATGAAATTCATGGAATAATTAAGAAAAAAAGGGCTTCCCTATATTGTTGTGTCCGGCTAGGTACAAATAGGCAGCTGGTGGTTGGGGGCAGCCCGTTCCTGCCTGCTGTACCTGACTGGACACAAATATAGGGCGAAGCCCCACATCAATTTTTTTTAATTATTTCATGAATTTCCTGAAATGATTTTAAAAAAATTGACGTGGGGCTTCGCACTATATTTGTGTCCAGCCAGGTACAGCAGGCAGGAACGGGCTGCCCCCAACCACCAGCTGCCTATTTGTACCTGGTTGGACACAACAATATAGGGAAGCCCTTTTTTTCTTAATTATTTCATGAATTTCATGAAATAATTAAAAAAAAAAAATACGTGAAGCTTCTCCCTATTTTTGTGTCCAGCCAGGTACAACTAGGCAGCTGGGGGATGGAATCTGCAGCGCAGGGAGGCCCAAGCTTTCTGCCCCCCCCCCCGTTGAAAATTGCAGTCCGCAGCCACCCCGGAAAATGGCGCGTTCATAGAAGCTGGATGCTGTACCTGGCTGGCATACAAAAATATGGCGAAGCCCACGTCAAAAGTTTTGGGAAAAATTAATTAAAAAATAAATAATAATTTAGGGACTGCATCTTTATTAACTCCTCAAATGTCATTTAGTGTTAAAATAAAGGATTTATTTAAAAAAAAATTGACGTGGGGCTTCGCCCTATATTTGTGTCCAGCCAGGTACAGCAGGCAGGAACAGGCTGCCCCCAACCACCAGCTGCCTATTTGTACCTGGCCGGACACAACAATATAGGGAAGCCCTTTTTTAAAAAAATTATTTCATGAAATAATTAAAAAAAAATTGACGTGGGGCTTCGCACTATATTTGTGTCCAGCCAGGTACAGCAGGCAGGAATGGGCTGCCCCCAACCACCAGCTGCCTATTTGTACCTGGTTGGACACAACAATATAGGGAAGCCCTTTTTTTCTTAATTATTCCATGAATTTCATGAAATAATTTAAAAAAAAAATGCGTGGGGCTTCGCCCTATTTTTCTGCCCAGCCAGATACAACTAGGCAGCTGGGGGCTGGAATCTGCAGCGCAGGGAGACCCAAGCTTTCTGGGCCACCCCCGCTGCAAATTGCAGTCCGCAGCCGCCCCGGAAAATGGCGCGTTCATAGAAGCGCCATCTTCTGGCGCTGTACCCAACTCATTCAGGGCCCTGGTGCGGTGGCCTACTGCGTAATAAAGGGGTTAAGGCCAGCTTGGCATTATCAGCTGGCCCTAAGCCCGAAATTCATGGGGTCACGCCAATATTAGACATGACCACCATGAATTTCTAGTAAAGTATTTAAAAAAACACAACACCCAGAAAAAAGTCCTTTAATTGAAATAAACACACAATTCTTTATTGTTCTAAATTAAACCATACTTACCATCACGCCCATTCCAGCTGAAGCCAACGATCTCCTGCAATAAAAGTAAAATAATAAAGCAACATCATCCTTACCTTTCCATGGCTCCCACGACAGCTTCAGCTCTGCTACATCGAGATGACAGGCTGGACCGCAGCAGAACGCTGCCATCCAACCTGTCATCCCGCAGACACTGAGAAGCGCAGGCATACTTCCACTCCTCAGTGTCTGGCTGTGACGGCATCCAGATGAGCCGAGGTCATGTCCAATGAACTCAGCTCACCTCATGTACGTCACTGACAGCGTGGGAAAATTCTCCTGCACTCAGCACTTCAGCGTGAGAATTTTCCCACGCTGTCAGTGACGTGCATGAGGTGAGCTGAGTTCATTGGACATGACCTCACCTCATGTATGTCACTGACAGCGTGGGAGAATTCTCACGCTGAAGCGCTGAGTGCAGGAGAATTTTCCCACGCTGTCAGTGACGTGCATGAGGTGAGCTGAGTTCATTGGACATGAACTCGGCTCACCTGGATGACGTCACAGAGAGACACTGAGGAGCGCAAGCATGCCTGCGCTTCTCAGTGTCTGCGGGATGACAGGCTGGATGGCAGCGTTCTGCTGCGGTCCAGCCTGTCATCTCGATGTAGCAGAGCTGAAGCTGTCGTGGGAACCATGGAAAGGTAAGGATGAGGTTGCTTTATTATTTTTCTTTTATTGCAGGAGATCGTTGGCTTCAGCTGGAATGGGCGTGATGGTAAGTATGGTTTAATTTAGAACAATAAAGAATTGTGTCTTTATTTCAATTAAAGGACTTTATTCTGGGTGTTTGTGTTTTCTTTTAACTTTGACTATGGGGTTAGTAATGGGGGTGTCTTATAGACGCCTCTCCATTACTAACCTGGGCTTGATGTCAGCTGGCATTATAAGCTGACATCAACCCCAACCCTATTACCCCCTGCCACCGCACCAGGGCAGCGTGGAAGAGCGAGGCTAAGTGCCAGAATTGGCGCATCCTATGGATGCGCCATTTCTGGGGCGGCTGACGGCTGGTGTTTCTAGCCTGGGAGGGGGCCAATATTCATGGCACCCTTCCTGGGCTATTAATATCAGCCCCCAGCTGTCTGCCTAGCCTGTGCTAGCTATTAAATTAGGGGGGACCCCACGTTATTTTTTGGGGGGGGTTCCCCCATTTTAATAGCTAGTAAAGGCTAGGTATTCAGCTGGGGGCTGATATTAGTAGCCTGGGAAGCTCCGTGGGTATTACCCCCTTCCCAGGCTTCAAACATTTGCCCCAGCTGTCTGCTTAACCTCCGCTAGAGCCTAAAATTAAGGGGAACCCCACGCCAATTTTTTTTTAAATAAATCCTTTATTTTAACACTAAATGACAAGTACAGTAATCAACACTGTCACTGTACTTCATATATATGTGACTGACATGTTTCTATCTATCTAATCTATGTGTGATTCTCTATTCTTTCTATTCTAAATTGTCGGGTACAGATGCTGAATTGCCGGCCGGCTTTCTTAAAGAGATGGTGCATGAAAACACTATTATTTTTTTAAATAAATCCTTTACACTAAATGACAAGTACAGTAAGCAACACTGTCACTGTACTTCATATATATGTGACTGACATGTTTCTATCTATCTAATCTATGTGTGAAGCTCTATTCTTTCTGTTGTAAATTGTCGGGTACCGGTGTATGCCGCTGATGAATTGCCGGCTTTTCATGTCATTCTACATTATTCTTAGTTGTTTTCCTTCATGTAGAATTAACCTACAAGGAAAGAAAGGGTTTATTTTCATTCCGATATTTGTGTCCCATTGACTTGCATTGGTTTCCGGTATCGGAATCAGCGATATCCGATACTTTTTGGGTATCGGCCCGATCCAATCCGATACGATATTTCCTGATATCGGAAGGTATCGCTCAACACTAGTTGCAAACTGAATATAATTTTTTTCTGCATCTACCTCTGAAAAAATATTTGGGATTCTAGCTGTGTGTGGGACTTGTTCTATTAGTCCATCTATACTGACCTCCATCAGGTTGCAAACTGAATATAATTTTTTTCTGCATCTAGCTCTGAAAAAATATTTGGCCTTCTAGCAGTGTGTGGGACTTGTTCTATTAGTCCACCTATACTGACCTCCATCAGGTTGCAAATTCAAAATAATTTTTTGTCTGCATCTAGCTCTGAAAAAATATTTGGCCTTCTAGCAGTGTGTGGGACTTGTTCTATTAGTTCACATACACTGACCTCCATCAGGTTGCAAATTCAAAATAATTTTTTGTCTGCATCTAGCTCTGAAAAAATATTTGGCCTTCTAGCAGTGTGTGGGACTTTCTCTATTAGTCCATCTATACTGACCTCCATTAGGTTGCAAATTAAAAATAATTTTTATCTGCATCTACCTCTGAAAAAATATTTGGGCTTCTAGCTGTGTGTGGGACTTGTTCTATTAGTCCATCTATACTGACCTCCATCAGGTTGCAAACTGAATATAATTTTTTTCTGCATCTAGCTCTGAAAAAATATTTGGCCTTCTAGCAGTATGTGGGACTTTCTCTATTAGTCCATCTATACTGACCTCCATCAGGTTGCAAATTCAAAATAATTTTTATCTGCATCTAGCTCTGAAAAAATATTTGGCCTTCTAGCAGTGTGTGGGACTTTCTCTATTAGTCCGTCTATACTGACCTCCATCAGGTTGCAAATTAAAAATAATTTTTTGTCTGCATCTAGTTCTGAAAAGATATTTGGCCTTCTAGCAGTGTGTGGGACTTTCTCCATTAGTCCATCTATAATGACCTCCATCAGGTTGCAAACTGAATATATATTTTTTCTGCATCTACCTCTGAAAAAATATTTGGGCTTCTAGCTGTGTGTGGGACTTATTCTATTTGTCCATCTATACTGACCTCCATCAGGTTGCAAATTGAATATAATTTTTTTCTGCATCTAACCCAGCCAATAGTTTTGGCCTAATACCACAGTTTGGCCACTCAGCTCTGCTCGGTTCCCATCCATTGTTTTTTTGTGCAAACAACTCCAGAGTTGTGAATTAGTTAACCACAAAAATGAGTGGAAAAAGGCCTGCTGCTGGTGGAAAGGGGAATAGGCATGTTGGGAAGGGGAAAAAAGGTTGTATCCGTGGGGTAGGTGTTAAAGCAACAGTAACATCTGCAGAAGAAAGACCATCTTCCAGCCAAACTAAAATGTCTACTTCTTTTAGCGGACAATGTGATAAGATCCCTTTCTTACGGGCACGACAATCGCTACAAATTCCAGATGAGGCACAAAAACAGCATGTGCTTCAAGGGATATCAAGTGCTCCTTTAAGTGGGCTCTCCTCCACATCAACTTCAACATCACAAATACTCCAGTCCTCAAAGGTGTCACCCCAATCGCACTTGCTTCCTCACAGCTCCCAAATCTCCTGCTGCCCGTCTGAGTATGAGGTAGAACAGATGGTTGAGTCTGCAGAGCTGTTTACTCATACTATAGCCTGGGAATCAGAGGTCGACTCCAGTGCTTCTGTGAATCCAGACGAGGAAATGATCTGCACTGTTGCCCAGAATCTTTATGGGTCAGATCCAGGACCAGACGCAGAAGGTTCTGACCATAATGTAGACCCTCGTTCCCAAACTGTAGCTCCTGTTGGTGGAGACAATGAGGAAGACGATGATGAGACTCAAATACCTGATTGGAGCGACAACTTTAGTTTTTTGTCAGGGCAGGAACTGGTTGGCTCTGAGGACGACGGGTGTGATAACGCACAGGGTGATGATGATGAGGTTGGAGATCCCACTTACTGTCAACCCACAGTCAGCCAAGAGATGAGGTCAGCAGAGGAGGTGGAGGAGGATGCTAGTGACGACGAGGTCAGGTTGCGCCTTCCTGGACAGAGACGTAGTACTGGAAGCACGTCAACAACTGCATCCTCAAACACAACTCTGCCTCTCACCACAAGTCGTGGTGGCTCTTCAGGTCGCATGGGTGCTAAGCCTTGCATAGCGTGGGCATTTTTTCAGATCGATAAAGATGACCCAACTCGTGTTATCTGTAACATTTGTCAGCAAAAGCTAAGTAGAGGCCAAAAAATACATAGTTTGAGTACTTCATGCATGAACCGGCACATGGACATGAAGCATAAGTTGCAGTGGGAAGCTCACTGTGCTACAATGCGGCCTAGCCGGCCGGGCCAACCACCGTCTGCCATATCTTGTGCATCCGCAGCCTCTTCATCCTCTGTGACTGGGGGGACAGCAGTCACACCTGTTTTGGGGCGCAGACCTGCCACCTCTTTACCCGCAACAGCCAGCGTGATTGGCAGGTCATCATTTTCTTTGGAGGTGGAAACACCAGCTGGTGTTCAGCGCTGTCCGACATCGATAGCACCACCTTTGGATCAAGGCAACCTAACATGTCCGCCTGCATCTTCCTCACAGACTGGCAGTTTGCCGGGGACACCCTTATCAACCCCGTCTAAGCACAATAGCCAGCCCTCGGTCCCTCAGATGTGGACAAGTAAAATACCATTTCCTCCTAGCCATGAGAAAGCTAAGAGGTTGAATTTCACCATCTGCAAGCTCTTAGCTACAGAAATGCTGCCTTTCCGCCTGGTGGACACAGAGGATTTTCGAGACCTTATGTCCGTCGCAGTGCCCCAGTACCAGATGCCCAGTCGGCACTACTTCTCAAAGAAAGGTGTGCCTGCGCTCCACCAGCATGTCGCACACAACATCACCGCTTCTTTGAGAAACTCTGTGTGTGACAGGGTGCATTTCACCACGGACACTTGGAAGTAGGCATGGACAGGGGCGTTACATGTCGCTGACTGGGCACTGGGTAACTATGGTGACAGCAGGACAAGGGGCTGCTGTGCAAGTCTTGCAGTCCCCACGAGTTGTGCATCAATCCTCTTTATGTCAAAGTTCCTCCACTGCGTCTGCCTCCTCAACCTCCTCTCGGTCCTCCACCTGCACCCAAAGCCTGTCTGGTCATGCCACAAGCTTTCTAACTGCGCAGAAGGGATCCTGCACACCTCCTTACTATGCTGGCAGTAGGGCTCAACCTCAATGTCATCAGGCGGTTTTTACTTTGAAATGTCTGGGAAATGTGAGTCACACAGTTGAGGAGTTGTGGTCAGCTCTGGAGAACCAATTTCATGAATGGTTGTCTCCACTGGACCTGAAACCAGGGAAAGACGTGTGCGACAATGCTGCAAACCTGGGTGCGGCCCTTCGCCGGGGCAATGTCACACGCATGCCTTGTATGGCTCACGTGTTGAACCTGGTTGTCCAGCAATTTTTAGCCCACTATCCCGGACTAGATGGCCTTCTGCAGAGGGAACGGTAGCTGTGTGCTCACTTCCGCCGTTCGCATCCCGCAGCTCAGCGACTTACATCTCTACAGAAGTCGTTGGGCCTGCCACTTCACCGGCTAAAATGCGATGTGCCTACCCGGTGGAATTCAACTCTGCACATGTTGCAGCGACTGTGGCAGCACCAACAAGCCCTGGTGCAATAAGTTCTGACATATTGCCTGGGCCAACGAGATCCAGAGGTGGGGCAAATCACGCTGGAGGAGTGGTCTCAGATCAGGGACCTATGCACCCTTCTGCACAGTTTTGAAATGGCGACGAAGATGTTTAGTGCTGACGATGCATTATCAGCATGACTATTCCGGTGATTTACATGCTGGAGCACATGTTAAACAGAATTCGGAGTCAGGTGGTGGCACAAGAGGAGGTGGAGGAAGTAGAGGAGGAGGAGTTGTATGCAGAAGGGCTAACATCTGCAAGGTCCAGACAGTTGGCAGCACCAAGGCGGCAGGCATGTGAGGGTGGGGGAGATGGTTTTACCAGGACGCATGGTAGCAGCCAAACTAGTGAGGAAGGTGCAGGAGCCCAGGAAGAAGTGGAGGACGAACTGATGGAAGACTCATCAGATGAGGGAGACCTTGATCACATTTCTGTTGTGCGAGGTTGGGGGGAGAGGACAGAGGAAGGAAGCATGATTGTTACCTCGCCACCAACACAACAGGGACTTGGTGCTCCTGGATGCCCAACACACATGAGTGCCTTCTTGCTGCACTACCTGCAACATGACCCTCGAATTGTGAGAATTAGAAATAATCCTGACTACTGGGTTGCCACACTGTTAGATCCCCGGTACAAAAGTAAATTTGCAGAAATTATTTCTGCCATAGAAAGGGATGCACGCATGCAGGAGTATCAGTAGAGACTGTTGCAGAATCTTACATGTGCTTTTCCACAAAACACCAGTGGTGCACGTAGTGAATCTCACAGTTCCAACTTGCCTACCGTGGGACCGTCAAGTGTTCAGCACTCAAACCGTAACAGAACCACAGTATCTGCTGGTAACATCAATTTTGCGGAATCATTTCACCACTTTTTTAGCCCATCCTTTGCAAGGCCACAGGAGACAAGAAGTCTGACACATAGTCAACGCCTAGAGACGATGGTACAGGAGTATCTCCAAGTAAACATTGAAGCCATGACTGTGTCACTGGACCCTTGCTCTTTTTGGGCTTCCAATCTGGATAAATGGCCGGAGCTAGCAACTTAATGTCACGGGTGTGTTGCCACGAAGATCGTCACGAGTACACAGCCTGACTTCTCGCAGCTGACTTGTTGGTGCTTTGTGTTTTCTCGGCAGTGTAGGAGTTAATTCTCTCTCTCTCTGGGCTAGCTGAGGTCCAGCCTCGCCCAGCTGCAATCAATGCTTCGTTAGTGAGACTCCTTTATATTCCTGCAGGTCTGTTTGTGAGGTGTCGGTGAAAGCTTTTCATTCAGACTTACAGAGCGGATCGTGGTGTTTGGAGTTGCTGAGATAAGTGTATTTGAAAGTGTTATTTCCCTTTCCTCGCTTTATCATTTATCTCCTTTCCCGTTGGTGTTCCCTCTGTTGTAGTTTTGTTGAAGTTGTATGCAAGGTGGTTTTGGTTTTTCCCTTGTACTGTCTCGTTCGTCTAAATACTGTGTGTGGGCATATTATTGCTGGTTCCCTATTGTTGTGATTGGGGTCCTTCTCAGGACTAGATTACTGTGGTGCAGGGATCCTCAGGAGGTAGGGGTTACGCTGGCGGCCTGGACCTCTGTACCTTTAACAGTACCTCCAGGATGAGGGATTAGTCAGGGCCCCAGCTTAGGGTCAGCTTAGGCCCCCTACCTCCAGTATTCTGTGACAGTGTGACATTTTCACCGACCATCTTAGTTTTTCTCCAGCTACCATGGATCCAGTAGCCGGTCTAGCTCAGCAGTTGCAGAGTTTGTCCATGGGGCTGGCGGACGTTAGGTCCAAGGTTTTGCATCCTCTGGAGCAAGCCGGACCAGAACCTAAAGTAGCTCTCCCTGACAGGTTCACTGGGGGGCGGGACAAGTTTTTTGTTTTCCGGGAGGCATGCAAATTGTACTTTCGGCTGCGGCCTCGGTCATCGGGCAGTGAAGAACAAAGGGTGGGAATTGTCATCTCGCTCCTACAAGGGGACCCACAATCTTGGGCGTTCTCTCTTCCCCCTAGCTCCCCAGTTCTCCAGTCAGTGGATAGGTTTTTCGCTGCTTTGGGACTCGTGTATGATGACCCAGATCGGATCTCCCTTGCTGAGTCTAAGTTACGTAGGATTCAGCAGGGAGATCGTCCGGCGGAGGAATTCTGTTCGGAGTTCCGTAGGTGGGCCACGGACACCCAGTGGAATGACCCGGCTCTTAGGAGCCAGTTTTGTCATGGTTTATCCGACAAATTACAGGATGTGTTGGCACAGTATGACTCTCCCGCGTCACTGGAAGCCGCTATGGCCCTTGCTATTCGCGTTGACAGACGGCTTCGGGAGAGGTGCGGGATAACTCTACCCCCTGTAATGTCTCCACCTCTTACAAGGTCCCCTCATATGGTGGTTCCCCTGGTCAGTCCGGAGGAGCCTATGCAATTAGGAGGGACATCATTTCGGGGAAGGGGACCGGTGGTGCGCCATAAGACAGGAAGGTGTTTCCTCTGCGGGAAAAAGGGACATTTTATTGGGGGGTGTCCATCCCGCCCCTTGCTGAGTAAAGAATCGTCGAAAAAACTGTTGATCCCAGGTTGTGTGGTGGACGGCAATCTGGGAGTAGGTATTTCGTCCCTAGGTTCGTCTCAGTTTCTCGTACCGGCGGAGGTGGTGGTGGGTACGAGAACTGAGAGGATATCTGTTCTTCTGGATAGTGGGGCCGGGGCTAATCTGGTTGATGCTCGGTTTGCCCGGGTTCAAGGTATGCGATTGAGTGAGTTGGCTAAACCCATCCCCATATTCTCGATCGATGCCAGGCCTCTCGGTCAGGGAAGTTTTTTGCAAGCTGTGCATGGCGTAAAACTTCAAGTGGGGGCAATACATAAAGAACTGTTGTCTTGCTACGTGTTGGAGGGTCTTCCCACTCCTATAGTGTTGGGCCTTCCTTGGTTAGCTAAGCATAACCCTGTTATTAATTGGCAAACCAGAGAGATAAGCCAATGGAGTAAATTCTGTAATAAAAACTGCATGAACACGGTCATCGGTGCGGTTACTCCTTGGGTCTTACCTCCATTTCTGGCAGACTTTGAGGATGTATTCTCGGAGAATGGGTGTCAGGAACTACCTCCTCATCGCGAGTATGACTGTTCTGTAAAACTGCTCCCTGATGCCAAGTTACCTAAAGCTAGGTTGTATAACCTTTCTGGTCCTGAGAGGCAGGCCATGAAGGATTATATTTCTGAAAGTCTGGCTAAGGGGCATATTAGACCTTCATCTTCACCGGTGGCCGCGGGGTTCTTCTTTGTTAAGAAGAAAGATGGAGGCCTACGCCCTTGCCTGGATTTCCGTGAACTTAATCGGATTACGGTCCGAGATCCGTATCCGCTCCCACTTATTCCCGATCTCTTTAATCAGATCGTGGGCGCCAAATGGTTCTCTAAGTTGGATCTCAGGGGGGCGTACAATTTGATTAGGATGAAGGAGGGGGATGAGTGGAAGACGGCTTTTAACACTCCGGAGGGGCATTATGAGAACCTTGTCATGCCATTCGGTCTGACTAATGCCCCGGCGGTGTTTCAACACTTTGTTAATGATATTTTTCGCCACCTGGTGGGACAGTTTGTTGTCATATATCTGGATGATATCTTAATTTACTCGCCGGATCTGGTGTCTCATCAGGAGCACGTTAGACAGGTGTTACAGATCTTGCGGGATAATAAACTGTATGCCAAGTGGGAAAAGTGTGTGTTCGCCGTACAGGAACTCCAGTTTTTAGGCTTCCTGGTTTCTGCGTCCGGTTTTCGTATGGACCCTGGGAAAGTGCGGGCAGTTCTTGAGTGGGATCGGCCGGAGAATCTTAAGGCACTACAACGTTTCCTGGGGTTTGCTAACTATTACCGGAAGTTCATTCGTAATTTCTCGTCCGTGGTTAAGCCTCTCACAGACATGACTAAAAAGGGGACGGATTTTTCTAGGTGGTCTGACAAGGCTTGTCAAGCATTCTCCTCCTTGAAAAAATGTTTTGCCTCGGCACCCATACTCATTCAACCTGATGCGTCTCAGCCATTCTTTATAGAGGTAGACGCTTCCGAGGTAGGGGTGGGAGCAGTATTGTCACAGGGTTCGTCCCCTGGTAAGTGGCATCCGTGCGCCTTTTTCTCTAAAAAATTGTCGTCCGCTGAGAGGAATTACGATGTCGGCAATAGGGAACTCCTGGCCATTAAGTTAGCTTTTGAGGAGTGGCGCCATTTTTTGGAGGGGGCAGTTCATCCGGTCACCGTCATCACCGATCACAAGAACCTGCTATATCTGGAGTCCGCTAAACGTCTGAATCCCAGACAAGCTAGGTGGTCATTGTTTTTTACCAGGTTTAATTTCGTCGTTACATATCGTCCTGGGTCTAAAAATGTAAAGGCGGATGCCTTATCTCGTAGTTTCCCTGGGGCCGGGAATACGGACGACCCGATTCCTGTTCTTCAGGAGGGGGTGGTGGTTTCGGCAGTATGCTCTGAGCTGGAGGAGGAGATATTGGAGGCTCAGGGGGACGCCCCTGTTGGACCTCCGGGGAGACTGTTCGTTCCAGATCAGTTGCGACAAAAGGTGATCGAGGCACACCATAACTCAGTTTTTGCAGGACACCCGGGGAGTAAAGCAACTGTGGATCTCCTCTCGCGTCGGTTTTGGTGGCCTAACTTACATAAAGAGGTGGTAACTTTTGTCGCGTCCTGTGGGGTTTGTGCGCGCTCTAAGACCTCACATACCCGTCCGTCTGGGGCCCTCTTACCTTTGAAGATCCCGGAGCGTCCTTGGACTCATCTGTCTATGGACTTTATTACGGACCTCCCTCCGTCTTCGGGTAAAACGGTCATACTCGTTGTAGTGGACAGGTTCAGCAAGATGGCACATTTTATCGCTCTTCCGGCTCTCCCTAATGCTAAAACTCTTGCGCAGGTGTTCATTGGGGAGATTGTGAGGCTTCACGGGGTACCCTCCGAGGTGGTGTCTGATCGGGGGTCTCAGTTTGTGTCCAAGTTCTGGAAGGCGTTTTGTGCACGGCGGGGGATGCATTTGTCATTCTCGTCGGCTTTTCATCCTCAGACCAATGGTCAGACGGAACGTATGAACCAGAGCTTGGAGACATATCTTCGGTGTTTTGTGTCAGAGAACCAGGAGGACTGGGCTTCTTTCCTACCTCTGGCAGAGTTTGCTCTCAATAATAGGCGAAGCGAGTCCACTGGTAAGTCCCCGTTTTTTGGGGCATATGGTTTTCACCCCCAGTTTTGTACTTTCAGTAGGGGGGGCTCTTCGGGGGTTCCGGAGGAGGAACGATTTTCCTCATCTCTCGCTTCAGTATGGAGAGGGGTGCTGAAGAATCTGAATACTATGGGGAACCGATACAAACGTATGGCTGATAGGAGGAGAGTGTCTGGTCCGGACCTAAGTGTGAACGATCAGGTATGGTTGTCTACCAGGAATATTAAACTTAAGGTTCCCTCCTGGAAACTGGGTCCCAGGTTCATCGGGCCGTACAGAATCAGTTCTGTTATTAATCCGGTGGCATTCCGTCTTGACCTCCCCCCTACGTTTAAAATTCACAACGTGTTTCACAGATCATTGCTTAAGAGGTATGTGGCGCCGGTGGTACCGTCACCTTTACCTCCCCCTCCTGTGGTTGTCAATGGTAACTTGGAGTTCCAGGTATCGAGGGTCATTGATTCACGCTTTAATCGCCGGTCCCTTCAGTACTTGGTTCATTGGAAGGGGTATGGTCCTGAGGAGAGGATGTGGGTTCCTGCGTCGGATATTAACGCAGACCGATTAGTTCGGGCCTTCCACACGACTCACCCGGATAAACCTGGCCCTGAGGGTCCGGAGGCCCCTCGTAGAAGGGGGGGTACTGTCACGGGTGTGTTGCCACGAAGATCGTCACGAGTACACAGCCTGACTTCTCGCAGCTGACTTGTTGGTGCTTTGTGTTTTCTCGGCAGTGTAGGAGTTAGTTCTCTCTCTCTCTGGGCTAGCTGAGGTCCAGCCTCGCCCAGCTGCAATCAATGCTTCGTTAGTGAGACTCCTTTATATTCCTGCAGGTCTGTTTGTGAGGTGTCGGTGAAAGCTTTTCATTCAGACTTACAGAGCGGATCGTGGTGTTTGGAGTTGCTGAGATAAGTGTATTTGAAAGTGTTATTTCCCTTTCCTCGCTTTATCATTTATCTCCTTTCCCGTTGGTGTTCCCTCTGTTGTAGTTTTGTTGAAGTTGTATGCAAGGTGGTTTTGGTTTTTCCCTTGTACTGTCTCGTTCGTCTAAATACTGTGTGTGGGCATATTATTGCTGGTTCCCTATTGTTGTGATTGGGGTCCTTCTCAGGACTAGATTACTGTGGTGCAGGGATCCTCAGGAGGTAGGGGTTACGCTGGCGGCCTGGACCTCTGTACCTTTAACAGTACCTCCAGGATGAGGGATTAGTCAGGGCCCCAGCTTAGGGTCAGCTTAGGCCCCCTACCTCCAGTATTCTGTGACAGTGTGACACTTAAGCCTTGGAGATCTTGTCATGCCCCGCAGCCAGCGTTCTGTCTGAACGTGTGTTCAGCGCTGCTGGTGGTGTGCTGACAGATAAGCGCACGCGGCTCTCCACTGATAATGTAGACAGACTCACGTTCATAAAGATGAACAAATCATGGATCCGAAACGACTTTTCTACCCCTGTGTCATCCTGGGGAGAGTAAAAGCTTGATGATTGGTTAAAATCACCTCACCAACCGTTTTAAGCTTTCAAATTACTGATCAACGTTTATCTGTATCTTGGCTGGAAAATAATTTGGGCTTTGTAGCAGTGTGCAGCACTGATTCTATTAGGCCATCTATAATAAGCTCCACCAGATTTAAAATTACTAATCATGTTTATCTGTATCTTGGCTGGAAAATAATTTGGGCTTTGTAGCAGTGGGCAGTACTGATTCTATTAGGCCATCTATACTAAGCTCCAGCAGATTTAAAATTACTAATCATGTTTATCTGTACCTTGGCTGGAAAATAATTTGGGCTTTGTAGCAGTGTGCAGCACTGATTCTATTAGGCCATCTATACTAAGCTCTACCAGATTTAAAATTAATAATAATTTTTAGCTGCATCTAGCCCGGAAAATAATTTTGGGGCTCCGAGATGCACAAGACACATAAGTGCCTTCTTGCTGCACTACCTGCAACATGACCCTCATATTGTCAGAATTCGAAGTAATCCTGACTACTGGGTTGCCACACTCTTAGATCCCCCAAACTTTTCGATCAACCATTTCATTTTAATAAAGACCAAGAAAATTGTCATTTTTGAAATTATAAGCATTAGCAGGTTATTAGAAACTGAAATCAAACAGTTTTCAACTCAAAACTTTATTCTAGGTGATGTTACATTTTCACATAGGACCCCTTGTTCGAAAGGAGCTTCTGAACTCTCTCGTCCATTGAATTTGTCAGGTTTTGGATGGTTTCTGCTTCAATTGTTTTGCATGAGGACAGAATACCCTCCCAGAGCTGTTGCTTAGATGTGAACTGCCTCCCGCCATCATAGACACTCCTTTTGATGATGCTCCAGAGGTTCTGAATGGGGTAGAGGTCAGGGGAGCATGGGGGTCACACCATAAGTTTGTCCCCTTTTATGCCCATATCAGCCAGAGATGCAGATGTTTTATGTGCAGCATGAGATGGTGCATTATCATGCATAAAAATTATCTTGCTGTGGAATACACGGTTCTTCTTCTTGAACTATGGCAGGAAGTGCTGTTTGAGAAACTCCACATACATTATGGAGTTCATCTTTACCCCTTCAGGGATCCTAAAGGGGCCGACAATCTCTCTCCCCATGATTCCAGCCCAAAACATTACTCCACCTCCTCCTTGTTGGCGCTGTAGCCATGTTTGCGTGGGGTGTCCATCAACCAGATATCCTCCACTCCATCCATCTGGACCATCGAGCGTTGCACGGCACTCATCCGTGAACAAAACAGTTTTGAAATCAGTCTTCATGTAATGTTTCGCCCACTGGTGCCGTTTCTGCTTGTGTGAAGTGGATAGAGGAGGTCGACAGGATGGCGTATGCACAGCTGCAAACCTCTGAAGGACCCTGCATCTTGTTGTTCGGGGGACGTTGGAGGCACAAGCAGCTTCAAAAACTTGTCTGCTGCTATGACAAGGCTTTTTTGCCGCTGCTCTTTTAACCTGACGTAATTGCCTGTAGGAAAGAGTCCTCAATTTGCCCTTATCAGCACGCACACGTGTGTACTGTGAATCAGCTGCATACTTCTTGATTGCCAAGACACTTCATCCTGATCATCGCACAATGTTGATTGTAGTCATGCCTTGACCTAAACACTCCACAATTTGTTGCTTCTCGGCAGCCGACACATCCTTTTTCTTTCCCATTTTGGCAGAAAATGTAGGCTGCT
This sequence comes from Phyllobates terribilis, assembly GCF_046119375.1. Lineage (NCBI taxonomy): Eukaryota > Metazoa > Chordata > Amphibia > Anura > Dendrobatidae > Phyllobates > Phyllobates terribilis. Next base: position 460,191,705 of record NW_027362761.1, on the reverse strand, counting down.
TAATAATGTGGGACAGCCTTCTTAAGTAGTCTTGCCTTTCATTGGACACACCTGCCAAACTAATTAGCACAGGTGTCTGCAATTGCTTACAGTGATATAAAGAGCCCTGACACACATCACCATCAATGAGTTTAACTGACAAACAAACAAATTCTTCCCTTATCACTCCTAAACACTTTTTGCATAATAATTTGGAACACAGTGTACATGTGCTTTTCCACAAAACACAAGTGGTTCACGTAGTGAATCTTACAGTTCTAACTTGCCAACCGTGGTCTGTATGGAGTTGTTCAATAAAGGGCCCGAAATTAAGATAACATAGATGGGAGAGGTCTCTATGAATAGGAATTCCTAAGTATTTGATACCCTGTGAGGGCCAGGCAAAGGGAAAGTTGGACTGGATGGAATCCTGTTTGGATTTGGGGAGGGAGACATCGAGGGCCTCAGACTTCGCTGCATTGATTTTAAAATTTGACCATGTAACAAAGAGATCTATTTCAGCCATAACAGCATGGATGGATATATGTGATTGAGTGATATATACTAGGACATCATCAGCAAATAGAGAGCACTTGTACTCGGTGCCTCCCACCTCAATCCACCTAATATTGGGGTTATGGCGAATTGATGAGAGCAGGTGCTCCGTCACTAGGATGTATAAGAGAGGGGACAGAGGACATCCCTGCCTTGTCCCATTGGTGATTGTGAAAGGTGATGAAAATGTTCTGATGCACCCCCTGGGCCTTGGGACACCCGGAGCCGGACCCTTTTTGGTGGATGCTGGTGGTTGTAGTCTCCGTGGCGGCGACCCGGTTCCGTGGCTCAGGGCGGTCAAACCAGTGGCGGAACTATTTATGTGGTTTTGATGTTTAAATGTCCGACTACGCCACCCATGGATTGCGGTCAGAGTGAACCGCCGCTGCAGGGCAGACCGCTGAGGCTGGTGTTGTGGGTGCAGCAGAGCGTAGCATAACTCCCCACGGGAGGAGTATAGCCTCAGGGCAGTGTATGCGGAGGATGGGGGTGATGGTGCAGGGCAGCAGCTGTAACAACACGGAGTCAGTGATGCAGTCCAGGGCCTTTACTCACAGTTCTTATTATCCAGACCACGTCTGCAGGTAACGGCTGCCCACGTCGTACTGTGCTCTCCAGGTGAGGGGCTCAGACAACTCCCAGATAACTTTGGAGTGCTTCACAGGACCCCCTTTGTGTGTCCTTTGTCTGGCCTTTCTTACCAACCCTTCTGTCCGGCTGCCTCGGGCCTCCTCTTGGTAAACTTGGCGCCAGTTTCCCTGACCCTATGTGGTGCCTTCCTAGCGGGTGTAGCGAGGGGCTGCGCCACATAAAATGTCACAGCCTCCAGTTTCTAGCTGAGGGTCGTTTCCTGCCTCCACTAGTTTCGGGGACCGGTCTCCCCCTTTGGCCTGACCCCTCCACGCAGGTGGATTCGGGCGTGCGGTGGCGACTCGCCCGTCCGCACCCCTGGGATCCCTTCGTTCCTCGTTCCTGGAGCCTTCTCCGCTCCTCTTCCTTCCTTCTCCCTCTTCCAGGCCTGGGCCTCTGTTACTAGGCCCGCCTCCGGAGCAGAGCTCATGCAGAGCCCTTGCTCCCTGTCACTTCTGCTCAGACTTCTCTGCACTGAACTAAGATGGTGCCCATCTTTTATACTCCCTTCTCAATGCACCCAGGAACTGCTTCCTCCCTGCTCCTGCACTACAGGGTTCCCCTTCCTCAGTGTTCCCTCCCCCCACTCCAGCCAGGGACAGGGACTGTCGTGCCCATCTCAGGGGCATATTGGTCGCCCTGCCCCACGGCAATGTGGTGTAATGCATGCAGGTGTCGGGTCCTGATCCACACTCCATCCTTACCTGAGAGTGAGATATCACACCTCTGGGTGAGGTGCAATACCTCTGTAGCAACCGAGCCCTCAGGGTGCTACAGTTCCATTTATCTTCAGCCTAGGTGACGTATTGCGATACAGGGCCGTGATTTTGGCTATAAAAGGGTCCCCTAGACCCCTACCCCAAGCTTTTTAAGAGAATCATATATGGCGTGCCAGGAGACTCTATGGAATGCTTTCTCAGCATCCAACGAGAGTATCTAATTACAAATTTTTAACTGCATCTAGCCCAGGAAATACTTTGTGCCTAGTAGCAGTGTCTGCTAGTCAGCGGATTATCCCGGCTGTTAAGCAAGCTACACCACCTGTAGTTTGGACACTTAATTTTTTCAAAGGAAATGCTTCGGGACCACGGGATACTCAGTGAAGAGCATGAGGAGGCACCCCAAGGCATAGGGGCTGGGACTGGCAGTAGGATGCCTTGCGGTGGACAGCCGAGCTCGATCCTTATAAAAGCTTTTTAACTGCAGCAGCTTTAGTGGACGCTACTGGAGCTGGAATTACGCGGCTGCTGGCATGAGACTTGCCCTCCAATAGATCCTTGTAAATGGATTTAAAGTGTATTCATTCAAATTAGAGAGACAATTTAAATTAAAAAGCTTAGAGCTGCCTCCACAACAGGGGGGCTCGCTCGACCCACCAGCGGACAGGCACCAGTATTGGGAGAGGGGGGCTGGCCGTCAGGGTTCACCGCGGCTCTGGCACAAACCCGGCGACACGGAGGTGGCACGGGGAGGAGCGGACTGGCCGTGTCGGCTTCTCACTTTTTGGATTTTAGAAGGGCATGACATGCCTATATCTGTGTCTCCCCATCCTTTTACTCCTCCGCCTCTTTTCTTTTCGCATGACTATATGTACTTGTCACTTTTCCATGTGTTAGTTGTGTCTTCTGAGCAGTTTTTCAGCTTTTGGACACCTTTGAAGGTGTTTTCTATGTGTTTCTATGTGTTTTTGTTTGCCTGCCATTGGTTTTAACGGTGTTCGAAGGTGTTCGACGAACAGTTCGGCGAACACACGGGTGTTCGACGAACCGAACCGAACTCGAACACTACGGGGGTGGCTCAACACTAGTTAAGATGTTCATCTGGACGGCGAGTAATGTCTGAATCAGTCCAGTATTGCTTATAAAGGACATATGGCATCGTGGTCACCTGGGACCCAGTGTCCAGCAACGCGTTCATTGGGATGCCATCAAGCACGACAGGTAGGACCGGCCGTCCTCCCATGTACTTGTCTCGCCAACTTTGTGGGCCTGGCCACCTTACTCCTGGGGGATGGCCCTCTGCCCCAGGTGTTGCTCATTTAAATTACAGTACCTTGCGTAGTGTCCCGCCTTTTGACAGCGGCGGCAGATGGGTTGTCCGTCTTGGTCGTAGCGATCACTGTTCCCCCCTCTGATCGGTGGAATTCTTTTCTGTCGTCGCCATGGGACGTCATCTGGACTGAAAGCCAGCTCGATCTTTTCCTGGGGAGACACTTGCAGGGCCTGCACGGTTTTGGTTAACGCGGCCATGCTTTTGGTCAGCTCTTGGACCTGAAGGCACAGGTCTGCAGATGGGTCATTGTCCAGCGTCTGCGCGTCAGCCTCCACAGGTGTTGGGGAAAATGATGCCACCTTCTGGTGGTAGGTGATAGCTGGGCGCCGGTGGGATGCAGCGCCACCTGTTGTTGATTCCCGCAGCACCCTGATGACTCTGTCTTTAAATTGTGCAAAGTCCAGATCAGGGTTTTGCAGAGCCATAATGCGCAGCTGCGTCCTGTGAGCGCTGGACAGGAATCCCTCAATAAATTGTTCAGTTAGCAATCTGTTCTCATCATGCACACTGTCAGGGTCTACTTGTTTGATGGCCCTTAGCGCCTCCTGCAGGTTAAGAGCATAGTCCCGTACACTGTCCTGTACTCTTTGTTTGCACCCGTAAAACTTCATTTTAATTTCTGCTGCAGTGCGCGTGTCAAAGGTATCCTTTAATCGGGCCAGCATTTCTTTTACAGTGCCTTTGTCTCTGCCTGGCCAGGACTTCACCTCTCTCTGGGCTGCACCAATTAGCTGGCCTATGAGGATGCTGACATTTTGTTCCTCAGACAGGGGGTATACTTTAAACAAACTGCGCAGTCTTTCCTCAAAGTCATTCTGGGTGTGTGACTCCCCTGAGTACTGGGGCAACCACGCCGCCCCCGGTATATATGGCATTGATAACGGCATCACAGTGGCAGCGGCTGTGCCTGCGGCTAAACCCTCTTCCATGTTGGGCATTTTCCTCCCCCCTAGTGAACCACGGCCTACCTTCCTGTTTGTAGAGCCGGCTGCGGTCGTTCGGACGGGAAGAGGAGAACTGCTCGACTAGCAGTTCCTGGTGCAGGACCTGGCGTTCCCTTGCGTCTGACGTCATGGCGTGCGCTTCCTGGCACGGCGGCCTCCTTCCAGGACCTGACGCTGCGTCAGTGCGTGAGGCGGGGCTTAGGCTTCGCGCGCTTCCAGCGGTTACGCCCCTCTTCTTCCCGCACGGCGACTTGGAAATGGGGGACAATGGAGGGAAACAGCGGCAATTGGTGTGAAACTTCACCACGGTATGCGACACAGTTCTTTAAGGTGCACAGTACCCGGTGGCAACCGGCACGAAATCCTGCCGACTACACCAAAGTTGACACGCCCCCTGGGCCGTGGGGTACCCGGTGCCGGGCCAGTAGATCCTGGGGGTTGTAGTCACAGTGGTGGTGACACGGTCCGTGACCCAGGGCGGTCAATCCAAGGGAAATTATATGTATAGGTTTTATTAAATAGTCCAACTATGCCACCTGTGGAAGGCGGCTAAAGGGGCCGCTGCTCCAGAGCAGTCCTCTGAAGCTGATATTACTGCAGCAGGGATGGTGTGGCTCTCCACAGGAAGAGTTAGCTCCAGGGCAGTGTAGAAGATGTTGCAGGTTGTGCTGGGCGTTGTAGTGCAGTAATAACCACAGAGTCAGTATAGTGCAGTCCCAGGGTCTTTACTGATGACAATTAGGCAAGCCTGGATTGGGGTACTGGCTAGAAGTAAGAGTCCGGTCAGCCTGGAAGCAAACATAGAGTCCTCCTTGCCAGGTGAAGTTGTAGGCCTCCCCTTCTCACTATACTCTTTGGCTTTGCTGCTTGTAGCTGTGCTATAGCCCACGTCCCTGAGTGTAACGTTCTGTGCTCAACCGTATGGCTTGCAGCTCGGGCCTTACTCATGCGTTGCTCCCTTGTAGCGGTGCTTGTCCTTCTGTGTTGCTGAGCCTCTGGGCGTCTGATGGGGCCAGGAGACCTTCAATCTCCTGCCCTACGGTATCTGCTGCTAGACCTTAAGTGCCCCACAGCCTCGGACTCCGGTGTCCGGTCCTCTGTGTTTCTCTAGCTAGGACGAGCTACCTCAGCTCCAGTCCCTAGCTCTTGTCTCCTCGACGTCCTAAACTCAACTCCTCACACTAAGACTAGCTAACCCCGCCCCCAGATCTCAGTTGCCAAGGGGAGGGGACTCCCCTTGCTGGTCTGGAGCCAGGAAAGTGTTGCATGTTTTGTATGCCTGGCTAGGGGATCCCTGCTTGCTTCCAGGCATGGCATTACCTCTTTTTAGGGAGGCAAAGCCACTGTGGCAACCGGACCCCTGGGGTGCCACACAGACATACCACTAATGCAGCTGGTGCAGCTTCACCAGGGCCAATAGTTGGAGGGGCAGAGGTGACTGTATAATGAGGTCAGTCTGGCATGTCACTTTGAGCCTGGGCCTCTGGGGGTCTATGACCTCATAATTAGTGGGCCACAGGGTATGGAGCATTCCTGCAGCTCCGCAGCCTACAGTAGAAAATGGCAGCAGAGCCGCAGGATACCATCCTCAGCTTCCTGCCCAGAGCTTTCTCTATTACAGGTGCATGCGTCGTGATGGTGTCAGCATGGCTCCTGTGTCATTTAGAAATTACCCAGCCTGAAGAGGAAGGATATGATGCCACATGGGATCATCTGGAGAGATGAATGTTTTTTTTGACACAGTGGGGAGAGCACGATGGGGGAAAAGGGGGATTGAATTCTTTGCAATGAATTGGAGGTGGGATAATATGCTATAGAATTACTTAGGGTTACATTAGCGTATAGCATCCGATGCAAAAGCATCAGATACGATACGCTAATGACACTTGGCACAAACTCTGCTGCGAGCCTGAGCCGAGAGTCATGCTACTGTGAGCCAATCCTCTCGCATGCGAGAATTGGATCACAGGTGAGGAGAAGAAGGAGATATTGATCTCGCCATCTTCTTCATTGCCTGTCTCTGCGTATATCGGACTGTACTCGGACTGCGTATATAGGACTGCACTCGGATGACATGATTTTCTCTCATTGCACTCCTCCATATTACATGCCAGTGTGAGCAAGCCCTTACAATGAATTAGGGGGTGGGGAGGATGCTATACAGAAACTTATAATGAATTGGGGGTGGAAGAGGATTCTTTAAGGTAATATAATGAATTGGGAGGTGGGGAAGGATGCTATCAGAAACTTATAATGAATTGGAGAGTGGGCCGGATGCTATTAATGGACATATTTCCATCAAGTTGAACTAAGGGAAAGGAAAGGATAAAGGAGAGGGTTTTAGGGGCATCGATAATGCATGATCTGCCCTAAATTGCAAGTTTTCCTCAAGAGTTTTTTGATCCTGAGTGCTGATTGACTTAAATACATTGTCCATTACTTTTATCCTTAGGATAGATCATCAATGTCTGATCGGTTGGAGTCCGACACCTGGCACCCTCACTGATCAGCAGTTATCATTGGCGGCCGCCGGACAGAAGTACCCACTTGTCAATATGCTCAATCTACTTATAGTGGCCGCCGCATGGTATTACACAACAGCGTCCTCTTAATTTGAATAGGCGGCGGATGTGCAGTACCAAGCCTTGGCCATTACAAGTAGACGGAGCAGCTCGGCAAGTGAGTACTTCCGGCCGATGGCCACCGCCACTGATTACAGCTGATCGGTGGCGGTGCTGGTTGTTGGATCCCGGCCGATCAGACATTGATGACCTATCTTAAGGATAGGTCATCAATGTAAATGCAATGGACAACCTCTTTAATTAACATTCTGATTCAGAATTTCCTAGTTGTGTATAAATGTTTATTTTCTTCTAAAAATGCATCCAAGCTATTTTTTAAATCATCAACAGGTCCCACTGTGAGCAGATCCTAGAAAGTAGGATGTTCCACAGATCAAGGCCACCTTCACACATTCAGTATTTGTTCAGTATGTTACATCATTATTTGTAAGCCAAAACCAGGAGTAGGTGAAAAATGCATTAGTGGTGACGTGTTTCTATTATACTTTTAATCGGATTGTTCTACTCCTGATTTTGGCTAACAAATACTGATTTAAAATACTGACCAAATACTCAACGTGTGAACGTTGCCTTATAGTTCTTATGTTAAAAAAATGGTCTTTTCTGGTGATTGAACCTATCTGTCTCCAGATGGAGGACGTGTTCTGTTGTCTTTTGAGCACATTTTACATGAAACAGCTTTTCACTATATTCATTATATGAGCCTTTTATGCAATTGTACAAGTTAATCATGTCCCCCCTTCTTAATCTTTTCTCAGGAGTAAATAAATATAATTATTTTAATCTTTCCTCATAACTAAGAACCTCCATGCCCAAATTGCTGATTTATTTGAAAATTGTTAGCCGCATAAAAAAGATTTTTCTAAATATAACTTATTGATTAAAATAATAATCTAAAAATGTATTTTTGTCAAATTATGCAAATGGTTTGACATTCATTAAAATTCACATCAAAACTTCCTGGAAAGGAAGAACATTCTATCTGTCTTCGGAATTTCTTTGTCATCAGGTCAGTAAGGGGCTTTGCTATGGTACTGTACCCCGCAATGAATTTTTGGTAATACCCGGTGGTACCCAAGAAGGCTTGCACTTGCTTTTGGTTGCATGGTCGGGGCCACTGAGTTATTGCTTCCACTTTGGCTGGGTCAGGCTTTATCCTACCACCCCCTACTCGATGTCCTAGGTACTGGACCTCAGCCATCCCCATTTGGCACTTGTCTGCCCTGATGGTTAACCCAGCCTTCTGAATGCGCTGGAGTATCTCCCCCACATGCTGCAGGTGCTGCTCCCAGATCTTACTGAATATGGCAATATCATCCAGATAAGCATGGGAGAACTCATGACAGCCTGCAAGCATGACATCCACCATTCGCTGAAAGGTAGCTGAGGCATTCTTCATCCCGAATGGCATGACAGTAAATTGGAACAGACCAAAGGGGGTGAGGAAAGCTGAATGCTCCTGGGTGTCTGGTGACAAAGGGATCTGCCAGTATCCTTTACTGAGATCTAAGGTGGACACAAATGTCGCTCTTCCCATTTGGTCTAACAGGTCATCTATTCAGGGCATGGGGTAGGCATCGGTGATGGTTATCTCGTTCAGCCTCCGGTAGTCCATGCAGAACCTTGTACTCTAGTCCTTTTCGGGACAAGACTGCACGAGGGAACCACCACTCCCAACTCTAACATTTCTTCCACTTCCCTCCGAATCATCTGCTGAACCTCGGGTGCCACTCGGTACAGCGGCTGTAAAATTGGCCTTGCTGTCCTTGTGTCCACTCGATGCTCAGTCAGAGTGGTTCGGCCAGGCTGGTTAGAGAAAAGCCCACAATACTGGTCTAATAATTGCTGTAGTTGGCTGGATTGGGCAGGGGAGAGATGATCCCCTAAGGTGACTTGCTCGACCCCTCTCTTTTCTTTGGTGTGCTGTAATAAGTCCAGCTGAGGATCAGGTTCTGAGTCATCTGGAGGGGGACAGCATATAGCTACTACACATGTATCTCCGGCCTGGTACGCTTTTAATCGGTTAACATGAATAACCTTGGTTTGGGTGTGATGAGTGTCGAACGCAACCCGATAAGTGACTGCACCCTTTTTGTCGACTATGGTGTAAGGACCCTTCCAGTTGACCTGCAACTTGTCATGGCGGACGGGAGTTAGTACCACCACTTGCTCACCTACTATGAATTCTCGGGGCTGAGTGCCATTATCATAGTAGCTTTTCTGTTGCCCTTGAACCTCCCCTAGATGTACCCATACAAGCCGCCCAAGGTGTTGTACCCTTTCTCACAACTGCCTTGCATAGCGGAGCACTGGCACCCCCCCAGAATCAGACCGGTCTTTCCAGTGTTCTTGCACCAGGTCTAGCGGGCCCCAAGGCTGCCTGTCGTATAAGAGTTCGAATGGGGAAAAACCCGTAGAAGCCTGTGGCACCTTTCTGTAGGCAAACAGGAGCTGGGGCAGAGCTTCTTCCTAGTTCCCTCCCTCTGCCTCTAAGTATGCACAGATCAACTTTTTCAGGGTCCCATTGAACCGCTCACAGAGTCCATTCGTCTGTGGGTGGTATGCAGAGGTGAATACTGGTCGGACCCCGGACCGACTCCACAGGGTACGCAATACCTCCCCCGTGCATTGGGTTCTCTGACCCAACACAACCTCCTTTGGGAAACCCACCCTGCTAAATATCTTAACTAATGTGTGGGCCACCTTTTTTGCATCTATTCCTAGGAGAGCTACCATCACAGGGTATCGGGTGGCATAATCTACAACCGATAGTATATATCTCTTTCCTGATCAACTGGGTTGAGGCAGGGGACCTATCAAATTCACCCCTACCCATTGAAAAGGTTCTGCTATTAATGGCATGGGTTGTAAAGGAGCTCTGCGCGGGGGGCCTCCCACTCGTTGACATGTCTCACAGGAGCTTGCAAATTTTTTTACTTCAAGGGTCACCCCAGGCCAGAAGAACCTGCTCATAACCCTGCGTTGGGTCTTCCTCACTCCCAAGTGTGGCCCTAGTGGACCTTCATGGACTAAGGACAGAATCTCCCCTCTGTATTTCTCCGGCACCAACTGCTTGTTATCCCGCCCTGCTGTGTCTCGTGTCACCCGATACATCAACATTCATTCCCATATAATGCGGACCCCCTCTTCTTCAGACCCTTCGGTGGCCGCTGAACTCCTCAACCCTGCTAGCAATGGATCTCCCTGTAACTCCTCCCCAATATTATTTACCTCCCCCAGGTCACCTTCTGTCACGCTAACAGGCGTTGCATTTTGTGCATTACTCACCACTGGCGGGGGGGTTGTTGGCACGTCGAGATCGCTCTGTTCCCTGATGCAGTGTGAACCGGTCCTTGACCTCGGGTTATGACATTGGCCCAGTGGCAAACCAAACCTGCTCCTAGGTTGTTTCCCAGCAACACATCTACTGGTAGGTGCCGAACTACCCCTACATCCACCATTTCATGTCCGTGACCCCAGTCTAAGTGTAGTCATGTCCTCCGAATGTTCAGATATTCTCCCCCAGCTACATGGACTAACATCCGGCTGGTGAGAACATTACCTTGGTCCGGTACTAGGTGGTCTTTGATCAATGTGACTGATGCTCTGGAGTCACGGAGCCCCACAGCCTCCACGCCCTCTACCCAGACCGGCTGTAGATGCTGGTTCATGGTCGCTGAGGTGTTCCATCTAGTCCGGGACACTTGTCCTTGTAGCACATATACCTCTTCCTCTTCTGGTCGGGGTAGTGGAATCTTCTCTTCCTCTGTATTCCAGCCCCATTGCCGTACAATGTTCACTTGTTGGGGACGTGGATCATGTGAGCTAGAACGTTCCTGGCATTCCCTGGCAAAGTGTGCCATGCGTCCACAATTATGGCAGCTTAACCCTCGTCGCCCTGATGTGGGCCGTACTTGCGGGCTTGGGAAACCTTCCCCTCTTTGTGAAGTCTGAAATCCCTGCAGTGCCTCCTCTCGCCAGTCTATGGGTCTCACTGGCCTCCCTGTAAGCCCTGGTTCCCAACTCACTGGGGCTGTCCTTCCACAGAACCCTGGTCGATTTGGCAGACCAATAATCAGCCAATCTTGTAGCCCCATCCAGACTGAGTGGTTTTCTATCCGCTACCCATTCTTTCAAATCACCTGGGAGCTTGGACATAAATTGTTCCAGCATAAATATACAGTTGTGCTCAAAGGTTTACATACACCGGCAGAATTTTTGCTTTCTTGGCCTGGTTTCAGAGAATATGAATGATAACAAAAAACTTTTTCTCCATTCATGGTTATTGGCTAGGTGAGGCTGTTTATTGTCAAACTATTGTGTTTTCTCTTTTTAAATCTTAATGACAACCAAAAACATCCAAATGACCCTGATCAAAAGTTCACATACCCTGGTGATTTTGGCCTGATAACATAGACAGAATTTGACACAAATGGGTTTGAATGGCTACTAAAGGTAATATCCTCACCTGTGACCTGTCACAGGTAAATTGTTCTGGATGCAAAGAAAAGCCCCTGAGATAAGGTCACTGAATGAAATTGATACCTGTGGTTGAACTGATGCGCAAACAAATCACTAACAAAACACAGCAAGCAAATTTCTAACAAAACACAAAAATAAGATCAATGAAAATAGGTGGTCAGTGCTGGAAAAGTATTTAGGACGTTGCCAGGTCCTCACAACCATCTACTAGCATTAGGAATGGGTGAAAAAAATCTAAAGAAATGTACATTTGGAACGAAAAAACAAAGAAAATGGAGAAATGTTAAGCAGGTTTTAAGCCCAGAAACATGTCTGATTGTTTAAATCACACCACAGCATCGAGAATGAATCCAATAACTCACCTAGCCAACTAATTTTTACACATTAGTTGAACTCTTGTCTAATTCTAGAAAAATATATGTTGTGTCTGTCTGTTTTTAGTGACTGAATTCACAGGAACATTTCTACTCTGCCAAGAAAGGAAAGTCTTTGTGCTCAATCCTACAGTTCCGTGAATCTATTGTACATTCTAAGAGCTTGCTCCAACTGAGATGGAGTCGTGCCATATAATCAAGACAATGAAGAGAAGTATTGCAATACAACAATCATTTGACTCGAAATAATTATCTTTAAATTGACCTAAGTGGAGCTTTATTTCTTATGTTCCACTTTGTTTAACATAAAATGTTCTGGAAATAAAAGCCAGAACCACTTAACACACAGCTTTCACAACAGTTTAACAATCTTATTCTATACATTCTTAGATTAGTTTTGGAGAACAGAGAAGAACTTGAAGGTATAGCAATTTGTCAACACCACTGGCATAAGAAATGTAGAAGAATCAGGCTGAGCCTATATTCAGTTGTATATGTCCTTGTCCTTAGGTTTTACACTGTAAGAGTCATGGTAAATGTTCAAAGTTAAATTATCATTGGCAAGGTCATGTGCTGAAGGTGGATGTAAAAAAGATGTTTTATAGCTTTTTTCAGTTGGATCCTATTTATTGGTTTCTGACTATGCTAAATCAGTGGTGTAGGTATGGAGGATTAAGAGGTGGCTAGTGCAACAAGGTCATATAATTAGGAATTAGGTGTGGTCTATTACCTCATTCTTTCATGATAGGCTATGGAGATTTAGAGTGCATCCACATGGTACGCTAGCTGACTGGCTCAATCTATCGCACCAGTTGTGAGTCAATTGTGTGCATGGGCAGAGTGTATACCAGCAACACCGAATGATCACAACCAAAAGATCCAAGTGATAAATTAGTATATCAGTTTAAAAGTGTACAGTCAAGAGTAGAGATGAGCGTTGTTCTACTCGAACTGTTCGCCAATCTCAAATTCGAGCTGTTTTGGGCGGTGTTCGAGCCGTTCGGCGAACACGAACGATTTGAGAAAAATTCGGCCGTTCGAGGTTATGTTCGATAACTGTTCGTGCACCAAAATCATAACTGGATTTTTTCTCAGTAATGATGAAAATTAATGTTAATACGTAGTTTGAGTGTACAGCGGAGTGGGGGGAGGGGCAGGGGATGGATCTCTGCAGGAATAATGAAGATTTCCATTTTTTTTTCTCTTTCCCGCATTTGCAGTGGGGAGGTGCAGTCTGTCAGCCTATCAGCAGCGCACACACGGAGCGAAGTGCTTTTTTTCACACAAGCAAGGGCATGTGTCATTGGCAGTGTATGTCACATGTCCTTGCCCTATAAGACCAAGCCTTGTTCTATTAGTCCATCTATACTGACCTCCATCAGGTTGCAAACTGAATATAATTTTTTTCTGCATCTAGCTCTGAAAAAATATTTGGCCTTCTAGCAGTGTGTGGGACTTTCTCTATTAGTCCATCTATACTGACCTCCATCAGGTTCCAAATTAAAAATAATTTTTTTTCTGCATCTACCTCTAAAAACATATTGGGCTTCTAGCTGTGTGTGGGACTTGTTCTATTAATCCATCTATACAGACCTCCATCAGGTTGCAAACTGAATATAATTTTTTTCTGCATCTAGCTCTGAAAAAATATTTGGCCTTCTAGCAGTGTGTGGGACTTTCTCTATTAGTCCATCTATACTGACCTCCATCAGGTTGCAAATTAAAAATAATTTTTATCTGCATCTAGATCTGAAAAAATATTTGGCCTTCTAGCAGTGTGTGGGACTTTCTCTATTAGTCCATCTATACTGACCTCCATCAGGTTGCAAATTAAAAATAATTTTTATCTGCATCTACCTCTGAAAAAATATTTGGGCTTCTAGCTGTGTGTGGGACTTGTTCTATTAGTCCATCTATACTGACCTCCATCAGGTTGCAAACTGAATATAATTTTTTTCTGCATCTAGCTCTGAAAAAATATTTGGCCTTCTAGCAGTGTGTGGGACTTTCTCTATTAGTCCATCTATACTGACCTCCATCAGGTTGCAAATTAAAAATAATTTTTATCTGCATCTAGCTCTGAAAAAATATTTGGCCTTCTAGCAGTGTGTGGGACTTTCTCTATTAGTCCATCTATACTGACCTCCATCAGGTTGCAAATTAAAAATAATTTTTATCTGCATCTAGCTCTGAAAAAATATTTGGCCTTCTAGCAGTGTGTGGGACTTTCTCTATTAGTCCATCTATACTGACCTCCATCAGGTTGCAAATTAAAAATAATTTTTATCTGCATCTACCTCTGAAAAAATATTTGGGCTTCTAGCTGTGTGTGGGACTTGTTCTATTAGTCCATCTATACTGACCTCCATCAGGTTGCAAACTGAATATAATTTTTTTCTGCATCTAGCTCTGAAAAAATATTTGGCCTTCTAGCAGTGTGTGGGACTTTCTCTATTAGTCCATCTATACTGACCTCCATCAGGTTCCAAATTAAAAATAATTTTTTTTCTGCATCTACCTCTAAAAACATATTGGGCTTCTAGCTGTGTGTGGGACTTGTTCTATTAATCCATCTATACAGACCTCCATCAGGTTGTAAACTGAATATAATTTTTTTCTGCATCTACCTCTGAAAAAATATTTGGGCTTCTAGCTGTGTGTGGGACTGGTTCTATTAGTCCATCTATACTGACCTCCATCAGGTTGCAAACTGAATATAATTTTTTTCTGCATCTAGCTCTGAAAAAATATTTGGCCTTCTAGCAGTGTGTGGGACTTGTTCTATTAGTCCACCTATACTGACCTCCATCAGGTTGCAAATTCAAAATAATTTTTTGTCTGCATCTAGCTCTGAAAAAATATTTGGCCTTCTAGCAGTGTGTGGGACTTTCTCTATTAGTCCATCTATACTGACCTCCATCAGGTTGCAAACTGAATATATTTTTTTTCTGCATCTACCTCTGAAAAAATATTTGGGCTTCTAGCTGTGTGTGGGACTTGTTCTATTAGTCCATCTGTACTGACCTCCATCAGGTTGCAAATCGAATATAATTTTTTTCTCCATCTAACCCAGCCAATAGTTTTGGCCTAATACCACAGTTTGGCCACTCAGCTCTGCTCGGCTCCCATCCATTGTTTTTTTGTGCAAACAACTCCAGAGTTGTGAATTAGTTAACCACCAAAATGAGTGGAAAAAGGCCTGCTGCTGGTGGAAAGGGGAATAGGCGTGTTGGGAAGGGGAAAAAAGTTTGTGTCCGTGGGGTAGGTGTTAAAGCAACAGTAACATCTGCAGAAGAAAGACCATCTTCCAGGCAAACTAAAATGTCTACTTCTTTTAGCGGACAATGTGATAAGATCCCTTTCTTACGGGCACGCCAATCGCTACAAATTCCAGATGAGGCACAAAAACAGCAGGTGCTTCAACAGATATCAAGTGCTCCTTTAAGTGGGCTCTCCTCCACATCAACTTCAACATCACAAATACTCCAGTCCTCAAAGGTGTCACCCCAATCGCACTTGCTTCCTCACAGCTCCCAAATCTCCAGCTGCCCGTCTGAGTATGAGGTAGAACAGATGGTTGAGTCTGCAGAGCTGTTTACTCATACTATAGCCTGGGAATCAGAGGTCGACTCCAGCGCTTCTGTGAATCCAGACGAGGAAATGATCTGCACTGATGCCCAGAATCTTTATGAGTCGGATCCAGGACCAGACGCAGAAGGTTCTGACCATAATGTAGACCCTCATTCCCAAACTGTAACTCCTGTTGGTGGAGACAATAAGGAAGACGATGATTAGACTCAAATACCTGATTGGAGCGACAACTTTAGTTTTTTGTCAGGGCAGGAACAGGTTGGCTCTGAGGACGACGGGTGTGATAACGCACAGGGTGATGATGATGAGGTTGGAGATCCCACTTACTGTCAACCCACAGTCAGCCAAGAGATGAGGTCAGCAGAGGAGGTGGAGGAAGATGCTAGTGACGACGAGGTCAGGTTGCGCCTTCCTGGACAGAGACGTAGTACTGGAAGCACGTCAACAACTGCATCCTCAAACACAACTCTGCCTCTCACCACAAGTCGTGGTGGCTCTTCAGGTCGCATGGGTGCTAAGCCTTGCATAGCCTGGGCATTTTTTCAGATCGATAAAGATGACCCAACTCGTGTTATCTGTAACATTTGTCAGCAAAAGCTAAGTAGAGGCCAAAAAATACATAGTTTGAGTACTTCATGCATGAACCGGCACATGGACATGAAGCATAAGTTTCAGTGGGAAGCTCAGTGTGCTACAATGTGGCCTAGCCGGCCGGGCCAACCACCGTCTGACGTATCTTGTGCATCCGCGGCCTCTTCATCCTCTGTGACTGGGGGGACAGCAGTCACACCTGTCTTGGGGCGCAGACCTGCCACCTCTTTACCCGCAACAGCCAGCGTGATTGGCAGGTCATCATTTTCTTTGGAGGTGGTAACACCAGCTGGTGTTGAGCGCTGTCCGACATCGATAGCACCACCTTTGGATCAAGGCAACCTAACATGTCCGCCTGCATCTTCCTCACAGACCGGCAGTTTGCCGGGGACACCCTTATCAACCCCGTCTAAGCACAATAGCCAGCGCTCGGTCCCTCAGATGTGGACAAGTAAAAGACCATTTCCTCCTAGCCATGAGAAAGCTAAGAGGTTGAATTTCACCATCTGCAAGCTCTTGGCTACAGAAATGCTGCCTTTCCGCCTGGTGGACACAGAGGATTTTCGAGACCTTATGTCCGTCGCAGTGCCCCAGTACCAGATGCCCAGTCGGCACTACTTCTCAAAGAAAGGTGTGCCTGCGCTCCACCAGCATGTCACACACAACATCACCGCTTCTTTGAGAAACTCTGTGTGTGACAGGGTGCATTTCACCACAGACACTTGGATGAGTAGGCATGGACAGGGGCGTTAAATGTCGCTGACTGGGCACTGGGTAACTATGGTGACAGGAGGACAAGGGGCTGCTGTCCAAGTCTTGCAGTCCCCACGAGTTGTGCGTCAATCCTCTTTATGTCAAAGTTCCTCCACTGCTTCTGCCTCCTCAACCTCTTCTCGGTCTTCCACTTGCACCCAAAGCCTATCTGGTCATGCCACAAGCTTTCTAACTGTGCAGAAGGGATCCTGCACACCTCCTTACTATGCTGGCAGTAGGGCTCAACGTCATCAGGCGGTTTTTACTTTGAAATGTCTGGGAAATGTGAGTCACACAGCTGAGGAGTTGTGGTCAGCTCTGGAGAACCAATTTCATGAATGGTTGTCTCCACTGGACCTGAAACCAGGGAAGGCCGTGTGCGACAATGCTGCAAACCTGGGTGCGGCCCTTCGCCGGGGCAATGTCACACACGTGCCTTGTATGGCTCACGTGTTGAACCTGGTTGTCCAGCAATTTTTAGCCCACTATTCCAGACTAGATGGCCTTCTGCAGAGGGCACGGTCGCTGTGTGCTCACTTCCGCCGTTCGCATCCCGCAGCTCAGCGACTTACATCTCTACAGAAGTCGTTGGGCCTGCCACTTCACCGGCTAAAATGCGATGTGCCTACCCGGTGGAATTCAACTCTGCACATGTTGCAGCGACTGTGGCAGCACCGACAAGCCCTGGTGCAATACGTTCTGACGTATAGCCTGGGCCAACGAGATCCAGAAGTGGGGCAAATCACGCTGGAGGAGTGGTCTCAGATCAGGGACCTATGCACCTTTCTGCACAGTTTTGAAATGGCGACGAAGATGTTTAGTGCTGACGATGCCATTATCAGCATGACTATTCCGGTGATTTACATGCTGGAGCACATGTTAAACAGAATTCAGAGTCAGGTGGTGGCACAAGAGGAGGTGGAGGAAGTAGAGGAGGAGGAGTTGTATGCGGAAGGGCTAACATCTGCAAGGTCCAGACGGTCGGCAGCACCAAGGCGGCAGGCATGTGAGGGTGGGGGAGATGGTTTTACCAGGGCGCATGGTAGCAGCCAAACTAGTGAGGAAGGTGCAGGAGCCCAGGAAGAAGTGGAGGACGAACTGATGGAAGACTCATCAGATGAGGGAGACCTTGATCACATTTCTGTTGTGCGAGGTTGGGGAGAGAGGACAGAGGAAGGAAGCATGATTGTTACCTCGCCACCAACACAACAGGGACTTGGTGCTCCTGGATGCCCAACACACATGAGTGCCTTCTTGCTGCACTACCTGCAACATGACCCTCGAATTGTGAGAATTAGAAATAATCCTGACTACTGGGTTGCCACACTGTTAGATCCCCGGTACAAAAGTAAATTTGCCGAAATTATTCCTGCCATAGAAAGGGATGCACGCATGCAGGAGTATCAGCAGAGACTGTTGCAGAATCTTACATGTGCTTTTCCACAAAACACCAGTGGTGCACGTAGTGAATCTCACAGTTCCAACTTGCCAACCGTGGGACCGTCAAGTGTTCAGCACTCAAACCGTAACAGAACCACAGTATCTGCTGGTAACATCAATTTTGCGGAATCATTTCACCACTTTTTTAGCCCATCCTTTGCAAGGCCACAGGAGACAAGAAGTCTGACACATAGTCAATGCCTAGAGACGATGGTACAGTAGTATCTCCAAGTAAACATTGAAGCCATGACTGTGTCACTGGACCCTTGCTCTTTTTGGGCTTCCAATCTGGATAAATGGTCGGAGCTAGCCACTTACGCCTTGGAGATCTTGTCATGCCCCGCAGCCAGCGTTCTGTCTGAACGTGTGTTCAGCGCTGCTGGTGGTGTGCTGACAGATAAGTGCACGCGGCTCTCCACTGATAATGTAGACAGACTCACGTTCATAAAGATGAACAAATCATGGATCCGAAACGACTTTTCTACCCCTGTGTCATCCTGGGGAGAGTAAAAGCTTGATGATTGGTTAAAATCACCCTATTAACCGTTTTAAGCTTTCAAATTACTAATCATGTTTATCTGTATCTTGGCTGGAAAATAATTTGGGCTTTGTAGCAGTGTGCAGCACTGATTCTATTAGGCCATCTATAATAAGCTCCACCAGATTTAAAATTACTAATCATGTTTATCTGTATCTTGGCTGGAAAATAATTTGGGCTTTGTAGCAGTGTGCAGCACTGATCTTATTAGACCATCTATACTAAGCTCCACCAGATTTAAAATTAATAATAATTTTTAGCTGCATCTAGCCCGGAAAATAATTTTGGGGCTCCGAGATGCGCAAGACACATAAGTGCCTTCTTGCTGCACTACCTGCAACATGACCCTCATATTGTCAGAATTCGAAGTAATCATGACTACTGGGTTGCCACACTCTTAGATCCCCCAAACTTTTTGATCAACCTTTTCATTTTAATAAAGACCAAAAAAATGGTCATTTTTGAAATTATAAGCATTAGCAGGTTATTAGAAACTGAAATCAAACAGTTTTCAACTCAAAACTTTATTCTAGGTGATGTTACATTTTCACATAGGACCCCTTGTTCGAAAGGAGCTTCTGAACTCTCTCGTCCATTGAATTTGTCAGGTTTTGGATGGTTTCTGCTTCAATTGTTTTGCATGAGGACAGAATACCCTCCCAGAGGTGTTGCTTAGATGTGAACTGCCTCCCGCCATCATACACACTCCTTTTGATGATGCTCCAGAGGTTCTGAATGGGGTAGAGGTCAGGGGAGCATGGGGGTCACACCATAAGTTTGTCCCCTTTTATGCCCATATCAGCCAGAGATGCAGATGTTTTATGTGCAGCATGAGATGGTGCATTATCATGCAAAAAAATGATCTTGCTGTGAAATACACGGTTCTTCTTCTTGAACCATGGCAGGAAGTGCTGTTTGAGAAAATCCACATACATTATGGAGTTCATCTTTAGCGCCTTCAGGGATCCTAAAGGGGCCGACAATCTCTCTCCCCATGATTCCAGCCCAAAACATTACTCCACCTCCTCCTTGTTGGCGCTGTAGCCGTGTTTGCGTGGGGTGTCCATCAACCAGCCATCCTCCACTCCATCCATCTGGACCATCGATCGCTGCACGGCACTCATCCGTGAACAAAACAGTTTTGAAATCAGTCTTCATGTAATGTTTAGCCCACTGGAGCCGTTTCTGCTTGTGTGAAGTGGATAGAGGAGGTCGACAGGATGGCGTATGCACAGCTGCAAACCTCTGAAGGACCCTGCATCTTGTTGTTCGGGGGACGTTGGAGGCACCAGCAGCTTCAAAAACTTGTCTGCTGCTATGACAAGGCTTTTTTGCCGCTGTTCTTTTAACCTGACGTAATTGCCTGAGGAAAGAGTCCTCAATTTGCCCTTATCAGCACGCACACGTGTGTACTGTGAATCAGCTACATACTTCTTGATTGCCAAGACACTTCATCCTGATCATCGCACAATGTTGATTGTAGTCATGCCTTGACCTAAGCACTCCACAATTTGTTGCTTCTCAGCAGCCGACACATCCTTTTTCTTTCCCATTTTGGCAGAAAATGTAGGCTGCTTAATAATGTGAGACAACCTTCTTAAGTAGTCTTGCCTTTCATTGGACACACCTGCCAAACTAATTAGCACAGGTGTCTGCAATTGCTTACAGTGATATAAAGAGCCCTGACACACATCACCATCAATGAGTTTAACTGACAAACAAACAAATTCTTCCCTTATCACTCCTAAACACTTTTTGCATAATAATTTGGAACACAGTGTACATGTGCTTTTCCACAAAACACCAGTGGTTCACGTAGTGAATCTTACAGTTCTAACTTGCCAACCGTGGTCTGTATGGAGTTGTTCAATAAAGGACCCAAAATTAAGATAACATAGATGGGAGAGGTCTCTATGAATAGGAATTCCTAAGTATTTGATACCCTGTGAGGGCCAGGCAAAAGGAAAGTTGGACTGGATGGAATCCTATATGGATTTGGGGAGGGAGACATCGAGGGCCTCAGACTTCGCTGCATTGATTTTAAAATTTGACCATGTAACAAAGTGATCTATTTCAGCCATAACAGCATGGATGGATATATGTGATTGAGTGATATATACTAGGACATCATCAGCAAATAGAGAGCACTTGTACTCGGTGCCTCCCACCTCAATCCACCTAATATTGGGGTTATGGCGAATTGATGAGAGCAGGTGCTCCGTCACTAGGATGTATAAGAGAGGGGACAGAGGACATCCCTACCTTGTCCCATTGGTGATTGTGAAAGGTGATGAAAATGTTCTGATGCACCCCCTGGGCCTTGGGACACCCGGAGCCGGACCCTTTTTGGTGGATGCTGGTGGTTGTAGTCTTCGTGGCGGAGACCCGGTTCCGTGGCTCAGGGTGGTCAAACCAGTGGCGGAACTATTTATGTGGTTTTGATGTTTAAATGTCTGACTACGCCACCCGTGGATTGCGGTCAGAGTGAACCGCCGCTGCAGGGCAGACCGCTGAGGCTGGTGTTGTGGGTGCAGCAGAGCGTAGCATAACTCCCCACGGGAGGAGTATAGCCTCAGGGCAGTGTATGCGGAGGATGGGGGTGATGGTGCAGGGCAGCAGCAGTAACGACACGGAGTCAGTGATGCAGTCCAGGGCCTTTACTCACAGTTCTTATTATCCAGACCACGTCTGCAGGTAACGGCTGCACACGTCATACTGTGCTCACCAGGTGAGGGGCTCAGACAACTCCCAGATAACTTTGGAGCACTTCACAGGACCCCCTTTGTGTGTCCTTTGTCTGGCCTTTCTTACCAACCCTTCTGTCCGGCTGCCTCGGGCCTCCTCTTGGTAAACTTGGTGCCAGTTTCCCTGACCCTATGTGGTGCCTTCCTAGCGGGTGTAGCGAGGGGCTGCGCCACATGAAATGTCAGAGCCTCCGGTTTCTAGCTGAGGGTCGTTTCCTGCCTCCACTAGTTTCGGGGACCGGTCTCCCCCTTTGGCCTGACCCCTCCACGCAGGTGGATTCGGGCGTGCGGTAGCGACTCGCCCGTCCGCACCCCTGGGATCCCTTCATTCCTCGTTCCTGGAGCCTTCTCCGCTCCTCTTCCTTCCTTCTCCCTCTTCCAGGCCTGGGCCTCTGTTACTAGGCCCGCCTCCGGAGCAGAGCTCATGCAGAGCCCCTGCTCCCTGCCACTTCTGCTCAGACTTCTCTGCACTGAACTAAGATGGTGCCCACCTTTTATACTCCCTTCTCAATGCACCCAGGAACTGCTTCCTCCCTGCTCCTGCACTACAGGGTTCCCCTTCCTCAGTGTTCCCTCCCCCCACTCCAGCCAGGGACAGGGACTGTCGTGCCCATCTCAGAGGCATATTGGTCGCCCTGCCCCACGGCAATGTGGTGTAATGCATGCAGGTGTCGGGTCCTGATCCACACTCCATCCTTACCTGAGATTGAGATATCACACCTCTGGGTGAGGTGCAATACCTCTGTAGCAACCGAGCCCTCAGGGTGCTACAGTTCCATTTATCTTCAGCCTAGGTGACGTATTGTGATACAGGGCCGTGATTTTGGCTATAAAAGGGTCCCCTAGACCCCTACCCCAAGCTTTTTAAGAGAATCATATATGGCGTGCCAGGAGACTCTATGGAATGCTTTCTCAGCATCCAACGAGAGTATCTAATTACAAATTTTTAACTGCATCTAGCCCAGGAAATACTTTGTGCCTAGTAGCAGTGTCTGCTAGTCAGCGGATTATCCCGGCTGTTAAGCAAGCTACACCACCTGTAGTTTGGACACTTAATTTTTTCAAAGGAAATGCTTCGGGACCACGGGATACTCAGTGAAGAGCATCAGGAGGCACCCCAAGGCATAGGGGCTGGGACTGGCAGTAGGATGCCTTGCGGTGGACAGCCGAGCTCGATCCTTATAAAAGCTTTTTAACTGCAGCAGCTTTAGTGGACGCTACTGGAGCTGGAATTACGCGGCTGCTGGCATGAGACTTGCCCTCCAATAGATCCTTGTAAATGGATTTAAAGTGTATTCATTCAAATTAGAGAGACAATTTAAATTAAAAAGCTTAGAGCTGCCTCCACCACAGGGGGGCTCGCTCGACCCACCAGCGGACAGGCACCAGTATTGGGAGAGGGGGGCTGGCCGTCAGGGTTCACTGCGGCTCTGGCACAAACCCGGCGAAACGGAGGTGGCACGGGCAGGAGCGGACTGAACGTGTCGGCTTCTCACTTTTTGGATTTTAGAAGGGCATGACATGCCTATATTTGTGTCTCCCCCTCCTTTTACTCCTCCACCTCTTTTCTTTTCGCATGACTATATGTACTTGTCACTTTTCCATGTGTTAGTTGTGTCTTCTGAGCAGTTTGTCAGCTTTTGGACACCTTTGAAGGTGTTTTCTATGTGTTTCTATGTGTTTTTGTTTGCCTGCCATTGGTTTTAACGGTGTTCGAAGGTGTTCGACGAACAGTTCGACGAACAGTTCGGCGAACACACGGGTGTTCGACGAACCGAACCGAACTCGAACACTACGGGGGTGGCTCAACACTAGTCAAGAGATGTCTTCATGAAACTGGGTTTATCACACGATACAAACAACTGGACAGAGGAATCCAAGATGAAATTATACCAGAATAATGAAAAGAGAAAAATGTGGCGAAGAAAGGAAAAGTGATGACTATCTGAAGCATGCAGCATCATTTATTAATCGTGGAGGAGGCATTGTTATGGCATGGGCCATGAAACTGGGTCCCTAGTGTTTTCTCATGATGTGAGGTGCATAGAATTATATATTCTCATCAGATTCAGTCAAATGGTGCAAAATTTGTAGTACATTACTTCACAGTACAGATGGATAATCAGTGAAACATAGAGCAAATACAACTTGAAAGCTTCTTAGGGTTAAGTAATTGAAAAAATTTTAATGGCCAAATTAGTCACTTGACCTCGATTGAGCATGAATTTCACTTGCTGAAAAGAAAACTAAATTCAGAAAGACGCACAACAAATAAGTATCTGAAAACTTCTACAATAAATGAATGGCAAATAAAGATGAGCAGATAACAAAATTCAAATTCGACTGTTTGTGTTTTTTTACTGGGGAATTCAATTTGCAAAGAAGATATTCTGTGCAATTTAATGTTCCTTAGTATGCTCTGTGGCCTATTCACTTCACATCGTCACCTGTCCGGTCCTCGCCACATCTTTAAATTGCTGCCACTCGAGCTGAAATACTCAGGCCTCTCACGCTGGGCCAGTACTTTGATGTAGCCTGAGAGGGCAATAATCAAAGCTGGAAGTACCGGCCTAGAGATTTCACGGCAAGTGGTGGTGATTTGAAGATGTGGAGAGGACCAGACAGGTTATGGTGTGGAGCGGAGGAGCTGGAAAGGTGAGTACAAAAATTTTTTTTTTACATTTTGATAGCCGTTTACTGAACCTTCATGGAAGCAAATTAAAAAAAATCTGTATTTTGGTGAATGCAGATTTTTGTAAAATTTGAATATAATTTAATTTCTTTTGAATTTATTCACTTATTTCTACTACTGGCAAAGAAGTTAAAACATGAAAGTATAGTATTTCTTGATGCCCATTCTTTCCAGACGTCAGCCTGTCATTGACTGTTATATACTTGTAGAGATGAGCGAACCTCTCAAAATTCGCTTCTTTTCAGAACGGCGAAGTCCGGATGTTCTCCTAAAAATTTGCAGAACAGTTCGTCGAACATTTCTGAATCTCATTGGATTCAATGGGAGGCAAACCCTAACGCATACACAATACCTTCAAAGGGGCTTAAAAGCTTCCAAAACAGCTCAAATTAGGGAAGACATTAGGGGAGACACCAGGAAAAGTGGCATAAATTGACCCACAGTCGAAATTTTATAATGGCACAGCATCAGTCAGCCATGGGCCATGCATGATGTGACGACACAGCTTTTCTTCTTAATTATGCCAGACAAATTCAGTAAGCCAGGAGCTATATGCTTTTATCTTCATGTTGACTTTTGCATTTGTCTTCTTCTTTGGTCGATTAGCATAGACTATTGTTTGAATAATCCTGAATGTTGACATTTGAGTTCAAATGTACTGCAACGTATTGTCTGCAAATCTTGCAAGTCAGGGTCATGGAGCAATACTGTTTGATAAAATGCTTATTACGCATTATACCAGCCCAGGGAGTTGTTTATTTGCTGAGCAATGGAGGACAAACTATGAAGTTGATTAAATGCTCAAACAATGAATGATTAGCCCCTTCCAGCTTCATCCCTGACCCTTGACCCATGAATCATGGCTGAGAGGACAATTGTCTTATATAAAAAGGGGATCTCTGCCTCTATTCAGTGTCATTCTACAACATGTCAGCTTAGTGGACTACGGCCCCAGCTGGAGGAATACAGATCGGCTCCATTGACCATTGCTGAAACCTCAGAGACGTCTTGAATAATCCAGGTTGGGACATCAGGTCACCTGGCCCTAGACCTCACTGCTCTCGGCTAGTTTCCTAAGCTTGTCATTACCTCCTCTCTTTGGAGGCCCGCCAAAAGCAGGTTGCCACTTGTGGGGGTAATCGGCCCACAGTTAAAGAGAGCGGGCATTCAGTGGTTTGAGTCCTGGTCCATGTGGTCTTTCTAAAGACAGCCAGGCCAGCGGACAAGATCACCCAATGACCCCTATGTCTTCACACATGAGGGTCTGGGCTAGCATTTACAGCTTTGAATTAAACTTCAAAGTACCGTAAGACGAAGTAGCTGAGAGATCGGTGTACACTTGCTGTGCTGGGAGCCCTGATACCACATGCAACAGCTCAAGCTGATTTTCTGCTCAGCCACACTAAGGTGGCACAAATATCACCTTTGTAGACTGCTATTGCTAGAAAAATTTAAGAATAGTAACACAGGTAGTTGACTGAAATTGAGTGCAGGACTGCCGGAATTGGAGCCTTACTGCTACAGGCAACACACATGAAGGAGACCCAATCAGGAGTCTCCACATTTCCAAAAATATGCGGCAGAAACCACCAAAGTGGCAAAATTTCCCCAGAGTAGAACTAGTATAATGGGGCACTGACACCCCTTCCACTACAGATAACTCAGCAGATGGAGACCCTATCAGGAGTCTCCACATTTCCAAAAGTTAGTGTTAGCATCAGCAGCAGCAGCAACAGCAGGCACCGAAGCCATGACAAAGATATCATAGACTGCAATTGTGGTGCCCAGGGGATGGGGACTACTCGGCGCCCGGGCCTTGATGCCTGGTCTTGGGGGATGTCGCGGTGGTCGGCTCCCGGGCCCGTACCCTGGGGTCTCTCTTAAAAAAATGGGGAAATGAAATGTCAAAATTTGTGACGCCACCTGTGGTGTCTGGTTTGGGTCACCAGCGCTGCGGCAGTCCGCTGAGGCCGGTGTTGTGGCAGCTTAGATGGTATCGCTCCCCACAGGTGGAGCAGGGCCTCAGGGCAGCGTAAGAGGGGGGATGCAGGACAGAGGGGACCCAGCCGGGTCAGAGCAAGAATGGGAGCACACAAAAAGTCACTTCTGTACCTTTACTGGAATTAGTTCAGGGACACCCCGGAGCACTGTAGTGTGAGGGGTGCACGTCCGGATTCTCCCCAGTGAGCGAGTGTACGGCCTCCTGTTTCTTGCCTCTCTGTAGTAAGTTTCTGACCTGCCTGGAGCTAGGCCAAAATTGGTTTCTGTCCTGCACCGGCTGACCTTGTGGTAGGGCCTTCTTTTGGAGAGCACTCTCCCAGCTTGCGGGGCCTGCGTGACTCCTGGCTCTGTTACGTATCAGCTCTTGGGTGATCCTGGGACCTGAAGTCTTCCAGGGGTCTCCGGTTGTCTCTACAGGGGGGTATACAGCCCTGTAGATGCGGTCCCGGTGTCCGGTAGATGCTTTCTGGTGTGAGCTGGTAAAGCTCCTCTGCCCCCAATGCTATTCACTCCTCTAGCCTTCGGCCTACTTGGGCCCTCACTAGGCTATACACACTTGCAGTTAGCTGGCTGCCTCTTCTGCCGCTCTCTGAGCGTCGGCAACGCTCCTGGCTCACTAACCTGAGCAGCTTGAGTCTAGACTAGCAGGAGCCTCATGCTCCGCTGCTGAACCTTTAGCTGTGTTCTCTAGACTGCAAACTGAAACTAGACTGAGCTCCACTGCAGACTGACCTGTTTCTGTGTCTCACTCTGCAGGAAATGAACTGCCTAACTCCACCCTCCGTATTTATATCCCTATCCGGGCTCCCTCTGGCTGTCTGAGGTAGGGTGGAGGTGTGTGTATGCTGTGAGCGGCCTCTTGTGGAGATATCCTTTAATGCACCCCTCTAGGATCTGTGGCACTATTGCGCAGCAGGGCGTCACACAATAATGCGAGATCAATGCAGCACACTAAAAACAACACAATCGTCTAGTCTGCACAGTCTGCGATTGGAGTGCAAAAGTCCTTGGAGATCCATCACTTGCTCATTTTCATGAAAGTTATGTGGGCTACACTTTCAGGGGACAGTCGGATGTGCTTATCTGTCTGGACACTGCCAGCAGCGCTAAAGACGCGTTCTGAGAGAACGCTGGCTGCCGGGCATGATAAAACCTCCAAGGCGTGACAGGTGAGCTCAGGCCACTCTTCCATTTCTGAACACCAACATTTAAAAGGGTCTAAACCCTCCCTGATGGTATTGATATTGAGCATGAGATACTCCTGCACCATCCTCTCCAGTCGTTCACCACGTGTCAGACTTGTAATCTGTAGTTCTGGTGCATGAGCTGGTCTAAAAAATGTGTGAAAGGATTCAGAGAAATTGCTTCTGCCACTTACGCTGCTGCTGCTAATGTTTTTGCTTTGACGAATTGATGTTCCCGAGGTTGGAAGTCTAGAGCTGCGATGCACACTGTGTGCCTCACTGCTGTCATGGGGAAAACCTATCTTAAGGTTGTCTCTAAAGGCGTGTTTCGATACTCCAGCATACATGTGTCCGTTTCCTGAGTGTGAAGTATGTGGCAAAATCAACTCTTGTAACGTGGATCTAACGGAGTGGCAACCCAGTAGTCAGCACTATTACGAATCATAACTATAAGGGGATCATGTTGCAGATAGTGCAGCAAAAAGGCACTCATGTGTCGGGCTCTTCCATGAGGTCCAAGCCCATGTTGTGTTGGTGGCTGGGTAACACTGATGCTTGTTTCCTCCATCCCCTCCAGCCAACCACAGACAAAAGAGAGGGGATCATTATCCTCTTCGTCTCCTGACTGTTGCACACCCATCACCTCTTCCTCCTCCTCCTCCATTTGTTCCTTTGCTCCTGCACCTTCATTAATTTGTCTCGTAACACGAGCCCCCCTCGATCGCTGTAATACATCTTGGCACTCCTCTGTGTGACGACAGTGTGTGCAACATCCCTGGCGGTGTGCTTGCTTAGTGCACCACCTCCCACTATGCAAGACCGCAATCTTACCCATCAGTCCAGCCTACAAACTATGCTCCAGTTCATGCTATGTGCATGTCTCTTGTCTGATTGTTTAGGGCGCCGGTTTGGGCATTGTCAGCAGAAGGATGAGCCCTACTCAGGAAGAGTCAAAATATGTGTACAAATTAAGCTCCAGATTGGAGCATTACGCATGAAGAAGTTCACATTCCAGGTGCTGACTGGCTTACCCACAGGTCTGGAGATCCTGCATGGTGTATCCTGGGGGACTGCTAAGGTACAAGGGGTGTCCAGTCCCCATATTTTCAGGACAGTCAGCAGTTTCTTCTTCTTCTTCACCAGATCTGCTAGTCACTGACTCGCTGTGCGCTGAAGTCTCCGAAGGAAGAGAAGCGGAGGCGATGTCCCCACGCAGTCTTGACGATTGTACCAATGATCTGGCTTCATGTACCGTTCCGCCTTGCAGACATGTCATCTCTGAAACCAGACTGAAGATAGTCCTAAAGCAAGGACCCTCCGTCTCTAATAAATCTGGTCTTACATCCATCAAGGCGGTGTTTACCCACGAGTCTCTGCACCCCTCCAACCAGGCGGAGGACCTCCAGTTGTTTCCTGAATCCTCCGGGGTGCTACCTGATAACAAATGGAGAGAGACTTTCCTACACCCTGTACCTGGTACTTCGCCCACTTCATCCAGTCAGCTTGGCAAAGTGTACTTTGAAGCAGTGATTACCCCCGAGTCTCTGCACCCCTCCAACCAGGCGGAGGACCAACAGTTGTCTCCTGAATTCCCCGGGGTGCTACCTTATAAACGGAGAGAGACTTTCCTACACCCGGTACCTGGTATGCCGCCCACTTCATCCAGTAAGCTTGGCAAAGTGTACGTTAAGGCGGTGGTTACCCCCGAATCTCTGCACCCCTCCAACCAGGTGGAGGACCTCCAGTTGTCTCCTGAATCCACCAGGGTGCTACCTGATAACAAATGGAGAGAGACTTTTCTGTGTGCTGTTCCTGGTACTTCACCCACTTCATCTGTTGCTGAGGAAGGCTTGATAGGAGGAAGCATCCTAGTCACCAAGATGATGAGACCAGTTTCGTTTCCTCTAGTGGACGGAAAAGGTAATCCTCCTGAAGAGAAGGATTGGCCTCCAAATTCTCTGCAGAAGACCCTTGCAGGCTTGAAGAAGAGGGGGCGTAAAGGGGGGGGTACTGTAACATCCCTGGCGGTGTGCTTGCATAGTGCACCACCTCCCACTATGCAAGACCCATCAGTCCAGCCTACAAACCTTGCTCTTGTCTGATTGCTTAGGGCGGCGGCCCGGTTACTTCCTGATTCTTATAGCGCTGTGGGCGCGCTCCTAATGCGTCCCCAGCCTATTGCTGTGAGTCGCTGGATATTTAAACCCCCTCCACCCAGAAGGAGGTGCCTGAGCAACACCTTCACTCAGTTTGTCTTTGCAATTGAATTGCCAGGTCCTGTCCTGTATCTTGTCTGTTTCCGCCACTCTGGGGGCTGCATACCCAGACCTGTTATCTCTGACTTCTAGTCTGTTTCCGCCACTCTGGGGGCTGCATACCCAGACCTGTTATCTCTGACTTCTAGTCTGTTTCCGCCACTCTGGGGGCTGTATACCCAGGCCTGTTACCTATGACGTCTAGTCTGTTTCTGCCACCTTGGGGGCTGTATACCCTAGCCTGTTACCTGTTTGTCTCTATGTCCGTACCTTCCCTTTTCTTGCAGTGTCTGAACCTGCACCTAACTCCAACTCGTCTCTTTACTTCTGTTTGTGAGTTTTGTGTCCACTCGCTACTTCATAGTAAGTACCTTGTGTGTATCTGGTTCTGCTTGTCCCTTTTCCCTTCCTCCGTATCTACCTCCTGTGTTCTAGCCATCTTCCTGTATTTTCCAGTCTGTTCCATGTGAACAGAGTCCTGTCCGCTCTGCCTGCACCTTCAGCCCTGTTTGGCTCTGCTTGCTCACCACGTCAGCGGTTTCCCTCTGCTCTGCCTTGCCCACCGCTCCAGCGGTTCCGCTCTGCTGTGCCTTGTCCACCGCACCTGCAGTTTCGCTCTGCTGTGCCTTGTCCACCGCACCTGCGGTTTCGCTCTGCTCTGCCTTGTTCACCGCACCTGCGGTTTTGCTCCGCTCTGCCTTGTCCACCGCACCTGCGGTTTCGCTCTGCTCTGCCTTGTCCACCGCACCTGCGGTTTCGCTCTGCTCTGCCTTGTCCACCACACCTGTGGTTTCGCTCTGCTCTGCCTTTTCCACCACACCGGCACAGTATCTCCCTGTCTGCACTGCAGCCGTGCTTGCCAGTACCCACCTGTCTGCATACCAGCCGTGCTTGCCAGTGCCCACCTGTCTGCATACCAGCTGTGCTTGCCAGTGCCCACCTGTCTGCATAATAGCCGTGCTTGACAGTACCCACCTGTCTGCGTACCAGCCGTGCCTGCCCATACCCACCTGCCTGTATGCCAGTCTAACCTGCCTGTTCCTTCATTCCCCGGTGTGGGTCAACAGCTGTGACCGGGGTCTGACCTGGAGTAGCACCTGGTCCCTCTGCTCGGTTCCTCCTTGGTTCACGGAGTCGACTGAGCCGCCGTGCGACCTTGGTCAGATCGGGTTGATACTTAGTTACGCCCCTCCAGGCACTCCTCGGTTCATGGTACAGTGGGATCACTAATCACGCTCATGCCAGTCAGTCCAGGCGCGAGCATAACAGTGTGGAACTTAGAGACATTGTTATCCCTTCTGCATCCTCCTCTGCTTCCTCCTCTTCCTCTGAGACCAGCACCTCCTCCGGCAGGCTATTCAAAGTTTGCTCCAGCATGTAGATGACTGGAATAGTAATGCTGATGATGGCATCATCAGCGTTAACCATCTTAGTAGCCATTTCAAAATTGTGCAGAAAGGTGCAGAGGTCCTTAATCTGTACCCACTTCGCGAATGTTATTTGCACTACGTCCATACTGCATTGGCCCAGGCTATACGACTTGAGATATTGCATCAGGGCTCGTTGCTGCTGCCACAGTCACTGCAACATATGCAGAGTGGAATTCCACTGTGTCGGCACATTACATATCAACCAGTTAACGGGTAGGCCGAAAGACCTCTGTAGAGATGCAAGTCGATGACCCGCTGGGTGTGATTGGCGGAAGTTAGCACACAGCAACTGTGCTTTCTGCAGCAGCACATCCAGGCTCAAACTCAGCCTGGATAGCTGTACAAAACTCTTGACCTGTGTGACTGCGATCTCCAAGACATATTAATTGTAAGACTGCCTGAATGCCGTGAGCCCTGGCTGCGCAGTACAGAGGTGGTGGTGATTTACCCTGCATTGTTGGAACGCATGTCTCATTAAGGCACAGGTTGAAGGCACAGGTGGAGGCCCTAGAGGAGGTGGAGGAGGCAGAAGCAGTGGAGGAAGTGTTAGATACAGAGGTTTGTGCCACAAGATTCCAAGACTTGTGGAGCAGCCCCTTCCCCGCCTGCCCCCTCTGCCACCAGAGTCACTCAGTGCCAAGTCAGCGAGATGTAACGCCCCTGGCCATGCTTGCTCGTCTAGGTGTCTGTGGTGAAATACACCCTGGCAGACATAGACTTAATCAAGGAATGGATGATGTTGTCTGAGACATGCTGGTGTAGCGCAGGCACAGCTTTCTTAGAGAAGTAATGGCGACTGGGCAGCTGGTACTGGGGGACTGCGACAGCTATCAACTATCGGAAGCCATCTATATCTACCAAGCAGAAAAGGCAGCATTTCTGTGGCCAAAGATTGGAGATGGTGGAGTTCAACCTCTTAGCTTTGTCATGAGTAGGATGAAACAATCTTTTACGTGACCAGAACTGCGGGACCGTGAGCTGGCTACTGTGCTGAGGGAGGGCGGAGTAGGGTGAACACGACAAACTGCTGGACCGTGAGTGAGATGCAGGCAGAGATGTTTCGGTGGATTTAGAAAGATGTGGTGTGCTCGTTGAAGCAAAAACAGCAGGCATGTCCATTTCTATAATAGCTGACGGGCTCTCACTCATCCTGACTGGAGCGGGTAAACAAGTAGAGGGTATGAGACCAGAGTGTGACAACACTTGGCACGGTGACGGAAGGGGAAGAAGCAGCAGATGCGGTTGATGGGGCGGCCGATGGTTTGTGAGGCCCGCTGGACCGCATTTTATCACAGTGAGATTGCCAGACAAATGCATGTTGATCGCGCATGTGACGGTTCATGCATGTAGTAGTCAAATTATTGCAATTTTTCCCTCTACTGAGTCTTTTTTTTGCAATATTTGCAGATAATGAGAGTTTTCTCATCCTTTGCAGTCTCAAAAAAGGCCCAGGCTATGCAGCCCTTGCCACCCCTGCGAGCTACAGACCCCTGACCGCTGATGGCCAGAGCCACATTTGTGGCTGAGGATACAGTGCTCGGCGTGGTTGCATCACTCTGTATCTGTGTGGTACGCTGTAATGTAACCTCTTCGTCTTCCTCCTCCTCCACCTCCTCAGTTGAGCTACTCAGCTGCGTGCCCCTGGGTTCACACCAAGTGGGATCTACAACCTCATCATCATCCTCTCTGTTCTCGCATTCCTCACCCTGAAAGTGACCCTCCTCCTCTTTCTGCCCTGACAGCACAGTACAGTCTGCATATGCCTCAGGTATCTGAGTCTCATCAGGATCAACTCCCCCCATGGGAGTTAACATCTGGTATTGAGGGTCAGGATTCTACTTAAACCCTACTTCGTCTTGCCCCGGATCCAACATAAAAAAAATTTGGGCATCAGGGCAGATGCTTTCCTCCTCTTAAGTCTGTGAATCTTTGGAGCAGACCTCTGATGCCTATGGCATAGAATGTGTTAAGAGATCTGCAGACTCGCCCATCTGTGGTTGTGGGGTGCCACCTCTGAGGACTGTACTTTGTGTGATGTTGAGGTGGAGGAAGAGGAGGAGAGGCCACTTGATCTGGCATCCACTGGAGCGCATGCTCTTTCTGGCCCTCATCTACAAGATGTACAGCTGTGCGACTGCCAAAGAAAGGGAGTGGAGTAACAGAAGTTGTCAGTTGTCTTTGGATAGGACGTGACGGTATTGGTTCACTAGAGCTTTCACTAACATTACCACCTACCCCACATACACCTTGAACAACAAGCCTATTCCCCTTTCCACCACGACGTCGCTTTTTCCCACTCATGTTGGTCAGATAGTCTGGTTGGAGCACGCAATTAACAACAAAAAAATTGATTTTTGTTTTACTGTGGAGCCCTGGATACAGCCGAATTTCACCGCCAGAAAATTACAAGCTGAGATGTGGCCTGCTGTATCACGTTAGTAACAGAAACATTTGATTTTTTTACTGTGGATGAGCTCTGGATACTTTGGAATTTCATTCCAAGAATTTACAAGCCGAGATGTAGCCTGCTATGTCACGTTAGTAACAGAAATTAGATTTTTTTTTACTGTGGATGAGCTCTGGATACAGTTGAATTTCACAACCAAAAAATTGCAAGCTGAGATGTGGCCTGCTATATCAAGTTAGTAACAGAAGAAATTAGATTTTTTTTCTGTGGATGACTTCTGGATACAACTGAATTTCACCTCCAAAAAAATACAAGCTGAGATCTGGCCTGCTGTATCATGTTAGTAACAGAAGAGATTCGATTTTGTTTACCGTGGACAAGCTCTGGATACAACTGAATTTCACTGCCAGAAAATTATAAGCTGAGATGTGGCCTGCTGTATCATGTTAGTAACAGAAAAAATTTGATTTTTGTACCTGTGAACGAAGCCTGTATACAGCAGAATATGTACCCCAAAAAATTACAAGCTGAGATGTGGTCTGCTGTATGTAGCATGTTAGTAACAGAAAACTATAGATTTTTTTTTATTGTGGATAAGCTCTGGATTAAGCGAAATTTCACCTAAAAAATTACAAGCTGAGATGTGGCCTGCTGTATTACCTTAGTAACAGAAGAAATTAGATTTTTTTTACTGTGGACGGGCTCTGGATACAGCTGAATTTGACCTAAAAAATACAAGCTGAGATGTGGCCTGCTGTATCACATTAGTAACAGAAGAAATTAAATTTTTTATTTACTGTGGACAAGCTCTGGATGTAGCTGAATTTCACCACCAGAAAATTACAAGGTGAGATGTGGCCTACTGTACCACGTTAGTTACAGAAAAAAATTGATTTCTTTTACTTTGGATGAGCTCTGGATACAGCTGAATTTCACCTAAAAAAATTCAAGCCAATTCAAGCCAAGATCTGGCATGCTGTATCACATTAGTAACAGAAGAAATTAGAATTTTTTTTTATACTGTGGACGAGCTCTGGATACAGCTGAATTTCACCGCCAGAAAATTACAAGCTGAGATGTGGCCTGCTGTATCACATTAGTAACAGAAAGAAATTTATTTTTTTTACTGTGGACGAGGTCTGTATGCAGCAGAATATATGCGCCAAAAAATTACAAGCTGAGGTGTGGCCTGCTGTATGTAGCACAGTAGTAACAGAAAAAATTAGAGTTTCAAAGGTGTACTCCTGTATGCAGCACAATATCAGCAGTGCACAACAGAGTTCTATGCTGAAATGGGGCCTGCTGTCTCTGTCTGGAGTACACTAATAGCAAACACGATTGATCAGCTGGACGGTCGATTTCCCAGCCACACAGGATCCTATCTATCTAAGCTAACTGACTTAGAAACAACCGCCTAGCTAACTATCTCAAATCTCTCAGTATCCAGGAGCAGCATCAGGAGCAGCCTCTCTGCGCTGTTACACTGACAAAATGGCGCTAAAACAACATGTCCACTCTTTATGTGGAGAGGGACATGTGACTTCAGCAGCCAATGACAGAAGCCCTTGGGTCTAGACGTTGTGGATGGCTTCTGCGCCCTGATTGGCTTGCTGGAATCTGCACTCATTAAGTGAAGAAAAAAAAAACATTAAAAAAGATTAACAGCCCGCCGCTACTCTGAACTCTCCCACCCCCTCCCCTCATCAAACACGTCCCACCCAGCTCATCATACAGCACCACTACCCTAGCCAAAGTCCTAATAAATACAGTAGTGGAAACACGATCATTTCCCACACTTTTGACGAATTGGGCCAATTTTCAGTAAAAACGCTTAGGTGTCCAATCATGAATCCGAATGTGCAATGTTTGTGCTGAATTTGAAAAAAACGAATGTTTTCCAAACATCTTCACTCATCTCTATCTACTTGCACGGAGTTATTAACAAAATTATTACATTTATAATTGTTAGTTTGACCAATCTCTTTTGAATCTAAGAGAATAGGGAGATTATGTAAAACAATGCCTTTGAATTACAGCAGAAAGACTGCAAATTAATCCCACCTTGATGACATTGACTCAAACCAAAGGCTGAATTCTGAAATTACTTTCACTGTCCAAATAGTTCAGAGCCAAACTGTATAAGAAGCCGATATTAATAATCTCTTAATTGCTGAAAAAGCAATGTGGTGAGAATATGTTTATGACCCTTTTTCTTGTTATTGCGTTCAATACCTGAGATTTGTTGCCAGACTAAAGGAAATAAGTTTACTATCCATATAGTCAAAGCAAGTGATCCTTAAAAATAAATTCCTATCTGAAACTATTATGGCATATTGACAAGTTATGCCAGAAATGGAAAATTTCTAGTGAATTTCACACTTATTATGTCAACAAGGTTTCCTGACCACATCAAGACCTAATGGAGAGTACAGCTCTCTCTATACAAGTTAGAGTTATATAACTTTTACGAAAACCCAACCAAACTGCTCTCCAGCTCACTTTACAGAAGTCTTCTGGACACACCATGAATTCCTGTGACTGGTTACAGTTAGTGATGAGCGAGTATGTTCGGTTAACCCATTTGGAGAGTATGCTCGGGCTAGTACTGAGTATCTTCAGCGTACTCGGTGATATGTTTGAATCACTCCCGTGTGCATGATTTGCGACTGTTTGACAGATTTAATACATGTGAGGAATGCTTAAGAAACAAGCATTCCTCACATGTATTAAAGCTGTCAAGCAGTCGCAAATCATGCACACAGGAGTGATTCAAACATATCACCGAGTAACATAGTAACATAGTTTTTAAGGTTGAAGGATGACTGTCCATCTAGTTCAACCCATAGCCTAACATGTTGATCCAGAGGAAGGCAAAAAAAAACCATGTGGCAAATACCAAGCTCCACATTGGGGAAAAAAATTCCTTCCTGACTCCATACGACAATCAGACTAGTTCCCTGGATCAACGCCCTATCAAGGAATCTAGTATATATAACCTGTAATATTATACTTTTCAAGAAAGACATCCATGACCTTCTTAAATTTTAGTAGTGAATCACTCATTACAACATCATGCGGCAGAGAGTTTCATAGTCCAACTGCTCTTACAGTAAAGAATCCGCGTCTGTGATTATGATTAAACCTTCTTTCCTCCAGACATAGAAAATGCCGCCTTGTCCCCATCTCAGGCCTCAGAGTACTTGTACATATTAATAAGATCACCCCTAAACCTTCGTTTTTCCAAAGTAAATAACTTCAAGTGTAATAACTTGTTTTGGTATTGCAGACCCCCCAGTCCTCTAATGACCTTGGTAGCTCTTCTCTGCATCCGCTCTAGTTCAGCTATGTCTTTCTTATACACCAGAGATCAGAACTGTACACAGTATTCTAAGTGTGGTTGCACTAGTGACTTGTATAGAGGTAAAATTATGTTCTCATCATGAGCATCTATGCCTCTTTTAATGCATCCCATTATTTTATTTGCCTTTGCAGCAGCTGCCTGACACTGGCCACCAAACGTAAGCTTGTTGTCCACCAATACACCCAGGTCTTTTTCAGTGACAGTTTTGCCCAGTGTTTTACAATTAAGCATATAAATATACATTTTATTTCCTCTACCCAAGCGTATTACCTTACATTTTTCCCCATTAAAGCTCATTTGCCATTTATTAGTCCAAGCTTCTAGTTTACATAGATCCTCCTGTAATTTAAAATTGTCCTCCTCTGTATTGATCACCCTGCAGAGTTTAGTGTCATCTGCAAATATTGAAATACTACTCTGTATGCCCCTACAAGGTCATTAATAAATATGTTAAAAAGAAGCGGGCCCAATACTGACCCCTGTGGTACCCCACTGTTAACTGAGACCCAGTCTGAGTGTGTTCCATTAATAACCACCCTTTGTTTCCTATCACTGAGCCAATTCTTAACCCACATACATATATTTTCCCCTATCCCCATTGTTCTCATTTTATGTATCAACCTTTTGTGTGGAACCGTATCAAAAGCTTTTGAAAAGTCCATATACACAACATCCACTGCATTTCCTTGGTCCAGTCCAGAACTTGCCTCCTCATAAAAGCTAATCAGATTAGTTTGACAGGAACGGTCCCTTGTAAACCCATGTTGATATTGGGTTATGAAGTTATTCTTCTTCAGATACTCTAGTATACCATCTCTTAGGAAATCCTCCAGGATTTTACCCACAGTAGAGGTTAAGCTTACTGGCTATAATTTCCAAGTTCAGTTTTTGTCCCCTTTTTGAATATTGGCACCACATTTGCTATACGCCAGTCCTGTGGTACAGACCCTGTCATTATGGAATCTTTAAAGATTAAAAATAATGGTCTAGCTATGACGTTACTTAATTCCGGCAGTACTCACGGGTGTATCCCATCCGGGCCCGGGGATTTGTCAACTTTAGTGATTTTTAGACGCCGCTGTACTTCCTGCTGAGTTAAGCAAGTGACATTTAATGGAGAATTTTTGTTATCACTAATCATGTTTTCTGTCATGCGATTTTCTTGTGTAAATACTGTTGAAAAAAAATCATTTAGCATATTGTCTTTTTCCTCATCCTCATCCACCATTTCACCCAGAGTACGCTGAAGATACTCGGTACTCGCCCAAGCATACTCACCGAAAGGGTTAACCAAACATACTCGCTCATCACTAGTTACAGTAATACTAAGGTAAGCTAGTCATGCACACTTTTTCTCCATTATACTTTTACTATTTCAAAAATGTGACTAATTGACATAATTAGGGACTGTACTTTATTTTACGATATACCACTGCTATTCGTCACCTCTAAATACAGCCATTGAATAAATTTAGCACATAATTCTTTGCTGTCTAATTATCACTGGGGAACAATTTTGACCATATTTTTTGTTGAGTTAAATTTTTCTGCTGATTTAGACTAAAAAAGATGTGCTGATTTCAAAACTGTGTATTATACTTCTATCACGTCAGGTTGTTTCTCTACAGCTTGTCTTACTAGACTGGATTAAGGGTAGCACTAGGGCTTTCCTTTTGGCCTAGAGCGAACTGCCCTCAAGTGGGGAGTGGAAGAGGATGACCTTGGCGACCGGCAACAGCTTATTTGTCTAGGCTATTCAGTTACAGATGAGCCAGTGTGACAAGAGGTAGTGTGCCTCTCTATCTAGTAAAACGTATTCTGAAAGTCTGTATACAAGGGGTTAGCAGAATTAATTTTTTTATTTACACACTTATTTCCTTTCTTTCAGTTCATGTCTGTTTCTGCTATTTCTCATCCTAAGTGCCTAAACAGTCCTGATTCCTTTTGATATATCTGTAACAGTTTCACCATTCCCAGTCAAACGACGAACATAAGCACATTTGTCAAGCAAACCTAATTTTCATATTACTTAGTAAAAGTTGGTGATCAAAATAAGTCTTGTGTCCCTCATAAGGTGTATAAGCAGTGTGTCGAGAGTTTACGGATGTCAATAAAAGGAACACGTGATAACATGCCATTTGGAATACCTATGGTTTGGCGAGAGCCAAGAGACCATTACAATGACTGTTACTTTTGTAAAGTGAAAACTTCAGGATATAACAAGAAAAATAAATATAAAATAGAGCATCCTAGTCTACCATCAGCTATAAGTCCAGTGCTTCATTCAGCTTAAATTCCAGTGCCAGTTTTCCTTAAAATACCCTCTTTTCAAGAACCACATTATGGTGAAGAACAAAATGATAGCAACAATGAGGATTTTGAAATTGAAGATGTCTCAGTTCATAAGGGATTTGATCAGCAAAGGTATCCTACTTTCAATACAGAGAAAGTGCATTTCTGCAATACTTTAGAAGTGACAGTGGCTTTGTGTATTGCCATAACATACCTGGTTTAATTTGAGTAATTGGGAATTCCAATCTATTACTCAAATGAATGGTGATTATTTTTCAATAGCTCAAAGCGGAGCTTAAACTGTGTCCTCCTCCACAATGGCAATTTATTTGGTGCAGTCCCAATTGGCTATTCAGTTTCTCTTTGTGAAGAATATGGAAACATTAAGAGAGTCATTGAGTTGTTGCAATATCACAAACACAATTGGATCATCTGTGCTAACTTTAAAATGGCATGCTTACTTCTTGATCAGCAATGCGGATACACCAAGTATCCTTGTTTTCTGTGCTTGTGGGACAGCAGAGCTCATGAGCAGCTTTGGGTGCAGAGGAATTGGCCTCCAAGATCTGACCTCAAACCTGGTGATCCAAACATTCTATATGAGCCACTTGTTGACAGAAAGAACATTATGTTCCCACCTCTGCACATGAAACTGGGTTTCATGAAGCAACTTGTTAAAGCTTTGCCAACTGAAGGAGACTGTTTCAAATACTTCATTTTGGCATTTCCTAGCCTGTCATTGGAAAAAATAAAGGCTGGTGTGTTTGACTGTCCACAGATTCGGCAGCTCATCAAAGATGAACATTTTATCAGGACAATGTCAGAACTCCAAAAGAGTACTTGGTTATCATTCAAAGCCCTTGTCAAGATCTTTCTTATAAATACATGAGCAAACAATTACGCCAAAATTGACCAGAAACTCTTGGAGAGCTACAAAAAGCTTGGTTGCAA
Organism: Phyllobates terribilis; assembly: GCF_046119375.1. Taxonomy (NCBI): domain Eukaryota; kingdom Metazoa; phylum Chordata; class Amphibia; order Anura; family Dendrobatidae; genus Phyllobates; species Phyllobates terribilis. The sequence continues at coordinate 460,151,877 of NW_027362761.1, read as the reverse complement.
CATGAGCATCAAGATGCATTTTCTGCATAGCCATCTTGCAAACTTCTCTGAAAACCGTGGTGCAGTCAGTGATGAGCAAGATGAACAATTCCACCAAGATTTGAAGGTCATGGAGGGATAGTGTCAGGGTAGATGGGATACATATGATGGCTGACTAGTGTTGGCACATCAGTCGAGATTGTTCGCAGATTGAACACTCCAGAAAAAGCTAAGTGCCTAAATTTTTACCTTAACTGCTACCTAACTTTACTGCTTAAACACAATTTGATTTGACTACGCTTTGCTGCCCATCTCCAATAGTAATATAAAGCTGAAAATGATATACTATAGAGCACACTGTCTGCATCATAACTGTCAATGGTCCCATCAGCGCACATACCGAATCCCATTTTATGGGGGTTTCTATGTTAACCCCAACAGAGCCACTGAACATGAGGTAAAAGGTGATGTGAACATAGTCTAATGTGATTTGTAAGTGTCAGCCACTGTCTGTTTGTACTCCACGTGAAATACACACTGTTCACTTTTTTTCTTTATTAAAATGATAAAATTACACCTTATAATTAGTGTTGAGCCACCCCCGTAGTGTTCGAGTTCGGTTCGGTTCGTCGAACACCCGTGTGTTCGCCGAACTGTTCGTCGAACTGTTCGTCGAACACCTTCGAACACCATTAAAACCAATGGCAGGCAAACAAAAACACATAGAAACACATAGAAAACACCTTCAAAGGTGTCCAAAAGCTGACAAACTGCTCAGAAGACACAACTAACACATGGAAAAGTGACAAGTACATATAGTCATGCGAAACGAAAAGAGGTGGAGGAGTAAAAGGAGGGGGAGACACAGATATAGGCATGTCATGTCCTTCTAAAATCCAAAAAGTGAGAAGCCGACACGTTCAGTCCGCTCCTGCCCGTGCCACCTCCGTGTCGCCGGGTTTGTGCCAGAGCCGCGGTGAACCCTGACGGCCAGCCCCCCTCTCCCAATACTGGTGCCTGTCCGCTGGTGGGTCGAGCGAGCCCCCCTGTGGTGGAGGCAGCTCTAAGCTTTTTAATTTAAATTGTCTCTCTAATTTGAATGAATACACTTTAAATCCATTTACAAGGATCTATTGGAGGGCAAGTCTCATGCCAGCAGCCGCGTAATTCCAGCTCCAGTAGCGTCCACTAAAGCTGCTGCAGTTAAAAAGCTTTTATAAGGATCGAGCTCGGCTGTCCACCGCAAGGCATCCTACTGCCAGTCCCAGCCCCTATGCCTTGGGGTACCTCCTGATGCTCTTCACTGAGTATCCCGTGGTCCCGAAGCATTTCCTTTGAAAAAATTAAGCGTCCAAACTACAGGTGGTGTAGCTTGCTTAACAGCCGGGATAATCCGCTGACTAGCAGACACTGCTACTAGGCACAAAGTATTTCCTGGGCTAGATGCAGTTAAAAATTTGTAATTAGATACTCTCGTTGGATGCTGAGAAAGCATTCCATAGAGTCTCCTGGCACGCCATATATGATTCTCTTAAAAAGCTTGGGGTAGGGGTCTAGGGGACCCTTTTATAGCCAAAATCACGGCCCTGTATCACAATACGTCACCTAGGCTGAAGATAAATGGAACTGTAGCACCCTGAGGGCTCGGTTGCTACAGAGGTATTGCACCTCACCCAGAGGTGTGATATCTCACTCTTAGGTAAGGATGGAGTGTGGATCAGGACCCGACACCTGCATGCATTACACCACATTGCCGTGGGGCAGGGCGACCAATATGCCTCTGAGATGGGCACGACAGTCCCTGTCCCTGGCTGGAGTGGGGGGAGGGAACACTGAGGAAGGGGAACCCTGTAGTGCAGGAGCAGGGAGGAAGCAGTTCCTGGGTGCATTGAGAAGGGAGTATAAAAGGTGGGCACCATCTTAGTTCAGTGCAGAGAAGTCTGAGCAGAAGTGGCAGGGAGCAGGGGCTCTGCATGAGCTCTGCTCCGGAGGCGGGCCTAGTAACAGAGGCCCAGGCCTGGAAGAGGGAGAAGGAAGGAAGAGGAGCGGAGAAGGCTCCAGGAACGAGGAATGAAGGGATCCCAGGGGTGCGGACGGGCGAGTCGCCACCGCACGCCCGAATCCACCTGTGTGGAGGGGTCAGGCCAAAGGGGGAGGCCGGTCTCCGAAACTAGTGGAGGCAGGAAACGACCCTCAGCTAGAAACCGGAGGCTGTGACATTTTATGTGGCGCAGCCCCTCGCTACACCCGCTAGGAAGGCACCACATAGGGTCAGGGAAACTGGCGCCAAGTTTACCAAGAGGAGGCCCGAGGCAGCCGGACAGAAGGGTTGGTAAGAAAGGCCAGACAAAGGACACACAAAGGGGGTCCTGTGAAGCGCTCCAAAGTTATCTGGGAGTTGTCTGAGCCCCTCACCTGGTGAGCACAGTACGACGTGGGCAGCCGTTACCTGCAGACGTGGTCTGGATAATAAGAACTGTGAGTAAAGGCCCTGAACTGCATCACTGACTCCGTGTCGTTACTGCTGCTGCCCTGCACCATCACCCCCATCCTCCGCATACACTGCCCTGAGGCTATACTCCTCCCGTGGGGAGTTATGCTACGCTCTGCTGCACCCACAACACCAGCCTCAGCGGTCTGCCCTGCAGCGGCGGTTCACTCTGACCGCAATCCACGGGTGGCGTAGTCGGACATTTAAACATCAAAACCACATAAATAGTTCCGCCACTGGTTTGACCACCCTGAGCCACGGAACCGGGTCGCGGCCACGAAGACTACAACCACCAGCATCCACCAAAAAGGGTCCGGCTCCGGGTGTCCCAAGGCCCAGGGGGTGCATCAGAACATTTTCATCACCTTTCACAATCACCAATGGGACAAGGCAGGGATGTCCTCTGTCCCCTCTCTTATACATCCTAGTGACGGAGCACCTGCTCTCATCAATTCGCCATAACCCCAATATTAGGTGGATTGAGGTGGGAGGCACCGAGTACAAGTGCTCTCTATTTGCTGATGATGTCCTAGTATATATCACTCAATCACATATATCCATCCATGCTGTTATGGCTGAAATAGATCACTTTGTTACATGGTCAAATTTTAAAATCAATGCAGCGAAGTCTGAGGCCCTCGATGTCTCCCTCCCCAAATCCATATAGGATTCCATCCAGTCCAACTTTCCCTTTGCCTGGCCCTCACAGGGTATCAAATACTTAGGATATTCATAGAGACCTCTCCCATCTATGTTATCTTAATTTTGGGCCCTTTATTGAACAACTCCATACAGACCACGGTTGGCAAGTTAGAACTGTAAGATTCACTACGTGAACCACTGGTGTTTTGTGGAAAAGCACATGTACACTGTGTTCCAAATTATTATGCAAAAAGTGTTTAGGAGTGATAAGGGAAGAATTTGTTTGTTTGTCAGTTAAACTCATTGATGGTGATGTGTGTCAGGGCTCTTTATATCACTGTAAGCAATTGCAGACACCTGTGCTAATTAGTTTGGCAGGTGTGTCCAATGAAAGGCAAGACTACTTAAGAAGGCTGTCTCACATTATTAAGCAGCCTACATTTTCTGCCAAAATGGGAAAGAAAAAGGATGTGTCGGCTGCTGAGAAGCAACAAATTGTGGAGTGTTTAGGTCAAGGCATGACTACAATCAACATTGTGCGATGATCAGGATGAAGTGTCTTGGCAATCAAGAAGTATGTACCTGATTCACATTACACACGTGTGCGTGCTGATAAGGGCAAATTGAGGACTCTTTCCTACAGGCAATTACGTCAGGTTAAAAGAGCAGCGGTAAAAACACCTTGTCATAGCAGCAGACAAGTTTTTGAAGATGCTGGTGCCTCCAACGTCCCCCGAACAACAAGATGCAGGGTCCTTCAGAGGTTTGCAGCTGTGCATACGCCATCCTGTCGACCTCCTCTATCCACTTCACACAAGCAGAAACGGCTCCAGTGGGCCAAACATTACATGAAGACTGATTTCAAAACTGTTTTGTTCACGGATGAGTGCCGTGCAGCGCTCGATGGTCCAGATGGATGGAGTGGAGGATGGCTGGTTGATGGACACCCCACGCAAACACGGCTACAGCGCCAACAAAGAGGAGGTGGAGTAATGTTTTGGGCTGGAATCATGGGGAGAGAGATTGTCGGCCCCTTTAGGATCCCTGAAGGCGCTAAAGATGAACTCCATAATGTATGTGGATTTTCTCAAACAGCACTTCCTGCCATGGTTCAAGAAGAAGAACCGTGTATTTCACAGCAAGATCATTTTTTTGCATGATAATGCACCATCTCATGCTGCACATAAACCATCTGCATCTCTGGCTGATATGGGCATAAAAGGGGACAAACTTATGGTGTGACCCCCATGCTCCCCTGACCTCTACCCCATTCAGAACCTCTGGAGCATCATCAAAAGGAGTGTCTATGATGGCGGGAGGCAGTTCACATCTAAGCAACAGCTCTGGGAGGATATTCTGTCCTCATGCAAAACAATTGAAGCAGAAACCATCCAAAACCTGACAAATTCAATGGACGAGAGAGTTCAGAAGCTCCTTTCGAAAAAGGGGTCCTATGTGAAAATGTAACATCACCTAGAATAAAGTTTTGAGTTGAAAACTGTTTGATTTCAGTTTCTAATAACCTGCTAATGCTTATAATTTCAAAAATGACCATTTTTTGGTCTTTATTAAAATGAAAAGGTTGATCGAAAAGTTTGGGGGATCTAAGAGTGTGGCAACCCAGTAGTCATGATTACTTCGAATTCTGACAATATGAGGGTCATGTTGCAGGTAGTGCAGCAAGAAGGCACTTATGTGTCTTGCGCATCTCGGAGCCCCAAAATTATTTTCCGGGCTAGATGCAGCTAAAAATTATTATTAATTTTAAATCTGGTGGAGCTTAGTATAGATGGCCTAATAGGATCAGTGCTGCACACTGCTACAAAGCCCAAATTATTTTCCAGTCAAGATACAGATAAACATGATTAGTAATTTTAAATCTGGTGGAGCTTATTATAGATGGCCTTATAGAATCAGTGCTGCACACTGCTACAAAGCCCAAATTATTTTCCAGCCAAGATACAGATAAACATGATTAGTAATTTGAAAGCTTAAAACGGATGGTAGGGTGATTTTAACCAATCATCAAGCTTTTACTCTCCCCAGGATGACACAGGGGTAGAAAAGTCATTTCGGATCCATGATTTGTTCATCTTTATGAACGTGAGTCTGTCTACATTATCAGTGGAGAGCCGCGTGCGCTTATCTGTCAGCACACCACCAGCAGCGCTGAACACACGTTCAGACAGAACGCTGGCTGCGGGGCATGACAAGATCTCCAAGGCGTAAGTGGCTAGCTCCGGCCATTTATCCAGATTGGAAGCCCAAAAAGAGCAAGGGTCCAGTGACACAGTCGTGGCTTCAATGTTTACTTGGAGATACTCCTGTACCATCGTCTCTAGGCGTTGACTATGTGTCAGACTTCTTGTCTCCTGTGGCCTTGCAAAGGATGGGCTAAAAAAGTGGTGAAATGATTCTACAAAATTGATGTTACCAGCAGATACTGTGGTTCTGTTACGGTTTGAGTGCTGAACACTTGACGGTCCCATGGTTGGCAAGTTGGAACTGTGAGATTCACTACGTGCACCACTGGTGTTTTGTGGAAAAGCACATGTAAGATTCTGCAACAGTCTCTGCTGATACTCCTGCATGCGTGCATCCCTTTCTATGGCAGGAATAATTTCTGCAAATTTACTTTTGTACCGGGAATCTAACAGTGTGGCAACCCAGTAGTCAGGATTATTTCTAATTCTCACAATTCGAGGGTCATGTTGCAGGTAGTGCAGCAAGAAGGCACTCATGTGTGTTGCGCATCCAGGAGCACCAAGTCCCTGTTGTGTTGGTGGCGAGGTAACAATCATGCTTCCTTCCTCTGTCCTCTCCCCCCAACCTCGCACAACAGAAATGTGATCAAGGTCTCCCTCATCTGATGAGTCTTCCATCAGTCCGTCCTCCACTTCTTCCTGGGCTCCTGCACCTTCCTCACTAGTTTGGCTGCTACCATGCGCCCTGGTAAAACCATCTCCCCCACCCTCACATGCCTGCCGCCTTGGTGCTGCCGACCGTCTGGACCTTGCAGATGTTAGCCCTTCCGCATACAACTCCTCCTCCTCTACTTCCTCCACCTCCTCTTGTGCCACCACCTGACTCCGAATTCTGTTTAACATGTGCTCCAGCATGTAAATCACCGGAATAGTCATGCTGATAATGGCATCGTCAGCACTAAACATCTTCGTCGCCATTTCAAAACTGTGCAGAAGGGTGCATAGGTCCCTGATCTGAGACCACTCCTCCAGCGTGATTTGCCCCACCTCTGGATCTCGTTGGCCCAGGCTATACGTCAGAACGTATTGCACCAGGGCTTGATGGTGCTGCCACAGTCGCTGCAACATGTGCAGAGTTGAATTCCACCGGGTAGGCACATCGCATTTTAGCCGGTGAAGTGGCAGGCCCAACGACTTCTGTAGAGATGTAAGTCGCTGAGCTGCGGGATGCGAACGGCGGAAGTGAGCACACAGCGACCGTGCCCTCTGCAGAAGGCCATCTAGTCCGGGATAGTGGGCTAAAAATTGCTGGACAACCAGGTTCAACACGTGAGCCATACAAGGCACGTGTGTGACATTGCCCAGGCGAAGGGACGCACCCAGGTTTGCAGCATTGTCGCACACGGCCTTCCCTGGTTTCAGGTCCAGTGGAGACAACCATTCATGAAATTGGTTCTCCAGAGCTGACCACAACTCCTCAGCTGTGTGACTCACATTTCCCAGACATTTCAAAGTAAAATCCGCCTGATGATGTTGAGCCCTACTGCCAGCATAGTAAGGAGGTGTGCAGGATCCCTTCTGCGCAGTTAGAAAGCTTGTGGCATGACCAGACAGGCTTTGGGTGCAGGTGGAAGACCGAGAGGAGGTTGAGGAGGCAGAAGCAGTGGAGGAACTTTGACATAAAGAGGATTGACGCACAACTCGTGGGGACGGCAAGACTTGGACAGCAGCCCCTTGTCCTGCTGTCACCATAGTTACCCAGTGCCCAGTCAGCGACATGTAACGCCCCTGTCCATGCCTACTCGTCCAAGTGTCAGTGGTGAAATGCACCCTGTCACACACAGAGTTTCTCAAAGAAGCGGTGATGTTGTGTGCGACATGCTGGTGGAGCGCAGGCACATCTTTCTTTGAGAAGTAGTGCCGACTGGGCATCTGGTACTGGGGCACTGCGACGGACATAAGGTCTCGAAAATCCTCTGTGTCCACTAGGCGGAAAGGCAGCATTTCTGTAGCCAAGAGCTTGCAGATGGTGAAATTCAACCTCTTAGCTTTCTCATGGCTAGGAGGAAATGGTCTTTTACTTGTCCACATCTAAGGGACCGAGGGCTGGCTATTGTGCTTAGACAGGGTTGATAAGGGTGTCCCCGGCAAACTGCCGGTCTGTGAGGAAGATGCAGGCGGACATGTTAGGTTGCCTTGATCCAAAGGTGGTGCTATCGATGTCGGACAGCGCTCAACACCAGCTGGTGTTACCACCTCCAAAGAAAATGATGACCTGCCAATCACGTTGGCTGTTGCGGGTAAAGAGGTGGCAGGTCTGCGCCCCAAAACAGGTGTGACTGCTGTCCCCCCAGTCACAGAGGATGAAGAGGCCGCGGATGCACAAGATATGGCAGACAGTGGTGGGCCCGGCCGGCTAGGCCGCATTGTAGCACACTGAGCTTCCCACTGCAACTTATGCTTCATCTCCATGTGCCGGTTCATGCATGAAGTACTCAAACTATGTATTTTTTGGCCTCTACTTAGCTTTTGCTGACAAATGTTACAGATAACACGAGTTGGGTCATCTTTATCGATCTGAAAAAATGCCCAGGCTATGCAAGGCTTAGCACCCATGCGACCTGAAGAGCCACCACGACTTGTGGTGAGAGGCAGAGTTGTGTTTGAGGATGCAGTTGTTGACGTGCTTCCAGTACTACGTCTCTGTCCAGGAAGGCGCAACCTGACCTCGTCGTCACTAGCATCTTCCTCCACCTCCTCTGCTGACCTCATCTCTTGGCTGACTGTGGGTTGACAGTAAGTGGGATCTCCAACCTCATCATCATCACCCTGTGCGTTATCACACCCGTCGTCCTCAGAGCCAACCTGTTCCTGCCCTGACAAAAAACTAAAGTTGTCGCTCCAATCAGGTATTTGAGTCTCATCATCGTCTTCCTCATTGTCTCCACCAACAGGAGTTACAGTTTGGGAATGAGGGTCTACATTATGGTCAGAACCTTCTGCGTCTGGTCCTGGATCCGACTCATAAAGATTCTGGGCATCAGTGCAGATCATTCCCTCGTCTGGATTCACAGAAGCACTGGAGTCGACCTCTGATTCCCAGGCTATAGTATGAGTAAACAGATCTGCAGACTCAACCATCTGTTCTACCTCATACTCAGACGGGCAGCTGGAGATTTGGGAGCTGTGAGGAAGCAAGTCCGATTGGGGTGACACCTTTGAGGACTGGAGTATTTGTGATGTTGAAGTTGATGTGGAGGAGAGCCCACTTAAAGGAGCACTTGATATCCGTTGAAGCACCTGCTGTTTTTGTGCCTCATCTGGAATTTGTAGCGATTGGCGTGGCCCTAAGAAAGGGATCTTATCACATTGTCCGCTAAAAGAAGTAGACATTTTAGTTTGGCTGGAAGATGGTCTTTCTTCTGCAGATGTTACTGTTGCTTTAACACCTACCCCACGGACACAACCTTTTTTCCCCTTCCCAACACGCCTATTCCCCTTTCCACCAGCAGCAGGCCTTTTTCCACTCATTTTGGTGGTTAACTAATTCACAACTCTGGAGTTGTTTGCACAAAAAAACAATGGATGGGAACCGAGCAGAGCTGAGTGGCCAAACTGTGGTATTAGGCCAAAACTATTGGCTGGGTTAGATGCAGAAAAAAATTATATTCAATTTGCAACCTGATGGAGGTCAGTATAGATGGACTAATAGAACAAGTCCCACACACAGCTAGAAGGCTAAATATTTTTTCAGAGCTAGATGCAGACAAAAAATTATTTTGAATTTGCAACCTGATGGAGGTCAGTATAGATGGACTAATAGAGAAAGTCCCACACACTGCTAGAAGGCCAAATATTTTTTCAGAGCTAGATGCAGAAAAAAATTATATTCAGTTTGCAACCTGATGGAGGTCAGTATAGATGGACTAATAGAACAAGTCCCACACACAGCTAGAAGGCCAAATATTTTTTCAGAGGTAGATGCAGAAAAAAATTATTTTTAATTTGCAGCCTGATGGAGGTCAGTATAGATGGACTAATAGAGAAAGTCACACACACTGCTAGAAGGCCAAATATTTTTTCAGAGCTAGATGCAGACAAAAATTATTTTTAATTTGCAACCTGATGGAGGTCAGTATAGATGGACTAATAGAGAAAGTCCCACACACTGCTAGAAGGCTAAATATTTCTTCAGAGCGAGATGCAGATATAAATTATTTTTAATTTCCAACCTGATGGAGGTCAGTATAGATGGACTAATAGAGAAAGTCCCACACACTGCTAGAAGGCTAAATATTTTTTCAGAGCTAGATGCAGAAAAAAACTATATTCAGTTTGCAACCTGATGGAGGTCAGTATAGATGGACTAATAGAACAAGTCCCACACACAGCTAGAAGGAAAAATATTTTTTCAGAGGTAGATGCAGATAAAAATTATTTTTAATTTGCAGCCTGATGGAGGTCAGTATAGATGGACTAATAGAGAAAGTCCCACACACTGCTAGAAGGCCAAATATTTTTTCAGAGCTAGATGCAGACAAAAAATTATTTTGAATTTGCAACCTGATGGAGGTCAGTATAGATGGACTAACAGAGAAAGTCCCACACACTGCTAGAAGGCCAAATATTTTTTCAGAGCTAGATGCAGACAAAAAATTAATTTTAATTTGCAACCTGATGGAGGTCAGTATAGATGGACTAATAGAGAAAGTCCCACACACTGCTAGAAGGCCAAATATTTTTTCAGAGCTAGATGCAGATAAAAATTATTTTTAATTTGCAACCTGATGGAGGTCAGTATAGATGGACTAATAGAGAAAGTCCCACACACTGCTAGAAGGCCAAATATTTTTTCAGAGCTAGATGCAGAAAAAAATTATATTCAGTTTGCAACCTGATGGAGGTCAGTATAGATGGACTAATAGAACAAGTCCCACACACAGCTAGAAGGCCAAATATTTTTTCAGAGGTAGATGCAGATAAAAAATATTTTTAATTTGCAGCCTGATGGAGGTCAGTATAGATGGACTAATAGAGAAAATCCCACACACTGCTAGAAGGCCAAATATTTTTTCAGAGCTAGATGCAGACAAAAAATTATTTTGAATTTGCAACCTGATGGAGGTCAGTATAGATGGACTAATAGAGAAAGTCCCACACACTGCTAGAAGGCCAAATATTTTTTCAGAGCTAGATGCAGACAAAAAATTATTTTTAATTTGCAACCTGATGGAGGTCAGTATAGATGGACTAATAGAGAAAGTCCCACACACTGCTAGAAGGCCAAATATTTTTTCAGAGCTAGATGCAGATAAAAATTATTTTTAATTTGCAACCTGATGGTGGTCAGTATAGATGGACTAATAGAGAAAGTCCCACACACTGCTAGAAGGCCAAATATTTTTTCAGAGCTAGATGCAGAAAAAAATTATATTCAGTTTGCAACCTGATGGAGGTCAGTATAGATGGACTAATAGAACAAGTCCCACACACAGCTAGAAGGCCAAATATTTTTTCAGAGGTAGATGCAGATAAAAAATATTTTTAATTTGCAGCCTGATGGAGGTCAGTATAGATGGACTAATAGAGAAAGTCCCACACACTGCTAGAAGGCCAAATATTTTTTCAGAGCTAGATGCAGACAAAAAATTATTTTGAATTTGCAACCTGATGGAGGTCAGTATAGATGGACTAATAGAGAAAGTCCCACACACTGGTAGAAGGTCAAATATTTTTTCAGAGCTAGATGCAGACAAAAAATTATTTTTAATTTGCAACCTGATGGAGGTCAGTATAGATGGACTAATAGAGAAAGTCCCACACACAGCTAGAAGGCCAAATATTTTTTCAGAGCTAGATGCAGATAAAAATTATTTTTACTTTACAACCTGATGGAGGTCAGTATAGATGGACTAATAGAGAAAGTCCCACACACTGCTAGAAGGCCAAATATTTTTTCAGAGCTAGATGCAGAAAAAAATTATATTCAGTTTGCAACCTGATGGAGGTCAGTATAGATGGACTAATAGAACAAGTCCCACACACAGCTAGAAGCTCAAATATTTTTTCAGAGGTAGATGCAGATAAAAATTATTTTTAATTTGCAACCTGATGGAGGTCAGTATAGATGGACTAATAGAGAAAGTCCCACACACTGCTAGAAGGCCAAATATTTTTTCAGAGCTAGATGCAGACAAAAAATTATTTTGAATTTGCAGTGTGATGGAGGTCAGTATAGATGGACTAATAGAACAAGTCCCACACACAGCTAGAAGGCCAAATATTTTTTCAGAGGTAGATGCAGATAAAAAATATTTTAAATTTGCAGCCTGACTGAGGTCAGTATAGATGGACTAATAGAGAAAGTCCCACACACTGCTAGAAGGCCAAATATTTTTTCAGAGCTAGATGCAGACAAAAAATTATTTTGAATTTGCAACCTGATGGAGGTCAGTATAGATGGACTAATAGAGAAAGTCCCACACACTGCTAGAAGGCCAAATATTTTTTCAGAGCTAGATGCAGACAAAAAATTATTTTGAATTTTAAACCTGATGGAGGTCAGTATAGATGGACTAACAGAGAAAATCCCACACACTGCTAGAAGGCCAAATATTTTTTCAGAGCTAGATGCAGACAAAAAATTAATTTTAATTTGCAACCTGATGGAGGTCAGTATAGATGGACTAATAGAGAAAGTCCCACACACTGCTAGAAGGCCAAATATTTTTTCAGAGCTAGATGCAGATAAAAATTATTTTTAATTTGCAACCTGATGGAGGTCAGTATAGATGGACTAAAAGAGAAAGTCCCACACACTGCTAGAAGGCCAAATATTTTTTCAGAGCTAGATGCAGAAAAAAATTATATTCAGTTTGCAACCTGATGGAGGTCAGTATAGATGGACTAATAGAACAAGTCCCACACACAGCTAGAAGGCCAAATATTTTTTCAGAGTTAGATGCAGATAAAAATTATTTTTAATTTGCAGCCTGATGGAGGTCAGTATAGATGGACTAATAGAGAAAGTCCCACACACTGCTAGAAGGCCAAATATTTTTTCAGAGCTAGATGCAGACAAAAAATTATTTTTAATTTGCAACCTGATGGAGGTCAGTATAGATGGACTAATAGAGAAAGTCCCACACACTGCTAGAAGGCCAAATATTTTTTCAGAGCTAGATGCAGATAAAAATTATTTTTAATTTGCAACCTGATGGTGGTCAGTATAGATGGACTAATAGAGAAAGTCCCACACACTGCTAGAAGGCCAAATATTTTTTCAGAGCTAGATGCAGAAAAAAATTATATTCAGTTTGTAACCTGATGGAGGTCAGTATACATGGACTAATAGAACAAGTTCCACACACAGCTAGAAGGCCAAATATTTTTTCAAAGGTAGATGCAGATAAAAATTATTTTTAATTTGCAGCCTGATGGAGGTCAGTATAGATGGACTAATAGAGAAAGTCCCACACACTGCTAGAAGGCCAAATATTTTTTCAGAGCTAGATGCAGACAAAAAATTATTTTGAATTTGCAACCTGATGGAGGTCAGTATAGATGGACTAATAGAGAAAGTCCCACACACTGGTAGAAGGTCAAATATTTTTTCAGAGCTAGATGCATACAAAAAATTATTTTTAATTTGCAACCTGATGGAGGTCAGTATAGATGGACTAATAGAGAAAGTCCCACACACTGCTAGAAGGCCAAATATTTTTTCAGAGCTAGATGCAGATATAAATTATTTTTAATTTGCAACCTGATGGAGGTCAGTATAGATGGACTAATAGAACAAGTCCCACACACAACTGGAAGGCCAAATATTTTTTCAGAGGTAGATGCAGATAAAAAATATTTTAAATTTGCAGCCTGATGGAGGTCAGTATAGATGGACTAATAGAGAAAGTCCCACACACTGCTAGAAGGCCAAATATTTTTTCAGAGCTAGATGCAGACAAAAAATTATTTTGAATTTGCAACCTGATGGAGGTCTGTATAGATGGACTAATAGAGAAAGTCCCACACACTGCTAGAAGGCCAAATATTTTTTCAGAGCTAGATGAAGACAAAAAATTATTTTTAATTTGCAACCTGATGGAGGTCAGTATAGATGGACTAATAGAGAAAGTCCCACACACTGCTAGAAGGCCAAATATTTTTTCAGAGCTAGATGCAGATAAAAATTATTTTTACTTTGCAACCTGATGGAGGTCAGTATAGATGGACTAATAGAGAAAGTCCCACACACTGCTAGAAGGCCAAATATTTTTTCAGAGCTAGATGCAGAAAAAAATTATATTCAGTTTGCAACCTGATGGAGGTCAGTATAGATGGACTAATAGAACAAGTCCCACACACAGCTAGAAGCTCAAATATTTTTTCAGAGGTAGATGCAGATAAAAATTATTTTTAATTTGCAACCTGATGGAGGTCAGTATAGATGGACTAATAGAGAAAGTCCCACACACTGCTAGAAGGCCAAATATTTTTTCAGAGCTAGATGCAGACAAAAAATTATTTTGAATTTGCAGTGTGATGGAGGTCAGTATAGATGGACTAATAGAACAAGTCCCACACACAGCTAGAAGGCCAAATATTTTTTCAGAGGTAGATGCAGATAAAAAATATTTTAAATTTGCAGCCTGACTGAGGTCAGTATAGATGGACTAATAGAGAAAGTCCCACACACTGCTAGAAGGCCAAATATTTTTTCAGAGCTAGATGCAGACAAAAAATTATTTTGAATTTGCAACCTGATGGAGGTCAGTATAGATGGACTAATAGAGAAAGTCCCACACACTGCTAGAAGGCCAAATATTTTTTCAGAGCTAGATGCAGACAAAAAATTATTTTGAATTTTAAACCTGATGGAGGTCAGTATAGATGGACTAACAGAGAAAATCCCACACACTGCTAGAAGGCCAAATATTTTTTCAGAGCTAGATGCAGACAAAAAATTAATTTTAATTTGCAACCTGATGGAGGTCAGTATAGATGGACTAATAGAGAAAGTCCCACACACTGCTAGAAGGCCAAATATTTTTTCAGAGCTAGATGCAGATAAAAATTATTTTTAATTTGCAACCTGATGGAGGTCAGTATAGATGGACTAAAAGAGAAAGTCCCACACACTGCTAGAAGGCCAAATATTTTTTCAGAGCTAGATGGAGAAAAAAATTATATTCAGTTTGCAACCTGATGGAGGTCAGTATAGATGGACTAATAGAACAAGTCCCACACACAGCTAGAAGGCCAAATATTTTTTCAGAGTTAGATGCAGATAAAAATTATTTTTAATTTGCAGCCTGATGGAGGTCAGTATAGATGGACTAATAGAGAAAGTCCCACACACTGCTAGAAGGCCAAATATTTTTTCAGAGCTAGATGCAGACAAAAAATTATTTTGAATTTGCAACCTGATGGAGGTCAGTATAGATGGACTAATAGAGAAAGTCCCACACACTGGTAGAAGGTCAAATATTTTTTCAGAGCTAGATACATACAAAAAATTATTTTTAATTTGCAACCTGATGGAGGTCAGTATAGATGGACTAATAGAGAAAGTCCCACACACTGCTAGAAGGCCAAATATTTTTTCAGAGCTAGATGCAGATATAAATTATTTTTAATTTGCAACCTGATGGAGGTCAGTATAGATGGACTAATAGAACAAGTCCCACACACAGCTGGAAGGCCAAATATTTTTTCAGAGGTCGATGCAGATAAAAAATATTTTAAATTTGCAGCCTGATGGAGGTCAGTATAGATGGACTAATAGAGAAAGTCCCACACACTAATAGAAGGCCAAATATTTTTTCAGAGCTAGATGCAGACAAAAAATTATTTTGAATTTGCAACCTGATGGAGGTCTGTATAGATGGACTAATAGAGAAAGTCCCACACACTGCTAGAAGGCCAAATATTTTTTCAGAGCTAGATGAAGACAAAAAATTATTTTTAATTTGCAACCTGATGGAGGTCAGTATAGATGGACTAATAGAGAAAGTCCCACACACTGCTAGAAGGCCAAATATTTTTTCAGAGCTAGATGCAGATAAAAATTATTTTTAATTTGCAACCTGATGGAGGTCAGTATAGATGGACTAATAGAGAAAGTCCCACACACTGCTAGAAGGCCAAATATTTTTTCAGAGCTAGATGCAGAAAAAAATTATATTCAGTTTGCAACCTGATGGAGGTCAGTATAGATGGACTAATAGAACAAGTCCCACACACAGCTAGAAGCCCAAATATTTTTTCAGAGGTAGATGCAGATAAAAATTATTTTTAATTTGCAACCTGATGGAGGTCAGTATAGATGGACTAATAGAGAAAGTCCCACACACTGCTAGAAGGCCAAATATTTTTTCAGAGCTAGATGCAGAAAAAAATTATATTCAATTTGCAACCTGATGGAGGTCAGTATAGATGGACTAATAGAATGATGCTATGCCCAAAAGATTTTACTTCACTAGGTGCAGTAAAAAAATTGGTATTCTATACACAGGTGGTATATCTTGCAACACAGATAGGCTACTCCACTGACTAACACACTCTGCAATAGGCCAAAAAGGATTAGCTTTGCTAGATTCAGCCAAATGCTGTGAAAAAAACTTGCACGGCACTGGCACAGACCTGTCTGGCAAAAACTGATAGGAACTGATGTAACCTAGTCCTGAAAAGGACTGCAATTACAATTAGTCTTTACTCCCACAATCTATCTATTTAAGAGCACAGACCTGCCTGATAAAAGTCGTAGGAAATGCTGTAACCTAGTCCTTAAAAGGACTGCAATCACAACTATTCCCTACTCCCAAGCTATCTGTAGATTTGTGCGAAAATTGGCTTGAAATTAACAAGGTATAGCGCACACAGCAACAGCGGTGCCGTCTAACACGCAGCTGCAGCAGTGAGAAAATGGTGGCGACGGGGAAAATGGCTTGGTCTTATAGGGCAAGGACATGTGACATACACTGCCAATGACACATGCCCTTGCTTGTGTGAAAAAAAGCAGTTTGCTCCGTGTGTGCGCTGCTGATAGACTGACAGATTGCACCTCCCCACTGTAAATGCGGGAAAGAGAAAAAAAAATGGAGATCTTCATTATTCCTGCAGAGATCCATCCCCTGCCCATCCCCCCACCCCGCTGTACACTCAAACTGCGTATTAACATTAATTTTCATCATTACTGAGAAAAAATCCAGTTATGATTTTGGTGCACGAACAGTTATCGAACATAACCTCGAACAGCCGAATTTTTCTCAAATCGTTCGTGTTCGCCGAACGGCTCGAACACCGCCCAAAACAGCTCGAATTTGAGATTGGCAAACAGTTCGAGTCGAACAACGCTCATCTCTACTTATAATGCAGTTTATATAAAGTTCTTCATAAACACAATAATCGAAAACAAATTGGCCATTGTGAATTCATTCGTTGAAAACTAAAACAGGACACTAAATGTATTAGAATCTCCTGAATAATAAAATCTTGTTCACAAATGATGCTATTTTTACACTCGGGTCAGAATTTCTCATATCAATAGATATTTGTGTAATAATAAGAAGAAGACACATCATAAAATGTCATTTTCACAGTGCGAATGCACTTATGCATCTTTAGAAGTACTATTTCTGACATCTAAAAGCTCCTTGTATGTGCATTATTACCGAGCTTGTAACCAACTGACAGCAATGCACCATAGGTTTTTTACTACTGCGGAAGTATCAAAGTCCATGGCGGATAGGCTTCCCATTCTACTTTCCATATAATATAGAACAGTATACACATTTATAATTTTTTATGTAAAAATACATCAGTTTTTGTGTAAAAGCTGCAACAAATATGCTACTTTTGAATGTGACCTTTCAACTTATTATCTATATTATATATAATAATTTGTACTAACCAGACACATGTATAGTGGGAGACACAGATAATTGTATCAATGCAGATATGAAGTGTATGGAAATTATGTAAGATAAGCAAAGAGATTACACATAGGACATGGACCAGGTTATTATTATAATAATGGCATGTAAGAGTTTATGTTTTTAAAACACCCTTAAACCTGCTAGAGAAGAAAGTGGAAGCAACCCCCCTCATGTTCTTTGGTGTTTACCAGGCAAACCACCTTACTTTTAATGAGTACCACTGGCATATATTAATGGTTTATTTTAATGGTAGATGATCATTATTTGAATCTATGAATAACCCCTTACAGACATACAGTACAGACCAAAAGTTTGGACACCTTCTCATTTAAAGATTTTTCTGTATTTTCATGACTATGAAAATTGTACATTCACACTGAAGGCATCAAAACTATGAATTAACACATGTGGAATTATATACTTAACAAAAAAGTGTGAAACAACTGAAAATATGTCTTATATTCTAGGTTCTTCAAAGTAGCCACCTTTTGCTTTGATGACTGCTTTGCACACTCTTGGCATTCTCTTGATGAGCTTCAAGAGGTAGTCACCCGAAATGACTTTCACTTCACAGGTGTGCCCTGTCAGGTTTAATAAGTGGGATTTCTTGCCTTATAAATGGGGTTGGGACCATCAGTTGTGTTGTGCAGAAGTCAGGTGGATACACAGCTGATAGTCCTACTGAATAGACTGTTAGAATTTGTATTATGGCAAGAAAAAAGCAGCTAAGTAAAGAAAAACGAGTGGCTATCATTACTTTAAGAAATGAAGGTCAGTCAGTGCGAAAAATTGGGAAAACTTTGAAAGTGTCCCCAAGTGCAGTTGCAAAAACCATCAAGCGCTACAAAGAAACTGGCTCATATGAGGACCGCCCCAGAAAAGGAAGACCAAGCGTCACCTCTGCTTCTGAGGATAAATTTATCCGAGTCACCAGCCTCAGAAATCACAGGTTAACAGCAGCTCAGATTAGAGACCAAGTCAATGCCACACAGAGTTCTAGCAGCAGACACATCTCTACAACAACTGTGGAGAAGAGACTTTGTGCAGCAGGCCTTAATGGTAAAATAGCTGCTAGGAAACCACTGCTAAGGACAGGCAACAAGCAGAAGAGACTTGTTTGGATAAAGAACACAAGGAATGGACATTAGACCAGTGGAAATCTGTGCTTTGGTCTTATGAGTCCAAATTTGAGATCTTTGGTTCCAACCACCGTGTCTTTGTGCGATGCAGAAAAGGTGAACGGATGGACTCTACATGCCTGGATCCCACCGTGAAGCATGGAGGAGGAGGTGTGATGATGTGGGGGTGCTTTACTGGTGACACTGTTGGGGATTTATTCAAAATTGAAGGCATAATGAACCAGCATGGCTACCACAGTATCTTGCAGCGGCATGCTATTCCATGTGCGTTTAGTTGGACCATCATTTATTTTTCAACAGGACAATGACCCCAAACACACCTCCAGGCTGCGTAAGGGCTATTTGACCAAGAAGGAGAGTGATGGGGTGCTACGCCAGATGACCTGGCCTCCACAGTCACCAGACCTGAACCCAATCGAGATGGTTTGGGGTGAGCTGGACCGCAGAGAGAAGGCAAAAGGGCCAACAAGTGCTAAGCATCTCTGGGAACTCCTTCAAGATTGTTGGAAGACCATTTCCGCTGACTACCTCTTGAAGCTCATCAAGAGAATGCCAAGAGTGTGCAAAGCAGTCATCAAAGCAAAAGGTGGCTACTTTGAAGAACCTAGAATATAAGACATATTTTCAGTTGTTTCACACTTTTTTGTTAAGTATATAATTCCACATGTGTTAATTCATAGTTTTGATGCCTTCAGTGTGAATGTACAATTTTCATAGTCATGAAAATACAGAAAAATCTTTAAATGAGAAGCTGTGTCCAAACTTTTGGTCTGTACTGTATGTACTTTTATTGTTTTGTTGCTTTTTTTTTCAGAATAATATTTATTTATGGGTACAATATATTTTTTTGGGGGGGATTATTTTTTTCATTTTTTTTTTATATTTTTACAATTGTTTTTTTTCACATTCTGACACTTTTTTAACTTATACATTTTGTCCCTGTATGGAACTTTCATTTTTTTAACCCAGATAGCTTGCATAGCACAGAAATGCTGCAGCAGCATCTCTAAGCTATGCAGGCTGCAGCCCTGCGCACACAAATTAGGTAGACCGCGCACTGAGCACAATCTATGTAACTTCCTGCTGTCTGGTGACTGAGATGTCGTCATGACGACATTGGGTGAGCATAATAACCACCATGACCTGGCAGAGACAGCACGGGACGCCGGAGAGAAGGTAAGTAATGACGCTTACCTCCTCTTGCTCCTGGAATGCTGTGATCGACTTCAATCGCAGCATTTTGAGGGTTAATGTGCTGGGAACGGGGCGGCACTGCTCCTAGCATATACCACCGGGTGTCAGCTGTGAGAATAAGCTGACACCCAGCGCCGATCGCCCCGCACCGCTTGTGTGCGGGCGCGATCACATTCTGCGTAATAGTACGTCCCTGGCCCTAAAGGCCCAGGGCACAAGGATGAACTATTACCAAAAATGGCTATAACAATTCATAGAACACGATAGTGTATATGCCCCAAATGGGGTCTATCATAATCAATATTAGTCAATGATATAGATATCCAAAAGCACTATCATAAAAGGACGAATTGAATCCCATCGTTTATTTTAAATAAGAAAACAAAAGCATACAACGAAAGAGGGACTACCAAAGGTTTTCTTTAGAAATTCATATAAAGTTTATTATTAAAAGGAATAGAAGGCACAAAATAGGGGAAAAGTGAACCCGAGAACAGTGGTAGCATTAAAAAGCCTCTCACAAAGCACGGTCACTGCCCCAACGGACCCCACATATTCTAATTACTCAGGCTTAGAGAACACCAAACTGTTGTTGTCATAGCAACAGTGGTTAACAATCAGAATCAATAAATATATATATATATGGCAATCTAGTAAATCACCTCTATAGTACATAAAGAGTAGACAGGAGGGAATTGCTCATCAGCTCCCTTCAATGTACAATCCCTATATTGAATAATGGTTGCCAATACATACCAGGGATTAAACCAAATCACGGAGTTCTATCCAGGAGGCCTGAGACCGAGGGGCCCGTCGGGAGAGCGCACACGTGAAGTGAAGTGCCCCAACGCGCGTTTCGAACTTCCTTCTTCAGGGGGCATGAAAATAAGTGGAGCGGTAAGTTTATATAGGCGCCAGCCGGCGCTCTATGCCGGGAGTTGCGTTGCCATCGCTATGGAGACCAGGCAACGCCACTCGGCATTCCCGCAGGGCCGGAGGTGACGCATGCGTCGCCACGGAGACCAAGACGCCAGCCAGCCTCCGCGTCACATGACCTCCGGCAAGCAGCGCATTGCCGAACATCATTAAAGATACAGAGAGCTGGCGGGCATGCAGGGCACCGCGAAGCGCATGCGTTACTGGCTACAGTATTCCCTTGTATGCTATGCATATAAACTTCAAGAACGAATGTAAGAGGTAAGCGTGAAACACCCATAGTGAAAGCAAGAACAGAGAATAAAAGAGGAGGTGGAGGGGGAGGGGGTAGAGGGGGGGGGGAGGGGGGGAGAGAAGAAAGAATGAAAAAGGAAAATGCGAGGCGGACATCAAAAACTATGTTAATAAGGGAAACGATGTCTCAGGGATCCTGGCATAGAACACATGATAATGTTCCAAAAATAATCCAAGGAAGGGGAGAGAATACCATATGCTAGAGGGTATAGCCGGCGAATGATCAAGCGGGCATACAGAAGGGCAAAGTTCTCCTCAAGACATGATTTAGTCTATGGGAGCCAAATTAATAGAAACAATAAAGAACAAGTACGCTTTGTCACCAACTTTAACTGTCAATTTCCTCGTTTGAGGAATATTTTGGCCCGCTCCTGGCATATCCTCAAAGCTGATTCAATAATATCACGTTTTATTCCGGATAGACCGTCTATTTCTATTAGATGGTCTAGGAACCTTCGGGATTATTTGGTACACTCACATTATGAGAATGCGGAAGGTACTACTTTTCTGGAGGGACAACCTAGGAGGAGTGGATGTGTGCCATGTGGTCGATGTGTGGCATGCCCTAACGTGGAACGGAGTGATATGTTCTTTAAAGCAGATGGATCCAAGGTATATAGGATCAATAAATCAATCACTTGTACTACCAAATATGTGATCTAGTTTGCGACATGCCCATGTGGGTTAATCTAAGTGGGCATGACTACCAGTCAAATTAAGGTACGGGTCCGGGAACACGTGTTGGGCATACAGGCCGCAGTCGACCACATGGACACATCCACTTTGAAGACAATCCCACGCCACTTTAAGACCTACCACAAATGTGATACCTCTCTGTTTAAGGTAAGGGGTATTGACTGTATTATACCAGGTATACGGATCTGGACTCTGAACACCTTATATCCAAACGGGCTCAATGAAAGCTTCAGTTATTCCTCCTTTCTCTGACCGGCCATCAGATGGTTTGATATCTGTGCGTGAATGTGCTCACCACACATGCACTCATAGATGCCCAGGTCCATATCTATGGGATTCAGTGGATTTACATCTGGTTTTAAATATATTTTTTTGTGTATGTTTTTATCATGTTATTTACTTGGGTGTTTTTTATTTATTTTAATAGATCCTTGTTTTGCTTTTGGGGGTTTTTCTTCCTCCTCGCTACTGTGGACACTCTTTTATGGATATGTGAGGATTTCTTCTAGGATGATCAAAAACCCTTTATCATTGTGAATTTTGAAGAAGAAGAAGAACTGGATATGGACATCCGTGTTATTTACTTTTATACCCGTGTATATGGGTGACTGTTTTTATGATATGTTATGCTGGGGGAATTATGATATGGGATCCAAAATGGGTATGAGTCAAATATGTTGTGTAGTAATTAATTGTTAATCTAGTGACGACCCTTTGGATGGTTTTCTCTCCCCTTCCTTGGATTATTTTTGGAACATTATCATGTGTTCTATGCCAGGATCCCTGGGACATCGTTTCCCTTATTAACATAGTTCTTGATGTCCGCCTCGCATTTTCCTTTTTCATTCTTTCTCCCCCCCCCTCTCTCCCCCCTCCTCTTTTCTTCTCTGTTCTTGCTTTCACTATGGGTGTTTCACGCTTACCTCTTACATTCGTTCTTGAAGTTTATATGCATAGCATACAAGGGAATATCGTAGCCAGGAACGCATGCACGTCGCGGTGCCCTGGATGCCCACCAGCTCTCTGTATCTTTAATGATGTTCGGCAATGCGCTGCTTGCCGGAGGTCATGTGACGCGGAGGCTGGCCGGCGTCTTGGTCTCCGTGGCGACGCATGCGTCACATCCGGCCCTGCGGGAATGCCGAGTGGCGTTGCCTGGTATCCATGGTGATGGCAACGCTACTTCCGGCATAGAGCGCCGGCTGGCGCCTATATAAACTTACCGCTCCACTTATTTTCATGCCCCCTGAAGAAGGGAGTTCGAAACGCGCGTCGGGGCACTTCACTTCACGTGTGCGCTTTCCCGACGGGTCCCTCGGTCTCAGGCCTCCTGGATAGAACTCCGTGATTTGGTTTAATCCTTGGTATGTATTGGCAACCACTATTCAATATAGGGATTGTACATTGAAGGGAGCTGATGAGCAATTCCCTCCTGTCTACTCTTTATGTACTATAGAGGTGATTTACTAGATTGCCATATATATATATATATATTTATTGATTCTGATTGTTAACCACTGTTGCTATGACAACAACAGTTTGGTGTTCTCTAAGCCTGAGTAATATGATTGTACAAATTAGAATATGTGGGGTCCGTTGGGGCAGTGACCGTGCTTTGTGAGAGGCTTTTTAATGCTACCACTGTTCTCTGGTTCACTTTTCCCCTATTTTGTGCCTTCTATTCCTTTTAATAATAAACTTTATATGAATTTCTAAAGAAAACCTTTGGTAGTCCCTCTTTCGTTGTATGCTTTTGTTTTCTTATAACCAAAAATGTCAGAAAGGGGTTAAATAAGAAAAAACTATACATGTTTGGTAATTCCATAATCGTGCCCAAATGGAGAATCATATGGCCAGGCCATTTTTACTGTATAGTGAACATGGTGAATAATAAAAAAAAAAAAACAATTGTGGAATTGCACTTTTTCCGCAATTTTGCCAAATTTGGAATTTTTTTCCAGCTTTCTATTATAACACATGATAAAATGAATTGTGTCATTCAAAAGTGCAACTTGTTCTGCAAAAAACGTCTGTATAACTATTACTATAGCTGAGAGTGTGCATACGGTGGCAGTAATTTGTAATCTATAACAGACTGTTAGAACAACAATATTTCTTAAATTTAAACCTATTCTTTCTTTATTCTGAACAGATTAATCAATTTCATTTTTTGTTCCCTTTATGTTTTGCGTCTATTTACATATTTGAAAATCCAACATTTCTCTTGTTGTTTAAGAAGAGCAAAACTCTAGGAAGTAAATAATTTTAGTTTGTCCAGTGTCACGCTCAGCAAAATCCTTCAATGAGCCAAAATCTATAGGAAAAATAATAGACTGTGTAAAGGTAATTCTTTCATGGAGGCCCATCAGGTTTTTCCATTCTCCTTCAATTAAATTAAACTATATTCTTTTTAGACACAACGCCAGCAATAAACGTAGCTATTTCCACTCTTATAGAACACCCATATGTGGCCTTTTGATATTCTTGTGAAATGTGCAATGTGTTCTGCAAAATGAATCAAAGGCATACAACACCAAGAACAAAGATGATGATTTCTGGCAAATAATTCTTGAGACCACCTAGACTGTAAACTGCAATGAAGAAAAGTTTCAAACCAAACTACATTTCAAATAATATTAAAAGCTGTACATTTCACAAAAGTCAGATCGCTTAATGGAAACATTGTGACCTATTTAAATCTCACACCATGATGGAATTATTATATTCCAATAATAAAAATGTAATGGAAAGGAAAGGCTAGAATCTCTGGCATGAGCGTTCAGAATTAAATGCTTATTAAAAAAATGGCAATGAGGGTCATTTACATAGCAAAACCTAGCACCACACAAAAATGCTTTGACACGTTAAACAAGAAGGTCACAAGATTTGAACAACCTCCTGCTTCGTTTCACGTACAGCACACATTGATACGGAATAAAAGTATCAGCATTACCTTGTACCATATACAGCACTGCACAAAAGTTTTAGGTAGGTGCAGAAAAAAAATGCTGCAAAGAAAGAATAATTTCAAAAATAGAAGTGTTAATAATTTATTTTTATCAAATAACAAAATGCCAAGTGAATGAACAAAAAAATAAATCTATTTCAAATGAAAACTTGGTGGGACCTAACCACCCTCCATCATTAAAGCAGCATCAATTCTTCTAGGTATACTTGCACAACAAATAGAGTGTACAATTTTAGGTTTCAGCGTAAAGGAAAGACAAAGTTAAATTTGAACGGGTGCAAAAGAGTGGCCAAGGTTATTAAGAGAATTGGTGTCTGTAGTATCAAAACAGGTTATCAAACTTGGGATCATTCAGTTTGAAAAAATGAAGACTTATGGGAGAGCTTGTTACAACATACAAATATATGCGTGGACAGTACAAAGATCTTTCTAATGAGTTTTTTATACCTAGGCCTTCAACAATTAAAAGGGGATATTCAATACATTTAGAGTATAGATAGATTCTCCATCGTCACAGGCAGCAAATCTTTACTGTGAAAGTAGTGAGACCATGGAACTCTCTGCTACATGATATTGCAATGGTTGATATACTAAAAAGGTTCAAGGAAGGCCTGAATGCCTTTCCTGAAAATATAATATTTCAGGTCATGGGTACTATATTCTGTGATGAGCTATTAGACTAGAGAACAAGTCTGATTGCTGTGTCTAGAGTAAGGGGAGAATTTTTAGCATCTGCTTCGTGGGGATTTTGCCTTCATCTGGAAGAACATGTTAGGTCATAGGTTCAACTCGATGATCTTCTATCTTCTTTCAACCTTAAAACTGTGAAACTATTTTGTAGGATTATGTTCAGGTGAATAAGCACCATATAATGTCAAACAGGTAATAATGATCATCATTTTCACAAGTCAAACACCATGGCAAGTATGAGCCCAGCAATAAAGCACAAGATAGTTACACTGCATCAGCAAGGTTTCTCCTAGGGTGAGATTTCAAAACGGACTAGAGTTTCAAGATGTGCTATTCAAGAACTTTTGAAGAAGTGTTTGTAACAACATCCCTGTTGAGCTCCTTTAAAAACCATGTGAAAATGTACCTAAAATAATTTATGCTGTTTTGAAGGCAAAGAATGGTCACACCCAGCAACGTACATAGAAATCACAGGGCACCATAGCAAAAGTCCAAATTTGCCTCACTCGAACCACTCTACATCCCCCCCCCCCTCAAAAAAAAGAAATATTCGGTGGAGTAGGTGGGGTCATACGTCTCATCTTTATTATGGCAGGTACACAGTAATTATGCCATTACTGAAGACACTTAGTGTTCTCACTCACTACTATACCCACTTCATGACCTAATAAATTCCCCCCAAACTGTATGATACCACCTACAGTGAATTCCCCCTACAGATCCTCCTCACACACATTATGATGACACCACAACCAGCAAAGTATGATGTCGCCACAGTAACCCCAACACAGTATAATTCCTCTCTCCTAAAATGCATCATGCCCCCCCCCCCACAAATGCTTACAATGAAAAAAAAAATGCAAACTACTCACCTTCCACCATTCCTCCAATGTCTGCTCCAGTCAGTGCATTGTGCCGACTAAGGCTCTGTCCGACCAGGAGGCATTATGTAATGACATTATCGTGCCTGCTGTGCTGAGTCACTCCGACACACAGGCAGAGTAGTGCAGCAGGGAATAGACGGCTCTCTCCTGTACCATTCTAGTCAATGGTATCTGCAACAATATCTGAATTCTTTGGGTGCAGATACCTTTGAAAATGCAATGACAGGCGGGGCACTCAGCAACGGGCCCATCTAGCTCACGGGCTACATAGCGGCTGCGTGGTCTGCTGATATGGATGGTACACCACTGGTCACATCAAATATTGATTTGATTTAGATTTAACTTTAGCTGATTCACTTTTCATGTTGTTTTTTGATAAAATAAGCTTTTAACACTTATTTTTCTGAACACATTCCATTTTTTCCATATACGGAAAATGAAAATAGCACAAGTCCAAGTTATACCCCAAAAACTCATGTAATAAGAAATACAAAAATATGTAGACAGTACTCCAGACAATTCAAGTTAAAAAAAAGTGTGATTTTTTGGGGGGGTTTATGTGAAAAGAGGCAGTGTTTTGGCTTACAAACAACTGAACCTTTGTCAACATATAACAATATAGTTGAAAACAGTGGTTTATATGAGTATAAATTAATTAGCATATGTTAAACATGTCAATTAATTAATAGTGATGGGCGAGCACTAAAGTG
Source organism: Phyllobates terribilis (assembly GCF_046119375.1). Classification (NCBI taxonomy): domain Eukaryota; kingdom Metazoa; phylum Chordata; class Amphibia; order Anura; family Dendrobatidae; genus Phyllobates; species Phyllobates terribilis. The sequence continues at coordinate 460,125,114 of NW_027362761.1, read as the reverse complement.
CTTGGATGCTTGTTATTCGAATCGAGCAAATCGTAATGCTCGGGTGCTCATTTCCAGTAAAGAGCATAATGGAAGTCAATGGGAAACTCAAGCATTTTTCCAGTAGACCCTACCAGGAGGCCTGGGGGGGGCCAGAAAATCACTGTAATATATGGAAACACCACTAAAATGGAATGGGAACAGCATGGGGAAGACTCCTGGATGCATCTCTGACTCCCAGGTCACTGTTGGGAACAATATTGTCAGAGTATTACTCCACTTTTACGAACTGACAATAAAAAATACAAAACTGCAGATAAAATAAATTTGACAGGAAAAAAGGCTAGGAAACATTTTTTCCTGTATAATGACTTGTATATAAGGCATAATAAAAAAGGAGAAAAAATGCCATCTCTCATCGTATTTCTCTGTCATTTTTAGCAATAAATAAATAATTTTAAAAAATGACTTGAGGTGGCCACTATTTTTAATAACCAGCTAAGGCAAAGCAGACAGCTGGTAAGGTCCATGGTTATTGGCCCCTTCCCAGCCTAAAAATACCAGCCTGCAGCTGCCACAGAACTGGCACATCACAATATATGCGCCAATTCTGGCACCCTGTCTCAGCCCTTCCTGATTGCCCTGGTGTGGTGGCAATCAGGGTAATGGGATTTGGGGTTGATGACAGCTGTGATTTGTCAAAAAATCACAGCTGTCATCAACCCCTGGGGTTAGTAATGGAGAGGTGTCTGCCAGTAAGAAAAAAGAAAAAAACAGAAACAAAAATTCTTTATTTACAAAAAACACTCCCCGAAAAATGCCCTTGTTCTCCCATTTATTAAAAAAAATAAAACAAATCGCATTCAGTTCCGAACTAGTTCAGCAATCCCTCGATTTAGTACATCGTCTGAAGCGTATGGCGCACGAAACAGAGATCCATAGTTTTTCGTAGCCGCCACTGCGGGGCACGCTGCTCCGCAAGATCGGCCGGATATGAAATTAAGCAACCTCAGTGTCGTCAGTAAGGTTACATCAGTTCACAACTGCTTGGGTCTCACAGAGCACCATGACCGACAGTCCGGCAATCTGCGTGACCTGGTAGAGTTACTGTAGTACGTCGGACTGCCAGACTGTGCTGCCACCGTGTCACACAGAGGACAAGAGCATAGTCCGGCAGTTCGACATACTGTAGCGATTCTGCTGGGTCGTGCAGACTGCCCGACTGCTGGGCTGCCAGTCTGCGCTCTTCTTAATTCAGTGACTGTGAGGCCCGGTAACCTTAAGGGAGCCTTAAAGGGAGACTTTAAGGTTGCTGGAGTTCTCAGCTGCTGGAACACCTGGAGTCTGTGAACTCTGGTTCATTTAATTCAGGTGTCCAAGAAGCTGGGAACTCCAGTAACCATTGCATTTTTACCACGTTTTTTATTGTGTTGAATGTTATTTAAAGCTAGTTGGAAAAAGGCTTAGCTGAAGAGACAGAGGGACAGATAGATAGAGGGAAAGAGATAAATAGACGGCAGATATCTGGCAGCTTTCTAGGAATAAATAAATAAAAAATTGTGTGTGTTCCTCCCTGTTTTTAATAACCAGTTAAGGCAAAGCAGCCTGCTGTGGGCTGATATTATCAGGCTGGGAAGGGCCATGGTTATTGGCCCCTTACCAGCCTAAAAATACCAGCCTGCAGCCGCCACAGAACTGGCGCGTCACATTAGATGCGCCAATTCTGGTGCCCTGTCTCAGCTCTTCCTGATTGCTCTGGTGTGGAGACAATTTGGGTAATGGAATAAGGTGTTCATGTCAGCAGCTGGTGCTGACACCAAGCCCTTGGGATAGTAATGGAGAGGTGTCAGTCACACATCCTTATTACTAACCCTGTAAGTAAAAATCAATAAACACACACATACACATAGAAAAGTCCATTATTTTAACAAAAAAAAAAACAGACACCCTCTTTCACCAATTTATTTCTCAAAAAAATCCTTTACCGGTGTGCCATAGTCCAATGGATCCGCCTTAATCCTTGTACCGCGACGAGCCTCGTCCAAAATTCCAGCATATGGAGCCTTGTTCAGAGAACTTGGTTTTATAAGCTGTCATACCAGCACAGACTGGCGGATCTCGCAGTGCTTCACGATAGTCGGCAGTGTCTGTAACCGGCGGTGATGTCAGTAAAGTTACCAGTCACAGATGCTGTTTCCCACGCTGTCACACTGCATCTGTGACCAGCGGTAACCTTCCAGATTGTTACAGCTCATCACAGCGGCTGGCTCATCAGCAAGTTAAGCACATATAAATGCTTAATGAATATTAACTGCTTCCCCACCCATCTCTCTGTGCCGAGAGATGGGTGGGGGAAGCAGTGAATATTCATCTTATCCTCTGATTTCAGAGGTCAGTAGGCCGAGCATCTGGTCACCAGGTCTTAGATAGACCCGATGACACAAATGCAGCTGGCCAATCATAGTAATAGTAACATGGCTATTGCATTACTGTGAATGGCAGGCAATGTCCGCATGTTGTTCATATTCTCATTTGTGTTGACAATGAAGAAATGAGTTATTGAGAATTGCTATTATAATAATTTTACTGCATATTATAAAAAGTCACAATTACAGGTGCAGAAAAAGGGTTAAAAACCTTCCAAGTAGGCATAATCAACTATGTATCCCGTTTTCTAACTGTACTTAGACTAAAGTCACAAAATTCAATTGGCACTATGCTAGCCCGTTACCGAGGTACACCTGAAATGTGATCAGTCTGAGAACTGCTCACCACAGCAGCTATACAAGAGATTACAGGGAAATTGGTTTACATTGATTACTTATTGTTATAGGCAGTGCAGTTGAAAAAAAACATGCAGCGATTAACAATAAGTAATCATGTAATTCACAGTGAGATCTGTAGTATACAATCAAATGATCTGGATATGAAATGCAGCGCAGGTCAATTTACACTGCACAGTGTGTGCATGAGATCTCTTAAAGGGAATCTATCAGCAGGATTTCACCCTCCAAACTATTTATATGTACATGTATCTCTTTCAAAGACAAGGTCAGCATTGTTATACATGCATATGAGGCTGTAAATCTGATGCCTCTGTCACTGTCCAGTGACACCTCTTCCTGATTGACTTTATGCTGTGTGACTTCAAGCAACGGAGTCATCAGTCAAGCAGGAGCAGGTGGCGCTGGGTGGTGGATAGAGTTGGAGTGACAGAGGGTTCAGATGACCTATAAATATTTGCATATTAATTAAAATTCTGATTTCTCTGTAATGGAGGGATGGACTGCCCATGTAAAGGTATTGATAGACTTTTATTTGAAAGACCTGCATGAGTACAGTCATGGCCAAAAGTATTGAGAATGAGACAAATAGTAATTTTTCCAAAGTTTACTGCTTCATTTTTTGTAATGGCAATTTGCATATACTCCTGAATGTCAAAGAGTGATCAGCTTAACAGCAATTACTGTACTTGCAAAGTCAATTTTTGCCCAGAAAATGAACTTTAACCCCCAAAACACATTTCAACATCATTGCAGTCCTGCCTTAAAAGGAGCAGCTAACATCGTTTTAGTGATTGATCCATTAACACAGGTGTGGGTGTTGATGAGGACAGGGCTGGCGATCAATCAGTCATGATTAAGTAAGAATGACATCATTGGACACTTTAAAAGGAGGCTGGTTCTTGGTATCATTCGTTCTCTTCAGTTAACCATGGTTATCTCTAAAGAAACATGTGCAGCCATCATTGCACTGCACAAAAATGGCCTAACAGGGAAGAGTATCGCAGCTACAAAGATTGCACCTCAGTCAACAATCTATCGCATCATCAAGAACTTCAAGGAGAGAGCTTCCATTGTTGTCAAAAAGGCTCCAGGGTGCCCAAGAAAGACCGGCAAGCGCCAGGACCGTATCTTAAAACTGTTTCAGCTGCGGGATCGGACTACCAGCAGTGCCGAGCTTGCTCAGGAATGGCAGCAGGCTGGTGTGAGTGCTTCTGCACGCACTGTGAGGCGGAGACTCTTTGAGCAAGGGCTGGTTTCAAGGAGGGCAGCAAAGAAGCCACTTCTCTCCAGAAAAAACATCAGGGACCGACTGATATTCTGCAAAAGGTACAGGGAGTGGACTGCTGAGGACTGGGGCAAAGTAATTTTCTCTGATGAATCCCCTTTTCGATTGTTTGGGACATCTGGAAAACAGCTTATTCGGAGAAGAAGAGGTGAGCGCTACCACCAGTCTTGTCTCATGCCAACTGTAAAGCATCCTGAAACCATTCATGTGTGGGGTTGCTTCTCAGCCAAGGGAATCGGCTCACTCACAGTCTTGCCTAAAAACACAGCCATGAATAAAGAATGGTACCAGAAAGTCCTCCAAGAGCAACTTCTCCCAACCGTCCAAGAGCAGTTTGGCGCCCAAAAAATGCCTTTTCCAGCATGATGGAGCACCTTGCCATAAAGCAAAGGTGATAACAAAATGGCTCATGGAACAAAACATAGAGATTTTGGGTCCATGGCCTGGAAACTCCCCAGATCTTAATCCCATTGAGAACTTGTGGTCAATCATCAAGAGATGGGTGGACAAACAAAAACCAACAAATTCTGGCAAAATGCAAGCATTGATTATGCAAGAATGGACTGCTATCAGTCAGGATTTGGTCCAAAAGTTGATTGAGAGCATGCCAGTCAGAATTACAGAGGTCTTGAAGAAGAAGGGGCAACACTGCAAATATTGACTTGCTGCATTAACTCATTCTAACTGTCAATATAACCTATTGGTACTCATAATATGATTGCAATTATATTTCTGTATGTGATATAAACATCAAACAAACACTAATAAAAACCAGAGGCCAGCAGATCATGTGAAAATATAATTTTGGTGTCATTCTCAAAACTTTTGGCCATGACTGTATATACATAGTTTGAGGGGTGAAATCCTGCTGTCAGATTTCCTTTAAAATCATATACACAATTCTGCCATCTTGAAAGTCCACTGCATATACACTCTATGTGAACATACTGTTAATGTGCTGGTGGCTGATTCTTAACCCCTTTACCCCAGAAGGTTGTTTACACATTAATGACAGGATCAATTTTTACAATTCTGACCACTGTTACTTTATGAGGTAATAACTCTGGAACGCTTCAACGCATCCTACTTCATGCTAGTGGTAAAATTTATTCGATATGACTTGTGTTTATATCTGAAAAAATCAAAAATGTAGCAATTTTCAAACAATGTATTTTAATGCCCTTATATAAGAAAAATATGTCACACAAAATAGTTAATAACCAACATTTCCCACATGTATACTTTACATCAGCACAATTTTGGAACCAAAGTTATAAGGGTTAAAAGTTGACCAGCAAATTCTCATTTCTCCAACAAAATTTACTAAAACATTTTTTAGGGACCACATCACATTTGAAGTGACTTTGAGGGACCTTTATGACAGAAAATACCCAAAAGTGACACCATCCTAAAAACTGCACCCCTCAAGGTGCTCAAAACCACAATCAAGAAGTTTGTTAACCCTTCATGTGCGTCACAGCAATTAGTCAAATGTGAAAGGAAAAAATGAACATTTAACTTTTTTCACAAAAATGTTACTTTAGACCCAATTTTTTTTTTTCACAAAGGTAACAGAAGAAATTGGACACCAAAAGTTATTGTGCAATTTCTCTTGAGCATGGTTTTCCCCACATATGGGGAATCAGCATAGTTTAGGCGCACGGCAGGGATCTGAAGGGAAGAAGCGCCATTTGACTTTTTGATTACAAAATTTTCTGGAATCATTAGCGGACGCCATGTCTCATTTAGAGAGCCCCTGATGTGCCTAAACAGTGGAAACACCAAACAAGTGACCCCATTTTGGAAACTAGAACCCTTAAGGAACTTATATAGATGTGTGGTAAGCACTTTGAACCCTCAAATGTTTCACAAAAGTTTATAATGTAGAGATGTAAAAAAAAATCACTTTTTTTTCCACAAAAATTATCTTTTAGACTAATTTTTTTTTATTTTCACAAAGGTAACAGGAGAATTGGACCCCAAAACTTGTTGTGTAATTTCTCCTGAGTGCGCTGATACCCCATATGTGGGAGAAAATGACTGTTTGGGGTGCACGTTAGGGCTCAGAAGGGAAGGAGTGACGTTTTGAAATGCAGACTTTGATGGAATGGTCTGTGAGCGTCATGTCGCGTTTGCAGAGCCCCTGATTTGCCTAAACAGTGGAAATGCCCAATAATTGCCCCCTTTTTGTAACTGATTGCAGCATCGGCGTCTATGCCTCCTGCCGGGCAGAGACGCCGTTCCCCTCACCGCTGTGATCCAGGTCCGGCGTCTTCCCGCTCCCCTGCTGCTGAGTGCCAGCTTCCCGGGCACTGTGCTTAGGGCGCGCGCTCCCTCCCTCTTAAAGGGGCCACGCGCGCCGCCCTATAGAGTCCCCGGCCAATGGCCGGAGGACTTCCCCTATATAAGGCGCCTCCTCCAAAATGGAGATGCATGTGCAAGGTTGTTGTTCCATGTGCTAACACTTGCTCCTGCCCTCAGATCCCGCTGCCTGTCAATCCTGCCTGCCAGTCTGTCTGTCAGTCTAGCCCGACAGCCTGTCTAACAGTTCTGTCCTGCAGTCTGTCTGCAGTTGTGTCCGCCAGCCTACTTACCTGGAGCACCTGTCTGTTACCTGTTGTACCCGCCAGCCAGCCTACCTGGAGCACCTGCCAGTAACCTGCCGTGCCCGGCAGCCTGCCTACCCGGAGTACCCGTCGGGCTTTCTGTCGAACCAGCCTGCTTATCCACCCGGAACACCCGTCAGCCTTCCTGCTATGCTCATCTGCTGTACCGGTCATTTCCTGCCATCTGTACCATGGGAGTCACCTGCTCTCATACAAGGTCGGTCCCAGAGTGGCACCTGGTCCACCTGCCCGGTCCCTCCCTGGTTCACGGAGTCGACAAAGCCACCGTGTGACCTTGGTCGGTCCGAGTAGGCACTTAGTCACGCTCCTCTGGTCCCTACTTGTACTGAAGCATAGAGGTTCCACCACCCGTACCTGTAACACTGATCTACTGATTCCTGGAATGTTAATTTCATAATGTAGTGTAATACGTCAGTTGTGTAGCATTCTTCGACAGATTTTCATATGTCAGTTGTGTAGTGTTCGTCAGGTTGCCATACGTCAATTGTGTAAGTCAGAAATGAATTTAGTAGTCCATGGATGTGAGGTACAGTCTGAAGCATTCTTTCACACACAGGCCAGTTTTGTCAGGGCAAGTGTCTCATTGAAAAATGGTGTCCTTGCGTATCCCGCTTCTATAACACACTTGGCACCTCTTTTGTGACTTACCTTTTTTTCCGCTTTGAGGGACCTCCCCTGGGAAATGTTGGCCTGGTACGATTCAAGGTCCTTCAGTTCCGGAAGTACTGGGCCCGCTACTTCACCACTGCCAAATATCAGGGCCTTGATCACTACCTCCTGGAACTGAAGGTATGACGTAGAAGTCTGGCCTCCATATTGTGACAGCAGGAAAGCCTTGTGCATTGCCATCTGTACGATGTGCACAGCCGGCTTTTTGTACCACACCTTGGCATTTCTCAAGGCACTGTACGACTGGAGGACTTGATCAGAGAGATCAACTCCCCCCATGTTTTTGTTGTACCCCAGTATACAGTCTGGTTTGACAACCTGTGTAGAGGTACCCCATATAGTGCTGGGGGAGTTACCATTACCATTTATGGTGGTCAAGAAAAGGACATCCCTCTAGTCCACTAGCGGATGGTCACTACGTGATCCATAAGTACCAGGGCACAGAGACGTACTATTACTGACAATGTCAGAAAGGGGTTAAAGGGTTTGTCCGGTCTAAAATGATAAGTCTGCAGTTACTCAATATGACTGCAGACTTATGAATCCCTGGAGGGCATGCCATGTGAGCTGTGAGGATTCTCTGGTTTCTGAGCTGGGAATGGGAATGGGAACGGCGGTAATATATGCGTTATACATTCTTCTGGGCTGAAGCCATTTAGTGTATGCAGCCTCGCTCATTATGAGTGTAGGGAGCGAGGTAGCACCCACTAGACGGGTTCTGCCCAGGACTATGTATATCACATACATCACCATCGTTCCCGCCTCAGAAACTGGCGCATTCTCACCTCGCGACACACAGTGCGTGCGCTGGGAGGATTCAAGTCACATAGAGAAACTGCAGACTTATCATTTTACACTGGACAAGCCCTTTAATGGTAAATGTTTAGGACAGTGATAGGAATGATGAAGGCGCTGTGCCAAAGCCATCAGCTGCGCTTGTCATTTAATTGCATAAATAGCATTACCAATATCTTTGTATTTCAGTGTTACACTCCAAGCATAATAAACTGCAATACAACTGTAGTGTATAGATAATCAATTTTCCTTTTTTATTTTTCCATCAATGGGGCCATGTGAGAGCTTGTTTTTGCGGGACGAGTTGTACTCTTGAAACACAGCATTGATTTTACCGTATCGTGTATTGGAAAACGGGAAAAAATTCCACATGCGGTGAAATTGCAAAAAAGTGCAATTCCACAATTGTTTTTTTTACCATACTTATGGTTATGTCCTGAGGAAGAAGTTTGATAATTTTGAAACGATTTGACTTTGTAACCGTTTAAACCAACATTTCATCCTGAACTCCTCAATCTCTCAAGTCCATCTGTGTGAGTCTGCCAGCAGTGCAAGATAAACCGCTTTGAATCCGCACAGAATATTTTTCAAAGTCATATAGTTAGTCCTACATGATAATGAACATTAAGAAAAGGGTCACTCTTTCTACAAATATGTCACTGCTTAGGTCATGTTGTTCCATTATCATCTTCTGCAACTTGTATGTTAAAAGAATGCAGCTAGATAGCATTGTAGCAGTATCTATGATAATTGTCTTCCATTAGTGATGAGCGAGCATGCTCGCTACTGCTCGGTGCTCGCCCCAGGATCTCACTGCTCGAGATGCTAAGCGTTCGCCGAGTATTTCCGGGGTTGCTTGGCGGGAGCTCGGGTCTCCTCCCTGCATGTTTGGCTCTCTTTACAGAGACAATGAACATGCAGGGATTACCTGCCACTCACTGTAATGCCATAGCCATGTTGGTTGTGGCATTACAGTGATTGGCTGGCCGCACAGCGTCATCAGGTGTATATCAGACCTGGCGCCACTATGCTCGTCACAGTCACTCTGGAATCAGAGACTGTAGGGAGAGGTGCTGCTGTGTCAGGGAGAGATTTACTTGTTTCTAGTTAGTGTAGGTGTACCAAACTATATTAGAGACACATATCCATCTCAGCAAACAGTCCTTCTGAGGACTAATCCATCTGCAGAGATATCAGGCAGGCAGTGTATATAGGCAGGTAGGCAGGGTATATAGCAGACTGCAGTGCACATAGCACAAGAGGCTCCATTCCAGATTTGTCTGCTGCTGCTGTTAGATATTTTTAGAAATAGGCCCAGGTTTCAGGGGCCAGGAATAATTTTTTTTGGGATCTTAATCCTTATTATTTGCTTCAAAAGCAATCCAGAGAACACCATTTGCTTGTTGGCACTGCAGAATACAGCCAGGTCCTTTCCATATTACAGCGCTAAAAATCCAGCTATTTAAAATTGTGGTTTGTCCGTCACACGGATCACATATAATTCCGCTTAAAATACTGCCATTTCAGGCCTCCATTAAAAATTTGTTTCAGTGTGTCAGTGAAGCAATTGACACCAGTTTGCTGTTCAAATAGTTACCTACAGGCCAGGTATTTAAAACTGTGCTTTCTCTGTCACACAGATCACATATACGTTTTCAGAAAATTCTGCCATTTCTGGCTTCCATTAAAAATTTGTTTCATTGTGTCAGTGAAGCAATTGACACCAGTTTGCTGTTCAAAATAGTTACCTACAGGCCAGGTATTTAAAACTGTGGTTTCTCTATCACACGGATTACATATAACTTTGCTCCAAATCCAGCTATTTGTAGTGAGCGGGGAAGATATTGTCCTTTATTTAAAATGGGCAAGGCGCATGGCAAGGGACGGGGAACTGGACGTGATGGTCATGGTGCATGCAGAGGCCGAGGCCATGGCAAACTGAAATTGTGCTACAACAAACACCCACATCTTCTCGCCTGACCTTCCTGTCCCAATTCCTAGGGGACCGCAGCACACCACTATTGAATCCAGAGCAGTGTCAAAAGGTTGTTGGTTGTATAGTGGATAATGCTTCCAGTTACTTTGCCACCACCACCACCCTGTCTTCCACACGGTCAAGTCTCAGTAGCCGTGAGTCTGGACTGCATATTCCTCACCCTGATCCTCCTTCCTCCCACCATGCTGAGTGCCCGGAGACAACTGATCCCACACTTTGACACTCCGAAGAGCTGTTCACTTTTCCATTTATAGATCTGGGTCTCTCGCCCGGTTCACTTGAAGGGGGCAAGAGGAGATCACATGTAGCGATGCCCAAATATTTGAGCAGCCACGGTCACATGCAGGCGATGGTGGGAAAGTGTCACAAGAGGTGGAAGATGCTAAGACACAATTGCCAGAAAGTCAAGAGGAGGACCAGGGTGTGGAAGTGGAAGACGTGGTGGTGAATGATATAGTAACTGTCCCAACCTGGCAGGAGGACATGCACAGTGAGGACAGCAGCACACGGGGGGGGGGAGGCAGAGCACCCCAACAGGCAGGAAGAAGCAGTGTGGTGGCCGCAGACAGAAGGCAGGCAACCGTTCCCCGTAACACCAACCGAAGGAAGTTGCCAGTACAACTGTTAGGTCTTCCCGAGTCTGGTTGTTTTTTAAAGACTCTGCCGATAACCCCAAAAAGGCCAATTGCAGCACCTGCCAGACTAGCATCAGCTGGGTTGGCAAAACTAGCAGCCTGACCACCACCAGCATGATCAGGCACATGGCAGCAAATCATCTGACTTTGTGGGCCAAACCCCAGGGTCCAGGAACAGTGTCTGCAGGTGGCATCATTGCTTCTTCCACTGTTGTGCATGCAAGTCAATCTCCTGTCCATGGTGCATTCGAAGATGCCTCCTGCCCTGCACCTGTCATTGCACACTCTCAAGTAGCAGCATCAGGACGCACGTTCATGTCCTTGTCACAGCGCAGTGTTCAGTTGGCCATACCCCAATCCTTGGAATGCAAGTGCAAATACACAGCCAACGCCCCACAGGCCACACTACTAAATTCCCACATTTCACGACTACTTGGGCTCAAAATGTTGCCTTTTAGGCTCGTGGAGATGGAAGCATTCCGCAACCTGATGGCGTAACCCAGCCGCCACTATTTCTCCCGGTGTGCCGTCCCCGCATTACACAAGCACGTGTCCCAAAACATTAGCCGAGCCCTCAACAATGTAGTTACCGGGAAAGTCCATCTAACCATGGACACATGGACAAGTGCTTGTGGGCAGGGATGGTACATCTCGCTGAAGGCACACTGGGTTAACATAGTGGAAGACGGGAACCCAGTCGGACCTTGGGACGGAACACGTCCTCCCGACGCCAAGGATTGCAGGAACTAGATCAATCAGGGTTGCCCCCACAGTCTACATCTCCTGCACCTCATTCTCCTCAGCCTCCATCTCCTCTTCAGCCTCCATCTCCGAAATGACCACATCAGTCACAAGCTGGAAGCACTGCAGCACAGCCTCGGCCAAGCGGCAACAGGCTCTGCTGAAAATAATATGCTTAAGTGACAAACTGCACAATGCTGAAGAGCTGTGGACAGCTCTGAAAGAGCAGCCAGATCTGTGGCTCACACCGCTGAACCTACAGCCAGACATGGTCGTGTGTGACAATGGCCGGAACCTGGTGGTGGCTCTGAGGCGAGCTCACACACGTACCATGTCTTGCCCATGTGCTTAACCTCGTGGTTTAGCGGTTTCTCAAATCCTACCCAGAGCTGCAGGATCTGCTTGTTAAAGAACGTCACCCGTGTGCCCATTTTAGAACGTTACCTACAGCTTCCGCTGCCCTTGCCATGTTTCAGCAGCGTTTGCAGCTTCCGGCTCACAGATTGGTGTGTGTTGTCCCTACGCGTTGGAACTCTACACTGTAGATGTTGGAAAGGATTTGTGAGCAGAAAATGGCAGTTGTTGAGTACCAGCATCAACAAGGCCTTCGGTATTCAGTTCAGGCTCCACACATAAGACCTCAGGAGTGGACATGGATGTCACACATATGTACCATCCTCCAAAACTTTGAGGACTCCACCAAGATGGTGAGCGGCGATGACGCCATAATTAGCGTCACCATCCCGCTTCTCTGTCTTCTGAAATGCTCTCTGCTCACAATCAAAGAGGATGCATTGCAGGCAGAGCACGATGAGATGGAGCAAGGAACCATACAGGGTGATTACACACTGCCCAGCCTCATCTCATCCCAATGTGGATTTGGTGACAATGAGGAAGAGGAGGAAGAGGAAGAACAGGAGCTAGTTTCATGCACTATAGACGGTACTACCTGTACAACTGCCATACCGTCTGTTCAGCGTGGATGGCCAAAGACTGAGAGGAGGAGGAGAGCATGGTCAGTCATCCTCTTGGTGAAGACACGGAAGTCTTGCCTGTTAGCAGTCTGGCACGCATGGCTGAGTTTATGTTACGCTGCCTTTCTCATGACCCTCGCGTTCTCAAAATTTTAGGTGACAGTCATTACTGGTTGGTGACACTTCCAGACCTACTTTACAAGGAGAACTTTATATCTCTTATTCCTAAGGTGGACAGGTCTACAAAAATGGGGCAGTACCAGAAGGCCCTTGTTGCAGAACTATTAAAAAAATTCCCATCGGAAAATGCTGGTGGCAGAGGTCACAGTTCGTTGGACAACCAAGGAGTACAGGCAAGAGAGACACAACTTCAATCCAGCAGAGGAAGGAGAACACTGTCAAAGTTCGAGGAGAATTTTCTCAGCCCCTCCCATCGCAAAGGCCCTGAGGCGTGGGGTACTCTCAAAGAAGTGCAAAGTTTGGGAAGATGCTGAGGGAGTACCTTCCCGACCGTACCAACATCCTCCATGATTCCTCTGTGCCTTTAAATTATTGGGTATCCAAGCTGGATACGTGGAATGAACTGGCTCTCTACGCTTTAGAGGTCCTGGCCTGCCCTGACACCAACGTTTTATCAGAGCGGGTTTTTAGTGTCGCTGGTGGAATTATAACTGATAAGCGCATCCGCCTGTCAACTGAAAATGCTGACAGGCTGACTCTTATAAAAATGAACAAGGGCTGGATTGGGCCAGACTTCTCAACACCACCGAATGATAGCAGCGTAACATAAACTCAAATCCAGTGTCTTTTTTTGGGAGGTGTATTCCCATGCACCTTTTCACACCCACACATGGGTATATGCTTCCTGATTTTGGCAATTTGCTCTTGTCCTCCTCCTTCTCCTCATCCTCATCCTCCACCACCATATCACCAGGGTGACCATGGTCCGTGATGCAACACCCACATAATTTTTTTGAAGGATGTTTATGATACCCGTAAAAAAAATATTTATACAGTATGTTCATGTATACCCCCCAGGGATAAATGTTTGTCAGCCCATATACTTAGTGCATGGGCATTACAAGTATAGGAGACCCGCTCCTTTCTAATGGGAACATTGCATTCACTGCATAGGCCAACACTAGGCCAACACTTCCTAATAATTAGTGTTGAGCCACCCCCGTAGTGTTCGAGTTCGGTTCGGTTCGTCGAACACCCGTGTGTTCGCCGAACTGTACGTCGAACTGTTCGTCGAACACCTTCGAACACCGTTAAAACCAATGGCAGGCAAACAAAAACACATAGAAACACATAGAAAACACCTTCAAAGGTGTCCAAAAGCTGACAAACTGCTCAGAAGACACAACTAACACATGGAAAAGTGACAAGTACATATAGACATGCGAAAAGAAAAGAGGTGGAGGAGTAAAAGGAGGGGGAGACACAGATATAGGCATGTCATGCCCTTCTAAAATCCAAAAAGTGAGAAGCCGACACGGCCAGTCCGTTCCTGCCCGTGCCACCTCTGTGTCGCCGGGTTTGTGCCAGAGCCGCGGTGGACCCTGACGGCCAGCCCCCCTATCCCAATACTGGTGCCTGTCCACCGGTGGGTCGAGGCCCCCCTGTGGTGGGGGGGGGAGTAACATCTGCAGAAGAAAGACCATCTTCCAGCCAAACTAAGATGTCGACTTCTTTTCGTGGACAATGTGATACGATCCCATTCTTACGGACACGCCCATCGCTACAAATTCTAAATGAGGCACAAAAACAGCAGGTGCTTCAACGGATATCAAGTGCTCCTTCAAGTGGGCTCTCCATCACCTCAATTTCAACATCACAAATACTCCAGTCCTCAGAGGTGTCACCCCAATCGCACTTGCTTCCTCACAGCTCCCAAGTCTCCAGCTGCCCGTCTGAGTATGGGGTAGCACAGATGGTTGAGTCTGCACAGCTGTTTACTCATACTATAGCCTGGGAAATGGAGGTCTGCTCCAGAGCTTCTGTTAATCCAGATGAGGAAATGATCTGATCTGATGCCCAGAATCTTTATAAGTCGGATCCAGGACCAGATGAAGAAGGTTCTGAGCATAATGTAGACCCTTGTTCCCAAACTGTAACTCCTGTTGGTGGAGACAATGATGAAGACGATGATGAGACTCAAATACCTGATTGGAGCGACAACTTGACTTTTCGGTCAGGGCAGGAAGAGGTTGGCTCTGAGGACGACGGGTGTGATAACACACAGGGTGATGATGACGAGGTTGGAGATCCCACTTACTGTCAACCCACAGTCAGCCAGTCGATGAGGTCAGCAGAGGAGGTGGAGGAGGATGTGACTAGCCCTGGGGATGGGGATGACTCGGTACCCGGGCATTTGCCTGGCCTTGGGGATGTCGTGGTGGTCGGCTCCCTGGCCCGTACCCTGGGGTCTCTCTTTAAAAGGGTGGATAATTGTTAATTTTATAAGAGTTCAAGATGCCACCTGTGGTATCTGGTGACAAGCACCAGCGCTGCAGCAGTCCACTGAGGCCGGTGATAAGGCAGCTCGATGGTATAGCTCCCCACAGGTGGACCTAGGTCTCAGGGCAGCGTATGCAGGGGGAATGCAGGACAGGCGAGACCCAGCTGGGTCAGAGCAAGAACGGGAACGGACACGGCAGTCACTTCAGTACCTTTTACTGGTGGAAATTCAGGCACATCCTGGAGCACTGTAGGGTGAAGGGTGCATATCAGGATCCTCCCCAATGAGCGGGTGTAGGGCCTCCTGTTTCTTGCCTCTGCATAGTAAGTTTCTGACCTGCCTGGAGCTAGGCCTAACTTTGTCTCTGTCCTGCGCTGGCTGACCTTGTGGTAGGGCCTTCTCTTGGAGTTCACGCTCCCAGTATGAGGGGCCTAAGCGTCTCCTGGCTCTGTTACATATCAGCACCTTAGCGATCCTGGGACTTGTAGTTCTCCAGGGATTCCGGTTATGCCTTACTGGGTCATAGAGATACCGGTAAGCTCGGATCCTGTGTCCGGTAAATGCTTCGGGGTGAGCTGGTTAAGCTCCTCTGCCCCTTATGTACTAACTCGCCACTCGCCTTCGGCCTACTCCGGCCCTCACTAGGCTATACACACTAACGGCAGCTTGCCGCGCTTCACTGATCTTACGGCACCGGCACACCTTAAGCTCTATCTGGGCTCCCTGAATCTAGCAAGCAGGAGCCTCGTGCTCCACTGCTGAACTATTAACTGCGTTCTCTAGACTAGACTGAGCTCCACTGCAGACTGACCTCTCTTAGGTTTCTCTACTGCAGGAACTCTTCAGAGGAACTGAACTGCCTAGCTCCACCTTCCCTATTTATATCCCTAACAGGCTCCCTCTGCTGGTCTGAGGTGGAAGGTGGAGATGTGTGAATGTTTATGGGGGCCTCTTGTGGAGGATTCCATCAATGCACTCTTCTAGGATCTGTGATACCAAGCGCAGCGGGGCATCACAGATGCTATTGACGACGAGGTTAGGTTGCGCCTTCCTGAACAGAGACGGAGTACTGGAAGCACGTCAACAACTGCATCGTCAACCACAACTCTGCCTCTGACCACAAGTCGTAGTGGCTCTTCAGGTCACATGGGCTCTAAGCCTTGCATAGCCTGGGCATTTATTCAGATCGATAAGGATGACCCAACTCGTGTTAGCTGTAATATTTGTCAGCAAAAGCTAAGTAGAGGCCAAAAAATCCATAGTTTGAGTACTTCATGCATGTACCGTCACATGGATATGAAGCATAAGTTGCAGTGGGAAGCTCACTGTGCTACAATGCGGCCTAGCCGGCTGGGCCAACCACCGTCTGCCCCATCTTGTGCATCCACAGCCTCTTCATCCTCTGTGACTGGGGGGACAGCAGTCACACATGTTTTTGGACACAGACCTGCCACCTCTTTACCCGCAACAGCCAGTGTGATTGGCAGGTCGTCAGTTCATTGGGAAGTGGAAACACCTGCTAGTGTTGAGCGCTCTCCGACATCGAGAGCACCACCTTTGGATCAAGGCAACCTAACATGTCCGCCTGCATCTTCCTCACAGACCGGCAGTTTGCCGGGGACACCCTACTCAACACCGTCTAAGCACAACAGCCAGCCCTCGGTCCCTCAGATGTGGAAAAGTAAAAGACCATTTCCTCCTAGCCATGAGAAAGCTAAGAGGTTGAATTTCACCATCTGCAAGCTGTTGGCTACAGAAATGCAGCCTTTCCACCTGGAGGACACAGAGGATTTTCAAGACCTTATGTCCGTCACAGTGCCCCAGTACCAGATGCCCAGTCGGCACTACTTCTCAAAGAAAGGTGTGCCTGCGCTCCACTAGCATGTCGCACACAACATCACCGCTTCTTTGAGAAACTCTGTGTGTGACAGGGTGCACTTCACCACAGACACTTGGATGAGAAGGCATGGACAGGGGCGTTACATGTCGCTGACTGGGCACTGGGTAACTATGGTGACAGCAGGACAAGGGGCTGATGTCCAAGTCTTACCGTCCCCACGAGTTGTGCGTCAATCCTCTTTATCTCGAAGTTCCTCCACTGCTTCTGCCTCCTCAACCTCCTCTCGGTCCTCCACCTGCACCCAAAGCCTGTCTGGTAATGCCACCTGCTTTCTAACTGCGCAGAAGGAATCCTGCACACCTCCTTACTATGCTGGCAGCAGGGCTCAACGGCATCAGTGTTTACTTTGAAATGTCTGGGAAATGTGAGTCACACAGCTGAGGAGTTGTGGTCAGCTCTGGAGACCCAGTTTCATGAAAGGTTGTCTCCACTGGACCTGAAACCAGGGAAGGCCATGTGCGACAATGCTGCAAACCTGGGTGCGGCCCTTCGCCGGGGCAATGTCACACACGTGCCTTGTATGGCTCACGTGTTGAACCTGGTTGTCCAGCAATTTTTAGCCCACTATCCCGGACTAGATGGCCTTCTGCAGAGGGCACGGTCGCTGTGTGCTCACTTCCGCCGTTCGCATCCCGCAGTTCAATGACTTACATCTCTACAGAAGTCGTTGGGCCTGCCAGTTCATCGGCTGAAATGAGATGTGCCGACACGGTGGAATTCAACTCTGCACATGTTCCAGCGACTGTGGCAGCACCGACAAGCCCTGGTGCAATACGTTCTGACGTATAGCCTGGGCCAACGAGATCCAGAGGTGGGGCAAATCACGCTGCAGGAGTGGTCTCAGATCAGGGACCTATGAAGTTGACGCGCCCCCTGGGCCATGGGGCACCCTGAGCCGGGCCAGTAGACGCTGGGGGTTGTAGTCACTGTGGCGGTGACCCAGTCCGTGACCCAGGGCAGTCAATCCAAGGGTAATTTGTATATATGGATTTTATAATGTCTGACTACGCCACCTGTGGAGTGCGGCCAAAGGGGCCGTCGCTGCGGAACAGTCCTCTGAAGCTGGTGGTTTTGCAGCAACGGTATTATTACTCACCACAGGAAGAGTGTAGCTTCAGGGCAGTGTGGGTGGATGATGTTGGTTGTAGTGCAGGGAGTCAGTAATGAACACAGAGTCCGTGTGATGCCGTCTCAAGATATTACTCACAGTTGTTGTAGTCCAGATTACAGGTACCAGAGCAATCTCCCCCGTCGTGCTGTGCATACTCAGTGAGGGGCTCAGTCCACCCCCAGATAGCTCCGGAGTACTTAGCAGGACCCCCTTCTGTGTGTCCTTTCTCTGGCCTTCTCCCTGCACCTCACACCCAGTGACACTTCTATCCGGTATCCTCGGGCCTTGGCGGGTGACGTGTGTTCCGTCCCCTGGGTCCTATGTGGCTACCTTCTT
Organism: Phyllobates terribilis; assembly: GCF_046119375.1. Lineage (NCBI taxonomy): Eukaryota > Metazoa > Chordata > Amphibia > Anura > Dendrobatidae > Phyllobates > Phyllobates terribilis. Next base: position 460,106,819 of record NW_027362761.1, on the reverse strand, counting down.
AGTGAGACTGGTGTGGACTTTGGCCTGCAGTACATGAAATGCAGCAGCCTCCGGTTTCTAGTTGAGCCTTGCTGTTTCTCCGCTAGTTGAGGGACCGGTTCCCCTTATCTGGCCTGACCCCACTACCTCCTGGTAGCAGCGGGAGTACGGGTGGCCTTCTGCACGGCCCGTAGCCGTAGGGTCCCTTCGGTTCCTGGAGCCTTCCAGCTCCCACTCCTCTCTTCTCTCCTTCAGTCCTGGGCCTCCCAGGCTAGGCCCGCCTCCGGAGCAGAGCTCATGCCTAGTCTCTGCTCCTGTCACTTTTCCTCCTCTGTCTGGCTTGCTCTTTCTAAGATGGCTTCCTATTTATACTCTCCTTGTCATGTGCTCCCCTAAGCTGCTCCCCTAAGCACCCACTACATAGGACCCTCAAACCAGCTAGGGACCTGGGACTGTGCTCTCCCTTAGGAGCAATCTCGCCCTACCCCCACTGCGGGTATGTGTTGGATGCAGGAGTCAGGGTCCCGAGCCATACGCCTTCCTTACCTGATTGTGAGATACCACACCTCTGGGTGAGATGCAGTAACTCTGTGGCGACTGAACCCTCAGGGGCGCCACACACCCTTCTGCACAGTTTTGAAATGGCGACGAAGATGTTTAGTGCTGACGACGATGCCATTATCAGCATGACTATTCCGATGATTTACATGCTGGAGCACACATTAAACAGAATTCAGAGTCAGGTGGTGGGACAAGAGGAGGTGGAGGAAGTAGAGGAGGAGTCGTATGCGGAAGGGATAACATCTCCAAGGTCCAGACGGTTGGCAGCACAAAGGCGGCAGGCATGGGAGGGTGGGGGAGAGGGATTAACCAGGGCGCAGGGTAGCAGCCAAACTGTTGAGGAAGGTGCAGGAGCCGAGGAAGAAGTGGAGGACGAACTGGCGATGGGCATGGAAGAGTCATCAGATGAGGGAGACCTTGATCACATTTCTGTTGTGCGAGGTTGGAGGGAGAGGGCAGAGGAAGGAAGCATGATTCTTACCTCGCTACCAACACAACAAGGACTTGGTACTTCTGGATGCGCAAGACACATGAGTGCCTTCTTGCTGCACTACCTGCAACATGACCCCCGGATTGTCAGAATTCGAAGTAATCCCGACTACTGGGTTGCCACACTCTTAGATCCCCGGTACAAAAGTATATTTGCCGAAATAATTCCTGCCATAAAAAGGTATTGACGAATGCAGGAGTATCTGCAGACGCTGTTGCAGAATCTTACATGTGCTTTTCCACAAAACACCAGTGGTGCACATAGTGAATCTCACAGTTCTAACTTGCCAACGGTGGGACTGTCGAGTCTTCATCACTCAAACAGTAACAGTAACACAGTATCTGCTGGTAACAGCAATTTTGTGGAATCGTTTCACCACTTTTTTAGACCATCCTTTGCAAGGCCACAGGAGACAAGAAGTCTGACACATAGTCAATGCCTAGAGAGGATGGTACAGGAGAATCTCCAAGTGAACATCGAAGCCATGACTGTGTCACTGGACACTTGCTCATTTTGGTATTCCAATCTGGAATAATCGCCGGAGCTCGCCACTCACGCCTTCGAGATCTTGTCATGCCATGCTGTCAGCGTTCTCTCTGAACGTGTGTTCAGCGCTGCTGGTGGTGTGCTGACAGATAAGCGCACGCGGCTGTCCACTGAGAATGTAGACAGACTCACGTTCATAAAGATGAACAAATCATGGATTCGCAAGGACATTTCTACCCCTGTGTCATCCTTGGGAGACTAAAAGCTTGGGGATTTGGTAAAATCACCTCACCAACCGTTTTAAGCAACCGTGGGGCAATTGATGCCACTTAACCCTAGAACGCATGACCATAAAAATCTACACTTTCACATACCTGGGGCCCTTTAGGCCCGTGTGCAAATAACATGGAATAACTCAAACTCAAATGACAAACAACTATATACATGAAGAATACCTAGAGTTTCAAAATTCTAACTAAAGTAATCTTGCAGAAAATAGAAAACAATTAACTGGGCGGGCCTGCAAGGCCACAGGTATGCGTTCTAGGGTTAAGTGGTGTCTGTGCCACAATTTTGGGAGTCCCCTTGCTGTGTCTTACGTGACGTTGGCATCGTCAATTCCAGGTGGGTTGGGTCGCACCCCCCCCCCTTTTAACTGTAAGAAACTACATACACTATGGCTTGGGCTAACACAGATGGTTGAGTCTGAAGAGCTGTTTACTCAGAGGTCTGCTCCAAATCTTCAGTGTCTGCTAGTCAGCGTAGAATTTTTAACTGCATCTAGCCTAGGCAATACTTTGGGCGTAGTAGCCCAGCTGCGAAGCAAGCTGCACCGCCTGTGTATCTAATAAGAATTTTTAAATGAATCTAGCCTAGGCAGACTGTGGGGACCCCCAACCAAACCCAGACGCTCAGCCCCCCTACCGCCCCCCTTTCATGGACAATACAATAATGTAACTCTTACAACTGGATGGGTGAGGATCGGTTACAGCTTTATTAACTCTTTATACTCATTCCATTAGAAAGGCATTTTATTTCTAAAATAATTCAGCTTGTTGCAGCATGCCCTGGGTCCCCACTCCGGCAAGTTGGCCAACAAGTGTAACTCTCCAACATGTCCTTTCTATTTCCAGGCCACGGAGGATCCAGCGTACTCGTATGCAGGACTCTGACCCCCACCCATCACTCTTAACGCTTGTTCCACTCCGTCCTGGAGTCCTGACAGGAATATGTCCAGTCCAATATCTATTAAGTGAACACCATCGGGCCGTATGAGGCCTGCTTTATCTCCTTCCAGTTGTCGGTGTCGTATCACTACACCGCCTCTGTCTCTTCTAAATTTTGCCATCCGAATATTTATTACCCGCCTTGTCCATTCGATGGCCGTGATGTCTCGCTCACCTTGCCATACCGCTATTGGCACAATCTCTGACCATACTATAGCTAATTTTGTGAAAAATTCTCTGAAGCGCTCAGTGTCTAGTTTCATTATTGCCATTAGTTATGCGCTCTTGTGATGACCTAGGTTGTTTCCCCCGGCCTGTATAACTAAGATGACCGGACCTCTTGCCTCTCTCCCTACCTTGATTACCTCCATTAGTACCTGTGGCCATAGCAGGCCTCTAATACCTCTCCAGTTGAAATATGTGTTATGAAACTCTAATTTCCTCCCGCCTGGGCGGACTTTCGCCCTTTTTTGTGCCCAATATATATACGAGTGGCCTATCACTCACACTGTTGGCTTAGCGTCACCTGTAAAAGAAACAAACCACGTTAGGATAACAAGTCCGGTCTTATGTATCTCGCCAAACACGTGGATCGCCATCTCCCTATCCTCTGAACTTCCGTTTCTGACAGTCCTGCTCTTGCTGCTTCCGTGGCCGCACCTATGCGGAATGAGTGTGTCCCGTAATCTTTGGGGTGGTTCCCTGCCGATGTTATGCATTTATTAAATATAGATTGGAACAGGTATCTTGATAATGGCGTTCCATCAATGTGTGATAGGAAGAAATTACTTTGTGATCTGATGGTTAGATATGTTTTTACTATTGTTACCCGACTCAGTGTACCGTTTGTGGGTTGTAGAAGTACCCAAGTACCCCTGCCCACTGGAACCGTTTTCGATTGGTGTATGCGTAGACGTATTGCATTATTGACTATGACTACGTCCTGGTGTAATAAGCCTCCACTGGTGGTAATTTTGGATTGAGGGACTAATTCGCTTATACATAGCGCCCCGAAGAAGGCGATCACAAATGCAGTAGACATTAGTGTTGCTTCAAATTGTGAGTGTCATGTTAATGGTGTTAGGGATATGATGTGAGAAATCAGTTTTAGTGACACGGGACGGGACGTCTACATTCCTGACTTGGCTGACCCCTTTTCCACCCTTTTATGGATTGTCTGATGATGAATCTTTGTCACATCTCCCCAATTCAGTAGTTGGAAGTGAAATGCTACTCCGGTAAGACACCGCTGCGCTGACGCTCCTGATATGCCCCTCATCATTAGCTGGTGGAGAAATTCTATGGTGACTTGTGATCTGGCTTGTTCACATTGGTCAACCCGTCTGCCTGCTACTAGTCGTGTCCACTCTTCCCATGCCTTACCGTATGCTTGCCACGTTGACGGGGCAACTGACGCTCTGATTAATGGCATCAACTATTCGCCACTAGATCCCATAGGGAGGGTGGGCAACTGTTGCCCGATGGGTGGGCGTTGTGGAAGAGCTCTGTGAAAATCTGCCAATTGAATTGTTATAAAGCGTTAGCAGCAGCTTTATACCCCTCAGCATAGTGGCTAGCGCGGACCCATACATTGTGTTTTAGGCACAGGAATGCTAGCCTGCGTAGTAGGCCTAGCACTGGGAGAGACGATGATGCCATCTTATTAATGCAGTGCGCTAGGCTGGTGTTTTGTGTTATGAAGCGTATATTTTTGTTAACCAGGCGCGCGCCTCATATTTCTATTGCTACCACTATTGGGAAAAATTATTTTCAGGGCTAGATGCAGCTAAAAATTATTATTAATTTCAAAGCTGGTGGAGCTTGGTATAGATGGCCTAATACAATGAGTCCCACACACTGCTAGAAGCCCAAATATTTTTTCAGAGATAGATGCAGATAAAAATTATTTTTAATTTGCAACCTGATGGAGGTCAGTATAGATGAACTAATAGACCCAGTCCCACACACTGCTAGAAGCCCAAATATTTTTTCAGAGCTAGATGCAGAAAATAATTATATTAAATTTGCAGCCTGATGGAGGTCAGTATAGATGGACTAATAGAACAAGTCCCACTCACTGCTAGAAGCCCAAATATTTTTTCAGAGCTAGATGCAGAAAAAAATTATATTCAATTTGCAACCTGATGGAGGTCAGTATAGATGGACTAATAAACCAAGTCCCACACACTGCTAGAAGCCCAAATACTTTTTCAGAGCTAGATGCAGATAAAAATTATTTTTAATTTGCAACCTGATGGAGATCAGTATAGATGGACTAGTAGACCAAGTCCCACACACTGCTAGAAGCCCAAATATTTTTTCAGAGCTAGATGCAGATAAAAATTATTTTTAATTTGCAACCTGATGGAGGTCAGTGTAGATGGACTAATAGACCAAGTCCCACTCACTGCTAGAAGCCCAAATATTTTTTCAGAAGTAGATGCAGAAAAAAATTATATTCAATTTGCAACCTGATGGAGGTCAGTATAGATGGACTAATAGAACAAGTCCCACACACTGCTAGAAGCCCAAATTTTTTTTCTGAGGTAGATGCAGAAAAAAATGATATTCAGTTTGCAACCTGATGGAGGTCAGTATAGATGGACTAATAGAACAAGTCCCACACACTGCTAGAAGGCCAAACATTTTTTCAGAAGTAGATGAAGAAAAAAAATTATATTCAATTTGCAACCTGATGGAGGTCAGTATAGATGGACTAATAGAACAAGTCCCACACACTGCTAGAAGGCCAAATATTTTTTCAGAGGTAGATGCAGATAAAAATTATTTTTAATTTGCAGCCTGATGGAGGTCAGTATAGATGGACTAATAGAGAAAGTCCCACACACTGCTAGAAGGCCAAATATTTTTTCAGAGCTAGATGCAGACAAAAAATTATTTTTAATTTGCAACCTGATGGAGGTCAGTATAGATGGACTAATAGAGAAAATCCCACACACTGCTAGAAGGCCAAATATATTTTCAGAGCTAGATGCAGATAAAAATTATTTTTAATTTGCAACCTGATGGAGGTCAGTATAGATGGACTAATAGAGAAAGTCCCACACACTGCTAGAAGGCCAAATATTTTTTCAGAGCTAGATGCAGAAAAAAATTATATTCAGTTTGCAACCTGATGGAGGTCAGTATAGATGGACTAATAGAACAAGTCCCACACACTGCTAGAAGGCTAAATATTTTTTCAGAGCTAGATGCAGAAAAAAATTATATTCAGTTTGCAACCTGATGGAGGTCAGTATAGATGGACTACTAGAACAAGTCACACACACAGCTAGAAGGCCAAATATTTTTTCAGAGGTAGAAGCAGATAAAAATTATTTTTAATTTGCAGCCTGATGGAGGTCAGTAAAGACTGCTACTAGTCGTGTCCACTCTTCCCATGCCTTACCGTATGCTTGCCACGTTGACGGGGCAACTGACGCTCTAATTAATGGCATCAACTATTCGCCACTAGATCCCATAGGAAGGGTGGGCAACTGTTGCCCGATGTGTGGGCGTTGTGGAAGAGCTCTGTGAAAATCTGCCAATTGATTTGTTATAAAGCGTTAGCAGCAGCTTTATACCCCTCAGCATAGTGGCTAGCGCGGACCCATACATTGGGTTTTAGGCACAGGAATGCTAGCCTGCGTAGTAGGCCTAGCACTGGGAGAGACGATGATGCCATCTTATTAATGCAGTGCGCTAGGCTGGTGTTTTGTGTTATGAAGCGTATATTTTTGTTAGCCAGGCGCGCGCCCCATATTTCTATTGCTACCACTATTGGGAAAAATTATTTTCAGGGCTAGATGCAGATAAAAATTATTATTAATTTCAAAGCTGGTGGAGCTTGGTATAGATGGCCTAATACAATGAGTCCCACACACTGCTAGAAGCCCAAATATTTTTTCAGAGATAGATGCAGATAAAAATAATTTTTAATTTGCAACCTGATGGAGGTCAGTATAGATGAACTAATAGACCCAGTCCCACACACTGCTAGAAGACCAAATATTTTTTCAGAGCTAGATGCAGAAAAAAATTATATTCAATTTGCATCCTGATGGAGGTCAGTATAGATGGACTAATAGAACAAGTCCCACTCACTGCTAGAAGCCCAAATATTTTTTCAGAGCTAGATGCAGAAAAAAATGATATTCAATTTGCAACCTGATGGAGGTCAGTATAGATGGACTAATAGACCAAGTCCCACACACTGCTAGAAGCCCAAATACTTTTTCAGAGCTAGATGCAGATAAAAATTATTTTTAATTTGCAACCTGATGGAGATCAATATAGATGGACTAATAGACCAAGTCCCACATACAGCTAGAAGCCCAAATATTTTTTCAGAGCTAGATGCAGATAAAAATTATTTTTAATTTGCAACCTGATGGAGGTCAGTGTAGATGGACTAATAGACCAAGTCCCACTCACTGCTAGAAGCCCAAATATTTTTTCAGAAGTAGATGCAGAAAAAATTATATTCAATTTGCAACCTGATGGAGGTCAGTATAGATGGACTAATAGAACAAGTCCCACACACTGCTAGAAGCCCAATTTTTTTTTCTGAGGTAGATGCAGAAAAAAATGATATTCAGTTTGCAACCTGATGGAGGTCAGTATAGATGGACTAATAGACCAAGTCCCACACACTGCTAGAAGCCCAAATATTTTTTCAGAGCTAGATGCAGAAAAAAATGATATTCAATTTGCAACCTGATGGAGGTCAGTATAGATGGACTAATAGACCAAGTCCCACACACTGCTAGAAGCCCAAATACTTTTTCAGAGCTAGATGCAGATAAAAATTATTTTTAATTTGCAACCTGATGGAGATCAGTATAGATGGACTAATAGACCAAGTCCCACACACTGCTAGAAGCCCAAATATTTTTTCAGAAGTAGATGCAGAAAAAAATTATATTCAATTTGCAACCTGATGGAGGTCAGTATAGATGGACTAATAGAACAAGTCCCACACACTGCTAGAAGCCCAAATTTTTTTTCTGAGGTAGATGCAGAAAAAAATGATATTCAGTTTGCAACCTGATGGAGGTCAGTATAGATGGACTAATAGAACAAGTCCCACACACAGCTAGAAGCCCAAATATTTTTTCAGAGCTAGATGCAGATAAAAATTATTTTTAATTTGCAACCTGATGGAGATCAGTATAGATGGACTAATAGACCAAGTCCCACACACTGCTTGAAGCCCAAACATTTTTTCAGAAGTAGATGCAGAAAAAAATTATATTCAATTTGCAACCTGATGGAGGTCAGTATAGATGGACTAATAGAACAAGTCCCACACACTGCTAGAAGGCCAAATATTTTTTCAGAGCTAGATGCAGATAAAAATTATTTGTAATTTGCAACCTGATGGAGATCAGTATAGATGGACTAATAGACCAAGTCCCACACACTGCTAGAAGCCCAAACATTTTTTTCAGAAGTAGATGCAGAAAAAAATTATATTCAATTTGCAACCTGATGGAGGTCAGTATAGATGGACTAATAGAACAAGTCCCACACACTGCTAGAAGGCCAAATATTTTTTCAGAGGTAGATGCAGATAAAAATTATTTTTAATTTGCAGCCTGATGGAGGTCAGTATAGATGGACTAATAGAGAAAGTCCCACACACTGCTAGAAGGCCAAATATTTTTTCAGAGCTAGATGCAGACAAAAAATTATTTTTAATTTGCAACCTGATGGAGGTCAGTATAGATGGACTAATAGAGAAAGTCCCACACACTGCTAGAAGGCCAAATATTTTTTCAGAGCTAGATGCAGACAAAAAATTATTTTTAATTTGCAACCTGATGGAGGTCAGTATAGATGGACTAATAGAGAAAGTCCCACACACTGCTAGAAGGCCAAATATTTTTTCAGAGCTAGATGCAGATATAAATTATTTTTAATTTGCAACCTGATGGAGATCAGTATAGATGGACTAATAGAGAAAGTCCCACACACAGCTAGAAGCCCAAACATTATTCCAGAAGTTGATGCAGAAAAAAATTATATTCAATTTGCAACCTGATGGAGGTCAGTATAGATGGACTAATAGAACAAGACCCACACACTGTTAGAAGGCCAAATATTATTTCAGAGGTAGATGCAGATAAAAATTATTTTTAATTTGCAGCCTGATGGAGGTCAGTATAGATGGACTAATAGAGAAAGTCCCACACACTGCTAGAAGGCCAAATATTTTTTCAGAGCTATATGCAGACAAAAAATTATTTTTAATTTGCAACCTGATGGAGGTCAGTATAGATGGACTAATAGAGAAAGTCCCACACACTGCTAGAAGGCCAAATATTTTTTCCGAGCTAGATGCAGATATAAATTATTTTTAATTTGCAACCTGATGGAGGTCAGTATAGATGGACTAATAGAGAAAGTCCCACACACTGCTAGAAGGCCAAATATTTTTTCAGAGCTAGATGCAGAAAAAAATTATATTCAGTTTGCAACCTGATGGAGGTCAGTATAGATGGACTAATAGAACAAGTCCCACACACTGCTAGAAGGCCAAATATTTTTTCAGAGCTAGATGCAGAAAAAAATTATATTCAGTTTGCAACCTGATGGAGGTCAGTATAGATGGACTAATAGAACAAGTCCCACACACTGCTAGAAGGCTAAATATTTTTTCAGAGCTAGATGCAGAAAAAAATTATATTCAGTTTGCAACCTGATGGAGGTCAGTATAGATGGACTAATAGACCAAGTCCCACACACAGCTAGAAGGCCAAATATTTTTTCAGAGGTAGATGCAGATAAAAATTATTTTTAATTTGCAGCCTGATGGAGGTCAGTAAAGACTGCTACTAGTCGTGTCCACTCTTCCCATGCCTTACCGTATGCTTGCCACGTTGACGGGGCAACTGACGCTCTGATTAATGGCATCAACTATTCGCCACTAGATCCCATAGGGAGGGTGGGCAACTGTTGCCCGATGGGTGGGCGTTGTGGAAGAGTTCTGTGAAAATCTGCCAATTGAATTGTTATAAAGCGTTAGCAGCAGCTTTATACCCCTCAGCATAGTGGCTAGCGCGGACCCATACATTGTGTTTTAGGCACAGGAATGCTAGCCTGCATAGTAGGCCTAGTACTGGGAGAGACGATGATGCCATCTTATTAATGCAGTGCGCTAGGCTGGTGTTTTGTGTTATGAAGCGTATATTTTTGTTAGCCAGGCGCGTGCTCCATATTTCTATTGCTAACACTATTGGGAAAAATTATTTTCAGGGCTAGATGCAGCTAAAAATTATTATTAATTTCAAAGCTGGTGGAGCTTGGTATAGATGGCCTAATACAATGAGTCCCACACACTGCTAGAAGCCCAAATATTTTTTCAGAGCTAGATGCAGATAAAAATTATTTTTAATTTGCAACCTGATGGAGGTCAGTATAGATGAACTAATAGACCAAGTCCCACACATTGCTAGAAGACCAAACATTTTTTCAGAGCTAGATGCAGAAAAAAAATATATTCAATTTGCAGCCTGATGGAGGTCAGTATAGATGGACTAATAGAACAAGTCCCACTCACTGCTAGAAGCCCAAATATTTTTTCAGAGCTAGATGCAGAAAAAAATGATATTCAATTTGCAACCTGATGGAGGTCAGTATAGATGGACTAATAGACCAAGTCCCACACACTGCTAGAAGCCCAAATACTTTTTCAGTGCTAGATGCAGATAAAAATTATTTTTAATTTGCAACCTGATGGAGGTCAGTGTAGATGGACTAATAGACCAAGTCCCACTCACTGCTAGAAGCCCAAATATTTTTTCAGAAGTAGATGCAGAAAAAAATTATATTCAATTTGCAACCTGATGGAGGTCAGTATAGATGGACTAATAGAACAAGTCCCACACACTGCTAGAAGCCCAATTTTTTTTTCTGAGGTAGATGCAGAAAAAAATGATATTCAGTTTGCAACCTGATGGAGGTCAGTATAGATGGACTAATAGAACAAGTCCCACACACAGCTAGAAGCCCAAATATTTTTTCAGAGCTAGATGCAGAAAAAAATGATATTCAATTTGCAACCTGATGGAGGTCAGTATAGATGGACTAACAGACCAAGTCCCACACACTGCTAGAAGCCCAAATACTTTTTCAGAGCTAGATGCAGATAAAAATTATTTTTAATTTGCAACCTGATGGAGATCAGTATAGATGGACTAATAGACCAAGTCCCACACACTGCTAGAAGCCCAAATATTTTTTCAGAGCTAGATGCAGATAAAAATTATTTTTAATTTGCAACCTGATGGAGGTCAGTGTAGATGGACTAATAGACCAAGTCCCACTCACTGCTAGAAGCCCAAATATTTTTTCAGAAGTAGGTGCAGAAAAAAATTATATTCAATTTGCAACCTGATGGAGGTCAGTATAGATGGACTAATAGAACAAGTCCCACACACTGCTAGAAGCCCAAATTTTTTTTCTGAGGTAGATGCAGAAAAAAATGATATTCAGTTTGCAACCTGATGGAGGTCAGTATAGATGGACTAATAGAACAAGTCCCACACACAGCTAGAAGCCCAAATATTTTTTCAGAGCAAGATGCAGATAAAAATTATTTTTAATTTGCAACCTGATGGAGATCAGTATAGATGGACTAATAGACGAAGTCCCACACACTGCTTGAAGCCCAAACATTTTTTCAGAAGTAGATGCAGAAAAAAATGATATTCAATTTGCAACCTGATGGAGGTCAGCATAGATGGACTAATAGAACAAGTCCCACACACTGCTAGAAGGCCAAATATTTTTTCAGAGCTAGATGCAGATAAAAATTATTTTTAATTTGCAACCTGATGGAGATCAGTATAGATGGACTAATAGACCAAGTCCCACACACTGCTAGAAGCCCAAACATTTTTTCAGAAGTAGATGCAGAAAAAAAATTATATTCAATTTGCAACCTGATGGAGGTCAGTATAGATGGACTAATAGAACAAGTCCCACACACAGCTAGAAGCCCAAATATTTTTTCAGAGCTAGATGCAGATAAAAATTATTTTTAATTTGCAACCTGATGGAGATCAGTATAGATGGACTAATAGACCAAGTCCCACACACTGCTTGAAGCCCAAACATTTTTTCAGAAGTAGATGCAGAAAAAAATTATATTCAATTTGCAACCTGATGGAGGTCAGTATAGATGGACTAATAGAACAAGTCCCACACACTGCTAGAAGGCAAAATATTTTTTCAGAGCTAGATGCAGATAAAAATTATTTTTAATTTGCAACCTGATGGAGATCAGTATAGATGGACTAATAGACCAAGTCCCACACACTGCTAGAAGCCCAAACATTTTTTCAGAAGTAGATGCAGAAAAAAATTATATTCAATTTGCAACCTGATGGAGGTCAGTATAGATGGACTAATAGAACAAGTCCCACACACTGCTAGAAGGCCAAATATTTTTTCAGAGGTAGATGCAGATAAAAATTATTTTTAATTTGCAGCCTGATGGAGGTCAGTATAGATGGACTAATAGAGAAAGTCCCACACACTGCTAGAAGGCCAAATATTTTTTCAGAGCTAGATGCAGACAAAAAATTATTTTTAATTTGCAACCTGATGGAGGTCAGTATAGATGGACTAATAGAGAAAGTCCCACACACTGCTAGAAGGCCAAATATTTTTTCAGAGCTAGATGCAGACAAAAAATTATTTTTAATTTGCAACCTGATGGAGGTCAGTATAGATGGACTAATAGAACAAGACCCACACACTGCTAGAAGGCCAAATATTTTTTCAGAGCTAGATGCAGACAAAAAATTATTTTTAATTTGCAACCTGATGGAGGTCAGTATAGATGGACTAATAGAGAAAGTCCCACACACTGCTAGAAGGCCAAATATTTTTTCAGAGCTAGATGCAGACAAAAAATTATTTTTAATTTGCAACCTGATGGAGATCAGTATAGATGAACTAATAGACCCAGTCCCACACACTGCTAGAAGCCCAAATATTTTTTCAGAGCTAGATGCAGAAAATAATTATATTAAATTTGCAGCCTGATGGAGGTCAGTATAGATGGACTAATAGAACAAGTCCCACTCACTGCTAGAAGCCCAAATATTTTTTCAGAGCTAGATGCAGAAAAAAATTATATTCAATTTGCAACCTGATGGAGGTCAGTATAGATGGACTAATAAACCAAGTCCCACACACTGCTAGAAGCCCAAATACTTTTTCAGAGCTAGATGCAGATAAAAATTATTTTTAATTTGCAACCTGATGGAGATCAGTATAGATGGACTAGTAGACCAAGTCCCACACACTGCTAGAAGCCCAAATATTTTTTCAGAGCTAGATGCAGATAAAAATTATTTTTAATTTGCAACCTGATGGAGGTCAGTGTAGATGGACTAATAGACCAAGTCCCACTCACTGCTAGAAGCCCAAATATTTTTTCAGAAGTAGATGCAGAAAAAAATTATATTCAATTTGCAACCTGATGGAGGTCAGTATAGATGGACTAATAGAACAAGTCCCACACACTGCTAGAAGCCCAAATTTTTTTTCTGAGGTAGATGCAGAAAAAAATGATATTCAGTTTGCAACCTGATGGAGGTCAGTATAGATGGACTAATAGAACAAGTCCCACACACTGCTAGAAGGCCAAACATTTTTTCAGAAGTAGATGAAGAAAAAAAATTATATTCAATTTGCAACCTGATGGAGGTCAGTATAGATGGACTAATAGAACAAGTCCCACACACTGCTAGAAGGCCAAATATTTTTTCAGAGGTAGATGCAGATAAAAATTATTTTTAATTTGCAGCCTGATGGAGGTCAGTATAGATGGACTAATAGAGAAAGTCCCACACACTGCTAGAAGGCCAAATATTTTTTCAGAGCTAGATGCAGACAAAAAATTATTTTTAATTTGCAACCTGATGGAGGTCAGTATAGATGGACTAATAGAGAAAATCCCACACACTGCTAGAAGGCCAAATATATTTTCAGAGCTAGATGCAGATAAAAATTATTTTTAATTTGCAACCTGATGGAGGTCAGTATAGATGGACTAATAGAGAAAGTCCCACACACTGCTAGAAGGCCAAATATTTTTTCAGAGCTAGATGCAGAAAAAAATTATATTCAGTTTGCAACCTGATGGAGGTCAGTATAGATGGACTAATAGAACAAGTCCCACACACTGCTAGAAGGCTAAATATTTTTTCAGAGCTAGATGCAGAAAAAAATTATATTCAGTTTGCAACCTGATGGAGGTCAGTATAGATGGACTACTAGAACAAGTCACACACACAGCTAGAAGGCCAAATATTTTTTCAGAGGTAGAAGCAGATAAAAATTATTTTTAATTTGCAGCCTGATGGAGGTCAGTAAAGACTGCTACTAGTCGTGTCCACTCTTCCCATGCCTTACCGTATGCTTGCCACGTTGACGGGGCAACTGACGCTCTAATTAATGGCATCAACTATTCGCCACTAGATCCCATAGGAAGGGTGGGCAACTGTTGCCCGATGTGTGGGCGTTGTGGAAGAGCTCTGTGAAAATCTGCCAATTGATTTGTTATAAAGCGTTAGCAGCAGCTTTATACCCCTCAGCATAGTGGCTAGCGCGGACCCATACATTGGGTTTTAGGCACAGGAATGCTAGCCTGCGTAGTAGGCCTAGCACTGGGAGAGACGATGATGCCATCTTATTAATGCAGTGCGCTAGGCTGGTGTTTTGTGTTATGAAGCGTATATTTTTGTTAGCCAGGCGCGCGCCCCATATTTCTATTGCTACCACTATTGGGAAAAATTATTTTCAGGGCTAGATGCAGATAAAAATTATTATTAATTTCAAAGCTGGTGGAGCTTGGTATAGATGGCCTAATACAATGAGTCCCACACACTGCTAGAAGCCCAAATATTTTTTCAGAGATAGATGCAGATAAAAATAATTTTTAATTTGCAACCTGATGGAGGTCAGTATAGATGAACTAATAGACCCAGTCCCACACACTGCTAGAAGACCAAATATTTTTTCAGAGCTAGATGCAGAAAAAAATTATATTCAATTTGCATCCTGATGGAGGTCAGTATAGATGGACTAATAGAACAAGTTCCACTCACTGCTAGAAGCCCAAATATTTTTTCAGAGCTAGATGCAGAAAAAAATGATATTCAATTTGCAACCTGATGGAGGTCAGTATAGATGGACTAATAGACCAAGTCCCACACACTGCTAGAAGCCCAAATACTTTTTCAGAGCTAGATGCAGATAAAAATTATTTTTAATTTGCAACCTGATGGAGATCAATATAGATGGACTAATAGACCAAGTCCCACATACAGCTAGAAGCCCAAATATTTTTTCAGAGCTAGATGCAGATAAAAATTATTTTTAATTTGCAACCTGATGGAGGTCAGTGTAGATGGACTAATAGACCAAGTCCCACTCACTGCTAGAAGCCCAAATATTTTTTCAGAAGTAGATGCAGAAAAAATTATATTCAATTTGCAACCTGATGGAGGTCAGTATAGATGGACTAATAGAACAAGTCCCACACACTGCTAGAAGCCCAATTTTTTTTTCTGAGGTAGATGCAGAAAAAAATGATATTCAGTTTGCAACCTGATGGAGGTCAGTATAGATGGACTAATAGACCAAGTCCCACACACTGCTAGAAGCCCAAATATTTTTTCAGAGCTAGATGCAGAAAAAAATGATATTCAATTTGCAACCTGATGGAGGTCAGTATAGATGGACTAATAGACCAAGTCCCACACACTGCTAGAAGCCCAAATACTTTTTCAGAGCTAGATGCAGATAAAAATTATTTTTAATTTGCAACCTGATGGAGATCAGTATAGATGGACTAATAGACCAAGTCCCACACACTGCTAGAAGCCCAAATATTTTTTCAGAAGTAGATGCAGAAAAAAATTATATTCAATTTGCAACCTGATGGAGGTCAGTATAGATGGACTAATAGAACAAGTCCCACACACTGCTAGAAGCCCAAATTTTTTTTCTGAGGTAGATGCAGAAAAAAATGATATTCAGTTTGCAACCTGATGGAGGTCAGTATAGATGGACTAATAGAACAAGTCCCACACACAGCTAGAAGCCCAAATATTTTTTCAGAGCTAGATGCAGATAAAAATTATTTTTAATTTGCAACCTGATGGAGATCAGTATAGATGGACTAATAGACCAAGTCCCACACACTGCTTGAAGCCCAAACATTTTTTCAGAAGTAGATGCAGAAAAAAATTATATTCAATTTGCAACCTGATGGAGGTCAGTATAGATGGACTAATAGAACAAGTCCCACACACTGCTAGAAGGCCAAATATTTTTTCAGAGCTAGATGCAGATAAAAATTATTTGTAATTTGCAACCTGATGGAGATCAGTATAGATGGACTAATAGACCAAGTCCCACACACTGCTAGAAGCCCAAACATTTTTTTCAGAAGTAGATGCAGAAAAAAATTATATTCAATTTGCAACCTGATGGAGGTCAGTATAGATGGACTAATAGAACAAGTCCCACACACTGCTAGAAGGCCAAATATTTTTTCAGAGGTAGATGCAGATAAAAATTATTTTTAATTTGCAGCCTGATGGAGGTCAGTATAGATGGACTAATAGAGAAAGTCCCACACACTGCTAGAAGGCCAAATATTTTTTCAGAGCTAGATGCAGACAAAAAATTATTTTTAATTTGCAACCTGATGGAGGTCAGTATAGATGGACTAATAGAGAAAGTCCCACACACTGCTAGAAGGCCAAATATTTTTTCAGAGCTAGATGCAGACAAAAAATTATTTTTAATTTGCAACCTGATGGAGGTCAGTATAGATGGACTAATAGAGAAAGTCCCACACACTGCTAGAAGGCCAAATATTTTTTCAGAGCTAGATGCAGATATAAATTATTTTTAATTTGCAACCTGATGGAGATCAGTATAGATGGACTAATAGAGAAAGTCCCACACACAGCTAGAAGCCCAAACATTATTCCAGAAGTTGATGCAGAAAAAAATTATATTCAATTTGCAACCTGATGGAGGTCAGTATAGATGGACTAATAGAACAAGACCCACACACTGTTAGAAGGCCAAATATTATTTCAGAGGTAGATGCAGATAAAAATTATTTTTAATTTGCAGCCTGATGGAGGTCAGTATAGATGGACTAATAGAGAAAGTCCCACACACTGCTAGAAGGCCAAATATTTTTTCAGAGCTATATGCAGACAAAAAATTATTTTTAATTTGCAACCTGATGGAGGTCAGTATAGATGGACTAATAGAGAAAGTCCCACACACTGCTAGAAGGCCAAATATTTTTTCCGAGCTAGATGCAGATATAAATTATTTTTAATTTGCAACCTGATGGAGGTCAGTATAGATGGACTAATAGAGAAAGTCCCACACACTGCTAGAAGGCCAAATATTTTTTCAGAGCTAGATGCAGAAAAAAATTATATTCAGTTTGCAACCTGATGGAGGTCAGTATAGATGGACTAATAGAACAAGTCCCACACACTGCTAGAAGGCTAAATATTTTTTCAGAGCTAGATGCAGAAAAAAATTATATTCAGTTTGCAACCTGATGGAGGTCAGTATAGATGGACTAATAGACCAAGTCCCACACACAGCTAGAAGGCCAAATATTTTTTCAGAGGTAGATGCAGATAAAAATTATTTTTAATTTGCAGCCTGATGGAGGTCAGTAAAGACTGCTACTAGTCGTGTCCACTCTTCCCATGCCTTACCGTATGCTTGCCACGTTGACGGGGCAACTGACGCTCTGATTAATGGCATCAACTATTCGCCACTAGATCCCATAGGGAGGGTGGGCAACTGTTGCCCGATGGGTGGGCGTTGTGGAAGAGTTCTGTGAAAATCTGCCAATTGAATTGTTATAAAGCATTAGCAGCAGCTTTATACCCCTCAGCATAGTGGCTAGCGCGGACCCATACATTGTGTTTTAGGCACAGGAATGCTAGCCTGCATAGTAGGCCTAGTACTGGGAGAGACGATGATGCCATCTTATTAATGCAGTGCGCTAGGCTGGTGTTTTGTGTTATGAAGCGTATATTTTTGTTAGCCAGGCGCGTGCTCCATATTTCTATTGCTAACACTATTGGGAAAAATTATTTTCAGGGCTAGATGCAGCTAAAAATTATTATTAATTTCAAAGCTGGTGGAGCTTGGTATAGATGGCCTAATACAATGAGTCCCACACACTGCTAGAAGCCCAAATATTTTTTCAGAGCTAGATGCAGATAAAAATTATTTTTAATTTGCAACCTGATGGAGGTCAGTATAGATGAACTAATAGACCAAGTCCCACACATTGCTAGAAGACCAAACATTTTTTCAGAGCTAGATGCAGAAAAAAATTATATTCAATTTGCAGCCTGATGGAGGTCAGTATAGATGGACTAATAGAACAAGTCCCACTCACTGCTAGAAGCCCAAATATTTTTTCAGAGCTAGATGCAGAAAAAAATGATATTCAATTTGCAACCTGATGGAGGTCAGTATAGATGGACTAATAGACCAAGTCCCACACACTGCTAGAAGCCCAAATACTTTTTCAGTGCTAGATGCAGATAAAAATTATTTTTAATTTGCAACCTGATGGAGGTCAGTGTAGATGGACTAATAGACCAAGTCCCACTCACTGCTAGAAGCCCAAATATTTTTTCAGAAGTAGATGCAGAAAAAAATTATATTCAATTTGCAACCTGATGGAGGTCAGTATAGATGGACTAATAGAACAAGTCCCACACACTGCTAGAAGCCCAATTTTTTTTTCTGAGGTAGATGCAGAAAAAAATGATATTCAGTTTGCAACCTGATGGAGGTCAGTATAGATGGACTAATAGAACAAGTCCCACACACAGCTAGAAGCCCAAATATTTTTTCAGAGCTAGATGCAGAAAAAAATGATATTCAATTTGCAACCTGATGGAGGTCAGTATAGATGGACTAACAGACCAAGTCCCACACACTGCTAGAAGCCCAAATACTTTTTCAGAGCTAGATGCAGATAAAAATTATTTTTAATTTGCAACCTGATGGAGATCAGTATAGATGGACTAATAGACCAAGTCCCACACACTGCTAGAAGCCCAAATATTTTTTCAGAGCTAGATGCAGATAAAAATTATTTTTAATTTGCAACCTGATGGAGGTCAGTGTAGATGGACTAATAGACCAAGTCCCACTCACTGCTAGAAGCCCAAATATTTTTTCAGAAGTAGGTGCAGAAAAAAATTATATTCAATTTGCAACCTGATGGAGGTCAGTATAGATGGACTAATAGAACAAGTCCCACACACTGCTAGAAGCCCAAATTTTTTTTCTGAGGTAGATGCAGAAAAAAATGATATTCAGTTTGCAACCTGATGGAGGTCAGTATAGATGGACTAATAGAACAAGTCCCACACACAGCTAGAAGCCCAAATATTTTTTCAGAGCAA
Source organism: Phyllobates terribilis (assembly GCF_046119375.1). Classification (NCBI taxonomy): domain Eukaryota; kingdom Metazoa; phylum Chordata; class Amphibia; order Anura; family Dendrobatidae; genus Phyllobates; species Phyllobates terribilis. Next base: position 460,087,587 of record NW_027362761.1, on the reverse strand, counting down.
GATGCAGATAAAAATTATTTTTAATTTGCAACCTGATGGAGATCAGTATAGATGGACTAATAGACCAAGTCCCACACACTGCTTGAAGCCCAAACATTTTTTCAGAAGTAGATGCAGAAAAAAATGATATTCAATTTGCAACCTGATGGAGGTCAGTATAGATGGACTAATAGAACAAGTCCCACACACTGCTAGAAGGCCAAATATTTTTTCAGAGCTAGATGCAGATAAAAATTATTTTTAATTTGCAACCTGATGGAGATCAGTATAGATGGACTAATAGACCAAGTCCCACACACTGCTAGAAGCCCAAACATTTTTTCAGAAGTAGATGCAGAAAAAAAATTATATTCAATTTGCAACCTGATGGAGGTCAGTATAGATGGACTAATAGAACAAGTCCCACACACAGCTAGAAGCCCAAATATTTTTTCAGAGCTAGATGCAGATAAAAATTATTTTTAATTTGCAACCTGATGGAGATCAGTATAGATGGACTAATAGACCAAGTCCCACACACTGCTTGAAGCCCAAACATTTTTTCAGAAGTAGATGCAGAAAAAAATTATATTCAATTTGCAACCTGATGGAGGTCAGTATAGATGGACTAATAGAACAAGTCCCACACACTGCTAGAAGGCAAAATATTTTTTCAGAGCTAGATGCAGATAAAAATTATTTTTAATTTGCAACCTGATGGAGATCAGTATAGATGGACTAATAGACCAAGTCCCACACACTGCTAGAAGCCCAAACATTTTTTCAGAAGTAGATGCAGAAAAAAATTATATTCAATTTGCAACCTGATGGAGGTCAGTATAGATGGACTAATAGAACAAGTCCCACACACTGCTAGAAGGCCAAATATTTTTTCAGAGGTAGATGCAGATAAAAATTATTTTTAATTTGCAGCCTGATGGAGGTCAGTATAGATGGACTAATAGAGAAAGTCCCACACACTGCTAGAAGGCCAAATATTTTTTCAGAGCTAGATGCAGACAAAAAATTATTTTTAATTTGCAACCTGATGGAGGTCAGTATAGATGGACTAATAGAGAAAGTCCCACACACTGCTAGAAGGCCAAATATTTTTTCAGAGCTAGATGCAGACAAAAAATTATTTTTAATTTGCAACCTGATGGAGGTCAGTATAGATGGACTAATAGAACAAGACCCACACACTGCTAGAAGGCCAAATATTTTTTCAGAGCTAGATGCAGACAAAAAATTATTTTTAATTTGCAACCTGATGGAGGTCAGTATAGATGGACTAATAGAGAAAGTCCCACACACTGCTAGAAGGCCAAATATTTTTTCAGAGCTAGATGCAGACAAAAAATTATTTTTAATTTGCAACCTGATGGAGATCAGTATAGATGGACTAATAGAGAAAGTCCCACACACTGCTAGAAGGCCAAATATTTTTTCCGAGCTAGATGCAGATATAAATTATTTTGAATTTGCAACGTGATGGAGGTCAGTATAGATGGACTAATAGAGAAAGTCCCACACACTGCTAGAAGGCCAAATATTTTTTCAGAGCTAGATGCAGAAAAAAATTATATTCAGTTTGCAACCTGATGGAGGTCAGTATAGATGGACTAATAGAACAAGTCCCACACACTGCTAGAAGGCTAAATATTTTTTCAGAGCTAGATGCAGAAAAAAATTATATTCAGTTTGCAACCTGATGGAGGTCAGTATAGATGGACTAATAGAACAAGTCCCACACACAGCTAGAAGGCCAAATATTTTTTCAGAGGTAGATGCAGATAAGAATTATTTTTAATTTGCAACCTGATGGAGGTCAGTATAGATGGACTAATAGAGAAAGTCCCACACACTGCTAGAAGGCCAAATATTTTTTCAGAGCTAGATGCAGAAAAAAATTATATTCAGTTTGCAACCTGATGGAGGTCAGTATAGATGGACTAATAGAACAAGTCCCACACACTGCTAGAAGGCTAAATATTTTTTCAGAGCTAGATGCAGAAAAAAATTATATTCAGTTTGCAACCTGATGGAGGTCAGTATAGATGGACTAATAGAACAAGTCCCACACACAGCTAGAAGGCCAAATATTTTTTCAGAGGTAGATGCAGATAAAAATTATTTTTAATTTGCAGCCTGATGGAGGTCAGTAAAGACTGCTACTAGTCGTGTCCACTCTTCCCATGCCTTACCGTATGCTTGCCACGTTGACGGGGCAACTGACGCTCTGATTAATGGCATCAACTATTCGCCACTAGATCCCATAGGGAGGGTGGGCAACTGTTGCCCGATGGGTGGGCGTTGTGGAAGAGCTCTGTGAAAATCTGCCAATTGAATTGTTATAAAGCGTTAGCAGCAGCTTTATACCCCTCAGCATAGTGGCTAGCGCGGACCCATACATTGTGTTTTAGGCACAGGAATGCTAGCCTGCGTAGTAGGCCTAGTACTGGGAGAGACGATGATGCCATCTTATTAATGCAGTGCGCTAGGCTGGTGTTTTGTGTTATCAAGCGTATATTTTTGTTAGCCAGGCGCGTGCCCCATATTTCTATTGCTAACACTATTGGGAAAAATTATTTTCAGGGCTAGATGCAGCTAAAAATTATTATTAATTTCAAAGCTGGTGGAGCTTGGTATAGATGGCCTAATACAATGAGTCCCACACACTGCTAGAAGCCCAAATATTTTTTCAGAGCTAGATGCAGATAAAAATTATTTTTAATTTGCAACCTGATGGAGGTCAGTATAGATGAACTAATAGACCAAGTCCCACACATTGCTAGAAGACCAAATATTTTTTCAGAGCTAGATGCAGAAAAAAATTATATTCAATTTGCAGCCTGATGGAGGTCAGTATAGATGGACTAATAGAACAAGTCCCACTCACTGCTAGAAGCCCAAATATTTTTTCAGAGCTAGATGCAGAAAAAAATGATATTCAATTTGCAACCTGATGGAGGTCAGTATAGATGGACTAATAGACCAAGTCCCACACACTGCTAGAAGCCCAAATACTTTTTCAGTGCTAGATGCAGATAAAAATTATTTTTAATTTGCAACCTGATGGAGGTCAGTGTAGATGGACTAATAGACCAAGTCCCACTCACTGCTAGAAGCCCAAATATTTTTTCAGAAGTAGATGCAGAAAAAAATTATATTCAATTTGCAACCTGATGGAGGTCAGTATAGATGGACTAATAGAACAAGTCCCACACACTGCTAGAAGCCCAATTTTTTTTTCTGAGGTAGATGCAGAAAAAAATGATATTCAGTTTGCAACCTGATGGAGGTCAGTATAGATGGACTAATAGAACAAGTCCCACACACAGCTAGAAGCCCAAATATTTTTTCAGAGCTAGATGCAGAAAAAAATGATATTCAATTTGCAACCTGATGGAGGTCAGTATAGATGGACTAACAGACCAAGTCCCACTCACTGCTAGAAGCCCAAATACTTTTTCAGAGCTAGATGCAGATAAAAATTATTTTTAATTTACAACCTGATGGAGATCAGTATAGATGGACTAATAGACCAAGTCCCACACACTGCTAGAAGCCCAAATATTTTTTCAGAGCTAGATGCAGATAAAAATTGTTTTTAATTTGCAACCTGATGGAGGTCAGTGTAGATGGACTAATAGACCAAGTCCCACTCACTGCTAGAAGCCCAAATATTTTTTCAGAAGTAGGTGCAGAAAAAAATTATATTCAATTTGCAACCAGATGGAGGTCAGTATAGATGGACTAATAGAACAAGTCCCACACACTGCTAGAAGCCCAAATTTTTTTTCTGAGGTAGATGCAGAAAAAAATGATATTCAGTTTGCAACCTGATGGAGGTCAGTATAGATGGACTAATAGAACAAGTCCCACACACAGCTAGAAGCCCAAATATTTTTTCAGAGCTAGATGCAGATAAAAATTATTTTTAATTTGCAACCTGATGGAGATCAGTATAGATGGACTAATAGACCAAGTCCCACACACTGCTTGAAGCCCAAACATTTTTTCAGAAGTAGATGCAGAAAAAAATGATATTCAATTTGCAACCTGATGGAGGTCAGTATAGATGGACTAATAGAACAAGTCCCACACACTGCTAGAAGGCCAAATATTTTTTCAGAGCTAGATGCAGATAAAAATTATTTTTAATTTGCAACCTGATGGAGATCAGTATAGATGGACTAATAGACCAAGTCCCACACACTGCTAGAAGCCCAAACATTTTTTCAGAAGTAGATGCAGAAAAAAATTATATTCAATTTGCAACCTGATGGAGGTCAGTATAGATGGACTAATAGAACAAGTCCCACACACTGCTAGAAGGCCAAATATTTTTTCAGAGGTAGATGCAGATAAAAAATTATTTTTAATTTGCAACCTGATGGAGGTCAGTATAGATGGACTAATAGAGAAAGTCCCACACACTGCTAGAAGGCCAAATATTTTTTCAGAGCTAGATGCAGATATAAATTATTTTTAATTTGCAACCTGATGGAGGTCAGTATAGATGTACTAATAGAGAAAGTCCCACACACTGCTAGAAGGCCAAATATTTTTTCAGAGCTAGATGCAGAAAAAAATTATATTCAGTTTGCAACCTGATGGAGGTCAGTATAGATGGACTAATAGAGAAAGTCCCACACACTGCTAGAAGGCCAAATATTTTTTCAGAGCTAGATGCAGACAAAAAATTATTTTTAATTTGCAACCTGATGGAGGTCAGTATAGATGGACTAATAGAGAAAGTCCCACACACTGCTAGAAGGCCAAATATTTTTTCAGAGCTAGATGCAGATATAAATTATTTTTAATTTGCAACCTGATGGAGGTCAGTATAGATGTACTAATAGAGAAAGTCCCACACACTGCTAGAAGGCCAAATATTTTTTCAGAGCTAGATGCAGAAAAAAATTATATTCAGTTTGCAACCTGATGGAGGTCAGTATAGATGAACTAATAGAACAAGTCCCACACACAGCTAGAAGCCCAAATATTTTTTCCGAGCTAGATGCAGATAAAAATTATTTTTAATTTGCAACCTGATGGAGATCAGTATAGATGGACTAATAGACCAAGTCCCACACACTTCTAGAAGCCCAAACATTTTTTCAGAAGTAGATGCAGAAAAAAATTATATTCAATTTGCAACCTGATGGAGGTGAGTATAGATGGACTAATAGAACAAGTCCCACACACTGCTAGAAGGCCAAATATTTTTTCAGAGGTAGATGCAGATAAAAATTATTTTTAATTTGCAGCCTGATAGAGGTCAGTATAGATGGACTAATAGAGAAAGTCCCACACACTGCTAGAAGGCCAAATATTTTTTCAGAGCTAGATGCAGACAAAAAATTATTTTTAATTTGCAACCTGATGGAGGTCAGTATAGATGGACTAATAGAGAAAGTCCCACACTCTGCTAGAAGGCCAAATATTTTTTCAGAGCTAGATGCAGAAAAAAATTATATTCAGTTTGGAACCTTATGGAGGTCAGTATAGATGGACTAATAGAACAAGTCCCACACACAGCTAGAAGGCCAAATATTTTTTCAGAGGTAGATGCAGATAAAAATTATTTTTAATTTGCAGCCTGACGGAGGTCAGTATAGATGGAATAATAGAGAAAGTCCCACACACTGCTAGAAGGCCAAATATTTTTTCAGAGCTAGATGCAGACAAAAAATTATTTTGAATTTGCAACGTGATGGAGGTCAGTATATATGGACTAATAGAACAAGTCCCACACACTGCTAGAAGGCCAAATATTTTTTCAGAGCTAGATGCAGAAAAAAATTATATTCAGTTTGCAACCTGATGGAGGTCAGTATAGATGTACTAATAGAACAAGTCCCACACACTGCTAGAAGCCCAAATATTTTTTCAGAGCTAGATGCAGAAAAAAATTATATTCAATTTGCAACCTGATGGCGGTCAGTATAGATGGACTAATAGAATGATGCTATGCCCAAAAGATTTTACTTCACTAGGTGCAGTAAAAAAATTGGTATTCTATACACAGGTGGTATGTCTTGCAACACAGATATGCTACTCCACTGACTAACACACTCTGCAATAGGCCAAAAAGGATTAGCTTTGCTGGATTCAGCCAAATGCTGTGAAAAAAACTTGCACAGCACTGGCACAGACCTGCCTGGCAAAAACTGATAGGAACTGATGTAACCTAGTCCTGAAAAGGACTGCAATTACAATTAGTCTTTACTCCCACAATCTATCTATTTAAGAGCACAGACCTGCCTGATAAAAGTCATAGGAAATGCTGTAACCTAGTCCTTAAAAGGACTGCAATCACAACTATTCCCTACTCCCAAGCTATCTGTAGATTTGTGCGAAAATTGGCTTGAAATTAACAAGGTATAGCGCACACAGCAACAGCGGTGCCGTCTAACACGCAGCTGCAGCAGTGAGAAAATGGTGGCGACAGGGAAAATGGCTGGGTCTTATAGGGCAAGGACATGTGACATACACTGCCAATGACACATGCCCTTGCTTGTGTGAAAAAAAGCACTTCGCTCCGTGTGTGCGCTGCTGATAGGCTGACAGATTGCACCTCCCCACTGTAAATGCGGGAAACAGAAAAAAAAATGGAGTTCTTCATTATTCCTGCAGAGATCCATCCCCTGCCCCTCCCCCCACCCCTCTGTACACTCAAACTGCGTATTAACATTAATTTTCATCATTACTGAGAAAAAATCCAGTTATGATTTTGGTGCACGAACAGTTATCGAACATAACCTCGAACAGCCGAATTTTTCTCAAATCGTTCGTGTTCGCCGAACGGCTCGAACACCGCCCAACACAGCTCGAATTTGAGATTGGCGAACAGTTCGAGTAGAACAACGCTCATCTCTACTAATAATGGTAACATTTTTTTTCAGGAGGCCTTCTTCTACGTCTCTTCTAAGGGGCATTGGAGTGCCTCCAAATTTTTGGCAACCCTTGCATTCACTGCATAGGCAAACACAATGGCAGACCTACTTCCTAATAATGGGAACATTGTTTTCAGGAGGCCCACCTCTAAGTCTCTTCAAAGGGGTATTTGGGTGTGTCCAAATTTTCAAAGAGGTATTGGGGCCAAATTTTGGGCAGCCTTGCCTCTCACTGCATACGCAATAACAGTATAGGAGACCCACTCTTTAGTAATTGTTAAGATCTGCTACAAGCACTAACGAAAGACAGGAGATCTGTCCCTACAATAGAACTAAGCTATATCCCTACGATGTAACGGGGAACCTGATCCTGCGATCAGACCCGCTAAAGTCCTCAGCTAGTCTGAACGAAGACCTATAGATGTGAGGGAGGGATCCCTACAAGAACTAGGGACTGGGAGAAAGATGGACACCTCCTAGCAGAAACTGTAGCAGTAAAAAGACAAACAAACAACATAGAACATAGAGGTCAAAAGACCTAGCTAAACTGACTGAGAAAGGTAACAAAGCACCTAGCTAGCTTAAAAGTAGAAATTACAATGAAGTCCAGCAAGGCCAGAAGGGCGGAGCAGGATTAAATAGGCAAAAACAGTCATGAGACCAGCATAATAGAAAAATCCTAACAGGAGAGTTCTAACAGTACCCCCTCTTCTATGAGGATCCTCCGGATCCCCTAGGCCCAGGCTTATCAGGAAACCTCTTGAGAAATGCTCTGACAAGTCTGGAAGCAGAAACATCATCTGCCCTCACCCATGAGTTATCCTCGGGACCGAAACCCTTCCAAGCGACGAGATACTGCAAACTCCCTCTATACCGTCTCGAATTAAGGATGTGGGAAATTTCATATTCCCCGTCCTCCACCACCGGAGGAACAGTGGCAGTGGCGTCTCTATCTGATACATAAGCTTTTTTCAATAGAGAAACATGAAACACCGCATTAATCTTCCAGGAGGTAGGAACCTCCAACCTAACAGCAGATTGGTTAACTACCTGAAGCACCTTAAAGGGCCCTACAAACTTGGGACCCAATTTTTTAGAAGGAATCCTCAACCGCAGATTCTTAGAGGACAACCAAACCATGTCACCAACCGTAAACAAAACCTCTTGATGTTTCCTGTCAAAGTACCTCTTAGATTTTTTGTTAGCCTCCTGAAGATTGCCATGCACATCCGTCCAAACTCTTTCCAAATCACCGGAAAAACTCTCCTCCTCGGGCACAGCCGATACCAATTTGGAGAATGACCCAAAAGACGGATGTCTCCCAGAACAACAAAAAAAAGGCGAACACCCAGCAGAAGAGGATGTATGGTTGTTAAGAGCAAATTCAGCAAGCGGCAGAAACTCAGACCACCCCTCTTGATTGTCTGCCACAAAACAACGCAAGAACTGCTCAACATCCTGGTTCTTCCTTTCTGTCTGGCCATTAGACTCAGGATGATATCCAGATGAAAATGACAAATGAACTCCCAACCTGTCACAAAAGGCATGCCAAAAACGAGCCACAAACTGAGGTCCCCTATCAGAAACAATGTCAGTAGGAACACCATGGAGTCTGACAATCTCCTTGACAAAGGCCTTAGCGAGTGTCTTAGCGCAGGGCAGTTTGATGAAGGGAACCAAGTGACACATCTTGCTAAAACGGTCCACGACCACCCAGATGACCGTGAAACCCTCAGAGGGGGGAAGGTCAGTAATAAAGTCCATAGCCAGATGTGTCCAAGGTGCACTAGGAACCTCCAGAGGGCAAAGCAACCCCACAGCAGGAGTATGTGAAGACTTAGATCTAGCACACACAAAACATTGACGCACCCACTTAATGACCTCCTTCTGCCATCCAGGCCACCAAAAACTGCGACCCACAAGTCTCTTGGTCTCAGAAATTCCAGGATGACCTGCCAACCGAGACTCATGACACTCAACAAACAAATCTCTCCGATCAAAGGTCTAAGGATGTCATTAATAAGATTCTGAAAAAATGCTTGTGTATTGGTAAGACCAAAAGGCATAACCAAATTCTCAAAATGACCCACAGGAGTGTGCACAGGAGTGTTAAAAGCAGTCTTCCATTCATCACCCTCCTTCATGCGCAACAAATTGTATGCCCCCCGTAGATCAATTTTAGAGAACCACTTGGCCCCCACTAACTGGTTAAACAAATCAGGAATCAATGGCAGTGGGTAGGGATTACGTACAGTAATTTTATTAATCTCGCGAAAGTCCAAACAAGGACGCAAACCGCCGTCCTTTTTTTTAACAAAAAAAAATCCAACAGCCACAGGTGACTTAGAGGGTTTGATATGACCGGCAGGCAAGCTCGTCTGTATGTATTCCTCCAAAGCCTTTCTCTCAGGAATAGTCAGATTAAATAAGCGACTTTTAGGAAGAGTCGCTCCAGGGACAAATTCAATGGTACAATCGTAGTCTCTATGGGGAGGCAAAATTTGCGACTCCTCCTCAGAAAAAACTTTCCAAAAATCATGAATAGGTACAGGTAATTCCCCTTTATCCACAGCAGCAATGTGCCCGTTACAACACTTGTCATAACACTTAGGGCTCCAGGACTTAATTTCATTGGTAGACCAATCCAGTACAGGATTGTGCAATTTTAACCAGGGCAACCCCAAAACTACTGGAGAAGGCAAATTATTTAATACCACCAAATCCAAATTTTCTTGGTGAATACCATTAATAGTGAGGGGAAATTCATAAACCTTGTGAGTAACACATTTCAAGGGAGAGCCATCGACAGAAACCACGGAAATAGGGGATGACAAAGGTTTGGGTTTTAAATTAAGTTTTTCCAAGAATCCCCCATCAATCACATTCAGAGTTGAACCACAATCCACAAATACCCGAAATTCAGTTAATTCAGTTAATTCTTCCTGAGCTGCGGTAGTAGCAGAAAGAAATGCACCCTTAGTGTTTAAACAGGCTATACGGGCGTAACTGACCTTTTTTTTTCTTTGTTCATACGAAGCACACAGTTTTTAATGAAATGGTCAGACTTGCTGCAATAAAAGCACAAACCTTCAGAAAACCTGCAGTCTTTTTCCTGAGAGCGGGGTGACATCGCCCCAATCTCCATCGGTTCTCCAGTGTCAGTGCAGACCCTCTCAAGACTCGGAGCTGACATGGCAGAGGATTTACTCTCATTAACCCTTGCACGCAGTCTCCTGTCCTTCCGTATAGCTAATTGCATTGCCTCCTGCAAGTTTCCAGGTGTAGGATAAGCAATCAGCAGATCCTTAACCCTTTCACCTAGCCCAGAAAGAAACAAACTTTTCAGAGCTGAATCGTTCCATCCCACCTGAGCAGACCACCGACGGAAGTGAGTACAATAATTTTCCACATTACCTGATCGCTGCCTCAAATGTCTCAATTCCGTCTCAGTTGATGAGACACGATCAGGATCATCATACAACAACCCCAAAGCAGAAAAAAAACTATCCACTGATATAAAGCACGGATCACTAGGTTGGAGAGAAAAGGCCCATCCCTGAGGTTCTTTGCGCAAAAGTGACATTATGAACCCTATGCGCTGTAATTCATCACCAGAGGATCTGGGTCTCAAACGAAAATACAATAAACAACCATTTTTAACGGAAAAACAATCTTGTTCACCAAAAAAAAAATCAGGCAATCGTACCTTTGGCTCCACAAAATGCGCTCCAGAACAGCTACTCACGTGTTGTTGGAGCTCGGCCACCTCCAGAGAGAGTCCCTGCAGGCGTTGTGCCAAATCCTAAACCGACACCATGATGGAAACTGGAGGTCTTTCCTTAGAGAAATTTTTTGGGCTGGACTTACTGTTAAGATCTGCTACAAGTACTAAGGAAAGACAGGAGATCTGTCCCTACAATAGAACTAAGCTAGATCCCTACGATCCTGCGATCAGACCCGCTAAAGTCCTCAGCTAGTCTGAACGAAGACCTATAGATGTGAGGGACGGATCCCTACAAGAACTAGGGACTGGGAGAAAGATGGACACCTCCTAGCAGAAATTGTAGCAGTAAAAAGACAAACAAACAACATAGAACATAGAGGTCAAAAGACCTAGCTAAACTGACTGAGAAAGGTAACAAAGCACCTGGCTAGCTTAAGAGTAGAAATTACAATGAAGTCCAGCAAGGCCAGAAGGGCGGAGCAGGATTAAATAGGCAAAAACGGTCATGAGACCAGCATAATAGAAAAAACCTAACAGGAGAGTTCTAACAGTAATGGGAACAATAAAACATAGCCGGCTGATGGCTCTCTAAGAATAGTGAAGGCTGACTGCTGGCCCTTTAAGAATAGTAAAGGCCGCCTGATGGCCCTATAAAAATAGGCTTTGTGACTTTCAGAGTCCCTTCTTCATAAATGAAACACGATGTTTCTGATGATATCTCACACACCACATGGCCAGATAAGGTTGTAAAATGTTAAAGTGACATTTCCTGGTGAATGTATTTGTCACGGTCGAAAGCAATGCAAAAGTGCAAAAATGCATCAAAAATACTAAGTGTGAACATAGCCCAAGGTGTGGAGGAGTATTTTTGTTTTTGGCTATTTATTTTGTTTTATATACAAGTCATTACCCTGGAAAGGACGTTCCTTAACAAATTTCCCAGGAAAATCCATTTTGGTTTCATTTTTGTATGTTTTATTGTGAGTCTGTAAAAGTGGCGTAATAGCTCTGACAATGTTGTAGTTAGAATCTATTTTGTTTTACTATCGGCCATCTTGTTGTGGTTTGCTGGCTTCTAGTCTTTTCCTCTGTTGCTGGGTTTCTTGGTCACGTGATCTCTGCACTCTTTATTTCCCAGGACCCGGCTCCCATTCCCTGCTGGACATCAGTGTTGTAACGCTCGTGCTCTGGCTAAGTAGCCTTGTTTAGTTCTTCTTGTTTTGGACTATTGTTATCCTGGGACTTCTTGTTCCACCAGTTTTGTTTCCTTTATTTTTTGTTTCTGCAACTAACTATTCTGTTAGGAGGTCTCCTGCTTTTGCTCCCAGTCCTTAGATCTTTTAGGGACCCCTTTCCCCATCCTACAGGTCTTCGTTTGAGTTCAGTGCAGGAGTTTTGATGGGGCTATTCATGAGGAATAGGGCACCCACCCCAGCGTAGGGTTAAGCTGAGTCTTAGTGCAGGGACAGCTTTTCCTCCTATTCCTTAGTTCGAAGTTGCAGTACATAACAGTTGTTGACAGAAGTGACCTAGGAGTCAGAAATGCTTCCAGGGGTCTTCCCCATGCTGTTCTCATGTCATTTGAGCACTGTTCCCATCGATTTGGGCAATTTTAAGGCCCGCTGCAGACCGCTGGGGGAGCCAACTGAAAAATGCTTGCGTTTCCCATAGACTTACATTGGGCTCATTGCTCGGGTCGAGCACCCGAGAATTCCAATGTGCTCGACCCGAGCATTGAGCACCTGAGCATTTTAGTGCTCGCCCATCACTAATCTTTATCTAACTTTGCTTTCTGCTCATTTTCCTTTCATTCTTATTTTCCTTTTTGAGTTGGCATTCTGAGGTTTAGAACCAATCACAATTTATTTATTCATAGTTATGAAAAATGTTTTAACTTACAATAGTCCTGAAATTAATAATGTAAACTGAGAGCCCATTGTACTTTTTCAATATGATTTTAATATGAGAAAAAAAGTTTCCTAAAGTGCACACTGTAAAGGGGTGAAAAACAGCTTTAGAAATGTAAAAAAAATGTAAAAATGTCAGCGCAATCATAAAGGGGTTAAGCTAACATATTTTCCAAGCCATCATCTCTGTGCAGTTCAGTATATAAAAATGATTCATTTGTTCTTTCTTTGATCTGTAGAGTAACTGATGTGGGGCGGTGACTTCTATTCTTCTCTAATTACTTTTGTACAATACAATCTAATATTTAACGTCTCAAGAAACTATGCCTAAAGAAACTATAGAACAACTTTAGAAAACTTTACAAAACTATGTAGAACTTCCTGCCATCCAATTGAAAACATCTGACATGCAACACTCGAGGTGAACACACCTATGACTTACTTTGTCTTACAGAAGCATGAGCAACATGTCTGCCAAGAAGGATTTTAAGCAAAATAGAAATAGCCGTTAGCAATCGTTAATGGCCATTCACTTGAGTGCCTGTTAACGACCGGTAACATCTCTAATAATTTTGTGAGCAACCCTGAAGTGTCAATTTTCCAGCAAAAGCCATTTGATACGTAACCCCCACAGAGAAAGCTACATTTGAAAAGCTTTTAAGAGTAATGAGCTTTCATGGAGTAGTGGTCGCCAGAAGTGTTCAGCAAAACAGTATCCTACTTGATTTGGTAATGCCCTTCAATTTAATAGGCACTTACATTCACTAATTCATCCAATTTAAAACTTCAAGTACTGACAAAGTCATTATCATTTTAAATAAGACATAACATGAAAAATCTGGATAACTACATTTTATGCTGTGTTTTGTATTAATTAGTTATGATCTCTTGAGGAAACAAATGTAAATGAGACAACATGTCTCAGTCATTGTATATTTCATTTGTATCGGATCCTCTGCTGCGCCTGCTGTTCGCTTTCTAATTCCCTTCTGGATTCTGATGAACTGTGTAGCATTCCCTAATTTATTTGCATACTTTTGAAACATTTTATTTCTTTACTTTGGCAAGTTAGATACAAAAACAGACAATATGCCTTGTTAGAAAAAAGAGTTATTAGAGTACTTAAGCTGTCTATGGGCCTTCTGAGATCTTTACAACCAACATGAAAAAAATGCCCTTCTTAGTGTCTGTTCATTAATATAAAGATACATGGAGAGAAGCAATGGGCCAAAAAAACAACTAATCAAAAATGCATAAGGACTTTAGAAACGAGTTGAGATGTGTACAGCAGTAACTAGATATGAGCATATCTTTTAAAATTTGACTTTGCCATCTTTGCTAAATAGTCTACAAAAATTTGATTTGCGGCACATAAATTTGCTGCCAATCTCAATACGGCAAAGCATCTAATTACTCAGCAAAGATGTGCATAACAATCGGAAGTCTCCTAAGAGTGCATTGAGACACTTTTGAGCTCTTAAATGCAAATACAAAATTAGTATAGAGGATTACTAAACTGCTCTCCCTGTTTGCAATATTTGATGAATAAAAAAAAATGCTGTTATTAAAGAGGTTGTCCACTACTCAGACAGCGCCTTCTCAATCACAATATTTTTTTCAAGTAAAATAATAGCAACTATACTCACTTTCGGTGCAGGCATCGTTCCAGCGGTGTTGGCTCTGGCTCTCCCAGGACTCACATAACATTGTTATGTCACTCAATCCCTGCGGCTAGCCAGAGGTTACTACACACTTATTTCCCTTGGACGTAACTGACATCCAGAAGAAGCCAGAACTGTGGCTGCTCTCTCACTCCCACTTGATGTCAGTTATGTCCAAGGGAGTGGAGAGAATAGTGGCTCCTAATTGACCGCAGGAATCATTGTTATGCCACGCAAGTCCAAGTATTGCACAATCCCTTTAAGTTAATGCTACTGCAGTATATCACAAATCAATTCAATGTAACAATGACTATGCAGGTACAGCACCTCCCTATCACTTAAATCTTTGGATTATTATTCACAGAATGAGATTGCCACTTCTATTTTCAATTAGCTAAATGCTTTAGTAGTACAGCACAATCAGATTAGGCCTTTTTCTACACTTAGAGGAATGAGCCGTATGCTCTGCCCTCCTATGCCTATGTTGTAAAATCCTAAAATGGCACTGCTTTGTCTACCCTCGTCTTTTACAATGGATGTGATAGTTCCCCTTGATTGGCTGTGCTACCATGGGAAATTAGATCTGAAAGGCATTATTGAGAAGCCAGTGTGGCTATGTCTTTGCTGTAAACACAACTGGCTCATTTTAGTGGTTGTTTCAGAGGAATTGTAATGATTTGCTGTAGTAAATAAAGAAAAAATTCTGTGAGAAATCCAAAATTAATTTTTATTGTTGATCTTTATTAGGGATGAGCGAACTTGTTCAGAAAACGTTCGCCAATCTCAAAGTCGGCACGAACATTGCACATTCGGATTCATGTTTGGACCCCCGAGCATTTTCCTCAAAATTTGCAAAATTCAGCCAAAGTTCAGAAAATGAGATCAAGTTTTCAATATTGCTATTGTTAGGACTTTGGCTAGGATAGTGGAGACAAAAAATCGGCTCCCTCCATAAACATCCCTGATTTGTTGTTATATGCGTGACAGCATGGCAAATCAGGGATGTTCATGGGCGGAGCCAATTTTTTATCGCGAACAAGTCAGAACCCCATACACTAACACGAATTTGAAATGATGAACAAATTCGCTCAACACTAGTAGTAATGTTACTGAAAGCTTTACTGAACAAACACCGTCTAGTCCTATCCAAACACAACTGACAACTTTTGTTACTGGATGGGCTACTTCACTCCCTTTCTTTGACAGCCTCACAGCGATACACCTGTCGATGGCAAGCAATGCATCAAGTGGCCTCTCATCCTCTTCCTCCACCTTAGCACCACACACAGTACAGTCCTCAGAGGTGTCACCCCAATTACCCCTGTTTCCCCCCCCCCGCGTCACAACTCCCCAATGGCCCAACTGACTGTGGGGAACCACAGATGGGCAAGTCTGCAGAGCTGTTCACACATTCTATTCCATAGGCATCAGAGGTCTGCTCCAAAGAGTCACAAACTCAAGAGGAAAGCATCTGCACCAATGCCCCAAATTTTTTTCAGTTGGATCTGAGGCCGGACGACGTACGGTCTGAGCAGAATTCAGACCCTCGTCACCAGACATTAACCCTCAGGGGTGGAGGTGATCCTGATGAGACTCAGATACCTGAGGCACAAACTGACTGTACTATGCTGTCAGAGCAGGAAGAGGAGGAGGGTGACTCTCAGAGCGAGGAGTGGGAGCACAGAGAAGATGACGATGAGGTTGTAGATCCCCCACTTAGTGTGAACCCAGAATCACGGAGACGAGTAGCTCAATAGAGGAGGTGGAGGAGGAAGATGAGGAGGTTATGTTGTGGCCTCCCGCACAGACACGAAGTGATGCAACCACAACAAGCACTGTATCCTCAGCCACCACTGTGGCTGTGGCCAGCAGCGGTCGCGGGTCTGCAGTTTGCAGGGGCGGCAAGGATTGAGTAGCCTGGGCCTTTTTTGAGACCGCAAAAGATGACTCAACTCATGTTATCTGCCAACCTTGTAAAAAATGACTCAGTTGAGGCAAAAATTGCAATAATTTGACTACTACATGCATCAACCGCCACATGTGCAATCAACATGCGCTAGTCTGGGAATCTCACTGTGATAAAATTCGGACTAGCAGGTCTCGCCAACCACCAGTCGCCCCATCAACCGCATCTGCTGCTTATTCTTCTTCTGTCACCATGGCAAGTGTTCTCACACAAGTCTCTGGCCGCAGAGTCTCCACTTGTTTACCCACTACAATCAGGGTGAGTGAGAGCCCGTCAGCTGTTACACAAGTGGACATGCCTGCTGTTTTTGCTTCACCGAACACACCACATCTTTATCAATCCACAAGAACATCTCCACCTGCACCTCACTCACAGTCCAGCAGTTTGTCGTGTTCACCCTACTCCATTCTCTCTCAGCACAGCAGTTAGCTCTCTGTCCCACAGTTGTTGTCATGTAAAAGTTTGTTTCCTCCTACACATGCCAAATCTAAGAGCTTGAACTCCACCATCTCCAGTCTGTTGGCCACAGAAATGTTGCCTTTCTGGCAGGTGCATACAGATGGTTTCTGAAAACTGATAGCCATTGCAGTCCCCCAGTAACAGTTGCCCAGTCGCAATTACTTCTCTAAGAAAACTGTGACTGCGCTACAGCATCATGTCGCTGACAACATCAGCCGTCCCTTGAAAAAATCTATGTCTGCCAGGGTGCATTTCACCACTGACACCTGGACTAGCAAGCATGGCCAGGGGCGTTACATCTCACTGACAGAGCACTGGGTGACTCTGGTGGCTGTGGGGGCCGGTGGGTAAGGGGCTGCTCCACTAGTCTTGGAATCCCCAATGTTTGAGGTTGGAACATCTGTATTGAACACTTCCTCCACTGCTTCTGCCTCCTCCACCTCCTCTAGGGCCTCGACCTGCGCCCTCAACCCCTGCCTTAATGAGACACATGTTCCAACAGTGCAGAGAGAATCCCCCCACCTCTGTACTGCACAGCCAGGACTCACCGCAATCACGCAGTGTTTAAATAAATATGCTTTGGAGATCACAGTCACACAGCTCAAGAGTTGTGGACAGCTATCCAGGCCGAGTTTTAGCAATGGCTGTCTTCCCTGGACCTGGAGGGAAGGCTGTGTGCATTAACGGTGAAAACCTGGTAGTGGCCCTTCACCGGGGCAACCTCTTACACATGCCTTGCATGGCTCACATCCTCAACCTAGTGGTACAGCAATTTCTCTGCCACTATCCCTGCCTGGATGCGCTGCTGCTGAAAGCACGGTCGCTGTGTGCTCACTTCCGCCATTTGCAATCCACGGGTCATCAATCTGCATCACTACAGAGGTCTTTCGGCCTACCGGTTAAATGGTTGATATGTGATGTGCCGACACGGCGGAGTTCCACTCTGCACATGTTGTAGTGACTGTAGCAGCAGCGATGAGCCCTGGTGCAGTAACTCATTTTGCATAGCCTGGGCCAACGCAGTATGGACGTGGTGCAAATTACACTTGCAGAGTGGGCACAGATTAAGGACCTCTGCACCCTTCTGCACAGTTTCAAAATGGCTACTAAGATGGTTAGTGCTGACAATGCCATCATCAGCATCACTATTCTGGTCATCTACATTCTGAAGCACACTGTGAATAGTCTGTGGGAGGAGGTGGTGGTCCCAGAGGAAGAGGAGGTAGCAGAGGAGGATGTGGAAGGGATAACAATATCTCTAAGTTCCAGACTTTCGTCACACAGGTGGGTGCCAAGGGAGGCTGGATTACAGCGATTGAGGGGGGTACTTGGTACTAGACAAACTGTTAGTGAAAGTGCAGGAGCCGCGGAACAAATGGAGGAGGATGAGGAGGAAGAGGTGATGTGCGTACAACAGTCAGGAAATGAAGAGGATAATGATACCCCTTTTGTTGTCCATGGTTGGCGGCGGGAGGGAATGGAGGAAGCAAGCTTGAGTGTTCCCCTGCCACCAACACAACAAAGACTTGGACCTCATGGAAGAGCACAACACATGAGTACCTTCTTGTTGCACTATCTACAACATGATGCCCGTTCTGTTAGGATTAGAAATAGTGCAGACTACTGGGTTGCCATTCTGTTAGTTCCACGGTACAAAAGTAAATTTTGCCAGAACCTTCCCCCTGGAAAGGGACGAGCTCATGCTGGAGTATCGAAACACGCTTGTAGACAATCTTAAGGTTTTCCCCAAGACAGCAGTGAGGCACACAGTTGTAGACTTCCATTCCCAGGCAAAGTCACGTTGTCAATGAAAAAACATTAGCAGCAGCAGTGTAAGTGGCAGAAGCAATTTCTGTGAGCTGTTTCACACATTTTTTAACCAGCCTGTGCACTAGCAGTACAGAATACTAGTCTGAGACATAGTGAATGACTGGAGAGGATGGTGCAGGATTATTTCGAGCTCAATATTTATGCCATCAGGGGAGGTTAGGACCCTTTTGCATTTTGGTCTTCAAAAATGGAAGAGTGGCCTTAAATCGTCTATCACGCCTTGAAGGTTTTGTCATGCCTGGCAGTCAGTGTTCTCTCAGAATGTGTCTTTAGTGCTGCTGGTGGTGTCCTGATGGATAAGTGCATCCGGCTGTCCCCTGAAAGTGTAGACTGCCTAACTTTCATCGCAGACTGGGCAGACTAGGCGATGGTGTAGTTTTTAGTGTGCTGCATTGATCTCGCGTTATTGCAGTCTGTGACATCTTTGTCAAAGCTTCTGTGCCTGCCGCTGCTACTGCTACTGATGTTAATAATAATTTTTTGAAATGTGAGACTCCAAGTTGGGTCTACATCTGGTGGGTTACCTGTAGTGGAAGGGGTGTCAGAGCTCCATTATACTATTTCTACTCTAGGAAAATTGATGGCACTTTAGTGGTATCTGCCCCTAATTTTTTTAAATGTGGACACTCCAAGTTGCGTCTCCTTCATGTGTGCTGCCTGTAGAAGTAGGGTTCCCAGACCAGCAGGCCTGCACTTACTTTCAATCAACTACCTGTGTTACTTTCCTTAATTTTTTCTATTTTTCTATCAATAGTAATCTACTAAACTGATGTTTGAGCCACCTGAGTGTGGCTGAGCAAAAAAGCAGTTTGAGCTATTGCATGAGGTATCAGGGCTCCCAGCACAGCAGGCCTACACCGGTCCCTCACCTACCTCATCTTAAATTGAACTTAAATTCAAAGCTGTAAATGCTGGCCCAGATCGATACCTCATGCATGGCCCATGCCTAACTGCTGCTGTACCATTATAAATTTTCTACTGTGAGTCAACTGATGCCTCTTTTCCTGGTGTCTGCCCCTAATTTGAGCTGTTTTGGCAGCTTTTGGGCCCGCTGAAGGTATTGTGTCCAAACCGAATCTTGAAAGGTTCGCTCATCTCTAATCTTGATTAATTTTGATGCTGCAAAAAATTGTTATACAGGTGCATCTCACTAAATTAGAATATCATCAAAAAGTTAATCTATTTCAGTTGTTCAATACAAAAAGTGAAACTCATATATTATATAGAGTCATTACACACAGAGTGATCTATTTCAAGTGTTTATTTCTGTTAATGTTGATGATTATGGCTTACAGCCAAAGAAAACACAAAACTCATTATCTCAGTAAATTAAAATAATTAACAAAAACACCTGAAAAGGCTATCTAAGCATTTAAAAAGGTCCCTTAGTCTGTTTCAGTAGGCTCCACGATCATGGGGAAGACTGCTGACTTGACAGATGTCCAGAAAACAATCATTGACACACTCCCCAAGGTCCCAGAGTTCCAATTTTCATTTGGAAATCAAGGTCCCAGAGTCTGGAGGAAGAGTGGAGAGGCACACAATCCAAGCTGCTTCAGGTATAGTGTGAAGTTTCCATCAGTGATGGTTTGGGGAGCCATGTCATCTGCTGGTGTAGGTCCGCTGTGTTTTATCAAGACCAAAGTCAGCGCAGCCGTCTACCAGGAAATTTTAGAGCACTTCATGCTTCCCTCTGCCGACAAGCTTTTTGGAGATGGAAGTTTCATTCTCCAGCAGGACTTGGCACCTGTCCACACTGCCAAAAGTACCAATACCTGGTTTAAAAACAACAGTATCACTGTGCTTGATTGGCCAACAAACTCGCCTGACCTTAACCCCATAGAGAATCTATGAGGTATTATCAAGAGGAAGATGAGAGACACCAGACCCAACAATGCAGATGAGCTGAAGGCTGCCATCAAAGCAACCTGGGCTTCCATAACACCTCAGCAGTGCCACAGGCTGATCGCCTCTCTGCCATGCCGCATTGATGCAGTAATTGATGCAAAATGAGCCCCGACCAAGTATTGAATGCATTTACTGAACATACATTTCAGTAGGCCAACATTTCAGATTTTAAGAACATTTTTCAAGCTGTTGTTCTAACGTATTCTAATTTACTGAGATAATGACTTTTGTGTTTTCATTGGCCGTAAGCCATAATCATCAACATTATCAGAAATAAACACTTGAAATAGATCACTCTGTCCATAATGACTATTTAATATATGAGTTTCACTTTTTTGTATTGAAGAACTGAAATAAATTAACTTTTTGATGATATTCTAATTTAGTGAGATGCACCTGTAGGTGACATTTAAAGACAGCATTGCTAATTACTAACCACTACATTATTTTCTTTATGGATATGTTTTTGAGATCCTTGTGAATCACTCTACAAACTTTTTGAACTTTTATAATTTTCTATCCAATATTTTTGAGTGAGCGGTTAATCTTCATCTTTGTGCTATAGGTGGTGTGAATTATTTTCCCCTATTTTACAGCATGCATTGCATCTGCCACCCTGCAATGGCTTGCCTGTCATAGACTAAAAAACACCTCTCTGTTATGTCTTTATACAGGTTTACAAAGAGAAGAGCAAGAGAAGACCCATCCCCACTTCCTATAACCTGTTTCGCGGTCTCTGCCACTAGATGGATTTCACTTGACAACAAGCAGTGGACAGCAAGTTACACATAAGGAAAATACCTAGTGGTCATCACTTTGGAGTGATTTTTCAGAGTTAAGACTGATTGCAGCCAGGTGTTTTTCACCTTGGAACACGGTCACATTTCTAAGTAAACATACAATGAAAAGCCGGCAGGGTTCTATGTGTTTCCATGGATGAGTCTGATGCAGTCACTGGCCGACTACTCCTCTCCTCAATCCCATCAACTGAGAGGTCTGTCCCTATCCACACCCAAAGGGAGAAACATACCAGTCAACTGGAGGGTGAAGGGAAAAGCCAGCCAGGGACCACATTAGACTAGTGAGCAGAGACACATAAGAGCAGAGTTATCAAGACTGGCATGAACGATTCCAGTTTTGATGAAGCAGCGTGTTGGAGACAGATGCTAAAGCATCTGAAAAGTGGTGCGCACCTCCGTGCACCTTGCCACAAATCTTGCTCCTGAAAGGGACTGGAGTAAGATTTCTGGCATAAGGTAGGCCACAGCTCATCATGAATTAGATGAGCTGTGATGTCATGCCCCCATCCCACCTTAACCCCACCCCAGCTCTGCCCATTTTAGCAGAGCAAGCAAAGCTGTTATGAAAACACCAAAAGTCGCAAAATTTTTGTGCAGCCTCGAGTTTATCAAAGTGTTTAACGCCACATTTCTGGTGAAAACATTTTGATGAATTGGTGCCCATAGTACTTTTTCAAAGTATTTTTAACCTGAAATGCTGTTTCAGTTTTTCAGAGTAAAACATACCTAGCTGCAATCGCACAGCCAAATGTTTGAATTTAGCCACAGATTATCTTTAAGCATCAAATGAGATCAAGTTGTCTAAAAGTACAGTTACCATTTAAGATGTATATTAAATGGTTCCTACAAACATCCCATACATGATGGTGCAGTCAAAAAAAAACATACAGCCTGCATGGAAACTGTACTAGTGGCATGAAGCTGGGTTCTTTTGGCTCCTGAGCCCTATAAGAGCTGCAATGCTTGCTATGTCCATGCTACTCATATTTTCATATTACATACATGCTATAAATAGGTTTTCATATACTTTATTGTGTTTGCAATGATACAAATGCTTGTTTAGAAATGCTGAACTACCACTGCACATTCAATAAAGTAAAAATTCCAGTGGCAGTGAAAGAGTTAAATGGGCATCCTAGAAACTTCACTACTGCACTAGTGCCCTAATCATATAATTACATTTTAATTAATAACCTTTTGAGTATGCTTAATCCACTAATTATCCACTGTAATTTGCAAACACTGCTACTGTAAGTCTTATCAATTTAATGATTCCTATTAATTACAAGAAAGCATACATATATATTTTTTTCAAAGTTACATAATTAGTCACACATTTTAACAAACATGGAGTGAAGGGTCACTTTTTCTACAAACATATATATATGTATCACATCTTAGGTTATATTATATTAATGTCACTTTCTATATCTTGTTTGTTAAAAGAATGTAACTACATAACATGCCTATGAGAATATACAGTATGTGTGTTTCCAGAATATTTTCTAAAAGCTTAGGACCTTATTTATAGAGAGCAATGCGTTTGTTTCTTTTAACCATATCTCTCTAAAATATAATAAAAGTGAATTACAAAATTGTCAAAGACTATTTTACAGAGGTTAATGCAGCCACATTTTTTGACTCATTAACTCTAGAAACCTTTGTGATTCCACTAAACCAAGCTTTATTAGATTGCACCCCCAGAAATCAAAATTTTGCAAAATACTTACGATTCTTGTTTGACACCCTACTACAGATGTTTTGCATCTACCACAATTTCTCTTTTTCTATGCAGAATCATTTTCTATGGAGAACCTTTTGAGCATCTGCATTGCTTTCATTTACCAATCTATTCTACTACAATCCATGCACTGGGGCTCAGTGCAGCCATGGAATGGTCAAACAGTTCAGTGCACCTTCCCTCTTATTTGCTTCCATCTATCTCCACCCTTCTCTTCCTTGGTTGACACTTGTGGCCTTACATTAACCAGAAGATAGAGATAGATGTAAAACAGGTGAGAAGGTGCACTGAGCTGTTTGGCCATGCCAAGGGTGAGCCAAGCAGCATTGCTTGGTTTGAACAGTCATTTTGTTCTGACAGATTCCCTTTAACTTAATTCACAATAGTCATTTAGTTTTGTACTCCCTAATGGTAATATATGCAATTATTCAGCTATTCTTGACTTTTTATTTAAAGTGCATCGGAACATATCTGTCTTTTAATAATAAACCACCAACTCAGACAACTTTTATCACTAAACATTCCAGTCCAAACTGGTGGAATATTCACTCTGGATATATTACGACCAGGTCCATATAAAAGACATTCACACTAAATACATAATACCTCTGTTCTTAGAATTGCTGTGGGAGTTCTTAGTGGTCAGATGGATAGGCTGTAAATGTGTTTAGGGGGAAAACCTCTTTAAGGCTAGCATGGAATATTTGCAGCACTATAGTACAGGTGCTTCTCACAAAATTAGAATATCATCAAAAAGTTAATTTGTTTCAGTTCTTCAATACAAAAAGTGAAACTCATATATTATATAGAGTCATTACAAACAGAGTGATCTATTTCAAGTGTTTATTTCTGTTAATGTCGATGATTATGGCTTACAGCCAATGAAAACACAAGTCATTATCTCAGTAAATTAGAATAATTTGCAAAAAACACCTGCAAAGGCTTCCTAAGCATTTAAAAAGGTCCCTTAGTCTGTTTCAGTAGGCTCCACAATCATGGAGAAGACTGCTGAATTGACAGATGTCCAGGAGGCAGTTATTAACACACTCCACAAGGAGGATAAGCCAAAAAAAGGTCATTGCTAAAGAAGCTGGCTGTTCACAGAGTGCTGTATCCAAGTATATTAATGGAAAGTTGAGTGGAAGGAAAAAGTGTGTCAGAAAAAGGTGCACAAGCAACCGGTATAACTGCAACCTTAAAAGGATTGTTAAGAAAAGGCCATTCAAAAATTTGGGGGAGATTCACAAGGAGGGGACTGCTGCTGGAGTCATTGCTTCAAGAGCCACCACACACAGACGTATCCAGGACATGGGCTACAAGTGTCGCATTCCTTGTGTCAAGCCACTCATGACCAATAGACAGCCCCAGAAGCATCTTACCTGGGCCAAGGAGAAAAAGACCCGGACTGTTGCTCAGTGGTCCAAGGTATTGTTTTCAGATGAAAGTAAATTTTGCATTTCATTTGGAAATCAAGGTCCCAGAGTCTGGAGGAAGAGTGGAGAGGCACACAATCCAAGCTGCTTCAGGTCTAGTGTGAAGTTTCCACAATCAGTGATGGTTTGAGGAGCCATATCATCTGCTGGTGTAGGTCCACTGTGTTTTATCAAGACCAAAGTCAGCGCAGCCATCTACCAGGAAATCTTAGAGCACTTCATGCTTCCCTCTGCCGACAAGCTTTTTGGAGATGGAAATTTCATTCTCCAGCAGGACTTGGCATCTGTCCACACTGCCAAAAGTACCAATACCTGGTTTAAAAACAACAGTATCACTGTGCTTGATTGGCCAACAAACTCGCCTGACCTTAACCCCATAGAGAATCTATGAGGTATTGTCAAGAGGAAGATAAGAGACACCAGACCCAACAATGCAGATGAGCTGAAGGCTGCTATCAAAGCAACCTGGGCTTCCATAACACCTCAGCAGTGCCACAGGCTGATCGCCTCCATGCCAAACCGCATTGATGCAGTAATTGATGCAAAAGAAGCCCCGACCAAGTATTGAGTGCATTTACTGAACATACATTTCAGTAGGCCAACATTTTGGATTTTAAAATAATTTTTCAAGCTGGTGTTGTAAAGTATTCTAATTCAATGAGATAATGACTTTTGTGTTTTCATTGGCTTTAAGCCATATTCATCAACATCGACAGAAATAAACACTTGAAATAGATCACTCTGTTTATAATGACTCTATATAATATAGGAGTTTCACTTTTTGTATTGAAGAACTAAAATAAATTAACTTTTGATAATATTCTAATTTTGTGAGAAGCACCTGTATGTTACTAGGATGACCCCAGCTATATAAGAAAGACTTTCTGATAATACTGTGGTATTTGACACTGACGGGGATGTTTGTTGTATTGTGGTGTATGTAAAGTGCTGATGGCGAAGAATTATTTGTACTGTAGTGTTATTTATACTCCATGGTTCATGGCATAAAAAATATGGCTAAACATGAAAAAATATACGGCTCTTGCAATGCTGCAATAAATAAAACTAAGAATATTGTTACATCCTGAAGGTCTAAAATGTACAGGCAATATTTTCATGTAGCATAATAATCGTCCCCAAGGTTAATTCTGCAGGTCTCAGCCTTCCCCACCCTTCCCAGCTTAACACTGGTTCAGTTAAAATCTTGCAATTCAAGAAATGTAAATACTGTAGTCTCCGACTTTATAAATGTGTACACTGTCTTTAGTCTATGACTCTGATACATCAAAGCTGTTACACCAGAAAACTGGTGTAAAATGTTTTGAAAAATTGCAAAAATTTTCGCAATGCGAAGTTGCAAAAAAATGTTGTGAATTTTGACATTTTCACACCAGTTTGAAGGAGTTTTGACTAAATGGGCTGAGCAGGAGAGGACATGGGGCTGGGGCGACATGGAGATGAGGCTATGTCCACTTTTAAAATTCAGCAAACTGATGGTGTTTCTAAATCTAGAAATGCTACTCTAAACTCTGACTGAAGTAACATTTCTGGTGAGGCGCATGGAGGCGCACGCCACTTAATGAATTTGGTGCAACTTCTCAGTAGCATACGCCTCATTTTGAATTTGGCATATCGAACTCTAGCAAGCCCTTCATTAAGACTGGCGTTGTGCCCCTATGTGTTTCTTGTACCACATTTGATGCTGCTGGTAAAATGTTATGCTGCAGTTTTGTCTTCAGATTCAGAGTGAAAAGGGAATAAAGACTATTACAGGACTGTTTAATGAACATTAGCAGTTGCTTCTGCTCTACATATCATTTTCTTCCACATGAGACACGACTTGGCATCCTGGTGTTGCTGATCTATGCACAGTGTTTGATGGAAGAAAAATAAAGTGTTATGTTGTTTTGTCTTTCTTCCAAATCTTTAAAAGTCAGAGAGTCTGTGAAGAACAAGAAAATGATTTGAACAGTCCTATATCTTCCAGGTTAACACAACTCCTATCACTCCACAGATTATGATTCTTTTTGCAGAATATAAATACTCTAAGATATTTTTAACCACATCTGGATCAACATGTTAGACTATGGGTTGAACTAGATGGATTTAGTCTTCCTTCAACCTTAAAAACGATGTTACTATGTTACATATCCAGCAGCATGGGAATCAAATTTTTAACAAAATTTGAGGCACCTGTGGGTTGTGATCTCCAGTCTGACTCTTAGTCCAGTACATTCTCTCCTATTTAGACAGTAGATCAGTCTTTTGAAGCAATTCATTAAGGTGCTTATGCCAGAAATCTGTCGTAAACACCTTAATAAGTTGCAATATTTTTGCGCATCTTAGAAGTTGTACAAAAATATTACAACTCAACTTTTGGCATTTACACGCCAGTCTCGTGGTGTGGGAGGGACATGGGTGGGATGAGGCACTGTTATGCCCGCCTGTCAAATTCATCATAAATTACACTCGTAAAGTGATGTAACTTACTCCAGAAATCTATACCGGCCCCCAGCTTGCGTACATTTCTGGCGTCGGCGCACACTTGGGTACCAGACCCGCCAGATCTATTAAGCAGCACAAGCCACTTAATGAATCAGATCATCAGATCAATGTACTCCAGTGAGTGTTTCATTAAAGCCCCGGCCCCACTATCAGTATTTGGTCAGTATTCGGTCAGTACTTTTTCTCAGGAGTGGGAGCCAAAACCAGGAGTTGGTGATAAATACAGAATTGGTGACTTATTAACTATTATATCTTTTCTCTGATTGTTCCTCACCTGGTTTTGGCTCCTACTCCTGAGAAAAAATACTGACCTAATACTGACCAAATACTGATAGTGGGGCCATAACCTAAGACTTGCATTACGTCAGACGTAATGAATCACCCCCTTTGACTTCTTGTGAACTATAGGATTACATTATCTTCTATTAAATAACCCAGCTCATTCTTTCTTGCTCCTTATCATTTTGTTCTATAAATGCGAGTAGTGATAAAATAATGATTACAATTAGGGATGAGCGAGTAGTGAAATAATTGGACTCGCTATACTCATAACGAGTAGGTCCCAATACTCGGGTACTCGTTATGAGTAGCGAGTCCAATGTAAGTCAATGGGAAAAGCGAGTAAGCCGATTAATTGTCTGCTGGAGCCTATAAAGCGGTCTGGGGGCTGAGGAAAAGGCTGAAATGGGTGCATGATTGTTTAAAAGCCGGTGGTAAAAAGCCGCCGGCTTTTAAACAATCACTCAGCCCCATACTCGCTTCCCCGCAGCCTCCCATCCCGATCCTCCGCTCCCCCCGCTGCCTCCCATCCTGATCCTAAGTAAGGACCGGGTGGGGAGCGCAGCACCAGGGAGTGAGGAGCAAAGGACCCGGGCGGGGAAGGCGGCAGTGAAAAGACTTCACCGCCGGCTTTCCCGTTCGGTGCTGCGCTCCCCGCTCCCTGATGTACGCTCCCCACTCCCTGGTGCTTTGCTCCCCGCCCGGTCCTAACTTAGGATCGGGATGGGAGGCGGCGGGGGAACGGGGAGCGTACATCAGGGAGTGGGGAGAGCAGCACCGAACGGGAAAGTCTTTTCACTGCCGGCTTCCCCGCCCGGGTCCTTCGCTACCGCTCACTGGTATTGCGCTCCCCGCTGCCTGGTGCTTCGCTCCCCACCCGGTCCTAACTTAGGATCGGGATGGGAGGCGGCGGGGGGAACAGAGGATCAGGATGGGAGGCTGCAGGGAAGCACGTATGGGGCTGAGTGATTGTTTAAAAGCCGGCGGCTTTTTATTGCCGGCTTTTAAACAATCATGCACCCATTTCAGCCTTTTCCTCAGCCCCCAGACCGCTTTATATGCTCCAGCAGACACTTACTTGGCTTACTCGCATTTCCCATTGACTTACATTGTACTCGTTACTCTTAGCGAGTAATCACAAGGAAACTCGGGGAGTAACAAGTAGCCCGAGTACCATACTATTCGGCGAGTACCGAATAGTAACGATTATACTCGCACATCCCTAATTACAATGATTAGCGCATCAGTCTAATTCCCTTGACTCCTGCTTGTAATAGCTGTCGAAACCAATGATAAGCTGAGGCAATGGTAGCAGGCTTAAGCTGCATAACATAGGACACACTAAAACTGCAGTATGGGTGAAAAAAGCTCATGGATCCAGGATTTATAACTTGCCAGCATTAGATAGGACTCAGAGCAGAGTAAAGTTCTCATGAACCTCTCAAACCAAGGGGATCATGAGGAAGTTAGTCTCTGAGAGAAAACACATCATAGAAGGATTTAAGAATGCCGGCAATCCAAAACTGGCACATCAACTAAAACAGATATACACAAGGCATACACAAGAGTCTCTACTTTATTTTTTAATAATATATAGACTGCACTATATTTGCAGAGAGAAATGCTGGAGTGGTATTGTAAGGAAGTTTGAAACTGAATTCACTGCAAATGTAAATCCCTTTCAAAAAATATTCTACAGTTTACCCAAAGAATTATTCTACATAAAAGTTCAGTAATTTTGTGTATATTGCTTAATCATGTAATGATCCTGAATTAGAGCAGGCATTATAATCCCACATTGGAGGTATAATCAAGCAGTCTTCAGAGTAGATCTAGCATTCCTTGCAAAATCTATGCCAGCACTGAATTTGTGTTTATTTGCATTATAAAAAAAAGTACAATTTTCAGTAGTCCTTTACCGATCGGGTATAGAGCGATGCTCCACAAGTCTGCTGAGAATCAGGTTCTAGTGAAAGTGAATGTGGCTTTTGCCTCTCCTAGTGTTGCTGTGGTCTCTAGGAAACTGAAAGAGCTAAGTGAGGCTTTCAATTTCAAATTGGAAATACATTTCTTCATAACAACGAATTATAACACCTTTACCCCGAGAATGTTTTCACCTTCATGACCAAGCCAAATTTTACAATAATAATAATAATTTTTATTTATATAGCGCCAACATATTCCGCAGCACTTTACAATTAAGCGGGGACATATGCAGACAATAAATTCAATACAAGGTGAAACAGTTTAAACAGTTACATTAGGAGTGAGGTCCCTGCTCGCAAGCTTACATTCTACAAGGAAATGGGTGGACACAATAGGTGAAAAGTGCTTGTTATTTCAGGTCTGGCAATTATAATAAGTAGGGATCTTCATATAAAGCTGCATGATCCAGTCATCAGCCTATATGTTTAAGTGTAGTGATGAGCGAACGCGCTCGCCACTACTCAGTACTCGCCCGAGCATCATGGTGCTCGACAAGTTCGGCGCTTGGCGAGTATTTCCGGGTTGCTCGGGCGGGAACTCGGGTCCCCTCCCTGCATGTTTGGCGCTCTTTAGAGAGTGAATGAACATGCAGTGATTGCCTCCCATGCACTGTAATGCCGTAGCCATGTTGGTTGTGGGCATTACAGTGATTGGCTGGCCGCACAGCATCATCAGGTCTATATAAGACCTGGAGCCGCCATGCTCGTCACAGTCACTCCGGATCAGACAGTGTAGGGAGAGCTGCTGCTGTTTCAGGGAGAGATTTGATCGTGTATTAGGTAGTGTAGGGAGAAAAACTGTACTTTACACATATCCATCTTAACAAACAGTCCTTCTGAGGACTAATCCATCTGCAGAGATATCAGGCAGGCAGGGTGTATAGGCAGGCGGTGTATATAGCAGACTGCAGTGCACATAGCACAAGAGACTCCATTCCAATTCTGCTTTCTGCTGCTGTTTGATATTTGTATACAAAGGCCAAGGTCTCAGGGGCCGGTAATACTTTTCTTTAGATCTTAATCCTCATTATTTGCTTAAAAAGCAATCAAGAGAACACCGTTTTTCTGCGCCATTTGCTTGCTTTGGGAAAGGTGCTGCTGCGTCAGGGACAGATTTGCTTGTGTATTAGGTAGTGTAGGGAGAAAAAACGTACATTACACAAATCCATCTTAACAAAAAGTCCTTTTGAGGACTAACTAATCCATCTGCAGAGATATCAGGCAGGCAGTGTATATAGGCAGGCAGGCAGGGTATATAACAGACTGCAGTGCACATAGGACAAGAATCTCCATTCCTGTTCTGTCGGCTGCTGCTGTTATATTTCTAGAAATAGGCCCAGGTCTCAGGGGCCAGGAATAATTTTTTTTGCATCTTAATCCTCATAATTTGCTTAAAAAGCAATCCAGAGAACACCGTTTTTCTGCGCCATTTGCTTGTTGGCACTGCAGAATACAGCCAGGTCCTTTCCATATTACAGCGCTAAAAATTCAGCTATTTAAAACTGTGTTTTCTCCGTCACAAGGATCACATATACGTTTTCAGAAAATACTGCCATTTCTGGCCTGCATGAAATTTTTTTTTCAGTGTGTCAGCAAAGTTTTTGACACGGGTTTGCTGTTCAAAACAGTTACCTACAGGCCAAGTATTTTAAACTGTGTTTTCTTCGTCACACGGATCACATATACGTTTTCAGAAAATACTGCCATTTCTGGCCCCCATTAAAAAGAAAATTTAGTGTGTCAGTGAAGCAATTCACAGCAGTTTGGTGTTCAAACTACTTACCTACAAGCCAGGTATTTGAAACTATGTTTTCTCCGTCACATGGATCACATATACGTTGTCATAAAATACTGCCATTTCTGGCCTCCATTAAAAATTTCTTTCAGTGTGTCAGCAAAGTTTTTGACACTGGTTTGCTGTTCAAAACAGTTACCTACAGGCCAGGTATTTAAAACTGTGTTTTCTCCGTCACACGGATTACATATACGTTTTCAGAAAATACTGCCATTTCTGGCCTCCATTAAAAAAAAATTTCAGTGTGTCAGTGAAGCAATTGACACCAGATTGCTGTTCAAAATAGTTACCTACAGGCCAGGTATTTGAAATCTGTGTTTTCTCCGTCACACGGCTCACATATACGTTGTCAGAAAATACTGCCATTTCTGGCCTCCATTAAAAATTTCTTTCAGTGTGTCAGTGAAGCAATTCACAGCAATTTGCTGGTCAAACTACTTACCTACAGACCAGGTATTTAGAACTCTGTTAGGTATTTAGAACTGTCATTTGTAGTGAGCGTGGAAGATACTGTCCTCCATTTAAAATGGGCAAGGCACGTGGCAAGGGACGGGGAACTGGACGTGATGGTAATGGTGCATGCAGAGGCCGAGGACAAGGCCGTGGGCAAGCCGAAATTGTGCCACAACAAACACCCACATCTTCTCGCCTGACCTTCCTGTCCCAATTTCTAGGGGACCGCAGCACACCACTATTGAACCTAGAGCAGTGTCAAAAGGTTGTTGGTTGGATAGCGGATATTGCTTCCAGTCACTTAGCCACCACCACCACCACCCTGTCTTCCACACGGTCAAGTCTCAGTAGCCCTTAGTCTGGACCGCATATTCCTCACCCTGATCTTCCTTCCTCCCACCATGCCGAGTACCCAGAGACAACTGATCCCACACTTGGACACTCTGAAGAGCTGTTCACTTTTCCATTTATAGATCTGGGTCTCTCGCCCGGTCCACTTGAAACGGGACAAGAGGAGATCGCGTGTAGCGATGCCCAAATATTTGAGCAGCCATGGTCACACGAAGGCGACGGTGGGAAAGTGTCACAAGAGGTGGACGATGATGAGACACAATTGCCAGAAAGTCAGGAGGAGGACCAGGGTGCAGAAGTGGAAGACGAGGTGGTGGACGATATAGTAACTGACCAAACCAGGCAGGAGGACATGCAGAGAGAGGACAGCAGAACACTGGGGGAGGGAGGAAGAGCACCCCAACAGACAGGAAGAAGCAGTGTGGTGGCCGCAGACAGAAGGCAGGCAACCGTTCCCCGTAACACCAAGACGAAGAAAGTTGCCAGTACAACTGTTAGGTCTTCCCGAGTCTGGTTGTTTTTTAAAGACTCTGCCGATAACCCCAAAAAGTCCATTTGCACCACCTGCCAGCCCAGCATCAGCAGGGGTGGCAAAATGACCAGCCTGACCACCACCAGCATGATCAGGCACATGGCAGCAAAGCACCCGACTTTGTGGGCCGAACCCCAGGGTCCAGGAACAGTGTCTGCGGGAGGCACCATTGCTTCTTTCACTGTTGTGGATGCAAGCAAATCCCCTGTCCATGGTGCATGCGAAGATGCATCCTGCCCTGCACCTGTCGTTGCACACTCTCAAGTAGCAGCATCAGGAAGCACATCCATGTCCTTGTCCCAGTGCATCATTCATTTGTCCATACCTCAGTCCTTGGAACGCAAGCGCAAATATGCAGCCAACGCACCACAGGCCACAACACTAAATTCTCACGTTTCACGACTGCTTGCTCTCGAAATGTTGCCTTTCAGGCTCATGGAGATGGAAGCATTCCACAACCTGATGGCGGCTGTCCATCGGTACTCAGTCCCCAGCCGCCACTATTTCTCCCGGTGTGCCGTCCCCGCATTACACAAGCACGTGCTCTCAACAACGCAGTTACCGGTAAAGTCCACCTAACCACAGACACGTGGACAAGTGCTTGTGGGCAGGGACAGTACATCTCGCTGATGGCACACTGGGTTAACATAGTGGAAGCCGGGACCCAGTCGGACCTTGGGACGGAACACGTCCTCCCGACGCCAAGGATTGCGGGCCCTAGGTCAATTAGGGTTGCCCCCACGGTCTACAGCTCCTGCACCTCATCCTCCTCAGCCTCCTCCTCCTCTTCAGCCTTCATCTCTGAAATGACCACATCAGTCACAAGCTGGAAGCACTGCAGCACTGCCTCGGCCAAGCAGCATCAGGCTGTGCTGAAGCTAATATGCTTTGGTGAAAAACCGCACAATGCTGAAGAGTTGTGGACAGCTCTGAAAGAGCAGGCAGATCTGTGGCTCACACTGCTGAACCTACAGCCAGGCATGGTCGTGTGTGACAATGGCCGGAACTTGGTGGCGGCTCTGAGGTGCCTGGCCCATGTGCTTAACCTCGTGGTTCAGCGGTTTCTCAAATCCTACGCGGAGCTGCCGGATCTGCTTGTTAAAGTACGCCGCCTGTGTGCCCATTTTAGAAAGTCAGCTACAGATTCCGCCGCCCTTGCAGTGTTTCAGCAGCGTTTGCAGCTTCCGGCTCACAGACTGGTGTGCGATGTCCCCACGCGTTGGAACTCTACACTGCAGATGTTGGGAAGGATTTGTGAGCAGAAGAGGGAAGTTGTTGAGTACCAGCATCAACAAGGCCGTCGCTATTCAGTTCAGACTCCACACATAAGACCTCAGGAGTAGAGATGAGCGTTGTTCTACTCGAACTGTTCGCCAATCTCAAATTCGAGCTGTTTTGGGCGGTGTTCGAGCCGGTCGGCGAACACGAACAATTTGAGAAAAATTCGGCTGTTCGAGGTTATGTTCGATAACTGTTCGTGCACCAAAATCATAACTGGATTTTTTCTCAGTAATGATGAAAATTAATGTTAATACGCAGTTTGAGTGTACAGCGGGGCGGGGGGAGGGGCAGGGGATGGATCTCTGCAGGAACAATGAAGATCTCCATTTTTTTTTCTCTTTCCCGCATTTGCAGTGGGGAGGTGCAATCTGTCAGCCTATCAGCAGCGCACACACGGAGCGAAGTGCTTTTTTTCACACAAGCAAGGGCATGTGTGATTGGCAGTGTATGTCACATGTCCTTGCCCTATAAGACCAAGCCATTTTCCCCGTCGCCACCATTTTCTCACTGCTGCAGCTGCGTGTTAGACGGCACCGCTGTTGCTGTGTGCGCTATACCTTGTTAATTTCAAGCCAATTTTCGCACAAATATACAGATAGCTTGGGAGTAGGGAATAGTTGTGATTGCAGTCCTTTTAAGGACTAGGTTACAGCATTTCCTACGACTTTTATCAGGCAGGTCTGTGCTCTTAAATAGATAGATTGTGGGAGTAAAGACTAATTGTAATTGGAGTCCTTTTCAGGACTAGGTTACATCAGTTCCTATCAGTTTTTGCCAGGCAGGTCTGTGCCAGTGCTGTGGAAGTTTTTTTCACAGCATTTGGCTGAATCTAGCAAAGCTAATCCTTTTTGGCCTATTGCAGAGTGTGTTAGTCAGTGGAGTAGCCTATCTGTGTTGCAAGATATACCACCTGTGTATAGAATACCAATTTTTTTACTGCACCAAGTGAAGTAAAATCTTTTGGGCATAGCATCATTCTATTAGTCCATCTATACTGACCTCCATCAGGTTGCAAACTGAATATAATTTTTTTCATCATCTAGCTCTGAAAAAATATTTGGGCTTCTAGCGGTGTGTGGGACTTGGTCTATTAGTCCATCTATACTGACCTCCATCAGGTTGCAAATTAAAAATAATTTTTTTCTGCATCTAGCTCTGAAAAAATATTTGGGCTTCTAGCAGTGTGTGGGACTTGGTCTATTAGTCCATCTATACTGACCTCCATCAGGTTGCAAATTAAAAATAATTTTTTTCTTCATTTATCTCTGAAAAAATATTTGGGCTTCTAGCAGCGTGTGGGACTTGTTCTATTAGTCCATCTATACTGACCTCCATCAGGTTGCAAATTAAAAATAATTTTTTTCTGCATCTAGCTCTGAAAAAATATTTGGGCTTCTAGCAGTGTGTGGGACTTGGTCTATTAGTCCATCTATACTGACCTCCATCAGGTTGCAAATTAAAAATAATTTTTTTCTGCATCTAGCTCTGAAAAAATATTTGGGCTTCTAGCAGTGTGTGGGACTTGGTCTATTAGTCCATCTATACTGACCTCCATCAGGTTGCAAATTAAAAATAATTTTTTTCTTCATTTATCTCTGAAAAAATATTTGGGCTTCTAGCAGCGTGTGGGACTTGTTCTTTAGTCCATCTATACTGACCTCCATCAGGTTGCAAATTAAAAATAATTTTTTTCTGCATCTAGCTCTGAAAAAATATTTGGGCTTCTAGCAGTGTGTGGGACTTGGTCTATTAGTCCATCTATACTGACCTCCATCAGGTTGCAAATTAAAAATAATTTTTTTCTGCATCTAGCTCTGAAAAAATATTTGGGCTTCTAGCAGTGTGTGGGACTTGGTCTATTAGTCCATCTATACTGACCTCCATCAGGTTGCAAATTGAATAAAAAAAATTTCTGCATCTAGCTCTGAAAAAATATTTGGGCTTCTAGCGTTGTGTGGGACTGGGTCTATTAGTCCATCTATACTGACCTCCATCAGGTTGCAAATTAAAAATAATTTTTTTCTGCATCTAGCTCTGAAAAAATATTTGGGCTTCTAGCAGTGTGTGGGACTTGGTCTATTAGTCCATCTATACTGACCTCCATCAGGTTGCAAATTAAAAATATTTTTTTTCTTCATTTATCTCTGAAAAAATATTTGGGCTTCTAGCAGCGTGTGGGACTTGTTCTATTAGTCCATCTATACTGACCTCCATCAGGTTGCAAATTAAAAATAATTTTTTTCTGCATCTAGCTCTGAAAAAAATATTTGGGCTTCTAGCAGTGTGTGGGACTTGGTCTATTAGTCCATCTATACTGACCTCCATCAGGTTGCAAATTAAAAATAATTTTTTTCTGCATCTAGCTCTGAAAAAATATTTGGGCTTCTAGCAGTGTGTGGGACTTGGTCTATTAGTCCATCTATACTGACCTCCATCAGGTTGCAAATTAAAAATAATTTTTTTCT
This sequence comes from Phyllobates terribilis, assembly GCF_046119375.1. NCBI lineage: Eukaryota > Metazoa > Chordata > Amphibia > Anura > Dendrobatidae > Phyllobates > Phyllobates terribilis. The sequence continues at coordinate 460,051,631 of NW_027362761.1, read as the reverse complement.
TCATTTATCTCTGAAAAAATATTTGGGCTTCTAGCAGCGTGTGGGACTTGTTCTATTAGTCCATCTATACTGACCTCCATCAGGTTGCAAATTAAAAATAATTTTTTTCTGCATCTAGCTCTGAAAAAATATTTGGGCTTCTAGCAGTGTGTGGGACTTGGTCTATTAGTCCATCTATACTGACCTCCATCAGGTTGCAAATTAAAAATAATTTTTTTCTGCATCTAGCTCTGAAAAAATATTTGGGCTTCTAGCAGTGTGTGGGACTTGGTCTATTAGTCCATCTATACTGACCTCCATCAGGTTGCAAATTGAATAAAAAAAATTTCTGCATCTAGCTCTGAAAAAATATTTGGGCTTCTAGCGGTGTGTGGGACTTGGTCTATTAGTCCATCTATACTGACCTCCATCAGGTTGCAAATTAAAAATAATTTTTTTCTTCATTTATCTCTGAAAAAATATTTGGGCTTCTAGCAGCGTGTGGGACTTGTTCTATTAGTCCATCTATACTGACCTCCATCAGGTTGCAAATTAAAAATAATTTTTTTCTGCATCTAGCTCTGAAAAAATATTTGGGCTTCTAGCAGTGTGTGGGACTTGGTCTATTAGTCCATCTATACTGACCTCCATCAGGTTGCAAATTAAAAATAATTTTTTTCTGCATCTAGCTCTGAAAAAATATTTGGGCTTCTAGCAGTGTGTGGGACTTGGTCTATTAGTCCATCTATACTGACCTCCATCAGGTTGCAAATTAAAAATAATTTTTTTCTGCATCTAGCTCTGAAAAAATATTTGGGCTTCTAGCAGTGTGTGGGACTTGGTCTATTAGTCCATCTATACTGACCTCCATCAGGTTGCAAATTAAAAATAATTTTTTTCTTCATTTATCTCTGAAAAAATATTTGGGCTTCTAGCAGCGTGTGGGACTTGTTCTATTAGTCCATCTATACTGACCTCCATCAGGTTGCAAATTAAAAATAATTTTTTTCTGCATCTAGCTCTGAAAAAATATTTGGGCTTCTAGCAGTGTGTGGGACTTGGTCTATTAGTCCATCTATACTGACCTCCATCAGGTTGCAAATTAAAAATAATTTTTTTCTGCATCTAGCTCTGAAAAAATATTTGGGCTTCTAGCAGTGTGTGGGACTTGGTCTATTAGTCCATCTATACTGACCTCCATCAGGTTGCAAATTAAAAATAATTTTTTTCTGCATCTAGCTCTGAAAAAATATTTGGGCTTCTAGCAGTGTGTGGGACTTGGTCTATTAGTCCATCTATACTGACCTCCATCAGGTTGCAAATTAAAAATAATTTTTTTCTGCATCTAGCTCTGAAAAAATATTTGGGCTTCTAGCAGTGTGTGGGACTTGGTCTATTAGTCCATCTATACTGACCTCCATCAGGTTGCAAATTGAATAAAAAAAATTTCTGCATCTAGCTCTGAAAAAATATTTGGGCTTCTAGCGGTGTGTGGGACTTGGTCTATTAGTCCATCTATACTGACCTCCATCAGGTTGCAAATTAAAAATAATTTTTTTCTGCATCTAGCTCTGAAAAAATATTTGGGCTTCTAGCAGTGTGTGGGACTTGGTCTATTAGTCCATCTATACTGACCTCCATCAGGTTGCAAATTAAAAATATTTTTTTTCTTCATTTATCTCTGAAAAAATATTTGGGCTTCTAGCAGCGTGTGGGACTTGTTCTATTAGTCCATCTATACTGACCTCCATCAGGTTGCAAATTAAAAATAATTTTTTTCTGCATCTAGCTCTGAAAAAAATATTTGGGCTTCTAGCAGTGTGTGGGACTTGGTCTATTAGTCCATCTATACTGACCTCCATCAGGTTGCAAATTAAAAATAATTTTTTTCTGCATCTAGCTCTGAAAAAATATTTGGGCTTCTAGCAGTGTGTGGGACTTGGTCTATTAGTCCATCTATACTGACCTCCATCAGGTTGCAAATTAAAAATAATTTTTTTCTTCATTTATCTCTGAAAAAATATTTGGGCTTCTAGCAGCGTGTGGGACTTGTTCTATTAGTCCATCTATACTGACCTCCATCAGGTTGCAAATTGAATAAAAAAAATTTCTGCATCTAGCTCTGAAAAAATATTTGGGCTTCTAGCGGTGTGTGGGACTTGGTCTATTAGTCCATCTATACTGACCTCCATCAGGTTGCAAATTAAAAATAATTTTTTTCTGCATCTAGCTCTGAAAAAATATTTGGGCTTCTAGCAGTGTTTGGGACTTGGTCTATTAGTCCATCTATACTGACCTCCATCAGGTTGCAAATTAAAAATAATTTTTTTCTTCATTTATCTCTGAAAAAATATTTGGGCTTCTAGCAGCGTGTGGGACTTGTTCTATTAGTCCATCTATACTGACCTCCATCAGGTTGCAAATTAAAAATAATTTTTTTCTGCATCTAGCTCTGAAAAAATATTTGGGCTTCTAGCAGTGTGTGGGACTTGGTCTATTAGTCCATCTCTACTGACCTCCATCAGGTTGCAAATTAAAAATAATTTTTTTCTGCATCTAGCTCTGAAAAAATATTTGGGCTTCTAGCAGTGTGTGGGACTTGGTCTATTAGTCCATCTATACTGACCTCCATCAGGTTGCAAATTAAAAATAATTTTTTTATTCATTTATCTCTGAAAAAATATTTGGGCTTCTAGCAGCGTGTGGGACTTGTTCTATTAGTCCATCTATACTGACCTCCATCAGGTTGCAAATTAAAAATAATTTTTTTCTGCATCTAGCTCTGAAAAAATATTTGGGCTTCTAGCAGTGTGTGGGACTTGGTCTATTAGTCCATCTATACTGACCTCCATCAGGTTGCAAATTAAAAATAATTTTTTTCTGCATCTAGCTCTGAAAAAATATTTGGGCTTCTAGCAGTGTGTGGGACTTGGTCTATTAGTCCATCTATACTGACCTCCATCAGGTTGCAAATTGAATAAAAAAATTTTCTGCATCTAGCTCTGAAAAAATATTTGGGCTTCTAGCGGTGTGTGGGACTTGGTCTATTAGCCCATCTATACTGACCTCCATCAGGTTGCAAATTAAAAATAATTTTTTTCTTCATTTATCTCTGAAAAAATATTTGGGCTTCTAGCAGCGTGTGGGACATGTTCTATTAGTCCATCTATACTGACCTCCATCAGGTTGCAAATTAAAAATAATTTTTTTCTGCATCTAGCTCTGAAAAAATATTTGGGCTTCTAGCAGTGTGTGGGACTTGGTCTATTAGTCCATCTATACTGACCTCCATCAGGTTGCAAATTAAAAATAATTTTTTTCTTCATTTATCTCTGAAAAAATATTTGGGCTTCTAGCAGCGTGTGGGACATGTTCTATTAGTCCATCTATACTGACCTCCATCAGGTTGCAAATTAAAAATAATTTTTTTCTGCATCTAGCTCTGAAAAAATATTTGGGCTTCTAGCAGTGTGTGGGACTTGGTCTATTAGTCCATCTATACTGACCTCCATCAGGTTGCAAATTAAAAATAATTTTTTTCTGCATCTAGCTCTGAAAAAATATTTGGGCTTCTAGCAGTGTGTGGGACTTGGTCTATTAGTCCATCTATACTGACCTCCATCAGGTTGCAAATTAAAAATAATTTTTTTCTGCATCTAGCTCTGAAAAAATATTTGGGCTTCTAGCAGTGTGTGGGACTTGGTCTATTAGTCCATCTATACTGACCTCCATCAGGTTGCAAATTGAATAAAAAAATTTTCTGCATCTAGCTCTGAAAAAATATTTGGGCTTCTAGCGGTGTGTGGGACTTGGTCTATTAGTCCATCTATACTGACCTCCATCAGGTTGCAAATTAAAAATAATTTTTTTCTGCATCTAGCTCTGAAAAAATATTTGGGCTTCTAGCAGTGTGTGGGACTTGGTCTATTAGTCCATCTATACTGACCTCCATCAGGTTGCAAATTAAAAATAATTTTTTTCTTCATTTAGCTCTGAAAAAATATTTGGGCTTCTAGCAGTGTGTGGGACTTGTTCTATTAGTCCTTCTATACTGACGTCCAGCAGGTTGCAAATTGAATATAATTTTTTTCTGCATCTAGCTCTGAAAAAATATTTGGGCTTCTAGCGGTGTGTGGGACTTGGTCTATTAGTCCATCTATACTGACCTCCATCAGGTTGCAAATTAAAAATAATTTTTTTCTGCATCTAACCCAGCCAATAGTTTTGGCCTAATACCACAGTTTGGCCACTCAGCTCTGCTCGGTTACCATCCATTGTTTTTTTGTGCAAACAACTCCAGAGTTGTGAATTAGTTAACCACCAAAATGAGTGGAAAAAGGCCTGCTGCTGGTGGAAAGGGGAATAGGCGTGTTGGGAAGGGGAAAAAAAGTTGTGTCCGTGGGGTAGGTGCAGAAGAAAGACCATCTTCCAGCCAAACTAAAATGTCTACTTCTTTTAGCGGACAATGTGATAAGATCCCTTTCTTACGGCCACGCCAATCGCTACAAATTCCAGATGAGGCACAAAAACAGCAGGTGCTTCAACGGATATCAAGTGCTCCTTTAAGTGGGCTCTCCTCCACATCAACTTCAACATCACAAATACTCCAGTCCTCAAAGGTGTCACCCAAATCGCACTTGCTTTCTCACAGCTCCCAAATCTCCAGCTGCCCGTCTGAGTATGAGGTAGAACAGATGGTTGAGTCTGCAGAGCTGTTTACTCATACTATAGCCTGGGAATCAGAGGTCGACTCCAGCGCTTCTGTGAATCCAGACGAGGAAATGATCTGCACTGATGCCCAGAATCTTTATGAGTCGGATCCAGGACCAGACGCAGAAGGTTCTGACCATAATGTAGACCCTCATTCCCAAACTGTAACTCCTGTTGGTGGAGACAATGAGGAAGACGATGATAAGACTCAAATACCTGATTGGAGCGACAACTTTAGTTTTTTGTCAGGGCAGGAACAGGTTGGCTCTGAGGACGACGGGTGTGATAACGCACAGGGTGATGATGATGAGGTCGGAGATCCCACTTACTGTCAACCCACAGTCAGCCAAGAGATGAGGTCAGCAGAGGAGGTGGAGGAAGATGCTAGTGACGACGAGGTCAGGTTGCGCCTTCCTGGACAGAGACGTAGTACTGGAAGCACGTCAACAACTGCATCCTCAAACACAACTCTGCCTCTCACCACAAGTCGTGGTGGCTCTTCAGGTCGCATGGGTGCTAAGCCTTGCATAGCCTGGGCATTTTTTCAGATCGATAAAGATGACCCAACTCGTGTTATCTGTAACATTTGTCAGCAAAAGCTAAGTAGAGGCCAAAAAATACATAGTTTGAGTACTTCATGCATGAACCGGCACATGGACATGAAGCATAAGTTGCAGTGGGAAGCTCAGTGTGCTACAATGCGGTCTAGCCGGCCGGGCCAACCACCGTCTGCCATATCTTGTGCATCCGCGGCCTCTTCATCCTCTGTGACTGGGGGGACAGCAGTCACACCTGTTTTGGGGCGCAGACCTGCCACCTCTTTACCCGCAACAGCCAGCGTGATTGGCAGGTCATCATTTTCTTTGGAGGTGGTAACACCAGCTGGTCTTGAGCGCTGTCCGACATCGATAGCACCACCTTTGGATCAAGGCAACCTAACATGTCCGCCTGCATCTTCCTCACAGACCGGCAGTTTGCCGGGGACACCCTTATCAACCCCGTCTAAGCACAATAGCCAGCCCTCGGTCCCTCAGATGTGGACAAGTAAAAGACCATTTCCTCCTAGCCATGAGAAAGCTAAGAGGTTGAATTTCACCATCTGCAAGCTCTTGGCTACAGAAATGCTGCCTTTCCGCCTGGTGGACACAGAGGATTTTCGAGACCTTATGTCCGTCGCAGTGCCCCAGTACCAGATGCCCAGTCGGCACTACTTCTCAAAGAAAGGTGTGCCTGCGCTCCACCAGCATGTCGCACACAACATCACCGCTTCTTTGAGAAACTCTGTGTGTGACAGGGTGCATTTCACCACAGACACTTGGATGAGTAGGCATGGACAGGGGCGTTACATGTCGCTGACTGGGCACTGGGTAACTATGGTGACAGCAGGACAAGGGGCTGCTGTCCAAGTCTTGCCGTCCCCACGAGTTGTGCGTCAATCCTCTTTATGTCATTTTTCCTCCACTGCTTCTGCCTCCTCAACCTCCTCTCGGTCTTCCACCTGCACCCAAAGCCTGTCTGGTCATGCCACAAGCTTTCTAACTGCGCAGAAGGGATCCTGCACACCTCCTTACTATGCTGGCAGTAGGGCTCAACGTCATCAGGCGGTTTTTACATTGAAATGTCTGGGAAATGTGAGTCACACAGCTGAGGAGTTGTGGTCAGCTCTGGAGAACCAATTTCATGAATGGTTGTCTCCACTGGACCTGAAACCAGGGAAGGCCGTGTGCGACAATGCTGCAAACCTGGGTGCGGCCCTTCGCCGGGGCAATGTCACACACGTGCCTTGTATGGCTCACGTGTTGAACCTGGTTGTCCAGCAATTTTTAGCCCACTATCCCAGACTAGATGGCCTTCTGCAGAGGGCACGGTCGCTGTGTGCTCACTTCCGCCGTTCGCATCCCGCAGCTCAGCGACTTACATCTCTACAGAAGTCGTTGGGCCTGCCACTTCACTGGCTAAAATGCGATGTGCCTACCCGGTGGAATTCAACTCTGCACATGTTGCAGCGACTGTGGCAGCACCGACAAGCCCTGGTGCAATACGTTCTGATGTATAGCCTGGGCCAACGAGATTCAGAGGTGGGGCAAATCACGCTGGAGGAGTGGTCTCAGATCAGGGACCTATGCACCCTTCTGCACAGTTTTGAAATGGCGACGAAGATGTTTAGTGCTGACGATGCCATTATCAGCATGACTATTCCGGTGATTTACATGCTGGAGCACATGTTAAACAGAATTCGGAGTCAGGTGGTGGCACAAGAGGAGGTGGAGAAAGTAGAGGAGGAGGAGTTGTATGCGGAAGGGCTAACATCTGCAAGGTCCAGACGGTCGGCAGCACCAAGGCGGCAGGCATGTGAGGGTGGGGGAGATGGTTTAACCAGGGCGCATGGTAGCAGCCAAACTAGTGAGGAAGGTGCAGGAGCCCAGGAAGAAGTGGAGGACGAACTGATGGAAGACTCATCAGATGAGGGAGACCTTGATCACATTTCTGTTGTGCGAGGTTGGGGGGAGAGGACAGAGGAAGGAAGCATTATTGTTACCTCGCCACCAACACAACAGGGACTTGGTGCTCCTGGATGCGCAACACACATGAGTGCCTTCTTGCTGCACTACCTGCAACATGACCCTCGAATTGTGAGAATTAGAAATAATCCTGACTACTGGGTTGCCACACTGTTAGATCCCCGGTACAAAAGTAAATTTGCAGAAATTATTCCTGCCATAGAAAGGGATGCACGCATGCAGGAGTATCAGCAGAGACTGTTGCAGAATCTTACATGTGCTTTTCCACAAAACACCAGTGGTTCACGTAGTGAATCTTACAGTTCTAACTTGCCAACCGTGGTCTGTATGGAATTGTTCAATAAAGGGCCCAAAATTAAGATAACATAGATGGGAGAGGTCTCTATGAATAGGAATTCCTAAGTATTTGATACCCTGTGAGGGCCAGGCAAAGGGAAAGTTGGACTGGATGGAATCCTATATGGATTTAGGGAGGGAGACATCGAGGGCCTCAGACTTCGCTGCATTGATTTTAAAATTTTACCATGTAACAAAGTGATCTATTTCAGCCATAACAGCAGGGATGGATATATGTGATTGAGTGATATATACTAGGACATCATCAGCAAATAGAGAGCACTTGTACTCGGTGCCTCCCACCTCAATCCACCTAATATTGGGGTTATGGCGAATTGATGAGAGCAGGTGCTCCGTCACTAGGATGTATAAGAGAGGGGACAGAGGACATCCCTGCCTTGTCCCATTGGTGATTGTGAAAGGTGATGAAAATGTTCTGACGCACCCCCTGGGCCTTGGGACACCCGGAGCCGGACCCTTTTTGGTGGATGCTGGTGGTTGTAGTCTTCGTGGCGGCGATCCGGTTCCGTGGCTCAGGGCGGTCAAACCAGTGGCGGAACTATTTATGTGGTTTTGATGTTTAAATGTCCGACTACGCCACCCGTGGATTGCGGTCAGAGTGAACCGCCGCTACAGGGCAGACCGCTAAGGCTGGTGTTGTGGGTGCAGCAGAGCGTAGCATAACTCCCCACGGGAGGAGTATAGCCTCAGGGCAGTGTATGCGGAGGATGGGGGTGATGGTGCAGGGCAGCAGCAGTAACGACACGGAGTCAGTGATGCAGTTCAGGGCCTTTACTCACAGTTCTTATTATCCAGACCACGTCTGCAGGTAACGGCTGCCCACGTCGTACTGTGCTCACCAGGTGAGGGGCTCAGACAACTCCCAGATAACTTTGGAGCGCTTCACAGGACCCCCTTTGTGTGTCCTTTGTCTGGCCTTTCTTACTAACACTTCTGTCCGGCTGCCTCGGGCCTCCTCTTGGTAAACTTGGCGCCAGTTTCCCTGACCCTATGTGGTGCCTTCCTAGCGGGTGGAGCAAGGGGCTGCGCCACATAAAATGTCAGAGCCTCCGGTTTCTAGCTGAGGGTCGTTTCCTGCCTCCACTAGTTCGGGGACCGGTCTCCCCCTTTGGCCTGACCCCTCCACGCAGGTGGATTCGGGCGTGCGGTGGCGACTCGCCCGTCCGCACCCCTGGGATCCCTTCATTCCTCGTTCCTGGAGCCTTCTCCGCTCCTCTTCCTTCCTTCTCCCTCTTGCAGGCCTGGGCCTCTGTTACTAGGCCCGCCTCCGGAGCAGAGCTCATGCAGAGCCCCTGCTCCCTGCCACTTCTGCTCAGACTTCTCTGCACTGAACTAAGATGGTGCCCACCTTTAATACTCCCTTCTCAATGCACCCAGGAACTGCTTCCTCCCTGCTCCTGCACTGCAGGGTTCCCCTTCCTCAGTGTTCCCTCCCCCCACTCCAGCCAGGGACAGGGACTGTCGTGCCCATCTCAGGGGCATATTGGTCGCCCTGCCCCACGGCAATGTGGTGTAATGCATGCAGGTGTCGGGTCCTGATCCATACTCCATCCTTATCTGAGAGTGAGATATCACACCTCTGGGTGAGGTGCAATACGTCTGTAGCAACCGAGCCCTCGGTGCTACAGTTCCATTTATCTTCAGCCTAGGTGACGTATTGTGATACAGGGCCGTGATTTTGGCTATAAAAGGGTCCCCTAGACCCCTACCCCAAGCTTTTTAAGAGAATCATATATGGCGTGCCAGGAGACTCTATGGAATGCTTTCTCAGCATCCAACGAGAGTATCTACTTACAAATTTTTAACTGCATCTAGCCCAGGAAATACTTTGTGCCTAGTAGCAGTGTCTGCTAGTCAGCGGATTATCCCGGCTGTTAAGCAAGCTACACCACCTGTAGTTTGGACACTTAATTTTTTCAAAGGAAATGCTTCGGGACCACGGGATACTTAGTGAAGAGCATCAGGAGGCACCCCAAGGCATAGGGGCTGGGACTGGCACTAGGATGCCTTGCGGTGGACAGCCGAGCTCGATCCTTATAAAAGCTTTTTAACTGCAGCAGCTTTAGTGGACGCTACTGGAGCTGGAATTACGCGGCTGCTGGCATGAGACTTGCCCTCCAATAGATCCTTGTAAATGGATTTAAAGTGTATTCATTCAAATTAGAGGGACAATTTAAATTAAAAAGCTTAGAGCTGCCTCCACCACAGGGGGGCTCTCTCGACCCACCAGCGGACAGGCACCAGTATTGGGAGAGGGGGGCTGGCCGTCAGGGTTCACCGCGGCTCTGGCACAAACCCGGCGACACGGAGGTGGCACGGGCAGGAGCGGACTGGCCGTCTCGGCTTCTCACTTTTTGGATTTTAGAAGGGCATGACATGCCTATATCTGTGTCTCCCCCTCCTTTTACTCCTCCACCTCTTTTCTTTTCGCATGACTATATGTACTTGTCACTTTTCCATGTGTTAGTTGTGTCTTCTGAGCAGTTTGTCAGCTTTTGGACACCTTTGAAGGTGTTTTCTATGTGTTTCTATGTGTTTTTGTTTGCCTGCCATTGGTTTTAACGGTGTTCGAAGGTGTTCGACGAACAGTTCGACGAACTGTTCGGCGAACACACGGGTGTTCGACGAACCGAACCGAACTCGAACACTACGGGGGTGGCTCAACACTACTCAGGAGTGGACATGGATGTCAGACATATGTACCATCCTCCAAAACTTTGAGGACTCCACCAAGATGGTGAGCGGCGATGACGCCATAATTAGTGTCACCATCCCACTTCTCTGTCTTCTGAAACGATCTCTGCTCACAATCATAGAGGATGCATTGCAGGCGTAGCACGATGAGATGCAGCAAGGAACCATACAGCGTGATTACACACAGCCAAGCCCCATCTCATCCCAACGTGGATTGGGTGACAATGAGGAAGAGGAGGAGGAGGAAGGACAGGAGCTAGTTTCATGCACTATAGACGGTACTACCTGCATAACTGTCATACCGTCTGTTCAGCGTGGATGGCCAGAGGACAGAGAGGAGGAGGAGGAGGAGAGCATGGTCAGTCATCCTCTTGGTGAGGACACGGAAGTGTTGCCTATTAGTAGTCTGGCACGCATGGCTGAGTTTATGTTACGCTGCCTTTCCCATGACCCTCGCGTTCTCAAAATTTTGGGTGACAGCCATTACACGCTACAAGGAGAACTTTATGGCTCTTATTCCTGAGGCGGACAGGTCTACAAAAATGGGGCAGTACCAGAAGGCCCTTGTTGCGGAACTATTAAATAAATTTGCATCTGAAAATGCTGGTGGCAGAGGGCACACTTCGTTGGACAACCAAGGAGTACAGGCGAGAGAGACACAACTTCAATCCAGCAGAGGCAGGGGAACACTGTCAAAGTTCTGGGAGAGTTTTCTTAGACCCTCCCATCGGACAGGCCCTGAGGCGTGGGGTACTCTCACAAGGAGTGCAAAGTTTGGGAAGATGCTGAGGGAGTACCTTGCCGACCGTACCAATGTCCTCCGTGATTCCATTGTGCCTTATAATTATTGGGTATCCAAGCTGGATATGTGGAATGAACTGGCTCTCTATGCCTTGGAGGTCCTGGCCTGCCCTGCCGCCAGCGTTTTATCAGAGCGGGTTTTTAGTGCCGCTGGTGGAATTATAACTGATAAGCGCATCCGCCTGTCAACTGAAAATGCTGACAGGCTGACTCTTATAAAAATGAACAAGGGCTGGATTGGGCCAGACTTCTCAACACCACCGAATGATAGCAGCATAACATAAACTCCAATCCAGTGTCTTTTCTTGAGAGGTGTATTCCCATGCACCTTTTCACACCCACACATGGGTATATGCTTCCTGATTTTGGCTATTTGCACTTGTCCTCCTCCTTCTCCTCATCTTCCACCACCATATCACCAGGGTGACCATGGTCCGTGATGCAACACCCACCTAATTTTTTTAAGGGGTGTTTATGATGCCCGTAAAAAAAAATTTTGATACAGTATGTTTATGTATACCTCCCAGGGGTAAATGTTTGTCAGCCCATACACTTAGTGCATGGGCATTACAAGTATTTCAAGAAAGGAGGCCCACTCCTTTCTAATGGGAACATTTTTTGATGAGGCCCTCCTCCACGTCTCTTCCAAGGGGCATTGAAGTGCCTCCAAATTTTTGGCAGCCCTTGCATTCACTGCATAGGCCAACACTATGGGAGACTCTCTCCTTTCTAATGGGAATTTTCGTTACTGTGGCCCTGCTCTATGTGTCTTTAAATTCTTAGTGGGGTTTTTCCTAAAATTGTCAGCCGTTGGACTCACAGCATACCCTATAACTAGAGATGAGCGGTGTTTGAACTGTTCGCCAATCTCAAATTCGAGCTGTTTTGGGCGGTGTTCGAGTCGTTCGACGAACTCGAACGATTTGCAAAAAATTCGTCTGTTCGAGGTTATGTTCAATAACTGTTCGTGCACCAAAAGCGTTACTGGATTTTTTCACAGTAATACTGTTAATTAATGTTAATAGACAGTTTCAGTGTAGAGTTGGCGGGGGGGGCAGGGGATAGATCTCTGCAGAAATAATACCGATCTCCATTTTTTTTTTCTTTCCCGCATTTACAGTGGGGCGGTGCAGTCTGTCAGCCTATCAGCAGCGCACACACGCAGCGAAGTGCTTTTTTTTCACACAAGCAAGGGCATGAGTCATTGGCTGTGTATGACCCAGCTATTTTCCCCATCGCCACCATTTTCTCACTGCTGCAGCTGAGTGTTAGACGGCACCGCTGCTGCTGTGGGCGCTATACAGTATAACTGTGTGAATTGCGAGCGAATTTCCAGTTACATAGAGAGATAGATTTAGGGAGTAGGGACTAGTTCAAATTGCAGCCCTTTTGAGGGCTAGGTTACAGCAGTTCATAGCACTTTTTGCCAGGCAGGTCTGTGCCAGTGCTGTGCAAGTGTTTTTCACAACATTTGGCGAAATGTAGCTCAGCCAATCCTTTTGGGCCTGTAGCAGTGTCTGTTAGTTACTCAAGTAGCCTATCTGTGTTGCAAGCTACACCACCTGTGTATCTAATACCAATTTTTTACTGCATCTAAGCCAGCCAATCCTTTTGGGCCTGTAGCAGTGTCTGGTAGTCAGTGGAGTAGCCCATCTGAAGCAAGCTACACCACCTGTGTATCTAATAACAATTTTTTACTGCATCTAACCCAGTAAATCCTTTTGGGCATAGTAGAAGTGTCTCGTAGTCAGCGGAGTAGCCCACCTGTGAAGGAAGCCACACCGCCTGTGTATCTAATTCTAATTTTTACTGTATCTAACCCAGGAAATCTTTTTGGGCCTAGTAGCAGTGTCTGGTAGTCAGTGGAGTAGCCCACCTGTGAAGGAAGCTACACCGCCTGTGTATCTAATTTTAATTTTTTACTGTATCTAACCCAGGAAATCTTTTTGGGCCTAGTAGCAGTGTCTGGTAGTCAGCGGAGTAGCTCACCTGTGAAGGAAGCTACACCGCCTGTGTATCTAATTCTAATTTTTTACTGCATCTAACCTAGGAAATCCTTTTGGGCCTAGTAGCAGTGTCTCGTAGTCATAGGAGTAGCCCAGCTGTGAAGCAAGCTACACCACCTGTGTATCTAATAAAATTGTTTTACTGCATCTAACCCAGCCAATCCTTTTGGGCTAGTACCACAGTTTGGCCACTCAGCGCTGCTCGGTTTCCATCCATCATTTTTTTTGCAAACAACTACAGAGTTGCCAATTAGTTAACCACCAAAATGAGTGGCAAAAGGCCTGCTGCTGGTGGAAAGGGGAATAGGCGTGTTGGAAAGGGAAAAAAAGGTTGTGTCCATGGGGTAGGTGGTAAAGCAACAGTAACATCTGCAGAAGAAGACCATCTTCCAGCCAAACTAAGATGTCTACTTCTTTTCGTGGACAATGTGATATGATCCCTTTCTTACAGACACACCCATTGCTACAAATTCCAGATGAGGCACAAAAACAGCAGGTGCTTCAATGGATATCAAGTTCTCCTTCAAGTGGGCTCTCCTCCACCTCAACTTCAACATCACAAATACTCCAGTCCTCAGAGGTGTCACCCCAATCGCACTTGCTTCTTCACAGCTCCCAAGTCTCCAGCTGCCCGTCTGAGTATGAGGTAGAACAGATGGTTGAGTCTGCAGAGCTGTTTACTCATACTATAGCCTGGGAATCAGAGGTCTGCTCCAAAGCTTCAGTGTCTGCTAGTCAGCGTAGTAGCCCAGCTGTGAAGCAAGCTACACCGCCTGTGTATCTAATAACAATTTTTTACTGCATCTAACCCAGCCAATCATTTTGGGCTAGTAGCAGTGTCTCGTAGTCAGCGAAGTAGCCCATCTGAAGCAAGCTACACCACCTGTGTATCTAATAACAATTTTTTACTGCATCGAACCCAGGAAATCCTTTTAGGCTAGTAGCAGTGTCTCGTAGACAGCGGAGTAGCCCATCTGAAGCAAGTTACACTGCCTTTGTATCTAATAACAATTTTTAACTGCATCTAGCCCAGGTAATACTTTGGGCCTAGTAGCAGTGTCTGCTAGTCAGCGGAGTAGCCCAGCTGTTAAGCAAGCTACACCACCTGTGCTTTGGACACTTAAATTTTTCAAAGGAAACGATCCGGGCCCCCGGGACACTCAGTCAAGAGCTTCAGGGAGGCGCTCCAAGGCAAAGGGGCTGGGACTGGCGGTAGCACGCCTTGCGGAGGACCGCCAAGCTCGATCCTTATAAAAGCTTTTTAACTGCAGCAGCTTTAGTGGACGCTACTGGAGCTGGAACTCTTTTTTTATTTTATATAAAAGTACAAAACACAACAAAAAGAACAACATACAAATATAAGCCCCAGTAAACAAATTCCCAAGGAAACCCCAAAAAGCCCAAAACACAAAGTCCAGCAATCTTTAGCAAGAAAAATGTCCACTAAAGCAATACCTCTTGCTCAAAACCCCCCTCAGCAAGGGAAGGCCTTGACCCTCCTTTTTGTCCTTTTTTCTTTTTTTTCCTTTACCCCTTCATAACATACACACATTCACTCTTATACACTCATGCCAAACCCCAAAAAAGAGAACTAAAAACATGGCCCACTGCCAAAAAAGAGAAAAGTAGGCCTCTTGGCCGACACAACACTGCACACAAAAAAAATATATATATTTTTTTTTTTTAAGTTTTACATTTTTTTTTTTTAGAATTTTTAATTTATTTTTTTTTTTTTAATAATATAACAAAACCTGAATTAAATACCCACACCCGACACCTAAGGTCCAACGAGAGTTTGTGGCCTTATCACATCACACAAGGGTCCCACTAAAGTTTGTGGCCCGAAAAAAAAAGGTCCTTTTGCCTTTTCATCCACTTCAGGATGTCCATGATACCACACCCCCCTCTACCGAACCCAAAAAACCCTGCCCCCCGAAACCCCCCACCCAACCTAAACTAAACCCCCCACATAATACACATACATACAAGAATAATATACATAACCATAAACATACAAAATAATATACACAACTTTACAGCATCTTATAACAACACCTATTACATTATCATGAACCAGAATCAGACCCAAGTTTGGTGCCTGCAAGCCCTATATACGGGTTCAAATACCGAAAACAAAAAGCTACAAAGTGAGGGTAACAGCCCACCACCGGGAAACTGGAAACTGCGGAGGCCCTCACCCTGACCTACTTCACAACACCCTGACCCTCTCTAATAAAGAAAAGAAAAATCTGTCGCTACCACCCTACCAATCTTTCCCTACCTATCCCTACCTGTCCCTCACCGGCCCTCACTACCAACCTAATACTAACTACCTGACCCTAAAGACTATCCCTATCTGTCCCTTCCTGTACCTACACATCTATCTGTCCCTACAAATAAATATAAAAAGGACTAAACTCACCCTATAAACAAGCACACAGGACCCTAACTATCCCTAGGGCACATTAAATGAGAACCCCCTCCATAGAAGGGAGGCCCTCCCTGCACCCAGCCTCTCGTACTCCAGCGAGCACACCTTTGCCAGGTCACCCAGGATGTTCCTAATCACCTCCTCCTGGGGAGGGCTTTCTGCTGGGTGGACACTAAACACCATGTGTTCCACGTGTAAAACTTAGTCACTAAGCTAACTAAGAAAACCGTGCCCCGATCTCAGCCACCAAGGGACCTGAATGCCCCATAGGCCCACTCCGCATAGGAAAGGCTTGCCAGCCGAGGCCAGCCAATGGAAGCGCCCACCCTGCTGTAGACCTCTGTATTAAAGGGACACCGAAGCAGGAAGTGCTCCATGCTTTCAAGCATGCCGCCACACTCCTCGCGGGGACAATCCCGGTCATCAGAGTTCCTGTACTTCAGGTTGTCCCTCACATACAGTCTCCCATGGAAGCAGCGCCAAGCCAAGTCCCAAAACTTCACGGGGATCCGTTTTGAGTTGAAAAGCCCGAGCCCCACCTTCAGATTCCAGCTTGGGCAATCCTTGAGCGCCAGGGGCTTCTGGAAGTGGGTCAACAGAACCCTATTGTCAAGTAGTTTTCTCGACAAGGTCCTGATCTCCCACACTCCCAGACCCCACCGGCGGATCACCTTCAGAACCAGGGTAGCGTAAGCCGGAATATGCCCATGAGGCGTTCGCAGGTCCTTCACCTGCCCTCCCATCTACCATTCCTGGAAGAAAGGCCGAAACCACCCCCTACAGGAGAATACCCAAGGAGGAGCCCTCTCTAACCAGAGGTTGGCGATGTTAGCCTTAAGAAAGGTGTTTACTAAAAACACCACGGGGTTGACCATACCCAACCCTCCTAATCTCCTCGTGCGGTACGTGACCTCCCTCTTGATTAGGTTCAGCCTATTCCCCCACAATAGCTGGAAGAACAGGCTGTAGACCCATGTCCAAAGAGGCTCTGGCAAGATGCAAATGCTGCCCAGGTATATTAGTAAAGGGAGAAAATACCTCTTGGCCAGGCTAACCCTTTCCCTCAGGGTCAAGGACCAACCCTTCCACTGATCCACCTTCTGGGCGGCAATCATCAGTCTGCCCTCCCAGTTTTGCTGGGGATAATCCCCCGGGCCGAAACTGATGCCTAGAATTTTTGCTGTGGCCTGAGGCCCTGGAAGGTCCCCCTCCCAGCCAGAGACTCTCACACTTATCCCGGTTGATCATGGACCCGGATGCCACCGAGTAGCGCTCAACCTCAGACATGACCCAATCCGCCTCCTCTCTCGAGGATACAAAAAGGGAAACATCGTCAGCGTACGCCACTACCCTCAAGGTGGCCTCTGACTCCGCCCGGTCCATCCCGACTCCCACCAATGGTCCGCTCTCCACCCTCCTTAGAAGGGGGTCGATCGCGAACACGTATAACAGTGGGCTCAGAGGACAGCCCTGGCGGACACCAGACTTCACCTCAAAAGGATGTCCAACCCAACCGTTCACAAGCGAAAAAGTCTCTGCCCCATTGTATAACACTCTTAACCAATCAGCAAACCGCCCGGGCAGACCGTACCTCAGAAGGACGGACCAGAGGTACTCATGGTTAACCCGGTCAAATGCCTTTGCCTGGTCTAAAGACAGCAAGTACCCCTTCCAGTGACCTGCCCTACTCTGCTCCACTGCCTCTTGGACACCGAGCACAACACTAAAAGTACTGCGGCCTGGAACAGAGCAGTGCTGGGCCCCTGAAAGGAGCCGAGGCGCAAACTTCACCAACCGATTAAAAAGCACTTTTGCCAGAACCTTTCGGTCCATATTGAGAAGTGCTATGGGACGCCAATTCTCAATACGGGACGAGTCTTTACCCTTTGACAGAATAATCAGGGCAGACATCCTCATTGAACCAGGCAGAATGTCCGAGGAGAGACATTCATTAAAGACCTCAGTCATGAGGGGCACAAAAGAGTCCCTAAAAGTCCTGAAAAACTCAGATGTTAAGCCATCTGGACCAGGCAATTTCTTGGACCGGAGCCCATCAATGGCCCGTCTCACTTCCTCTTCCCTGATCACCTATGTCGAAACAGCTTCAGCCAGGAAAGCCGACATCTCATCCCGATTAGGATCCCTCCTCCCCAAGAGGTGTGAGTAGAAGGATCTGACCACCTCCAGGATCCCTGATTTGGATCTGTTCAGGGATCCTGTACTGTCGGTCAGTCCCGTTACCACTTTGCAATTCACTGATATCCTGCAGTTCCTGTAGGGGTCGGGCGAGAGGTACTTCCCAAAATCTCTCTCAAAAACCAAGGACGTGTGCCTATCATAGTGACACCTCTTGAGCACGGCCTTCACCCTAGAGATTTCCTCATGGTCCCCTCCAGTCGAGACGAGCTGCTCGAGTTTCTTCCCCAGATCCCGATACAGGCGGTACCTGTTCAGGCCTCTGAGGCTCGAGAACTGACGGAAGAACCTTGCGACCCTTCTTTTGAAGATCTCCCACCACTCAGACTTACTGCTGCAGAGACCCAAGAGAGGTACCTGGCTCTGAAGAAACTCCTCAAAGGATTGTCTCACCTCCGCTTCTTCCAACAGGGACGAATTCAGCTTCCAAAGGCCTCTCCCCATCCGGGGGGTCTCTGTAACATTCAAGGAAAAGAAAATTAAACAGTGGTCGGAGAATTCCACCTCAACAGTGGACACTGCAAAAGAGACGGCTTCCTCCTTTAAAAAAACCTATCTATCCTGGACTTACTACTACCCCTATAAAAGGTGAATCCCCCGTGACCTGGGGTGTGCCAGATGTGGACATCCACTAGGCGAGCTTCACTCATTATACTATTCAGGGCTATACTATCATAAGCCAGCCGGTCTCCGGGGCCTCCCCTATCACGGGACCTAGTTACAGTTTTAAAGTTTTAAAGTCCCCACCGAAGACCACCTGCCGGCTCGTAAAAAGATAGGGCTTGATCTTCAGGAAGAGACTCTTACGGTCCCACTTAGACTGCTATAGATATTAATGAGCCGGAGTTCTGGTCCCCTCATGAAGATGTCAAGGACCAAGCTCCTCCCCATTTCTACCTCAATCACCCGTCTGCATTCCACCGAAGCGGCCTTAAAAAGGACCACTACCCCACTATACGGCTCAGCCGCAAGAGACCAGTATGAAGGCCCGCACCTCCACTCCCTCCGTGCCTTGTAAATGGCCCCCATGTCCGTTAGTCTGATCTCCTGCAAAAATAAAATATCAGCCTCAACTCGGGTGAAAAGATCAAAGGCCGTGAATCTAGGAGCATCTGACTTAATACTGGCAACATTAATCGATGCCAGAGTCAACGGGGTAGGTTCCGCCATCATGGGTGATTGAGTTAGATGGCCTTCTTCTTTACCGTACCCCCAGATTTCTTCCCTTCACCATTCGAGGAGGAGCCCGAGTTTCCCCTCTTCTTAAGTGATACCGAGGTATCCATCTCTCCGGACACCTCCTTCCCCGTAATGGGTTCCTCACCTCCGGACCCTGGGGCAGTCCCCCCCCCCCCCAGGGGAAACTGAGTCCCCCGGAGGATGGACCCCACCATTCCCTGAAGGCACCTCAGATGTTACTGCCGGTCCCTCACCCTTGACCTCCGACCCAGCAGAGTCGTCAAGGGCTTGGAACCGGTTGGAGAGGGGGATCAGAGGGGAGCCGGTGAGCCCTTCCGTCGGCATCTTAGGGGCCAAGGGAGAGCCTTAGATGTTTTTGCCCCTTTTCTGCTCCTCCTCCTCTGACTCTTACCAGTCTTACTGTCACCTGATTTTTTAGGCTGCTCCACCACCTCCTCGTCCAGACTTTCATACTGGGAGGAGTCCCCGGGAGCAGCCACCTCCTCCCTCTCCATCCTCCTGATCTCCTCGCTCACCGCCTCCTCCCCCAGGGCCTCAGGAGCTCCGGCTGCTGCTTCTGGGGAGGGGACACTCCCTACCCCCACGGCGCCTCACCTGCTGACATTGGTGGGCGGATGTACCGGCCTCACCATCCCTCACTGGTCCCTCAGCTCCTCTCCTGCCCCCACCTCCGGCTCCAGCAGAGGATTCACCACCAGAGACCACCCCATGGCTCTCCCCTGCCTGTCCAGAGATGGTATTAGAAAAGGAGCGGGGTCAGCAGCTATACGGGTGACCTAGATCATCACACAGGTGACACCTAATGTCACCACAGGCCATGGCAAGATGACCTACCCCGCCACACAAGGCACATTTCTGCACCTTGCAGCCCGTGCTGAAATGGCGGGAATCACCGCACCTGTGGCAGACCTTCGGTTGCCCTTGGTAGAAGACTAGGATCCTGTCCCTCCCCAGGAATGCTGAGGAGGGGATGTGGGTGACAGTACCGCCTGAGACCTTCAACTGCACCATGAAGGTCCAGCCCCCTGACCAAAAGCCAAACTCGTCCCTGTTCTTTTTTGGGACATCCGTGACCTCCCCATAACGGGACAGCCACGTCATTATAGCAACTCCAGAGAGTGACTCGTTGTTGGTCAGAGCGGTCACTCTCTTAACACCATTTTGGCGAGACACAGCCTGTACGGCAAAGTCTCGCCAGCCGGGCTCCCCCTTCACCAGTTCAAAATTCGACCAGAAAAGCTCTAGGCCCTCTGGCCGAACAAAACTGATGTCGAAGATGGAGGTACCAGAAGGATGGATTAGGGCAAAGATGTCGGTTGCCCTGAAGTCCATCTTCAGGAGGAGCTCCACGACCCTTGCTCTCGGCGGGCACGCTTCACTGCCCCTCCACCGAAGATGGACCACATTCCTCCTGGCCACCCCCTGCCCGGCTGTCGGGAGGGACCATACCGTCTCCCCCTCCCTTTTATCTTGGAAGGCGGCCAGGCCATGTCTATCCAGCCAAAAGGCCAGGTCCACCTCTCTTCCCTCTACCTCGATCGTCCGCTCTCCCTTTTTGAGGGCCTCCAAGAAACGGCGTCGCAAGTCACTGTCCCTGAGGTCCAGAGGTGAGGAAGCCCCCCGAGAAACCCCCGAGGCCCTGGGTACCACCCCCGCAAAAGACCGGGGGCTCGCATCCGGGGGGGCAGATGGACCAGCCCCCTCCCCAAGCCCCCCACTACCACCAGCCACTCCACTCTCTCCCCCTGCCACAGACATACCAACTCTCGTATCCCCAGCCGCAGACACATCCAACCCCACACCATCTACATCCACGTCAACATTCACCCCACTCCCACTCCCATGCACACTGGGGTCACAATGTTTTTGTTTTCGTGAGCCTTTACCTCCAATTTGAGGCACCTTCCCTGCCGGAGGGTTCTGCTTGCCAGGTGCTACTGGCCCTTTAAGCACGACGCTACAAGGTTTTAGCAGCATAGTTCCTGCATCACTGGCAGAGCCTCCTGTTCCACCCACAGGAAGTGAGACGGGAAGTGAAACAGGAGTAACTCCGACCAGCCCTTCTTCTCCTGACACCCGCACAGCCGGAGCCCCTGCCCCAGGTAAGCCCCCAGACGCAGGGGACTCCAACCGACAGGCACCTTCTTTTCTGCTTTCCGCTGCGGCTGTGGCACCACTGCTCCCAGCTGGCCGCGCCATTGGCGCTAAGCTCCGCCATGTCCACGGGGGCGTGGCTTGCCCACGAGGCCATGCCCCCCGAACCCGAAGGTACAGAGAGGTCCTCTGAGGCTACGCCCACTGGTACAGCAGATGCCAGGGAGGCCACGCCCCTTGAAGCCGGCCGCATCGGAGCCCCCAAAGCCGACCCGTAACCGGGTCTACTCACGGGGGCCCCTGGACTCGCGGCACCAGCTCCCAGGGGCTCAGCACCCCCCAGCGTCACACCTTTGACAGCAAAAAGCCTGGCTCCGGCGGCCGGCCCCAGGTTAGGCCACTCCCTCTCAGCATCCACCGCCGGCGGAGCCCCCCGCGCAGACCCATTACTGGGCCCTGTGCAGGGGGCCCCGACCTTGCCGCGGACCCCGCCACGGGAGCAGACCCCACCTTTTTAGGAGCCGGCACTGCCGGACCCGCAGGCCCCACGCCCTTGAGCTTAGCAGGTACCTGGGCCCCCAAAAGCGATCCAGTTTTAGCGGATTCGTGTGTGAGGGACTCAGACACCCCAGCACGTGCTGCCGAAGATGCGGCCCCGGCTGTCTGTGCTCCGCCAGCAGTGCTAGGGGCAGCGGCAGATGTACCCGCCACCCCCCGCACACCGGCAGGTGCACCGGGTGCCAGACCAGATCCCTTTTCGCAGGGGGTCCAGCCTGAGCACCACCACTGATGTTAACCAATGACGGGCCGCCCTCCGCGCTATGCTCCATGTCAGACACATCTGCCCTACTGCCTCCATTATTACCAACAGAGGCAGCGCTCTGCGTGCCATGGCCTATATTCTCCAAGCTCCCTTGCTGCGGACCCACAACAGGGCCCGTGCCGGGGTGGGTAGAGGGTGCCACATAACGGGACAGGGGGGCCCCAGGGAGGGGGACATACATAAACTTATGTGCGACCGGAGTTTTCTTCCGCCTTTTCTTCACCTTCCTCTTCTTCCCCCTCCTGGGTGCTTCATCCTCGCAGATCTCATCCCCAAATGTTAGCTGACCAAAAAGAAACGGGGACTCGACCTGCTGGATCTGCTTCATGATGAGGCAGCCCCCCTCACTACTACTCCCCTCCTCCTCATCCTCCCTCTCGCTCCCGCTGCCCTCTGAAGGGCAGGAATCAGACGGGAGAACCATCTGCTGGGGGGTTATCCCGCTATGCGACCCCTGGATATCACTTACCAGGCCACCAGACAGCGGGTAGGGCGCGACCTCCTCAGCGCATGCCTCCTCTTCCTCCATCGCCTGGCTGGGGCTCTGAGACCCCTCGAGAGCCCCACCGGTTATGGCTCTGAACCGGACCTCATTTTTGAGCTTCTCCTTAAAGGGTCCGCTGCCTGCCAAGATGGTACATCTCAGATCCTCCAACTCATGGATGGCCCGCTTGATCTTCCGGACCGTGGCAGACAGCTCAGGTTTCTTGCTGCTGGAGGCCCTCTCGGACCTCCCCTGAGCTGCTCTCAACTCCCCTCACAGAGGTGCTCGTGGACACGGGTGATATAGCTGATGGTAGCCTCCTTTGCCACCTTGGTGCCCCAATCAGGGGGCACCTCCGCAGCACCTCTGCTCGCACTCGACCCACCTCTGGGGGAAGAAGCCACCGTGGTCATGGCCTCAGGGTTCCTCCTCAGCCGGGTCCTCATGCTGGACCCCTCGCCAGGTGCTTGGCCAGATCTTGCTGTCCTAGCCGAAGTGGTGTTCCTCCCACCCCTCGCCACCATGGACCGGGAGGTGGGAGCCGGGGGCCCAGCCCCGGAGGCCAGTCCCCACAAAAGCCTGCTTTCCTGGGAAGGGGGCAGACAAAAAGTCCCAGATGGAAAAACAAAACCTACCTTCCCAGGAGCTCTCTCCACACCCCAAACACAGCAGCACACGGCAGGCTCCGCCTCTTCCTCTTCCTGCTACCGCGGCTGCTGGCAGCAGACTTGCCCTCCAATAGATCTTTGTAAAAGGATTTAAAGTGTACTCATTCAAATTACAGAGCCAATTTAAATTACAGAGCTTAGACCTGCCTCCACCGCGGGGGGTCTCGACCCACCAGTGGACAGGCACCAGTATTGGGAGAGGGGACTGGCGGTCAGGGTCCACCGCGGCTCAGGCACAAACCCGGCGACACGGAGGCCACACGGGCAGGAACGGCCTGGCCATGTCGGCTTCGCACTCCAGCGTAGTCCCTCTGCCCTCTCGCGCCCGTAACCTCAAAGGGATGCGCAAGCGGCTTTTCTTCTCAGGGCTGTTCCCCGCCCAGCAGGAACGTGGGGGAGCTCAGGTCGGCCTTCCACCGTACTCCCTTACCTCCCTCGCCCTCCTTCCTTCTTCCGTTCTCCATTTAACCCCTCGGCTCTGTGGTGTCCGCTCTCCCTCCAGCTCTCTCCTTCTCAAAGGTGGACTACCGCGTGTATTCACACTGTGGCGAATCTTTTGCCCAGGCATAAGAAGTCGTCGAGGTGATGGATAATATGTGACCCCTTTGAAATGTCCATGACGACCCATTCGAGGAAGCAACTAAACGGCTCAAATAGTGAGCAGGAAATGGAGCACCCCTTGGGCAAACAGCGATTTATATAGTATGCTCCTTCCCAGAAGCAGCCCAATAGGCGGACACTATTCGGAGGCACAGGTAGTAAGCAACCGGAACTCCCCCTCAATGTCTGTTTTGGCCATTAGGGTGCCCCTTCCCAACTTCTTGACCCGCCTGATTGCCTTGTCAAAGGAGGTACAGTATATACTACTGCACTTGGTTCCGCGTCGATGTTGTCATTTACTGACCTGCCCCTTGGATATGACAAATGGTGGATTAGTCCGAATGTATTGGGTTCCGTATTTGGCACGACTCCCAACGGGGATACCACTACGTCTTGTAAGGAAAGTATTCTGAATGGAGCCGCCATTCTACCTAAAGATATTTATTTTTTTAATTTTCTTGTCACGACGTCTGGGTGTTGGTAGGCTGATTTTAGATTTTTACTCCAGCCTTTCTTGATTTTAGTAGGGCATGACATGCCTATATCTGTGTCTCCTCCTCCTTTCACTCCTCCACCTCTTTTCTTTTCGCATGACTATATGTACTTGTGATTTTTCCATGTGTTAGTTGTGTCTTCTGAGCAGTTTGTCAGCTTTTGGACACCTTTGATGGTGTTTTCTATGTGTTTTCTATGTGTTTCTGTGTGTTTTTGTTTGCCTGCCATTGGCTTTAACAGTGTTCGACGGTGTTCGACGAACCAATCGGCGAACATGCTGGTGTTCGACGAACCGAACCCAACACTACGGGGGTGGCTCAACACTACCTATAACTGTAAAGCAGACTCTCTCCTTTCTAATGGGAATATGTCGTACCTTGTTACTGTGGCCCTGCTCTGTGTGTCTTTAAATTCTTAGTGGGGTTTTTCCTAAAATTGTCAGCCGTTGGACTCACTGCATACCCTATAACTGTATAGCAGACTCTTTCTTTTCTAATGGGAACATGTCGTACTTGTTACTGTGGCCCTGCTCTATGTGTCTTTAAATTCTTAGTGTGGTTTCTCCGAAAATTGTCAGCCGTTGGACTCACTGCATACCCTATAACTGTATAACAGACCCTCTCCTTTCTAATGGGAACATGTCGTACTTGTTACTGTGGCCCTGCTCCGTGTGTCTTTAAATTCTTAGTGAGGTTTTTCCTAAAATTGGTCAGCTGTTGGACTCACTGCATACCCTATAACTGTATAGAAGACCCTCTCCTTTCTAATGGGAACATGTCATACCTTGTTACTGTGGCCCTGCTCCATGTGTCTTTAAATTCTTAGTGGAGTTTCTCCTAAAATTGTCAGCCGTTGGACTCACTGCATACCCTATAACTGTATAGCAGACCCTCTCCTTTCTAATGGGAACATGTCATACCTTGTTACTGTGGCCCTGCTCCATGTGTCTTTAAATTCTTAGTGGTGTTTTTACTAAAATTGGTCAGCTGTTGGACTCACTGCATACCCTATAACTGTATAGCAGACCTTCTCCTTTCTAATGGGAACATGTCGTACCTTGCTACTGTGGCCCTGCTCCATGTGTCTTTAAATTCTTAGTGGTGTTTTTACTAAAATTGGTCAGCCGTTGGACTCACTGCATACCCTATAACTGTATAGCAGAATCTCTCCTTTCTAATGGGAACATGTCGTACCTTGTTACTGTGGCCCTGCTCCATGTGTCTTTAAATTCTTAGTGGGGTTTTTCCTAAAATTGTCAGCCGTTGGACTCACTGCATACCCTATAACTGTATAACAGACCCTCTCCTTTCTAATGGGAACATGTCATACCTTGTTACTGTGGCCCTGCTCCATGTGTCTTTAAATTCTTAGTGGGGTTTTTCCCAAATTTTGGCAGCCGTAGCAGTCACAGCATGGGCATTACCACTTATAGGAGACCCGCTCCTTTATAATGGGAACATTTTTTTTACTGAGACCCTCCTCTATGTCTCTTCAAAGGGGTATTGGGTTGCGTCCGTTTTTGGCAGCCCTTGCAGTCACTGGATATGCAATAACAGTATAGGAGACCCACTTTGTTAATAATGGGAACAACAAAGCATAGCCGGCTGATGGCTCTCTAAGAATAGCTAGGGCCAACTGCTGGCCTTTTAAGAATAGTAAGGGCTGTCTGATTTCCCTATAAAAATAGGCTTTATGACTTTCAGAGTCCCTCCATCATAAATAAAACAGGAAGTGTCTGATGATGTGTCGCACACCACATTGCCAGCTAAGGTTGTGAAATGTTAAAATGACATTTCCCGGTGAATGTATTTGTCTTAAAAAAAAACTTAAAAAAAACAAAACAATAGGATATTTATTTAGTATAAAAAACAACGTCACCAATTTAACAACAATGTAATCACATTGTTCAGCTCATGCACCTCCTCCTCCATCTCCGAAATGACCACATCAGTCACAAGCTGACAGCACTGCCTTGGCCAAGCGGCAACAGGCTGTGCTGAAGATAACATGCTTAATGCTTAATTGACAAACCGCCCAGTGCTGCAGAGTTGTTGAAAGCTGTAACACAGTAGCCTGATCTGTGGCTCTCACCGCTGAACATACAGCCAGGCATGGTCGTATGTGACAATGGGCGGAACCTGGTGACTGAGAAATGACAGACGGGGTAGATACGGTTTCCCTCTATGCCAGTCCTTTCACCGAGCTAAAGAATATGGCTGTGGTGAAATACAACTCCCACTGAGAAGCTGTTTCAGATTGAAAAACATTGTGCCCACCAGAGGAATTGATTCTGAGGGCTAACCTTTCTCCCCTGCTCAAGAGCCCCATGGCAGCTGCAAAGTTAGCGCTATCATGAACTTTCCTGAGGTAGAAAGTTCTCTGGTGGGACCGTCCAACCCTGCCGAGAAGCAGTCCTGGCTAAGAAAAGTCTGTGGAAAGGTTCCCGGACACTCTCTGGCTGCTTTTTTACTGAGGTGGAAACCCACGCAAACACGGGGAGAACACACAAAGTCCTTGCAGATGTTGTCCTTGCTGGGATTTGAACCCAGGATCCCAGCGCTGCAAGTCTTCAGTGCTAACCACTGATCCAATGTGCTGCCGTTCACCCTCTAATATCTAACAGGCTGGAGAAACTTGCACCTGCTGCCACTCTATCTTCAGCTCCTTTGTGAGAAAATGTATTTGGGCAGCCAATCAGTCTACCAAATAAAATTCCTGAGAAGGAAATTGGGGATGGCTTTGCTACTGGTACTAGGGGCAGTGCTAATACCATGGCGTCGTACCATAGTTTGCTGGAAATATTCCAGGCTGGTAGGAGGCGAGCAAATTCCTCCAGAAAAGTACCAGCAGTAATGTTCAGGGACCCGCGCTTGTAGAAGACGGAGACAACACCGGGAGAAATAGTGACGGCTGGTGACTGAGTATGGACACGAGGCAGGAGGCATGTGGTTGAGAAAAGCTTCCACCTCCACAAGCCTAAAAGGCCACATTTCAAGTGCAAGCAGCATTACAGGACTTCCTGTGAGAAATGACATGCAGGCTAGATAGGGTTTCCCTCTATGCCAGTCCTTTCACCGAGCTAAATACAACTGTCAGCAAAAAAAGTTGTGGACTGGCTCCATACCGTCCCTGGCCACATTCACCTGTCCACGTGTTTGTGGTTAGGCGGTCCTTCCCAGTAAGTGCACTGGGGAGGGCATGGGTAATGTTGTGGGATCCGTGCTTGTGGAAGGCGGAGGCGATACCGGGAAATATAGTGGCGGCTTGGGACCGAGTATGGACACCCGGCCTGCGCCGGCATGAGGTTGTGAAAAGCTTCCACCTCCACGAGCTTAAAAGGCCATATTTCAAGTGCAAAAAGCTGCCCTGAAATCTGGCAGTTTAGTGTTGCGGCCTGTGGGTGGGTGGCTGGCGGCATACTTGCACTTGCATTCCAAGTAACAGAAAACTAAGCAGATGCTGGCCTCTATCATCATCATGGCCTCACCTTGGCACTATGAACTCTCCTGAAGGAGAAGCCAGGGCCCACCGGAGGAGTCTCCGGTTCTCTGGTGGGCCCGTCCAACCCTGCCGAAAAGCAGCCCTGCCTAAGAAAAGTGTGGGGGAAGGTTCCCGGACACTCTATGGCTGCTTTTTTAATATGGATCGGCCATGCTTATGCATGTTATTTCTCAAACTGCATTACAGATCAGGCCATTGTCCAACTCTGTATTCAAGAAATTAAATGCGCAAAGAAAGATGTGTGTGTGTGTCAAAGCACCACCGACAAGGGCGAGTTGATGTTGGACGGGCTGCCATTGCTTCTGCAACAAGCTGCATTACAGGACTTCCTGTGAGAAATGACATGCAGGCTAGATAGGGTTTTCCTCTATGCCAGTTCTTTCACCGAGCTAAATACAACTGTCAGCAAAAAAAAGTTGTGGACTGGCTCCGTACCGTCCCTGGCCACATTCACCTGTCCACGTATTTGTGGTTAGGCGGTCCTACCCAGTAAGTGCACTGGGGAGGGCACGGGTAATGTTGTGGGACCCGTGTTTGTGGAAGGCGGAGGCAATACCGGGAAATATAGTGGCGGCTGGGGACAGAGTATGGACACCCGGCCGCCGCCGGCATGAGGTTGTGAAAAGCTTTCTGCCTCCACAAGCTTAAAAGGCCATATTTCAAGTGCAAAAAGCTGCTCACAAATCTGGCAGTTTAGTGTTTTGGCCTGTGGGTGGGTGGGTGGCTGGCTGCATACTTGCACTTGCATTCCAAGTAACAGAAAACTAAGCAGATGCTGGCCTCTGTCATCTTCATGGCCTCACCTCGGCACTATGAACTCTCCTGAAGGAGAAGCCAGGGCCCGCCAGAGGAGTCTCCGGTTCTCTGGTGGGCCCGTCCAAACCCTGCCGAAAAGCAGCCCTGCCTAAGAAAAGTGTGGGGGAAGGTTCCCGGACACTCTATGGCTGCTTTTTTAATATGAATCGGCCATGCTTATGCATGTTATTTCTCAAACCGCATTACAGATCAGGGCATTGTCCAACTCTGTATTCAAGAAATTAAATGCGCAAAGAAAGATGTGTGTGTGTGTCAAGGCACCACCGACAAGGGTGAGTTGATGTTGGACGGGCTGCCATTGCTTCTGCAACAAGCTGCATTACAGGACTTCCTGTGAGAAATGACATGCAGGCTAGATAGGGTTTCCCTCTATGCCAGTCCTTTCACCGAGCTAAATACAACTGTCAGCAAAAAAAGTTGTGGACTGGCTCCGTACCGTCCCTGGCCACATTCACCTGTCCACGTGTTTGTGGTTAGGCGGTCCTTCCCAGTAAGTGCACTGGGGAGGGCATGGGTAATGTTGTGGGACCCGTGCTTGTGGAAGGCGGAGGCGATACCGGGAAATATAGTGGCGGCTGGGGACCGAGTATGGACACCCGGCCGCCGCCGGCATGAGGTTGTGAAAAGCTTCCGCCTCCACGAGCTTAATAGGCCATATTTCAAGTGCAAGCAGCTGTCAAAAATTTGGCAGTATAGTATTGCAGCCTGTGGGTGGGTGGCTGACTTGCATTCCAAGGAATGGGGTAGGGACAACCGAACGCTGCAGCGGGACAAGCACGTGGACGGTGATTGTTGCAAGTCTGCAACGACAGGTGCATGGCGGGAGGCATCTTCGCATGCGCCAAGGATCACTTATGATGGGCACACTTTTAGGCAGTGACCTGGAAGTCGAGATGCTTCCAGAGGTCTTCCCCATGCTGTTCCCATGTCTTTTCAGCACTGTATGGATGTGTCTGATGATGTGTCACACACCACATGGCCAGATAAGGCTGTAAAATGTTAAAATTACATTTCCTGGTGAATGCATTTGTCTTGGTTGAAAGCAATGCAAAAGTGCAAAAACGCATCAAAAACGCAACGAGTGAACATAGCCCAAGGTGTGGAGGAGTATTTTTGGCTTTGGTTATTTATTTTTCCTTCTATACAAGTCATTACCCTGGAAAGGATGTTCCTTAACATATTTCCCAGGAAAATCCATTTTGGTTTTGTTTTTGTATATTTTATTGTGAGTCGGTAAAAGTGGCGTAATACTCTGACAACGTTGTTAACAGCAGTGACCTGGGAGTCAGAAATACTTCCAGGGGTCTTCCCCATGCTGTTCGCATCTCATTTGAGCACTGTTCCCATCGATTTTGGCAAATTTTAGGCCCTTTGCAGACCACAGGGGGGAGCCGCCTGAAAAATGCTCGCGTTTCCCATAGACTTACAATGGGCTCGCTGCTCGGGTCGAGTATTCCAATTTGCTCGACCCGAGCAACGAGTACCAGAGCATTTTTGTGCTCGCTCATCACTATTTAGGTGCAATAATCAAGTATCAAGTGCAGTTATCGTGTGCATGGAGGGTGTGGAGACAGATGAATAGTAGGGTGCAGATTCTGAATAATATTTAGAAGGAGGGAACAGGGGAAAGTTGGTTTACTGAGTAGTTAAGGTGGTAAGCTTGTTTAAAGAGCTCGGTTTTTAAAGCGAACTTGAAGACGTGAGGGCTAGGCATCAGTAGGATTGCCTGGGGTAGTGCATTCCAGAGAACTGGCGCAGCACGATAGAAGTCTTGGAGACAGAGGTGCAAGGTTCAGATTATGGGGGATGTTAGTCTTAGGTAATTGTAGAACGAAGGGCACATGTAGGGCGATAGACAGAGATGAGAGAGGAAATATAAGGCGGCGCCGAACTGTGGAGAGATTTGTGATTGAGAGCGATGAGTTTATATTGGACCCTGTAGTGAATGGGCAACCAATGCAATGACTGCACAAGATGGAGGCATCGGTGAAGCGGCTGGACCATAATACGACCCTTGCTGCTGCATTTAGGACGGATTGGAGAGGAGAAAGTTTGGCAAGAGGGAGACCGATCAGAAGAGAGTTGCAGTCGTCCAGACAAGAGTGAATAAGAGTGACAGTAAGAGTTTTAGCAGTTTCAAAGGTGAGAAAAGATCGGATTCTGGAGATGTTTTTAAGATGCAGGTGACAAGAGCGAGTGAGTGATCGGATATAGGGAGTAAAGGAAAGGTTAGTGTCGAATATGACCCCAAGGCAGCGGGCGTGCTGCTTGGGAGTTATGGTTGTACCCTCCAATGTAATTTCGATGTTAGGTAGAGTTAGGTTAGTAGAGTGGAGAAACACAAGATGTTCAGTTTTGGAGAGATTCAGTTTAGGATAGAGGGAGGACATGATGTTAGAGACAGCAGACAAACAATCCTTGGTATTTTGTACTAGGGTAGGGGTGATGTCAGGGGAAGAAGTGTATAATTGGGTGTCGTCGGCATAGAGATGATACTGGAACCCAAATCTGCTGATTGTTTGTCCAATAGGGACAGTGTATAGAGAGAAGAGGAGGGGGCCTAGGACTGAGCCCTGCGGAACCCCGATAATAAGGGGACGAGGAGAGGAAGAGGAGCTGGCAAAAGATTCAGTGAAGGAGCGGTCAGAGAGGTAAGAAGAGAACCAGGAGAGAACGGTTTCCTTGAGGCCTATAGAGCGGAGCATAGTGAGGAGGAGCTGGTGATCCACAGTGTCAAATGCTGCAGAGAGATCCAGGACAATCAGAAGGGAGCAGTGACCATTGGAT
Source organism: Phyllobates terribilis (assembly GCF_046119375.1). NCBI lineage: Eukaryota > Metazoa > Chordata > Amphibia > Anura > Dendrobatidae > Phyllobates > Phyllobates terribilis. Next base: position 460,020,467 of record NW_027362761.1, on the reverse strand, counting down.
TTAGCTGTTAGTAGATCATTAGAGACTTTAGTGAGGGCAGTTTCAGTGGAGTGTGAAGAGCGTAAACCAGATTGTAGAGGGTCTAGGAGAGCGTTATCTGAGAGATTGCAGATTAGACGGGAGTGGACAAAGCGTTTCAGGAGTTTAGAGATGAAAGGAAGGTTATAGACTTGTCTGTAGTTAGCAGTGCAGTTCTGGTCCAGGGATGACTTTTTAAGTAAAGGGGTTATGTCTAAATGAGGAGGGAAAGATACCTGAAGAAAGAGAGAGGTTAAATATTTTAGTCAGGTGAGTGGTGACCACCGGTGAGAGAGACTGCAGGAGATATGAAGGAATGGGGTCACTGTTACAGGTTGTAGGCCGAGAAGAAACAAGGAGCTGGGTGACTTCTTATTCTGTAACAGGCTCAAAGAAGGCAAGTGAGCTTTTAGTGCGGCAGGGAAGTGGATCCAGGAACTGAGGAGATAGGGCTGAGATGTCCTGATGGATGTGGTTGATTTTTTCTAGGAAATAAGTGGCCAGATCCTCACCGCTGAGGTTGGTGATGGGGGCCTGTGCTAGCATTTCTTCTGTGGTGTTGCTATCAGTCTGTCAAGAGTGGGAGAAGAGGGTTGCATTGACAATCCAACACAATGGGCAGCACTTTGAACACCTTTTATAAGTGGTCATAAACTTTTAAAAAACTCATGAAAGAATAAAGTTATGTTAAAACCAAGCACACCACTGTTTTTCTCGTGAAATTCTCAATAAGTTTGATGTGTCACATGACCCTCTTCCCATTGAAAAAAATAAAGTTGGATCCAAAATTTCCGAGTTCAAAATGGCCACCATGGTCACCACCCATCTGGAAAAGTTTCCCCCCTCCCATATACTAATGTGCCACAAACAGGAAGTTGATATCACCAACCATTCCCATTTAATTTTGGTGTATCCATATAAATGGCCCATCCTGTAAAAAAAAAAAAAAGAAGCTTCCATTGTAGTGCTCAGTACATTATGCACTACAATGGCAGTTTATGCGCATTATGTTATGGAAACATGCACCCCGAAATTAAGCGGGCTCTCATCACTACGGAAATGCATAACATGTGGACACTGAATGTGGTTTAGGCACACTTGGGCTCGAAAGGGAGGGTACCATTTGGATTTGGAAGCGCAAAATTCACTGAATTTCTTTTAGGAGGAGCCATTTTACTTTGTGTTAACAGCAATGTGGAAGCCTTCTATATTTCTGTTAATAGATAATGGACCTGAGTGGGGAATTGTTTTTTTTGTGGATTGAGTTGAAGCTTTTGTTGGGAACATTTTACATAACATTTTAGATCATGTTTATCCTGTGCACTACGCTGAGCACTTACATCGGGGTTTCCACCTAAATCTCTGAATGACGTGATTCAGATGAACCCCCTGAGGGATCCATTCGCTATAATGATGCAGCAGAGTTACTCTGGACTCCATCTGGCCTCTGTTCAGTCGTGTGCTGCTTTTCAGAAGTGCACAAATCTATGGCCGACCACGCTTTTTTGCATGCTTAAAATGACAGACAACGCCGGATCATAGGCCAGACAGCGTTCACAGAGTAAAGAATCCGCGTCTGTGATTATGATTAAACCTTCTTTCCTCCAGACGTAGAAGATGCCCCCTTGTCCTCGTCTCTGGCCTCAGAGTAAAAAGATCAGTAGAGAGGTCTTTGTACTGTCCCCTCATATACTTGTACATAGTAATAAGATCACCCCTAACTTCGTTTTTCCACAGTAAATAACCCCAAACCAGGGATTGAAGCTTGAAGAGGACAATTTGCATATTCCAGGTGCCTTCTGGGAAAGGCGAAGAGTCTCCCTCAGCTACAAGATCGTTGGGTACAGCCGGGACCAGCTGCTTGGAAAGCTTCGCCAAACCAGGGATTGAAGCTTGAAGAGGACAATTTGCATATTCCAGGTGCCTTCTGGGAAAAGCGAAGAGTCTCCCTCAGTTAGAAGATCGTTGGGTACTGCCGGGACCAGCTGCTTGGAAGGCATCGCCAAACCAGGGATTGAAGCTTGAAGAGGACAATTTGCATATTCCAGGTGCCTTCTGGGAAAAGCGAAGAGTCTCCCTCAGCTAGAAGAATTTGTTTCATTTGTTTATCCTAGGGTAACACAAGAAAGAAGACAGACATCAAGTCAGCAGGGACAAGGAGCAGCATGGCAAATGTGACAACCTACATGGTGAGCTGCAACATGTGCTACATGTTCACAGATCGACCAGAAGATGAAACCAACTTCACCTGCCAGAAGTGTAGACTACTGGCTCTTTTAGAAGAAAAGGTGCGGGGACTGGAAGAAAGAATTGCGACATTAAAACTCATCAAGGAAAATGAAGACTTCCTGGACAGAACAGAAGCGTCACTACTGGTCATGGAAAGTGAAGGAAGCGTCAGAGAACCTCCAGAGGCAGACAAGTGGAGGCAAGTGACCAAAAGAAGCAAGAAGACCATGGAGGCACCACCAACCACACAACTGAGAAACAGATTCCAAGGACTTGTGGAGGACGAAGATGGCACACCTAAGGATGAGGCACTACCAGTAAGCAAAAAAGAAAAGAGAACCCAGAAACACCCAGAAGCGACAAGAAAAAGGACAGCCAAGAAGGGAAGAAGAGTGGTGGTGGTGGGAGACTCACTACTGAGAGGAACAGAAGCAGCTATCTGCAGACCGGACATAACCACAAGAAAAGTATGCTGCCTCCCAGGTGCGAAGATCAAGGATGTTACTGATAGGATACCGAAGCTCATCAGTTCCAAGGATGTCCACCCATTTCTTCTGATACATGTTGGCACCAATGACACGGCAAGGAAGGACCTACCGACAATCTGCAAGGACTTTGAAGCATTGGGGAAGAAAGTAAAAGAACTGGATGAGCAGGTAGTTTTTTCTTCTATCCTTCCAGTAGACGGGCATGGCGTCAGGAGATGGAACAGGATCCTTGATGTGAACAACTGGCTGAGACGATGGTGCAGACAACAAGGATTTGGATTCCTGGACCACGGTGTGAATTACCTCTATGACGGACTCCTTGCCAGAGACGGACTACACCTCAACAAACCCGGGAAACACACATTCGCCAAGAGACTCGCAACACTCATCAGGAGGGCGTTAAACTAGAAGAAGAGGGGATGGGAAGAAAAACGCCAGACACGAACATGAAACCAGAGAACATACTAATGAAAGATATGAAGTGCGACAAAGAAGGTCCAAGACAAGATACTTGGAAGGGAGGTAAGAAAATTTCTAATACAATCCACAGGGAGAAGATTGGAACAAAACAAAATCGTGTAAATTGCGCGCTAGCAAACACCAGAAGCCTGACAAACAAGATGGATGAACTGGAAGCAGAAATATCTACAGGTAACTATGACATAGTGGGAATAACCGAGACATGGTTAGATGAAAGCTATGACTGGGCAGTTAACTTACAGGGTTACAGTCTGTTTAGAAGGGATCGAAGAAATCGGAAAGGGGTGGAGTCTGTCTATATGTAAAGACGTGTCTAAAGCCTACAATACGGGAGGATGTATGGGAGGGAAATGAGGAGGTCGAGTCCTTATGGGTGGAGATACATGGGGCAAAAAACAATAATAAAATTATCATAGGAGCCTGTTATAAACCACCAAATATAGCAGAAGCCACGGAAAGTCTATTAATGAGACAAATAGACGAAGTAGCAAAAAATAACGAGGTGATTATTATGGGGGACTTCAACTACCCCGATATAGACTGGGAAACCGAAAGCTGTAGATCTCAGAAAGGAAACAGGTTTCTGTCAATTATCAAAGACAATTATTTGTCACAACTTGTGCAGGAACCAACTAGAGGGACGGCCCTTTTAGACTTAATATTAACTAACAGGCCAGACAGAATAACTGAGGTGCAGGTCGGGGGGCACCTGGGAAATAGTAACCACAACATTATACAATTCCACATGTGCTTCAGTAGGGTGGCCAGCAAGGGAGTCACAAAAACACTGAACTTCAGGAGGGCAAAGTTTGATCAGCTAAGAGATGCCCTTCACGTTATAGACTGGTATAGTATCTTCAGTAATAGGAGCACGGTTAGAAAATTTGAAATTTTCAAAACAGTCCTACATAGTCACTGTAGAAGGTACATATCTTATGGGAATAAAAGGGCTAGGAATAGGAGGAAGCCAATGTGGCTAAATAAGGAAGTCAAGAGGGCAATGAAAAACAAAAAAAGGGCTTTCGGTAAACTTAAACAAGAAGGCAGCGAGGAAGCGCTAATATCTTATAGGGAAAAAAACAAAATCTGTAAGAAACAAATAAGAATAGCAAAAGAGGAGACAGAGAGACTAATTGCCAAGGAAAGTAAAACGAATCCCAAACTGTTCTTTAACTATATAAACAGTAAAAGGATTAAAACTGATGGAGTTGGCCCATTGAAAAATAACCTGAGTAAAATCATAGAGGGCAATGAGGGTAAAGCAAACCTACTCAATAGCTTCTTCTCCACTGTTTTCACAAAAGAAAACAATTTATCGAAGGAAATGCAGAGTGATAAAGTAAACCCTCCGCTAAATATCACCCACCTAACCCAGGAGGAAGTTCAGAAACGCCTAAATATTATCAAAATAGACAAGTCACCAGGCCCAGATGACATACACCCCCGGGTACTAAAAGAATGAAGTAATGTGATAGACAGGCCGCTGTATCTTATATTCAAGCACTCTTTATGGACAGGGACTGTCCCACTAGACTGGCGCCTAGCAAATGTGGTACCAATATTCAAAAGGGGTCTAAAAGTGACCCTGGGAACTATAGACCAGTAAGCTTAACGTCTGTTGTGGGTAAATTGTTTGAAGGATTTCTTAGAGATGCTATTGTAGAATATCTTAATGATAATAACTGTCTAACTCCATATCAACATGGATTCATGAGGGATCGCTCCTGCCAAACAAACCTGATTGCCTTCTACGAGGAGGTGAGCTCACAGCTGGACCGGGGAGAGTCAGTGGATGTTGTATACCTTGACTTCTCCAAAGCGTTTGATACTGTGCCACACAAAAGGTTGGTATATAAAATGAGAATGCTTGGTCTGGGGGATAATGCGTGCAAGTGGGTAAATAGCTGGCTGAGTGATAGAAAGCAGAGGGTGGTTATCAATGGAGTAAGCTCAGGGTGTGTCAGGGTTACTAGCGGGGTGCCTCAAGGGTCTGTCTTGGGACCTATATTATTTAATATATTTATTAATGATCTAGTGGAAGGGTTGCATAGTAAAATAGCAATATTTGCAGATGATACTAAACTTTGTAAAGTAGTTAATACAGATGAGGATAGGGCACAGCTACAGGAGGATTTAGATAAATTGGGGAGTTGGGCCAAAAAATGGCAGATGGGGTTCAATGCCGATAAATGTAAGGTCATGCACATGGGAAAGAAAACAGCAGTCACCCATACATATTAAATGGGAAACCGTTGGGGAAATCTGACTTGGAGAAGGACCTGGGCGTCTTGGTTAACAGCAAATTAAATTGGAGTGCCCAGTGTCAGGCAGCAGCTGCGAAGGCAAATAGAGTCATGGCATGCATCAGAAGAGGAATAGGGGCATATGATGAGAACATTGTTCTTCCTTTGTATAAAGCGCTGGTAAGGCCGCACTTAGAATACTGTGCACAGTTCTGGGCTCCAGTGCTCAGGAAAGACATATTGGAGCTAGAGAGGGTACAAAGGAGGGCGACTAAGGTAATAAAGGGAATGGAGGGACTAGAATACCCAGAGAGGTTGTCAAAATTAGGCCTATTTACATTGGAAAAGAGAAGGCTTAGGGGAGACCTCATAAACATGTATAAATACATCAGGGAGCAGTACAGAGATCTCTCCCATGACCTGTTTATACCAAGGATGGTGACAAAGACGAGGGGGCACACTATGCGTCTGGAGAAAAGGAGGTTCCTGCACCAGCATAGAAGGGGATTCTTTATGGTCAGAGCAGTGAGACTCTGGAACTCTCTGGGAGAGGAAGTGGTGATGTCCAACTCACTTAATGAGTTCAAGAGAGGCCTGGACGCCTTTCTTGAGAACAATAAAATTACATCTTATGCTTAGTGATAGTTAATTAATCCAGGGATTTAATCTGACTGCCAGATTGGAGTCGGGAAGTGAATTTTTCCTCAATGATGTAAATTGGCCTATACCGCATGGGTTTTTTTTGCCTTCCCCTGGATCAACGCTGCGGAATAGCTGCAGTGCACAGGAAATAGGCTGAACTGGATGGACGCTTGTCTTTTTCCGACCTTATAAACTTTGTAACTATGTAACTATGTAAGTGTAATAACCTGTCTTGGTTTTGCAGACCCCCCAGTCCTCTAATAACCTTGATCGCTCTTCTCTGCACGCTCTCTAGTTCAGCTATGTCTTTCTTATACACCGGAGATCAGAACTGTACACAGTATTCTAAGTGTGGTCGCACTAGTGACTTGTATAGAGCTAAAATTATGTTCTCCTCATGAGCATCTATGCCTCTTTTAATGCATCCCATTATTTTATTTGCCTTTGCAGCAGCTGCATGACACTGGCCACTAAACGTGAGCTTGTCGTCCACCAATACACCCAGGTCTTTTTCAGTTACAGTTTTGCCCAGTGTTTTACAATTAAGCATATAATTATACAATTTATTTCCTCTGCCCAAGTGCATTACCTTACATTTATCCCCATTAAAGCTCATTTGCCATTTATCAGCCCAAGCTTCTAGTTTACATACATCCTCCTGTAATATAAAATTGTCCTCCTCTGTATTGATTACCCTGCTGAGTTTAGTGTCATCTGCAAATATTGAAATATTACTCTGTATGCCCCCTACAAGGTCATTAATAAATATGTTAAAAAGAAGGGGGCCCAATACTGACCCCTGTGGTACCCCACTGTTAACTGAGACCCAGTCTGAGTGTTTTCCATTAATAACCACCCTTTGTTTCCTATCACTGAGCCAATTCTTAACCCACATACATATATTTTCCCCTATCCCCATTGTTCTCATTTTATGTATCAACCTTTTGTGTGGAACCGTATCAAAAGCTTCTGAAAAGTCCATATACACAACATCCACTGCATTTCCTTGGTCCAGTCCGGAACTTGCCTCCTCATAAAAACTGATCAAATAGTTTGACAGGAACGGTCCCTCGTACACCCATGTTGATATTGGGTCATGAGGTTATTCTTCTTCAGATACTCTAGTATAGCATCTCTTAGGAAACCCGCCAGGATTTTACCCACAGTAGAGGTTAAGCTTACTGGCCTATAATTTCCAAGTTCAGTTTTTGTCCCCTTTTTGAATATTGGCACCACATTTGCTATACGCCAGTCCTGTTGTACAGACCCTGGTATTATGGAATCTTTAAAGATTAAAAATAATGGTCTATCTATGACGTTACTTAATTCCTGCAGTACTCGCGGGTGTATCCCATCCGGGCCCGGGGATTTGTCAACTTTAGTGATTTTTAGACGCCGCCGTACTTCCTGTTGGGTTAAGCAAGTGACATTTAATGGAGAATTTTTGTTATCACTAATCATGTTTTCTGTCATGCGATTTTCTTGTGTAAATACGGTTGAAAAAAAATCATTTAGCATATTGGCTTTTTCCTCATCCTCATCCACCATTTCACCCAGACTATTTTTAAGGGGGCCAACACTATCATTTTTTAGTTTTTTACTATTTATGTAGTTAGAGAATATTTTGGGATTATTTTTACTTTCTCTGGCAATGATTCTCTCTGCCTCAATCTTTGCTGCCTTGATTTTGTTTTTACAGAATTTATTTAATTTTCTGTATTTATTTAATGCCTCATCACTACCTACTTGCTTTAGTTCTCTAAATGCTTTCTTTTTGTCACTTATTGCGCCCCTTACAGCTCTATTTAGCCATAGAGGTTTCCTCCAATTTCTAGCATGTTTATTCCCATAGGGTATATATTGTGCACAGGTCCTATTCAGGATGCTAATAAATGTCTCCCGTTTGCTTTTTGCAGCTTTATATCTCAGGATATCGTCCCAGTTTATTGCACTAAGATCATCTCTCAACCGTTGGAAATTTTCCTTCCTGAAGTTTAGTGTCCTTGTAACCCCTCTACTACACATCTTATTAAAGGTTACATGAAAACGTATTATTTTGTGATCACTATTACCCAAGTGACCCCAAAATCGTATATTTGATATGCAGTCTGGCCTATTGGCTAATATTAGGTCTAGCAGTGCCCCCCTTCTTGTTGGGTCCTGAACCAGTTGTGAAAGGTAATTGTCTCTCATATTTGTCAAAAACCTATTACCTATTACCTTTGCTTGAACTACAGGTTTCTGTCCCCCAATGTATTTCAGGGTAGTTGAAGTCCCCCATAATAATGACTTCTCCTTGAGTCGCTGCTTCATCTATTTGCTGCAGTCTGGTTGGGTGGTGACCTGTGTCCCTATGGGTAAGTTTCTCACTGCACTTACTGTCTTAGTATGGCCGTCTGGACTTCTCTCCTTGCCACTTAGGCCTTCAGTTCATAATATATGACTCTGTTGTACTTGCACTATTGATTTAATTTATTGATTGTGCGATCCTAAATGTTAGGCTGGTCAATTCTTATCCCTTGGGGGACCCATCCATAATTGCCATTTCTGCATTGTGTTTTTCCTACCCCGTCTCATCTCTTGTTATACGTGATATATGTGATTTTAATTTTTCTATAAATAAAAATTATCTTATATACTTATAATTGCTTTTGAGGGTTTTATACTCCACTTTTTGTAGGTTTAATCTATTTGCTTTACTAGGATATTCTCCGCTGCTTCCATTATTTTTGGAGACTTATAACAAACTCCTATCAGTAATTTATTATTTTTTCCCCCTCCCCTTATCTCCACCCACAGGGACTCTACAGTTCCATTAGATTCATATATATCCTCCCGCAAGATGGGTTTTAATGATGATTTTACATATAAACACACACACCCCCCTGGATTGTTTGTACGGTCATTTCTGAACAGACTATAGCCCTGTAAATTAATTGCCCAGTCATGGCTCTCATCCAGCCACGTCTCAGATATCCCCACCACGTCATAATTATTTTCCAACAAAATTAATTCTAATTCTTCCATTTTGTTGGTGAGGCTTCTGGCATTAGTGTACATGCATTTTATGTCTCTCTCTGTACCTCTATTCCTTCTTACTTTATTGACTGTTCTAACCCCACCCCCAATTTAATTATTTGTGCCCAGGTCACTATCTGCACTATCTTCCCCACCTATAAAATGAATACCCTCCCCCCCAATCCCTAGTTTAAACACTCCTCCAACCTTCTAGCCATTTTCTCCCCCAGCACAGCTGCACCCTCCCCATTGAGGTGCAGCCGGTCCCTAGCGTAGAGTCTGTAGCCAACTGAGAAGTCAGCCCAGTTCTCCAGGAACCCAAATCCCTCCTTCCTACACCAGTTCTTGAACCACTTATTTATCTCCCTAATCTCCCGTTGCCTCTCTGGCGTGGCACGTGGTACAGGTAGAATTTCAGAGAATACCACCTTGGAGGTCCTTGCTTTAAGCTTGCAGCCTAATTCCATGAAATCATCTTTAAGGACCTTCCACCTACCTCTAACTTTGTCATTTGTGCCAATGTGCACCATGACTGCTGGGTCCTCACGAGCCCCTCCCAGTAATCTGTCAACCTAATCAGCGATGTGCTGGACTCGAGCGCCAGGTAGGCAGCACACTGTTCGACGATCCCTGTCTTTGTGACAGATTGCCCTATCTGTTCCCCTAATAATTGAGTCCCCCACTACCAGCACCTGCCTGGCCTGCCCTGCTCTCCTATTTCCCCCCTTACTGGAACTGACACTCCTCTGGCTTTCAGAGGACATGCCTTGCTGCAGCAGTGCTACCCCTGTACCGTCAGCCCCCTCATCTGCCAACTTTGCCAACTTATTGGGGTGTGCCAGATCAGGACTAGCCTCCCTAGCACTCTTCCCTCTACCCCCCCTTCTAACTGTCACCCAGCTAGCAGCCTCACTATCCTGCAGCTCCCTACTACCACCGTCCCCCAGTGAGCAGCTGCTCAGTGATGTCATCATGCAGCGTGGGCCTGTGTCAGCCAGGGAGGAAGCGCTGGGCAGGAAGGAGAGGATGAATCCTTCCAGCTCCACTGCCATTTTCTTCCTGTCAGCAGTGGAGCTGGGGGTATCGCATCGCTCCCTGCCCGCCGCACACGATGAGGGCAATCTGACCATGGGCCCCCTGGAGCCTGGGGCTCCGAGAAGCAGGCCAGATTGCCCTCAGTATCAGCCGCCTGGCAATGCCCCCCCTGCACCGCTGGGCGCCGGTGCTATTGCACCGGCGGTAGGTCCGCCCCTATATCTATTGATCGATCTATTATCTATTTATCTATTTTCTAGCTATCTATCTATACAGTGGGGAAAAAAGTATTCAGTCGGCCACCAATTGTGCTAGTTCGCGCACTTTAAAAGATGAGAGAGCCCTGTAATTGACATTATAGGTAGACCTCAACTATGAGAGACAAAATGAGAAAACAAATCCTGAAAATCACATTGTCTGATTTGGAAAGAAATTTTTTTTAAATTTTGGTGGAAAATAAGTATTTGGTCACCTACAAAAGTTCATCTCAATAAGTAGTTATATTTCATTTGTTGGCAATGACAGAGGTCAAACGTTTTCTGTAATTCTTCACAAGGTTGGCACAAACTGTTGCTGCTGTGTTGACCCATTCCTCCATGCAGATCTCCTCTAGAGCAGTGATGTTTTGGGGCTGTCGCTGGGCAACGCGGACTTTCAACTCCCTCCAAAGGTTTTCTATAGGAATTAGATCTGGAGATTGGCTAGGCCACTCAAGGACCTTGAAATGCTTCTTATGAAGCCACTCCTTCGTTGCCCTGGTGGTGTGCTTGGGATCATTGTCCTGCTGAAAGACCTAGCCACGTTTCATCTTCAATGCCCTTGCTGATGGAAGGAGGTTTGCACTCAAAATCTCACAATACATGGCCCCATTCATTCTTTCATGTACAGGGATCAGTCGTCCTGCTCCCTTGGTAGAGAAACAGCCCCAAAACATGATGTTGCCACCCCCATGCTTCACAGTAGGTATGGTGTTCTTTGGATGCAACTCAGCATTTTTTCTCCTCCAAACACGACGAGTTGTGTTTCCAAACAGTTCTACTTTGGTTTCATCTGACCATATGACATTCTCCCAATACTCTTCTGGATCATCCAAATAGTCTCTAGCAAACTTCAGATGGGCCCGGGCATGTAATGGCTTAAGCAGGGGGACACGTCTGGCACTGAAGGATCTGAGTCCCTGGCAGCGTAGTGTGTTCCTGATGGTAGCTTGTGTAACGTTGGTCCCAGCTCTCTGCAGATCATTCACTAGGTACCCCGTGTGATTCTGGGATTTTAGCTCACCGCTCTTTAGATCATTTTGACCCCACGGGGTGAGATCTTGTGTGGAGCCCCAGATCGAGGGAGATTATCAGTGGTCTCATCTGTCTTCCATTTTCTACTTATTGCTCCCACAGTTGATTTCTTCACACCAAGCTGCTTGCCTATTGCAGATTCAGTCTTCCCAGCCTGGTGCAGGGCTACAATTTTGTTTCTGGTGTCTTTCAACAGCTCTTTTGTCTTCACCATAGTGGAGTTTAGAGTGTGACTGTTTGAGGTTGCGGACAGGTGTCTTTTGTACTTATAACAAGTTCAAACAGGTGCCAGTACTACAGGTAATGAGTGGAGGACAGTGGAGCCTCTTGAAGAAGTTACAGGTCTGTGAGAGCCAGAAATCTTGCTTGTTTGTAATTAACCAAATACTTATTTTCCACCAAAATCTGAAAAACATTTGTTTCCAAATCAGACAATGTGATTTTCAGGATTTATTTTCTCATTTTGTCTCTCATAGTTCAGGTCTACCTATGATGTCAATTACAGGCCTCTCCCATCTTTTTAAGTGGGAGAACTAGCACAATTGGTGGCTAATAATAATAATAATCTTTATTTATATAGAGCCAACATATTCCGCAGCGCTTAGCAATTCACAGGTTCATGTACAACAGTCATAAGTAACATAGCTAAAGATAATACAATAATTACAGCAAAAATAATGACGACCCTGCTCCTATGAGCTTACAATCTACAATGAGGTGGAGGTGACACAAAGTGCAATGGCTTATTTACAAAGATGGTCCAGCCATCTTGAGGGGATGGGGGATAGATAAAGGCTGCATGAGCTCATCACCAGCCTGTATCTGTAGTGCTTTTTGGTTCGGTGGAGACTTGTGTTTGGAGAAAATAAGGAATGGGCTATAAGAATATAAAAGGACTTTGATTAGGGAACGTGATAGGCTGCCCTAAACAGATGTGTTTTTAGGGAGCGCCTAAAACTGTGTAAGTTGTGGTTCATCCTAATTTCTTGGGGTAGAGCATTCCAAAGAATAGGTGCAGCTCGGGAGAAGTCTTGAAGCCGGGAGTGGGAGGTACGGATTAGTGCGGATGTTAGTCGAAAGTCGCTTGCAGAGCGTAGAAAACGGGTAGGCTGATAAACAGAGATGAGGGAAGAGATGTAGGGGGGTGCCACACTGTGGAGAGCTTTGTGGGTGAGAACAAGCAATTTAAATCGGATCCTATAATTCATGGGCAGCCAGTGCAATGACTGGCACAGAGCAGAAGCGTCGGAGTAACGATTAGCCAGATAGATGACCCTGGCTGCAGCATTAAGGATGGACTGGAGGGGGGAAAGTCGAGTGAGGGGGAGGCCAATTAAGAGAGAGTTACAGTAGTCAAGGCGGGAGTGGATCAGGGCAACAGTGAGGGTTTTTGTTGTTTCCAAGGTGAGAAAGGGGCGGATTCTTGAGATGTTCTTCAGGTGCAAGCGACAAGAGCGGGCAAGAGATTGTATGTGGAAGGTGAAGGAGAGATTGGTGTCAAACACAACGCCCAGGTAACGAGCCTGCTTGCTCGGCATTATTGTGGTGCCACACACGGAGAGAGAGATGTCAGATTTGGAGAGGTGAGTAGACGGCGGGAACAGAAGAAGTTCAGTTTTTGAGAGGTTGAGTTTCAGATAGAGAGCGGACATGATTTTAGAAACTGCGGCCAGACAGTCACTGGTGTTCTGTAGTACAGCGGGGGTAAGGTCAGGGGATGAGGTGTATAGTTGTGTGTCATCAGCATAAAGATGATACTGCAAACCAAATTTGCTGATTGTCAGTCCAATTGGGGCTGTGTAGAGAGAGAAGAGAAGAGGGCCAAGGACTGAACCCTGAGGAACCCCAATAGTGAGAGGAAGAGGGGAAGAAGTGGAGCCAGAGAATGATACACTGAAAGAGCGGTCAGATAGGTAGGAGGAGAACCAGGAGAGAGCAGTGTCCTTTATGCCGATTGAGTGGAGCATAGAGAGTAGGAGGTGGTGGTCAATGGTGTCAAAGGCTGCAGAGAGGTCAAGAAGAATGAGCAAAGAGTGGTCACCATTACGTTTTGCTGTCTAAATACTTTTTTCCCCACTGTATATCTATCCATATATCTATTATCTATCTATCAATAAATCTATCCATATATCTATTATTTATCTATCCATATATCTATTAATCTATATATCAATCTATCCATATATCTATTATCTACCTATCAATCAATATATCTATATATCCATATATCTAACAATTATCTATCTATAAATCTATTTATCTATCCATATATCTATCTATCATCTATCTATCTATCTATCTATGTATTCATATATCTATTATCTATATATCTATCTATTTCCATTAATATATATCCATATATCTATTAACTATCTATCTATCAATATATCTATTATCTATCTATCAATATATATATATATATATATATATATATATAACTATCTATCCATATATATATAAATTTATTATCTATATATCTATCTATATAGATAGATATATGGATAGATAATATATTGATATATGGATAGATAGATAGATAGATAGATAGATAGATAGATAATAGATATATGGATATATAGATATATTGATAGGTAATAGATATATGATAGATAGATAAATAGATTAATAGATATATGGATAGATTTATTGATAGATAGATAGATAAATAGATAATAGATCAATAGATAGATTGATAGATATATGGATAGATAGATAATAGATAGATAATAGAAAGATAAATAGCTAATAGATCAATAGATAGATAGATATATGGATAGATAAATAAAAAATAGATAGATAATAGATAGATAATAGATATACAGTACAGACCAAAAGTTTGCATACACCTTCTCATTTAAAGATTTTTCTGTATTTTCATGACTATGAAAATTGTACATTCACACTGAAGGCATCAAAACTATGAATTAACACATGTGAAATTATATACTTAACAGAAAAGTGTGAAACAACTGAAAATATGTCTTATATTCTAGGTTCTTCAAAGTAGCCACCTTTTGCTTTGATGACTGCTTTGCACACTCTTGGCGTTCTCTTGATGAGCTTCAAGAGGCAGTCACCGGAAATGGTCTTCCAACAATCTTGAAGGAGTTCCCAGAGATGCTTAGCACTTGTTGGCCCTTTTGCCTTCACTCTGCGGTCCAGCTCACCCCAAACCATTTCGATTGGTTCAGGTCTGGTGACTGTGGAGGCCAGGTCATCTGGCGTAGCACCCCATCACTCTCCTTCTTGGTCAAATAGCCCTTACACAGCCTGGAGGTGTGTTTGGGGTCATTGTCCTGTTGAAAAATAAATGATTGTCCAACTAAACGGAAACCGGATGGAATAGCATGCCGCTGCAAGATGCTGTGGTTGCCATGCTGGTTCAGTATGCCTTCAATTTTGAATAAATCCCCAACAGTGTCACCAGCAAAGCACCCCCACACCATCACACCTCCTCCTCCATGCTTTTCGGTGGGAACCAGGCACGTAGAGTCCATCCGTTCACTTTTTCTGCGTCGCACAAAGACACGGTGGTTGGAACCAAAGATCTCAAATTTGGACTCATCAGACCAAAGCACAGATTTCCACTGGTCTAATGTTCATTCCTTGTGTTTAGTGTTGAGCCACCCCCGTAGTGTTCGAGTTCGGTTCGGTTCGTCGAACACCCGTGTGTTCGCCGAACTGTTCGTCGAACTGTTCGTCGAACACCTTCGAACACCGTTAAAACCAATGGCAGGCAAACAAAAACACATAGAAACACATAGAAAACACCTTCAAAGGTGTCCAAAAGCTGACAAACTGCTCAGAAGACACAACTAACACATGGAAAAGTGACAAGTACATATAGTCATGCGAAAAGAAAAGAGGTGGAGGAGTAAAAGGAGGGGGAGACACAGATATAGGCATGTCATGCCCTTCTAAAATCCAAAAAGTGAGAAGCCGAGACGGCCAGTCCGCTCCTGCCCGTGCCACCTCCGTGTCGCCGGGTTTGTGCCAGAGCCGCGGTGAACCCTGACGGCCAGCCCCCCTCTCCCAATACTGGTGCCTGTCCGCTGGTGGGTCGAGAGAGCCCCCCTGTGGTGGAGGCAGCTCTAAGCTTTTTAATTTAAATTGTCCCTCTAATTTGAATGAATACACTTTAAATCCATTTACAAGGATCTATTGGAGGGCAAGTCTCATGCCAGCAGCCGCGTAATTCCAGCTCCAGTAGCGTCCACTAAAGCTGCTGCAGTTAAAAAGCTTTTATAAGGATCGAGCTCGGCTGTCCACCGCAAGGCATCCTAGTGCCAGTCCCAGCCCCTATGCCTTGGGGTGCCTCCTGATGCTCTTCACTAAGTATCCCGTGGTCCAGAAGCATTTCCTTTGAAAAAATTAAGTGTCCAAACTACAGGTGGTGTAGCTTGCTTAACAGCCGGATAATCCGCTGACTAGCAGACACTGCTACTAGGCACAAAGTATTTCCTGGGCTAGATGCAGTTAAAAATTTGTAAGTAGATACTCTCGTTGGATGCTGAGAAAGCATTCCATAGAGTCTCCTGGCACGCCATATATGATTCTCTTAAAAAGCTTGGGGTAGGGGTCTAGGGGACCCTTTTATAGCCAAAATCACGGCCCTGTATCACAATACGTCACCTAGGCTGAAGATAAATGGAACTGTAGCACCGAGGGCTCGGTTGCTACAGACGTATTGCACCTCACCCAGAGGTGTGATATCTCACTCTCAGATAAGGATGGAGTGTGGATCAGGACCCGACACCTGCATGCATTACACCACATTGCCGTGGGGCAGGGCGACCAATATGCCCCTGAGATGGGCACGACAGTCCCTGTCCCTGGCTGGAGTGGGGGGAGGGAACACTGAGGAAGGGGAACCCTGCAGTGCAGGAGCAGGGAGGAAGCAGTTCCTGGGTGCATTGAGAAGGGAGTATAAAAGGTGGGCACCATCTTAGTTCAGTGCAGAGAAGTCTGAGCAGAAGTGGCAGGGAGCAGGGGCTCTGCATGAGCTCTGCTCCGGAGGCGGGCCTAGTAACAGAGGCCCAGGCCTGCAAGAGGGAGAAGGAAGGAAGAGGAGCGGAGAAGGCTCCAGGAACGAGGAATGAAGGGATCCCAGGGGTGCGGACGGGCGAGTCGCCACCACACGCCCGAATCCACCTGCGTGGAGGGGTCAGGCCAAAGGGGGAGACCGGTCCCCGAACTAGTGGAGGCAGGAAACGACCCTCAGCTAGAAACCGGAGGCTCTGACATTTTATGTGGCGCAGCCCCTTGCTCCACCCGCTAGGAAGGCACCACATAGGGTCAGGGAAACTGGCGCCAAGTTTACCAAGAGGAGGCCCGAGGCAGCCGGACAGAAGTGTTGGTAAGAAAGGCCAGACAAAGGACACACAAAGGGGGTCCTGTGAAGCGCTCCAAAGTTATCTGGGAGTTGTCTGAGCCCCTCACCTGGTGAGCACAGTACGACGTGGGCAGCCGTTACCTGCAGACGTGGTCTGGATAATAAGAACTGTGAGTAAAGGCCCTGAACTGCATCACTGACTCCGTGTCGTTACTGCTGCTGCCCTGCACCATCACCCCCATCCTCCGCATACACTGCCCTGAGGCTATACTCCTCCCGTGGGGAGTTATGCTACGCTCTGCTGCACCCACAACACCAGCCTTAGCGGTCTGCCCTGTAGCGGCGGTTCACTCTGACCGCAATCCACGGGTGGCGTAGTCGGACATTTAAACATCAAAACCACATAAATAGTTCCGCCACTGGTTTGACCGCCCGGAGCCACGGAACCGGATCGCCGCCACGAAGACTACAACCACCAGCATCCACCAAAAAGGGTCCGGCTCCGGGTGTCCCAAGGCCCAGGGGGTGCGTCAGAACATTTTCATCACCTTTCACAATCACCAATGGGACAAGGCAGGGATGTCCTCTGTCCCCTCTCTTATACATCCTAGTGACGGAGCACCTGCTCTCATCAATTCGCCATAACCCCAATATTAGGTGGATTGAGGTGGGAGGCACCGAGTACAAGTGCTCTCTATTTGCTGATGATGTCCTAGTATATATCACTCAATCACATATATCCATCCCTGCTGTTATGGCTGAAATAGATCACTTTGTTACATGGTAAAATTTTAAAATCAATGCAGCGAAGTCTGAGGCCCTCGATGTCTCCCTCCCTAAATCCATATAGGATTCCATCCAGTCCAACTTTCCCTTTGCCTGGCCCTCACAGGGTATCAAATACTTAGGAATTCCTATTCATAGAGACCTCTCCCATCTATGTTATCTTAATTTTGGGCCCTTTATTGAACAATTCCATACAGACCACGGTTGGCAAGTTAGAACTGTAAGATTCACTACGTGAACCACTGGTGTTTTGTGGAAAAGCACATGTACACCGCGTTCCAAATTATTATGCAAAAAGTGTTTAGGAGTGATAAGGGAAGAATTTGTTTGTTTGTCAGTTAAACTCATTGATGGTGATGTGTGTCAGGGCTCTTTATATCACTGTAAGCAATTGCAGACACCTGTGCTAATTAGTTTGGCAGGTGTGTCCAATGAAAGGCAAGACTACTTAAGAAGGCTCTCTCACATTATTAAGCAGCCTACATTTTCTGCCAAAATGGGAAAGAAAAAGGATGTGTCGGCTGCTGAGAAGCAACAAATTGTGGAGTGTTTAGGTCAAGGCATGACTACAATCAACATTGTGCGATGATCAGGATGAAGTGTCTTGGCAATCAAGAAGTATGTAGCTGATTCACAGTACACACGTGTGCGTGCTGATAAGGGCAAATTGAGGACTCTTTCCTACAGGCAATTACGTCAGGTTGAAACAGCAGCGGCAAAAAAGCCTTGTCATAGCAGCAGACAAGTTTTTGAAGCTGCTTGTGCCTCCAACGTCCCCCGAACAAGAAGATGCAGGGTCCTTCAGAGGTTTGCAGCTGTGCATATGCCATCCTGTCGACCTCCACTATCCACTTCACACAAGCAGAAACGGCTCCAGTGGGCCAAACATTACATGAAGACTGATTTCAAAACTGTTTTGTTCACGGATGAGTGCCGTGCAGCGCTCGATGGTCCAGATGAATGGAGTGGAGGATGGCTGGTTGATGGACACCCCACGCAAACACGGCTACAGCGCCAACAAGGAGGAGGTGGAG
Source organism: Phyllobates terribilis (assembly GCF_046119375.1). NCBI lineage: Eukaryota > Metazoa > Chordata > Amphibia > Anura > Dendrobatidae > Phyllobates > Phyllobates terribilis. Next base: position 460,001,870 of record NW_027362761.1, on the reverse strand, counting down.
TAATGTTTTGGGCTGGAATCATGGGGAGAGAGATTGTCGGCCCCTTTAGGATCCCTGAAGGCGCTAAAGATGAACTCCATAATGTATGTGGATTTTCTCAAACAGCACTTCCTGCCATGGTTCAAGAAGAAGAACCGTGTATTTCACAGCAAGATCATTTTTCTGCATGATAATGCACCATCTCATGCTGCACATAAAACATCTGCATCTCTGGCTGATATGGGCATAAAAGGGGACAAACTTATGGTGTGACCCCCATGCTCCCCTGACCTCTACCCCATTCAGAACCTTTGGAGCATCATTAAAAGGAGTGTCTATGATGGCGGGAGGCAGTTCACATCTAAGCAACAGCTCTGGGAGGGTATTCTGTCCTCATGCAAAACAATTGAAGCAGAAACCATCCAAAACCTGACAAATTCAATGGACGAGAGAGTTCAGAAGCTCCTTTCGAACAAGGGGTCCTATGTGAAAATGTAACAACACCTAGAATAAAGTTTTGAGTTGAAAACTGTTTGATTTCAGTTTCTAACAACCTGCTAATGCTTATAATTTCAAAAATGACCATTTTTTTGGTCTTTATTAAAATGAAAAGGTTGATCGAAAAGTTTGGGGGATCTAAGAGTGTGGCAACCCAGTAGTCATGATTACTTCGAATTCTGACAATATGAGGGTCATGCTGCAGGTAGTGCAGCAAGAAGGCACTTATGTGTCTTGCGCATCTCGGAGCCCCAAAATTATTTTCCGGGCTAGATGCAGCTAAAAATTATTTTTAATTTTAAATCTGGTGAAGCTTATTATAGATGGCCTAATAGGATCAGTGCTGCACACTGCTACAAAGCCCAAATTATTTTCCAGTCAAGATACAGATAAACATGATTAGTAATTTGAAAGCTTAAAACGGTTGGTAGGGTGATTTTAACCAATCATCAAGCTTTTACTCTCCCCAGGATGACACAGGGGTAGAAAAGTCGTTTCGGATCCATGATTTGTTCATCTTTATGAACGTGAGTCTGTCTACATTATCAGTGGAGAGCCGCGTGCGCTTATCTGTCAGCACACCACCAGCAGCGCTGAACACACGTTCAGACAGAACGCTGGCTGCGGGGCATGACAAGATCTCCAAGGCGTAAGTGGCTAGCTCCGGCCATTTATCCAGATTGGAAGCCCAAAAAGAGCAAGGGTCCAGTGACACAGTCGTGGCTTCAATGTTTACTTGGAGATACTCCTGTACCATCGTCTCTAGGCGTTGACTATGTGTCAGACTTCTTGTCTCCTGTGGCCTTGCAAAGGATGGGCTAAAAAAGTGGTGAAATGATTCCGCAAAATTGATGTTACCAGCAGATACTGTGGTTCTGTTACGGTTTGAGTGCTGAACACTTGACGGTCCCACGGTTGGCAAGTTGGAACTGTGAGATTCACTACGTGCACCACTGGTATTTTGTGGAAAAGCACATGTAAGATTCTGCAACAGTCTCTGCTGATACTCCTGCATGCGTGCATCCCTTTCTATGGCAGGAATAATTTCTGCAAATTTACTTTTGTACCGGGGATCTAACAGTGTGGCAACCCAGTAGTCAGGATTATTTCTAATTCTCACAATTCGAGGGTCATGTTGCAGGTAGTGCAGCAAGAAGGCACTCATGTGTGTTGCGCATCCAGGAGCACCAAGTCCCTGTTGTGTTGGTGGCGAGGTAACAATCATGTTTCCTTCCTCTGTCCTCTCCCCCCAACCTCGCACAACAGAAATGTGATCAAGGTCTCCCTCATCTGATGAGTCTTCCATCAGTTCGTCCTCCACTTCTTCCTGGGCTCCTGCACCTTCCTCACTAGTTTGGCTGCTACCATGCGCCCTGGTAAAACCATCTCCCCCACCCTCACATGCCTGCCGCCTTGGTGCTGCCGACCGTCTGGACCTTGCAGATGTTAGCCCTTCCGCATACAACTCCTCCTCCTCTACTTCCTCCACCTCCTCTTGTGCCACCACCTGACTCCGAATTCTGTTTAACATGTGCTCCAGCATGTAAATCACCGGAATAGTCATGCTGATAATGGCATCGTCAGCACTAAACATCTTCGTCGCCATTTCAAAACTGTGCAGAAGGGTGCATAGGTTCCTGATCTGAGACCACTCCTCCAGCGTGATTTGCCCCACCTCTGAATCTCGTTGGCCCAGGCTATACGTCAGAACGTATTGCACCAGGGCTTGTCGGTGCTGCCACAGTCGCTGCAACATGTGCAGAGTTGAATTCCACCGGGTAGGCACATCGCATTTTAGCCGGGGAAGTGGCAGGCCCAACGACTTCTGTAGAGATGTAAGTCGCTGAGCTGCGGGATGCGAACGGCGGAAGTGAGCACACAGCGACCGTGCCCTCTGCAGAAGGCCATCTAGTCTGGGATAGTGGGCTAAAAATTGCTGGACAACCAGGTTCAACACGTGAGCCATACAAGGCACGTGTGTGACATTGCCCCGGCGAAGGGCCGCACCCAGCTTTGCAGCATTGTCGCACACGGCCTTCCCTGGTTTCAGGTCCAGTGGAGACAACCATTCATGAAATTGGTTCTCCAGAGCTGACCACAACTCCTCAGCTGTGTGACTCACATTTCCCAGACATTTCAATGTAAAAACCGCCTGATGACGTTGAGCCCTACTGCCAGCATAGTAAGGAGGTGTGCAGGATCCCTTCTGCGCAGTTAGAAAGCTTGTGGCATGACCAGACAGGCTTTGGGTGCAGGTGGAAGACCGAGAGGAGGTTGAGGAGGCAGAAGCAGTGGAGGAACTTTGACATAAAGAGGATTGACGCACAACTCGTGGGGACGGCAAGACTTGGACAGCAGCCCCTTATCCTGCTGTCACCATAGTTACCCAGTGCCCAGTCAGCGACATGTAACGCCCCTGTCCATGCCTACTCGTCCAAGTGTCTGTGGTGAAATGCACCCTGTCACACACAGAGTTTCTCAAAGAAGCGGTGATGTTGTGTGCGACATGCTGGTGGAGCGCAGGCACACCTTTCTTTGAGAAGTAGTGCCGACTGGGCATCTGGTACTGGGGCACTGCGACGGACATAAGGTCTCGAAAATCCTCTGTGTCCACCAGGCGGAAAGGCAGCATTTCTGTAGCCAAGAGCTTGCAGATGGTGAAATTCAACCTCTTAGCTTTCTCATGGCTAGGAGGAAATGGTCTTTTACTTGTCCACATCTGAGGGACCGAGGGCTGGCTATTGTGCTTAGACGGGGTTGATAAGGGTGTCCCCGGGAAACTTCCGGTCTGTGAGGAAGATGCAGGCGGACATGTTAGGTTGCCTTGATCCAAAGGTGGTGCTATCGATGTCGGACAGCGCTCAACACCAGCTGGTGTTACCACCTCCAAAGAAAATGATGACCTGCCAATCACGCTGGCTGTTGCGGGTAAAGAGGTGGCAGTTCTGCGCCCCAAAACAGGTGTGACTGCTGTCCCCCCAGTCACAGAGGATGAAGAGGCCGCGGATGCACAAGATATGGCAGACGGTGATTGGCCCGGCCGGCTAGGCCGCATTGTAGCACACTGAGCTTCCCACTGCAACTTATGCTTCATGTCCATGTGCCGGTTCATGCATGAAGTACTCAAACTATGTATTTTTTGGCCTCTACTTAGCTTTTGCTGACAAATGTTACAGATAACACGAGTTGGGTCATCTTTATCGATCTGACAAAATGCCCAGGCTATGCAAGGCTTAGCACCCATGCGACCTGAAGAGCCACCACGACTTGTGGTGAGAGGCAGAGTTGTGTTTGAGGATGCAGTTGTTGACGTGCTTCCAGTACTACGTCTCTGTCCAGGAAGGCGCAACCTGACCTCGTCGTCACTAGCATCTTCCTCCACCTCCTCTGCTGACCTCATCTCTTGGCTGACTGTGGGTTGACAGTAAGTGGGATCTCCGACCTCATCATCATCACCCTGTGCGTTATCACACCCGTCGTCCTCAGAGCCAACCTGTTCCTGCCCTGACAAAAAACTAAAGTTGTCGCTCCAATCAGGTATTTGAGTCTTATCATCGTCTTCCTCATTGTCTCCACCAACAGGAGTTACAGTTTGGGAATGAGGGTCTACATTATGGTCAGAACCTTCTGCGTCTGGTCCTGGATCCGACTCATAAAGATTCTGGGCATCAGTGCAGATCATTTCCTCGTCTGGATTCACAGAAGCGCTGGAGTCGACCTCTGATTCCCAGGCTATAGTATGAGTAAACAGCTCTGCAGACTCAACCATCTGTTCTACCTCATACTCAGACGGGCAGCTGGAGATTTGGGAGCTGTGAGGAAGCAAGTGCGATTTGGGTGACACCTTTGAGGACTGGAGTATTTGTGATGTTGAAGTTGATGTGGAGGAGAGCCCACTTAAAGGAGCACTTGATATCCGTTGAAGCACCTGCTGTTTTTGTGCCTCATCTGGAATTTGCAGCGATTGGCGTGGCCGTAAGAAAGGGATCTTATCACATTGTCCGCTAAAAGAAGTAGACATTTTAGTTTGGCTGGAAGATGGTCTTTCTTCTGCACCTACCCCACGGACACAACCTTTTTTCCCCTTCCCAACACGCCTATTCCCCTTTCCACCAGCAGCAGGCCTTTTTCCACTCATTTTGGTGGTTAACTAATTCACAACTCTGAAGTTGTTTGCACAAAAAAACAATGGATGGTAACCGAGCAGAGCTGAGTGGCCAAACTGTGGTATTAGGCCAAAACTATTGGCTGGGCTAGATGCAGAAAAAAATTATTTTTAATTTGCAACCTGATGGAGGTCAGTATAGATGGACTAATAGAACAAGTCCCACACGCTGCTAGAAGCCCAAATATTTTTTCAGAGATAAATGAAGAAAAAAATTATTTTTAATTTGCAACCTGATGGAGGTCAGTATAGATGGACTAATAGACCAAGTCCCACACACTGCTAGAAGCCCAAATATTTTTTCAGAGCTAGATGCAGAAAAAAAATATTTTTAATTTGCAACCTGATGGAGGTCAGTATAGATGGACTAATAGACCAAGTCCCACACACTGCTAGAAGCCCAAATATTTTTTCAGAGCTAGATGCAGAAAAAAATTATTTTTAATTTGCAACCTGATGGAGGTCAGTATAGATGGACTAATAGACCAAGTCCCACACACCGCTAGAAGCCCAAATATTTTTTCAGAGCTAGATGCAGAAAAAAATTATTTTTAATTTGCAACCTGATGGAGGTCAGTATAGATGGACTAATAGACCAAGTCCCACACACTGCTAGAAGCCCAAATATTTTTTCAGAGCTAGATGCAGAAAAAAATTATTTTTAATTTGCAACCTGATGGAGGTCAGTATAGATGGACTAATAGAACAAGTCCCACACGCTGCTAGAAGCCCAAATATTTTTTCAGAGATAAATGAAGAAAAAAATTATTTTTAATTTGCAACCTGATGGAGGTCAGTATAGATGGACTAATAGACCAAGTCCCACACACTGCTAGAAGCCCAAATATTTTTTCAGAGCTAGATGCAGAAAATTTTTTTATTCAATTTGCAACCTGATGGAGGTCAGTATAGATGGACTAATAGACCAAGTCCCACACACTGCTAGAAGCCCAAATATTTTTTCAGAGCTAGATGCAGAAAAAAATTATTTTTAATTTGCAACCTGATGGAGGTCAGTATAGATGGACTAATAGACCAAGTCCCACACACTGCTAGAAGCCCAAATATTTTTTCAGAGCTACATGCAGAAAAAAATTATTTTTAATTTGCAACCTGATGGAGGTCAGTATAGATGGACTAATAGAACAAGTCCCACACGCTGCTAGAAGCCCAAATATTTTTTCAGAGATAAATGAAGAAAAAAATTATTTTTAATTTGCAACCTGATGGAGGTCAGTATAGATGGACTAATAGACCAAGTCACACACACTGCTAGAAGCCCAAATATTTTTTCAGAGCTACATGCAGAAAAAAAATATTTTTAATTTGCAACCTGATGGAGGTCAGTATAGATGGACTAATAGAACAAGTCCCACACGCTGCTAGAAGCCCAAATATTTTTTCAGAGATAAATGAAGAAAAAAATTATTTTTAATTTGCAACCTGATGGAGGTCAGTATAGATGGACTAATAGACCAAGTCCCACACACTGCTAGAAGCCCAAATATTTTTTCAGAGCTAGATGCAGAAAATTTTTTTATTCAATTTGCAACCTGATGGAGGTCAGTATAGATGGACTAATAGACCAAGTCCCACACACTGCTAGAAGCCCAAATATTTTTTCAGAGCTAGATGCAGAAAAAAATTATTTTTAATTTGCAACCTGATGGAGGTCAGTATAGATGGACTAATAGACCAAGTCCCACACACTGCTAGAAGCCCAAATATTTTTTCAGAGCTACATGCAGAAAAAAATTATTTTTAATTTGCAACCTGATGGAGGTCAGTATAGATGGACTAATAGAACAAGTCCCACACGCTGCTAGAAGCCCAAATATTTTTTCAGAGATAAATGAAGAAAAAAATTATTTTTAATTTGCAACCTGATGGAGGTCAGTATAGATGGACTAATAGACCAAGTCCCACACACTGCTAGAAGCCCAAATATTTTTTCAGAGCTAGATGCAGAAAAAAATTATTTTTAATTTGCAACCTGATGGAGGTCAGTATAGATGGACTAATAGACCAAGTCCCACACACTGCTAGAAGCCCAAATATTTTTTCAGAGCTAGATGCAGAAAAAAATTATTTTTAATTTGCAACCTGATGGAGGTCAGTATAGATGGACTAATAGAACAAGTCCCACACGCTGCTAGAAGCCCAAATATTTTTTCAGAGATAAATGAAGAAAAAAATTATTTTTAATTTGCAACCTGATGGAGGTCAGTATAGATGGACTAATAGAACAAGTCCCACACGCTGCTAGAAGCCCAAATATTTTTTCAGAGATAAATGAAGAAAAAAATTATTTTTAATTTGCAACCTGATGGAGGTCAGTATAGATGGACTAATAGACCAAGTCCCACACACCGCTAGAAGCCCAAATATTTTTTCAGAGCTAGATGCAGAAAAAATTATATTCAGTTTGCAACCTGATGGAGGTCAGTATATATGGACTAATAGAATGATGCTATGCCCAAAAGATTTTACTTCACTAGGTGCAGTAAAAAAATTGGTATTCTATACACAGGTGGTATATCTTGCAACACAGATAGGCTACTCCACTGACTAACACACTCTGCAATAGGCCAAAAAAGGATTAGCTTTGCTAGATTCAGCCAAATGCTGTGAAAAAAACTTGCACAGCACTGGCACAGACCTGCCTGGCAAAAACTGATAGGAACTGATGTAACCTAGTCCTGAAAAGGACTCCAATTACAATTAGTCTTTACTCCCACAATCTATCTATTTAAGAGCACAGACCTGCCTGATAAAAGTCGTAGGAAATGCTGTAACCTAGTCCTTAAAAGGACTGCAATCACAACTATTCCCTACTCCCAAGCTATCTGTATATTTGTGCGAAAATTGGCTTGAAATTAACAAGGTATAGCGCACACAGCAACAGCGGTGCCGTCTAACACGCAGCTGCAGCAGTGAGAAAATGGTGGCGACGGGGAAAATGGCTTGGTCTTATAGGGCAAGGACATGTGACATACACTGCCAATCACACATGCCCTTGCTTGTGTGAAAAAAAGCACTTCGCTCCGTGTGTGCGCTGCTGATAGGCTGACAGATTGCACCTCCCCACTGCAAATGCGGGAAAGAGAAAAAAAAATGGAGATCTTCATTGTTCCTGCAGAGATCCATCCCCTGCCCCTCCCCCCGCCCCGCTGTACACTCAAACTGCGTATTAACATTAATTTTCATCATTACTGAGAAAAAATCCAGTTATGATTTTGATGCACGAACAGTTATCGAACATAACCTCGAACAGCCGAATTTTTCTCAAATTGTTCGTGTTCGCTGACCGGCTCGAACACCGCCCAAAACAGCTCGAATTTGAGATTGGCGAACAGTTCGAGTAGAACAACGCTCATCTCTACTTGTGTTCTTTAGCCCAAACAAGTCTCCTCTGCTTGTTGCCTGTCCTTAGCAGTGGTTTCCTACCAGCTATTTTACCATGAAGGCCAGCTGCACAAAGTCTCCTCTTAACAGTTGTTGTAGAGATGTGTCTGCTGCTAGAACTCTGTGTGGCATTGACCTGGTCTCTAATCTGAGCTGCTGTTAACCTGAGATTTCTGAGGCTGGTGACTCGGATAAACTTATCCTCAGAAGCAGAGGTGACTCTTGGTCTTCCTTTCCTGGGGCGGTCCTCATGTGAGCCAGTTTCTTTGTAGCGCTTGATGGTTTTTACAACTGCTCTTGGGGACACTTTCAAAGTTTTCCCAATTTTTCGCACTGACTGACCTTCATTTCTTAAAGTAATGATGGCCACTCGTTTTTCTTTACTTAGCTGCTTTTCTCTTGCCATAATACAAATTCTAACAGTCTATTCAGTAGGACTATCAGCTGTGTATCCACCAGACTTCTGCACAACACAACTGATGGTCCCAACCCCATTTATAAGGCAAGAAATCCCACTTATTAAACCTGACAGGGCACACATGTGAAGTGAAAACCATTTCCAGTGACTACCTCTTGAAGCTCATCAAGAGAATGCCAAGAGTGTGCAAAGCAGTCATCAAAGCAGAAGGTGGCTACTTTGAAGAACCTAGAATATAAGACATATTTTCAGTTGTTTCACACTTTTTTGTTAAGTATATAATTCCACATATGTTAATTCATAGTTTTGATGCCTTCAGTGTGAATGTACAATTTTCAAAGTCATGAAAATACAGAAAAATCTTTAAATGAGAAGGTGTGTCCAAACTTTTGGTCTGTACTGTATATACAGATAGATATAAATATGTGATACATATAATCCGTGCTTTGGTGTGTACCTTACTGTTCATGTAATTTATCAATAAATTAGTACATTTCTGTGGAAAAAATGGTGTGGGGTCCCCCGTAATTTTATTAACCAGCAGAGGAAAAGCGGACAGCTGGGGCGGATGTTTTTAACCTGGGAAGGGGGTAATATCCATGGAGCTTCCCAGGCTACTAATATCAGCCCCATAGCTGTATACTTAGCCTTTACTGGCTATTAAAATGGGGGACCACAAAAAAAATTACATGGGGTCCCCCTGTTTTAACAGTTAGCAAAGGCTATGCAGACAGCTGGGGACTGATATTAATAACCTAGGAAGGGGCCATGAATATTGGCCCCCTCCGAGGCTAGAAACAGGAGTACTCAGCCGCCCCAGAAATGGGAAATGGCACATCCATAGGATGCGCCAATTCTGGCAACCCAGTTCAACTCATTGACGTCAGCGCAAGGATGGGAAAATACACGTCAGCGCAAGATACTTATTTTATTTACACCATTTTGTATATTTTGTTTTATCTCATTCTTGTCTGCTTTGAACTAATGTTATTTTTCATTTTGCAAATACATTTTTTTACTACTGACACATTTGGTATATTTAGATGCTCTTATTGCTTTACAGTGTACTTTTGCTTTCTGTTACATAATATAAATTCTCTGCATAGCACTGCATATAAATAGTAACAAAGAGAAAATAGCAGACACAATCGGATAGGTAGTCACATTAGTAAGGCTCACACCCTTTACAACCCTCCTCCACATTCTACTTAACTCTGCCCACACCCATTACTTTTAGCTGCTTTTTTTTACCTAATATTTTAACTCTTTCTTGTTCTTACCTGTCATCTGTCATACCCCCTAAAACTTTCAATATATACTATAGGGATTCACACTCTCGGGTAGGCATTAGGTAGTGTTTGACATCCTCTTCAGACTGAGCTCCAGCAGCTTCCAGCGCTAAACAGAAGTGTTAAACTCCATGAACAGTTCACACTGAATAGGCTGCAGTTTCCACACATAATTCTACAGCTCCAACACACAGACTGCTCATCTTTCCTAACTGACCCGTGCAGTCTTCATTCAGAGAGAGACTCTGGTTTGTCTCTCTCCCAGCCACAGGTCACATTTTCACTAGTCACTCACCAGCTTCAATACACTCCACTCTGCTCAACATCCAGCAGACTGACACAAAGTGAACCCATTTCCTGGTTCTTAGTCAATGCTAGCCAGGTGCATCTAATTAAGCCCTGCAGTGCTAGGATTTAATCCAGTCCTACCTGACTTTGTTAGAATACATACATACATAATGGAAGGTTTAGGGGGCATGACAGGTAAGTAGAAAAATATATATTATGTTATAAAATCATAAGTGAATTTACTTGCTGAATATAACTAATGAGAAAAAAAATCATACTCACAAATGGAATATCTTAAAAAAATAACTTAAAAAAAATATAAAATCACAATTATCGATAAGACAGCAATTATAACTGTCATTTATTTTGTTTATTGATAATTTATGAACTTTTTATTTATTCTAGTGGGATGAGATGCTATACAGCTTTGTGCAAGTTATGATGAAGGCTGAAAGAGACTACTACAAAGATGTCTGTGAATTCTAGAGCAGCTTGGATAGCAGCTTGGATTCTAATACTAACCATTACTTTGTAGATTGTGCATAGAAAGCTTGATTTAAACTTCAAATCAATTTTCCTGTGTTATTAATACATAATTGCAGGGCTAGGCAATGTGTTTTCTACCAATTGGAGGATTCTGAAAGAAAAAGAAATAATAGAAATATCATCTCTATACACCACCCGCACTTCGTTCCTAAATGAAACGCAGTTTCTTCTAAGAAATGCCATTCATTTTGCAAAATGTTATTTCCTCCCATTCAAGTACATAGAAATTGATTGTACTAGGTAAACAAATAATGGTTACCTGATGTTTCTCCAGCACCATGATGATTCATGCTTATATTTCACTGGAACTACACAAAATATTGCCTAGTACAACCAAATCTTAATAAATACAGAAATGTGAAGTCTATTTCATCTCTATCATTCAGTATGGAATAAACAGAAACAGTATATACTGATTTGAGTTTAGGAATTATGGCAAAACTAGAAAATAAAGATTCCTGACCTGAGAAAAGCCAAAAAATATATATATATTTTTATATATATATATATTGTATTGGCGACCACACTATATATATGTACATGGCATTAGACCATATGGTATATTGTAAAAAGGCCTCATTTTTATGGCTGTCAGTAAAGTTACAAATGGGCCATGGATAACAAGACCTGTGTTCATAAAAGGATGTTTACAACGTGATTGTCAATAATTTATCTTATAATTATTGATAGCTGCTAGTAACAGTATGGGTTATTTGTTTCATCATGGACACAACAGTAGACACATCCACTCCATGAAGTTTATAAAGGTGAAAAACCTCACCATAGATAGATATTCAGATCATGCTTCAATGGTTCGGTTCAACAAATGCATATGAAAATTTCTTCAGTGCTTTAACCCATGCTTTTCATCTGAAAACTGGCATAAAAAAAATTGAAAAATTACAAAATGTGCACGCGGGTGGTGCTTGCACAGGTTGTCCTCCTAGCAGTCTTCAGTAAATTGGCGCCAGTGGTGACACATGTACAGATTGAGATCTCAGCTTGATATTGTGCCAAGATCTAAATTAGCGTATGCACCTGCACAGGTGCCATTTTCCTGAAGACTGCCGGGAGATTAATCTGTGCAAACACTGGCATCAGCGCAAAATTTAAATAAGAAAGAGTATACAGACACCATAGGCAGCAGAGGGGCTGGGGCAGAACCGAAGACCCTACCCATTGCTCCATCCCAATGCACTGAGACCAAAACTTCTAATGATGAGTTTAAAAAAAACAGGCTGCGGATATCTTCACTGAATGTATTAAAATTAGTGTTGAGCAAGCACTAAAATGCTCGGGTGCTCGCAACTCGGGCCAAGCTCACCGTGATACTCGGGTGCTCAACCCAAGCAACGAGCCCAATGTTAGTCTATGGGAGACTCGAGCATTTTTGCGGCGGCACCTCCGGCAGTCTGTAGAAAGCCTAAAAAGTGCCCAAAACGATAGTGACAGTGACCAAAAGACATGGGGTCAGCATGGGCATCGCCCCATGAAGCATTTCTGACCCCCAGGTCACTGCTGTCAACAACGTGGTCAGAGGTAGTAAACCACTTTTACGGGCTCACAATAAAACGTTCAAAAACAAAACTGAAATGGTTTTCCTGTGAAATATGTTAAGGAACTTCCTTTCCAGGGTAAAGACTTGTGTATAAGGTAAAATAAATAACCAAAAACAAAAATACTCCTCCACACCTTGGGCTATGTTCACAAGTAGCATTTTTTATGCATTTTTGCACTTTTGTATTGCTTTCAACCGTGACAAATGCTTTCACTGGGAAATGTCATTTTAACATTTTACAATCTTATCTGGCCATGTGCTGTGTGACACATGCATACAGTGCTGAAAAGACATGGGAACAGCATGGTGAAGACCCCTGGTAGCATCTCTGACACCCAGGTCACTGCCTAAAAGTGTGCCCATCAGAAGTGATCCTTGCCGCATCAGAAGATGCAGACTTGCAACTATTCCCGTGCAAGTCCTTGTCCCAGGGCAGTGTTCAATTGTACCTCCCCCATTCCTTGCAATGCAAGCGCAAGTTTGCAGCCTGCCACCCACCCACGCCCAGGCTGCAATACCATACTGCTAGCTTGCACTTGAAATGGGGCCGAAGCTGGCCACTACCTCATGGCTGCTTCAGCAGCGAGGTATCAATACTCAGTCCCCAGCCGCCCGGCGGCCAGGTGTCCATGCTCGGTCCCAGCTGCCAGGGAGCGGCCGGGTGTCCATACTTGGTCCCCAGCCGCCCCGCGGCTAGGTGTCCACACACGGTACCCAGCCGCCTGGGGGCGGCCGCGTGTCCATAAATGGTCCCCAGCCGCCCCCATTTCTCCTGGGAAATTCCCCCACAATTTTCTTAGCCTGTCCTGCTTTAGGGCAGCATTGGACGAGCCCATCAGAGAACCATACTCCTCCCGTGGGCCCTGGCTTCTCCATCAGGGGAGTTGAGAGTGCCAAGGTGAGGAGCATGATGATGATGATAGAAGTTAGCATCTGCTTTGTTTTTTTGGAATGCAAGCGTAAGTGTGCAACCTGCCACTCAACCACCCCCAGGCTGCAATACCATACTGCTAGCTTGCTTGCACTTCAAATTGGGCCTTTTAGGCATGTGGAGGCAGACGTCGGCCACCATGTCATGGCTGCATCGGCGGCCTGGTATCCATACTCAATCCCTAGCCACCCAGCGGACGGGTGTCCACGCTCGGTCCTCAGCCGACAGGGGGCAGCCGGGTGTCCATACTCGGTCCCCAGCCGCAGCGCAGCCGAGTGTCCACACACGGTCTCCAGCCGACTGGGGGCGGCCGGGTGTCCATAAACGCTCCCCAGCCGCCCCTATTTCTCCTGTCAACTTCCCCCACACGTTTCTTAGCCTGGCCTGCTTTAGGGCAGCATTGATCGCAGTAGCTTAACAAGACGGTTTTAATGCCCCTTGGAAAAGTGGTGGAGGTCGCAGTAGCTTAACAAGACGATTTTAATGCTCCTTGGAAAAGTGGTGGAGGTCGCAGTAGCTTAACAAGACGGTTTTAATGCCCCTTGGAAAAGTGGTGGAGGTCGCAGTAGCTTAACAAGACGGTTTTAATGCTCCTTGGAAAAGTGGTGGAGGTCGCAGTAGCTTAACAAAACGGTTTTAATGCCCCTTGGAAGAATGGTGGAGGTCGCAGTAGCTTAACAAGATGGTTTTAATGCCCCGTGGAAGAGAAGTTGAGGTCGCAGTAGCTTAACAAGACGGTTTAATGCCCCTTGGAAGAATGGTGGAGGTCACAGTGTAATAAAAAGACAATATCAAAGCCCCTTGGAAAAGTGGTGGAGGTCGCAGTAGCTTAACAAGATGGTTTTAATGCCCCTTGGAAGAGACATGGAGGTCGCAGTAGCTTAACAAGATGGTTTTAATGCCCCTTGGAAAAGTGGTGGAGGTCGCAGTAGCTTAACAAGACGGTTTTAATGCCACTTGTAAGAATGGTGGAGGTCGCAGTGGAATAAAAAGACAATATCAATGACCCTTGGAAAAGTGGTGGAGGTTACAGTAGCTTAACAAGAAGGTAATATTGCCCCTTGGAAAAGTGGTGGAGGTCACAGTAGCTTAACAAGACGGTTTTAATGCCCCTTGGAAAAGACGAGGAGGTCGCAGTAGCTTAACAAGACGGTTTTAATGCCCCTTGGAAAAGTGGTGGAGGTAGCAGTAGCTTAACAAGATGGTTTTAATGCCCCTTGGAAGAGACGTGGAGGTCGCAGTAGCTTAACAAGATGGTTTTAATGCCCCTTAGAAGAATGGTGGAGGTCGCAGTGGAATAAAAAGACAATATCAATGCCCCTTGGAAAAGTGGTGGAGGTCACAGTAGCATAACAAGACGGTTTTAATGCCCCTTGGAAAAGTGGTGGAGGTCGCAGTAGCTAACAAGACGGTTTTAATGCCCCTTGGAAAAGTGGTGGAGGTCGCAGTAGCTTAACAAGACGGTTTTAATGCCCCTTGGAAAAGTGGTGGAGGTCGCAGTAGCTTAACAAGATGGTTTTAATGCCCCTTGGAAAAGTGGTGGAGGTCGCAGTAGCTTAACAAGACGGTTTTAATGCCCCTTGGAAGAGACGTGGAAGTCGCAGTAGCTTAACAAGACGGTTTTAATGCCCCTTGGAAAAGACGTGGAGGTCGCAGTAGCTTATCAAGATGGTTTTATTGCCCCTTGGAAGAGACGTGGAGGTCGCAGTAGCTTAACAAGACGGTTTTAATGACCCTTGGAAGAATGGCGGAGGTCGCAGTGGAATAAAAAGACAATATCAATGCCCCTTGGAAAAGTGGTGGAGGTCACAGTAGCTAACAAGATGGTTTTAATGCCCCTTAGAAGAATAATGCAGGTCGCAGTGGAATAAAAAGACAATATCAATGCCCCTTGGAAAAGTGGTGGATGTCACAGTAGCATAACAAGACGGTTTTAATGCCCCTTGGAAAAGTGGTGGAGGTCGCAGTAGCTAACAAGACGGTTTTAATGCCCCTTGGAAAAGTGGTGGAGGTCGCAGTAGCTTAACAAGACGGTTTTAATGCCCCTTGGAAAAGTGGTGGAGGTCGCAGTAGCTTAACAAGACGGTTTTAATGCCCCTTGGAAAAGTGGTGGAGGTCGCAGTAGCTTAACAAGACGGTTTTAATGCCCCTTGGAAGAGACGTGGAAGTCGCAGTAGCTTAACAAGACGGTTTTAATGCCCCTTGGAAAAGACGTGGAGGTCGCAGTAGCTTATCAAGATGGTTTTATTGCCCCTTGGAAGAGACGTGGAGGTCGCAGTAGCTTAACAAGACGGTTTTAATGACCCTTGGAAGAATGGCGGAGGTCGCAGTGGAATAAAAAGACAATATCAATGCCCCTTGGAAAAGTGGTGGAGGTCACAGTAGCTAACAAGATGGTTTTAATGCCCCTTAGAAGAATAATGCAGGTCGCAGTGGAATAAAAAGACAATATCAATGCCCCTTGGAAAAGTGGTGGATGTCACAGTAGCATAACAAGATGGTTTTAATGCCCCTTGGAAAAGTGGTGGGGGTCGCAGTAGCTAACAAGACGGTTTTAATGCCCCTTGGAAAAGTGGTGGAGGTCGCAGTAGCTTAACAAGACGGTTTTAATGCCCCTTGGAAAAGTGGTGGAGGTCGCAGTAGCTTAAGAAGACGGTTTTAATGCCCCTTGGAAAAGTGGTGGAGGTCGCAGTAGCTTAACAAGACGGTTTTAATGCCCCTTGGAAGAGACGTGGAAGTCGCAGTAGCTTAACAAGACGGTTTTAATGCCCCTTGGAAAAGACGTGGAGGTCGCAGTAGCTTATCAAGATGGTTTTATTGCCCCTTGGAAGAGACGTGGAGGTCGCAGTAGCTTAACAAGACAATATCAATGCCCCTTGGAAAAGTGGTGGAGGTCGCAGGAGCTTAACAAGACGGTTTTAATGCCCCTTGGAAAAGTGGTGGAGGTCGCAGTAGCTTAACAACACGGTTTTAACGCCCTTGGAAAAGTGGTGGAGGTCGCAGTAGCTTAACAAGACGGTTTTAATGCCCCTGGGAAGAGACGTGGAGGTCGCAGTAGCTTGACAAGACGGTTTAATGCCCCTTGGAAGAATGGTGGAGGTTATAGTAGCTTTACAAGACCGTTTTAATCCCCATGGAAGAGACGTGGAGGTAGCAGTAGCTTAACAAGATGGTTTTTATGCCCCTTGGAAAAGTGGTGGAGGTCGCAGTAGCTTAACAAGATAGTTTTAATGCCCCTTGGAAGAATGGCGGAGGTCGCAGTGGAATAAAAAGACAATATCAATGCTCCTTGGAAAAGTCGTGGAGGTCGCAGTAGCTTAACAAGACGGTTTTATTGCCCCTTGGAAAAGTGGTGGAGGTCGCAGTAGCTTAACAAGATGGTTTTAATGCCCCTTGGAATAATGGTGGAGGTCACAGTAGCTTAACAAGACGGTTTTAATGCCCCTTGGAAGAGACGTGGAAGTCACAGTAGCTTAACAAGACGGTTTTGATGCCCCTTGGAAAAGTGGTGGAGGTCGCAGTAGCTTAACAAGATGGTTTTAATGCCCCTTGGAAGAGACGTGGAGGTCACAGTAGCTTAACAAGACAGTTTTAATGCCCCTTGGAAGAGACGTGGAGGTCGCAGTAGCTTAACAAGACGGTTTTAATGCCCCTTGGAAGAATGGTGGAAGCCGCAGTGGAATAAAAAGACAATATCAATGCCCCTTGGAAAAGTGGTGGAGATCGCAGTAGCTTAACAAGACGGTTTTAATGCCCCTTGGAAGAGACGTGGAGGTCGCAGTAGCTTAACAAGACAGTTTTAATGCCTCTTGGAAGAATGGTGGAGGTTGCAGTGGAATAAAAAGACAATATCAATGCCCCTTGGAAAAGTGGTGGAGGTCGCAGTAGCTTAATAAGACGGTGTTAATGACCCTTGGAAAAATGGTGGAGGTCGCAATAGCTTAACAAGACGGTTTTATTGCCCTTGGAAAAGTGGTGGAGGTCGCAGTAGCTTAACAAGATGGTTTTAATGCCCCTTGGAGTAGTCTTGGAGGTCGCAGTAGCTTAACAAGATGGATTTAATGCCCCTTGGAAGAGACGTGGAGGTCGCTGTAGCTTAACAAGACAGTTTTAATGCCCCTTGGAAGAGACCTGGAGGTTGCAGTAGCTTAACAAGACTGTTTTAATGCCCCTTGGAAGAATGGTGGAGGTCGAAGTGGAATAAAAAGAATATATCAATGCCCCTTGGAAAAGTGGTGGAGGTCGCAGTATCTTAACAAGACGGTTTTATTGCCCCTTGGAAAAGTAATGGAGGTCGCAGTAGCTTAATAAGACAGTTTTAATGCCCCTTGGAAGAATGGTGGAGGTCGCAGTAGCTTAACAAGATGGTTTTAATGCCCCTTGGAAGAGACATGGAGGTCGCAGTAGCTTAACAAGACGGTTTTAATGCCCCTTGGAAAAGTGGTGGAGGTCGCAGTAGCTAACAAGATGGTTTTAATGCCCCTTGTAAAAGTGGTGGAGGTCGCAGTAGCTTAAGAAGACGGTTTTAATGCCCCTTGGAAGAATGGTGGAGGTCGCAGTAGCTTAACAAGACGGTTTTAATGCCCCTTGGAAGAGACATGGAGGTCGCAGTAGCTTAACAAGACGGTTTTAATGCCCCTTGGAAAAGTGGTGGAGGTCGCAGTAGCTAACAAGACGGTTTTTATGCCCTTTAGAAAAGCGGTGGAGGTCGCAGTAGCTTAACAAGACGCTTTTAATGCCTCTTAGAAAAGTGGTGGAGGTCGCAGTATCTTAATAAGACGGTTTTAATGCCCCTTGGAAAAGTGGTGGAGGTCGCAGTAGCTTAACAAGACGCTTTTAATGCACCTTGGAAAAGTGGTGGAGGTTGCAGTATCTTAATAAGACGGTTTTAATGACCCTTGGAAGGATGGTGGAGGTCGCAGTGGAATAAAAAGACAATGTCAATGCCCCTTGGAAAAGTGGTGGAGGGCACAGTAGCTTAATAAGACGGTTTTAATGCCCCTTGGAAAAGTGGTGGCGGTCGCAGAAGCTTAACAAGATGGTTTTAATGCCCCTTGGAAGAGACGTGGAGGTCGCAGTAGCTTAATAAGACGGTTTTAATTCCCCTCGGAAGAGACGTGGAGGTCGCAGTAGCTTAGCAAGACGGTTTTAATGATCCTTGGAAGAATGGTGGAGGTCGCAGTGGAATAAAAAGACAATATCAATGCCCCTTGGAAAAGTGGTGGAGGTCGCAGTAGTTTAACAAGACGGTTTTAATGCCCCTTGGAAAAGTGGTGGCGGTCACAGTAGCTTAACAAGATGGTTTTAATGCCCTTGGAAAAAAGGTGGAGGTCGCAGTAGCTTAACAAGACTGTTTTAATGGCCCTTGGAAGAGACGTGGAAGTCGCAGTAGCTTAATAAGATGGTTTTAATGCCCCTTGGAAGAGACGTGAAAGTCGCAGTAGCTTAACAAGATGGTTTTAATGCCCCTTGGAAGAAGGGTGGAGGTTACAGTAGCTTAACAAGATGGTTTTAATCCCCTTGTAAGAGATGTGGAGGTCGCAGTAGCTTAACAAGACGGTTTTAATGCCCCTTGGAAGAATGGTGGAGGTCGCAGTAGCTTAACAAGACGGTTTTAATGCCCCTTGTAAGAGACATGGAGGTCGCAGTAGCTTAACAAGACGGTTTTAATGCCCCTTGGAAAAGTGGTGGAGGTCGCAGTAGCTAACAAGACGGTTTTTATGCCCTTTAGAAAAGCGGTGGAGGTCGCAGTAGCTTAACAAGATGGTTTTAATGCCCCTTGGAAAAGTGGTGGAGGTCGCAGTAGCTTAACAAGACGCTTTTAATGCCCCTTAGAAAAGTGGTGGAGGTCGCAGTATCTTAATAAGATGGTTTTAATGTCCCTTGGAAAAGTGGTGGAGGTCGCAGTAGCTTAACAAGACGCTTTTAATGCCCCTTGGAAACGTGGTGGAGGTCGCAGTATCTTAATAAGACGGTTTTAATGACCCTTGGAAGGATGGTGGAGGTCGCAGTGGAATAAAAAGACAATGTCAATGCCCCTTGGAAAAGTGGTGGAGGGCACAGTAGCTTAATAAGACGGTTTTAATGCCCCTTGGAAAAGTGGTGGCGGTCGCAGAAGCTTAACAAGATGGTTTTAATGCCCCTTGGAAGAGATGTGGAGGTCGCAGTAGCTTAATAAGACAGTTTTAATTCCCCTCGGAAGAGACGTGGAGGTCGCAGTAGCTTAGCAAGACGGTTTTAATGATCCTTGGAAGAATGGTGGAGGTCGCAGTGGAATAAAAAGACAATATCAATGCCCCTTGGAAAAGTGGTGGAGGTCGCAGTAGTTTAACAAGACGGTTTTAATGCCCCTTGGAAAAGTGGTGGCGGTCACAGTAGCTTAACAAGATGGTTTTAATGCCCTTGGAAAAAAGGTGGAGGTCGCAGTAGCTTAACAAGACTGTTTTAATGGCCCTTGGAAGAGACGTGGAGGTCGCAGTAGCTTAATAAGATGGTTTTAATGCCCCTTGGAAGAGACGTGGAAGTCGCAGTAGCTTAACAAGATAGTTTTAATGCCCCTTGGAAGAAGGGTGGAGGTTACAGTAGCTTAACAAGATGGTTTTAATCCCCTTGTAAGAGATGTGGAGGTCGCAGTAGCTTAACAAGACGGTTTTAATGCCCCTTGCAAGAGACGTGGAGGTCGCAATAGCTTAACAAGACAGTTTTAATGTCCCTTGGAAGAGACATGGAGGTTGCAGTAGCTCAACAAGACGGTTTTAATGCCCCTTGGAAGAATGGTGGAGGTCGCAGTGGAATAAAAAGGCAATATCAATGCCCCTTGTTAAAGTGGTGTAGGTCGCAGTAGCTTAACAAGATGGTTTTATTGCCACTTAGAAAAGTGGTGGAGGTCACAGTAGCTTAACAAGACGGTTTTAATCCCCTTGGAAGAGACGTGGAAGTCGCAGTAGCTTAACAAGACGGTTTTAATGCCCCTTGGAAGAGACGTGGAGGTCGCAGTAGCTTAAAAAGACAGTTTTAATGCTACTTGGAAGAGACGTGGAGGTTGCAGTAGCTTAACAAGATGATTTTAATGCCCCTTGGAAGAATGGTGGAGGTCGCAGTGGAATAAAAAGACAATATCAATGCTCCTTGGAATAGTGGTGGAGGTCGCAGTAGCTTAACAAGACGGTTTTATTGCCCCTTGCAAAAGTGGTGGAGGTCTCAGTAGCTTAACAAGACGGTTTTAATGCCCCTTGGAAGAATGGTGGAGGCCACAGTAGCTTAACAAGACGGTTTTAATGCCCCTTGGAAGAGACGTGGAAGTCGCAGTAGCTTAACAAGACGGTTTTTATGCCCCTTGGAAAAGTGGTGGAGGTCGCAGTAGCTTAACAAGATGGTTTTAATGCCCCTTGGAAGAGACGTGGAGGTCACAGTAGCTTAACAAGACAGTTTTAATGCCCCTTGGAAGAGACGTGGAGGTCGCATTAGCTTAACAAGACGGCTTTAATGCCCCTTGGAAGAACGGTGGAGGCCGCAGTAGCTTAACAAGATGGTTTTAATGCCCCTTGGAATAATGGTGGAGGTCACAGTAGCTTAACAAGACGGTTTTAATGCCCCTTGGAAGAGACGTGGAGGTTGCAGTAGCTTAACAAGACAGTTTTAATGCCTCTTGGAAGAATGTTGGAGGTCTTAGTAGCTTAACAAGATGGTTTTAATGCCCCTTGGAAAAGTGGTGGAGGTCGCAGTAGCTTAACAAGACGGTTTTAATGCCCCTTGGAAGAGACCTGGAGGTCGCAGTAGCTTAACAAGACGGTTTTAATGCCCCTTGGAAGAATGGTGGAGGTCACAGTGGAATAAAAAGACAATATCAATGCCCCTTGGAAATGTGGTGGAGGTCGCAGTTGCTTAACAAGACGGTTTTAATGCCCATTAGAACAATGGTGGAGGTTGCAGTAGCTTAACAAGACGGTTTTAATGCCTCTTGGAAGAGACGTGGAGGTCGCAGGAGCTTAACAAGATGGTTTTAATGCCCCTTGGAAGAGACGTGGAAGTAGCAGTAGCTTAACAAGACTGTTTTAATGCCCCTTGGAAGAGACCTGGAGGTCGCAGTAGCTTAACAAGACGGTTTTAATGCCCCTTGGAAGAATGGTGGAGGTTGCAGTGGAATAAAAAGACAATATCAATGCCCCTTGGAAAAGTGGTGGAGGTCGCAGTAGCTTAATAAGACGGTTTTAATGCCCCTTGGAAGAATGGTGGAGGTCGCAGTAGCTTAACAAGAAGGTTTTAATGCCCCTTGGAAAGGTTGCGGAGGTCGCAGTAGCTAACAAGACGGTTTTAATGCCCCTTGGAATAGTGGTGGAGGTCGCAGTAGCTTACCAAGACGATTTTAATGCCCCTTGGAAAAGTGGTGGAGGTCTCAGTAGCTTAACAAGATGCTTTTAATGCCCCTTGGAAAAGTGGTGGAGGTCGCAGTAGCTTAACAAGCCGTTTTTAATGCCCCTTGTAAGAGACGTGGATGTCGCAATAGCTTAACAAGATGGTTTTAATGCCCCTTGGAAAAGTGGTGGAGGTCGCAGTAGCTTAGCAAGATGGTTTTAATGCCCCTTGGAAGAGACGTGGAGGTCGCAGTAGCTTAACAAGACGGTTTTAATGACCCTTGGAAGAATGGTGGAGGTCGCAGTGGAATAAAGAGACAATATCAATGCCCCTTGGAAAAGTGGTGGAGGTCGCAGTAGCTTAACAAGACGGTTTTAATGCCCCTTGGAAAAGTGGTGGAGGTCGCTGTAGCTTAACAAGATGGTTTTAACCCTCCGTCACATACAATAGGCCTGACAGGCACATCTCTTTTACTTTCATTTCTCCTTCCTCACCAGATTGTGAGTAAATCCCCTCCCTCCAGGTAGTCTCCTGTCTCTTGCAGCTCCGTGAAACCTCATACCACAGTTGGATTGCAGAGCTTCAGGAGGACAGATATAACTGCGCTAATCTCTCAGGCTCATTGTATGTGAACACGTCACACTGAATAAGGTTGGTATTTTATGTTTTTATTCATCACAATTGTTTATTTAGCTTGTTTTATGAATGTATAGCACAAAGTGTGAGGATATTTAATAGAAATAAGGCAGATTAAGAAAGAAAGTGTGCTACTCAGGCATATACAGTAGTTCCCTAACACATATTCCTTCTCTTGCTTCAGATTATCTGCTGAAATGGAGAGGAAAATGTACAATTTATCAGAAAACCTTGATGTTGAGGAAGTAACAAACATGCTGTTAGATGATGCAGACCCCACACTGAATGAGGATTTAGGAGAGGAAAGTGAGATTGATTCTCATGATGAGGTGGAAGTATGTGAAGTGGATTCTGAAACAGAGCAAGATGGTGACAGTGATGAGGATGAAGATGTAGAATCTTATTATATGGGAAAAGATAAAAAAAAACAATGGAACAAGGAGCCACTCCAGAAAAAACGTAGGGAACCTCAAAACATTATTACTCACCTTCCTGCAGTTATAGGAACTGCAAGTAATGCAAAAACTGCAGTTGAATGCTGGAATAGTTTATTCACAGATGACATTCTGGACTCTATTGTCACATATACCAACCAATATATAGACAATATAAAGGACAAGTTCATCTGCAACAGAACCATTAAGGCCACAGATGAAATAGAACTGCGTGCTTTTTTTGGATTATTATACCTTGCAGGAGCTTATAGGGCAAATAGACAAAGTTTGGAGGAACTTTGGAGTAAAGATGGGGATGGAGTTGAAAAATTTGGCCTTGTTATGTCCATAAACAGATTCAAGCTTCTAATTCGTTGCCTTCGGTTTGACGACAGAACTACCCAAACCGAACATAAAACACATGACCGACTTGCTCCAATTCGTGATATATTCCAAAAATTTGTTGAAAACTGTAAAAAAAGCTATTGCCCTGGGGAGAATCTCACTATTGACGAAATGCTCCCTGGTTTTCGTGGTAAATGTGCCTTTTGTCAATATATTCAATCAAAGCCTAACAAATATGGAATAAAAATGTATGCCCTTGTTGATGCCAGTAAGACCTACACTTACAACCTGGAAGTTTATGCAGGAAAACAACCAGAAGGTCCTTACTGTGTCAGCAACAAACCCAGTGATGTTGTAAAAAGACTGGCTGAGCCCTTATTTGGATCAGGTCGCAATATAACAGCTGACAATTGGTTTTCAAATTGTGATCTGATTGATTATCTGAAAATGCAGAAGCTTTCATATGTCGGAACTGTAAGAAAAAATAAAAAAGAATTGCCTACACAGTTTGTAAGTGTGAAAAGGAGACAACAGTACAGCAGTATGTTTGCATTCCATAATGGAAAGGTTTTGGTTTCCTATGTACCACAAGCAAAAAAAATGGTACTTCTTCTATCAACACTTCATGATGATGATGCCATCGATCCTGGGACTGAGGCACAAAAAAAAACGGAGATAATTACATTTTACAATGCAACCAAAGGGGGTGTTGATACAGCTGATCAGATGTGCTCAACTTTCAACGTCAGCAGAAACACCAAACACCAAACGCTGGCCAATGGTCATATTTTTTGCTATGTTGTATTTGGGTGGTATAAATTCACAAGTCATTTACCTTGAAAACAAGCTTGAACCACTCCGTAGACGATTCTATCTGAAAAAATTGGCCCATGAACTAGTGCTTGGAGAGCTACGCAGGAGAAGTATGAAAACAATCGGTATCCCCTCTCACCTTCAAGTTCAGCTCAAAAGATTCCGCCCAGAAGATGATAGTGAAAATTCACCACCTGCACCACCTCCCAAAAGAAGGAGATGCACCACCTGCACCACGGAAAGCGGAATCAGAAGGCTTTCTAATTATGAATGTCACAAATGTCATAATGCAATCTGCCTGACACAGGCAAAAATGATGTGTAATTCTTGCTCTTTGCTCTGCAAGTGTAATTTTTCTGGGGAAACTTCAGGATCTAATTCTGATTGAATATGTGTTTAATAGTACTTAAGGTACCTTAAAATTACGTTTGTTTCCATAAATTTTCTTTGTAGAGTTTTTTGACAGAGTCGAACTGGGGACTATTTGGCGGGAGTTTTGAAATGTTTGTATTTCAGAGTTATTAGTTTTATGTTAAGTAAATGGGTTTTTTTTGCACCTGATTATGTGTAGTCTCTTTTATTACATTCCTATGAAGGTCAATGATCACTTTTAGAGCACTGAAATTGCAAACATTAGATATTATAGGTATTTTACTAGCCTGCGCCTGACAGTCACATTGTATGTGAACTCGTTAGAACCGATATTGTATGTGACGGAGGGTTAATGCCCCTTGGAAAAGAGGTGGAGGTCACAGTAGCTTAACAAGACGGTTTTAATGCCCCTTGGAAGAGACGTGGAGGTCGCAGTAGCTTAACAAGACGGTTTTAATGCGCCTTGGAAGAATGGTGGAGGCCGCAGTGGAATAAAAAGACAATATCAATGCCCCTTGGAAAAGTGGTGGAGGTCGCAGTAGCTTAACAAGACGGTTTTAATGCCCCTTGGAAAAATGGTGGAGGTCGCAGTAGCTTAACAAGTCGGTTTTAATGCCCCTTGGAAAAGTGGTGGAGGTCGCAGTAGCTTAACAAGACAATTTTAATGCTCCTTGGAAAAGTGGTGGAGGTCGCAGTAGCTTAACAAGACGGTTTTAATGCCCCTTGGAAGAATGGTGGAGGTCGCAGAAGCTTAACAAGACGGTTTTAATGCCCCTTGGAAGAGACGTGGAGATCGCAGTAGTTTAACAAGACGGTTTTAATGCACCTTGAAAGAATGGTGGAGGTAACAGTGGAATAGAAAGACAATATCAATGAGCATTGGAAAAGTGGTGCAGGTTGCAATAGCTTAACAAGACGGTTTTAATGCCCATTGGAAGAATGGTGGAGGTTGCAGTAGCTTAACAAGACTGCTTTAATGCCCCTTGGAAGAGACGTGGAGGTCGCAGTAGCTTAACAAGACGGTTTTAATGCCCATTGGAATAGTGGTGGAGGTCGCAGTAGCTTAACAAGATGGTTTTAATGCCCCTTGGAAGAGACGTGGAGGTCGTAGTAGATTAACAAGACAGTTTTAATTCCCCTTGGAAGAGAGGTGGAGGTCGCAGTAGCTTAACAAGACTGTTTTAATGCCCCTTGAAAGAATGGTGGAGGTCGCAGTGGAATAAAAAGACAATATCAATGCCCCTTGGAAAAGTGGTGGAGGTCGCAGTAGCTTAACAAGACGGTTTTATTGCCCCTTGGAAAAGTGGTGGAGGGAGCAGTAGCTTAATAAGATGGTTTTAATGCCCCTTGGAAGAATGGTGGAGGTCACAGTAGCTTAACAAGACGGTTTTAATGCCCCTTGGAAGAGACATGGAGGTCGCAGTAGCTTAACAAGATGGTTTTAATGCCCCTTGTAAAACTAGTGGAGGTTGCAGTAGCTTAAAAAACGGTTTTAATGCCCCTTGGAAGAGACGTGGAGGTCACAGAAGCTTAACAAGACAGTTTTAATGCCCCTTGAGAGAGACGTGGAGGTCACAGTAGCTTAACAAGACGGTTTTAATGCCCCTTGGAAGAATGGTGGAGGTCGCAGTGGAATAAAAAGGCAATATCAATGCCCCTTGTTAAAGTGGTGGAGGTCGCAGTAGCTTAACAAGACGGTTTTAATGCCCTTTGGAAGAGACGTGGAGGTCGCAGTAGCTTAACAAGATGGTTTTAATGCCCCGTGGAAGAATAGTGGAGGTTGCAGTGGAATAAAAAGACAATATCAATGCCCCTTGGAAAAGTTGTGGAGGACGCAGTAGCTTAACTAGACGGTTTTTATGCCTCTTGGAAAAGTGGTGGAGGTCGCAGTAGCTAGCAACATGGTTTTAATGCCCCTTGGAAAAGTGGTGGAGGTCGCAGTAGCTTAACAAGAAGGTTTTAATGCCCCTTGGAAGAGACGTGGAGATCGCAGTAGCTTAACAAGACGGTTTTAATGCCCCTTGGAAAAGTGGTGGAGGTCGCAGTAGCTTAACAAGACGGTTTTAATGCCCCTTGGAAGAGACGTGGAGATCGCAGTAGCTTAACAAGACGGTTTTAATGCCCCTTGGAAAAGTGGTGGAGGTCGCAGTAGCTTAACAAGACGGTTTTAATGCCCCTTGGAAGAGACGTGGAGATCGCAGTAGCTTAACAAGACGGTTTTAATGCCCCTTGGAAGAATGGTGGCGGTTACAGTAGCTTAACAAGACGGTTTTAATCCCCTTGGAAGAGACGTGGAGTTCAGAGTAGATTAACAAGACGGTTTTCATGCCCCTTACAAGAGCCATGCAGTACAGCATATTAAAAACATTATTCCCATTATTGGAGAGTGGGTCTCCCATAGTCTTTGTCTATGCCTTCCAAGCAAAAGCTGCCAAAAATTAGGACGGAGGAACATGCAATGCTGGCAACATGGACCATGGTCACCCTGTTGGTATAGTGGTGGTGGAGGCTGAGGATAAGGAGAAGAGCAAAATATAGCCGAAATGAGGAAGCGTATACCCATGTGTGGGTTTGAAGCGGTGCATGGGAATACACCTCCCAAAATAACACAGTGGATTTGACATTATGTTACTCTGCTGTCATTTGGTGGTGATGAGAAGTTTGGCCCAATACAGCCCTTGTTCATTTTGATAAGGGTCAGCTTGTCAGCATTGTCAGTTGACAGGCGAGTGCGCTTATCAGTTAGAATTCCCCCAGCGGCACTAAACACACGCTCTGATAACACGCTAGCGGCAGGGCAGGCCAGGACCTCCAATGCATGCAGAGTGAGTTCATTCCAAGTGTCCAGCTTTGATACCCAATAATTAAAAGGCACAGAGGAATCACGGAGGACGCTGGTACGGTCGGCAAGGTACTCCCTCACCATCTTTTGAAACTTTCCACTCCTTGTGAGAGTACCCCGCGCCTCAAGGCCTGCAAGCTGGGCGGGTCTAAGAAAACTGTCCCAGAATGTTGACAGTGTTCCCCTGCCTCTGCTGGATTGGAGTTTCGTCTCTCTCGCCTGTATGCCTTGGTTGGTCAATGAACTGTGACCACTGCCGCTAGCGTGTTCAGATGGGAATTTTTTTAACAGTTCTGCAGCAAGGGCCTTCTGGTACTGCCACATTTTTGTAGACCTCTCCACCTCAGGAATAAGAGAGTGAAAGTTCTCCTTGTAGCGGAGGTCTACAAGTGTCACTAACCAGTAATGACTGTCACCCAACATTTTGACAATGCGAGGGTCACGGTTAAGGCAGCGTAACATAAAGTCAGCCATGCATGCCAGACTGGTAATGGGCAAGACTTCCGTGTCCTCACCAAGATGACGACTGACCATGCTCTCCTCCTCCTCCTCCTCCTTCCCCCATCCTCAGGCCACCCACGCTGAACCGACTGTTGTACAGGTACTACCGTCTACAGCGCATGATACCAGCTCCTGTTCTTCCTCCTCCTCCTCCTCCTCTCCCTCATTGTCCCCCAATGCACGTTGGGATGAGATGAGGCTGGGCTGTGTGTAATCGCCCGCTACGGCTTCTTGATCCATCTCATCATACTCTGGCTGCAATGCCTCCTCTTTAATTCTGTGCAGAGAACATTGCAAAAGATAGACAAGTGGGATGCTGACGCTAACGATGGCGTCATCGCCACTCACCATCTTGGTGGACTCCTCAAAGTTTGTGAGGATGGTACATATGTCAGACATCCAGGTCCACTCCTGCGGTCTTATGTGTTGAGTCTGACCTAAATATCGACGGCCTTGTTGCAACTGGTACTCCACAACTGCTCTCTTCTGCTCACAAATCCTTTGCAACATGTAGAGGGTAGAGTTCCAACGTGTGCGGACATCACACACCAGTCGGTGTGCCGGAAGCTGCAAATGCTGCTGCAATACAGCAAGGGCGGCGGAAGCTGTAGCCGACTTCTGAAAATGAGCTGACAGGCGGCGTACTTTGACGAGCAGATCTGGCAACTCGGGGTACGATTTAAGAAACCGCTGAACCACGAGGTTAAGCACATGAGTCAGGCATGGTACGTGTGTGATCTCACCTCGCCTCAGAGCCGCCACCAGGTTATGGCCATTGTCACACATGACTATGCCGGGATGTAGGTTCAGCGGTCTCAGCCACAGATCTGCCTGCTCTTTCACAGCTATCTGCAACTCACAAGCAATGTGAGGTTTGTCACCTAAGCTTATGAGTTTCAGCAGAGCCTGTTGCCGCTTGGCTGAGGCAGTACTGCAGTGCTTCCAGCTTGTAACTGATGTGGTGATATCTGAGATGGAGGCTGAACGTGAGGAGGAGGAGGAAGATGATGCGCAGGAGCTGTACACTGTGGGGGCAACTCTGACTGACATAGGGCCCGCAATCCTCAGTGTGGGGAGGATGTGTTCCGGCCCAAGGTCCAACTGGGTCCCCGCTTCCACTATGTTTACCCAGTGTGCCGTCAGGGAGATGTACCGTCCCTGGCCACAAGCACTTGTCCACGTGTCCGTTGTCTGGTGGACTCTCCCAGTAACTGCGTTGTTGAGGGCAGGGCAGATGTTTAGGGACACGTGCTTGTGTAGTGCGGGGATGGCACACCGGGCAAAATAGTGTTGGCTGGGGTCCAAGTACCGAGGGACGGCCACCGCCATAAGATTGCTGAAGGATTCCGTCTCCATCAGCCTAAAAGTAAGCATTTCCAATGCAAGCAGTCGGGAAATGTGCAAATTTAGGACTGTGGCCTGTGGAGCATTGGCTGCGAATTTGCGCTTTCGTTCAAAGCACTGGGATATGGACAATTGAACGCTGTGGTGGGATGTGGACGTGGACGTTGATGCTGTTTCTTGAAAAACTGCCATAACAAGTGAAGACTCAGAGGAGGGGGTATCTTTGCATGCAGTATGAACAGGAGATTGCCTTTCACGCACAACAGGGGGTTCTATTACATGCACAACAGCGGAAGAAGTAGTGGTGACACCCGCTGACACTGGTCGTGGATCCTGGGGTTCGCCCACAAAGTCGGGTGCTTTGCTGACATGTGCCTGATCATGCTGGTGGTGGTCAGGCTGGTAGTTTTGTCACCCCTGCTGATGCTGGCATGGCAGGTGGTATAAATGGCCTTTTTGGGGTTATCAGCAGAGTCTTTAAAAAAATTCCAGACTCTGGAAGACCTAGTTGTACTGGCAACGTCCCTCGTGTTGGTGTTACGGGGAACTGTTGCCCGTCTTCTGTGTGCGGCCATCACACTGCTTCTATCCTGCCTGTTGGGGTACTCTGCCTCCCTCCCCCTGTGTGCTGCTGGCCTCGCTCTGCGTGTCCTCCTGCCATGTTGGGTGAGTTACTAGATCATCCACCACCTCCTCCTCTTCCACTTGCGCACCATGATCCTCCTCCTCACTTCGTGGCAATTGTGTCTCGTCATCGTCCACCTCTTGTGACAAATTGCCAGTGGCCGTGGCTGTTCAAATATTTGGGCATCGCTACATGGGATCTCCTCTTCCACCACTTCAAGCAGAGCAGGCGAAGGGCACAAATATGGAAATGGACCAGTGAACAGCTCTTCAGAGTGTCCAAGTGTGGGATCAGTTGCTGTCTGACGACTCTCGGCAGGGTGGTAGGAAGGAGTATCAGGGTGAGGAGGAGTATGCGGTTGAGACTCACGGCTACTAAAACTTGACCATGTGGAAGACAGACTGGAGGTGGTGGTGCCCAGGTAACTGGAAGTATTATCTGCTATCCAATTAATAACCTGTTTACACTGATCATTTCGCAATACTGGTGTTGTGGTGTGGTTCCCTAGTAATTTGGTCAAGAAGTTGGAGCGAGAAGATGTGGCTGTTGGTTGTGGCACATTTTCACCTTGGCCACGACCCCGTCCTCTACATGCACCAAAACCAGAACGTCCAGTTCCACATCCCTTGCCACGCGCCTTGCCTATTGTAAGTGAAGTAAAATAGCTTACACTCGCACTATCAATGGAAAAAGGGTAATAAAAAGGAGATTAGAACCGTGGAAGAGGAAAACCACAGTTCTATTTCTCTGGCCTACACCAGAATCTTTTAAACAGATATATTGGTGTCTGACCAGTCAGGGAGACACTATTACAGTTTTTTTTACGGCAAAAAATGCCAAAAGCAGGATAATACAGAGATTTGACCCATGGAACTGCAAAACCACAGTTCTATTTCTCTGGCCTACACCAGACTCTTTTAAACAGATATATTGGTGTCTGACCAGTCAGGGAGACACTATTACAGTTTTTTTACGGCAAAAAATGCCAAAAGCAGGATAATACAGAGATTTGACCTGTGGAACTGCAAAACCACAGTTCTATTTCTCTGGCCTACACCAGACACTTTTAAACAGATATATTGGTGTCTGAACAGTCAGGGAGACACTATTACTGTATTTTTTTACGACAAAAAATGGCAAAAGCAGGATAATACAGAGATTTGACCCGTGGAACTGCAAAACCAGAGTTCTATTTCTCTGGCCTACACCAGACTCTTTTAAACAGATATATTGGTGTCTGACTAGTCAGGGAGACACTATTACAGCTTTTTTTTTTATGACAAAAAATGCCAAAAGCAGGATAATACAGAGATTTGACCCGTGGAACAGCAAAACCACAGTTCTATTTCTCTGGCCTACACCAGACTCTTTTAAACAGATATATTGGTGTCTGACCAGTCAGGGAGACACTATTACAGGTTTTTTTTACGGCAAAAAATGCCAAAAGCAGGATAATACAGAGATTTGACCTGTGGAACTGCAAAACCACAGTTCTATTTCTCTGGCCTACATCAGACTCTTTTAAACAGATATATTGGCGTCTGAACAATCAGGGAGACACTATTACAGTTTTTTTTTTACGACAAAAAATGCCAAAAGCAGGATAATACAGAGATTTGACCCGTGGAACTGCAAAACCTCAGTTCTATTTCTCTGGCCTACACCAGACTCTTTTAAACAGATATATTTGTGTCTGAACAGTCAGGGAGACACTATTACTGTATTTTTTACGGCAAAAAATGACAAATGCAGGATAATACAGAGATTTGACCCGTGGAACTGCAAAACCACAGTTCTATTTCTCTGGCCTACACCAGACTCTTTTAAACAGATATATTGTTGTCTGAACAGTCAGGGAGACACTATTACTGTATTTTTTACGGCAAGAAATGCCAAAAGCAGGATAATATAGAGATTTGACCCGCGGAAATGTAAAACCTTAGTTCTATTTCTCTGGCCTACACCAGGCTCTTTTAAACAGATATATTGGTGTCTGACCAGTCAGGGAGACACTATTTCAGTTTTTTTTTACGGCAAAAAATGCCAAAAGCAGGATAATACAGAGACTCTTTTAAACAGATATATTGGTGTCTGAACAGTCACAGACACACTCAATTTTTTTTCGGGGGGGGGGATACCAAAAGGTTAATAAGACGCGTATTTGTACAGTCTGACTGAGGAGAAAAAAAAATACAGGATTTAGATGAAAAAAAAAGGATTTTTCCTGGCCCCTGAGCCCGGGGTGATAAGTCTAGCAATTTGACCAACAGGAGCACACAGGACTATAATGCAGCATTTGCCTGTATAACCACTGCGTCTCCTATACAGCCTGCCTGCCTGCCTGCCTGCCTGCCTGATATCTGGGATGGATATTAGTCCTGAGAAGGACTGTTTGTTTGATTTGGCAGGCTTTAGAGACCCTACACTACCTATTTTGCACTATATATCTCTCCCTAACTCAGCAGCACTCTCCCTACACTGTCTGATCCGGAGCGACTGTGTCCATGATGGCGGCGCCCGGTTTTAAATACTCGAGGTGACGCTGTGCGGCCAGCCAATCACTGCAATGCCCACAAACAACATGGATGCGGCATTACAGTGACTGGCTGGCAATCCCTGCATGTTCATTGGCTCTGAAAAGAGCGCCAAATGTGCAGGGTGGAGACCTGAGCTCCCGCCCGAGTAACCCGGAAATGCTCGGTGCTCGCCGAACATCCCGAGTAGTGAGATGCTCGGGCGAGTACCGAGCAGTGTCGAGCATGCTCACTCAACACTAATTAAAATCAGTATAGCAGCGCCATTATGGCCATACCTTTAGTGTAATATGCTTAACCCTGATGACAGGTTCTCTTTAAGACGGCCATACGAGAACCCAGTGTTAATGAATTAGGGGAGGGCCCTAGTCTCTGACTCTCAAGTGATTGATAAGAGTATTGCGCTATTGTTATGAATGCCATAATCTGCAGTGCACCTCCTGACTAGTACGTTAAGTCCATGACACCAAAACAATCTCAGTAAAGTCAATAAAATTTAGGATAAATGAAGGTCCATAAATCTATCCAAAATCCGAATTTCCGTTGTTACCCAGAATATGAAATTATTAGTCAGTAAGGTCATAAGGATGGTTTTTGGCATAAAAACCACTGAGTACTATCAATGAGTCCTTGTTATTCTGTGTAGGAGTAAAGATTTAAATGCATTTGAGCACAAAAGGGTCATATCCAGCAGTACAAGAAACAGATCAATGATCGCAATACCAAAATAATATTCCATATGACCCATTCAGAGAAATGTATGAGTGAATCCACTTGACTGAATAAGCCCAGAGAGAATATTATATGAGTCATCATCAAATGGTTCTTCAACCACATTGTTTCGCCTGAAAAAAATCCAAGTGCATAATTTTCATTGCTTATATAAAAAATTAAGAGGTTCAGTCTCACAAAACTTTATGTGACCAAAGGAGCCTGTTCCAAATTAGTTGAACTTGGCAAACAATTCCTGCATTTGACACAGGTATTAATATGGCTAATTATGCACTCATAAGACAAATGGTGCTAATAAAATCAGTCTCATGATTCATATTTAAGCTATTGTGATTCAGTAACTCAGATGCCTTCCCACATATAAGGTTCATTAATCACTTTGCACCGCTGAATTAGCACTGTTTGCTTATGTTACAGCGCACAATTTTATATAGGATAAAAAGCTCACAAGTTTTAAAGTGTTACTTTAGTAAAGCAGAGAGATTCTAACAGCTGTTCAACCTTGCTCAGGGCTTCTCACTTTTGCACTCTTTTAAACCAAGTTTGTTCAAGCACAAATATCGATATCATCTAAGATCAGGTGCATTCAGGCTGAATTTTTTTTAAAAAAAAGCAAGAACAAGCATAAAAATGTTCCATGTTGTATAGTAATTATATAAGAAAAGGTCTGATGAATAATAAATAGAGTGGAGTCATGGATAGGGGACCGTGGTATTTTTTATGTTTATTTAAGTAAATGGGAAACCATGTACTTGCGCTCAGACTGAGTCACTGCGAAGCTATTCTTTCCAGGGACTTACCATACTGACTAAATCTCCTTATTGAAACAACCATTTCAAGTCAAATCATTAATAATGGGAAAACTATGGCATAGCTATATAAACTGAACGGTAGGTCAGAATCTAGAAAAAGCCACAAGTACAGATTACAGAGGAGGGCTAAGAGAAGGAAAGGTCAGGAGACAATATTAAAGGGGTTGACCACTACTTTACATGTCCCTTTTTTGTGAAGTAACTGCCATAGGTAAGTTGTACTTCTGCTCACTGGGCCCTGGGGTATCGTGTACTGGCTTGCCACCGGCTGATTACTTCTCTGCGCAGGGAACTTCTGCTTTGGAGCTCTGATGGCCAAACGGCTGTGCAGCTCCAAGGGAGTCCCTCCACCTCTTCTGTTAAGTGCTGGAGTCAGCAAGGTATGCAATGACATCATCACGAACTCGTGGCATCTATCGTCAGGGATGCCAGTCCGGAAGCGCCTGCAGGGATCATATGAGAGGTAAGTATGAAAAACTTTTTTTTTTTTTATAGAATTAAATGGTCTTGGAAGGAAGGGGGGAGAGCACATGATGAACTGGGACTGGGGATTGGGCAGAGCATATGATGAACTGGGAGTGGGGGATAGGGAGAGCATATGATGAACTAACACTGGGGAGTGGGCAGAGCATATGATGAACTAACACTGCAGTCTCCGCAGTCTTCCCCATGATTGTGGAGCCTACTGAAACAGACTAAGGGACCTTTTTAAATGCTTCGGAAGCCTTTGCAGGTGTTTTTGTAAATTATTCTAATTTACTGAGATAATGACTTTTGTGTTTTCATTGGCTGTAAGCCATAATCATCAACATTAACAGAAATAAACACTTGAAATAGATCACTCTGCTTGTAATGACTCTATATAATATATGCGTTTCACTTTTTGTATTGAAGAACTGAAATAAATTAATTTTTTGATGATATTCTAATTTTGTGAGAAGCACTTGTATATAGTGAAGTACATCAGCACACCCAATCAAAAAACTCAAGAGGAAATGCTGACACTGCTGCTGCTGGAGAGAAATTATGGTTCCGTGCATTCCGTAATCACTTAAACACCATACACCAAAGACAACTGCTTAAGAGGCAATGTCCTACACCAAAGACAACTTGTTAATAGGCAATGCCATACACCAAAGACATTGTCTTTTACGCAGTTGTTTTTGTATATGACATTGCCTTTTAAGCAGTTGTCTTTGGTGTATGGAATTGTCTTTCAAGCATTTGTCTTTAGATTATGGCATTGTATTTTAAGCAGCTGTTTGGTGTAAGGCATTGCTTTTTAAGAAGCTGTTTTTGGTGTAAGGCAATGCTTTCTAAGAAGCTGTCTTTGGTGTATGGCATTGCTTTTTAAGCAGTTGTCTTCATTATAGTAATGGTGCAGAGATTCTTTATATTCAGGTTTCTCCTCATCCATAAATCCCATCAGTGTGTGGGAGTGGGGATAATCTTTTTTGTCAGTGCTGCTGTAATGGTGCTTTGTGCATTACTTCTATTCTCTGCAGTGTCCTATAGAGGAGGTGGTGCTGGGCCTGTGTGTGGCTCTGGGGAGGAGTGGGAGGGGTGTAGGTGGAGTTACAGGTCTGTGCTCACTGCTGACTTAGCACAAGGGATGATGGGAAATGTAGTAAGAAAGGAGCAGAGGAGGAGAGCTGGTGACAGGGCAAAGGAAGCGAAGCAAAAAGGCAGAAAACAACATGGAACTTGGCCAACCATGTACATAGGGATATTTAGGGGAATTATCATTATGCATTTATGACAAAACTAGTAACTGAGTCAGTGGAGTGGACAACTTTTTTAATACAGTACAAATAGCAAATGGAAAGAACTAAGAGAGGTTTGTAGTATACTGCGACCTACAATCAATGAGTATGAGACCCAGCTAGATTTCAATAGCAAGCCTTCATGTCATGATAGAAGCCACCCAGGAGGAATCACCATGTTACACAGCAAGAGAGCATTGAATGAAGAAATAACATGGCTCTGCTTAGGTAGCAGGGTACAGTAAAATAAGAGATAAAGTTCCACAAAACTCTGGACAGGTAAGTAAGAACATTCCTTGTGGCACAAATCGTAAGTTGATTGAAGGCCTGATCGACTTAGGCTAAGGACACAAAGCATTTGTGTCCACTGTTGGGTGCTTAGGAGTGGCCAAAATCAGGATGGGTGCCTAGTAGTGATGTGCGAACGTGCTCGCCACTGCTCGGTTCTCGCCCGAGCATCACTGTGTTCGACAAGCTCGGCGAGTATTTCCGGGTTGCTCGGGCGGAAACTCGAGTCCCCTCCCAGCATGTTTGGCGCTCTTTAGAGAGCCAGTGAACACGCAGGGATTGCCTGCCATGCACTGTAATGCCGTAGCCACGTTGGTTGTGGGCATTACAGTGATTG
The DNA here is from genome assembly GCF_046119375.1 of Phyllobates terribilis. Classification (NCBI taxonomy): domain Eukaryota; kingdom Metazoa; phylum Chordata; class Amphibia; order Anura; family Dendrobatidae; genus Phyllobates; species Phyllobates terribilis. The sequence continues at coordinate 459,966,060 of NW_027362761.1, read as the reverse complement.
GCTGGACGCACAGCATCATCAGGTGTATATAAGACCGGGTGCCACCATGCTCATCACAGTCTACCCCAGAATCAGGTGCTGCTGCGTCAGGGAGAGATTTGCTTCTTCATAGTTAGTATAGGTATTCCATATATATACTGTATATATCCAACTGAACTAACAGTCCTTCTGCTGACTAATCCAGCTGCATATATTCAGTGGTGATAGCAGGAATTAGGCAGGCAGTGTATGTGGCAGACTGCAGTGCACATAGTGCAAGAGGGTCCATTGAATGTTCCTGCTGCTGCAGTTCTTACAGATATTTGTAGATATAGCCCCAGATATCAGGGGTCAAGCTATTCACACAAGGTGTCTGTGAAGGATGGTATTAGCAAATTACAGGCCTGCTATTTAAAACCGTGGTTCTCTGTCAGACATAACACCTGTAAGAGTGCTCCAAAATCAGACATTGCTTCCATTTTCATTCCATTGCAGTGTGTCGGTCAAGCTATTCACATTAGGTGTCTGTGAAGGGTAGTGGTAGCAAATTACAGGCCAGCTATTTAAAATTGTGGTTCTATATCAGGCGTATCACCACTATTGAACACGAGCAGTGTCAAAAGCTTATTGGTTGGATAGCAGATAATGCTTCCCGTCACTTAGCCACCACCACCACCACCCTGTCTTCCACATGGTCAAGTCTCAGTAGCCATGAGTCTGGACCGCAAATTCCTCACTCTGATCCTCCTTCCTCCCACCATGCCGAGTGCCCGGAGACAACTGATCCCATACTTGGACATTCAGAAAAGCTGTTCACTTTTCCATTTGTAGATTCGGGCCTCTCGCCCAGCCAGCTTCAAGCGACTCAAGAGGAGAACGCATGTAGCGATGCCCAAATATTGGAGCAGCCATGGTCACACGAAGGCGATGGTGGGAAACTGCAATTACTGTCGCAAGAGGTGGATGATGATGTCAGGAGGAGGACCAGGGTGCGGAAGTGGAAGACGAGGTGGTGGATGATACAGTAACTGACCCAACCTGGCAGGGGGACATACAGAGCGAGGACAGCAGCACACAGGAGGAGGGAGGCGTAGCACCACAACAGGCTGGAAGAAGCAGTGTGGTGGCCGCAGACACAAGGTGGGAAAGCGTCTCTTGTAATGCCAACACGACGGAAGTTGCCAGTACAACTGTTAGGTCTTCCCGAGTCTGGTTATTTTTAAAAGACTCTGCCGATAACCCCAAAAAGGCCATTTTCACCACCTGCCAGGCCAGCATCAGCAGGGGTAACAAAGCTAGCAGCCTTACCAACACCAGCATGATCAGTCACATGGCAGAAAAGCACCCGACTTTGTGGGCCGAACCCCAGGGTCCAGGAACAATGTCTGTGGGTGACACCACAGCTTGTCCTTCTGTTGTGCGTGCACACCAATCCCTTGTCCATGGTGCATGCCAAGATGCCTCCCGCCCTGCACCTGTCGTTGAACACTCTCAACTAGCACCATCAGAAAGCACGTCCACGCCCTTCAGTTGTCCTTACCCCAGTCCTAGGAACGCAAGCGAAAGTACGCAGCCAACGCCGCACAGGCCACACTACTAAATTCACACATTTCGTTAAAGTTTGCGCTCAAAATGTTGCCTTTTAGGCTCGTGGAGACGGAAGCTTTCTGCAACCTGATGGCAGCGGCGGTTCCTCGGTACTCGGTCCTCAGCAGCCACTATTTCTCCTGGTGTGCTGTTCTTGCATTACATGAGCACGTGTCCCACAACATTAGATGTGCCTCAACAACGCAGTTACTGGGAAAGTCCACCTAATCACGGACACGTGGACAAGTGCTTGTGGGCAGGGACGGTACATCTCGCTGACAGCACACTGGGTTAATATAGTGGAAGCCGGTACCCAGTCGTACCTTGGGACGGAACACGTCCACCTGACACCGAGGATTGCGGGCCCATGGTCAATCAGGGTTGCCCCCACATTCTACAGCTCCTGCACCTCCTCCTTCTCTTCAGCCTCCATCTCCGAAATGACCACGTCAGTCGCAAGCTGGAAGCACTGCCTCGGCCAAGTGGCAACAGGCTGTGCTGAAGCTAATATGCTTAGGTGACAAACCGCACAACGCTGAAGAGTTGTGGACAGCTCTGAAACAGCAGGTAGATATGTGGCTGACACCACTGAACCTACAGCCAGGCATGGTCGTGTGTGACAATAGCCGGAACCATACCTGGCCCATGTGTTAACCTCGTGGTTCAGCGGTTTCTCAAAACCTACCCAGATCTGTCGGATCTGTTGTCAAAGTACGCTGCCTGTGTGCCCATTTTAGAAAGTCAGCTACAGCTTCCACCGCCCTTGCTGTGCTTCAGCAGCGTTTTCAGCTTCCAGCTCACCGACTGATCTGAGTTGTCCTCATGAGTTGGAACTCTACATTGCAGATGTTGGGAAGGATTTGTGAGCAGAAGAGGGCAGTTGTTGACTACCAGCATCAACAAGGCCGTCAGTAATCAGGTCAGACTCCACATATATGACCTCAGGAGTGGACATGGATGTCAGACATACGTACCATTCTCCAAAATTTTGAGGACTCCGCCAAGATGGTGAGCGGCAATGACACCATAATTAGCATCACCATCCCGCTTCTCAGTCTACTGAAACGCTCTCTGCTCACAATTAAAGAGGATGCATTGAAGGTGGAGCACGATGAGATGGAGCAAGGAACCATACAGGGTGATTACACACAGCCCAGCCTCATCTCATTGCAACGTGGATTGGGTGACAATGAGGAAGAGGAGGAGGAAGAACAGGAGCTAGTTTCCTGCACTATAGACGCTACTTCCTGCACAACTGTCATAATATCTGTTCAGCGTGGATGGCCTGAGGACAGGGAGGTAGAGGAGGAGGAGGATGAGGAGGAGAGCATGGTCAGTTGTCCTCTTAGTGATGACATGGAAGTCTTGCCTCTTTGCAGTTTGGCACACATGGCTGAGTTTATGTTACGCTGCCTTTCCTGTGACCCTCGCGTTGTCCAAATTTTGGGTGACAGTCATTATTGGTTGGTGACACTTCTAGACCCACGCTACAAGGAGAGCTTTCTGTCTCTTATTCCCTTGCAGGACAGGCCTAATAAAATGGTGCAGTACAAGAAGGCCCTTGTTGGGGAATTATTAAAAAATTACCATCTGAAAATGCTGGCGGCAGAGGTTACAGTTCGTTGGACAACCAAGGAGTACAGGCGAGAGAGACAAAAATGCAATCGAGCAAAGGCAGAGGAACACTGTTAAAGTTCTGGGACAGTTTTCTCAGACCCTCCCATCGCACAAGCCCTGATGCGTGGGGTACTCTCTCAAGGAGGGAAAAGTTGAGGAAGATGGTGAGGGAGTACCTTGCCTACCGTACCAATGTCCTCCGTGATTCCTCTGTGCCTTATAATTAGTGGGCATCCAAGCTGGATACGTGGCATGAACTGGCTCTCTATGCCTTGGAGGTCCTGGCCTGCCCTACTGCTAGCGTTTTGTCAGAGCGGGTTTTTAGTGTTGCCGGTGGAATTATAACCGATAGGCGCATCCACCTGTCAACTGAAAATGCTGACAGGCTGACTCTTAAAAAAATTAACAAGGGCTGGATTGGGCAAGACTTCTCAACACCACTGAATGATAGCAGCATAACATAAACTCAAATACAGTGTCTTTTTTGGGGGGGGTCTAACTCTATTCCCATGCACCCCTGTCTTCACACCCAGACATGGGTATACGCTTCCTGATTTTGTATATTTGCTCTTGTCCTCCTCGTCCGCATCCTCATTCTCCACCACCATATCACCACCATATGTACCATATCAACATATCTACTTCTCTTGCAAGGGACATTGGAGTTGCTCCAAATTTTTGGCAGCCATTGCTTCACTGCATAGGCAAAAAGTATAGGAGACCCACTTCCTAATAATGGGAACATTGTTTTTAGGAGGCCCTTCGACCTCTACGTCATTTGCAAGGGGAATTGGAGTTCCTCCAAATTTTTGGCAGCCGTTGCTTCACTGCATAGGCAAACAGTATGGGAGACACACTTCCTAATAATGGGAGCATTTTTTGCAGGAGGCCCTCCGACCTCTACGTCTCTTGCAAGGAGCATTGGAGTTCCTCCAAATTTTTGGCAGCCGTTGCTTCACTGCATAGGCAAATTGTATGGGAGACACACTTCCTAATAATGGGAGTATTTTTTGCAGGAGGCCCTGCGACCTCTACGTCTCCTGCAAGGGGCATTGGAGTTCCTCCAAATTTTTGGCAGCCGTTGCAGTCACTGCATATGCAATAACAGTATAGGAGACCCACTCATTAATAATGGGAACAGCAAAGCATAGCAGACTGCTGGCCCTTTGAGAATAGTTAAGGCCGCCTGATGGCCCTATAAAAATAGGCTTTGTGACTTTCAGAGTCCCTCCATCATAAATGAAACATGATGTGTCTGATGATATCTCACACACCTCATGGGCAGATAAGGTTGTAAAATGTTAAAATGACATTTCCTGGTGAATGCATTTGTCTTTGTTGAAAGCAATGCGAAAGTGCAAAAACGCATCAAAAATGCTACATGTGAACATAGCCCAAGGTGTGGAGGAGCATTTTTGTTTTTGGTTGTTTATTTTGCCTTATATGCAAGTTATTACCCTGGAAAGGATGTTCCTTAACATATTTCTCAGGAAAATCCATTTTGATTTTGTTTTTGTATGTTTTATTGTGAGTTCGTAAAAATGGCGTAATACCTCTGACAACGTTGTTGACAGAAGTGACCTGGGAGTCAGAGATGCTTCCAGGGGTCTTCCCCATGCTGTTCCCATGTTATTTGAGCACTGTTCCCATCGATTTGGGCAATTTTTAGTCCCTCTGCAGACCGCCGGGGGGAGCCTCCGGAAAAATGCTCGAGTTTCCCATAGACTTACATTGGGCTCGACTCGAACAACGAGCACCCGAGCATTTTAGTGCTCGCTCATCATTATTGCCTAGACTTCCGTCCACCATAGGGATCCAAAGTAAAAAATGCATGTACATAGCATATATTTTGTTGCAGTGTCACACTGTATAGGAAAGTGAATTTTACTGTGCTTTCCCATACAGTAAAATAAACATTATCCAGGTGGAGGCCAAAGGAACTCACTTTTGGCCTCTGTCTGATGACTGGGGTCTTTTGGAATATTACAGCTTACGGTTATGTGTACACGTTGAGTATTTCCAGCAGTAATTTCTGCACCAAAACTTGACTCTCAACAGGAAAAATGCTGAGTAAAATATGAGCTTTTTAATGCATTTTGTTGTGTTTTTCTTGCATTTTTTTCCTTCATTTAATTAAATGTGTGAAAAACACTGCATAAACGCTGAAAGAATTTACATGCTGAGAATGTGAAATGGCTTCAAATCTGCAAGAAAAAAATATGCAGCATGTGCATAAATCTCACTCATTTTTCTGGTACTGTAAACTGCAGCGTTTTGGTACAGATATCTCTGCTGCAAATACTTACCATGTGCACATTCTCTTAGGTCATGTACACATGCAATATTTGTTGCAGACATTTCTGCATCAAAAACGTGTCTCTTGGCAGGAAAATGAAGCACAAAAATTTGCATTTTTACCGTGTTTTGGCCATGTTTTTTGCGCATTCTTGATGCTTTTTTATGCGTTTTTCTCATCTGTTAGAAATGGTGAAAAATGCTGCACAAAAAATTTGACATGCTGCAGATTTGACTGCTTCAAACCTGCATGGAAAATATAAGTAACATGTGCATGAGATTTCAGAGGTCTCATTCACTTTGCTGGGACAGAAAAATGCTTCATTTTTGTGCTAAAACGCATAGAAAACAATGAACGAGAACAAAAACTTGATGTTTGCACATACCCATAGTTGTGTTCAGCCACAGTGTCCACTTAGCCTATCTCACCCTGTAATAACCCTACAGTCTACCTCACTACACATGAATGCACAAAACAAGTATATCAAAGGATTGAGACGTTCATGTATAAGCATTATGTATTCATATGTTACTGAGCCAAGCTGTAACATAATTATAAACAGAAAAAAACACATCTGTCAAGCTTATTGATGGTTGAAGGTACAAAAAAAAATTAAAACAGAAAAAAGTAATACTTTAATCATTCATTTTAATTATCTGGAAATTTTGAAAAATATTTTAATCACTTTCATAAGTACCATAAAAGTATTACATAAGCTGGTATTTTCACTTTGTACTTGCACAAGATCACTACTACTGTGTAGCTGAAGCTGAACCTAAGCTGAATTCAAACATAATAATACAGCACAAATATATTGCCGTTATTTTGAAATTTATTACTGGAATATGATTACATTTGCATGAAATTATAGTGAACACTAAAAGTTCCCCGTATCTGGTGATCAACAGATGTGACAATTATTTCTGAATATAGAATTGAAAAGCATTTGGTGTTTATGTTATCGAGGAGATATTATATCGAATGGAACGTAAGATTAAAACTTTAATAGTATACGCTGCATATGGTTTTAGTCCCTTTTCATATTATATTTGAGTTTCAGCTTTTATTTTCGGTAGATTTATAACTACTTTAATTTTTCTCATTTTAAATCAAAATAATAATTTCAAGAAATGATATCGCCATTAATATGAGATTAAATATACCATAGGCCTTAATATGTTTTTAAAACTTCAAATCACCCCCTCCCTGCTGCCACCCTGACATGCTGTATCTATAAAAAAAAAACATCACTTATGGTACTAAATTAATTCTGGTGAAACAGTATGACGTTGTTCTGCTAATATTGTAGAAGGGGTGATGGGACCACTTTTATCAGTTATTTGTAGGTAACAGGATATAGAACTTCAATTGATTTCTGCAGTTTCTTGTTTCTGTAGTCATCCCCAGCCTATAATAACCCAAATCCAGTCAGAAGCCAGACCAGTCTCGTAAATGCATCCACATCCCTATCCAGGCGCCCTAAATGTTTTCAGACCCTGGAACAGACACCTAAATTAATACATATCCTAAACCGGTCCCTTAAATTCAGCAGCAGATCCCTAATTTGACTCAAATTACATACCCTCAAATTGGGATTGCATTATTTATGGTAATCTAATTTTTCTGACTTACAAATGACTAAATGTCACCATTTAGACCTTGTCTAGTTCCTTTTTTCTTTGGACAGATCTGGAGGTCTTAAGGCATGCTAAAGAAAGGCCCTCATACACATTAGACCAATGTCAGTCAATATTGATGGGCTCAGTCGACACTCTAATGTGTATGAGGGCATCAGCCAACTGATCATCTGGTAAGATGTCGATTAGGTATGTCCGATTTCGGACTGCTGATCACTTTGTTCTCCTGCAGATAAGTCGTCTGTAGACAGCTTTTTCATAGAGTACGTAGCAGCACTGGGCCAAACAAGGGCTCTTGTGTATGGGAGAGACAGCCGAGATGACTGTCAGCCAAATGACCAACCAAAGCATCGTTTGACCAATAGTCATCTAATGTGCATGGCTGGTTTATGTCCCTCTGCCTAAATTAATGAAATTTAGATTAACATCTGTACCCACTTAATGACCTCCCAATTATCCTCAAAGTGTGCTGCAGAGATGGTCAGGAAAAGCTCTTACCAACCATGTTTAGCCAAAATATACCCTTCCATAACAGACATGCCACCATGCCGTCATCTAAAGTGCCCAATCAATAATTACAGGCACAATAACCACACAAGTAGTAAAGCACCACCATAAAATCATCAACTAAAAAAATGAGAAAGTTTTGCTTTGCAAAGATGACACATGTCTATGACCCTTATTATGTCCATACACCCACATATGTGGGGAAATGTGAACTAGATAAAAATAAACCTCTCCTTAACCAATGGATATTTTCTTAATAAATTAGTGGATGTATTTGACGCGCCCCTGGGCCTGTGTCGCGCTGCGTTGCGCACGCGGGAGCTTACCCGGAGCCGGATCTCTTGAGGGTTGTAGTCTCGTGGCGGTGACCCGGTCCGTGCCCAGGGAGTCAAACTGAGCGGCGATGTAACAGCGGTAGATGTAGGACGACTACGCCACCCGTTGAATGCAGCTATGGAGCTGCCGCTGCAGGACAGTCTGCTGAGGCCGGTGGATGGATGGTGCAGCGTAGATGGTATAACCCCCAACGGGAGGGGTATGGCCTCAGGGCAGCAGATGTGGATGATGGGGGTAGCAGGAACCACTCAGAGACGGTGCGGTGTAATTCAGGGTCTTTACTGGTAACAACGATAGACCCTCCCGGAGTACTTGCTAGTGAACGGGGCCTGGTCAGTCCTTGAGCAGATGGGATCTCCCCTGGCCAGGCGGAGTTGTAGGCCTCCCAAACTGACTGTACTCTTCTGGCTACCTTGCTAGAAGCGGATATAAGTAGCCCACGTCCCTGAGTGTACCGTGTGGTGCTCACCCGTATGGCCGGTGACTCGGGGCCTTCTAATGGCTTCCGCTCCACGATGGCGGTGCTGGTCCCACGCGTGTGACCGTGCCTTCTGGTTTCTGGGCCTGAGGACCTGAAATCCCCTGCCGGTCGGCTTCTGCTGCTGGGTAAGAGTTAGTCCCGACAGCCTCGGACGCCGGGTCCGGTAAGAAAGCTTCTCAGTCAGGGCGAGCTCTGCAGCTGCCAGCCCCTGACTCGTAGTAGTATTGCTTCTGCTGTTTCTTGTCTCTACTCTCCTTGACTGCTAACCCTGCTTCAGCCCCGGGTTTATATAGGGGAAGTTCTTCCCCTCCCAAGACTGGGCAGGAGGTGTGGCATGCACAAGATCCCTGACCAAAGGACCTCCCACCTGCTCTCAGACATAACATTACATTACTGTGGAAACCAGACCCCTGGGGTGCCACATTCCCCCCTAGTAAAATTTAGTACTCCGGGACTAAACACATTTTAGAAAAACATAACAAGATATAACAATAACAATACAATAAGAAACACATAAAGGTGGTCACGGCATGTCCGTAACCGGGTGCAGTCTTTGAAGAAAGCAAGGTGTCCATTTCACCAAAACAGGGAGACGTAACCAGGTAGGGGTCTGTCCTACCCCGAGTCCTTAACAGTCTCTAGTCCATCCTGGGTTACGCTCCAACTATGTACAAGGATTCCCGGTAAATCCACCAAGGATTCCTAAAAATAACTGGAAACACAAAATTATACACAAGCAACAATACACAGATAAACATAAATAAAACAATTTATACACTTCAAATCCTCCAGCGTGCGGGTAACTGGCCTCTAGTGGCCCTAGTGGACCTACGGAGCTGACTGTCTGGCCCTGAACTACAGGGTGTAGGAGCTGTCAAGGGTAAACTGGGCAGCTGTCTACCGGCTCTTTGTCTCACTAGGGGTACGGCAGGCTCACTATAAGCAGAGGGTTGATCCTCCTGTTCTGCTTGTGTGGAGTCTTCTGCCTCCTGGACCGGCTGTTCTTCCAGCTCTACCTGTTGCTCCGTAGGTGCTTGGGATGCTGGTTGGAGGAAGGTGAGTACGGGTACCACAACTGCACCATTGACTTGAGTCCAAGACCGAGGGAAGTCCCCGACCACAGTACTAACCATATCTTCCCTTTCCTCTACGGGTCGATGGTCTTCTTGTTCCTCTTCAGGGTTCCTCAGTTGTTCGGGACACTTCTTCAGGTGGTCCCGGGATACAATGGCTGTGGTTTCCCCTCCGTCTTTACTGATGGTACAAACCTTCGGGTTCTCGTGGCTTGAGGGCAGTACGGTGTACGGGTCCTTCTCCCACTGGTCGTCCAACTTGTGGAGCCGTCTCTTCCTCTTCAAGACCTGCTCTCCGGGTACCAGGGGAACAGCGGGAGCATACTGGTTGTAAGTTTTCTCTTGTCTTTCCCTAGCCTGACAGAGACTTCGCTCCACGCTCTCCTGTACTCTCCGGTACTGCTGCTGCCTCTCTGTGTCCCAGTCTGTTTCTGGTGAAGTGTCCTCGGGTGTCAGGACTCCCATTTCCAGGTCAACAGGTAACTTACCAGGTCTTGCCCTCATTAGGTAAGCCGGGGTACAGTTGGTGGAACCTACCGGGATGTGGTTGTATAGGTCCACCAGATCGGGCAACTTCTCAGGCCACAGACTGCGTTCTTCCAGGGGCAACGTTTTTAGAAGATCCATTACCACCTGGTTCATTTTCTCACAAAGTCCATTAGTTTGCGGATGGTAGGGTGTCGTCCTTATCTTCCGGCAGCCATACAGATTGCAGAATTCCTGGAAGACCTCCGCTTCAAAGGCAGGTCCCTGGTCCGTCAGCACTTGGTCCGGGTACCCGTGTGGACGGCAAAAGTGCTGCTGGAAGGCTCTAGCTGCTGTTTGAGCCGTTAAGTCCTTGACGGGGACGACAACCAGAAACCGGGAGTAATGATCCACGATGGTTAACGCGTAGACGTAGCCACTTCTGCTTGGGGTCAGTTTTACATGATCCAAGGCTACCAGTTCCAACGGTTGCCGGGTGACGATGGACTGCAGGGGAGTCTTCTGGCTGGCACGGTCCTTCCTTCTCAGGTTGCACGGGCCACAGTCTCTGCACCACTTCTCGATGGTTCCCCTCATGCCTACCCAGTGGAACCGCTCGCGCAGCAGGAACTCCAGCTTCTTCCACCCGAAGTGTCCAGCTCCGTCGTGGTATGCCTCCATCACCATGGCTGCGTCTCTTCGTGGCACCACTACTTGCCAGAGTAATTCATGCGTCCGGGAGTTAACCATTCTGCGGCACAACTTCCCTTTGTAAAGGAACAGTCGACTCTTCTCTGCCCATAGTTGTTTGGCTTCCTCTGGAGCGTCTGGTTCAAGGCGAGCCTCCGGCCGAGTCAGCATCTCCTTCACCAGTCGGACGGCAGGGTCGCTGTCTTGCGTTTCCGCCCAGTTGTAGTGGGGTAAGGGGTTCAACGTAGCAGCCTGCTTACTCCTTACCCGGTGGGAATACTGGATAGTCCCATGACGGTGGAACGCAGGGAGTTCAACTTCTTCCAGTCCCTCCGGATCTTCTCCTCCGTCCGGCAGGTTGGGCATCCTGGACAGGGCGTCCGCGTTGGTATTGGAGCGTCCTGCCCGGTATTTGATTGTGAACTCGTAGTTGGACAGACGGGCCATCCACCTCTGCTCCAGGGCGCCGAGTCTTGCCGTGTCCAGGTGTGTCAACGGGTTGTTATCCGTGTACACGGTGAACCGGGAAGAAGCGAGGTAATGCTTAAAGCGCTCGGTGACTGCCCATACTACGGCCAGGAACTCTAACTTAAATGAGCTGTAATTCTCGGGGTTCCTTTCGGTGGGTCGCAGTTTTCGGCTGGCGTAGGCGATTACTCGTTCCTTCCCCTGCTGGATCTGGGACAGTACGGCTCCTAGCCCGATGTTACTGGCGTCGGTGTAGAGGATAAAGGGCTGGCTATAATCCGGGTACGCCAGGATTTCGTCCCCCGTGAGGGCCATCTTCAGCTGGCGGAAGGACTCTTCTTCCAGCTCCTCCCATTTGAAGGGCGGCTTCTGGTTCTTGGCCTTCCGGGACTGGCCTATCAGGAGGTCCTGCATAGGTGCTGCCTTTTTGGTGAAACCGGGAATAAACCGTCGGTAGTAGCCTACCAACCCGAGGAACTGCCGCACTTCTTTTACGCTGGAGGGGCTTGGCCATTCCTTAATTGCGGTGATCTTATCAGGGTCGGGAGCCACTCCGTCAGCGCTCACCACGTGTCCCAGGTACTGCACCTTTGGTTTCAGGAGGTGACACTTGGAGGGTTTCACCTTTAGGCCGTAACTTGCCAGAGCTTCGAACACTTCCGCCAGGTGTTTCAGGTGGTCCTCATACGTCTTGGAATATACGATGACATCGTCCAGGTACAACAGGACCGTCTCGAAGTTTCTGTGGCCCAGACAACACTCCATTAGTCGTTGGAAGGTTCCCGGTGCGTTGCAGAGTCCGAACGGCATGCAGGTGAACTCGCTAAGTCCCATCGGGGTGGTGAATGCGGTCTTCTCCCGGTCCGCCTCTGCTACAGGAACCTGCCAGTACCCGCTAGTGAGATCCAAGGTAGAGAAGAAGTTAGCAGATCTTAAAGCAGCCAATGACTCCTCTATCCTTGGTAAGGGGTACGCATCCTTGTGTGTGATACGATTGATTTTCCGGTAATCTACACACATCCTCATGGTGTTGTCTTTCTTTCGGACTAAGACTAGTGGAGCTGCCCAGGGGCTACAGCTATCCCTGATCACCCCAGCCTCCTTCATGTCTCTAAGCATCCCCTTGGCGTGTTGGTAGTGGGCAGGGGGTACGGGTCGATACCTCTCTTTTATAGGAGGATGGTCTCCCGTGGGGATGTGGTGTTCTACCCCCTTGACTCGCCCGAAGTCTAACGGGTGTTTACTGAACACTCTCTCGTACTCCTGAACCACCCGATAGACTCCTTGTTTCTGGTGTACGGGAGTGGAGTCAGTACCCAGATGTAGTTGCTGACACCAGTCCTCCATGTTTTTCTTAGAGCCGTTACCTTCCTCCGGGTGAGATGGAGGCAAGGGTTCCACAGATTGTATAGAATTTTGGTTAATGGTATATAATTTGGCTAGCGTGGCATACCGGGGCAGGTACACTTCCCTCTCCCCGATATTTATTATGCGAACGGCACCCTCCCATGGCGTACATCAACCACCCCCCGTGCTGTCAAAATGGTGGGCCTACTGTCCGAGTAAACTGGTTCTACCATTGCCTGGTAATCTCTACCTCTCAGACCAATAGCTGCCCGGCACCAAATCATCATTTCACTTTTTGGGGGCATGGCAATAGGAAAAGGGTCACACATTCTTACGCTACCAATCTCACCGCCGGAGAGTTCCACCTGTTGCCGTCGCATCAGTGCCCGGATCTCTTTCTGGAGCACCCGCTGCTCGCCGGAGCTGGCGTTCTTGGCAACCTGCTGTAAAAGGAAAATCACCTCTGCAAGACAATTTTCAATTACATTAGTTCCTAGAGTTATTTTTGGGTGACTCTCATGTTTGTCAATATCTACAATGATCAGTCCCTGTGCTGCCAGTTCGACTCTACCGATTTTGATGGTCACCTCTTTAAATCCGATCTGTGGCACGGGCTGGCCATTGCTGGCGATGATACTCAAGTCGTCGTCAGGGTAGCGGGTAATATCCGAGTCATTCCAGTACTGCTTAAAGAGCACGTACGGGATGGTGGTGACCTGTGACCCGGTGTCCAGTAGGGCACTCATGGGAATGCCATCCAGTACCACAGGCAAGACTGGACGTCCTCCCACATATCTGTCGCGCCAGTTCGATGGGCCTGGTGATCTTTTTCCTGGGGGTTGGCCCTCTACCCCAGGTTGTGCCCGTTTAAAGAACAGTACCTTGCCATATGTCCAGGTTGATTGCAGCGGCGGCAGATGGGTCGTCCGTCCTCGCTGTATCGGTCACTGGGTCTTCCTCTGGCCGGTGGGGTCCTCCTTGGTCGACGCCACGGGATGTCCTCCGGTCCGGATGCCAGCTGGATCTTCCCTGGGGTGGAAGCCTGTAAAGACTGCACAGTTCGGGTTAGCGCAGCAACGCTCTTAGCTAGCTCTTGGACCTGATGGTGTAGGTCTGGAGCCGGGTCTTTGTCCAAAGCCTGCGCATCAGCTCCCACAGGCCCTGCCGACAAGGGCGCCGCCTCCTGGTGGTAAGTGATAGCAGGGCGCTTGTGGGTCACAACGCCACCCGGTGCCAGTTCTCGGAGCACCCGGATGGCTCTGTCCTTGAACTGTGCAAAGCCCAGATGGGGATCCTGTAAGGCCATTGCCCGCAACTGGGTTCGGTGGGTATTACAATACAGTCCCTCTATAAACTGTTCGGTCAACAGCCTGTCCTCGTTTCCCACTCCATCAGGGTCGGTCTGCTTAATGGCCCTCAGGGCCTCTTGTAGGTTTAGTGCATAGTCCCTTATACTCTCATGCGCTCGCTGCTTGCACCCGTAGAATCTAAGCTTAATCTCGGCTGAGATGCGCGTATCAAAGGTGTCCTTCAGCCGGGTTAGTATCCCTGCGACAGTCTTCCTCCCAGGTGGCCAGGATTTTACTTCCCTTTTGGCTGCCCCGGTTAGTTGGGCCACCAGGATGCTCACTTTTTGCTCTTCTGTGAGGGGGTACACCTGGAAGAGGCTATCCAGCTTTTCTCTAAAGTCATGCAGGGTATGTGACTCCCCTGAGTACTGGGGTAGCCAAGCTGCTCCCGGGATATAGGGCATGGTGAAGGGCATAACTGCAGCAGCGGTAGCGCTGGCGGGGGTTGAGGCAGTGAAGCTCTCCTCCGTATCCGACATCTTCCTCCCCCCTAGTGGACCGTGGCCTACCTTGCGATGATCCTGCTCCGTAGGCCGCGGCTCCGCAGTGGATCGTCAGGGTTGAGGACCTTCCGTCGCGCTCCTGTGACGTCGGCGTCTGCTGGGCTCCTTCCAGGACCTTACGCAACGTCCGGACGTGAGGCGGGGCTTCAGTTCTCGCGCGCTTTCGGAGTCCACGCCCCTCTTCTTCCCGCGCGGCGTCCTCAAGATGGCGTCCAATGGCGGGAAAACTCCACGGATGGCGGGAAGAAGGCAGAAGATGGTGCCGGATGGCGGGAAACTTCACCGATGGCGGGAAGAAGGCTGAAGATGGCGCCGGATGGTGGGAATCTTCACCACAGGTAAGTTTGAAAAGTCTCTTTTTCAGGCACGCAGTACCCGGTGGTTGCGGGCACGAAATCCTGCCGACTACGCCAAAGTTGACGCGCCCCTGGGCCTGTGTCGCGCTGCGTTGCGCACGCGGGAGCTTACCCGGAGCCGGATCTCTTGAGGGTTGTAGTCTCGTGGCGGTGACCCGGTCCGTGCCCAGGGAGTCAAACTGAGCGGCGATGTAACAGCGGTAGATGTAGGACGACTACGCCACCCGTTGAATGCAGCTATGGAGCTGCCGCTGCAGGACAGTCCGCTGAGGCCGGTGGATGGATGGTGCAGCGTAGATGGTATAACCCCCAACGGGAGGGGTATGGCCTCAGGGCAGCAGATGTGGATGATGGGGGTAGCAGGAACCACTCAGAGACGGTGCGGTGTAATTCAGGGTCTTTACTGGTAACAACGATAGACCCTCCCGGAGTACTTGCTAGTGAACGGGGCCTGGTCAGTCCTTGAACAGATGGGATCTCCCCTGGCCAGGCGGAGTTGTAGGCCTCCCAAACTGACTGTACTCTTCTGGCTACCTTGCTAGAAGCGGATATAAGTAGCCCACGTCCCTGAGTGTACCGTGTGGTGCTCACCCGTATGGCCGGTGACTCGGGGCCTTCTAATGGCTTCCGCTCATGATGGCGGTGCTGGTCCCACGCGTGTGACCGTGCCTTCGGGTTTCTGGGCCTGAGGACCTGAAATCCCCTGCCGGTCGGCTTCTGCTGCTGGGTAAGAGTTAGTCCCCACAGCCTCGGACGCCGGGTCCGGTAAGAAAGCTTCTCAGTCAGGGCGAGCTCTGCAGCTGCCAGCCCCTGACTCGTAGTAGTATTGCTTCTGCTGTTTCTTGTCTCTACTCTCCTTGACTGCTAACCCTGCTTCAGCCCCGGGTTTATATAGGGGAAGTTCTTCCCCTCCCAAGACTGGGCAGGAGGTGTGGCATGCACAAGATCCCTGACCAAAGGACCTCCCACCTGCTCTCAGACATAACATTACATTACTGTGGAAACCAGACCCCTGGGGTGCCACATATTTATAGAATACAGGGACATAAAACTTCCGGAAAAAGTACCTTTTGCTTCACATTTTTCTGTGGAAATGTTAACGTATCTGTATTTTTTTCTCTAGTTGTCAGTAAAATAAAACTGGAAGTGAGGTTGGCAACCTTGTCCGAGATACAAGCTTGAAGTATTATTACATTTCTAATATCTACATTATACAATCTGTGCATTATGTTAAGAATAATCAAAAGCCATAAAAACCCTTTCCATGGAGTGTATGCGCTCTGTGTAGTCATAGTTGTTAAGTCTTGTGATGCCACGCATTCAGTTTTCATTATTAGACCTTTTATCCATCGTCATAGTCCATTATCTACCAATTTGTACTGCGGTTTTACAGGGTTGTTCCAAAATTGACAGATAGTTGCCACCATTGAAACAGGAGTCACTATTACAACAACCTGTCACTCTTAACATGCATAGATCAGTTATGGGAATGACAATATTTTGCTGCTGTACATAGATCGCTTTGACTGCTCATATCTGTTATAAAACTGATACATTGTGCCTCATTTATCAAAACTGTCCATAACATGGAAATGGTCATCGTTAATTGTAGCAACCAATCAATGCACATTTTTATTTTTTCCAAAGTCTTTAATAAAAATGAATGGGGCCCAAAGCCAGTTCTTGTTTGAACCCATCACAACGTGTACCGTAGATGTATAGCACAGTTCAGAATCAGGTGTATGGAGCTAAATCATGGTGTGAGACTCCCAATATCCGGCAGATCATGACTGTGTGGAAAGTGGAAAATATAGCAAGGAATAATAGGCTTACAACTAATAGTGCTCTATTCCTATGTGTTTGAAAAACTCCTGCAGAGGTTGTAACATTATCAAACTGAAATATTATTGTGTCCTTTGAGTATGAACATTTTAAGATGACATGTCCTTGCAATTTTCACAATTCCAATAAGGTCTGAGTTCAGATATTGCGGGTTTATTGGATTGGTGTGGTTCCTTCATTCTCAGGGCGGGTGAAGATCATAAAGATCCCTAGTGATAAGCCATCAATTTATAAGATGGGAAATATCCTTTAACGGGTACATTTTGATACTCTGGTTTGTTTTTATTTTTCGAATAAATGAGGAGAAAAAATCCATAAAGTTTGCCAACCGAGAGTATGCAGATATACATTAAAAAGACTACTAGAATTAACAATAAAAATATAATGTGTGAAAGAAAAATTATATCTATCCATTGACTAAAATCGAAAATCTGGATGCTGCTTCTCTGAATTTAAGAGTAAAATATAGGCAAAATATGCCACAAGTAAACTCATTAACATGGTCCCCATTTTTTCTCTGGATTTGCTGGCAGAAAATTTTCAGCGTATTACCATAGCAGTAAAGTGAATTAGTTTTTGTCAATTTCATCCACACACCGCAGAGAAAAAATCCACAGCTGAAATTTACTTGAAGTGTGGGTCAGTTTATACTGTGGATTATTTTTTTCGATTTTACCTTTTGGAATACATAAGGGGATATCTGTGGAAAATACCCCAACAAATTTACATACAATGCAGAGGCAAATCCGTACATCTGAACATGGTCTGTTATGACTCCTCAGTCAGATTATGTCGGGGGAGATAAAAATGGGAAGGTTGCCCTATTCTTTTGGGCAGGGAGATAAGCTTCAGTCAAATGATTCTGGCAGGAGCCCTCTCATTGAGAATACAGGAGTCAACGGCCACTAATCCTGCCATAATTAGATATTAGAATCTCACGTCAGGTGGCAGTCTGAGTTGTCTGACAGTAGGTGGAAAATTGTTGTTGTTTCCCTCTCAGAATGAGATGCTGTGAGCTGGTCTGTAGGCAGCAGATAGTAGAAGCATCTCAGACATGGGTGTACTGTTTGTGGGTGCAGAAAGTGTGAACACAACTGGGGCAGAGAGGGGCCACCAATCTCAGTGCTATTGTCAGCTGGATGTGCATCCTCAGATGTTCATCTACTTGAAAACTAATGCAGATCGGAGAGCCATTGGCTTCCTGCCCATCAATACCTACACACTCTACCAGCCTATCAGATGTCAGCAGTAGATGGTGACGTTAGACGTTCCATCACACTGCAATGATGTCACTGCATTGTGCTGCCTGCGCCCGGCGATGGAGGAGGAACAAGGAGATGTTCATCGTAGGAGTGGGGACAAGTTAGTAGAATAATTGTTTTTATTAATTGCTATGTAAAAAGAACAACAATGAGGAACAAAATCATTGTATAGTGGCTAGAAGAGGGAACCATTCCATTGATCAGAATTGGGGATATTATCATTGTATGTGGGCCACAATGAGGAACATTATTACTATAAAGGGGCCAGAATGGAGGAAATTATTACTATATAGTGGCCAGAATGGAAGATATTATCAATGTATGTGGTCCGGAATAAAAGACATAAGAAACATTATTACTGTATGGGGTGCACAATTCGGAACATTATCAGTGTATGAGGGCTACAATGAGGTATATTATTACTGTTTGTGGGTCATAGAAGGAGACATTAAAACTGCATGAGTGTTACTGAAGGGGATATTTCTACTGTGAGGGGTTAATAAATGGGGATATCACTACTGTAAAATATTGTACTTTTGGATATATCAATAATATCGGGGGGGACAAAAGGGAGGTAATGTTACTTGGTAGGGCACCAGGGCTGCACTATGGCACTTTTCTTTTTATCCAGTTCAGTATATAAGTGCAAAAATAAAGTGAGGTGGGTGTGCTAGAGGTGATCAGCTATAGATGTCTGTATGTTACATTCTGCAGACACAAGTTCTGACTGGAAGATGCCATAGCAGTTTGTGCCAGATGAAGAAAAAAAAAACGCAATTACTTCAGCTGGAGACATCGCCATTGAGTCAAGGATTTACCTGTGCAGTATACAATATACTATCTACAGAGCTCCTGTTTACAACTGTCACCTGTGGTAATATTAGTGTTAGTGTAGCACCCTGAGGATTCGGCTGCTACAGGGGTATTACACCTCAAGCCAGAGGTGTGGTATTCCACTCCCGGGTAAGGATGGAGTGTGGAACTGAGCTCAGTAGGCTGCATACACTACATACATCCCATTTCCGGGGGACAGACCGACGGTACTCCCACCAGTTTATGTGCAGGTACGATAGTGTCTGTCCCTGGCTGGAGTGGGAGGGGGGTGGAACATCCCAGTAGTGTAGGGGCAGATAGGGGGAGCAGTCTGGGTAATGCTAGGAGCTCATTGGGTGCTGGTCACCTGAGCTCACGCATAGAGGGAGTATATAAGGTGGGAACCATCTTAGATCAGGGTCAGATGGTCAGACAGTCAGACAGGCAGACAGCTACTAGTCAGTCTGTTGTAGAGGGTCAAGCAGTCCTGAAAGAAGAGAGAGAGGAGTCAGAAGGACCCAGAGGGGAAGAAGAGGGAACCCCAAGAGCCCAAATACAAGCAACAGGGTGAAGGGTTGGCACAAGGGTACCGGATCCCAAGCTGGTGGAGGGCACTAATCCTCAGCCAGAGACCGGAGGTTGTGGGCAGGATCTGCCACGACCCCCCACTAAATCCACCAGGAAGGCAGACCAAGTATAGGGTCAGGGAACCCAGAAGAGGTGTACCCACCAAGAGACCCGAGGGAGCCGGACATAGGTGGATCCCTGGTGGGGAAGGCCAGAGAAAGGGAACGTCAGAAAGGGAGCTCAGGATCACGCTCCAGAATTACCTGGGGGTTGGCCGAGTCCAGGACCTGGTGGACGCAGCACGGCTCGGGCGGTCACTCAAGGCCGGAGTGACCAGAACAACAGCAGTAAGTAAAAACCCTGAACTGCACAGCCCGACTCTGAGTCTTATTGCTATCCTCACTGCACTACCACAACCACCACCCTCTACAACTGACCCCCTGAGGCTATACCCCTCCCGTTGGGGGTTATACTACCAGAAGCTGCACACACACCACCAGCCTCAGCGGACCCTGCTGCAGCGGCGGCCGTATTGACCGCAAATCAACGGGTGGCGTAGTCGACACTAAAGAACATCCAGCAACATCTGTAGGACTGCCACACACTGAGCTTGACACCCTGGGCACGGACCGGGTCACCGCCACTCGGAGACTACAACCCCCATCTGATCCGGCTCCGGGTATCCCCCAAACAACACTGGCCCAGGGGGCGCGTCAACTTTGGCGTAGTCGGCAGGATTACGTGCCCGCAACAACCGGGTACTGCGTGCCTGAAGAAAAGTTCACCGTTACCTCAAAAAGAAGTCTCCCGCCGGTTCTGGAGGGTCCCCGCCAACGGACCCCATCACAGGTCGATTCCCGCCGGTTGTCCGCCATTTGCAGCTTTTTCCCGCCATCCATGGAGTTTCCCGCCACTGGGAGACGATTCCCGCCATTTCCAAAGATTTCCCGCCTTGGAAGAGCGGACGCCATTATGGGCGTGCCAGAGGGTGGCAAGAGGCCACCTCCCATCGTGGGCCAGGTCGAAGAATGGCGCCAAAAGCGGAAACCGCGCCCACCAACAGAGACTGTGATGCTGGAGATGTCCATCAGCGTAAGAGAACTGCCCCTGGAACTGACAATCACAAAGTTGCCCCGGGACCACCCTCGATGTGGGCGGAGACTGAACAAAAGAACGAAGATGGGTGCAGCCTGGAGGAGTCTGGGGAGAGCGCACCCGGAGACAAGAAGTCTGGAGAGGAGTCCAGAGAAAGCGTACCCGGAGATGGAGGGAGAGACAGGCAGCACCGACCCAGTGGTCAGGAGCCTGCTGCAAGCAACAACCCCACTAGGCTTAGTGGAGATCCTGGCACAGCTCCCCCGAGACCGGGAGTGTGCACAGACCGCGCTGGAGGGCCTCGCACGGAGGATGGCCCAGGTGCAGCAAGACACGCTGACGGAGTGGAGCCGTGAGATGGCCCAGCAGACCGGAACCCGTCAGCGGAGCATGCCACCCGAGACGAGGAGACAGACCGCCTCTGAGGATGGTGCAGGAGGAGTGAAGGCCGGAGACGGCGCCGAGGAGGGAGCTGAACGGACGGAGGCAGGTAAAGGGGACGTCTCTACCCCGAGCCGAGAAACCATGTACCTGTCCCAGCTCCCCGTCGCAGAGCCCGAAATTCCCCCTGCCGTGCCCATCGCTGCATCGTCACCGTGCCGGACTAGGCCTCAAGCAGAAGCCGCGGCCGCGACCCCTGTGACGTCACACGCCTCGACCCTGAGCGCGACCAAACAGGAAATACCAACGGCCTGGTCGCAAGGTCTAGTACCTCCGGGCGCCGCAATTCCAACAGCGCCCCCTACCTCCGCGGAGCCACCGGCCTGGTCGCAGGGCCGAGTACCCCCGGGCGCCGCCGTCCTTACGGTGCCCTTTACCTTTAGGATGCCCCAAGCCTGGTCGCAAGGCCTGGTCAACCCGGGCGCCGCTACCATCAACGCGCCCTCAACATCTCGAGTGCCGCACCTGGGCGAAGATCTATTTGCCCAGCACACGTGCCCGGATGGGCAGCCCTTTGTATGGCCCCAGGAGTACTACCAACTGGAACTCCAAAGAGCAAGGCCCCTGTGCGAGCCCCTGATTCCGGCTCCGAAGCCCGTCAGGAGAACCCCTCTCCCGCTAGAAGAAGCACAATTCGAGTGGGACCCCACCGGAGGAGACCTCATGGGGTTCACTCAAGAAACGCGGGCAGCTGCAACAGAGCGAGTGGAGTGCTGCCGCCAGCAGTTGGCGGCCTTTGAGCAAGAGCGGAAAGAGAGGCGGATCCGTGAGCAGCGGCTGCAGGAACAGAGCGCAGGGCAGAAGAGCCGGACCAGGAGGAACCCCCGTGCAGCTCATGGTCCCCGTACCACCGGGACTGTGATTAAATTCAACCTGCAGCATGGGTGGGGCTTCATAAAAGACCATCATACCCCCGGCAACGTCTTTGTAACCCGCAGAGACGTAGAAAGCCATCTGTCGGAGGGACACAGAGGTCGTGACCTGTACGTAGGGGACGAGGTCACGTTCACCCGGCACAAGTGTGCCAAAGGACCCTACGCCCTCCATGTGCATCGCCTGACGGAGGAGGAGCTGCGGTGTGAGGAGGAGCAAGACGACCCGGACGGGTCTGAAGACAAAGAAGGAGCAGGAGGACGCCGTCATTAAAGTACGGTAAAGAGACTGTAAATAGTTACCTGTCGGGGTACAGTGAACTGTTGCTGCTTTAAATATGTCCCCGTTGGGACAAGTGTAAACTGTTACCCGTATTTCCCTTAATCCAACTGACCGAGGACTGAGAGCGGTCATTCCTTCCTTATACCTGGCCGAGGACTGAGAGCGGCCACTTTCCCCTTGTATATAGTTGCGCTTCCTAAGGCGCCCCCTACCGGTTTTATAGGAAACTGTTGTTTTTCTTGAAGAGACTGTCGCACTTTACCCGGTCACAAGTTGCACCGTGGCCGGAGGAACAAGAATGTTATTTATGAAAAGTTTATGCTGATATATATATTGTTTTATATGTTATTGTTGTTATGAAAATTTGTATGTTTGATGTTTTTATTCTCTTACAGCCCGAGGACGTGCTGTGATTTACCAGGGGGGAATGTAGCACCCTGAGGATTCGGCTGCTACAGGGGTATTACACCTCAAGCCAGAGGTGTGGTATTCCACTCCCGGGTAAGGATGGAGTGTGGAACTGAGCTCAGTAGGCTGCATACACTACATACATCCCATTTCCGGGGGACAGACCGACGGTACTCCCACAAGTTTATGTGCAGGTACGATAGTGTCTGTCCCTGGCTGGAGTGGGAGGGGGATGGAACATCCCAGTAGTGTAGGGGCAGATAGGGGGAGCAGTCTGGGTAATGCTAGGAGCTCATTGGGTGCTGGTCACCTGAACTCACACATAGAGGGAGTATATAAGGTGGGAACCATCTTAGATCAGGGTCAGACGCTCAGACAGTCAGACAGGCAGACAGCTACTAGTCAGTCTGTTGTAGAGGGTCAAGCAGTCCTGAAACAAGAGAGAGAGGAGTCAGAAGGACCCAGAGGGGAAGAAGAGGGAACCCCAAGAGCCCAAATACAAGCAACAGGGTGAAGGGTTGGCACAAGGGTACCGGATCCCAAGCTGGTGGAGGGCACTAATCCTCAGCCAGAGACCGGAGGTTGTGGGCAGGATCTGCCACGACCCCCCACTAAATCCACCAGGAAGGCAGACCAAGTATAGGGTCAGGGAACCCAGAAGAGGTGTACCCACCAAGAGACCCGAGGGAGCCGGACATAGGTGGATCCCTGGTGGGGAAGGCCAGAGAAAAGGAACGTCAGAAAGGGAGCTCAGGATCACGCTCCACAATTACCTGGGGGTTGGCCGAGTCCAGGACCTGGTGGACGCAGCACGGCTCGGGCTGTCACTCAAGGCCGGAGTGACCAGAACAACAGCAGTAAGTAAAAACCCTGAACTGCACAGCCCGACTCTGAGTCTTATTGCTATCCTCACTGCACCACCACAACCACCACCTCTACAACTGACCCCCTGAGGCTATACCCCTCCCGTTGGGGGTTATACTACCAGAAGCTGCACACACACCACCAGCCTCAGCGGACCCTGCTGCAGCGGCGGCCGTATTGACCGCAAATCAACGGGTGGCGTAGTCGACACTAAAGAACATCCAGCAACATCTGTAGGACTGCCACACACTGAGCTTGACACCCTGGGCACGGACCGGGTCACCGCCACTCGGAGACTACAACCCCCATCTGATCCGGCTCCGGGTATCCCCCAAACAACACTGGCCCAGGGGGCGCGTCATTAGCACAGTGGTTATGTAATGATCAATATGGTTGTGTTATTTGCACACTAATCTTTAGTCATTGTGGGGCAATATTGTATTTCTCTCTTGTTTGTTGTACCATTGCAATCCTAAAAGCCTATATCGATACTTTAAATGTGCCTTCCACCTATGTGGTGGCAATATATAGTTATGGTGCGGTGGCATTATTTTGCCCTTATGTGTGGTATTATTGGTCTTGGTGGGTATTGTTCAGCAATAGCATGGAGATAATATTTGTTATTTGGTATGTGCGGGACTGTATTATTTAGAAGTATTACTTAGAATATGATCATTTTGCTGCTTTTACTGAGACATTGATATAATTTATCTGTATTTTTTCCACTTGGCCACTGTTGCCTTTCTGAAGAATTACAGGGTGAAAGTGATTCAGTGGCCAATTTTGTCTCCTGACCTGAACCCAATCGAACACATATGGAGAATTCTGAAGAGACAAGTTTAGCATCTCTCTCCATCCAGCATCCTGGCTCTAAAAGAGGCCGTTCTTGAAGAATGGAAAAAGAGAGATGTTGCAACATGTTGCCAACTTGTTCGTTCCATTCCTAGAAGACTTGGTGCTGTCCATAAAAATCATGGAGTTCATAAAAAAGACTGATGTAGTAGTTTTTGCTGTGGGGTGCATTCATATTTTCTTCAACTAATTTTAGTAAAATTGAACATTTTGTTATGAAAGTTATATTATTAACTTCTTTGCTAATACCTTTCCTCCTTGGCATTAATACATGCCTGAATGTTTCAGACCAGCAAACTGACAAACTTCTGCTTTTGTAGAGGTGGTCACACTTGCTAATGAACAATTAATCATGGACATATGAATAGCAGCACCACTTGTTAAATAAATGAGGACATGGTAATCTGTCACGTGTTGTTCATTTAGGGTTGTGTTTACTTAATTATATCTTTTTTATTATGTCCTGATATGTAAAACCATTTATTTAAAGAGAGAACGCTTAGCTTTTCTCATGACTGCATGAAATACATGTTTCAGTTTGGTGCAGTTTTCTACAATAATTTTTGTTTATTATTTTTGTGTTTATTTTTCGGTGTTTGCTGTGATTTATTAATAATTCATGTTGTACTAAGGTGTTATGATTGTCAACTGAAAAATGTTACTGACAATTTAACTTTTTCCAGAGTGAGAAGCTTTCAAGTTTGATACTTTTCACAATTTAATACTCATAAGGTAATTCTGAATTGATCTCAAGTCAGTTACATCCAAGACAAGTAAATTATTATTCATCTCCTGACAGATCAATTTTCATGTAGAGATGAGCACTCAATTTAGACATTTTAAAGCAACAAATTCACCTGTCCAAAAGTGTAAGTTACTCTGTAGTATATGACTAAACAACACAGATAGATCTGAGAAAAATTAGGGAGATAATAGAGATGAGTTAAACTTTCACATTTCTTTTTACGTTTTTGGCATATCTGGCTTAACTGTACCCATTTTTGCACAGAAGGTTTCAGACATTCATACAGTACAGAATGTGTGTCTTACTTGGTCACTTTCTCTACATACACTTTATGGACAAATGTATTGGACACCTACACACTACAACTACTTCAGTTTATATGAAATACCATTGCCGATATTAGACATACCGGTGTACGTTCTATTTTCCAAAGAGTTTCTGTAAATGGAAATATTGGTACATCCAGATGATCTTATGGGCACAGAAGCTTCTGCTCAATATGATCACCATGGAAGATCAGCATAACTGAAAGCTAAGCAACTGCAGTAACAGATAGGGCTGGTGCCAGCATTGTCCCTGGCTCTTTAAACCTCTATATGGCATAATCAATCAACATCACATCATTTAGAAGTCTGTAAGAGGGCTACCTCTCACACCTCATCAGTCGGGATGTGTCAGTGGTTGTCTTGGATGTGATGTGGATGTGAGGCAGTCGGGAAGTGTGAGTGGTTGTCTTGAAAAAAGAATGACCTCCGGGTGTGAAGGTTACAGAAACCTGTTGCAATCAGCAGGGTTTAACAGGCCTCCTTTCAGTGAAAAACTGACATAAGTATTCCAGAGCAATATATCATTGTTGCAGAATATTAGACCACTGATCAGAGTATAAAATATTCAAGTCCCATAAATGGACTAAGTAAAAAAAAAACAGAAATTAAAAATGTAAATAACAAAAAAATGTTTCCCCAATTAAAATTCATTTATCATGTTAAAACAAAAATAAACAAAAAATACTATGTTTGGTATCGGCTCATCTAGCATAACTCTACAGTGAACATCGTAAAAATAAATAGACAGCAAAAACAATGTATTTTCATCATTCCACCACACAAAAAGTAAAATAAAATGCAATCAAAAAGTCTAATGTAAAAAAAACGGTATCAAAAGATCAAAATGCGCTGTTCCAAATTTTTATGCACAACAAAGTTTACAAACATTTTATAGGTTGTAGAGAACGGAGGATGGTCATTTGTTGAATTTTCAGCTTTAAAATGTCACATTTACTGAAATCAAAAGCTTTTTCAATCAAAAACATCTTAACATGCCAAGTTACATTTTAACGCGGGACCCGTTCTTAGATATCACCTTCACAATTCTTACACCCATTGAACTTATGAGTTTTTGGATAGTTTCTGCTTGAATTTCTTTACAGGATGTCAGAATAATCTCCCAGAGCTGTTGTTCTGATGTGAACTGCCTCCCACCCTCATACATATTTTGCTTGAGGGTACTCCATAGGTTCTCAACAGGGTTGAAGTCAGGGAAGGATGGTGTCCATACGGCGTGAGTTTCTTTCTATTTATATCCATAGCAGCCAATGACTGAGAAGTATTTATTTTTTTGCAGTATGAAATGGTGCATTGTCATGCATGAAGATGATTGTGCCACTGGTGGCATGGTTTTTCTTTTGTATCTTGGAAGAAAGTGGTCAAAGACTCCACATACTTTGCCAAGGTCATTTTCACATCCTCAGGGATGCTAGCAGCTCTTTTCCTATGATTCCAGCCGAAAACATGACTCCCCCACTTTCTTGCTGACGTTGCAGTCTTGCTGGGACATGGAAGCCATCCACCGACCATTAATTCCTCCATCCACCTGGACAATCCAAGGTTGCCCAGCACTCATCAATAAAAATCATGTATGTCTGGGCTCACTAAAACCGTTTCTGCTTATGAACATCTCCTTCTTAAGTAGTTTTCCTTTAATTGGGCTCACCTGGCAAACTAATTATCACAGGTGTTTTAGATTGATTTCAGTTATCCAAAGAGCCCTGAGACACAATGCCATCCATGAATTTATTTTAAAACAAAAATTTACATCTTTATGAAATTTAAATTCAATTTGCATAGTAATTTGGAACGCTGTGTATGTGATGTAATAGCTGCAAGGCATTATGGGGAAGCCCAAACAATCGAGCACTGAGATTATGTTAGCCTTCACTGGCTGATGCAATCTTCTGCAATGTGTAAATTTTTGTTGCTGATTCGTGTAAATCGAATTGCAAATTGTCTGAATTCTCAGGTCCAGCAAATTTCCTTAATATATAACACAAATTTGATTTGCATCAAACAGATTCGTTCATCTCTAGAGGATAGTCATGTAAACGTGCTTTATAACAATGTCATTGACGGACAAAGAGGCACAATCGGTTTCCTCCCTGAATGGCCTTATTGTATTTATAGATCACTGGATCATTAGAAAACTGAAAACTCTCAGACCAGAGTGCAACACTTTGGAAATTCACAGAAAATATTTTTGCTCTCTTTAAAAAATATCTTTTAATTAGATATGCTGAATAAAATTAAACTCTAGAATAATATCTAGATGTTAAATTAAAACAAACACACAAACAAACGCCAACTTTGTGTGTTGTGACCACAATGAAAGTGCAGAATGTATATATGGCTGAAAACAAGCCATATTCACTTAGTTTCAGTGTATATATATATATATATATATATATATATATATATATATATAAATAGGTCTTATCAAGCTCTACTAGGCCCTTATATCTGAGGCAAAAAAAACTGTATTTACTTAGTTGCAGTATAGAAAAATATACATATAGGCCCTATCAACCCCTATTGGGCCCTTCCTGACTGCGGTGGTTGGCACCATATATTTCTCAAATGGCGCTCCCACTCAACATCGTCTCAACCTAATGTGCCTTATTGGGCCCTAATAATACACACATAAATATAAAAGTCTATAACATTCAGGTCTATACAAAACCACACAAAGCAAGACCTGTTGAAAAGTCAAATATAAAAAATCCTCAATCAGCACTTAATGTAGATGCAGAATATACAGTAGTTACCCATAGAAACAGTCTATGGAGTGAGCACAAGAAAAATTGCTCATCAGAATAATACATTTATTGAATGTGAATCAAATGCATAGATATATCTGTATGATCCACCACAGTCGATGCCTCAGAAATACTAAGGAACAAACAATTTTTATGCAAATTCACAAACGTATACAAAAATAAACTGAGGCACCCTAATAGGTGCTTTTTTCACACTCAACGAGTTTCCTCCCACAAATCAGAGGTTCATCAGGAGTACTAACAAATGTGAACATATATATAAACAAGAGGTAAAAGAAGCGGGTACATTTATATAACATTAAAAGGTACCTATGTGTGTACCGATTGTAAGTGATGACCCGATTGTGGACATATATGGAAATGGACCATCGAATGAAATGGCAAAACCCAAAAGAAAAAAACTTCGAAAACGGTCCAGTGTGAATAAGCAAAATTTTTTTATTGAGACAATGATTGTGAAAGACAATACAGTTGGTAAGCAAGGGGATAAAAATAAACACAAAAAGGGGCGCCACAGCAGAAACATGAGATGATGAACAGTCAAGTGTATAAAGTGCCTCATGCCTAGCGTATCCACGCAAGTAGGATGAAAAAAATAAATTAATGAGTAAATATATGATAAATCACGTGGTGCTGGTGCTTTGTAGTGCACTTACACCATGTTCCTGCTGTAAAAGTATGAGCAGGTGAAAGACAAATGTGAACATAGCATAGTAATATTTTGAGTTCTCAAACAGGTTATCATGTACTGTATGGCATCCGATACAGTATAATTATAAGTTACAGAATACGGAGACCATTGAGTTTATGAACTCAATGGCCTCCGTATTTTGTAAATTGCAAGATGAGTTTCTCTATTTGATAACAGGGCACAAGCTCCTTTAGACATAATAAACTAAGAATGATGGTCTGGAATTTGTACTATCTATAATTATAAGTTGTACTTAGCTCAATCTAATAAGGAGATTATATCCAAATTCCCACAGCCCAGGACTCCATGTTAGGAGATGATGCCAGATAGTCTGTGTTAAGGAGTGTATCACCTTGTACACTGCGTGCCTCGGTTAAATATCGCGGTCAGAAGTGACGTCATGTGTTCCACCGACTAAATGTGCCAACTGGATGTGAGGTTTTGTGTTCCAAATACCGGAAATAGCGTCAAAATAGGACGGGCCGCAGCTGGAGATAATCTACTGCTAATAGCAGATATGCGTCCAGCCTGGAGCTCAATCGCCGCAGGTAGGAAGTAAAATACTATACACTCCAACCCTGGAGCGCAAACCAAATGCGCTCCATGGTGGAGCGCAAACAGAATGCGGCCTTATTACAGATAAATATCACATTTATTAACCCCTAATCTGGCACATAAAGTTGAATGTATTATTCGGTGCAGAAAGAGGAACACAGTCTCATTTCAGATATAAAATAAATGCAGCGTATCATATATATTAACCCCCAGTAAGGCACATAAAGTTGATTTTACAGTATAAGGTACCATAACAATATACCAGTATAAACACCTATGATAGGTAATATGATATTATCCCTGTCTAAGTTTACAGCGGAATTATTATTTTAACCTAAAGCCCATGAGGGTCAGTGTGTGTTAACGCAGGGTTCAAGGATTCAGTATGTCAAGCATAGGACAAATACCCAGGTATATCATAAAAAGCACCCATACTGTAGCTGCTCATTTAGTCCCAAAAGGTTGATCGTTTTCATTCGCTGGATCCATTTAGCTTCCTTTTGTAGGATTTTCTTGCTCCAATCACCACTCAAACAGTCCAGAATACCTCCATACATTTCCCTAATATGTGTAGAAATAGGGGTATCACACGCGTTTCTGATATCCCCTATGTGGTCACCAATTCTTTTTCTAAGCTCTCACTTTATCTTACCAATATATTCAATATTACAAATACATTTAAAGAGGTATACGACCCCCATAGTCTTGCAGTTAGAAAAACTGCGACATTCATAGGTTTTCCCTGTCACTTCACTATGAAATATCTTATCCACTTTAATGTAACAAAGATGCATTTTCCACATCTAAAGGTACTTACTAGTGTTGAGCGAACATGCTCGACACTGCTCGGTACTCGCCCGAGCATCACGCTACTCGGGATGTTCGGCGAGCACCGAGCATTTCCAGGTTACTCGGGCGGGAGCTCGGGTCTCCGCCCTGCATGTTTGGCGCTCTTTACAGAGCCAATGAACATGCAGGGATTGCCAGCCAGTCACTGTAATGCTGCAGCCATGTTGGTTGTGGGCATTACAGTGATTGGCTTGCCGCCCAGCGTCACCTCAAGTATTTAAAACCGGGCGCCGCCATCTTGGACACAGTCGCTCCGGATTAGACAGTGTAGGGACAGCGCTGCTGATTTAGGGAGAGATATAAACTGCGAAATAGTTAGTGTAGGGTCTGTAAAGGCTGCCAGAACAAACAAACAGTCCTTTTCAGGACTAATATCCATCCCAGATACCAGGCAGGCAGGCTGTATAGGAGACACAGTGGTTATACCAGCAAACGCTGCATTACAGTCCTGTGTGCCCCTGTTGCTGAAATTGCTGGACTTAGCACTAGGTGTCGGGGGCCAGGAAAAATCCTTTTTTTTCATCTAAATCCTCCTTTTTTTTCCTCCTTCACACTGTACAAATACCCGTCTTATTAACCTTTTGGTGTCCCCCCCCCCCAAAAAAAAAAGCGTGTCTCTGATTTTTCAGACACAAATATAACTGTTGAAAATAGTCTGGTGTAGGCTAGAGAAACAGAAGTGTTGTTTTGCACTTCCACGGTTCAAACCTCTGTATTATCCATTTTGGGCCATTTGTATCTAAAAAAAAACAGTTTGAGTGTGTCGCTCACTGTTTAGCCGCAAATATCTCTATTTAAAAAAGTGTGGTATACTCCAGTAAACAATAACTGTGGTTTTGCCATCCCACGGTAAAAAATCTCTATTATTCAGCTTTTGGTAGTTTTTTCCGTAAAGAAAAACAGTAGTGTCTCCTGACTGTTGTGACACAAAAATATATCTGTTGAAAATAGTCTTGTGTAGGCCCGACATCCCAGTGTGGTTTCGCAGTTCCACGGGTCAAATCGCTGTAATATCCAGTTTTGGGCCTTTGGTATCTAAAAAAAAAGCAGTTTGAGTGTGTCGCTCACTGTTCAGCCGCAAATATCTCTATTTAAAAAAGTGTGGTATACCCCAGTAAAAAATAACTGTGGTTTTGCCATCCCAAGGTAAAAAATCTCTAATATTCAGCTTTTGGTAGTTTTTTCCGTAAAGAAAAACAGTAGTGTCTCCTGACTGTTGTGACACAAAAATATACCTGTTGAAAATAGTCTTGTGTAGGCCCGACATCCCAGTGTGGTTTCGCAGTTCCACGGGTCAAATCACTGTACTATCCAGTTTTGGGCCTTTGGTATCTCAAAAAAAAAGCAGTTTGAGTGTCTCGCTCACTGTTCAGCCGCAAATATCTCTATTTAAAAAAGTGTGGTATACCCCAGTAAACAATAACTGTGGTTTTGCCATCCCACGGTAAAAAATCTCTATTATTCAGCTTTTGGTAGTTTTTTCCGTAAAGAAAAACAGTAGTGTCTCCTGACTGTTGTGACACAAAAATATACCTGTTGAAAATAGTCTTGTGTAGGCCCGACATCCCAGTGTGGTTTCGCAGTTCTACGGGTCAAATCGCTGTACTATCCAGTTTTGGGCCTTTGGTATCTAAAAAAAAAGCAGTTTGAGTGTGTCGCTCACTGTTCAGCCGCAAATATCTCTATTTAAAAAAGTGTGGTATACCCCAGTAAACAATAACTGTGGTTTTCCTCTTCCACGGTTCTAATCTACTCTTTATTACCCTTTTTCCATTGATAGTGCAAGTGTAAGCTATTTTACTTCATTTACAATGGGCAAGGCGCGTGGCAAGGGACGTGGAAGTGGACGTTCTGGTGATGGTTCGTGCAGAGGACGGGGCCGTGGCCAAGGTGAAAATGTTCCACGGCCAACAGCCACATCTTCTCACTCCCACTTCTTGACCGAATTACTAGGAAAGCACAGAACAACACCAGTATTGAGAACTGATCAGTGTGAACAGGTTATTAATTGGACAGCAGATAATACTTCCAGTTACCTGGGCACCACCACCTCCGGTCTGTCTTCCACACGGTCAACTCTTAGTAGCCGTGAGTCTCGATCGCATACTCCTCCTCACCCTGATGCTCCTTCCTCCCACCATGCCGAGTGTCGTCAGACAGCAAGTGATCCCACACTTGGACACTCTGAAGAGCTGTTCACTGGTCCATTTCCATATTTGGGCCCCTCGCCTGATGCGCTTGAAGTGGTGGAAGAGGAGATCCCATGTTGCGATGCCCAAATATTTGAACAGCCACGGCCACAGGAAGTCGACGTTGGCAATCTAAGTAAAGATATAAATCACTGCACTCCCTATGAGTGTGCACGAGTAGGGGCCGAACCCTGGTATATCAGATCAAAGAGCCTCGGCACTCAATCGTCCTTTTGCAAGAGAAAATTTATTGACTTTGTGAAATAAATCTGTACACAGAAATAACACCAAAACGTTTCGGTCTTAGCGACCTTCTTCAGTTGACTGTAGAAAATAGGACAATGTCATAGACAATTAGATACAGAACGATACAAATATCATTTCTAGATGACATAGTGAAAAAACAGCATATCATAAGTAGTAAAACAGAAATCCTTCCTATTATATTATACAAGTGTGCACAGTAATGCATAAGCGAAATATATAGCTTATAGATACACAGTATACTTTTCCATAATATGTAGGGAAATCACAAAGGAGGGGGGGGAGAAGAAGGACAGGGAGAAGGGGACAACGGGATGGAGCACATAGGTATGGGGGGAAGGGGAAGAAAAAATAGAACACAAGATAGCTGGCAGAAGTGGGCACATACCGGGTAATTCTGCGAGAGATGTGAGCAACAAGTGGGTCCCAATAGGGCTGCCTAAAGGTGAGAAGGTGGAAGAAATCAGAGGCAAGGACCTCACAGAGTGCGCCAGAAAGGCGTGCTGTGCCAAAGGTTACCTGCTGAGAAGCGCGTGGGGGCATGGACATCACAACGCGGTCTCCACCGCTAGTTGGAGTAGCCATAAGTGCAGAGAGGGAGGTTAATAAAGGGTCTAAAATGCAAAAGACGCGCGAATCCGAAACGCCGGACCGCGCATACCAGAAGTGCCATACGACGCAACCGGAAATGACGTTAGCGGGTCACCGTCTGCGTTCCACAGAGGGAGAGCGCAAACCGGAAGTTCCGGTTTGAAGCGAACAGGAAGTGACGAAAGCCGGTGCGTTCCATGAAGGGATCACTTGCGTTCCAGGACGGTGTACATAGCCAGGGGAGGGAAACAACGAGAGGTATAGATGGAAAATGAAGGGGAGGTGGGAGAGGACCACAGTATAAGGTGAATCTGCAACAAAAGAGACATAAGTTAGAGCGCACACGCGAACTTACATAAACACGCCAGTCAAAAACATGGTGGCAAATTGATTATAGGGTAACACTGCGTCAAAACAGTAATAAATAATAATAAATGATAATACATAAATAATAAACTGAATATTTGAAAATGTACAACAGCGAACCAGATGGACAAAAGAATCTTAGGCCCACATGTATGGGATAATCCACCCCGATTGAGGACCCAGGTGACAGTACATCAAGAGGTGTAACATAGTAACTGTATATAAACAGATAGAGGAGCAGGGGAGACTTTAGTTAAAGGAGAGGAGGTCGTATTCCCTATTCAATCCCCTGGGAGAAAGGGTGTCCAATGTGTGGATCCAGAAGGCTTCCCTCTGTTTAAGGAGTAGGGTCCTGTCTCCACCGCGGTGCGGCGGTACCACTTGTTCCAGAACCTGGAACCTAAGTTGGGAGATGTTGTGTCCTGAAGTAATGAAATGATAGGGGATTGGTAAGAGTAGATTTTTACACCTGACCGTAGATTTGTGCTTTGAAATTCTGTCACGGATTGGTTGCGTGGTTTCGCCTACATAGAGGAGGCCGCATGGACATTTGATGAGGTAGACGACAAACAAGCTGTCACAGGTGAAATACCCTTTGATAGTATATTTCCTACCGGTGTGCGGATGGTGAATTGAGTTCCCTTTAGTAACATTGTTACACTGCCTACAATGAAGGCAAGGGAAGGTACCAGTTTTGGGTTGTTGAAGGAAGCGTTGTGTCGAAAGAGACCTATTAGTACCAATGTCAGCTCTGACAAGTGAGTCTCTCAAATTGGGGACACGTTTAAAGCAGGGCATAAAAGGCCTTTAAAAGCCAGTGACAGAGGGATAGCCAGTGCGTAGTATGCCCCAATGTCTACGTATGGTTTTGTGCAACACATAGGCAAATGGATGAAAAGTATGGACAAAAGGGATACGATAGGAGTTATCAGGGCTTGCACGGGACGATTCGCTAGAGGATTGGAGAAGCGCTTGTGGATAGCCCCTGTTAATGAATTTGCGATTCATTTCATGAAGTCTGTGTTGGCGGGTGACGGGATCGGACACTATGCGTTCCACCCTCTTGAATTGGGATCTGGGTATGGATTTCTTGACATGCACAGGATGGTTACTGGTATAGTGCAACAGTCCGTTGCGGTCCGTGGGCTTTGAATACAGGTCTGTGGTGAGAACGCCATTCTCATCTTTGATGACTAGCGTGTCAAGGAAGCTAATCTGGTGTAGATCGTATGTAATGGTGAACGTGAGGTCGGGCCATGCAGAATTGAGATCAGTGAAGAATGTTTCAAGTGTAGATGAAGGACCATCCCAGATACAAAAAATGTCATCAATAAATCTCTTCCAGACAACAGAATGTGACTGGAAGAGAGGATGGGCGTAGACAACGTCGGTCTCAAAGGCCGCCATATAGCAGTTAGCGTAAGGTGGTGCCACATTAGAGCCCATTGCTGTGCCTTTTATTTGTAGATAGTATCTGTCTTGAAACAGAAAATAATTTTTGTGAAGTATGATGGATAATAAGTCAATCACAAGGTCAGTAATCTGTGGTTCTGTATGGAACTGGGTCAAGAGAGACTTGACTGTATGAATACCCATGTCATGTGGATAGACGTATAAAGACTCTTCACATCCAATGAAACCAAAAGGGCAGATGAAGGAATCTGTCTTTGTTCGGCCAGAATCTTCAGAAAAGAGCCCGTGTCTAGTAGAAAAGAGGGGCTTTTTTGGATGAGAGGAGTGATTATTTTCTCCACAAAAATGGAAAGAGGGGAGAACAACGAGTCTGTAGAAGCCACAATGGGACGGCCCGGGGGTTCTATAAGACTTTTGTGTATCTTCGGTAGGACGTAGAACACCGGGGTAATGGGATTAATTTTAGTGAGGTATTCACTTGTTTTGGTATCAATAGTCCTAGCTTTAAGGTGACGCTCAATGGTATCGCGTATCAGAACCCTGAACTCGGGGGTAGGGTCCCGAGATAGCTGATGGTAAGTGGTGGTGTCACTCAGTTGGCGTTCAATTTCCCTAATGTATTGGGCTTTGTCCATAATGACAATGGCACCCCCCTTGTCTGCCGGTTTAATGATCAAAGAAGTGTCATCACGTAGGCTGCGTAGAGCCTGTTGGTCTAAGGCAGATAGGTTGGGTTCGAAGTGTAGTTTCCCTCTATCCATATTTGACCGTAAACCTCTGAAAGCTGAATCAATAAAACCAATGAACGTTTCAAGAGCATGAGAGTTATGGGGGGGCCTGTATGTGCTCTTGGTATAGAGACCCAAACTTTTAGCAGTGATGGCTACATCAGTGTTAGGGGTCGGGGCTTGTTGTGTACCATCGGAGGGTGTAGGGCCTTGATCGAAGTGGACCTTGAGCCTAAGGGAACGATAGAATCGTTGTAACTCCATGTCCAACTTAAAGGTATTAAACCTCATCGTTGGACAGAAAGTAAGACCTTTTTGTAGTACAGATAATTGGGCCATGTTTAGAGTCTTTGAAGAAATATTCACCACCAAGTGGGGCGCTATCTTGTGTTCTATTTTTTCTTCCCCTTCCCCCCATACCTGTGTGCTCCATCCCTTTGTCCCCTTCTCCCTGTCCTTCTTCTTCCCCCCCCCCTC
This sequence comes from Phyllobates terribilis, assembly GCF_046119375.1. Classification (NCBI taxonomy): domain Eukaryota; kingdom Metazoa; phylum Chordata; class Amphibia; order Anura; family Dendrobatidae; genus Phyllobates; species Phyllobates terribilis. Next base: position 459,930,093 of record NW_027362761.1, on the reverse strand, counting down.
CTTTGTGATTTCCCTACATATTATGGAAAAGTATACTGTGTATCTATAAGCTATATATTTCGCTTATGCATTACTGTGCACACTTGTATAATATAATAGGAAGGATTTCTGTTTTACTACTTATGATATGCTGTTTTTCACTATGTCATCTAGAAATGATATTTGTATCGTTCTGTATCTAATTGTCTATGACATTGTCCTATTTTCTACAGTCAACTGAAGAAGGTCGCTAAGACCGAAACGTTTTGGTGTTATTTCTGTGTACAGATTTATTTCACAAAGTCAATAAATTTTCTCTTGCAAAAGGACGATTGAGTGCCGAGGCTCTTTGATCTGACGTTGGCAATCTGTCACAAGAGGTGGACGATGACGAGACACAATTGCCAGGAAGTGAGGAGGAGGATCGTGGTGCGCAAGTGGAAGAGGAGGAGGTGGTGGATGATCTAGTAACTGACCCAACGTGGAAGGAGGACATGCTGAGTGAGGCCAGCAGCACACAGGGGGAGGGAGGCAGAGTACCCCAACAGGCAGGAAGAAGCAGTGTGGTGGCTGCAGACAGAAGGCAGGCAACCGTTCCCCGTAACACCAACACGAGGGACGTTGCCAGTACAAGCGGTAGGTCTTCCAGAGTCTGGAATTTTTTTAAAGACTCTGCTGATAACCCCAAAAAGGCCATATGTTCCACCTGCCATGCCAGCATCAGCAGGGGTGACAAAACTACCAGCCTGACCACCACCAGCATGATCAGGCACATGGCAGCAAAGCACCCGACTTTGTGGGGCGAAACCCAGGGTCCACGACTGCTTCTTCCACTGTTGTGCGTGCAATAGAACCCCCTGTTGTGTGTGCAAGGCAATCCCCTGTCCATACTGCATGTAAAGATGCCCCCTCCTCTCAGTCTTCACTTGTTATGGCAGTTTCTCAAGAAACAGCATCAACGTCCACGTCCCACCGCAGCGTTCAGTGGTCCATATCCCAGACCATTGAACGAAAGCGGAAATTCACAGCTAACGCCCCACAGACCACAGTCCTAAATTCGCACATTTCACGACTGCTTGCGTTGGAAATGCTGCCTTTTAGGCAGGTGGAGACGGAATCCTTCCGCAATCTTATGGCGGTGGCCATCCCTCGGTACTCGGTCCCCAGCCGACACTATTTTGCCCGGTGTGCCATCCCCGCACTACACAAGCACGTGTCCCAAAGCATCGGCCGTGCCCTCAACAACGCAGTTACTGGGAGAGTCCACCTGACAACGGACACGTGGACAAGTGCTTGTGGCCAGGGATGGTACATCTCTCTGACGGCACACTGGGTAAACATAGTGGAAGCCGGGACCCAGTCGGACCTTGGGAAGGAACACATCCTCCCCACACCGAGGATTGCGGGCCCTATGTCAGTCAGAGTTGCCCCCACAGTGTACAGCTCCTGCGCATCCTCCTCCTCCTCATGTTCAGCCTCCATCTCAGATATCACCACATCAGTTATAAGCTGGAAGCATTGCAGTACTGCCTCCGCCAAGCGGCAACAGGCTGTGCTGAAACTCATAAGCTTAGGTGATAAACCTCACACTGCTTGTGAGTTGTGGACAGCTGTGAAAGAGCAGGCAGATCTGTGGCTGAGACCGCTGAACCTACATCCCGGCATGGTCGTGTGTGACAATGGCCGTAACCTGGTGGCGGCTCTGAGGCGAGGTGAGATCACACACGTACCATGCCTGGCTCATGAGCTTAACATCGTGGTTCAGCGGTTTCTTAAATCGTACCCCGAGATGCCAGATCTGCTCGAGAAAGTACGCCGCCTGTCAGCTCATTTTCGCAAGTCGGCTACAGCTTCCGCCGCTCTTGCTGTGTTGCAGCAGCGTTTGCAGCTTCGGGCACACCGACTGGTGTGTGATGTCCCCACACGTTGGAGCTCTACCCTCCACATGTTGCAAAGGATTTGTGAGCAGAAGAGAGCAGTTGTGGAGTACCAGCTGCAACAAGGCCGTCGATATCCAGGTCAGACTCCACACATAAGACCTCAGGAGTGGACCTGGATGTCTGACATATGTACCATCCTGACAAACTTTGAGGAGGCCACCAAGATGGTGAGTGGCGATGACGCCATCATTAGTGTCAGCATCCCACTTGTCTGTCTTTTGCAATGCTCTCTGCAGAGAATTAAAGAGGAGGCATTGCAGCCAGAGTATGATGAGATGGATCAAGAAGCCGTAGCGGGCGATTACACACAGCCCAGCCTCATCTCATCCCAACGTGCATTGGGGGACAATGAGGGAGAGGAGGAGGAGGAGGAGGAGGAAGAACAGGAGCTGCTATCATGCATTGTAGACGGTAGTACCTGTACAAGTGTCATACCGTCGGTTAAGCGTGGGTGGTCTGAGGACAGGGGGGAGGAGGAAGAGGAGGAGGAGGAGCAGGAGAGCATGGTCAGTCGACATCTTGGTGAGGACACGGAAATCTTGCCCGTTACCAGTCTGGCACGCATGGCTGACTTTATGTTACGCTGCCTTAACTGTGACCCTCGCTTTGTCAAAATGTTGGGTGACAGTCATTACTGGTTGGTGACACTTGTAGACCCCCGCTACAAGGAGAACTTTCACTCTCTTATTCCTGAGGTGGAGAGGTCTACAAAAATGGGGCAGTACCAGAAGGCCCTTGCTGCTAGCGGCAGAGGTCACAGTTCATTGCCCAACCAAGGCGTACAGGTGAGAGAGATGCAACTCCAATCCAGCAGAGGCAGGGGAACACTGTCAACGTTCTGGGACAGTTTTCTGACACCCGCCCAGCTTACAGGCCCTGAGGCGCGGGGTACTCCCACAAGGAGTGGAAAGTTTCAAAAGATGGTGAGGGAGTACCTTGCCGACCGAACCAGCGTCCTCCGTGATTCCTCTGTGCCTTTTAATTATTGGGTATCCAAGCTGGACACTTGGAATGAACTCGCTCTGTACGCCTTGGAGGTCCTGGCCTGCCCTGCCACTAGCGTGTTATCGGAGCGTGTTTTTAGTGCCCCTGGGGGAATTATAACTGATAAGCGCACTCGCCTGTCAACTGACAATGCTGACAAGCTGACCCATATCAAAATGAACAAGGGCTGGATTGGGCCAGACTTCTCATCACCACCAAATGACAGCAGAGTAACATAAAGTCAAATCCACTGTGTTATTTCGGGAGGTGTATTCACATGCACCGCTTCACACCCACACATGGGTATACACTTCCTCGTTTCGGCTGTTTTATCTTCTCCTTATCCTCAATCTCCACCACCACTATACCACCAGGGTGCCAGCATTGCAAGTTCCTCCGTCCTTATTTTTGGCAGCTTTTGCTTGCAAGGCATAAGCAAATACTATGGGACACCCACTCACCAATAATGGGACTTATGTTTGTAATATGCTGTACTGCATGGCTCTTGTATGGGGCATTGCAAGTTGCTCCGTCCTAATTTTTGGCAGCTTTTGCTTGTAAGGCAAAAGCAAATTCTATGGGACACCCACTCCCCAATAATGGGACTTATGTTTGTAATATGCTGTACTGCATGTGACGCGCCCCCTGGGCCGTGTGTACACGTGTGTGGGATACCCAGTGCCGGGTCTCTGGGGTCTGTAGTCTCCGTGGTGGTGACCCGGTCCCGTGGCTCAGGCTGGTCAAACCAGTGGCAGTCTTTCTTAGGTTTTGAGGTTAATTGTCCGACTGCGCCACCCGTGGATTGCGGTCAGGGAGTACCACCGCTGCGAGGCAGACCGCTGAGGCTGGTGTTGTGTGCGCAGCATAGAATGGGATAACTCCCCTCGGGACGAGTATAGCCTAGGGCATTGAGTGTGGATGATGGGGGTGATGGTGCACGAGCGCAGCAGGAATGACTCAGAGTCTTTGCAGTGCAGTTCAGGGTCTTTACTGATGATTATAAGGTAGACCCTCCCGGGAGTACTGGCTAGCATAACAGGCCTGGTCAGTCTTTGAGCAAGCAGGAGTTCCCCTGGCCAGGTGGAGTTGTAGGCCTCCCCGTCTGTCTGCACTCTTCCTGGCTACCTTGCTGTAAGCCGGTAGAAGTAGCCCACGTCCCTGAGTGTACCGTGTAGTGCTCACCCGTATGGCTGGTGACTTGGGGCCTTCTGTTAGCCTCCGCTCCACAACGGCGGTGCTGGTCCCTTGCCTGTGACTGAGCCTCCGGGCTTCTATGGCCAGAGGACCTGAAATCCCCTGCCGGCTGGTTTCTGCTGCTGGATATATAAGTCCTCACAGCCTGGGACTCCTGTGTCCGGTTCCTATTGTCTTCTGCCAGGGCGAGCTCTGCTCAGCTTCCAGCCCCTGGTCTTTAGCTCCTAGCTCCTACAGAGCTCCTTGCTGTTACTATCCCTTGCTCTCACTCTGACTCTGACTGTTCTCTCTTCTCTGACTCACTCAACCCCGCCCCAGACCCAGTTTATAAGGGCAGAATTCTCCCCTCCCAGGACTGGGGCAGGAGGATGTTGCATGTTTAAGGGATCCTGACTAGGAAACCTCTCACTTGCTCTCCGACGTGATATCTCTATTACTGTGGTGACCAGACCCCTGGGGTGCCACACATGGCTCTTGTAAGGGGCATTGCAGTTCCTCATAATTTTTGGAAAGCCTTCCATTCACTGCTTAGGCCAACAGTGCACAGGAGACCCAGTTGCTATAAATGGAAAAAAAGGTTTAGTTAACGCAATCTGACCTCCATGTCATTTCCAAGGGGCATTGGAGTGCCTCGAAATTTTTGGTAGGCATTGCACTCACTGTATGCCCTATAACTGTGTAGCCGAACCGCTCCTTTTGTTACCGAAACATATCCTACAAGACATATCTGGTTGACTGGCCTGATATTGATGTGAATGGTCCTTGTTCCTCCTGCTCTTTCTCCTTTGCCACTACCTCATCCATCATTTATCACCTGAAGCTTTGTTTTAACGGGAGTCATAGAACTTGGATAGTAGCAGGAAAACATCCAGCAATCCTCGGAGGAGGTAGGATATGCGCCAAAACGCTGACCACCTCAGGCCTAGCCGCTACTACATACATGAGCTTGCATTACAACAAAACAAAGCAGATGCTAACTTCTATCATCCTCATCATGCTCCTCACCTTGGCACTCTCAACTCCCCTGATGGAGAAGCCAGGGCCCACCGGAGGAGTCTGATAGTCCGGTGGGCTCGGCCAATGCTGCCCTAAAGCAGGCCAGGCTAAGAAAAGTGTGGGAAAGGTTACCGGGACAAATAGGGGTGGCTGGGGACCGAGTATGGACACCCGGCCACCCCCTGGAGGCTGGGGAGCAAGCGGGGACATCCGGCCACCAGGCGGCTGGGGACGGAGTATGGATACCAGGCCGCCGACACAGCCATGGCGTGGTGGCCAGATTCCGCCTCCAATTTAAAGTGCAAGCAAGCAGTATGGTATTGCAGCCTTGGGTTGGGTGGGTGGCAGGCTGCATACTTGCGCTTGCATTGCAAGGAATGGGAGAGGTACAATTGAACACTGCCCTGGGACAAGGACTTGAATGGGGATAGTTGCAAGTCTGCAACGACAGGTGCAAGGTGGGAGGCATCTTTGCATGTACCATGAACAGGGGTTTGGCATGCACACACTACAGCGGAATAGGCTCTCCTTCCCACTAAATGCACTGGGGAGGGCACAGGTAATGTTTTGGTATACGCGCTTAATCTTATGTATAAGGCACACCAGGACAAATAGGGTGGCTGGGGACTGAGTATGGATACCTCGCTGCCGAAGCAGCCATGAGGTAGTGGCCAGCTTCGGCCTCCTCCAAACTAAAAGGCCCCATTTCAAGTGCAAGCTAGCAGTATGGAATTGCAGTCTGGGGGTGGGTGGGTGGCAGGCTGCACACTTACACTTGCATTAAAAGAAAACATAGCAGATGCTAACTTCTGTCATCATCGTCATGCTCCTCACCTTGGCACTCTCAACTCCACCGATGGAGAAGTCAGGGCCCACCGGAGGAGTCTGGTTCTCTGGTGGGCTCGTCCAATGCTGCCTAAAGCAGGCCAGGCTATGAAAAGTGTGTGGGGGGATGTTCCAAGGAGAAATAGGGGTGGCTGGGGACCGTTTATGTACACCCGGCTGCCCCCAGGTGGCTGGGGACCGTGTGTGGACACCCGGCCGCGGGGCGGCTGGGGACCGAGTATGCACACCCGGCCGCCGGGCAGCTGGGGACTGAGTATGGATTCCTGGCCGCCAACACAGCCATGACGTGGTGGCCAGATTCCGCCTCCACATGCCTAAAAGGCCCAATTTCAAGTTCAAGCAAGCAAGCAGTATGGTATTGCAGCCTGGGGGTGGGTGGGTGGCAGGCTGCATACTTGCGCTTGCATTGCAAGGAATGGGGGAGGTACAATTGAACACTGCCCTGGGACTAGAACTTGCATGGGGATAGTTGCAAGTCTGCATCTTCTGATGCGGCAAGGATCACTTATGATGGGCACACTTTTAGACAGTGACCTGGGAGTCAGAGATGCTTCCAGGGGTCTTCCCCATGCTGTTCCCATGTCTTTTCAGCACTTTATGCATGTGTCACACAGCACATGGCCAGATAAGGTTGTAAAATGTTAAAATTACATTTCCCGGTGAATGCATTTGTCATAGTTGAAAGCAATACAAAAGTGCAAAAACGCATAAAAAATGTTACTTGTGAACATAGCCAAAGGTGTGGAGGAGTATTTTTGTTTTTGGTCATTTATTTTAACTTATACACAAGTCTTTTCCCTGGAAAGGATGTTCCTTAACATATTTCACAGGAAAAAAGTTTCACTTTCGTTTTTGAACGTTTTATTGTGAGCCCGTAAAAGTGGCTTAATACCTCTGACCACGTTGTTGACAGCAGTGACCTGGGGGTCAGAAATGCTTCCTGGGGCGATCCCCATGCTGTCCCCATGTCATTTGAGCACTGTTACTATCGTTTTGGGCACTTGTTAGGCTTTTAAAAGACTGCCGGGGGTGCCACCGCAAAAATGCTCGAGTCTCCCATAGACTAACATTGGGCTCGTTGCTCGGGTCGAGCACCCGAGTATCACAGCGAGCTCGGCCCGAGCTTCGAGCACCCGAGCATTTTAGTGCTCGCTCAACACTAGTACTTACACTTCTATTGTCTAGCCATTTAGAAAGAGGAGGACAATGAGTCAATGCTATCATAAATAAAGATAAAAATATATACTTTATTTCATACTCAATAAAATATGAACATCACATAAGAGACAGGAAAAAAGGGGGGGGCAACAAAAACTTTTTTGAGTGCAACAATGAAGGCAAAAATCCCAGAACAGAAGTCTGATAGTGCCAACCACTACTAAAGGAGTATAATGCTGTGCAATGTATGACCATATACAGGGCTACAGTGTCCATTTTAGGATATGATCAGGTATCAAAATCAAACATCAGAATGATGTCAGTTTGAGGCTAAATACCCTGTATCAGAACTGATTTTGATAAGTGATTCTGACGAGTGATTCTGCCGAGTGATTCTGATGAGTGATTCTGACGAGTGATTTTGACAAGTGATTTTGACGAGCGATTCTGACGAGTGATTTTGACGAGTGATTCTGATAAGTGATTTTGATGAGCGATTCTGACGACTGATTTTAACAAGTGATTCTGTAGAGTGATTCTGACGAGTGATTCTGACAAGTGACTCTGACCAGTGACTTTGACAAGTGACTTTTACAACTGTAATAATAATAAAAAAAAAAAGTTACTGTTCACGGATGGGACTTGAACCCAAAATTCTGTGTCCCAAAGCCAGTGTACTAACCACTGAGCTATAAACTCAGTAGAAAAACCTAGGAGTTCTATTTGGTTATATGATTTTCAGTGCAAACGTGTCTAAAACTCATTGGGACTTATGCACAGACTGCAAGCAAGCCAAATTCAAATGATTCACTCGTCAGAATCACTTGTCAGAATCATTTGTCAAAATCACTTGTCAGAATCATTCATCAGAATCACTTGTCAGAATCAGTTCTCAGACAGGGTATTTAGCCTCAAACTGACATCATTCTGATGTTTGATTTTGATATCTGATCATGTCCTAAAATGGAAACTGTACAGGGCAAAAATTAAAACAGTCATTGTCCCTGCCATGGAGAGTATAACAAGCAATATAATGTGACCATATATCACATGTCTCAGTAATGTATGCTCATGAGGGTCACTGCTGATCCTGGCGCATCACTATGACACCATGCAGGGATAAGTAAATCACATAATTATAAAATAGTTACCCATGGTCCAGAGAATGGTGGCACTACAGACTCCCAATCCCCAACGCATGTTTCACTACAGTAGTAAATGTCTAGCCATGTAGTAGAACAACTAGAAGGTTTGTACATACTCTGCACTAATTGATAACGGATCATCTACCTCCTCTGTACGTGATAGCTGGGAAACATGACAGAATCCCATTTAAGCCTTGGTCAGCTGTTAATATTCCCCAATATTTTTTAAAATTATTTCTCATGCACAGTTGTCAAACCTACCAATAATCCTAATTTGTTACATTTTTTCCTTCTTACATGGTTTCAGCAAAGAGGATCTATTTTTAGATCCGTCCTGATATGCAATATTCAGTGAGTCCAGTGGGTAGCCTGTTTCCAAAACTCTGTCTTAATTCTCTAGCTTGCACAAAAAAGTACTTTCTGTAGAACAGTTCCTCCTTATCCTTTGGTACTGATCTTTAGGTATCCCTTTTTTTAGATTATATGAATGATGAATCCCTCAGTGTAGTAAGTTATTCGTAGGTGTTGATTTGCGAAATGTTCAAAAAATTGATATTGGTATGATTTATCTCAGATGTGAACCTCTATTCTATTGTGCTGTTATTCAAATCAGTTACAAATTTAGCAAAGGATGCAGTGTCTCCTGACCAGAGTAGTAGGAATTCATCAATATTTCGCCACCAAAATATGGGAGCTTCACCAGGGGACATCTACTTTCCTAAAATGTTGGTATCCTCCCACCAGCCCAGGAACAAATTAGCTTATGTGAGCGCACATGGGATCCCCATCGTGGTGCCCCTGAGCTGGTGGTAAGAAATTTGCCATCAAATTGGAAGTAGCTATGGCTCAGCACAAAGTCGAGAAGCCTAGAAATTAATCGGTTGTGACCACACAAATGAATACCTCTACAATTAAGAGAATAATTGGTCACTTTTATGCCATGTTCATGAGGGATACTACTATAAAGCGCCTCAACGTCAGTGCGGGCCAGCTGTATATCATCATCAAAATTAATATCGTCAAGTTTTTATAATAAATCTGTGGTATACCTTATATACAATGGTAGGGTTGTCACGACACTGCAAATCTGGGTTAACGAGTCAATACCAGATACGATAGGATGACCCTTGAGTGGTGTAAGTCCCTTATGTATTGTTGGGAGGTAGTAGAAGACAGGTATCGTAGAATACTTAACTTGCATGTAGTCAAATTCATTTTTTGAAATAAGTCTTAGATTAAATGCTTTGGTAAGAATGTTCTCTAATTTCCTCCCAAGTATAAAAGTGGGGTCATCTCGCATTATAGCATAAGTTGAACCATCCCACAAGATATCAAAACACATATTTTTGTATGTTGTATGATCAAGGATAACAATATTGCCACCCTTGTCAAAAGATTTGAAGATCAAGTCTTGATTCCTTGACAATTTATCAAGTGCCTCCCTTTTTGCTGATGGTAAATTTTTAGGATAACCTTTATTACATTCTGCAAATTTTGAGAGGCCCGCTGATACCAATTTAGTAAAGATGTCTAAACTTGTCCCCTCTGACATTGGGGGCACACATGTGCTTGATGGTCTAAATGTAGTAAAAGTTCCTTGCTCCGGCCCCCTGCTGTTTTCATCTAAAAGACTAACAAATGTTCTAACACTAGGCTATTCCTCCTCTGTTATACCTAAAGCAATGCATTCCTGTCTATCATGATTCTTAAAAAAAATGTCCATTTTTGTTTATGAGCGAAAAGATTTATGTCTTTAATCCACTTAAAGTCATCATATCGACTAGTAGGTACATATGATGAACATTTTGTGAGGTTAATCACCTTATCGTCACTCTGGGGTTTTATCTCTGATACAGGCAGCTGGGTTTCTCTGAGGCCATAACTGCAATTGTCACATATCATAATTACATTTGTTCTTTTGTCATTTGATCATTAGAAATGTCTGCAAAGACCAATGACGTATTCTCCTACCCAGTAGTCGACCAATGCATAAGATCCTTAAAGTTCAAAATAATTCCATGATGTCCATTGCACTAGTTTTTGACCAGGAACAGCGACATATCTGGCTGTGTCTGATGTTGCAAATCAGCTCCATTTACTAATTACATTTTTAAGGACAAAATGCAGAACAAATTGGTCATATATTTAAAGTTGAAGTAAAATTTATGTAAAGCATACTCAAGAAACAGTCTACAACATACTCTGTAACTGGGGGGCATTGCGGCTCAAAATGACACAGATAAGGGAAAATTACAATTAATTGAGAAGAAAATATTTTTCTTTTTTTTTAAATAGCCACCAGCATCTCTTGTCATATTTTATTATAACTTATTAGCATAAATGCTTTCTTTATGTAATTGTCACATGTAACCGGAGAAAGAATCCTTACTGTACTGTATTTTTCAGATTTAGCTGTAGGCAAAACTCTATTCTTAAAATGTATCCACCAAAAACATTACAACAGTTTGATACTAATAAAGCATATCTGGCTATTAAAAAACCTTCTTTCCAAATAATTGGAGAAAAAGAACCTAGATTGAATGTTTTCATCTTGTTGGCTCTATTAATTTTTAAGATAAAATGTTGAACTTAAGAATGCTTGTTGCCAAGCTTTTTTATAGTTGGGGGAAACTATATATTGATATCTAGAGGTTTGTATAGTTAGAAGAGTTTAATAGGTAAAGACCAGTTATATTATACTTACCAGACCATGTGAGATTTTATTCCACTGGCAGAATATTTTATTCATGAAGTGTTGCTTTACAATTTGATCTAATTGAATCATGGAACAAAATATGGACAATATTATTTTAATATATGGCCAATGCAGTATGCTGATTCCTGACCATATTAGACTTTATCTTCATTATTTTACATCTGGCTATATTTAACCCCCTACCACCAAAGCCGGTTTTCACCTTCCTGACAAGGCCAAATTTTTCAATTTTGACCAGTGTCATTATGTGGTAATAACTGTAAAGCTTCATCATATCCCAGTGATTCTGAGACTGTTTTTTCGTGACACATAGTACTTCCTACTAGTGGTGAAGTTAGGTCGATATTATTGCCATTTATTCATGAAAAAATGTAGATTAGATGATCATTTTGAAATGTCTCAATTTTCGAGCTTTGAATTTTATGCCCTTAAAACAGATAGTCATACCAATAAAAAATATTAATAGGCAAGACTTTCCACGTGTCTACTTTACATCAGCATCATTTTTGTAATATTTTTTTTGTTAGAAATATAGAAGGGCTAAAAGTTTAGTAGCAATTTTTAATTTTTCCAACAACATTTACAAAACCTATTTTCTTTGGGACCACTTCACATTTGAAGAGCCCAAAAGTGACCCCATTTTAAAAACGGCACCCTTCAAGGTATTAGAAATCACATTTAGAAGTTTGTTAACCCTTCAGGTACTTTACAGGAATTAAAGCAATGTGGAAGAAAAAACAAAAATTAAAATATTTCACACAAAAATGTTGCTTTAGCCCCAAATTTTTCATTTTTACATGGTTAACACGAGAAAATGGACTAAACAATATGTTGTGTAATTTCTCCTGAGGATGACGATGCCCCATATGTAGGGGAAAACTATTGCTTGGGCACATGGAAGGGCTTAGAAGGGAAGGAGCGCTACTTGAATTTTGAAGTGACATTTTGGCTGGAATAGATTGTGGATGACATGTCACATTTGAACATCTCCTGACATGCCAAAACAGTAGATACCCACCACATGTGAACCCAATTTGGAAACTAAACCTCTCCAGGAATTAATGAGGGGAGTAGTGAGCATATTTAACCCTCAGATGATTCACAGAATTGTATAACATTGGGCTGTGAAAATAATTTTTCACTAAAATGTTGTTTAAGCCCCAAGTTTTTAATTTTCAAAAGGGGTAATAGGAAAAATTGGACTGTACAATTTGTCACAAAATTCCTCCTGAGTTTGAGAATATCCCATATGTGGTTGAAAACTAATTTTGAGGCCCAGTGCAAAGTTCAGAAGGGAAGGAGTGCCATATTGAAATACAGAATTTGCTGTACAGAATGATTCAGCAGAGCCTCTGGCATGCCGGAAAAGTAGACCACCCTATAAGTGACCCAACTTTACAAACTACACTCCTCAATAAATTCATCTAGGGCTGCAGCTATCATTCTGAAACTACAGGTGTGTCATAGAATTTAATACCATTGAGCAGTGAAGAAAAAATATTTATATTTTTTAACAAAAAAAATTTTGAGCCCCAAATTTCTAATTTTTATAAGGGCTAATAAGAAAAAAAAAGATTGCACAGTTTGTTTTTGCAATATTATTATTATTGTTTATTTTTCTAGCATGGTCAGCATGGTGGCTCAGTGGTTAGCACTGTAGCCTTGCAGTGTTGGGGTCCTGGGTTCAAATCCCACCAAGGACAACATCTGCAAGGAGTTTGTATGTTCTCCCCGTGTTTGCGTGTGTGTTCTCCAGTTTCCTCCCACACTCCAAAGACTTACTGATAGGGAATTTAGATAGTGAGCCCCAATGGGGACAGTGCTGATTTTGTCTGTAAAGCATTGTGGATTAATGGCGCTATATAAGTGAGTAAAATAAATAAATAAAATAAATAGCACCATTGGTTCCATGGTGCTGTTCATGAGAAGGGGTTAGATACAAAACACAAATAAAAATTACAATGAAACCGTGACAGACAGGTACAGATGGGAGAGGGCCCTAATCTTTGCTGGATTTCTACAATATTGCACCAATACATGTAATTGAAAACTACTTTTAAGGCACAGTGCAAAGCTTATAAGGGAAGAAATCCCATATTGGAGAACACATTTTGCTGCAATGGTTTGCAGATGCCTTGTCTCACTGCTAGAGCCCCTAAGGTACCAGAACAGTAGAAACCCCCCACAAGTTACCCCATTTTGCAAACTGCACCCATATGTGGCTGTACAGTACTGTTTGGCCACACGACAGGGCTTGGGAGGGACGAAGTGCTTATTAACTTTTGGAGCACAGATTTTCTTAGAATAGTTTGGTTTTAGTTTCAGGTTTTGCACTCAAGGTCATGGACTCCCTTTTCTTTGAGATGGACATTACATATATATAACTCCCCATGGGTGGGTGTCAATTTGTTAGGGACTCGTTCCTGCTCAGCACTTATTCACATTTACACCATTTGACAATGGTAATGTTATAATACTAGAGGTTAGGACCGTCCTGAATACCATCATCTTGACTTGGTGGGATGGTTTTTACATTTTTTTTATCAAAAATAATGTTAGCTAAGTAACCTAGCAGTCGGTAACCTTAAGGTTACAAGAGTTCACAGCCACCGGGTCTCGCAGCAGTTGTGAGGCTTGGAAACCTTAAGGGAGCCTTTAAGGGAAACTTTAAGGTTACTGGAGTTCCCAGCTGCTGGGACATCTGAAGGCTGTGAACTAAGGTTACCAGAATTCACAACTTCCAGGTGTTCCAGTAGCTGGGAATTCTAGTGATCTTAAAGTCTCCCTTAAAGGCTCCCTTAAGTTTTCTGGGCCTCACAGCTGCCAGGGGATCCGGTGGTTGTGAACTCCGGTAACTTTACCAGACTTCACAGTCACTGGGTCTCATAGCAACTGTGAGGTCCAGAAACCTTAAGGAAGACTTTAAGGTTACTGGAGTTCCCAGCTGCTGGTGTTCAAAGGAGTACTGTGATGGCAGGCACAAATGGAGCCATATTTATCAACACCAGGTCATAATACTAATGCACTAGTGGATGCATCAGCCTTCCATGATAAAGGCAGAGGCAGCACATGTGCAAAATACTGATGAGACAATCACCTACACACTTAACATTCATGGTGTTATGAGTCCGGGTGGTGGAACCTCTGTGCTTCGGTGCAAGGAGGGACCAGAGGGGCGTGACTAAGTGCCTACTCGGCCCGACCAAGGTCACACGGCGGCTTAGTCAACTCCGTGAACCAGGGAGGAACTGGGCAGGTGGACCAGGTGCTACTCTGAGACCGACCTTGTGTAAAAGCAGGTGACTCCCACAGGTCAGAAGGCAGGAACTGACCGGTACAGCGGATGAGCAATGCAGGAAGGCTGATGGGTGGACCGGGTAGATAAGCAGGCTGGTTCGGCAGATAGCCAGATGGGTGCTCCGGGTAGGCGAGCAGGTGGGCACGGCAGGTAACTGGCGGGTGCTCCGGGTAGACTGGATTGTGGGCACGACAGGTAACAGACAGGCAGGTTTCTCCAGCTAGGCAGACTGGTGGGCACGGCAAGTTACAGACAGGTTCTCCAGGTAAGCAGGCTGGCGGGCTGGACTGACAGACAGACTGGCAGGCAGGACTGACAGACAGTGGGACCTGAGGGCTGGAGCAAGTGTTAAGCACATGGAACAACAACCTTGCACAGGCACCTCCATTTTGGAGGAGGTGCCTTATATAGGGGAAGTCCTCCGGCCATTGGCCGGGGACTCTATAGGACGGCGTGCGCGTCCCCTTTAAGAGGGAGACCGCGCTCGCGCGCCCTAAGCACAGTGCCCGGGATGCGCCACAGCAGCAGGGGAGCGGGAAGACGCAGGACCTGGACTGCAGCGGTGAGGGGAATGGTGTCTCTGCCCGGCAGGAGGCAGAGACGCCGATGCTACACATGGTGGGGATAGTTGCCTAGTATTATAAATGTACATGGATCAATCTTGTATAGGGAGTCAGTCACACAGGTATGTTGAGTGCACAGTGTCTGGCTTACAGCCCATTAGTGACACCCATACTACTAGTTGTACAGAAATGAAAAAATGTGCAATAAAAACATAAAAAGATGTAAAAAATGTTCAGGTATTGGTCTATATAAATAACTTTGTAACCCATGTTAAGGGTGAAGTCAGACTGCCATATTACTCGCATGAGGATCGCATCGCTATCCATGGACTGGCCATCGGCTCTCCTGACCTGAGCATGACAGCATGTATTTCTATGCAACTGAGTTGACCAGTATGGACCAACTTTTGGAACATGAAGAAGAGACCTGGCATCAAATTTCGGTCAAGACATGCTTGAGTCTGACCAAGACCATGCCCAGAAGGATTCAGGCAGTGTTGAAAGCCAAAGGTGAATTTACAAAATACTAGCAAAATAATAAAAATTAAAATTAAGATTTTTAGAAGCAAAACAGTAACAATGCAGTGACTTGACAAAAATCTGCATAACTAAGCTTATGCAGACTAATTACAAGTCAAATTTATGTATGAGATAGCCAAGATGATTGTCTATAAAATTATGGTAAGTAAAGTAATTTTACTTAGCTTTTATCTAAGTAAAACTGAAAAGTCCAAGGTGGAAACTTTCCTCCCTATTTTGGACACCCTAATCTTTGAACTGACAAAACGTCCAGAGGCTTATTCACAAAATAGAAATCTGTTTCTTAAGTGAATTGAAAACCATTGCTTCTGATGCACTGAAGAAAAAATATGAACATCTGGCTAATATGTATCACAAGGATGTGAATTATGATGACCTTTTAAATGAATGTCAACATCTCAAGCACTACATGGCTCTTGATGAAAATTGTGAGACTCTCCCTGTACTGTACAGAAAAATAATTCCGGACAATTTGAAATCTGTATTCTCGAATGCAGAAATTGCACTCAGATTGTTCATGTGCATTATGTTGACCAACTGTAGTGGAGAATGCTCCTTTTCAAAACTGAAATTTATAAAAAAAAAATCTGCTTCGTAGCACAATGGGGCAGTATCTTTTGAACTGGCTTTCGCTCATGTGCATGGAACATGACATTCTGAACACCATTGACTTTAAGCCAATAATAAAGCAATTCTCTGAAAAGAAATGGCGCAAATGCTTGTTATAATAAGGAGTTTGAACTTTCATACTGTGTCATCTAATTTGTGTGGCTTACTGAGTATTATAGTGTTTTTCAAGCCATGTGTATTGTTCTTATGTTTATCATGGTGATTAGTTGCTGCATGTTTTTAATGTTTTAATACCAGATTTGTGGAAGTGGCAATAAAATAAATATATATTTAATATTATCAACCATTTACTTTTTATTCCTATGAGTGGTTGTCGTAGGGGCCCCAAGCACACTGGTTTGCCCAGGGGCCCATAATGCTGGTGACACTACATAGTGTACTAATGCGAATTACTTGTACCCAGTACAATGGAAGGAAGAAGCAGACAGTGATACTGAAGATGAAAGGGCTGAATTAGTAGATGATGGTGCATTACTGTATCAGGACCAAAAAGCCCACAAGCAAGAAGTTAAACCTGAAGGGGTTGTGGGGGCTCATTCTAGACAGGTCCTAGCTGAAGATTCTACAAAGTCAGTGAGACCACCAGAAACATCGCTAGCTGTACAATATTTGTTGTATAACAATTGGCAGGGGAAAAGGAGGAGGATGATGAACCAAGTGCATTTCATTAAATTAGCAGTCCCTCTAAAGCATGTGTCATACTTTCCCAGTAAGAATTGCCTCCATAGAAGAAGTTGGTGCCACAGTTATCCACAACTTAGTCAGTCCCTAGTCGGCCAGTTAACTGAGTGCCATAATGAAAGAAACTCTTCCTCCTTGATAAAACCCATTTGGTTTTGCAAAAGCACCTAAAAATTATATGCACCTGCTACAGCCTAAACTGGACAGATCTGCCTTTAGTACTTAAGATATTTTGTGCTGTAGCAGATTATGGTCTATTAAAGGATACAATGGGTTGCCCTGCAAATGACTAAGTAGACCCTTAAAGAACAGTGAAAAGAATAGAGACCCCATGTGAGAAGAGAAGTGACATTTTCCTGGAGTACCCGGTTATTCAGGGACAAAAAGAGACATTTGCTGAATGCAGGGTCCAAAAGAAGACAGACGTCTGACAACAGCTATGTTTGGAGCAGCATACTGTACATGACCAGGGCGACTACTAGTGAAAATGAGACTGGCCACATCCCAATGATTTGAAATGTCCCCTTTCTCAAGACAAGACTCAGATGAATCAACCTTTGAGTTTTTCATAAGCGAGTTACTCTTTCCATGGATAATGAGCACAGTGGCAGTACGATCAGTATTACAAAGTGACCTGGCCTTGAACCTGCCCATAACAGGTATTCATGTGCAAATAGGTCCCACAAAAACACACACATTCAGCTTTTATTCTTAGTGACATGGTGATATGTAATTTATTGGGATTAAATTTATTTTGTGTAGTGCTATGACTGGCACCCCTGCACGGTGTCCCTTCTCCCTCCATGCAAGGATGCCAGCCTACTCACCGCTCTGACCCCACGGCATGGTCATCAGCGTTCCCTACTTCCTGCACTGTACTGAGTCCTGGTGGTGCATCTAGTGCGCATGCCCTCCCCTGCTTTTAAAGGGACAGCGCGCATATAGTAAATGCCCTCAACCTGTTGCTAAGAGGCATTTAGTGTAATGATGTCCACCTGCAAGATGGCTCCCAGCCAATTGCTGGGAGTCATCCTGTGTAAAAGACTCCCTCCCTCTTAGGGAGTCACTGAAGCAACAGCATTCATTAATGTGTAGTTTCCCCTACTGATGAGTTGTTACGTCCCCTGGTCCTTGTTTGGCCATTTCTTGAACCTCGTCCCCCGATGCGGCCAAGGCCTGAACTTTCTCCCCCAGTCCTTGTGCGGCAGTGCCTGAAGCTTGTCCCCTGGTCCCAGTGTGGTCACTGCCTGATTGTGCTCCCCCAGTCATTGTGCGTCCGGTGCCTGAACCTCGTCCCCTGGTCCAAGTGTGGCCAGCGCCTGAACATTGTCCCCTACTCCTGGTTCGGCCATTCCTGAATCCAAAAGTAGGAATCAAAAACATTTGAGGAATACATTGATGAAAATGTAGTTAACGGGTTTATTCGCCCATCTTCATCACTGGCAGGTGCGCCTATATGTTTGGTCAAAAAGAAAGACAGTTTCTTAAAAGTTTCCCCGCGCATCACGCCTCAGCATCAATCGTGCACTTTCCCAGTGAATTCAGGAAAGAGGACGCGTGTGGTGGATGCTGGGCCATGATCTGCGGGGAAACCCTGCCCACAGACCATCAATCAGCGTCACTGTGTCACACCCGGCTGCAGCGGAACTTGACGTGACATCAGCGGATGTTGGAGCCAGCTGCAGCCGGGGTCACGTGATGCCTGTGAGCGGTCAGTGATAACACCACTCACACGCAAGATTGACAATGCAAGGTATTTGCTAAAAATTTTATTTCCACCGTTCACATCAATGGGGGCATGTTCTATAGTAGTGGAAAACTTCTTTAAGACCCTGCATTGATTACAGAGAATGGAATAAAATTACTGTAAAGAATCTTTACCCTCTGCCTTTGATCCCTGAGTTGCTGGACAGAGTTTGTCTCAAATTAACCCAGAGATTCTTAATCCTCCTCCTGCTATGGGCCAGCCCTACAGTTAATCCTGTAATATCCAACTAAACAGGAACTGCAGTCAAGGAGGTTAACAATAAAATACAGTAAAATACATTCTCATACATTTAAACATCAGGAGCCATCAGAAGAGTGGAACGCCATCTTATACTCCCTCCATTGTGATGGGCTTGCACATGCGATTCAAGGGGGTGATATATTACATGACTGTGGACTCCATCACTAGAGATGAGCAAACCCGAACTGTAAAGTTTGGGGTTCATACCGGACACCTAGCGTCCATTGCTGAACTCTGAACATGAACTTCTTCGGGAAGAGAGAGAGAGACTCTGTGGGGGTACTTTGCTTCCTTTGGCAGCCCCCTAGCCCTTACTATGACCCATTTACAGGCCTTTTACAGCACCAAAGTTCGGATCCCATTGACTTCTATGGGGGTTTGGGTTCAAGTTTGGGTAGAGTTCTGGTACCCAAAACGAACTTTGGACAAAAGTTTGGTTGAACCTGACAAACCTGAACATCCACTGGTCCGCTCATCCCTATCCATTACATATTCTCCTGTCCTAAAGCAAATATTGCGGATCAGGTAGAAGTAAAACTTATGACTACTTAAGACTACTTATGAATATGTCATTTAACTTTGAATGTTAGGGCAAATACCATGTACAGTAAAATTAGAAAGTGGACAGGTGCGTAAACTATGATCTAAAAATAATGATGGATAGATGCAGAATTAGTGTTAAAAATTATGATGTAAGCATCTTGTCAATTTTGGTAGTTTTTGTATTATATATTTTTCTTAAACATTCCTTAATTAGTAATTAACTCAAAAGGAAGTTTTGTATATGAAGCCGAAATAAATCCTCAATAATAAAGTTTGCTTCAAAAATGCTGTAAAACATCTAATTAATTATATTGAAAATATCACTTTTGATAGCATTTTATGCAAAAGCTCAATTTCCATAAGTTAATGAGAGGAAATCATATTGACTAATTACAGGAGTAAAATGTAACCAGAATAAAAAATAAAAATAACATCTCTTTCACACAGTACATTTCTATGAATAGAGCCATGGTATACATTCAATATACATCTAGAAAAGGAATTAGGTAACATTTCATGCGATAAAAATATTTCCTTTCAGGGACATAAAAACTTCATATTTTGGCAGTTCACAGATCAGTGATCACTATAGATGAGCAGATCAGGCAAAAGTCGAATTCACCTGTTCACAGGACATTGATTTGCAGAGAAGTTATTCTCTGCTAATTTAATATGCCTTATTATGCTCTGAGGTCTTTCCATGCCCCAGAGCATAATCAATGTACAATGTAAAAAATAAAAAACTACTTACACTCCCCACACCACTCACATCCACAGCAGCACCCGCTGTCCTCTGCTCGCCGTCTGGTCCTCCACACTTCCATCGTGTCGCATTTCCGGCCTGGTGTTCTCTCTAGGTTGGGATTTCCAGCCGAGAGCAGGCCCTGGAATTAACTACGCATGTGCAGTCACATCCGGGGCCTGCTTCCAGAAGTCATGCTTCAGTGTTCAAGCTAGGCGAAGCTCGCAATTGAAAGTCCTGGAGTAGTGTGAACACCGAGCCGGAGACACGGAGGACCGGACAGTGAGCAGGGAGCAGCGGTTTTGGCCCAAAGGGTAAACGGGCATCAAAAGGTTCAAAACAAGAAAAAAATACATATTCATCTCACCACTCACCTTTCTGTCTGCCCTCACTGCTCTCTGCTCACAGTCTAGTCCTCTGCTCTTCTATCACATCACATCTGTGGCCCGATGTCCACTCTACTCTGGGGCTTCCAGCCACCAGTAGGCTCTGGAGCATACACAGTGAACTCTGTTGCCTGCTCGTGGCTGTAAGCCCGGGCCTAAAGTGAACACCGGGCCAGAGATGAGGTGTGACAGAGGTACGTAGGACCGGACAGTGGGCAGGGAAAAGCTGGAGCAGGTGGAGATGTAAGCAACTGGCAGAAGGTTAAAAAAAAAAGCATACCTCACCACTCACCTTTCCAGCTTTCGATGATACTCCCTGCTTGCTGTCTGGTCCTCCACATATCCATCATTTCACATCTCAGGCCCGATGTTCACCCTATGATGGGATTTTTGGCGGCAAAATGTCTGGAGTTTGCTAGCTGCTGGAAGCTCCAGCATAGAGTGAACATTGGGCTGGAAATACAATGCAACAGAGATATCAAGGTTTGGACAGTGGGTAGAGAGAAGTACAGGCAGCTGGATAGGTGAGCAGTGAAGTATGTTTATTTTTGCCTCTTAGTGTTCAGCAAATTGGTGACCACAGCTAGCTTCCATTTTGTTGAATTCACGCAAAGTGAGTTACAAAAAGTCTCTATTCTCCAGAATTCTGATTTTTGTAAAATTCTAGTAAAATTCAATTACCCTTGAATACATTTGCCCATCTCTAATGATCACCATAGTGTGACAATTTTAAGTGTCATGCACACAGCCGAGTCATGTGTATGTTGGCACCCAAGTCAATACCAAGGAGTAATAGATTCATCAAAGCTTTTGTGCCATTTTTAAGCTTTTAAAAGTTGAAATATATGACATTTGGAGTTTTCACTCCAGTTTGAAGCAGATCTTTAAATGAGCAAAGCTGGGGCAGGACGGGACGTGGTCACACCTGCCGTCAAATTCACTATATTATCATTTCTTACACCAGCATTACTACTTCAGTCTATGACTGGAGTAGTATTTCAATCGATATGCTCGGAGGTGCACGTCACAGAGAAGATGTGCTGAATTAATTAACTGGTGTGTGCTTCTTCATGAATTCAGCACATCAAACTCCAGTGAGCTCTACATTAAGATTGGTGTACGCGATGCCAGTCTTAGACTATGCTCACATGTCCACTAATGATCCATTAGAATGGATCCAGCAGAAATCCATTAGGAAAAAAGTTGCGCTGACACAACTTTTTAGTCAATTATTCACCAACTGTTCTCAGCCGGATCTGATTTTTTAACATTGGAGTCAATGGGCAATAGATCTGTTAATGCAGTATCCATTGTCATCTATTTCTAACAGACCCAGGCAAGAAAAGGATTGCCCTTTTCCACCACATCTGTGCAGCTGCTGAGCCACTGATCAGTGACGCCCATCAATGATCGGAGTGCATGCTCGATTTTGGCCAGGGACTTTTTTTTTCCTGTCCATTCTTTCCCCCTTTTGCACCACATCCATGCGTGCATCCTACAAGCGCTGAACACTGATCAGTGACGCACATCACTGATAGGCATCGGTTGTTGGAGTTTTGTTTGTTTTTTTTCAACAAGTGTAAAAAAAGAAACAAATAAAAATAATAATTTAGATTAGTTCATAAGGCTAGATTAGGGACAGTAAGAATCTACTGTAGTAATCGACATCAACTACAGTATGTTTTTCTGAATATAGTCAGGATTAGCGTCAGATAGTTCCAGGCACTCAAGAATTTTCTTTTACTGATGTCCGTTTAGTTTAGTAATTGTAGTTTCAGAATTGTAGTGGAAAATCTTGTAGCACTTATACTACAGTTTTTTCTACTGCAAAGAATTACGGTTATTGTAATTTAGTTGCAGTCGCTCAGTAATTGTTTTTACTGTCATCCGTTTAGTACGTTTGTTTTTTATTTTACCAATTTTTTATATTCTCCTTTTTATTTTATTTGTATTTTTTTCTTCCTAGATTTTTTTCCTCTGTTCTTCTTTTTCTCTTCTATTCTAATAAATAAAAAAGTTTACACCAAACACTCACACACCTGAATACAGTTTGGTTATTTTACACACACAAATCACACACGTGAAAAATAAAAAGTCCTACTCATCCCAAAGACAGTATTCAGCCAAAGAGGCATACGCAGTCCTTGCCGATGACACTGATAGTGAGGGAGAGGATTCCAACTTTCTTTAATTTTCCTCCTCCTCTTCTTTCTCAAGTGATAGCGAACTGTTACGCAGACTCCCCATGACAACAAATGTGACAGCGCCCACCATTAGTAATCCCCTATGGACCTCGCCCCCTGAAGATTATGAGCCAAAGTTTCCTGATTTTGTGGCCAGATCAGGAATCTAATTTGATACTACCGGCCTCACAAAAATCGACTTTTTCAATGTCTTTTTCTCTCAGAATTTCGTAAATCTCATGGTGGTCGAGACAAATTTATGCACCCAACAGTTTTTGTCCTAAAACCCCACTTCATCATTTTCTAACTGGACTCCTATAGATGCAGTAGAATTGATGAAGTTTTGGGGCCTTGTTCTTCACATGGAGATAGTGAAGAAGCCAGAACTTCGGCAATATTGGAGTCTTGATGTTTTATATAACACTCCAGTGTTCCACATGGTTATGACCTGTAAATTATTTGAGGCCAACCACAATTCTTTGCATTTCAACAATAATGCACAATGTCCTCTCCGAAATTACCCCAACTTTGACCGTCTTTTCAAAATTCAGCCGGTCGTTGATCACTTCAACAACAAGTTTGCTGAGGTGTACATTACCCAAAGGGACATCTGGGTGGATTAGTCCCTAATACATTTCAAGAGGAGGCTTAAATTGTGATAATATCTATACAGTAAGAAGGCCAGGTACAGAATTAAACTCTACAGGCTGTGCGAGGGTACCTCAGGGTATATTCACAAATTTAGGGTTTATGAAGGATTCAACCCCCTGAATGTCCCCCTATCCTGGGAGTGAGTAAGAAAACTGTGAGATTTAGTGCATCCACTGCTGGATTAGGGTTATCACCTCTACATAGATAGCTTTAATAACAAAATCCCACTCTTCAAGTCCCTCTCTGCCAGAGCTACCGCATCATGTGGTTCTGTGGGAAAAAAAACAGAAAGGACTTCCTAGGTCACTAATTGGGAAGCTGCACAGAAAAGGTGAGAGCAGAGCCCTATGTAGCTACAACATGTTGGTGGACAAGTACAAGGACAAAAGGGATGTCCTTTTTAAGACCACAATACATGGCGATGTCAGCACCCCCACCGCTGTACCAGGTAACTCTACACAGGTCTACTAACCAGACTGTGTCTTGGGGATCAATAAGAACATGAGGGGAGTTAATCTCTCTGATCAAGTCCTCCAGCCCCACAGTGCCATGCAGAAAGCTAAGGTGTGGTACAAAAAATTGGCCGTGCACATCGTACAGATGGCATTGTATGACGATTACGTGCTATCACAATATGCAGGCCAGACTGGCACATTCCTTCAGTTCCAAGTGGTAGTGATTAAGGTCCTAATTAGTGATGGGCGAGCATTAGTGATGGGTGCTTGATTCTCGGGTCAAGCAAATTGGAATACTCGGATGCTCGACCCGAGCAATGAGCCCAGTGTAAGTCTATGGGAAACTCGAGCATTTTTCAGGCGGCTCCCCCCGGCAGTCTGCAGAGGGCCTAAAAATTACCCAAATCGGTGGGAACAGTGCTCAAATGACATGGGAACAGCATGGGGAAGGCCCTGAAAGCATCACTGATTTCCAGGTCACTGCCTAAAAGTGTGCCCATCATAACTGATCCTTGGCGCATGCGAAGATGCCTCCCGCCATGCACCTGTCATTGCAGACTTGCAACAATCACCGTCCACGTCCTTGTCCCAGTGCAGTGTTCAGTTGTCCTTACCCCATTCCTTGGAATGCAAGCGCAAGTATGCAGCCAGACACCCACCCACCCACAGGCTGCAATACTATACTGTCAAATTTTTGACAGCTGCTTGCACTTGAAATCTGGCCTTTTAGGCTCGTGGAGGCAGAAGCTGTCCACAATCTTATGGCAGCGGTGACCGGGTATCCATACTCGGTCCCCAGCCACCACTATTTGTCCCTGTGTCGTCTCCGCCTTCCACAAGCACGGGTCCTACAACATTACCCGTGCCCTCCCCAGTGAACTTACTGGGAAGGACCGCCTACCCACAAACACATGGTCAAGTGAATGTGGCCAGGGACGGTACGGAGCCAGTCCACAGCTTTTTTTGCTGAGAGTTGTATTTCACCACAGCCATATTCTTTAGCTCGGTGAAAGACTGGCATAGAGGGAAACCGTATGTACACTGTGTGTCATTTCTCCCAGGAAGTCCTCTAATGCAGCTTGTTGCAGAAGCAATGGCAGCCCGTCAGCTCGCACTTGTCGGTGGTGGTTCGACACACAAACATCTTTCTTTGTGCCTTTAATTTCATAACTACAGAGTTGGGCAATGGCCTGATATGCAATGCTGTTTGAGAAATAACATGCATAGGCACATCTAATCCACATTAAAAAGCAGCCATAGAGTGTCCGGGAACCTTCCCACACACTTTTCTTAGCCAGGGCTGCTTCTCGGCAGGGTTGGACGGGCCCACCAGTAAACCGGAGACTCCTCCGGTGGGCCCTGGCTTCTCCTTCAGGAGAGTTCATAGTGCTGAGGTGAGGCCATGATGATGATAGAGGCCCCCATCTGCTTAGTTTTCTGTTACTTGAAATGCAAGCGCAAGTATGCAGCCAGCCACCCATCCACTGACAGGCCGCAATACTAAATTGGCAGATTTCTGGGCAGCTGCTTGCACTTGAAATGTGGCCTTTTAGGTTCGTGGAGGCGGAAGCTTTTTACAACCTCATGCCGGCGGCGGCCGGGTGTCCATACTAGATCTCCAGCCACTACTATTTCTCCCTAAGTCTCCGCCTTCTACAAACGCGGGTCCCTAAACATTACTGCTGGTACTTTTCTGTGGGAATTTGCTTGCCTCCAACCAGCCTGGAATATTTTCAGTAAACTATGGTACGACGCCATGGTATCAGCACTGCTCCCAGTACCAGTAGCGAAGCCATCCCTAATTTCCTTCTCAGGAATTTTATTTGGTAGACAGAGTGGCTGCCCAAATACATTAGTTTCTCACAAAGGAGCTGAAGATAGAGTGGCAGCAGGTGCAAGTTTCTCCAGCCTGTTATATATCAGAGGGTGAACGGCAGCAAAATGGATCAGTGGTTAGCACTGAAGCCTTGCAGCGCTGGGATCCTGGGTTCAAATCTCAGCAAAGACAACATCTGCAAGGATTTTGTATGTTCTCCCCGTGTTTGCGTGGGTTTCCACCTCAGTTAAAAAGCAGCCATAGAGTGTCCGGGAACCTTCCCACACACTTTTCTTAGCCAGGACAGCTTCTCGGCAGGGTTGGACGGTCCCACCAGAGAATCCTCTGGTGTGCCCTGGCTTCTACATCAGGAGAGTTCATGATAGCGCTAACTTTGCAGCTACTATGGGGCTCTTGAGTGGGGGAGAAAGGTGAGCCCTCAGAATCAAATCCTCTGGTGTGCCCAAAGTTTTTCATTCTGATACAGCTTCTCAGTGGACGTTGTATTTCACCACAGCCATAATCTTTTGCTCGGTGAAAGGACTGGCATAGAGGGAAACTGTATCTACTCCGGCTGTCATTTCTCTGTCACCAAGTTGCGCCCATTGTCACACACGACCATGCCTGGCTGTATGTTCAGCGGTGAGAGCCACAGATCAGGTTGCTGTGTTACAGCTTTCAACAACTCTGCAGCGCTGGGCGGTTTGTCACCTAAGCATTAAGCATGTTATCTTCCACACATCCTGTTGCCGCTTGGCCAAGGCAGTGCTGCAGTGATTTCAGCTTGTGACTGATGTGATCATTTCGGAGATGGAGGAGGAGGTGCAGGAGCTGAACAATGTGATTACATTGAGGTTACATTGGCGACTCTGTTTTTTACACTAAAGAAAGATCCTACTGTTTTTTGGGAATTTTTTTACGTTATTTTTTAAGACAAATGTCATTTTAACATTTTACAACCTTATCTGGCAATGTGGTGTGTGACACATCATCAGACACATCCTGTTTCATTTTTGGAAGTGCATTGAGGTCAAGGGTACATTGCTGGGAAAGGAAGAAAAAAAAAAAAAAAAAACTCTTTAAATCTCTTAGTTTGCGAGTGTGAACGAGCTGCGTGTGTCCGGAGCGTAAGTGCGAACGAAAGTAAGTGTGTGACTTGTTTTTCAGTGAAGAGGTATTTGGGAATCCTGCAGAAAATACCTGTGTGAATTGCGGTGAGTGCTGCATTGTGACCTGCTGAGTGCTTTTCTACCTGTTTAGATTTATTGGGCTTTTTAAAACCTATTTTCTCACTACAGTTTTAGTTTCTTAGTTTACTACCTGTGTATTTAAGGGTTAACTACATTGCACTAAAATCCTGAGGTGTAGATTTACTCACAAGGGGTTAATTAAGGGGAAGGGGTCATAATTAAGGGTTTATAAGGGGCAGCTGGTTGGACATCAAGTCCTTTGGAAGTGCATTGAGGTGAAGGGTACATTGCTGGAAAAGGAAGAAAAAAAAAAAAAAAAAACTCTTTAAATCTCTTAGTTTGCGAGTGTGAACGAGCTGCGTGTGTCCGGAGCGTAAGTGCGAACGAAAGTAAGTGTGTGACTTGTTTTTCAGTGACTTTGGATTCAGGGAGTTTGGAAGGGAGGACTTAGGACTGAATTGCTGACTGTATTTCATTCTTTCTTTACTTTACTTTTTACTTAATTAATCCACCTGACCTACTTATCTGATTCCCCCGTCCATACTTGATACTTAACTGATCCCCCGCCGATATCTAATTGATACACTTGCACATCCCTAATTGATCCCCGTCCATACACCTATATATAAATAATTGTGTTTTGTACTTGTATATATATACTGACTGTATCCCCATATTTAGAATGATGTCCATGTTGGCCGGAGCCGTGCAGTGTTCATCTTGCGCAATGTATGCATTCCGTGAGCAACCGCTCGAGGATCCATACTGCTACGAGAGATGTGAGCATATCGTGCACTTGGAAGCCCAAATTCTGGATCTAAGTGCTCAGATAGCGGTACTGAGGAGCATCGACAACATGGAACGGAGTTTGCTGCTCACCGAGCAGACACTCAATGGGTCAATACTGGGGGTGGAGCATAGAAGGAAAGTGCAGGCTGAACAGGCAGGGAGCTGGATAACAGTTAGGAGGGATAGAGGGAAGAAGTATAGGAAGGCTGGTTCAGAACCGGCATTATTGGAGCACGACAGATCCTCTGACCGCCGGGGGAGTGTATGCTCCAGTAATGAGGGGAAGGGGGGAAGTGTAGGGCAGGCAAGACAGGTTCTGGTAGTGGGTGACTCTATTATTAGGGGGACAGACAGGGCAATCTGTCACAAAGACCGGGATCGCCGAACGGTGTGCTGCCTCCCTGGCGCTCGAGTCCGGCACATCGCGGATCGGGTTGACAGGTTACTGGGTGGGGCTGGCGAAGACCCAGCGGTCATGGTCCACATCGGCACCAATGACAAAGTGAGTGGTAGATGGAGGGTCCTTAAAAATGATTTCAGGGACCTAGGTAGGAAGCTTAGGGCAAGGACCTCCAAGGTAGTTTTCTCAGAAATACTACCAATCCCGCGAGCCACACAGGAGCGCCAACGGGAAGTTAGGGAGGTGAATAAGTGGCTAAAGAGTTGGTGCAAGGCAGAAGGGTTTGGGTTCATGGAGAACTTGGCCGACTTCGCGGTCTGCTACAGGCTCTACCGTAGGGACGGGCTGCACCTCAATGGGGAGGGTGCAGCGGTGCTGGGGAAGAAGATGGCTAATAGGTTGGAGGAGTTTTTAAACTAGAGATGGGGGGGGGAACCAAGGAAATAGGTGGGATGTGAGGCAAGCAAGGGGGAAGGGGAGAAGTGAATATAATGAGGGTGGAGAGGGGGGTGGGGATAGTACAGTTAGATCGTTAGAGAAGAATAGGATGCTAAATAACCCCAAAGTTTTATCTTGCATGCTGACCAACGCAAGAAGCCTGACCAATAAGGCGGATGAGCTGCAGGCGCTTATATCGGAGGAGAGGTATGACATCGTAGGTATAACAGAGACTTAGCTAGACGATAGCTACGACTGGGCGGTAAATTTATTAGATTATAGTTTATTTAGAAGGGACCGGAAACAGGGGAAAGGCGGAGGAGTCTGCTTATATGTAAAGTCATGTCTAAAACCCAGACTAAGGGAAGATATAGGAGAGGGAGAAGAGGGGGTCGAGTCCATGTGGGTAGAGATAGAGGGAACTAAAAATAATAATAAAATATTACTGGGGGTCTGCTATAAGCCACCAAATATAACAGAGGAGAATGAGAATCTGCTATTAGGACAAATAGACAAAGTAGCAAAACATAATGAAGTGATTGTAATGGGGGATTTCAACTACCCGGATATTGACTGGGAAACAGAAACCTGTAGATCTCAGAAAGGAAAAAGGTTCTTGACAAATATTAAGGATAATTATCTCTCCCAACTAGTGCAGGAACCAACGAGAGGGAAGGCCGTGTTGGACTTAATATTGACTAATAGGCCTGATAGAATAACTGAGGTACAGATAGGGGGGCACCTAGGTAATAGCGACCATAATATTATCGACTTCAAAATGCCCTTCAGTAGGGTTATCAATAAGGGAACAACAAAAACATTAAACTTTAGGAGGGCGAAGTTTGATCAGCTGAAAGAAAACCTTCAACTTATTGACTGGGACAAAGTTCTTAATCAAAGGAATACGAATAGTAAATGGGAAACCTTCAAAAGAATTCTGAATACTCAGTGCGAGAGGTATATACCGTATGGGAATAAAAGGGCCAGAAATAAGAGGAAACCAATATGGTTGAACAAGAACGTAAAAGGGGCGTTAAATAGCAAAAAAGAGGCATTCAAGAGATTAAAACAGGAAAACAGTAAGGAAGCACTAATGTGTTACAAGGAAAAAACGAGAACCTGTAAAAAACAAATAAAAATAGCGAAGGAGGAAACAGAGAGACGTATTGCTAGGGAAAGTAGATCAAATCCCAAACTGTTCTTTACGTATATAAATAGTAAAAGGATTATATCGGATAATATTGGACCGATAAAAAGTGAGGAAGGCAAAATCATAGAGAAAGATGAGGATAAAGCTAATCTATTAAATAATTTTTTTTCGACAACTTTCACAAAGGAAATCGAACTAACAGGAGAAATGAGAAGTGACAAACTTAATCCTCCACTAAGTATGACAAATCTAACCCAAGCTGGGGTACAGAAACGCCTCAGTAACATTAAAATAAACAAATCACCAGGACCTGATGGCATACACCCACGGGTACTAAGGGAACTAAGTAATGTAATAGACAGACCGTTATATCTTATATTTAAGGACTCTGTTGAGACTGGGTCTGTGCCACTTGATTGGCGACAGGCGAATGTAGTGCCAATATTCAAAAAGGGAGCGAAAAGTGACGCCGGAAACTATCGGCCGGTGAGTCTGACGTCCGTTGTGGGCAAAATTTTTGAAAGCTTCATTAAAGAGGCAATTACGGACCATCTTGATGCTAATAATCTTTTAATCCCGAACCAACATGGATTCATGAGGAATCGCTCCTGCCAAACAAACCTGATTGACTTCTACGAGGAGGTTAGCTCTCGAGTAGATCAGGGGGAACCAGTGGATGTCGTGTATCTCGACTTCTCAAAAGCGTTCGATAGCGTGCCACATAATAGGTTGGTATACAAAATGAGAATGATGGGGCTGGGGGAAAATGTTTGCAAGTGAGTAGCTAACTGGCTAAAGGATAGAAGGCAGAGGGTGGTTATAAATGGAATATACTCAGATTGGGTAAGCGTCACTAGTGGGGTACCACAGGGGTCTGTACTAGGCCCAATGTTATTTAATATCTTTATTAACGACATAGTCAATGGGATAAATAGTAAAATATCAATATTTGCAGATGACACAAAGTTATGTAAAACAATTAATACAAAAGAGGACAGTGCAGACCTACAAAGGGATTAGGATAAGCTGGGTAGGTGGAGCATTAAATGGCAAATGAGGTTTAACGAGGAGAAATGTAAGGTAATACATATGGGAAGGAAAAATGGAAGTCACCAGTACTCACTGAATGGGAAATCATTGGGGAATTCAGAGATGGAGAAGGACTTGGGCATCTTGATTGATAGCAAACTAAATTGGAGTGCCCAAAGTCAGGCCGCTGCTGTAAGGGCAAACTGGGTAATGGGATGTATCAGAAGAGGTATAGCTGCAAAGGATGAGAACATTGTTCTTCCACTGTACAAAGCACTGGTCAGACCACACTTGGAATACTGTGCTCAGTTATGGGCCCAATATATAGAAAGGATATAAATGAACTTGAAAAGGTACAAAGGAGGGCAACAAAATTAATAAAGGGAATCGAGGGACTGCAATACCCAGAGAGGTTGGCAAAACTAGGACTATTCAGCCTGGAAAAGAGAAGGTTGAGGGGGGACATAATAAATGTGTACAAATATGTTAGGGGACAGTATAGAGATCTTGCCCGGGATTTGTTCAAAAGGAGGGATATTACGGTAACAAGAGGGCACTCACTAAGACTGGAAGAGAAAAGGTTTCAGCACCAGCATAGGAAGGGGTTCTTTACGGTAAGAGCAGTGAGAATATGGAATTCACTAAGTGAGGAGACGGTAATGTCGGATTCACTACACCAGTTCAAGCGGGAACTGGATGCATTTCTAGATACCAGGCAGATTTCAGCATATACTTAAAAATAAAATAAAATAATAGGTTGATACAGGGATTTATTCTGACTGCTGGTTTCAGAGTCAGGAGGGAATTTTTCCTCAGGTGAAGATTGGCCAAATCATTTAGGGTTTTTGCCCTCCTCTGGATCAACTTTAGCAATTACAGAACTAACAGGTCGAACTTGATGGACGCAAGTCTTTATTCGGCTTTACAAACTATGTTACTATGATGGAGGGATTCTGAAAGTGACAAAGCGTATTTTTATAGAGCCATCAGGAGGCCCTTACTATTCTTAAAAGGCAAGAATTCGGCCCTCGCTATTGTTAGAGAGCCATAAGCCGGCTTTGCCTTGTTGTTCCCATTATTAACGAGTGGGTCTCCTATACTGTTATTGAGTATGCAGTGACTGTAAGGGCTGCCAAAAATTCGGACGCAACCCAATACCCCTTTGAAGAGACATAGAGGAGGGTCGCAGTAAAAAGTATAAAGGTACGGGTCTCCTATAGTTTTAATGCCCATGCTGTGACTGCAAGGGCTGCCAAAATTTGGGAAATACCCCACTAACAATTTAAAGACACATTGAGCAGGGCCACAGTAACGAGTACGACATGTTTCCATTAGAAAGGAGCGGGTGTGCTATACAGTTATAGGGTATGCAGTGAGTCCAATGGCTGACTAAATTTAGGAAAAAGCCCACTAAGAATTTAAAGACACATAGAGCAGGGCCACAGTAACGAGTATGACATGTTTCCATTAGAAAGGAGTGGGTGTGCTATACAGTTATAAGATATGCAGTGAGTCCAACGGCTGACCAAATTTAGGAAAAAAACCACTAAGAATTTAGACACATAGAGCAGGGCCACAGCAACGAGTACGACTTGTTCACATTAGAAAGTAGAGGGTCTGCTATACAGTTATAGGGTATGCAGTGAGTCCAACGGCTGACCAAATTTAGGAAAAACCCCACTAACAATTTAAAGACACATAGAGCAGGGCCACAGTAACATGTACGACATGTTCCCATTAGAAAGGAGAGGGTCTGCTCTACAGTTATAGGGTATTCAGTGAGTCCAACGGCTGACCAATTTTAAGAAAAATCCCACTAAGAATTTAAAGACACATAGAGCAGGGCCACAGTAACAACAAATTCCCATTAGAAAGGAGAGAGTCTGCTATACAGTTATAGGGTATGCAGTGAGTCCAACGGCTGACCAAATTTAGGAAAAACCCCACTAAGAATTTAAATACACATAGAGCAGGGCCACAGTAACGACAAATTCCCATTAGAAAGGAGAGGGTCTCTCATAGTGTTGGCCTATGCAGTGAATGCAAGGGCTGCCAAAAATTGGGAGGCACTCCAATGCCCCTTGGAAGAGACATATAGGGCCTCATAAAAAAATGTTCCCATTACAAAGGATTGGGTCTCCTATACTTGTATTGCTCATGCACTAAGTGTATGGGCTGGCAAACATTTACCCCTGGGTTGTATACATGAACATACTGTATAAAAAAAAAAAATTACCGTCATTATAAACACCCTTTAAAAAAACTATGTGGGTGTTGCATCATGGACCACGGTCACCCTGGTGATATGGTGGTGGAGGATGAGGAGAAGGAGGAGGACAAGTGGAAATAACCAAAATCCGGAAGTGTATACCCATGTGTGGGTGTGAAAAGGTGCATGGGAATACACCTCCCAAGAAAAGACACTGAATTTGAGTTTATGTTACGCTGCTATCATTCGGTGGTTTGAGTAGTCTGGCCAAATCCAGCCCTTGTTCATTTTGAAAAGAGTCAGCCTGTCAGCATTTTCAGTTGACAGGCGGATGCGCTTATTAGTTATAATTCCACCAGCGGCACTAAAAGTCCACTCTGATAAAACGCTAGCGGCAGGGCAGGCCGGGACCTCCAAGGCATAGAGAGCCAGTTCATTCCATGTATCCAGCTTGGATAACCAATAATTATAAGGCACAGAGGAATCACGGAGGACGTTGGTACGGTCGGCAAGGTACTCCCTCAGCATCTTCCCAAACTTTGCACTCCTTGTGAGAGTACCCAGCGCCTCAGGGCTTGTGCGATGGGAGGGGATGAGAAAATTCTCCCAGAAGTTTGACAGTGTTCCCCTGCCTCTGCTGGATTGGAGTTGTGTCTCTCTCGCCTGTACTCCTTGGTTGTCCAACGAACTATGACCTCTGCCACCAGCGTTTTCAGATGGGAATTATTTTAATAGTTCCGCAACAAGGGCCTTCTGGTACTGCCCCATTTTTGTAGACCTCAGGAATGAGATATATAAAGTTCTCCTAGTAGCGTGGGTCTAGAAGTGTCACCAACAAGTAATGACTGTCACCCAAAATTTTGAGAACGCAAGGCTCATGGGAAAGGCAGCGTAACATAAACTCGGCCATGCGTGCCAGACTACTAACAGGCAAGACTTCCGTGTCCTCACCAAGAGGATGACTGACCATGCTCTCCTCCTCCTCCTCCTCCTCTTCCTCCTCCCTTCTGTCCTCTGGCCTTCCATGATGAACAGATGGTTTGACAGTTGTGCAGGTAGTACCGTCTATAGTGCATGAAACTAGCTCCTGTCCTTCCTCCTCCTCCTCTTCCTCATTGTCATCCAATCCACGTTGGGATGAGGTGAGGCTTGGCTGTGTGTAATCACCCTGTATGGTTCCTTGCTCCATCTCATCGTGCTCCGCCTGCAATGCATCCTCTTTGATTGTGAGCAGAGAGCGTTTCAGAAGACAGAGAAGTGGGATGGTGACACTAATTATGGAGTCATCGCCGCTCACCATCTTGGTGGAGTCCTCAAAGTTTTGGAGGATGGTACATATGTCTGACATGCATGTCCACTCCTGAGGTCTTATGTGTGGAGTTTGAACTGAATACCGACGGCCTTGTTGATGCTGGTACTCAACAACTGCCCTCTTCTGCTCACAAATCCTTCACAACATCTGCAGTGTAGAGTTCCAACGCGTGGGGACATCACACACTAGTCTGTGAGCTGGAAGCTGCAAATGCTGCTGAAACACAGCAAGGGCGGCGGAAGCTGTAGTTGACTTTCTAAAAATTGGTACACAGGTGGCGTACTTTAACAAGCAGATCCGGCAGCTCCGAGTAGGATTTGAGAAATCGCTGAACCATGAGGTTAAGCACATGGGCCAGGCATGGTGTGTGAGCTCGCCTCAGAGCCGCCCCCAGGTTCCGGCCATTGTCACACACCACCATGCCTGGATGTAAATTCAGCGGTGTGAGACACAGATCTGCCTGCTTTTTCAGAGCTGTCCACAACTCTTCAGCATTGTGCGGTTTGTCACCTAAGCATATTAGCTTCAACACAGCCTGTTGCCGCTTGGCCAAGGAAGTGCTGCAGTGCTTCCAGCTTGTGATTGATGTGGTCATTTCGGAGATGGAGGCTGAAGAGGAGGAGGAGGCTGAGGAGGATGAGGTGCAGGAGCTGTAGACTGTGGGGGCAACCCTGATTGACCTAGGGCCTGCGATCCTTGGCATCGGGAGGACATGTTCCGTCCCAAGGTCCGACTGGGTCCCGGCTTCCACTATGTTAACCCAGTGTGCCATCAGCGAGTTGTACCGTCCCTGCCCACTTGTCCACATGTCCGTGGTAAGGTGGACTTTCCCGGTAACTGCGTTATTGAGGGCACGGCTATTGTTATGAGGCACTTGCTTGTGTAATGCGGGGGTGACACACCGGGAGAAATAGTGGTGGCTGGGGACCGAGTACCGAGGAACGGCCGCCGCCATCAGATTGCGGAATGCTTCCGTCTCCATGAGCTTAAAAGGCAACATTTCTAGCGCAAGCAATCGCGAAATGTGGGAATTTAGTATTGCGGCCTGTGGGGCATTGGCTGCGTATTTGCGCTTGTGTTCCAATGATGCTACTTGAGAGTGTGCAATGACAGGTGCAGGGCAGGAGGCATATTCGCATTCACCATGGACAGGGGATTGGCTTGCATGCACAACAGCGGTAGAAGCATTGGTGCCACCCGCAGACACTGTTCCTGGACCCTGGGTTTCGGCCCACAAAGTTGGGTACTTTGCTGCCATGTGCCTGATCATGTGGGTGGTGGTCAGGCTGGTCGTTTTGCCATGCTGATGCTGGCCTGGGAGGTCGTGAAAATGGCCTGTTGGGGTTATCGGCAGAGTCTTTAAAAAACAACCAGACTTGGGAAGACCTAACAGTTGTACTGGCAACTTATGTCATGTTGGTGTTAAGGGGAACGCGTGCATGCCTTCTTTCTGTTTCCACCACACTGCTTCTTCCTGCCTGTTGGGGAGCTCTGCCTCCCTCCCCATGTGCTGCTCTCCTTGCTCTTCATGTCCTCCTGCCAGGTTGGGTCAGTTACTATATCATCCACCACCTCATCTTCCACTTCCGCACTCTGGTCCTCCTCCTGACTTTCTGGCAACTGTGTCTCATCATCATCCACCTCTTGTGACATTTTCCTACCGTTGCCTTCGTGTGATAATGGTTGCTCAAATATTTGGGCATCGCTACATGCGATCTCCTCTTTCCCCGCTTCAAGTGAACCGGGCGAGATGTCCGAATCTGTAAATGGAAAAGTGAACAGCTCTTCAGAGTGTTCAAGTGTGGAATCAGTTGTCTCCGAGCTCTTGGCATGGTGGGAAGAAGGAGATTCAGGTGAGGAATATGTGGTCCAGACTCACAGCTACTGAATCTTGACCGTGTGGAAGATAAGGTGGTGGTGGTGGTGGCTAAGTGACTGGAAGCATTACATGCTATCCAACAAATAACCTTTTCACACTGCTCTGTGTTCAATAGTGGTGTTCTGCTGTCCCTTATTAATTGGGACATGAAGGTCAAGCGAGAAGATGTGGGTGTTTGTTGTGGCACAATTTCAGCTTGCCCATGGCCTCATCCTCTGCATGTACCATCACCATCACGTCCAGTTCCCCATCCCTTTCCACATGCCTTGCCCATTTTAAATGGAGGACAATATCGTCCACACTCACTACAAATGACTGAATTTGGAACAAACTTATATGTGATCCGTGTGACGGACAAACCAGCTATAAATACCTGGCCTGTAGGTAACTATTTTGAAAAGCAAACTGGTGTCAATTGCTTCACTGACACACTGAAAAAATATTTTAATGGAGGTCAGAAATGGCAGTATTTTCTGAAAACATATATGTGATCCGTGTGACGGACAAACCACAGTTTTAAATGCCTGGCCTGTAGGAAACTATTTTGAACAGCAAACTGGTGTCAATTGCTTCACTGACACACTGAAAAAAAAATTGAATGGAGGTCAGAAATGGCAGTATTTTCTGAAAACTTATATGTGATCCGTGTGACGGACAAACCACAGTTTTAAATACCTGGCCTGTAGGTAACTATTTTGAACAGCAAACTGATGTCAAATGCTTCACTGACACACTGAAAAAAATTTTTAATGGAGGCCAGAAATGGCAGTTTTTTCTGAAATAGTATAAGTGATCAGTGGGACGGAGAAACCACAGTTTTAAATATCTGGCCTGTAAGTAACTATTTTGAACAGCAAACTGGTGTCAATTGCTTCACTGACAGACTGAAAAAATTTTTTAATGGAGGCCAGAAATGGCAGTATTTTCTGAAAACGTATACGTGATTCGTGTGATGGAGAAATCAGTTTTAAATACCTGGCCTGTAGGAAACTATTTTGAACAGCAAACTGGTGTCAATTGCTTCACTGACACACTGAAAACATTTTTTAATGGAGGCCAGAAATGGCATTATTTTCTGAAAACTTATATGTGATCCGTGTGATGGGGAAAACATAGTTTTAAATACCTGGCCTGTAGGTAACTATTTTGAACAGCAAACTGATGTCAAATGTTTCACTGACACACTGAAATATTTTTTTAATGGAGGCCAGAAATGGCAGTATGTTCTGAAAACGTATATGTGATCAGTGTGACGGAGAAAACACGGTTTTAGATACCTGGCCTGTAGGTAACTATTTTGAACAGCAAACTGATGTCAATTGCTTCACTGACACACTGAAAAATATTTTAATGGAGGCCAGAAATGGCAGTATTTTCTGAAAACGTATACGTGATACGTGTGACGGAGAAAACACCGTTTTAAATACCTGGCCTGTAGGTAACTATTTTGAACACCAAACTGGTGTCAATTGCTTCACTGACAGACTGAAAAAAATTTTTAATGGAGGCCAGAAATGGCAGTATTTTCTGAAAATGTATACGTGATCCGTGTGATGGAGAAAACACCGTTTTAAATACCTGGCCTGTAGGTAACTATTTTGAACAGCAAACTGGTGTCAATT
Organism: Phyllobates terribilis; assembly: GCF_046119375.1. Classification (NCBI taxonomy): domain Eukaryota; kingdom Metazoa; phylum Chordata; class Amphibia; order Anura; family Dendrobatidae; genus Phyllobates; species Phyllobates terribilis. The sequence goes on along the minus strand of NW_027362761.1, from coordinate 459,892,621 downwards.
GCTTCACTGACATGCTGAAATTTTTTTTAATAAAGGCCAGAAATGCCAGTATTTTCTGAAAACGTATATGTGATCAGTGTGATGGAGAAACCACAGTTTTAAATACCTGACCTCTAGGTAACTATTTTGAACAGCATACTGGTGTCAATTGCTTCACTGACACACTGAAAAAAATTTTTAATGGAGGTCAGAAATGGCATTATTTTCTGAAACTTATATGTGATCCGTGTGATGAAGAAAACATAGTTTTAAATACCTGTCCAGTAGGTAACTATTTTGAAAGCAAACTGGTGTCAATTGCTTCACTGACACACTGAAAAAAATTTTTAATGGAGGCCAGAAATGGCAGTATTTTCTGAAAACTTATATGTGATCCGTGTGACGGAGAAAACACAGTTTTAAATACTTGGCCTGTAGGTAACTATTTTGAACAGCAAACTGGTGTCAATTGCTTCACTGACACACTGAAACAAATTTTTAATGGAGGTCCGAAATGACTGTAATTTCTGAAAACGTATATGTGATCCGTGCGACGGACAAACCTTAGTTTTAGATACCTGGCCTGTAGGCAACTATTTTTAACAGCAAACTGGTGTCAATTGCTTCACTGACACACTGAAAAAAATTTTTAATGGAGGCCAGAAATGGCAGTATTTTCTGAAAACGTATATGTGATCCATTTGACGGAGAAAACACAGTTTTAAATACCTGGCCTGTAGGTAACTATTTTGAACAGCAAACTGGTGTCAATTGCTTCACTGAAACACTGAAAAAATATTTTAATGGAGGTCAGAAATGGCAGTATTTTCTGAAAACATATATGTGATCCGTGTGACAGACAAACCACAGTTTTAAATACCTGGCCTGTAGGTAACTATTTTGAACAGCAAACTGGTGTCAAATGCTTCACTGACACACTGAAAAAAAATTTTAATGGAGGTCAGAAATGCCAGTATTTTCGGAAAATTATATGTGATCTGTGTGACGGACAAACCACAGTTTTAAATACCTGGCCTGTAGGTAACTATTTTGATCAGCAAACTGGTGTCAAATGCTTCACTGACACACTGAAAAAATTTTTAATGGAGGCCAGAAATGGCAGTAGTTTTTGAAAACATATACGTGATCCGTGTGATGGAGAAACCACAGTTTTAAATACTTGGCCTGTAGGTAACTATTTTGAACAGCAAACTGGTGTCAATTGCTTCACTGACACACTGAAAGCATTTTTTAATGGAGGCCAGAAATGACAGTATTTTCTTAAAACGTATATGTGATACGTGTGACGGAGAAAACAGAGTTTTAAATACCTGGCCTGTAGGTAACTATTTTGAACAGCAAGCTGGTGTCAATTGCTTTACTGGCACACTGAAAAAATGTTTTAATGGAGGCCAGAAATGGCATTATTTTCTGAAAAATTATATGTGATCCGTGTGATGGAGAAAACATAGTTTTAAATACCTGGCCTGTAGGTAACTATTTTGAAAGCAAACTGGTGTCAATTGCTTCACTGACACACTGAAAAAAAAATTTAATGGAGGTCAGAAATGGCAGTATTTTCTGAAAATGTATATGTGATCCGTGTGATGGACAAACCACAGTTTTCAATAGCTGGATTTTTAGAGCTGTAATATGGAAAGGACCTGGCTGTATTCTGCAGTGTCAACAAGCAAATGGTGCAGAAAAATGATGTTCTCTGGATTGCTTTTTAAGCAAATAATGAGGATTAAGATACAATAGAAAATTATTGGTGGCCCCTGAGACCTGGGCCTATTTCTAGAAATATCTAACAGCAGCAGCAGACAAAACTGAAATGAAGCCTCTTGTGCTATGTGCCCTGCAGTCTGCTATATACCCTGCCTGCCTGCCTATATACACTGCCTGCCTGATATCTTTGCAGATGGATTAGTCCTCAGAAGGACTGTTTGTTGAGATGGATATATGTCTCTAATATAGTTTGATACACCTACAGTAACTAGAAACATGCAAATCTCTCCCTAGCTCATGAGCACCTGTCCCTACACTGTCTGATTCTGGAGTGACTGTGACAAGCATGCCGGCACCTGGTATGATATAGACCTGATGACGCTGTGCGGCCAGCCAATTGCTGTAATGCACAACCAACATGGCTGCGGCATTACAGTGAGTGGCAGGCAATCCTTGCATGGCTCTGTAAAGAGCACCAAACATGCAGGGAGGAGACTCGAGCTACCGCCGAGCAACCCCGGAAATACTCGGCAAGCGCCGATGATCTCGAGCAGTGAGATGCTCGAGTGAGCACCAAACAGTAGCGAGCATCACTAGTCCTAATATTTCGAAATAAGGAAAGGACGGCCCCTGTACTTCTGGGACAGAAGGTACCCATATAGAACCAGGACAACATTTCCCAGGGGAAGTCCCTCAAACTGCAAAAAGGAAGGTCACAGAAAAAAGTACCCAGTGTGTTACAGAAGGGTAATAAGAAAGGACACCACTTGGCAATGCAACACCTGCCCCGACAAACCTGGCCTGTATATAAGAGAATGTTTTAAAATACTGAAACAGCTAGGGATATATCGGTAATTATCACCTCTATACTCGTCAATTCATTATTATGTAGACAGCCTGAGTATACAAATAAAGCTTAACTTGTAATTAGATATAATAAAATTTCATAATAAAGTGCTCATCGTGACAGTGCTCATTATAAAATCATGATCTCACCCAGGGCTTCCTATGTCAGATCGTTTCAGGGTACCAGGTAGATTCTCCACGGTACAGGAAATAAATCATTGTGCCCTGTGTACCCTGTCGTGCCCTGCAAGTCTCCCTCTCTCACAAGAGCAGTACCCAAGTGTGGCCTGTAAATAAATTTACCCCTCAAAAAATATTCCTCCCAACGCGTTTCTGCCTCAATAGCGGGGCATCATCAGGGGAGTGAACTTATATCCAGCAAAAAAGGGGGGATTACTGTCCCTCCTTGTTTAGGGCAAACAGGTGGAGGTTACAAAAAATGCAGTATACGCATAAAAAGTTTTCTAGTACTGCAGTGGCAGCCACATAGTACATAGAGACCGTGCAGAGTGCTGTGCAGTCATAAAAGGAGGTATGTGAGGGAAGGGGAAGCGCCATGCTTGTTTAAATACCTTTCTCAGCATCTCCCATGTGCAAGATACTTCCTGTCCTCCCCGCAGCTGGAAAAGGCTGCTCAGAGAGCTCATTGGTGAAGCCAGTACATGACCCAGCCTGCCCTCTAAACAGCGTCTGATGTTTCCATAGTAACATTCACGTCAGGGGGCGTATAACTTCTTACACTACCCACCCTAAATGCAAGCGTCCTAGCTCTCCATATTGACTCCAGCCCGTCACTACTTGACGTGGGGGGCGTGTATATGACACAGCGGGTGTATCCCATAAGGAGCGCGTCCTCCGCATGTTACATTGCCCGCCCCCAAATGTTAACATCCTACCTCTCCATAGTAGTGCTGGTTTGTCACTACTTGCCGTGGGGGGCGCATGTGTGGCACCGGAGAGGGGGGCGTATCCCGCCAATCATCTCCATCCCACTCATAACATCCGGCATCAATACTCCAAAGGTTTACTACTTGGAGGGAGCGCACGTGCGCCCTAAGCTCAGTGCCCGGGAAGCTGTGCGCACTGCGCGCCACAGTAGCTGCAGGACGGGAGCCGGAAGATGCCGGACCAGGGCCGTGGCAGTGAGGGGAACGGCGTCTCCGCCCAGCAGGAGGCAGAGACGCCAATGCTACATCCACTTTCAACTCCGCTACCCAGCAACTCTACAATCATAGAAATAGATACATGCCCAAAATATGCATAAATAGCCAACAGAATGCTTATTACATCTTGTATCCTCATACTCTATTTGGAGCATATTAGCTTAATAGTTAATTCAGGCCCTGGTGCAGGCATTTTTTCTCATAGCCATATAATGTGCCCCATAGTGTGCAGGGTTAGCCCATAGGAGGCTTCTTACATTAGGGGGATTTTGAACAAACCATTATGTGGCCAGGAATGCATTATATTTATCGTGAATAGACAAACAGTCTGAATACTTCCACATTTCCAAATTCCCATGATGCTTAGAGTTCCCAACAGTCATAATCTGAAAATCATAGTAAGAATTCAATACGTCAGGATTATACTTTGTCCACGGCATATCAATTATTTCAAGTTTTTATTTTTTGTTTTTTTATTTCTATGAGTCTAATGTACATGAAAGGTGCCAGATATACCAAAAAGCCCTATAATGTACACAAGGGCACCCATGTCTTCTCATTTGTCCAAACGATATGGTGGTGCTCAATAACCCTATGGTAAGTTATAATAGTCCAAGGTAACCAAAAATTAAAGGGTATTTTTGGCATTCTATCCTCCCCAATAGTAGACACTCAAAATCAATTAGTTAATTCCATATTCGATCCCACAGCCGTGAAAGAATTACAAGAAACATCCATAATTTATATATTCATTTAACCCGGTTGGATTAAGAGTTTTTAAACGGAACGTCCAATGAGCTTCTCTCTGGAGAAGTAATTTATCCACATCTCCTCCTCTGTTCAAGAGTTTAACCACATCAATTCCCATGAATTTTATCATGGACAAATCTCCCCCATGCTCTACATTTATATGTCTCACCAGTGATGTATCACGATCATTCCTAATATCATTGATGTGCTCACCAACCCTCCTGCAAAATTTTGGCATTGTTTTTCCAATATATTCCTTTCCACAATTACATGCGGGCTTATATACGATATTTTTTGTTTTTCAATAGATGAACTCCCGAATCTCATACTGATCTCCTGTTACTTGACTGACGAAGGTCTTACCCATTTGTACAAAAGGGCATGCTACACAACCCGAGCACTTGAAACAGCCACTCAGTCTATTAGGCAACCAGGTTTCTCTTGTTGTTGTATCTACAAAGTGGCTTTGTACCACCCTATCGACCACCGAACAATTTTTTCGGTAAGTTATATTGGGTCTGGTACCCACCAAGTCACCGATATCTTTGTCCATTCTGAGAATATCCCAGTGTTTTGTTAGGATCTTTCTAATGTCCAGGGCCTCATTGTCAAACGTCGTTATCAGTCGAGTGATGTTATCTTTTTTGGTTATTCATTCTTCCTCCTGCTCCTAATAGTTCATCTCTATTTCTTCCCAAAGAGCCCTGAAAAGCTTCCCTAAGTAGAGGGTCCGGGTACCCTCTGTCGAGAAACCTCCCTCTCAGATCCCTAGATGGCTTGATGAACTCTGTTTTATCCAAGCAGTTACATCTCAGACATAAGTACTTCCCTTTAGGGATACCATTCTTCAGGGCTATTGGATGGTGACTTTTCCAATTGAGAAAGGAATTAGTAGCTGTTAGCTTACAGAACACAGTTGTTTATAGTGCACCTTCTCCAGTCTTGGAAACCAAAAGGTCCAAACCGGTCGGTGTCTGTCAACCTCATAAGTAAATTTTAGTCCAATGTCGTTCACATTGAAGGAGTCCATAAATCTATGGAACCTCTCCTGAGGGCCATTCCATAGTAGAAAGACGTCATCAATATATCTGACTGTTAGCACAATACATTCTGACGCCCACACATTGTCCTCCGTGAATACGATGGTCCTCTCCCACTAGCCCAGGAGCAAATTTGTGTAACTTGGAGCACATGGGCTGCCCATTGCAGTGCCCCTGAGCTGGTGGTAATGGACTCCGTTGAATAGGAAGACATTATTATTCAGTACAAATCTCAATAAAATAATGATGAAGTGATTATGGGGTCCAAACTGACATCCTCTAGTCTTTAAGAAGAACTCCGTTTCCTCCACACCATTATCATGTGGTATGGAGGAGTAGAGTGTTTGCACATCAATACTAGCCAGTAAGGTGTTCTCATCAACATTAACAGAAATAAACACTTGAAATAGATCACTCTGTTTGTAATGACTCTATATAATATTTGAGTTTCACTTTTTAGATTGAAGAACTGAAGTAAATTAACTTTTTGATGATATTCTAATTTTGTGAGATGCACCTGTATATATATATATATATATATATATATATATATATATATATATATATATATATATATATAGTGGTAGATCGGCTCACCTGGTTGCACATACAGGTATTACAGGTATACAGGAACACCACTTTTCCTCTGAAGAGACAATTTGCATATTACATTTCCCAGAGGAGCATTGCACGGCGAATAAGCCTCCTTACCTTGGCATGCCAGAGCCAGTGTGTCACTCTCCACAAGGAGAAAAGTTACCCCCTTAGACCTCAGTTCAGAGCCTCTCACTTAGCCAAATGCGTTCTCATACTTTGCACTGATGAAACACCGTGTCTGCAAATTGAAATTCTGATTTGGCAATTATTCTAAATCATATTGCACGACTCGTTAAAGAGTCAATTGTGACTTGTAGGATTGCTGCTTCCAATAGGTGGTGCTATAGAGTTCAAGTGCTCTTTTTCTCTGAAGAGGCAATTTGCATACAGGAACACTGTCTCTTTGAATTCTTCCCAGATTTATTAGGCAGCATAAACCATGGGAAGTTAAACAAATATGGCTTTTTGGGTAAACACAGGAAAACAAAACAAAGTGGTGATACCAAACACAGTCTTTGTGGTAGTGGGGATCCACCTGCTCAGAGTCCAGCAAACATAGGGTTCAGATTAGCACAGAACACACATCTCCTGTCTGGAGTATGCCTCTCTAGATACACTGAACACTAAATGCCTCAGCAGGCTGAGTATATAAACCCCAGACCACACACTGGGGTGGAGATATGGAGAACAACCTCCCGCCCGCACTATGGTTGTTCTCATAAAAACACTCCCTAATACAAATGGTGGTTTAACTCACCAGCACATAACATGCAGGAGGAAACTTAACAGTTTTAATTCACTGAAGCTAATAACCTCAGTGAAACATATCTCCCCTCCATCAATTCACCAGTGACTTTGTCGCAATATACATATAAGTATATATATACAGTACAGACCAAAAGTTTGGAAACACCTTCTCATTTAAAGATATTTCTGTATTTTCATGACTATGAAAATTGTACATTCACACTGAAGGCATCAAAACTATGAATTAACACATGTAGAATTATATACTTAACAAAAAAGTGTGAAACTACTGAAAATATGTCTTATATTCTAGGTTCTTCAAAGTAGCCACCTTTTGATTTGATGACTGCTTTGCACACTCTAGGCATTCTCTTGATGAGCTTCAAGAGGTAGTCACCAGAAATGGTCTTCCAACAATCTTGAAGGAGTTCCCAGAGATGCTTAGCACTTGTTGGCCCTCTTGCCTTCACTCTTCGGTCCAGCTCACCCCAAACCATCTCGATTGGGTTCAGGTCTGGTGACTGTGGAGGCCAGGTCATCTGGCGTAGCACCCCATCACTCTCCTTCTTGGTCAAATAGCCCTTACACAGCCTGGAGGTGTGTTTGGGGTCATTGTCCTGTTGAAAAATAAATGATGGTCCAACTAAAAGCAAATCGGATGGAATAGCATGCCGCTGCAAGATGCTGTGGTAGCCATGCTGGTTCAGTATGCCTTCAATTTTGAATAAATCCCCAACAGTGTCACCAGCAAAGCACCCCCACACCATCACACCTCCTCTTCCATGCTTCACGGTGGGAACCAGGCATGTAGAGTCCATCCGTTCACCTTTTCTGCGTCGCACAAAGACATTGTGGTTGGAACCAAAGATCTCAAATTTGGACTCATCAGACCAAAGCACAGATTTCCACTGGTTTAATGTCCATTCCTTGTGTTCTTTAGCCCAAACAAGTCTCTTCTGCTTGTTGCCTGTCCTTAGCAGTGGGTTCCTAGCAGCTATTTTACCATGAAGGCCTGCTGCACAAAGTCTCCTCTTAACAGTTGTTGAAGAGATGTGTCTGCTGCTAGAACTCTGTGTGGCATTGACCTGGTCTCTAATCTGAGCTGCTGTTAATCTGCGATTTCTGAGGCTGGTGACTCGGATAAACTTATCCTCAGAAGCAGAGGTGACTCTTGGTCTTCCTTTCCTGGGGCGGTCCTCATGCGAGCCAGTTTCTTTGTAGCGCTTGATGGTTTTTTCAACTGCAATTGGGGACACTTTCAAAGTTTTCCCAATTTTTCGCACTGACTGACCTTCATTTCTTAAAGTAATGATGGCCACTCGTTTTTCTTTACTTAGCTGCTTTTTTCTTGCCATAATACAAATTCTAACAGTCTATTCAGTAGGACTATCAGCTGTGTATCCACCAGACTTCTGCACAACACAACTGATGGTCCCAATCCCATTTATAAGGCAAGAAATCCCACTTATTAAACCTGACAGGGCACACCTGTGAAGTGAAAACCATTTCCGGTGACTACCTTTGGAAGCTCATCAAGAGAATGCCAAGAGTGTGCAAAGCAGTCATCAAAGCAAAAGGTGGCTACTTTGAAGAACCTAGAATATAAGATATATTTTCAGTTGTTTCACACTTTTTTGTTAAGTATATAATTCCACATGTGTTAATTCATAGTTTTGATGCCTTCAGTGTGAATGTACAATTTTCATAGTCATGAAAATACAGAAAAATCTTTAAATGAGGTGTGTCAAAACTTTTGGTCTGTACTGTATATAGATAGACATATAGATATATAGATATACATACACACACACACTGATAAAGACCTCTTTAAAACTATTGCCAGTATCCTTAAAGGGAACCTGTCATTTAAAAAAAAAATGATTAACGTGCAGTTATGGGTTTAATCTGGAGGTTAAAAGAGTTCTGAAGCTGCCCGGTGCCTGCACTTAGAGCTCCGCTGCCGGGAGGAAATGTATTTTATTCCTGCGGCCGCCTCATGCTTTCAGTCAGAGGCATGTCTGGCATTTCTTCAGTCACCGCTCAGTGCATAGTGAGCGGTAGCTGTAACCACGCCCCAGCATTGACTGACAGCCGGCTCTAATGCTGAGACGGCTGTCAGTCAGCTCCAGGGGGTGGTTACATCTGTTGCTCACTATGCACTGAGCGGTGACTGAAGCCGCACCAACCACACCTCTATGACCGAATGCCTAAGGCTGCGGGGGCTCTCAGTGCGGGCACAAGTCAAGTTCAGAACATTAGTAGCATTATTTTGCATAACAGGTTATATGTGGTATGGTGAAGCTAAAAGTCTATCAAAAGAAATCATGTCTGGGTGGTCTTCTTTACAGAGGTTTCACTACATATACAGGAAAATGGCATGATATAGCAACATTACAAAAATATATACTAAGATGTTTTTTTCTTATCTTACACTTTCTAATTAGTACCTAGACCTCTATTGACACTTAACACATTTTATTTTTTAAAGCTGCATTTTGATGTTCTGTGCAAGTAGAAACTTATTTTCCTGCCCGGTATTTATCGTTGTTCCTTGGTGTTAACACATTGATTTTTTCTCTTACAAATGTTAAAATATCAATAATGATGTGTTAATTACTATACAAGTAATCATTCAGGCTCCTCCTGGCTAAGCCTCATTCCCCTCAGTATGTGTGTGACAGTTACTTGATCATCCTTTTCTCTCTGCTGGTAATTTGTACTTTATAATATTTTTTTTTCCTGGCTGTAAAGAATCAGCTCTGAAAGCACCAACTTATTGCTGAGGAAGTAGGAAAAACTGTAAGGGGAGGTAAAGACTAACAGGCTGGACAATGATGAGACACAAGGTGTGACTACCTCTAACTCCCTGTACCTCTGAAGCTAAACTGTAGTCAAATATCACAGTTTATGTCTGTGATGTCAGCTTATTATCCGCTATCCCCCCACCCAAACTACTGTATGCTAACAACCTCAATATTGGGTACAACTAACAAGTGCTGTAATTTTCATTCTTTTTCTGGTATGATCTACAACGCTGTATATGCATAAAGATGACAACAATCTTGCTGTTACTGTGTCCTAACAACTTCATCAAATGAACATTTTTAAATGGAATCTGTCACCAGATATTTGCCACCTTATTTGACAGCAGCATAATGTAAAGACAGAGACCTTGATTCCAGCGATGTGTCACTTACTAGGCTGCTTATTGTAGTTTTGATAAAATCATTGCTTTATCAGCATAATATTATCACTAGAGGACTAGTAAGCCTGCTGCCAGGTAGTCCTCCATATTTATGAACTCTGTATAACCCCACCCCCACCATGAATTGGCAGTTTTCTGTGCACACTGTACATGGCAGAAAGCTGCCAATTAGTGGTGTGGGCAGCAGGGCTGGCATCAGCACTCGGCATAGACAGGAAGTGTCAGAGCCCTTGACCATCAGGGGGGCACACTCACTGTCTGGGCCCGGGCCGCTCCCCCAGCATCTGTGTAGGACCACCGGCGATGTGAGTGCTGTCACTTTCCAGACATGGTCGCGCACAGTGCGCTATGCTTGTTGTAATGACACCGAACGGGTGACACTGTGCCTTTAATTGTGCTTGTGTGTCACCCCTGCCGCGTCATCACTTTTAGACACAGCCGCACAGCGCGCAGCCATGTCTGGAAAGTGACAGCAATCACACAGCACTGGGGGTCCTGCACAGATCCTGGGGGAGTGGCTCGGGCCCCGACAGTGAGTGGGCCCCTCTGATTGTCCCGGTCCATGTCTGTGACACGCCGGTGGTCCTGCACAGCCACATACCTGAGGAGCTGGACAGGACACAGGCTGGGGGCAGGTGAGCGAGCTTCCCCAATCCCCATATTAAAAATATTTCTAATGTGTGTGTGCGCGTGTGTGTGTGTGTGTGTGTGTGTGTGTGTGTGTGTGTGTGCGCATGTATTATGTGAATGTCTGTGTATATCAGGGTGTATGACTGTGTATATATATTTATGTCTGTTTTATATGTGTTTTTAATAATTTGTGTTCAAACATGTATGTATGTATGTCTGTATGTGTCTATCTGTGTATATGCTTGTGTATGTGCGTGTCTGCATATTGTATGTGTGCATATCTGTGTACCATGTACATGTGTGTGTGTGCATGTCTGCATATTGTGTGTGCACATGTCTGTGTACCGTGTGTGTGTGCATGTCCGCATACTGTGTGTATGTGCATGTCTGCGTACTGTGTGCATGTGCATGTCTGCATACTGTGTGTGTCTGCATGTCTGCATACTGTGTGTGTCTGCATGTCTGCGTACTGTGTGCATGTGCATGTCTGCATACTGTGTGTGTCTGCATGTCTGCGTACTGTGTGCATGTGCATGTCTGCATACTGTGTGTGTCTGCATGTCTGCGTACTGTGTGCATGTGCATGTCTGCATACTGTGTGTGTCTGCATGTCTGCATACTGTGTGCATGTGCATGTCTGCATACTGTGTGTATGTGCATGTCTGCATACTGTGTGTATGTGTATGTCTGAGTACTGTGTGCATATGCATGTCTGCATACTGTGTGTGTGCATATCTGCGTACTGTATGTGTGTGTGTGCATGTCTGTATACCGTGTGTGCGTGCATGTCTGGGTAATGTGTGTGCGCATGTCTGCGTACAGTGTGCATGTCTGCGTACTGTGTGTGTGCATGCTTGCATACTGTGTGTGCATGTCTGCGTACTGTATGTGTGCGTGTGCATGTCTGCGTTCATGCGTGTGTATGCATGTCTGCCTACTGTGTGTGTGTGCATGTCTGCGTATGTGAAGGATGAGGGGACAGCCTGGGCCCTGTGTTGTATACTGATATTTCTCTGCCGTTTCTGTACATTATGAATCGTGGTATGTGCTAAAGGGACCACTGAGACTCTTTCGCCCGGGGCCCGCAAAAACCTGGAGCTGGTCCTCGTGGGTGGATTTATACAGAGCTCAGCATTCAGAGAAGTGATAGATCTGCACCAGAGAAAACAGAGATTTTATCAAAATGACAGCAAGCAGCTCAGTAAGTGTCACTTTGCTGAAATCAGGGTTTCTGCCCCTACATTTTACTGCTCTAAGAATGGATGAGAAAAACCTGGTGATTCCCTTTAAAGTCTGGACCACCAAGTAAGTGTAAGTGTTTAGTGCTATAACTGTTAAAAACCTCAGTGAAACACAGGATTTTATCTATGTTTTTGGGGGATATTTTAATGAAATTACTTCCTATCACTCCATTGGCTTTTCACATCCCAATTGACTTGCCACTTTTCATTAAGGATTTAAAAAGCAGTGACTTTTCACCCCAGGATAGTGATCTCATGGCTCCCCGCTGCTAGTACAAATACAGCAGACAGGAATGAGCACTGTCAGTGCTCTTTAGTAGCTATATTAACCCCTTATATGCTGCCATCAATAGGGACCACAAGATGTTTGGTGACTGACAGAGGGAGATTGCAGGAAACCAATGGCAGCTATAATAGCAGGATGTCTAACACTCTCTAGCCTACCATAGATAAAAATCTAATAGATAGTGAAGAATGCACATTGAATTAGACTGCTTATCAGTTTTAAGGCTCATTCTTGTGAGTAAATTAAACATTCTTGTGCTGTCTGTATGCAAAATACAGACAGCACACAGACTAATGTAAATTAATGTGGTAGTTCACGTCTTCGCACATCTCATTATGCAAAAAAAAGAAAAAAATTCTGGCTCTGTTAACGATGTAAAAAAAAAGTTATTTTATTGTTCAAAAATACTAAAAGATAAAAGAAAGCATTCTATAAAATTATATCTTTAGTTATCCAGCAGAATGAACACCAAAAAAAATACTAAAAATAATGACTCATTTGTGTTGTTCATTCCACCAAACAAAAACTGAAATAAATGTGATTGAAAAGTCATACCATATGTACCAAACATCATACCAATGAAAACTACTTCTTGTCCTGCAAAAAATAAGTCTGTGTACAACTCAGTTGACAGAAAAATGTCTAACTTATGGCTCTCACAGTATGGTGCAAAAAAACAACAACATTATATTCAGAGTATTTATTGTATAAAGGTTATTAAACATAAATAAAACTCCAAAAATCACCATAATCATGCTGACTGACAGAATAATGTAAGGTCTTTTTCATGCAGCAAATGCAAAGGTTAACACTTTAAATGTCAAAAAAAACAACAGCAGAATTGCCATGTTGTTTTCTATTTCTTCCTATAAAGAGTTAAAGTAAGTTAGGTATTAAGTTCTTTGTATCCCAAAATGGTGCCTATTAATACTCATTCCGGAAAAAACAATCCCTCATACAGCTTCTTCTATAAAAAAAATTATGTACAACCCCTGGCAAAAATTATGGAATCACCGGGCTCGGAGGATGTTCATTCAGTTGTTTAATGTTGTTGAAAAAAAGCAGATCACAGACATGGCACAAAACTAAAGTCATTTCAAATGGCAACTTTAGGGTGTTAAGAAACACTAAAAGAAATCAAGAAAAAAAATGTGGTACTCAGTAAGGGTAATTTTTTTCAGACCAAGCAGAGGGAAAAAAATATGGAATCACTCAATTCTGAGGAAAAAATTATGGAATCATGAAAATCAAACACACAAAAGAACACTCCAATACATCACTAGTATTTTGTTGCACCACCTCTGGCTTTAATAACAGCTTGCAGTCTCTGAGGCATGAACTTAATGAGTGACAAACAGTGCTTTTCATCAATCTGGCTCCAACTTTCTCTGATTGCTGTTGCCAGATCAGCTTTGCAGGTTGGAGCCTTGTCATGGACCATTTTCTTCAACTTCCACCAAAGATTTTCAATTAGATTGAGATCCGGACGATTTGCAGGCCATGACATTGACCTTATGTGTTATCTTTCCAGGAATGTTTTCACAGTTTTTGCTCTATGGCAGGATGCATTATCATCTTGAAAAATGATGTCATCATCCCCAAACATCCTTTCAATTGATGGGATAAGAAAACTGTCCAAAATATCGATGTAAACTTGGGCATTTATTGAAGATGTAATGACAACCATCTCCCCAGTGCCTTTGCCTGACATGCAGCTCAATATCATCAATGACTGTGGAAATTTGCATGTTCTCTTCATGCAGTCATCTTTATAAATCTCATTGGAAAGCACCAAACAAAAGTTCCAGCATCATCACCTTGCCCAATGCAGATTCGCGATTCATCACTGAATATGACTTTCATCCAGTCATCCACAGTCCACGAATGCTTTTCCTTAGCCTATTGTAACCTTGTTTTTTTCTGTTTAGGTGTTAATGATGGCTTTTGTTTAGCTTTTCTGTTTGTAAATCCCATTTCCTTTAGGTGGTTTCTTACAGTTCGGTCATAGACATTGACTCCAGTTTCCTCCCATTCGTTCCTCATTTGTTTTGTTGTGCATTTCCTGTTTTGGAAACATATTGCTTTAAGTTTCCGGTCTTGACGCTTTGATGTCTTCCTTGGTCTACCAGTATGTTTGCCTTTAACAACCTTCCCATGTTGTTTGTATTTGGTCCAGATTTTAGACACAGCTGACTGTGAACAACCAACATCTTTTGCAACATTGCGTGATGAGTTACCTTCTTTTAAAAGTTTGATAATCCTCTCCTTTGTTTCAATTGACATATCTCGTGTTGGAGCCATGATTCATGTCAGTCCACTTGGTGCAACAGCTCTCCAAGGTGGGATCACTCCTTTTTAGATGCAGACTAACGAGCAGATCTAATTTGATGCTGGTGTTTGTTTTGGAAATGAAAATTTACAGGGTGATTCCATATTTTTTTCCTCAGAATTGAGTGATTCCATAATTTTTTCCCTCTGATTGGTCTGAAAATAATTGACCTTAATGAGCATCACAATTTTTTTCTTGATTTCTTTTAGTGTTTCTTAAAGCCATAAAGTTGCCATTTGAAATGACTTTAGTTTTGCGCCATGTCGGTGATCTGCTTTTTTTCAACAATATTAAACAACTGAATGAACATCCTCCGAGCCAGGTGATTCCATAATCTTTGCCAGGGGTTGTATATGGTTCCTGGAACATGATGATGAAAAACATAAATAGATTAAAAATATGTTTGGCCATTAAGGCCAAATTATTCCTGGACCTTAAAAGGGAATCTGTCAGTAGGATCAACCCTCTTAAGTCATTCAGGAAGCTGAATAAAATGATACCTTGATATCTGCGATCCAATGTCTTATTCCAGAGAAATCCAGGTTTTTCTTTTATGTAAATGAGCTGTTCAGGACCATGGGCCAGACACTGATCTGCATGAGAATCTGCCTCCAGAGATTATTTTACATAAAAGGGGCCGATACCAGCGTAAAACAAGTAATGACTGACAATCTGCTCTTCTGATCTCACTGCAGAGCTGTGTGTGATTATAACTAACACAGAGCTGAACTTTGTCTGAATACAAACAAATCGGCAGCTGTAGCTTTTCTCTTATAGTCTTAAACAAAAATGGTGCACATCTTTAATAAATTCTCTAAGCCAGATCCCTTTTTCCAGACTATTTTATTACTGTTGTGGTAAGTGATGAAAACATTTAGAATACATAGTAAAAGCAGGGCTGCATACCTGAACTTTTATATTTACTGGACAACTTTCTAAAAACTTTGGGCAAACAACATTTTTACAAACTGTTAAGAAATTTCAGGACAGTTGACAACAATGACTATGCGTTCTCTTTTTGGTGTCATTTGCAACAGAATTCTAGCACATTTTTGTTAAACTCTCTATCATTTTTGGATTATTTCTGGACAGGATTAGACATATAAATATTATGGTGTTTGATGAATGTTAATAGCTGTCGTTAATCAATAGTTTCTGGCATCTGGTGTAATCATGTAAAATATTTAATTTTGACCTAGTATCTGCTTGTTAGTTTTTAGCCCAATACAAAAAAATTAAATAGTCCCAGAAAACCCCTCTAATTATTAAAAACATACAGACTTGCAGAACATTCTCTAATCACATTCATACAGAATGTGACCTATGCTTGAAGGCTTGTCTGAAATAAATTAAGCAGGCTTTTACTACATACATATATGTATCCCAGTTAGCGATGAGCAAGCACTAAAATGCTTGGGTGTTCGTTGCTCGGGTCGAGCACCCAAGCATTACAATTTGTTCGATCCGAGTAACGAGCCCAATGTAAGTCAATGGGAAACTCGAGAATTATTCGGTCCCCCCCCCCACAGAGATCTGGAGGGGGCCTAAAAATTGGTCAAAACGATGGAAACAGATGACATGGGAACAGAATGGGGAAGTCCCCAGGAAGGATCTCTGACTACCAGGTCACTGCTGTGAACAATGTCAGAGTATTACACCACTTTTACGGACTCACAATAAACATACAAAAACTAAGCCAAAATGGATTTTCCTGGAAAAAAAATTTTAAGGAACATTCTTTCCAGGGTAATGACTTGTATATAAGGCAAAATAAATAACCAAAAACAAAAATGCTCCTTCACAGTTTGGGCTATGTTCACACGTAGCATTTTTGATGCATTTTTGCACTTTTGCATGTAATTTTAACATTTTACTACCTTATCTGGCCATGTGGTTTGTAAGACATTATCAGACACATCCTGTTTCATTTATGAAGGAGGGACTCTGAAAGTCACAAGACCTATTTTTACAAGCTCATCAGGTGACCCTACTATTGTTAGAGGGCCAGCAATCATCCCGCACTATTGTTAGAGGGCCATCAGCCAGCTATGCCTTGTTGTTAGCATTATTAAGGAGTGGGTCTCCTATACTGTTACTGCATATGCAGTGACTGCAAGAGCTACCAAAAATTAGGATGCACTCCAATACCTCTTCGAAGAGATGTAAAGGAGGGCCTCCGAAAAAAAAATGTTCCCATTATAAAGCAGTGGGTCTCCTGTACTGTTATTGCGTATGCAGTGAGTGACAGGGCTGCCAAAAATTTGGACGCACTCCAATACACCTTTGAAGAGACATAGAGGAGGGCCTCAGTAAAAAAAAATTGTTCCATTATAAAGGAGTGGGTCTCCTATACTGGTAATGACCATCCAAGTGCATGGGCTGAAAAATATTTGCCCCAGTGGGGTATATATGAACATACTGTATAGCATACAGAAAGTTAGAGGTAAGCCTCTAGAAATATTTCCTACTGTCATCATAAACACCCTTAACCGGTTCAGGACCGCCCACTGTACATAAACGTCGGCGCTGCCCGGGCTCTGTGCAGCGCCGACGTTTAAAAACGGTGGGTGGTCCCGCAGCGCTCAGGACCCCCAGGGTCCTGCTAGCGCTGCGGTACCGGTTCAGAGCAATAGCTCTGACATGTGGCATCATGGGGACCTGAATGGATCAGGTCCCCATGATGTTAACCTGTTCCTATCTTCTAGATGCCGCGATCCATAGCGATCGCGGCATTTAAAAGATAGCAACAGCTGGTGGTCGGCGATCGGGACCCCCCACATACCTCAGGAGCGGCGGGGATCCCGGTGCTGTGACCTCTGACATCATTGAGACCTGATTGGCTCAGGTCTCGATGATGTCAGCGTCACACCAGCCAATCAGAGAGATCACCAGGGAAGTTTGTTTTAGCAACAAACTTTCCCGGGCGATCTGCCTGATAAATACACTGTTTCTCCTCCGATCTCAGTGAGAGAGCAGAGGAGAAACAGTGTGACAAGAGCTGTGTCAGCCTTGCCACTGTGAAAGTAAAAAAAATAAAATAAAAAAGAAAGTAAGAGTTAGGGTTAGTGAGTCTGTCAGATCAGTCAGTCCTGTCAGATCAGTCCTGTCAGATCTGTCAGTCAGTCAGTCCTGTCAGATCTATCAGTCAGTCCTGTCAGATCTATCAGTCAGTCCTGTCAGATCAGTCAGTCAGTCCTGTCAGATCAGTCAGTCAGTCCTGTCAGATCTATCAGTCAGTCCTGTCAGATCAGTCAGTCAGTCCTGTCAGATCAGTCAGTCAGTCCTGTCAGATCTATCAGTCAGTCAGTCCTGTCAGATCAGTCAGTCAGTCCTGTCAGATCTGTCAGTCAGTCAGTCCTGTCAGATCTGTCAGTCAGTCAGTCCTGTCAGATCTGTCAGTCAGTCAGATCTGTCAGTCAGTCAGTCCTGTCAGATCTGTCAGTCAGTCAGTCCTGTCAGTCAGTCCTGTCAGATCAGTCCAGTCAGTCAGTCCTGTCAGATCTGTCAGTCAGTCAGTCCTGTCAGATCTGTCAGTCAGTCAGTCCTGTCAGATCAGTCAGTCAGTCCTGTCAGATCAGTCAGTCCTGTCAGGTCAGTCAGTCCTGTCAGATCAGTCCCGTCCGTTCAGTCCGGTCCGTTCAGTCCAGTCAAAAAATCTAAAAATAAAATGGCCCGTCAGACTTATACCGCAGAGGAGGTGTATGCCCTGCTGTGTTCTGACACTGATGACAGCGCAATCTCAGATGGCGATGTGGATTTTGAGGGCTTTAGTAGCGGCGACACTGAGAGCTCAGAAATGAGCAGTGATTCTGGTCCATCCTCAAGCCCAAGGACCAGTACAACAATAGGGGCAAATAGCGCTACTGGAGAAACGTCTCCTAATCAGGGAACACTGCCCAGTACAAGCGCTGTCCCTGCTACTAGTGAATTGGCGCACGCCAGTGTACAAGGGGCTTTGCCACATGATCTAGCATTTCCCAGATGGGAGGCTTCGGATTCGGCTGCTCCATTCAGCCCTGATTTCAACGCCACTCCTGGTATAAATGTGGAGGTGGAAGATTTTGGACCAATTCATTTTTTTAATTTGTTTTTTACAGACAGCTTGCTAGAGCATATTGTCGTGCAAACAAATTTATATGCATCCCAATTCATAAGCCAGAATCCCCGATCTTACTATGCTAGGGCAAATTTATGGACACCAACTAATGTCCCGGAAATAAAAAAATTTTTAGGACTTACATTTGCCATGGGGCTTGTTAAAAAACCGAGCATTCGATCCTACTGGTCCAACCACCCTGTTCAAGCCACCCCTATGTTTTCAGTCATTCTGCCTAGGACCCGTTATGAAATGCTCATGCGGTTTTGGCATTTTAACGACAATAGTCAATGCCTGCCCAGAAATGCCCCAGAACATGACAGGTTATATAAAATTAGACCCATCATTGAAAATTTGTCAGAAAAATTCTTAAGCCTCTACACCCCAACACAAAATATTTCTATAGATGAGTCCCTTGTAAAATTCAAAGGAAGACTGCAGCTCAAGCAATTTATCCCATCTAAAAGGGCAAGGTTTGGAATAAAGATCTATAAAATGTGCGAAAGTTCAACCGGATACACATCCGCTTTCCGCATATATGAGGGGAAAGACAGCCAACTAAACCCACCAGGATGCCCTACTTATCTGGGGACATCTGGAAAAATTGTTTGGGAGCTGATAAGTCCATTTTTTCAAAAAGGCTACAATCTATATGTGGACAATTATTACACCAGCATACCCCTATTTAAAAGTCTGGTTGAACACAACATCGGGGCTTGTGGGACCATCCGTAAAAACCGTCAGGGGTTTCCACAACCATTGGTCAACCAAAAGTTCCAAAAGGGGCAGTCAGGGGCTGTACGCAACGGAGAGCTGCTTGCCCTGAAATATAGGGATAAGAGGGATATTTTTGTCCTCAGCTCGATCCACACAGATGCCACAAGGGCCACTGTAGAACTAGGATCCACCACTCCGAAGCAAAAACCTGTGTCAGTCATTGACTACAACAAACACATGGGGGGTGTGGACCTTGCAGACCAGGTTCTACAGCCATACCAGGTATCAAGAAAGTCCTATACCTGGTATAAAAAGTTGGTTATCTATTTGTTTCAGGTGGCCACATACAATTCTTTTGTGTTGTACAAAAAAGCAGGAAATTCAGATCCTTTTCTTGATTATCAAGAAAAGGTCATTGAAAATCTTGTCTTTCAAAGTGTTAGCCCCGCTCATCCATTAGAATCTGAGGATGTGAAAAGACTCACTGAGCGACATTTTATTGCACTTATTCCAGCAACGGAAACAAGAAGGAACCCCCAGAAAAGATGTCGTGTATGTACTAAGAGAGGAATGAGGCGTGATACCCGCTACTATTGCCCACAATGCCCATCATTGCCAGCCTTATGCGTCACTGACTGCTTTAAAATCTACCACACAGAACCACGTTTTTAAACTGTAAAAATGTATCCCAATTTGTCATTCAAACATTTGGTTCATTTAGTGAATGACATATTCGAGTAGAGCTCACTTAATTTCCAGGGGGGGTTCTCGAGAATCTAAACCTTCCATTGCGTGCTTGTTTCTGGAAATCATCCATCGAGTTAAAATGGTCACTAAACCCATAGATGAATTCCCAGAGGGGTGTCATTTCCAAAATGGGGTCACTTCAGGGGGGATTCTTTAGCTCTGGTACTCTGAAAAGTGCCAGAACAGCATAATCCCCCCTGAAGTGACCCCATTATGGAAATGACACCTCTGTGGGAATTCATCTATGGGTTTAGTGACCATTTACCTACTTATTTTCCCACCACTAGATTAATTTATACAGAGGAGTAGATTGTAAAATTCGGTCACTTGTTGTGGGTTTCCTCTGTTTAGGCACCTCAGGGGCTCTCCAAATGCAACATGGCGTCCGCTATCCATTCCAGTCAAATTTCCATTCCAAAAGTCAAATGGCGCTCCTTACCTTCCGAGCCATGCCGTGCGCCCGAACAGTGGCTTTGCACCACATATGGGGTATCAGCGTGCTCAGGAGAAATTGCACAACACATTTTGGGGTCCATTTTTTCTGGCTGCCCTTGTGAAAACTAAAAATTTGAGGCTAAAGTAGCAGTTTTGTGTTAAAAATGTGTTTTTTTATTTTCACCCTTCAACATTATAAAATTGTGTGAAGCCCCTGGGGGTTCAAGGTGCTCACCACACATCTAGATAAGTTCCTTGAGGGGTCTAGTTTCCAAAATGGGGTGACTTGTTGGGGGTTTCCTCTGTTTAGGCACCTCAGGGGCTCTCCAAATGCAACATGGCGTCCGCTATCGATTCCAGTCAAATTTCCATTCCAAAAGTCAAATGGCGCTCCTTACCTTCCGAGCCATGCCGTGCGCCCAAACAGTGGCTTTGCACCACATATGGGGTATCAGCGTGCTCAGGAGAAATTGCACAACACATTTTGGGGTCCATTTTTTCTGGCTGCCCTTGTGAAAATTAAAAATTTGAGGCTAAAGTAGCAGTTTTGTGAAAAAAAGTTAAATGTTCATTGTTTTCTTCCACATTCCAAAAATTCCTGTGAAGCACCTGAAGGGTTAATAAACTTCTTGAATGTGGTTTTGAGCACCTTGAGGGGTGCAGTTTTTAGAATGGTATCACTTTTGGGTATTTTCTGTCATAAAGGCTCCTCAAAGTCACTTCAAATAAGATGTGGTCCCTAAAAAAATGTTTTTGTAAATTTGTTGTAAAAATGAGAAATCGCTGGTCAACTTTTAACCCTTATAGCTTCCTAACAGAAAAAAATTTTGGTTCCAAAATTGTGCTGATGTGAAGTAGACATGTGGGAAATGTTATTCATTAACTATTTTGTGTGACATATCTCTCTGATTAAAGGGCATGAAAATTCAAAGTTTGAAAATTGCAAAATTTTCAAAATTTTCGCCAAATTTCTGATTTTTTCACAAATAAACGCAAGTGATATCGAAGAAATTTTACCACTATCATGAAGTACAATATGTCACAAAAAAACAATCTCAGAACCAGGGGGATCCGTTGAAGCGTTCCAGAGTAATTACCTCATAAAGTGACAGTGGTCAGAATTGAAAAAATTGGCCCGGTCACGAAGGCAAAAACAGGCTCTGGCGCGAAGTGGTTAAAAAAAGTATGTGGGTGTTGCATGATGGTCACCCTGTTGATATGGTAGTGGAGGATGAGGAGAAGGAGAAGGAGGAGGACAACAGAAAATAGTCAAAATCAGGAAGCGTATACCCATGTCTGGGTGTGAAGAGGTGCTTGGGAATAGACCCCCCAAAAAAACTATTGGATTTGACTTTATGTTCTGCTGCTATCATCCAGTGGTGTTGAGAAGTCTGGCCCAATACAGCCCTTGTTTATTTTGATAAGAGTCAGCCTGTCAGCATTTTCATTTAACAGGCAGATGCGCTTATCAGTTATAATACCCCCAGTGGCACTAAAAACCCGCTCTGACAAAACACTACAGGCAGGACAGGCCAGGACCTCCAAGGCGTAGAGAGCCAGTTCATGCCATGTGTCCAGCTTGGATACCCAATAATTATAAGGCACAGAGGAATCACGGAGGACATTGGTATGGTTAGTAAGGTACTCCTTCAGCATCTTCCAAAGCTTTTCCCTCCTTGCCAGTGTACCCTGCGCATCAGGGCCTGGCCGCTGGGAGGGTCTGAGAAAACTGTCCCAGACCTTTGACAGTGTTCCCCTGTCTCTGCTGCATCGTATTTGTGTCTCCCTCACCTGTACTCCTTGGTTGTCCAACAAACTGTGACCTCTGCCCCCAGCATTTTCAGATAGGAATTTTTTTAATAATTCTTCAACAAGGGCCTTCTGGTACTGCAACATTTTATTCCTGTAGAATGTAAGCCCACAAGGGCAGGGTCCTCGTCTATCTGTACCAGTCTATCACTGCTAGTTTATTTACTGTAAGTGATATCTGTATTTGGTATGCAACCCCTTCTCATGTACAGCACCATGGAATCAATGGCGCTATATAAATAATAATAATAATAATAATAATAATTAGACCTCTCCACCATAGGAAGGACAGATAGAAAGTTCTCCTTGTAGCGTGGGTCTAGAAGTGTGACCAACCAGTAATTACTGATGCCCAAAATGATTACAATGCGAGGGTCACAGGAAAGGCAGCGGAACATAAAGTAAGCCATGTGTGCCCGACAGCCAACAGCCAAGATTTCCCTGTCCTGACCCAGAGGAGGACAGCTCTCCTCCTCCTCATCCTCCTCCTGGTTCTCCCCCTCGTTCTCCCTCTCCTAAGGCAATGCTGAACAAAAGGTATGACTATTGCATGGGTAGTATCATCTATAGCACAGGAAACCAGCTTCTGTTCCTCCTTCTCTTCCTCCTCCTCCTCATTATCACCCAATCTGCATTGAGATGAGATGAGGCTGGACTGTATAGCATCACCCTCTATAGTTCCTTGCTCCATCTCATTGTTTTCCACCTGCAATGCTCCCTCTTTAATTGTGAGCAGCGAGCGTTTCAGTAGACAGAAAAGTGGGATGACTCTAATTATGGCATGGAGTCCTGGTGGAGTCCTCAAAGTTTTGGAGGACGGAACAGATTTCAGACATCCATGCCCACTCATCAGCTCCTATGTGCGGAGACTGATCTGAATACAGACGGGCGCGTTGAAGCTGGTACTCAACAACTGTCCTCTGCTGCTCACAAATCCTTCCCAACATATGCAACGTTGAGTTCCAACGTGTGGTGACATTGCACACTAGTGGGTGAGCTGGAAGCTGCAAATGCTGCTGAAGCATGGGGAGGGCGAAAGAAGCTGTAGGTGACTTTCTAAAAATGGGCACACAGCGTACTTTTGCAAGCAGCTCAGGCAGATCTGGGTAGGTTTTCAGAAACTGCTGAACCACTAAGTTCAGCACATTGGCCAGGCTTGGTACATGTGCGAGGTTGCCAAGCCTCAGAGCCGCCAACAGGTTCCGGCTACTGTCACACACGAACATGCTTGGTTTTAGGTTCAGCAGTGACAGATAAAGATCTGCCTGCTCTGTTAGAGCTTTCAACAACTCTGCAGCAGTGTGTGGTTTATCACCTAAGCATATTAGCCTTAGCACAGCCTATTGCCTCTTGGCCGAGGCACTGCTGCAGTGCTTCCAGCTTCCAACTGATGTGGTCATTTTGGAGATGGAGGCTGAAGAGGAGGAGGAGGAAATGCAGGAGCTGTAGAATGTGGGGGCAACGTTGGTTGACTCAGGGCCCGAAATCCTCTGCGTTCGGAGGATGTGTTGTGTCCCAGGGTCCGACTGGGTCCCGGCTTCCACCAAATTAACCCAGTGTGCCGTCAGCGAGATGTACTATCCCTGGTCACAAGCACTTGTCCGTGGTTAGGTGGACCTTCCAAGTAACAGCATTGGTGAGGGCATGGCTAATGGTCTGGGACACGTGCTTGTGTAAGGCGGGATGGCACACCAGGAGAAATAGTGGCAGCTGATGACCGCGTACCAAGGGATGGCCGCCGCCATGAGGTTGCGAAAATATTTAGTCTCGATGAGCCTAAAAGGCAACATTTCAAGTGAAAACATTTGAGAAATGTGGCAGTTTAGTAATTGTGGCCTGTAGATTGTTGGCTGCGTATTTGCGCTTACATTCAAAGGACCTGGGTAGGGACAACTAAATGCTACGCTGTGACAAGGATGTGGACGTGGCTGCTGATGGTGTTGGTTGCAAGTGCGCAATGACAGGTGTAGGGGGGAGGCATCTTCGCCTGCGCCATGGACAGGGGGTTGGCATGCACGCACAACAGTGGAAAAGGCTGTGGTGTCACCCACAGACACTGTTTCTGGACCCTGGCTTTCGGCCATACTAGTCGGGTGCTTTGCTGTCATGTGCCTGAGCATGATGGTGGTGGTCAGGCTGGTAGTTTTGCTGCTCCTGCTGATGCTGACATGGCAGATGTTACAAATGGCCTTTTTGGGGTTAACTAGACAGTCTTTAAAAAAGAGTCAGACTCGGGCAGACTTAACAGTTGGACTGGCAACTTCCCTCGTGTTGGTGTTCTGGGGAACAGCTGCCCGCATAGTGTCTGTGGCTACCCCGCTGCTGGTTCCTGCCTGTTGTGGTGCTACAGCTTCCTCCCCCTCTGCGCTGCTGTCCTCTCTATGCACGTCACTTGACAGGTTGGGTCAGTGACTTCATCGTCCACCACCTCATCTTCTACATACGCTCTCTGGGCCTTCTCCTGACTTGCTGACAATTGTGTCTCATTATTATCATCTACATCTTGCGACAGTAATTGCACTTTCCCACCATCGCCTTCGCATGACTGCGGCTGCTCAAATATTTGGGTATCGCTACATGCGATCTCCTCATGCCCTGCTTCAAGTGGGCTGGGCGAGAGGCCTGAATCTATAAATGGAAAAAATAACCGCTCCTCGGAGTGACCAAGTGTGAGATCACTTGACTCTGGGCACTCAGCATGGTAGGAGGAAGGAGGATCAGAGTAAGAAATATGTGGTCCAGACTCACGGCTACTGAGACTGGACCGTGTGGAAGACAGGGTGATGGTGGCAAACTGACTGGAAGCATTATCTGCCATCCAACCAACAACATTTTCACACTGCTCTGGCTTCAATAGTGGTGTTCCATGGCCCCCTAAAAATTGGGATAGGAAGGTAGGCCTACATGATGCTTGTTGTGCTCTCTCAGCAGGCACAATTTCAGCTTGCCTCGGCCTCTGTGTGCACCATCACCATCACGTCCACTTCCCTGTCCCTTGCCACTCGACTTGATCATTTGAAATGGAGTATAATATTTGTCACGTTCTCAAAAATGTCTGTATTATTACCATAGCAATATAGGATCATTTCTGATGACCACGGTTTTAGACCAAATAGTATGGTATTGGTCAGCGACTAAGTGTGAATAGATTTGAACAACATACAACTGGAAGACTTTAAATGGAGCATAATATTTGTCACGTTCCCAAAAATGTCAGGATTATTACCGCAGTAATATAGGATCCCATCTGATGACTACGGTTTTAGGCAGTGGCTTAATAGTATAGTATTGATCAGCGACCAAGTGTGAATAGGTTTGAGCAACACACAACTGGCAGACTTTAAATAGAGCACAATATTTGTCACGTTCCCAAAAATGTCAGGATTATTACCGCAGTAATATCAGATCACATCTCATGACCATGGTTTTAGGCAGTGGTCTAATAGTATGGTATTGGTCAGCGACCAATAGATCTGAACAACACACGACTGCCAGACTTTAAATGGAGTACCATATTTGTCACATTCCCAAAAATGTCAGGATTATTACCGCAGTAATATAAGATCACCTGAGTTGATGGACAAGTTTCTCTACTTCCAGCAATGCTATTAAAATCAAACAAATATGGCTGTATGCTGCTAACAAGCTAATGGAGCAGTAAAAATGGTGTATTATATTGCTTTTCACCAAAATAATCAGGATTAAGAGCAAAAAGAACATTAGCCCTGATATCTAGGGCTATGGATATCAGTAACAGCAACAGGTATATGCTCTGCACAAACTCTGTCTGCCTAATTCCTGCTATCACCAGGATTGATATGCATCTGAATTAGTCCTGTTAGTTTAGATGTATATTGCTGTGGAATACCTGACTAAATCAACCGCCAATTCTCTCCCTCACTCAGCTGAAGCTCTCCCTACTCTGCCTTTCTGAAGGGTAGACTGTGACGAGCATAGGATCACCGGGTCTTTCAATAGACCCGATGACACTATACGGCCAGCCAATCACTGTAATGCCACAAACAACATGGCTGCGGCATTACAATGACTGGCAGGCAATCCATGCATGTTAATTCACTGTCTAAACAGCACCAAACACGCGGGGCAGGGACTCGAGCTCCTGCCTGATCATCCCGGAAATACAGGTTTTTTCTCACTAAATTAGAATATCATCAAAAAGTTAATTTATTTCAGCTCTTCAATGTAAGCCATAATCATCAACATTAACAGAAATAAACACTTGAAATAGATCACTCTGTTTGTAATGACTCTATAAAATATATGAGTTTCACTTTTTGTATTTAAGAACTGAAATAAATTAACTTTTTGATGATATTCTAATTTTGTGAGAAGCACCTGTGCTCACCGAGCACTGAGCATCTCAAACACTGAGATGCTCAGGTGAGTACCGAGCAGTTCCGAGAATGCTCGCTCATCACTAATCCCAGTACATGCAAACTATCATTGAATGTTTTTTGTACGGTTTTGAGCTTACAACTTCGGATGATCCATTCAAAGTGATCTGTAACACAATTCTAAGTGGCCAAGCAAAATATTCGGTTCTCACATAAAATGTTGGGCAGACAAGTTGCGTAGACTTTATCTCTTTTATCTAAAGCCACATATGCACCTGAAGCCTTCCTGGAACCATTTTTCAAAAGGTCAAAGGGGGCATTTGTGGATAATGTGACGCCCAGCTGCGCTTGGTATCACAGATCCTGGAAGAGTGCATTGATGGAATCCTCCACAAGAGGCCCCCATAAACATTCACACATCTCCACCTTCCACCTGAGACCAGCAGAGGGAGCCCATTAGGGATATAAATAGGGAAGGTGGAGCCAGGCAGTTTAGTCTAGCCAGAACAGAGTTCCTGCTCACAGTCAGAGAGGGACAGAGTTCTCAGTTCGGTTCCTGCAGAAAGCTGTCTGCAGAGGTAAGCCCAGTCTAGACTCAGTTGAAGCTCGGAATAGGGAGCTTAAGGTGTGTCGGCACCATAAGATCGGTGAAGCGCGGCAAGCTGACGTTAGTGTGAGTAGCCTAGTGAGGGCCCGAGCAGGCTGAAGGCGAGTGGAGAGTTAGTATATAGGGGGCAGAGGAGCTTAACCAGTTCACCCCGAAGAATTTACCGGACACCGGGTCCGAAGCTTACCGGGATCTCTATGACCCAGTCAGGCATTACCGGAATCCCTGGAGAACTACAAGTCCCAGGATCGCTAAAGTGCTGATAAGTAACAGAGCCGGGAGACACATAGGCCCCACAAGCTGAGGAGCGTGTACTCCAAGGAAAGGCCCTACCACAAGGTCTGCCAGCGCAGGCCAGAGACAAAGTTAGGCCTAGCTCCAGGCAGGTCAGAAACTTACTACGCAGAGGCAAGTAACAGGAGGCCCTACACCCGCTCATTGGGGAGGATCCTGACATGCACCCTTCACCCTACAGTGCTCCGGGACGTGCCTGAATTTCCATCAGTAAAAGGTACTGAAGTGACTATCGTGTCTGTCCCTGTTCTTGCTCAGACCCGGCGGGGTCTCACCGGTCCTGCATTCCCCTCTCCGTACGCTGCCCTGAGGCCCAGCTCCACCTGTGGTGAGCTATACCATCGAGCTGCCTTATCATCGGCCTCAGTGGACTGTGCAGCGCTGGTGACTCTCACCAGAAGCCACAGGTGGCGTCACAAACTTTCATAAAACTAAGAAATCTATTAGCCCCTTTTTAAAGAGTGACCCAGGGGACGGGCCCGGGAGCCGACCACCGCGACATCCCCAAGGCCAGGCTAAAGGCCCGGGTACCTGAGTAATCCCCATCCCCCTGGGCTTGTCATCTCTTCCTGGCGTCACGAACAGGATAGCGTGCCCGCTGCAACGACGGGGTGTTATGCCCGTTGCCACCGGGTACTGTGCGCCTTTATTGAAGTGAACTGTTTATTTGACTGTGGTGAAGATTGCCGCCATTGTTGGGCCGCCGAGCGGGAAGAAGGGCGTAACCTCGGAAAACTAAGGGGCGCACCTGCAAAAGCGCGCGAAGCCCCGGACACTCCCCACGCCTCGACGTTAAACCAGGAAGCGCCAGGTCCTGTAAGGAGCGTCGCTGAACGCTCTGACATAGGACGCAAGAGACGCAAGGTCCTGAAGACCACCGTCACCTGCGGAGCTGCGGCCTACCGGAAGAAAAAGTAGAAGGTAGGCCACGGATAGCTAGGGGGGCGCCACAATGTCCGATGAACAGCACAATGCCGGGATACCGGCCAACGTCCCTGATGTTCAACCCGCGCCCGACGCTGGGCAGGCCGAGGCGGCCCCTCCACCAGCAGCACCTGTAACTCCTGTCATTCCCGTAACTCTACCGTACATTTTTGGAGCTTGGTGTTGTTGAGCCTGAAGCTGATATGACCTCTGAGGACTGGGACACGACCAGACAAGAGCAGTACAGAAGAGTACAAGCCTGTGTCGAGGACAGTCTCACTCGGGTGAGAGAAAAGCAGGAGGCGCACTACAACAAAAACGCGCCCGCAGAACCCTTCACACCTGCTGAAACAGTATTGAAAAGGAAAAGAAGAAATCACAAACTTGATGACCAGTGGGAGAGAGAACCCTACACTGTGTTACCGTCAAGATTTGATAACAAGAAGACCTGCATAATCAGTCGAGACGGAGGAAGGGCGACTGCAACAGTGTCCAGGGACCACCTAAAGTTGTGTCCAGATTTACTGAAACTCCAGGAAGAAGTGCCTCTCACAATCCCGGAAGAACCTGAAGAAGCAGTGATTAGAGATGAGCGGTGTTCGACTAGAACTGTTCGCCAATCTCAAATTCGAGCTGTTTTGGGCGGTGTTCGAGTTGTTCGACGAACCCGAACGATTTGCAAAAAATTCGGCTGTTCGAGGTTATGTTCGATAACTGTTCGTGCACCAAAAGCGTGTCCTGCATGTCTGGCGCTATTTAGAGCACCAATCATGCAGGGATTGTCTGCCACTCACTGTAATGCCACAGCCATGGTGGTTGTGGCATTACAGTGATTGTCCAAATCGATGGGAACAGTGCCAACAGTGAAACATGAAAAGCCGGCAATTCAGCAGCGGCATACACCGGTACCCGACAATTTAGAACCGAAAGAATAGAGCTTCACACATAGATTAGATAGATATAAACATGTCAGCCACATATATACGAAGTACAGTGAAAGTGCTGCTTACTGTACTTGTCATTTAGCGTAAAGGATTTATCAAAAAAAATAATAGTGTTTTCATGCACCGTCTCTTTAAAAAAGCCGGCCGGCAATTCAGCAGCGGTACCCGACAATTTAGAATAGAAGGAATAGAGAATCACACATAGATTAGATAGATAGAAACATGTCAGTCACATATATATGAAGTACAGTGACAGTGTTGATTACTGTACTTGTCATTTAGTGTAAAGGATTTATTTAAAAAAATAATAGTGTTTTCATGCACTGTCTCTTTAAAAAAGCCGGCCGGCAATTCAGCAGCGGTACCCGACAATTTATAACAGACAGAATAGAGCATCATACATAGATTAGATAGATAGAAACATGTCAGCCACATATATACGAAGTACAGTGACAGAGTTGCTTACTGTACTTGTCATTTAGCGTAAAGGATTTATCAAAAAAAATAATAGTGTTTTCATGCACCGTCTCTTTAAAAAAGCCGGCCGGCAATTCAGCAGCGGTACCCGACAATTTATAACAGACAGAATAGAGCTTCACACATAGATTAGATAGATAGAAACATGTCAGTCACATATATATGAAGTACAGTGATAGTGTTGGTTACTGTACTTGTCATTTAGTATTAAAATAAAGGATTTATTATTAAAAAATTGGCGTGGGGTTCCCCTTAATTTTAGGCTCTAGCGGAGGTTAAGCAGACGGCTGGGGCAGATGTTTGAAGCCTGGGAAGGGGGTAATACCCACGGAGCTTCCCAGGCTACTAATATCAGCCCCCAGCTGAATACATAGCCTTTACTAGCTATTAAAATGGGGGACCCCCCAAAAAAAATGACGTGGGGTCCCCCCTAATTTAATAGCTAGCAAAGGCTAGGCAGACAGCTGGGGGCTGATATTAATAGCCCAGGAAGGGAGCCATGAATATTGGCCCCCTCCCAGGCTAGAAACACCAGCCGTCAGCCGCCCCAGAAATGGCGCATTCATAGGATGCGCCAATTCTGGCACTTAGCCTCGCTCTTCCACGCTGCCCTGGTGCGGTGGCAGGGGGTAATAGGGTTGGGGTTGATGTCAGCTTATAATGCCAGCTGACATCAAGCCCAGGTTAGTAATGGAGAGGCGTCTATAAGACACCCCCATTACTAACCCCATAGTCAAAGTTAAAAAAAACACAAACACCCAGAATAAAGTCCTTTAATTGAAATAAAGACACAATCCTTTATTGTTCTAAATTAAACCATACTTACCGTCACGCCCATTCCAGCTGAAGCCAACGATCTCCTGCAATAAAAGAAAAATAATAAAGCAACCTCATCCTTACCTTTCCATGGTTCCCACGACAGCTTCAGCTCTGCTACATCGAGATGACAGGCTGGACCGCAGCAGAACGCTGCCATCCAGCCTCTCATCCCGCAGACACTGAGAAGCGCAGGCTTGCTTGCGCTGCTCAGCGTCTCTCTGTGACGACATCCAGATGAGCCGAGTTCATGTCCAATGAACTCGGCTCACCTCATGCACGTCACTGACAGCGTGGGAAAATTCTCAAGCTGAAGCGGTGAGTGCAGGAGAATTCTCCCACGCTGTCAGTGACGTGCATAAGGTGAGCTCATGTCCAATGAACTCAGCTCACCTCCTGCACGTCACTGACAGCGTGGGAGAATTCTCCTGCACTCAGCGCTTCAGCGTGAGAATTCTCCCGCTGAAGCGCTGAGTGCAGGAGAATTTTCCCACGCTGTCAGTGACGTGCATAAGGTGAGCTCATGTCCAATGAACTCAGCTCACCTCCTGCACGTCACTGACAGCGTGGGAGAATTCTCCTGCACTCAGCGCTTCAGTGTGAGAATTCTCCCACGCTGAAGCGCTGAGTGCAGGAGAATTTTCCCACGCTGTCAGTGACGTGCATGAGGTGAGCCGAGTTCATTGGACATTAACTCGGCTCATCTGGATGCCCTCACAGAGAGACACTGTGGAGCGCAAGCAAGCCTGCGCTTCTCAGTGTCTGCGGGATGACAGGCTGGATGGCAGCGTTCTGCTGCGGTCCAGCCTGTCATCTCGATGTAGCAGAGCTGAAGCTGTCATGGGAACCATGGAAAGGTAAGGATGATGTTGCTTTATTATTTTTCTTTTATTTCAGGAGATCGTTGGCTTCAGCTGGAATGGGCGTGATGGTAAGTATGGTTTAATTTAGAACAATAAAGAATTGTGTGTTTATTTCAATTAAAGGACTTTTTTCTGGGTGTTGTGTTTTTTTTAAATACTTTACTAGAAATTCATGGTGGTCATGTCTAATATTGGCGTGACCCCATGAATTTCGGGCTTAGGGCCAGCTGATAATGCCAAGCTGGCCCTAACCCCTTTATTACCCAGTGAGCCACCGCATCAGGGCCCTGGATGAGTTGGGTACAGCGCCAGAAGATGGCGCTTCTATGAACGCGCCATTTTCCGGGGTGGCTGCGGACTGCAATTTGCAGCGGGGGGGGGGCCCAGAAAGCTTGGGCCTCCCTGCGCTGCGGATTCCAGCCCCCAGCTGCCTAGTTGTACCTGGCTGGACACAAAAACAGGGCGAAGCCCCACGTCAATTTTCTTTAAATTATTTCATGAAATAATTAAGAAAAAAAGGGCTTCCCTATATTGTTGTGTCCGGCCACTTACAAATAGGCAGCTGGTGGTTGGGGGCAGCCCGTTCCTGCCTGCTGTACCTGGCTGGACACAAATATAGTGCGAAGCCCCACGTCAATTTTTTTTAAATTATTTCATGAATTTCCTGAAATAATTTAAAAAAATTGAAGTGGGGCTTCGCACTATATTTGTGTCCAGCCAGGTACAGCAGGCAGGAACGGGCTGCCCCCATCCACCAGCTGCCTATTTGTACCTGGCCGGACACAACAATATAGGGAAGCCCTTTTTTTCTTAATTATTTCATCAATTTCATGAAATAATTAAAAAAAATTGAAGTGGGGCTTCGCACTATATTTGTGTCCAGCCAGGTACAGCAGGCAGGAACGGGCTGCCCCCAACCACCAGCTGCCTATTTGTACCTGGCCGGACACAACAATATAGGGAAGGCCTTTTTTTCTTAATTATTTCATGAATTTCATGAAATAATTTAAAAAAAAGTACGTGGGGCTTCGCCCTATTTTTGTGTCCAGCCAGGTACAACTAGGCAGCTGGGGGCTGGAATCTGCAGCGCAGGGAGACCCAAGCTTTCTGGGCCCCCCCCCGCTACAAATTGCAGTCCGCAGCCACCCCGGAAAATGGCGCGTTCATAGAAGCGCCATCTTCTGGCGCTGTACCCAACTCATCCAGGGCCCTGGTGCGGTGGCTCACTGGGTAATAAAGGGGTTAGGGCCAGCTTGGTATTATCAGCTGGCCCCAAGCCCAAAATTCATGGGGTCACGCCAGTATTAGACATGACCGCCATGAATTTCTAGTAAAGTATTTAAAAAAAACACAACACCCAGAATAAAGTCCTTTAATTGAAATAAAGACACAATTCTTTATTGTTCTAAATTAAACCATACTTACCATCACACCCATTCCAGCTGAAGCCAACGATCTCCTGCAATAAAAGAAAAATAATAAACCAACCTCATCCTTACCTTTCCATGGTTCCCACGACAGCTTCAGCTCTGCTACATCGAGATGACTGGCTGGACCGCAGCAGAACGCTGCCATCCAGTCTGTCATCCCGCAGACACTGAGAAGCGCAGGCATGCTTGCGCTCCTCACTGTCTCGCTGTGACGGCATCCAGATGAGCCGAGGTCATGTCCAATGAACTCGGCTCACCTCATGCACGTCACTGACAGCGTGGGAAAATTCTCACGCTGAAGTGCTGAGTGCAGGAGAATTCTCCCACGCTGTCAGTGATGTGCATGAGGTGAGCTCATGTCCAATGAACTCAGCTCACCTCCTGCACGTCACTGACAGCGTGGGAAAATTCTCCTGCAATCAGCGCTTCAGCGTGAGAATTTTCCCACGCTGTCAGTGACGTGCATGAGGTGAGCCGAGTTCATTGGACATGAACTCGGCTCATCTGGATGTCGTCACAGAGAGACGCTGAGCAGCGCAAGCAAGCCTGCGCTTCTCAGTGTCTGCGGGATGACAGGCTGGATGGCAGCGTTTTGCTGCGGTCCAGCCTGTCATCTCGATGTAGCAGAGCTGAAGCTGTCGTGGGAACCATGGAAAGGTAAGGATGAGGTTGCTTTATTATTTTTCTTTTATTGCAGGAGATCGTTGGCTTCAGCTGGAATGGGCGTGATGGTAAGTATGGTTTAATTTAGAACAATAAAGGATTGTGTCTTTATTTCAATTAAAGGACTTTATTCTGGGTGTTTGTGTTTTTTTTAACTTTGACTATGGGGTTAGTAATGGGGGTGTCTTATAGACGCCTCTCCATTACTAACCTGGGCTTGATGTCAGCTGGCATTATAAGCTGACATCAACCCCAACCCTATTACCCCCTGCCACCGCACCAGGGCAGCGTGGAAGAGCGAGGCTAAGTGCCAGAATTGGCGCATCCTATGAATGCGCCATTTCTGGGGCGGCTGACGGCTGGTGTTTCTAGCCTGGGAGGGGGCCAATATTCATGGCTCCCTTCCTGGGCTATTAATATCAGCCCCCAGCTGTCTGCCTAGCCTTTGCTAGCTATTAAATTAGGGGGGACCCCACGTCATTTTTTGGGGGGGGTCCCCCATTTTAATAGCTAGTAAAGGCTATGTATTCAGCTGGGGGCTGATATTAGTAGCCTGGGAAGCTCCGTGGGTATTACCCCCTTCCCAGGCTTCAAACATCTGCCCCAGCCGTCTGCTTAACCTCCGCTAGAGCCTAAAATTAAGGGGAACCCCACGCCAATTTTTTTAATAATAAATCCTTTATTTTAATACTAAATGACAAGTACAGTAACCAACACTATCACTGTACTTCATATATATGTGACTGACATGTTTCTATCTATCTAATCTATGTGTGATGCTCTATCTTTCTGTTCTAAATTGTCGGGTACCGCTGCTGAATTGCCGGCCGGCTTGTTTAAAGAGACAGTGCATGAAAACACTATTATTTTTTTAAATAAATCCTTTACACTAAATGACAAGTACAGTAAGCAACACTATCACTGTACTTATTATATATGTGACTGACATGTTTCTATCTATCTAATCTATGTGTGAAGCTCTGTTCTTTCTGTTCTAAATTGTCGGGTACAGATGCTGAATTGCCGGCCGGCTTTTTTAAAGAGACGGTGCATGAAAACACTAATATTTTTTTTAATAAATCCTTTACACTAAATGACAAGTGCAGTAACCAACACTGTCACTGTGCTTCTTATATGTGTGACTGACATGTTTCTATCTATCTAATCTATGTGTGATGCTCTATTCCTTCTTGTCTAAATTGTCGGGTACCGGTGTATGCCGCTGCTGAATTTGCCGGCCGGCTTTTTTAAAGAGAGTGTCTTCTGAGCAGTTTGTCAGCTTTTGGACACCTTTGAAGGTGTTTTCTATGTGTTTCTATGTGTTTTTGTTTGCCTGCCATTGGTTTTAACGGTGTTCGACGGTGTTCTAAGGTGTTCGACGAACAGTTCGACGAACAGTTCCTCGAACATCCTGGTGTTCGACGAACCGAACCGAACCCGAACACTACGGGGGTGGCTCAACACTAGCAGTGATACACACTGACCTAGGAGATTTCCCAGCAGATTGGCCTCAAATAGGAGGTGCAGTAATCATTCCAACACTCCAATTCTACGAATAGCCAGAAAACCCACCACAGCAAGTTGAACCTGTAAGTGCTGCAGAAGAGCCAGCTCAAGAAGTATCCCGGACGAAGGATCCCCGGTAGGAGCAGAGCAAGAGGGCCCAACCAACGGTGAACTTGCCAGTCCAAGAGAGAGGTTAAGGCAGTTTTACAACTTCGTCACACGTAGAACTGGTAGGGTAACTGAAAATACAGACTCTGATACCCCACAGACCACCGCACTACGCAGATCAACACGTAGCACGAGAGGCAAAGCCCCTGTTAGGTAAACTCAGTAAATAGTCAAATTTCTGAAAATGTAGATAGTTACCCCTGGGGTATTAAAATTGTAATGTACAGTATTAATTGTGTATTTTCATGCATATGTATATTAAATTGTGCTTTTCCTTGCAAATAGACAATTCGAGTGACAAGGACGCTTTACCTTATCAATTCCTTTATTATTTGCATAAAGAACTTTGTGGCTGAGGACTATGTGCAGCCCAAAAACTGCTTTTGTATATAATTGCGCTCCCTGGAGTGCCCCTTTAGGTGACCTCAGAAGAAAAACCTGTCTGGAGTGGCTCTCTTGGAGGTCCAACTCTGGATCTTCATGCCCTGCAGCCACCCCAGGGCCTACGTTGAGGGTTTGGGACAGGTCCCTCAAACCACCAAGTACTCTACCCTATGAGATGGACACCCTGTTTGGGAACCTCCCCATAAGAGACTTGAACTCTGAGGACACTTTGTATTCGCTTATATTGTTATGTAACGTTTAAGCTTGGTGCCTCCCATAAAGGGAAGATTGTTAATGGTTATTGTTGTTATAAAATGTACTTCAGCCAGGGAGTGCTGAGCTTTGCTAGGGGGGAATGTGATGCCCAGCTGCGCTTGGTATCACAGATCCTGGAAGAGTGCATTGATGGAATCCTCCACAAGAGGCCCCCATAAACATTCACACATCTCCACCTTCCACCTCAGACCAGCAGAGGGAGCCCGTTAGGGATATAAATAGGGAAGGTGGAGCCAGGCTGTTTAGTCTAGCCAGAACAGAGTTCCTGCTCACAGTCGGAGAGGGACAGAGTTCTCAGTTCGGTTCCTGCAGAAAGCGGTCTGCAGAGGTAAGCTCAGTCTAGACTCAGTTGAAGCTCAGAATAGGGAGCTTAAGGTGTGCCGGCGCCATAAGATCGGTGAAGCGCAGCAAGCTGCCGTTAGTGTGAGTAGCCTAGTGAGGGCCCAAGTAGGCCGAAGGCAAGTGGAGAGTTAGTACATAGGGGGCAGAGGAGCTTAACCAGCTCACCCCGAAGAATTTACCGGACACCGGGTCCGAAGCTTACCGGGATCTCTACGACCCAGTAAAGCATAACTGGAATTCCTGGAGAACTACAAGTCCCAGGATCACTAAAGTGCTGATATGTAACAGAGCCGGGAGACACATAGGCCCCGCAAGCTTAGGAGCGTGTACTCCAAGGAAAGGCCCTACCACAAGGTCAGCCAGCGCAGGACAGAGACAAAGTTAGGCCTAGCTCCAGGCAGGTCAGAAACTTACTACGCAGAGGCAAGTAACAGGAGGCCCTACACCCTCTCATTGGGGAGGATCCTGATATGCACCCTTCACCCTACAGTGCTCCGGGACGTGCCTGAATTTCCATCAGTAAAAGGTACTGAAGTGACTATCGTGTCTGTCCCTGTTCTTGCTCAGACCCGGCTGGGTCTCACCTGTCCTGCATTCCCCTCTCCGTACGCTGCCCTGAGGCCCAGCTCCACCTGTGGGGAGCTATACCATCGAGCTGCCTTATCATCGGCCTCAGTGGACTGCGCAGCGCTGGTGACTCTCACCAGAAGCCACAGGTGGTGTCACAAACTTTCATAAAACTAAGAAATCTATTAGCCCCTTTTTAAAGAGTGACCCCAGGGTATGGGCCCGGGAGCCGACCACCGCGACATCCCCAAGGCCAGGCTAAAGGCCCGGGTACCCAAGCAATCTCCATCCCCCTGGGCTTGTCAATAGCATCCCAAGGTTTTTATCATTTATTATTTGCCTGTCATCCACTAACCTGAAAGGATTGGTGAAGAGCATATTTCAACATGTAAAAAGCAAATCAGGCAAAATTTTATTTCGCCGGTTCGTGCAGATTTTTCCAGGAAATTAGATTCACAGAAAGGTTATTCTCCTCGAATTTAATTTCCCTTGTTATGGTCTGGGGTCTATGGTCTCTTTCAGATTATAAAAATTAAAACAAATCCTTATACTCATCTCGCTCCTTACCTCTCTTCCCCCATAGCTCTTCACCTATGCAGTCCTCACCACATCTTATCGCCAACGTGCACGCTGAATTCCCTGAGTCTATCATGCTAAGTGTTGACTACCAGCTCTGTTGAATCCCGATCCATTTCTGTACATGCTCTCGTAAGGTTAAGAAGTCATGCTTGGATTTCAGTGCGAGAGGTGACGAAGAGAGGATGCAACAAGGACTGGATGGGTGACGGTGAGGAGCAGAGGGGTTGGAGAGGTGAGCAGTAAGGTCAGTATAAAGATTTTTTTTTTACCTTTTTATGGCCCTTTACAGTTTAGAAAAATGGTGGCCAGTTGGCTGTTAATATAGAAAAAAATAGTATTTTGGTGAATGCAGATTTTAGTAATATTCTAAAAGAATTCGATTCCACGTCCACTTATTTGCTCATCTCTATAGTACGTGTCTTATGACGGGAATACTATGTTTGCGGTCCCATGCTTTACTAGCTCAGTAAATCTGCAGCTGTTGATAACACCAGCTTTGCCTGTGAAGGTCTTGGACTGATTTTCCCTCCAGTAGAGATTGCTTATGCTGTTCATTTCCCTAGTCTAGTCCTACACAATAAAATATGAATGAGATCACCATCAAGCTGCTTCATGGGGCTGCACACTTTGATCAAAGTTTACTCTAAAAACCTCATATATTTCTGAAATAATATTATATTCATATTTATATTATTGATATCGCAATTTAAATTTATTGGGTGTATTTGGTACACTTCAGTGCTTGCAGAACAGTTTTAGGAACAATTTCTACACCTTTTTTCTAACGGTGTTATTGTTAAACTTTCAATGAACAGATAAATTACTCTCCTTTTAAGGTCCAAGCAAAGGATATAATTCTATAAAAAAAATTATAAAAAAAAAATATGGGCCTCAATTTGCCTATGGATTGGCATCGTAAACATGATAACTTATAAGAGCACAGAACCTAAAACTACGTATCCCCCTTTAATGGAATGCAATCAATATTTTCCATCCATGTTTTGTAATTTCTTTTTAAAGCATCCAAAAGATAATTTGTAACAGAATCGAAAAGCAATTTACCATATAAAATTGTATAGCTATCACCGCTAGTTTGACTGCTGGAGGCCTTAAGATCTTTGTTTTAAAAGTCTTACATAATATTAAAGCATTTCATAGAACCATGTGCAGACAATTTACTCAGTGTGTACAATTTTTTGGCTTAAGTTCAATAAATGGGAGGTAATTGCGCTCTCCGACATCTGCATGACGTTCAATTTGAAAAGAAGGTGAATTGTTTGAAAATATAACTATTCAGGTTACAGTAGATGTGCTACTGCTCTTCAGGACCACACTTGACAGCAAAAGTTTAACAAACATGACAAATGCTGTAATGTATCCTACAAACATGAAAAGAGAACTGTGCATATGAAGGTAAAAAAAAAATAGTATAAAAAAATATATATAACTATGGTTAGCACTGTTTCCTTATACAGTGGGTGCGGAAAGTATTCAGACCCCTTATATTTCAGTTTTTCTTTTTTAATAAATTTGCAAAAATTTCTACATTTCTGGGGGTTTTTAAGTCAAGATGGGGTGCAGAGTATACTTTAATGAGGAAAAAATATTAACTTTTTAGAATTTACCAAATGGCTGCAATGAAACAAAGAGTAAAAAATGTAAAGGGGTCTGAATACTTTCCGTACCCACTGTAGATCTGTGGTCCTAATATTAAAGTTGCAATTATTATTCATTCCCAATTTCAAATTAGGTTTTATAGCAAAATTTACAAAGATATAACAAGTAGTTTCCTCAAATTCTACACATAATGCAACTTTAACTGACTATTGTAGTCTCAGAATTGTGATTCTAAATCATTACAAGTGCAACATCTGCCTGCAGCTTGTATGTTCTCCTCGGTTTTGGGATTCCAAATGTAGCTGGCTATAGGGGTTGTCATCATATGAGCTTTTCTTTTGTAAAAGCAGGGAATGTTTTAAAATATAAAACAAAAAAAATATTACTCAGCTTTATGTCATGGTCATACAAGCATTGATTCTCTTATGCAGAGAATCTGGCCGATTATGATAATGACACTTGGATCAAACTCTGATCAGAGTTTGAGCCGAGTGTCAGTTTACTGTGATCAGATGAGAGAATTGAATCACAGTTGCGGAGAAGACGGAGAACTTAATTTCTCCATCTTTTCCATTGTCTGTGTACTTGTAAATCGGGTGCAGTCCAATGTTTTACATGCACCCATAAACATGAATGGGTGCACTTGCTCCAATTTGCAGAGCCACTCGCAGCATGCTGTGATTTTTTTCTCATTCCGAATCGGCAGGAGAAAAAAATCGCGGATCAGTACAGCCCCATTGTATAACATTGGTCCAAGTGCTATCCGATAAAATATCAGACAGCACTCAGCCGAGTTATACACTCGGGTGAGCGAGCCCTTAGAGATGTGCAAATAAATTCAAGAGGAATTGAGTTGTACTCAATTTTACAAAAACCTGCATTTGCGAAAATGCAGATTTTTTTGCAATTCACTTTCATGAACTGTAAAAAGCCATCAAAATGTTTAAAAACAATTAAAAAAAATACATACTCAGCTCTCCAGCTTGTCCAGATCAGCAGTCTGGTCCTCGCATCATCTTCACATCACTGCCACTTACAAGAAATCCCCAGGAGGATTCTGTGCAATCACGCAATAGGTCATGACGGCACAGCGTACGTGACATTGCCCGCACATTCACAGAACCCTCCCAGGTCTCAATGCGATTGGCGGTGATTTCAGGACGCAGTGAGGACCAGACTGGTGACGGTAAGGAGCAGAGGGGTCAGAGAGGTGAGTAGAAGTGTTATTTTTTTCATTTTTTTACACCTTACATTTATTATGCTCTGGCATCTGGAAAGGCCACCGAGCATAACAAGACACATTAAATTAATTCAATTCAAATAGAATTTCCAGGGAAAATCCATGTGAACAGACAAATTTTGCCTGATCCACTCATCTGTACTAAACTGTTTTTTTTGTAGCCCTGCACGTTCATGAGATGACTTTGTCACTGATTAATGCGCTCTGCACATTCAAATTCAATATGCAGAGCGCAGTAACCAGTGACAAAGTGTCTGAAGCACTCTGCATAGGCAGCAGTAAAGGCTCATTCAGACATCTGTGCATCACAGAGATCTAAATGAGGCTGTACAGTGACTGAGCAGTGCTGAGTTAGGCCGGGTCACACGTCCATCGATCATCTCATGTGAGAGAATCGGGACAATTATGCTAATATCACTCTGATCAAACTCTGTCAGACTGAGACGAGTGTCATTTTACTGTGATGCGATTCTATCAGATGAGAAAATTGTATCACAGGTGCGGAGAACTTAATTTCTCCATCTTCTCCTTTCTCTGTGTCCACGGCAATTGGACTGCACTCGGATGACACCAGAGTGCAGTCCGATGTTTCATAGACTTGTATGAGCGCGTGTGATCTGATTATTGAATGCACTCGCAGCATGCTGCAACTGTTTTCTCATGCTGAATCAGCATGAGAAGAAAAGCGCTGGTCGGCTCTGCCCAATAGTATAGAATAGGGCAGGGTGCTATATGATAAAACATCGGATAGCACTCAGCCGTGTTATACAGTCATGTGAGCGAGCCCTTAGTATTCACAGTCCAGCAGCCTTGAAAATTTGACTGCTGCAGTCAAAGTATTTAAAGAAAAATGTGAAAAATGTATTTAAAAAAACCCATAAAATTCAAATCACCCTCCTTCTCTCCCAAAATAAAAAATAAACATATTTGTAATCACCGTGTCCAAAAAAGTCTTGTCTATCTAAATCTAAAATGACTTGATCAATTCAGTAATAGAGATGAGCGTTGTTCGACTCGAACTGTTCGCCAATCTCAAATTCGAGCTGTTTTGGGCGGTGTTCGAGCCGTTCAGCGAACACGAACGATTTGAAAAAAATTCGACTGTTCGAGGTTATGTTCGATAACTGTTCGTGCACCAAAATCATAACTGGATTTTTTCTCAGTAATGATGAAAATTAATATTAATACGCAGTTTGAGTGTACAGCGGGGCGGGGGGGAGGGGCAGGGGATGGATCTCTGCAGGAATAATGAAGATCTCCATTTTTTTTTTCTCTTTCCCGCATTTACAGTGGGGAGGTGCAATCTGTCAGCCTATCAGCAGCGCACACACGGAGCGAAGTGCTTTTTTTCACACAAGCAAGGGCATGTGTCATTGGCAGTGTATGTCACATGTCCTTGCCCTATAAGACCTAGCCATTTTCCCCGTCGCCACCATTTTCTCACTGCTGCAGCTGCGTGTTAGACGGCACCGCTGTTGCTGTGTGCGCTATACCTTGTTAATTTCAAGCCAATTTTCGCACAAATCTACAGATAGCTTGGGAGTAGGGAATAGTTGTGATTGCAGTCCTTTTAAGGACTAGGTTACAGCATTTCCTACGACTTTTAACAGGCAGGTCTGTGCTCTTAAATAGATAGGTTGGGAGTAAAGACTAATTGTAATTGCAGTCCTTTTCAGGACTAAGTTACATCAGTTCCTATCAGTTTTTGCCAGGCAGGTCTGTGCCAGTGCTGTGCAAGTTTTTTTCACAGCATTTGGCTGAATCTAGCAAAGCTAATCCTTTTTGGCCTATTGCAGAGTGTGTTAGTCAGTGGAGTAGCCTATCTGTGTTGCAAGCTACACCACCTGTGTATAGAATACCAATTTTTTTACTGCACCTAGTGAAGTAAAACCTTTTGGGCATAGCATCATTCTATTAGTCCATCTATACTGACCTCCATCACTTAGCAAATTGAATATAATTTTTTTCTGCATCTAGCTCTGAAAAAATATTTGGGCTTCTAGCAGTGTGTGGGACTTGGTCTATTAGTCCATCTATACTGACCTCCATCAGGTTGCAAATTGAATATAATTTTTTTCTGCATCTAGCTCTGAAAAAATATTTGGCCTTCTAGCAGTGTGTGGGACTTGGTCTATTAGTCCATCTATACTGACCTCCATCAGGTTGCAAATTAAAAATAATTTTTATCTGCATCTAGCTCTGAAAAAATATTTGGGCTTATAGCAGTGTGTGGGACTTGTTCTATTAGTCCATCTATACTGACCTCCATCAGGTTGCAAATTGAATATAATTTTTTTCTGCATCTAGCTCGGAAAAAATATTTGGGCTTCTAGCAGTGTGTGGGACTTGGTCTATTAGTCCATCTATACTGACCTCCATCAGGTTGCAAATTGAATATAATTTTTTTCTGCATCTAGCTCTGAAAAAATATTTGGGCTCCTAGCAGTGTGTGGGACTTGTTCTATTAGTCCATCTATACTGACCTCCATCAGGTTGCAAATTGAATATAATTTTTTTCTGCATCTAGCTCTGAAAAAATATTTGGCCTTCTAGCAGTGTGTGTGACTTGGTCTATTAGTCCATCTATACTGACCTCCATCAGGTTGCAAACTCAAAATTATTTTTTGTCTGCATCTAGCTCTGAAAAAATATTTGGGCTTCTAGCAGTGTGTGGGACTTGTTCTATTAGTCCATCTATACTGATCTCCATCAGGTTGCAAATTGAATATAATTTTTTTCTGCATCTAGCTCTGAAAAAATATTTGGGCTTCTAGCAGTGTTTGGGACTTGTTCTATCAGTCCATCTATACTGACCTCCATCAGGTTGCAAATTGAATATAATTTTTTTCTGCATCTAACCCAGACGATAGTTTTGGCCTAATGCCACAGTTTGGCCA
This sequence comes from Phyllobates terribilis, assembly GCF_046119375.1. Classification (NCBI taxonomy): domain Eukaryota; kingdom Metazoa; phylum Chordata; class Amphibia; order Anura; family Dendrobatidae; genus Phyllobates; species Phyllobates terribilis. The sequence continues at coordinate 459,849,327 of NW_027362761.1, read as the reverse complement.
CTCAGCTCTGCTCGGTTCCCATCCATTGTATTTTTGTGCAAACAACTCCAGAGTTGTGAATTAGTTAACCACCAAAATGAGTGGAAAAAGGCCTGCTGCTGGTGGAAAGGGGAATAGGCGTGTTGGGAAGGGGAAAAAAGGTTGTGTCCGTGGGGTAGGTGTTAAAGCAACAGTAACATCTGCAGAAGAAAGACCATCTTCCAGCCAAACTAAAATGTCTACTTCTTTTAGCGGACAATTTGATAAGATCCCTTTCTTACGGCAACGCCAATCGCTACAAATTCCAGATGAGGCACAAAAACAGCAGGTGCTTCAATGGATATCAAGTGCTCCTTTAAGTGGGCTCTCCTCCACATCAACTTCAACATCACAAATACTCCAGTCCTCAGAGGTGTCACCCCAATCGCACTTGCTTCCTCACAGCTCCAAAATCTCCAGCTGCCCGTCTGAGTATGAGGTAGAACAGATGGTTGAGTCTGCAGAGCTGTTTACTCATACTATAGCCTGGGAATCAGAGGTCGGCTCCAGCGCTTCTGTGAATCCAGACGAGGAAATGATCTGCACTGATGCCCAGAATCTTTATGAGTCGGATCCAGGACCAGACGCAGAAGGTTCTGACCATAATGTAGACCCTCATTCCCAAACTGTAACTCCTGTTGGTGGAGACAATGAGGAAGACGATGATGAGACTCAAATATCTGATTGGAGCGACAACTTTAGTTTTTTGTCAGGGCAGGAACAGGTTGGCTCTGAGGACGACGGGTGTGATAACACACAGGGTGATGATGATGAGGTTGGAGATCCCACTTACAGTCAACCCACAGTCAGCCAAGAGATGAGGTCAGCAGAGGAGGTGGAGGAGGATGCTAGTGACGACGAGGTCAGGTTGCGCCTTCCTGGACAGAGACGGAGTACTGGAAGCACGTCAACAACTGCATCTTCAAACACAACTCTGCCTCTCACCACAAGTCGTGGTGGCTCTTCAGGTCGCATTGGTGCTAATCCTTGCATAGCCTGGGCATTTTTTCAGATCGATAAAGATGACCCAACTCGTGTTATCTGTAACATTTGTCAACAAAAGCTAAGTAGAGGCCAAAAAATACATAGTTTGAGTACTTCATGCATGAACCGGCACATGGACATGAAGCATAAGTTGCAGTGGGAAGCTCACTGTGCTACAATGCGGCCTAGCCGGCCGGGCCAACCACCGTCTGCCCCATCTTGTGCATCTGCGGCCTCTTCATCCTCTGTGACTGGGGGGACAGCAGTCACACCTGTTTTGGGACGCAGACCTGCCACCTCTTTACCCGCAACAGACAGCGTGATTGGCAGGTCATCATTTTCTTTGGAGGTGGTAACACCAGCTGGTGTTGAGCGCTGTCCGACATCGAGAGCACCACCTTTGGATCAAGGCAACCTAACATGTCCGCCTGCATATTCCTCACAGACCGGCAGTTTGCCGGGGACACCCTTATCAACCCCGTCTAAGCACAACAGCCAGCCCTCGGTCCCTCAGATGTGGACAAGTAAAAGACCATTTCCTCCTAGCCATGAGAAAGCTAAGAGGTTGAATTTCACCATCTGCAAGCTCTTGGCTACAGAAATGCTGCCTTTCCGCCTGGTGGACACAGAGGATTTTCGAGACCTTATGTCCGTCGCAGTGCCCCAGTACCAGATGCCCAGTCGGCACTACTTCTCAAAGAAAGGTGTGCCTGCGCTCCACCAGCATGTCGCACACAACATCACCGCTTCTTTGAGAAACTCTGTGTGTGACAGGGTGCATTTCACCACAGACACTTGGACGAGTAGGCATGGACAGGGGCGTTACATGTCGCTGACTGGGCACTGGGTAACTATGGTGACAGCAGGACAAGGGGCTGCTGTCCAAGTCTTGCCGTCCCCACGAGTTGTGCGTCAATCCTCTTTATCTCAAAGTTCCTCCACTGCTTCTGCCTCCTCAACCTCCTCTCGGTCCTCCACCGGCACCCAAAGCCTGTCTGGTCATGCCACAAGCTTTCTAACTGCGCGGAAGGGATCCTGCACACCTACTTACTATGCTGGCAGTAGGGCTCAACGTCATCAGGCGGTTTTTACTTTGAAATTTCTGGGAAATGTGAGTCACACAGCTGAGGAGTTGTGGTCAGCTCTGGAGAACCAATTTCATGAATGGTTGTCTCCACTGGACCTGAAACCAGGGAAGGCCGTGTGCGACAATGCTGCAAACCTGGGTGCGGCCCTTCGCCGGGACAATGTCACACACGTGCCTTCTATGGCTCACGTGTTGAACCTGGTTGTCCAGCAATTTTTAGCCCACTATCCCGGACTAGATGGCCTTCTGCAGAGGGCACGGTCGCTGTGTGCTCACTTCCGCCGTTCGCATCCCGCAGCTCAGCGACTTACATCTCTACAGAAGTCGTTGGGCCTGCCACTTCACCGGCTAAAATGCAATGTGCCTACCCGGTGGAATTCAACTCTGCACATGTTGCAGCGACTGTGGCAGCACCGACAAGCCCTGGTGCAATACGTTCTGACGTATAGCCTGGGCCAACGAGATCCAGAGGTGGGGCAAATCACGCTGGAGGAGTGGTCTCAGATCAGGGACCTATGCACCCTTCTGCACAGTTTTGAAATGGCGACGAAGATGTTTAGTGCTGACGATGCCATTATCAGCATGACTATTCCAGTGATTTACATGCTGGAGCACATGTTAAACAGAATTCGGAGTCAGGTGGTGGCACAAGAGGAGGTGGAGGAAGTAGAGGAGGAGGAGTTGTATGCGGAAGGGCTAACATCTGCAAGGCCCAGACGGTCGGCAGCACCAAGGCGGCAGGCATGTGAGGGTGGGGGAGATGGTTTTACCAGGGCGCATGGTAGCAGCCAAACTAGTGAGGAAGGTGCAGGAGCCCAGGAAGAAGTGGAGGACGAACTGATGGAAGACTCATCAGATGAGGGAGACCTTGATCACATTTCTGTTGTACGAGGTTGGGGGGAGAGGACAGAGGAAGGAAGCATGATTGTTACCTCGCCACCAACACAACAGGGACTTGGTGTTCCTGGATGCGCAAGACACATGAGTGCCTTCTTGCTGCACTACCTGCAATATGACCCTCGAATTGTGAGAATTAGAAATAATCCTGACTACTGGGTTGCCACACTGTTAGATCCCCGGTACAAAAGTAAATTTGCAGAAATTATTCCTGTCATAGAAAGGGATGCACGCATGCAGGAGTATCAGCAGAGACTGTTGCAGAATCTTACATGTGCTTTTCCACAAAACACTTGGAATACTGTGCTCAGTTATGGGCCCCAATATATAGAAAGGATATAAATGAGCTTGAAAAGGTACAAAGGAGGGCAACAAAATTAATAAAGGGAATGGAGGGACTGCAATACCCAGAGAGGTTGGCAAAACTAGAACTATTCAGCCTGGAAAAGAGAAGGTTGAGGGGGGACATAATAAATGTGTACAAATATGTTAGGGGACAGTATAGAGATCTTGCCCGGGATTTGTTCAAAAGGAGGGATATTACGGTAACAAGAGGGCATTCACTAAGACTGGAAGAGAAAATGTTTCAGCACCAGCATAGGAAGGGGTTCTTTACGGTAAGAGCAGTGAGAATATGGAATTCACTGTGTAGCGCCGGCGTCCCTGCCCTCTGCTAGGCAGGGACGCTGTTCCCCTCACCTCCCTGCTCCGTGCCCGGCGTCCTCCTCCCGCTCTGCTGGCAGCGCGCGCTCCTTCCCGGCCACTGTGCTTAGGGCGCGCGCGCGCGCTCTCCCTTCCTCTTAAAGGGGCCGCGCGCGCCGTCCTAAGGAGTCCCCGGCCAATGGCCGGAGGACTTCACCATATATAAGGCACCTCCTCCAAAATGGAGGTGCCCGAGCAATGTTGTTGCACTGTTCTACTCTGCTTCAGCCCTCAGGTCCCGTTGCCAGTTACCTGCCAGTTACCGGCCTTTTTCCTGCCAGAGTCCTGCCAGTTTGCTGTCTGTTTCCTGCCTGTTATTCCTGCTACCTGCTTGCTAGCCTGAGGTCCGACGGTCTGCCTTACAACTCCTGTCAGTCTGTCTAAGGACCAGCTTGCCCGCTCACCTGGGAGCGCACATCAGCTACCTGCCTGCTTGCTAGCCTGAGGTCTGACGGTCTGCCTTTCTACTCCTGTCAGTCTGTCTATGGACCAGCTTGCCCGCTCACCTGGGAGCTCCTCCGCTACCTGCCTGCTTGCCTGCCCGGAGGCTCCACCGTCACGTGCTGTGACCACCAGCTATTCCACAGACTCTTGCCCGCTCACCTGGGAGCGCTTCTCCGCTACCTGCCTGCTTGCCTGCCCGGAGGCTCCGCCGTCACGTGCTGTGACCACCAGCTTTTCCAGAGACTCTTGCCCGCTCACCTGGGAGCGCTTCTCCGCTACCTGCCTGCTTGCCTACCTGGAGGCTTCGCCGTCACGTGCTGTGACCACCTGCTATTCCAGAGACTCTCGCTTGCTCACCTGGGAGCACACATCCTCCATCTGCCTTGCTAGCCTACCTGGAGGTTCAGCCATCACAGGTCGTACCTACCCTTTACCTAGGGACTGCCCCGGTCACTTGCCGTGACCTCCAGCCCGTTCACCCAGAGACTGCCCCGGTCACTTGCCGTGACCTCCAGCCCGTTCACCCAGAGACTGCCCCGGTCACTTGCCGTGACCTCCAGCCCGTTCATCCAGAGACTGTCCCGGTCACTTGCCGTGACCTCCTGCCCGTACACCCAGAGACTGTCCCGGTCACCTGCTGTGACTGCCTGCCTGGTCGCCACCCGCTCCCTTACAAGGACCGCCCCCTTGTATAGTAGCTCAGAGGTTCCGCCTCCCAGACCCGTTACAGTTTGCTCGGGCCATGGAACCCGGTGGCACCCAAGCTCCCTCGCTCTCGGACCTCTGTCATGAACTGTCCCGTCAGAAGACCCAACAGGAGTCCATCCTGGGTCACCTGCGGAATGTCAATTCTCGCCTGGATACTCTGACTGCTCCACCAGCAACCACCGCCAGTGCCATGACTCGCAACCCGGCAGCCACGCTGCCCACCAATACCATAGTATCCTACCCCGGACCCCGGCTTTCTGCACCTCCTCGCTTCGGAGGCGACTCCGCCCAGGCTCGGGGCTTCATAAATCAGTGCACCCTGCACTTTGAACTATTGTCCCACCAGTTTAACTCCGACCGGGCCAAAATTGCCTTCATCATGTCCCATCTCACCGGGGAGGCCCTGGCCTGGCTAAATCCTCTATGGGAGAGAGGAGACCCCCTGGTGTCCGACTTGCCTGCCTTCCTCACGGCTTTCCGGAAAGTCTTCGACGAACCCGGACGGAAGACCTCATCCGCATCATCTCTGCTACGCCTCCGTCAGGGAAGTCTCACCGTGGGCCAATATGCCATACGGTTCCGTACCCTTGCCTCGGAGCTGGCCTGGGATAACGACGCTCTGGTATCCGTCTTCTGGGAGGGTCTGTCCGGCCGTATTAAAGATGAACTTGCCGGTCGGGACATTCCTACCACTCTCGATGACCTAATAACTCTTGCCACCCGGATTGACCTACGGTTCCAGGAGCGTGCCAAAGAGGTCACCCGTGAGAGGAGGTTTCCACGTCTAGCTCCTACCTTTCAGAAACCCGTCACTCCCTCCGTCTCCCCCCAGGTACACTCTCCTGAGTCTATGCAGGTCGACCAGACCAAGATGGTCAAAACCCGTCAGGACTTACGCCGTGCCGAGGGGAGCTGCTTCTACTGTGGCAGTAAGGAGCACCGGATCCGTGCCTGCCCAGAGAGGTCGGGAAACGCCTGTGTCTAGGTTCGCTCAGAGAGGTCGACCTAGACAAGAATAAATCCTCTCCATCTCTGCTGCTGTCAGTTTCAATCGTCTGCGGGGAGAACCGTTATTTCGAACTAGCCCAACTGGACTCTGGAGCAGCCGGGAATCTTATTTCACAGTCCCTGGTAGAGAAATACCGCATCCCCACCAAACCTCTGGCTGTACCCTTGTCTGTTGCTGCCGTGGATGGGGGTCTCTTACCACGCCCCATCCAACTCATCACCGAATCCATTACTCTACAGGTGGGAATGCTGCATTCTGAGAGTATCTCCTTTCATGTTCTGCCTGGACACTCTCACGCCCTCTTGCTAGGTCTACCTTGGCTCCAGAGACATGCACCCGTGCTTGACTGGCAGACCGGAGAAGTCCTTCGCTGGGGACAGGACTGCCATAAGACCTGTCTGGTTCCCGTCCATCCCGTCCGTCCTTCTCCTACCCCAGCTAATCTACCTGGACTTCCGATTCCTTATTGGTCTTATGCTGATGTCTTTAATAAAAAGGAAGCAGAGACACTACCCCCTCATAGACCATACGACTGCCCTATCGACCTGTTACCCGGTACTACTCCTCCCCGTGGGCGTATTTATCCATTATCCGCTGCTGAGACCCGGTCGATGTCCGAATATATTGAGGAGAATCTGGCCAGGGGATTCATCCGGAAATCTACCTCCCCGGCGGGAGCAGGCTTCTTCTTCGTAAAAAAGAAGGACGGCTCTCTCCGTCCCTGTATAGACTATAGAGGCCTTAACCAAATCACGGTGAAGAATAAGTACCCCCTTCCGCTCATTCCGGAGTTATTTGATCGTCTGAGAGGGGCTAGAATCTTCACCAAACTGGACCTCCGTGGGGCGTACAACCTGGTTCGTATCCGTCAGGGGGATGAATGGAAGACGGCATTCAACACCCGGGACGGCCACTATGAATATCTGGTAATGCCCTTTGGTCTCTGTAACGCTCCTGCCGTCTTTCAAGAGTTGGTCAATGACATCTTCCGGGACCTTCTCTACTCCTGCGTAGTGGTGTACCTGGACGACATCTTGGTCTTCTCTCCGGATCTCCAGACTCACCGGAGGGACGTTCGTCAGGTCCTGCTCAGGCTCAGGCAGAATCACCTCTTCGCTAAATACGAGAAGTGCCTCTTTGAGCAGACCTCGCTTCCGTTTTTGGGCTACATTATTTCTCAGACCGGCCTACGAATGGATCCAGAGAAACTGTCTGCCATCGAGAAATGGCCTCGACCGGAGGGGTTGAAGGCCATTCAGCGGTTCCTGGGCTTCGCCAACTACTACCGCCTCTTCATACCACACTTCTCTTCCCGGACTGCCCCAATTTCCGCGCTCACCCGTAAGGGTACTAATCCCAAAGAGTGGCCGCCCGAAGCAGAGGAGGCCTTTCTTTCCTTAAAACAGGCCTTCTCTTCCGCCCCGGTGCTGCATCGCCCGGACGGCAACAAGCAGTTCTTCCTGGAAGTTGACGCCTCCTCCTCTGGAGCCGGAGCGGTACTTACTCAAAAATCATCTTCCGGGAGGATGGTAACTTGCGGCTTCTTCTCTAAACTCTTCTCCTCCTCAGAGCGCAATTATTCCATAGGAGACCGAGAGTTATTGGCCATCAAACTGGTATTGGAGGAGTGGCGTTACCTGCTCGAGGGGGCTCTTCACCCGGTAATAATTTACACTGACCACAAGAACTTGGCTTATCTCCAGCATGCCCAGAGACTTAACCCGCGCCAAGCCCGGTGGTCCTTGTTTTTTGCTCGCTTTGATTTTGTTCTTCATTTTCGCCCGGCTGACAAAAACGTCAAGGCGGACGCCTTGTCTCGATCCTTTCTGGTGTCTGATCTCGAGGAAGATCCGAAACACATCATCGATCCCGCCAGAGTAATGCAGGTGGCTCCCGTGAGTCTAAATCGTCTCCCTCCCGGAAAGACATTCGTATCAGTACCTGATCGGGAGAAGATCCTTCACTGGGGTCACTCGTCTAAACTGGCTGGCCATGCCGGTCAGAAAAAGACCCTCCAGCTTATTACCCGGCACTACTGGTGGCCTACCCTGCACAAGGACGTAATAGACTTTGTTTCTGCCTGTGTGTCCTGCGCCCGCAACAAGGTTCCGAGACATCTGCCAGCCGGTCGCCTCCTTCCGCTCCCAGTACCTGCTGCCCCCTGGCAGCATATAGCAATGGACTTTATAACAGACCTCCCAGTCTCTGCCGGTTGTACGGTCATTTGGGTGGTCGCTGACCGCTTCTCCAAGGTGGCTCATTTCTTTCCCCTGCCAGGCCTCCCGTCTGCACCCGAGCTAGCTAAAGACTTTATTCGTCACATCTTCCGTCTTCATGGCCTGCCCCTCCACATCGTGTCGGATCGTGGGGTACAGTTCACCTCACGCTTCTGGAGAGCCACTTGTAAACTGCTAGACGTCACCCTGGACTTCTCTTCCGCTTACCACCCACAGTCCAATGGTCAAGTGGAGCGGATCAATCAGAACCTGACCAGTTACCTCCGGCACTTCGTTAATGCCCATCATTCAGACTGGGTGGATCTCCTACCATGGGCCGAGTTCTCTTATAACAATCACGAGAGCGAATCCTCCTCCAAATCCCCGTTTTTTGTAGTCTTCGGTAAGCATCCTCGGATTCCTTTTCCTGTCTCCACCTCTGTGGACAACCCGGCTGCGGAATCTCTCGTTGGCAAATTTTCCTCCATTTGGGAGAGTACCCGATCCGCACTCCTTCAGTCGTCCGAACGGATGAAAAGACACGCTGACAAAAAACGCCTGGATCCTCCACAATTTCGTCCTGGAGATAAAGTCTGGCTCTCATCTAAATATGTCCGACTCAAGATACCTTCTTACAAGTTAGGGCCTCGGTTCATCGGCCCCCTGGAGGTCATCAGTCAGATCAACCCGGTGGCCTATAAATTGAAACTCTCGGCCAACTTACGGATCCCTAACTCCTTCCATGTATCTCTCCTCAAACCTGTGGTACTTAACTCTTTTTCCAAGTCTACAGGTACGCCTCCTGCTCCGGTTTCTGCTGAGGACGAGTTTGAGGTAGAGAACATTCTTGCCACCAAAAGGGTAAGAGGAAAGACCTTTTTTCTAGTAGATTGGAAGGGGTTTGGTCCTGAGGAGAGAACGTGGGAGCCCCGGGAGAACATCCATGCCCCTCTTATCCTTGCTAAATTTCTGTCTGGCCTAAAAAAGGGGGGGCCTAAAGGGGGGGGTACTGTAGCGCCGGCGTCCCTGCCCTCTGCTAGGCAGGGACGCTGTTCCCCTCACCTCCCTGCTCCGTGCCCGGCGTCCTCCTCCCGCTCTGCTGGCAGCGCGCGCTCCTTCCCGGCCACTGTGCTTAGGGCGCGCGCGCGCGCTCTCCCTTCCTCTTAAAGGGGCCGCGCGCGCCGTCCTAAAGAGTCCCCGGCCAATGGCCGGAGGACTTCACCATATATAAGGCACCTCCTCCAAAATGGAGGTGCCCGAGCAATGTTGTTGCACTGTTCTACTCTGCTTCAGCCCTCAGGTCCCGTTGCAAGTTACCTGCCAGTTACCTGCCTGATTCCTGCCAGAGTCCTGCCAGTTTGCTGTCTGTTTCCTGCCTGTTATTCCTGCTACCTGCTTGCTAGCCTGAGGTCCGACGGTCTGCCTTACAACTCCTGTCAGTCTGTCTAAGGACCAGCTTGCCCGCTCACCTGGGAGCGCACATCAGCTACCTGCCTGCTTGCTAGCCTGAGGTCCGACGGTCTGCCTTTCTACTCCTGTCAGTCTGTCTATGGACCAGCTTGCCCGCTCACCTGGGAGCGCTCCTCCGCTACCTGCCTGCTTGCCTGCCCGGAGGCTCCGCCGTCACGTGCTGTGACCACCAGCTATTCCAGAGACTCTTGCCCGCTCACCTGGGAGTGCTTCTCCGCTACCTGCCTGCTTGCCTGCCCGGAGGCTCCGCCGTCACGTGCTGTGACCACCAGCTATTCCAGAGACTCTTGCCCGCTCACCTGGGAGCGCTTCTCCGCTACCTGCCTGCTTGCCTACCTGGAGGCTTCGCCGTCACGTGCTGTGACCACCTGCTATTCCAGAGACTCTTGCTTGCTCACCTGGGAGCACACATCCTCCATCTGCCTTGCTAGCCTACCTGGAGGTTCAGCCATCACAGGTCGTACCTACCCTTTACCTAGGGACTGCCCCGGTCACTTGCCGTGACCTCCAGCCCGTTCACCCAGAGACTGCCCCGGTCACTTGCCGTGACCTCCAGCCCGTTCACCCAGAGACTGCCCCGGTCACTTGCCGTGACCTCCAGCCCGTTCATCCAGAGACTGTCCCGGTCACTTGCCGTGACCTCCTGCCCGTACACCCAGAGACTGTCCCGGTCACCTGCTGTGACTGCCTGCCTGGTCGCCACCCGCTCCCTTACAAGGACCGCCCCCTTGTATAGTAGCTCAGAGGTTCCGCCTCCCAGACCCGTTACACACTGAGTGAGGAGACGGTAATGTCAGATTCACTACACCAGTTCAAGCGGGGACTGGATGCATTTCTAGATACCAGGCAGATTTCAACATATACTTAAAAATAAAATAAAATAGTAGGTTGATACAGGGATTTATTCTGACTGCTGGTTTCAGAGTCGGGAGGGAATTTTTCCTCAGGTGAAGATTGGCCAAATCATTTGGGGTTTTTGCCCTCCTCTGGATCAACTTTAGCAATTACAGAACTAACAGGTCGAACTTGATGGACGCAAGCCTTTATTCGGCTTTACAAACTATGTTACTATGTTACCAGTGGTGCACGTAGTGAATCTCACAGTTCCAACTTGCCAACCGTGGGACCGTCGAGTGTTCAGCACTCAAACCGTAACAGAAACACAGTATCTGCTGGTAACATCAATTTTGCGGAATCATTTCACCACTTTTTTAGCCCATCCTTTGCAAGGCCATAGGAGACAAGAAGTCTGACACATAGTCAACGCCTAGAGACGATGGTACAGGAGTATCTCCAAGTAAACATTGAAGCCATGACTGTGTCACTGGACCCTTGCTCTTTTTGGGCTTCCAATCTGGATAAATGGCCGGAGCTAGCCACTTACGCCTTGGAGATCTTGTCATGCTCCGCAGCCAGCATTCTGTCTGAACGTGTGTTCAGCGCTGCTGGTGGTGTGCTGACAGATAAGCGCACACGGCTCTCGACTGATAATGTAGACAGTCTCACGTTCATAAAGATGAACAAATCATGGATCCGAAACGACTTTTCTACCCCTGTGTCATCCTGGGGAGAGTAAAAGCTTGATGATTGGTTAAAATCACCTCACCAACCGTTTTAAGCTTTCAAATTACTAATCATTTTTATCTGTATCTTGGCTGGAAAATAATTTGGGCTTTGTAGCAGTGTGCAGTACTGATTCTATTAGGCCATCTATACTAAGCTCCACCAGATTTAAAATTACTAATCATGTTTATCTGTATCTTGGCTGGAAAATAATTTGGGCTTTGTAGCAGTGTGCAGTACTGATTCTATTAGGCCATCTATACTAAGCTCCACCAGATTTAAAATTAATAATAATTTTTAGCTGCATCTAGCCCGTAAAATAATTTTGGGGCTCCGAGATGCGCAAGACACATAAGTGCCTTCTTCCTGCACTACCTGCAACATGACCCTCAGATTGTCAGAATTCGAAGTAATCCTGACTACTGGGTTGCCACACTCTTAGATCCCCCACACTCTTCGATCAACCTTTTCATTTTAATAAAGACCAAACTGAAATCAAACAGTTTTCAACTCAAAACTTTATTCTAGGTGATCTTACATTTGCACATAGGACCCCTTGTTTTATAGGAGCTTCTGAACTCTCTAGTCCATTGAATTTGTCAGGTTTTGGATGGTTTCTGCTTCAATTGTTTTGCATGAGGACAGAATACCCTCCCAGAGCTGTTGCTTAGATGTGAACTGCCTCCCGCCATCATAGACACTCCTTTTGATGATGCTCCAGAGGTTCTGAATGGGGTAGAGGTCAGGGGAGCATGGGGGTCACACCATAAGTTTGTCCCCTTTTATGCCCATATCAGCCAGAGATGCAGATGTGTTATGTGCAGCATGAGACGGTGCATTATCATGCATGAAAATGATCTTGCTGTGGAATACACGGTTCTTCTTCTTGAACCATGGCAGGAAGTGCTGTTTGAGAAACTCCACATACATAATGGAGTTCATCTTTACCCCTTCAGGGATCCTAAAGGGGCTGACAATCTCTCTCCCCATGATTCCAGCCCAAAACATTACTCCAACTCCTCCTTGTTGGCGCTGTAGCCGTGTTTGCGTGGGGTGTCCATCAACCAGCCATCCTCCACTCCATCCATCTGGACCATCGAGCTTTGCACGGCACTCATCCATGAACAAAACAGTTTTGAAATCAGTCTTCATGTAATGTTTGGCCCACTGGAGCCGTTTCTGCTTGTGTGCAGTGGATAGAGGAGGTCGACAGGATGGCATATGCACAGCTGCAAACCTCTGAAGGACCCTGCATCTTGTTGTTCGGGGGACGTTGGAGGCACCAGCAGCTTCAAAAACTTGTCTGCTGCTATGACAAGGCTTTTTTGCCGCTGCTCTTTTAACCTGACGTAATTGCCTGTAGGAAAGAGTCCTCAATTTGCCCTTATCAGCACGCACACGTGTGTACTGTGAATCAGCTACATACTTCTTGATTGCCAAGACACTTCATCCTGATCATCGCACAATGTTGATTGTAGTCATGCCTTGACCTAAACACTCCACAATTTGTTGCTTCTCAGCAGCCGACACATCCTTTTTCTTTCCCATTTTGGCAGAAAATGTAGGCTGCTTAATAATGTGGGACAGCCTTCTTAAGTAGTCTTGCCGTTCATTGGACACACCTGCCAAACTAATTAGCACAGGTGTCTGCAATTGCTTACATTGATATAAAGAGCCCTGACACACATCACCATCAATGAGTTTAACTGACAAACAAACAAATTCTTCCCTTATCACTCCTAAACACTTTTTGTATAATAATTTGGAACACAGTGTACATGTGCTTTTCCACAAAACACCAGTGGTTCACGTAGTGAATCTTACAGTTCTAACTTGCCAACCGTGGTCTGTATGGAGTTGTTCAATAAAGGGCCCAAAATTAAGATAACATAGACGGGAGAGGTCTCTATGAATAGGAATTCCTAAGAATTTGATACCCTGTGAGGGCCAGGCAAAGGGAAAGTTGGACTGGATGGAATCCTGTATGGATTTGGGGAGGGAGACATCGAGGGCCTCAGACTTCGCTATATTGATTTTAAAATTTGACCATGTAACAAAGTGATCTATTTCAGCCATAACAGCAGGGATGGATATATGTGATTGAGTGATATATACTAGGACATCATCAGCAAATAGAGAGCACTTGTACTCGGTGCCTCCCACCTCAATCCACCTAATATTGGGGTTAAGGCGAATTGATGAGAGCAGGTGCTCCGTCACTAGGATGTATAAGAGAGGGGACAGAGGACATCCCTGCCTTGTCCCATTGGTGATTATGAAAGGTGATGAAAATGTTCTGACGTGCCCCCTGGGCCTTGGGACATCCGGAGCCGGACCCTTTTTGGTGGATGCTGGTGGTTGTAGTCTCCGTGGCGGCGACCCGGTTCCGTGGCTCAAGGCGGTCAAACCAGTGGCGGAACTATTTATGTGGTTTTGATGTTTAAATGTCCGACTACGCCACCCGTGGATTGCGGTCAGAGTGAACCGCCGCTGCAGGGCAGACCGCTGAGGTTGGTGTTGTGGGTGCAGCAGAGCGTAGCATAACTCCCCACCGGAGGAGTATAGCCTCAGGGCAGTGTATGCGGCGGATGGGGGTGATGGTGCAGGGCAGCAGCAGTAACGACACGAAGTCAGTGATGCAGTCCAGGGCCTTTACTCACAGTTCTTATTATCCAGACCACTTCTGCAGGTAACGGCTGCCCATGTCGTACTGTGCTCACCAGGTGAGGGGCTCAGACAACTCCCAGATAACTTTGGAGCGCTTCACAGGACCCCCTTTGTGTGCCCTTTGTCTGGCCTTTCTTACCAACCCTTCTATCCGGCTGCCTCGGGCCTCCTCTTGGTAAACTTGGCGCCAGTTTCCCTGACCCTATGTGCTGCCCTCCTAGCGGGTGTAGCGAGGGGCTGCGCCACATAAAATGTCACAGCCTCCGGTTGCTAGCTGAGGGTCGTTTCCCGCCTCCACTAGTTTCGGGGACCGGTCTCCCCCTTTGGCCTGACCCCTCCACGCAGGTGGATTCGGGCGTGCGGTGGCGACTCGCCCATCCACACCCCTGGGATCCCTTCGTTCCTTGTTCCTGGAGCCTTCTCCACTCCTCTTCCTTTCTTCTCCCTCCTCCAGGCCTGGGCCTCTGTTACTAGGCCCGCCTCTGGAGCAGAGCTCATGCAGAGCCCTTGCTCCCTGTCACTTCTGCTCAGACTTCTCTGCACTGAACTAAGATGGTGCCCTCCTTTTATACTCCCTTCTCAATGCACCCAGGAACTGCTTCCTCCCTGCTCCTGCACTACAGGGTTCCCCTTCCTCAGTGTTCCCTCCCCCCACTCCAGCCAGGGACAGGGACTGTCGTTCCCATCTCAGAGGCATATTGGTCGCCCTGCCCCATGGCAATGTGGTGTAATGCATGCAGGTGTCGGGGTCCTGATCCACACTCCATCCTTACTTGAGAGTGAGATATCACACCTCTGGGTGAGGTGCGATACCTCTGCAGCAACCGAGCCCTCGGGGTGCTACAGTTCCATTTATCTTCAGCCTAGGTGACGCATTGCGATACAGGGCCGTGATTTTGGCTATAAAAGGGTCCCCTAGACCCCTAACCCAAGCTTCTTAAGAGAATAATATATGGCGTGCCAGGAGACTCTATGGAGTGCTTTCTCGGCATCCAACGAGAGTATCTAATTACAAATTTTTAACTGCATCTAGCCCAGGAAATACTTTGTGCCTAGTAGCAGTGTCTGCTAGTCAGCGGATTATCCCGGCTGTTAAGCAAGCTACACCACCTGTAGTTTGGACACTTAATTTTTTCAAAGGAAATGCTTCGGGACGACGGGATACTCAGTGAAGAGCATCAGGAGGCACCCCAAGGCATAGGGGCTGGGACTGGCGGTAGGACGCCTTGCGGTGGACAGCCGAGCTCGATCCTTATAAAAGCTTTTTAACTGCAGCAGCTTTAGTGGACGCTACTGGAGCTGGAATTACGCGGCTGCTGGCATGAGACTTGCCCTTCAATAGATCCTTGTAAAAGGATTTAAAGTGTATTCATTCAAATTAGAGAGACAATTTAAATTAAAAAGCTTAGAGCTGCCTCCACCACAGGGGGGCTCGCTCGACCCACCAGCTGACAGGCACCAGTATTGGGAGAGGGGGGCTGGCCGTCAGGGTCCACCGCGGCTCTGGCACAAACCCGGCGACACGGAGGTGGCACGGGCAGGAACGGACTGGCCGTGTCGGCTTCTCACTTTTTGGATTTTAGAAGGGCATGACATGCCTATATCTGTGTCTCCCCCTCCTTTTACTCCTCCACCTCTTTTCTTTTCGCATGACTATATGTACTTGTCACTTTTCCATGTGTTAGTTATGTCTTCTCAGCAGTTTGTCAGCTTTTGGACACCTTTGAAGGTGTTTTCTATGTGTTTCTATGTGTTTTTGTTTGCCTGCCATTGGTTTTAGCGGTGTTCGAAGGTGTTCGACGAACGGTTCGACGAACCGAACTCGAACACTACGGGGGTGGCTCAACACTATTCAGTAAATGCCATAAGTAAAAACCTTCCTAATAATGCAATAAAAACCTATTAAAACATTGTATGTACCCCAATATGGTATCAATAAAAATGTCAGTTCTCCATGCAAAAACAAGACCTGACACATCTCCATTGACAGAAAAATGAAAACTTTTTTTTAACTTCTCATTGTTTCTCCACATTGAGGTAAGCTCAAATGAGCATATTATTGGTCCAAGTTATGTTATTCAATGGGTGATTTTTTTCAGCGCTCGAATCTGCATGTGAGAAAAATTGCAGCATACACTAGTTTCTTTTTTATGTAAGGTCAAACTCGTCCTTTCAAGTCTATAGATGTGTAGAAAAAAATGGATCCCATACGGAACATCCATATAGCATCAGATTTTTTATGGATATGTTGCAATTAGTTAAAGTAGGAAAACTGTCAATGGTAAATTGGGAGGGGAGGATTGACATCAGACACATGGAGCAGATACTGTCCTCATTTACTACTATTGTAATGCGAGCTAGCAGTACAATAGGTATTCATGTAAAATATGAGCAGCTGCTCCCCCTAGTGATTAAAAGTTGAAAATATGAAAACTTTTAAAATAATTTTTCATGTTTTATACTATAAAAAATATAGATTTTTTAAAAAAGTAAAACAATAATACTTTACTCTTTTTAAATTGCTTCTCTTTTTATGATACATTCCTTTAACCCCTTAACAACCTATGACGTATAGGTACTCCATAGGTCGTCTCCCTCCCTTTGGTGCGGGCTCCGGTGTTGAGCCCACATCTTTTCAGACATATGACAGCTGATATGATCAGCTGTCATGTGCCCCTAACAGCCACAGGTGGAATCGCGACCCACCTGCGGCTGTTAACATGTTAAATGCCTCTGTCAATCTCTGACATCAGAATTTAAATTTAACATGATCGCACCAGAAGTGCATCATAAACCCTGTTATACGATCAAGGGGCACCACGGGGTCTCGAGGAGACTCCCGTGATTGTTCATAGCAGATGATCATTTCTGAAGCCCTGCTATGCTATCAGAAGATCACAGCTTCAAGTCTCCTAAGGAGACTATTGAATCAAGTAAAAAGTGTAAAAAAAAAAGGTTTTTAAAAATATTAAAAAAATATAAAAGTTCAAATCACCCCCCTTTTGCAACATTCAAAATAAAACAATAAAAAAAAATCAAAAATACACGTTTGGTATCGCTGCGTTCAGAAATGGACGATCTATCAAAATATAAAAATAATTTATCTGATCCGAAAACAGTGTACCAAGAAAGAAAATCAAAATGCCAAAATTACGTTTTTTTGCAATAAAATTCAATAACAGGCAATCAAACATTGTATCTGCTCCACAATTGTATCAATAAAAATGTCATCTCAGCGCACAAAAAATAAGCGCTCACTTGGTCCCAGATCCCAAAAAATGGAGACGCTACGGGTCTCAGAAAATTGCGCCTTTTTTTTATTTGTCAAACTTTGGATTTTTTTGTCCACCACATAAATAAAAATAACCTATATATGTTTGCTATCTGTCAACTCATAATGACTTGGAGAATCATAATGGCAGGTCATTTTTAGCATTAAGTTAACATGGTAAAAAAACAACCAAAAAACAATTGTGGAATTGCACTTTTTTTTGCAATTTCACCACACTTGGAATTTTTTTCCCGTTTTCCAGTATACTATATGGTAAGACCAATTGTGTAATTCAAAAGTACAACTCGTCCTACAATAAATAAGCCCTCAGATGGCCATATTGATGGAAAGAAGGGGAAGAAGGAGAGCAAAATACGAAAATGCAAAAACAGAAAATCCAAAGGTGGTGATGGAGTTAGGCAATAGGAGATACACATATAATGGCCACTGCTGTACTGCCCCATTTTTTACACTGGCATTAGTTTGCCTTGATGGAAATTGTAGTTCATACAATTTAGACAGAGTGTCTATATTTATACACACAATCTCATACAAACAAGAGTACTGGACAGTAAATCAGTCTATTATTTTCTTGTACAGATAATAAAATAGATATTTTTCTGATACAAACTTTGGGTTTATGAAATTTTTTTCAAATCCAATGACTGATTCTTATTTTTTATTATACCCTGATTTGAAAAAAAAACAACTTCTATTTTAAACCATCACGAATGGATTTTGCACAAAACGCACAAGAAATTATGAACAAGTGAGATGAACAAGAAAAATCTTTATTGTAGCCAAAAATGTACAAAATATTATATATAAAAATGTATTGACCATTCATTCTGCAACTTTATTTGAAATTAATTCTTGCGCCTTTTCCGTCTCTTGATACCTCTTCTCTTATAGAAGGCCTGCGGATCTTCTCTGTGAAGCATCCAGGAGTAGTCCCCCATTATGTTCACGTTCCATCTTCCTTGGTATCGTCGTTCCATCTCCTTGATATCAAAAGTAATCCAAATGGAAATGTAAAAAATGTAACTTCAATTCATCAGACAACCCAAGACTTTGAAACATTTCAGCATGCTCTCCATGATGGACTTACATTTTGGATCTTTGTTGGTACCTAGAAATTTCTTTACAACTTCTTTAAAAGAATCCGAAGCACTTTTCTCAACAACGTTCATTTTTGTTTTGAATATGCCGTCCTTCATGAGTTTTTGAATATCCAGACCCACAAAAATGCCTTCCTTCAGATTTGCTTCGGACAGTCCCTGAAACTTGGTACACAGGTACTTAAAAGTCACTCCTTCTTTTGGTAGAGCTTTCACAAACTGCTTCATCAGTCCAAGCTTAACATGGAGTAGTGGCAGGAAAACTTTAGTGGGATCAACTAAACTTTCCGCAACTATGTTCTTAAGTCCAGGTTGCAAAGATGTTCTCGTATGCCAACTTTTTTGGCTCCAGTGATAAGTCCTCTACCGGATGTCCCATTCACACAGAAAGCAAAGGAGCAAAGAGAGAACTTTCAGATCACCACATATTGACCTTTATCCTCGTAGTTACATTTCTTGAGAATAAAGTCTAAATTCTTATAGCTTTCCTTCAAGTGCACAGAATGCGCTACAAGCACAGAAGCATAGTTACTGCCATTGTGCAGTAGCACAGCTTTCAGACATTTTTTGGATAAATCAATAAAGAGTCTCCACTCGCTAACATTGTACTCACTGTTATATTTTTTCATCAGTCCAGGAATACCACTGCAATACACTAGAGCACCATCTTGAGAAAAGTATGAAAGGAATTCCTTTTCTCTGCTTCTGTACTATGAAAAACAGGTACCAGGAGCTAGCAGGTTATTTTCCTTTTGTCTAGAGCCTAAAAGTTCTGCAGAATTTTTAGGAAGGTCCAAGTTCCTAAATAAATCATTTAATTTGAGTTGTGAAAAAAGCTGTGGCTCGTTAAGACTAGCGTGAAAGTCTTTGTGTCAGAATCCTGCTCTGCATGTTCTGAATCTTCTGATTTAGTTGTATCTTCAATATTTAAGGCATGCTTCTGTACCTGAACCGGAAACTGCTCTGGCAGTACGTGAGTCTGAAAATGCTCCCGCAGTATGTGAACCTGCAGCCGCTTGGGCAGAACCTGCACCAGTGCCAGTGTCCATACTGTCAAGTGTTCCAGAATCCTCACTCTCTGAACCACTACCTGTGTCTGTCCTGTCAAGTGTTCCAGGATCCGCACTGTCTGAACCTCCATCAGTATCAAAGACGGGATTGTTTTGGACTCAGAGTCCCTGTCTGCGATCTTGACCCTTGGAGACAGCTGCCGCAGTACTGGGGACTGCCCTTGGAGTGGCACTTGGTAGCCACCTGCCGCTCAACCCTAACTCCACCATCAGGAGCTCTAGCAAAAACCAGGTGGCTGCTTAGCCATGCCCCTCCAAAGGTAAGCCCGAACAGTGGCGCAGTGGGTCCATGATACACATGCGTGACACCAATCTAATGATACCAAAATCCTTCATCAAAGGGGTCAAAATATGGTGCAAGAAAAAGCCTATGGAGTCAGTGTTTGTGAAAAAAATTGTACATGATGGAATTTTTTAGATATTTTTACTGAGTTCAGCAATCGAAAGTATATAAAAATCACCTCTTACTTCTCAAACAATTTTACCTTTGCAGACCTGGGTTATTTTTTTTTTGCACTGGTAAAAAGTCATGGTAATCTTCATAAATACCCTGTCGTGACATAAACTAATTTACTGATACAATTTCACCACACTGTATGAGTTTTTTCTTTTATCTTCTCCATTGCTTCTGAACTTTAAAGTACTGGTACGCTATGTATGCTGCTGACTGCTGTAATTATATTGAAGGTATTTAGTTGATTACTTTCCTGAGTAAGAAATGATAAGAATTATGTTAATTAACAAAGCACAATAGAAATTTCCGCTTATGATAGATTTAATGTAATTTGATCATATGATTTAGATATAATGTAAAATTAACTTAAATCATTTTCAAGACCATTTTAAGTTAAGAAAAAAAAAACTATTAGTAGAAGCAATACAGAAAAATAGAAGGCTTCTTATATCTTCAGGCCATGGGCCCACTATGAGTATTTGGTCAGTATTCGGTCAGTATTTTTTCTTAGGAGTGGGAGGCAAAACCAGGAGTGGGTGATAAATGCAAAATTGGTGACTTGTTTCTATTATACCTTTTCTCTGATTGTTCCTCAGCTGGTTTTGGCTCCCACTCCTGAGAAAAAAAACTATCCGAATACTGACCAAATACTGATAGTGGGGCCGTGGCCTTAAATGTCAAATAGGGATGTAACGTTCAAAGATTTAGTAGAACAATTTTTTTTATTGTCAAAAGGACAGTTTTGGTGGTGATGACAATTTGGGGGGTAAATGAGCATTTAGGCATATCAGGTATGAATAAGGGCTCTCTCACACGTCCAGATATTTCCGATACTGGAAAAAACAGCACTGGAGAAATCCGTGTCCGTGTGTATGTGTGTCCATGTGTATGATATGTGTGGCAACCGTGTGCCGCATCAGTATCATATGCATGGGACAATGTTGAGAGTAGTATTTTGCTCCCGCTGTCTCCAAGACCTGTAAAAATAAGAATAAAATTAAAAAAATCCTTATACTCACCTGTCCGAAGATGAAATAAGAGTCCCATGCTGTAATCCATCTGACCACACATGCTGAAGAGCTGAGGAGAATGACTTGCTCCAGCCAGCGGGCTCTTGAACTGCGCTGAGCTCACTGAGCGGTGTCCTGTCACTCAGTGAGCTCAGCGCAGTTCAGGGGCCCGCTCACTGCAGTGCGTCATTCTCTTCTGCTCCTCAGCATGTGCGGTCGCCTCAAGCCACCGCAGATGCTGATGCAGAATTGTCGGTCAGATGCATTGCAGCGTGGGACAGTAAGTCAGACAGGGGAGTATTATGGTTGTTTTTTATTTTATTGTTTTTACAGGGGACAATGGCTTCAGGGAATTAGATGTAAAGGTGAGCATAATGTTTTTTATTTTATTCTTATTTTACACTTGCTGGACAGAATACTACACTCAACATTGTTCCCTGCTCATGCTGTTCCCAGCTCCAGAAGGGGACAATGATGACAGATGGCTGCAGCACCCGGCGCTTGGGAAAAGTAAGCTGATTCCCAGGCACCAGTTTGTGTCACACCAATGTGCTGCGGGTAAAAAACGGACATGTCAGCATGTTTTGCCCACGGACACACGGTCCATGAAAACAACCTGACATGTGCAGAGACCCATTCATTTGAATGGGTCTACATGTGTCAGTGTGTCTCCAGTATGTGTGGAAACGGATACCACACGTACTTGAAACATGGACATGTGAAAGAACCCTATCAGGAAAATTTCATCAGCTGGAATTGATGTGGGGCTTCCATTTAAAAGTTAATATGACATTTATACTATTCTTTTATTCCATAAAGTTTAATTTCTCTGTATAATCTTTTGACATGGCTTGATTTTGCCCAAAAGTCTAAGGGTATGTGCTATTTTCTGGCAGCTGAGCCACCAAATCTTTCAAGGCAAAGCCACTTTAGGAAAACGCCAGCTTACTTTTTCTTGAAGTGGCTTCACTGGCAACCTTGCCATCAATTTTTGTGGTTGTATAGAATATACATGCTTCTTCTTTTAACAGTTTCAAAGTTTCTGAACTTTGAAGTGGTTAAAAGAAGGAGCAAAAGACTGAACATGTGCACAGTGATGTCATTTTTAGATTACTGTGCACTATGCAGGCAGAATCTGCCTGAAGAGAACGTCATGAGCACATACCTTTGAAGACATTTCCCACCTAAAATTTGTGCGGATTTTACTTGGAAATTAGATTTGTATAGAGAAGTTATTCTATGTCCCTTAATATGCTTTGGGGCCTGGAGACCCCAGAGCATAATAAATGTAAGACATAAAAATGAAAAAAAAATACTTATACTCACCTCACCGCTCACCTTTACTGCCACCCCCACTGCTCTCTACCCGCTGTCCTCTCCTCTGTAGCTCAGTTGTGCTGCATCTACAGTCCGGTGCTCATTTTGAGCTGGGGCTTTCAGCCAAAAGCAAGCCCCAGAGCATGCCCAATGAACTCCTGAGGCTATTCTTGGCCAGAAGCCTTAGCCTAGAGTGAACGCCGGTCCAGAGATGCAATGTGACGTAGGTGCAGAGGACTGGACAGAAAGAAGTGAAAGTGGCCAGAGCGGTGAGCAGTGACATATGTTTGTTTTTTTTAAAAAAAAAAAAAAAAAACTTTTGCCGGCCATCTGCTGTTTAGCAAGACGGCAGCTGCAGCTCGCCACCATTTTGCTGAGTAAATTGCAAAGAAATCTGTATTCTCCGAATGCAGAGTTTTGTAAAATTCAAGTAGGATTCACTTTCACTCAAATAAATTCGCCCATCTCTAGTTAATAGACACTTAATATAGGTAGAAATCTATCTGTGTGAATCAGGCTTATACTTTTGATAAGAGAATCTTGCCTTTATTGATTCTGTATATTAAAAGACTTTTTCCTTCTGTTTTTCCCTCTTTTGTGACATTCGACCTGTTAAATATATACTTTAATTAATCGCTTCTGAGTATTTTCTAATAAGTTATCCATCAGCCAGAATATGAAATGCCTGAGAATCACGATCCATGGTTCATGCCAAAATTAAAAATAAGGCTGTGTTTGGGAAAATCGTGACGTGGCAACATGCTCTACACCTCCTCTAGTGCAGGATGGAAAATGTATCGGCATAAAACAGTTCTTGCATGAACGCCCTCTTTAGATGTCCTGGATCCATGGTGATAGAAGCTGTGGGAGTGTTGAGCACAGCACCAGCATTCTGCTTCTAAACGTGAAACAATAGGTCATCGGGGACAGAGATAGAAGCAGAGTGCCGGCGCTACACTCACTTCTCCTATACAGTCTATCATCATGGATCAAGAACATCTTCAGAGGGCAGTAATGCAAGAAACTATAGTAAGTAACTGCAGTGCCGTCCCCTGATGATGTCTTGTTCCAGGAGGGGGGATAAGCACTGCATGGAAGTAAGTGCAGCCCCAGCCTCCTGTGACATCATGTTTGAGACTCCTCTGAGTATTATAGGTAGAAGTGTGGGGAATTTTATAATTAAGTTAATTACAAAAGTGGTTAGGGTGTAAAGATGGATATAAAGGACATTTTAGGTGCCGGACCAACCCTTTAACATGTCTTATAGCTTTCTATTTGTATTGTAAGAAGTTATTTCAGTTTCACAATTGTAGCTAAGTAGTTATTACACTCAACTGGGTAAATATGTTCTGTTCATCCATATCTGTTGTGTAATGTTAAAGCTATGTTCACACACAGCGTCTTTGCTGTGTTTTTCTGCAACCAAAACCTGCTCTCTTGGCAGTAAAAATGCTGCATTGAAAACACACATTTTGCAGCACTTTTCCTGGCGTTTTAACCATGTTTTTTGCAGTGATTTTTGGGTGCAGATTACATGTGTGCTTTGTCTACAGCACATGTTTAATAAAGTTAAGTGCTGCAAAAACGCTCCAAAACAAAACTTTGCATTTTTTGTAGTGTTTTTTTCACTTTCTCATTGCTTTCTATGGGTGAAAAAAACAATGCAAAAACACTGAAAGAATTAACATGCTGCTGATTTAAAAAAATGCTGTCGTTACTAAACTCAGTCAGGAAAAAAAAACAAGCGTGTGCATGAGATTTCTGAAATCTCATATCTTTTGCTGGTACAGTAAAAAGCAGCTTTTAATTTGAATTAAAAAAAATGTTGCAAAAATGCTACATGTGAACATAGCCTAATGTATCTTTAAAGAAAATATTTACAATTCCACAAATAAAACATCTGAAACGTCCAAGTGGTCACTAGGTAAAATAATTGTCACATATTATAAAGTAAAATTTCTAATACAACAGACAGTACTGTGAAAAACTTTCTGGAATATAAACACTCCTGATTTGAGTCTTTACTGATTCAGCCTTTGCTATCATCTTTAAAGCTTTACATCATATATTTGGCAGAAGCCCAAATTCTCTCCTACGCTGGAATCTATTTTTCTTGTGGCTTACCGAAAATAGAGAGTCACACATTAAGTGTAGGTAGTGTGCTGAGGATTACAGGGAGTTGTGTTGTCACAAATGGCATTGTCTTCAAGAGAGACCTTTGTACATCGGCCATAAAGAACATATTTGTTGTTTCAGATTATACATTGAAAAGATTAAGCAATTATAATGTACAACAGGATTGAAAGTTTTGTAACCTCCTTGCTTCTATTTTGGTCGGATTCCTGTTGTGAGTCCTCTATGTTTAGATGGCGGATATTCTGTTTTTTCATCACCCATAACCAATTCCAGACATAAGTATTCATTTCATAATTGTGCAGGTATAATTTATGCTATTTTTACAACACAAGTACAGCTCAGACCATCGGTTCTGCATTTCTGGAGCAGGATGTGTTTTTTTGTGGCATTGTACAGTCATGTGTGATGTTTTGACAAGAAGCTAAAGTAAATAAAGCGGAGGATGTGGGAATTAATTTTATGATTTCATCCCACCTAGAACCAGTGACCTCTTCCCAGGACATTACTTTGTGACTGCAAGCAAAAAAAAAAAAACAGCAGATTCCAGCTGTTGCCTACAGCATTGCTTCCGTGCAGAGGATCTTGACAAGTGACAAGAAGGCATTGAAGGCGATATATAAATTTATTTAAAGAATAGGAAACCTAGATAAATATTAACCATTAATATGCTTTTTTTACAGAACAGCTGTATTGCAGGAAATATTTATATGAATGCTTTAAAAAAATAGTAAATAATCAGATAACAAATAATTATGTCCTATTATGTAATGTGCTGTAAATTCCAGCATCCTACATTGATTCATTTTATAATATTACTTAATAATGGATGAGTCTCTGTTTTCCTGACACTGAGCTTCAAAGCCCCTGCTTTCCTACACAGCCAAACAGTCCTCATCCAAGCAATAAGGAAAAAGTGCTTTTCATGAACATGCCAGGCTAATGTGGCCATAAAACTCTTGATTTTCATGCTTTATGACTTGCCATCCATTCCTTTTGAGTTGTCAGCACCTTCCAGTCCTCCCCATCAGTCTGCAAGTTCATTGGTGAAGGAACTTCCTTACCTTCACTTAATATTCCTATGTCAAATGGCTTGTCTGCCCGAAACTAAAATCCTATATATAATTTGACAGGTAAGATGGCAGGAGCAGAGAGACTAAGGCCTTTGTGTAATCTGTCTTACCCTCTCAGCTGCAGGAGACAAAACAACAAGAGGTAGATACTAGAGATGAGCAAGTAAATTTGCCCAACCAAAGGACGATTTTTTTTTATTCACTTTCACATGGATTCAGCAAAATGGTGGCTGTCAGACACCATTTTTCTGAAGCGTAAAAGGCCATTAAAATATTTTTAAAAAATCCTTATACTTGACGCTCACCTTTCTGGCCTCTCTGCTCCTCACCATCACCTGTCCAGCCATCAGCGAAGCTTCAGATCGCAGCCACTCTCATTGAGCATATTTGCTGCTCTATTTCATTCCTTATTTTTATTAATGAAAATTCGGCCTTGCTCATTGCCAATAGCTGAGGCCAGTGAGCAGACCCATAATAGGGTGGGGTCCAATGTCTAATGCAGGACACAGCATCCTATTTAAACTTCAGACTCAAATCCTGTTTATTCTGCTCCTGACTCTGGATGACTCAGGACTGTCTCAACTCAGCACTTGTGCACTGATTTAGTCTTTCCTCCTGATGTCATCACTGCCTGCTGATTTCATTCATGGTACCATCCCCTGAATGTGGCCTGGCTTGTTGGCTACCTCACTGCCAACTTGCTTCACCGGCTAGCAGCTACTTTGAAGACACAACCCAGAGCCTTTGCATCAAAGACCATATCTGTGTACAGTAGTGAAAGGGTGAACAATACACCAAAGCATTCCCTGGGACCTACTAAGCAGAGTAGCTAGTGCAGAGGAGATAAGCCCTCTTAAGATTTGCTAGAATTCAAATACAATTCCAAGTTCTGGTCCTCAAGTTACATTAGATAATCAATGTTTTGCAATATTGTAATACATTCGTATATATATTTATACATAAATGAATCACGTTCACTGTGGACAGATAAAATACTTAGCCATATCTCCAAATATTTGAATCCTTGTTAGTGGGACATTTTTCAACCCATTGTGTTTCCTGTCTTCAATCCACCCAGGTATGCCTAGCTTGGGCATATTGCTTTTAAAGATCACAATTCCCATGGAAAAAAGAGAGAGTTGGGCAGTGTAATATAGTACTCTAAAAGGAGAAATATATATTTTTCTTTTTTTTTGCATTTTAGTGGTTAAAAGAATTCAGATTTTTGTAAAAAAAAAAAAAAAAATTGGTTTGCGTAGCCATTTCCATCAATGGATCTGTGTGAGGGTATGTTTCAAATATGTTTATTTTTTTCATATTCTATATTTATTTATTTATTTGGGGAAAATGAGAGTGATTTCAACTTTTATATTTGTTTAAAATTTTGTAAAACTTCTTTTTTATTTTTACTTCAATGTTTAGTACCTTTGGGGGACTTGAATCTGCAATCATTTGACCCCTTATACTATATACTGCAATACCAAAGTATTGCAGCATTTAGTGAAATTAGGTTAAAGTGATATTTTCCTATGAAGTCCAGATGCAGGCTGAGCTTGATAGAAAGACCAAGGCCTATAGCATGTTCCCAGCTGCCATTGTAACCCTTTAGCCCACTTCAATCAATGGGTGCCTGAGCATATGCACACTGGCAACCCAGCCATTGAAGTTCCACTGTAAGTGATTGACAGCAGCATGTAGATGGATAAACAGCAGCGATTTGATCAGGTTCCTGACGCAGCTGTTTTAGGCAGCTTCTGGCAGTATAAAGACTCATTCACACATCAGTGATTTTCTCATATGAGAAAATTGGTCCAAGTTTTATCAGTAATTTTTTTTTCCAGAGTTTGGTTAGTGTGTCAATTTTTACCATCAAAGTGTGGTCCAAGTTTAATCAGTTTTTCTTGGATGAGAAACAATTAAAAATCTCTATCTTTTCCTATCTAGCAATCTCTGCGAAACAGACAGCACTCAAATTGCATTCTAGTGCTGTCCAATTTTTTCATGGCTCCATGGACTTGCCTTGCCAATTTTGATCCAACACTCAACTCAAGATCGGACAAGTCTCCAAAATTTTAATTAAAAAAAACACGGACATTCACTATTATAGGCCCGAGTGCCCTCCGCGAAAAATATGGATAGCATTCATACGTGAAAGACTGATGTGTGCATAATCCCTAACGCTTCCTAAACCCGTTTTATGCACCCACTGCACCCATATGAAAAATTTACATTATATGGTTGCAAGGGGGTTAATGGGATGGTTCTAAACGTTAAAAGTTTGGCCACTAGATAAATATGCTGGACTGGCAATACAAGTGTTTGTTGTATTATTGCTCAAAGGTTAGAATTGTTGACTTGCGGCAATTTGATTTCCTATGAAATTTACCCTAGTATGCAAATTAGATCTTGAACCCCATTGAGGACAGGGATTGACATGAATGCTAGCAATCTATGCACAGCACTACAGATTGCAATGAGAAATAAATAAAATAAACTGTAAACATTGCCATAAATAAAGTAAGTATTTCATACGTGTTAGCAACAAAGTTAAATGCACTTTGTGTTACCTTTCCTGGCAAAATCAAGAAATGAGGACAATTTCATAAAACAGCTCACAGATAATTGTTGGAATAAAACGAACTAAACACTGAATATTTAATTGTTAAACTTTTAATTTTGGAATTTGCTGTCAGAGTCGTCTTGTAAGTAATGTTTTTAATTACTGTACCTCAGTTTGAAATAGAACGGACAAAGTGTTACAATCGTTTCTAAAGTGGAACATCCTTACATAACATATTAGTGATAATAAACGCCTTAATGTGATTGGATATCTCATCGAACAAAAGGGCATGTATAATTAAATGTGCTAGTGACAGCTATATCCAAAGTAATAAAACTAATTAATGTAACTAGCACGAGAACAAAAAAAAAAACGCTTCACAGAAGTTCCGATAGTTCAAGAAACAACTACTCTGATGTAATATTAATATAATAATTGCAGATATTTCTTAAGTTCTAAAATGCAGGGCATGGATTATATGAGTTTAATGCTTATTACATGACACTTTTACCACTGATAAATGTAATTGCATATCCCACATCATAAAACAGGTAAACACTGTCACTGCATGCTTTTATATTAGAGAGGGCAAAAATTGATTGAGAGTTAAGATTTGAAAAACATTTTTAGGTGCCTAAATTGTATGCCATAACCACAGATTCGGTAGCTTTGTCCTATACAAAATGCAGAACCTCAGGGTCTTCCTCAGGGTCTTCCCTTAGTGAATATTTTATATGGATCATGCTTGTAGGCATGATTATGACACCCAGAGAGGGGGAAAGACCATAAGGCAAGTGCCTGAGGGCTAAATCCAGAATGGGTCCACAGCTGAGTCAGATCACTCTCATTCCGACTAGTAGCCTAGTTCAATATTGCTGGAAATGTTGGATTACTTTCAGGTATCATAAGATGCAGGTATGTGACTGATGAATAGATATGCACTTTAGTGGAGAGATCATGGTACCCGGGCTGCACTTGTGGAAATAAATAATCCTTCAAGGTTTTCATTATACCAATGCGTTTCGACGCCTTACTGGCACCTTTTTCAAAGAAAAAACTAAATGTACAAGGCACTCTGCCAGTGAGAATTAAAAAGGCTGAAATAATTGAAGTGCTCCTAAAGGGGAGGAGGGGAGGAGGAAGTGAGAGGAATGGGATAATCAATAAAATGAAAAAAGGGTTTGTGGGAAGAAATAGTAAAAAACAGATCGCAAAAAGGAAGTAAAAACCGAGAACTTGTGGAAGAGTTAATAAGGAATTCAGGAAGCCAAGAAAAATGCAAAAAAGAGGGAAGAAAAGAAGTAAAAATTTAAACAAGAAGAAAAAAGTGAAGTGGGATGAACCTATGAATAGAGAAAAATAAATAAATAATGAATGAACGAATGGATGGATGTGTGTTTGTGAAGTCTATATTATAGCTACTTGTCACAAATTTTTGTTGTAGAGAATTATTTTTTACATTTGGAGGGCATAACTCCTAACTATTTGTAATCATAAGTTGTAGGCTTTCTTTTTTATGTTGTAGGTCGTATTAAAATGTCATCCTTTGGACTCATTTCTATTCGACATGACGAGTGTGGCACTGTTATAAATATCACAAACATAAGCCATTTACTACTGCCTATTATATTTTTAGCATCTTGCTTTAGTAGGACTGAAGTGATCTTAGCCTTTTTGCCCCCCATGCAGGAAGATTTGACAGTGTAGTTTGTAGGAAGGCTACAGATAACACACCCTCTTCCTCGTCCTCTTTTGTGACTTAAGGCAACAAATCTATTACTATCTATGTGCAAAAGTAATCTTGATATCTTAATCAGAGATGAGGCAATTTATTTAAGTTGAATAGAATTCTTGAATTGTTCAAAAATCTGTGTTCTCCGTAACACTAATTCTTTGTAATTCACTCTGTGCAACTTAAGCTACACGGCAACCAGCTGCAGTCGCCATTCTCTAAACTGTATAAGGA
Source organism: Phyllobates terribilis (assembly GCF_046119375.1). Taxonomy (NCBI): domain Eukaryota; kingdom Metazoa; phylum Chordata; class Amphibia; order Anura; family Dendrobatidae; genus Phyllobates; species Phyllobates terribilis. Next base: position 459,819,590 of record NW_027362761.1, on the reverse strand, counting down.
CAGGAAAACAGTTAAAAAAATAATTATACTCACCTCTCCACTCATCTGTCCCGCCCCTCAGTCCGCTGTACCCCACACCTCTTCTTTTCTCCTTCGCCACTCACACATGTCTTCTTTGCCCTCTTCGCTCTATGCCAAAACTTCTGACATGACTACACCTCTGACATCCCAGTTTGCGGTGCGCTCATGCATACATTGTGACGTCACAACAATATGTTGCTCATTGCCTGAGTGATGCACAACACAAAGGGATGATAGAGACCTAGACGTGCCAAAAGTCCTGGCCTGGAGTGAAGAGGCCAAAGAGGATGTATGACATGTGGTAAGGACAGAAGAGGAGGATTGAAAGACCAGACAGCAGGTTGCGGAGATGGTGGCAAAGGTGAGCAGTGAGGTGCGTATTATTTTTTTTATACATGTTATTACTTATAATAACTTATGTTATTATGATTTGGGGTCTTGACAAAATAAGTTCTGGGGTCTCATAGAAACTAACTTTTGATGCAAATAGAATTTCCATGTAAAACCCATGTGATTTGCCAAACTTGAATCTCTGCAAATCCACTCATCTCTAGTACATCTTTAAAGGGCTTAATATTTCACGTGTGTAGAGAGGTAAGGGTGTCAGGGTTTAACCTCAGAGGTATCGTTGGAGTTTATGCACTCTTCTTTTTATATGCTTTTTTTTCTTTGTTTTTATATGCTTGGTCCTTTAATTGCTGTCTTCAATAAAGTTGGAGGTTTTTTTGCCTTCATCTCGTAGTTTTTGTTCTTCATTCTTTCTCCCCTCACCCTTTCACACACTCTTTTGTTTGTTTTTTATGTTTGACATCATAACTTCTGGCATGATGTGAATTTAAATTTTGAATTAAAAAAAATGTTTGAAAGATAAACCTTCTGCCAAAATGGTCCAGGAACTGAAAATCGAAAACATTTACAAACATTGCCTGAACACTTGACCTAAAAACCCAATCAAATGTCTATTAAGTGAAAGGGTTAAATTAAGCCTTTGCTTCCACGTCAAATATGTATCTTCATACAGATTTCTGACAGGCTGTTACAAATGTTATTTTACGGGTTTGGATTTCATTTATTTTATTCCTTTGCTTTATTCTTAAAAAAAATGAATAGAAATTTAGCATGACTTATTCATCATTCTGTTTGTTCCTTATTTCTCAGCATTTTTTTATTTTAAATCCCATAATAAGGAGGATCAGAGGCTAAGAGACATCATATTAATAGCTTTAGATTTTTTTTTCTTACCATTTCTCTAACTGTAACTTGTATATCTGTAGCAAAGTGTGAATTAATTTTCTTAAGACATTTTAACGGATTCATTATCATAATCATAATTATTCTGTAGGTTCTGTAATTATACTGTGGGTCAGATGAATAAAGCGTACTTTTAGAAATTCATTTCTGTAAAAGAGAGAATTTGTCTTTTATTTCAAATGTTTCTTTTTCCCGAGAAATGACAGCTTTATAAAATTATTGGCTCTTATTAAGAAAAAAACTTGATTACTTTTTATCAGGTGTCACTCAAATGAGCCAGATGTTATTTTAGGAAACCAAAATTTGTATCAATCATTAGCATGTCATTCATTATATTTTATATTGAACAGGGCTATGCTTTCATTTTAACAAGCACAGTCAAAGTGTATCTGAATCTTTTTATTCTTAGTGTTAGCATTTAAACATACATTTGCATCTCTCAAATTAGTGCTAATAAAACACTCAAGGATACCTTAGGGAGAATATATTGCAATTAGCGTGATATGAGAGAAATAGCAGTAATTTCTTCTCTGCTAAATTTCTACACCCAGAGTACATGTTTGCAATGTTAAATTCTACCCTTCATAGCTTGATGCAGGCTTAATTTCCTGAAACCAACTGTTGTGAGAAAAAAATAATAATTTTTGGAATATTTTTCCTTCATTAAGTAATATTTTCAATTAAACAAAATGGACTACAAATTGAAAATAATAATGAAAAAAAAGCATAGAATATATACACATTTTTTTATGATTGCAAGTTTGCTTGTTTTCGTCACTCATTAAGACCAGCGTTTCATACGCCAGTCTTAATAATGGGCATGTAGAAATATGATGCACCTAATTTATTAAAAGGCGCTTTCCACTTAATGAATTCGGTGCATCTTATCACTAGTGTGTGCCAATGGTGCAACATTTTTGCACAACTTTGTGATGTGCAAATAAATTGTGACATTTGAAAGTGTTTTACACCACTTTCTGGAGTAAACACTTTGCTGAGTTGGCGCTAATATCTCTGCTTTCATATATTTCAATATTTTTATTGTTATACAGACCTCTTCAAACTTTTGCATTATTTTTTCAAATCTTCATGCCTCACACATACATAATAATACAACTGATGTCAGAGAATATTAATTTATGGTTTCCTACAAATTCAAAAGAAATAAAATCCTCTATGAAATCTGCGGCATATGGAGATACACTATGTCCCAAAATACTCTGCTTAGTGCATATTATGACTTCCTACCATCTAGTTTGTCTTTTAAGCAGTAGGCCTAATGCACACATGGACTAAAATATATGAGAGCATTTGGACCTGTCTATGTGCCATTTTCGTCCTACAAAGGATGTTAAATATTCCAATTTACAGAAGGAAATGATCTCAGGACTACAGGATAGAGATGGGACAAGCTCTCTTGGTATGGGTTTAAGATTGCCTTCCTTCTTTCACCAGTCTGTTCAGCCGCTAGATATTCAGTATAGATAGTGTCATATGGATCAAATGGACAAGCATTTATTTAGTTACCAATTTTTTCTCCCATCTTCGTCAGTCTTCTAATTTGTAATTATCCAGCTTTGGCAAAAATTAAGAGACCGCTGAACAGTTTTCTATCGGAAAGCATGTAAAGACTGGTGGAAAGCATGCCAAGACGCATGAAAGCGGTGATTAAAAATCATGGTTAGTCCACCAAATATTGATTTCTGAACTCTTCCTGAGTTAAAACATGAGTAATCTGAGGTCTGAAAGCACTGTTTCTTTTTTAGCATTTTGACGCTTTATCATTTGCTGCAAATAAATACAAAATTTTTAGCTTTGAATTTTGGAGACATGTTGTCAGTAGTTTATAGACTAAAACAACAATGTACATTTTACTCAAAAATATACCTATATAGAGAAAAATCAGAGAAAATGAAAATTTTGCAGTGGTCACTTAATTTTTACCAGAGCTGTATATATTCATTATTTGTCTCCACTTCCATCCCATTCAGATTCTGCACATAATGCAGGACTGACTGGTCACCTATCACATACAGTATATTAGTTAGAACCACAGTTTCTGCATGTCTTACTCGGTTTTCACATTTTACTTAAAGGGAATTTCCCACGAACAAAGTACATTTTAATTAGTAGATCTTGGGATAAAAATAAGTTCCACAATTGGATGTGTTAAATAATAATGTTCCTGTGCTGAGATAATCCTATAAATGTGCCCCTGCTATGTACTGTGTAATGGCTGTGTCTGACCATATAGGAACACGGTCTGATCATACCACATCTCCTGGGCAGGGGAGGATGCAAAAGAGTATACAGACAGAACAGCATGGGATCACAAATGATTCTTTTTGTGAGGCAAAACATTTCACTGCCTGGTTTTAAGAAAAGTTTTACCTCAAAGAAAGAATCGGCTGTAATCCCATGCTGCAATATCTGTATACTCTTTCGTGTCCTCCACTGCCCAGGAGCTGTGGTATGATCCGACCATGTTCCTGCACGGTCAGACACAGCCGTTATACAGTACACAGCAGGGGCACATTTATAAGATTATCTCAGCACAGGAACATTTTTTTTACCACATCAAATTGTGGAACTTAGCATTATTCAAAGATCTATTGATTAAAATAATGATTAAAATTAATTTTGTCAGTGGGAAAACCCCTTTAACTCTTAAATGGGCTTATGGAAGTTTCATATTAATGGACAATACTAGAGATAGACCATCAATATCAGATCGGTGGTGGTCCAACTCTCATTACCACCACCTGTTTGAAGTGATTGCTACGTCCGTTTTATTGTTTATTTAGCTCAGTTAATTTACACGTATTTACTGTACCTGGTATTCCAGCTCAATATTATTCACTTGCATGGTACTAAGCAAAAGTGAGCTGCAATACCAGGCACAAGAAACAAACTACTTTACCTAGTCCACAATAAGGGAGGCATGACATTTCTCAGAATACTGCTTCTCTATCAATCATTTGATCATTAGGGGTGTTGGGAGTTGAAACACATAACCTAATATTGTAGGTATTCAACATATAACATATTATTGACCCTTTGAAAAGTCTTACCACACAATTTAAGATAGCATTTTGGAAGTTTAGGCAAACCACAATCTTTTTCAAAGGCCTTTGACATGGTTCTAGGGTGTATCGTTTTCTTCTTGTGGAGACTGCAAAACTGGAATAAGGAGACTTATGGGCCAGGCAAAGTTATCTGGGAAATTTCTATGCATATTAACTCTCTTCCATCATTACGAAAGCTGGCTTTAGCAACTTTAAAAAACTGGCTTACACTAGCCTTTTTAGCAACCCATTATATTTGGCCAAATAAGAGTCAACTCTAAAAAGAAAAGACACTCATCTGCTGAAAACTCAGTGAGATATGGGACAAAATTATCCTTTAAACCAAGCCTTAATCCAAGAAAAAAGTGCTGAAAACTGGAATGATGGATTCAGGGCCGGCTCCAGGTTTTTGTGGGCCCTGGGAGAAAGAGTCTCAGTGGGCCCCTTTAACACATACCACGATTCATGATGCACAGATGCCGCAGAGATATATATATATATAGTACAATGCCGAAGATTTCACTTCTAACATTACATGAATGAAATCTATTGTAAAATCTACAATAGCTCAGAAACCTGCAAATCCTCACAGCGCACTGTGCAGACCAGTCAGTATAGTCCTCCATACAGTATTATGGGCACCACTAAGTCCTCCATACAGTATTATGGGCCCCATATATTGCTCCATACAGAATAATGGACTCCATATAATGCTCCATACAGAATAATGGACCCCATATAATGCTCCATATAGGATACTGGCCCCCATAAAATGCTTTATGCAGAATCCTGGCCCCCATATAATGCTCCATGCAAAATACTGGCCCCCATATAACTCTCCATGCAAAATACTGGCCCCCATATAACGCTCCATACAGGATACTGGTCCCCATATGACGCTTCATACAGAATACTGGTCCCCATATAACACTCCATACAGAATACTGGCCCCCGTATAGTGCTTCAGACAGAATACTGGCCCCCATATAATGTTCCAGACAGAATACTGGCCCCCATATATTGCTCCATACAGAATACTGTCCCCCATATAATTCCCCATGCAACTGGGGCCCCATATAATACACCATATAATGCCCCATGCAGGCTGTGCCCCCATATAATGCCCCATGCAGGCTGGTCCCCCATATAATGTCCCATGCATGCTGTGCCCCATATAATGTCCCATGCAGGCTGGAGCCCCATATAACATCCCATACAGGCTGGGCCCCCATATAATGTCCCATGCAGGCTATGCCCCCATATAATGTCCCATGCAGGCTGTGCTCCCATATAATGTCCCATGCATGCTGGGCCCCCATATAATGCCCCATGCAGGCTGTGCCCCCATATAATGTCCAATGCAGGGTGTGCCCTCATATAATGCTCCATGCCTCCATACATAAAAAAACTAAAAAAATCAAATACTCACCTCACCTGCTGCCGCTGCTCTCATGGCTGCCTCTGCTCTGCTCCGGACTCCTCAGCCACGTCGTCATCTTCCAACTCTCTGCACTGTGACTGCTCAGCAGAGGGCGCAGTGGAAAGATGTCATCGCAACCTCTGACCTGACACATCACAGTCAGGAGCCGCGGAAGATACAGGACCTCCTGTGGAGGCACAGGGAGAGGAAAGTATTGTGCCGGGTCCCTGAGCAAGCAGGAGGGGGGCCCAGTCATGGACTCTGGCATCGGACTTCTCCACTCACAGAACCCCATAGTTTGCCTGGGTGCCCAATGGTGAGTGGGCCCCCCCGCCTGCTCAGGGCCCCGGAACTTGTCCGGGTGCGCCGGGTGCTGACGCCGAGCCTGGATGGATTTATATTACAAGGATTTTCCCTTCCTCATATTTTTGAAAAAAAAATAATGCTTGCCATGATAAAAATTCCAAAATCAGCCACTATTCATCCTCCCTTGTTTCAGCACCATGTCTCCATTGCTGCCCTGGTCACCGTGTATAGGCCACAGCAGTAACGTGACCGCTGCTGTGTCAATGTGGTGATAGGCTGTATTGCTGTCTATGTGACATCACCGCTGTAGTCTATATGTAAGGGTGTGTGAACGCCTCTGCATGCCCTGCATCACTCCCTGACAAAAAAGGTACATGTGTAATGTACAGTATATGTATCATGGTGGAATATTGAAAATGTGTGTTGATATACTATAATAAGACAATATAGGGAAAGGATAAGGTATAAGTGTACAAATAGAACAAGGTTAGATGGGAACCAGGGGTTCAGGATAGGGGGGCACTATAGTGCAAGGAATAGGTAGAAATCATAGTTATTGGGTCTAGAGACTTTCCTAAGTGGGAGGAGTAAAAGGTTATAAGTAAGACAAGCACTTCCTCTTTGGGGCAGATACAGTAGTAAAGTTGTGTTAGTTGTAACATTCAAACTTGTGAAGGTGGTACAATTAAGAAAGAGAAGAAGTTCAGGGCCCTGGGGTCTGAATGTCAGCAGACATGCAGCAAGAGGAAGAGAGAGAAAAGAGCACCATGATGAAAGAGGAAGCGGGTAACTGTGAGGAAACTTCCCCAAATGTCCGGGCCTGCGGCCTGGAGAAGGCGTGGAGGAGCCAACCTTACTTACTTTCCAAGAAAGGGAAACAGGCGGTTATGCACCTATAGAGAGCAGGACATGTTCCTGGAAGCTGCAGCACCAGGTGGGGCACACCTGGTGGAAAAGGAGTCAGAGAAGAGAGGGACAGATAAGGAGGCAAAAATTGTGATGGCTGTATCACAAAGTGCTGTGTCTGTGACCAAAACTGAACTGAAAAAGTTGAGTAAAGTTGTTTTGATGAAAAAAGGAAACAGAGTCTGAAAGTGATTGTCAGTTTTCAGCTGAGATTGGAATCCTGAAACTGATGGGATCCTCCATTAAAACCATGAGTGTTGTGCAGTACACACAGACCACAAGACAGACCAGACATAATCTTTTATTTGTGGGGAGTCAGGGTGTGAGAGCACAGCAGCAGTCCTTGCCACAACTACCACCCTGGACCCCTCACATATACACAGTGACCGGAGCAGCAGTGGCATTACAGCACTGAACCCATCGAGGGTTAGTACTGGATGATTTTGTTACTTTAAATATGGCATGATTTTTTATTAAAAAAAAAGATGAAATGGGAGAACTCCTTTAAATAAGAGTGAACTTTTGTTGATGTACATAGACAATTAAAAATCAAAATGCAATCTACACTGCTTTATTCTTCATAATATAATACAGCATTCATTAAATAATATCAGGCACATATACATGTGACAGTAGATGATGCTTAGCCCTTCGCTTATAATATTATATTAGATAGTACGCAGCTTGTAAGTACTGATAGATAGTAAGAAATAGATTAAAGAAAATAAGGGGTTAGCCAAACTGGCAATATTTAAATTTGCCCAAACTCTGTATCCTGATCCAAAAATAGTTATCTGTCACCTGAATCTGTATATTCAGGGAGATGTGGATCATTACTTTTTCCAGTTTGAAAGGTTATAATTTAGCCATCCAGTAAATCCATCAGTTGTAAAGAATAGAAAGAAGCAGGAATGACAGGCAATAATAATGTTATCAGAAAGTCCCTTATATATACCCTAATAGTGCCATGACATATAATAGAAGTGGAGCAAAGTCAATTAACAATGTCCCCTTCAGAGAAATCAACAGTGCCAGCAGGAAGTGCCTGAAAAGTGTCACCTATTAAAGCAAAGGCTTTATGCACAAAACACACAACCATGAAAAATATCAATCAAATGAAGCAGAAAGAAGCGTGATAATAGATTTTAGCAAAACGGAACTTTAAAGTCAAATACCATTGACCTAAAACAATGTAAATAATAGGCTTGACTGCTGTAATTGTAAGAAAAGATTATTAATCCAATGTCTATAATACAATGTTGCCTTGTAATGAAATTAATCCACCCCAATGAAGCAAGCCAATTGTTTGCATTCGACCTGTATGTATGTTATAATTGCTTAAATTATTTCAAATTAAAGCTTTAGAAATGGATAATTAGTGTTGTATCTGTTCTATTAGCTACAGTTTGTGCATGCCACAATGTATAACAATTGTTTCTTTGTGGCTAGATTAAAGGACTTGTTGACTCCTAAAAGTGACATAAAATAAATAAATATAAAATAAAAGTCTGAATAAAATCAAAGCAATCCACATCGGCACTTTTCATATCCTTCACAGCATAATAAACTTTAGCTTATCACAAGCTTATCTTCTGTAGCTTATCCCAAGCTTATCTTCAGTGGTTTTCCACAATATAACAATAGTTCATATCACCATACTTCAGATAGAAAGCAAATTGCGGCACTCCACTTAATAAAATAATGTTCCATGTGTATTTTAATTTCATTTGTAGAGACTAGCATACAATCCAACAGCACGCACCCTATGACAGTTTAACGTTACTCTTCCTTGGGGTCCCATGTAGGCTATATGCTGTTTGGTTGTACTTGTGTCTCTGCAAATTCATTTGAAGTATAGGAATGTTATGTTATTGGCGAGTGCCACAATCTATTTCTATATCTATATTCTATATCTATTTCTATTTGAAATTTGATAAAAGTCTATTCTTATTTAGTACATTTTGGGGGTATTTTTACTTTTACTGTACACATTTGCTTTGAAGGATAATAATAAACCATGTTCTGTCATCATTCACTATCACAACAACCTCATTAAGGGGATGCTCCACATTTCAATAAGGATTAGTAAAACACTTTAATCACTGAGTAAGAAATCTACGAAACCAGTAGCCACTTAAAGAATACAAAAAACAATGGAATCCGACACTCTTTTCAGAGATTTTAATGAAAGACATTTTAGTGTATGTATTATATTTCAGATGACATTTCAGTCTTTATGACCTTCATCAGATTTATACACTATTGATATATATATATATATAGGTATGCAGAATTAAGGTTTCGGCTGTCCAACACAATTCAAAATGCAGCCTATATAATCTTGATCTCAGGGGTATCTATCCGGGTAGGTCTGCACAGTAGCAAAAAATCCTGCGGAGTGAGACTATTTCCCTGTATCCTTATTTCAGGACATGGACCATGATGGTATGTAGTATGGCAACCTGGACCGCAGAGTCAGCCCATGTGGGACTTAAAGAATTGTTAGCAAAGTCAGACTGATCCACCAAAGTAATAGAACATTTTCCAGCAAGCCCAGGTGCTGACATGTTACTGAATTCCCTATTACAACAGGAACCTTAAAGAAGACACTTAATTAAAGCCAATAGGATTTAACTACAAAATCAGATTGGAGCCCTCAGAAGCACTTTTTTTGATATAGCAAAAACGGTTTTCGAAAACTATAAAAATGATGGTCTACTCTTAAGATAGACGATTAATATCAGATCAGTGTGGGCATCTTGGTATCCCCAACAAACAGCTGTCTAAAGGTAACCATCATTGTATGCAAAGCTTGGGCCAGCATATTTGATAGTGGCAGTTTTAGTCCAATTTAATTGAGCTCAACAAGAGTGGCAAGAATCAAACCACCACCAATATGATACTGTTGACCTATTCCAGGATTAACTAAGAGTGGGGACTATGTGCTGTTTGCTAGTCAAACTAAATTGAAGTAAACAGGAGGCCCGCTTTGCCTCTATTGCCCAAGGGTCCAAACACCCCTTAGGACATATGGAGATCATAGAGATAGCTCTATGAATCACACGAGAACCACAGATTTGCTCTTAAAGTGTAACTTCCTTTACAATGGTCTCAAGATGTCCATTTATTTCATGAATGGACTTTTACCTGCAGTGGAAATGTCTGGCCAGAAAAAACTTTCTTGAGCAAAATTACCTATTGTCTGAGTTTCTAAGAAATATTTGCTATAGTCCTTAATGAGACAAGCCATTAAAAGGAACAAGTCAATATTTCCTCAGTGAAAGAAATATCACCTTTTTATGTTTTCTTAGTTCCATTTTTACCACCTATGTGTTAGGGGCTCACCCGTTAAGCTGTAGGTCAGGGTGAGCAGCAGAACTGAAGACATGGTTCAGCAGAGCAAGTCTTAGTGGACAGCATATTAAACAGCAAGTATGAGGACAGCTAGCATGCAGGATGGCAGATAGTCAAGCGGAGCTGGACGTACTAGATGAAGCAAAACCAAGTTTATTGATACGCACAGGAAAAGTAGATGGAAAGACAATCCGGAACTTGCAGCAAGCAAATGGTCAATAGCAGAGATGTATGAAATCAGAACTTATAGCAGGAATATAGCAATCAGAAACTTGTAGCAATCAGGAACTTGTAGCTGAAATATGGTTCAAAGCAGAGTTGTGATTTTAAATTAAAGTTGGATAATAACAGAGAGGTACAGTGCATTGTGAAAGTATTTGGCCCCCTTGAACTTTTCTACCTTTTGCCACATTTCTGGCTTCAAACATAAAGATATAAAATTCTAATTTTTTTGGGAAGAATCAACAACAAGTGGGACAGAATCGTGAAGTGGAACCAAATTTATTGGATATTTTAAACTTTTTTAACAAATTAAAAGCTGAACAGTGGGGCATGCAATATTATTCAGACCCTTTACTTTCAGTGCAGCAAACTCACTCCAGAAGTTCAGTGAGGATCTCTGAATGATCCAATGTTGTCCTAAATGACAGGTAATGATAAATAGAATCCACATGTGTGTAATCAAGTCTCCGTATAAATGCACCTGCTCTGTGATAGTCTCAGGGTTCTGTTTCAAGTGCAGAGAGCATCATGAAGACCAAGGAACACACCAGGCAGGTATGAGATACTGTTGTGGCGAAGTTTAAAGCTGGATTTGGATACAAAAAGATTTCCCAAGTTTTAAACATCTCAAGGAGCACTGTGCAAGCGATCATATTGAAATGGAAGGAGTATCAGACCACTGCAAATCTACCAAGACCCGGCCGTCCCTCTAAACTTTCATCTTGAACAAGGAGAAGACTGATCAGAGATGCAGCCAAAAGGCCCATGATCACTCTGGATGAACTGCAGAGATCTACAGCTGAGGTGGGAGAGTCTGTCCATAGGACAGCAATCAGTCGTACACTGCACAAATCTGGCCTTTATGGAAGAGTGGCAAGAAGAAAGCCATTTCTCAAAGATATCCATAAAAAGTCTCGTTTGCAGTTTGCCACAAGCCACCTGGGAGACACACCAAACATGTGGAATAAGGTACTCTGGTCAGATGAAACCAAAATCGAACTTTTTGGCCACAATGCAAAACGATATGTTTGGCGTAAAAGTAACACAACTCATCACCCTCAAAACACCATCCCCACTGTCAAACATGGTGGTGGCAGCATCATGGTTTGGGCCTGCTTTTCTTCAGCAGGGACAGGGAAGATGGTTAAAATTGATGGGAAGATGGACGGAGCCAAATACAGGACCATTCTGGAAGAAAACCTGTTGGAGTCTGCAAAAGACCTGAGACTGGGACGGAGATTTATCTTCCAACAAGACAATGATCCCAAACATAAAGCAAAATCTCCAATGGAATGGTTCAAAAATAAACGTATCCAGGTGTTAGAATGGCCAAGTCAAAGTCCAGACCTGAATCCAATAGAGAATCTGTGGAAAGAGCTAAAAACTGCTGTTCACAAACACCCTCCATGCAACCTCAATGAGCTCGAGCTGTTTTGCAAGGAAGAATGGGCAAGAATTTCAGCCTCTCGATGTGTAAAACTGATACAGACATACCCCAAGTGACTTGCAGCTGTAATCGCAGCAAAAGGTGGCACTACAAAGTATTAACTCAAGGGGGCCGAATAATATTGCACGCCACACTTTTCAATTTTTAATTTGTTAAAAAAGTTTAAAATATCCAATAAATTTCGTTCAACTTCACGATTGTGTCCCACTTGTTGTTGATTCTTCCCAAAGAAATTAGAATTTTATATCTTTATATTTGAAGCCAGAAATGTGGCAAGAGGTAGAAAAGTTTAAGGGGGCCAAATACTTTCATAATGCACTGTATATACAAACAGAAACTTGAAACAAAGATGCGGTACCTTGATAGCAGAATTGTAATTGTGCACAACATCTATAGATGCTGAACAGAACTTGGAAGTAAACACTGGAAGTTGAATAGCGGTCAAAAGTATTGAAGAGATAATTAGACACCTGACTGAAGCTAAGCCCAGTGAAAGGTGAAGTTAACTCCTGTCAATCGTGTGACATCTGGACCTGTACTTACTTAATAATCAGACAGCTGTCATTTTCTTAAGCCAGCCTTAAAAGGCCAAGAGTGATGTGAGAGGTGTTTGCTGGGTAACCACAGTAACTCGGCATGTACTATTGCAGTCTATAATGATGATAAGTAGGATGACATCAATATCAATAGAATTTTATCACTGTTACCAGAGTCACCATGGTAGCATAATAAGCACATCAGAGACCACAGCAGAATTCATAAGATATTTAGGTCTAAGGGGTAGCGTTTCTCCTTAAGGAGAGTGACGCACCAACGCTGGCACGTCAAGGTAAGGAGGCTTATTCGCCATGCAATGCTCCTCTGGGAAATTTAATATGCAAATTGCCTCTTCAGAGAAAAAGAGGACTTGTACTCTATAGCGCCACCTATTGGAAGCAGCAATCCTACAAGTCACAATCAACCCTTTAACGAGTCGTGCAATATGACTTAGGATAAAAGCCCTCGTCAGTGCAAAGTATGAGGTCTGATTTGGCTAGGTGAGAGGCTCTGGAATAAGCCTCCTTACCTTGACGTGCCAGCGTTGGTGTGTCACTCTCCTTAAGGAGAAACACTACCCCTTAGACCTCAGTCCAGAGCCTCTCACCTAGCCAAATCAGACCTCATATTTGCACTGATGAGGGCCAACAGCCCGAAACACCGTGTCTGCAAATTGAGATTCTGATTTGGCTTTTATCCTAAGTCATATTGCACGACTCGTTAAAGGGTTGATTGTGACTTGTAGGATTGCTGCTTCCAATAGGTGGCGCTATAGAGTACACGTCCTCTTTTTCTATGAAGAGGCAATTTGCATATAAGATATTTAGCAAATTTGTTACATTTCAAATTTGAGCAAATTAACTTCTAGAATAACCTTTTGTTGAATTTTCAGGACCCTTTAGGAACACAAATATTTCATAGAAGTGATTCATTGTGTTTGGCTGATGTTTTGCACTTCAGTTCATCCAATTATTGTATTATTTAATACTCATTTCTTTTACAATCCTATTAAATTGCAAGGGAACAATAATATAACATATTAAAGTGAATTACATATTGCAATCATTTCATATTCAATTATGAAGCTTATTGAGGATTTTTTTTTCCTAAGTTTGTAAGAAGTTTCTACTTAGAAAATCTTCCCAGACATGACCAAATGAATATGATTGTGACAAAGTTCAGCGGTATGCCAATTCATGAAATGGGTATAGAAAAAATTCTGTTATAGATGACTTCAAAATACACACATTTATGTTAGCAGTGACTATAGTTTTTAAGGCAGCACGTTAATATTGCAGATGACTCATTATTTATTTTTGTTATATTTTAAGTAAATTTATGAAAAGCATTAAAAACAAGAACATTATGTTATTTACATCACCAGGACCCGTAGGGATGTATGAAATTTGAAAAACTCAAATTGTCATAACTCTTGTTCACGGTCTGTGTCATCTATTGCAGCTCTGCCCATGATTCACAGTATGTACTGCAACAATGTGGTTTAGCATTACATAGAACAGGCGATAAAAAAATTGCAGATTTTAGGATAAAATGAGAAAAAAATTAAATATTTAAAAAATTTAAAAGTTGGAATCTCCTCTCTCTATCCTGTAAAAAATAAAGAAACAAAACATAAACAAATAAAATGAAAATATGCATTTTGGTATCGCCGTAATTATACTGCCCTAGAGAATCATGTTTCCCAATTATTTCGACCTTACAAAAAAACATCATAAAAAGCTAATCCCCAAAACAATGACAGAACTGCATTTTTTTCACCATTACATGTCATTTGGAGATTTTTTTCCTGGTTTTCAGTGCATTGTATGATAAAATGGATGGTTTCATTCAAAACTACAACTTGTCCCACAAAAAAACAAGCCCTCATATAGCTATGTCGACAAAAAATGTTTAAAAAATTGTGGTTCTTGGAAGAAGGGGAGGAAAAAAAGGAAAGCGCAGAGACAAAAATATGCCAGGTATGAAGGGGTTAAACAGTAAAGCGTAAGGAGGAGTTGTTTAGGATCAAGAAAGAATAAATGGGTTAAGAGTAGGTAATGTGGTTAAAAAATACCAATAATCAGCTGTTCAATCCCCTGCCGTGAAAACATGCCATATACAGTGAAGGAAATAAGTATTTGATCCCTTGCTGTTTATGTAAGTAAGACATGAACAGTCTATAATTTTAAGGGTAGGTTAATTTTAACATTGAGAGATAGAATATACAAAAAAAAATCAAGAAAATCAAATTGTATAAATTAGATACATTTTTATTATTATTATTTATATAGCGCCATTGATTTATTTGCATTTTGCAGTGAGAAATAATTATTTGATCCCTCTGGCAAACAACACTTAATACTTGGTGGCAAAACCCTTGTTGGCAAGCACAGCAGTCAGACGTTTTTTGTAGTTGATGATGAGGGTTGCGCACATTTCAGGAGGAATTTTGGTCCACTCCTCTTTGCAGATCATCTCTAAATCATTAAGATTTTGAGGCTGTCACTTGGCAACTCGGAGCTTCAACTCCCTCCATAATTTTTCTATGGGATTAAGGTCTGGAGACTGGCTAGGCCACTCCATGACCATTTTGTGCTTCTTTTTGAGCCACTCCTTTGTTGCCTTGGCTGTATATTTTGGGTCATTGTCTTGCTGGAAGACCCAGCCATGACCCATCTTCAATGCTCTTACTGAGGGAAGGAGGTTTTTGGCCAAAATCTTGTGATACATGACCCCATCCATCTTCCCTTCAGTACGATGCAGTCGTCATGTCCCCTTTGCAGAAAAACACCCTCAAAGTATAATGTTTCCCCCACCATGCTTCACGGTTGGGATGATGTTCATAGAATTGTACTCATCCTTCTCCTTCCTCCAAACACAGCGAGTTGAGTTAATGCTTAAGAGCTCAATTTTTGTCTCATCTGAATACCGCACCTTCTCCCAATAACTCACAGAATCATCCAGGTGTCCATTGGCAAACTTCAGACGGGTCTGCACATGTGCCTTCTTGAGCAGGGGGACTTTGCGGGCACTGCAGGATTTTAAACCTTTAAGGCATAATGTGTTACCAATGGTTTTCTTGGTGACTTTGGTCCCAGCTGCCTTGAGAACATTCAAGTCCCCCCATGTAGTTTTAGGCTGATCTCTCTCCTTCCTCATGATCAAGGATACCCCACGAGGAGAGATTTTGCATGGTGCCTCAGATCAATGTCGATTGGCAGTCATTGTGTATTTCTTCCATTTTCTTACTATTGTACCAACAGTTGTCTCCTTCTCACACAGCGTGTTACTTATGGTTTTGTAGCCCATTCCAGCTTTGTACAGGTCTATGATCTTGTCCCTGACATCCTTAGAAAGCTCTTTGGTCTTGCCCATGTTGTAGAGGTTAGAGTCTGACTGATTAATTGAGTCTGTGGACAGGAGTCTTTTGTACAGGTGACTATGTAAGACAGCTGTCTTTACTGCAGGTAACGAGTTGATTAGGAGTGTCTAACTGGTCTGTAGGAGCCAGAACTCACAATGGTTTGTAGGGGATCAAATACTTATTTCTCACTGCAAAATGCAAAAAAAAAAAATCTAAATTATACAATGTGATATTATTGATTTTTTTTGGATGTTCTATTTCTCAATGTTAAAATTAACCTACCCTTAAAATTACAGACTGTTCATGTCTTTATCAGTGGACAAACTTACAAAAACAGCAAGGGATCAAATACTTATTTCCTTCACTGTAAGCAATTGACTGTGACAGCTAATCACTAGTCTCTGTGGTAACCCTTTCATGTAGGACGCAAGAATCCTGTGGTCAGTGACCAGGTAGACGTGATGTTATCTCTACAGAGATGTACACAAAAGCTGGTGGATCTAGAGCAGCAAAAGAATTGAACTGGTGAGCATTGTTCAATTTTTTTTACTTTAATGCGATTTCTGATATTAGCCCAATTTTATAAAATCATAGCTATCCCCTTTAACTAATTAAATGTACTTTAAAAAGGTGGAAGGGGTTATAAAGGGTCAGTAAATGTGACTTAGTACTGTTTCCGGCATCATGCTGGGTACAGTTTAGAGCATGACACAAAGTTATACATAACCTTCCTTAATAGGCAAAAAAAAATAAAAAATGTGAATAAAAAATTAACAAAGATGTATATCTATATAAGAAACATGTATATGTATATGAGTGTGGCAGCCAGGGTCGTATTTCTGTCCAGCCACTTCACTGATGCCTCCACCTTGTGCCAGTCATTACACTGGTTGCCTATTCACTACAGGGTCCAATATAAACTCATCGCTCTCACCCACAAAGCTCTCCTCAGTTCTGCACCGCCTTATATCTCCTCTCTCATCTCTGTATATCGCCCTACACATGCCCTCCATTCTACAAATTACCTAAGACTAATATGGCGCCGCTGAGGGTTCAGTCGCCACAGGGGTACTGCACCTCAGACCGAGGTGTGGTATCTCCTCTCCAAGGTAAGGAAGGACCACCTATTGGCACCCCACCACATCCATCCAACACTACACCTCTCCCACCTGAGGGGGGGCTTTAAGGCACCATAGTGCTGCCCCAGCCAGGATAAGAGGAGTTGGGGGGAACCAAAGATAGGGGGAACCATGTAGTGGGTGAGGGTGGAGGACGCACCTTTAGGTTACACCACAAAATTCATATTTAACAAACGGCCATTTTGGGCTTATGGTGTTTGGTTGTGGGTCTTCGGCCGGAAGGCAGCACAGGGTCTCATCTGGCTGGAGGCTTACGGTCCTCGGTCTCAGGCCTCGAGACGAGGAGCGGGGTGGAGTGATCGGCGGTGGAGTATTGGCACCTCCACCCCGGCCAGGGTCCCAGAAGCAAGAAGGCCAAGGCGGGGAGCAGAGGAGAAAGCTCCGTAGGCGGGGAGCAGAGGAGAAAGCTCCGTAGGCGGGGAGCAGAGGAGAAAAGCTCCGCAATAGGGGTACCAGCCCCCCGATATCTGGCTTTGCTACTTCACGTCTCAGTCAGAAAAGCCAGGAGGCTTAGAGGATCCCACCGGGTAATGGACAGAGCGGAGTCGCCACTCGTACCCTTGTTCTGTGTATAGCCAGAGGGAGACCCAGCCTTGTAACACGCACCACATATGGACAGGAGAGGACCTAGTGGGAAAGTCTAGGAACACTCTGGTGCAGGGGGTCCTGATTGATGCACCCGAACTACCTGGAGTGTGCTGAACCCCTTCCTGGTGGCCGTAGCGCGCCTTGAGGAGCAAGGAGAAGCCTTGCAGCTGACACCTAACAACGTGAGTAAAGCTTGGAAGACTGCATTCATTGCCTCCGGTCCATTATTTCAGGGCGACACCACACCGCACCACCCACTACGACCCCCCTGATCTGTCTTCTCTGCCCTGAGGCCCTGCTCCGCCTGTGGGGAGTAATACCATCTTCTGCTGCCACTACATCCCGCCTCAGAGGACAGCCGCAGCGCTGGTGGCGAATCACCAGACTCCACAGGTGACGTAGTCATTGAATCCACTCGATTACCACCGTCCCTCCTAGCCCTTATTTTGATGTGACAACCCTGGGCACGGGCCGGGCTTAGGCCACGACTGCATCTACCTTCCACCTGGAGGCCCGGTTCCGAGTACCCCCATCTCTCAGGGTGGGCTAGCGAGTAGCGAAGTAGGCGTCACACTAACATCCCCCATAATCCAAACCTCGCACTTCCGTCTCCAAGACTTCTCTCGTGCTGCGCCAGTTCTCTGGAATGCTCTACCCCAGACAATCCAACTGATGCCTAGCCCCCATGTCTTCAAGCTTGCTTTAAAAACCCATCTCTTTAAACAAGCCTACCACCTCAACTACTCAGTAAACTAACCTTCCTCTGTCCCCTCCTTCTAAATATTATTCAGAATCTGCACCCTACTAGTCATTTGTCTCCACACCCTCCATGCACACGATAACTGCACTTTATACTCGAGTATTGCACTTAAACATACTGGCTGATGACCGGATCATGCACTTTTCACCTATTGTGTTTTCCCCATTTCCCCATTTCGTTGTAGACTGTAAGCTTGCGACCAGGACCCTCACTCCTAATGTAACTGTTTAAACTGTCTTAAATTGTATTGAATTTATTGTCTGCATATGTCCCCGCTTAATTGTAAAGTGTTGCGGAATATGTTGGCGCTATATAAATAAAAAATTATTATTATGATTATTTATTATTATATCTGTATATCTCTGTCACATATGATATAGCATCACAAGTATTTTATCATATATCTAGGTTTTAGGTTTTCACTTTCATTCCTATTTTGAAGCACAGACCGCAGCGTAGAGAATATAGCAGTAATCCCGTGACGTGCCCATGGATATTTTCTTTGGTTTGTCAAAGCAGCAGGAACAATTAGCAATAAATAACATGTGCACTGAAACAAATGTATTTTGTCACACATTACTCTTTCCTGTGGCGTTTAGCACATGTTAGCAGAGATGCAGCATAAAACAAGAAATAAAAATGAGTGTAAAGCCAACATATACAATTAACTACTTTACATATCACTTATAAGACAAAGAGCATTTAAAAACATTCCCTGAAATGAACTTTTTTTGTGATCAACAAGAGTCTAGTAAAGAGCCCACTCCATGGCCCATCCGTATGCATCAGGATCCATCATCTATTGCATGATCTAAAGCAGAGGTCTCCAACGCGGCCAGGTAAGGGGTCTCAAACTCAGCCAGGTAAGGGGTCTCAAACTCGGCCAGGTAAATGGGTCGCAGATAGAAAAAAATTGAAGCTAAGGGTCGTATTCCATGAAGGCCAAGATGACATTTTCAGTGGCACCATTTTTTTTTCTATACGACTTTTTGATCACTTTTTATTCCATTTTTTATTTGTCAATATAATGAAAAAGCTACATTTTTGGTGTGTTTATTTTTTTATGGCGTTCACTGTAAGAGTTATGGTACAGTTCTATATCTTGGTTCATTCTGGATACGTCGACACCAGAAGTGCCTTTTTTTTGTTTACTTCGTTTTTACATAAACAGCCTTTTTTGTGGCAAAATATTTTTCCATTATTTTTTCCTAATTTATTTTGAATTTTTTTGAATATTTGCAATTTTTTTAACTTCTTTACTCAGTCGTTATATGGGACTTTAACTTTTACATCTCTGATTGCTGATCTAATATCCTGTAATACTTCTGTACTGTAGGATATTAGATCTGTCAGTTTTACATTGTCGCTTGTTAGGCCCTGCTTATTGCAAAACCTTACAGGCCACCTTAGCTGGCTGACCCAAAGGACATTACCTGGCCTTGGGTTGCCATAGCAACTATTAATGCCCCCCTATTGTGGAGTATTGTGTCCCTCAATCAATAAAATTGTCCCCCAATAGGGCAAAGTAATAATATACTTAATCCTGGCCCCTATCCTGCAATAATATCCCATGTGGGTCCCCATATCTTGTAATAATATCCTCTGTCCTGGCCTCATCCTATAATATCACCCATCCTATAATAATGATCCCCCTTCCTTGCACCTATCCTGTAATAATAACCCCTGTCTGGGGCATCTTCCTTTAATAATGTTCCCCATCCTGTAGTAATATTCATTGTCCTGGCCCCATCGCTGTAATAATGGTCCAATTCTGTAAAAATGTACTGTGTCATGGTGCCCATCCTGTAATAATGTTTCCCATCCTGTAATAATGTTTGCACATTGTGCTCCTATCTCGTAACAATGTACACCAACCTGTAATAATATCCCCATACTGTAATCATGTCCCCTATCCTGTAATAATGTCCCCTATCCTTGCTTCTATCCTGCAATAATGTCTGTAATAATGTCCCCAGTTGTTGTCCCCTATCCTGTAGTAATGTCCTCTGTCCTGGCCCCTATCCTGTAATAGTGTTCCCCATCCTGTAATCATGTCCTCCATCCTGGCCACCAACCTATAATAATGTCTCCAGTCCAGGCCCCTTCCCGTAATATTGTCCCACATCCTGTAATAATGTCCTCCATTCTGGCCACCAACCTATAATAATGTCCCCCCCATCCTGCAATAATGTCCTTCATTTTGGTCCTTTCCTGTAATAATGTCTCCCGCCCAGACCCTTTCCTGTAATAATGTCCCACATTCTGGCCCCTATCCAGTAATAATATGCATATATATAGTATACATATATATTAGTATAATATTAACCCATTCACCATTTAGGTCTTAAATATTGTGAAACGCAATGTTCATGCAGTTATTAGCACATCTGAAAACAGATGTGAAATATTTAAAAACAAAAATAAGAATTATGCCAAAAAAGTGTTCATTTGGCTCATATTTTAAGCTTGCATATTTTGTACAAAGAAAGAAAAAATTGTTTCCGTCTAAGGAAGCAATCTTGCAGAAGAAACAAACACTTTCCCTGAACATTAAGATGATAAATTATTGTTAACTTCTGTTAAATGCACTAACTAGCAAACTAACTGCTTCTTCATTCACAAGCCACGACTATAAAGAACAATTAGGCCCTATAAATAACACAGTATACAGCTTGTTTCTTTATCTAAGAAATGGCAGTAAAATGATTTTTAGAACTACTAAAAATAAAAATGCCTTCATTTTCCCTTCATGTTTCAAAGTTAATCATCTCGTTTGTTTGGAAGATGAAATGTGTGTTTCTTTAGTTGAGCTCAGACAGTATTGATTGAAATCTTTGTGCCAAAAATATATTTGGTAAATATCGGAGAGGGCGAAGACTCTCAAGTCATTTGATATTTAGCCTATACCAATATACTGCACCATAGGACCATTATGGTCATGCTTTTTACTAGATATTTCGTGAAAGTTTGTGTTAGATTTTATTAAGGTGACAACATTATGGTTCTGTGTTGTATGTAGCCTTAATGGTGCACTCTCACAGGTCCATGGGGGACTGATTTACTTACAGTATATGCAGGTATGCCAGGTACAGACCAGCCGATCAAGCTAAGTTATAATTCACCTTTTTTGTGCAGATTTTCCTGAGAAATTCGATTTGCAGAGAAGTTATAAAAATCCTTATACTAACCTTACCACTCACCTCTTACTTGCGAATAGGTCATGACATCTAGACATCACGACATGTGCCGTGATCTTGAGCGCCTGGGAATAGAGGAGCTGGACAGGTGAGCAGTAAGGTAAGTATAAGTATTTGTATTTTTTTTTAATCTTTAGATGGACTTTTACAGTTTAGAAAAGTGGTGCCTAGTGACCACCATTTTGTTGAATTAGATAAAATTGGCATTTTGGCACATGCAGATTTTTGAAAAATGAGATTAGAACTTAATTCCACTTGTATATATTTGTTCATCTCTTATACTAATTTTTTTTTCTGATGGATTAAATAGAAATCCATCTAAAAATAAATTGCTGATTGATTACTCGATCGGATACCGTATTACAGAAGATTTCTCCCCTAGAACATATGGTGCATAACAGAGCACCATGCACCAGTACATGGAGGGACAGCTTTGGTCACGAAGCAATGGACGGTGCTGTTGTGTTCCGCCCCGCATATCACCTATACCTATCCATTTTCAGAGCAGATATTTCTATTGATCATGGGCATGAAGGGTGTGGGACTCCTACAGATCTCATAGTCTCAGACATAGTCTTAAGGTTGAAGAGATAAGAAATTTGTAATGTACACCTTGTAAACCTTGAAGTTCTTTGCAAAGAACACATCTGACTATATTTTAGCTTAAAAAATTTCAATATTTAAAAGAAGTAAATGAAACTTCTGCATTTCTCCTCAGTACAGTGAGTTTTCTGACTACCGATAGCAGAGAAGGTGAAGTGTTATGTCGCAGAAAACTGAGGTTAAAGTGACCACCTACATAGAAGAGGTAGACTTCTTCCAAATTCATGTAGTACAGACTTTATGTAATTTATCACCAAAGAATATCCTTGGAGCCACAATGGATATGCAGAATTTTTTAGAAAAAAAAAAGTAAAAATTGTAATTAATTTCTCGTAGAGAATACGAGGCTTTATGGAGGCCCTATAAGATGGCACACAGAGAGCATGTTACTGGCCCATATAATTGACTCAGTGGGACCGAAAGTGCCAGGATATGTGCACACAGCAGTGCATTTAAAAGGACTGAAGATAAGTGGCCCGGCCCACATCAGGGGCAAGGCTAGAGAACAAATATGTGGCACATAGATGGTATAAGGGGTCTGATTTCTACTAGTGATTAAACAGATCAAACGCTGATTAAACAGATCAAACACATGCATTCTTTTGTTTTCAACGGAAAAATTATTTTAAGTACATCAGAAATTAGGAGAAAATATAGGTTTTCTTAGACTTCACACAATAGATTAGAAAATGTGGAAACTGAAAACATAATTTTAAGAAAGAAAAAAGTTTCTTTTGTACTTTAGAAACTTTGTCTTTTAAGTAACATCAAGTTAATGGATTTCTCGAGGTGAGAATTAGTTTTGAATAAAATTTTACCTTATCTTTTCTAAGGGCTCATTGGCACTAACAAGTCTGAAATGGAAGGAGTTCTTTGTGTGCAGTATTATCTGGCTGCATGCATGTGTTTACAGCCACCAATCTACATCGGTTCTTATCCCAAAAAAGGCAAAGACCGTAAAGAAAAGACTGTATTACAAAGTGTAGATGTAAGGAGGTTTAGTTGAGACCTACGTGTAGAGGGCCTGACATTCAGCCTTATTAACAATGCAATTCTTGTAGAGAATGGAGTCTAGCACAGGTCCATGACTTCCAGTAGGAGCGGGACCAACCAAATTTGGACCTCTCAATTCAAGGGCTCCACTACAGTTGCCTTTACGGTGTGTATGTTCTTGTTTGGAACTACAGGTGCATCTCACAAAATTAGAATATCATCAAAAAGTTAATTTAAGTATTTCAGTTCTGCAATACAAAAATGAAATTCGTATATTATATAGAGTCATTACAGAGTGATCTATTTCAAGAGTTTATTTCTGATAGTGTTGATGATTATGGCTTACAGCCAATGAAAACACAAAAGTCATTATCTCAGTAAATTAGAATACTTTATAACAACAGCTTGAAAAATGATTTTAAAATCTGAAATGTTGGCTTACTGAAATGTATGTTCATTAAATGCACTCAATACGTGGTCGGGGCTCCTTTTGCATCAATTACTGCATCAATGCGGCGTGGCATGGAGGCGATCAGTATGTGGCACTGCTGAGGTGTTATGGAAGCCCAGGTTGCTTTGATAGCAGCCTTCAGCTCCTCTGCATTGTTGGGTCTTGTGTCTCTCATCTTCCTCTTGACAATACCCGATAGATTCTCTATGGGGTTAAGGTCAGGCGAGTTTGCTGGCCAACCAAGCACAGTGATACTGTTGTTTTTAAACCAGGTATTGGTACTTTTGGCAGTGTGGACAGTTGCCAAGTCCTGCTGGAGAATGAAATTTCCATCTCTAAAAAGCTTGTCGGCAGAGGGAAGCATGAAGTGTTCTAAAATTTCCTGGTAGACAGCTGTGCTGACTTTGGTCTTGATAAAACACAGTGGACCTACACCAGCAGATGACATGGCTCCCCAAACCATCACTGATTGTGGAAACTTCACTATACATTGTGTGCCTCTCCACTCTTCCTCCAGACTCTGGGACCTTGATTTCTAAATGAAAATTGGAACTCTGGGACCCTGTGGAGTGTGTCAATGATTGCCTTCTGGACATCTGTCAAGTCAGCAGTCTTCCCCATGATTGTGAAGCCTACTGAAACAGACTAAAGGACTTTTTAAACGCTTAGGAAGCCTTTGCAGGTGTTTTTTGTTAATTACTTTAATTTACTTAGATATTGACTTTTGTGTTTTCATTGGCTGTAAGCCATAATCATCAACATTAACAGAAATAAACACTTGAAATAGATCACTCTGTTTGTAATGACTCTATAAAATATATGAGTTTCACTTTTTGGATCGAAGAACTGAAATAAATTAACTTTTTGAGGATATTCTAATGTTGTGAGATGCACCTGTATGTTTTACATTTGTATGCAACATCATAAAAAGTTGTCGCAACCTCTTTATCGATGGAAGCTGGCCAGTTGATCATCTGATTGATACATGTCTGATTTCTGACGTATTGGTGAATCTGTAATTGGAGATAGCGTCTGCAGTGGTCATATCATAGTGCAACATAGAAGTTCATGATGGTCATTTAAGGAAATAACCAAACATGTAATACATTTATTTGCAGATCTGAGCTTTGGCTAATTGAAAGTAGTCAGAAAAACTCCCTCTTTGACATCCATATTCCTAATGGGGCATATGGAAAAGTGCTTTCTTAATAAGAAAACCCTTTTAAATGTTTTTTTCAGGATTTGAATGTAGATGATGACTCTTTGATAAATGTTGTACCGTACTCTAAGAGGCTTTGAATATTGTTACAAATAGAAGATTATTCATTATGGTTATTGGCTACTGATGGCTTATGCTTAGGATAGCTCATCAGTATCAGATCAGTTGGGACCAACACCAGGCACCCACTACCGATCAGCTGTTTGCAGCTCCTGTGGTGGCCAGATGAACACAGAGATCAAAGCCGGAAAGCTCATCTCCATACACTGTATAATGGATGTTCTCAGGTACTGCAGCTTAGCTCCTATTCACTTCAACAGTGGTATGATTTCAGAATAATATCCCAAAAAAATCACACAACTAGGATTATGAATGAAAAGCTTTAAGATGTATTAGTATCTATGCTATGAGTGGAACAGAATCACACTACATTCCTTTTGCATTATTAATTACAATTTACATTCAGCATCCTGTTTAGTAATGCAGATGACTGGGTTTGAAGTGCGACAAGCACGCTGCAGAAAATCAAACTGGTTCCAACTTTTTGCAACTTGCTTGACGCGATCTGTTACAAGAGCCACAATATGATCCTATTCTCATGCTTCATGCCGCAATGTAGCAGCAGCACAGAACAATCTTTGACCATGTAACCTGGGTCATGGCCAAAATTGTAGTGTTGCCCCAGCTTCAAAGGGGTTGTTTGGCCTTAGGGTACAAGTCAATGTGACTGCAGACTTGTGAATCATCACATTGCGTCCACTGCACGCTGTGAGAATTATCTTGTGATGGCAGCAGGCGTGAGACCGCAAGTATGTGATTTGCATACATGCAGTCATGTGCCAACTAGACACGCATGGTCTCGCTCAATGCAAGTGTATTGAGCAAGGCCGTACACGTCTAGTCGGAATGTGGCAGGAATGTGCGCACTGAGGATTCACAAGTCTGCAGTCACATAGAATGACTGCAAACTTGCTGCCTAAGGCCGGACAACCCCTTTAAAAAAATTTACATTGCAAAATTCAATAAAATTGATACTAAAATTTTCGTAAGGAAAAACAGTAGGAAGTATCATCAAATTGCTAATTCTACCTTCTTTTGAGTTGCCATGATATGTTTTATATATAATGTTTCAGTTAATGAATAGATAATTAAGCCTTTTTATTCTACTTTGCTCATTATTTGTAGCATTTCTGAAAGCTATATTTTACAGAACGTGTCCTCAAAGTTTCTTCTTGTGACCCCTGGATAGATGAATGATTAAGTTACATGTTTATCGAGTATTTTTGTTTACTGGCCTCCTTCTTCATTACATGCCAGTTCTATTAGTTACGTGGCAGACATGTCATCCATATTTCACAATTCATTTCTGGCTCATTTTTATCTTCAGAGGTTTCCAGATTTTTAGTATCTGTAATTCCATGGTACAAGTTAGATCCTGTGATGGGAACACTAAGCAAAGTCAATTAAGCTGGGAAATCTCTCAGACAGATGAAATACTTTCAGACATTTTTCTCATGTGAATGTTTCTGAAGCTGGGTACTGTATATGCCCAGAACTGCAGAGTGAGACTTTATAATTTCATCCAATTCATTTCCTTACAAAGAATGATGCCAACGCAGCTATGAAATACTCCATAATTCATTGCATTTAACTGTTTACATCCCATAATATTTGCGAGTGGGAGAAATTCTGTTTTACAGCATTATAAGATGTGTGTTGGTATACACAATATTTAAAGGGAGTCTGTCCGCACCTGTCAGTCTGTTAGCAACTCAGTACATAGCCTTGTAGGTGTTATAGCACCTATAAAAATTTAACCTTTAGGCCCCAATTCACAAAGACCAACATTTTTCGAGCAGGTCATGATGAAGTTGGAAGTAGAATGCGAAGCACTTGATTCATTACAAGTCGCACACCTCTTAATGAAACAGGCAAGGCGACCAGTGATGTGCGCCTCCGTGTATCAGGGATTGGAGTAAGATTTGTGGCGTAAGGAACACCACCGCTTGTCATGAACTTGATAAGCGGGTGTTGACATGCCCTTGTCCTCTTTGTTAGAGCTGGGCAAAAATGATGTGAAAACATCAAAAGTCGTAAAAATTTTTTGCAGCCTCATATTGTGCAAAAATTTAATGACCGGGCTATTTTCCATTTGTTTTTTTCAGTTTTTTTTTTCCTCCCCTTTTTCCAAGAGCCATAACCTTTTTATTTTGCCATCCACATAGCCGTGCGAGGGCTTGTTTTTTGCAGGATGAGTTGTGCTTTTGAATGAAACTATTCATTTTATCATGTGATGCACTGGAAAGTAAAAAAAATCCAAGTGCGTTGAAATTGTAAAAAAAAGTGCAATTCCACAACTGGTTTTGTGATTTTTTTATGTACCATGTTCACTGTAGGGTAAAACTGACCTGACAATATGATTCTCCAGGTTGGTACAATTACGCAAATACCAAACATGTAAAAAAATTTTTT
Source organism: Phyllobates terribilis (assembly GCF_046119375.1). Classification (NCBI taxonomy): domain Eukaryota; kingdom Metazoa; phylum Chordata; class Amphibia; order Anura; family Dendrobatidae; genus Phyllobates; species Phyllobates terribilis. The sequence continues at coordinate 459,792,275 of NW_027362761.1, read as the reverse complement.
TAATTTAATTGTTGAAAAAACTGGGAAATTTGTAAAAAAAAATTTGCTTTTGTTGCCTTTTTCCAAGACTCGTAACGTTTTCAATTTTCAGGATATGTGGCTGTGTGAGGGCTTATTTTTCGCATCCTGGGCTGACATTTTTACTGACAGCATTTTGGGGTAGATACGATGTTTTAATTGCCTCTTATTGCATTGTATTGCAATTTAGTGGCGGCCCAAAAAAAAAAGTGGTAAAAAAAAAATTCAGTTTGTTAAAAAAAAACTTTCCATTTTCCAAGACCATTTTCTCCATTTTTGCGGAATCTAGGGCCGGGTGAGAACTTATCATTTGCGCATCGAGGTGACGTTTTTTACTGATACCATTTTGGGGTAGATATAATGTTTTGATCGCCCGCTATTGCATTTTATTGCAATGTTGCAGTGACCAAAAAAACTTAATTCTGGTGTTTTGATTTTTTTTTCTCATTACGCCGTTTACCAATTAGATTAATTCTTTTTATATATAGATCGGGTGATTCTGATTGCGGAGATACCAAATATGTGTATATTTAATTTTTTTTTATTGTTTTATTTTGAATGGGGTGAAAGGGGGGTGATTTAAACTTTTATATATTTTTAATTTTTTTAATATTTTTAAAAACATTTTTTACACATGCTTCTCCATGGGAGACTAGAAGCTGCGATTGTTTGATCAATAGATCGCCTGTGTGCAGCAGAAATGCTCCCTGGCTATGAACTCCAACCGCTGGTTGGCTCTCATAGCCTCCCAGAAATGACAACGCAGGGGTCTCCTGCAGACCCATGGTTATCATGACAACCCATCAGCGACCCGTGGTCATGTGACACGAGCGCCGATGGGCGGGACTTATGATGTGCTTCCGCCGTGGCCATGTTAAATACCGCTGTCAATCTCTGACTCATGTTAACAGCCGCGGGTAGATCGCAATTCCACCCGCAGCTGTTGGGGGCACATCACAGCTTATCAGATCAGCTGTCATGTCCCCATAAAGGTTTGGGCTCCGGCGATGAGGAGAGACCCAACATGTGCTGCACATGTACAGCACATGTCGGAAAGGGGTTAAGAGGTGAATGCCTCCTAATGAATCCAGGGAGTCTGACGAGTGTCATACGCATCTGGGCACTTTACCACAAATCTTACTCCGGTTGAGGGCTGGAATAAGATTTCTGGTGTAAGGAACGCAACAGCTCATCATGAATTAGATGAGCTGTGGTATTACACCAGCACCATGCCCCAACCCAGTGCCACCCATTTTGGCAGAGCTGTGAGAAACTGGTAATGAAAATGCCAAAATCTGCAACATTTTTGTACAACTCCGAGTAGCACAAAAATGCTGTGACTTGTCAAAGAAATTTATACCAGAATTCTGGAAAAATTACTTTGATGAATAACAGCCTATGTATTTTAGACACTTTCTGCTAAAAGGGGATGGATTTAGCAAGAAGGATGTGGCTACAAGGTGCTAATATGCAGCAGAATTACAGCAACATTGTAGACTTGACCCTGTTTGCAGCAAGCTGAGCTGCACTGTGTCCTTACATTTTTCTCAACCTGTTGCCAGTTCATCAGTTATCCTTTCTTGTACCATTTTTCATAGCTACTGCATGCCAGGAACACCCCACAGCACCTGACATTATGGAGACTCAGTCATCCAGCCATTAAAATGTGGCCCTTGTTAGTGTAACTCAGATTCTTACGTGAATATTTTATTGTTTCCTGCATATCATCTTCAAGAACTTACTGTTCACTTGCTGCCCAATATCCCCCCATCTTTGCAGGAGCCATTGTTAACAACCAACAAAGAATCATGGATGCCACACATGTAATTAATCAAAGTCAGTTTTATTAAAACATTCATTAAAATATAAATAAATATTAATCAAGGAGGATACTGGTCATGATACCAACCTCTTATGGAGCAGCCTGTGGTCACATAGTGATAATCATCAAATATAATCTACAGTATATACTTCATAGTTCATAAAAGAGCCTAAATCAGTGTTTCCCAAACTCCAGTCCCCACGGCCCCCACACGTCATGTTTTCAGGATTTCCTTAGTATTTCCCAGGTGATAGAATTATCATTAAGGCATCAGAAACTGTCACAGATTCTCTCACATGTGCAATACTAAGGAGATCCTGAAAACATGATGCGTTGGGATCCGTGAGGACGGGGTTTGGGAAACACTGGCCTAAATAATAAATTGCAAGTGCATATAATTAAATAAATTAAATAGGTAAATTCAATCCATATATTATATCCATTCCATATGTTAGTATTTCAACCAGCATATAAAGTACCAAAGAAGTGCTAAAGTGCATACAGATGATCACCCAATGCACGTTTCGCTGTTGCTATTTCAGGTCGTTAAAAAATTACACCTTAATTATTTGGTTTTACTCTTGACAAAAGTGAGGTTTGGCTCTTGAAGGTGCAGATGAGATGCATGAGCGATTATTTACCCATGACACATTTATGTCTGTCTATTTATACCCTTCTAACATAGGGGAATGTATGATGTCATCAGTTTGGGCCTTATATATGTCTGACATAAGTTTGGAACATCAATCTTCCTTCATATGAATATATCCTTCATTTTAAGATCGCCTGATGAACCCTCATCTAGAAGGGAAACGCGTTGATACACAATATGTGAACTAATAAGTACAGTGGCATTTAAAGTTTGGGCACCCCATGTCAAAATGACTGTTATTGTGAACTGTTAATCAAGTTGAAGATGAAATGATCTCTAGAAAGGCTAAAGTTAAATATGACACATTTCCTTTGTATTTTAGCCACACACAAACAAAATATATATATATTTTTTACATTTTAAAAATTACAAAAAGGAAAATGGGTAGATGCAAAAGTTTGGGCACCCTAAATGGTTAGTACCTAGTAGGACCCCCTTTTGCAAGTATCACAGCTTGTAAATGCTTTTTGTAGCCAGCCAAGAGTCTTTCAATTTTGTTTTAGGGATTTTCATCTATTCTTACTTAGAAAATTCTTTCACTTCTGTGAGATTCTTAGGTCAGCTTGCATGCATTATTATTTTGAGGTCTAGCCACAGATTTTCAATGATGTTCAGATCAGGGGACTGTGAGGGCCATTGTAAAACCTTCAGTTGTGGATTTTGACATGTGTTTAGGATCATTATCCATTTGTAGAAGCCATCCTCTTTTCAACTTCAGCTTTTTTACAGATGATATTATTCTTGCATCAAGAATTTGTTGAAATTTCATTGAATCCATTCTTCCCTCTACCCGTGAAATGTTCCCCGTGCCATTGGCTGCAACATAACCCCAAAGCATGATTGATCCACCCTTATGCTTAATGGTTGGCAAGATGTTCTTTTCCTGAAATTCTGTGCCCTTTTTCCTCCACACAAACCTTTGATCATTGTGGCCAAAGAGTTCTATTTGGCCACAGGACTTGTTTCAAAAATGCATCAGGCTTGTTTACATGTTCTTTTGCATACTTGTGACGCTGAATTTTATGGAGCGGATGCAGGAGATGTTTTCTTCTGATGACTATTCCATGAAGGCCATATTTGTGCAGGTGTCTCTGAAAAGTAGAACAATGTACCACCACTCCAGATTCTGCTAAATCTATTTGAAGGTCTTTTGCAGTCAAGCGGGGGTTCTGATTTGCCTTTCTAGCAATCCTACAAGCAGCACTCTCTGAAATTTTGCTTGATTTTCCAGATCTTATCTTGACATCCACTGTTCCTGTTAACTGCCATTTATTAATTACATTTCAAACTGTGGAAAGGGCAACTTGAAAACGCTTTGTTATCTTCCTGCTTTGTGGGTCCCCATCATTTTCATTTTCAGAATGCTAGAAACCATAGCTGCTATTTTGGCACAAGTTTAGAGGAGGCTGGGTTTTTATAAAGCTGGGAAATTTGCATCACCTGGCCTTTCTTCATGATTATAGTGAACAAGCCATAACCCTAACATTCTAATTAAGGTCTGAAACCTTGGTCAAAGTTATCTGAGCACACAAATCTCCAAATGTGCCCAAACTTTTATATTGGCCTATTTTCCTTTTTGTAATTTTTAATATGTAAAAAATGACCGTATTTTTTTTTATGGGAGCTAAAATACAAAAGAAATGTATCATCTTTAACTTTAGCCCTTTTAGAGATCATTTCATCTTCATCTTGCTTAACTGTTCACAATAAGGCGCCTTTCAGATGTCAGTGTTTCCAGTACGTGTGGTGTCCATTTCCACACGTACTGGAGACACTGACACACGTAGACCCATTCAAATGAATGGGTCTGTGCACGTCAGTGTGTTTCCATGGACTGTGTATCCATGGGCAAAACACACTGACATGTCCATTTTTTTCTTGCAGCATGGGCCGCAAAATATCCCGCACATGTGCACATCCATGTGTCATCAGTGTGACATGTATCAGTGCCTGGGAATCAGCGGTATGGTTAGTGCTGTTGAACGCTGCCCTCATCGTTGTCCCCTGTTGCGCTGCGATCATCACCAGCAGGAGACAATGTTGAGAGTAGTATTCTGCTCCCACTGTGTCCTGGTGTAAAAAAATAAATAAATAAAAAAATCCTTATGCTCACCTGTCCGAAGATGTCCCCCGCTGTATTCTATCTGACCGCACATGAGGAGCCGAGGAGACTGAAGCTAAAACTGTATGCTATTTTACCAGGGCTCTGGTGACAGATCAGTATGGATAACTAGTAGTTGAAGGATGTTAGAGATTTCATTGGTCCAATGGATCTGCCAAAATGTATACTGTTAGGGGGAGCGGTTGCAGACAACTTTATTTAATGGAACGCAACCGACCCCGGGGTCCGCGATGCAGCCTAGAGGACTGCTGCCGAACACTTCCCGGTTGAAAAGGCAAACGACAACTAAAAGATAAACCCTTCCGTGTTAACTACACACCGGACAGGGTATAGCGGTACGCTCTATCTCCGTTTACTGCACGGAGGAGTGAGCGACCGGCGACGCACCTAACAAATATCTTAGCCCTTCGTGTTAACGCACACGGAAGGGTATGAAGGTACGCACAATCTCCAAGAACCGCAGGGAGACATGCGTCCGTGGGAACAGCAGTAGCCCTGTCTTTGATACAGGCGCTACGCTATGGGGATTGGCGCTAAAGCGGTTCACATAATCTCCAAGAACCGCAGGGAGACGTGTGACCGGACTATGAGCAGTAGCCCTGTCTTCGGTACAGGCGCTATGCTATAGGAGACGGCGCTAGCGTGCGGGTGATTCCCGCCGGGTAATCGAGCACTCAGTCAGCGTGCTACCGGACTGAGCAAACCCACTCTATTTAGCTCACAGGCGGCTCGGGGTGTAAGGCGAACCCCCTGGTTAGAGCCAGTCAGCGAGGCGAAGCTACCTGCCTACTAAAGCTATGGCTCTTTGAGCCCGGCCTGCCTAGCTAGAGCTATGGCTCTTTGAGCCCGGCCTGCCTAACTAAAGCTATGGCTCTTTGAGCCCAGAGTAAGCGTGCACACCAAACAGCTAGCTCAAATGATCTGAGCGCGCCGCCATGTTTGTGGGCGGGCCTTTTAAAGACTAAGCCCTGCCCAGCGACGCGCTATTGGTGACGTTACCCGTGAACCAATCAGGGAGTGCCAGGTCACCGAGTCAGGTGGGTGCCAACCCACCAATCATGATCCGCCAGGTCACGGACATGCTCAGTGCGGCGAATCCTGGACTTAGACTCCACGAGCCCTGTCGCCCTCTGCAGCCTATGCTTAACACTACTGGGCACAAATGCCTGGGAGATAATCTGCAGGGCTTGTGGAACAGCTAGATGTTGGGACTGACAACAATGTTGAGCAGTATCAGCCCTGGCTGGCCTGGAATGGGAGACCACAGAAGGTCCTGGACCCATTTCAAATCCAGCCCCAGACTGACATCTAACAGTCTACCTTGTGTTGCAATACAATTTTGTATAATACAATTGGATAGATATATTTGTATATGTGAAAAATATTGCATTCACTTATGGATTGGCTTGATACTAAACAGACTTGTTGTTAGGACTCAAACCCAGCAGCTCTAGTGCACCAGGCGGCAGCTCTTCTCATTGAGCTATTCAGCTCGCTGGATAGTTCCTGGCTAACTTAGATTCTTGTATCTGTATTGTTTCTGAGCAGCTCCACACTATATTGTTCCTGATTGGCTTCATCCTGATTGAGCACCCTATTTAAACAAGGCCTGGCACCTCCTTCCCTTGTGAGATTATTGAGCTCCTAGCCTCTAGTCAAGTTCTCCCTTCTCCTGCTGCTTCATACAAGTTATACTGCTTACCTGTGTACCGATTCCTGGCTTCCCTGACTACACTACCTACCGGTGTTAAATTAAACATATTAGGGCAAATTTACTACTGTAAGCTCATCTCAAGTTTGGCAGAAAATGCAGCAAACATTTCTTACTTAATTTCAGACCTATTTATTTTGTGTTTGAAATATAGTTTAGTTTGCACTGCCCTCTAAAAGGGGACATAACTTTGCAGGGAAGGGTGTGGCTTATCTGGAAAGAGACATGATTTAATGTCTACCATTGGCCCCTAAAATTTGCCACAAAAATGTGCCTAAAATAGGCTAGCTGTCACTGGGGCATTTTGTGTGGTTGCCTGGCCGGTGAGCTAACTGGCGATGGGTGGTCGGAAAGTCGCATCAAAAGCAGAAGGTCTGGTCAGGAGCAGAAATGTCAAGTAGGTGGATGGTCAACAGCAGGAGACTGCTAGCAGGTTAGAAGCAGATAGGCACATATGGACCAGGTCTAGAAGATCTATAACAGGTTATAGCAAAAAGGAATTCCGGAACCCGCTCTAGGTTTAACCCCTTAACGACCGCCGTAACGCATTTTTACGGTGGTCATTAAGGGTACTTATTCCACAGCGCCTTTAAAATGCATCGCTGTGGAATAAGTAAATAGTGCCGCCCAATAGCAGTGATTCCTGTTGGTGTCAGCTGTGTGTGACAGTTGACTCCCTACAGTATCGGCAACGGGCGGTCTCGATGACGATCGGGGCCGATTAACACCTTAAATACTGCTGTCAATCATGACAGCGGTATTCAAGTGCTTACCAGGGGGTCTTGCAACCCCCTTAGTAACCATTGGACCCTCGCGATGAGAATCGCGGATCCCGATGGTTACAATGGTACCCTGAAATCATGTGATGATCCCAGGGTATGGTGGTCTGTGAGATCCAGCAATAAGCTGGGTCTCACAGGCAGAGTCAGTGAGTCAGACATGACTCACTGACTGGACTCATGCACAGCATGTCCCACAGTAAAAAAAAAAAGTTAAATACAATGTGTAAAAATGTAAAAAAAAAAACACACAAAGTGCACACAAATCACTAAAATCTGTCTCTCCGCTCAAAACGCAGTGTTTGTGATAAAACAAAAATAAACGGAAAAACGTACACATACTTGGTATCGCTGCGTCCCAAACGACCCACTCTATAAAACTGTCACATTATTTAGTCCCTTTGGTGAATGCCGTAAAAAAAAAAAAAAACATGCCAAAAATGACGCTTTTTCATCATACTGACTCATAAAAAAGTGAATAAAAAGCGATCAAAAAGTCGTATGTAAAAAAATATATATAAATAAAAACGCCAAACCATCCCACAAAAAACATAATATGGCTCATTTGGCAAAAAAAATAAAAAAGTTACTGCTCTCAGAATGTGACGATGCAAAATCAAATTCTTTTTTATAAAATACTGTTTTTAGTCTGTAAAAATAGTAAAGAATAAAAAAAAATATATAAATCTGGAATCGCTGTAATTGTACCGACCCGGCGGACAAATCGGTCTTATCACTTTTACCGCACAGCGAATGGCGCAAAAAAATAATAATAATAACTGAATTTCTGTTTTTTGTTCATTCTGTGTCTGAAAAATCTGAATAAAAAGCGATCAAAAATTACTATGTGCCCCAAAATGGTACCAAAAAAATCTGCAACTCGTCCCGCAAAAAATAAGACGTCATACATCATAAAAAAGTTACAGTTCTCAGAAAATGGCAACGAAAATAACTACTTTTTATAAAAAAAAAAGCACTTTTACTGTATGATAGCAACAAAACCTAAAAAAAAAACATATAAATCTGGTATTGCTGTAATCGCACTGACCCGAAGAATAAATCCGCCTTATCACTTTTACCGCACGAGGAACTGCGAAAAAATAAAAATAAGAACTATTCTGATACTGCTCTCTATTTCTTCATTCTGCATCCAAAAAAATCAGAATAAGGCTCAGCTCACATTTGTCCTGTGCTCTCCACTGAGCGAGTATGTTGGGGTTTCCGTGTAAATTCACCAAAACCACAATTCTGCCAAAAAACCCAGATGGAGCCACTCACTTATGAGGCTGATGGAGTCCCTTTGGACTGGTCTCTGTTCCAGCAGCATACCATGATTTTAGGCTTTTTTTTTAGCGCACAAGTGTGGGCGACCTCAGATCTGTGTGCCTAAAAAGATGGAGACCACCGGAGCAGACATCAAACAAACTCCAAAGTGTCTCCATTTGCCTCTTTGTGGTGGGTGGTTCCATTGGGGGTTTTGTCTGAATTGCATTTTTGTGAGATTTACACGGAAACCCCGTCGTAAGGGCTCAGCGTAGAGTGGCGATCCAGTCTTATTCTGGAAGCAATCGAAAATTATGTACCCCAATATGTTACCAATAAAACCCCTAATTTATCCCACAAAAAATTAGCCCCCTCTCAGGTCCGTCATCTGTCACTAGGACTATAGGGTATCCCACATTACTGGTAGAACAAAGACTCTGGAAAAGCTCCTGCCCCCTCAAATAAAATCCAGTGAATTTTGCGCTCCCAAATCCAAATGCTCCCTCCTTCTGAGACCCACTGTGACTAAACCTCAGTAAGCGGCCAAATGATTTGGCATTATTGTAGCGGGTAGAGCACTTAATTACGGGGTGTGTGTCACCAGGAGAAATGTATGGGGGCACTACACTTTGTGGGAACACAATGTATAGGCAGTAAACTGTCATATTTGGAGTTCTCCAAAATAAAGCCTGGTGTGGATGTTACATAATAGTCGCTGCAGCAGTAGATGAATTCATTGAGATGTGTAATTTCTACAATGGGGTCACTTTGGGGTTTTTTCTGCTGTTCTGGCACCTTAGGGGCTCCGCAAATGTCGCCCACAAACTATTCTACCAAAATCTATGCTCCAAAAGCCAAATAGTGCTACTTCCTTCTCAGCACTGACATGTGGCCTAACAGTAATTTCTGATGACCTATGGGGCATCATCGCATTCGGGAGAAATAGCATAACAAATTATGGGGTCTGTTTTCTTCTATTATCCATTGTGAAAATTACAAATTTGGAGCTAAAACTACATTTTCGTGAAAAAAATGAAAATTTTCAGTATGACGACCTATTGTTATCAAATTCTGTGTAGTACTTGTGGATTCAAAATTCTCACTATATGGCTGGATAAAATCCTTGAGGGGTGTAGTTTTCAAAATAGGGTCACTTGGGGGGGGGTTTCCACTGTTTAGGGACATCAGGGGCTCTCCAAACGCGACTTGACACCCACAGATCAGTCTATCAAAGTCTGCGTTCCAGACGTCACTCCTTCTTTTCCAAGCCCTGCTGTGCACCCAAACAATAGTTTTTCCCTAAATATAGGGTATGTCCGTACTCAAGAGCAATTGCGCAACAAATTTTGGGGTCAATTTTCTCCTGTTACCCTTGTGAAAATAAAAAAATTGGGACTGAAAGTAAATTTTTGTGGAAAAAAATTTGAGTGTTTAATTTCACGGCTCTACGTTGTAAACTTCTGTGAAACACCAGGGGATTCAAGTTCTCACAACACATCTAGATAAGTTCTCTGAGGGGTCTATTTTCCAAAATGGTATCACTTGTGGGGGGTTTCCACTGTTTAGGCACATCAGTGGCTCCCCAAACACAAAATGGCGTCCGCTAATTATTGAAGCAAATTTTTCATTCAAAAAGTCAAATGGTCCTCCTTCCCTTCTGAACCCTGCCGTGTACCCAAACAGTGGTTTTTCCCCACATATGGGATATCGGTGTGCTCAGGAGAAATTGCACAACAAATTCTGTGGTCCATTTTCTCATATTACCCTTGTGAAAATAAAAAAATTGTGTCTGAAGTAAACAAGTTAAATGTTCATTTTTTCCTTCCACGTTGCTTGTTACTGTGAAGCACATGAAGGGTTAATAAACTTCTTGAATGTGGTTTTGAGCACCTTGAGGGGTGCAGTTTTTAGAATGGTGTCACTTTTGGTATTTTCTGTCCTATAGATCCCTCAAAGTCACTTCAAATGTGACATGGTCCCTAAAAAAATTAATGGTTTTGTAAATTTTGTTGGAAAAATGAGAAATCGCTGGTCAACTTTTAACCATTATAACTTCCGAACAAAAAAAAATGTTGGTTCCAAAATTGTGCTGATGTAAAGTAGACATATGGTAAATGTTATTTATTAATTATTTTGTGTGGCATATCTCTTTGATTTAAGGGCATGAAAATTCAAACTTTGAAATTTGTAAAATTTTTACAATTTTTGCCAAATTTCCATTTTTTTCACAAGTAAACGCAAGTCATATCGAATAAATTTTACCACTATTATGAAATACAATATGTCATGAAAAAATTATCTAAGAATCAGTGGGATCTGTTGAAGCATTCCAAAGTTATTACCTCATAAAGTGACACTGGTCAGAATTGTAAAATTTGGCCCGGTCATTAAGGTCATAATTGACTCCGTCCTTAAGGGGTTAAAGCAGGAAACCAAAACAGACGTTAATCACCAAACTCCAGGACAGGCTCGCACCACAAGTCCCAGAGAATTACACATTATGGTTTCGCTCTGCATCACCTGCCACCGAAGCAGAAAGACAGGGGTGGGCACCAACACAGATGTAATACTAATATAGAAGTTGGTGTAAATTAGGCCAAAGTGTCTAAAGAAGCACTAAATCTATCATCAAGCACAAGCCTTGTGATAAATTTGGCACATTTTATCCTGTCTAGTCTATTTATGTTGTATAGATAATGAAAAGTATTTACAAATATGCCTCATAGTTCTAAGCATGAGAGCTCAATAGATTTGTAGTTATTTTATGCACTAACACCTCTGTTTATCTGTAGTAAGATTAATTCTGATTTGATTAAAAAACTGTAATGAAAAAATAAATTTTATAAATACATTTTATTCCTTGTTAAAAACTAGCAACATTGTTTTTAATTGTCAAAATGTATTGTGCTTGGAACATAATGGAGAAATGTATCAATAGCACACATTTATCAGTCGGTAAAAAATAACTAATTGCACCAAAGGCAGTTTTTCTTCATCATATCATCAAATAATTGACAAACATTTACACTGATATTTTTGTCCTACATTAAATTTGATTTTAAAAAATGTCAATGTAGATAAAAACACTGAAAAATTTTGCATAAAAGTATCTAGCCATGCCATGCTTAACTTCTTTGGTACTTTTTCCTTTGTTAATTTATCCTATTGTCTCCAATTGTATTTTTTCAATTGACTTCCGCTAATGGAAGAAGTAAAAGGTCCTATAATAAACAACGCCCTTGTTCCATCCTGTTATATTATGCAGTAAAATTTAAAATTCCATATTGTTTAGTTCTTAACCTCATTCTCTATTTATCTGGCTGTACATTATAAATCTTTTAGAAATCTCCGGCTGTTGATAATATTTTATGCCACCTTTGCCTGTGAGATAAATACACTTCTTTGGTGAGAAGATCATACATCAATACTTTGCCGAATCTGATAAACCCAAAAGTGTTCATGATTGGTCAAAGGGAGGTCTAGAATTGAACATTAAAGTGTCTGAATGTGTGTGAAGTGCGGTTTAGAAGAGGCGGTCGGTCACACGCAGCATTTTATGTGCTTCTTTATGTTAGCCAAAACGAGCTTTATAGCAGAAAAGGAAATATCTGTCAGACAGAAGTGAGAGAGATTTCATACACCTACCAGGGTGGTAACCCCAGAGCTAAGAAAGAAAAAAGAATGATGTTGTAACCACAGAACACTTGTTAGTACTTAAAAGATTGCAGCAACATCAGGAGAAGAACATTTTATCTGGCTAGTTGAAAAAGAGAAGAGAACAGAGCTTGACATGACATCTGATCATTTTGATCATGAAGGATTCTCAACTATAATAAGATAAGAAAAAAATTCCATTTAGAAAAGATGCGTTTCACAGCCACAAGAAAATCCCATTTCCATGACTTCATAAATATAGCGCCGCACATCTCTCACTTCTTATATAAACACAAAATGTCATCATATGACCTGAGGAAGAATTTTCATAAAGGATTCACTAGGAACATGTTTGATTTGCCTCGCAACAGCACAGCAGATATCTAATATGATCTATCTTATCTAGTCTAGTAGAATATATGATTAGTACTTTGAAACAATGGCAGCAAAATGAATGAGGCAAGAAAGATCACGGTTATGAAACAAAGGTTTCCAAAGGTTATCAAAACTGAATTTATTTATCCTAGAGAGACTTAAGGGGCATTATGGTATAGAAAACTGTATTTTTTCATAAATATGTAATAGTCCCATAAAAAATCATTCTAATTGTTTTGTTAGTTGGCTGGTCCCCCTTCTGTCGTCATTGATATCCTAAGGTTGGTACATCATCACAAGCCAACTATAGCGGTATACGGCGCATGTGCAGTGGAGGGCAGTGCACTATCTTAGCTTCATCTGCATATTTCTCATGTGCCAGAAACCACTGCAGGTGACTTGTGACCAATTACTAACCTATATGACAATCATTTAAACTAGAAGGGGCCCAACCAACTTAAGTGTTCAGAAAAGTGGCTCCTTTTTCTTGAATTTTTATATATCTTTGAATGTGGTGTGCAATGACTTCAAAGTTCTTCTGCTGAGCTTATCATGCTACTGTGACAGATTCAGGTTTCGTCAGTGCACTTGTTCTGAAGTCTACACGGTTATCACCAAATTAGAATACAGAGATAACAGGGTCTTTGGGCAAGCACATGACTCCGGAAAGAGAGCAATGATTAGGAGAACAGCACTAGAAGAAAAGACAGGTGGGTCAGATTTGGGGTCTTGTGATTTTGCAGAACAGATAACAGCAGCTCTAGATCAGGAGTTAGAGGGAGGAGAGCAGCTAGCTGTTGTATAGAAATTGATCGACTGCAGAGATGTGACTGGGATTTCAGGAGTTAATTCCTCAGCCTGGAATCAAGCTAATGACATATTTGGCCAGGTTCTGATGGTTGGTTTCCTTGGCAATTAGCTGTAAACAGTATAAGACCAAAGCTCTCACAGCAAAAGAACGACAGCATATAGACAGTCTGATGATAAGCAGGATTGCAATTGACTTGCTTTTTCTAACTAACCCAATTTCATAACATGAGAATTGCCCTCCAAGAGTGATTTTTACTTTCCACTGAATCAACAGGGTTTTGTAAGAATAAGGCGGCATGCACACATGCATGTTAGACAACTTATTGCTGTTCTTTTTTTTTCTCAGACAACATATGTTTAGGCTGGGTTCAAAAGCCATACTAAAATTCAAACAAATTGCTTTATACGCAGCTCTACATGCTTGTCTGCAGGTGCAGGAGCTGCCTGCTATTTACATGCACTAGCCTGGACTGTAAATCGGACCAAAGTAGCGTATGTTGCGATTTTTTTTTTCTATGCAGACCATTAGTTCACGTGGAAAATTAGCCATGTGCACTATGCACATTGGCTATAATGAGTGTGTGTGCTCTCCATGTGCAGTCTGTGGTGCTCACAAACAGAACACATCCATATAATACACTTGTCTGGATGAGTCAATAGTGTTTAATTGATCCATACACACATCAGTTTTAAAAATGGATCCGTGTCTACAGTCTATGAGACTCAGAGCTTGTCCTATTCTCATCTTTTTGCGTTTCAGACTCAGCCAATAATGTCTATGGTGATCTATGTAAAACGAATGACACATTGAAGACAAGCAGTAATTTGCACTTCAGAGTTTCATCTTAGTTTCATCTGCTTTTAACTAATCTGTTCTTAAGAGTCATTAGATTAAAAAAAAAAAAAGTTCAGACAGTCTACCATGCTTCAGTGAAAAAAATGGAAGCAACTATGATGCAACAAGGATGTAACTAGGACGACACCTATAGCTAAAAACAGTCCATTTGTCTTGGATCATAGCACTCACACGTATGTGTGAATTTACCCTCAGTGATTGAACTTGATGGACTACTATGTAACAGTTATGTAATTATGCTGCAGGCTTATGCAGATAGAAATCTAGAAAAAAATATTAGACTATAAGTGAAGAAAAAACATGTCTAGTAGGATTTAAATAAAGGAGTTCAGCAAATTTAGGAAGAAATTGTGTACAACTATTAATCACACATTTATGGGCCTAAGAGATACTGTATGTTTTACAGAAAATATACAGATATTAATTACAGAACATAAGCAATTTTATATGGTCATACACTGGGGGAAATAAGTATTTCATCCCTTGCTGTTTTTGTAAGTTTGCCCACTGACAAAGACATGAACAGTCTATAATTTTAAGGGGAGGTTAATTTTAACATTGAGAGATATTCCAAAAAGAATCAAGAAAATCACATTGTATAAATTAGAGAAATTTATTTGCATTTTGCAGTGAGAAATAAGTATTTGATCCCCTACAAACCATTATGAGTTCTGGCTCCTACAGACCAGTTAGATGCTCCTAATCAACTCATTACCTGTATTAAAGACAGCTCATAGTCACCTGTATAAATGACTCCTGTCCACAGACTCAATCAGTCAGACTCTAACCTCTACAACATGGGCAAGACCAAATAGCTTTCTAAGGATGTCAAGGACAAGATCATAGACCTACACAAATCTGGAATGGGCTACAAAACCCAAGTAAGATGCTGGGTGAGAAGAAGACAACTGTTGGTGCAATAGTAAGAAAAAGGAAGAAATACAAAATGACTGTCAATCGACATCGATCTGGGGCACCATGCAAAATCTCACCTCGTGGGGTATCATTGATCATGAGGAAGGTGAGAGATCAGCCTAAATCTACACGGGGGGAACTTGTTAATGATCTCCAGGCAGCTGGGACCACAGTCACCAAGGAAATCATTGGTAACACATTACGCCTTAAAGGTTTAAAATCCTACAGTGCCCGCAAGGTCCCCCTGCTCAAGAAGGCACATGTGCAGGCCCATCTGAAGTTTGCCAATGAACACCTGGATGATTCTGTGAGTTATTGGGAGAAGGTGCTGTAGTCAGATGAGACAAAAATTGAGCTCTTTGGCATTAATTCAATTTGCAGTTTTTGGAGGAAGAAGGATGAATACAACCCTAAGAACATCGTCCCAACCGTGAAGCATGGTGGGAGAAACATAATACTTTGAGGTGCTTTTCTGCAAAGGGGACATGACGACTGCACCATACTGAAGGGAAGATGGATGGGGTCATGTATTGTGAAATTTTGGCCAACAACCTCCTTCCCTCAGTAAGAGCATTGAAGCTGGGTTGTGGCTGGGTCTTCCAGCAAGACAATGACCCAAAATATACAGCCAAGGCAACAAAGGAGTGGCTCAAAAAGAAGCACAGTAAGGTCATGCAGTGGCCTAGCCAGTCTTCAGACCTTAATCCCATAGAAAAATTATGGAGGGAGTTGAAGCTCCGAGTTGCCAAGCGACAGCCTCAAAATCTTAATGATTTAGAGATGATCTGCAAAGAGGAGTGGACCAAAATTCCTCCCGACATGTGTGCAGCCCTCATAATCAACTACAAAAAAACGTCTGACTGCTGTGCTTGCCAACAAGTGTTTTGCCACCAAGTATTAAGTGTTGTTTGCCAGAGGGATCAAAAACTTATTTCTCACTGCAAAATGCAAAAAAATGTATCTAATTTATACAATGTGATTTTCTTGAATTCTTTATGGGATATTCTATCTCTCAATGTTAAAATTAACATTCCCTTAAAATTATAGACTGTTCATGTCTTTGTCAGTGGGCAAACTTACAAAACAGCAAGGGATCAAATACTTATTTCCCCCACTGTATAATACCTGTGTATAAATGGAGGTATAGAGGTTATATTTACAGGACTTTTATGAGAAACCAACCACGAACTACACCTCCAACTCCGTGTCACAGGTGTGTCAGGTTTGACAGATAGTCATACGGGGTCCAGCTGTAGAAGTCGCTGAGTTTTGCCTTGCAAACATCTTCCTGATCCTTTCATGATCCCTCTCTCTCCAGGACCCAGCGGTGATCCTCACCTTCTGCTGCTAAATACCACATCCTTGCTATATCCTTAACCCCTTAACAACATTAGACATACTAATACTCGTCTGTGCCCTGGGACTTAAGAGCCAGACCCGTATTAGTACGTCATGGCGATCGCGCGCACACACAGGCTGTGGGGGCGCGATCGCCGCCTGGTGTCAGTTGATTGCCACAGCTGACACCCGGTACTATGTGCAGGGAGTGGTCCCACACCGCTCCCAGCACATTAACACCCGCAATGCTGCGATCGAAGTCGATCGCAGCATTGCGGTGGCAAGGGGAGGTGATCGCCTCCAGCGCTGTCTGCCGTGGCTTCCAGGATGTTGCCATGACGACCCGATGTCATCATGACAACATCCGGGTCACCAGACAGCAGGAAGATTTTTTGGACATGCACAGTGCATCTCCAAACAATCTTGTCCCTGTCCAGCGCTGACAGCCTGCATGGCACAGGGATGGTGCTCCATTCCTATGCCATGCAGGCGATCAGAATAAAAAAAGTGAAAGTCCCATAGTGGGACAAAGTAAAAAAGTATAAAAACTGTCAGAAAGTGAAAAAAAAAAAAAATTGTAAAAATATTTAAAAAAAAATAAAAAAAATAATCCACCAAAAATAAAAATATAATGTACCCATCAATAAATAATATTATAAAAAAAACAATAAAAGTACACATATTTGGTATCGCCGCGTCCGGAACAACCTGACCTATAAAACTCTCCCACTAGTTAACCCCTTCAGTGAACACGGTAAAAAAAAAAAAAAAAAAAACGAAGCAAAAAACAATGCTTTATCACCGTACTGCCAAACAAAAAATGAAATAACACGCGATCAAAAAGACGAATATAAATGAAAATTGTACCGCTGAAAACATCATCTCGTCCCGCAAAAAAAAAGCCACCATACAGCTCCATCAGCCAAAAAATAAAAAAGTTATAGCTCTCAGAATAAAGCTATGCTAAAAAATATTTTTTTCTATAAAATTGCTTTTTTTATGTAAAAGTGCAAAACATAGAAATACGATATAAATGTGGTACCGCTGTAAACGTACTGACCCGAAGAATAAAGCTGCCTTATCAATTTTACCACACGCGGAACAGAATAAAAAAAAAAAAAAAACAATTCCTGAATTGTTGGTTTTTGTTTATTCTGCCTCCCAAAAATCGGAATAGAAAGTGATCAAAAAATGTCACGTGCCTGAAAATGGCACCAATAACAAAGTCAACTCATCCTGCAAAAAACAAGCCATCAAATGACTGTCTGCCAAAATCTGGAAAAATTATAGCTCTCAAAATATGGCGATGCAAAAACTAGATTTTACAAAAAATGCGTCTTTTAGTGTGTGACAGCTGTCAGTCATAAAAACCCCATATGATTCTGGTATCGCTGTAGTCTCACCGACCCGAAGAATAAGGTCGTCTAATCACTTATACCGCATGAGGAACGGCGTAAAAAATAAGCTCTCAGGTTAGGGTTGTGCTAGGGTTGTGCTACGGTTAGGGTTGTGCTAGGGTTAGGGCTGGGGTTGGGGTTAGGGTTGGGGTTAGGGTTGTGATGGGGTTGGGATTTTTTTCAAAAGTAAGAGAAAAAGATGATGATATGGCGACTAGTGTTGAGCGCAAGTGCTCGCTACTTGATTTTGCATCAGGTGCTCGGGTATGCATTGAGTATTATGGGTATTTGAGTGACATGCTCGAGTCTCCGCCCCATATGCTTTGCGGCCAAAAAAACTTTGCGGGGATTGCCTGCCATGCACGAGCGATCCCCGCATGTTTTTTTTTGGGTGTCTAATAGTGTTGAGCCACCCCCGCAGTGTTCGAGTTCGGTTCGGTTCGTCGAACACCCGTGTGTTCGCCGAACTGTTCGTCGAACTGTTCGTCGAACACCTTCGAACACCGTTAAAACCAATGGCAGGCAAACAAAAACACATAGAAACACATAGAAAACACCTTCAAAGGTGTCCAAAAGCTGACAAACTGCTCAGAAGACACAACTAACACATGGAAAAGTGACAAGTACATATAGTCATGAGAAAAGAAAAGAGGTGGAGGAGTAAAAGGAGGGGGAGACACAGATATAGGCATGTCATGCCCTTCTAAAATCCAAAAAGTGAGAAGCCGACACGTTCAGTCCGCTCCTGCCCGTGCCACCTCCGTGTCGCCGGGTTTGTGCCAGAGCCGCGGTGAACCCTGACGGCCAGCCCCCCTCTCCCAATACTGGTGCCTGTCCGCTGGTGGGTCGAGCGAGCCCCCCTGTGGTGGAGGCAGCTCTAAGTTTTTTAATTTAAATTGTCTCTCTAATTTGAATGAATACACTTTAAATCCATTTACAAGGATCTATTGGAGGGCAAGTCTCATGCCAGCAGCCGCGTAATTCCAGCTTCAGTAGCGTCCACTAAAGCTGCTGCAGTTAAAAAGCTTTTATAAGGATCGAGCTCGGCTGTCCACCGCAAGGCATCCTACTGCCAGTCCCAGCCCCTATGCCTTGGGGTGCCTCCTGATGCTCTTCACTGAGTATCCCGTGGTCCCGAAGCATTTCCTTTGAAAAAATTAAGTGTCCAAACTACAGGTGGTGTAGCTTGCTTAACAGCCGGGATAATCCGCTGACTAGCAGACACTGCTACTAGGCACAAAGTATTTCCTGGGCTAGATGCAGTTAAAAATTTGTAAGTAGATACTCTCGTTGGATGCTGAGAAAGCATTCCATAGAGTCTCCTGGCACGCCATATATGATTCTCTTAAAAAGCTTGGGGTAGGGGTCTAGGGGACCCTTTTATAGCCAATATCACGGCCCTGTATCACAATACGTCACCTAGGCTGAAGATAAATGGAACTGTAGCACCCTGAGGGCTCGGTTGCTACAGACGTATTGCACCTCACCCAGAAGTGTGATATCTCACTCTCAGGTAAGGATGGAGTGTGGATCAGGACCCGACACCTGCATGCATTACACCACATTGCCGTGGGGCAGGGCGACCAATATGCCCCTGAGATGGGCACGACAGTCCCTGTCCCTGGCTGGAGTGGGGGGAGGGAACACTGAGGAAGGGGAACCCTGTAGTGCAGGAGCAGGGAGGAAGCAGTTCCTGGGTGCATTGAGAAGGGAGTATAAAAGGTGGGCACCATCTTAGTTCAGTGCAGAGAAGTCTGAGCAGAAGTGGCAGGGAGCAGGGGCTCTGCATGAGCTCTGCTCCGGAGGCGGGCCTAGTAACAGAGGCCCAGGCCTGCAAGAGGGAGAAGGAAGGAAGTGGAGCGGAGAAGGCTCCAGGAACGAGGAATGAAGGGATCCCAGGGGTGCGGACGGGCGAGTCGCCAGCGCACGCCCGAATCCACCTGCGTGGAGGGGTCAGGCCAAAGGGGGAGACCGGTCCCCGAACTAGTGGAGGCAGGAAACGACCCTCAGCTAGAAACCGGAGGCTCTGACATTTTATGTGGCGCAGCCCCTCGCTACACCCGCTAGGAAGGCACCACATAGGGTCAGGGAAACTGGCGCCAAGTTTACCAAGAGGAGAACCAAGGCAGCCGGACAGAAGTGTTGGTAAGAAAGGCCAGACAAAGGACACACAAAGGGGGTCCTGTGAAGCGCTCCAAAGTTATCTGGGAGTTGTCTGAGCCCCTCACCTGGTGAGCACAGTACGACGTGGGCAGCCGTTACCTGCAGACGTGGTCTGGATAATAAGAACTGTGAGTAAAGGCCCTGAACTGCATCACTGACTCCGTGTCGTTACTGCTGCTACCCTGCACCATCACCCCCATCCTCCGCATACACTGCCCTGAGGCTATACTCCTCCCGTGGGGAGTTATGCTACGCTCTGCTGCACCCACAACACCAGCCTCAGCGGTCTGCCCTGTAGCGGCGGTTCACTCTGACCGCAATCCACGGGTGGCGTAGTCAGACATTTAAACATCAAAACCACATAAATAGTTCCGCCACTGGTTTGACCACCCTGAGCCACGGAACCGGGTCGCCGCCACGAAGACTACAACCACCAGCATCCACCAAAAAGGGTCCGGCTCCGGGTGTCCCAAGGCCCAGGGGGTGCGTCAGAACATTTTCATCACCTTTCACAATCACCAATGGGACAAGGCAGGGATGTCCTCTGTCCCCTCTCTTATACATCCTAGTGACGGAGCACCTGCTCTCATCAATTCGCCATAACCCCAATATTAGGTGGATTGAGGTGGGAGGCACCGAGTACAAGTGCTCTCTATTTGCTGATGATGTCCTAGTATATATCACTCAATCACATATATCCATCCATGCTGTTATGGCTGAAATAGATCACTTTGTTACATGGTCAAATTTTAAAATCAATGCAGCGAAGTCTGAGGCCCTCGATGTCTCCCTCCCCAAATCCATATAGGATTCCATCCAGTCCAACTTTCCCTTTGCCTGGCCCTCACAGGGTATCAAATACTTAGGAATTCCTATTCATAGAGACCTCTCCCATCTATGTTATCTTAATTTTGGGCCCTTTATTGAACAACTCCATACAGACCACGGTTGGCAAGTTAGAACTGTAAGATTCACTACGTGAACCACTGGTGTTTTGTGGAAAAGCACATGTACACTGCATTCCAAATTATTATGCAAAAAGTGTTTAGGAGTGATAAGGGAAGAATTTGTTTGTTTGTCAGTTAAACTCAATGATGGTGATGTGTGTCAGGGCTCTTTATATCACTGTAAGCAATTGCAGACACCTGTGCTAATTAGTTTGGCAGCTGTGTCCAATGAAAGGCAAGACTACTTAAGAAGGCTGTCTCACATTATTAAGCAGCCTACATTTTCTGCCAAAATGGGAAAGAAAAAGGATGTGTCGGCTGCTGAGAAGCAACAAATTGTGGAGTGTTTAGGTCAAGGCATGACTACAATCAACATTGTGCGATGATCAGGATGAAGTGTCTTGGCAATCAAGAAGTATGTAGCTGATTCACAGTACACACGTGTGCGTGCTGATAAGGGCAAATTGAGGACTCTTTCCTACAGGCAATTACGTCAGGTTGAAAGAGCAGCGGCAAAAAAGCCTTGTCATAGCAGCAGACAAGTTTTTGAAGCTGCTTGTGCCTCCAACGTCCCCCGAACAACAAGATGCAGGGTCCTTCAGAGGTTTGCAGCTGTGCATACGCCATCCTGTCGACCTCCTCTATCCACTTCACACAAGCAGAAACGGCTCCAGTGGGCCAAACATTACATGAAGACTGATTTCAAAACTGTTTTGTTCACGGATGAGTACCGTGCAGCGCTCGATGGTCCAGATGGATGGAGTGGAGGATGGCTGGTTGATGGACACCCCACGCAAACACGGCTACAGCGCCAACAAGGAGGAGGTGGAGTAATGTTTTGGGCTGGAATCATGGGGAGAGAGATTGTCGGCCCCTTTAGGATCCCTGAAGGCGCTAAAGATGAACTCTATAATGTATGTAGATTTTCTCAAACAGCACTTCCTGCCATGGTTCAAGAAGAAGAACCGTGTATTTCACAGCAAGATCATTTTTCTGCATGATAATGCACCATCTCATGCTGCACATAAAACATCTGCATCTCTGGCTGATATGGGCATAAAAGGGGACAAACTTATGGTGTGACCCCCATGCTCCCCTGACCTCTACCCCATTCAGAACCTTTGGAGCATCATTAAAAGGAGTGTCTATGATGGCGGGAGGCAGTTCACATCTAAGCAACAGCTCTGGGAGGGTATTCTGTCCTCATGCAAAACAATTGAAGCAGAAACCATCCAAAACCTGACAAATTCAATGGACGAGAGAGTTCAGAAGCTCCTTTCGAACAAGGGGTCCTATGTGAAAATGTAACATCACCTAGAATAAAGTTTTGAGTTGAAAACTGTTTGATTTCAGTTTCTAACAATCTGCTAATGCTTATAATTTCAAAAATGACCATTTTTTTGGTCTTTATTAAAATGAAAAGGTTGATCGAAAAGTTTGGGGGATCTAAGAGTGTGGCAACCCAGTAGTCATGATTACTTCGAATTTTGACAATATGAGGGTCATGCTGCAGGTAGTGTAGCAAGAAGGCA
Source organism: Phyllobates terribilis (assembly GCF_046119375.1). Taxonomy (NCBI): domain Eukaryota; kingdom Metazoa; phylum Chordata; class Amphibia; order Anura; family Dendrobatidae; genus Phyllobates; species Phyllobates terribilis. The sequence continues at coordinate 459,769,921 of NW_027362761.1, read as the reverse complement.
CTTATGTGTCTTGCGCATCTCGGAGCCCCAAAATTATTTTCCGGGCTAGATGCAGCTAAAAATTATTATTCATTTTAAATCTGGTGAAGCTTTAGTATAGATGGCCTAATAGGATCAGTGCTGCACACTGCTACAAAGCCCAAATTATTTTCCAGTCAAGATACAGATAAACATGATTAGTAATTTTAAATCTGGTGGGGCTTATTATAGATGGCCTAATAGAATCAGTGCTGCACACTGCTACAAAGCCCAAATTATTTTCCAGCCAAGATAGAGATAAACATGATTAGTAATTTGAAAGCTTAAAACGGTTGGTAGGGTGATTTTAACCAATCATCAAGCTTTTACTCTCCCCAGGATGACACAGGGGTAGAAAAGTCGTTTCGGATCCATGATTTGTTCATCTTTATGAACGTGAGTCTGTCTACATTATCAGTGGAGAGCCGCGTGCGCTTATCTGTCAGCACACCACCAGCAGCGCTGAACACACGTTCAGACAGAACGCTGGCTGCGGGGCATGACAAAATCTCCAAGGCGTAAGTGGCTAGCTCCGGCCATTTATCCAGATTGGAAGCCCAAAAAGAGCAAGGGTCCAGTGACACAGTCGTGGCTTCAATGTTTACTTGGAGATACTCCTGTACCATCGTCTCTAGGCGTTGACTATGTGTCAGACTTCTTGTCTCCTGTGGCCTTGCAAAGGATGGGCTAAAAAAGTGGTGAAATGATTCCGCAAAATTGATGTTACCAGCAGATACTGTGGTTCTGTTACGGTTTGAGTGCTGAACACTTGACGGTCCCACGGTTGGCAAGTTGGAACTGTGAGATTCACTACGTGCACCACTGGTATTTTGTGGAAAAGCACATGTAAGATTCTGCAACAGTCTCTGCTGATACTCCTGCATGCGTGCATCCCTTTCTATGGCAGGAATAATTTCTGCAAATTTACTTTTGTACCGGGGATCTAACAGTGTGGCAACCCAGTAGTCAGGATTATTTCTAATTCTCACAATTCGAGGGTCATGTTGCAGGTAGTGCAGCAAGAAGGCACTCATGTGTGTTGCGCATCCAGGAGCACCAAGTCCCTGTTGTGTTGGTGGCGAGGTAACAATCATGCTTCCTTCCTCTGTCCTCTCCCCCCAACCTCGCACAACATAAATGTGATCAAGGTCTCCCTCATCTGATGAGTCTTCCATCAGTTCGTCCTCCACTTCTTCCTGGGCTCCTGCACCTTCCTCACTAGTTTGGCTGCTACCATGCGCCCTGGTAAAACCATCTCCCCCACCCTCACATGCCTGCCGCCTTGGTGCTGCCGACCGTCTGGACCTTGCAGATGTTAGCCCTTCCGCATACAACTCCTCCTCCTCTACTTCCTCCACCTCCTCTTGTGCCACCACCTGACTCCGAATTCTGTTTAACATGTGCTCCAGCATGTAAATCACCGGAATAGTCATGCTGATAATGGCATCGTCAGCACTAAACATCTTCGTCGCCATTTCAAAACTGTGCAGAAGGGTGCATAGGTCCCTGATCTGAGACCACTCCTCCAGCGTGATTTGCCCCACCTCTGAATCTCGTTGGCCCAGGCTATACGTCAGAACGTATTGCACCAGGGCTTGTCGGTGCTGCCACAGTCGCTGCAACATGTGCAGAGTTGAATTCCACCGGGTAGGCACATCGCATTTTAGCCGGTGAAGTGGCAGGCCCAACGACTTCTGTAGAGATGTAAGTCGCTGAGCTGCGGGATGCGAACGGCGGAAGTGAGCACACAGCGACCATGCCCTCTGCAGAAGGCCATCTAGTCTGGGATAGTGGGCTAAAAATTGCTGGACAACCAGGTTCAACACGTGAGCCATACAAGGCACGTGTGTGACATTGCCCCGGTGAAGGGCCGCACCCAGGTTTGCAGCATTGTCGCACACGGCCTTCCCTGGTTTCAGGTCCAGTGGAGACAACCATTCATGAAATTGGTTCTCCAGAGCTGACCACAACTCCTCAGCTGTGTGACTCACATTTCCCAGACATTTCAATGTAAAAACCGCCTGATGACGTTGAGCCCTACTGCCAGCATAGTAAGGAGGTGTGCAGGATCCCTTCTGCGCAGTTAGAAAGCTTGTGGCATGACCAGACAGGCTTTGGGTGCAGGTGGAAGACAGAGAGGAGGTTGAGGAGGCAGAAGCAGTGGAGGAACTTTGACATAAAGAGGATTGACGCACAACTCGTGGGGACGGCAAGACTTGAACAGCAGCCCCTTGTCCTGCTGTCACCATAGTTACCCAGTGCCCAGTCAGCGACATGTAACGCCCCTGTCCATGCCTACTCGTCCAAGTGTCTGTGGTGAAATGCACCCTGTCACACACAGAGTTTCTCAAAGAAGCGGTGATGTTGTGTGCGACATGCTGGTGGAGCGCAGGCACACCTTTCTTTGAGAAGTAGTGCCGACTGGGCATCTAGTACTGGGGCACTGCAACGGACATAAGGTCTCGAAAATCCTCTGTGTCCACCAGGCGGAAAGGCAGCATTTCAGTAGCCAAGAGCTTGCAGATGGTGAAATTCAACCTCTTAGCTTTCTCATGGCTAGGAGGAAATGGTCTTTTACTTGTCCACATCTGAGGGACCGAGGGCTGGCTATTGTGCTTAGACGGGGTTGATAAGGGTGTCCCCGGCAAACTGCCGGTCTGTGAGGAAGATGCAGGCGGACATGTTAGGTTGCCTTGATCCAAAGGTGGTGCTATCGATGTCGGACAGCGCTCAACACCAGCTGGTGTTACCACCTCCAAAGAAAATGATGACCTGCCAATCACGCTGGCTGTTGCGTGTAAAGAGGTGGCAGGTCTGCGCCCCAAAACAGGTGTGACTGCTGTCCCCCCAGTCACAGAGGATGAAGAGGCCGCGGATGCACAAGATATGGCAGACGGTGGTTGGCCCGGCCGGCTAGGCCGCATTGTAGCACACTGAGCTTCCCACTGCAACTTATGCTTCATGTCCATGTGCCGGTTCATGCATGAAGTACTCAAACTATGTATTTTTTGGCCTCTACTTAGCTTTTGCTGACAAATGTTACAGATAACACGAGTTGGGTCATCTTTATCGATCTGAAAAAATGCCCAGGCTATGCAAGGCTTAGCACCCATGCGACCTGAAGAGCCACCACGACTTGTGGTGAGAGGCAGAGTTGTGTTTGAGGATGCAGTTGTTGACGTGCTTCCAGTACTACGTCTCTGTCCAGGAAGGCGCAACCTGACCTCGTCGTCACTAGCATCTTCCTCCACCTCCTCTGCTGACCTCATCTCTTGGCTGACTGTGGGTTGACAGTAAGTGGGATCTCCAACCTGATCATCATCACCCTGTGCGTTATCACACCCGTCGTCCTCAGAGCCAACCTGTTCCTGCCCTGACAAAAAACTAAAGTTGTCGCTCCAATCAGGTATTTGAGTCTTATCATCGTCTTCCTCATTGTCTCCACCAACAGGAGTTACAGTTTGGGAATGAGGGTCTACATTATGGTCAGAACCTTCTGCGTCTGGTCCTGGATCCGACTCATAAAGATTCTGGGCATCAGTGCAGATCATTTCCTCGTCTGGATTCACAGAAGCGCTGGAGTCGACCTCTGATTCCCAGGCTATAGTATGAGTAAACAGCTCTGCAGACTCAACCATCTGTTCTACCTCATACTCAGACGGGCAGCTGGAGATTTGGGAGCTGTGAGGAAGCAAGTGCGATTGGGGTGACACCTTTGAGGACTGGAGTATTTGTGATGTTGAAGTTGCTGTGGAGGAGAGCCCACTTAAAGGAGCACTTGATATCCGTTGAAGCACCTGCTGTTTTTGTGCCTCATCTGGAATTTGTAGTGATTGGCGTGGCCGTAAGAAAGGGATCTTATCACATTGTCCGCTAAAAGAAGTAGACATTTTAGTTTGGCTGGAAGATGGTCTTTCTTCTGCAGATGTTACTGTTGCTTTAACACCTACCCCACGGACACAACCTTTTTTCCCCTTCCCAACACGCCTATTCCCCTTTCCACCAGCAGCAGGCCTTTTTCCACTCATTTTGGTGGTTAACTAATTCACAACTCTGGAGTTGTTTGCACAAAAAAACAATGGATGGGAACCGAGCAGAGCTGAGTGGCCAAACTGTGGTATTAGGCCAAAACTATTGGCTGGGTTAGATGCAGAAAAAAATTATATTCAATTTGCAACCTGATGGAGGTCTGTATAGATAGACTAATACAACAAGTCCCACACACAGCTAGAAGCCCAATATTTTTTCAGAGGTAGATGCAGAAAAAAATATATTCAGTTTGCAACCTGATGGAGGTCTGTATAGATGGATTAATAGAACAAGTCCCACACACAGCTAGAAGCCCAATATTTTTTCAGAGGTAGATGCAGAAAAAAATTATATTCAGTTTGCAACCTTATGGAGGTCAGTATAGATGGACTAATAGAACAAGTCCCACACACAGCTAGAAGGCCAAATATTTTTTCAGAGGTAGATGCAGAAAAAAATTATATTCAGTTTGCAACCTTATGGAGGTCAGTATAGATGGACTAATAGAACAAGTCCCACACACAGCTAGAAGGCCAAATATTTTGTCAGAGGTAGATGCAGAAAAAAATTATATTCAGTTTGCAACCTTATGGAGGTCAGTATAGATGGACTAATAGAACAAGTCCCACACACAGCTAGAAGGCCAAATATTTTTTCAGAGGTAGATGCAGAAAAAAATTATATTCAGTTTGCAACCTTATGGAGGTCAGTATAGATGGACTAATAGAACAAGTCCCACACACAGCTAGAAGGCCAAATATTTTTTCAGAGGTAGATGCAGAAAAAAATTATATTCAGTTTGCAACCTTATGGAGGTCAGTATAGATGGACTAATAGAACAAGTCCCACACACAGCTAGAAGGCCAAATATTTTTTCAGAGGTAGATGCAGAAAAAAATTATATTCAGCTTGCAACCTTATGGAGGTCAGTATAGATGGACTAATAGAACAAGTCCCACACACAGCTAGAAGGCCAAATATTTTTTCAGAGGTAGATGCAGAAAAAAATTATATTCAGTTTGCAACCTTATGGAGGTCAGCATAGATGGACTAATAGAACAAGTCCCACACACAGCTAGAAGGCCAAATATTTTTTCAGAGGTAGATGCAGAAAAAAATTATATTCAGTTTGCAACCTTATGGAGGTCAGTATAGATGGACTAATAGAACAAGTCTCACACACAGCTAGAAGGCCAAATATTTTTTCAGAGGTAGATGCAGAAAAAAATTATATTCAGTTTGCAACCTTATGGAGGTCAGTATAGATGGACTAATAGAACAAGTCCCACACACAGCTAGAAGGCCAAATATTTTTTCAGAGGTAGATGCAGAAAAAAATATATTCAGTTTGCAACCTGATGGAGGTCTGTATAGATGGATTAATAGAACAAGTCCCACACACAGCTAGAAGCCCAATATTTTTTCAGAGGTAGATGAAGAAAAAAATATATGCAGTTTGCAACCTGATGGAGGTCAGTATAGATGGACTAGTACAACAAGTCCCACACACAGCTAGAAGCCCAATATTTTTTCAGAGCTAGATGCAGAAAAAAATTATATTCAATTTGCAACCTGATGGAGGTCAGTATAGATGGACTAATAGAACAAGTCCCACACACAGCTAGAAGGCCAAATATTTTTTCAGAGGTAGATGCAGAAAAAAATTATATTCAGTTTGCAACCTTATGGAGGTCAGTATAGATGGACTAATAGAACAAGTCCCACACATAGCTAGAAGGCCAAATATTTTTTCAGAGGTAGATGCAGAAAAAAATTATATTCAGTTTGCAACCTTATGGAGGTCAGTATAGATGGACTAATAGAACAAGTCCCACACACAGCTAGAAGGCCAAATATTTTTTCAGAGGTAGATGCAGAAAAAAATATATTCAGTTTGCAACCTGATGGAGGTCTGTATAGATGGATTAATAGAAAAAGTCCCACACACAGCTAGAAGCCCAATATTTTTTCAGAGGTAGATGAAGAAAAAAATATATGCAGTTTGCAACCTGATGGAGGTCAGTATAGATGGACTAGTACAACAAGTCCCACACACAGCTAGAATCCCAATATTTTTTCAGAGCTAGATGCAGAAAAAAATTATATTCAATTTGCAACCTGATGGAGGTCAGTATAGATGGACTAATAGAACAAGTCCCACACACAGCTAGAAGGCCAAATATTTTTTCAGAGGTAGATGCAGAAAAAAATTATATTCAGTTTGCAACCTTATGGAGGTCAGTATAGATGGACTAATAGAACAAGTCCCACACACAGCTAGAAGGCCAAATATTTTTTCAGAGGTAGATGCAGAAAAAAATTATATTCAGTTTGCAACCTTATGGAGGTCAGTATAGATGGACTAATAGAACAAGTCCCACACACAGCTAGAAGGCCAAATATTTTGTCAGAGGTAGATGCAGAAAAAAATTATATTCAGTTTGCAACCTTATGGAGGTCAGTATAGATGGACTAATACAACAAGTCCCACACACAGCTAGAAGCCCAATATTTTTTCAGAGGTAGATGCAGAAAAAAATATATTCAGTTTGCAACCTGATGGAGGTCTGTATAGATGGATTAATAGAACAAGTCCCACACACAGCTAGAAGCCCAATATTTTTTCAGAGGTAGATGCAGAAAAAAATATATTCAGTTTGCAACCTTATGGAGGTCAGTATAGATGGACTAATAGAACAAGTCCCACACACAGCTAGAAGGCCAAATATTTTTTCAGAGGTAGATGCAGAAAAAAATTATATTCAGTTTGCAACCTTATGGAGGTCAGTATAGATGGACTAATAGAACAAGTCCCACACACAGCTAGAAGGCCAAATATTTTTTCAGAGGTAGATGCAGAAAAAAATTATATTCAGCTTGCAACCTTATGGAGGTCAGTATAGATGGACTAATAGAACAAGTCCCACACACAGCTAGAAGGCCAAATATTTTTTCAGAGGTAGATGCAGAAAAAAATTATATTCAGTTTGCAACCTTATGGAGGTCAGCATAGATGGACTAATAGAACAAGTCCCACACACAGCTAGAAGGCCAAATATTTTTTCAGAGGTAGATGCAGAAAAAAATTATATTCAGTTTGCAACCTTATGGAGGTCAGTATAGATGGACTAATAGAACAAGTCTCACACACAGCTAGAAGGCCAAATATTTTTTCAGAGGTAGATGCAGAAAAAAATTATATTCAGTTTGCAACCTTATGGAGGTCAGTATAGATGGACTAATAGAACAAGTCCCACACACAGCTAGAAGGCCAAATATTTTTTCAGAGGTAGATGCAGAAAAAAATATATTCAGTTTGCAACCTGATGGAGGTCTGTATAGATGGATTAATAGAACAAGTCCCACACACAGCTAGAAGCCCAATATTTTTTCAGAGGTAGATGAAGAAAAAAATATATGCAGTTTGCAACCTGATGGAGGTCAGTATAGATGGACTAGTACAACAAGTCCCACACACAGCTAGAAGCCCAATATTTTTTCAGAGCTAGATGCAGAAAAAAATTATATTCAATTTGCAACCTGATGGAGGTCAGTATAGATGGACTAATAGAACAAGTCCCACACACAGCTAGAAGGCCAAATATTTTTTCAGAGGTAGATGCAGAAAAAAATTATATTCAGTTTGCAACCTTATGGAGGTCAGTATAGATGGACTAATAGAACAAGTCCCACACATAGCTAGAAGGCCAAATATTTTTTCAGAGGTAGATGCAGAAAAAAATTATATTCAGTTTGCAACCTTATGGAGGTCAGTATAGATGGACTAATAGAACAAGTCCCACACACAGCTAGAAGGCCAAATATTTTTTCAGAGGTAGATGCAGAAAAAAATATATTCAGTTTGCAACCTGATGGAGGTCTGTATAGATGGATTAATAGAAAAAGTCCCACACACAGCTAGAAGCCCAATATTTTTTCAGAGGTAGATGAAGAAAAAAATATATGCAGTTTGCAACCTGATGGAGGTCAGTATAGATGGACTAGTACAACAAGTCCCACACACAGCTAGAATCCCAATATTTTTTCAGAGCTAGATGCAGAAAAAAATTATATTCAATTTGCAACCTGATGGAGGTCAGTATAGATGGACTAATAGAACAAGTCCCACACACAGCTAGAAGGCCAAATATTTTTTCAGAGGTAGATGCAGAAAAAAATTATATTCAGTTTGCAACCTTATGGAGGTCAGTATAGATGGACTAATAGAACAAGTCCCACACACAGCTAGAAGGCCAAATATTTTTTCAGAGGTAGATGCAGAAAAAAATTATATTCAGTTTGCAACCTTATGGAGGTCAGTATAGATGGACTAATAGAACAAGTCCCACACACAGCTAGAAGGCCAAATATTTTGTCAGAGGTAGATGCAGAAAAAAATTATATTCAGTTTGCAACCTTATGGAGGTCAGTATAGATGGACTAATACAACAAGTCCCACACACAGCTAGAAGCCCAATATTTTTTCAGAGGTAGATGCAGAAAAAAATATATTCAGTTTGCAACCTGATGGAGGTCTGTATAGATGGATTAATAGAACAAGTCCCACACACAGCTAGAAGCCCAATATTTTTTCAGAGGTAGATGCAGAAAAAAATATATTCAGTTTGCAACCTTATGGAGGTCAGTATAGATGGACTAATAGAACAAGTCCCACACACAGCTAGAAGGCCAAATATTTTTTCAGAGGTAGATGCAGAAAAAAATTATATTCAGTTTGCAACCTTATGGAGGTCAGTATAGATGGACTAATAGAACAAGTCCCACACACAGCTAGAAGGCCAAATATTTTTTCAGAGGTAGATGCAGAAAAAAATTATATTCAGTTTGCAACCTTATGGAGGTCAGTATAGATGGACTAATAGAACAAGTCCCACACACAGCTAGAAGGCCAAATATTTTTTCAGAGGTAGATGCAGAAAAAAATTATATTCAGTTTGCAACCTTATGGAGGTCAGTATAGATGGACTAATAGAACAAGTCCCACACACAGCTAGAAGGCCAAATATTTTTTCAGAGGTAGATGCAGAAAAAAATTATATTCAGTTTGCAACCTTATGGAGGTCAGTATAGATGGACTAATAGAACAAGTCCCACACACAGCTAGAAGGCCAAATATTTTTTCAGAGGTAGATGCAGAAAAAAATTATATTCAGTTTGCAACCTTATGGAGGTCAGTATAGATGGACTAATAGAACAAGTCTCACACACAGCTAGAAGGCCAAATATTTTTTCAGAGGTAGATGCAGAAAAAAATTATATTCAGTTTGCAACCTTATGGAGGTCAGTATAGATGGACTAATAGAACAAGTCCCACACACAGCTAGAAGGCCAAATATTTTTTCAGAGGTAGATGCAGAAAAAAATATATTCAGTTTGCAACCTGATGGAGGTCTGTATAGATGGATTAATAGAACAAGTCCCACACACAGCTAGAAGCCCAATATTTTTTCAGAGGTAGATGAAGAAAAAAATATATGCAGTTTGCAACCTGATGGAGGTCAGTATAGATGGACTAGTACAACAAGTCCCACACACAGCTAGAAGCCCAATATTTTTTCAGAGCTAGATGCAGAAAAAAATTATATTCAATTTGCAACCTGATGGAGGTCAGTATAGATGGACTAATAGAACAAGTCCCACACACAGCTAGAAGGCCAAATATTTTTTCAGAGGTAGATGCAGAAAAAAATTATATTCAGTTTGCAACCTTATGGAGGTCAGTATAGATGGACTAATAGAACAAGTCCCACACATAGCTAGAAGGCCAAATATTTTTTCAGAGGTAGATGCAGAAAAAAATTATATTCAGTTTGCAACCTTATGGAGGTCAGTATAGATGGACTAATAGAACAAGTCCCACACACAGCTAGAAGGCCAAATATTTTTTCAGAGGTAGATGCAGAAAAAAATATATTCAGTTTGCAACCTGATGGAGGTCTGTATAGATGGATTAATAGAAAAAGTCCCACACACAGCTAGAAGCCCAATATTTTTTCAGAGGTAGATGAAGAAAAAAATATATGCAGTTTGCAACCTGATGGAGGTCAGTATAGATGGACTAGTACAACAAGTCCCACACACAGCTAGAATCCCAATATTTTTTCAGAGCTAGATGCAGAAAAAAATTATATTCAATTTGCAACCTGATGGAGGTCAGTATAGATGGACTAATAGAACAAGTCCCACACACAGCTAGAAGGCCAAATATTTTTTCAGAGGTAGATGCAGAAAAAAATTATATTCAGTTTGCAACCTTATGGAGGTCAGTATAGATGGACTAATAGAACAAGTCCCACACACAGCTAGAAGGCCAAATATTTTTTCAGAGGTAGATGCAGAAAAAAATTATATTCAGTTTGCAACCTTATGGAGGTCAGTATAGATGGACTAATAGAACAAGTCCCACACACAGCTAGAAGGCCAAATATTTTGTCAGAGGTAGATGCAGAAAAAAATTATATTCAGTTTGCAACCTTATGGAGGTCAGTATAGATGGACTAATACAACAAGTCCCACACACAGCTAGAAGCCCAATATTTTTTCAGAGGTAGATGCAGAAAAAAATATATTCAGTTTGCAACCTGATGGAGGTCTGTATAGATGGATTAATAGAACAAGTCCCACACACAGCTAGAAGCCCAATATTTTTTCAGAGGTAGATGCAGAAAAAAATATATTCAGTTTGCAACCTTATGGAGGTCAGTATAGATGGACTAATAGAACAAGTCCCACACACAGCTAGAAGGCCAAATATTTTTTCAGAGGTAGATGCAGAAAAAAATTATATTCAGTTTGCAACCTTATGGAGGTCAGTATAGATGGACTAATAGAACAAGTCCCACACACAGCTAGAAGGCCAAATATTTTTTCAGAGGTAGATGCAGAAAAAAATTATATTCAGCTTGCAACCTTATGGAGGTCAGTATAGATGGACTAATAGAACAAGTCCCACACACAGCTAGAAGGCCAAATATTTTTTCAGAGGTAGATGCAGAAAAAAATTATATTCAGTTTGCAACCTTATGGAGGTCAGCATAGATGGACTAATAGAACAAGTCCCACACACAGCTAGAAGGCCAAATATTTTTTCAGAGGTAGATGCAGAAAAAAATTATATTCAGTTTGCAACCTTATGGAGGTCAGTATAGATGGACTAATAGAACAAGTCTCACACACAGCTAGAAGGCCAAATATTTTTTCAGAGGTAGATGCAGAAAAAAATTATATTCAGTTTGCAACCTTATGGAGGTCAGTATAGATGGACTAATAGAACAAGTCCCACACACAGCTAGAAGGCCAAATATTTTTTCAGAGGTAGATGCAGAAAAAAATATATTCAGTTTGCAACCTGATGGAGGTCTGTATAGATGGATTAATAGAACAAGTCCCACACACAGCTAGAAGCCCAATATTTTTTCAGAGGTAGATGAAGAAAAAAATATATGCAGTTTGCAACCTGATGGAGGTCAGTATAGATGGACTAGTACAACAAGTCCCACACACAGCTAGAAGCCCAATATTTTTTCAGAGCTAGATGCAGAAAAAAATTATATTCAATTTGCAACCTGATGGAGGTCAGTATAGATGGACTAATAGAACAAGTCCCACACACAGCTAGAAGGCCAAATATTTTTTCAGAGGTAGATGCAGAAAAAAATTATATTCAGTTTGCAACCTTATGGAGGTCAGTATAGATGGACTAATAGAACAAGTCCCACACACAGCTAGAAGGCCAAATATTTTTTCAGAGGTAGATGCAGAAAAAAATATATTCAGTTTGCAACCTGATGGAGGTCTGTATAGATGGATTAATAGAACAAGTCCCACACACAGCTAGAAGCCCAATATTTTTTCAGAGGTAGATGAAGAAAAAAATATATGCAGTTTGCAACCTGATGGAGGTCAGTATAGATGGACTAGTACAACAAGTCCCACACACAGCTAGAAGCCCAATATTTTTTCAGAGCTAGATGCAGAAAAAAATTATATTCAATTTGCAACCTGATGGAGGTCAGTATAGATGGACTAATAGAACAAGTCCCACACACAGCTAGAAGGCCAAATATTTTTTCAGAGGTAGATGCAGAAAAAAATTATATTCAGTTTGCAACCTTATGGAGGTCAGTATAGATGGACTAATAGAACAAGTCCCACACATAGCTATAAGGCCAAATATTTTTTCAGAGGTAGATGCAGAAAAAAATTATATTCAGTTTGCAACCTTATGGAGGTCAGTATAGATGGACTAATAGAACAAGTCCCACACACAGCTAGAAGGCCAAATATTTTTTCAGAGGTAGATGCAGAAAAAAATATATTCAGTTTGCAACCTGATGGAGGTCTGTATAGATGGATTAATAGAAAAAGTCCCACACACAGCTAGAAGCCCAATATTTTTTCAGAGGTAGATGAAGAAAAAAATATATGCAGTTTGCAACCTGATGGAGGTCAGTATAGATGGACTAGTACAACAAGTCCCACACACAGCTAGAATCCCAATATTTTTTCAGAGCTAGATGCAGAAAAAAATTATATTCAATTTGCAACCTGATGGAGGTCAGTATAGATGGACTAATAGAACAAGTCCCACACACAGCTAGAAGGCCAAATATTTTTTCAGAGGTAGATGCAGAAAAAAATTATATTCAGTTTGCAACCTTATGGAGGTCAGTATAGATGGACTAATAGAACAAGTCCCACACATAGCTATAAGGCCAAATATTTTTTCAGAGGTAGATGCAGAAAAAAATTATATTCAGTTTGCAACCTTATGGAGGTCAGTATAGATGGACTAATAGAACAAGTCCCACACACAGCTAGAAGGCCAAATATTTTTTCAGAGGTAGATGCAGAAAAAAATATATTCAGTTTGCAACCTGATGGAGGTCTGTATAGATGGATTAATAGAAAAAGTCCCACACACAGCTAGAAGCCCAATATTTTTTCAGAGGTAGATGAAGAAAAAAATATATGCAGTTTGCAACCTGATGGAGGTCAGTATAGATGGACTAGTACAACAAGTCCCACACACAGCTAGAATCCCAATATTTTTTCAGAGCTAGATGCAGAAAAAAATTATATTCAATTTGCAACCTGATGGAGGTCAGTATAGATGGACTAATAGAACAAGTCCCACACACAGCTAGAAGGCCAAATATTTTTTCAGAGGTAGATGCAGAAAAAAATTATATTCAGTTTGCAACCTTATGGAGGTCAGTATAGATGGACTAATAGAACAAGTCCCACACACAGCTAGAAGGCCAAATATTTTTTCAGAGGTAGATGCAGAAAAAAATTATATTCAGTTTGCAACCTTATGGAGGTCAGTATAGATGGACTAATAGAACAAGTCCCACACACAGCTAGAAGGCCAAATATTTTGTCAGAGGTAGATGCAGAAAAAAATTATATTCAGTTTGCAACCTTATGGAGGTCAGTATAGATGGACTAATACAACAAGTCCCACACACAGCTAGAAGCCCAATATTTTTTCAGAGGTAGATGCAGAAAAAAATATATTCAGTTTGCAACCTGATGGAGGTCTGTATAGATGGATTAATAGAACAAGTCCCACACACAGCTAGAAGCCCAATATTTTTTCAGAGGTAGATGCAGAAAAAAATATATTCAGTTTGCAACCTTATGGAGGTCAGTATAGATGGACTAATAGAACAAGTCCCACACACAGCTAGAAGGCCAAATATTTTTTCAGAGGTAGATGCAGAAAAAAATTATATTCAGTTTGCAACTTTATGGAGGTCAGTATAGATGGACTAATAGAACAAGTCCCACACACAGCTAGAAGGCCAAATATTTTTTCAGAGGTAGATGCAGAAAAAAATTATATTCAGTTTGCAACCTTATGGAGGTCAGTATAGATGGACTAATAGAACAAGTCCCACACACAGCTAGAAGGCCAAATATTTTTTCAGAGGTAGATGCAGAAAAAAATTATATTCAGTTTGCAACCTTATGGAGGTCAGTATAGATGGACTAATAGAACAAGTCCCACACACAGCTAGAAGGCCAAATATTTTTTCAGAGGTAGATGCAGAAAAAAATTATATTCAGTTTGCAACCTTATGGAGGTCAGTATAGATGGACTAATAGAACAAGTCCCACACACAGCTAGAAGGCCAAATATTTTTTCAGAGGTAGATGCAGAAAAAAATTATATTCAGTTTGCAACCTTATGGAGGTCAGTATAGATGGACTAATAGAACAAGTCTCACACACAGCTAGAAGGCCAAATATTTTTTCAGAGGTAGATGCAGAAAAAATTTATATTCAGTTTGCAACCTTATGGAGGTCAGTATAGATGGACTAATAGAACAAGTCCCACACACAGCTAGAAGGCCAAATATTTTTTCAGAGGTAGATGCAGAAAAAAATATATTCAGTTTGCAACCTGATGGAGGTCTGTATAGATGGATTAATAGAACAAGTCCCACACACAGCTAGAAGCCCAATATTTTTTCAGAGGTAGATGAAGAAAAAAATACATGCAGTTTGCAACCTGATGGAGGTCAGTATAGATGGACTAGTACAACAAGTCCCACACACAGCTAGAAGCCCAATATTTTTTCAGAGCTAGATGCAGAAAAAAATTATATTCAATTTGCAACCTGATGGAGGTCAGTATAGATGGACTAATAGAACAAGTCCCACACACAGCTAGAAGGCCAAATATTTTTTCAGAGGTAGATGCACAAAAAAATTATATTCAGTTTGCAACCTTATGGAGGTCAGTATAGATGGACTAATAGAACAATTCCCACACACAGCTAGAAGGCCAAATATTTTTTCAGAGGTAGATGCAGAAAAAAATTATATTCAGTTTGCAACCTTATGGAGGTCAGTATAGATGGACTAATAGAACAAGTCCCACACACAGCTAGAAGGCCAAATATTTTTTCAGAGGTAGATGCAGAAAAAAATGATATTCAGTTTGCAACCTTATGGAGGTCAGTATAGATGGACTAATAGAACAAGTCCCACACACAGCTAGAAGGCCAAATATTTTTTCAGAGGTAGATGCAAAAAAAAATTATATTCAGTTTGCAACCTTATGGAGGTCAGTATAGATGGACTAATAGAACAAGTCCCACACACAGCTAGAAGGCCAAATATTTTTTCAGAGGTAGATGCAGAAAAAAATTATATTCAGTTTGCAACCTTATGGAGGTCAGTATAGATGGACTAATAGAACAAGTCCCACACACAGCTAGAAGGCCAAATATTTTTTCAGAGGTAGATGCAGAAAAAAATTATATTCAGTTTGCAACCTTATGGAGGTCAGTATAGATGGACTAATAGAACAAGTCCCACACACAGCTAGAAGGCCAAATATTTTTTCAGAGGTAGATGCAGAAAAAAATTATATTCAGTTTGCAACCTTATGGAGGTCAGTATAGATGGACTAATACAACAAGTCCCACACACAGCTAGAAGCCCAATATTTTTTCAGAGGTAGATGCAGAAAAAAATATATTCAGTTTGCAACCTGATGGAGGTCTGTATAGATGGGTTAATAGAACAAGTCCCACACACAGCTAGAAGCCCAATATTTTTTCAGAGGTAGATGAAGAAAAAAATATATGCAGTTTGCAACCTGATGGAGGTCAGTATAGATGGACTAGTACAACAAGTCCCACACACAGCTAGAATCCCAATATTTTTTCAGAGCTAGATGCAGAAAAAAATTATATTCAATTTGCAACCTGATGGAGGTCAGTATAGATGGACTAATAGAACAAGTCCCACACACAGCTAGAAGGCCAAATATTTTTTCAGAGTTAGATGCAGAAAAAAATTATATTCAGTTTGCAACCTTATGGAGGTCAGTATAGATGGACTAATAGAACAAGTCCCACACACAGCTAGAAGGCCAAATATTTTTTCAGAGGTAGATGCAGAAAAAAATTATATTCAGTTTCCAACCTTATGGAGGTCAGTATAGATGGACTAATAGAACAAGTCCCACACACAGCTAGAAGGCCAAATATTTTGTCAGAGGTAGATGCAGAAAAAAATTATATTCAGTTTGCAACCTTATGGAGGTCAGTATAGATGGACTAATACAACAAGTCCCACACACAGCTAGAAGCCCAATATTTTTTCAGAGGTAGATGCAGAAAAAAATATATTCAGTTTGCAACCTGATGGAGGTCTGTATAGATGGATTAATAGAACAAGTCCCACACACAGCTAGAAGCCCAATATTTTTTCAGAGGTAGATGCAGAAAAAAATATATTCAGTTTGCAACCTGATGGAGGTCTGTATAGATGGATTAATAGAACAAGTCCCACACACAGCTAGAAGCCCAATATTTTTTCAGAGGTAGATGAAGAAAAAAATATATGCAGTTTGCAACCTGATGGAGGTCAGTATAGATGGACTAGTACAACAAGTCCCACACACAGCTAGAAGCCCAATATTTTTTCAGAGCTAGATGCAGAAAAAAATTATATTCAATTTGCAACCTGATGGAGGTCAGTATAGATGGACTAATAGAACAAGTCCCACACACAGCTAGAAGGCCAAATATTTTTTCAGAGGTAGATGCAGAAAAAAATTATATTCAGTTTGCAACCTTATGGAGGTCAGTATAGATGGACTAATAGAACAATTCCCACACACAGCTAGAAGGCCAAATATTTTTTCAGAGGTAGATGCAGAAAAAAATTATATTCAGTTTGCAACCTTATGGAGGTCAGTATAGATGGACTAATAGAACAAGTCCCACACACAGCTAGAAGGCCAAATATTTTTTCAGAGGTAGATGCAGAAAAAAATTATATTCAGTTTGCAACCTTATGGAGGTCAGTATAGATGGACTAATAGAACAAGTCCCACACACAGCTAGAAGGCTAAATATTTTTTCAGAGGTAGATGCAGAAAAAAATATATTCAGTTTGCAACCTGATGGAGGTCTGTATAGATGGATTAATAGAACAAGTTCCACACACAGCTAGAAGCCCAATATTTTTTCAGAGGTAGATGAAGTAAAAAATATATGCAGTTTGCAACCTGATGGAGGTCAGTATAGATGGACTAGTACAACAAGTCCCACACACAGCTAGAAGCCCAATATTTTTTCAGAGCTAGATGCAGAAAAAAATTATATTCAATTTGCAACCTGATGGAGGTCAGTATAGATGGACTAATAGAATGATGCTATGCCCAAAAGATTTTACTTCACTAGGTACAGTAAAAAAATTGGTATTCTATACACAGGTGGTATATCTTGCAACACAGATAGGCTACTCCACTGACTAACACACTCTGCAATAGGCCAAAAAGGATTAGCTTTGCTAGATTCAGCCAAATGCTGTGAAAAAAACTTGCACAGCACTGGCACAGACCTGCCTGGCAAAAACTGATAGGAACTGATGTAACCTAGTCCTGAAAAGGACTCCAATTACAATTAGTCTTTACTCCCACAATCTATCTATTTAAGAGCACAGACCTGCCTGATAAAAGTCGTAGGAAATGCTGTAACCTAGTCCTTAAAAGCACTGCAATCACAACTATTCCCTACTCCCAAGCTATCTGTAGATTTGTGCGAAAATTGGCTTGAAATTAACAAGGTATAGCGCACACAGCAACAGCGGTGCCGTGTAACACGCAGCTGCAGCAGTGAGAAAATGGTGGCAACGGGGAAAATGGCTTGGTCTTATAGGGCAAGGACATGTGACATACACTGCCAATGACACATGCCCTTGCTTGTGTGAAAAAAAGCACTTCGCTCCGTGTGTGCGCTGCTGATAGGCTGACAGATTGCACCTCCCCACTGCAAATGCGGGAAAGAGAAAAAAAATGGAGATCTTCATTGTTCCTGCAGAGATCCATCCCCTGCCCCTCCCCCCACCCCGCTGTACACTCAAACTGCGTATTAGCATTAATTTTCATCATTACTGAGAAAAAATCCAGTTATGATTTTGGTGCACGAACAGTTATCGAACATAACCTCGAACAGCCGAATTTTTCTCAAATTGTTCGTGTTCGCCGAACGGCTCGAACACCGCCCAAAACAGCTCGAATTTGAGATTGGCGAACAGTTCGAGTAGAACAACGCTCATCTCTAGTGTCTAATAACCGTGAAACATGCGGGGCAGGTACTCGAGCATGTCACTTGAGCACACGCAGTACATGGTGCATACCTGAGTACCCGATGCAAACTCAAGTAGCGAGCACTTGCGCTCAAGACTAATGACAACTTATTCAATATGATGACCTAATGTTATCAAATTCTGTGTCGTACCTCTGGGTTCAAAATGTTCACTATACCCCTTAATAAAATCCTTGAGGGGTATAGTTTCCAAAATGGGGTCACTTGTGGGGGAGCTCCACTGTTTAGGCACACCAGGGGCTCTCCAAACGTGACATGGTGTCCACTAACAAATTGAATGGAAAATCGGCTCAAATTGTTAGCGGACGCCATGTTGCGTTTGGAGAGCCCCTGCGTGCCTAAACTTTTTAATTTTTACGAATCAATTTGTGAAGCACCTGGGGGTTCCAAGTGCTCAATATGCATCTAGATAGGTGCCTTAGGTGGTCTAGTTTCCAAAATGGGGTCACTTGTGGGGGAGCTCCAATGTTTAGGCACACAGGAGCTCTCCAAACGCGACATGGTGTCCGCTAACAAATTGGAACCATGTCGCGTTTGGAGAGCCCCTGTGTGACTAAACATTGGAGCTCCCCCACAAGTGAACCCATTTTGGAAACTAGACCACCCAAGGAACCTATCTAGATGCATAATGAGCACTTGGAACCCCCAGGTGCTTCACAAATTGATTCAGAAAAATGAAAAAGTGAAAAAAAAACACTTAATCATTTTCATTTTTACGAATCAATTTGTGAAGCACCTGGGGGTTCCAATTGCTACAGTGAGCAGTTGGAACCCCCAGGTGCTTCACAAATTGATTCATAAAAATGAAAAAGTGTTTTTTTTTCACTTTTTCATTTTTACGAATCAATTTGTGAAACACCTGGGGGTTCCAAGTGCTCACTATGCATCTAGATAGGTGCCTTGGGGGGTCTAGTTTCCAAAATGTGGTCACTTGTGGGGGAGCTCCAATGTTTGGGCACACAGGGGCTCTCCAAACGCAACATGGTGTCCGCTAACAATTTGAGCTGATTTTCCATTCATTTTGTTAGCGGACACCATGTTGCATTTGGAGAGTCCCTGTGTGCCCAAACATTGGAGCTCCCCCACAAGTGACCCCATTTTGGAAACTAGACCCCCCAAGGCACCTATATAGATGCATAGTGAGCACTTGGAACCCCCAGGTGCTTCACAAATTGATTCGTAAAAATGAAAAAGTGAGAAAAAAAACACTTTTTCATTTTTATGAATCAATTTGTGAAGCACCTGGGGGCTCCAAGTGCTCACTATGCATCTAGATAGTTGCCTTGGGGGAGCTGCAATGTTTAGGCACATCAGGGGCTCTCCAAACGCAACATGGCGTCCGCTAATTATTCAAGCAAATTTTACAATCAAAAAGTCAAATGGCGCTCCTTCCCTTCCGAGCCCTGCCGTGCGCCCAAACAGTGTTTTTTCCCCACATATGGGGTATCTGCGTGCCCAGGGGAAATTGCACAACAAATTTTGGGGTCCATTTTTTCTTGTTACCCCTGTGACAATAAAAAAAATTGGGTCTAAAGTAACATTTTTGTGAAAAAAGTTAAATGTTCATTTTTTTCTTCCACATTCCAAAAATTCCTGTGAAGCACATGAAGGGTTAATAAAGTTCTTGAATGTGGTTTTGAGCACCTTGAGGGGTGCAGTTTTTAGAATGGTGTCACTTTTGGGTATTTTCTGTCATAAAGACCTCTCAAAGTGACTTCAAATGTGATGTGGTCCCTAAAAAAATGGTTTTGTAAATTTTGTTGGAAAAATGAGAAATCGCTGGTCAACTTTTAACCCTTATAGCTCCATAACAAACAAAAAAATTTGGTTCCAAAATTGTGCTGATGTAAAGTACGCATGTGGGAAATGTTATTTATTAAGTATTTTGTGTGACATATCTCTCTGATTTAAGGGCATAAAACTTCAAACTTTGAAAATTGCAAAATTTTCCAAATTTTCCGTTTTTTTCACAAATAAACGCAAGTGATATCGAAGAAATTTTACCAAAATCATGAAGTATAATATGTCACGAAAAAACAATCTCAGAATCAGGGGGATCCGTTGAAGCGTTCCAGAGTAATTACCTCATAAAGTGACAGTGGTCAGAATAGTAAAAATTGGCCTGGTCATTAACGTGCAAACCACCCTCGGGGGTTAAGGGGTTAAATACACTCAGTTTCTTCACAGAGTTGCTGATGACAGAGTGTTCTTATCTATTCAGGCTTAGAGTTCTAGTAGTCGGCTAAAATTTTCTTGGAGTTCCTTCGTGGATTGTTGCCTTGTTTTCCCTGGTGTCATCTTAAAGCTAAATGTATTCCCTTGTTTGTTTCCCTTGTGTGTAATTTAGTTTTCAGTGGGGCAGTCTATTGCTCACCCCTCCCCATCCCTACCAAGGGCCTAGCTTTAGGGTCAGCTAGGGCCATGTTTCCTGCTCGGTGATAGGTGCAGAACCTATATAGGGTCCATAGGGGAGTCAGGGTTTGTTGTTTGACCTGTTTAAGGGTCTTCACTCCCACTTTCCCCACTTGTAGGGCACCATTCCTTTTTCCTAGGTTCTTCCCATACCCAGCGTGACATTATCACCAGCCGTATTACAAAAAAAACCTGACTTTCGGGTTGTTGTTTTTTTTGTGTTTTTTTTCCGTGTTATGGATCCCGTTTCGGTGCTGACAGAGCAGCTTCAGTGTTCATCGCTGGATGTAACTGATGTTCAATCAGCTGTTCAGCAGCAACTGCAGCGGCTGCAGACTCCTAATGTTGGGGACTCTGCGGGTAGGCTGGTCCAGCTTGAGCCCAAAATTGACCTCCCGGACAGGTTTCCATGAGATAGAGACAATTTTTTTGTGTTTAAATAAGCTTGTAAATTATACTTTAAGCTTCGACCCTACTCCTCTGGAGATGAGGAGCAGCGAGTGGGGATTGTGATCTCACTGTTACAAGGAGATCCTCAATCCTGGGCTTTCTATTTGCCACAGGGTTCTGCTTGCCTCCGATCAGTTGAAGGATTTTTCGGGGCTCTGGCCCTCATCTATGATGATCCTTATCAAAACTCCTTGGCTGAATCCAGGCTGCGTCACCTTCAGCAGAGGGATCAGTTAGTGGAGACTTATAGTTCTGAATTCCGTAGATCGGCAACTGAAACCAAGTGGAATGACCTGGCTCTTTGAAGCCAATTTTGTCAGGGTCTTTCAGAAAGGTTGAAGGATGCCTTGGCAGTTTATGAAACTCCTGGGTCCTTAGAAGCTGCCAAGTCATTAGCTGTATGCGTAGATAGACACCTTCGGGATAGGTGAGTGAGATCACCTTTTGCGGAGCCCCCTTTTCGGGGCAACACCCCATTGCCGGGAAGCGGTCTGGGGGGTTAACCTTTACTTATAGATTTGGTGGAACCCATGCAGTTAGAGGGAGCTTTTGCCGATTAAATTGGCTTTCGAGGAATGGCGACATTGGTTGGAGGGGACAGTCCATCCTATTACTGTTATCACGGACCATAAGTACCTGTCAAATCTACAATCTGCTTAACACCTCAACCCTAGGCAGGCTAGGTTGTCTCTGTTTTTTTTACTAGGGTCAATTTTGTTGTCACTTTCCGTCCAAGGGTTAAAAACAGTAAAGGCTGATGCTTTATCCCGAAGCTTCCCTGGTGGTAATGACCATGATAACCCTGGCCCTATTTTGCAGAAGGGGGTAGTTATTTCGTCCTTGTGCCCTGACCTTGGAGGGAGGTGTTGGGGGCTCAGGGGGACACCCCTGTCTCCTGCCCTTTAGGGAGGTTAGTTGTACCATCTAATCTGCGCCGTAAAGTATTCAGCGAACATCACAACTCTGTGCTTGCTGGTCATCCAGGTAGTAAGGCCTCTTTTCTCGTTGTTTTTGGTGGCCAGTGTTGCATCAAGATGTGGCTTAACATGTGTCTGCTTGCAGTATTTGCGCATGTTCTAAATTATCGTATACTCGTCCGTCTGGTTCTCTTCTGCCGCTGCCTATTCCTAGCAGACCATGGACACATTTGTCCATGGATTTTATTACTGACCTACCGGTATCTGCAGGCAAGACTGTGGTCCTGATGATTGCAGATAGGTTCAGTAAGATGGTACATTTAATCGCATTACCGGCACTTCCGAATGCCAAGATTCTTGCTCAGGTATTCATTAATGAGATCGTGAAGCTTCACATGGTTCCTTCCAATGTGGTGTCAGATCGGGGGGAACCCAGTTCGTTTCGAAATTCTGGAAAGCTTTCTGTACTCAACTGGGGGTGCAGTTGTCTTTTTCTTCTGCCTTCCATGTCGAATGGACAAACCGAGCGCATAAAATCAGAAGTTGAAAACTTACCTCAGGTGTTATGTCTCCGAAAACCAGGAGGAATGGGCATCTTACTTACTGTTGGCCGAGTTTGCTATACACAATCAATCATCACCAAGAGTCTACTGGCAGGTCACCTTTCTTTGGTGCATACAGTTTTCATCCACGGTTTGGTACCTTTATTCGTGGAGGGGCTTCAGCAGTTCTTGAGGAGGAGCGTATTGCTTCATCGCTCTCTTCTGTGTGGCAGGGGGTTCAGTGTAATTTGAAAATCATGGGAGACAGATACAAACATATGGCTGACAGGAAATGCTCACCAGGTCCGGACCTAAGTGTGAATGATTTTATGTGGTTGTCTACCAGGAATATCAAGTTGAAGGTTCCTTCCTGGACGCTAGGACCTAGATTTATTGGTCCCTATAAAATAACCTCAGTCACTAACCTCTTAGGATCCACAATGTGCTTCACAGGTCTCTGCTGAAGAAGTATGTGGTACCTCTTGAGTCCTCCCCTATGCCACCGCCCCCAATCATGGTTGATGGCAATTTAGAGTTCCAAATATCGAAGATTGTGGATTCTCATCTTCAGCATCGTTCCCTTCAGTACTTGGTGCACTGGAGGCCTTACGGTCCAGAGAAAGGATGTGGGTTTCAGCATCGGAGGTGAATGCCCCTAGGTTGGTTCATTCATTCCATGCCTCTCATCCAGAGAAACCTGGTCCTGAGTAGTATTGAGCCACCCCCGTAGTGTTCGAGTTCGGTTAGGTTCGTCGAACACCCGTATGTTCGCCGAACTGTTCGTCGAACTGTTCGTCGAACACCTTTGAACACCATTAAAACCAATGGCAGGCAAACAAAAACACATAGAAACACATAGAAAACACTTTCAAAGGAGTCCAAAAGCTGACAAACTGCTCAGAAGACACAACTAACACATGGAAAAGTGACAAGTACATATAGTCATGCGAAAAGAAAAGAGGTGGAGGAGTAAAAGGAGGGGGAGACACAGATGTAGGCATGTCATGCCCTTCTAAAACCAAAAAAGTGCGAAGCCGACACGGCCAGTCCGTTCCTGCCCGTGCGACCTCCGTTTCGCCGGCTTTGTGCCAGAGCCGCGGTGGACCCTGACGGCCAGCCCCCCTCTCCCAATACTGGTGCCTGTCCGCTGGTGGGTCGAGCGAGCCCCCCTGCGGTGGAGGCAGGTCTAAGCTTTTTAATTTAAATTGTCTCTCTAATTTGAATGAGTACACTTTAAATCCTTTCACAAGGATCTATTGGAGGGCAAGTCTCATGCCAGCAGCCGCGTAATTCCAGCTCCAGTAGCGTCCACTAAAGCTGCTGCAGTTAAAGATCTTTTATAAGGATCGAGCTCGGCGGTCCACCGCAAGGCGTCCCAGCCCCTATGCCTTGGGGTGCCTCCCCGATGCTCTTCACTGAGTGTCCTGGGGGCCCGAACCATTTCCTTTGAAAAAATTAAGTGTCCAAACTACAGGTGGTGTAGCTTGCTTAACAGCTGGGATAATCCGCTGACTAGCAGACACTGCTACTAGGCACAAAGTATTTCCTGGGCTAGATGCAGTTAAAAATTTGTAATTAGATACTCTCGTTAGATGCTGAGAAAACATTCCATAGAGTCTTCTGGCACGCCATATATTATTCTCTTAAAAAGCTTGGGGTAGGGGTCTAGGGGACCCTTTTATAGGCAAAATCACGGCCCTGTATCGCAATACGTCACCTAGGCTGAAGACAAATGGAACATTTTCATCACCTTTCATAATCACTAATGGGACAAGGCAGGGATGTCCTCTGTCCCCTCTCTTATACATCCTAGTGACGGAGCACCTGCTCTCATCAATTCGCCATAACCCCAATATTAGGTGGATTGAGGTGGGAGGCACCAAGTACAAGTGCTCTGCATTTGCTGATGATGTCCTAGTATATATCACTCAATCACATATATCCATCCCTGCTGTTATGGCTGAAATAGATCACTTTGTTACATGGTCAAATTTTAAAATCAATGCAGCGAAATCTGAGGCCCTCAATGTCTCCCTCCCCAAATCCATACAGGATTCCATCCAGTCCAACTTTCCCTTTGCCTGGCCCTCACAGGGTATCAAATACTTAGGAATTCGTATTCATAGAGACCTCTCCCGTCTATGTTATCTTAATTTTGGGCCCTTTATTGAACAACTCCATACAGACCACGGTTGGCAAGATAGAACTGTAAGATTCACTACGTGAACCACTGGTGTTTTGTGGAAAAGCACATGTACACTGTGTTCCAAATTATTATGCAAAAAGTGTTTAGGAGTGATAAGGTAAGAATTTTTTTGTTTGTCAGTTAAACTCATTGATGGTGATGTGTGTCAGGGCTCTTTATATCACTGTAAGCAATTGCAAACACCTGTGCTAATTAGTTTGGCAGGTGTGTCCAATAAAAGGCAAGACTACTTAAGAAGGCTGTCCCACATTATTAAGCAGCCTACATTTTCTGCCAAAATGGGAAAGAAAAAGGATGTGTCGGCTGCTGAGAAGCAACAAATTGTGGAGTGTTTAGGTCAAGGCATGACTACAATCAACATTGCCAAGACACTTCATCCTGATCATCGCACAATCAAGAAGTATGTAGCTGATTCACAGTACACACGTGTGCGTGTTGATAAGGGAAAATTGAGGACTCTTTCCTACAGGCAATTACGTCAGGTTAAAAGAGCAGCGGCAAAAAAGCCTTGTCATAGCAGCAGACAAGTTTTTGAAGCTGCTGGTGCCTCCAACGTCCCCCGAACAACAAGATGCAGAGTCCTTCAGAGATATGCAGCTGTGCGTAAGCCATCCTGTCGACCTCCTCTATCCACTGCACACAAGCAGAAACGGCTCCAGTGGGCCAAACAATACATGAAGTAAACAATGGTGCAGCAGTCTCAGGGAGCGCCAAAGGAATACTGGACAATTTAATAGATGGCAACCAACTTTTATTCTTCCTCCAATACCACTGACACAACGCGTTTCAACGGTCTAAGCCGTCTTCATCAGGTGGGGTCAGACGGCTTAGACCGTTGAAACACGATGTGGCAGTGGTATTGGAGGAAGAATAAAAGTCGGTTGCCATCTATTAAATTGTCCAGTATTCCTTTGGCGCTTCCTGAGACCGCTGCACCATTGTTTACTTGTGAAATATCTCCATACGGAGCCAAAGCGGCAGGAGCAGCCGGGCATATTTGGATGTGTGAGGACCTGCGGTTATCCAGCCACCGGGTTAAACTACTGAGGACCTGCAATGACGTGGCATCTGGTCCAGCAGGATCGTGTGACCACTTGAGAAGCACGGAGTTGCGAGGCAAACACCGACAGGACGGTACTACAAATAGAGGTGACCCGGAGCCTCATTAATCACACGCTTAATCTTGGTTGTGTAGACATACACAACCATCACAGGTGAGTGTACTGGCACTTTTTAAATTATATAAATAGCCCTGTGAGTCTATACATGCGCCCTTTCTTTTCTTTTCGCAAACAATACATGAAGACTGACTTCAAAACTGTTTTGTTCACCGATGAGTGCCGTGAAACGCTCGATCGTCCAGATGGATGGAGTGGAGGATGGCTGGTTGATGGACACCCCATGCAAACACGGCTACGGCGCCAATAAGGAGGAGGTGGAGTAATGTTTTGGGCTGGAATCATGGGGAGAGAGATTGTCGGCCCCTTTAGGATCCCTGAAGGGGTAAAGATGAACTCCATAATATATGTGGAGTTTCTCAAACAGCACTTCCTGCCATGGTTCAAGAAGAAGAACCGTGTATTCCGCAGCAAGATCATTTTCATGCATGATAATGCACCGTCTCATGCTGCACATAACACATCTGCATCTCTGGCTGATATGGGCATAAAAGGGGACAAACTTATGGTGTGACCCCCATGCTCCTCTGAGCTCAACCCCATTGAGAACCTCTGGAGCATCATCAAAAGGAGTGTCTATGATGGCGGGAGGCAGTTCACATCTAAGCAACAGCTCTGGGAGGGTATTCTGTCCTCATGCAAAACAATTGAAGCAGAAACCATCCAAAACCTGACAAATTCAATGGACGAGAGCGTTCAGAAGCTCCTTTCGAACAAGGGGTCCTATGTGCAAATGTAACATCACCTAGAATAAAGTTTTGAGTTGAAAACTGTTTGATTTCAGTTACTAATAACATGCTAATGGTTATAATTTCAAAAATGACCATTTTTTTGTTCTTTATTAAAATGAAAAGGTTGATCGAAGAGTATGGGGGATCTAAGAGTGTGGCAACCCAGTAGTCAGGATTACTTCGAATTCTGACAATCTGAGGGTCATGTTGCAGGTAGTGCAGCAAGAAGGCACTCATGTGTCTTGCGCATCTAGGAGCCCCAAAATTATTTTCCGGGATAGATGCAGCTAAAAATTATTATTAATTTGAAAGCTGGTGGAGCTTAGTATAGATGGCCTAATAGAATCAGTACTGCACACTGCTACAAGGCCCAAATTATTTTCCAGCCAAGATACAGATAAACATGATTAGTAATTTGAAAGCTTAAAATGGTTGGTGAGGTGATTTTAACAAATCATCAAGCTTTTACTCTCCCCAGGATGACACAGGGGTAGAAAAGTCGTTTCGGATCCATGATTTGTTCATCTTTATGAATGTGAGTCTGTCTACATTATCAGTGGAGAGCCGCATGCGCTTATCTGTCAGCACACCACAAGCAGCACTGAACACACTTTCAGACAGAACGCTGGCTGCTGGGCATGACAAGATCACCAAGGCGTAAGTGGCGAGCTCCGGCCATTTATCCAGATTGGAAGCCCAAAAAGAGCAAGGGTCCAGTGACACAGTCATGGCTTCAATGTTTACTTGGAGATACTCCTGTACCATCGTCTCTAGGCGTTGACTATGTGTCAGACTTCTTGTCTCCTGTGGCCTTGCAAAGGATGGGCTAAAAAAGTGGTGAAATGATTCCGCAAAATTGATGTTACCAGCAGATACTGTGTTTCTGTTACGTTTTGAGTGCTGAACACTCGACGGTCCCACGGTTGGCAAGTTGGAACTGTGAGATTCACTACGTGCACCACTAGTGTTTTGGGGAAAAGCACATGTAAGATTCTGCAACAGTCTCTGCTGATACTCCTGCATGCGTGCATCTCTTTCTATGGCAGGAATAATTTCTGCAAATTTACTTTTGTACCGGGGATCTAACAGTGTGGCAACCCAGTAGTCAGGATTATTTCTAATTCTCACAATTCGATGGTCATGTTGCAGGTAGTGCAGCAAGAAGGCACTCATGTGTCTTGCGCATCCAGGAGCACCAAGTCCCTGTTGTGTTGGTGGCAAGGTAACAATCATGCTTCCTTCGTCTGCCCTCTTCCCCCAACCTCGCACAACAGAAATGTGATCACGGTCTCCCTCATCTGATGAGTCTTCCATCAGTTCGTCCTCCACTTCTTCCTGGGCTCCTGCACCTTCCTCACTAGTTTGGCTGCTACCATGCGCCCTGGTAAAACCATCTCCCCCACCCTCACATGTCTGACGCCTTGGTGCTGCCGACCGTCTGGACCTTGCAGATGTTAGCCCTTCCGCATACAACTCCTCCTCCTCTACTTCCTCCACCCCCTCTTGTGCCACCACCTGACTCCGAATTCTGTTTAACATGTACTCCAGCATGTAAATCACCGGAATAGTCATGCTGATAATGGCATCGTCAGCACTAAACATCTTCGTCGCCATTTCAAAACTGTGCAGAAGGGTGCATAGGTCCCTGATCTGAGACCACTCCTCCAGCGTGATTTGCCCCACCTCTGGATCTCGTTGGCCCAAGCTATACGTCACAACGTATTGCACCAGGGCTTGTCGGTGCTGCCACAGTCGCTGCAACATGTGCAGAGTTGAATTCCACCATGTCGGCACATCGCATTTTAGCCGGTGAAGTGGCAGGCCCAACAACTTCTGAAGAGATGTAAGTCGCTGAGCTGTGGGATGCGAACGGTGGAAGTGAGCACACAGCGACCGTGCCCTCTGCAGAAGGCCATCTAGTCCAGGATAGTGGGCTAAAAATTGCTGGACAACCAGGTTCAACGCGTGAGCCATACAAGGCACGTGTGTGACATTGCCCCGGCGAAGGGCTGCACCGAGGTTTGCAGCATTGTCGCACACGGCCTTCCCTGGTTTCAGGTCCAGTGGAGACAACCATTCATGAAACTGGTTCTCCAGAGCTGACCACAACTCCTCAGCTGTGTGACTCACATTTCCCAGACATTTCAAAGTAAAAACCGCCTGATGACGTTGAGCCCTGCTGCCAGCATAGTAAGGAGGTGTGCAGGATCCCTTCTGTGCAGTTAGAAAGCTTGTGGCATGACCAGACAGGCTTTGGGTGCAGGTGGAGGACCGAGAGGAGGTTGAGGAGGCAGAAGCAGTGGAGGAACTTTGAGATAAAGAGGATTGACGCACAACTCGTGGGGACAGCAAGACTTGGACAGCAGCCCCTTGTCCTGCTGTCACCATAGTTACCCAGTGCCCAGTCAGCGACATGTAACACCCCTGTCCATGCCTACTCGTCCAAGTGTCTGTGGTGAAATTCACCCTGTCACACACAGAGTTTCTCAAAGAAGCGGTGATGTTGTGTGCGACATGCTGGTGGAGCACAGGCACACCTTTCTTTGAGAAGTAGTGCCGACTGGGCATCTGGTACTGGGGCACTGCGACGGACATAAGGTCTCGAAAATCCTCTGTGTCCACCAGGCGGAAAGGAAACATTTCTGGAGCCAAGAGCTTGCAGATGGTGAAATTCAGCCTCTTAGCTTTCTCATGGCTAGGAGGAAATGGTTTTTTACTTGTCCACATCTGAGGGACCGAGGGCTGGCTGTTGTGCTTAGACGGGGTTGAGAAGGGTGCCCCCGGCAAACTGCCGGTCTCTGAGGAAGAAGCAGGCGGACATGTTAGGTTGCCTTGATCCAAAGGTGGTGCTATCGATGTCGGACAGCGCTGAACACCAGCTGGTGTTTCCACCTCCAAAGAAAATGATGACTTGCCAATCACGCTGGCTGTTGCGGGTAAAGAAGTGGCAGGTCTGCGTCCCAAAACAGGTGTGACTGCTGTCCCCC
This sequence comes from Phyllobates terribilis, assembly GCF_046119375.1. Taxonomy (NCBI): domain Eukaryota; kingdom Metazoa; phylum Chordata; class Amphibia; order Anura; family Dendrobatidae; genus Phyllobates; species Phyllobates terribilis. The sequence continues at coordinate 459,740,298 of NW_027362761.1, read as the reverse complement.
AAGTCACAGAGGATGAAGAGGCCGCGGATGCACAAGATGTGGCAGACGCTGGTTGGCCCGGCCGGCTAGGCCGCGTTGTAGCACAGTAAGCTTCCCACTGCAACTTATGCTTCATATCCATGTGCCGGTTCATGCATGAAGTACTCAAACTATGTATTTTTTGGCCTCTACTTAGCTTTTGCTGACAAATGTTACAGATAACACGAGTTGGGTCATCTTTAGCGATCTGAAAAAATGCCCAGGCTATACAAGGCTTAGCACCCATGCGACCTGAAGAGCCACCACGACTTGTGATCAGAGGCAGAGTTGTGTTTGAGGACGCAGTTGTTGACGTGATTCCAGTACTACGTCTCTGTCCAGGAAGGCGCAACCTGACCTCGTCATCACTAGCATCCTCCTCCACCTCCTCTGCTGACCTCATCTCTTGGCTGACTGTGGGTTGACAGTAAGTGGGATATCCAACCTCGTCATCATCACCCTGTGTGTTATCACACCCGTCGTCCTCAGAGCCAACCTCTTCCTGCCCTGACAAAAAACTAAAGTTGTCGCTCCAATCAGGTATTTGAGTCTCATCATCGTCTTCCTCATTGTCTCCACCAACAGGAGTTACAGTTTGGGAACGAGGGTCTACATTATGGTCCGAACCTTCTGCGTCTGGTCCTGGATCCGACTCATAAAGATTCTGGGCATCAGTGCAGATCATTTCCTCGTCTGGATTCACAGAAGCTCTGGAGCCGACCTCTGATTCCCAGGCTATAGTATGAGTAAACAGCTCTGCAGACTCAACCATCTGTTCTACCCCATACTCAGACGGGCAGCTGGAGACTTAGGAGCTGTGAGGAAGCAAGTGCGATTGGGGTGACACCTCTGAGGACTGGAGTATTTGTGATGTTGAAGTTGAGGTGGAGGAGAGCCCACTTAAAGGAGCACTTGATATCCGTTGAAGCACCTGCTGTTTTTGTGCCTCATCTGGAATTTGTAGCGATTGGCAGGCCGTAAGAAAGGCATCTTATCACATTGTCCGCTAAAAGAAGTAGACATCTTAGTTTGGCTGGAAGATGGTCTTTCTTCTGCAGATGTTACTGTTGCTTTAACACCTACCCCACGGACACAACCTTTTTTTCCCTTCCCAACACGCCTATTCCCCTTTCCACCAGCAGCCGGCCTTTTTCCACTCATTTTGGTGGTTAACTAATTCACAACTCTGGAGTTGTTTGCACAAAAAACAATGGATGGGAACCGAGCAGAGCTGAGTGGCCAAACTGTGGTATTAGCCCAAAAGTATTGGCTGGGTTAGATGCAGATAAAAATTATATTGAATTTGCAACCTGGTGGAGGTTAGTATAGATGGACTAATAGAACAAGTACCACACACTGCTACAAGACGAAATATTTTTTCAGAGCTAGATGCAGAAAATAATTATATTGAATTTGCAACCTGATGGAGGTTAGTATAGATGGACTAATAGAACAAGTCCCACACACTGCTACAAGCCGAAATATTTTTTCAGAGCTAGATGCAGAAAAAAATTATATTGAATTTGCAACCTGATGGAGGTTAGTAAAGATGGACTAATAGAACAAGTCCCACACACTGCTACAAGCCGAAGCCCAAATATTTTTTCAGAGCTAGATGCAGATAAAAATTATTTTGAATTTGCAACCTGCTGGAGGTTAGTATAGATGGACTAATAGAATGATGCTATGCCCAAAAGGTTTTACTTCACTATGTGCAGTAAAAAAATTTGTATTCTATACACAGGTGGTGTAGCTTGAAACACAGATAGGCTTCTCCACTGACTAACACACACTGCAAGAGGACAAAAAGGATTTGCTTTGCTAGATTTAGCCAAATGCTGTGAAAAAAACTTGCACAGCACTGGCACAGACTTGCCTGGCAAAAAGTGATAGGAACTGATGTAACCTAGCCCTCAAACGGACTGCAATTACAATTAGTCTTTACTCCCAACCTATCTATTTAAGAGCACAGACCTGCCTGATAAAAGTCGTAGGAAATGATGTAACCTAGTCCTTAAAAGGACTGCAATCACAACTATTCCCTACTCCCAAGCTATCTGTAGATTTGTGCGAAAATTGGCTTGAAATTAACACTGAAAGTATAGCGCACACAGCAACAGCAGTGCCGTCTAACACGCAGCTGCAGCAGTGAGAAAATGGTGGCGACGGGGAAAATGGCAGGGTCTTATAGGGCAAGGACATGTGACATACACTGCCAATGACACATGCCCTTGCTTGTGTGAAAAAAAGCACTTCGCTCCGTGTGTGCGCTGCTGATAGGCTGACAGATTGCACCTCCCCACTGTAAATGCGGGAAAGAGAAAAAAAAATGGAGATCTTCATTATTTCTGCAGAGATCCATCCCCTGCCCCTCCCCCCGCCCCACTGTACACTCAAACTGCGTATTAACATTAATTTTCAGCATTACTGGGAAAAAATCCAGTTATGATTTTGGTGCACGAACAGTTATCGAACATAACCTCGAACAGCCGAATTTTTTTCAAATCGTTCGGGTTCGCCGAACGGCTCGAACACCGCCCAAAACAGCTCGAATTTGAGATTGGTGAACAGTTCGAGTCGAACACCGCTCATCTCTAGTCCTGAGTATCAGGAGACCACTCGTAGAAAGGGGTATACTGTAGCGGGTGTGTCAGGTTTGACACAGTCATACTGGGCCTGGCTGTAAAAGGTCGCTGCGTTTAGCTTTTCAAACATCTTCCTGATCCTTTCATGATCCCTCTCTCTCTAGGACCCAGCAGTGATCCTCACCTTGCTTGGAAATTATACCATTAGGACCCAGTGGTGATCCTCACCTTCTGCTGCTAATTACCACACCCTTGCTGTATCCTTAAATACACTGTTTCTCCAGAGAGTTGCTGGTGATAGTGTTCTTATCTATTCAGGCTTGGAATTCTAGTAGTCATCTAGAATTTTCTTGGAGTTCCTTCGTGGATTGTTGCCTTGTTTTCCCCAGTGTCATCTTTAAGCTAAGTGTATTCCCTTGTTTGTTTCCCTGGTGTGTACTTTTAGTTTGCAGTGGAGCTGACTATTACTCACCCCTCCCCACCCCACCTCTGGGTCAGCTAGGGCCAGGCTTCCTGCTCAGCGATAGATGCAAAACCTATATAGGGTCCATAGGGGAGTCAGGGTTTGTCGTTTTAACTGTTTACGGGTCTCCACTCACCCTTTCCCCACTTGTAGGGCACTTTTCCCTTTTCCTATTATATGTTGGGTTCTCCCCATACTGCCTGGTTCTGGAGAGTCACTGAGTATGAACTAACACTGGCACTCCCTAAGTGCCAGAGGCGAGAGAATATATAGTAGAGGGGAGTGGCCAACACTGAACAGCCAAGACCATCTAAGCGGGAAAGCTCCAGGAGCTTTCAACAGAACAGATTAACACTTGCACTGCTAGCAAGGAAAAAACCTGCACTGTTTAATACGATGATGAAATGCTTCTTTCCAGTGCAGGAGTATGTGAAACCAGGCACTGCGGTCTTCTGGCCCCTCTGTCGCAGTATACCCGTGACAGCATGTCAATTGCAAACTTGTTTATTTTCATGCTGTTTAACTAAAGAATTTAATAACATGAGACTACCCCTTTAAACTAACCCAACATCTACATCCTCTTGAAGTATGGCTAAATATAAGAGCAACATATTAGTAATTTTCTTTACTTTCAGAAATAATACCAAGAGATCACACTATCCTATCCAAAAGAAAACCTCATACTGCTTTTTACCATACGACTTCGTCAGGAGTTAATTTGATTAAAAACTGCTGGGTAAAACTAGTGCTGAAGACCAGTACTGACCCAGATGTGAGCTGCATCTTGGTGGACTTTACACATGTTGTCCCACACACCATGATGGACACGCTTATCCCTGCATGAATCACATGATCATCACTTAATACTGAATGTCAGTACATTTGTGATCATGGATACAAATGAAACACTGAGTGCTCCACCATGTCTGGCGGACAGTGCATGCTCAGGAATCCAAGCTCCAGCGACCTCAAAGAGAAAGATTTTAAAGATAATTACAGAGTATAATGAAAAAAGAACTTTATACTTCAGTTGCCATTTGAATTGCCTGCCGTAGTTCCACTGCTCCAAGTCGAGCATACCCAGTGGAGTCTCTTTCAGCTGGCTTTCACCACAGCTCTGCTGAAGGTCCAGTGCTGAGAACTACCGTATTTTTCGGACTATAAGACGCACAGGACCATAACATGCACCCCAAATTTTCATATACACCTGAAGAAGGCTGCAAACAGCCGAAATGCGTTGTGTATATAGGTTTTATTGTTTTATAGTAGTGTGAATAAAAAAAAAATTTTTACTTACAAGCAACCTGAAGTTCCTGCACCTTGATCTCACTTGGTGGCAAAGGCATCCTCGTTGTGGGATACTCCTGAATCAGGATTCAATCCCACCTCACCAGGCCGGCCGCAGTCTTTTGCAAATTCATTCACACTACAAGCGGGAGTTGTGCCTCTGCTTGCAAAACCGCATCAGGTGAGCAATTTCCTATAGATACTCACCCTTTTAATTGATCAAATCTTACTACGCTTAGATAGTGCCACGTTTTTTCTGCTTTAGAAAATCTATTATCGTTCAAATTTTGGGGTGGAATATAGGAAAAAAATATTTTTTATAAGATGGCGGTCCATCTTATAGTCTGAATAGGTATCTCACCTGGGGGGCGCTGGAGCGAGGGTCTCAGGAGGCAGGGTCATTCAGGAAGACGGTGTTCCAGCAGCGGGGAGTTGCAGTGGTGGTGGAGCAGGATCGCAGGTTCCTCCATTCCCTCCCTCAGGAACCCGGCGGCTGCAGAAGAAGAGGTGAGACGGCTGAGGCCCGGTGTCTGGCTGGGGGGCCGGTGAGCGGCTTGGCAGAGCGACGTGTATGACTTTCCGTTGTGCGCAGCCATCTTCCTGAAGCTGTGATCTGCAGGAAAATGGCCATCCGAGCTACCAGTTTGGGCATGCGCCGGCTCGAGCGGCCATTTTCCTTTAGATCACGGCTTCAGGAAGATAGCCGCTCACACCGGAAAGCCACACCGCTCTGCCATGCCGCTCACCGGCCCCCAGCATCTCACCGCTTTTGCCACCGCTGGGTTCCTGAAGAAGGGAGGGAACTGAGGGCACTGCGATCCCACTCCACCTCCACCGCAACTATCAGGTAAGCTCTGCGTTCAGACCATAAGACACACCGCCCATTTTCCTCGCAAATTTGAGGGGGGGAAATTGTGTCTTATGTTCTGAAAAATACGGTATGTGTATTCTATGTTGAGAATTCACTTTATTTTTCTATATGGTCCTGTACACAACTGTGCCAGAAAGATTTTATCTTCTGCCATAATTTTTAAATAATTGTTCTGTTAACTGGTTTCCAGCTCATCTGTCCTGCACTACATTGTGCTCTGCCTCAAGTACAAATGTTGAAATAACTAGGCACATCAGAGCTGTAACAAGCAGTGCTGAGCTGTGTTTGATGCCTGCTATTGACAGATCGATGATGCAAAACTAAAAATGCCACTCTTTCGGGAGCATATGGCAAAAGATGCCACATGTATCAACAGAGGGGCAGTTACCAAATATATGTGGTGGAGTCAGCAGAGAATAGTATAGCAGAGATGTGCTGGAAGGCTGTGCTATTTTACACATTCATTGGTCAGACCATTTCTAGCACAGTGCTAGAGGGAGGGAGTGGTCTGCTGCACTGAGGAGAAGCATGGTGCAGCTAGGAAATGTAGTTTTAACAGTGTAAGTATAGATTGCCTGATGAGCTATGTGAACAGAGAGGTAGACAGATATTAAATAAGACATGGTACAAGAAAGAATCTTTATGTTGGGCTTGGTCCATATATTAACAATAAGTATGCATTTAAAGGGAACCTGTCACCATGAAAATGCAGTCCAATCTGGAGGCACCATGATATAGAGCAGGGGGGGGGGTTACAATAACCTGTGATTTAATCATTTAATTCTCTGCTCTTTATGGGATTTTTGGTCCAGTGGACGGTCATATGAGTGACTGACAGTGATCTCTGCATGCACACTTATACAAATAAAGCTGTCAGTTAATGATAGGACTAGCCACTGGACTGAAAATCCCAGAAAAAGCAGAGGTTTAAATGATTAAATCACAGATTATACTGAACCTTTTCTCACAAAACTATATTTCAATTTACGGCGCCAATAAGGAGGAGGTGGAGTAATGTTTTGGTCTGGAATCATGGGGAGAGAGATTGTCGGCCCCTTTAGGATCCCTGAAGGGGTAAAGATGAACTCCATAATATATGTGGAGTTTCTCAAACAGCACTTCCTGCCATGGTTCAAGAAGAAGAACCGTGTATTCCGCAGCAAGATCATTTTCATGCATGATAATGCACCGTCTCATGCTGCACATAACACATCTGCATCTCTGGCTGATATGGGCATAAAAGGGGACAAACTTATGGTGTGACCCCCATGCTCCTCTGAGCTCAACCCCATTGAGAACCTCTGGAGCATCATCAAAAGGAGTGTCTATGATGGCGGGAGGCAGTTCACATCTAAGCAACAGCTCTGGGAGGGTATTCTGTCCTCATGCAAAACAATTGAAGCAGAAACCATCCAAAACCTGACAAATTCAATGGACGAGAGCGTTCAGAAGCTCCTTTCGAACAAGGGGTCCTATGTGCAAATGTAACATCACCTAGAATAAAGTTTTGAGTTGAAAACTGTTTGATTTCAGTTACTAATAACATGCTAATGGTTATAATTTCAAAAATGACCATTTTTTTGTTCTTTATTAAAATGAAAAGGTTGATCGAAGAGTGTGGGGGATCTAAGAGTGTGGCAACCCAGTAGTCAGGATTACTTCGAATTCTGACAATCTGAGGGTCATGTTGCAGGTAGTGCAGCAAGAAGGCACTCATGTGTCTTGCGCATCTAGGAGCCCCAAAATTATTTTCCGGGATAGATGCAGCTAAAAATTATTATTAATTTGAAAGCTGGTGGAGCTTAGTATAGATGGCCTAATAGAATCAGTACTGCACACTGCTACAAGGCCCAAATTATTTTCCAGCCAAGATACAGATAAACATGATTAGTAATTTGAAAGCTTAAAATGGTTGGTGAGGTGATTTTAACAAATCATCAAGCTTTTACTCTCCCCAGGATGACACAGGGGTAGAAAAGTCGTTTCGGATCCATGATTTGTTCATCTTTATGAATGTGAGTCTGTCTACATTATCAGTGGAGAGCCGCATGCGCTTATCTGTCAGCACACCACAAGCAGCACTGAACACACTTTCAGACAGAACGCTGGCTGCTGGGCATGACAAGATCACCAAGGCGTAAGTGGCGAGCTCCGGCCATTTATCCAGATTGGAAGCCCAAAAAGAGCAAGGGTCCAGTGACACAGTCATGGCTTCAATGTTTACTTGGAGATACTCCTGTACCATCGTCTCTAGGCGTTGACTATGTGTCAGACTTCTTGTCTCCTGTGGCCTTGCAAAGGATGGGCTAAAAAAGTGGTGAAATGATTCCGCAAAATTGATGTTACCAGCAGATACTGTGTTTCTGTTACGTTTTGAGTGCTGAACACTCGACGGTCCCACGGTTGGCAAGTTGGAACTGTGAGATTCACTACGTGCACCACTAGTGTTTTGGGGAAAAGCACATGTAAGATTCTGCAACAGTCTCTGCTGATACTCCTGCATGCGTGCATCTCTTTCTATGGCAGGAATAATTTCTGCAAATTTACTTTTGTACCGGGGATCTAACAGTGTGGCAACCCAGTAGTCAGGATTATTTCTAATTCTCACAATTCGATGGTCATGTTGCAGGTAGTGCAGCAAGAAGGCACTCATGTGTCTTGCGCATCCAGGAGCACCAAGTCCCTGTTGTGTTGGTGGCGAGGTAACAATCATGCTTCCTTCGTCTGCCCTCTTCCCCTAACCTCGCACAACAGAAATGTGATCACGGTCTCCCTCATCTGATGAGTCTTCCATCAGTTCGTCCTCCACTTCTTCCTGGGCTCCTGCACCTTCCTCACTAGTTTGGCTGCTACCATGCGCCCTGGTAAAACCATCTCCCCCACCCTCACATGCCTGACGCCTTGGTGCTGCCGACCGTCTGGACCTTGCAGATGTTAGCCCTTCCGCATACAACTCCTCCTCCTCTACTTCCTCCACCCCCTCTTGTGCCACCACCTGACTCCGAATTCTGTTTAACATGTGCTCCAGCATGTAAATCACCGGAATAGTCATGCTGATAATGGCATCGTCAGCACTAAACATCTTCGTCGCCATTTCAAAACTGTGCAGAAGGGTGCATAGGTCCCTGATCTGAGACCACTCCTCCAGCGTGATTTGCCCCACCTCTGGATCTCGTTGGCCCAAGCTATACGTCACAACGTATTGCACCAGGGCTTGTCGGTGCTGCCACAGTCGCTGCAACATGTGCAGAGTTGAATTCCACCATGTCGGCACATCGCATTTTAGCCGGTGAAGTGGCAGGCCCAACAACTTCTGAAGAGATGTAAGTCGCTGAGCTGTGGGATGCGAACGGTGGAAGTGAGCACACAGCGACCGTGCCCTCTGCAGAAGGCCATCTAGTCCAGGATAGTGGGCTAAAAATTGCTGGACAACCAGGTTCAACGCGTGAGCCATACAAGGCACGTGTGTGACATTGCCCCGGCGAAGGGCTGCACCGAGGTTTGCAGCATTGTCGCACACGGCCTTCCCTGGTTTCAGGTCCAGTGGAGACAACCATTCATGAAACTGGTTCTCCAGAGCTGACCACAACTCCTCAGCTGTGTGACTCACATTTCCCAGACATTTCAAAGTAAAAACCGCCTGATGACGTTGAGCCCTGCTGCCAGCATAGTAAGGAGGTGTGCAGGATCCCTTCTGTGCAGTTAGAAAGCTTGTGGCATGACCAGACAGGCTTTGGGTGCAGGTGGAGGACCGAGAGGAGGTTGAGGAGGCAGAAGCAGTGGAGGAACTTTGAGATAAAGAGGATTGACGCACAACTCGTGGGGACTGCAAGACTTGGACAGCAGCCCCTTGTCCTGCTGTCACCATAGTTACCCAGTGCCCAGTCAGCGACATGTAACACCCCTGTCCATGCCTACTCGTCCAAGTGTCTGTGGTGAAATTCACCCTGTCACACACAGAGTTTCTCAAAGAAGCGGTGATGTTGTGTGCGACATGCTGGTGGAGCACAGGCACACCTTTCTTTGAGAAGTAGTGCCGACTGGGCATCTGGTACTGGGGCACTGCGACGGACATAAGGTCTCGAAAATCCTCTGTGTCCACCAGGCGGAAAGGAAACATTTCTGGAGCCAAGAGCTTGCAGATGGTGAAATTCAGCCTCTTAGCTTTCTCATGGCTAGGAGGAAATGGTTTTTTACTTGTCCACATCTGAGGGACCGAGGGCTGGCTGTTGTGCTTAGACGGGGTTGAGAAGGGTGCCCCCGGCAAACTGCCGGTCTCTGAGGAAGAAGCAGGCGGACATGTTAGGTTGCCTTGATCCAAAGGTGGTGCTATCGATGTCGGACAGCGCTGAACACCAGCTGGTGTTTCCACCTCCAAAGAAAATGATGACTTGCCAATCACGCTGGCTGTTGCGGGTAAAGAAGTGGCAGGTCTGCGTCCCAAAACAGGTGTGACTGCTGTCCCCCAAGTCACAGAGGATGAAGAGGCCGCGGATGCACAAGATGTGGCAGACGCTGGTTGGCCCGGCCGGCTAGGCCGCGTTGTAGCACAGTAAGCTTCCCACTGCAACTTATGCTTCATATCCATGTGCCGGTTCATGCATGAAGTACTCAAACTATGTATTTTTTGGCCTCTACTTAGCTTTTGCTGACAAATGTTACAGATAACACGAGTTGGGTCATCTTTAGCGATCTGAAAAAATGCCCAGGCTATACAAGGCTTAGCACCCATGCGACCTGAAGAGCCACCACGACTTGTGATCAGAGGCAGAGTTGTGTTTGAGGACGCAGTTGTTGACGTGATTCCAGTACTACGTCTCTGTCCAGGAAGGCGCAACCTGACCTCGTCATCACTAGCATCCTCCTCCACCTCCTCTGCTGACCTCATCTCTTGGCTGACTGTGGGTTGACAGTAAGTGGGATATCCAACCTCGTCATCATCACCCTGTGTGTTATCACACCCGTCGTCCTCAGAGCCAACCTCTTCCTGCCCTGACAAAAAACTAAAGTTGTCGCTCCAATCAGGTATTTGAGTCTCATCATCGTCTTCTTCATTGTCTCCACCAACAGGAGTTACAGTTTGGGAACGAGGGTCTACATTATGGTCCGAACCTTCTGCGTCTGGTCCTGGATCCGACTCATAAAGATTCTGGGCATCAGTGCAGATCATTTCCTCGTCTGGATTCACAGAAGCTCTGGAGCCGACCTCTGATTCCCAGGCTATAGTATGAGTAAACAGCTCTGCAGACTCAACCATCTGTTCTACCCCATACTCAGACGGGCAGCTGGAGACTTAGGAGCTGTGAGGAAGCAAGTGCGATTGGGGTGACACCTCTGAGGACTGGAGTATTTGTGATGTTGAAGTTGAGGTGGAGGAGAGCCCACTTAAAGGAGCACTTGATATCCGTTGAAGCACCTGCTGTTTTTGTGCCTCATCTGGAATTTGTAGCGATTGGCATGGCCGTAAGAAAGGCATCTTATCACATTGTCCGCTAAAAGAAGTAGACATCTTAGTTTGGCTGGAAGATGGTCTTTCTTCTGCAGATGTTACTGTTGCTTTAACACCTACCCCACGGACACAACCTTTTTTTCCCTTCCAAACACGCCTATTCCCCTTTCCACCAGCAGCCGGCCTTTTTCCACTCATTTTGGTGGTTAACTAATTCACAACTCTGGAGTTGTTTGCACAAAAAACAATGGATGGGAACCGAGCAGAGCTGAGTGGCCAAACTGTGGTATTAGCCCAAAAGTATTGGCTGGGTTAGATGCAGATAAAAATTATATTGAATTTGCAACCTGGTGGAGGTTAGTATAGATGGACTAATAGAACAAGTCCCACACACTGCTACAAGCCGAAATATTTTTTCAGAGCTAGATGCAGAAAATAATTATATTGAATTTGCAACCTGATGGAGGTTAGTATAGATGGACTAATAGAACAAGTCCCACACACTGCTACAAGCCCAAATATTTTTTCAGAGCTAGATGCAGATAAAAATTATTTTGAATTTGCAACCTGCTGGAGGTTAGTATAGATGGACTAATAGAATGATGCTATGCCCAAAAGGTTTTACTTCACTATGTGCAGTAAAAAAATTTGTATTCTATACACAGGTGGTGTAGCTTGAAACACAGATAGGCTTCTCCACTGACTAACACACACTGCAAGAGGACAAAAAGGATTTGCTTTGCTAGATTTAGCCAAATGCTGTGAAAAAAACTTGCACAGCACTGGCACAGACTTGCCTGGCAAAAAGTGATAGGAACTGATGTAACCTAGCCCTCAAAAGGACTGCAATTACAATTAGTCTTTACTCCCAACCTATCTATTTAAGAGCACAGACCTGCCTGATAAAAGTCGTAGGAAATGATGTAACCTAGTCCTTAAAAGGACTGCAATCACAACTATTCCCTACTCCCAAGCTATCTGTAGATTTGTGCGAAAATTGGCTTGAAATTAACACTGAAAGTATAGCGCACACAGCAACAGCAGTGCCGTCTAACACGCAGCTGCAGCAGTGAGAAAATGGTGGCGACGGGGAAAATGGCAGGGTCTTATAGGGCAAGGACATGTGACATACACTGCCAATGACACATGCCCTTGCTTGTGTGAAAAAAAGCACTTCGCTCCGTGTGTGCGCTGCTGATAGGCTGACAGATTGCACCTCCCCACTGTAAATGCGGGAAAGAGAAAAAAAAATGGAGATCTTCATTATTTCTGCAGAGATCCATCCCCTGCCCCTCCCCCCGCCCCACTGTACACTCAAACTGCGTATTAACATTAATATTCAGCATTACTGGGAAAAAATCCAGTTATGATTTTGGTGCACGAACAGTTATCGAACATAACCTCGAACAGCCGAATTTTTGTCAAATCGTTCGGGTTCGCCGAACGGCTCGAACACCGCCCAAAACAGCTCGAATTTGAGATTGGCGAACAGTTCGAGTCGAACACCGCTCATCTCTAGTCCTGAGTATCAGGAGACCACTCGTAGAAAGGGGTATACTGTAGCGGGTGTGTCAGGTTTGACACAGTCATACTGGGCCTGGCTGTAGAAGGTCGCTGCGTTTAGCTTTTCAAACATCTTCCTGATCCTTTCATGATCCCTCTCTCTCTAGGACCCAGCAGTGATCCTCACCTTGCTTGGAAATTATACCATTAGGACCCAGTGGTGATCCTCACCTTCTGCTGCTAATTACCACACCCTTGCTGTATCCTTAAATACACTGTTTCTCCAGAGAGTTGCTGGTGATAGTGTTCTTATCTATTCAGGCTTGGAATTCTAGTAGTCATCTAGAATTTTCTTGGAGTTCCTTCGTGGATTGTTGCCTTGTTTTCCCCAGTGTCATCTTTAAGCTAAGTGTATTCCCTTGTTTGTTTCCCTGGTGTGTACTTTTAGTTTGCAGTGGAGCTGACTATTACTCACCCTTCCCCACCCCACCTCTGGGTCAGCTAGGACCAGGCTTCCTGCTCAGCGATAGATGCAAAACCTATATAGGGTCCATAGGGGAGTCAGGGTTTGTCGTTTTAACTGTTTACGGGTCTCCACTCACCCTTTCCCCACTTGTAGGGCACTTTTCCCTTTTCCTATTATATGTTGGGTTCTCCCCATACTGCCTGGTTCTGGAGAGTCACTGGGTATGAACTAGCACTGGCACTCCCTAAGTGCCAGAGGCGAGAGAATATATAGTAGAGGGGAGTGGCCAACACTGAACAGCCAAGACCATCTAAGCGGGAAAGCTCCAGGAGCTTTCAACAGAACAGATTAACACTTGCACTGCTAGCAAGGAAAAAACCTGCACTGTTTAATACGATGATGAAATGCTTCTTTCCAGTGCAGGAGTATGTGAAACCAGGCACTGCGGTCTTCTGGCCCCTCTGTCGCGGTATACCCGTGACAGCATGTCAATTGCAAACTTGTTTATTTTCATGCTGTTTAACTAAAGAATTTAATAACATGAGACTACCCCTTTAAACTAACCCAACATCTACATCCTCTTGAAGTATGGCTAAATATAAGAGCAACATATTAGTAATTTTCTTTACTTTCAGAAATAATACCAAGAGATCACACTATCCTATCCAAAAGAAAACCTCATACTGCTTTTTACCATACGACTTCGTCAGGAGTTAATTTGATTAAAAACTGCTGGGTAAAACTAGTGCTGAAGACCAGTACTGACCCAGATGTGAGCTGCATCTTGGTGGACTTTACACATGTTGTCCCACACACCATGATGGACACGCTTATCCCTGCATGAATCACATGATCATCACTTAATACTGAATGTCAGTACATTTGTGATCATGGATACAAATGAAACACTGAGTGCTCCACCATGTCTGGCGGACAGTGCATGCTCAGGAATCCAAGCTCCAGCGACCTCAAAGAGAAAGATTTTAAAGATAATTACAGAGTATAATGAAAAAAGAACTTTATACTTCAGTTGCCATTTGAATTGCCTGCCGTAGTTCCACTGCTCCAAGTCGAGCATACCCAGTGGAGTCTCTTTCAGCTGGCTTTCACCACAGCTCTGCTGAAGGTCCAGTGCTGAGAACTACCGTATTTTTCGGACTATAAGACGCACAGGACCATAACATGCACCCCAAATTTTCATATACACCTGAAGAAGGCTGCAAACAGCCGAAATGCGTTGTGTATATAGGTTTTATTGTTTTATAGTAGTGTGAATAAAAAAAAAATTTTTACTTACAAGCAACCTGAAGTTCCTGCACCTTGATCTCACTTGGTGGCAAAGGCATCCTCGTTGTGGGATACTCCTGAATCAGGATTCAATCCCACCTCACCAGGCCGGCCGCAGTCTTTTGCAAATTCATTCACACTACAAGCGGGAGTTGTGCCTCTGCTTGCAAAACCGCATCAGGTGAGCAATTTCCTATAGATACTCACCCTTTTAATTGATCAAATCTTACTACGCTTAGATAGTGCCACGTTTTTTTCTGCTTTAGAAAATCTATTATCGTTCAAATTTTGGGGTGGAATATAGGAAAAAAATATTTTTTATAAGATGGCGGTCCATCTTATAGTCTGAATAGGTATCTCACCTGGGGGGCGCTGGAGCGAGGGTCTCAGGAGGCAGGGTCATTCAGGAAGACGGTGTTCCAGCAGCGGGGAGTTGCAGTGGTGGTGGAGCAGGATCGCAGGTTCCTCCATTCCCTCCCTCAGGAACCCGGCGGCTGCAGAAGAAGAGGTGAGACGGCTGAGGCCCGGTGTCTGGCTGGGGGGCCGGTGAGCGGCTTGGCAGAGCGACGTGTATGACTTTCCGTTGTGCGCAGCCATCTTCCTGAAGCTGTGATCTGCAGGAAAATGGCCATCCGAGCTACCAGTTTGGGCATGCGCCGGCTCGAGCGGCCATTTTCCTTTAGATCACGGCTTCAGGAAGATAGCCGCTCACACCGGAAAGCCACACCGCTCTGCCATGCCGCTCACCGGCCCCCAGCATCTCACCGCTTTTGCCACCGCTGGGTTCCTGAAGAAGGGAGGGAACTGAGGGCACTGCGATCCCACTCCACCTCCACCGCAACTATCAGGTAAGCTCTGCGTTCAGACCATAAGACACACCGCCCATTTTCCTCGCAAATTTGAGGGGGGGAAATTGTGTCTTATGTTCTGAAAAATACGGTATGTGTATTCTATGTTGAGAATTCACTTTATTTTTCTATATGGTCCTGTACACAACTGTGCCAGAAAGATTTTATCTTCTGCCATAATTTTTAAATAATTGTTCTGTTAACTGGTTTCCAGCTCATCTGTCCTGCACTACATTGTGCTCTGCCTCAAGTACAAATGTTGAAATAACTAGGCACATCAGAGCTGTAACAAGCAGTGCTGAGCTGTGTTTGATGCCTGCTATTGACAGATCGATGATGCAAAACTAAAAATGCCACTCTTTCGGGAGCATATGGCAAAAGATGCCACATGTATCAACAGAGGGGCAGTTACCAAATATATGTGGTGGAGTCAGCAGAGAATAGTATAGCAGAGATGTGCTGGAAGGCTGTGCTATTTTACACATTCATTGGTCAGACCATTTCTAGCACAGTGCTAGAGGGAGGGAGTGGTCTGCTGCACTGAGGAGAAGCATGGTGCAGCTAGGAAATGTAGTTTTAACAGTGTAAGTATAGATTGCCTGATGAGCTATGTGAACAGAGAGGTAGACAGATATTAAATAAGACATGGTACAAGAAAGAATCTTTATGTTGGGCTTGGTCCATATATTAACAATAAGTATGCATTTAAAGGGAACCTGTCACCATGAAAATGCAGTCCAATCTGGAGGCACCATGATATAGAGCAGGGGGGGGGGGGGGGGTTACAATAACCTGTGATTTAATCATTTAATTCTCTGCTCTTTATGGGATTTTTGGTCCAGTGGACGGTCATATGAGTGACTGACAGTGATCTCTGCATGCACACTTATACAAATAAAGCTGTCAGTTAATGATAGGACTAGCCACTGGACTGAAAATCCCAGAAAAAGCAGAGGTTTAAATGATTAAATCACAGATTATACTGAACCTTTTCTCACAAAACTATATTTCAATTTATTCAGCTCCCCCTACTCTATACCATGATGCCTGCAGACGGGATTGCATTTTCATGTTGACAGGTTCCCTTTAATGTGCTTTATGACACATAATGTGCCTGTGGAAATAACCCAATAAAGCCTTAGTTACTTACCGGTAACGGGATTTTTCAGAGCCCATGACAGCTCCACGAGAGGATCCGCCCATCATGGACAGGAAACCTACAGGTTAAAAAGGGCGGCACCTCTCTCCCACCTCAGTTTAGTTAACAGAGCATGAGAGGACTGCCAAGGTTAAGAACAACAAAAGAAATTCATTTTAAGCCAATTACTCTAAGTAACTTCCCCCGAAGGTGCAAAAAGAAAAATAACTCTACGGGAGTGCAAAAAAGCACCAGTGTAGGGAGGGAATATAAGGGTGCTGTCATGGGCTCCGAAAAATCCCGTTACCGGTAAGTAACTAAGGCTTTATTTGTACTCCCATGACAGCACCACGAGAGATTTTACAGAGACGAAAGGAGATTAGGGAGGGACCACTGCTTGAAGCACCCTTCTCCCAAAGGTGAGATCAGAAGAGTCACCCAAATCCAATCTATAATGCCTATAGAAGGTGGAGGGAGAAGACCAGGTGGCAGCCTTACATATGTCTTCGATGGAAACCCTGGTCTTCTCGGCCCAGGAAGTTGCTACTGCTCTGGTGGAGTGTGCCCTCAACCCTTCAGGTACTTCCCTATCCCCCGAGGAGTAGGCGAGGGAGATGGCCTCTCTAATCCACCTCGCAATTGTAGATTTTGAAGCTTTACAACCCTTTCTAGCCCCCTGATGGCATATAAATAGGGAGCTATTCCAAAAAACATTTCAAAAAATGTGTGAAACCTCCAGATATTTAAGCATGCACCTTCTAACATCTAATGTATGTAGTTTCTCCTCTTTCTGATTTTTAGGGGGGAAACAAAAGGTTGGAAGATTTACCTCTTGAGTTCTATGAAACCGTGAGACTACTTTTGGAAGAAAAGCCGGATCAGGCTTTAACACAATTCTATCATCCATAATTTGGGTAAATGGTGGGGATATAGAAAAGGCTTGTATGTCACTTACTCTTCTGGCCGAAGTTAGGGCCACTAACAGGGCTGTTTTAAGAAGAATAATTTTATGGGTGGCTGAATCTAGAGGTTCGAAGGGGGGGTTAATCAAGGCATTTAAGACCAGGTTTAAATCCCAGGGAGAGGGTTTGGATTTAATGATAAGTCTACATCTGAAAGAGGCCTTTATAAACCGTGCTACCCAATAATTAGCTGCTATATCAAACGCAAATAAGGCTCCTAAAGCCGAAACTTGCACCTTCAAAGTACTAGTGGTTAGGCCCCGTTCTAAACCCCGCTGTAGAAACTCTAGTATCTTCCCAATAGGGATCCCATCCTCTAGTTTGAATTCTGCAAAGGACAGGAACTTTCTCCAAGTTCTAGCATAGATGCGGGTGGTAACGGGCTTTCTGCTACATAGTAGAGTGTTTACTAAATTTGAGGAAAACCCTTTGCTGGTTAACAGTGCCCTTTCAAATTCCATGCTGTTAAATGGAGATTTGGGGCTGGAGGTTGGGAAACTGGACCCGGAGTAAGAAGGTCCGGGATTTCCTAAAGGATCCAGGGGTCTGATATTGACATCCTGCGGAGACAAGAGAACCATGGCCTCTTGGGCCAAAAGGGGCATATGAGGATCATTCTGGCTTCGTCTGTCATGATCTTTCTTAGGACTGATGGAAGCAGGACCATAGGAGGGAAAGCATATGCCAAAGGAAACTCCCAGGGAATCATGAAGGCGTCCACCGCCAGGGGCTTTTCTCTGGGGTTTAGAGAACAAAATGTTGTCACCTTCCAATTGGACTTCGTCGCGAACAAGTCCACTGCTGGAAGACCCCACATTGCCACAATCTTGGAGAATATTCGAGGATTCAAGGACCATTCTCCTTCTTTTAGGGATTTGCGGCTGAGAAAATCTGCCCTGATGTTTTCTTTTCCTCTTAGATGAACCGCAGAAAGGGAGAGAAAATGATCTTCTGCTTTCTGAAGAAGTCTGTCTGCTACTCTCATTAAGTCTCTTGAACGGGTCCCCCCTTGATGATTTATATACACTACTGAGACTTGATTGTCCGAGAGTATATGGACATCCTGGCCCTGTAAATATACAAGGAACCCATTGAGCGCATAATCAACTGCCAAAAGCTCCTTAACATTGGAGGAAAACTGTACCTCATCTTCTGACCAGGTTCCCTGAATTAAGCTGTTTTCAAAATGAGCTCCCCAACCTGTAGCACTTGCATCTGTAGTTAAGACTGCCGTAGGTTTACTTTCCCAAGGGACTCCCCTAGAAAGATTAGTGTATACTAACCACCAGCGAAGGGATTGTAAGAAGCAAAGGGCCAAGGCAAACTCCCGGTCTAGATGTCCATCTAAGATTGAGTCATTATATAACACATCCCATTGAAGAGCCCTTGAGTGAAATTGGGACCAGCGCACTGCAGAAAATAATAATAATGACATGGCTTTGCGCAGTGTCATGGAGGGTCTATCCATACAATGTTTCACTAATCCCAGGATTTTTGCAATTTTTTCATCTGATAAATGACATAACTGTCTATCTGAATCTAAAATGACCCCCAGGAACTGTTGGGCTTTTTGTGGAGTCAACCTAGATTTTTCCAGATTTAGAAACCAACCTAGGTCTTGTAGGACAGAAATTGTTACCTGAAGGTGGGCCTCACATTGTGCAAAGGAATTCCCCACTATCAGGAAATCATCGAGGCAAGGGATTATTAAAATATCTTTCTCTCTTATGTGGGCCATAACTTCTGACACCAGTTTAGTAAAAACTCTCGGGGCTATAGCCAACCCAAAGGGAAGAGCGGTATACTGGTAGTGTTTTACCACCCTTTAATTTCGATGGCTAATCTTAAATACTTTTGATAATCCCTATGAATGGGAACATGGTAATAGGCGTCTTTAAGATCCAGGACTACCATATAACAGTGGGGAAAAAGCAATTTTATTATTGTTTTTAATGATTCCATTTTGAAGGTGTCTATTTTAAGAAACCAATTTAAGGATTTAAAATTTATGATAGTCCTGAAACACCCATCCGGCTTGGGAACCAAGAAGAGCGTGGAGTAAAATCCGTCTCCCTCTTCTGTTTTCGGAACCTCAATCAGGACGTTTTTCTTTGTTAGGTCTTGTATTTCTGATATGAGGGCAGTCTGCCGCTCTGCGGAGGAACTAGAGGGAATAATTACGAATCTCCTGTAAGGAAAGGCTTGAAATTGAAATTTAAGACCAAAACTAATCAGGCCTAAAATCCAACTGCTATGTGAAATACGTTCCCAAGCGAGAAAAAAACAACGACAATCTCCCCCCCACCTGGGTGGATTGTGATTCCCCTGGCTTCTGGAAGAAGAACCAAAGAGTATGCCTCTACCTTTGCGACCTCTTTCCTCGAATTTCTCCTGTTCTCTAAAGAATCGTCTTCGGACAAACTTCTTTTTCCAAAAGGATTTTTTAAAAGAGGGTAGAGGTACAGACGGAAAGACCCTCTTAGAATCTCCTGCTTTTTCCAACAGATCATCCATGGTCTGGCCGAAAAGATATTCACCCTCACAAGAAATTGTACAGAGTCTAGATTTTTTTTTGTACATCTCCAGGCCAGCATTTTAGCAAAAGGGCTCGCCGAGCAGCATTTGAAAGAGCTGATGATTTTGCTGCTAGTCTAACTGAGTCTGCAGATGCATCAGCAAGAAAAGCCGCTGCACCCTGGACTAGGGGGAGAGAAGAAATAAGCTCCTTCCTGGAGACACCCTCTTTCAATTGGTTGTCTAGCTGTTCCAGCCAGACCATCAGGGTTCTGGACGTGCAGGTGGCAGCCACTGCTGGTTTCACGGCTCCTGTAGTGGTCTCCCAAGTATCTTTTAAAAAGGTATCTGCTCGTCTGTCCAGGGGGTCTCTAAAAGCTCCCATGTCGTCGAAGGGGAGGGAAGCCTTCTTTGATGCTTTAGCAATGGCCACATCAAGCCTTGGTGCCTTTGACCAGGAGGAGCATGCAGTATCATCAAACGGATACCTCCTTTTGAAAGAGGGAGGGATGCTGCCCTTTCTGTCTGGCTTTTGCCACTCTCTTTCAATGAGATCGTTAATCTTTGCATTCATGGGGAAGGATCTTTTCTTTTTTTGACCTAATCCTCCAAACATAACATCCTCCAGAGACTTCTCTGGTCTAGTGTCCACAATGCCCATAGTAGAACGGACAGCTTTCACCAAGGCATCCACCTCATTTAAAGGAAAACATTGTCTCTCAGATTCGCTATCAGAGGAGGATAGGGAAGAAGAAGAAATGTCTGAGATGTCGGAATTTGAGCCTGGTCAAGGGCACTGAGGGGAATGCCTGACCTCACAATTCCCTCGCAAAGCCTTGCCTACTTCTTCTTTAATTAGAGTTTTTAGACACAAAGAAAACCCTGGGGTTTCTTCCGTCATCACCTTGTCAATACAAACCTGGCACAACTTTTTAATATATGCATCAGGGAGCGGGCAGCTGCATAGGACACATTCTTTATGCTTTGATTTAAATGAACATTTCTTGCTCTGAAAGGATTTCACAGACAGAGAAGAAAAAAGGGAAGCAATTAGTGGAACCCTCACGAAGATTCCACTTACCCCCTGGCATATGCGGTACCGTAGAAGCAGAGGAATCCTTCTTAACCGGCGGAGGATCACGCCGGACGACAGGACCTTCGTTCCTGCTCTTAGCGGTGAACTTCTTAGTTGAACGACTGGACCCGGTCCGGGAACGACGTTGCACCGCCTGTAGTGAGGGCTCCCCAGAGGGCTGCTCCTGCAGCAGTTCTTCTTGCTGAGGTGAAAGCTCCTGTGTATCTCCCATTGTTATGAAAAAACAAAGGGCTGGGAAGCACCTCTGAATGTAACCAGGCCTATTTTATACTGGCCATGCAGGTACCTGTGTGGAATAGGGGGGGGCCTCCCTTTCCCCCTCCCCGGGGTGGGCAGAACATTGCACGTAGCAGTACTAGCAGGACGCCCATACTGTTCCGGGCTCCGGCATCCCCACTGCTTGCATGCGGCCCTACTTCCTGGCCGCGCGCGAAAATGCGCCCACATCTGGTGGAGGCCGGCGCACCGGAGATACGTCATAGGCCTGCCGTCACAGGGCCGCGCCTGCACGTTCCCCACCGGCGCGGCCCCGATCTCTTGTAGTGAAGCGGGGGGGGGGAGGTTTACCCGCATGCAGTTCCACACACACAGAGGACTGTCCGGCTCCATCGAGGAGATGTCACGCTGACCGCAACGCGCAATGAGCCCTGCCGTGGCGTCTCCAGGAAAAAGAGGACCGACCAGGGCAGGAACTTCACCGCTCCAGGTACCCTGTCTATCCCTCTGGGCAAGAGACCGTTCCAATATTCATCCTGCAGGAACCTGATAGGTCTCCCATCATAGACAGGAAACCTAAACTGAGGCGGGAGAGAGGTGCCGCCCTTTTTAACCTGTAGGTTTCCTGTCCATGATGGGCGGATCCTCTCGTGGTGCTGTCATGGGAGTACAAATAAAAAAAGAAATTCCAATATGTTCCATACCATGTTTTTTACCAAAATACTCATCTTTAGCAGAATGTCAAACAGAATCAAAGCATGGCAGTATATGCAAGGTCTACAGGTTTATAGTACATGTTATGGATCTGGATGGTGGAACCTCTGTGCTTCGGTGCAAGGAGGGACCAGAGGGGCGTGACTAAGTGCCTACTCGACCTGACCAAGGTCACACGGCGGCTTAGTCGACTCCGTGAATCAGGGAGGGAATGGGCAGGTGGACCAGGTGCCACTCTGGGACCAACCTTGTGTGAGAGCAGGTGACTCCCACGGGTTAGATGGCAGGAACTGACCGGTACAGCGGATGAGCACGGCAGGAAGGCTGACGAGTGGTCCGGGTAGATAAGCAGGCTGGTTCGGCAGATAGCCAGACGGGTGCTCCGGGTAGGCAAGCAGGCGGGCACTGCAGGTAACTGGCAGGTGATCCGGGTAGGCTGGCTGGCAGGCACGACAGGTAACAGGCAGGTGCTCCAAGTAGGCTGGCTGGTGGGCACGACAGGTAACAGGCAGGTGCTCCAGGTAGGCAGGCTGGCGGGCACGGCAGGACTGACAGGCAGCGGGACCTGTGGGCTGGAGCAAGTGTTTAGCACACGGAACAACAACCTTGCACAGGCATCTCCATTTTGGAGGAGGTGCCTCATATAGGGGAAGTCCTCCAGCCATTGGCCGGGGACTCTATAGGACAGCGCGCGCAGCCCCTTTAAGAGGGAGGGAGCACGCGCACTAAGCACAGTGCCCGGCAAGCTGCGCGCGGTGCGCATCACAGTAGCAGGGGAGCAGGAAGACGCCGGACCTGGGCCGCGGCGGTGAGGGGAACGGCGTCTCTGCCCGACAGGAGGCAGAGACGCCGATGCTACAGTACAGAGTATGTGCCCATGGCATTTACTTGGGCATTAAAGGAGTTGTCTCATCAAGGGGGAAACAGACTATTACATGGTGATCAAGGTGTGCCAGGATGCATCATATTGAGACTCACGCATGAATTCATTTCCAATAATTGAATCAATGCTAAATGACAACTTGAACTTATACAATTTTTTAAGAGGCTTTATTATGCAGTGCCACAAAAACACAGTAGAGGATCTTGCAGCCACAGGTTGGATCAGAAAAATCCAGACACTCAAATATGAAGGCAGAAACATTTACCATAATTATGAGTTCTGAATTCTCTCTCAAACATCTTTTTCTGTCATATTCCTATGATATTTCTATCAAAGTGCTGACATCTAGCATCAGATCACTGGTGGTTGTGACGTCATCACTTCCAGTCTGACGGAACTGCCGGAACATCAGCAGATTTCAAGGTTGAGTATGTCTTCTTTTTCCTCTCTCCAGGATGGAGAAAGGAGTTTAAAATTATACTGCAGAACTCCGTTAATAATGGTGTAGGGGTTGAGTTCTTCAGTTCTCTTTTTCCCTTCTATAGCCCCATTTTGATAGTAGAATGTTTCAAGCATTTAGGACTGCACAAACATTGCTAATCAAAACACCATTTGATTCAATAAAAATTTGACTTGTCAGATTTTCAGTAACAGAAATTTATAGGCTCTGTCAATATATATCACTTTCTTTCTGAAAATCAGTAGTGGTCTGAAATCACAGACCAATGAGGTCTTACAAGTGGTATCTATCTCATATCAGGAGATTATTTTGACCTTGTATCCCATAAAAAGTTTTAAAGAAAAAAAAGCAGCTTAAAATATTTGATTTTGTAGTTTTAATGCTAAATATAATACTTTGAATAAACTAATTTGTATATAGTTATATAGTGATCCATGGGCCATCAACTGAGCAAAATCTCTATATTTAATTTAATGTGGCTCCAGATGAAGCACAGATGGTAGTGTGAAAATGGTATAGGACTTAATCTTTCTGCTTCATCCTGTTATAGAGCCTTGATACAGTTCTATCAGTAAATCAGTTCTGTCCAAGTGTTTTCAAGAACAGGGCCACATGTCGCAAGTATATACTCATTGGTAGAGGACTGTTAAAAATTCTCATACCATATGGTCTATGGAGTTTGTCAGAAATGGTGGGGCCCTGAAACAAGCTTTAGAGGACTGCACTGGCTCTCTAGCCACTATTTGGACGGTCCTGTACTAGGTTATTATTGCATTAATGCAGATTACAAACCACTAAACAAACATCCCTGTTTTTGACCTAACCATATCATGTAGCAGATGGCTGGTGAGTTATCATTTATGTGTTGAATTATCTTGACAGCAGAGAGGACAACATTCACATCTCTTGCAAGCTCATCGCTAGAGTTTCCTCTTCCATTTTATGTTGAAGTGTTTTGATTATTTAAAACTTCTGATCATTTTTACTATACTTTATGTTTTAATGAGGTGTTCCTACATACAAATTAATTTTCATCCTAAATCCCTATCTATTTAAGGTCATAATCGAAACTATTTTCTAATATAATTTGATTAAAAATTCCTTATTCCTCTCTAACTACACTATCTGCTTTTCTTTTTTTTCACCCTACTTCCTTTTTGACGACGTTTCACTTGAAAATCCTAGTGCATGTTGGAATACTCAAATGAAGCATCACCAGGAGGCAAAGGCTGCACTCACTGCAGCAGCAACTGCCTCATCCCTGAAATGAAGAGTCATCGGTGATGCTCATTTCAGGGGCTGGGCTAGTCAAAGCTCAATGTGTACTGTGTGATGTGCACAATGACAGCGCACTCTCTCACCAGCTCAGATCAGCAGTAACGAACCAACAGAGCACACTGTCAGTGCACGTTGTCAGAATACTCGGTGTTCAGAGACCTGCAAGTGTTTAGATTATAACATTAAATAGATAGGGATTTAGGATGAAAATTAATTTGTATGTTGGACCATTACTTTAGCACTTTACAATTTTAATGATCTCGGTTTGCCTTCAATTAATGGGAACATTCAGAGGCGGAAAACTGATAGAAATCTACTCCTGATCAAAATGAAGAGTGAATTCACTAAGGCAGAATTTTACAAAACTTTCTCAAAATTAACATGTCTAAAGGCCCCCATACAAATAACATGAAACTTAGCCAAACCTACCTTTATTGGCAGTATCGGCTGACCATCTAATGTATATGGGGGCCACTCAACTGTCCCTTGCCAAATTATGATGGGGACATAAGGATCAGGCAGAATTCTATTGTTCCTTCATTTTGTTTGGAGTTGAGATAAGCCACAGCCAGATGATTCAAGCAATGGCTCTCTCACATAGAACACAAGAACGTTCAACCGTGCATTCCTGTGTATGGGTGAGTCGGGAGAGATAGCTGTCACCCAGACAAAAGTTTACCCAACAAGCTATCTAATGTGTATGAGCAGTGTTATATTCAGATTTGGATTTGGATATGCAGAAGAAATGTTGTGAATTTAACCTATTTGAAATCCATAGCATGGTCGCGACAAGTATACATCAAAATCCACATCAAAATCATCATATAAGGCATGAAAGAGACGTCTACTTATACTGTGTGCGCACACATGGTGCATACACATTGGGTTTTCTATCTGGATTTTCTCTTCAGAAAATCCAGATAAGTCGTGTTTATAACAATATCAGTTTGTCTTGACTGTACAGAAAGCAATCCGGTCAATCCAATCTTTGTAAATCCAGTGTAGGATGAACTGACAAAACAGTAAAGGCAAAATCTGTTGATATCAATGATAGTTTAGTTGTAAAGTTAAAATGTCAGCTTTTCAGTAACAGAAAGTTCCTAGGAGTGGTAAAGGTTTCAGCTTTGTAAAGAAATCTACAGAACCCCATTCATTCTTGAAATCAGTGCGGTCCAAGGTTACACACTTCATCAATGTTATCCACTCACAACTAACAGAAACCTCGATTTTTGCCCTTTAACCCCTTGCCTCCGCAGCCAATCTTTCCTTTTGCACTTTCATTTTTTTCCTCCCCTTCTTTCAAGAGCCATAGCTTTTTTAATTTATCTGTTGCCATAGACATATGAGAGCTTATTTTTTTGAAGGGCAAGTTGTAGTTTTGAATGATACCGTTCATTTTATCCTATAATTTACTGGAAAACAGGAAAATAAAAATTTCAAGTGCGCTGAAGTTGTGGAAAAAAATTCAAATTTTGCCATGCTTTTTTGGTTTTGTTTTCAGTGTACATTCTGTTGTAAAAATTATTCTGAATCATGATTCTCCAGGTCAGTATTACAGCAATACCAAATTTGCATAGACTTTTTTTCATTTAAGTAAAGAAAAAAAAACACAGTAGTTTGTAAAAAAAATAAATAAATAAATTGGAGGTTTCCGCTACCATTTTCTGAGACCCGTAACGTCGATTGAGTTCGGTGAGGGCTTGTTTTTTTGCATAATTATATCATGTTTTTATTTATACCAATTTTGAGCAGATATAACACTTTGATCAGTTTTTGTTGCATTTTTTAGGGTGAAGTTGTAACCAAAAAATGCAATTCTTACATTTTGATATTTTTCTCATTAGTGTTTACCCAATGGGTTAATTACTTTAATATTTTGAAAATTCTGACTTTTATGAACCTGGCGATACCAGGTATATTTAATTATAACTTTTTTTTTTCAAATTCTTCAAATAAAGGAAAATGAGGGTGATTCAAACTTTTATATATATTATTTTTTCTACATTTTAAAAAAAATGTAACGTTATTTTTTAGTTTCCTTAGGGGAGTCACTTATACTTTATACTGCAATACCATAGTATTGTAGCAAATAGTGAAAATCTCAGTCTCCCTTGAAGCTCAGCAAATGGCCGAACTTCAGCACAAAACCAAAATGGTATGAGCTTCAGCAGGCCTCGTGCTGCCATTGCAACTGATTAATACTCTGCGATCACATAATGGGGTGTCAAGGGGAGGCGGTGGCCATGAGCACCGATGCACACTCTATTTAAATGCCGCTGTCAGAGATTGACAACAATGGTGAAATGATTAACAGCCGTGGATGAAGCTCAGCTCCAGCTGAGTCTTTTAGACACATGTCTGTCTCTGTTCACTTCTATGGGAATTCCTAAAATAGCCGAGCCCGTGTAGACGTGAAAGAAGAGAGCCATTCATAGAAGCTGATGTACCATACGGCACAGTATAGAGCTGACACCGCACACTAACAGCGAGTATCACAAATAGGTTTGTGAGGTGAAAGTGGATGGCTATAGCAGCCAAGGGCCTAACAATGGCATTCAAGCCTGCTATTTATTAGGTAGAGCTTTATAAGCTGCCTGTCTCATTTAAGAGTAATTGAAATATTTTTTTTTATATGATTAATCAGAAGATCTAATATTCACATGAAACTAAATAAACTAAGTTACTGGTAAATTTAAAAAAGGGGTTTAGAAAAATGAAGACTGGAGGGTATATATGAGTTACACGTACCCCTGGTCAGTGGGCGTGGCCTCGTTCTCCATACATTTGCATTAAGCCGAGACCGCTTCCCGTCTAGAGGGCACGGCCTCGCTCAATACAAGTATATGGAGTATGAGACTGCGCCCACTGGCCTGGGGTATGTATAACTCATACATACCCTCTAGTCCCGGGTCTGAAACCGGCGAATTCCCACAGCGATCTGTGCGTGCACTGGGGGGATTCACAAGTCTGCAGTCACACAAAGTTTGGACCAGACAACCCCTTTAAGTCCTAGACCTATGACCTGTTGTATAAATCTAAAACTAAACATATTTAAAAAGATGATAGATAGATAAAGTGTCGGTGAGTCCACCAGTAACTAACTCCAGGACCCCACTTTTCAGCTACACGTAAATGTGACATTATCCTCAATCACAAATTTATATAACAATGAACTAGGTAGATTGTTACATGAATAAGATGCTGCCTCTGTCTGTACATAGTGATTCAAGTATATTGTGCCAAGTACTGCTCATATAAGAGGGTGGTGGCTGACTCCTGCACAGGGGCCCACCGGAGGATTCTCCTGTTCTCCTGTGGGCCAGTCCAAGCCTGGATAGACAGACAGACATAGATATGAGATAGACAGATAGACATGAGATAGACAGATAGATATGAGATAGATGATAGATATGAGATAGCTAGATGTAGACAGATCGATAATAGATACATGTAGACAGATAGATAGATAGACTGAAATTTATTTTCTTCTGATAATTAATTTGATTGATTATTATAAATTACAGGCCCCTTGTGATCCCAACACACAATGCACACTCTTTGCTTGTGATCAATTAAGTTTCCATGAACACCCCCTCATATTTTAAAGGGAACCCATCATATTGAAAATTGAAAATTTGGTCCAATGTACAGGCACCATATACGGTCCAATTTAGTATTTGACAATTGTCTCTGTATGCACTCAGTAAAGGTTGCAAATCAATGAATATGGTAACCCCCTAAATTATTAAGCACAGAATGAGTAGAAGTTTAAATCAACGTTGTCAGCTCAGACAAAGACCGCAGTGAGCGGTTGAAATGCGTCACTTTTACTCTCCATTATAATGCCTGGTGCCATGCTGTTTTTATCATTTACCAAGTAAAGCAACTTTTTTACATTTTATTCTGGAGCTGGAACTCAATTCTTTTGCTTTTTCCCTTTCAAGTACATTTGATCAGGATGGAGTTCCGTGCACCAGAGGATTCAATGTGGTGAACTAACTTTCTTTCTCTATTGTTTGTGTAGTACGGCGGTGTTCACACTGTGCAGTAATGAGGCAGTGACCCAGGAAAAGTTAAAATCAAAAATCTTTATTCTCCAGAAACTCAAAGCAACGATAATTAGTATCCTCCGGATCGCAGCCGTCAAAGTACAGATCGTTTCCAGACCTGTTGCAGGGGGCGATTGCACCACCGTATGACTCTGAGGTGCATCAGAGATTTGCCTTCTTGGGCTCTGTGTTCAGGTCACACAGGCCAGTATTGCACAGCCTCCTGCTCTGCAGCTTGAAAACACAAAACTGACACACCCAAATCTTTGCTGCAGGTTTTTAAATTAAACTGTGGACATGAGCCACATGCAAGACCCAAGCTGGAGGGAGTGGACCGCCCCACTGCCATCCTGTAGTCCACTCCAAGAATAAAAGCCCATGCCGGGTTTTACTAAATCTGTCTTGGTCAAATAACTTGACCAAGTCCAAACTTACTTTATTCTGTACTGCAACTACAGCTGTGTCTGTGATTGTAATGCACTCCAGCAGGCTCAATATGCTTCTATGCGCATCCTGGGGGATACATACCGTCACTCGCATAGAATTCCCCTCACTGCCTCACATTTGTTAAATCAGGGTTGCCAACCTACCCTTTCATTTTTCCTTGAACAACTGAACCAAACAACTGAACTCATGGGCGGCCCTAATATTTTACGTATATAAACTACACAGACTCCATTGCCTCTCACATTAGGGATTTTTCTGATCCCTGTAGTGGATCTAAATCCAAGTTTTTTTCCTATGTGTATTTTTAGTCTCTCCTCTCCCTATCCATTTTTTGTATTTATTGCTATTATCATTCAATAAACTTGATTTATATTCAGTATAGGTTTCATTGCTAGTATACGTTATTTACTAGTGGAGAATTTTGGGGGGTTGGTCTACTCTAAGTTTTCTTTGAACAACTGAACAAAAACGGCCCTGAAATTTTACGTATATAAACCACCTCCATGTCACCCTCTCAACATGATGCCAAAGCCCCCTCTGCCCACCCCCTTCCCCCACCGAAAAAAAAAAAATTCTAAGGATTTAGATTATATAGAGTGTATATAGTGTTAGGACAATACCTTCACTGTGAGGTATACTGTGAAGTTGTATACAAGCATTGTGAATGCAGCTCCGGATGTGGCTGAAGTATAAGACCTGATGTAACGGCATAATTATAAATACAGCTCCGGATGTGACTGAATTATAAAGTATGATGTAATAGCAGGATAGTCACTGCAGCTCTGGCTGTGACTTGAGAATATGACAGGATATAACAGCAGAATAGTGAGTGCAGTTCTGGATGTGACTGGAGTATAAGACATGATGTACAGCAGAATAGTGACTGCAGCTCCAGATGTGACGTGAGAATAAGACAGGATATAAAAGCAGAATTGTGACTGCAGCTCTGTAAGTGACTGGAGCATAAGGTATTCAATTGTGAAAAAGACTATTCTTCATTGACTTTCAATCACTATTTCTCCACCTAGTCCACTTTTTCTGCGTCCCGGGTCATCAGTTTGACTCTGATCGTTGGTGTATTTGCATAGCTCATGTCACCATAAGCGCAGTATAGACTTTGGTAAAGAAAAAAAAAATCACAGGCGGTGATTTTTTTTTTTTATGGGATACTTCAGAAAGCTGAAAAATATACTTCTTTTTTTTTCCTGTTTTAAATTTAAACCCAGATTTAAATGAATCTACTGGTTTTACTGAATAATTTCCTAGATATTTATCACGAACAGTTCCCTTTAAAGAAAAATAATAAATATATATTCACATGAAGATGACTTCACAGGTTTCCTACCGTACTAACATATATTTTGCCTCCATTTACTCTAAAAATAAACGTAATATATTGCCTCTAAGCGGACATATCAGGGTAGATAAAAGAGTGACTAAAGCATTATTTCATGAGATTAGTGTCACTAAGTCCAGAAGAAATTCTGACCCAATTTCATGTATATTCTTCCATAAATGTTCCTATACATATGTGGATGGTTGCAGAAATTCTTCTTTGAGATTTGTGATCACTTTCCAACACTGAATCCAAGATCTGAACAAAATGTGCATGTGTATAAAACATATAAGTCCCCATTTATTAAAGATTCCTGTTCATATGTCTAATAAGTGCCATCTACTAATAATTTTCTCATCCAAAGCAAACACAAGTCAAAAGCACATAAATGAAAATCCTCACTGCCTGGGAGCAGCACACAAAAAATCTTTGCTGACCTGGCCCCATCTGCACAAAAGCACGTTCAAATCAAAGATATTTCAAGAATAGTAAAAATGTCTTTTCTGTGATCTAAAACTGCTGATGTATAGTAGCTGTTTTCTGTGTCTTTGTGAAGCTACTCCCTGTGAAGTGGCCCTGTAGCCCTCGGAGTGATGTCAAGGGAGTACTGAGATGAACAGAAAGTTGACTCAAAAGCCAACTATATAAGAATTTCTCTTTGTTCTTCAATGTTCAATTCAGAAGAATTTTTGCAACAAATTGCACAGTCTGACCACAAAACAAGAACACATCCCCATACTGAACGTCTTATTTTCTTTATTTCGAAGAAGGGAGAATTTTTCTTGATTATTAACAGTGTGTACACAATTTCAAAGGCGAGGCTGCCGCTGTGCTGACATATGTGTCAATGAAATTATTAGCACCCTCTCCAGACCAGCGTGTAAAAAACATCCTACTAATTAGTTTAACCGAAATATTCCCTATATTTCAACTTTATTTAATGGCATTGGACTGTATTAGTCTGCTGTCTGCAAGAGAACAGACAATAAAACAGATAAAAGAACATATAAAAGATGGAGTTTCACGTGATGCCGCCTTGCTGAACTTTTAAACTTTGCATCAGTGTAAGCTCTGCTTAAGATTTTTAATTCTTTTATGTTAACTGATTTTGGTAGACGTAGAAACATTTTCTGAGATGAATTTGTAACTGTTCTCAAATCTTGAAAAATTATTACATGTATTAAACGATTGTATCTCTGCTGATTATCAAACCAAAAAGTGAAAAAATTGCAAAGACCAATGTTAAAAAATATTTTACATTGATTCAAATGGCTAATACACTATCTCCTTCATTGTTTCAGGAAAGCAATAAGGCCTTGGTTTTATAAAATATATTTATATATACACACACACAGTATATACACGTACTTTGCTCAGCATATATTAGTACAATTAATATATGATTATAAGAACAATTTCCAAAGTTTTGTCAAGACTGTGTTCAATAGAACTTTTTTTAAACCCATAACATGAAAGTAAGGTTAATAGAAGAAGAAGCAAAAATGTAAAATATAACCTTTCATCAAAGTGTTAAAATATATCAATAAAGGAAATGTACTAAAAGTGTGTCGCCCATTAGAAACCAGATGACTTAAGTTAATAACACACACAAATAAAAATTATCCAATCCCCCTGGATGGGGAAAAAAACTGGCAACGGTCAGTCCAGGATAAACCGGTCTCTATGGTTTGAAACCATCAGAATATCTAAGCCCTTACTCCAAAAAACTGCTAGTGAACAGTATTATGAACAGTGTTTAGGGTACAGCAGATCAATAGAATCATCATAAATGGAGTAAATAAAGAAAAATCTCACTCATTTAATGATGCAATTCGAGAGGTCTTGTATCAGTCCATATTCAAATGCCTCCTGTTACCGATCTCAAAGAGTCCTGGTGCTAACCATCAGGATCACTAACAAAATAAACTGACTCTGGTCCACATTTGACCTTCTTGTACTGAGTGACCATCGACTGTCCAGTGACATACTTTTAATACATTTCCTTTTTTGATATATTTTAACACTTTTGATTAAAGGTTATATTTTAGATTTTCACATTTTGCTTTTTCTTTGATTCACATTGGTAAGTGAACTAATCAGGGGTGGAGATATTTCTTCCCTTTGTGCTTTTTTTTCTTCTTAAGGTTAATATAACTTTCATTACAAAATCTTCAGTTTTACTCAAATTAGTAATACACCCCACATCAAAAATCTACATCTAGTAATGTAAATGGCTTCCCTGATTTTTAAGGACAGCACCAAATCTTCTAGACATGGAATGAACAAGTTGGCGACATATTGCAAATTCTATTTCTTTCCATTCTTCAAAAATGACCTCTTGTAGAGTCTGGATGATGGATGGAGAGTGATGCTCAAATTGTCTCTTCAAAATTCCCTATAGGTATTCAGTTGGGTTCAGATCAGAAAACATACTCGGCCACTGAATCATTTTCACCCTATTCTTGTTTACAAATCCAACAGTGGCCTTATTTGTGTGTTTTGGATCATTGTCATGTTGGTAAAGTGCATTTCTATCAAGAACAAAGAGTGATGGTGACATCTTCTCTTTGGTTTTACAAACAAAAAAATACCCTCTAAAAATTAACTTTTATTAATTCATTAAAAAGTAGTGTATTTTAAAATTAGCCTCAATTCAGTATATAATTATCCACAAAACGTTTGACAAAACTAAGACCCCAAACAAAGAAAATCATCAAAGGTACATATAGTGTGACTCTCGCCCTTTTATGTCCCTGTGCTGGAACAGCTACCTAGCAGAAGAGGTTGGCACCCTTTCTTGAAATAGCGCAAATGGCGCCCCCACGCCACTTCGGGTGACCCTAACTGGTCCTGTTGAATCCTGTTACAGTATGACACATCAGACACAATCAGAACCAGACCCAGATGGTACTTCAAATGCCATCAAACAGCCTGCCAGGGTATGGCTGAGTAGCTCACATGTGTATACATAGATGTATTTATACAATTCATCCCTTGTGAACAAATGCATATAATCAGATATCATAGAGCAAACAATAAAGAAAATCATCAAGGGTGTGTACACTGTGACTCTCGCCCTTTTCTATCCCTGTGCTGGATCGACTACCTAACAGCAGAGGTTGGCACCCTACTTGAAATAGCGCAAAATGGCGCTCCCGCTCCATGTGGGCTGACCGTACCTGGTCCTGTTAAACCCTGTTACAGTGTGACAGGTCAGACATCATCAAAAACCAGACCCAGAGGGTACTTCAGATGCCATCTTTGCAAGAAGAGTTGTAGATTTCACTGTCAATATTTTTGGATACATATGACTATTTGTTAAACTTTTATTAATTTTTTGGAAGAGGGGATAAAATACAAAACAGTAATTTGTTGCATATTTTTTAAGAGCCTATTCACATAACTGTAGAGTGGCCGTATTTTACATTCTGTTATAGATCTGCCACTCCTGGGCTAACTGTGGGACTCCTGACCTGAACTAACAGCCTCATAGAAGCCATCTATGTTCTGTCTGTGATTTTCACAGACTCGGAAACTTGTATGGGTAATTTCCGTGACCTCGATCAAAAACATGAATCTGATTGCTTATACGAAAGTATTGCAGTATACAGTGAAAATCACGGCCACCTATAGAGCTCAGCCTATGCCTGAGCTTCACAGGAGTACCAAGAGGGCAATGACAGGAGCCTTCAGTGGGTCCCTGGGTGCCATGATATTTAATTTGGAGGGCCAAGGGGAGCTGGTGCATGCAAGCATCGTAAACCGCTCCATTTAATTGCCACTGTCAGAGATTGACAGAATCAATTAAGTGATTAAAAGCAGTGATCAGAGCTCAGCTCCGATCACTACTGGTAGACAGTGATGCCAGCTATGTAATATATCTGGCTTGTACCAAGTGTGAAGAGGGTTTAGCTCCTGAGACCTCTCCACACATGGGCACTCCAGCAATGTCGTACCTATGGTTCATTTTGAATGAGGGGTTAAAGTGTTCCCATTTGGAGATGACCAGGATTATGAACTGTTTTGTAAAGAGGAAATTTCTAGCCAATATCGATAATGAAAAAAAAATTGTCAGCATTTTTTTGGGGGAGTGAATACTTATGCAGGCTATTGTGCTCCTAATAATCCTAATAATCTGTATTTTACATTCATAATCAAGGAAGGTATGTTCATATTAGTATAAAGCTATATGAACTGTAAGCGTGTTACTCATAATCTGAATCATGGTCTTCCATTTTTACCTGTAAAAAATTTTTGGCTGATTTGTTGTCCAGAATAAAAGATTGGTAATCTTCTAATGGTTCTCATTCTGGAGCCCTTGTAACCCTCTGTGGACTGGTACATTAGAAAAACTTTTTCTGTGTATAGATGGGATGATGCAGAGAATTTTGTCTTTGGAGTAGGTTTTCATAGACTCACACAGAAGAAGAATTTAAGATCGCAATATTCTCATTATCTTATGCTAAAAATATGTCGGGGGGTTGCTATTATCACGAAATGCAATTCATAATTTTAAAAATTATTAAATATAATTTTATATATAATTTGGTAACATTTATCGAGTTATTTTAAACTTACTTTAGTTTATTAAGCTGCTGGATAATTGAACAGATTTTCTTTTGTACTTTTTGTGAATATACCTCATTTTCTATTCTTCGCTTTCCTTTCACTTCGCTAATGACAATCCAAGACTTTATATGTGCAGAGCACACAGCATCTTCCCAGTGAGACATACATTTTCCCACAGATTATTGCTATGCTCTAACTGTGCCTGAAATATTACATGTTGGTGTTCATTAGCACGGACTAATACTCCCCCCTTCTGGATAGATTCATCAGTCATAGTGCTCATGATGGATTTTATGCTTTATTAGGAAGAAATATATTACAATTGATCAAGGTTATAGCTGTTGTGGACAAGCAAAAAATATATGAAAGTAATGAGAATCCATAAGTCTTTGATTTACTGTTATTTTCTTTCTTTTTTTTAATGTAGAAAAAACAAATTTTAACAAGGACAGCAACATTTAGTATATATCACTCTGCACAAATATACAAAGACAAAAAAAACTACAAATTACATCCAGGACAAAAAATAAGTACATTAAAATATATGTTGCCGTAGGCCATGAGCACACGTTGAGTATTTGGAGAGTTTACAGGTAAACTCAGTATTTGTGTTTCAATGGTTTTTATTGGAATTTAAAGATTATTCAGAGGGAAGAAAAGGAAAATTATGGAAGAGGAAGGAAAAAAAATGGGGGGTGGGTGGAGGTAAATATTTATTAGGAAGGGAAAAATTTGGGAAAGAATAAGGGAAAGGGAAAATTGGAGAACTCAGATTAAAGTCACATTTAGAACAATAATGATTATAATGCAAAAATAAAAATAATACATTTAACAATGAAAACATACAAAATAATTGTGTATAATCAGTTATTTCACGGCATTTTAAACATAACAAAATGAAACAATGCTTACAAAGATTATAATTATCCAGTTTTAGATAAAGGAAAGATCCCAAAGCTCCCATTTTTGGGGGAATTTTCGAACAGAATCATTTGCAATAGCAAGTCTGTGTAATGCACACGCCCGGACTGACTGGCGTGTGCGTGTATATGTAGTGATTCCACTGGACCGTACCGGAGAGAATGCCTGGAGGGTCGCAACTAAGTATCCACCCGATCCGACCAAGGTCGCACGACGGCATATGACTCCAGTGCACCAAGGAGGGACCGAGCAGAGGGACCAGGTGCTACTCCAGG
Organism: Phyllobates terribilis; assembly: GCF_046119375.1. Lineage (NCBI taxonomy): Eukaryota > Metazoa > Chordata > Amphibia > Anura > Dendrobatidae > Phyllobates > Phyllobates terribilis. The sequence continues at coordinate 459,704,663 of NW_027362761.1, read as the reverse complement.
TCACACCCCAGACACGGCTGTTGACCCACACCGGGGAATACAGGTGGGTACAGGCAGACACGACAGGTATGCAGACAGGTGGATGCTGGCAAGCACGACTGGTATGCAAACAGGGAGGTACTGGCAGGTACGGCCAGTATGCAGGCAGGTGGATGTTGGTAAGCACGACTGGTATGCAGGCAGGGAGGTACTGGCAGGTACGACAGATTGGAGCACAGAGTGGATAGGACCCAGTACAAACTGGGACTCAGGAACAGAACCGCAGATGCGGTGGACAAACACAGCAGAGTGAGGCCGCCCGGAGCGGCGAGCAAGAGCAGAGCAAGACGAGACCGCCTGAAGCGGTGAGCGAGAGTAGAGCAGGACGAGGCCGCCTGGAGCAGCGAGCAAAGGGTCAGAGCAGAGCGATACTGCCAGAGCAGCGAGCAAAGGGTCAGAGCAGAGCGAGACTGCCGGAGCAGCGAGCAAAGGGTCAGAGCAGAGCAAGACTGCCGGAACAGCGAGCAAAGGGTCAGAGCAGAGCGAGACTGCCGCAGCAGCGAGCAAAGGGTCAGAGCAGAGCGAGACTGCCGCAGCAGCGAGCAAAGGGTCAGAGCAGAGCGAGACTGCTGGAGCAGCGAGCAAAGGGTCAGAGCAGAGCGAGACTGCCGGAGCAGCGAGCAAAGGGTCAGAGCAGAGCGAGACTGCCGGAGCAGCGAGCAAAAGGTCAGAGCAGAGCGAGACTGCCAGAGCAGCGAGCAAAGGGTCAGAGCAGAGCGACACTGCCGGAGCAGCGAGCAAAGGGTCAGAGCAGAGCGAGACTGCCGGTGCAGCGAGCAAAGGGTCAGAGCAGAGCGACACTGCCGGAGCAGCGAGCAAAGGGTCAGAGCAGAGCGAGACTGCCGGAGCAGCGAGCAAAGGGTCAGAGCAGAGCGAGACTGCCGGAGCAGCGAGCAAAAGGTCAGAGCAGAGCGACACTGCCGGAGCAGCGAGCAAAGGGTCAGAGCAGAGCGAGACTGCCAGAGCAGCGAGCAAAGGGTCAGAGCAGAGCGAGACTGCCGGAGCAGCGAGCAAAGGGTCAGAGCAGAGCGAGACTGCCGGAGCAGCGAGCAAAGGGTCAGAGCAGAGCGAGACTGCCGGAGCAGCGAGCAAAGGGTCAGAGCAGAGCGAGACTGCCGGAGCAGCGAGCAAAGGGTCAGAGCAGAACGAGACTGCCGGAGCAGCGAGCAAAAGGTCAGAGCAGAGCGAGACTGCCGGAGCAGCGAGCAAAGGGTCAGAGCAGAGCGAGACTGCCGGAGCAGTGAGCAAAGGGTCAGAGCAGAGCGAGACTGCCTGGAGCGGTGAGCAAAGGCAGAGCAGACAAGAACCGCCGGAGAGGTGAGCAAGGCAGAGCAGGAAAGAACTGCTGGAGCGGTGAACAAGGCAGAGCAGGCAGAAACCGCCGGAGCGGCGAGCAAGGCAGAGCAGAGGGGACAGGGCTCTGTTCACACGGAACAGACAGGAAGGGAAAGGCAGAACCAGATACCCACAGGGTACTTTCAGTGAAGTAGCGAGTGGACCACAAACTCACCAACGGAAGTACAGTGACAACAAGCAGGAGTTAGGTACGAGTTCAGACTCTGCAGAAAAAGGGAAGATATGGGCGTAGAGAGAAACGGGAAACAGGCTGGAAGATAGATAGGGCAGGAACAGACATTGGGAAAAGACACAGACGACAGATCTAGGTATACGGCCCCTAGAGGGCAGAAGGAACAGGCTAAGAGCGTGTTCACACGGGCCTGGAAATACAGCCTCCAGGAAAGGCAGCTGGCTAGAGTACACAGACAGGACTCAGTTCAGACACGGGAACTGATACCGCAAGGCAGGAAACATAGACAGGACCTGGCACATCAGTGACAAGACGCCAACTGACTGAACAAGATGCTCAGGCAAGGATTCCAGGGAGGAGCTGGGTTAAATACCAGGTGACAGACAGCAATAGGCTGAGGACACATTAGGGGTGTGTCTGCAGCAGCTACAAGAAACATGAAGTTCAGAGGGCGTCGCCCTAAGCAGACAGAGGAGAGCAAAGCAGACCATATGGAAAGAAGCCAAAGTGATAGTCTGGACTGGAAATCAAGTGCACGCTCTTGCACAGTGGGAGATGGACCACTATGCAAGGACGCTGCCAGGTATGTTACAGTCTATATTCGTATGACTTATGTGCGTTTATTTTTTCAATAATATCTGAGAACTTAGGAGGGTTTGATTTTTTGCCAATAGAATGCAATCGAAATTTTTGCTACTAAAAATATATGGATCAATATGGCTCTAACAAAACTTGACGCAACATCAGAGGATGTCAGCCGGGGTCACATGATGCCTGGTGAGTGGCCAGCGATAGCGCTGCTCACAGGCAACAATGACCACGGAAGGCATTTACAAAAACACTTATTTCCACAGTTTAAATCGATGGGGGCATTGTTAATAGTAGTGGACAACCTCTTTAATCTCATATTGCAAGGAAATTGAGATGCATACATGAAGAGATCCCAGGAGATCAGCCACCTGCTTAACTCTCTCACTAAGTTCAGTAAGTCTAAAACATGTACATCATGGTGTCAATCTCTGGCAGCATTTATCATGCACCGGCATGGGGACACGTCATTTAGTGCACCCATTGGTGCACCCGTGATGTGATTGTGGGTTGCAATGACAGCTGGGCTTCAAAGGAGGCAGTGTTTTTTGCTATATACAGTGATGATGTGGCATTGCTGTATATAGCACAAGCGATCAGATGATCGCAGCTTCAAGTCCCCTAAGAGGACTATTAAGAACAGTGAAAAGTAAAAAAAACTTTTTTGAAAAATATGAAAAATAAAAAAAAACATAACAGTTCAAATCACCCCCATTAACTCTATACATGTACATCAAAGGTAGTGTCCCTGACTTTGATGTGGGCTTGCACACAGAGCCCACATCTTTCCCCACACTTTATGGCTGATTTAACCAGCCATAAAGTGCCTTTAACAGCCATGGGTGGCGCTCCAGTTAAATCCTGCTGTCAATCACTGTCACAAATCCTGTGCATCGGCGCCCCTGTCACCTGATCGGCCAATGGGTTGTCATGACAGTCGGGGGTCTGCAGAAAACACCAGTGCCTGTCATTATGATACTCCTGTGAATGCCAGCTCGTGGCTGGCGTTCACAGGAGATCGTGCTAAAGCACTGCTATTTAGAGCACAAGCTATCAGACGATCGCAGCTTCAAGTCTCCTAAGGGGGCTATTACATAAAGTAAAAAAAAGCTTTAAAAAATATAAAAAAAACAAAAAAAACACCAAAGTTCAAATCACCCCCCTTTTGCCCCATTGAAAATAAAACAAATAAAAAAACACACATATTTGGTATCTCTGCATTCCGAAATGTCCAATCTACCAAAATATAAAATAAATTAATCCAATAGGTAAACAGCGTAACGACAGAAAAAATCGAAATGCACAAAATTACTTTTTTTGGCCACTGTAACATTGCAATAAGAGGCGATCAAAACATCGTATCTACGCCAAAATGGTATCAATAAAAAATGTCAGCTCAGGGTGTAAAAAATAAGTCCTCACCCAGATCCCAGATGAAAACGTTACAGGTCTTGGAAAATGGCGACAAAAGCAAAAAATTTTATTACAAACTTTCAAAAAAATCACCCCCTAAGTAAAAAAAACACTATACATTTTTCTTATCTGCATACTCATACTGACCTGGGGAATTATATTATCAGGTCAGTTTTACCATATAGTGAACATGGTAAATAAAAAACCCAAAAAACAATTGTGGAATTGCACTTTTTTTGCAATTTGAACACACTTGGAATCTTTTTCCCATTTTCCAGTTCACAATATGGTAAACTGAATGGTGTCATTCAAAAGTACAACTTGCCCCTATATGGCTATATGGCCAGAAAAATAAAAAAGTTATGGCTCTTGGAAGAAGGGGAGGGAAAAACGAAAATGAAAAAAAAAAAAAAGAAAATCACTGGGTAGTGAAGGGGTTAAAATTAATGATAAAAAAACCGCACATCTGTGGTATCGTCGCTTTAAGAAAGTTTGATCTATCAAAATACGAAAATAATTGACCTGATTGTTAAGCACTGTAAACAATGACTCTTGTGTGCATAAGCCCTAACTGAGGAGCCACCAATCCTTTGACAAAAGCTCTTCTCATTTAGCGACTGTCTTCTCTCCCTTCAATGGAAAAATCCATCATTGGCGGATATCCATGGCACAACCCTTTGGAGACTAAAAATGTTTGTCCACATCCTCTTCAACGAGCATGGAGCTCATCTATTTCTATCTCCTATTCCTATATATACACTTTCTCTCACTGTTGAGATATATAAAGGGTATTGTGAGCTGCCTACAAAGTGATGTGGTTCATGTACAAAGTTTGTCCAGTTTGAACAAGTTCCAATCTCAGTTACTGTATGTGCACCATATCATTCAAGAACCTTTCTTTTCATAGAAATAGTGTCCTTTAGGTCAACATCCTTTAATTTAAGTTCTTCCCTCCAATGTGGCATGAAATCAAAGTTCTAACAATGCTAAATATAGCACTAAAGCTGCAACACTGTCATTGAAGTATATACCTTTTTTTCTCTTTCATAGAAAGCACATTCCTAAACCCGGGCAAAAATAAACACAAAATGTTCATAATGTTTTAACCTCAGGTTTATGTTCCGTTGCAAGGGCTATCTGGGCTTAAGTATTTTTGCACTGGCCACTGTGAATGCACTACTGTTACTTTACATAATACATTTGTAATAAAAATTCTGCTTACTTTGTTGATCCTGAGCTCCTTCCTGACTGCAAAGTCTACACAGTGTTATGGCCATCTAGGAGGAGCTCATATAGTACATAGTAGTGCTCTAAACAGAGACATGGCAATTTTTATCCAATTTGCTGATTTACCAAAGTTTGCACTGTGCAGCTGCTACATAGTCCCACAGCTGCTCTATATACAATATGTTGGCTCCAAAACTCCTATATACAGTACAGACCAAAAGTTTGGACACACCTTCTCATTTAAAGATTTTTCTGTATTTTCATGACTATGAAAATTGTACATTCACACTGAAGGCATCAAAACTATGAATTAACACATGTGGAGTTATATACTTAACAAAAAAAGTGTAAAACAACTGAAAATATGTCTTATATTCTAGGTTCTTCAAAGTAGCCACCTTTTGCTTTGGTGACTGCTTTGCCCACCTTTTGCTATTCTCTTGATGAGCTTCAAGAGGTAGTCACCGGAAATGGTCTTCCAAGAATCTTGAAGGAGTTCCCAGAGATGCTTAGCACTTGTTGCCCCTTTTGCCTTCACTCAGCGGTCCAGCTCACCCCAAACCATCTTGATGTGGTTCAGGTCTGGTGACTGTGGAGGCCAGGTCATCTGGCGTAGCACCCCATCACTCTCCCTCTTGGTCAAATAGCCCTTACACAGCCTGGAGGTGTGTTTGAGGTCATTGTCCTGTTGAAAAATAAATGATGGTCCAACTAAATGCAAACCGGATGGAATAGCATGCTGCTGCAAGATGCTATGGTAGCCATGCTGGTTCAGTATGCCTTCAATTTTGAATACATCTCCAACAGTGTCACCAGCAAAGCACCCCCACACCATCACACCTCCTCCTCCATGCTTCATGGTGGGAACCTGGCATGTAGAGTCCATCCGTTCACCTTTTCTGCGTCTCACAAAGACACGGTGGTTGGAACCAAAGATCTCAAATTTGGACTCATCAGACCAAAGCGCAGATTTCCACTGGTCTAATGTCCATTCCTTGTGTTCTTTAGCGCAAACAAGTCTCTTCTGCTTGTTGCTTGTCCTTAGCAGTGGTTTCCTAGCAGCTATTTTACCATGAAGGCCTGCTGCACAAAGTCTCCTCTTAACAGTTGTTGTAGAGATGTGTCTGCTGCTAGAACTCTGTGTGGCATTGACCTGGTCTCTAATCTGAGCTGCTGTTAACCTGCGATTTCTGAGGCTGGTGACTCGGATAAACTTATCCTCAGAAGCAGAGGTGACTCTTGGTCTTCCTTTCCTGGGGCTGTCCTCATGTGAGCCAGTTTCTTTGTAGCGCTTGATGGCTTTTGCAACTGCACTTGGGGACACTTTCAAAATTTCCCAATTTTTCGGACTGACTGACCTTCATTTCTTAAAGTAATGATGGCCACTCGTTTTTCTTTACTTAGCTGCTTTTTACTTGCCATAATACAAATTCTAACAGTCTATTCAGTAGGACTATTAGCTGTGTATCCACCAGACTTCTGAACAACACAACTGATGGTCCCAACCCCATTTATATGGCAAGAAATCCCACTTATTAAACCTGACAGGGCACACCTGTGAAGTGAAAACCATTTCCGGTGACTACCTCTTGAAGCTTATCAAGAGAATGCCAAGAGTGTGCAAAGCAGTCATCAAAGCAAAAGGTGGCTACTTTGAAGAACCTAGAATATAAGACATATTTTCAGTTGTTTCACACTTTTTTGTTAAGTATATAATTCCACATCTGTTAATTCATAGTTTTGATGCCTTCAGTGTGAATGTACAATTTTCATAGTCATGAAAATACAGAAAAATCTTTAAATGAGAAGGTGTGTCCAAACTTTTGGTCTGTACTGTATATATACACAATGTGATGGCCACATAACCCCACTATACACAGTATGATGGCCCACATCTCCCCTACGTATAGTATGATGGCCCCATAGCTGATCTAGATGCAGAATGAAGGCCCCAGGGACCAGATACATACTGTAAGATGGAGCAGCCAGGAGCTGCTCTTTATACAGTATAATGGCCCCATAGCCTCCCTATATACATCATGGAACACAGCTCCCCTACATACAGTATAATAGCCCATATCTGCCCTACATACAGTATGATGCTCTTCAGCTACCTATATACAATATGAAGGATCCACTGCCCATCTATATACAGTATAATGATCCCACAGCCCCCCTACATAGAATGTGATGGCCCCACAGTCCACTATACACAATATAATGGCTGTGTAGCTCCCCAGCATACAGTGTGACTGCTCCACAGCTCTCCTTCATACAATATGATGACTCTACAGTGTGGTGATCCCACAGCCCCTATACACAGTATAATGGCCACACAGCTCCCTATATACAGTTTTATGGCCGCACAGTTACCATACACAAAGTATGATTGCCTCAGAGCTTCTGTACATATAATATTATGGCCCTCACAAAAACCTATACACAGTAAAATGGACCCACAGCTCCCCTACATACAGTATAAGAGATTCACAGCTCCACTACATACAGTATTATGGCCATACGGCTCACCTATCTACAGTATAATGGTCCCACAGCTCACTACGTATGGTATGATGGTCCCACAGCTCCCTTATATATGGTATGATGGCACCACAGCTCCCTTATATATGGTATGATGGCCTAACAATACCCCTACATGCAGAATGATGGCCCCACCCCTCAGTGCACTACATAAGGTCTGATGGCCCCACAGCCCCCGGTTACATAGTATAATGGCCCAATAGCCCCTGTAAAAACAGTATGGTGGCCCCAGAGCTCCCCTACATACAGAATGATGGCCTCACACCTTGATGCATACATTATGACCCCAGTAGCTCCCTTATATGCAGTATAATGGCTCCATAGCTCCCCTATATAAAGTATAACAGCTCCATTACTCCTCTGCATGCAATATGATGCCTCACAGCTGCTTATATACAGTATGATGTGCCATCAGCCACTAATTGCAGTATAACGGCTCTACAGCCCCCGAATATACAGAATGATGGCCTCACTCCCCAATGCATACATTATAATGACCCCAGGAACTCCCCATTATGCAGTATAATGTCAACATAACTCCCCTATATAAAGTATAATGGCCCTATATCTCCCCTGCAAGCAATATGATGCCCCACAGCTCCTTATATACAGTATGATGTGCCAACAGCCCCCTAATTACAGTACAACTGCCTCACAGCCCCCCTACACACATCATGATGACCCCCATAGCCCTGTATAAACAGTATGGGTCAGCTGTGACATTGCCTATTGTGATTGGTGGATCCTGTGTTATCTCTTTTTAAGATTAATTATATTGGTATCTGATGGTTAATAAGTCATGTTGGCACTACAGATACACACATGGTCAAAATTGTTGGTACCCCTCGTTTAATGAAAGAAAAACCTACGATGGTCACAGAAATAACTTGAATCTGACAAAAGTAATAATAAATTAAAAATCTATGAAAATGAACAAATGAAAGTCAGTCATTGCTTTTCAACCCTGCTTCCACAGAATTTAAAAAAAAAATAAACTCATGAAATAGGCCTGGACAGAAATGATGGTACCCCTGAAAATAATGTGACAAAAGGGACATGTTAAATCAAGTTGTGTCCACTAATTAGCATCTCAGGTGTCTACAATCTTGTAATCAGTCAGTGGACCTGTATATAGGGCTACAGATACTCACTGTGCTGTTTGGTGACATGGTGTGTACCACACTCAACATGGACCAGAGGAGGCAAAAGAAAGAGTTATCTCATGAGATTAGAAAGAAAATTATAGACAAGCATGGTAAAGGTAAAGGTTATAAGACCATCTCCAAGCAGCTTGATGTTCCTGTGACTACAGTTGCACATATTATTCAGAAATTTAAGATCCATGGAACTGTAGCGAACCTCCCTGGACGTGGCCGCAGGAGGAAAATTCATGGCAAATCAAAGAGACGGATAATACGAATGGTAACAAAAGAGCCCAGAATAACTTCTAAAGAGATTAAAGATGAACTTCAAGCTCAAGGAACATCAGTGTCAGATCGCACCATCCGTCGTTGTTTGATCCAAAGTGGACTTCATGGGAGACAACCAAGGAGAACACCATTGTTGAAAAAAAATCATAAAAAAGCCAGACTGGAATTTGCCAAACTACATGTTGACAAGCCACAAAGCTTATGGGAGAATGTCCTATGGACAGATGAGAAGAAAATGGAAGTTTTTGGCAAGGCACATCAGCTCTATGTTCACAGATGGAAAAATGAAGCATATCAAGAAAAGAACACTGTCCCTACTGTGAAAACGGAGGAGGCTCTGTTATGTTCTGGGGCTGCTCTGCTGCATCTGGCACAGGGTGTCTTGAATTTGTGCAGAGTACAATGAAATCTCAAGACTATCAAGGGATTCTAGAGAGAAATATGCTACCCAGTGTCAGAAAGCTTGGTCTCAGTCGCAGGTCATGGGTCTTGCAACAGGATAATGACCCAAAACACACAGCTAAAAAGACCCAAGAATGGCTAAGAGGAAAACATTGGACTATTCTGAAGTGGCCTTCTATGAGCCCAGACCTAAATCCTATTGAGCATCTTTGGAAAGAGCTGAAACATGCCATCTGGAAAAGGCAACCTTCAAACACGAGACAACTGGAGCAGTTTGCTCATGAGGAGTGGGCCAAAATACCAGTCGAGAGGTGCAGAAGTCTCATTGACAGTTGCAGAAATTGTTTGATTGCAGTGATTGCCTCAAAAGGTTGTTCAACAAAATATTGCTAAGAGTACCATCATTTCTGTCCAGGCCTATTTCATGAGTTTAACGTTTTCAAAAATTCTGTGGAAGCAGGGTTGAAAAGCAATGTCTGACTTTCATTTGTTCATTTTCATAGATTTTTAATTTATTACTTTTGTCAGATTCAAGTTATTTCTGTGACCATTGTGGGTTTTTCTTTCATTAAACGAGGGGTACCAACAATTTTGACCATGTGTGTATAAAGCTATTACATCACAGTCCTCTTTCTATGTCTCCACCAACTCCGCGTTATCTCACTGTCAGAATGATTGTGTATAGTGAATGCTTACGTCTTTATGTTAGAATATTGCATATGTATATAATACAGTCCATAAAGACGTTTAGGAAAAAGTCAGTGACTTTGTCATTTAGTATCACAAAGATAGCTTTTCAATAGATAATCCTCAAGCTTTTGTTAAGTCTAGCCTTCCCCTGGGACATGACTTTTACTAGGCATGATAGCCTTGAGAGTGGACTTGCATTTGACGTATTTCCACATGGATAACAGCATTACATGACTTCCAAGCGCTCTCACATTAGCTATTAATTGACAGCTCAGATCTGGCAGACTCATGGGAAGATGAAAAATGTGTGAAGATCGGGGTAGGTTAAAGTACAAAATGTCACTTGTCACTCCTTAAATTCCCTTGTGGCACAAAGCTCAACCGTCAATACCTGAAATGTTTTTCTATGAACTTTTTTTACTCATAAATTTAATTTCATTAGCAGAGAGTGAAGATATATTCTGCTAATTGTAGGTCACCGAGCTGACTGTAATTAATATCGCTGAGAGCCCTGAAATACACAGCAAATCTAAATATTCTGTCCCTGTACATTGAATTACTAACATAATTTTTTTTTATTATTATTATTATTATTGTTTTTTCTGTTATCATTACAACTAAAAGTAATACACGTGTTATTTCTCTAGCCTAATATGTTTATTACTGATTAATCAAATTATTGATTAACAAGGCAGGGGAGAATATCTCACAGACCAGGAGACTATACTATGAAACTAAGAACTATGAATCATCTAAACAGGATGCCCTAAAAGCTAGCATTGCAGGTCCACATTCTGCAGTGGCATCTCTTTTGGCGCTTTTTGGGGCCTGGATGACGCTGAATAAGTTATAACTAACAGGTTCAGGTTCTTAGAGCATAGAGCAGGCTCCTGGTCTACAGCTGGAAACAGCTTCAATCCCATCTCCTAGCTAGTGATGAGTGAGCATGTTCTGTTAACACTTTCGGTGAGCGTGCTCGCCGAGTATCTTCAGCATGCTCGGGTGTTATGTTTGAGTCACTACGTGTGCATGATTTGCGACTGTTTGACAGCTTTCATACATGTGAGGAATGCCTAAGAAACAGGCATTCCTCACATGTATTAAAGCTGTCAAACAGACGCAAATCATGCTCACAGAGTGACTCAAACATAACACCCGAGAACGCTGAAGATACTTGGAAAACACCTGAGCATGCTCATCCATCACTACTTCTAACCCTTTACTGCGGTCAGTGACTGCAGCATTCTCTAAGCAGCCTCCCCTGGTGACCCATCGGCAGTCATCTTTGGGGACCTCTGAAGGACCTCGGTGGTGTATGTTAAGTAAACCTGCCTTTAGGTGACACTAAATGTTGTCCTAACAAGTCTGTTTCACAAAATATTATGTACTGTATTAACATTCAGGTATGTTCTAATGCATCATACTGTACATCTAAAAAAAAAAAAAACTTGTACAATAGTAACCTATTTAGGGTTTTTAAAAATGCAACAAAAATGTAAATAAAAAAAATATAATAAAAATAAGTCTCTTGTGAACATCTACAATCATTGAAATGTATATGTTAAAGGGGAGTTCCAGGACTTAAAAAAGAATGACCTATTTATAAGTTAGGTCATAAATATAAGGTCAATGGCGGTCCAACATCCAACACATTCACCGATCAGCTGAAAACTGCTCCAGCAGCATCCAGACCTAAGTAACCTATATGACAGAATACAGCATCTCTGTAATGTGACACAGAGGGGAATTCACTCAGCACTATCATTTAATTAAAATGGAAAACTCCTGTGTGAACTCCTGTGTGAACTCGGTCGGACCGCCAAAGCCCACAGTATATGGAGGCGCTCACCAATGTCCATAATGTTGTTTTTTTTTTTCATTTCAAATCTTCCTTAAAACCATCTCTGTGGCAGAGGGAGCGAGGAGAGGGGGAGAGCGGGAGTGCAACAGTGCAGACAGAGGCCGTGTCGCGCTGGAGTGCCCTTCAACGGGTCTCCCGTCATCTGCTCTGCTGCACCTGCCACCCTCCACCTCTTCCCACTCCCTCTGCCACAGAGATGGTTTTAGATTTGAAATAAAAAAAATATTTTTTATGGACATTGGTGAGCGCCGCTAACTTTCTTTTTCACTGGATACAGCAGTTCTGTACATTGTTTAGTGGTCGCTGCTGAGTATTACATTCACTCGAATGCTGGGCGTTGGACCTCCACCAATCTCATTTTTATGACATATCCTTTCGGTAGGTCATCAATCATTAAGTCTTGGACAACCCCTTTAAACTATATTAGCAGCTCTTTTTTTAAACATATTTATTATGTAAGCCTACACTATCCCACTAGGAAATAAGTTACACAGATATCTTTTGACAGCAGACTGCCATTATTAAGCAGTGGACATTGGATAGTTGGGTAGTGCCCTATGTAGTAACTTTAAATGATACTTTCCTTTTATGTACCATATAGTCTATACTGTATATAATAATACCATAGAGTGCCTAAATGTCCCTGCACTTAGACAACACTGAACAAGGTCCTGTTCACGTCAGCTTTTTTGCCTCCATTTAACATATCCAATGGGTAAAGTTCCAGTAGGCTACTGATTCATCAGTCTTCCTTACACCAGAAATCTTACTCCAGTCTTTGACTAGAGTAAGATTTCTGGAGAAGCGTATGAAGGCACACACCACTTATCAGACTCTCCTGATTTATTAAGCGGTGTGCTCCACTCAATGAATCAGGAGCGTCTGACTCCAACACACCCCCTCATCAAGACCGGCTTGATGAATCGGGGGTGATAGACCATAGTCTGCTACAATCTTTTGGCCTCCATCTGACCATGGAGCCATATGGACACGTTTAGCGTGTATGTCTGGAGCTTTTCGAATTTATACACTAAACATAGGGCAAAAGTGTGGTGTGAACAGGTCCTGCTAGCGTTTCTCTGAAAACTGATATTCCCAGTACATTTTTACAACCAACCATACAAATTATCTAAATGCCAAAAATATTCTAGATGAAATGCATATTTTATAAAGGTTTATCTTCACAGATGAAGCCAATAGCAGTGAACTACAGACTCAATGAATTGTGTATCCGCTTCAAGCCGTAAAGTTAGAGCTATTTTAATGTCTTCACACCTTTCCCCAACATCCATAGAAATCTTCACATGTAGCGATGTTTAATCATGCAGCTTCTGGTTTAACACAGATAAATATATCTTTTATTCGCTAAAAGACAAAAAGAAACCGCAAAGTAGACTTCCTGCCCTTGGGACAGAAAGCAGCTGGATTCTCACATAAGTTAGAGCATATACATTAAAAAATGCTGTCTGTGGTCACAAGTCTCAGATCAGATATTCTATTCACATTGCGTATGAGCTCCTGAGCTGCAGAACTCAATGACACGTGAGCGGTTTTCATTTATTTTGTAAATCAATACATAGGTAGAAATGTAGTCTTAGGTCTGTCATGGAATAAAGTATGATTGACACCATGTTATCCATATGGTGCACTTACAATTTTACATAATAAATGTGTATTATGTCAAATATGCTCCATACTGGACAGATGCCAGCTGTAATACACAGCCGGCATCTGCCCGTAACAGCAGCAGTCGATGCTAGCTGCAATCGTGGCTGGTTATTAAAATGATGCTATCAATCAAACCCTCAAAAAAACAAACCCTCGTATGAGGGTTTCTATCGACAGAAAAATGGTAACACAAACATTTTTTTTCTACAAATTTTAAAAAAATGTCACCGCTAAAATATAAAAAAAAAAAAAAACTAGAAGTTTGTTATCAACGTAATTGGTATGCTCTGGAGAATCGTCTTCCTAGCTAATTTTTACTTAATAATGAACGCTGTAAAAATAAAACAATGAAAAAACTGCAGGTTTTTTTAATATTTCACCCCGCTTGGATTTTTTTTCCAGTTTTCAGGTCATGAAGCGATAAAATAAATGGTGCCATTAAAAATTATATCTCATCCATCAAAAAATAAACCTACTATGGCTATTTCAGCAGAAAAATAAAAAAAATTATGGCTTTTGGATGAAGGGGAGGAATAAATGAAAAATCGGCTGGTCCCAAATGAGTGAAAAGATATACAGTGGGTACGGAAAGTATTCAGACCCCTTTAAATTTTTCACTCTTTGTTTCATTGCAGCCATTTGGTAAATTCTAAAAAGTTCATTTTTTTTTCTCATTAATGTACATTCTGCACCCCATCTTGACTGATAAAAAAACAGAAATGTAGAAATTTTTGCAAATTTATTAAAAAAGAAAAACTGAAATATCACATGGTCATAAGTATTCAGACCCTTTGCTCAGCATTGAGTAGAAGCACCCTTTTGAGCTAGTACAGCCATGAGTCTTCTTGGGAATGATGCAACAAGTTTTTCACACCTGGATTTGGGGATCCTCTGCCATTCTTCCTTGCAGATCCTCTCCAGTTCCGTCAGGTTGGATGGTGAACATTGGTGGACAGCCATTTTCAGGTCTCTCCAGAGATGCTCAATTGGATTTAGGTCAGGGCTCTGGTTGGGCCAGTCAAGAATGGTCAGAGTTGTTCTGAAGCCACTCCTTTGTTATTTTAGCTGTGTGCTTAGGGTCATTGTCTTGTTGGAAGGTGAACCTCCGGCAAAGTCTGAGGTCCAGAGCGCTCTGGAAGAGGTTTTCATCCAGGATATCTCTGTACTTGGCTGCATTCATGTTTCCTTCAATTGCAACCAGTTGTTCTGTCCCTGCAGTTGAAAAAACACCCCCATAGCATGATGCTGCCACCACCATGTTTCACTGTTGGGATTGTATTGGGCAGGTGATGAGCAGTGCCTGATTTTCTCCACACATACTGCTTAGAATTATCACCAAAAAGTTCTATCTTCGTCTCATGAGACCAGAGAATATTATTTCTCATAGTTTGGGAGTCCTTCATGTGTTTTTGAGCAAACTCTATGGGGGCTTTCATATGTCTTGCACTGAGGAGAGGCTTTCGTCGGGCCATAAAGGCCCAACTGGTGGAGGGCTGCCGTGATAGTTGACTTTGTGGAACTTTCTCCCATCTCCCTACTGCATCTCTGGAGCTCAACCACAGTGATCTTGGGGTACTTTACCTCTCACCAAGGCTCTTCTCCCACAATTGCTCAGTTTGGCTGGACGGCCAGGTCTAGGAAGACTTCTGGTGGTCCCAAACTTTTTCCATTTAGGGATTATGGAGGCCACTGTGCTCTTAGGAACCTTGAGTAATGCAGAAATTCTTTTGTAACCTTGGCCAGATCTGTGTCTTGCCACAATTCTGTCTCTGAGCTCCTTGGGCAGTTCCTTTGAGCTCATGATTCTCATTTGGTCTGACATGCACTGTGAGCTGTGAGGTCTTATATAGACAGGTGTGCCTTTCCAAATCAAGTCCTATCAGTTTAATTAAACACAGCTGGACTTCAATGAAGGAGAACCATCTCAAGGAGGATCACAAGGAAATGGACAGCATGTGACTTAAATATGAGGTTCTGAGCAAAGGGTCTGAATTCTTATGACCATGTGATATTTCAGTTTTTCTTTTTCAATAAATTTGCAAAAATTTCTACATTTGTTTTTTTTCAGTCAAGATGGAGTGCAGAGTGTACTTTAATGACAAAAAAATGAACTTTTTAGAATTTACCAAATGACTGCAATGAAACAGAGTGAAAATTTTAAAGGGCTCTGAATACTTTCCGTACCCACTGTATACATCTTGGTACACAATTTCTTTTATTGCTAATTTGCAGCTAAAATGCAAAGTTAAGCAACTTTCTAAATAATCTTCATTAAAACGTTCTACCATTTTGTTTCAGCAGAGCATCTGGAAGTCCTTTTTCTAGGTAAGTGCTTTTGCAAAAAAAATGTTACAAATTCATTAGAGTTCTGCTCCTGACCGCCCTCTCCCTCCTCCCTTCTCTCAGTGTTAGATATAGCAGCAAGGAAAGTAAGGCGGCTGTACACAGACCTGTAGTGACAAAAAGGAATGCATCTTGAAAAAGATATATAGAAAAAGACTATAGAAATGGAGGAAAGTACATGGAAAGGTAAGTACAGTATTTGAGCTCATATCCAGGCTATACATAGGAGAAAAATCTATCTGAAATTTGGATCAAACTGCAATCTACATATCAAGGGTCTGAAAATAAATGAAGGAATGAAGTTAGAAGACTGAATAATTAGTGAGAGTGTATTAACTACAGGTAACGACTAACTTGTAAATGTATATTTATTTCCATGTCAAAAATGTCAGTAGCATTTAAAGATAACCTGTCATCAGGATTATCCATGCTAAGCTAAAGGTAAGGGCATAATTGTGCTATCATACTGATTTAATAGATGCCTTCAGTCTAGAAATCTAGAACTTGGTTTTTGTTAAATCATCATTAGAAGTTTCCTAAACTCTTTGTGCATTGGGGTGGGACTATGGGTAGGTTTTCGGCTCTGTCATGGTCCCTCCGCTGCATCTGATGTCTTTATCTTCTTGCTTGTTTAAATCTCCCACTAGTGCCATCCTAGCTGTGGGCAGTGCTTGCACAGATTAATCTGGTGGTGGGCTTCAGGAAAGTAGCGCTGGTGGTGACACATATGCAGATTTAGATCCTGGCTCAATGATGTGCTGAGATTTCACTCTGCCCATTTGCTGCCATCGGCGCCATTTTACTAAAGACCGCCAGAGGGTGATCTGTGCATGCGTCACCTAAAGCCCACCACTAGATCAATCTGCATAAACGTCGACTGAAGCTAGGAATGGCTACCCTGAAAAGAGAAGAACAGATAATAGAGAGCAGAGGTGTTAAATCTGGGAGATAATGAATATGACAAGTAATAGATGACATAATGCGATTGTCTGCAAGTAGAAATATTTACCAGAATGCTCAGATTGTTTTATTTAAAAAAAACAAAACACAAACAATCAATATTGACATCACTGATCATGCGCCACTCCTATTGTGATGCTGCCCCGTTCCCCACCAGTTTCTGCAGTGAAGAACATGTGGCCACTACAATCACTGGCATCAGTAGTGATCAGCTATAACCAGTGATTGGCTGCACATCACAGGGGTTGCATTTAGTTAAATATTTTTACCCTCAAAGCAACTACATGAGGAAACCTGTCAGCAGGTTTTTAGACCCTAAACGAATGTCCTCTATGTAAAGCACATGAAATGTTGATTATGTCCAGGTCTCTGTATTATAACTAGTGTTGAGCGATACCTTCCGATATCGGGAAATATCGGATCGGATTGGATCGGACCGATACCCCAAAAGTATCGGATATCGCCGATTCCGATACCGGAAACCAATGCAAGTCAATGGGACAGAAACATCGGAATGAAAATAAACCCTTTCTTTCCTTGTAGGTTAATTCTACATGAAGGAAAACAACTAAGAATAATGTAGAATGTATTGAGGGAGGTGGGGGAGACAATAAAGGCATAGAGGTTTAGCCCAATCAAATGAAATAGCAGGAATTCATTTTTTTTTTTAAGACGTTCTGAGTTACGGAAATATTGACTATGTTAAGTATTTTTATATTTTGTCAGATATTTATGTTTCACTACTTCCATGCTCTTCACCTTCTTTTTTACTTCTCCCACACTTTCTCCTTCATCATCCTCAGCATCAGCTTCTTTTTCATCAACTTCTTCTTCACCTTCTTCATCTTCTTCTTCTTCACCTTCTTCGTATTATTCTTTTTTTTTACATTCTTCATATTCTTCTTATTCAACTATTATTCTTCTTCATATTCTACTTCTTCATCTTCTTCATATTCTTCTTCTTCATCATATTCTTATTTGTGACAGGCATTCCTGTAGTTGTTATCTATAAAAGTTTGAACATTACACCTTTCGTTCTGCCCGATTTACAACAGGATTTGTCCGCGTTCAGTTTGGCCTGCAGCAGCAGGTCTTTTCCAGGGGCACCACGAGGAGGAACGGACTCACCCCAATACACTGCTTAGTCATCTTCTGCTTATAATTTAGATATTATCTTTTGCTCTGATTTTTAGTCTTGTGCTTAATGTTCTTCCGCTTTTTGTTCTGCAGCTTCTTGTATTTCTGCTTCTTGGTTTTCTGTCTCTTGTTCTTCTGTATCTTGGTGGTTGTCTTCTCTTCTTTGTCCTCTTGGTCAACTTCTTCAGAGTCATCTTCTTGGTCTTCTTCAGGGTGGTCTTCAGGGTCATCGTCTTCCGGGTCCTCGTCTTCAGGGTCGTAGTCTTCAGGGTCCTCGTCTTCTTCGGGGTGGTCTTCAGGGTCCTCGTGTTCAGGGTCCTCATCTTCGGGGTCCTCGTCTTCTTCGGGTTGGTCTTCAGGGTCCTCGTCTTCTTCGGGTTGGTCTTCAGGGTCCTCGTCTTCAGGGTCCTCGTCTTCAGGGTCCTCGTCTTCTTCGGGGTGGTCTTCAGGGTCCTCGTCTTCAGGGTCCTCGTCAGGGAGATCCAGAGTGATTACCAAGAACCATTTCAAAAAGCTTGAACTTGGAAATGTAGCAGAAGGTACAAGAAGGCTGAGGAACTACCGAGGCCAGAAGGCACTACCAAGGACCAGCAGACGTTGGTGGAACTTGGATACCGAGAAGGAGGCACCTAAGCCAAAGGCACTGCCGAGAACCAGCTGACGGTACTGGAACCCGGATGGGTAGTAGAAGGTACAAGAGCAAATGGAACTAACGAGGACCAGCTGACGGTACTGGAACCCGGATGGGTAGCAGAAGGTACAAGAGCCAATGGAACTACCGAAGACCAGCTGACGGTACTAGAACTCGGTTACTAAGCAGGAGGTACCTGTGCCAGAAAGCACTACCAAGGACCAGCAGACGTTGGTGGAACAGGGATACCGAGAAGGAGGCACCTAAGCCAAAGGCACTGCCGAGAACCAGCTGACGGTACTGGAACCCGGATGGGTAGCAGAAAGTACCCATGTAAAAAAAAGTTTCAAGGCCGCGAGTCGGCCGCAGTTACAAAAACCCACAGTCCTACAGGGGGTGCTTGTCCTATTGGCACTATGGAACCAGCCTTCATTGCCAGATCCCGCAGCCCACATAGGAGTCACCTAAACTGCAGGCACCATAGAGTCGGCTAACCCGACCGCAACACGACAGGACAACGCATTGGAGGCAAAGTGACGTTGACACTACCCGGAAACAGCTGGCATGCTGGAACCAGGCTGGGCAGGAGGGAGTACCCATGCCAAAGACACTGCCGAGAACCAGCTGACGGTACTGGAACCCAGATGGGTAGCAGAAGGTACAAGAGCCAATGGAACTACCGAAGACCAGCTGACGGTACTAGAACTCGGTTACTAAGCAGGAGGTACCTGTGCCAGAAGGCACTACCAAGGACCAGCAGACGTTGGTGGAACTTGGATACCGAGAAGGAGGCACCTAAGCCAAAGGCACTCCCGAGAACCAGCTGACGGTACTGGAACCCGGATGGGTAGTAGAAGGTACAAGAGCAAATTGAACTAACGAGGACCAGCTGACGGTACTGGAACACGGATGGGTAGCAGAAGGTACAAGAGCCAATGGAACTACCGAGGACCAGCTGACGGTACTGGAACTCGGTTACTAAGCAGGAGGTACCTGTGCCAGAAAGCACTACCAAGGACCAGCAGACGTTGGTGGAACTTGGATACTGAGAACGAGGCACCTAAGCCAAAGGCACTGCCGAGAACCAGCTGACGGTACTGGAACCCGGATGGGTAGTAGAAGGTACAAGAGCCAATGGAACTACCGAAGACCAGCTGACGATACTGGAACTCGGTTACTAAGCAGGAGGTACCTGTGCCAGAAAGCACTACCAAGGACCAGCAGACGTTGGTGGAACTTGGATACCGAGAAGGAGGCACCTAAGCCAAAGGCACTGCCGAGAACCAGCTGACGGTACTGGAACCCGGATGGGTAGCAGAAAGTACCCATGTAAAAAAAAGTTTCAAGGCCGCGAGCCGGCCGCAGTTACCAAAACCCACAGTCCTACAGGGGGTGCTTGTCCTATTGGCACTATGGAACCAGCCTTCATTGCCAGATCCCGCAGCCCACATAGGAGTCACCTAAACTGCAGGCACCATAGAGTCGGCTAACCCGACCGCAACACGACAGGACAACGCATTGGAGGCAAAGTGACGTTGACACTACCCGGAAACAGCTGGGGTGCTGGAACCAGGCTGGGCAGGAGGGAGTACCCATGCCAAAGACACTGCCGAGAACCAGCTGACGGTACTGGAACCTGGATGGGTAGAAGAAGGTACAAAAGCCAATGGAACAACCGAAGACCAGCTGACGGTACTGGAACTCGGTTACTAAGCAGGAGGTACCTGTGCCAGAAAGCACTACCAAGGACCAGCAGACGTTGGTGGAACTTGGATACCGAGAAGGAGGCACCTAAGCCAAAGGCACTGCCGAGAACCAGCTGACGGTACTGGAACCCGGATGGGTAGTAGAAGGTACAAGAGCAAATGGAACTAACGAGGACCAGCTGACGGTACTGGAACCCGGATGGGTAGCAGAAGGTACAAGAGCCAATGGAACTACCGAAGACCAGCTGACGGTACTGGAACTCGGTTACTAAGCAGAAGGTACCTGTGCCAGAAAGCACTACCAAGGACCAGCAAACGTTGGTGGAACTTGGATACCGAGAAGGAGGTACCTAAGCCAAAGGCACTGCCGAGAACCAGCTGACGGTACTGGAACCCGGATGGGTGGTAGAAGGTACAAGAGCAAATGGAACTAACGAGGACCAGCTGATGGTACTGGAACCCGGATGGGTAGCAGAAGGTACAAGAACCAATGGAACTACCGAAGACCAGCTGACGGTACTGGAACTCGGTTACTAAGCAGGAGGTACCTGTGCCAGAAAGCACTACCAAGGACCAGCAGATGTTGGTGGAACTTGGATACCGAGAAGGAGGCACCTAAGCCAAAGGCACTACCGAGAACCAGCTGATGGTACTGGAACCCGGATGGGTAGCAGAAGGTACCCATGTAAAAAAAAGTTTCAAGGCCGCGAGCCGGCCGCAGTTACCAAAACCCACAGCTCTACAGGGGGTGCTTGTCCTATTGGCACTATGGAACCAGCCTTCATTGCTAGATCCCGCAGCCCACATAGGAGTCACCTAAACTGCAGGCACCATAGAGTCGGCTAACCCGACCGCAACACGACAGGACAACGCATTGGAGGCAAAGTGACGTTGACACTACCCGGAAACAACTGGCGTGCAGGAACCCGGCTGGGCAGGAGGGAGTTCCCGTGCCAAAGACACTGCTGGGAAACAGCTGGCGGTGCTGGAACCCAGGGTAAATACTAAAAACAGAGTGGAGCCAGAGGCGTAATTGGACCTACTTTAAAATCTGTAGTAGTGTGAATGTGGACAGAGCAGGAGAAATTGCCGGACACACAGCTGGGGATCAGCTGACGTTACTGAACCCCAATAACACTGGAGCAAGCATTGACTGTGCAGACGGCACTTCTGAGCAGCAACTAGTGGTATTGGAGCCCAGGGTAAATACTAAAAACAGAGGAGCAAGAGGTGTAATTGGAGCAAGTTTTAAATCAGTAGTACAGTGGATGTGGACAAAGCAGGAGAATTTGCCGGACACACAGCTGGGGATCAGCTGACGTTACTGAACCCCAATAACACTGGAGCAAGCGTTGACTGTGCAGACGGCACTTCTGAGCAGCAACTAGCGGTATTGGAGCCCAGGGTAAATACTAAAAACAGAGGAGCCAGAGGTATAATTGGAGCAAGTTTTAAATCAGTAGTACAGTGGATGTGGACAAAGCAGGAGAATTTGCCGGACACACAGCTAGGGATCAGCTGACGTTACTGAACCCCAATAACACTGGAGCAAGCGTTGACTCTGCAGACGGCACTTCTGAGCAGCAACTAGCGGTATTGGAGCCCAGGGTAAATACTAAAAACAGAGGAGCCAGAGGTGTAATTGGAGCAAGTTTTAAATCAGTAGTACAGTGGATGTGGACAAAGCAGGAGAATTTGCCGGACACAAAGCTGGGGATCAGCTGACGTTACTGAACCCCAAAAACACTGGATCAAGCATTGACAGTGCAGACGGCACTTCTGAGCAGCAACTAGCGGTATTGGAGCCCAGGGTAAATACTAAAAACAGAGGAGCCAGAGGTGTAATTGGAGCAAGTTTTAAATCAGTAGTACAGTGGATGTGGACAAAGCAGGAGAATTTGCCGGACACACAACTGGGGATCAGCTGACGTTACTGAACCCCAACAACACTGGAGCAAGCGTTGACTGTGCAGACGGCAATTCTGAGCAGCAACTAGCGGTATTGGAGCCCAGGGTAAATACTAAAAACAGAGGAGCCAGAGGTGTAATTGGAGCTAGTTTTAAATCAGTAGTACAGTGGATGTGGACAACGCAGGAGAATTTGCCGGACACACAGCTGGGGATCAGCTGATGTTACTGAACCCCAATAACACCGGAGCAAGCGTTGACTGTGCAGACGGCACTTCTGAGCAGCAACTAGTGGTATTGGAGCCCAGGGTAAATACTAAAAACAGAGGAGCCAGAGGTGTAATTGGAGCAAGTTTTAAATCAGTAGTACAGTGGATGTGGACAAAGCAGGAGAATTTGCCGGACACACAGCTGGGGATCAGCTGACGTTACTGAACCCCAATAACACTGGAGCAAGCATTGACTATGCAGACGGCACTTCTGAGCAGCAACTAGCGGTGTTGGAGCTCAGGGATAATACTGAAAACAGAGGAGCCAGAGGTGTAATTGGAGCAACTTTAAAATCTGTAGTAGTGTGAATGAGGACAGAGCAGGAGAAATTGCCGTCCGCACAGCAGGGGAACAGCTGATGTTACTGAACCCCAATAAAACGGCAGCAAGTGTTGACTGTGCAGACGGCACTTCTGAGCGCCAACTGGCGGTGTTGGAGCTCAGGGATAATACTGAAAACAGAGGAGCCAGAGGTGTAATTGGAGCAACTTTAAAATCTGTAGTAGTGAGAATGTGGACAGAGCAGGAGAAATTGCCATCCGCACAGCAGGAGAACAGCTGACGTTACTGAACCCCAACAACATGGCAGCAAGTGTTGACTGTGCAGACGGCATTTCTGAGCGCCAACTGGCGGTGTTGGAGCTCAGGGATAATACTGAAAACAGAGGAGCCAGAGGTGTAATTGGAGCAACTTTAAAATCTGTAGTAGTGAGAATGTGGACAGAGCAGGAGAAATTGCCATCCGCACAGCAGGGAAACAGCTGACGTTATTGAACCCCAATAACACGGCAGCAAGTGTTGACTGTGCAGACGGCACTTCTGAGCGCCAACTGGCGGTGTTGGAGCTCAGGGATAATACTGAAAACAGAGGAGCCAGAGGTGTAATTGGAGCAACTTTAAAATCTGCAGTAGTTTGAATGAGGACAGAGCAGGAGAAATTGCCGTCCGCACAGCAGGGGAACAGCTGACGTTACTGAACCCCAATAACACGGCAGCAAGTGTTGACTGTGCAGACGGCACTTCCGAGCCCCAACTGGCGGTGTTGGAGCTCAGAGATAATACTGAAAACAGAGGAGCCAGAGGTGTAATTGGAGCAACTTTAAAATCTGTAGTAGTGTGAATGAGGACAGAGCAGGAGAAATTGCCGTCCGCACAGCAGGGGAACAGCTGATGTTACTGAACCCCAATAACACGGCAGCAAGTGTTGACTGTGCAGACGGCACTTCCGAGCGCCAACTGGCGGTGTTGGAGCTCAGGGATAATACTGAAAACAGAGGAGCCAGAGGTGTAATTGGAGCAACTTTAAAATCTGTAGTAGTGTGAATGAGGACAGAGCAGGAGAAATTGCCGTCCGCACAGCAGGGGAACAGCTGACGTTACTGAACCCCAATAACACGGCAGCAAGTGTTGACTGTGCAGACAGCACTTCCGAGCGCCTACTGGCGGTGTTGGATCTCAGGGATTACAGTTCAGGTGGTAGAAACATGAACACAACAGGAGACCTGGATACTGTTGCCAATCAATTATTTATTCTGGAAGAGGACTGGCAAATTCATGAGAGATCCAGGCCTTGTTCATTTTGAGAAAAGTAAGCCGGTCAACGTTATCGGAGGATAGTCGCATGCGACGGTCTGTTAGTACACCACCTGCGGCACTAAAGATGGGTTCCGATAATACACGAGCAGCAGGGCAAGCTAGTACCTCCAATGCATACTGACTTGAAGGGAGAAGAGCCATCTGGGAGTACACTAAGAGGGCAAGACATGTAGTCTGTCACCATCTGACGGAAACGTTGCCTCCTGCTGACTGGAGCCTTCTGTGATGGTGTAGACATTTGTGGCGGCGGGGACACAAAACTTTGCCACATTTCGGCCATACTGGTCTTGCCTTGTGCTGAGGCGCTGCTTCTGCTCCCTCTTTGTGCAGAGCTTCCTCCACTGCCTCGACGCACTGAGCTGCTTTGTAAAGCACTAGCAGCACTGCTCTCGGTTGGAATGGAGAACATGATGGAATGCACCAGTGCGTCTTGGTACTCCCGCATTTTACGCTCCCGGTTCAATGGTGTTATGAGGCTTTGTAAGTTGTCCCGGTAGCGAGGATCTAGGAGGGTGGACACCTAATAATCAGCCGTGTTGAGAATGTGGACTATGCGTCGGTCGTTTCTCAGGCACTGCAGCATGAAATCAACCATGTGCTGCAGACTGCCAACTGGCCAAGAAACGCTGTCCCCTGCTTGAGGCGTGATCTCCGCCTGCTCTGCATCACCCCACCCTCGCTCTAGATACTGACTACTAGAGCATTGTGTACCTCCCTCCTCTGGACAGATGTCTTCCTCATCCATTGACTCCTCCTCATCCTCCTCACAAAGTGTCCCCTGCCTAGGCCTTTGTGAGGAACCACGTTGCGCAGACTGTAGAGAAGCAGATGGCATTTGTGACTCCTCATCCTCCACCTCTTCCAAAACCTCGTCCCTTAGTGCTTGCAGTGTTTTTTCAAGCAGGCAGATAAGGGGGATAGTCATGCTGACTAGTGCATCATCTGCACTCGCCATCCGCGTGGAATAATCGAAGGCACGCAAAACGTGGCAAATGTCCTTCATACAGGCCTACTCAGTGGTGGTGAAGTGTGAACGGCGCGCACTGCGACTTGTTTGCGCCTGCTGCAGCTGGTACTCCATTACTGCTGCCTGCTGCTCACACAACCTCTCCAACATATGTAACGTTGAATTCCACCTGGTGGGTAGGTCACATATGATGCGATGTTCCGGAAGACGTAATCGGCGCTGCAGAGCTGCAATGCGTGATCTTGCGTTGCTGGAACACCGCAAGTGACCGCACTCTATGCGGACCTTGTGAAGCAGTGCATCAAGATCCGGATAGTCCCTCAAAAAACTCTGCACGACCAAGTTGAGCACATGTGCCAGACATGGGATGTGAGTGAGGTTGCCTAGGCCCAGAGCTGCCACCAGATTTCGGCCATTGTCACACACTACCATGCCTGGCTGGAGATTCGCTGGCACAAACCACACGTCGCTCTGCTGCTTGATGGCATTCCAGAGGTCCTGCGCTGTGTGGCTTCGATTCCCCAAATAAATTTATTTTAATACGGCCTGTTGACGTTTGGCCACGGCTGTGCTCATATCGGTCATCATAACAGGTAACCGTTCACGGGTCGATGTGGAGGTAGACCGTGACTGCTCCTGCAGCGTTGATTCAGAGGAACTGGAGTATGAGGAGGAGTCAATGTGTGCAGACAGGATTCCTGCAATCCTTGGAGTTGGCAGAACACGTACAGCGCCACTCTCAAGATCTGTACCCGGCTCCACAACATTTACCCAATGGGCAGTGAGGGAAAGGTATCGTCCCTGTCCATGCTTACTGGTCCACACATCGGTGGTCAGGTGGACCTTGCTACTGACGGCGTTTTGTAGCGCATGTTTAATTTTTCCCTCCACATGATGTTGCAGGGCAGGGACGGCTTGCCTGCTGAAATAAAAGCAGCTGGGCACGTTGTATTGTGGGACTGCCAATGCCATAAAGTTACGGAAGGTGTCAGTCTCCACCAGCCTGATTGATAGCATTTCAAGGGCCAGTAGTTTAGCAATGCCAGCATTCAGAGCCTGTGCTCGGGGATGGTTTGCCGAGTATGGGCGCCTTTTCTCCCATGCCTGTGCTAACGATGGCTGTAGACTGGCCTGGGAGTGTGAGGATGACTGGGAAAGTGGTGCTGTGGGTGGAATTACACTGTGTCTCTGTACAACAGTGCCAGAGATTCTTCCATGGCGATCCTGTGAGGAAGCCGAACCAGCTGTGTGTGAGCTGGAGGAAGAGGCTACAACACGAGCTGAAGAGGTGGTAGGTGGCGCTGTAGGTTGGCCTAGGTCTTCAGTTTGTTTTTGTAAATCCACCACGTGCTTGGTCCGCACATGTTTCCACATATTTGTGGTATTGAGGTTGCTGACACTTTTCCCTCTTTTCACCTTCTGATTACACAGCTTGCATTTGACAAAGCAAATGTCATCTGCAACTGTGTCAAAAAAGGACCAGGCACTGCAAGTCTTGGGAGCGCCCGCTTTGGATTTTGGAAGAGCCATGCTCATAATGGGTGCCGAAGTGGAGGCTACAGGCAACCAAGTCTGCCCCCTCCCTCTCCCTCCTTTTTGGGCTGTTCGGGGAATCTCTTCCTCAGAGCTACTCCCACCACCTTCCTGTCCCTCACGCCATGATGGGTCAAGGACCTCATCATCTACACCACCCTCTTCAAACATCTGCTTCTCCTGGGTAGTTTCGACAGCACAGTACACACCAGAAAGTGGCACCTGAGTCTCATCATCAGATGCGTACTGAGGTGTGCTGCTGACCATAGGCACTGGCCCACCCGCCTCTTCAGATTCAGAGAGACAAAACGGTTGCGCATCACTGCATACTACCTCTTCTTCAAATTCTCGAATTCTGCTTGGCTGACCCCCTCTTTCCAAGCCAAGAGATTCAGAGAACAGAAGTAGAGATGGCTCCTGTCCAGGGCTCTCTGACTGCCTGGGCAATTTGGCAGGTGGTGAAGAGACAGATGGGTGCTCTTCAGTGCTCAGGACCTGAGAGGATCTGGAACTAATTGAAGTCGATGCGTTAGCTGCCATCCATCCGACAACGGCTTCAATTTGGTCCTCCCGCAGCAGTGGGGTAAGGCTTGCTCCTACAAAGCTGCGCATAAAGGACTGTTCCCTGGTAAAACTGGGGGATGCTGAGTCACTGGTGCCCGCAGCAGGCACAGAATCCCCACGTCCTCTCCCTGCAGGCACAGAATCCTCACGTCCTCTCCCTGCAGAAACTCCACGCCCACGCCCACATGCCTTACTCCCTGCCTTCTTCATCTTGGTAGACTGAAAAAGATAGGCAGAAAAATACTAAGGGCTTAGTATGCTTATTCCTGAACAGCTGCTAACAGGTATAAGAAACACTAATTTTATAAAGTGTGGACTAGACTTTAATATGAGCTAATGTGGCCAACACAACTGTAAAGTGGAGTGTTTGGTGAATTTTATTTAGGTTTTTTTTGTCACAAAAAGACACTGGATGTGCCCAAAGATGTAATACCGATAGTATCACAAACTTTTTGTAGCTATTACAATGTAGGAAGGTAACCTACAATGCAATAGATGAGGCTACAAAAAATAGGCTAATACTAATCTGGCTGGGGCTGCAGGGCACAATGCTGCAGAAAGGCTCCTCTAACTACTCCTATATAGTGTGTTTGGAACCAATGTAGCTGAATACGGATGGAACCACCACACTAATAGGAGAAATCAGGAAAAATTATGAATTGGCAAAAAAGGACAATGTATGAGGCAGTGACACACACTGAGTGCACTACAACCAGACGTGGTTGAAGCACACACTACAGGGTGAGCTGCACTCACACACCAGACTTTGCAGACAGCGGTGAACAGTGCAGATGCAGAGCACTGTGCACTAGCGCTGCAAGACCAAAAAAAATTCTCTATCTACTCCTATATAGTGTGTTTGGAACCAATTTAGCTGAATACGGATGGAACCACCACACTAATAGGAGAAATCAGGAAAAATTATGAATTGGCAAAAAAGGACAATGTATGAGGCAGTGACACACACTGAGTGCACTACATCCAGACGTGGTTGAAGCACACACTACAGCGTGAGCTGCACTCACACACAGAGACCTTGCAGACAGCGGTGAACAGCACAGAGAACTGTGCACTAGCGCTGCAAGGCACAGCGATTTATAAAGTAGGTTGGGTAAAGCAGAATAGAGCAAATAGGTAGCTAAAACTGTCCCTCAGAACAACAGCGTCCTATCCCTAACTGAATTCACTACAGAGTGAGCTCAAAATGGCGGCGGCGGCTTTTATAGTGCATCATGACATCATTTCAGCAGTCAATCACAGCCATGCCATTAGTTAAGATGCCTACATGCCTAACAGGATGTGCCCACACTTCTTAGGATCCTCAATGGCTGAATAAAATGAAACTGGCTCATTGCATTATGGGAACTTCCGATTCCGGTATACGATATTGCAAAAGTATCGGAATTAAGTATCGGAATTCCGATACCGCGAATATCGGCCGATACCCGATATTTCAGTATCGGAAAGCTCAACACTAATTATAACTTCATTTCTCCGTTTTCTAGAAATCCATATGTTAATGTTTATGCAATTAAGTTCACAATTGCAGGGGCTTGGCCCGCACTTACAGCTCTCCAGTCTTACTCTTTTTCTCCTCCTGCCGCCGTCCTCTTGTCAGTGTCTGACAGGTCACTCATCTCTGTGTCCTGCTCCTCTGCCGAGTGGTGGCGCGGGTGCAGTAAGGTCCTGATGACGGTGCCTGTGCTAGATGTCAGGTAGGAGAGCAGGTCACAAAGAAGAGTGACCTGTCAAACACTGACATGAGGCCGGCGCCAGGAAGAGAAAGAGGAGAGATCGGAGAGCTCTACGTGCAGGTTAAGCCCCCTGCACTCGCAAGCTCATTTGCATGAGAAAATAGAGAAATGGACTTATAATACAAAGGTATTCGTGTAATTATCAGTATAGATCCTTTACATAGATGACAATAGTTTAATGTCTAAAAACATACTGACAAGTTTCCTGCTTCCCTTTTAGAATAGGCCACCAATGCCTGATCAGTATGAGTCAGATTTTCAGGATCCCTGATCATCAGTTCAGGCACAGAATATAATCTAAGTATTGTTTTGTATGAAAAGCAGTGGTGCTAGAGGTCAGACCTCTAACAAATAAATATTTAAGGGGTTGTCCAGGAGTTTAACATTGATGGCCTATCTTTAGAATAAGTCATCAATATCTGATCGGTGGGGGTGCGTTATCTGCAACCCCACCAATCAGCTACTCTGTGTCGGCCGGATCTGCTCAGTTGCAGAGCTGCACAGCTCTGTCTATGGAATACTGGCTGTGGCCGGGTACTGCACATCTACCCTCTATTGATTTGAAAGGGTCACTATACAGTTGACAAAGCTGTGCAGCTCCGCAACTGATCAGTTCTGGCCGACACCAGAAACAGTGGATCGGCTGGAGTGCCAGGTGTTATGCCCTCACCGACCACACATTGATAACCTATCCTAAGGATAGACCATCAATGTAAATTTCCTTGACAAATCCTTGAATGGTCTTCTTTAAATCATCAATATTTTATTCAAGTGAAATTGGATAATTAAGCAGGTGTCTAGGTCAAACTAAATCTGGTTTTGGGGTGATATTCTAATCTATACCTCTTAGAATATCCTGTTACAGATTTCCTAATATGCAGATTGCCTTTACAGAAAGGAAGAGGACTAGAACTATAGTGCCACCTATTGAAAGTAGCAATCCTAAGTATTGACCTTTTAAAGAGCCTGCCACATGATTTAGGATAAAAAGCCAAACCAGAATCTCAATTTGTAGAGAGTGTTTCAGGGTACAACACCTCATCTGTGCAAAGTGAGGTCTGGTTGGTCTGGGTGAGAGGGGTATGACTTGGATCCAAGGGGTAACGTTTCTCCTTGTGGAGAGTGACATGCCAAGCCTGGCATGCCAATGCAAGGAGAATTTTAAGCCTTGGAATGCTCCTCTGGGAAATTAAATATGCAAATTGCCTCTTCAGAGAGGAAGATGTCTAGCACTCTAGTGCCACCTATAAAAGTAGAAATCCTAAAAGTC
This sequence comes from Phyllobates terribilis, assembly GCF_046119375.1. Taxonomy (NCBI): domain Eukaryota; kingdom Metazoa; phylum Chordata; class Amphibia; order Anura; family Dendrobatidae; genus Phyllobates; species Phyllobates terribilis. The sequence goes on along the minus strand of NW_027362761.1, from coordinate 459,674,637 downwards.
AAAATAGACCGTTTAACAATATATACCACTATGCATGAAGATATTTTGATGAAGGAAACTATAATTCCTCTCCTAACCTGGCACTTGGTTATTGTTTTCTGCACCAGGATATTTTTATGTATTACGGTATAGTTAACATAATGTTACATCTAAACACCAATTGAAAAGAATCTAACCTCGGTAGCCATTACAAACTACAGATTAATGTTAAAAAGATTGTTTGTGTGTGTATAAGTCAAAAAGTCTCTTGGAAAAAAAGTTGAATAAAAATAAGACTTGCAACATGATTTATCCCTGGAGAAATTAACTAAATCATGCTATCCTCTGATGACCTGTACTATTCTGCAATAATTACAGTCCTTCAGGAAATCACAATAATTTTCTCTACTAACTGTATATTTTCATAGACATACTTTATTCTCTAGGACTATTTCATTGCCAATATATTTTATCACAAAACAAATTTTCAGAGTAAAAAAATAAAAGGTGCAAAAAAGCAATATTGTCATTTCAACAAACTTCATAAATCAATAGTATAAGTGAATATAAGAAACTCTGTAACACATCTTATCAGAGAAATATGCTCCTTTCTCCCCTTATGAGCCACTTCCTCCCCTCCTCCCAAATAATCTCACAATCCACTCTGAAAAAAAAAAAGCTCAAATCCATCTTGGTCAATGCAAAAGAAATGCCAGCTCACTGTGGTGTAAGGTTCTACAGCCTGTTATACTCTATGGAGAGGGGAAGGAGAGGAGGAAATAAGCGCTCTCAGCATAGTGAGAGACGGGGAGTTGGTGCGCAGCTTCCAGCAACTGGTTTACCTCATTACAGTGCTGGATTCACAGCCACATAGCTCAGTAGTACTGCTGTATAGTGCCCTCCACGTTACTGCTGCTTCTGTTTCTGAACTATCAAAATGAAAGAAGAGCAGGAATTCCTTATGCCTTTGAGTGATATGTACAGTAGAAATCATAGCAGACAGTTTCCACCCACCAGCTCAGAGACAACTGAACATGAAAGTTAGAGATAAAATAAATTTTTAGATACTGCTTTTAGAGGGAAAACTGGTGAAAATGCAGGATACAAAGAGTACAACATTCAGAAATAGTGTTTTTCCTCATAGATATGAAAGCATATTTTGAAAAGACGCAGATGCCGATTGATTTTTTCTGCAAAATGTTTTCTTTATTTGGCTCTTCTAAAAAATGGCCTCATTTTGAATAGCATTACTACCTACAAGGATGTCTGTGAAATCCTTGAAGTATTACCTTATAGCATTAATTCTGACAGTTATAGGCCATGTGGTGCGGCGGTGTTCACACTGTGCGGTAATGAGGCAGAGACCCAGGAAAAGTTCAAATCAAATATCTTTATTCTCCAGAAACTCACAAAGTAACGGTAATTGGCATCCTCTGGATCGCAGCCGGGCCATCAAACTACAGTCCTTTTCAAGACCCGTTGCCGTGGGCGACTGCACCTCCGTATAACTCTGAGGTGTGCCTTCGTGGGCTCTGTGTTCAGGTCACACAGGCCAGTGTTGCAGAGCCTCCTGCTCTGCAGCTTGCAAACACAAAACTGACATACCCAAACCTTTGCTGCAGGTTTTTAAATGAAAACTGTGGACATGAGCCACTTGTAAGACCCGGCTGGAGGGAGTGGACCGTCCCACTGCCATCCTGTAGTCCACTCCAAGAATAAAAGCCCATGCTGGGTTTTACTAAATCTGCCTTAGTCAAATAGCTTGACCAAGTCCAAACTTACTTTTATTTTGCACTGCAACCACAGCTATGTCTGTGATTGTAATGCACTCCAGCGGGTTCAATATGCTTCTATACGCATTCTGGGGGATACATACCATCCCTTGCATATAATTTCCTTCACTGCCTCACATATCCCCCCTCCTCTCTGTTCAAACTTGTGGGGTTGAACACTTGTCACCATACAGGGTGCCCGTGACAGGGCATCCACATTTCCCTGCGACTTCCCAGCCCGATTTTCCACCGAAAAACTACAATTTTGAAGTGACAGGAACCATCTGGTAACCCGAGCATTCCTCTCCTTTGCATTTCTTATCCAGACGAGGGGCGAATGGTCCGCTACCAAACGAAACTGTCGCCCGATCAAATAATAGCGTAGGGACTCCAAGGCCCACTTAATAGCCAAGTACTCCTTCTCCACTACGCTGTAATTTTTCTCTGCCGGGGTGAGTTTCCTGCCCAAGTAGGTGAGTGGATGTTCATCTCCGTTCACCTCTTGTGACAGCACCACACCTAGGCCTACCTCTGAGGCATCCGTTTATACGACAAAGTTTTTCTTGAAGTTGGGGCTGATGAGGATCGGCTGTCCACACGCCGACTTCATGGACTGGAATGCTTCTTCCGCTTGAGGGTTCCACCATACTATAACTGACTTCTTACCCTTTAACAGATCGGTTAGGGGTGTCGATCTCCCAGCAAAATTAGAGATAAACCGGCGATAGTACCCAATGATGCTGAGGAACGCTCTCACCTGATTTGTACTCAAAGGCTTGGGCCAGTTTTGAATGGACTCAATCTTGTTTATTTGGGGTTTGATAACCCTGCGGCCAATCACGTACCCTAAGTACCGGGCTTCCTTGAGTCTTATCGCACATTTTTTGGGGTTCGCTGTTAATTCCGCAATTTTGAGTGAATCCAGCACCACTTGCACCTAGGACAGGTGTGTATGCCAGTCAGTACTAAAGATGATGATAACATCTAAATATGCTGACACGTACTTCTGATGAGGCTCTAACACTATGTCCATAAACCTCTGGAAGGTGGCCGGGGCCCCATGTAGTCCAAAAGGCAAGATGACATAGTGATAGAGACCCTCTGGCGGTCTTTTCTCTTGCCGATTCGGTCAGTGGCACCTGCCAGTAACCCTCGGTGAGATCGAGCGTGTTGAAGTACTGGGCCTGACCCAGTCTCTCAATTAGCTCATCTACCAGAGGTATTGGATAAAGGTCAAACTTTGACACCTCATTCAATCTCCGAAGTCATTACAGAATTTTAATGATCCATCTGACTTCGGAATCAGCACAATGGGGCTAGCGCTCTCACGCCTAGATTCCTCGAGGACTCCTAACCGGAGTAATTGTTTTACTTCAGCCGCGATGGCTTGCCTCTGGGCATCTGGTACACGATACGGTTTCATTCATACCCTTGCCCCAGGCTAATTGACAATGTCATGTTGGATCACAGAGGTCCTGCCGGGCAGCTTTGAGAATACGTTTGTATTCAGCTGCACCAAATTCCGAGCCTCTCGCCGCTGCTGTTTCATGAGAGCGTCACTTATCTTAACCTCACCCCTGGCCGCGTCCCTGGCCGGTGACAGAGGGTTCCCCGACGGTATGACCGGAGTCGCATCCGTAATCCAAACATTCCCGGTCCTTCCAGGCTTTTAGCATGTTTACATGATATAGTTGTTCCAGTTTTCTCTTTTTGGGCTGGTACACTCTGTAATTCACTTCCCCTACCTTTTCCCGTACTTCATATGGCCCTTGCCACTTGGCCTTGAGTTTGATCTCTGTTGTGGGCACTAACACTAACACTCGATCCCCTTCTTTAAAGGACCTGACCGTGGATCTTTTATTATACGTGCAACTCGGCGCTACCTGGGCATCCATTAGATGCTCTTTTACTATAGGCATGACCACCGCGATCTGATCCTGCATACTTGCCACGTGCTCAATTACACTCTTATGCGGAGTCGGCTCCTGTTCCCACATCTCCTTGGCTATGTCCAGCAACCCCCTAGGATGCCTGCCGTACAATAGCTCAAAGGGTGAGAAGTCTGTGGAAGTCTGTGGCACCTCGCGGAGAGCGAACATCAGGTAGGGCATTAACATATACCAATCCTTCCCGTCCTTGGAGACCACCTTTTTTAACATAGATTTAAGTGTCCTGTTAAATCTTTCCACTAACCCATCGGTCTGTGGGTGGAACACCAATGTGCGCAACTGTTTAATCCGGAGCATCTTGCATAGTTCCCTTGTCACCTTGGACATAAAAAGTAGTCCCCTGATCTGTAAGGATCTCCTTAGGTAGCCCAAGGCGACAGAACATGGCAAACAGCTCGCGGGCGGTAAGTTTTGCCAAAGTCTGGCGAAGTGGTATTGCCTCTGGGTAATAAGTGGCATAATCTATGACCACCAGTATATGTTGGTGGCCACGAGCTGACTTTACAATGGGTCCCACCAAATCCATCGCAATCCATTCAAAAGGTACCTCTATAACCGGCAGAGGTGCCAATGGGCTACGGAAGCTTGCGGTGGGTGTGGTCAGATGACATTAAGGGCTAGACTCACAATAACTCTGTACCTCAGTGTAAATCTCAGGCCAAAGGAACCGCTGCAAGATGCGCTCTTGCGTTTTTTAAACCCCTAGGTGCCCACCCAGCAGGTGTGTGTGTGGGTCATCTCGACCACTGCCTGACGGTACGACTGAGGCACCACTAGATGTTCCACGACCTAGTCCCGGATTTTGTCAACCCAATAGAGTAACTCTTGGTTGACTGCCATGTGTGAAAAGACTGTCTCTGCACCCAGTTGCTGAGCCATCCCATTTACCTCTATTACCCTTTCCCGGGCCCAGGTCGGAGTAGGATCCTACAGCTGAGCTGTCCCTAATGTTCCCGGGACACTTCCAGCTTTGGGATCGATGGGGTCTCCTCGACATCTCTTGTCAATACGTCTAGGGGAAACCTATCAGGGTTACACTCTGTTTCTAGGTTAGTGACCCCTATGACTGGTATCCCTGACTCAGAATCTTCGGGTTCCGCGCCCGGAATGACATTTACCCTGGGAGGGCTAATTTTATTCTCCCACAGGGACCAGAACAGGGGCAAGTCTCTTAAGTCTCCAAAACAGTACCATAAGGCAGGGTCTTCAACACTCCCACCACATGTTTAACCTCCCCACACGGAGTGGAAAAAGTAACCTCTGCGGTCGGGTATGCTCGGAGGTCCCCATGTATGCAAATAAACCCCAACTTTCCGTCCACTGGAGTTGACCCCGGCAACCAGTGACCCATGAACAAGAGTCACTAGGCTCCCTGAGTCCAAGACAGCCTCCATCTGGTACCCATTGACGATTACCTTGCACAGTTGGGGTTCACTGCATGCAGCATCTGCAGTTACGGTGCAGATTGTCTGGGCATACATCGAGACTGCGCATAAATCCGCAGTCCATAGGTTCAGCCGTTACGGGGCAGTTGGCAGCCACATGTCCTGGCCCTTGGCATCGACAGCACCTGGCAATGGAGGCACCGTTAGTCTTTGAGACCGGTTTAAGGGAAACTGGTCTCCTGCCATTCTCACTCCGGGGTACCCTCTCAGTATGGGCTCGGTGCTGACTGTCCCCAGCAGAGTGACGAAACCCTTTCCCCGGCTCCTGGGCTTGCAAGGTCCAGCGTGACAGCTGCAATGGGGCAGAGTCCCGTATGAAGTCCTGAGTTGCCGTGTACCACTCGATCAGGCCAACCACCTGGTCTAGAGTGCCCAGTACCCCTTGCCCCACCCAATGTTGTATAGCGGCTGGCAGAGTTCTCACCAGCCGGTCGACCACCACCCTCTCCATCTTCTGGGCCAGAGCCAAGGTCTCAGGCTGGAGCCACCTTTTAACTAGCTGCAGGTAGTCATATGCCTGAGACCTTGAGGGTCGGGCCTCCACAAAGGTCCATGAAAACACCCGTTGGGCTCTCACATATGCATTAACCTTCAGTCGGGCAAGGATCTCACCTTTTCAGCTTCCCATAGTCCTGGGCATTCTGGTCAAAGTAGGCCTTCTGCGTGTTGCCCATCAGGAACAGAGCCACCGCTTTAGCCCACTGGGAAGTTGGTAGGTTCTCCCTCTCTGCTGTACACACATAGACAGTGAGGAAGGCTTCCACGTCGTCCTCCAGACTCGGCATCCTCAATGCGGAACGGATCTTGTTCCGAGCCTCACGACGTTCCGGGGTCGTTGATGGTAGCGTATCTCGCAGAGCCGCAATCTGCTGCATAATCAGTTCATTAGTGTGCTGCTGCTGGAACTGCTCCTGCTGTTGCCACTGAGTGAGGACCAATTGCCTTAGCAGTTCCTCCATTTTGTCTGCGGGCCTGGGCTGCAATGTGGCAGGCCTAATAAGACATGCAGCTGGCGTTGGGGTATGCCACAGTTCACACTGCCCGCATTCTCCACCATATTTTAGTGCGGCGGTGTTCACACTGTGCGGCAATGAGGCAGTGACCCAGGAAAAGTTCTATTCAAATATCTTTATTCTCAAGAAAGTCACAAAGTAACGGTAATTTGCATCCTCCGGATTGCAGCGGGGCCGTCAAAGTATAGTCTGTGTCAAGACCCGCTGTTGTAGGCGACTGAACCGCTGTATCACTCTGAGGTACGTCAGAGTTTTGCCTTCTTGGGCTCTGTGTTCAGGTCATACAGGCCAGTATTGAAGAGCCTCCTGCTCTGCAGCTTGCAACCACAAAACTGACCCACCCAAACCTTTGCTGCAGGTTTTTAAATGAAAACTGTGGACATGAGCTACTTGTAAGATCTGGCTGGAGGGTGTGGACCGCCCCACTGCCATCCCGTAGTCCACTCCAATAATAAAAGCCCATGCTGGGTTTTTGCTAAATCTGCCTTGGTCAAATAGCTTGACCAAGTCGAAACTTACTTTTATTCTGCACTGCAACCACAGCTATGTCTGTGATTGTAATGCACTCCAGCGGGTTCAATATGCTTCTATACACATTCTGGGGGATACATACTGCCCCCTTGCATATAATTCCTGTTATGATCTGCAAGAAGTACTAAGGAAAGATAGGGGAAAGCTGTCCCTACAGTAAGACTAAGCTGAATCCCTACGATGTAGCGGGCTGACTGTTCCTAGCAAACAGACCTGCCTTAGTCCTCAGCTAGTCTGAACAAAGACCTATAGCATAAAGGGAGGGGTCTCTAAAAGAACTAAGGACTGGGACAAACAATGGGACACCTCCTAAACAGAGAAGATGTTGCAGAACACAAACTGACAAAAAGGTACTAGAGGTCCCAGAAGGACCAAGCGAACTGACAGAGAAAGACATTGAAGCACCAGGCTAGAGAAACAGTCAAACACTGAAGTCCAGCACAGCCAAAAGGGCGGAGCTGGAATATAAAAGCAGATGGTCACATGACCACAAAACACAAGATGGAAAAAAAACAAACAGGAGGGTTCTAACAATTCCCCTCACTGCTATCACAAGCTCAGTTCAAATTCTCATCCTAAAATTATTAACTTTATTCCTGGATATATATGGCAATATATATTATGTGTGTATCATTTTTCAATCTAACACTTACTGGCTGCTAGTGATATATGTAATTGCAAAACAAAAAGTTGAAATAAACAAAAATGTGAAAGAATTTCTACTTTGTAAATTATTTCATTACTCCTTTTGTAATAATTTCATTATAATTTCATTATAAAGCATGTATTATAATTACATGCTTTAATTTCTGTATTATAGATAGCTGCTCACAATACGTCAACATTTTGCTGGTTTCATTTTGTCCATGTTTATCTCCTGCATAACAATTTACATCTAACAAGAAAAAAAAAAAAGGATAAAATGTAATGTAATGAAACATGATTCCAGTGCAAAATACACAAGTTCACTCACGATTATTATAATGTCACTGAAGGTTTTGAACTAAAATATACAGGAAATTAAAAAAGTTAAGTTAAAAAATAAGTACATTTAAAAATTATAATTTAAAATTAAATTAAATAAAACAATACAGTAAAGAGAATAGAGCTAAAAAATCTATTATGTAACCATTATATCACTATTTTTATTTGGCACAAACTAGTTAAAATGCCACTAATAAAGAATATTTTACAAAACATTTAAAATACCTTTAGCAGCTAAATAAATCATATTTAAAAAATTGTGCTGTGTCTTATGTTTTAAAAAAGCTAAAATAAAACTCTACAAGCGAAACTAAAAAATTACATTAAAAAATATTTATTTTCCAATTTGGTGGTACATAGAGCTAAAGAAGACTAATGTTAACATCTAACATTTTAGAGTTGATATATAAACTTTTCAGGAACTAAAGGAAGTGCTACATAAAAAGCCTTTTAGTATCCAAAGCAAAATAGGAGCAAAGAGTTTCTTCATTAACCCCTACACCCCTGGACCATTTTCCAATTTGTTTGGTTTTCTCATTTTTGTTTTTTCCACCCCTTCTTCGAAGAACCATAACTTTTTTATTTTTCCTTCAACATAGCTGTATGAGGACTTGTTTTTTGCAGGACCTGTTGTACTTTTGAATAACATCATTGATTTTACCATGTAGTGTACTGGAAAACAATTGCAAGTGCGGTGAAATTGCAAAAAAAAAGTGCAATTCCACAATTGTTTTTTGTTTTTTTTTTTATTTACCATGTTCACTATATAGAAAAACTGACCAGGCAATATGATTCTCCAGAACAGTATGAGTACGCTTATACTAAATATGTCTAATTTATTTTTTTTTTATTTAAGTGCTGAAAAAAAATTCAGAAATTTACATGAAAAATTTTTTTTTTTACTTTTGTCACCATTTACCGAGACGTGGAGCGTCTCCATTTTTGGGATCTGGGGCTGTGTGAAGGCTTATTTTTTGCTCCCTGAGCTGATTTTTTTATTGATACAATTTTGGGGTAGATGCAATGTTTTGATCGCCTCTTAGAGCATTTTATTGCAATGTTGAGGCAAAAAATGTAGTTCCGGTGTTTCTAAAAAATTTTCTCTTTACGCTATTTACCGATCGGATTAATTTTATAATTTGATAGATTGGACATTTCTGAACTCAGCAATACCAAATATGTGCATTTTTTAAAAAATGTTTTAATTTCAATGGGGCAAAAGGGGGGTGATTTGAACTTGTGGGTTTTTTTTCATATTTTTAAAAACTTTTTTTTTTACTTTATTTAATAGACCTTTTAGGATCACTTGGAGCTGCGATCGTCCGATAGCAGAATTCACGATCTCCTATGAACGCCGACCACGAGCCAGCGTTAACAGGAGTATAGCAATGAAAGGCACAGGGGTCATCACCAGCTGTTATAACACGTGGACAGGGGCACCGATGGGCCGGCTGGTGCGTGTTAAATCTTGCTCTCAGCGATTGACAATGGGATTTAACTGGTTGACTACCGCGGGCATAGCACTGCTCCTCCTGTGGCTGTTAAAGGCATATAATGACTGATTAAAATCAGTAATCATGTGCGGGGGAGGGGGAGGTGTGGGCTCAGTGTGTAACCATCAAAGACAGGGACACGACGTATGAATTAAATATACGCCATAGGTTGTGAAGGGTTTAAACTACTGAGCCGTCCCTTCAGAGAATGAATGTGCTGTCATATCAGCAGCCAAATGGCATTGGTAAAAAAGTCACAACCAAATTGTTACCCTTTTTGTCTAATAAAGACTATGACGAATGAATTAAGCTCTGGCTCATGGGTTCAGTACTTGGAGTAACAAGTATTTTGCATTATTTATAGCTAAAAATTCTGGACTGGGTCCAAAACACAGGAGTGCATTTCTTTCAAATGTACTTTTTCTTTGTTTATGTTCCTCTCCTGGTTTAGACTTACAAATAGTGATGACAAATACTGACCTACATTATACTCCATTTTTCTAGTGTATTCATTGCACAATATTCTGTGCTCAGACAAATTCTTTACCATTGTCAATTGTCTCTTCAGAGAGGAAGAGAACTAGAACTCTAGTGCCACCTATAGGAAGTAGCAATCCTAAAAGTCAATATTGACTCTTCAAGGAGCCTTATCACATGACTTAGGTTAATAGCCAAAATTAAATTCTCAATTTGCAGACACTGTGTTTCATGGTACTTCCCCTCATCAGTGCAAAGTGTAAGATCTGGTTTGGCCTAGTGAGAGGCGTCTGACCAGTATTTAACATTGTCAGAAACTCACCGTCTCCTGCTTCTGCTTCAATCGTTTTGATCAGGCACTAGCTGACTCAACCAGCTACTGCATGCTTATCAAATAATATCCTGGAGAAACCTTTTGTTTGCTTTGTTCTGATCAGGCTAACGTCTTCTTGATAATTCTCCTGATTGTCCCAATGATGCCCCCAATGGTTTCACTTTTGGACTGTCTGACTCTTCTCTGCCTTAAGAGACACTGACCGGGATATTTCTTAACAAATAGTTAGATACGATTTTGTTCTGTCTGGTTCTGGATTCAAATCCCTCCAAGGACGACATCTGCAAGGAGTTTGTATGTTCTCCCCGTGTTTGTGTGGGTTTCTTCTGGGTTCTCCAGTATCCTCCCACACTCCAAAGACATATTGATAGGGAATTTAGGTTGTGAGCCCCAATGGGGACAGTGATAATGATGTCTGTAAAGTGTTGTAAAATATGATAGCGCTATAGAAGTAAGGCATAATTCCCCAAATTAAAAGGACGAAAAAGCCTTCTATAGCCCTGAAAAGACATGTGTAACACTCCGAGGTATCCTAGGACTGTATCCAACTCCTTTCAAGCAATGTCAAAGTAATTTCAACACACATGGTTATAGGTAAACAGATTCTGTCACACACTATCCTTACAGTTTCTTCAGTGTTCTATGGCTTTCACACCTTACCTCTATTGCAAAGCTGTGATCGGTGAGGTCTTGTCACTATCCAGATTCAGCACAAAATGGCCTTGAACTTACTGACTTTATACAAGGTATGATACCCCTTCTGATTGTCTCTGCTATAACATGTGATGTGATAACTGCAAGGCATTATGGGGAATCCTGCTCAGCTGTGCCTGAGGTCATATACAGCGGCTTGTGAAAGTATTCACCTCCTTGGATTTTTACCTATTTTGTTACATTACAACCTGTGTTTCAATATTTTTGTAATCCGATTTGTGTGTGATGCATCAGCACTAAATAGTGTAAGTTAGTGAAGTGAGAAAAATATAGGACTAAATTAAATTCATGGGATCAAATAACTAAAAATTGTCATGTGCATATGTATTCACCTCTTTTGCTATGAAGTCCCTAAAAATTTCTGGTGCAAACAATTACCTTAATAAGTCACAGGCTTAGTGAAAGGAAGTCCACCTGTGTGCAATCTAAGAGTCACATGGTCTGTCAGTATATACACACCTTTTCTGAAAGGCCACAGAGGCTGCAACACCATTAAGCAAGAGGCATCTCAAACCAAACAACACCATGAAGACCAAGGAGATCTCCAAATAAGTCAGGGACAAAGGTGTTCAGAAGTACAAGTCAGGCTTGGGTTATAAAAAAATATATATATCCGAATCTCTGATTCCCCGGGGCACCATCAAATCCATTATAGTCAAATGGAAAGAACATGTTATCACAACAAACCTGCCAAGAGAGGGCCGCCCACCAAAACCAGAGCGGTGGCACAGAGACCAAAATTAACCCTGAAGTAGCTACAGAGTTCCCAAGCAGAGACTGGAGTAGCATTCCATACGACCACAATAAGCCGTACACACCATAGAGGTGGCCTTTATGGAAGAGTGGGCAGAAAAAAGTATTTACTTACACACAAAAATTGTGAAGCTCATTTTGAGCTTGCCAAAAGACATGTGGTAGACTCCTCAAATGTATGGAGGACAGTACTGTGGACATATGAGACCAAAATTTAACTTTTTGACTACCAAGGTAAACGTTATGTCTGGCGCCAAACCAACACAGCTCAAAACTCTAAGAACACAGACCCCACATATGAGACCATACAATTCTCCCTCCGAACTACTTTGGGGTTTATTTAGACACTCATTTTATGTGAGCGTTAAATTCACTCAAAAAAACAGTGAAATTCCAAGTTGTGAGGTAGCAAAACAAAATGCCAAGAGAGGTAAATACTTTTGCAAGCCACTGTAATCTCTCTTGCAATATTTTGCAAATTGAAAATTCTAGGCAATTTGAACATAACAAATTGCAAATACCGTATTTGTTGGACTATAAGACGCACCCCAAATTTTGGGGTGGAAAATAAGAAAAAAAATATTTTTTTATAAGATGGGGATCCGTCTTATAGCCCGAATGGGTCACAGGAGGCAGGGTCCCTCAGGAAGCCGGCGGTGGAGCAATGCTGCAGGCCCTGGGTGGGAGAAGGGGGAGCCCCAGCAGCGGGGGGTTGCGGCCGTGGTGGAGTGGGATCACAAGAAGCAGGGTCCCTCCCTCAAGAACCTGACATCGGCAGATGCGGTGAGATGCTGCTGGGCCGGTGTCGGCGGTCAGGCAGAGCGGAGTGCATTGCTTTTCTGGCAGCCGCGTCCATCTTCCTAAAGCCGTGATCTACAGGGAAATGGCCGCCCAAGCTGGAGCATGTGCAGACTGGGATCTCGGCGGCCATCTTCCATCTTTCTTAACGGGTTGGATAACCCATAAGGAAAATACTAGCTATGCAGCATCCAAATTGTAAGGCTGAGTTCACATAGCATTTTTTTCCTACGTTAAAAGGAACCCGTCAACAGAAAAATCCTATTAACCTGCAGATATAGTGTTAATCTGCAGGTTAATATTGTTATTAACCTGCCCAGTGCCTGCACTTAGCTGAAGGCTGTAACCCTACAGCTGCTATCATTGTACTAAGATCTCCATTGATCCCCATTTCTATTGAATAGCTGACCATTGTTTCTATCATCTATTTTAATTTATTGCCATGATATGTATGGATTAATTGACACATATCCAAATATGATTGATATTTTGACATATACAGTTAGGTCCATATATATTTGGACAGAGACAACATTTTTCTAATTTTGTTTCTAGACATTACCACAATGAATTTTAAACAAAACAATTCAGATGCAGTTGAAGTTCAGACTTTCAGCTTTCATTTGAGGGTATCCACATTAAAATTGGATGAAGGGTTTAGGAGTTTCAGCTCCTTAACATGTGCCACCCTGTTCTTAAAGGGACCAAAAGTAATTGGACAATTGACTCCAAGGCTATTTCATGGACAGGTATGGGCAATCCCTTCATTATGTCCTTCTCAATTAAGCAGATAAAAGGCCTGGAGTTGATTTGAGGTGTGGTGCTTGCATTTAGAAGGTTTTGGTGAAAAGTAAATATGCGGTCAAAGGAGCTCTCCATGCAGGTGAAACAAGCCATCCTTAAGCTGCAAAAACAGAAAAAGCCCATCCGAGAAATTGCTACAATATTAGGAGTGGCAAAATCTACAGTTTGGTACATCCTGAGAAAGAAAGAAAGCACTGGTGAACTCATCAATGCAAAAAGACCTGGGCGCCCACGGAAGACAACAGTGGTGGATGATCGCAGAATAATCTCCATGGTGAAGAGAAACCCCTTCACAACAGCCAACCAAGTGAACAACACTCTCCAGGAGGTAGGTGTATCAATATCCAAATCTACCATATAGAGAAGACTGCATGAAAGTAAATACAGCGGGTTCACTGCACGGTGCAAGCCACTCATAAGCATCAAGAATAAAAAGGCTAGACTGGACTTTGCTAAAAAAACATCTAAAAAAGCCAGCACAGTTCTGGAAGAACATTCTTTGGACAGATGAAACCAAGATCAACCTCTACCAGAATGATGGAAAGAGAAAAGTTGGCGAAGGAGTGGTACACCTCAGATTAGAGACAAGGTCAATGCCACACAGAGTTCTAGCAGCAGACACATCTCTTCAACAACTGTTAAGAGGAGACTTTGTGCAGCAGGCCTTCATGGTAAAAATAGCTGCTAGGAAACCACTGCTAAGGACCGGCAACAAGAAGAAGAGACTTGTTTGGGCTAAAGAACACAAGGAATGGACATTAGACCAGTGGAAATCTGTGCTTTGGTCTGATGAGTCCAAATTTGAGATCTTTGGTTCCAACCACCGTGTCTTTGTGCGCCGCAGAAAAGGTGAACGGATGGACTCTACATGCCTGGTTCCCACCGTGAAGCATGAAGGAGGAGGTGTGATGGTGTGGGGGTGCTTTGTTGGTGACACTATAGGGGATTTATTCAAAACTGAAGGCATACTGAACCAGCATGGCTACCACAGCATCTTGCAGCAGCATGCTATTCCATCCGGTTTGCGTTTAGTTGGACCATCATTTATTTTTCATTTATTTATCCAAAGCATACCACATCATCTGTAAAACACGGCGGAGGCAGTGTGATGGCTTGGGCATGCATTGCTGCCAGTGGCACTGGGTCATTAGTGTTTATTGATGATGTTACACAGGACAGAAGCAGCTGAATGAATTCTGATGCATTCAGAGCCATACTGTGTGCTCCGATCCAGCCAAACGCAGCCAAACTGATTGGTCGTCGTTTCATACTACAGATGGACAATGACCCAAAACATAAAGCCAAAGCAACCCAGGAGTTTATTAAAGCAAAGAAGTGGAATATTCTTGAATGGCCAAGTCAGTCACCTGATCTCAACCCAATTGAGCATGCATTTCACTTGTTAAAGACTAAACTTCAGACAGAAAGGCCCACAAACAAACAGCAACTGAAAACTACCGCAGTGAAGGCCTGGCAGAGCATCAAAAAGGAGGAAACACAGCGTCTGGTGATGTCCATGAGTTCAAGACTTCAGGCAGTCATTGCCAACAAAGGGTTTTCAACCAAGTACTAGAAATGAACATTTTATTTACAATTATTTAATCTGTCCAATTACTTTTGGTCCATTTAAAAACAGGGTGGCACATGTTAAGGAGCTGAAACTCCTAAACCCTTCATCCAATTTTAATGTGGATACCCTCAAATGAAAGCTGAAAGTCTGAACTTCAACTGCATCTGAATTGTTTTGTTTAAAATTCATAGTGGTAATGTGTAGAACCAAAATTAGAAAAATGTTGTCTCTGTCCAAATATACAGTACAGACCAAAAGTTTGGACACACCTTCTCATTTAAAGATTTTTCTGTATTTTCATGACTATGAAAATTGTACATTCACACTGAAGGCATCAAAACTATGAATTAACACATGTGGAATTATATACTTAACAAAAAAATGTGAAACAACTGAAAATATGTCTTATATTCTAGGTTCTTCAAAGTAGCCACCTTTTGCTTTGATGACTGCCTTGCACACTCTTGGCATTCTCTTGATGAGCTTCAAGAGGTAGTCACCGGAAATGGTCTTCCAACAATCTTGAAGGAGTTCCCAGAGATGCTTAGCACTTGTTGGCCCTTTGGCCTTCACTCTGCGGTCCACCTCACCCCAAACCATCTCGATTGGGTTCAGGTCTGGTGACTGTGGAGGCCAGGTCATCTGGCGTAGCACCCCATCACTCTCCTTCTTGGTCAAATAGCCCTTACACAGGCTGGAGGTGTGTTTGGGGTCATTTTCCTGTTGAAAAATAAATGATGGTCCAACTAAACGCAAACCGGATGGAATAGCATGCCGCTGCAAGATGCTGTGGTAGCCATGCTGGTTCAGTATGCCTTCAATTTTGAATAAATCCCCTACAGTGTCACCAGCAAAGCACCCCCACACCATCACACCTCCTCCTTCATGCTTCACGGTGGGAACCAGGCATGTAGAGTCCATCCGTTCACCTTTTCTGCGTCGCACAAAGACACGGTGGTTGGAACCAAAGATCTCAAATTTGGACTCATCAGACCAAAGCACAGATTTCCACTGGTCTAATGTCCATTCCTTGTGTTCTTTAGCCCAAACAAGTCTCTTCTTCTTGTTGCCGGTCCTTAGCAGTGGTTTCCTAGCAGGTATTTTTACCATGAAGGCCTGCTGCACAAAGTCTCCTCTTAACAGTTGTTGAAGAGATGTGTCTGCTGCTAGAACTCTGTGTGGCATTGACCTGGTCTCTAATCTGAGCTGCTGTTAACCTGTGATTATCTGAGGCTGGTGACTCGGATAAACTTATCCTCAGAAGCAGAGGTGACTCTTGGTCTTCGTTTCCTGGGGCGGTCCTCATGTGAGCCAGTTTCTTTGCAGCGCTTGATGGTTTTTTCAACTGCACTTGGGGACACTTTCAAAGTTTGCCCAATTTTTCTCACTAACTGACCTTCATTTCTTAAAGTAATGATGGCCATTCGTTTTTCTTTACTTAGCCGCTTTTTTCTTGCCATAATACAAATTCTAACAGTCTATTCAGTAGGACTATCAGCTGTGTATCCACCTGACTTCTGCACAACACAACTGATGGTCCCAGCTCCATTTATAAGGCAAGAAATCCCACTTATTAAACCTGACAGGGCACACCTGTGAAGTGAAAACCATTTCCGGTGACTACCTCTTGAAGCTCATCAAGAGAATGCCAAGAGTGTGCAAAGCAGTCATCAAAGCAAAAGGTGGCTACTTTGAAGAACCTAGAATATAAGACATATTTTCAGTTGTTTCACACTTTTTTGTTAAGTATATAATTCCACATGTGTTAATTCATAGTTTTGATGCCTTCAGTGTGAATGTACAATTTTCATAGTCATGAAAATACAGAAAAATCTTTAAATGAGAAGGTGTGTCCAAACTTTTGGTCTGTAGTGTATATGGACCTAACTGTATTTGTGTGTTTTGCATCAGTGTGATGTTTTGTCTCTAGAGTCATTGTATAATTACGGAGGATGGTATGGGATCAAGTATAAATATATAGGATCCTTTCCTCTTCTAATTGGGATATTTACTGTATATATTTACTTTTTAACATTGAAATAAAAGTTATGTTTTAAACCTTTCATCTGTCTGAAGTGTAATAAATACTGGTCATTTGTATCTATCTTACTAGAAACATTTAGGATATTTGCTGTTGAACTAAATTACAAGTGGACACAAAAGCTGAATTGCCATTAGTATAGTCTCAGATTAGGACTCCTTAGCTGTAGGTTTATTCTTGTGGGATCAGGGACATCTTGTGGCCTTTAGTGCAAATTACAATAATCTATTATTACTATTGATTTTTAGGCACCTTTTATTCCAACATACTGAACATGTAAGGAGGGTATATATATTATATACATATAATACATATATAAAATACACGTAAGTACAATAATGTGTGACTGTATATCAAATAGTATAAGTAAACAGATGGAAATATACCGGTACTTTAAAATTCTTCATTCAAGATGCAAAAGTTAGATATTTACAACTTTTTAAACATCAGAGCATTGATCAAAATTGGCCATCAATGACTAATAATTATATTATACTTACAGCAGTGTTCCCAACCAGAGATCCTTGAAAGGTGCACAGGGGATCCCTAAAGGGAGCAACAGAAGGGGTTACCCCAAAATAAGTGGTTCAGGAGAAAATATTGAGTTAACTGAAATTAAAAATGTCACCACTAGGGGTAGTGTGCATTCTGGAGTTGTATGAATTCATACACAATGAGCTCCCTCTAGTGGCAACTGTGGTAAAAATGGATGTTGATCATTGGGTGTGATTGACATCCTCCTAACTCGCGGCAAAGAGAAGTTACGAGTCAGGAGAATCATAAGTTGTGGATGTAAGAAAGTGCCAATGATTCTGAGGTCCTCCGGGTCAAGGAAGGGATGCAATACCCAGTGCTTGGTTAAGAGTCCATTTATTTATTACCTAAAATCAGACGCGTTTCGTGGACGTCCTGTCCACTTCATCAGTGCATTGCTTGTGTCAGGTATAGCAAGGTGTGGATCTATATATATATATATATATATATATATATATATATATATATATGTATATATATACAAAAATGTGAGAAAAAAAAGGAGCCAAAACAAGGCAGAAAAGTACAATCAATAAAAAGGCATAAATTTGAGTATCCTTCAATGTATATATGTGTCGGGAATAAGATATTGTTAGCATGATTAAAAAATAATTGAACCTGTTGTGTTGCGATCAACTGGATCGTGTTTAGATCCTAATCGTGGTGCAACCCTCTAAGCCAGGGGTGCTCATGTATATTGAGACTGATCTTGTTCTGATAGGAAGTAATAAACAAATATTAAAAGATATATCTAACTTGTGTACATACAGTGGTGGCCAAAAGTATTGGCACCCCTGCAATTCTGTCAGATAATACTCAGTTTCTTCCTGAAAATGATTGCAATCACTAATTCTTTGGTCTTATTATCTTCATTTAATTTGCTTGCAAGGAAAAGACACAAAAGAGAATGAAGCAAAAATCAAATCATTGATCATTTCACACAAAACTCCAAAAATGGGCCAGACAAAAGTATTGGCACCCTCAGCCTAATACTTGGTTGCACAACCTTTAGCCAAAATAACTGCGAACAACCGCTTCCGGTAACCATCAATGAGTTTCTTACAATGCTCTGCTGGAATTGTAGACCATTCTTCTTTGACAAACTGCTCCAGGTCCCTGATATTTGAAGAGTGCCTTCTCCAAACTGCCATTTTGAGATCTCTCCACTGGTGTTCTATGGGATTCAGGTCTGGACTCATTGCTGGCCACCTTAGAAGTCTCCAGTGCTTTCTCTCAAACCATTTTATAGTGCTTTTGGAAGTGTGTTTTGGGTCATTGTCCTGCTGGAAGACCCATGACCTCTGAGGGAGACCCAGCTTTCTCACACTGGGCCCTACATTATGCTGCAAAATTTGTTGGTAGTCTTCAGACTTCATAATGCCATGCACACGGTCAAGCAGTCCAGTGCCAGAGGCAGCAAAGCAACCCCAAAACATCAGGGAACCTCCGCCATGTTTGACTGTAGGGACCGTGTTCTTTTCTTTGAATGCCTCTTTTTTTTTCCTGTACACTCTATGTTGATGCTTTTTCCCAAAAGGCTCTACTTTTGTCTCATCTGACCAGAGAACATTCTTCCAAAACATTTTAGGCTTTCTCAGGTAAGGTTTGGCAAACTCCAGCCTGGCTTTGTTATGTCTCGGGGTAAGAAGTGGGGTCTTCCTGGGTATCCTACCATACAGTCCCTTTTCATTCAGACGCCGACGGATAGTACGGGTTGACACTGTTGTACCCTCAGACTGCAGGGCAGCTTGAACTTGTTTGGATGTTATTCGAGGTTCTTTATCCACCATCTGCACAATCTTGCGTTGAAATCTCTCAATTTTTCTTTTCCGTCCACATCTAGGGAGGTTAGCCACAGTGCCATGGGCTTTAAATTTCTTGATGACACTGCGCACGGAAGACACAGGAACATTCAGGTCTTTGGAGATGGACATGTAGCCTTGAGATTGCTCATGCTTCCTCACAATTTGGTTTCTCAAGTCCTCAGACAGTTCTTTGGTCTTCTTTCTTTTCTCCATGCTCAATGTGGTACACACAAGGACACAGGACAGAGGTTGAGTCAACTTTAATCCATGTTAACTGGCTGCAAGTGTGATTTAGTTATTGCCAACACCTGTTAGGTGCTACAGGTAAGTTACAGGTGCTGTTAATTACACGAATTAGAGAAGCATCACATGATTTTTCAAACAGTGCCAATACTTTTGTCCACCCCCTTTTTTAGGTTTGGTGTGGAATTATATCCAATTTGGCTTTAGGACAATTCTTTTTGTGTTTTTTCATTGAAGACAAATTAAATGAAGATAATAATACCAAAGAATTTGTGATTGCAATCATTTTCAGGAAGAAACTGAGTATTATCTGACAGAATTGCAGGGGTGCCAATACTTTTGGCCACCACTGTATGAAACAAAATAAAAATGTATGTCAAGATCCAAAAGACAGTGCCT
Source organism: Phyllobates terribilis (assembly GCF_046119375.1). NCBI lineage: Eukaryota > Metazoa > Chordata > Amphibia > Anura > Dendrobatidae > Phyllobates > Phyllobates terribilis. The sequence continues at coordinate 459,654,999 of NW_027362761.1, read as the reverse complement.
TAAAAGAGCATGTGTCTTATGGAAGATACGTATTAAGAAATGTACCAGTCACCCTTGGTTGTATTATACAGCCCAAAAGCATGAAATGTGTACTCACATACAATCAATTGCTCCCAAAAAATATTATATTTTTTTAAATTTTTTAAAAATTCCTCTTATAATAGAATGTGATCGTATCTGCAACCAGAATTAATTGCAGAACGTGAAGGAGTGTCTGCGTATTACCGATGTAGTACTAGAGAATAGTCATGCACATTAATGTCCACTAGGTGGTATGATGAGCACTGAAAGTATCCTAGGAAATGGTGCAGGCTACTGGGAACAGAACGCAATGATCATAAGAAGAAATGGAAACTTAACTCAGTCAAAACCTGGAACGGGACAGTGGACCAAGAACAAGCCAAGACATATGTTCCTGACCATGTAGCGGTAAATTATATTTGCCAGTGCTTTCAAATAAAAACCTCCGATATTTCATTGAAACCTCGAGGTTTCAAAGTGTTTAGTTGATATATCCAGTATATCTCTTTCCTATTGAGGCACTGAATTCTATTGGGAGTGGTGCACTGAATGATTTTAAGACACCCAAAGTCTTTATTGTGATGGATTTCCATATGATAAACCATGTTTTAAAAAACCCGTAGCAACATAGTGCCTATGAGAATTTAGTCTTTTATAAAAGGGTTGCGTAGTTCTACCGACGTATTAGACTTTTCGGCCTTGTTTTGGCGCCGTTTTTTTTCACATTTTTTGTATATGTATATAGTACAGACCAAAAGTTTGGACACACCCCATTTAAAGATTTTTCTGTATTTTCATGACTATGAAAATTGTACATTCACACTGAAGACATCAAAACTATGAATTAACACATGTGGAATTATATACTTAACAAAAAAGTGTGAAACAACTGAAAATATGTCTTATATTCTAGGTTCTTCAAAGTAGCCACCTTTTGCTTTGATGACTGCTTTGCACACTCTTGGCATTCTCTTGAAAAACTCGGTAACAGTGCTATTGGCGCCCCCTCTCCATCTTATTGCAGAGTCAGGAGAATGGCAGTCATGGACAGGAGGTGTGATGGTGTAAGCAGGGGTGGATTAAAAGAAGCCAGGGCTCTGAGCAATCTAGAAGATGTGCGCCCCCCCCCCCTAGATACCTATATACAGTATGAGCTCCCACTTAGCCTTCTACATACAATATGAGCCCCCACATAGCCACCTATATACAGTATGAGCCCCCATATAGCCTCCTATATACCTATATATAGTATGAGCTGCCACATAGCTGCCTATATATATCGAATGAGCCCCCATATAGCTTCTTATCTACAGTATGAGCCCTCACATAGCCTCCTATATACAGCACGAACCCCCATATAGGAACCTATACACAGTATGAGCCCCCACATAGCTGCCTATAAACAGTATGAGCCCCTACATAGTCTCCTATATACAGTATAAGGCCTCACATAACCTCCTATCTACAGTATGAGCCCCACATAGCTGCCTATACACAGTATGAGCCCCCATATAGCCTTTTATCTAGAGTATGAGCCCCCACATAGCAACCCATATACAGTATGAGCCCTCATATAACCTCCTATATACAATATGAGCCCCCACATAGCTGCCTATATACAGTATGAGCCCCCGCATAGCTGCCTATATACAGTAGGAGCCCCTATATACAGTATGAGCCCCCATATAGCCTCCTATATACAGTATGAGCCCCCACATAGCTGCCTATATACAGTATGAGCCCCCCCATATAGTATCCTATATACAGTATGAGCCCCCACATAGCAGCCTATATACAGTAGGAGCCCCTATATAGCCTCCTATATACAGTATGAGCTCCCACATAGCTGCCTATATACAGTATGAGCCCCCACATAGCTGCCTATATACAGTATGAGCCCACATATAGCCTCCTATATACAGTATGAGCCCCCACATAGCTTCCTATATACAGTATGAGCCCCCACATAGCTGCCTATATACAGTATGAGCCCCCATATAGCCTCCTATATACAGTATGAGCCCCCACATAGCCTCCTATATACAGTATGAGCCCCTGCATAGCTGCCCATATACAATATGAGCTCCCACATAGCCCATATATATATAGGCACACGTCCCATACACATATTAATAAAAAATTTAAAAAAACACATCGCTTCCGTTCCTCGTGTGCTCTGCTCCGGTACCCGGGGATCCACTTCTTCTTGTGGCTGGCGTGTACATGCTGGTGCTAGCACAATGACATTGTGCTGGCTTCGGCTGATAACGTCATCACGCACGCGTCAGAGGCGTCAGGAGCTCCCCTGGAACTACACCGCCATGGAGCATATCTGGCAGTGCAGCGCAGCGCCAGGAAAGCTCCCTGCCTGAAGGATGTGCGCCGCTGCTGGTGATACACAATACAATGTAATGGGGGCAATCTGGCAGTGGAACATTTGGTAAACTTTCTTATGAATCTGTCAAAAAACATCTGGACAAGCAAAGTTGTCGTGGAAAAATAAAAAAAAAAAGACTTAAAAAGAGACAACTTATAAAGTGGTATAAAACATAGAGAGAATAAGTCACAAATACTAAAGCAACTAAAAAGGAGGAAATTACTCCAGAAAACTGGAGAAACAGCAATGATAAATCGAGGCCTTAAATAATAATAATAATTTTATTTATATAGCGCCAACATATTCCACAGCATTTTACAATTAAGCAGGGACAAGATCCAGTTACCAGCCAGAATCCGTCTAGGTACAGTTGCCAAGTGCTATTAGGTTCATGAAGAAGTGTTAAGATTGATATAAAAATTCAATAAAGATTTATATTTTACTTTTGGAGGAGTTTGCTTCTTATCAGTTTTCTGATTAGTTTTTTGAACTCCCATGTATAGTTATTTCCCTTTCTTCGGGTTATAATCCTGCTGATCTTGGTACGGCACAGGTTTCAAAGGACCATTCATTTATCGTCCGCACTTTATTTAATGCGGTCCGGTCAGCAGGATTGTGCTTAGTAAACCACATACACTGTCAGATGGGCGCCATTACACTGAGTAAAATGATACCTTTGATGATGAAATCCGTCCAGTGGTTCTTTTATAATCTTTAGTTTCAGTTCTGCCATAATAATATGCATGTGCTCTGGTGCTCTACTTCTGTATTCATGTATTCATATCTCTGGCCTCTGACAGGTCACTTTGCTTTCAGTGACCTGCCTACTCTTTCTCATACTGCCTTTATAATTTCTCTGCCTACGTGAAATTTACATGTCCGAAAATGGCTGCCGACGCCCGCGCATGCGCAGTAGCATCTTTCGGTTGCTGAGAGATGCTACTGCGCACGCGCTGTCGCCATTTTGCTTTTGGAAATATGGCACTGCGCATGCGCAGTAGCATCTCGATAATCGAAAAATGCTACTGTGCAAACGGTAGGAGCCATATTGCTGCAGGCAAGTTTATTTTTCCTGTAGCAAAATGGCACCCGCACATGTGCAGTAGCATTGGTAAGCGATAGATGCCACTGCGCACGCAGCCCAAAATGACTACGGCATTACTGTGCATGGTGGGAAATCCCGGCATGTAAATTAGCTGTCTTAACAGGCGCCAAACATGCGGACGGGGACTCTAGCATGGTTCTCGAGCACCCGCGATACTCAATCGAGTAATGAGCTTGCGCAAGCGTTAGGTTCACGCTCGTTCATCACTACTTATTATGATATGTAGAGGGACATTGCTTTTGTTGTAATAAATCCTATGTTTATTTTTGATATTTTTCGAATGAGAATGTTCATTCAGGATACTGTCTCTCAGTCTACAACAAATTACATTTTCTTCCTTATTATATGCATGTCACTGGACAAGGTCTTCAAATCGAGGAAGCTTTGACTAGTTACAAAGACATGGCTCATCTGCTCTTTTCTATATAAACAAATGGATGCGAAACCTTGGCGATAAAGAAATAAGACAGAAGAATCAACGCCTTTTGAAATGTGGTGCTGGAGAAGGATAGTATCAATACCATGGATGGCAAGAAGAACAAGCAAATCAATATTGGAACAAATCAAGCCAGACATGTCACTCGAAGCAAGAATCACCAAACTACAACTTGCCTACTTTTGACATCATACGAAGAGAGCAATCCCTGGGGAAGGACATCATGGTCGGAAGAATAGAAGGAACAAGACGGTGAAGATCAGCATCCCGATGGCTTGATACAAGATAATGGAGGAGAAGACCCAGGTGGACCTATCAAGGCTTGCAAAAGATCAATCTTCCTACAGAGCGTTCATCCAATAAGTTGCCATAGCTCAAGGTTGAGTTGAAGGCCGTTAAATAAATAAAATATGTACGATAATTAGTACAATTCCTATGGGCTGGAATCAATTCCCCAATGGGAATACCTTTAATGGTGTCTTTACAATGGCATGAACTGGTGTTTAGAATAGTATTCCCTGCAATACTTTGGTGATAAGTACATGTTTCAATTTTATTAGATTTATGATTAGATGTCAACAATAAGTCCAGAAGAGGACACAATTGTGTCTCCAATTGTGAGTAAATTTGAGATTGTACAAATTATTATTTAAACAATCTGTGAAGTTAGGCACGGCCGTTTCACTGCCAGACCAGATGAAAATCAACTCATCTATTTAGCGGCCGTACCACACTACATGTTGAAATCATGGATCAGATGTAGATAAAAAAAAAATTCTCTTCCCAAATGGCAACAAAAATATTAGCAAAAGAAGGTGAATGTTTGGCACCCATGGAAGTACCTACTAACTGTAAGGAATATTCACCCCTAAAAGTAAAATAGTTGTGAATTAGTAAATGTTCCAAAGTAATAATAATGAATTCCTTTAGATCAGATGCATATAGAGAATAATGATGTAAAAATAAAGAAACAGATTTTAAGCCTAAACTGTGTGATATACAGAAATATGAGGATTTGACATTGCATATAAGCCTTCAATAATCTGATTTAGACAAGATCTGTTCCAAAATTTTCAAAATGTGTATGGTATTAAAGGCTGTAAAAGAGAATCAACCCATTGACATAGATTTTCATTTAGAGAACCAATTCAAGTGGCCACAATGGGTCTCATAGGTGTTGGGAATCTGTTCTTATGAAGTTTGGGCAGAGAATGATAACTTGGTACCACTGGATTTTTAACAAAATATTCATATTGTTTTTTATTTATTGCTAAAAGCGATAAACCATCATCCAAAAGAGATTATAATTCACTCTGAAAGGCAAGGGTCGGGTCTGCTGACAATTTTCTATATGTAATACAATCTATTATAGATTTATTTAATTTAACATATAACAAAGTATTCAAAAGGACAACAGACCCACCCTTCAACTGGATACATGAAATGGATTGTCCATGGCTACTTAGATAACGAGGATGCTTTAATGGGATTGCTTGATCAGCACACAATCTTCTCTCTACCTTTGGAGTTTTATGAAAAAGTTTGGCACCCCTATTAATCTTAAGCTTAATGTTTTATAAAAATTGGTGTTTTTGCAACAGCTATTTCAGTTTGATATATGTAATAACTGTTGGACACAGTAATGTTTCTGCCTTGAAATGAGGTTTATTGTACTAACAGAAAATATGCAATCTGCATTCAAACAAAATTTGACAGGTGCATAAGTATGGGCTCCTCACCAGAAAAGTGACATTAATATTTAGTAGATCCTCCTTTTGCAAAAATAACAGCCTCTAGTCGCTTCCTGTAGCTTTTAATGATTTCCTGGATCCTGGATGAAGGTATTTTTGACCATTCCTCTTTACAAAACAATTCCAGTTCAGCTAAGTTTGATGGTCGCCGAACATGGACAGCCCTCTTCAAATGATCCCACAGATGTTCAATGATATTCAGGTCTGGGGACTGGGATGGCCATTCCAGAACATTGTAATTGTTCCTCTGCATGAATGCCTGAGTAGATTTGGAGCGGTGTTTTGGATCATTGTCTTGCTGAAAGATCCATCCCCTGCGTAACTTCAACTTTGTCACGGATTCTTGAACATTATTGTCAAGAATCTGCTGATACTGAGTGGAATCCATGCGTCCCTCAACTTTAACAAGATTCCCGGTGCCGGCATTGGCCACACAGCCCCAAAGCATGATGGAACCTCCACCAAATTTTACTGTGGGTAGCAAGTGTTTTTCTTGGAATGCTGTGTTTTTTTGCCGCCATGCATAACGCCTTTTTGTATGACCAAACAACTCAATCTTGGTTTCATCAGTCCACAGGACCTTCTTCCAAAAAGAAATTGGCTTCTCCAAATTTGCTTTAGCATACCTCAGCCGACTCTGTTTGTGGCGTGCTTGCAGAAACGGCTTCTTTCGCATCACTCTCCCATACAGCTTCTCCTTGTGCAAAGTGCGTTGTATAGTTGACCGATGCACAGTGACACCATCTGCAGCAAGTTGATGCTGCAGCTCTCTGGAGGTGGTCTGAGGATTGTCCTTGACTGATCTCACCATTCTTCTTCTCTGCCTTTCTGATGTTTTTCTTGGCCTGCCACTTCTGGCCTTAACAAGAACTGTCCCTGTGTTCTTCCATTTCCTTACTATGTTCCTCACAGTGGAAACTAACAGGTTAAATCTCTGAGACAGCTTTTTGTACCCTTCCCCTGAACAACTATGTTGAATAATCTCTGTTTTCAGATCATTTGACAGTTGTTTTGAGGAGCCCATGATGCCACTCTTCAAAGGAGATTCAAACAGGAGAACAACTTGCAAGTAGCCACTTTAAGTAGCTTTTCTCATGATTGCATACACCTGGCTATGAAGTTCAAAGCTCAATGAGGTTACAAAACCAAAAAAAGTGCTTTAGTAAGTCAGTAAAAAGTAGGTAGGAGTATTTAAAACAAGAAAATGTTAAGGGTGCCCATACTTATGCACCTGTCAAATTTTGTTTGAATGCAGATTGCACATTTTCTGTTACTACAATAAACCTCATTTCAAGGCAGAAACATTACTGTGTCCAACAGTTATTACATATATCAAACTGAAATAGCTGTTGCAAAAACACCAATTTTTATAAAACATTAAGCTTAAGATTAATAGGGGTGCCCAAACTTTTTCATATAACTGTATATACAATACATTATTGAATATTATGTTATTCCTGTATTTATGGTGCGCGTGCGTGTGTGTGTGTGTGTGTGTGTGTGTGTGTGTGTGTGTGTGTGTGTGTGTGTGTGTGTGTGTGAATATATTTTACACTGCTCAAAAAAATAAAGGGAACACTGAAACAACAGAATATAACTCCAAGTAAATCAAACTTCTGTGAAATCAAACTGTCCACTTAAGAAGCCTGCATGACCTCCCTACAATGCCTGGCATGCTCCCGATGAGATTGCGGATGGTCTCCTGTGGGATCTCCTCCCACACCTGGACTAAAGCATCCACCAACTCCTGGACAGTCTGTGGTGCAACGTGATGTTGGTGGATGGAGCGAGACATGATGTCCCAGATGTGCTCAATCGAATTCAGGTCTGGGGAACGGGAGGGTCAGTTCATAGCTTCAATGTCTTCATCATGCAGGAACTGCTGAGACACTCCAGCCACATGAGGTCTGGCATTGTCCTGCATTAGGAGAAACCCAGGGCCAAAAGCAACAGCATATGGTCTCACAAGGGATCTGAGGATCATCTCGGTACCTAATGGCAGTCAGGCTACCTCTGGCGAGCACATGGAGCTACCTCTGGCAGCAGATCGCTCTACACGGCGTCTCCAGACTCTGTCACATGTGCTCAGTGCGAACCTGCATTCATCTGTGAAGAGCACATGGCGCCAGTGGCGACTTTGCCAATCGTAGTGTTCTATGGCAAATGCCAAGCGTCCTGCACGGTGTTGGGCTGTGAGCACAACCCCCATATGTGGACGTCGGGCCCTCATAGAGTCGGTTTCTAACAGGTTGTGCAGACACATGCACATTTGTGGCCTGCTGGAGGTCGTTTTACAGGGCTCTGGCAGTGCTCCTCCTGTTCCTCCTTGCACGAAGGCGGAGGTAGCGGTCCTGCTGCAGGGTTGTTGCCCTCCTACCATCCCCTCCACGTCTCCTGGTGTACTGGCCTGTCTCCTGGTAGCGCCTCCAGCCTCTGGACACTATGCTGACAGACACAGCAAACTTTCTTGCCACAGCTCGCATTGATGTGCCATCCTGGATGAGCTGCACTACCTGAGCAACTTCTGTGGGTTGTAGAGTCCGTCTCATGCTACCACTAGTGTGAAAGCACAACCAACGTTCAAATGTGACCAAAACATCAGCCAGAAAGCATTGGTACTGAGATGTGGTCTGTGGTCCCCACCTGCAGAACCACTCCTTTATTGAGGGTGTCTTGATAATTGCCAATAATTTCCATCTATTGTCTATTCCATTTGCACAACAGCATGTGAAATTGATTGCCAATCAGTGTTGCTTCCTAAGTGGACAGTTTGATTGCACAGAAGTTTGATATACTTGGAGTTATATTCTGTTTAAGTGTTCCCTTTATTTTTTTTGAGCAGTGTGTATTATATTATATACATACACACAGTACAGACCAAAAGTTTGGACACACCTTCCCATTTAAAGATTTTTCTGTATTTTCATGACTATGAAAATTGTACATTCACACTGAAGGCATCAAAACTATGAATTAACACATGTGGAATTATATACTTAACAAAAAAGTGTGAAACAACTGAAAATGTCTTATATTCTAGGTTCTTCAAAGTAGCCACCTTTTGCTTTGATGACTGCTTTGCACACTCTTGGCATTCTCTTGATGAGCTTCAAGAGGTAGTCACCGGAAATGGTTTTCACTTCACAGGTGTGCCCTGTCAGGTTTAATAAATGGGATTTCTTGCCTTATAAATGGGGTTGGGACCATCAGTTGTGTTGTGCAGAAGTCTGGTGGATACACAGCTGATAGTCCTACTGAATAGACTGTTAGAATTTGTATTAGGGCAAGAAAAAAGCAGCTAAGTAAAGAAAAACAAGTGGCCATCATTACTTTAAGAAATGAAGGTCAGTCAGTCCAAAAAATTGGGAAAACTTTGAAAGTGTCCCCAAGTGCAGTTGCAAAAACCATCAAGCGCTACAAAGAAACTGGCTCACATGAGGACCGCCCCAGGAAAGGAAGACCAAGAGTCACCTCTGCTTCTGAGGATAAGTTTATCCAAGTCACCAGCCTCAGAAATCACAGGTTAACAGCAGCTCAGATTAGAGACCAGGTCAATGCCACACAGAGTTCTAGCAGCAGACTCATCTCTTCAACAACTGTTAAGAGGAGACTTTGTGCAGCAGGCCTCCATGGTAAAATAGCTGCTAGGAAACCACTGCTAAGGACAGGCAACAAGCAGAAGAGACTTGTTTGGGCTAAAGAAAACAAGGAATGAACATTAGACCAGTGGAAATCTGTGCTTTGGTCTGAGGAGTCCAAATTTGAGAGCTTTGGTGCGATGCAGAAAAGGTGAACGGATGGACTCTACATGCTTGGTTCCCACCGTGAAGCATGGAGGAGGAGGTGTGATGGTGTGGGGGTGCTTTGCTGGTGACACTGTTGGGGATTTATTCAAAATTGAATGCATACTGAACCAGCATGGCTACCACAGCATCTTGCAGCGGCATGCTATTCCATCCGGTTTGCGTTTAGTTGGACCATCATTTATTTTTCAACAGGACAATGAACCCAAACACACCTCCAGGCTGTGTAAGGGTTATTTGATCAAGAAGAAGAGTGATGGGGAGCTATGCCAGATGACCTGGCCTCCACAGTCACCAGACCTGAACCTAATCGAGATGGTTTGGGGTGAGGTGGACCGTAGAGTGAAGGCAAAAGGGCCAACAAGTGCTAAGCATCTCTGGGAACTCCTTCAAGATTGTTGGAAGACCATTTCCGGTGACTACCTCTTGAAGCTCATCAAGAGAATGCCAAGAGTGTGCAAAGCAGTTATCCAAGCAAAAGGTGCCTACTTTGAAGAACCTAGAATAGAAGACATATTTTCAGTTATTTCACACTTTTTTGCTAAGTATATAATTCCACATGTGTTAATTCATAGTTTTGATGCCTTCAGTGTGAATGTACAATTTTCATAGTCATGAAAATACAGAAAAATCTTTAAATGAGGTGTGGCCAAACTTTTGGTCTGTATATATATATATATATATATATATATATATATATATATATATGAAGCGTAACATTGATATGTATTTTTGCACCAGCTCTTTGTATACTGTTTGTGGATTTTCAATGTATAATAGTTTGCGGGGATGACCAGGGGGTGGAGTGCTTTCTGATTGGTACTTCTTTAATGATCTATGCTAAACTTGGTTTGTTGCACCATTTTGTTATGCTTGAAAAAGACCTATGGTAAGTTGAAACGTTGCAGTACATGGCAAAATAAAACTTTGAATTTTTTCACCCATTTTTGGACGCTAATTCATCTATGGGCTCTCACCAAGTGGGCTCCTTGGGGCTTTTTTTATGATGTGTCTATACAAAGGCAATTGCCCTGTCTTAGTAAGTGTCCAGATTGGAGCACTGCAAGCATTTTCGGACTCATAAACAGACTCACCCTTGTGTGCAGAATGAATAGTTAGATTCTGGTGGTTTATAATGGAAGTAATAGCCTGTTTTCCCCTTGATGATATATTGCTCATAATACTATGATCTGTTTTATGCAGTTTAATTAGATCCTGCTGTACCAGTTCCTGAAATCTATCCATTGCAGATGATCTGAAATTATCAGGGAACAAATATGGATTCTTGGTGATAAAGTTATCTGACTAATATTAATATTTCTACGTTTGGATTTCAAGTCCAAAATATGTTTCAAAGCATTTCAATCAAATTCACATCTTTCTCTTTTTGCGCCATCGTAAGGGTTAACAGATCTACTTAAGGTGGAGACTGGAGGAAGGCTCTGTTGAATAGGGAGGCGTGCTGGATATTAACCCCTTTACCCCCGAAGGTGGTTTACACGTTAATGACCAGGCCAATTTTTACAATTCTGACCACTGTCACTTTATGAGGTAATTACTCTGGAACACTTCAACGGATCCCCCTGATTCTGAGAATGTTTTTTCGTGACATATTGTACTTCATGACAGTGGTAAAATTTCTTCAAGATCACTTGCGTTTATTTGTGGGGAAAAAAAATCGGAAATTTGGCTAAAATTTAGCAATTTTCAAAATTTGAATTTTTATGCCCTTAAATCAGAGAGATATGTCACACAAAATAGTTAATAAATAACATTACCCACATGTCTACTTTACATCAGCACAATTTTGGAACCAATTTTTTTTTTATTAGGGCGCTATAAGGGTTAAAAGTTGACCAGCGATTTCTCATTTTTGCAACAAAATTTACAAAACCATTTTTTTTTTTAGGGACCACATCACATTTGAAGTCACTTTGAGGGGTCGTTATGACAGAAAATACCCAAAAGTGACACCATTCTAAAAACTGCACCCCTCAAGGTGCTCAAAACCACATTCAAGAACTTTATTAACCCTTCAGGTGCTTCACAGGAATTTCTTGAAATGGGGAAGAAAAAAATGAACATTAACTTTTTTTCACAAAAATGTTACTTTAGACACAATTTTTTTTATTTTTGCAGGGGTAACAAGAAAAATGGACCCCAAAATTTGTTGTGCAATTTCCCCTGAGCACATAGATACCCCATACGTGGGGAAAAAAACACTGTTTAGGCACATGGCAGGGTTCAGAAGGGAAGGAGCACCATTTGATTTTTTTGAATGTAAAATTTGCTTGAATAATTAGCGGACACCATGTCGCGTTTGGAGAGCCCCTGATATGCCTAAACTGTGGAAACCCCCACATATGACACCATTTTGGAAACTACACTCTTCAAGGATTTTATCAAGGGGTATAGTGAACATTTTGAACCCAGAGGTACGACACAGAAATTGATAACATTAGGTCATCATATTGAATAAGTTGTCATTAGTCTTGAGCGCAAGTGCTCGCTACTTGAGTTTGCATCGGGTACTCAGGTATGCACCATGTATCAAGGGTGCTTGAGTGACATGCTCGAGTCCCTGCTCCGCATGTTTCACGGTTATTAGACACCCAAAAAAAAACATGCGGGGATCGCTCGTGCATGGCAGGCAATCCCCGTGAGTTTTTTTGGGCCGTGAAGCATATGGGGCAGAGACTCGAGCATGTCACTCGAGCACCCGCTATACTCTGTGCATACCCAAGCACCCAATGCAAACTCAAGTAGCGAACACTTGCGCTCAACATTAGTCGCCATATCGTCTTTTTTTTTCTTTTTTTTTTTACTTTTGAAAAAATCCCAACCCTAGAAAACTAACCCTAGCACAACCCTAATTCTAGCACAATTCTAACCCTAGCACAACCCTAACTAATACTAATGTATGTGATTTTTGCATTTATACTCACTTCTTTGTTGATTTAATCAAGCTGGGTTTGCAATCCTTTGCAGTTCTCCATGCTCTTTCAGGAGTGGACAAAGGATCATGTAGGTCTGAAACGCATTGCCCGGATGCTTGCATGTGTTACCCCAGTTTTTCTGTGCCGTTGTGTCTACCATTGCTGCTTTAAAATTTTGGATTAAATAAACTGTTTTATATAGATTAGATGCTAGTGCCGGCTTTATGCTTCTAATCTAAGGTCCGATCTACTCTTATACTTACCTGCCGCTGTTTTCACCTTCTATCAGCGACGACATCTTTTGACCGCAAGTTCTGACTGTAAGTCTATGAGAGTAAGTCTATGAGAGCCAGAACTAGGTCATAACGAGGTTTTCATAGACTTGCATTGAAAGTGACCTCCGGCCCACTCCAGCAAACATTGGAGCAATCCGGCAGGTCACAAACTACTGAGAGGAAGTGGCAGTGATAGAAGGGGAAGACGGCAATGGCCAAGTATAACAATAGGTGCAGGACCTTAGAAGAACCACTCCAGGGCTGTAATAATAATAAAAAAAAAAGCTTTAATAACCTCATGTATGGCTAAGCTTGTAAGTACCTGTATTTCTGCACATGGCACTCATACTCGATACTGAATAAATTCAGACGTTCTGAAAATTGTTTCCATTTATTTGCACATCATTAACATGTCTAATAATTTGGTGATTTTCATAATTTCATGACTTTTTTTCTCAATGTTGCAATTTCAATATTGAAGAGTGTAGTTAAATTGAAGTCTTCGAATGAAGCCCAGTCGTAGGTAGTCTAAGGAGAAGCTCTGGACAGTGGTCTGCACCACCTCTGCCTGCAATCACGGACCCTCCATGTTTGATTCAGATAGTATTGAGATGTCATCTGTCAAAGGCAGAGGGGCAGCAGCTGCGATCAGAGAGGGGGCACCGAATGCGGTCTGGGGGCACCCATCGGACTGCGTAGCACAGATTTGCATGCAGAACAGGACCTATTGAGTAAGCACTTGACTGACAGCTGGCTCTGTGGTGCATTAGTGCAGAAAAGGCTGTCAATCGAAGTGCCGGGGGTGCTTTCAGTATAGTAGCCGCTCTATGTACACCCCCATGACTGAAAGCCAGTGATTCCCAGGAGCAATTAAGCTCATTTTCTCCCTGGAGCAGCACTTTTGGTAAGGTAGTGAGGCAGCATTGTAACGCCATTGCATCTGCAGGTAAATAATGTTTTTTCGAGGTGACAAATTCCATTTAACCAGGAGGATTACTTTGGATCCTGGGCAAGACTCTAATGTTTATAATGATGTTTTGCATTGAACTGGCCATGTATTAGGTTTTGTCCTGCTAGTATGGGTCTAGCCTCAGTGTTGATTGCAGTATTGTGGCCAAATATTAATTCTGGGTAATGTTACCATGTCAGTGCCATGCACTCTTCATTAGAGAGAGCATTGACATTGACTCCTGCTATTTAGTTACACCTTTGAAGGCACATTGGAGAGCTCCAAGGCAGAAACGGGTCACGTCTTGAAATAAATGATCGGTTCCATGAATAAAAACGGAGCACAGCACACTCCTCTATTAATGTGAATGTGACCAGATGCAGCAATACAAAGCCGTAATCACACGTTGGGGCCCGGGTTACCCTTTTTTTTTTGTCTCAAATCGCAGTAAATCAATGCAGTTTTGCAGCTATTGCAGAAAAAAACAAAGTGGAAGTAAGATGTGAACGCAACCTAAGACTCAGAAGCATATAACAAATAACTGCCCTGATTTTGCACCTTTGTGTTAGTCTTTCCGGCCTTTCTCTGGAAGCCTGATTGAGAAATTAACATTGAAAGTGGATCTAGCAGCATATTTCACAATACAAACTGCAGACAGTACTAAATAGGTCCCTTAGACCCCATTCAGACATCCATGCTTTTTCAAGAGTTCAAGAAAAATGGTCGGAGTGTCAAGGTTTTAGATCAAAGTTTCAGTGTCAAATTTTACCATTAGTTTCATCAGTGATGAATAAATGAATTACAAAGCTTCTTCTATCCACTACAATGTTAATCCCAGAGAGCACACGCACTGCCCACTGAGGCCAGCCATGTGATGTACGTGATTTTCACAGACCCTTAGACTTCTTGGGGTAATTTTCATCTGTATTGATGGTAAAAATTGGACAAGTTTCTTTAATTTAGGCAGCGGTCAGACGGTCGTATGTTCTCTCATGTGAGAACTCGGATCAAACTGTGTCAGAGTTTGAGCCGAGTTAGTTTATTGTGATCCAATTCTCTCCCATGAGACAATCGCAGCCAAGGTGCGGAGAAGACGGAGAACTTAATTTCTCCATTGTCTTTGTACGACTAAACCGGACTGCACTCAGATGAGATCCGAATGCAGTCCGATGTTTTACCTGCACCCATCGACTTGAATGCGTGCGAATGGTCACATTGTCGGACATGAGTAATAAAAGCGCTAGTTTGCAATGCCCCATAGTATAACATTGGGCCGAGTGCTATCCGATAAAACATCAGATAGCACTCAGTCGTGTTAGTGTGAGCGAGCCCTTATGCAGAGACTCACAGACCACAAAAGGGGGGGGGGGGGGACAGGAACAGCCCCATAGACTATATGCAATGGGTGAAACAAATTTTTTTTACAGCAAATATAAATGGCATCTGTGCATAGATAGACATAAGAACAACCTATCAGTCTCCTGCCTCACATGTACATGCTATGGGTGACCGCAGCACAATTATGCACACACATTCTACAGACATTTCTTAAGATCTCCTCCTCATCGGGCACATGAGCATCTTTCATTCCCTGTTAAAACTATTCGTCACATATCCTATGCTACCTTATCTGATGCTCGAGGTTACATCATTTTCTATTATTTAGAACCAGTATTTTTGTGTAATAAGAAGGTAAAGCATAGCTGCCACATCAGGTGCCTCCAGAATAACTTCTGATGTCAGGAATAACTCTTTCAGGCAATTATATGACTTGTAACCTTCAGATTTTAAGTTTCCCCTTGTGCGGGCTCTTGAACTGTTTATATTCACTGAGTGAGTAGGCAGAGACTAGTTATTAGGCCACGTTCACACGTACATTTTGTAAGCCAAAATCAGGAGTGGGTGATAAATACAGAAGTGGTGACGTGCTTCTATTATACTTTTCCTCCGATTGTTCCACTCCTGGTTTTGGATTACAAATGCTGACCAAATACTGAAAGTGTGAAGACGGCCTTATGATGATTTCCATACACTGCACACTCACTGAAAAAGATTCTGCTTCGCCATCTCTTTGTAGCACACCCTCAGAGGCATAGAGGACGTTATACAGTGGTACTGAGCAGTGCAACAGTGAATCCAGCCCAGCGGTGAGACAGTTCTGTTTTCTATCACGTTTGCTTGTTTTTATGCTCCTGTCTCACTCCATAACTGTCTCCTCCTTCCTTTTCCATTGAGTCCTAGGGGCAGCATGTAACCTGATCCTTTAATATACAATAAGTCTGACTTGTCACTCAAGATGGGTTTTAACAGGTCTTAAGGTTAAATGATCAGTTTTCAGTGGTGGAAATTTAGGATGGTTGCTGGAGAGGAGGCTCATAAGTGGAATATGAAGGCTTCAATCTTCATCAGAGCATGTAAACAGGCTGCATTGTAGGAGTCCTGGGAAAAAAAGTCCTTTAAGTTCAAAAAGTTTCTGATATCAGTAAAATTGTAAATTGTTCCCTTTATGTTGGTTGAATATGTAAACCAGATAAATGCCTTTGCTGCAATTCAGTCCCCTAAGGCTGCGTTCCCACAATCAGGAATAGAAAAGTTTTGGACTCGGCTCACCTGTGCTGCGTCCAAAACGCTGCGTTGTACAGTACTAGCACAATGAATGGGATTTATACAAATCCCATGCACCGTGTGCTTCTATTTAACACTGCGTATACTCACCCGCGGTGCGGCTTTATGAGCCGTAGCATGTTAATTATCTGCAGCGGAGATGCTAGTCTCCACTGCATAGTTTCACCCATAGTCATTTATTACACGCGGTAAATCCGCATAGCTCAATGAACACATGCGGATTTACCTGCGTGATTAGAACGCAGCGTTCTGGAGGCAGCGAAAATACACTGTGTCCAAAACGCTGCTATTTCCTGATCACGTGATGGCTTATATAAACCTTTGAATCATGAAGTTAATTGAAAAGGTTTGTAAATTGTCTAGAAAAGAGACACCTAAAATAATTACAAAATTCAATAAGATTTAATTCTACAGCTGCATAAAAAAATATCTTACAAAAACAAAAACTACACCCAAAATTGTGAAAAAAAATTCTATGTAACATAATATGCTACAAACACTGACTCTCGGGCTGGGTTCACCTTATGTTAACACTCTGCTGCGAGCGGCCGTCAGGGGGTTACGTCTCTATTCTGTCCCACTACAGAGACAAACACAATCGCAAAGCAGATCAGACAGGGGACAAAGTGTCAGTTTTTGAACAGTTTGCCTCTGAATGGGTACATAGAGGGGCGCATAACCCCCTGACTTAGCGCTCAGCGTAGAGCATTGACATAATGTGAACATACCTTTAGCATGGATATTGGTCCTTAGGTCTGTGGTCTCTGCAAGCGCTGAACTGCTTTGAAGGAATCCAGATCTTCGTCATTATTCATCACCAGTCATTATGGAAATAAATTCTTGCAGATTTACTGAAGAGGAAAAAAAAAAAGGAATACATAAGTGAAGAGAAGGACCTTATTTATAAAGACAAATTCTTGCAGGAAAACCCCAGACCTTCTCTAGCTGCAAACTCCTGTCCGGCTCATTGTGTTGCTCTTTGATATCATAGATGTTTTCTGGTAAATTGGTTAAAGACAATTCTAGTAGTTAAATAAAATGGATCATTTCATGGAGATATACAAGATTAAATATAATGCAGATTACCTCTAAGGGAGCAGGCCAATAATGGACCTATGGGAGAGGTGTGCAAAAAGCCCTTTTCTTGCAAATTGGAAAAAACACCAAGGACCCCAAAAAATGCAATTTATGGTGCATGAAATAAATTCTATTGACTCACAATCGATATCTGGCCACAGCATTTTTACTGCAAAAATGTGACAAACCCAGTACAAATATTAACAATACTAGATACACGGAGATGTAGTCACTATGGAATCCAATTTATTAAAATATCATCCAATCAAAATTCTCTGTACCTTACACACATTGTCAAAAGGGCGGAAGAACGGAGAATTTTTGGTACTCACCATAAAATCAGTTTCTCGCAGCCTTCATTAGGAGGCACAGAAACCATGGGTGGTATGCTATGCTGCCACCTGGAGGCTGATAATAAGAATACACCTTGGAAAAAAAGTTGGCTACACCTGGTCTGCCAACACCCAGCTATTGATTAGCTTATGTCATGTAAGGGGCAGACATGGATCGCAGTTTCAGACCTGTTTTTGCCTATGGTTTGTTACAGTAGGAACTAAAGTCTCTCTCTTTTCCTATTTAGATTGGGTAATGGAGCGGGGTGCGGAATACTCCATTACAACCACTAAGCGACAGAGAACAGCTTGTAGCGGTCAGTCTGTAGTCATCAGTCTGTATCCTCTCTTGTCGGGATGGCAGGACCATAGTACCTCGAGTCGAGGTTTCTGTGTCCCCTAATGAAGGGTCCATGAAAGAAATACACTTTAATACAAATTTATTTTTGTTTTACTGTAGATTGAGAATACAGTATAGCGTATAAAAAAACATTATCAAAGCAAAAGTATTTATTAAAAAAAAAATAAAAAAGGAATTCAACCTCTATTTTTATCTCAAACATGAAAGAAAAAAAGTGGCTAAAATATTTTGTCAAAATCCAAAAGGTAACAGTTTGAAACTCGAGATCCTCCAATAAACATTTTGCCCCTGATAATCGAATGGCACTCGCCCATTCACGTCTATGGGTCCATGGAACACATCGGACTGCACTCGGATGACAGACTCTGACCAGAGTGCGATAAGCATCGGAGCATTTTTTTCAGATGGATCACATACAGTCGTCGGCACCTGCCGTTACAAAGCGGAAAGATCAGCATCCCAAGTTAAATAAGACTGTAATAGTCATAAAAAAAAGAAAACATTAAAAAATGAAAGGAACATAACACTAGTCCAAGCACCGTGTGATATATTAGCCAGCTATGCCTTTATATATACTTAGACCAAAAAATCATGTGCTTGTTTTTTTTTTTTTTTGCAACAAAGTCTCTTAAATTGCTGTGTGGATCTTTACTGTTGGTAATGTCCAACTATTTGGAAGTGACCTATTTTTTTTTATTTTCAGGGCTCCAAGTTTAAGTTTTTCAAGTATTAGTTTTACCAACTAAACTTTGACAATATATTTTTGTCACTAAGTAGTTATATGTTTGTTGAAGTACAAATAAAGGGGGTAAAAAAATGTTTTTTTAATAGTTTGAAATAAAGATTTATGCTTTGATAATGAGTTTCTTGATACAACCTACTTTAAGGAGGTCTGAAACAAACCCAGGCCAATCTCTCGTTTATTGAGGCTGCGAAAGCACACTAGGGCATTTGATCAGTCGGGAAGCACTTTATTTTAACAACTTAGGTGGTTACTCTATATTATATTCGTCAGTCATTCACATTCATGTACATTTAGATTCTAAATTCTGGTAGTATTACGTGAACACTGTTCTATTAGTTTGGTGCCCTCTTGTGGCCATACTAGATTACTGCCCGCCATTACTCTTTTCTTATCTACTGAGCATGTTGTATACGGATATACTCTCTGCTACCCTTATATTTTTCTATTGTATATATTATTGCCCTTGGTGATGTCCTAGTTTGTTGTGTACTCTCCATTGATCTATTATTTTTGTCATGTAATTGGATGTTGTTATTTGTTTGTCCCCTTATTTTTTACCCTTTTGTGATTTGTAATAAAATTGATCTGTTTCTATAATGGCTGATATTTCAGTGCTGTTTCTGGGAGTTATTACTCCATTATACTGTAGGTTATATAAAATCTGATTATTGTATAGCTTTGTGAGCACAGATTAAGCCCACGCTGTGGGCTCGTAGCCTTGGGAGAAGTCATCTCACCATTTAGATCAGCTCAATCAGCTTCCCAGCAAATGGACACTGCCAGGACAAATGTGATACGTACAAACACAGAGCGTTAGGAAAAAGTGCTAACTACGCCATGTCTTACTACAAGCATTGTGATGGCTGCCAGCAGTGTATTCACCCCAACTGCAGCACCAGAATCACCTGTCACACACTCAGGTCATCTGACAACAATCTGAAATGCTGGGGGATCAGGGAGCTGTGATTTCGGATTTGGCTTCTCCTTGTTTGTCTGCGAGATGAACCGCCCAGGATGATTCGGACAGCAGCTCTCCTCCCTCCTGTTGAGCCATTCCTACTCTTACCCATAAATGAGTGTCATTAATGACAGTGTGCAACCTTCATGAAACTTACTTTCGCCATCACCATCTTTGTCAAACTCCTCAATCATAGCTCGTAGTTCTTCATCTGTCATGTTCTCACCAAGTTCTCTAGCAACTCGTCGGAGGTTTCTCATGCTTATTCTTCCTGAATCATCATCATCAAACAGCTTAAAGGCTTTCATCATCTCCTCCTGGGGATCGCGGTCCAATATCAAGTCTGTTACTAAAGCACAATAGGATGAGAAATTGCTCAACAGAAGTAAACAGAACACTTAAAGAAGCCGTCCATATTTCTACCTATATAGTGCAGAATAGGCGAATATTAAAGAATAATGTATTGAGTATGGTTTGTGGATACCTTTATTAGTGGAGGTACCATGTCTAGGTTGTCTGTCTCCTTGATTCCTTCTCAGTGGTTTAGCGGGTGCAGCCAGCACCCACTGCAATAGAAGTATTTAGTGCCCCCCTAAACCGTGGACAGTTAGCACTCCATAAATCACTTCCAACAATTCAGTATTAAATCCTTATTCCCAAAGCATATGTATTGTATTTTAAGAAAATACTGCTGTAGTTAGTTTGCGCTTTGATCCTGTATTTTCTGCTGTTTGCTATAATCCGATATACAAGTATAAAACTAAAAAGTTATATAATGTTAAATTTACTTTTCATTATGTATTTATTTTTGTGTTTTTTTTCTATGTAACAATTTTATTGCCCTAACCCAAGTCCTAGCCCTAACCTTGGATATGGTTAGAAAGAGTAAGTAAGCTGTGGGAGAACACGGTGTGGTCTTTGCCATCACAGTCGCTGCCTAAGCAGAGTGCAGTAGTGAAGAGAAGTTTGTAATCAGCTAATGATTTCTGCATGGACAAAAACTGGGATGACAGAACTCCCTTCATACAGAGAGCTGACAAACATCAGCACTGCAGCTATGACCAAGATGTCAAAGTAGGCTCTGGCTGCAGCACTGAATCACCTTGTTAGCCGCCAGGCAGGCACTTACTGCACCACTGTGCAGCACCAAGAAGCGGCAGTGGGAGCTGCCTCACAAACTTTGCCACCCAAGGCAACTGCCGTGTGCCTCTCACCCCGTCCCCTTCCCCCATGCTACACCAATGTTCATTCTTCCTCTCTGATATGGCTCACCCAATATAGACTACATCTTCCATGATGCAAAAGTCTAATTAAATTGCTTTTGTTCCTATCTAATGACAGCAGTGATAGGCCAAAGACAGAGCTGCTTTCTCCTGATGGACAGACGGCAGTCTCAGCGCCTCCCATGTGATGGACAGACGGCAGTCTCAGCGCCTCCCATGTGATGGACAGACGGCAGTCTCAGCGCCTCCCATGTGATGGACAGACGGCAGTCTCAGCGCCTCCCATGTGATGGACAGACGGCAGTCTCAGCGCCTCCCATGTGATGGACAGACGGCAGTCTCAGCGCCTCCCATGTGATGGACAGACTGCAGTCTCAGCGCCTCCCATGTGATGGACAGACTGCAGTCTCAGCGCCTCCCATGTGATGGACAGACGGCAGTCTCAGCGCCTCCCATGTGATGGACAGACGGCAGTCTCAGCGCCTCCCATGTGATGGACAGACGGCAGTCTCAGCGCCTCCCATGTGATGGACAGACGGCAGTCTCAGCGCCTCCCATGTGATGGACAGACGGCAGTCTCAGCGTCTCCCATGTGATGCAGCCTCAGCCTCTCCAATGTGATGGACAGACGGCAGTCTCAGCGCCTCCCATGTGATGGACAGACGGCAGTCTCAGCGCCTCCCATGTGATGCAGCCTCAGCCTCTCCGATGTGATGGACAGACGGCAGTCTCAGCGCCT
Source organism: Phyllobates terribilis (assembly GCF_046119375.1). Taxonomy (NCBI): domain Eukaryota; kingdom Metazoa; phylum Chordata; class Amphibia; order Anura; family Dendrobatidae; genus Phyllobates; species Phyllobates terribilis. The sequence goes on along the minus strand of NW_027362761.1, from coordinate 459,633,286 downwards.
CCTATGTGATGCACACTCCCGTGTCTCAGTGTATCATGTGTGATGCAGCCTGTCTCATCTACTCTATCAACGCTCGTTTATATAAAATGAAAAATATTGCCATTTTAGAATTCTCTAAAAGAAAGTCTTTGTCGTCCATAGTAACCAGAGAGTAGCTTTCATTTTGTATTCTGATTTAAGAAAATACAAAGCTGCTCTACGATTGGTTGCTAAGAGCAGCAAAGACACTTTCTTTAGACAGTTTCCTATTCCTAATTCTTCACCCTTATCTTTAGCTGTATGGCAGACATCAAGCTATGCCCATAGTGGCTGACTACCTTCTTTGAGTAAATATCACACTCGTTTGACCCAGACTTCTATCAGTGTCATTTTTGCACACAAGGAATTACCCTTTATGTGCACATTCTAGACACTATGGGCATATGTTATAATCCTACGCCTTGGGATCTATAATGTCGTCGCTGGACCCCTTATATTTTCGGCACTTTGCATACAATAGATAATAAGATATGAGCACATGCACAAAAATATAATAATAATAATAATAATAATCTTTATTTTTATATAATAATAAACTTTATTTTTATATAGCACTAACATATTCCGCAGCGCTTTACATACATAATCGTTGCTGTCCCCATCGGGGCTCACAATCTAGATTCCCTATCAGTATGTCTTTGGAGTGTGGGAGGAAACCACAGAACCCAGAGGAAACCCACAGAAACACGGGGGGAACATACAAACTCCTTGCAGATGTTGTCCTTGGTGGGATTTGAAACCAGGACCCCAGCCCTGCAAAGCTGCAGTGCTAACCACTGCGCCACCGTGCCGCCCAATAAAGGGTCTAGCGACAATTTTGGGGTTCATAATCTTGCTGCTGAACCCACATATTGTCATGTATTGGATACATTGGTGTTGATATTTCAAACTCATTACCATGATAGAAATCATAATTCAGCTGCTGGATTCTATAGATACTCTTATTTTTGGGTTCATAATTTTCAATCCACATACCTTTATCAATGACCTACTGTTTTCAGTGCATAAGGATGCGTATATTTTTGATATTAGGGGTGATATATTTTATTATTGTTTAAGGTTTGGAGTGTCTCTATTGATATACTTACCAGATGCCCTGCATCAGGAGGTCAAAATCGACTGCGCATGTGTGGAAGTTGTACATGATTCATTGGCATAGATTCCGGCCCTCACTTTTCCATAAAGCGCACTACGTATGCACGCTTCCTTGGGGAAAGGTCAGTGATACCCGGACATCGTATCATGCATGGGGACTGTACGCGATATGCGGGCAGAGACTTCTGCCCTCACTCCACTATGAAGCGCACTCCGCATGTGTGCTCATTTAGGGAAGTATCGTGAACCCCATACATGCACTTGTGCCTCTGTGTAACTTCCGATCTACATCATATACTTCCCCTGACAAAGCTGTTAACAGCGATACGTCTGGGGTCCTCTTCCACACCCCTTTCTCCTCAGGCAACAACCTACCATGGTTACTTTTCTTAACTTTTGAGCACATGTGAGTTATGGTTGTGTACATACTTTATTGAAGGGTCAGCATTGGGAGCTTCTGTCACGTTACAAACTCTCATGTGTGACTTGTCTCTCCCCCCTTCTTTGACATTCATACCATGCATCCTCTGTCTCATTTATTTCCATTTTGAGGTTTTGCCACTTCGCACATGCTCTCTTACCAGGTCAGCCTAAGGGCTACTGGTATCGGCTATTTGTCTCTGGCAAGTTGCACTTTTATGGAGTGTTCATGGGTATAAATGAATGGGAGATGCATTTGACAACCTTTACGTCTGTCCCTTTGTCACTTGGTACACTGAACTACTCCTTGGGATTAGCAATACGGGCACCTTACATGCCGTTTGCCCATTTATTATATTGAGCCCAATTGTACTTCCCTCAGCTCATTTATTTCACAGCTGCCTTACCTTATTTGTGCTTGGGGGCATCTGGATTATTATTGACTGTTCACTTTTTGTACATTTTTTTAGATGGTTTTATCTTGCATATGTTGTATGTCTTTTGGTGTTTAATAAAGTTGCATTATTTTTCATTATATTAGGTGTGCACATCGTTCATGTATTGACCTTTTTCTCTTATCTTTGGTATTGCTTTTTCCATACATGATTTAGCGCCCTGGCACTCATATTACCCTAGTTCTCATTATTTTCAGACATTTTGGCGAACCCTGCCCATCATTCAGACGGCTGTAATATACAACTGACACCTACTGCAGATGGTGCAGACATCGTTTTTTTCCCTGCGTCGTACATTTATGTCACTTGACACCAGGTAATCGCACCACCTCCGCAAATGAACAGTGGATTGTGGTAGAGGGTTAATGTATTCTGCTGTGTACCATTACCAGAAAAAAAAAGAAAAAGAAATCCACAAAAAAAAAAAAAACATTAGCTCAGCAACCTTGGAAAGAAAAGACTCTCAGGATCTCAAGCTTGAACAGCAAAGATGGCTCAAGTATTTCTTGTAAATATGGGAAATGGCCGATGAGAAAAGAAAACTTACCAACTTCATTAAAGTCTTCAAAACTAATCCTTCCTGTTGCTTCACTATCGTAATCTTTCAGGATTCGTAAAACATCGGCCTTCTTAACGTCAAAGCCCAGAGCGCGCATGGCCACCTGCCAAACACAAGACATGTACAACCATCAACTCATCCAAATCAGGGACAATATTGCACAAGAAAAACAAAATCAGTCTCCTGACAACGGCCAATGGGAAACGGAGAAAGCCGCAGGACAGAGGTGGAGAGGCAGCTGTCCAACCCCATAGTGGTAATTAGAGAGCTGACAACTAATTATTACTCACCTTACCAATCCCCTGCTGCTTTTGTGCCAATGCAGCCCACCACTCTGTTTACTGAGCACCAACAATGACATGAAATGTCTAGAAGGTGACTGCTGCAGCCAATCACTAGCTCTAGAGCTCTGAGTGTCTACACCTCTGAGTACAATGTTGTAGCCAGTGATTGGCTGCAGCTGTCATACGTCATCACTAGAGGCAGGTGATCAAAGACAGTCAGGGATTGGGGAGCAGGAGTCGATTGGTAGTGTATTACTGCTTTTTTTTAGACCCTTGTATGGCTCTGACAACCCCCTCAATGTGGCTGACAACAACCCCAGCACTTTGCTCTGGTCAGAAGAGGCAGGCAGCAGCTGGGCAGTGAATATATTGAGGTGCACAATGCGATCCACAGGGGTTTCCTGGTCAGTACCTTTAATTCATGATAATCTATTGCTTTGTCTTTGTCCGTATCAAACAGATCAAATGCATCTTTAATTTCTTGCTTCTGTTCCTTGCTCAACTCTCTTTTTTTCTTCTTTTTTGTTTTGTCGACCGCTAACTCCGGTCTGGTGGAAAAGATAAGAAGGAGAAATGCACAAATGAGAGGAGCTGGACATCAGGTAATTTCCATTGACGGAGAAAACACATTATGATTTATTTATCTACCGTAAGTCTATGGATACATCCCCTACACCTACAGCAAATATAAAAAGGAAGGGGGGGGGGGTCCAGGTCTTTAAAATGGATGGCCTTTTCTTAAAATTGCATTCAATAGATGGAGTACAGGATGGACTCTCTGCACCCCACCCAATCAGCTGTTTGAAGAAGTCATGGAAGATCGCGTCCCTATTAATGTCTACCCGGCACAGTTCCGGATTTTCACCCCGTACCACATTACGACGTGAGTTTACAACTTTGGGAAGGGGTCCGCTAGATTACATAACCAGTATCTGTCTCTAAAAGCCGGAGCCAGGCTGTTAACTACTTAAATGCCGCTGGCAATCTCTGAAAACAGCATTTAAATGGAACAGGAGCTGCTCCTAGCACTCATCGGCTTCCATTAGCCCCCAGCATTGTGACTGATGGGTTACAATGGCAGCCGGACGTCTGCTGAAGGCCCCGTCACTGTCATCTTTGTACTCCTGTGAAATGAAGCCACAGGCTGAGCTCTTTTGGAAATGGCGATTTCACTATGGACGGTAATACAATGGTATTGCAGTATATACGGTAGTACAAGCGATCATATTTCAAGTCTACGGTCCTCTATGATAAGCAGTGTAAAGGGGAACAAAAAGTAAAAAAAAAAATAAATATATTTTTTGGTCGGCTCCCTAAAAAAGAAAAATGTAATAAGCAATCAAAGCATCATGTGTGCACAAAACTGGTATGAAAACCACCGCACAAAAAATAGGTCCTTACTCAGCCCCATCAAGAGAAAAAAAAAATTTATATATATATATATATATATATATATATATATATATATATATATATATATATATATTATTTATTTTTTTTTTTTTTTTTTTTTTTTTACTTACAATATTCTATTTTTTTTTTTTTTTTTATCATTTAAAAAATATTGAGGTCGGTAAGCCAAACCACTGACTCAGACTCCAACTCCACAGCACTGGTCACTACTGAGCGTTTAGTGCAGCACAGATTCATCTCAACTAAAAGCCGAGACCCTTAGATCAGGAACAGAACAGACATTTATAGGACATTTAAGAACTTTCCCAAATTCTTATGAAAACATTTACAGCGCATCCTGCACTGTACTAATTGTACCCAATTTATTACCGTATATATTTTAGGAGTCAGTCTATTTTATATCAACTCCACAGCTCTGATTTAAAGTAGAAAATAATCGAGACAAGCTTGATATTGCGTAATCAGACTGATGTGGACAATCGAGTTTTTAGGTGATTTTCACATCACAATAAATGCTTTTAAAAACAAAACCTAAAAATAAATGGCAGAATTGTATTGTTTCACCATCATCCCATCTGGAATCCCCCCCCCCCCCCCCTTATAACTTTTTAGTACATTGTACGACAAAAACAACAAACAAAAAAAAAAACTACAACTTTTCTCACAAAAGAAAACCAAAAAAAAAAAAACAATCATTCATACTTCTGTGAAGGAGGGAGAGAGTTTGCTTTTGTAGGTGATAGGTGCTGCTTTTTTATTATTTAAAGATTTTTAAAAAATTTACATAACATGTTGGTTTAACCTAAGCTTTATTGAATTACATTTATGTTCTTTTAAATACATTTTAAGCCCTTTCTGACGTGGGGCGTAATAATATGTACTTGTGACCTCGGCTTTATTGACCAGGTACGTATTATTACGCCTCGACGATCGGGAGATTGCTGCCGGATGTCAGCTGATTTTAACAGCTAACACCCGGTACTATGTGCCAGAAGTGGTCCTGCACCGCTGCCGGCACATTAACCCCCAAAATGCTGCGATCGAAGTCGATCGCAGCATTGCGGGAGCAGGCAGAGGTAAGAGCGCCCTCTTACCTTGAACCAGAGACCCCCCCCAACAGGAGATCGTTGCCATGGTGACCCGATGTTGTCATGACGACATCTGGGTCACCAGGCATCAGGAAGTTAGTGCACGATCTATCTAACTTGTGCCAGTACAGAGCTGACAGACTGCATAACACAAGGATGCCGCTGCAACCCTATGCTATACAAGCGATCAGCCTGCAAATATGGGACAAAGTATAAAAGTGAAAGAAAGTTAAAAAAAAATAATAATAATAATCCAATAAAAATAAAAATATAGTGTACCCATAAATATAATGGAAAAAAAATAAAAAATTACAGATATTTGGTATTGCCTCGTCCAGAACAACCTGAGCTATAAAACTGTCCCACTAGTTAACCCATTTAGTGAACACGGTAAAAAAAAAAAGTAAGCAAAAAAACGATGCTTTGTCATCATACCGCCAAACAAAAAATTTAATAAAACGCCATCAAAAAGACGTATGTAAATAAAAATGGTACCGTTGAAAACGTCATCTTATCCCGCAAAAAACAAGCGTCCATACAGCTCCATCAACCGAAAAATAAGTTATAGCTCTCAGAAAAAAAGTGATGCAAAAAAAATAAATAAAATTTCTATAAAAGCTTTTATTGCATAAAATACCCGTGTACCTGATGCAAACTCAAGTAGCGAGCACTTGAGCTCAAGACTAATGACAACTTATTCAATATGATGACCTAATGTTATCAAATTCTGTGTCGTACCTCTGGGTTCAAACTGTTCACTATACCCCTTGATAAAATCCTTGAGGAGTCTAGTTTCCAAAATGGTGTCACTTGTGGGGGGTTTCCACTGTTTAGGCACATCAGGGGCTCTCCAAACGCAACATGGCGTCCGCTAATTATTCAAGCAAATTTTACATTCAAAAAGTCACACAGTGCTCCTTCCCTTCTGAACCCTGCGGTGCGCCCAAACAGTGTTTTTTCCCCACATATAGGGTATCTGCGTGCTCAGGAGAAATTGCACAACAAATTTTGTGGTCCAGTTATTCCTGTTATCCTTGCGAAAATAAAAAAAATTGGGGTCTAAGGTAACATTTTTGTGAAAAAAATTTAAATGTTCATTGCTTTCTTCCACATTCCAAAAGTTCCTGTGAAGCACCTGAAGAGTTAATAAACTTCTTGAATGTGGTATTCAGCACCTTGAGAGGTGCAGTTTTTAGAATGGTGTCACTTTTGGGTATTTTCTGGCATAAAGGCCCCTCAGTCACTTCAAATGTGATGTGGTCCCTAAAAATAATGGTTTTGTAAATTTTGTTGGAAAAATGAGAAATCGCTGGTTAACTTTTAACCCTTAGGCTGTGTGGCCACTATGCGTTTCCGCAGCGGCAATTCCACTGCAGAAACGCTTAAAAAACGCTATGGTGCCCAATGATAATCCACATGTTCTGTTAACATGCTGCGCAAATTTCCGCTGCGGATTATCATTGCGGAAAAATCCGGAGCACTACCAATTATTTTGCGGAATCGCGGCGTTTTTGCCACCACTGACTTGCATTGAATCACATAATATCCGCATGACTACATGTGTACATGCGGATATTAAGCGATTCAATGTGCGGATGGTACCCGGGTTTGGAGAAGAGGAGACTCTCCTCCAGACCCGGGTACTATAGCATCTGTAAAAAAAAAAGAATTAAAATAAAAAATATACATTATACTCACCTTCTGATGTCCCCCGGACTCCATAGCGATGCGTTCTGGTTCCCCAGCAGCTCCCGATGGTCTAAAAGGACCTGCCATGACGTCATTTAGTCATGTGATGTGTCACGCGACCGCTGACGTCGGCAGTCGCGTGACCTTTCACATGGCTAAATGACGTCATGGCAGGTCCTTTTACATCACCGCGAGCCGTACAAGAGACCGGACGCATCGGATAAGGAGACCGGGGGCCATCGGAAGGTGAATATATGGGTGTTTTTTGTTTGTTTTTTATTTACCATTTTTATTCTTTTCTTTTTTAACTAACTTGGTCACACTATAGTGTGACCAAGATGTCAAGTACTTTCCAAGTGATGCTAAAATTGCTTGAAAAGCGCTTGACAACCCGCATGCGGAATCGCATGATCAAAACACTTCACTTGTGCTTGTCCCAGGCAGGAAAAAAGCATGTAAAACCTGCATGCGTTTTTTCTGCCAGGGAGATGCAGAAACGCTCAGGAAAAATCTGCATCGTGGGCGCATAGCCTTATAACTTCCTAACAAAAAAAAATGTTGGTTCCAAAATTGTGCTGATCTAAAGTAGACATGTGGGAAATGTTATTTATTAACTATTTTGTGAAACATAGCTCTCTGATTTAAGGACATAAAAATTCAAAGTTTGAAAATTGCTAAATTTTCTACATTTTCACCAAATTTCCGATTTTTTCACAAAGTAACGCAAGTGATATTGAAGAAATTTTATCTCTACCATGAAGTACAATATGTCACGAAAAACAATCTCAGAATCAGGGGGATCCGTTGAAGTATTCCAGAGTTATTACCTCATAAAGTGACAGTGGTCAGAATTGTAAAAATTGGCCCTGGTCATGAAGGTGCAAACCACCTTTGGGAGTAAAGGGGTTAATGCAGTCACTGGGGGCTGACATTTTACTTTGCAGGACTGTAAGGGTCACTGAAAGGCATCCATGTCACATATAGTGTAACTTGCATTGCTGATTCTGAGCACTTTTGGTGAATAAAGAAAGACGTTTGTTCACAAGCTCGTTGAGCTGGATTTTCTTCTGTTCATGTGCTTGCCCCAAGCTCTGACACAGCCTTTTCCTGCGCTCCGAACACTACAGGATGTCTTCTACGGTGAGCTGGACTTATATTTTCTTCACAAGATTCCCTTCTCTCCCCCGGTCTTATATGTTCTTCACACAACTGTCTCTAAGACTTCTGAGCGTCCTGTATCCTCAGCAACTCATTACCTCAGTGTCAGTGCATCAGATTGTCTTTCACAGTTGAACCTTTATACACAACCCGAAAACTCATCTCTTCAGGAAATGGCTTCAGTATCAGCTGCCTCCTTACAGTATTACCACTGGAGCACTCTCCTATATCGAGAGACCTGTCAGTCACCTGCATCAGTTAATAAGAGGCAAATTGCGAAGTTGTCCATTTTTACAAACACTTTGCAATTTTACCCATTAATGAAAATTAAACAATCCCTTTAAAGGGAACATGTCACCAAACAAAACTCTATTAACCTACAGATATGAAGTTAATCTGCTGCAGGTTAATAGCGTTACTAACCTGTCCAGAGCCAGCACATAGCCAAATTCTGCGGGGAGAAGATGAACTTTATTCCATCTACAGCATTCTGGAGGAGACGCAGGTTCAGTCACCGCTCTGAGTATACAGCCAATCTAACCGGACCCCGGCCCTGACTGACAGCAGCTCTGCACTAGGGTCGGCTGTCAGTCAGGGCCAGGATGCGGTTACAGCGGCCGCACTGTATACTCAGAGCGGTGACTGAACCTGCATTGCCCCCGTGCCTGAAACTAAAACGCTGCCAGGAGGAACAAATTCATTCTCTCCCGGCAGCATTCTGGCTACAGGCAGGCAGGTTAGTAATGCAATTAACCTGCAGACTAACCCCATATCTACAGGTTAACAGCGATTTTTCGGCTGACATGTTCCCTTTAAGATATCTGCTTTCATAAGAAACCAGTTCCATCCCAGGAGATGCACAGCAGGCGCCCGCCTCGCCCACCCCCCCCCCCGGTGACGCAGGCGCCTGCCTCGTCCCCCCCGATGACGCAGGCGCCCGCCTCGTCGTCCCCCCCCCGGTGACGCAGGCGCCAGCCTCGTACCCTCCCCGGTAACGCAGGCGCCCGCCTCGTACCCCCCCCCCCCCCCCCCCGGTGACGCAGGAGCCCACCTCGTCGTCGTCCCCCCGGTGACGCAGGCGCCCGCCTCTTCCCCGTGACGCAGGCGCCCGCCTCGCCCACCCCCCCCCCCGGTGACGCAGGCGCCCGCCTCTTCCCCGTGACGCAGGCGCCCACCTCGCCCACCCCCCCCCCCCCCCCGGTGACGCAGGCGCCTGCCTCGTCCCCCCCCCCCGATGACGCAGGCGCCAGCCTCGTACCCCCCCCCGGTGACGCAGGCGCCCGCCTCGTCGTCCCCCCCCCGGTGACGCAGGCGCCCGCCTCGTACCCCCCCCCCCGGTGACGCAGGAGCCCGCCTCGTCGTCGTCCCCCCGGTGACGCAGGCGCCCGCCTCTTCCCCGTGACGCAGGCGCCCGCCTCGTACCCCTCCCCGGTGACGCAGGAGCCCGCCTCGTCGCCTCCCCCCCCGGCGACGCAGGCGCCCGCCTCGTCCCCTCCCCCCCCAGGTGACGCAGGCGCCCGCCTCGTCCGCGCCCCCCCCCAGGTGACGCAGGCGCCCGCCTCGTCCCCCCCCCCCAGGCGACGCAGGCGCCCGCCTCGTCCCCTCCCCCCCCGGCGACGCAGGCGCCCGCCTCGTCCCCTCCCCCCCCGGCGACGCAGGCGCCCGCCTCGTCCCCTCCCCCCCCAGGTGACGCAGGCGCCCGCCTCGCCCCCCCCAGGTGACGCAGGCGCCCGCCTCGTCGTCCCCCCCCCAGGTGACGCAGGCGCCCGCCTCGTCGTCCCCCCCCCCCAGGTGACGCAGGCGAGTGACACTGACCTGATAACCCAGAACTAGACCCCACACCCCGGAGAGCTCCGCAGTCCAGGCTGCCGGTGACCCCCGGGATCCGTACGTCACCTCCCGCCACAGAGGGCGCCCAGGGCGCGGGCCGTGTGTGGCAGCGCTGCAGACGCTCTCCCCAGGGTACGTGCACGTCCCGACAGCCAGCCTTACCTCACAACCAGGCTCATGTCTTCTCCCTGCGGTCTGTGGAGACCTGGACGCAGACAGTAAGGCCCTGAGCTCTGAGCCCGCCCAGTAAACAAGGCTTCTGATACGTGATTGGTGAAAACCTCCTCACTTCCCCTTAGTAACCGGAGCGGCTTCACAGCAAGAGCGTATTTTAATTGGTTGTTATATGTGTCAATCTCAAAGGAATAATATGATTGGCTGAAAAATAGCATCGTACTCTCAGAGGATGGAGAAAGCGAATTGACTGGAGACTAGAAGGAGCGGGTGTAATGACGTCACTCACCTCCCGCTCCGTCAGCGCACCGTGTAGCTCCGCCCCTTTGTGTCTCTAGCTTGAACTTGAAGCTCCGACGGCGGCAACAGAGGCGGGAAGACAGCGAAGGCGTCAGGGCTGCATGACGGGCCCGGGCACAGGGGGTTAGAGGGATGCTCTAGAAATAGCTGGATAATGCACGACGAGAACACTGCAGGGATAGGATGAAGAATGAATAATCAACCATGTAGTGCTGAGGGACGTACGAGAAAGAATGAAGAAAAGGAATAAAAGAATGAACATCACTTACTGGGCCTAAAAATGAACCATACTGAAGTTGGTTTCTTATTCGTCAGTTTCTTACTCTGCAATTTCTTTTTTTTTTGTTTTTTTACAGGTTTAACAACAAAAATAAGAAACTGACAATAATAAAATACAATGCAGCGAGGAGCCCTGATGTGAATACGCTTAAAAGCAGCTGCAAAACTGGCACAAAAATGGGCATCAAAGTGGGCACTGAAGGGCGTTATTGAAAGGGTTAAATGATGTTGGGCCACTGATGTCACCAGCATTACAGGATAGTGACCTTAATTTGATGCCGGCCATCCCTATGTATGTAATGCTGGTGTGAGATCAGTGGCCCAACATCATTTAACCCTTTCAATAACGCCCTTCAGTGCCCACTTTGATGCCCATTTTTGTGCCAGTTTTGCAGCTGCTTTTAAGCGTATTCACATCAGGGCTCCTCGCTGCATTGTATTTTATTATTGTCAGTTTCTTATTTTTGTTGTTAAACCTGTAAAAAAACAAAAAAAAAAGAAATTGCAGAGTAAGAAACTGACGAATAAGAAACCAACTTCCGCATGGTGCCCAGCTGTCTGCAATAGAGCATGCACGGAGTCAGCTATACAGAGTTAGGTGCAGAAATATCTGGACAGAGATGAATCTTCACGATTTGACCTCTCCATGCTGCTACTTTTTACTTAAAATGGAACAACTGAGATGCAATTGAAGTGTCGACTTTCAGATTTAGTTAAAGGGGTTGTCCACTACTATTCAAAATCGCCCAATATTTTTTTATGATGAAAAGAAGCTTCTTTCTAATTACCTTGCACTGCTGTTTCTGCCTGTGAGCGGCGCTATTACAGGCCGCTCACAGGCAGCACGTGACCCGCCGGTGACGTCACATCAAGTGAGGCATGACTCAGCGCTGGGGTCCCCGCGGTGGCTGCTAGGTTGTGGGCGGGGTTACCCCACTGCGTCACACCCAGCATCCACCGCGCGCTTTCCCAATGAATGGGGAGAGGGAGAGCACGCGGTGGATGCTGGGTATGACACAGGGGATTAACCCTGCCCACAACCCAGCATCCACCGTGGAACGCAGAAGAGAAAGACCCCCGGTTGCCGCCGGAATCATGACGTGACATCAGCGGATGTCAGAGCCGGCTGCAGCCGGGGGTCACATGATGCCTGTGAGCGGCCAGTGATAGCGCCACTCACAGGCAGAAACAGCAGCGCAAGGTAATTAGAAAGAAGCTTCTATTCATCATAAAAACACATTGGGCTATTTTGAAGAGTAGTGGACAACCCCTTTAAAGGGATTGAATAAAAATATTGTATGAAACGTTTAGAAAGTGTAACAATTTTTCTACAAAGCCGCCTCATTTCAGGGGCTCAAAAGTAATTGGACGAATTAACTTTACCAAAAATAAAATGTTCATTTTTAATACTTTGTAGAGAATCTTTTGCAGCCAATGACTGCCTGAAGTCTGGAAGCCATGGACGCAGAGGCATAGCTAGGGGGAGGGCAAAACATCTGAATGGCCCCTAAACAGTAACCCTGACTACAACTATGGTGGCGCAGCCTAATAGTGGATATAGGTATAGGGGAACCTCACCAGATGACTGCGCTGTTACTGGAAAAAATCTCTACAAGACCACTAGAAGAAGTGGAGCCCCGAGGACTGGTCAGAGCAACAGGGGAACAGGAGTAAGGTACTGTATGTGTTTTGGTTTGTTTTTTTAAATGTATATGGGATGTGTGCCTCTATATAGGAGGAAATGTGGAGGCTCATGCTGATTATGGGTGGCTATGTGGGGCTCATACTGTATATAGGGGGCTATGTGGGACTCATACTGTATATAGGGAACTATGTGAGGCTCATATTGTATATAAGGAGCTATGTAGGCGTTCATGCTGTACATAGGGAGCTATGTGGGGTCTCATACTGTTTATAGGAGGGCTGTGTGGGGGCTCATGCTGTATATAGGAGGCTATGTGCGGTGTGCGGTTTCATCCTGAATATAGGGAGTTATGTGGGGGCTCATCTAGTATGTAGGCAGCTTTGTGGGACCTCATACTATATATAGGAGGCTATGTGCAGTTTCATCTTGTATACAGGGAGCTAGGGGGGGCTCATACTGTATATAGAGAACTATTGGGGGGCTCATACTGTATTCAGGGAGTTATGTGGGGGCTCATCTAGTGTATAGGGAGCTATGTGGGGGCTCATCTGTGTATCGGGAGTTATGTTCAGTTTCATCCTGTATATAGGGAGTTATGTGGGGGCTCACACTGTATATAGGGGGCTGTGAATGGGCTTATACAGTATATAGGAAAATATAGGAAAATTGTCAGCATACCTAATTCTGCTCAATATTAAGTAATTTGATTAATATTATTATAATTAATAAGTTAATAATAATATTGGGCAGAATTAATTTCAGCCTATTGGTTCAGCCCTCCACGACAGTCACGGACTTTCATGTGGACCCTCGTGAAAATTAATTTCCTACCCCTGCTCTATTATATATAGTGTTATGTTATGTATAGTGCTGTACATAAGGGGAAAATATTTGTGCGACGCTCATAGCGTGCCGTTATCTCTTTTCTTTTGCATCTACAAATGTGTACCAGGGCACCTGTGTGTTAATTACGTGACTTATCACATGATCTATCAAAGGGGGGCCATGTGACATGTCACGTGATACATTGGGGGGTCCCACGCCTTCTAAACTGCCTGGGGTGCTGGCTAAACTTAATCCGCCCCAGGTGGTGGATACCAGTCCTGCACAACATATAAGAGATTACAGTACAGTTATAGATAGTGACTAAAGGCCCCGTCTCACATAGCGATATCGCTAGCGAGATCGCTTCTGTGTCACGGTTTTGGTGACGCAACAGCGACCTCACCAGCGATGTCGCTATGTGTGACACTTTGCAGCGATCAGGCCCCTGTTGTGAGGTCGCTGATCGCTGCAAAGTGTCCTGGACCATTTTTTGGTCGTTGGCCTCCCGCTGGCCGGCTGGCACGCGCGCACTTAGTAACCCACTGTTTACCATGGATACCACTCTGCTACGGTGCACGGGAGGTTACCACTCACGGTTGCAGAGTCGTATCCATGATAAACATCGGGTTACTAAGTGCGCGTGTGCCCCTAGTAACCCGATGTTTATCATGGATACGGCTCTGCTAAGGTGAACGGTAACCTCCCGCGCACCGTAGCAGAGTGGTATCCATGGTAAACATCGGGTTACTAGGGGCACACGCGCACTTAGTAACCCGATGTTTATCATGGTTACGAGCCTGCTCCTGCTTCAGCAGGCTGGTAACCGGGAGCAGGACATCGTGGAACGATGTCGCTGCTCCCCTGATCGTTGGTGAGCCTGCCTGTTTGACAGCTCACCAGCGATGTATTAGCGACACAGCAACGATCCCTGACAGGTCGTATCGTTGTCGGGATCGCTGCTGCATCGCTTAGTGTGACGGGGCCTTTACAGCTGATGTTTTATCTTATGGAGTCGTTCACTTTTCCTGTTTTTTCTATCTGGCCCAGACCAATATTACAACTTCTCCAGACGAGACTTGGCTGCAGAGGTTAGAACAAAGACATATTTGACTTCTCACATTTCCAGCACTGTCCTCGTCTATTCCCAACCTGCACAAATACCTCATTCTGCTGATATCCCAATACTGAGCCGCTGCTACCGTATGTGTCCCTGTACTGCACCTGCTGTGTGGTACACTAACTATTAATGCCCTATGCAAGTGTCCTAAAAAACAGTGTCCACATTTTGCCCTTAGAAAGTATTAATGCCTTATGTGCACATTTGACGGTCACAGTTGTCGTCGCCACGTAATGTGGGACGTTCTGAGACGTTGTGTCTGTTCCAAATTAAATTGGAAAATACATGTACATGTACTAAGAGAGAGAACCACACTGACACTCTTATTGGCAGAATAGAACTCCTTTATTTCGTCATTCGGTCACTCTTTATATAGGTTATTATTAATAGTCATGCATTGTAACAATGTAATTGGCTCAGCTTATCTTTAAAAAATGTGCTGGCATTAGCATACATATTTCTAGTTGGCTAAAATTAACACTTTATTTGGTCTAGGCATAGCATCTAATCCTTAATTTTATTTCTTTGTTATTTCTATGTCTTTAGACAAAGACATTTCTTAATCCCCTTTACATAGACTCCATTCCAGAAAAAAAGAGATGCAAGCACAAAGAAACTAAGATGGAGTCAGGATAGATAAATATAAATCCTGCTCTCACACAGTACTCTGAGTGTCCCTATAACAATAATACTTCTTAAGTGCCAACATAACATCTAATAATGTTCCCTGAGTCCCCCAATGTACAGCTCCTCTATACACAGTATAATGGGCCCACAGCTCCCCTATACACAGTATAATGGGCCCTCAGCTCCCCGACATATAGTATGTCCCCACTGCTCCCCCAAAACAGTGTATAATGACTCCCACAGTAACCCTCACACTGTATAATGGCCCCCACATTAGCTCCCACATTGTATAATGGCTCCTGCATTAGTCCCTAAGCTGCATAATTGCCCCCACATTGTATAATTGCCTCTGAATTAGTCCCTAAGGTATATTGGCCCCCATATTAGTTCCCAAGCTGTATAATGGACACCACATTAGTCCCCAAGCTGTATAATGACCCTTGCATTAGTCTCCAAGAAGTATGATGGCCCCCACATTAGTCCTCAAGCTGTATAATACCCCCCATTGGCTCCCAAAAAATAGACTCCACATTAGTCTTCAAACTGTATAATGAACAGACGAAAAATAATCTCTCTTCATAAACTAATCAAAGAAAAAGAACTAGCTCAAACCAATCTCCCCTCCCCCTCTCCAACAATTCAAAAAGAACTACTAAATTTAAGGGTGGAACTAAAATCTGAAATATTGGCCTCCTACGATTCAATTATTCAAAAATCCAAATTTAACTATTATGCCGCTTTAAACAAACCTACCCGTTTTATGGCCCGTATCGTTAAACAGAAAAGAGCCTCCAATAGAATTTATGAAATTAGAAATGAAAACGGTACAATGTATTTTCACCCAAAAGATATTGCGAATCAATTTGCAGAATTTTATAAAAAACTATACAACATCAACTCAGACCCTTTGACCCCCCAACCGAACCCAGATTTAATTAATAATTTTCTTTCCTCAATCAATTTACCTAAACTGAACCCTCTGGATCTCGAGACTTTGAACCAACCCTTTTCCAACCTTGAAACTACAAATACAATTAAGCAACTAAAGCCCTTCAAGGCCCCGGGTCCAGATGGGTTTATCAACGAGTACTATAAAGCTTTTTATAATCATCTTTCCCCTTATCTCACTAAAACTTTTAACCATGCATCCTCCAAGGGCTCTTTTCCTCCAGAAATGCTGGAAGCCACCATTACATTAATACCTAAATCAAAAGAGGAAAGAGACAACGTAAAAAACTACAGACCTATTTCCTTGATAAATACAGATATTAAGATATATTCGAAGATTCTGGCTAACCGATTACGATTATCAAATATCTTACCGAATCTCATCAACGATGACCAGATTGGCTTCGTTGGTGGGAGACAAGCAACTGATGGTACCAGAAGACTTCTGAATATTATTAAACTAGTAAACACTTCAAAACTTCCAACTACTTTATTAGCCTTAGACGCTGAAAAGGCATTTGACAGAATAAATTGGCTATACCTGAAACAATCCCTTATTAAATTTGGCTTCAACAGTTGTTTTCTCTCTTCAGTCATGGCCCTATACTCCAATCCTCAAGCAAAAATATACGCAAATAATTATCTTTCAAACCCTATCCCCATCACGAATGGTACCAGGCAAGGCTGTCCCCTTTCTCCCCTTCTCTTCGCCCTGGCCATGGAACCACTTGCCCAGAAAATCAGGGAGAACCCCAACATTAAAGGTATTTCTACCCCTTCTCGCCAGTTTAAAATTAGTCTCTTCGCGGATGATATCATACTCTCCCTGTTAAACCCAACAAATTCAATCACAGAAGTTTCAAATATTTTTAAATCATTTTCTTTGATCTCTTATTTTAAGATTAATAATGGAAAATCGAAACTTCTAAACATTAATTTAGACCAACAATCCAAAAAAACTTTACATTTAAACACATCTTTTGGGTGGGCCAAAAGAAACCTGACTTACCTCGGGATCATCATTGGGAAAAACATTGACTCAACAATCTCCGCCAACTTAAATTTAATTAATGATATTGTCCAGAGGGATGTATCGGATTTTGCGAGAAGGGACCTTTCATGGTGGGGTAAAATTCTTTCAATCAAAATGTTTACTTTACCTAAAATTTTATATATCTTTCGTAATATGCCCTTAACAATCCCCTACATTTCCATTAAAAAAATCCAATCCCAGATAAATTCCTACATTTGGGATAAGAAGAGAGCGAGAATCTCTGCTAACATTCTATACAGGAACAAACGCAATGGAGGTCTTGGCCATCCCAACATATTTGCCTATTATTTAGCAAATCTGATTAAACAGAGCGCAAATTGGTTCAATAACAATAATCCCCCGGCTTGGAAAGCTCTGGAGTCATTCCTAAACAATAATTCCCCCCCTCGTGAACTTTTATTCAGACATCTTTTCAAAAAACCACACATGATCCAATCCATCCTATTTTTCAGGCGATCATAGGAGCCTGGAAAAAAATCGCAAAACGGAAAAAAAGAATTCCTCCTAAGGATCTTGATACGAATAACCTTACTCTTATAAAAAATTTCTCAATTTCTTTTGTGGCTTCCTTACACGACTCTTTCGTACCAACTGATTGGGAAAGTAAAGGGTTGAGGAAAATTAAAGACTTATGTGAAAATTCCATTATCTTACCTTTCCAAACCCTTAAAATAAAATTTGGTTTGCCATCTTCTGATTTTTTCCTCCACTCCCACTTAAAGGGAATCATCCTTAAATTTATTTCAAACAAAATCTCCATTTCTGAAACCTCGGCAAATCTCTTATGTAACCCAACTCATAAAATTTTTTGGAGCTTGCGACATATATACAACAGCTTTAATGATGATTTATTATTTAAAAAGAATCTTTATATGCTCCGATGGGAAAAAGATTTAAAACTCTCTTTCTCTACCGACCAATGGGAGAACGCTATCTTTTCTACTCAAACCTCTAACATTTCTATGCCACTACTAGAGGCCTACTTTAAAATTCTGACTAGATGGTACTATACCCCAATAAGACTCCATCATATAAAGTCTAGCAATTCTCCCCTATGTTGGAGAAATTGTGGGTTCAGAGGGGATATTCTCCATCTTTTTTGGAGTTGCCCCAAAATTCGGAATTTTTGGGCACAGATTTCAATCTTACTATGTGATCTATTGAACGGACCTTTTACCCTGACCCCTCAACTAGCTTTATTATCTTTAGATTTAGAATCTTATAAATCCCATGAAAGGTCTATTATAATTCATTTACTTCTGGTTTGTAAAAACCCATTGGCATTCAATTGGAAGAAATCACATATCCCTACGGTGGAGGAGCTGGTTGACAAAATGAATCATCACAGAATTTATGAACAAAGATTTGCAACTATTAACAACAATCTACATAGATTCTCAAGGAAATGGGACATTTGGTCAACTAAATTTCCTTGTGCTTCTTAATATTGATAAAACATAAGATGTGTGTCATTTTAGTATGTACCTAGTGTATATGATCTCAAGTTAAATCGATGATGTTCTATTACTATTATTATTGTTATTAACTTACGTTGATACAGATAATTTCTGACCCTGGTTTCTTTCCCTTCTATACCTCTTTAAAATACTTCACCACACAACGATTCAATTTCTTCCCACTTTCCTTGTTTATTCCACCCTAATGTTCCCATTCTTTCCCTATTCCTCCCTCAATCCCCTTACCATTTCCTTCCGTTTACCTTCTCAATCATTTTACTTATACTCATGTTATCATTAGCATTTCCCGTGTTAAGTGTTTGTTTTTTCAAAAAATAAAAAATGATTGTAAAACAAACTGTATAATGGCCCCACATTAGCTTCCACACTGTATAATGGCCCCTGCATTAGTCCACAAGCTGTATAATGGACACCACATTAGTCCCCAAGCTGTATAATGACCTTTGCATTAGTCTCCAAGAAGTATGATGGCCCCCACATTAGTCATCAAGCTGTATAATGGCCCCCACATTAGTCCTCAAGCTGTATAATAGCCCCCCATTGGCTCCCAAAAAATAGACTCCACATTAGTCTTCAAAGTGTATAATGGCCCCACATTAGCTTCCACACTGTATAATGGCCCCTGCATTAGTCCACAAGCTGTATAATGGCCCCTGCATTAGTCCACAAGCTGTATAATGGCCCCTGCATTAGTCCACAAGCTGTATAATGGCCCCCGCATTAGTCCACAAGCGGTTGTGGTAGGACGACTCGCTCGGCCACTTCCGGAAGTAGACTTAGGAACCCGGGATTTCTTTGCAGGCTTTATTAATAGCATAAGGCTCTGCACTCCAGCAAAATAAACACAGCCTTACTTGGCAAAACAAAAGATAAACCGTAGCACATTCCATATATGTGTGTGCGGGTCGCACACACAGGTTATGTCCAGCCTTCAGCTCCCTCCTGAGCTATGGCTATCCAGTCTGGAAACCTTGCCTCTCCAAACACAACACAGAGAAAAAAAAAACAGGACTGAACATTTAAACATTGCTCAGCCATACCTGGAGGTGGAGGTATGGGGAATGACCTCCCTCCCATCTCTATGTCATTCCCCTAAAACCACACCCTTTAAGTGAGTTAACCCACCAGCAAATAACATGCTGGCAGAAAGTCCATTGGTTTCAGTTCACACAGGCTAGCAACCTGTGCGACACATACCTCCCCTCATAAATCATACCACTGTCCACAAGCTGTGTAATAGCCCCCAAATTAGTCCCCAAGCTGTATATTGGCCACTGCATTAGTCCCTAAGCTGTATAGTGGCCCCCACATTAGCTCCCACATTGTATAATGGCCCTGTAAAGGACTAGATTTACATACACGGAAGAGGGCAACATATCTCAGGAATAGGGCGCAGGACCAAAACATAATGCCAGATTTAGGAGAACAGTGACATCTACATCAGGTAAAAAAAAAACACAAATTGGCTATGTACACACACAGTCTTTTTGATCACAGAACGTACAATAGGAGGGGCTGAAAATAAAAATATGTTTACAGAAAAAAAACACTATATAAAATTCAAATCTTTATTTATAATCTATTAAAAATATAAATCCACAAAACCCAGTGTATATACATAGTTTAGGGGTTCACTCTCTCTGGTAGGCATTAGGCCTTAGGTAGGGTTCACACAGGCAATGCAGTTTTGGTCCAAACATGTGCAGTTTTTATTGCTTTCCACAGGTTGCATAGTACCAAAACAACAAAATCATAAACCTAAATCCCTAGCCTTGTCCAGGCGCAAACTAAATGGAAGAGACCCTGGCTACTCATACACAATTGAGCTAGCCCCAGCTCAGTCAAACAAAACAAGTATTGTCCATAGCAACCACTGATACTTGCGATTCTCTGCACACGGCCTGTGCAGACTCTTCTCAGAGAGGCATTCTGTCCTGTCTCTCGCTCTTCAGATCCAAGACACATTCAGTCTGGTCAGCTTCCCTGAGCTGACTAAGGAGAACAGCTAGCCTGGTAATATGCAGATCTATCCAGGTGATCTAATCAAAACGTGTAGAGCTAGTATTTAACCTTAGCCTATCTGGATTTGCTACATACCCCCCTCTGCCCAAAGCCTGTGGCTGGGCACCATCTGCCAACACATAGAGCCTACAGGGCTTTAAATTGAACCAAACGTGAGGCTCATGCTGGAGGATATGAATTACTTAGTAACTCCAAGAACCTGACCCTATTTTTGAGTACCGATGTTCTGCCATGTTGATTTTTGCAAAGTTTCTGCCACTTTGACACCTGCAAGTTTAGCTTCTGACCGGACCAATCAGCAAGAGGTTTCGAGCAGGTCCCTACCCTCCCAGGGTTTTAGTTGGTTGCCATAACATATAGGAAAGACCTTCCTTTTCCCTGGTCGGTGTGCTTTATAGTTGACCTCTTCCACCACCCTATAGAGCTCCTGCCACTGGTTAAGGAACGATTTTTTCTCTTGGGCCTTGAGGAGGTGTTTTTTTACCTGTCTCTTCACTTTGTTTCCATGACAGAACAAATCATTATGCCTAGCCCCTTGCGGAAACCGACTATTGGCTCCCATCTTCTGGGGAACCCTATTTAGATTTTATATATATTGCCATAAATGGTATCTTTAGACATTCCTATGTGTATTTACCACTATTGGCAAACAAGGAGCTGCTGGAACGCATGATAGTGATTCATTTGGAACGCATGCAGTACTCAGCCATGCCATAGCGCTGTTTTGGAATGCATGGGCTGACAAATGGCCACTGGACCTCATGTGCGTGAGTGAAATGGAATGCATGCGGCACCCAGAGATAACATAGCGCTACATAGGAACGCATGCGGCGCCTTTCGATGATGTAAATGAAGTGCAAGTGGCCCCCAATGATCGCACAGCGCATGGTAATGTCTCTGTGACAACACAGGTTTTCTTCTTAATTATGCCAAATATACTTTCTGATGGCCAAGAGCAATATACCTTTATTTTTATGTTGACTTTTTTAACCTGTGTTCTTCTTTGGTTGATTAACACAGAATATTTTTTGAATAATCCTGAATGTTGACACTTGAGTTAAGATGTACTGCAACTTATTCTCTGCAAATCTTGCAAGATAGGGTCATGGAGCAATACTGTTTGATAATATGCTGATTACGTATTATACCATCCCAGGGAATTGTTGATTTGCCGAGCAATGGAGGACAAACTATGCAAGTTGATTAAATGCTCAAACAATGAGTCGTGAGCTCCTTCCACCTTCATCCCTGACCCATGACCTGTGAATGATGGCTGCAAGGACAATTGTGATCTATAAAGAGGGGGTATCTGCCTCTATTCGGTGTCATTCTACAGTATGTCAGCTTAGGGGACTTCGGCCCCAGCTAGAGGAATACAGATCGGCTCCATTGACCATTGCTGAAGCCTCACAGACTTCTTGAAGAATCCAGGTTGGGACAAACAGGTCACCTGGCCCCAGACCTCACTGCTCTCGGCTAGTTTCCTAAGCTTGTCATTACCGCCTCTCTTTGGGGGCCCGCCAAAAGCGGGGTACCACTGGTGGGGGTAGTCGGCCATGGATGCCCCGAAATCACAGCCATTCTTTTCCTGGCAGGTCAACGAAAGGGTGAGGATTCTGTAATTTGCACCATCTTGGGTACTTGCTAGAACTGTTCTGTCTGTTTATTGTCCGCTTTGTGGTTCAATAAAGTATTGCCACACTGTTTTACCCGCACCCTGTGTTGTCTGAGTAGGGTTACACCCACGTAAGACACCGTGTCTCCATATTTTAACACTGTTGCCACCAAAATGTGAAGACCCGGGATCTTCCGTGGGCATAATACTACTCAAACAACACAGGGTGAGGGTAAAATAGTGTGGCAATACTTTATTGAACCACAAAACAGGCAATAAACAGATAGAACAGAACCAGAAAATACCCAAGATGGTACAACATTACACAGTCCTCACCCTTCCGCTCGCCCGCTTGGGATAGAAAAGCTTCAACTTTGGGACTTCCAGGGCCAACTACCTCAACCAGTGGCCCCCCTCTTCTGGCGGGCCCCCACAGAGAGAAGGTAGCGGGAAGCTAGCAGTCCATCGAGGTACAAGGCCAGGAGACCCGAGGGTCGCATCCTGGCCTCTCCGAGGGTTTCTATGGGGCCAGATGACTGACTGGTTTCAATCTGGCTTCTCCAAATGTCTCCATGGGTTCCAGGAGACTGGAGGGTCCCACCTGGCAACCCCAAACAACATATCCATGGGCTCTCTGATGGTCAATGGAGCAGATCCGTATCTTTACAGTCATATCCTTAGTCTGGAATCATGTACAATCCAAATCTGTGTCTCTTTGGGTAAAGCCATGCTACCAAGCTAGCTGATGGTCTGAGAGAGTCTGATCTTTTGCTTCTCCTTGATATTCTTTGCAGCAGGATAGAAAAACCCTTTTTATATTTACATATGTGGCTAATATCATGAGTTACAGGTTGGGGGGAAAGGGCAGCGCTCAGGTCTCATGGTTTGAGCATTTAATGAATTTGCATAGTTTGTCCTCCTGTCTTGTGAGTCAACAAGCCACAGGGTCCTCATAAAGGTTAATCAACATATTTAGCAAACATTCATTGTTCCACAGACCAATAAAAGTCAACATTCAGGGTTATACAAATACTGGTCTGTCCTTCTTGACCAGCCACAGAAATACACATACATTTACAAGTCAACATGAACACAATAGTGTATTTCTCTTGGCTTAACTTATCTAATCATCTGGATGATTAAGATTATAAGCTGTATCGTCACAGACGTGCTCCTTGCAATCTCTTTTGTGCTATGCGGCGAGGATGGATTTGGACACTGCTGCAACAGTATAAGTTATCTCACTGTCATATGGAACGCAGTATGTGTTCCAATGATGCCCATCCCGGAAATTACGAACCGGAAGTGATATTTCCCATAAGGATCTAAACCTCCTGGCAGAACACCATAGAGACCGGGACAATTTATACCCCTTCTTTGTTGCTTTAGGCAATTCTACCCATTCCAAGACCTATGTCTCCTGATGAATCCTTTATATTTACGGGGTAAAACGTGTCAAGACTGAGACTGGAACCTTAGTGATTGACGGACTGAAGCTTTGCTGATGGGTATAACGGTCTCCATCAGTTACAGGGAAACCCTTGAAACACAAGATAAGTACCTTTCCTATTAATGTGCATTTAGGGTTGTTGTTTTTTAGCTTTGTTTAAGACAGGGTAAGATCCAGGGACTCTATTAGGAACAGCTGTCATTGAGTGGGGGGGGCCATATCGTATTTTGGAGTGCCATCCTCCTCAGTAAGGTAGGATAGGTTTTTATTTTAGGGACTAAATCAGGTCTCAGGGGTATTGATCCTATTATTTTTCCTGTTGAGAGTCCCTGCGTCCCCGTTTGTCCTATTTATTTAAGTGTTGTTTCCTATTCTGGGGAAAGATCCGGTACATTGGGACTTTTTGACCAAGTGCTTTATTCAGTGCTACTCCCCCTTTTTTTTTTACTTATTATTGTCTTATTATCTGTGTTTATACACTGGGTTTTGTGGATTCATATTTTTAATAGATTACAAATAAATATTTGAATTTTTTTATAGTTGTTTTTTCTGTAAACACATGCAGTTCTTTTTCAGAGTTTGCTTTTAGGAAACTGAGTAGAGCTTCCAAGTTTTTGAGAACTTTTGCAATTTTTAAGGAGGATTTGAAGAGATTCCTCTCAGTTTCCTCTATGTTTCAGCTCCAAAAACTCCTTGAAATACTCAATCTGCACAAACAGTAGCCATTCATGGCAAGTGACAGGTCCTCATGACACCTGGTGGTTTATCAGATATCCTGGATTATCAGAGGCTGAAGGTAGAGTGTGACCATAGAGAACCTCAAGGAGAACATTTATCCTAAAAATTACAGCAACTTACTTTACAGCAGCTAGCTGTGATGGGATCTGCTCTCATTTTGATGATGACAGACAGAAAAATCAGCCTTCTGTATGTCACTAAGCTTGAAATAAATCAAATTCTATACTCTAAAAACAAATATTGTTTTCTGAGAAAAACTATGGAGAATTTTAAAATAATGAAGAATTTAAAAGAAAAATGGTAGGAACACTTCAGCTTAAATACCACTAGATGGCAGGATTTCATTATACTGCATTATACTGTGAAGAATGGGGAGACAGAAATGTAGTGGCTAGTTTTACTTTAATTTAATCATTCACATCAGTCTCTGTCCATACCGAAGATCATAATCTAAATGTTGAGGATCAAACTCAAATCAATTTCCCCTTTGAAAAAAAATAAAAACAACCTGATAACACTTGATCACTTTGCTGTCGTTTATTTCAGTGTTTGAGGTGTAGAAGTTAAAGGGGACCTGTCAGGCGATTCATGCTGCATGCTCCAGCGTTGCAGAGAAAATATACTCTTGGAAGAGCCGGCCGGGGGCAGATCTCGACTAGTTTTGTTTCCAAGTATGGTCCAATGCCGGCTCTTCTATGAGCTGCTGTAAGTGATTGGCAGGTGATTCGCTTGTACATAGGGAGAGACCTGTCAATCATCTGCAACAGCGCTAGGAGGATCTTCAAAGTATGTAGTATACTTAGCTGCAATTGTACAGCCATGCTGTGATTCTTATAAAAATAAACCAGACATGTGAATGAGGCCTGACCAGGAGAACTTGGGAAAATCATTCAAACATGGGAAGAATGAACACATGCACACAATTACAGGAAATATATCGTAATAAGACATTTAAATAAGACAAGTATACAAGGTGTGCTTCACAGCGTTTTATTTGCATATATAGCTGAATATTTTAGCAAAACAACAAATGCATTATACTTTCCGAATGTATATCACATAACTGCAATGTTACTCTCTGCATCTGTATAAAATACATTCATAGAATCATGTACCGGCATAGATACTGTATAGTGCAGGGCTGCGAATACTATCTGTTACTTTTAAGCATAAAGCATAGTAATTCTGTATATGCTCCAAAAATAATTTGACCTCACAGTAAATTTCACACTTTATAATTTCAAGAATATATATATGTATATATTACTTTAATATAAAACATTTTAAAATAAAAGACTTAGATGTTTGTACAATTGCACACTAGTATATTGTACACAGGTTTGCGGTTACTATCACTTTGGCCACTGGGTGGCAGTAAAAAGGAGCAGCAGGGGCAGAGGAGTACATGGATGAGGATGGATGAGGCTGACACTCCTCTCCCTGCTGTACACAGATCAGGTTTTCTGCTGCTGTCATGTATGTGATTTCATGCAGAAAAGTCATGGATAACGGGTATGAATCCTCTGGTTACCTCTTTTCTATTATTTTTTTGTTACATTTTGTCAGTAACTACATATTATCTAATAGTACTGTTAATATGGGGATGGGGACAATTGTTGTAGGGTACTCAGTGCTCTATATAGTGCATACTGATGTGGCAGGAACCAGAGTCCGCTGCAGGCAATCTGCTAACACAATATTAGAATATAGCTTTACTGGGTGGATACATGTCTACAGAAGGTCTGACCTACAATAATACAGATCCGGTTATTCAGCAGCTCACTGCTCGTCATTATGACAAACTATATTTGAGTTCTCCTTTAAGATCTATAATAAAAAGTGCATCTCGTCATTAATCAAGTCACTCCTTAAAGGGGTTGTCCACTGCTCGGACAACCTAGTCTGAATTCCAATATTCCCCCATGTAGAATGAAACCACCTTACACTCACCTCTGGTGCCGGTCCAGCACTGTTAGGGCTGGAGTGACCTTATTGTGTCTCCCTGCAGCCAATCACTGGCCGCTTCACTCTCACTTCCACTGGACATGACTGGTCAGAGAGCAGCGGCGGCCCTCACTTCTTCCAGATGTCAGATTCGCCGAGTATCAGGTGTTACTATTCTAAGCGGGGGAATATTGTAATGGAGAAACAGTTGTCCAAATAGTGGACAATATCTTTAAAGAGGACCTGTCACCAGGTTAAAAGTGACAGATTTTTGTTCCTATTTTATTCGTATTGGGTTTTTTTTAATTCGCCATATGATTCAAGAGTTATGGGCCTTTCTATTTAGTGGTAATTTTTCTGGTCTTCACCAACAGGGCGTTGACAGTGTTCTCTGGGGGCGTGTCTTTAGATAGCTGTGCATAATTACCCTGTGAGCCACGCCCACTTGGAAAGACCAGAAAAAGCACTAAATAAAAAGGCTCAGATCTCTGGAAGCATGTGGTGGGAAAAACACAGAATACTCAGGGGGCAGTGGGCATAAAATAAGAGTAACATCTGGCCACGTTTCACCTGGTGACCGTCCTCTGTAAGCACTGTGCTTTAGGCCCCTTTCCCTGTGTCTGGTAGTAGTTATAAAAAAAAAATGCGGTATTTATATCTTATATTTTACTACATTCCATGTCTGTAAGGCTGTGTTCACACATACCGACTTTTCTGCAGAAACCAAAAGATACTGCTGGAAAATCCACACCAAATTGTGCTGATGTCGAAACAAATTTGCTGCTTTAATAAAAAAGCCACTATCCTTATCTCCCCTGGTGCTTCCATGATAACACTAGTCTTCATGCACCTGTACTCCATGTAGGACCTCCTGTGACTGTCTGCTGTCTGGGTGACACCATGTCAGCAGATGGAGACCCTGGCAAAATCAGTCTAGTGTTTCCTATTATCATAAACTCTGAGTAATGTGCTATTCCGTACTTTGCAGCTTTTGTAACAGAATTTGCAAAAATGTGGATTTCTTGTGTGATTTGACTTCCCAAGGGAACCAGTCAGCTACCGAACCTGTAATTGCACCTGGCGTTGAAAATCCAGCTGCGGACAATGCTACGATGACCACTCCAAGGCAGGTCCTCTGGCCTGACAGAACTCGCTCTGTACAAAATTTCCAAAAATAAATACTTCCACCTGACTTTGGCCATAAATCCATTTTACAATCTAAACCCACATTCAGTAATAGAATATTTACTTTCCACCTGGATAATAACAGGAGCTCATAAAGGCATCGTCATACTGCAAACCTTGTTTTCTTGTTTGGTTTCGGCTGTTTGCATAGAAGTCCATTCATTCCTGGCACGGCCGAGGCTCTAGGTTGTTCTCCTGGAGTTACTTACACGAAGGGCCAATCCAGCAAAAGACCGCACGGCATAGGTGGACATTTTGTGGCAAACGCCAGCATTCGATATATAATTGGAAGCCAAACGATGAAGTCTCTCTGCCCCAAATGTGTTGTAATGCCCAGGGAGCACTTTATCTACCAGACCTCTGTCCACCAAAGCCTTCAGACATTCACAGGATCTGACGTACTCAGGGATATTACTGTAAGGAAGCCAGTCTATCATTGATCCATCGTAGGCGACGTCACCAGTGAACAGGATCTTCCGATCTCTATCATGTAAGCAGATACTTCCACGTGAGTGTCCCGGCATATGCATCACTGTCAGCTGTCTGTCACCAAGACTGATGATGTCCCCTGAAAAATATAACACGAGGTGGTAAGAGCCCGGCGTCCAATCTGTAGGACTGTAAATGCCACATCTGACGTCAGGACACTTCTTATTGGGTTATTACAGTTACATTCATATTTATCCACTATATGCCATAAATGTCTGACAAATGCAGGACCTCCCCCTATCTTGAGAACTGGGCTCTGTCTTGAGCCACCGGAAATGGAGAGGTAGCCGCAGATCTCTGTTCACATCTATGGAAGTTTTGAAAATTTCTCAACACGTGGCCTAATCTCCATTCCATAAAACAGGACTTCTTTCTCAAAAGAGGAGGAACCGAAGTAATACATGTATGATATAAATGTCCAAAGTGAGAAATCCCACCTCTGACACCACTTGATGAGGGAGGCAACATTACATGACCCCGTCCAAGCTTTCAGCTGTAAGAGCCAAGTCCCATACAGCATTTAGCTGAAAAGCAGTGAATGTTCTTGACGTTATTGTGAGCATTTAGTAGGCCAAAAATGGCCAAATGTTACATTAAAGTCTACAGTGAAAACTAAAATTAATTACACACAATGCCTATAGAACGAGTCAAAGACCTGAGAAAACCCATTGAAATACAAATGTGCTGTTTCCTTAGATTGTACTAAAACTGTATTATTTAGGCCAGGTACGGACCATGGTGGACGGACGGGCCGTGGGTCTCCCGACCCAAACTTATCTGCCTCATAGGCATATATCAGGCTGTAGAGTTCATGACAGGAGACCCGCTGCCGGCACTGACTATAAGGCCACGTTCACACATTCAGTATTTGGTCAGTATTTTTCCTCAGTATTTGTAAGCCAAAACCAGGAGTGGGTGATAATACAGAAGTGGTGATGTGTTTCTATTATACTTTTCCTCTGATTGTTCCACTCCTGATTTTGGCTTCCAAATACCGATGTAAAATACTCTACAAATAAACGTGTTCACGTGGCCTAAAAGTCCGAGATACTAGGATGTGTGAAACCAACTTAACGTGCAGTTTTGCCTCAATAATGGTGTTATCCTACATGTAAGTCCAGATGTGGCAGATAATTATCGCTGGAGCAGTTAGGCTGTGTTCACATGAAGGGTATTTTCACCATTTTTTTATGCAAATTTTCAGCTGTATTCTACAGTACCAGCAAAGTCTATGAGATTACGGAAATCTCATGTACACATTGGTTTTTGTGCCCTCAGGATTTTGGGCTTTGCATGGTTTTTTGCACTATAGAGCATGTCGCTTCTTTCAGCGTTTTTATCAGCATTTTTCGTCCACTGAAAGTAATGGGCAGTGTCAAAAACGCAGGTATCAGGTTTTGCTGCGTTTTTTGTGGCAAAACTTGAAGGAGTTGAATAGGCAATTTTTTTTTGTCACTAAACTTTATCAGCATAAAGAGACAAATTGATAGTGACAAAACCACAGCAAAAAAATCAAACAAAACCTGATTTTTTGAGGCACAAACTCTACTGCCAAGAGATCAGGTTTTGAAAAAAAAAAAAACAGCTGAAAAAACGCCTAGTGTGAACATAGCCTTTCCTAAATCTGTATGTGTCTTACCTATGCATTGCAAAGGGTATCATCGAAAGGAAAAAGCCTCAAATTTGCAACATGGATTTAAAACTCCACAGTACACTTCCATTTTTGTGCGGCTTTATACAGACACATGGATGGGGTTAAATTGCAAATTAACTAGTGTGAATTTCCATAATCCATCTTAATTACCCTGTACAGCAAATGATCACCGTACTTAAAGGGAACGGTTAGCTGATCTATGCTGCTTGAACTATGGGCAGCATGAATCGGACATTGGCTGCACCCATGTGTGTTTTACTCAGAAATGCTGCAGAATTATAAAAAAATCATAGTTTGAAAGGCCAGACAGGGACTGTGTCTTACACACAGGGTGAAACCTGTAAGTCTTGGGGATTGGGGAGGGGAGAAGCCGCAGAGAACCTGCCTTTTTGATTAGTCATCCGAGACTCTAGTCCATGGCCGCCTTTCTGTGAAACGCTGCAGTGCATTACAATGAAACATACACGGCTACAATAACACAGCCAGCATTTGATTCATGCTGCCCGTCGCTCAGGTAGCATGGATCTCCTGTCAGGTTATCCTTCATGCCATGCGTTATTCGGAGAGCAGAAGTACATGAACAAGTCACAAGCCCAGCTTCTTCTGCCTAATAAAATGCAGTATTGATCCAGAGAAGGCATGAATAAGCCCCTCAGGAGGCAACAGCCCATAATGCTCAGGTTAAAGAAATGAATATGACAATCAAAATCAATCACTTGATCAATTATTCTTCTTAAAGAAGCACTCCTCCCATCAAAGTTTTTATCCTCTTAATATATTACAGTCATCATTTTATATAGCGCTGTGTACTTACAATTGCTCATTCTGCCTTTCTACCCAGGTAATTCTTCTCTTTTCTCTGTAGAAACAGGAAGTCTCTTGTTCCTGCAGAAATCATTCCCCTGTTCAACTCCTGACCCAGCTGCTCCCTCCTCCCCCTGCCAGGGACTTTTGCAGTGACTCATGAATTGTGCAGGGAAAATTGACCTCCTGTTTCTACATAGAGCTTGGAAGGATTTAGTTAGTCAGTTTATAATCATGTGATGCAGAAAATGAGGAAAACAGTGGTTCAGAGTCCGCGCTGCCCAAAGTTCAAAAGGTGTAGTCACATACGAAGATAAAGCACCTTTTGAACTTTGGACGGCACAGACTCTGAACCACCATTTTTCTCATTTTCTGCATGGATTTTATTGGTGGTCCTGCAGCAGCCTTTACAAGCTTTTATAGGAGTTGTGACTGTCACAACCCTTTCAGGTGAGAGTACCTACAACATTTTGTTTTATCAGATAAGACACTTTCAGTCTCTCCAGCTTTATTATTTGATTAATTTAATCATGTGATGTCATGGACCTAATGGAAAACATAAGAATTAACTGAGTAGAAAGGCAAAATGAGCAGCTGTAAGTGCACAGTAGGGCTGTGGAGTCGGTGTCCATTTCGGTGGAGTTGGTATAAAATGGACCGACTCGGACTCCTAAAATATACACTGCTCAAAAAAATAAAGGGAACACTCAAATAACACATCCTAGATCTGAATGAATGAAATATTCTCATTGAATACTTTGTTCGGTACAAAGTTGAATGTGCTGACAACAAAATCACACAAAAATCATCAATGGAAATCAAATTTATTAACCAATGGAGGCCTGGATTTGGAGTCACCCCCAAAATTAAAGTGGAAAAACACACTACAGGCTGATCCAACTTTGATGTAATGTCCTTAAAACAAGTCAAAATGAGGCTCAGTATTGTGTGTGGCCTCCACGTGCCTGTATGACCTCCCTACAACGCCTGGGCATGCTCCTGATGAGGTTGCGGATGGTCTCCTGTGGGATCTCCTCCCAGACCTGGACTAAAGCATCCGCCAACTCCTGGACAGTCTGTGGTGCAACGTGACATTGGTGGATGGAGCAAGACATGATGCCCCAGATGTGCTCAATCGAATTTAGGTCTGGGTAACGGGCGGGCCAGTCGACAGCCTCAATGCCTTCATATTGCAGGAACTGCTGACACACTCCAGCCACATGAGGTCTGGCATTGTCCTGCATTAGGAGAAACCCAGGGCCAAAAGCACCAGCATATGGTCTCACAAGGGGTCTGAGGATCTCATCTCGGTACCTAATGGCAGTCAGGCTACCTCTGGCGAGCAGATGGAGGGCTGTGGGGCCCTCCGACGAAATGCCACTTCACACCATTAGTGACACATTGCCAAACCGGTCATGCTGAAGGATGTTGCAAGCAGCAGATCGCTCTCCACGGCGTCTCCAGACTCTGTCATGTCTGCCACATGTGCTCAGTGTGACCCTGCTTTCATCAGTGAAGAGCACTGGGCGCCAGTGGTGACTTTGCCAATCCTGGTGTTCTGTGGCAAATGCCAAGCGTCCTGCACGGTGTTGGGCTGTGAGCACAAGCCCCATCTGTGGACATCGGGCCCTCATACCACCCTCATGGAGTCGGTTTCTAACCATTTGTGCAGACACATGCACATTTGTGGCCTGCTGGGGGTCATTTTGCAGTGCTTTGGCAGTGCTACTCCTGTTCCTCCTTGCACAAAGGCGGAGGTAGCGGTCCTGCTGCTGGGTTGTTGCCCTGCTACGGCCCCCTCCACATCTCCTGGTAGCGCCTCCAGCCTCTGGACACTACGCTGACAGACACAGTAAACCTTCCTGCCACAGCTCGCATTGATGTGCCATCCTGGATGAGCTGCACTACCTGAGCAACTTCTGTGGGTTGTAGAGTCCGTCTCATGCTACCACGAGTGTGAAAGCACAACCAACATTCAAAAGTGACCAAAACATCAGCCAGAAAGCATTGGTACTGAGATGTGGTCTGTGGTCCCCACCTGCAGAACCACTCCTTTATTGAGTTTGTCTTGATAATTGGCAATAATTTCCATCCATTGTCTATTCCATTTGCACAACAGCATGTGAAATTGATTGTCAATCAGTGTTGCTTCCTAAATGGACAGTTTGATTTCACAGAAGTTTGATTTACTTGGAGTTATAATCTGTTGTTTAAGTGTTCCCTTTATTTTTTTGAGCAGTGTATAATAAATTGCAGTATGTGCTGTAAATGTTTTCATAAGAATTTGGGAAAGTTATGAAATATCTTATAAATGTCTGTTCTGTTCCTGATTTTAGCTGAGATGAATCTGTGCTGCACTTTATGTACACGCTCAGTTGTGAGGCAGTGCTGAGGGGTCGGAGTCAGGGAAATTGAGGAGTTGGTGTTTTGCCTTACCGCCTCCACGACCCTGGTACCCTGTGCTATATAATATGATGATGGCAATATATTAATTTTGATGGGAGGAGTGCTTCTTTAAGTAATCTATTGCAGCGAGAACGCCATGAAGCTGGGGGATAGTTACTTTACTGAGAAGCCATCCCCCAGAGACGTGTATAAATGTCTATTGTCAGTGTGTTTCACCTAAGCCCACCATCCAATGTAACACTCAGACTACAACCTGCTGGGAAGTGAATACACTTACCCTTATATCTACCTATCAGTAGTGGTGCCCCATAAATGTAGATGTACCAGAAAATTGTGGCCAAAAAGTATGTGGCAAAACCATGCCAAAGTTTTGCTGCACAGTTCTCTTCCTCTATATTAGTAAATCAGATGTACGCCGGTGTTTTAGGGATGGTGATCTTACATGGTCAGAACTCTGCTCTATTAGCGGGGATGGGCAGGAGGAACCTCTGATATCTCTGAATCCCTAATAACATCTGCATCTAACCCTCTGTGCTAGTGCCAAGATAAACTAATAATATTCACAGTAAACCATTAGAACAAACGTTCCTCTATGCATTATTTCCACAACTGTATTAGATCAGTAATTATATTTCCCTAAGCTTTAATGACACACATGGGTATTCATTCTGTGTTGTACAATGTCCAATAAGTGGTCCCCGATGATGGTGTGACAAGCACTACATCCAGGAAACCCTGAGATCATCCTTCCACCAGTCGCAAGTAATTATGGGCCATGATCTAATATGCACAGCCACGCTCCACACATCACATACATAATGTATGATTACTTTTCCATGATTATGCCAGTGTGAACAAACATTGCAAAGCTATTATATGAGAAATACGTTGGTACTCCCAGAGATGTGAGCGCAGAGAACATTACTTTTATGTGTCTGCTATCCACTTAAGAGCTGCTTTCTGAGCAGCCGCTAAAAGGGGCGAGAACCTCTGTTTGCATTATGGTAAATCGATGATCACAAGTAAATGCTTCCGCTGTGCAATCACGGTGGAGACTGTAATATCTGCAGGATCTGAATGTGCTTTCCTCAAACGATCAATGAGGACGATTTAGGTTACATTCTACTGGAACATCATGTCTTGTTTCTCACACACGCTGATACCTATCGGTTATATACTACTTTATATGGATGACTACAGTGTATAAGCTGACCGCAGTCCACCACCTTACAGCTTGTCCACTCACTTAATGGGGTGGTCTCGTGAAGACAACCCATTTTATAAATACATCTGCATTGTTGACTTTGCAGGTCCAGCTTCCAAAACCTGAAGCACCTGACATAACCAAGAGAAGATGCATGGGGCCATCCTCAAGGAGTGCTGGGAAATGTAGGATTACATGCTGGTCATTCAGTTACTGGCCAACCAAGTAATACATAGAGGTAGCAGCAAAGCCAGAAGGAGAGACCCTCTTTGCTAGCTGTTCTCTACACTGACCCAAATATGGCCAAATAAATCGGTAGGGTCCAACCGCTGAGAGTCTGACTGATTTAGTGTTAGGGCTCCCAGTGCCATCTCCTGAGATTACAGAAGGCACACAGGCAATATGAGAATATGTTGATGAAACTAGATTAGATTTTCACTGCTCTCAAAGACTGACATGATAACTTTAAAGAAGACCTGTCATTTGTTCACAGAAATTGTATTACAAACCTTATAAAAATCCTTGCGTTCCCCTGATTCTCCCTTTCTTTTCCGTTTTATGCAGTGTCACTCCGTTGCAGAGATATTCACATTTGTTGCTTTTGGAGGCCAATATGTGAAATCACTGCTTCCAGTCCAACTGTGCGATTCTTCACAGTCTTCTCTGGAGGCGTGCATTTTAACTTCTCCCCTCAAATGCTGCAAATCACGGCTAGATCAGCTGCTGAACAGTGAAAGCGCACGCCCCCAGAGAAGACTCTGAAGAAATGCCCAGTTGGACTTCAAGCAGAGATTTCATAAAGTGCACTCCAGAAGAAACAAATGGGAATATCTCTGCCATGAGGTGACATAGAGCAACAAGGAAAAGAGCAGCCGACTCAGGGGAGCTTAGGAATTTTTAAAATGTATTTCCCCGCTGATCAGCTGTTATCGGTGTCGGCGGCTGGAAATATTTGCGGAGCTGCTGTCTTCTGATAGTGGCCACTGTAGGGTGCTACACATCCGACGCAGGGTGCTACACATCCGCCGCAGGGTCCTACGCATCCGCCGCAGGGTCCTACGCATCCGCCGCAGGGTCCTACGCATCCGCCGCAGGATCCTACGCATCCGCCGCAGGATCCTACGCATCCGCCGCAGGGTCCTACGCATCCGCCGCAGGATCCTACGCATCCGCCGCAGGATCCTACGCATCCGCCGCAGGGTCCTACGCATCCGCCGCAGGGTGATATTTCCAATTTGGGAAATGGATATAAGTGAATGCAGAGAGGCAGTCACGGCATCTGGAAACTGTCAGTGAGATGGATACGGCCCTGATTCTGGCAGTCGCTATTTTGTGGCTGAGAGATCTTCTATGTGGCAGTGCGTTCCTGACTTTAGATGCCGAGAAATATATTTTCTGATATTTTCTTCAATGTGGATTACTCTCAGCGAATAAAAGACACTAACACGGTATGTCTGAGGACTCACACAGGCCGACAGCAACTACATTCCACCCAGAATTACAACACGGCTGTCATGGTCTGGAAACTGTCATCGACTTGTCAGACTTTAGTTTCTGTATCTCCCAATCACTTTATGGAAAAGACAGTGTATGTGTAGAAGACCAGCGACAGTCAGGACTGGGCCCTCCATCGTCAGGATTAGTGGGGTCCCAGATGTCAGACATTGACTAAGACCTTTATAGCGCATGTAGCTGAAGCCGATGATGGGGGGCTAACAGCTCTCCTGACCGGCCTGTTCTAGGTCTGTGGTTCCCAGAGGAGAACAATCTGGGAGCATCTTTTCTTAAGCCCCCGTCTCACATAGCGAGATCGCTAGCGAGATCGCTGCTGTGTCACGGTTTTGGTGACGCAACAGCGACCTCACCAGCGATGTCACTATGTGTGACACTTTGCAGCGATCAGGCCCCTGTTGTGAGGTCGCTGATCGCTGCAAAGTGTCCTGGACCAATTTTTGGTCGTTGCCCTCCTGCTGGTCAGCACACATCGCTGTGTGTGACCAGCGGGAGCAGCGATCAGGCTGGTAACCATGATAAACATCGGGTTACTAGGGGCACACGCGCACCTAGTAACCCGTTGTTTATCATGGTTACGAGCCTGCTAAAGTGAGCGGTAACCTCCCGCTCACCGTAGCAGAGTGGTAACCATAATAAACAACGGGTTACTAGGTGCGCGTGTGCCCCTAGTAACCCGATGTTTATCATGGTTACGAGCCTGCTAAAGTGAGCGGTAACCATGATAAACAACGGGTTACTAGGTGCGCGTGTGCCCCTAGTAACCCGATGTTTATCATGGTTACGAGCCTGCTAAAGTGAGCGGTAACCATGATAAACAACGGGTTACTAGGTGCGCGTGTGCCCCTAGTAACCCTATGTTTATTATGGTTACCAGCCTGCTCCTGCTTCAGCAGGCTGGTAACTGGAGCAGGACATCGTGGAAAGATTCTTTCCACGATGTCGCTGCGCCCCTGATCGTTGGTGAGCCTGCCTGACAGCTCACCAGCGACCACATAGCGACGCAGCAACGATCCCTGACAGGTCGTATCGTTGTCGGGATCGTTGCAGCGTCGCTAAGTGTGACGGGGCCTTTAGATCACTGCAGTGTGCAGCTCCTCTTTTATTCCTCCTGGAAAATGATAAATACATTGAGAGCTGAGAGTTATTTGTATGTGGGGAGTCCCTGCCTGGTGTGACACTGCACAGGGACAGGAGGGAAGGCAGCACCCAATGGTCAGTGTATGCCAGGAGGAATAACGGGCAGCAATAACCTGACCCTCATCACCTGCCTGCGGATACCTTCCTCTATGGGCAATTAGTAAGGAACAGCTGTCTATGGATCTCTGAATATTATCTCTATATCTATTATCTCTCCCATATCTATCTGTGTATGTACTGTGTATGTATATATGTATCTGTGTATGTATATATGTATGTATATATGTATCTGTGTATGTATCCGTGTACGTACTGTGTATGTATATATTTGTCACGAAAACAACACCCCACTTTTGTGTCAGACCTTGCAGCTCTCTGGCGCCCCCTTATCCTGCTGGTCACACACGGTATTGACCGAGGATAAGCACGGGTGCAGCTGCTCTATCTTATGTCAACTATTGCGGCACGTGATGTGACAGGACGTATATATACCACCGACCAGCCACCCTCAAACCACAATATCACATAAATACTGGTATACTGCCACCACCGATTGCTTAACAGGTGGATCGGGTACCCGTTAGGTAACGTGAATTAGCAGGTGAGGAACGTGTTTGCTCGACATAGGACAAGAAGAACGAAACTGGTAAATAATAATGATTTACTCCCAAAGGGGGGCAGTGTTTACAAAATATATACAAGATATTATAAAAGAGACAATTTACATATATGCATAAACAGTTATTAAAATAAAAGGGATAAGTAACAGCAAAACCTGCCTCACAAGGTGATGGTCTCAGATTCTGTGGGGGGGGGACAGCTCCCCGGAAATTAGAGGTGATTCTTCTACCCCGGTGGTGTGCATGCGTCTAACGTCCCTGAGAAGAATGACTTGGAAAATGGCCGTTCTGGTTTTTACTAACGGGCCAAACGATTAGGAAACACACATTTTGATCACCTCACCAGGGGGCTCGGCTTTGCGAGCCCACCCAGCTGCAGAAGACCTAAAAATCCTTCAGATTTCATATCTTGGTGTGGGGGGGTCCCACATCCAAGAGGGAGACATCATCTTGACTGTCACCACTATTCATGAAGATTGATATCAAATATGAAATCGCTATGACGCTCAGAAGCTCAGAATCCATTATCCCAGTTCCCGGTCGTTTCTCAGTTATGCAAGATATACTATTACAATGGGAAAAAGGTGGGCATTCCAAAAATGTGGTCCTTGTGTTTGTGACAGTCCTGTGCGTTCTTAAAATTGACATTAAACGTTTGTCCAGCTAAACAATAGAATTGGAGGGAGAGACCAGTTCAAACTAGATGCTGCTCTGCGCTGAGGGTTTACGACGCTAATAAAAATTCTTAGGGTGGGGGCCAGCACTGCAGTTCTATGTCTTACAAATGGACAGGGGTGGAAATTTAAGACAGCTTTCATTTTTTTTTTTTTTTAAACTGGGACCAAAAATACATTTTGCCTGACACCTCCCCCTTTTAGACTGCGCTATGGAGGTAGGACCTTCTGGTACTCCAAGCGTATGTCTGGAGGCTCCCCTCGCCGGGACAACCCATCGGCATTGCCATGCTCGCGGCCTTTGCGGTGTTGAACGGTAAAGTCGTACTGCTGGAGGGTGAAGCTCCAGCGTAACAACCTTCCGTTGGCACCTGACATGGTGTGCAGCCAACTCAGGGGGTTGTGGTCAGTCACAACAGTGAAGGGGTGCCCATACAAGTAAGGCTGTAAGCAGTTGAGGGCCCATACAATGGCCAGGCACTCCTTCTCTATGGTGGAATAGGCCACTTCCCTCGGCAGCAGTTTCCGTCTTAGGTACAACACGGGGTGTTCTTGGTTCCCCGAGTCGACCTGGCTGAGTACAGCACCGAGGCCAAATTCACTGGCGTCGGTCTGTACTAAGAGTGGTCGTGTGCCGTCGACCGCCTTTAGTACAGGAGAGCTGCTCAGTGCAGTCTTCAAAGCCCGGAAGGCCACCTCGCATTCATCTGTCCACTTGACTGAATGGGGTAGGCTCCTCCTGGTGAGATCTGTCAAGGGCTTCGCAAGGCTACTATAGTTTTGTACAAAGCGTCTATAGTACCCTGCAGTGCCCAAGAAGGACTGCACCTGCTTCTTGCTCCTGGGGGTGGGCCAGGACACGATAGCGTCCACCTTTCCAGGCTCTGGCTTCAGAGTACCCCCACCTACCCGGTGCCCCAGGTAATGGACCTCGTTCATGCCCATCTGGCACTTTCCCGGCTTGATGGTCAAGCCCGCCTGGTGAATGCGCCCGAGCACCTGTTGCAGATGCTCGAGGTGATCCTCCCAGGTGGGACTGAAGATGGCAATGTCATCCAGGTACGTCACTGCGTACCTCTCCAGTCCCTAGAGCAGGTGGTTGACCATTTGCTGGAAAGTGGCAGGGGCATTTTTCATGTCGAAAGGGATGACCGTGGATTCATACAATCCGAAGTGGGTGATAAATGCGGACTTCTCCTGGGCCCCGGGGCTCAAGGGAATCTGCCAATATCCCCGACTCAAATCCATAATGGAGAGATAGCTCGCACTGGCTAACCGCTCCAGCAGCTCCTCAATGCGTGGCATTGGTTGTGCATCAGAGGCTGTGATAGCGTTGAGCCCCCTGTAGTCCACACAGAACCGGGTGGTCCGATCCTTCTTTGGTACCAGGACTACAGGTGAGGCCCACGCGCTCTTGGACCGCTTAATCACCCCCAGCTACAGCATCTCCTCGACCTCCTGGCGCATGACATGCTGCACCTCGTCGGAGATCCGATAGGCAGTCCGCCGGAGTGGGGCATGATTCCCGGTGTCCACTTCATGGACCGCCGCCTCAGTCCTGCCAGGCATGTTGGTGAACACTGCTTGGAAGGGTTTCAGCACTGCTCGCAGCTGAGACCTCTGGTCTGCGGATAGCAAGGCGCTTATCTCTACATCCTCTAGGGACCCGCTGGCCTTCGCTTGGGCGAGCATGTCCAAGAGGGGGTCATCCTCCCCATCCTCGGGCAGGTTGCAGACCGGTAGGACGCAGGTTCCACGTTCTTGATGAGCCTTCATCATATTAACGTGAAACGCCTTCCGCCTACCCCGCTCGTGGTCAAGTGTGATCACATAGGTGACCGGGTTGAGCTGTTGGTGAATGACGTACGGGCCTTCCCAGGCCGCCTGAAGCTTGTTCTTTGGTACGGGAACCAGCACCCACACCTTCTGACCCACCTGGTAGGTCCGTTCTCGGGCGTTCTGGTCGTACCAATGCTTCTGGTCAGCCTGGGCTTGCGCCATGTTGTCATGCACCAACTGCGTCAAGGTCTGCATCTTGTCACGGAAGCGCATGACATACTCCACGATGGACACTCCTGGGGAGCTCGGCTCTTCTTCCCAGAATTCCCTTATCAACCCAAGGGGTCCTCGGACACGCCTGCCATACAGGAGCTCAAAGGGGGAGAACCCCGTCGAGGCCTGTGGAACCTCTCTGTAAGCAAATAACAGGTGTGGGAGGTAACGCTCCCAGTCGCGACCCTGGGTTTCAACCAGCATTTTTAACATCTGTTTGAGGGTACCGTTAAATCGCTCACACAAACCATTGGTCTGTGGGTGATACGCGCTCGATACCAAATGCTGCACCTGCATTTTCTTACATAGGGCCTCCATTAAGCGTGACATGAACTGGGTCCCCTGGTCGGTAAGCATCTCCCTGGGAAATCCTACTCGCGAAAAGATGGCCAAGAGGGCGTCCGCCACCTTATCCGCCCTAATTGAGGACAGGGCTACTGCCTCCGGATACCGGGTAGCATAGTCTACCACGGTAAGGATGAAACGTTTTCCAGAGCTGCTGGGCATGGCCAGTGGTCCCACAATGTCCACAGCAATCCTCTGGAAAGGCTCCTCTATCACTGGCAAAGAGATCAGGGGGGCTTTGGGGATCGGCCCTGACTTTCCCACTCTTTGACACGTGGTACAGGAGCGACAGTAGTTCACCACATCTGTCCTCATCTTGGGCCAATAAAAGTGATGAGACAGCCAGGCCTTGGTTTTGCTGACCTCCAAGTGTCCAGCGAGTGGAATTTCATTGGCGATCCGCAACAACTCATCCCTGAATTGGTAGAGGACGACCAGCTGTCTTTCCCTCAGCCACTCCTGTTGGGGTGTACAGAGAACTATCTCCCGGTACAACCTCCCTTGGTCCCAGAATACCCTCTCCTTATCCGACTCGGAGGTGGGTTTCTCAGCGAGGCTCCTTAACGTCTCCAGGCTAGCATCTGAGTGCAGGGCTGCCTGAAACTCCTAGCTGGAGGAAGCCAGAAGTGAGGTTAAGGCCACGTCCTCACTGGGACCGACTCTGGGTCCATACCTGTTTCAGCTATTCCTCTGTCCGAGGAGGGTCCAGAAGGCAGGGCGTTACTTGCGTTCTGGGCACTCTGACTGCGGGTAACAGCGGCTATATAGGCCGTCTCCCCGGGGAATAACACCGTCTCATTAGCATGCGAGGCCATGAGAACTACTTCTCCATCATCCTCCATTACCTCAGGCACAGTGCTAGGTATGGGACAGCAACTATCAGCCAGGTCACCTTCTGTTGTGACACTGGTCACTGGCACAGCACCACCTGCTTCATGGTCCTCGTGCCTCTCCCCATTACCCTTGGCACTGACCTTTGCTCCTGCTAGGGGATCCTCAGCAACATCACCCCGCAGAGTGACATGGCTGAGTTCTCCTGCACCTTCCAATACAACATCATCATCATGTAAAGCATTGACATTCCCATTATTAGCATTAACCTTACCAACTGTATCAGATCGGGGAGGGGTGGCAGGGGGCATAATAAGCAAACATCCTCCCCAAATCAGTTCCCAACAAAACATTTGCAGGTAGGTTTGCAGATATTTCCACTTCCTTCACCCCACTCCCCGCACCCCAATCAATAAAAACCCGGGCCATAGGCAAGGGGCATCGGACACCCCCAATCCCGGTGACAGGGTCTTTCCTGGAATAAGCTCTTCAGTGGACACCAGTTCGGGTCGGATGAGGGTTCGTTCGGCCCCAGTGTCCTTGAGGCCTACAGTGAGAGTGTCCCCCACCCTGACAGACTGCATGTTTTCACAGGCCCTCCCAACCGGCCCACCCACCAAAAGAACTGATGCCTTAGGCCCTGGGGCCTTGGATGGGGGGGGTTCTTCCTCTGCTTCTCTGGGCAAGTGGCGCTGAGATGACCAGTCTGGTTGCAGAAATAACACCTGCGGGCATCAGATGCAGGCCGGGCATTGGTAACGGGAAAAAGGCCACCGGAAGGTCGGCTGGCAGGGGCAGGGATGGTGGTTGATGGCTTACCCCCTTTCCAGCTGGCGACGACCGGCTTCCGCACCTCTGGTCTCCGGTTGGCCTCGTAGGTGTCTGCGATCTGCGCTGCTTTATTGGCATCTGGTGGCTCCCGATCCATCACGAACTGCCGTACCTCAGTCGGACACAGATGCAGGAACTGGTCTTTTACCATCAGATCCTTTAACTGCTCAAAGGTGGTCGCTGACAGTCCTTGGATCCACTGCTCAAAGTTGGTTCGGAGCCCGTCTACCACATCGCTGTAGGTGTCATGTGGTCCACGTTGGAGGGCTCTGAACTTTTTCCGGTACACCTCAGGAGTCAGCTGATACTTTTTTATCAGGGCCTGCTTGACGGCCTCATAGTCTCCATCTTGCTCTCGAGGGAGGGAAGCAAACACCTCCAAAGCTTTTCCTCGGAGTCCTGGGGTTAAATATTTTGCCCACTCGTCTGTTGGCAGCTGATACTGCCTGCAGGCCTTTTCAAAGCCTCGCAGAAATGTGTCCAAGTCCCCATCCTTTTCCATCACAGGGAAGTGCTCAGGACGAGGTTTAAAGCAGCTGGCACTGTTGGACTCACGGGTCTGCGTAGAGGGCGACTCCTTCGGAATCCGGGCTAGCTCCAGCTGGTGTTGTCGATCAGCTTGTCGCTCAGCAGCCTCTCGGTCAGCTTGGGCTTGTCGCTCAGCAGCCTCTCGGTCAGCTTGGGCCTGTTGCTCTGCTCACTCCTGGAATCTCAGGATCAGCTGCAGTCGTCCATCACGATCGTCTGCGGCGAGCTCCTCCAAGGCCATCTGCAGGTGGGGGCCCACACTACCCTGGTTGCGGGTATGGCTGGCAATCACAGGTGGGACCCCTGCAGCAGCGCCATCCGGGCCTTGGCTGGCCGCCCCATCATCACGGCTCTGCTGTCGGACGGGCTCTGCAGCACCTTGT
Organism: Phyllobates terribilis; assembly: GCF_046119375.1. Taxonomy (NCBI): domain Eukaryota; kingdom Metazoa; phylum Chordata; class Amphibia; order Anura; family Dendrobatidae; genus Phyllobates; species Phyllobates terribilis. Next base: position 459,590,382 of record NW_027362761.1, on the reverse strand, counting down.
AACAGTTCAGCAATCATTTGTTCTCTGTTTTAGCCGTGGGGGGTCAATGCCTCTGGAAATACATATTCCAATAAGAGTGTCCTTTTTCTGCCGGCGGTACCAGGACTCCCCAACTACGACCATGATCACCAAAATAAAAATAGAAAAGAAAAAACGAAGAAGGGTAGGGGTAACTGCTACACATACAGTATTGTCTCAGATCTAATAAACACCGAGTTCGATCTTCAAAACTTTTGTGCAGGGTCCGGGTAAGAACCGTGCAAGTATTTTGTGAGAGGAATGATTGCTCAAACCCGATCACTAATGTCCTATGATCCCACCGCTTGCCACCAATTTGTCACGAAAACAACACCCCACTTTAGGGTCAGACCTTGCAGCTCTCTGGCGCCCCCTTATCCTGCTGGTCACACACGGTATTGACCGAGGATAAGCACGGGTGCAGCTGCTCTATCTTATGTCGACTATTGCGGCACGTGATGTGACAGGACGTATATATACCACCGACCAGCCACCCTCAAACCACAATATCACATAAATACTGGTATACTGCCACCACCGATTGCTTAACAGGTGGATCGGGTACCCGTTAGGTAACGTGAATTAGCAGGTGAGGAACGTGTTTGCTCGACATAGGACAAGAAGAACGAAACTGGTAAATAATAATGATTTACTCCCAAAGGGGGGCAGTGTTTACAAAATATATACAAGATATTATAAAAGAGACAATTTACATATATGCATAAACAGTTATTAAAATAAAAGGGATAAGTAACAGCAAAACCTGCCTCACAAGGTGATGGTCTCAGATTCTGTGGGGGGGGGGACAGCTCCCCGGAAATTAGAGGTGATTCTTCTACGCAGCGTGGTGTGCATGCGTCTGACGTCCCTGAGAAGAATGACTTGGAAAATGGCCGTTCTGGTTTTTACTAATGGGCCAAACGATTAGGAAACACCCATTTTGATCACCTCACCAAGGGGCTCGGCTTTGCGAGCCCACCCAGCTGCAGAAGACCTAAAAATCCTTCAGATTTCATATCTTGGTGTGGGGGGGTCCCACATCCAAGAGGGAGACATCATCTTGACCGTCACCACTATTCATGAAGATTGATATCAAATATGAAATCGCTATGACGCTCAGAAGCTCAGAATCCATTATCCCAGTTCCCGGTCGTTTCTCAGTTATGCAAGATATACTATTATAATGGGAAAAAGGTGAGCAAAAATGTGGTCCCTGTGTTTGTGACAGTCCTGTGCGTTCTTAAAATTGACATTAAACGTTTGTCCAGCTAAACAATAGAATTGGAGGGAGAGACCAGTTCAAACTAGACGCTGCTCTGCACTGAGGGTTTACGACGCTAATAAAAAAAATTTAGGGTGGGGGCCAGCACTGCAGTTCTATGTCTTACAAATGGACAGGGGTGGAAATTTAAGACCGCTTTCATTTTTTTTTTTTTTTTTTTAAACTGGGACCAAAAATACATTTCGCCTGACAATATGTATCTGTGTATGTATATATGTATGTGTGTATGTATATATGTATCTGTGTATGTACAGTACAGACCAAAAGTTTGGACACACCTTCTCATTTAAAGATTTTTCTGTATTTTCATGACTATGAAAATTGTACATTCACACTGAAGGCATCAAAACTATGAATTAACACATGTGGAATTATATACTTAAAAAAGTGTGAAACAACTGAAAATATGTCTTATATTCTAGGTTCTTCAAAGTAGCCACCTTTTGCTTTGATGACTGCTTTGCACACTCTTGGCATTCTCTTGATGAGCTTCAAGAGGTAGT